>NC_059178.1:49279306-54079306 GCF_019923935.1 Bubalus bubalis | reverse complement strand
AAGTTAAATATGCAGGGTGATAATATACAGCCTTGACATACTCCTTTTTCTATTTGGAACCAGTCTGTTGTTCCATGTCCAGTTCTAACTGTTGCTTCCTGACCTGCATATAGGTTTTTCAAGAGGCAGGTCAGGTGGTCTGCTATTCCCATCTCTTTCAGAATTTTCCACAGTTTGTTATGATCCACACAGTCAAAGGCTTTGGCATAGTCAATAAAGCATAAAAAGAAATTATTAAAGGGAGGAAATGAGTCAATTCTAGCAAACCCAGAGAAGGCAATGGCAACTCACTCCAGTACTCTTGCCTGGAAAATCCCATGGACTGAGGAGCCTCGTAGGCTGCAGTCCATGGGGTCGCTAAGAGTTGGACACAACTGAGCATCTTCACTTTCACTTTTCACTTTCATGCATTGGAGAAGGAAATGGCAACCCACTCCAGTGTTCTTGCCTGGAGAATCCCAGGGACGGGGGAGCCTGGTGGGCTGCTGTCTATGGGGTCACACAGAGTAGGACACGACTGAAGCCACTTAGCAGCAGCAGCAGCAAACCCAGTATAAAAATATCCTGCATGTATTAAAGAAGGAAAGAAACCAAGTTAAACCAAGTGAAGAATAAGCTTGGATTTTCAGAAATCCAGCTGAACCCTCTTGAAAGGAATAAGACAATGGCAGAGGGAATTAGTATGAGAAGCACATTCCATGATTGTAGGAAAAAAGCAACATAAAGTAATTTATGTTTCAATGTTTGGAAGATTCAAAAATTGCATAAAAATACCTCATGGATTGTAGCTCCTGTGTCCATGGACTTCTCCAGGCAAGTATACTGGAGTGGGTTGCCATTTCCCTCTCCAGGGCATCTTCCCAGCTGACAGACTGAACTGGGGTCTCCTGCATTACTGGCAGATTCTTTACCATCTGAGCCACCAGGGAAGCCCAAGAAAAAAAAAATCAGCATAAAGTAATTTATATTTCAATGTTTGGAAGATTTAAAAATTGGATAAAAACACACATATTGAAGAGAACATACACAATTAGTGGTTCTTACAGGTTCCTTTTGGCAAAGGTTTCAAAAGCAGCAAATAACAGCTACAGATCATTAATCTGAAGGTAGTTTTCCAACTAAAGGGATGAAGAAGCATCATTACTAGGAGGTAGTTCTTGTAGGATTCAAGTTTTCCTGTAATAAGAAGCAGTGGAACCAGAGTCACTGTGCCCCAGGAATTTGAAAGTTTGCTCAGAAAATTAGTAGATTCTGTCTCAGATAAACATGAGCCAAAGTGCAACTTTGGATCAGAAAAATGTGAGTCAGGGGAGAAATAGAAATTTCTGCCTTTGGTTGTAAAATGGAGATGCTTCATATGTGATCTACTGATGTCCTCTTTTCATTGGAATTTTCTAGTTTTCCAAGACACTAGTAGAATTTCAATGCCAAAGTATGAGATAGGATATAGATGTATATTTAAGTCGACCTTTTTTGCAGATGCCATATTTGCATATAAAGAAAAACAATGCTTTGCAGGATTGTTGCTTCCAAACAAATGTGAATTTATAGGCCATGGATTCTGAATAACAGAAATGGACTGGTTATCCTTCTGGCCTGGGTGATTCCATGAAGATGATCTCTGTAGATTCTGTGTCTTCTGAGTCTCCTGATTTTTCCAACTAAAACAACTTGATCTCCTTTATTTGGTTTCTGCTGTGGATTTTGGTAACACTGTGTACTGAGTCCAGGGAATATAACTTTCCTGGGATTACTGCTGCAAGTCTCATGATGGTCCTGTTTTCCACATTTTATGGGGATGGAGACAGCAAATTGAATATTTGGCATTGTATGAACCCTTTCAAGGCTTCTCCGATGGCTCAGCAGGTAAAGAATCCAGGTGCAATGCAGGAGACACAGGAGATGATGGCTCAATACCTGGATTGGGATGATCTCCTGCAGAAGGAAATGGCAACCCATTCCAGTATTCTTGTCTGGAAAATCCCATGGATGGAGGAGCCACGGGGTTGCAAAGAGTCAGACACTGCTGAGTGACTACACACACACATACATATGAACCCTTTTAAACTAATAAAAGTGAAACTGTTGAGAGATTTGTTTCACCTCTAAGTTCTCAGGCCCTGAAGGATTCACACGCAGTGAAAAGAGAAGCCCAAGTTGCTTCTGGCTGCTGTAAGAAGCATATTTCCAGGCAGTCATCAAGAACGCTTCTGCTGCTGCTGCTGCTAAGTTGCTTCAGTCGTGTCTGACTCTGTGCAACCCCATAGACAGCAGCCCACCAGGTTCCCCGTCCCTGGGATTCTCCAGGCAAGAACACTGGAATGGGTTGCCATTTCCTTCTCTAATGCATGAAAGTGAAAGGTGAAAGTGAAGTTGCTCAGTGGTGTCTGACTCTTAGCGACCCCACGGACTGCAGCCTACCAGGCTTCACCATGCATGTGAATGAGATGAAATAGAGTAAGAAATTGAGGAGGAAATGCTTTTCCCCCTCAAATGGAACAAAATTTTGGATTTTAGGATTTTTAACTTATAAGAACAAAATAGCTGATTTTAATGGCATTGGACTTTTATCTTTAAATTTTAACTTGAAAAGAAGTTGCATAGTTGACCTTTAATTTCTCCCTAGGAATTTTATAATCAAAGTAGAATTAAAATTGGGGCATATCTCAGTTGACATTTTTAAATGAGGTTTTTGCCTTGGGTTTTATTCATTTCATATCACTGTTGGCTTCTGATTTCACAGTACTTAGAGGCTGGATATGACTTTGGATTAAAAAAAAAAGGTATAGAATGGAAATGGGATGACTGAGGAGTATTTAAATCATACTTTTCTCACCCATGTTAAAGACCCAAGACTAGTGGAGTCCTAGAAAGTTATCCAAATGACCTGCATTTGGCGTAAAAGGAGTAGCTTCCTGAAGATGGGGCAGGGCTGCATTAATACATGGTGTAAAATAGACAGCTAGTGGGAAGCTGCTGTATAGCACAGGGATCTCAGGGATCTCAACCTGGTGCTCTGTGACCACCTAGAGGGGTGGGATGGGGGGTGGACTGGGAGGGAGGCTCAGGAGGGACACATATAGCTGGCTCACATTGTTGTATGGCAGAAACCAGCACAATATGGGAAAGCAGTTATCCTGCAGTTCAGTTCAGTTCAGTTCAGTGGCTCAGTCATGTCTGACTTTTTGCGACCTTATGGACTGCAGCATGCCAGGCCTCCCTGTCCATCACCAGCTCCCGGAGTTTACTCAAGCTCATGTCCGTTGAGTCGGTGATGCCATCCAACCATCTCATCCTCTGTGTCCCCTTCTCCTCCTGCCTGCAATCTTTCCCAGCAGCAGGGTCTTTTCTAATGAGTCAGTTCTTCACATCAGGTGGCCAAAGTACTGGAGTACACACATTCTCCAATTAAAAATACATTTTTAAAAAATGAATAAAATAAAAATGCAGGCTTGTCTCCAACCTCAGGGAGAGCCATATGACTCTTTAGAGCAGGGATAGTGATTAGGCACAAAGAATCCTCAGGCCAAAATCGTCTCAGATGAATGCAGGTCTCAGCCTGACAGGGAAGGCTGCTCCCTGCTTTCTCTTGTTTTGTGAAAAGGGAGCTTCTCCAGACCAACCAAAGCCAATCCACCCTTCCTTCTCTTCACCTGTAGTGTGGTGCACAAACTTCACAGATTGGTAAACTTGGAGAAAAAAGAAAAAAAAAAACTAGGTGTGTATAGCTCAACACTGGCCTCACTTTTCCTTCTGGGAATCAGTTGCTAACAATGAGAACATAATTTAATTTTGCTGGCAAATAGATGGAGAGGGTCATAATTCTGAGGTTTGGGTGATATTTGTCTTTTCCCAAGGTCTCTGCTTCAATTTACCTTCAGTAATAAGCTGATGTTTTGGCAGACAGAGTTGTAATTGATTCTCAAACTATTTGGAATCTGATGAAGAGGTGTGATCATTACTGTTTGAAGATCATTACAGGATCTTCCCTGAGGGGCTCTTAGCAGTGAATACTATTATTCCTATTTTAAAGAAGGAATAGAAACACTGAGTTTAAATTATGATGTATAGGATCACACATATAAGTAGATAAATTGTGACTCAGTTCCATGTAATCCTACTCTAGAGACTGTGTTCTTAACTATGTTATATCCCCCTGGTGAAAAGTTGAGTTTCTGAAAATGTAGCCACAGACAAAACAAAACAAAACAAAACAAAACAAAGGTAACAGAATAAAAGCCCAGGATATTCAAGAGCAGTGTTGAGACTTTTGGCCAAATTTTTCACACTTTCTTCCCTTTCACTCTCACCTCCAATTTCTCTCATCTTTGGGAATAATGTAGCCGAGGCTTAAGGGTTGCTTTCTATCACTTACTTGGCGAGAGCTGGTTTGAGGCTTTCGTCCTTACATGGGGGAATTATGTGTCTGGAGATTATTAATAATAGTGGGTGATACTGAAGAGGGGATAGAAAGTTATGGATCTTGGGAAGAGGTTGACCTGCCAAGATCTGTGTTTGCAATAAAAGAGGGTCAAACTCAATCTACCGTGTGTTTTTTCTGAACTTCCTGGCTCCCTAGACACTGATAAGGAGCTTATGGGAGCCCTGCCTGGGAAACATAAAGAACCTGGGAACAAGAATGTGCTTCAAAAGTAGGATTCGAAACCTGCTTTCCGATAATTCCTAGCACATAGTTGTAGTTGTTTAGTCCCTAAGTTGTGTCCGACTCTCTTGTGATCCCATGGAATCCTCTGTCCTTGGGATTTCCCAGGCAAGAATACTGCAGTGGGTTGCCATTTCCTCCTCGAAGGGACCCAGGGATCGAACCTCTGTCTCCTAAAATGGCAGGTGGATTCTTTACTGTTGAGCTACCCAGGAAGCCCCAGCATGTAGACTTTGCCCCATATCTCGTATGGCTTTCTACAACTGGGGAGCTGCTTTCATTTAGGGTACTCTCCAGACTTCAACCTTATGATTCCACAAAGAAACACAGATTCATAGAGGCATTCTGAATGCAGACCACAAGGAAATTGTAAATGGCAAAGTAAAGCTGCTGGAAGATATATGCTATTAAAAAAATTATTATATCTGAGATTTAAATGGAGCCTACGTAAGCACAGCTACTCACAAAATAATTCTTGGAGAAAACAAAAAGAAATGATTTCTCAACTGAAAATTTGGGGTAATATATTTAAGTATGGTACTTTCTTTTTGTAGTAGCTGCTTGGTACATAAAATGTAGATATTAATATAAAATACAGAGCAAAAATTTATAAGACATTAATATACACATATATATGTATTTATACTATTTATATGCACATATGTATTAATGTACATATATATGTGTGTGTAAAAAGCAGAGACATCACTTTGCCAACAAAGGTCTGTATAGTCAAAGCTATGGTTTTTCCAGTAGTCAAGTACAGATGTGAGAGCTGGACCATAAAGAAGGCTGAGTGCCGGGGAATTCATTCTTTCAAACTGTGATGCTGGAGAAGACTTTTGAGAGTCCCTTGGACTGCAAGGAGATCCAACCAGTCCATCCTAAAGGAAATCAGTCGTGGGTGTTCATTGGAAGTACTGATGCTGAAGCTGAAGCTTCAATACTTTGGCCACCTGATGTGATGAGCCAATTCATTGGAAAGGCTCTGATACTGGGAAAGATTCAGGGCAGGAGGAGTAGGGGACAACAGAGGATGAGATTGTTGGATGGCATCACCGACTCAATGGACATGAGTTTGAGTAAACTTTGGGAGATAGTTAAGGACAGGGAAGCCTGGCGTGCATGTTGCAGTTCATGGGGTTGCAAAGAGTTGAACACGACTTAGTGACTGAAGCCACTGAATAGCAACCCCACACATTTTCCCCAGGAAGACATTTTAGGTCCCATGAGCCCTCAGTAGGCTTTACTGAAGGAAGACAGGTGCAGAAGATGGTGGCAAAGCTGGTTTTGGACAAGAACACTAAAACAACTTGGGATCTGATTTTAGGCACTATCCCTAATGGTAAATGCTATGAAAGTTAAAGTGAAAGTGACTCAGTCGTGTCCAACTCTTTTTGACCCCATGGACTGTATCCATGGAATTCTCCAGGCCAGAATACTGGAGTGGGTAGCCTTTCCCTTCTCCAGGGGATCTTTGTAACTCAGGGATCGAACCCAGGCCTCCTGCATTGTGGGCGGATTCTTTGCCAGCTGAGCCACAAGGGAAGTAAATGCTGTAAGTAAGTAAGTAAATGTTAGTCGCTCAGTCGTGCCTGACTCTTTGCAACACCATGGACTGCAGCCCACGAGGCTCCTCTGTCCATGAGATTTTCCAGGCAAGGATACTGGATTGGGTAGCCATTTCCTTATCCAGGGGATCTTCCCAGCCCAGGGATTGAACTTGGGTCTCCTACACTGCAGGCAGACTCTTTACCGACTGAGCTACAAGGGAAGCCCAGTAAATGCTATCAGTTCAGTTCAGTTCAGTCGCTCAGTTGTGTCCGACTCTTTGTGACCCCATGAATCGCAGCACACCAGGCCTCCCTGCCCATCACCAACTCCCAGAGTTCACTGAGACTCACGTCCATCGAGTCAGTGATGCCATCCAACCATCTCATCCTCTGTTGTCCCCTTCTCCTCCTGCCCCCAGTCCCTCCCAGCATCAGAGTCTTTTCTAACGAGTCAACTCTTCGCATGAGGTGGCCAAAGTACTGGAGTTTCAGCTTTAGCATCATTCCTTCCAAAGAAACCCCAGGGCTGATCTCCTTCAGAATGGACTGGTTGGATCTCCTTGCAGTCTAAGAGACTCTCAAGAGTCTTCTCCAACACCATAGTTCAAAAGCATCAATTCTTTGGCGCTCAGCTTTCTTCACAGTCCAACTCTAACATCCATACATGACCACTGGAAAAACCATAGCCTTGACTAGACAGACCTTTGTTGGCAAAGTAATGTCTCTGCTTTCGAATATGCTATCTAGGTTGGTCATAACTTTCCTTCCAAGGAGTAAGTGTCTTTTAATTTCATGGCTGCAGTCACCATCTGCAGTGATTTTGGAGCCCAAAAAAATACAGTCTGACACTGTTTCCACTGTTCCCCCATCTATTTCCCATGAAGTGATGGGACCAGATGCCATGATCTTTGTTTTCTGAATGTTGAGCTTTAAGCCAACTTTTTCACTCTCCACTTTACTTTCATCAAGAGGCTTTTGAGTTCCTCTTCACTTTTTGCCATAAGGGTGGTGTCATCTGCATATCTGAGGTTATTAATATTTCTCCTGGCAATCTTGATTCCAGCTTGTGCTTCTTCCAGCCCAGCGTTTCTCATGATATACTCTGCATATAAGTTAAATAAGCAGGGTGACAATATACAGCCTTGACATACTCCTTTTCCTATTTGGAACCAGTCTGTTGTTCCATGTCCAGTTCTAACTGTTGCTTCCTGACCTGCATACAAATTTCTCAAGAGGCAGGTCAGGTGCTCTGGTATTCCCATCTCTTTCAGAATTTTCCACAATTTATTGTGATCCACACAGTCCAAGGCTTTGGCCTAGTCAATAAAGCAGAAATAGATGTTTTTCTGGAACTCTCTTGCTTTTTCCATGATCCAGCAGATGTTGGCAATTTGATCTCTGGTTCCTCTGCCTTTTCTAAAACCAGCTTAAACATCTGGAAGTTCATGGTTCATGTATTGCTGAAGCCTGGCTTGGAGAATTTTGAACATTACTTTACTAGTGTGTGAGATGAGTGCAATTGTGCGGTAGTTTGAGCATTCTTTGGCATTGCCTTTTTGGGAGGATTGGAATGAAAACTGACCTTTTCCAGTCCTGTGGCCACTGCTGAGTTTTCCACATTTGCTGGCATATTGAATGCAGCACTTGCACAGCATCATCTTTCAGGATTTGAAATAGCTCAACTGGAATTCCATCACCCCCACTAGCTTTGTTCATAGTGATGCTTTCTAAGGCCCACTTGACTTCACATTCCAGGATGTCTAAATGCTATAGGAATCATTAAATTCTGTAGCCTGAATATAGGTAAACCGTGTTTCTAAAACATTTTAGCTAACCATAAAATTGATCACATTAATTTTTTTCAATAAGAGCCTATTTGTAACATTCACTGTGCTCAAAAAACAAGTCAGTAATTTTTCCAATGAACATACATCTCTAACGCTTACCTTGTGTTCAACCACTGGCTTACGAAGAATTTTTCTTTTTGTGTCTGATGCATAAAATCCTGCTTTTTGAATGTCATTATGTTTCCTTCAAGTAAACCACTCACAAAATGTTCAATTCAGTTTATACAATTAAAGCCCATAAATATTTTCTGAGCACACACTGTCTTTCACAGACGGAAAATAATAGGAAATCGTCATAATCATAATAACAATCTTATGATATTTAAGAATCTGCTAGGGGACATTAATTTTGAACACCACAAATAGATATATAAAAATTACTGCAAACATGACAGAAGCGTTATTTTCAAATCATAGTAATTGGTCAATTCAGTGTTTTCCCCAGGGTGGCATTGAGGTCCCAGGTGCCTTATGTAGCATTATGTCATTTGGGGGAGAGCATCTGGACTTCAGCTGGCAACTGCCCATGCTGTTAGCAGCTAAGATGTACATGATATATTATCCCTGTTGGGGTTTTAGTTTTCAAAATTACTCCATGCTGGAATCCCCTAAGAAGTCTGGATGAAATATGAGCTTCTGGAAATGTATGTATAAGAACAGAAGCACAGATGGGGATGGTCTACAGTGGGATCGCACTTTAACTCAGCTCACAGACCTCTCCTGAATATTCAGCCCATGTGTTTCCTGTTCTTGTTAGTAGTACACAATATTAGAAGAAGACATTTCTGTTCTGAGAGCAAATGACATAGAAGCTAACGTTCTGTAGCTATTCAACTAACCATATGACAATGAAGGGAAATGACTTATTCATATATACAAGGCCAAGATATTTTCCATCACCTACTATTCTGGAAAAAAGTGACAGAAGTTGTAGTCCATTCATATAAAAAATAAATCCAAGAAAGAAGAAGCTATGGGATATACAAAATATTGGAAAACTGCATGGTTAACTCTAAATTATTATTGAAAGACAACTTTTTCATTTAATGCAAATAAGAAATAAATGTTTCAAACAAAAAATTGGAAAGGTAGTGATCTCAAAATTAAAATTAGGGGTTACAAATGAGCAAACTTTTTTGGGGGGGTGTATGGACAAAGGTGGACCCCATGAACAGTATGAAAAGACAAAATGATAGGATACTGAAAGAGAAACTCCCCAGGTCAGTAGGTGCCCAATATGCTACTGGAGATCAGTGGAGAAATAACTCCAGAAAGAATGAAGGGATGGAGCCGAAGCAAAAACAATACCCAGCTGTGGATGTGACTGGTGATAGAAGCAAGGTCCAGTGCTGTAAAGAGCAATATTGCATAGGAACCTGGATGTCAGGTCCATGAATCAAGGCAAATTGGAAGTGGTCAAACAAGAGATGGCAAGAGGGAATGTCGACATTCTAGGAATCAGTGAACTGAAATGGACTGGAATGGGTGAATTTAATTCAGATGACCATTATACCTACTACTGTGGGCAGGAATCCCTCAGAAGAAATGGAGTGGCCATTATGGTCAACAAGAGTCCCAAATGCAGTAGTTGGATGCAATCTCAAAAACGACAGAATGATCTCTGTTTGTTTCCAAGGCAAACCATTCAATATCACAGTAATCCAAGTCTATGCCCCAACCAGTAATGCTGAAGAAGCTGAAGTTGAATGGTCTATGAAGACCTACAAGACCTTTTAGAACTAACACCGAAAAAAGATGTCCTTTTCATTATAGGTGACTGCAATGTAAAAGTAGGAAGTCAAGAAACACCTGGAGTAACAGGCAAATTTGGCCTTGGAATACGGAATGAAGCAGGGCAAAGACTAATAGAGTTTTGCCAAGAAAATGCACTGATCATAGCAAACACCCTCTTCCAACAACACAAGAGAAGACTCTATACATGGACATTACCAGATGGTCAACACTGAAATCAGATTGATTATACTCTTGGCAGCGAAAGATGGAGAAGCTCTATACAGTCAGCAAAAACAAGACCAGGAGCTGACTGTGGCTCAGACCATGAATTCCTTATTGCCAAATTCAGACTTAAATTGAAGAAAGTAGGGAAAACCACTAAGCCATTCAGGTATGACCTAAATCAAATCCCTTATGATTATATAGTGGAAGTGAGAAATAGATTTAAGGGCCTAGATCTGATAGATAGAGTGCCCGATGAACTATGGAATGAGGTTCGTGACATTGTACAGGAGACAGGGATCAAGACCATCCCCATGGAAAAGAAATGCAAAAAATGCAAAATGGCTGTCTGGGGAGGCCTTACAAATAGCTGTGAAAAAAAGAGAAGCGAAAAGCAAAGGAGAAAAGGAGAGATATAAACATCTGAATGCAGAGTTCCAAAGAATAGCAAGAAGAGATAAGAGAGCCTTCCTCAGCGATCAATGCAAAGAAATAGAGGAAAACAACAGAATGGGAAAGACTAGGGATCTCTTCAAGAAAATCAGAGATACCAAAGGAACATTTCATGCAAAGATGGGCTCGATAAAGGACAGAAATGGTATGGACCTAACAGAAGCAGAAAATATTAAGAAGAGATGGCAAGAATACACAGAAGAACTGTACAAAAAAGATCTTCATGACCCAGATAATCACGATGGTGTGATCACTGACCTAGAGCCAGACAACCTGGAATGTGAAGTCAAGTGGGCTTTAGAAAGCATCACTATGAACAAAGCTAGTGGAGGTGATAGAATTCCAGTTGAGCTCTTTCAAATCCTGAAAGATGATGCTGTGAAAGTGCTACACTCAATATGCCAGCAAATGTGGAAACCTCAGCAGTGGCCACAGGACTGAAAAGGTCAGCTTTCATTCCAATCCCAAAGAAAGGAAATGCCAAAGAATGCTCAAACTACCGCACAATTGCACTCATCTCACACGCTAGTAAAGTAATGCTCAAAATTCTCCAAGCCAGGCTTCAGCAATATGTGAACCTTGAACTTCCTGATGTTCAAGCTGGTTTTAGAAAAGGCAGAGGAACCAGAGATCAAATTGCCAACATCCGCTGGATCATGGAAAAAGCAAGAGAGTTCCAGAAAAGCATCTATTTCTGCTTTATTGACTATGCCAAAGCCTTCGACTGTGTGGATCACAATAAACTGTGGAAAATTCTGAAAGAGATGTGAATACCAGAGCACCTGACCTGCCTCTTGAGAAATTTGTATGCAGGTCAGGAAGCAACAGTTAGAACTGGACATGGAACAACAGACTGGTTTCAAATAGGAAAAGGAGTACATCAAGGCTGTATATTGTCACTCTGTTTATTTAACTTATATGCAGAGTACATCATGAAAAAACGCTGGACTGGAAGAAACACAAACTGGAATCAAGATTGCCAGGAGAAATATCAATCACCCCAAATATGCAGATGACACCACCCTTATGGCAGAAAGTGAAGAGGAACTAAAAAGCCTCTTGATGAAAGTGACAGTGGAGAGTGGAAAAGTTGGCTTAAAGCTCAACATTCAGAAAATGAAGATCATGGCATCCGGTGCCATCACTTCATGGGAAATAGATGGGGAAACAGTGGAAACAGTGTCAGACTTTATTTTGGGGGGCTCCAAAATCACTACAGATGGTGACTGCAGCCATGAAATTAAAAGACACTTACTCCTTGGAAGGAAAGTTATGACCAAGCTAGACAGCGTATTTAAAAGCAGAGACATTACTTTGCCAACAAAGGTTCATCTAGTCAAGTCTATGGTGTTTCCAGTGGTCATGTATGGATGTGAGAGTTGGACTGTGAAGAAGGCTGAGTGCTGAAGAATTGATGCTTTTGAACTGTGGTGTTGGAGAAGACTCTTGAGAGTCCCTTGGACTGCAAGGAGATCCAACCAGTCCATTCTGAAGGAGATCAGCCCTGGGGTTTCTTTGGAAGGAATGATGCTAAAGCTGAAACTCCAGTACTTTGGCCACCTCATGTGAAGAGTTGACTTATTGGAAAAGACTCTGATGCTGGGAGGGATTGGGTGCAAGAGGAGAAGGGGACGACAGAGGATGAGATGGCTGGATGGCATCACTTACTTGATGGACGTTAGTCTCAGTGAACTCCAGGATTTGGTGATAGACAGGGAGGCCTGGTGTCCTGCGATTCATGGGGTCACAAAGAATCTGGCATGACTGAATGACTGATCTGATCTGATATACAAAGGTTACCATCTTTGTTTAAAAAAGCAAAACAAACAAAAAATAACCCCTACATTGTGTAAAGTGTTATATATGTGTTCAGTTGTTAAGTCATGTCTGACTTTTTGAGACCGCATCGACTCTACCTCACCAGGCTCCTCTGCCCATGGAATTTTCCAGGCAAGAATACTTAAGTGGTTAGTCATTGCTACTAAAGGGATCTTTTTGACCCAGGGATTGAACCTGCATGTCTTGCACTGGCAGACAGATTCTTCATCGCAGTTTAAAGTAATATAGGACATCTATTAATCTATCAATATATAATCTTTTGAGAAAATTAGTGCTTAACAGAGAATACACATTTTTCTTAGTATCCATAAAATATTAAAAACAATTGACCATTTACTCAACATGGGAAGAAAAAAAGCATAATAAAGCCAAAAGAGGTGAAACCATACATACTTATTCTCTGAATATAAAATAAAACATATTAAAAAATGAATAGTGCAAACTACCCCTCAACTGTTAAATATGAGAGTTAAAACATCTAAATATTTTAGGTTAATTAAAAAAATCAAGTTCTATTATAAATAAACAAAATGAAAGCATTAAATATCAAACCCATGGAGTCTAAAATTATAGAGGCCAATAAAACCTTAAATATCATAGAGAACAAAATAAACTGTGGATAAGCAAAAACACCTTTAAATTCAGGAACTTAGAAAAAAATAAAAATTTAAAAATGGGTAATATGGAAGATTTAACATGAAATGGAAATTTTTAATTAAGTCCTTGGTTTATGATTTCTTAAGGTAAACAATACTTTGTTTACTTTAAGGCCAATTCTTTGGCTACCTGGTGTGCAGAGCTGACTCATTGGAAAAGACCCTGATACTAGAAAAGACTGAAGGCAAAAGGAGAACGGAAGACAGAGGATGAGATGGTTGGATGGCATCACCAACTCAGTGGACATGAGTTTGAGCAAACTCATGAGAGGTAGTGTAGGATAGGTGATCCTGGCATTCTTCAGTCCATGGAGTTGCAAAGAGTCAGACACAACTTAGTAAGAGTCAGTTCCTAGGCAGGTTGATAAGAAGTCTGGGGGTGTTCAAGGAGAGAGGGGTCTGGGGTTCTCAAGGAGGAGATAGAGGTCTGGAATTCTCAAAGAGGAGGAAAAGACAAATGTTCTTTTTTCCTCTACATTCCCTAGGCTTAGTCACATAAAATGTTTTTTATCTTTGAGGCTGGAACTGATGATCACACAACAAATAACTCAGTTTAAACTCTGTACTAAGGATTATATAACAGCAATGTATCCTGCTTGAGGACAATTTCTCCTTCCTGAAAACCTTCTGGTTAATCCTGTTATCTTAAAATGTAAATTATGGGAGTGGGTCTAGTAAGGTATTTACAACCTCCAGACATTCTTTTGATTCATTGGAATAACTAATTTAAAAGTGTATAACTCCCTTACTAACACTAGCAAAGGGGGGCACTCTCCGTCCCCCTTTTGATGTCTATGTCAGAAGCTTTCCCTATCCCTTTTCTTACTTTAATAAAACTTTATTACACAAAAGCTCTGAGCGATCAAGCCTCATCTCTGGCCCCAGATTGAATTCTTCTCCTCTGGAGGCCAAGAATCCCGGCGTCTTTCGTGGTTAAGCAACAACCTTTCATTAGTGACTGAACAACAAATAGCAATGTAAACAATATAATACTGTATGGATTTATGAGGCATAGCTCTCTGGAAAATGCCACATAATTTAAGCACAAAACTGGGCATAAAATAAAGATGCATGATAATGCAAATATGTCCTGGTCCAAGGACAGGACAGGTTTCTTAAAGATCTCACCTCTTCCTCTGTCTTTCCCATGTAAGAAAGGACAAGGGAAAATACCTTTGACGTCCCAGACTCCTATTTTTTTTCACTCAGGTCTATTGATTATTTGTATTCTTTAATTTATTAGAAAAGTTTAATACTGAATAAATTTTCTGATATGTGTGAGTCTGATTGGACAATTTCATTTTTTATGCTGACTTGGCTAGTAAATGATGGAATTAAATTTCCCATTCTTATACACAGCAGAGCAACACAGATGGTTCTTGTCTCTTATGATATATTTTTGTTGTTGTTTTTAGCCTTATTAATCATCAAAGACCACTGTTCTACTAAGGTTCTGAAAAGAATTCACTCTCTACTTTTGTATCTTCATAAAGGTTCAGTCTATATTTTGCAACATTCATTACAACAGAAATTCTTGTTTTCAGTGAAGAGACTCTAGACATTCTATTTATTGTATCTAGGCATACAAAATTTGCTACTAACAAATATCTAAAATAAATTCACCTTTAATAAAATACAGATATTTTATAGCAGATTTGCAAACTTATCTTTTCCAGCATTGCCGGGAGCCGGCATATTGCATATTGAGTGCATATTGCATATTGAGTGCAGCACTTTCCACAGCATCATCTTTCAGGATCTGGAATAGCTCAACTGGAATTCTATCACTGCCGGGAGCCAGCGTGAGGAACTCCACCCATGACAAAGGTCATGAGGAAGGAGGCTCGGCATACGCAAAGGCAGGATCGAGCCTCAGGAGTCCCCCTGGAAATTCTCGAGCATCTACCCCCAAAACCAGAGTCTGCCTACTTTCTGCTTTGTGCTTTCACCTACACCTCTGACTTTACCGGGGGCTGTCCCCCACTACCTCTCTCTGAAAAAAAGAGTTAGCTTACAGCTCCAGTTAATAATTCTTGGATGTGACAGTGTTTCAACCTACAAACTCCTTTGGAAATCCTCTAGCCTGCCTGAATGGGTTTTTCCGGCCACATGTGATTGTTCAGAGCCTCCCAACTGTGAGAGGCAAGAGATGTTCTAAACTGCCTAAACACAGATTCCTTTGAGTAGTTAAAAGATTGATTAGAAATTGTATTGGTGAAGGGTTTTTCACTTGTTGGGCCAATGTTTGCTGCTAAGTCTCCATACTCCTTACCTACTGTGTCCTTGGCAGTGTATTGATTGATATAATGGGTGTATAGAAATGTAAAATGCAGCTTTGTCCAATGCTTTTTGGAAGGCTGGTGCCTGACTTTGGAATAATCACCTTTAGAGAAAGATAAGTTTCTTAAAATGTTAACAGGCCTCCTGGCCAGAAGATGATGTCTATCACCTGAACTTTTGCATATGATAAGTTTACAGGAAAAAAGCCTGGCTTGCTGCATGACTCTACCCCTTCCCCCATTATCCTCTATGCATAACTTAAGGTATAAAAACTACTTTGGAAAATAAAGTGCGGGCCTTGTTCACCAAAACTTGGTCTCCCCATGTCGCTCTCTCTTTCAACTTCCGGCTGAGTCTCCATCTGGAGCGCGGAACCCGCCATGCTTGCTAATTATGCCTGGGCTTCTAAGATCCGACCGGGGAGGCCTCAGTGTCTCCTCTCCTTCGGGAGAGCGGAAGGACGCCTGCGGCCTACGTAAGTGGTGCAAACTTCTTGTCTTGAAGTTTTATTGGTCTCCCGCGTAAACCAAGCTACTCAGCCTCTTTTCTCCACTGAATTTTCCTACTGAGCTATCCTTATTTCAGCCGCTTTTCTCCACTGAATTTCCTCACTGAGCTATCCTTATTCTATTACTCTTTATATCTTTGATGAATAAATAATTAAATAAGTCGCCGACGCCGTCCCCGCTTCGAATACCCTGGATCAGCCGGGGCTGGACCCCGGCACAGCATTCCCAAAACAAAATAAAAATTAACATTTGTATAGTAGTTTATAATTTACAATCAAGTTATGTGTAAACTGCCCCAGTGGTAACAAGACATACCGAAGGGAGTTTCTGCAAATCATTGAATAAGGTTTATTATGGGCCTTATCAATTGATTTAATGTAATTCTAAGAATCTTACTGCACTGGGATTTATCTGTACCACTTCTCAGGTGACACTAGTGGCAGAGAACCTGCCTGCCAATGCAAGAGACGTAAGAGGTGCGGTTCAGTCCCTGGGTCAGGAGTTCTGCACCATGCTTTTCTCTCTTTGGTTGAACAGTTTCTCAAACTCATGGTAATGTGTATTGGATTTGTTGTTGTTGTTGTTTAGTCACTAAGTTGTGTCCAACTCTTTGCAACCCCATGGACTGCAGCATGCCAGGCTTCTCTGTCCTTCACTATCTCCCTGAGTTTGCTCAAACTCATGTCCGTTGAGTCAGTGATGCCATCCAACCATATCCTCCTCTGTCCCCCTCTTCTCCTCCTGCCCTCAATCTTTCCCAGCATCATGGTCTTTTCCAATGAGTTGGCTCTCTGCATCAGGTGGTCAAAGTATTGGAGCTTCAGCCTCAACATCAGTCCTTCCAGTGAATATTCAGGAATCATTCAATATTCAGTTGATTTCCTTTAGGATTGACTGGTTTGATCTTGCAGTCCAAGGGACTCTTAAGAGTCTTCTCCAGCACCACAGTTTGAAAGCATCAATTCTTCAGAACTCAACCTTCTTTATGGTCCAGTTCTCACATCAGTACAAGACTACTAGAAAAACCATAGCTTTGACTAACAATCCTTTATTGGCAAAGTGATGTCTCTGTTTTTTAATACGCTGTCTAGATTTGTTATAGCTTTTCTTCCAAGGAGCAAACCTCTTTTAATTTTGTGGCTGCAATCACCATCTGCAGTGATTTTGAAGCCTGAGAAAATAAACTCTGTTACTGTTTTCACTTTTTCCTCATCTATTTGCCATGAAGTGATGGAACTGGATGCCGTGATCTTAGATTTTTGAATGTTGAGTTTTAAGCCAGCTTTTTCACTCTGCACTTTCACCTTCATCAAGAGGCTCTTTAGCTTGCTTTCTGCCATTGTTGTGCTATCATCTGCATTTGTGAGGTTGCTGAATTGAGGAGATGTACCAAGGTACCCAGGGACTGGGCTTCCCTGGTAGCTCAGTCTGTAAAGAATCTGCCTGCAGTGCAGGAGACCCAAGTTTGATTCCTGGGTTGGGAAGATTCAATGGAGAAGGAAATGGCAACCCATTCCAGAATTCTTACTGGAAAATCTCATGAACAGAAGAGCATGGTGGGCTACAGTCTATGGGGTCGCATGAGTTGCACGTGACTTAGTGACTAAACCACCACCAAGGTACTGATAGCCATTTTATCTCTTTTTGGGAGAGTTGCCTTGCATTATGTTTTGGGGTTATGTTAATTACTCTTAAAATTCAGCCACAATCCCAAAATAATATTCAGTTGCCTAAAACCTCAATTGTTATATAAACTTTCAACAACAGCAGTATTAAAATACTAACAGGAAGGAGGAGAGAGAAGGAGAAAGCTGATGTTCACATGCACAACTGAGGAGCAGAGCAAGCACAGCTACTGCAGTCTTCATTCCCGTCAGTCCTCATGAGACAGTCGTGGGTATTTTTTAACTTCTTTTTTCTACTATAGCTCAGTGTTTCATTTCCTTTACCCTAATCCTTTGGTAGAGTGAACTAAACCTGCACTTCATTCAGAGTTTTCAATCTTGTACTTCTGGGTTAAAGTTGATAATTAGACAATTCAATCTGTACTACATAGCTATGAATTCAGATGACAGCAACATCATCCAACTAACATTTTCTTCAACTAACTTGCAAAATATCATAAAACTGCATTTGAAGAAGGACTTCTGGTAGCTGAGGACAATGGGATCAGCATAGCTCTATTTCTCCAAAAATATTCTTCCTAACCCATAAATAAAACCAAGAGAAAAGTAAATTCTATACAAAACTACATCCTCAGCATAGCTTGAAGACAAAGAATGCTGAAACTACAAAATAAATAAAAAGAAAAATTTTTTTCTTCTATTCTATCATGCTTTCTCTCAAACAAAGCTACCCATCCAGTAACAAAGGCAGACTAAGAAACACTGCAGTGAAGATATAAGGGGGAAGCTAATGAGAAGATGTCAGTGTAGTTTGGGGAGAGGGGAGGGAAATGCCAAAAGATTAAATCTACCCTAAATAGGAATATACTGAGAAACTGTTCATGAGGATTTGGGCATAGAACAAAGGAAAATATTTCTAAGTATGCTCCATTTAAAGGTCTAGATGCCATTTAAAGATCCATAAACTATTTTTAGACATGCATGATTTAAAGGGATGGTGGTGGTTTAGTCACTAAGTTGTGTCCAACTATGTGTGACTCCATGGACTGTAGCCTGCCAGGTTCCTCTGTCCATGGGATTTTCCAGGCAAGAATACTGAAGTGGGTTGCCAGGTCCTTCTCCAGGGGATCTTCCCAACCCAGAGATTGAACCCTAGTCTCCTGCTTGGCAGGAAGATTCTTTAGCACTGAGCCACCTGGGAAGCTGATTTAAAGGGATAGGTGTAATTAAATGAGGAATCTATTGAAATGTGTAACTTCTAAATGAAGAAAAAAGGTCAAGAGAAAGGAAGAAACACCTTTGGCAATTGGATGGTAAAAGAAAAAAAAAATGAAAAGAAAATTTAGGATCCTGAAAGACAAATAGCAACAAAAATATTGAAGGGCTCTTTAACAGGAGTCTTAGATATAATATCAAGAGCACAAGCAACAAAAAGAAAAAAATAAATGAATGCATTGGACTTTCTCAAAATGAAAAACTGTTGTGCACCAAAGGATATTAGCAAGAGATTGACAAGACCACATATGGGATGAAAGAAAATATTTGCAATTCCTTTATTTGATAGATGTCTAACATCCAAAATACGTGAAGAACACCTACAAATCAGCAAAAACAAGGGGAGGCAAATGACCCAATTAAATCATTGGCAAAATACTTGAGTAGACACTTCTACAAAGACATACAGATGATCAATAAATTCATGAAGTGCATCATCATTAGTCATTAAGGTAATGCAAGCATAAGCAAACCTTAAACAAGTATCACTCCAATGATGGTAATAAAAACAATACTCTGAAAATATCACATGTTGGATAGGATGTGAAAATATTAGGACACTTCTACATTGCTGGGAGGAATGCAAAATTGTTCAGCCACTGTGGAATAGTTTGGCAGTTACTAAATGGCCTTTTTTCCACTCTTAGATATATACACTAAAGAACTGAAAATAGGTACTCAAACTAGTATATGTACACATATCTTTAAAACAGAACAATTTATATTATCCAAAGGATGAAAGCAGCCCAAACACTTATCAATGGATGGATGGATGGATAAAGGAATTTTGATAAATACATGCAATGTAATCTAACTAACTCCAGTTTTGGTGGGATTAGGACAAGAAACATATTTATGTTTTACCTAGGCTTTCCCCTCTGAAACAGTAAATTAAAGATAACTAGGAATAACTGTACATGCTATTTTGGCCTGATTCTACTTTCTGAGGACTCATGGCCAACACAGATCATAAAATCAGGGATAGACCTTCTCTTGCATGAAAATTATATTTCTTAATATAGGGACATATAAAAGGAAGTATTAGGTTGGCATCACAAAGAAGATCTGCAGGGTGCATCTGTTTTCCTAGTAATGTTAGAAAACTCTACAACTGAAACAAAAGAAATCTCACACTAGTCCAGCACAGATGAACTTGATTTTAGATGAAATTTGAGAAGCCCAGACCTAAAGAGTGATTTGCAAAAATTTGATAATAAGAGAGAATGACTTTATCACTCATTATCAGAGAAATGCAGATCAAAACCACTATGAGGTACCATTTCACGCCAGTCAGAATGGCTGTGATCCAAAAGTCTACAAGCAATAAATGCTGGAGAGGGTGTGGAGAAAAGGGAACCCTCTTACACTGTTGGTGGGAATGCAAACTAGTACAGCCACTATGGAGAACAGTGTGGAGATTCCTTAAAAAACTGGAAATAGAACTGCCTTATGATCCAGCAATCCCACTGCTGGGCATACACACTGAGGAAACCAGAAGGGAAAGAGACACGTGTACCCCAATGCTCATCGCAGCACTGTTTATAATAGCCAGGACATGGAAGCAACCTAGATGTCCATCAGCAGATGAATGGATAAGCCAGTGTGGTACATATACACAATGGAGTATTACTCAGCCATGAAAAAGAATACATTTGAATCAGTTCTAATGAGGTGGATGAAACTGGAGCCTATTATACAGAGTGAAGTAAGCCAGAAAGAAAAACACCAATACAGTATACTAACGCATATATATGGAATTTAGAAAGATGGTAACAATAACCCTGTGTACGAGACAGCAAAAGAGACACTGATGTATAGAACAGTCTTATGGACTCTGTGGGAGAGGGAGAGGGTGGGAAGATTTGGGAGAATGGCATTGAAACATGTATAATATCATGTATGAAACGAGTTGCCAGTCCAGGTTCGATGCACGATACTGGATGCTTGGGGCTGGTGCACTGGGATGACCCAGAGGGATGGTATGGGGAGGGAGGAGGGAGGAGGGTTCAGGATGGGGAACACATGTATGCCTGTGGAGGATTCATTTCAATATATGGCAGAACCAATACAATATTGTAAAGTTTAAAAATAAAATTAAAAAAATAATAAAATAAAATAAAGGGGGAAAATAAAAAAAAATAAAGTTGAGCAAAAAGCTACATTAGCTTTTAGAGTAGAATTTGTTGGTCAATCAGAGAAAGCTTTACATACAACAGCTTATAATCTATAATAAATGCAGGACAAAAGAAAGGAAGAAAGAAGCTGAAAATTCAGAAGAAAGTATTATTATAGAATTCAGTAATCATAGAATACTTTAACATATTGGCATTTTCAATAAAATGCAAAAAAGCTCCAGTACAAAAAAAAACTTGAGAATGTAGGCTAAGATATGCATAGTCTGTAAAGGCTGCTTGAGTAATCAAATAGCAGCAGATTAATTAAAATACAACCAAAGAATAACTAACAAAATTAAAATATAAATCAACTAAGAAATCCCAAAAAAGGTCAAAGATTGGCATAACTGATAAAGAAATTTGTGATTCAACCATATGCTTTTCATAAGAGACACACTTTGAGATACTTTCAGAATAAAAAGATGGGAAAAAGTATGCCAAATATATAGTACTCTAATGAAAGATAGGATGGTTATACTAATATTAATACAAACAAAATAGACTATAAGACCAAAAATTTTAGTAGAGAAAATTGTTACCGGAGAAGGACATTTTATAATGATGAAAAGATGAATCCATAGGAACATAAGAAATTTATAAACATACATGCACCCAAGAACACAGTCAAAATGCATGAAGCAAAGCTGACAGAACTGAACAGACCAATAGATAATGAAATAGCAGCCAAGGGCATGGTTCTCGTCCCTTCTTTCCCTCCCCAACACCTACCCCAACAAGGGCAGTTCAGTCCTGAGACTTGGAATGGAATGCATTGGTAGCAGTGATACACTATTATACTGTTGTTGCAACTTTCCTGAACACTACTGGGACTGGGGAAAGAGAAAATCATCCAGTTCTGTCCTATGTTCCAGCTCAAGATGGTTAGATGGACTTCTTGGATGTCATCTACCTTCTTGATTATTTATTTAAACCACAATGCCAGTTCAACTAATTAGACATTATTTATAGTGTATTGATAGTTCCTTAAAAATATCTGCCAAAGTTAACTTCATATTAAAATTCATAACCTCATTCTTAGTTTATTTTTGTATGGTAATTTACATATGAAGTTAACTTCAGCAGATATTGTTAAAGGAGCTATCAATACACTATAAACAATCACTCAGTTGTGTCTGACTCTTTGCAACCCCATGGACTGCAGCACGCCAGGCTTCCCTGTCCTTCACCATCTCCTGAAGTTTGCTCAAACTCCTGTCCATTGAGTTGGTGATGCCATCCAACCATCTCATCTTCTGTCATCCCCTTCTTCTGTGGCCCTCAATCTTTCCCAGGATCAGGGTCTTTTCTGATGATTTGGCTCTTCTCATCAGGTGGCCAAACTATTGGAGCTGCAGCATCAGTCTTTCCAATGAATATTCAGAGTTGATTTCCTTTAGGATTGACTGGTTTGATCTTCTTGCTGTCCAAGGGACTCTCAACAGTCTTCTCTAGTACCACAATTTGAAAGCATCAATTCTTTGGTGCTCAGCCTTCTTTACAGTCCAACTCTCACATCCATACATGACTCTGGAAAGACCAGAGCTTGACTCTATAGACCTTTGTTGGCAAGGTGATGTCTCTGTTTTTTAATATGCTGTCTAGGTTTGTCATAGCTGGAGAAAGGAATCACAAAACCACTCCAGTCTTGAGAACCCCATGAACAGTACAAAAAGACAAAGAGTACTACTTAGTTTATTAACACTTCAAATATTTTGAAATTGGTTTGATAAATGCATGTTTCCTAGTTTATGTCTTATTAATGGTATTAAATTTAGAAGCTGAACTTAATGACTAAGCAATACGTATTGAAATGAAGCATTAATTTGGAGTTACTTAACACCAAATCTTGGTCATAATAATGGTTAGACATTTTCATAGTTTTTTGAGCCTAATAAAAGCTTGAAAAATAATTTACATTGTTTGAAAATAATGAGACTTAATAAAACGCTTAATTGTACTATTTTATCACAACTGAAGGATATCCTTTATTAATAAGAGAGCACTGTAACTAACCTGCTTAGTTGGCATTACCTAATAAATTAATTTGATTGAGATTAATAGTCACCAATGTTAAAAACTTATACACTGGTAAATTTCAATGCTAATGTAATTAAAAATGCTTTCATCAGTGATATGTCAATTCATACTTTTATATTTGGATTATAATGGTACTAAATGTGATGGCTGAATATTTCTAAGTCTATTGAAATAATTATTAATTTTTAACAATAATTCATTTTAGCTTAATCTGTGAATTAAGCATTAAAAAGTGATTTCAAGATGATATTGAATTTATATGCACATTCAATAGTTTCTGTTGGATTGTTGTATGTTTTGCAATTTGTAGAGTTGTATTTCCAATATTAAGACTTTTAAATCCATAATATATAAGAAGAGAGTATATTATAAATATATATTTTGGATAACCAAGTCATTTTTTAAATAAAACTTTTAAAATTTCTTAAACTTATAGTGAAATATATAACATTTTTATTATTCTTTCTTCCCCACAAATCCATAGATGGACTTCCCTGGTGGCTCAGACTGTAAAGCATCTACCTACAATGTGGGAGATCCGAGTTCAATCCCTGGGTTAGGAATATCCCCTGGAGAAGGAAATGGCACCTCACTCCAGTACTCTTGCCTGGAAAATCCCATGGATGGAGGAGCCTGGTGGGCTACATATCACGGGGTCTGAAAGAGTCAGACATGACTTAGTGACCTCACTTTCACTTTCACTTTCACAAATCCATTAAATTTACTAAAATATGAATACTATTTTTAATCCTGGTCCATGCTTCCCTGATGGCTCAGTGGTAAAGAATCCTCTTGCTAATGCAGGAAATGTAAGAGACTCAGGTTTGATCCCTGGGTCGGGAAGATCCCTTGGAGAAGGAAATGGCAAGCCACTCCATTATTCTTGCCTGGACAATTCCATGGACAGAGGAGCTTGGCAGGCATGGGGTTGTAAAAGAGTTGGACATGACTTCACAACTAAACAACAACAGCAGCAATGAATGGTGTGACTATACCAGTGGTTATTTATTCTCACATTAATAGACATTTTGATCATTTACAGATTTGGAATATCTCATATATATTCTTTCTGTGACATCACGGGGGCATATGTTTCAATTTGTTAAATGGTGAACCTTTTTATAGTACTATAAGAAATGAATAAAACTTCTAGTTCTTTCACATCATAGCCAATATTGGTGCTATCAGGCTTTTTAATTGTTCTCACTCTAGTGATTGTGAAGTAGTTTCTTATTTTAATTTTTGTTGTAACTGTTGTTCAATCACTCAGTCATGTTTGATTCTTTGTGACCCCATGGACTGCAGCACACCAGGCTTCCCTACGCTTCACCTTCTCCTGGAGTTTACTCAAACTTGTGTCCATTGAGTTTGTGATGCCATCCAAATATCTCATCCTCTGTTCTCCCCTTCTTTGACTTTACTTTGATTTTCACCTACATTTCCCCCCAAAATTCTGATCTAGAGTAATATTTTATGAACTTATTGGCCATTTGTATATATTATTTTTTGAATTATTCACATTTCCCCTTTATTGTCTTGTATTTTTAAATAATTTTTCAATTGTTTGCTGGTAGCATGTAAAAACAACTGATGTTTGTATACTGTTGAAAGTGAAAATCGCTCAGTCGTGTCCGACTCTTTGTGACAGCATGGACTATACAGTCCATGGAATTCTCCAGGCCAAAATACTGGAGTTGGTACCCTTTCCCTTCTCCAGGGGATCTTCTCAACCCAGGGATTGAACCCAGGTCTCCTGCACTGCAGGCAGATTCCTTATGAGCTGAGACACCAGGAGCTGTTCCTGATTATTCACAGCACACCGACTTGCAGGGCCTCCGTGTGATTCTGAATTTGAGAAGAAGCTGTTTTAGACTTTATTTTACCTTTACATAGTCACAGTTGACAGCCAAATAATATATCCATTTCTTGTCTGTTATGTTTTTAATGCATTTTGTTTCTTTATATGTTATAAACCCCATAATACATTGATATCATTATCAAACAAATAATCAGTGGTCCTTGAAGTGATTTTGAAAAGAAAAACTCCATTATATGTAGAGGGCAGCAGAGGATGAGATGGCTGAATGGCATCACTGACTCAACGGACATGAGTCTGAGCAAACTCCAGGAGATAGTGAAGGACTGGGAAGCCTGGCGTGCTGCAGTCTGTGAGGTCACAAAGAGTTGGACACGACTTTAGTGACTGAACAATGACAACAGATTCACATCTTGTGTTCTGTTGCTCTTCATTTCTTTCTTATGTGCAGGTTTCCATATGTTACAATGTTCTGTCTGCCTAAAGGAATTTATTTATCCTTGCTTAAAGTAATGATGTGCCGGTGATAAATTCTCTCGACTATTGTGTTTTTTTTCCCCTGAAAAAGTATCCTTATTTTGCCATTAATTTTTAAAAAATATTTTCACAGAGTACAGAATTCTGGGTTGGGTTCTATCTGAGTATATTTTTCTACATCACTTAAGGCATGCTTCTCCATTGTTTCTGGCCAACCAAAGCCTTTGTCTATCTGAAAAAGCTATTTCCCCTGTCTTTCCAAGATATTTCTTCCAGGAAAAGAATCCTAAGTTGGAAGCTTTCTTTTACTAGCTTAAAGCTGTTAGTTATATGCATAAATTTCACTTAACCACAGTTCAGTTAGGTAACACCAGTCTCTCAGCCTTAGAGTTAAAATTTCAATTATCACAGTATGTTAAATGTGAGTAATGCCATAGAGTTAAAATTTTAGTTATCACAATATATTAAATGTGAGTAATTTCATAAAGTACAAATATTACTTCCAGCTGTTTAATCCAAAAATCACTATGTGAACAGTAGACACCTATTATGACTGGTGTCCAGGCACGTCAGGTCTTTCAAATTCTCCTAGTGATCGGTCACCGTGCAGCTGTTACTTCAGCCACACAAAGACAAAAGGTGTCAACTTGTGCTCCTAGAGCCTCCCAGTGATAAACTTGTATGAAAGTTTTCAGTGGATACTCAAAAGAGTTTCCTCCTTTTGGCCAGTAAAGATGAACACGCAGCAAAGGAAAGAAAGGGATGACATTTGCAAGTGAAATTCAAGTGGAACATAAATCAAATCATGGAAGGACTAGCTGATTGTGGGGATGTTGACACTTGTTTCTCAAGAAGCTCTAGACATGCAGCCGGAGGGATGTTGTGAAAGCTAGCTCATCAATGTAATGAGGAAAGTGTTTTTGACAAAAAGGATGAAGATGTCCCACAGGAAGTGATGTCAGCGCTGCGTTTTGTTTGTTTTATTCTCAGCTATGTTGTTGTTTTTGTTCACTCATTAAGTCATGCCTGACTCACTGCGACCCCAGAGAATGCAGCACACCAGGCTTCCCTGACCTTCACTATCTCCCAGAGTTTGCTCAAAATCAAGTCCATTGAGTCAGTGATGCTAGTGAACCATCTCATTCTGTGTGGACCCCTACTCCTTTTGCATTCAATCTTTCCCAGCATCAGGGTCTTCGCCAATGAGTCAGGTCTTCACAGCACTCTTCTCAGCTGTGTGCTTGCTGGGCTTTGTCACTCAGTTGTGTCTGATTCTTTGCAAACCCACGGACTGTAGCCTGCCAGGCTCCTCTGTCCACGGGATTCTCCAGGCAAGAGTACTGGAGTGGATTGCCATTATCTTCTCTAGGGGAATCTTCCCAACCCAGGTCTCCCACATTACAGGCAGATTCTTTACCATCTGAGCCACCAGAGAAGCCTAAGAATACTGGAGTGGGTAGCCTATCCCTTCTTCAGGGGATCTTCCTGACCCAGGAATTGAACTGGTGTCTCCTGCATTGCAGGAGAATTCTTTACCAGCTGAGTCACCAGGGAAGCCACTTCTATAGTGGGTTCTAAATAAACGTTATAATTTTAATCAATATTTTATTACTCTGTCACTGACTAGAAAATATAACTCCTTTTATTTTTTCCCAAATATGATCATTTACAGAAAACTAAGTTCCATACATCAGGTCAGATATATAATTTTTGGTAATGGCTATCCTGATTTTTGTGTGCATGAAATAATCTTTCTATCACTAAAACAATCTTTCCGTGACCCTCCTAGCAGAATCAGCTATCTCTTGCATGATTATTTTAGTGACTACCATGCCTCATCCATAAATCTTTTGTTGTCATATTGATTTATGAATCAGTTGTTCGCCTCTACATGTTAAATATGCCTTTGTTAGTCAAGGACTCTGACTTTAAATGATCAAATTGTCTTTGATTTACATCTTTTCTGAATGCTTACTGTGTGAAATGCATCTTTCATATATTTTATTATTGTAGACTTTGGTTTATTAACTTTATTTAGAATTAAACATTACTGAGTTTCCATGTTTCACTAGTACTGGGAGCATGAAAGAAAAAAAGTGTTATTCTGCTTTCACAGAATCCTCTGAAGGAAAAATTTATATAACATTTTCTTTTTAAAGAAATTCTTAATTATATAGTATAGACATAAAAACATATTTTAATTGGAAGATATCCAAGTCATAAATTGAGAGTCATAGTCAGAAGATACACTTTCATAAGTAAGATTTTGTGTTTTTTTTGGTGAGCTAAGAATTCTATAAGAATTATGGCCTTGTCATTTATAGTTTTTACAGAAAGAATCAATGATTATTTCTCCGATAGTCATGAAATTGGCATTTTCATTATATCCTCTTATTGAATATTTTTGGTGTCCAAAAATGTTTATCTTTAAAGGTATTCTATAGGGAATAGAGGACAAACCAGAGTATTGAAAATTACCTTCAAGGGTGTTTAATAAAACATAGTAAGAGATCATAGTTGAACCTATTAATGATAGTTCTCGAAACATTTTCAGATACTTAATTTAATCAAATCTAGGAAAAGCCAAATCATACAACCACAATAGGGAATGTATACCTAGACAGAGTATAAAATAGAAAATAATAATTTCCAGTGTGCTTGCCTTGAAGATTGATGACCTAAAAGAACTTGAAAAATATCCAACATTTTTTAATTTAGCTTATTCTGTTTTCAGTGGTAGGTGATGGAGAACATTTACAGAAAACTAGACATGGATTCTGTTTTCAATAAGGGTTTGGACTGTATCATGTTAAAATGTGTAAAGTAATACCTTTTATGTAGTGGATATTAATAAAGTATTGGTTTGGCCAAAAAGTTCATTTGGGTTTTTCCATAAGATCTTATGAAAAACTCAAACAAATTTTTGGCTAACTTAATACTATGGAAAGTAGGAATAAATAATTGAAGTCTGATGGTGAATAAATAAAAAAGCTTCCATTTCTTTAAAATGATAAGGAGGAAGCATGCTAAATGTAGAAACCAAAGCACAGAACAAAGTGAAAATGAAGAAAATAGAAAATAAACCAAGGTATAAATAGGTGACAGACATACCTTCTCCCACTAAAAAACAAACGATAACAACAAAAACTATTAAAGGGATGAAGAATATAACTGGAAAACTTAGGTAGGAATCAGATTGTGGATGAACTTGGTCTTCTAGGTTTCCTACGGCCTTGGAGTTGATTCCAAGATGGGATTAAAAAAAACTGAATCCAAACCATTGTATAGGCTACTATTTTTTTTAAAAAAATGACAACAAAATAAAGTCACATACATCCATATTACCTCTGCATTATCACTCATATTCTCATGAATTTTATCTTAATTGGTAAAACTCCATTAGAACACAAGTAGGTAGTTCTAGTTCATAATTAAACTTCTGAGTGATTTCTTAATTACTTACTTTGTTAGAGAAAGCAGATGAAATCCAGGGCTGTAGAACTGCTTTATTGCTCTGACAGAAGAGTAAATCATATGCAAGAAAGCAGAGAAGCTCCAACAGATCGGCCTGGCCTTTGAGCAGAATGGAACTCTTCACTGACAGCAACCACTTTTTAAAGAACCTCCTGGAAGAAGAGGAAATAGATGAGAATATGAACTCCATAATCATGGCAGACACATTTTAAAAGTCCTTTCCAGTATACTAGGGTGTTTTGTCTAGTTCCAGCTGGCCAGGAGACTATTTCTGCTGTCACGATGATAAATGAACCCTGACATTCTCTGTATTTGTCATATCTAGACTCGTCATTATAATGTGCTTTATCTGAACATTAACACAGCAGGCAAATAAAACTCCAGTAAGCACAAAACGGAGAAGCTCACCTTCTGGTAGGAGCAAATCCCTCGTAAACAGAAAGGCACATGTTGACCATTGCCACCATATACAAGAGTCATATGTTGAAGGGGTCCAGATGACTTTCTTGAGTGAACTGTGCCCTCATTATCTTTCTGTTCATAATGACTCAGATTTTATCAAATGCAGGATCATTTATCCCAAAACCATTTTTTTAAGTTTATTTTTCTAATAAGCGCTGTTTTTAAAGTTTTTATTGAATTTGTTACAATATTGTTTCTGTTTTATGTCTTGGTGTTTTGGCTGCAAGGCATGTGTGATCTTGGCTCCCTGACCAAGGATCGAACCTGCACCCTTTGCATTGGAAGGTGAAGTCTTAACCACTGGACCACCAGGGAGGTCTCCTCAATACTATTTTTAATTTGATTGTTATATGAAGTAGTGATAATCTTGGGGGAAAAAAGTTACTTTAACCTTCAATAAATAAATACATGGCAAGTTAAATAAAGTTAAATAAATATCTGACTGTCATTTCCCCATTATTTCATAAAATCCTTAGCCTACAATATCCCTGCTTTGTTATTTGTACTACTTAGAAAGTTTCTTCTAAAAACCGAGCAGTATTTTTTCTTCATTGTAAATCATGCCCTTAGGACTCAGGAATCAAATTTCTCCATGAATATTGCCATTTGCCAACCTGTAAATCAAAAGAGGTTGTTTTTTATTTCTGTGTCTATTTTTCCTCCTGGGCAAAGTTACACTGGACTGCATATATTAGAAATTAGGATTCACCAAAATCTTCAATGGGTATATGCCTAACTCTTTAAAGCTATACTTTAATTTTTGAAATCTCATTCTTTGGCTGAGAAAGCAGGTTATCATACGTCTCATGTATGTCCAAACAATTAGGAGGCAGAGGGGGAGTGATATTTGGGATATGAAGGGCTGCAGTGAAGGAAAAGCAATATTTGAACTTCTAGGAAATATTGTAGCACATTCTAATACTACAAGTTACCTGGCAAACATGAGAAAATTAAAAATTTTTATAGTGTCTTATTGTGCAATTCTGAGAAGTAAGAATATGAACTAAGATCTAGTGAAATTTGAGTATGAACTCAGTATTGAGTGGCATCAAAGTGAGACTTTTTCTCAACAGTGAGAAAAATAATACACTACTTCATTAGGTATGATAGTAACATGTATGTTATTAAAGTTATATTCCCTAGCATATAATAAATATTTTAAAATATGAGTTAGAACTTTGTGGGATATCTTTATATAAAAATAAACTCCCTGCTTGATGCCTATAGAATATTTGTATCAACCTTAACAATTTCATAGTATGAATATTTTCTATGAGAATGTGTAAATTATTCATATTTTATGATATTACAAATCACACACAGATAAAGGCTTTCACAAATGTGTCACTGAATATTAATCACAGAGTCAAATATAGAACTCGTTTTCTTACTCAAGATCAAATAGTGCAAGTTAACTTATTTTTTTTATACTTTTCTTAAATAAGAAATATATTTCGTGGTTGTTCAGTCACCAAGTCGTGTCTGATTCTTTGCCACCCCATGGACTGCAGCACACCAGGCTTCACAGTCCTTCACCATCTCCTGGAGTTTGCCCAAGTTCGTGTTCAATGCATTGGTGATCCCATCCAACCCTCTCATCCAAAATTCAAAATGTTGCCAACACAAATATGCTGCTTATAAACATAAGTATTTTCATAAAGCAGAAGAAATATATTTATAAGCAGCTTATTCAATGTTAGCAGTATTTGATTAGGCAGAAGTTACCTAAAATTTGAGAAGCTTATCCCTCAATATCCTACAATGCAGTTTTTGCAAAAATGAGTTTTAGTTCCACTTCTGGCCATGGTGGAATCAGAGACATGATTAAGTAGTCCACAATAAGCAACTGAAAACTGGACAGAATAGATTAAACAACCTTTGTTTTTCAGATATTGGATAATAAGTTGTTCAGGATTGTAATCACTGAGAAATGGGAAATAAGGATCGCTTTATTATTGCCTTGGCATTCTGCCTGGAGGCAGTGACTTTATGCATCCTTACTTAAATTTACTTACATTTGTTTACATGTTTGGGCTTCCCACATGGTGCTAGTGGTAAAGAAACTGCCTGCCAATGCAGGAGATGCAGGAGACATGAATTCCATCGCTGGGTGGGAAAGATGCCCTAGAGGAGGAAATGGCAAACCACTCCAGTATTCTTTCCTGGAGAATCCCTTGGATAGAGGAGGCTGTCAGGCTACATTCCATGGGGTCTCAAAGAGTCGGACATGATTGAGCGACTTAGCGTCCATGCACGCATTTATCTATTTATTTGACAATGGGACTGTTTTAAGAATTTACATTATTTTGTTGCTGTAGTTCAGTTGCCCAGTCATGTCCAACTGCAACCTCTTGTACTGCAGCACACCAGGCCTCCCTGTCCCTCACCATCTACAGGAGTTCACCCAAGTTCATGTCCATTGCATCGGTGATGTTATCCAGCCGTCACATCCTCTGATGCTGTCTTCTCCTTCTGCCCTCAATCTTTCCCATCATCAGGGACTTTTCCAATGAGAGTGACTATTCGCATCAGGTGACCAAAATTCTGGAGCTTCAGCATCAGTCCTTCCATTGAGTATTCAGGGTTGATTTTCTTTAAGAAAATACCATCTCACTTGAAATCTTGTTATATAAAATAAGTTTAAAAAACTGAACTCCTTTTATTGAGGACAGAAGGAAGATGAATTTTGCTTTTACCACCCTGAACACATTCTTAATGACACTAGTATCAGAACTCTAGAAAACACAGTTGGAAAAGCAAGATAAACGTATTCTAGCATATATAGACAGGTTGTAAAATCTTGGTAGCATGCATTGTTTATATATTCTATTGAATATACCAAGTTTTGAAATTTAATTATTTAATATCAAACTGAAACATATATACACCTGTTCCATGATCTAGGCTCTGTCCACATTACCATGGGGATTTGAATGAGTCTTACTGTTTGATCGACATTGATCATTCTGTTTTCACAAAGTTAGCCCAATCGTTGGAGCAATATAACTTATCCTTTGAATATGTTTTCTTTACATTGAACATGGTTACTTCTGATAGACCAGATTTGCCATTTTGGGTGAAAAGTAATTTCCATACCTAATTTATATTTTCCTGCAAAGGCAGCCCACATTGTTGATGTTTATTTTTAGTCTGAATTATCTTAATAAATTATCATTACTTGAGCATTCAGATTTAAGTAGATGATTAATGTAGAGTCTATTTAAAATGATGGATTAGAGTGATCTATAATGATAGTGTTTTATCACCATGATTTATTACACCTTTCCGCTAATATAGTCAACCTTCTAAAAATTTATACCTTTTGTACAAAAATGTACATTTTTATCATTTTCAAATGAGAAAAGCATCATTTTAAAATTAAGTATATGTTTTAGGTTATATAAAAAATAAAAAGAAACTACAATGGCTAGCCTGGAATATAATTGTCATTCATTGAATCATTCAGCTGCTTTCCTTTTAATATACTTACTTATGTTGAGATTTCTGTAAGAAATGAAAGTGTTTATGATTAGTTTTCAGTATATACATATATGAATTTTTAACTTAAAATCATTGTTGTGGTCTTTCTTATTTTGTCTAAAATGTGTTTTAAAGCTAGAATAAATATTCCATATTTATTGTAATAGTGAATTATCTAATGATTTAACATTTTAAGGATTTTTAAACTTATCAACACATTAACTATATCAAATATTTTCTCTGGATGTACCTGATAGGAGGAAAGAAAAAGCTAATTAAATTTGAAAACAATTTAAGTTGCATTCCCTCCAGAATCCATACCTCTTCTTAATTTTGACTGTTTTTAATAGGAAGGATTTTGCATTTTCTTGGAACATTGGTGTACTATTTATTGATATAGAAGTCAAAATGCCTAACTTTTTAAAAAAGAATATGTACACATATACATTTATGTAATAATATAATGAGTATATATGCATACACATGCTATAATGTTATATAATAAAATGATATATTATATATAAATATTTATATATTATTATTCATATAATGTGGTGGTGGTGGTTTAGTCACTAAGTCATGTCCTACTCTCTTCAACCCCATGAACTGCAGCCTGCCCGGCTCCTCTGTCCATGGGATTCTCCAGGCAAGAATACTGGAGTGGGTAGCCAGTTCCTTCTCCAATTCATATAATGTAAATCATTCCAAAACTCAATAGTTAAATTCAATACAATTTTAATTAGAATTCCAACAATGCTTTTCTGAATAGAAAGCAATATGTTCATTTGTCCCACTGTATTTGTTGAACATACAAATCCCACGACTGGCATTAATCTTGTCCTTGAGCCTGTAGAGGACACAAAATGTACACCCCTATGGTGTTTATCATCTGTAAGAGGAGAAACTCATTGTAAAACTATAAAATGTAATGTCAGGTAGGGATTAGTGATATGAGGAAAAAATAAGAAAAGATGCTAAAAGATATTAGAGAGATTGGTCTGGAACCATCTCTCTGAGGAAGTGACACCTAAATCAAGACATGAGGGAAGTACATGAATACTTAAAAACTCTTCAGATACATGGAGGAGAAGAATTATAAGCAGTTAGTGCAATGTCTGAGGTTAAAAACAAGACAAAAATGTGTGTTTTAAGATCAGCAAGGAGGTCATGGCAGTTAAAAAAGAATCAGAAAAACACTGTAGGAATTGAATTGAAATTGTGTTGAATTTACTATTGAGCTTCAGAATAATTTACTTTATATGATGTTAAGTTTTCACATCTGTGGAATTTTTTTTTCATTTGTTGACATCTTTTTTTTTTTTTTAATAGTAGTTTTTAGTTTTATGAAGGCCCAGGACTCAGTAAATGTATTTCTAACTACAGCATAATTTGTTGGTGTGATGGAGTATTTTTCTCATCTCTGTCCTATATTTACAAAGAGTTGGACATGACTGAGCAACTGAACTGAACTGAACTGATCTCATATTCAGTCATTTTAATAAAACATTTAAGTCCAATGAATTCTGTGAATTTAAGTATAAAATCAAAACATTAGAAAACTCAATTTCTGTTTACTTAATGTTTATAATTATTTTAGCTTAATACTGCTGTTACAATATTCTAGATAATAGCATTTAATAATGTTGGTAAACAGGCAATGTCAGTGTATTCCCAGATATATTATTTAATTTTTTCTTCTATTTTATCTTTACATAATTTTCTATGTCTTGAGGCATTTTTCCACTCAATATTTTAAGGTTAATTCTGGGGTTTTACAGTTTTCTTCCTGTATTCCATAATACCTAATGAAGTTTTGAAATTGTGTAATGTTCTTTGAATTCCAAAAGTAGAATTGCTTTGATTCAAGTGCTGCTTTGTTCCTCCCTCATCTCTGTCTTTTGAGTAACTACACCTACGTGTTCTTCTTGTGGTCTCTTTTAATGGTCCCTAGATGGATTATTTTCCTTTGTTTGCTGCTTGGGACTAAGGTGCATCTACCCGGAAACCACGTGGAGAGTCAGGCCCGCGAGGGGGCTGTGCAGTGTTCACCATTGTCCGCGGCCCTTTCGCAGATAGCAGTCAGAACTGACGGAGCTTGCCCCTCGGGATCAGAAATACCTGGAGGCTGTGTTTGACTCCTGGTCTGTAGACAGGCTGGGAAGGACAGACAAGGTCATTTTCTTCAAGGAATGGTGGTGGTCAAGGCTTTTATTATGGGTCTCTGGGACCCATATCACCAAGCTTCTCATCTCATTTCTTTCCCCAAATGCTCCTTCCTAGATCCTCGTTCAGTCTGAAGATCTGCACTTGTCTTTGCAGAGGTGGCCAGAGCTGTAATCATCTGGCCATTAGCCTAGTAGCCCACAAAAAGCCTGACCTGAGAATGATCGACGGACCCCGGGTTCTCTTCAAAGTAGTCTTTTCTCTATTATTATTTTAAAATAGATGAGATTGTATAAAATTTTCAGACTTGTCTAAAGTTAAAAATAAGACACTTGGGTTTCAGTTTACATAGTTAATTTAGATGAACGAAGATAACTCTGTAATATTCCAAATGCCTTTATTGGTACCTGATGAGTAATTTTCTTTTATATTTGAACTCAATCATGATTTAATAAATGTTAAATGCAGTATATATTTATATATACAGCTGAATTATCATTTTTATACAAACAATTGATTTATAGTTTCATTTTTAAAGATGAAAAATTTTATTTACATTCCCACGGTATTGAATTTTCAGAAAACTAAAAGAAAAAAATGTTTAAAAATCAGGCAGTCCCCACTAAGTTTTAAGACATAGCTATAGCCAAGCTACCAGATGGCACGATTACAAGAAGTAATCAAAATTTTATGAGCATGTAGTTGGAACTTTAGGAGCTGTTCTATTGCTATAATGGTGCTGGAGATTTTAGTGAACTGTTAATTATGGTTTTGAAAATAAATTAATTTTAGAGAATCATGGAATTTATCCCTGAGGGTTAAAGCTTAATCTCATAATAGAGCAAAACTTTAAAATATCATTCTGTGTGATATCAATAATGTCTTTATTTAAGAAAAAGGAGTAATATAAAGAATTTAATGCCTCAGTGTGGACTAAGAAATCATCTCTCTTTAAAATGGTGCTCTGGTCCCTGGATGCTTGTTGTGTCATGATATATGATGGTCTCACTGTTAATTAGGAAGACACTGAAAGGTTATGGGGGCTGAAGAAATGAGTCATGTCTTATGTGGGGACTCATTGTCCCCGGGCTGTCCTTCCTTCCTCAGATGAGCCCTGTTATTTTATCCCTTCTGTGTGTGGCCTCAGGCAGTTCAGCAGATGCTGAACTGATAGCTAAAGTTAAACATCTTCACTTGTGCCCTGCGACTGCTGTCAGCTGATGTGAGCAACCCAATTAACTAATTTTATACTTGTTTAGTGCCTCATTTCAGAATTAAGTCCTTGTATATGATTTGATGATAGCAAAAACTTCTGTCTTCTACAAATCAGTAAAAGTCAGACTAAAGTCCTCACCTCAACATCGTGACTCGTTGGGCTAGTATGCCTTTGATATTAGTATATTCACTGCCGATTTGCCATTTTATAATTTCTAGAACTTTTCTTGGGCTTCCCAAGGGTGCAGTGGTAAAGAATCCACTTACCAATGCAGGAGACACAAGAGACACAGGTTCGATACCTGGGTTGGAAAGATCCCCTGGAGGAGGAAATGGCAACCCACTCCAGTATTCTTGCCTGGAGAATTCCATGGACAGAGGAGCCTGGTGGGCTACAGTCCGTGGGGTCACAAACGGTTGGGCATGGCTGAGTACCAGATAATTGCACCAGGTGATGAAGATACCATTTGTAAAGGTAAGCAAGATTTTTAATGTGGTTAAAGAAATCAAGATCATTTATTTTCAAGAAATCCTCGTGCTCCTGTATGCATTCTTTGCTAGTATACTTTTTACCGTTACAAACACTAGAATCAGCCATGGATGTTGCAGGGTAGAATATTAAGATAGCTTTTGCTAAAACATCACTGATAAAGGCATCACTGTTTATTTCTCCTGACTTCTCATTTATCCAGGTTACCCCCACTCAAGTACATTTGCTAGCTTCTGTTTTTGATGTACGTCCTTACTCAGGGTTGGCCTCCCAACTTGCTGGGAAACATGAGGCAATAACTCAAGTGTTGTCAGTGTGTCAGAAAGGAAGCCAATGAAAAATGCATTTTCTATGACAAGAGCCGATGTGACTCTGAGAATGCAACTATTGATAGAAGCTGTAGGAAAATGAAGACATGATAGTAAAGGTTAATCTTTACTCTTGCCTAGTCTTTAAAAATTATGAAATCCAAGTGATTTCAGAGAAGTTGAAAAAAAAATTAGTAAAGAAGAGATTTAAGAATGCATTTTCGCCATAAATGTCAAAGAAGGACACATCTCTTATAACACTTTTGTTTCTAGAGGGAACATTGCTGCTCCCATATAAAGGGATAAGTGATTTTAAAAATAATCAAACTTTTAATTTCAGAATCACTTTCGATTTCTAGAAAAGTTGTAAAGATAATACAGAGAGTCCCTTGTGCTCAGTTACTCAGTTGTGTCTGACTCTTTTCGACTCTATGGACTGTAGCTCTCCAGGCTCCTCTATCCACGGGATTCTCCAGGCAAGAATCTGGAGTGGGTTGTCATTTCCTCCTTCAGGGGATCTTCCTGACCCAGGAATCAAACCCAGGTTTCCTGCATTGGAGGTGGATTCATTACCAGCCGTGCCGCCAGGGAAGCCTACAAATACTATAGATATTGTCTATAGTAATTTATTTGACATATGTTTTTAGCAAATTTTTTCTTTTCTTTTTTTTGCAAATTTTTTCTTACCTGCCTTTTGACAGCAGTAGCAGTAACGTGATTTGTAAGAATATGTTGTACAGATGGAGCTATATTTCTGATTTCATGATTTTGACTGAAGAAAAAACTATAGTTTTACTAACTAAGAAAGAAACACACACACAATCAATAGTGGTGCTTGTTCTGGGTCCAGATGATTTTTTTCTGAATTTATAAATACAATGAAACCTTACTCTTCTCTACTCTTTAGCCCATATATGCCCAAGTAAATATTCACAATGTTACTGGACTTGTGTTAAAAAGTGTTTTTCATGTATGGTTCCCATTGATGTTGGCTTTAATACAGCTTTCAATTTTTCGGTTAATTATGAAACAAATATTTATTAATTCAATTCATTTACTCAGTGTTTCAGCTCAGAGATTTCAATTTATTCCATTTCAAATTTTGAAAAGGTTAACATAATTGGTCATGAAAACTGATATTACATTTCTTTTCATTCTCTTTCTGTGCAAGAAATAAATCCTATGATTTTGAATTACATCTATTATAGAATGTTTCAATATTTTAACATTAGCTGTTGCTGATAACATGGTTCTATAAAGCACAATTAAGATTTGTTTTAGTTGTTTTATTACCTTGTAAACGATATTTGGGAAAGTGGGAGGAGGAAGAGCTTATTTCAGAGTATAGGACGTCTCTTCCTGAGCCTCAAAGATATTTCAAGGGTTTTTCATCTTAGAGAATGCTGGCGGAGAAGAAATTAAATTCATTTCTCAGGATTAAAGCTAAATTAATAATTTAATAAGGGAAATGAGGACATGACATAATTGGTGAAATGTGCATTTGTGAATAGCTATCTTCACTCTATCATCTAGAGAGATCATCCTCAAACACAAATCTGGTAGAGACAGACCAATACTCTGAAAGCCTGCTTCAATATTCTTAAATATCCTAGACTGCAAACATGTTGCACTTCTAATACCACCATTTAAACAGCTATTAACACCATAAACATGTATGATCTTTGGTTCAGTTCAGTTCAGTCACTCAGTCATGTCCGACTCCTCACTACCCCATGAACCACAGAATGCCAGGCCTCCTTGTCCATCACCAACTCCTGGAGTTCACCCAAACTCACGTCCATAGAGTCGGTGATGCCATCCAACCATCTCATCCTCTGTCGTCCCCTTCTCCTCCTGCCTTCAATCTTTCCCAGCATCAGGATCTTTTCAAATGAGTCAGCTCTTCGCACCAGGTGGCCAAAGTATTGGAGTTTCAGCTTCAACATCAGTCTTTCCAATGAACACTCAGGACTGATCTCCTTTAGGATGGACTGGTTGGCTCTCCTTGCAGTCCAAGGGACTCTCAAGAGTCTTCTCCAACACCACGGTTCAAAAGCATCAATTCTTCGGTGCTTTCTTCACAGTCCAACTCTCACACCCATACATGACTACTAGAAAAACCATAGCCTTGACTAGATGGACCTTTGTTGGCAAAGGAATGTCTCTGCTTTTGAATATGCTGTCTAGGTTGGTCATAAATTTCCTTCCAAGGAGTAAGCGTCTTTTAATTTCATGGCTGCAGTCACCATCTGCAGTGATTTGGAGCCCCCCAAAATAAAGTCAGCCACTGTTTCCATGGTTTCCCCATCTATTTGCCATGAAGTGATGGGACTGGATGCAATGATCTTAGTTTTCTGAATGTTGCACTTTAAGCCAACTTTTTCACTCTCCTCTTTCACTTTCATCATAACCTTTGGTACAACCACAATAAATGAGTTGAGATCCTATTATTGTGAGACACTGTACTAATTTTCTCATTTGTTTTTACCAGTTATCCTTTCAATGAACAGTAACTCTCACTTCCTTCCTCCATTTTGCACGATTAACTAAGTTTTGAAGAGTCTAAATAACCAGCCCCAGATAACATTTCATGTCTCCCCAAAGCCAACGGACGTTCCTTTTTCCATGCCACAGATCATGACACGTTTTTGTGTGTGGTTTATACTCTCAGTGACACCTTTTTTCTTGTCTACCTCTTGAATTCATATGAGTTCCTTAAGATTTATTCCAAACATCTCAGTCAGCTCAAGTGCTTTCTTCTTAGGAAAGTCCTGCAGAGTTAAATGCTACACCCTCTCTCCTCTTTATCTATTAGAGACACATTAAGTTTCATGGTAGCTTCCACATATAGAACCTTATGCAATAAGATTATAGAATCCTTCAGAGCCAAAATTGCCTATTATTTGTCTTGATTTCCATAACATCTAGCACAGGCTTGGCACATCTATGCCAGTTTTAGAATCAGAATCATTATAATATTTGCCTATGATATCTATGTATTAAAAGGTGAAAATCAGAAGGAGTTGTTCTACATGTGCATCTGAAAAATATTTTCAGTGTTACATGAGTGGGAGAGTACATGCAAACAAAAGTTAAGAGATAGTAAATGACTGTTGCAAATAAAGCATAAGCCAAATGGAGTATATGTCAAGTGTTTTAAAAATTGAAAGGGAAAACTGTTGGAGATGATTCTGACATTCCCAGTGTCCCAAGTCTGACAAATCCACATCCTGTAGATGTAAGAAAACAGATAAAGAATATCATAATATACTCTGGTTCTTCAACTGTCACGTCGGGCTTCCCTTGACTCCAAATAGAATTTTATGAACTAAAAATTTTTTTCTAGATGAATTTTAGGAGCTGAATTTCATTACTCTGAAGTAATCTCTGATAAGTATGAAAACTCATGCACATAACAGATCCTTGAAATAAGGCAAATATTTTATTTCACATCTCTTCAAAATAATGAGGATTACGTGAGACCAAATGGTTTGCATTCCTCTTAATACTGCTGCTACGTTTTGAATCAGGATATTATATAAGATTTTCAGCTTCCCATCTTCTTTTATTGGTATAAGGGGTGAGTGCTGTTCCTCAACGGGCCTTCATGTCATGCTAAGAAGTTTGCATTTTATAATGAACCAATGGTTTGTTACTAAAGGAGGCAAGTAGCCTGCGTCTTATAAAAACCCTCTGACACGAAGTGGAAGGAGACTAGAGGCGAGGAGATATAAATACGGGTGTGTAATATTTCTGTCAATAAAGAGTGGAAGCCTTAGTTAAATGCAGTTGGAAATGGAGAAAAGGAGGACATTGTACATTTGTATCTGTATGCACATATGAAAATATATGGGTTTCCCTGGTGGCTTAGTGTAAAGAATCTGAGTGCAGTGCAGGAAACAGGTTCGATCCCTGGGTCAGGATGATCCTCTGGATAAAGAAATGGCAACCCACTCGAATATTTTTGCCTAGGAAATCTCACGGACAGAGGAGTCTGGAGGGCTACAGTATATGGGCTCAAGAGTCTGACATGATTTAGCAACTAAACAGCATGAAAATACATAATCACACACACAGGCCTCTGCCCTGTAGAACCCTGGTAGATAAAACTAAAGCATGACGATGCTCTTTCCCCTATTAAAACTTACACGCATCTGAAAATAATAACAAAACAGACATTAAAGTAAATGTTTCTTGTGAAATCGTATACCCTCATCAACTATATCCAGCTACAGAATTAAATTCATAAATATTTTAGATTGTTTCAATACCGTTCTGTTCTCACTAGTCTTTCCAAAGGACAGAGACATATCAACCTCATTTCTTAATGACATTTAGAGTAAAATCTTGCATATACATAGATTGCTTTCCAGTTGTAAACCTAGGGCTAAGGAGCCTCCTATGAAAGAATGAAGCTTGAAGTTCCAGTCACTTTGATGCCATATTAAGGACCTGATGGGACACTGAGTGTTAGGGAATGGTTAGCAGTTAGGTGTCAGTACCTGTGGGTACCTGGCAGCCCTCAGCAAGGGACTGTGATGAGAGGTGACATACCTATTGAACCAGCAGCAGACATGGATGCAAACAAGCGTGAGACTTGCTGGTTTCGTGATAGCACCCACCAGCAGTGAATGGGCTTGTGACTATCCCTGGGGGTCCCATGATTATTCAGTGAATGGGGACATGTGTCAGTGAGGGTGGGCGGTAGAGACTGGTGGGGAGTGCAGCCTGTGGGGATTGCAACTTTGAGGGACACCTTATGCATCAGAGACTGCTTAGCTTGGAGAAATTTGTCTTATTTCTAAGAAAGTCATTCTTTCCATTCTCTTACCTTTTATCTTCATAGTCTTTTTCAGAGCTCATATTGCATCTGCTCTTTAGTTTGGAAGTCATACACTGGCCTTGGTCCAAAACCAATAAAATTTTTACTTGCCTAAGAATTATTAAACATGGGAAGAGGTCAGTGAGAAACCCTGAGAAATCTCTTTGAAGGGGACCTTTTAATTTTCTCTCTTTTGTTTTTTTTTTGACAAAATTCATCGGGGTTGTGGGCATTCTTATTTGAAAGCGAGGTTCAACGTATTTAATGTAAGATTATATAGTGCCAAACCAGCCTTAAATTTCATGACAATAAAACATTCCTTTTAATCAGTCTTCCCAGTTACTTTGGCTTTGACTCAGACTGTTAAGAGAGTCAAGGCGGATAGATTTGAGTTTTGGCAGACAGATTCACATTGTTGAGTTGTCAGTGGTTTCTCCGTTCAACTTCATTGCCGTTGTGTTGGCTGATCACTTGCTAAGCAACCAACAGCAAGTACAGATGTGCCGTTTCATCAAATTGATGTTAGGTATTTAAAAGGTGGATTTCATCAGACCTCAGTTCACTTGTGTTTTTAATAAACCATTCTTAAAAATTCCATTCTACATGTATAAGGATATGACTCAGAAAAGAGCAATTTAACATTATAGTTTTTAAAAAAGTGCTAGGTTTGCAATTGTGAGAAGTACAGAAATGAAGCCTGTTTCATATACTTGGAGGTGACATAAGGCCTGTATGCTGGTTCCATGAATTTTAAGGTGAACATTAAGTCTATTGAATTGTCAGCACAAAGTATTCATCACGAAATAGGCCTACTTGCAGAAATTCTATGTAATCTAAAGTTGGAGAAAAGGTGTGAAATTAACTTAACAGATGGAAGCAGGCTAAAGTAATTAAGCATTGAGAATTCAGTCACTCTTATAGCTGCACAGAATGTTAAATCAGTTGTTTGACCAGCGAGATCAGGCAAAGAGAGAAATGTGCTTCTGCTCACAATAATCTGTATATTTAATATATTCAAAGTGCTCCTGAATTGGTATATGGACACTGGATATTACCTTGGTAGGAACCATTTTATTTTATATTATTTGAACCCTGCAAAATATGCTTATGGGAAAGTTTGAGTTCTAAAAGCAATTATCCTGTTATTATTTGTTCTCAGTATCTTGTATTTTTTTCAAACACAAAGAACGCTTCTCTAGTTAAATCCATTTAGTCAATTCAGATGCCAAATAAAGTAAAGGACATGGGAAGAAACAGACTTGTCATTATTCAAACAGGGTGGCCCTGAATAAAATATTCTATCTACACTATGGCTTGGAAAATGCATTTCTCTGTGATTTTAAAATCGTAAATTTATAATCATAAATACTATAATTTTGGCTAAGGAGAGATTTACACTGTAAACATCTATAATTTAGATATTTATAGAATATCTAATCTGATTTATTGAATTAAAATAATTTACATAAGCTTTGATTGTACTAGAGGTAGCCTTTGTGTTCCATTGTACTGAACAGACTTATGGACATGGGAGGGGGTTGGTGAGGAAAGAAAGGGTGGGATTATGGAGAGAATAACATGGAAACATACATTGCTATATGTAAAATAGATAGCCAATGGGAATTTGCTGTATGACTCAGGAAACTCAAACCAGGGCTCTGTAACAACCTAGAGAGGAGGGAGGCAGGAGAGAAGTTCAAGAAGGAGGGGATATAGGTATACCTAGGGCTGATTCAAAAAGAACAATGGACTGGTTCCAAAGTGGGGAAGGAGTACATCAAGGCTGCATATTGTCACTGTGCTTATTTAATTTATACGCAGAGTACATCATGTGAAACGCCAGGCTGGATGAAGCACAAGCTGGAATCAAATTTGCGGGAACAATATCAATAACCTCAGATAGGCAGATGACACCACCCTTATGGCAGAAATGAAGAACTAAAGAGCCTCTTGATGAAAGTGAAAGGGGACAGTGAAAAAGTTGGCTTAAAGCTCAACATTCAAAAAATGAAGATCGTGGCATCTGATCCCATCACTTCATGGCAAATAGATGGGGAAACAATGGAAACAGTGAGTGACTTTATTTTCTTGGCTCCAAAATCACTGCAGATGGTGACTGCAGTCATGAAATTAAAAGATGCTTGCTCCTTGGAAGAAAAGCTATGACCAGCCTAGACAACATATTAAAAAGAGACATTACTTTGCTGACAAAGATATGTCTGGTTAAAGCTATGGTTTTTCCAGTAGTCATGTATGGAAGTGAGCGTTGGACTATAAAGAAAGCTGAGCAATGGAGAATTGATGCTTTTAAACTGTGGTGTTGGAGAAGACTCTTGAGAGTCCCTTGGACTGCAAGGAGATCAAACCAGTCAATCCTAAAAGAAATCAACTCTGAATATTCATTGGAAGGACTGATGCTGAAGCTGAAACTCCAATACTTTGGCCACTTGATGCGAAGAACTGACTCATTGGAAAAGCTCCTGATGCTGGGAAAGATTGAAGGCGGGAAGAGAAGGGGACGACAGAGGATAACATAGTTGGATGGCCTCATTGACACGATGGACATGAGTTTGAGCAAGCTCTGGGAGTTGGTGATGGACAGGGAGGCCTGGTGTGCTGCAGTCCATGGGGTTGCAATGAATCGGACACGACTGAGCAACTGAACTGAACTGAAGGCTGATTTATGTTGATGTTTTGGAGAAACCGACACAATACTGTAAAGCAATTATCCTTCAATTAAAAATAGATAAATTAAAAAAATTTTAATAGCATTATCTTCTAATCAAAATTTATTTAAGCAATTAGAACAATAAAATAAAGTGGTATTTTATTATAGCCCAAAGTGTAAAACTACTTATCCATGAATCCATATTGATATAAATGATTGAATAAATAGATAAATGGGGGAGGATACAAATCTCCCCTGCAGAAGAATTGCAAATAATTTATGTCTATATAAATAAGGTATATAGATACCCTGTTCTTGAAGAGGAGAAACTTAATTCCCTAGTTCATTTTTTTTTTTTACCCTTCACCACCCCACATGGCATTCAGAATCTTAGTTCCCTGACTGGAGATCGAACCCGTGCCCCCTGCAGTGGAAGCAGTCTTTTTTTAGAAAATGTATTTATTTTTAATTGGAGGATAATTGCTTCATAATATTGTGTTGGTTTCTGCCATACATCAGCATGAATCAGCCACAGGTATATATGTGTCCCCTTCCTTTTGAATCTCCTCCTACCTTCCACCCCATCCCACCCCTCTAGGCTGTCACTGAGTACCAGTTTGAGCTCCCAGCATCATACAGCAAATTCCCACTGGTTATCTATTTAACATATGGTATGTTAAATGTGTATGTTCGGAGAAGGCAATGGCACCCCACTCCAGTACTCTTGCCTGGAAAATCCCATGGACAAAGGAGCCTGGTAGGCTGTGGTCTATGGGGTCGCACAGAGTCAGACATGACTGAAGTGACTTAGCAGCAGCGAGGTGTATGTTTCCATCCACTCCCTCAGTTTTTCCCACCCTCTCCTTCCCCCACTGTGTCCACAATTCTGTTCTCTATATCTGTGTCTCCATTGCTACCTTGCAAATAAGTTCATCAGTACCATCTTTCTAGATTCCATATATATGTGTTAATATATGATGTTTATTTTTCTGTCTTACTTCACTCTGTATAACAGGCTCTAGGTTCATCCATCTCATTAGAACTGACTCAAAATGCATTCCTTTTCATGGCTGAGTAACATCCCACTGTATATATGTACTGCAGCTTCTTTATCCATTCATCTGCCGATGGACATCTAGCTTGCTCTCATGTCCTAGCTATTGTAAATAGTGCTGCAATTGGAAGTTCAGAGGCTTAACCACTTGACCACCAGGGACGTCCCCAAACTCCTCTCTTCTTAAATCATAGCTGCAAATAGTGACTTCCTTCCAAAGAGTCAGTATGACAGGATAGGAGAGAGTAACGTCACAGAAGAGTCTGGCACATCCTTCCTCAGCCAACTCATCAAGTTCAAGTCAAGTCATGTGGATAGTATGTGTCTTTGATGTGACATGTGTTATCTTTGTGGTCTTCTTCCCCAGTGAGATAATCCTGTTTTAATCAGGAGAAAACATCAGAGACATTCCAATAAAAGGACCTATTACAAAATGCCGGACCTGTAATCCTAACTATCAAAATCATCAAAAACAACAGAAGTCAGACAGACTGTCACAGCCAAGAGGAGCCAGGGGTGTGTGGTGACTAAATGTAGTATGGCAACCTGGGTAAGATCCTGCAACAGAAGAAGGACCTTAGGTAAAAATTAAAGAAATCTGAGTAACGTATGGACTCTGGATAGTAGTGGTATGTCAATTAATTGTTCATTAATTGTAACAAATATACTACAATAATGAAGATATTAATAATAGGGAATCTAGGTACAGAGTGTATGTTCTTTTACTCAGTCTTTCTGTACATTTAAAACTGTTCTAAAAAATAGAGACAATTTAAAATAATGTTTTAAAACAATATATATAAAGTATATGTGTATATATATATATATATATATATATATATATATATATATAAAACTTTAAAAATCATCTGAAGTCATGATATAGTGTTATGACCAAAAAGATTTCTATAGAAAAATAATAATTATATTAATTAGAGAATTATAACTCTCTAAAACAAAGCTTTTAGTGACATTTTTTTTTCTTTTTCAGTTGACAGTTGTGAAGTTGATTTTGAGGTGATTAAAATGCTAATTTGAATGCCTAAATTACAAATGAAGAGTTGATTTTATCTGCTGACAAGTTGCTAAGAAACATCCCTCAGGTTCTCAGATTTTTGTGTTAGGTGCTTCTTGCTCAGCTTAAATGTTTGTTCAAAGCAGAGGAATTTATCTTTAAGCTATTTTTGAGCCTTCTCACAGGTATGTCATGAACATTTTCAGCTTGCCCAGTCTTTGAGAGTTGAAGTAATATGTATAGCTTTGCTTTCAGGGAGGGCTTGTCAGGTACAATATGTTATTGTTTCATTACATCTACATCTCTTCCTCTGCAGAATTCTTACAGCATTGTGTTCCCAATCACATTTTAGAAGTAATTATCGTGAAGCTTTTCTAAGCTCTCAACCTTCCCCATTGGAGAAGGCAATGGCACCCCACTCCAGTACTCTTGTCTGGAAAATCCCATGGATGGAGGAGCCTGGTGGGCTACAGTCCATGGGGTTGCTGAGAGTCAGACACAGCTGAGCGACTTCACTTTCACTTTTCAGTTTCATGCACTGGAGAAGGAAATGGCAACCCACTCCAGTGTTCTTGCCTGGAGAATCCCAGGGACGGGGGAGCCTGTTGGGCTGCCATCTATGGGGTCGCACAGAGTCGGACACGACTGAAGCGACTTAGCAGCAGCAGCAGCAGCAACCTTTCCCATCTTCTTCTTTGCACTTGTGATAGGCGGCAAAATGTGTCCCCGAAAGCTGTCCATGTCCTAATCTCCCAAAGCTGGGACTATGTTAGGTCACATAGAAAAAGGAAACTAAGGTTGTAGATGGAATTACGTTGCTGAATCTAATCTTAAGATAGGGATGTTATCCTATATTATCCAGATACACTGAACATAATCACAAAGATCTTTAAATGTGGAAGTGGGGGAGAAAGAGGACAGCCAGCAGGAGATGTGACTGAGGGACTGAGGTCAGAAGGATGTTCTGATGGCTTTGAATGTGTGGGAGCAGGTCAAAAGTCAAGGAATGCAGCAAACCTCTGGGCACTGCAAAAAGAAATGAATGGATTATCACTGTGAACCTATGGACTAGAATGCACCCTGCTGACATCTCGATTTTAACATAGTGAGAACCACTTCAGACAAAAATGATAAATAACACATTTGTATTGCTTGAAGAGACTAAGTTTATAGTAATTTTTTGTGATGGTCACTGGACACCAATACAATGACCCCAATATATGTTATGCTGTGCAGGCATTTAATAAGCATTCTTTCATGCTACTGTGCCCTTATTTTTTCATTCATATTTTCCCAAAGGACTGTAAATTCTATCAGGTCAAGAAATATATTTTTTGCAGGCAGTACCATATTTGGGCCATATTTTGGTGCTAAGTACATAATTACTGATCAATAGATAATATAACACATCAGATAAATGTTTACACTTTGAGAAAGACGAGACTCTTAGCTTTGATTTTTGGTTTCCTCACTTATAAACATCAAAATTGTGTTCTCATGGTTATTAATTAGAATATAAGAGTGAAATTGAATATTAACCTGAAGGCATTATGCAGATATAAAATTTTATAATTTATATGGCAGTTAGTTTTCTGCTTGTCAACTGCCCTTTCCCCAACAAGTCTGATAAATACTTGATAGAATTCTACCTCATTCATCTTCTCTTCTTCAGCATGAATCCTATAGATTTTCTACTTATTGTTCAAAAATAGGTACCTAATTGTTATCTTAATTAGACATAGTAAATTTGAGTTAAAGCAAAGAAAGCATAATGAATTAAAAAGAGAAAAAAGATTTTATTGTTATCCTAAGAGCTATTTCTTGCCTTCCTTTTTTTGAATTTTTTTCAAGACTGTGGCTCCTTGTTTTAAGTGTCTGCAGTATGATTCACAGTACCTTTTAAAAGATGGGTAAATGCTGCTGCTGCTGCTAAGTCACTTCAGTCGTGTCCGGCTCTGTGCGACCCCATAGACGGCAGCCCAACAGGCTCCCCCATCCCTGGGATTCTCCAGGCAAGAACACTGGAGTGGGTTGCCATTTCCTTCTCCAATGCATGGAAGTGAAAAGTGAAAGTGAAAGTGAAGTCGCTCAGCTGTGTCTGACTCGTAGCGACCCCATGGACTGCAGCCTTCCAGGCTCCTCCGTCCATGGGATTTTCCAGGCAAGAGTACTGGAGTGGGGTGCCGTTGCCTTCTCCAGGGTAAATGCTAGATGGTGAGAATGTTATTATGATAGAATTATATGATTTACTCAACTCTATAAGTAAGAAAATGAGTTTGTGCTTGAATTACCCATAGCCACAGTCTCCACATATAAGCTATAGGGTCCAGTTCTCCATTTCTATTACCATATTTTAGCCAAGCATCTTTCAGTCAGGGTTACAGTAAAGGGCAAAGTTCCAAAGCAAATACGCCAACTGTTGAAGATTTGAGACCTTATGTGAGTACCGCAGGGTCTCTACCTGAATTCCTTTCCTTTACCATGAAAACTTTATTCTTCAGTGAGGTGTCTAGAATTCTCCTGTCCTCCGTGACTTCCTGACCAAAGAAAAATACCAGTCTTCTTAAGCCGACCAGGTTACTTGCAGTTTAAGGTTTTCAACTAACTCTGGGATGAAAAAATTTGGCTATGCTGGAATGAATTTCAACCATCACTGAGCAAATTAGGAATGAAGATTTTGGAACCAGAGATCTAATTTTCTAAAGTCTCTAGGCAGCAGCATATACTGCTCTCTTCTGAGACCGGCTCTGCTGTTCCTATTACTTAGTATATCAGTGTCAGAGCTCGAAACACCCTTGACCCTGGGAAAATAAGCAAAGTTTCAATATATTATATCTCTGCAAAAAGTGGAGTTTTTATAATGAGATCCCCTCATATAGTACTTTAATATCAGTGGTTTTGTAAGATATAATCAGTACATTTTTAAAGCATGTGGATTCTTTAAGAATGACAATTAACCAACAGAAAGATTTTCTGTTACCTGCTACCTTTTGTCACATTACATACTAAAAAAATATAGCTCTGATATTTTAGGGAAAGAAAAGTGTGTTGGGGGTGGGGTTTCCTAAGTGTTTTATGATGGAATAATGCAGATATATGAAATTAATTCATGAATGCAAGCAGTTTTACAATGCAGGTCATAAAAACTGTATTTGATGAACAGTACTTGTTCAGAATTAATGTTCACATTTTCTCAAATTTCTGTCTGTCATTTAGATTGAAGTGATTTCATTTTAGATTTGCCAGTTCACTTAACCTCATGATTCTCTTCTATAATGTTTTGTCATTTTTCAAAATTTCAATTTCTATACGGCTTTTGGGCAGCAATAATTCACCATCTACCAAAAGTGCTGGAATATGTTATATTATCTCCTAAGCAAAATTTTCATATTACTTAAGATGTTCCTTGGTAATTTTTTATTGCCTAGAAACACTAATTAAAAACTTTATATTTTGGGTCATTTCTAAGTTTAACTATTAAATTAGAAGTTATGCCTCAGTTCAGTTCAGTCTAATCACTCAGTCGTGTCCGACTCTTTGTTACCCCATGGACTGCAGCACGCCAGTCCTTCCTGTCCATCAACAACACCCAGAGCTTACTCAAACTAATGTCCATTGCATCATGATGCCATCCAGCTATCTCATCCTCTGTCATCCCCTTCTCCTCCCACCTTCAATCTTTCCCAGCATCAGGGTCTTTTCCAATGAGTCAGTTCTTCACATCAGGTGGCCAAAGGATTGGAGTTTCAGCTTCAGCATCAGTCCTTCCAATGAACATTCAGGACTGATTTCCTTTAGGATGGACTAGTTGGATCTCCATTAAGTCCAAGGGACTCTCAAGAGTCTTCTCCAACACCACAGTTCAAAAGCATCAATTCTTTGGTGTCAGCTTTCTTTAAAGTCCAACTCTCACATCCATACATTACTACTGGGAAAACCATGGCTTTGACTAGATGGACCTTTGTTGGTAGAGTAGTGTTTCTGCTTTTCAATATGCTGTATACCTAGCTTTTCTTTCAAGGAGCAAGTGTCTTTTAATTTCATGGCCATGAATTTATGCCTGCTTACTATTAATCATCTCTTCTAATACATGGAAACCAATCTATAGACTATTTGTAGTAAACTTGCTAAAGCTGATTGCAAAAGCCAAATGAGTCATTTATAGTCTGAAGACTAGAAAAAGAGGAGAAAACTGAGTCATTTTAAGCTAGTTATGTCCAAATGTTTCACTAATTATTGTTGGCAAGTGTGAGTCATAATGATCAACACTCCATCATCATTTTAGGACACATAGACAAATAAAAAAACTATTATACTGCTTGGCTATATTAGCTACCATGTTTCCTACTGAGTTTCAATGCTAGAGTCAATTTTTGTCCAATTAATTGCCATAATAAGTTCCAATTATCAGTTCAGTACATAGTCTCTTTCAATTTCTTCATTTTAGGGTGCACAAATGCTCAACAATCACATGTACATGTGTCCTCAGTCATGTCTGACTCTTTGCTACCCTATGGATTGTAGCCTGCCAAGGTCCTCTATCCATGAGATTTTTCAGGCAAGAATACTGGAGTGGGTTGCATTTCCTCCTCCAGGGGATCCTCCTGACCCAGGGATCGAACCTGTGTCTCTTGCATTGGCAGGTGCATTCTTTACCACTGAGCCACCTGGGAAGCCCCAACAATTACATAGCCATAAGAAGAAACTCCTTAGCCTTAAATATTAATAAATTCATTCTCACCTAAGGAGCATTTTACCATGAAGCTACTTTGGTCTTCAGTTTCTGTTGAAACCCAGAAGTATAAATTATATATTTCAAAGGAAGATTCCAGACTTCTTTGTAATTCATGCAAAGATGGTTTCTGCAAATATCATCAGTCAACCAAAGAGGATAGAAGAGATAAGAAAAGCACTGGAGATTAAGGAAGATTAATTGAAAAAGTTGTTACTCTACTGGGAGTTCTCTCCCAAACCAAAGCCCAGAAAAGGTGCTTCAGCAGGGTGACCTACATTCTTTGATATTGTTTTCCCACAGTGAAAGTGAAAGTCCAAATCTTTGTGACCCCATGGACTGTAGTCCACCAGGCTCCTCCATCATGGAATTTTCCAGGCAAGAATACTGGAGTGGGTTGCCATTTCCTTCTCCAGGGGATCTTCCTGACCCATGGATCGAACCCGGGTCTCCCACATTGCAGGCAGACGCTTTTACCGTCTGAGCCACCAGGGATGCCCACAGTGAACACGTGTTCAGTTCATGACTGAGAAACAAACACGCAAGAAGTTGGCTCTGTAACTTGTAATGGCAGGAAAAGGAGAGATGTTAACACTAGACTCTATCTGACTGTGAAGTCAGAGGTCTGTGAGTGCTTCCTAGAGATGAGAGAAAATTAGCATGAATTTGCTGTAGAACTCATCTTGGAGGGCATCCTGGAGACCAGTGGGAACTACAGTAAGAAGGAGAAAGAGAAGGAAGAAGAGGAGAAGGAGAAGTAGCCTTGAAAGCATACATCCAGGTGCTCAGAACCTCCGGGTAGAGCGATAATGGGAAGAACCGCTGATCTCCACAGATCCGCAGTACATCGGATCAGCAGGGAAAGTGGCAGCTCCTTACAGGACCAGAACATGCACGTGTGCTTCTCTCATCCTCCCAACAACCTGAAATCTAAAGAGTCTCAAAATCAGAGTCAGCAAGGAGAGTGGAAATGCAGATGGAGAAAAAGGCAAAGCAAACACCTCCGCCCCTTTTCTTGACTGGTTTCCAGCAGCCAGAGCTGGGGGAGAGGGCTCCCTTTGAATGCAATTTGAAGATTTACTCATAACTGGAATCAAGTATATTATTTATGTGAACCATTTTGTGAGTAGAAATAACTGAAGCTCCCGTTATCATCTGAAAATAGCCAGAAGACTCATGAGCAACTATTTTATTTGTTGTCTAATGGAGCAGGGAAGAACTAGGGTCTAAAATAGATTGCTATGGACTGTGGAGAGAGGAGATAAAATGCAGGGCTTTTAAAATTTGATCCTGTGAGGCCTGCTTTTTAACTCTTAACAGAGCACGTGTGTGTGTGCTAAGTTGCTTCAGTCGTGTCTGACATTTTGCAACCCCATGGACCGTAGCCAGCCAGGCTCCTCTGTCCATGAGTGTCTCCTGGCAAGCATACTGGAGTGGGTTGCCATGCCCTTCTCCAGAGGATCTTCCCCACCCAGGGATCAAACCGGTGCCTCCTACATCTTCTGCATTGCCAGATGGGGTCTTTACCACGATTGCCACCTGCCACCTGGGAAACCCCTAATCAAGCACATTCGGGGTAAAAATGAATGGGTAAGTGAAATGAATGAATGAATGAGCAAATAAACAAAACCAAATAATAAACACTTTCTAAATCCAGTTTCCTCTACTGGTATATTCACCTAGCTCCTTATATTAACTGTTCAATTATAGCCCATTTTTTTTCTGAAAATAGTACTTTATATGTCTTTCTATTGAAATGTTTCCTAATAATTAAAAAAAAATTATTTGGGTCTATATAGTATCAAATTATGTATCTCAAGGAAACTTTAAAAAATCAAAATTTCTTTGATTTAACAGCTTTTCATATATTCATCCTCAGATATATTTATGAATTTGCCATGGCATTGTTATTTATGCTTTTAAGATTTCTTTATTATGAGATATATAAAGCCGTAGATATTTAAAGCCATAGATGTGACATTAAATTCTGTGAGAAACACCACTTTTAAAATTATTATTACATTTAAAGTCATCTTTAGAATCAATCATTTGATTAAAATGAAATCATTTTAATTTTGTATTATTTAACTTTATATGTACTTTATATTACTTTAGCTTTATAAAATGTAGCCTTATAGATACATTAATATTTAGCTAAATTAATGGTGTCCTCTTTATGCAAATAAATAGAATATATATGAAATAAATAGAATTATATTAACCAGATAATTCTGTATACTATATAACATAAGGGAAAAGGGGGCATTATCATTTATGCTTTTAAGATTTCTTTACTATGGGGCATAGAAACTATTTCAAGTCATAGGTGGAATTTAAGTGACAGTAAATTCTGTGAACAAATTAGTTGAGGAACAACATCCACCCCTTATGGCGAACGTGAACATCTGTGGTGCTGACCCCACATTCTGCCTCCATTCACATCGTCAGAGGTAGCGCTGGGGCTCCAGGAAAGTTTCTGTCCTGGACATCAGCTCAGTATCTGAGTGTCATTGCTTCTGGGCACTTCAGCACTGGAGCTGGGAGGTAGATGCATGTGTACTGACCCAGGGAAGCCTGGTGTGTTGCAGTCCACGGGGTCACAAAGAGTTGGACACAACTTAGCAACTGCACAACAGCAACAACATACTCACTCATGCATATGCAGGTCTGTCTATGTGTGTCTGTAAGTATGTATTTATGTCTGTCTGTCTGTCTGTCCATCTATCCATAATGAGCTCATACTGACACCTCTGATTTCATTGCAGTACCACAGAATTCTTATTGATCTTCTCTCTTTCTCACACAAAGAAATTATATTTTCAGTCTTCATATACACATAAAATAGATTACCAACTAGATTACAACATTTATGCACAGCTTCTGTTTTTAACCTTACCGTGTCTATTCAAGACACCATTTAAAAACATTTCTTAGATTAGTTCTTTCCTCACCTTCCATTTTCAGCGTGTTTATATTATAAATTTGTAATAGAGTTAGGTTTATTTGTTAGTGTTCATATTCCTTTTGTGGGATCCTGCCAAATCCTACTTGGTTTCCTTTTTTATTTATATATATTTTAAATTAAAAGCTGCTTCTCTCTCAGGCTCACACTGTCTCCCACACAAGTTCTATGTTGTCTTTGTGAAGTCTACAATATGGGTTTTTATTTAAGTTGGTCATTCAAGCGAAATTGATCTGGATGCTGCAGATGCACAGAATGTGTTAGGCTGTCTGGTTAACCTGTCACATAGTTACTGAACAAGAACCATGACTGAAGGTGTGTTTAAAGGAAAGATGACTGCCAGTAGATCTAATAGTAGATCCTCGGCTATTAGAAGGTAACTCAGAGAAACAATAAAGGCATGGATCAATATTTTACTTTGGCTTGTGAATCTTTTTTATATAATGGATACTTGGCTCCTAACAAATGTCCTTTAATTTTCAAATGATATATCTTTCTCTTATGGACTGCACTTTTGTTTTCTTCCCCAAATGCATATGTTTAAACCATAACCTCCAATTGGATGGAATTTGGAGGTGGAGGCTTTGAAGGTAATCAGGTCACAGGAGAGGGGGAACCCTCATTATAGGATTAGTACCCTTAGAAGACGAGACAGAGGGAGCTTGCTTTCCCTCTCTGATCTCCACTGTGTGAGGTCATAATAAGAAGCTCATCCTCAGTAAACCAGGAAGATGGCACTCACCTAAAACCACCCACGCTGGGCCCCTTGGGCTTCCAGTACTGTGAGAAATGAAAGATTGTTGTTTCAGTCACCAAGTATAAGGTATTTTTGTTATAGTGGTCTGAACCACTAGATAAGAAACAAAAAATCAGGGCTTAGATTCTAACCCGCTTGATTTGGAAGACTTTGGTGGTTTGGAATTATATTGGTAGTGTGCAAAAGACACTAAGCATGATACAGTAGAGACGAGGTCTATCAAAGTAATGAAATAGTTAAAGAGGAAAGTGTGAAAACAACTTACAGGATATTTTGATAAGAACCAATCCCAGAAACTTCAGGCTGTACAGGGGTCAAACTGAATCATCCCAACAGGGGCTTTTGAAGACATTACTGTCATGACCAGCAAGAAAAATTCAAGTGATGAAGCCATACTTCATTTTTTCTAACATGAATTTAACTTTGTTACACATCAGAAAATTTAATTGCTAAGGTGAGCTGCCATTGGATAGATATGGATGTGAAATATTAATAGGTAGAAAAAAAGACGCCTAACCTAGTGACAAGTTCAAAATGGTATGATGCCTTCTTTACTCTCAGAAATGATTCTAAGATTCTCACTGAGAAAGAGTAGCTCTAGATTTCCTGTGTGTCATTTTCCTGTAAGTCTTGTTGGGAAAATTTTTCCAAATGTTATAAAACTTGTAAATCAACTATACTCCAACAAAAAAAATTTTTTTTAATGTGGTAAACTGAGAGAGTGATTTAGTAGTGTATTTTGGTTTTGATATTTCAGGGCATTATTTTATATAGAATGCTTCATTGCAGTTATGTTCAAGGCGACAGCCCTCTATTAATTTTAATGCCCAGAAAAATTATTAAGAGATCACCATTTACCTTCACGAGTAATTTTATCTGAAGTTAGGAAAACAATCTAAATATCAGGTTCAGTTCAGTCGCTCAGTCATGTCTGATTCTTTTTGATCCCATGAATTGCAGCATGCCAGGCCTCCCTGTCCATTACCAACTCCCGGAGCTCGCTCAAACCCACATCCATCGAGTCGGTGAGGCCATCCAGCCATCTCATCCTCTGTCATCTCCTTTTCCTCCTGCCCGCAATCCCTCCCAGCATCAGAGTCTTTTCCAATGAGCCAACTCTTCGCATGAGGTGGCCAAAGAACTGGAGTTTCAGCTTTGGCATCATTCCTTCCAAAGAAATCCCAGGGCTGATCTCTTCAGAATGGACTGGTTGGATCTCCTTGCAGTCCAAGGGACTCTCAAGAGTCTTCTCCAACACCACAGTTCAAAAGCATCAATTCTTTGGCACTCAGCCTTCTTCACAGTCCAACTCTCACATCCATACATGACCACTGGATAAACCATAGCCTTGACTAGATGGACCTTTGTTGGCAAAGTAATACCTCTGCTTTTCAATATGCTATCTAGGTGGGTTGCAACTTTTCTTCAATATCAGGTTATATATGCTAAATTGAAGTGGTACACATCATATGCATTTATAGAGAACTATTTGTTAACCTCACTGTAACATAAAACCAATGTCTTATACATTATTTTCAAAAATAATATCTTTTTTATTCCCCATGTGTTCCCCTCTATCTCTCCATGTCTCCAAAGAAAAAAATGTCGATGGTATTGGCAACAAATTGAAATTGGAAACCAAAGTATATACTTTTAATGTCTAGAAGAAGAAAAAAAACTGCATGGATTTAAAAATAAATGCTTGCTCTTATCAGTGAAGTAGAGGGGAGAGAGTTGAGTCAACCAAATGTTCCAGGGTTCCATCCACCAGAAGGAAGGGAGGCATGTCCAGGTGAGGGGAGAACTTGAGCAGTCTGCTGTCTTCATCACAGACTTTCAGTTACCCACGGTGCTTCCATCATGGCTCAGCTGGTAAAGAATCCGCCTGCATTGCGGGAGACCTGAGTTCCATCCCTGGGTTGGGAAGATCCCCTGGAGAAGAGAACAGCTACTCACTGCAGTATTCTGGCCTGGAGAATTCCATGGACTGTATCGTCCATGGGGTCACAAAGAGTCGGACACGACTGAGTGAGCGACTTTCTTTGTCTTTCATGTTACTTTATATGACTTGTCTCTCTTCTTTGGGGAGCTTCTTGAGAATAAGTATCAAGAATTGCTGAACTTAGTGGTTACATATAAAATTTTGGAATGTAATTCTCTGAAAATTAAATATCAAGCTAATTGTCCTTTTTGCAACAATGAACTTGAGAGTGCAGATATTTTTTGAGATCTTGATTTTAATACTTTTGTATATATACCCATAAGTGGGGACTGCTGGATTATGTGGTAGTTCTATTTTTAAATTTTGAGGAAATTCCATTCTGTTTTCATAGTGTCCACACCATTTTGTTTTCCCACTAGCCATGAATAAGAGTTCGAATCTCTTCACACTCTCGCCAATACTTATCTTTTTTCTTTTTTGATAATAGCCATCCTAATGGCAAATAGATGGGAAAAAAAGGAAACAGTGACAAGAGTTTATTTCTTGGGCTCCAAAATAACTGCAGATGGTGACTGCAGCCATGAAATTAAAAGATGCTCCTTGGAAGAAAAGCTATGACAAATCTAGACAGTCCTTTAAAAATCAGAGACATTACCAACAAAGGTCCCTATAGTCAAAGCTATGGTTTTCCAGTAGTCATATATGGATGTGAGAGTTGGACCATAAAGAAGGCTGAGGGCCAAAGAATTGATGCTTTCGAACCATGGTGCTGGAGAAGACTCTTTCTTGAGGATTCCTTGGACACTAAGGAGATTAAACCAGTCAATTCTAAAGGGAATCAACTCTGAATATTCATTGGAAGGACTGATGTTGAAGCTGATGCTCCAGTACTTTGGCCACATGATGTGAAGAGCTGACTCATTGGAAAAGACCCTGATGCTGGGAAAGATTGAGGACAGAAGGAGAAGGAGACAACAGAGGATGACACTGGAATCACTGACTCAATGGACATGAGTTTGAGCAAGCTCTGGGAGATAGTGAAGGACAGGAAAGGCTGGCATGCTCCAGTCCATGGGGTTACACATAGTTGGACAGGACTTAGTGACTGAACAACAAAATCCTGATGGTATGAAGTGGTATCTCATTGTGGTTTTGATGGGCATTTCCTTGATGATTAGTGATGCTGAGCATCTTTTCATATACCTGTTGATTATATGCTTGTCTTCTTTGGTGAAATTTCCATGCCAGTCCTTTGTCCATTTTAAAATGTTTTGTTGTTGTTGGTTTAATTTTGTTTTTTTGCTATTGACTTATAGACCTTTGGTTTATATTTTGGATTTTGACCCCTTATCAGATATATAATCTGCAAATTTTTTTTCCCATCCCTTAGATTGCTTTTCACTGTGTTGAATTTTTCTTTTGCTATGCAGAACTTTTTAGTTTGATGTAGTCCCATGTGTTTCTTTTAGCTTTTGTTGCTTATCCTTTTGGTATAAATCATTGCCTAGGCTAATGTCATGAATTTTTCCCTTGTTTGTTTTTTCTAGGAGTTTTGCAGTTTAAAGTTTTACATTTAAATCTTTAACATCTTGCCTTTAAAAAGAAGGAAATCCTGACATACGTGACAACTTGGATGAGCCTGGAAGACATTACTGTAAATGAAACAAGCAAGTCACAGGAGAACAAATACTTCATGATTCCACTTATATAAGGTGTCTAGAATAGTCAAACCCACAGAAACAGGGACTAGAATGGTAAGTGCCAGATATTGAGGGGAGAGTAAAATATGGAATTGATCGGCAGATATAAAGTTTCAGTTATACAAGATGAGTAAGTTCTAGAGATCCGCTGTACAACACTGTGGCTATAGTCAATACTGTATTGTGCCCTTAGCATTTTGTTAAGAGAGGGGATCTCATGTTAAGTGTTCTTACCAAAATAAAATAAATAAATAAGGTTAAAACATACAGATGGCCAATAAGCATGTGAAAAGATGCTCAACATTGCAAATCAAAATGACAGTGAGGTTTCACCTCACACTGGTCAGAATGGCCATCGTTGAAAAGTCTACAAATAAATTCTCCAGCAACAAAGGAACACAGTCCTGAGCTCCAAGATACAGGCTGCCCAAAGTCACCCCAAAACCATAGGCATCTCATAACTTATTACTGGACACTTCATTGTACTCCAGAGAGAAGAAATACAGCTCCACCCACCAGAACACCGACACAAGCTTCCCTAACCAAGAAACCTTGACAAGCTACCTGTACAAACCCACACACAGTGAGGAAATGCCACAATAAAGAGAACTCCACAAACTGCCAGAATACAGAAAGAACACCCCAAACTCAGCAATTTAAACAAGATGAAGAGACAGAGGAATACCCAGCAGATAAAGGAACAGGATAAATGCCCACCAAACCAAACAAAAGAGGAAGAGATAGGGAATCTACCTGATAAAGAATTCCGAATAATGATAGTGAAATTGATCCAAAATCTTGAAATCAAAATGGAATCACAGATAAATAGCCTGGAGACAAGGATTGAGAAGATGCAAGAAAGGTTTAAAGAGGACCTAGAAGAAATAAAAAAGAATAATGAATAATTCAATAAATGAAATGAAAAACACTCTGGAGGCAACAAATAGTAGAATAACAGAGGCAGAAGATAGGATTAGTGAATTAGAAGATAGAATGGTAGAAATAAATGAATCAGAGAGGAAAAAAGAAAAATGAACTAAAAGAAATGAGGACAATCTCAGAGACCTCCAGGACAATATTAAACGCTACAAAATTCGAATCATAGGGATCCCAGAAGAAGAAGACAAAAATAAAGACCATGAGAAAATACTTGAGGAGATAATTGAAAACTTCCCTAAAATGGGGAAGGAAATAATCACCCAAGTCCAAGAAACTCAGAGAGTCCCAAACAGAATAAACCCAAGGCGAAACACCCCAAGACATAAATTAATCAAATTAACAAAGATCAAACACAAAGAACAAATATTAAAAGCAGCAAGGGAAAAAAAACAAATAACACACAAGGGAATTCCCATAAGGATAACAGCTGATCTATCAATAGAAACTCTTCAAGCCAGGAGGGAATGGCAAGACATACTTAAAGTGATGAAAGAAAATAACTTACAGCCCAGATTATTGTACCCAGCAAGGATCTCATTCAAATATGAAGGAGAAATCAAAAGCTTTACAGACAAGCAAAAGCTGAGAGAATTCTGCACCACCAAACCAGCTCTCCAACAAATACTAAAGGATATTCTCTAGACAGGAAACACAAAAATGGTGTATAAATTTGAACCCAAAACAATAAAGTAAATGGCAACGGGATCATACTTATCAGTAATTACCTTAAACGTAAATGGGTTGAATGCCTCAACCAAAAGACAAAGACTGGCTGAATGGATACAAAAACAAGACCCCTACATATGTTGTCTACAAGAGACCCACCTCAAAACAGGGGACACATACAGACTGAAAGTGAAGGGCTGGAAAAAGATTTTCCATGCAAATAGGGACCAAAAGAAAGCAGGAGTAGCAATACTCATATCAGATAAAATAGACTTTAAAACAAAGGCTGTGAAAAGAGACAAAGACGGCCACTACATAATGATCAAAGGATCAATCCAAGAAGAAGATATAACAATTATAAATATATATGCACCCAACACGGGAGCACCGCAGTATGTAAGACAAATGCTAACAAGTATGAAAGGAGAAATTAACAATAACACAATAATAGTGGGAGACTTTAATACCCCACTCACACCTATGGATAGATCAACTAAACAGAAAATTAACAAGGAAACACAAACTTTAAATGATACAATAGACCAGTTAGACCTAATTGATATCTATAGGACATTTCATCCCAAAACAATGAATTTCACCTTTTTCTCAAGCGCACATGGAACCTTCTCCAGGATAGATCACATCCTGGGCCATAAATCTAGCCTTGGTAAATTCAAAAAATTGAAATCACTCCAAGTATCTTCTCTGACCACAATGCAGTAAGATTAGATCTCAATTATAGGAGAAAAACTATTAAAAATTCCAACATATGGAGGCTGAACAACACGCTGCTGAATAACCAACAAATCACAGAAGAAATCAAAAAAGAAATAAAAATTTGCATAGAAATGAATGAAAATGAAAACACAACAACCCAAAACCTGTGGGACACTGTAAAAGCAGTCCTAAGGGGAAGTTCATAGCAATACAGGCATACCTCAAGAAACAAGAAAAAAGTCAAATAAATAACCTAACTCTACACCTAAAGCAACTAGAAAAGGAAGAAATGAAGAACCCCAGGGTTAGTAGAAGGAAAGAAATTTTAAAAATTAGGCCAGAAATAAATGCAAAAGAAACAAAAGAGACCAAAGCAAAAATCAACAAAGCCAAAAGCTGGTTCTTTGAAAGGATAAATAAAATAGACAAACCATTAGCCAGACTCATCAAGAAACAAAGGGAGAAAAATCAAATCAATAAAATTAGAAATGAAAATGGAGAGATCACAACAGACAACATAGAAATACAAAGGATCATAAGAGACTACTATCAACAATTATATGCCAATAAAATGGACAATGTGGAAGAAATGGACAAATTCTTAGAAAAGTACAACTTTCCAAAACTCGACCAGGAAGAAATAGAAAATCTTAACAGACCCATCACAAGCATGGAAATTGAAACTGTAATCAAAAATCTTCCAGCAAACAAAAGCCCAGGTCCAGACGGCTTTACAGCTGAATTCTACCAAAAATTTAGAGAAGAGCTAACACCTATCCTACTCAAACTCTTCCAGAAAATTGCAGAGGAAGGTAAACTTCCAAACTCATTCTATGAGGCCACCTTCACCCTAATACCAAAACCTGACAAAGATCCCACAAAAAAAGAAAACTACAGGCCAATATCACTGATGAACATAGATGCAAAAATCCTTAACAAAATTCTAGCAATCAGAATCCAACAACACATTAAAAAGATCGTACACCATGACCAAGTGGGCTTTATCCCAGGGATGCAAGGATTCTTCAATATCTGCAAATCAATCAATGTAATACACCACATTAACAAATTGGAAAATAAAAACCATATGATTATCTCAATAGATGCAGAGAAAGCCTTTGACAAAATTCAACATCCATTTATGATCAAAACTCTCCAGAAAGCAGGAATAGAAGGAACATACCTCAACATAATAAAAGCTATATATGACAAACTCACAGCAAACATTATCCTCAATGGTGAAAAATTGAAAGCATTTCCTCTAAAGTCAGGAACAAGACAAGGGTGCCCACTTTCACCATTACTATTCAACATAGTTTTGGAAGTTCTGGCCACAGCAATCAGAGCAGAAAAAGAAATAAAAGGAATCCAAATTGGAAAAGAAGTAAAACTCTCACTATTTGCAGATGACATGATCCTCTACATAGAAAACCCTAAAGACTCCACCAGAAAATTACTAGAACTAATCAATGAGTGTAGTAAAGTTGCAGGATATAAAATCAACACACAGAAATCCCTTGCATTCCTATACACTAATAATGAGAAAACAGCAAGAGAAATTAAGGAAACAATTCCATTCACCATTGCAATGGAAAGAATAAAATACTTAGGAATATATCTACCTAAAGAAACTAAAGACCTATATATAGAAAACTATAAATCACTGGTGAAAGAAATCAAAGAGGACACTAATAGATGGAGAAATATACCATGTTCATGGATTGGAAGAATCAATATAGTGAAAATGAGTATACTACCCAAAGCAATTTATAGATTCAATGCAATCCCTATCAAGCTACCAATGGTATTCTTCACAGAGCTAGAACAAATAATTTCATAATTTGTATGGAAATACAAAAAACCTCGAATAGCCAAAGCGATCTTGAGAAAGAAGAATGGAACTGGAGGAATCAACCTACCTGACTTCAGGCTCTACTACAAAGCCACAGTCATCAAGACAGTATGGTACTGGCACAAAGACAGAAATATATCAATGGAACAAAATAGAAAGCCCAGAGATAAATCCATGCACATATGGACACCATATCTTTGACGAAGGAGGCAAAAATATACAATGGATTAAAGACAATCTCTTTAACAAGTGGTGCTGGGAAATCTGGTCAACCACTTGTAAAAGAATGAAACTAGAACACTTTCTAACACCATACACAAAAATAAACTCAAAATGGATTAAAGATCTCAACGTAAGACCAGAAACTATAAAACTCCTAGAGGAGAACATAGGCAAAACATTCTCCGACATACATCACAGCAGGATCCTCTATGACCCACCTCCCAGAATATTGGAAATAAAAGCAAAAATAAACAAATGGGACCTAATTAACCTTAAAAGCTTCTGCACAACAAAGGAAACTATTAGCAAGGTGAAAAGACAGCCTTCAGAATGGGAGAAGATATTAGCAAATGAAGCAACTGACAAACAACTAATCTCGAGAATATACAAGCAACTCCTACAGCCCAACTCCAGAAAAATAAATGACCCAATCGAAAAATGGGCCAAAGAACTAAGTAGACATGTCTCCAAAGAAGACATACAGATGGCTAACAAACACATGAAAAGATGCTCAACATCACTCATTATCAGAGAAATGCAAATCAAAACCACTATGAGGTACCATTTCATGCCAGTCAGAATGGCTGTGATCCAAAAGTCTACAAGCAATAAATGCTGGAGAGGGTGTGGAGAAAAGGGAACCCTCTTATAGTGTTGGTGGGAATGCAAACTAGTACAGCCACTATGGAGAACAGTGTGGAGATTCCTTAAAAAACTGGAAATAGACCTGCCTTATGATCCAGCAATCCCACTGCTGGGCATACACACTGAGGAAACCAGAAGGGAAAGAGACACGTGTACCCCAATGTTCATCGCAGCACTGTTTATAATAGCCAGGACATGGAAGCAACCTAGATGTCCATCAGCAGATGAATGGATAAGACAGCTGTGGTACATATACACAATGGAGTATTACTCAGCCATGAAAAAGAATACATTTGAATCAGTTCTAATGAGGTGGATGAAACTGGAGCCTATTATACAGAGTGAAGTAAGCCAGAAAGAAAAAGACTAGTGCAGTATACTAATGCATATATATGAAATTTAGAAAGATGGTAATGATAACCCTGTATACGAGACAGCAAAAGAGACACTGATGTATAGAACAGTCTTATGGACTCTGTGGGAGAGGGAGAGGGTGGGAAGATTTGGGAGAATGACATTGAAACATGTATAATATCATGTATGAAATGAGTCGCCAGTCTAGGTTCGATGCACGATACTGGATGCTTGGGGCTGGTGCACTGGGACGACCCAGAGGGATGGTATGGGGAGGGAGGAGGGAGGAGGGTTCAGGATGGGGAACACATGTATACCTGTGGCGGATTCATTTTGAAATTTGGCAAAACTAATACAATTATGTAAAGTTTAAAAATAAAACAAAATTAAAAAAAAAGAAGACATACAGATGGCTAATGAACACATGAAAAGATGCACAACATCACTCATTATCAGACAAATGCAAATCAAAACCACAATGAGGTACCATCTCACGCCAGTCAGGATGGCTGCTATCCAAACATCTACAAGCAATAAATGCTTGAGAAAAGGGAACCCTCTTACACTGTTGGTGGGAATGCAAACTAGTACAGCCACTATGGAGCACAGTGTGGATATTCCTTAAAAAACTGGAACTAGAACTGCCATATGACCCAGCAATCCCACTGCTAGGCATACACACCGAGGAAACCAGAATTGAAAGAGACATGTGGACCTGAATGATCATCACAGCACTGTTTACAATAGGCAGGACATGGAAGCAACTTAGATGTCCATCAGCAGATGAATGGACAAGAAAGCAGTGGTACATATACACAATGGAATATTACTCAGCCATTAAAAAGAATGCATTTGAATCAGTTCTAATGAGGAGGATGAAACTGGAGCCGATTATACACAGTGAAGTAAGTCAGAACGAAAAACACCAATACAGTATACTAACGCATATATATGGAATTTAGAAAGATGGTAATGATAACCCTGTATGCGAGACCGCAAAAGAGACACAGACGTACAGAAGAGTCTTTTGGACTCTGTGGGAGAAGGCGAGGGTGGGATGCTCTGAGAGAAGAGCATTGAAACATGTATATTATCATATGTGAATCAGATCGCCAGTCCAGGTTCGATGCATGATACTGGATGCTCGGGGCTGGTGCACTGGGATGACCCAGAGGGATGGGATGGGGAGGGAGGTGGGAGGGGGGTTCAGGATGGGGAACACATGTACACCCGTGGCGGATTCATGTCAAGTATGGCAAAAACCACTACAGTGTTGTAAAGTAATGAGCCTCCAATGAAAATAAATAAATTAAAAAAAAAAAAAGAAAAGTCTACAAATAATAAATTCTGAAGAGGGTGTGGCGAAAAGGGAACTCTCCTACACTGTTGATGGGAATGTAAATTGGTGCAGCCACTATGCGAAACAATATGGAGGTTCCTTTAAAAACTAAAAATAGAGTTACCATATGATCCAGCAATCCTACTCCTGAGGATATATCTGAAAAAGATGAAAACTCTAATTCAAAAAGGTACATGCATCCCAGTGTTTATAGCAGCACTATTTATAATAGTTAAGCCTAGGATGGAACCTGAATGTCCATTGGCAGGTAAATGAATACAGAAGATGTGGGGAGTGTGTGTATGTGTGTATATACACACATACATACAATGGAATACAATTCAACCTAGAAAAATAATGAAGTAATACCATTTGCAGCAACATGGATGGACCTAGAGATTAGCATACTAAGTTGTAAGTCAGAGAGAGACACATATATGACATCACTTATATGCGGGATCTAAATGAAAAAATCATACAGATGAGCTTATTTACAAAACAGAAATACAGATATAGAAAACAAACTTATGGTTACCAAAGTGGAAGGGCGAGAGGGATAAATTAGGAGTTTGGGATTAGCAGATACACACACTGCTATATAAAAAATAGATAAACAATAAGGACCTACGACATAGCACAGGGAACTGTATTCAATATCTTGTAATAAACTATAATGGAAAAGAAAAAAAGAATTGTACGATGTAAATAGGAAATAAAATACTGTTTTAAAATGTTAATGCCACAAATCAATTTAGAACATACAAAGTGAATGGCAAAGTTTTTCATGTTGAATCATAACATTCAAATTTTTAGTTCATCTGGAATTAATTTTGTTCTATGAAGTGAAGTTAGACTAACTGGATTAGGTTTTTCCTGAAGAAGAAGCAATTATATCTGTACTATTCTGACTTTTCTTTTCTATGCTTTTCTCCCTTGGTTTCTATGATTCATTTTACATATATTATGCTATATTAACTTGAAAAAAGGAAATCTCCTGGTGATTATAAGGAGGAAATGTTGCTTAATATTACAGTTACTTCTCTAATCATCTCTCCATTCCACTACAATTTATCCACTGTAAATTTCACCTCAACAGCCATTCTTATAGATCTGTTTTGGGAGTGGTGGTGATTATTTTCTTTTGAATTTAAGTATCTGAAAATTCACCTTTCCAGAAATCTCTGGCTCCATGTTTTTTTTTTTTTTTTTTTTTTTTTTTTAATATGGACCATTTTACAAGTCTTTATTGATTTTGTTGTTGTTTGGTCACTAAATTGTGTCCGACTCTTTGGCAACCTCGTGGCCTATAGCCCACCAGGCTCCTCAGTCCATGAGATTTCCCAGGCAAGAATACTGGAGTGGGTTGCCATTTTCTTCTCTAGCGGGCCTGCCCAACCCAGGGATAGAACCTGGGTCTCCTGCACTGACAGGCAGATTCTTTACCACCGAGACACCTGGAAAGCCCCACAATATTGCTTCTGCTTTATGTTTGGGCCATGAGGTATATAGGATCTTTGCTCCTAGACCAGGGACTAAACTTGTACCCCCTGTATTGGAAGGGGAAGTCTTAACCACGGGACTACTAGGGAAGTCCCAGTCTCCAAGCTTTTTACGGGAAGAAAATTTCAGATTAAATGAAAATTCCTCTGACACTCAACTGAACTCTTACTGAGCAATCTTTCAGTCTCTTTCTTAAATTCACCTCAATAAACAACAGGATTAAAGCATGAAAAATATGGTGATTTATCTGAATCCTTCATTCAGTTTCCCAGATTGGTCTTTGAGGATTGTCTACAAATGACCCAAATTCCAGCCAAGAGCAGCTCTAGTTTATAGCCACTCTGAATGTCACCTTGTTATCGCAACATATCCAATCCCCCAACTCTGGTACTTGGTACAGGGGTGTTGAAAAAGTGAAGTCATTTCTTTTCTGTTGTTTTTCACTTGAGTGACCAAAAATATTTTATTTTTACCCAAAATAACAGCAGCACACTGCTAGGTTTCTGCCTCAAGGTCACGAAATCTCCTAGTCCATATTCTGAAGTTGTCCCCTGGCAAGTTGATGGATTTACTCTCCGGGGACATTGTCCTTGTCTGTTAAATTTATAACATCAAGCATGAAGTGACAAGTCTTTCACGTCTAGAAGAGGAAGACAGCTAAGCCTTCTGCAAATCCATGGCATTTCTGAAGTTTCTGGGCATCCAGTGACTTAGGCCACAAGGGTAGATATGTGAAGAGCAAGGAGCTGTGTCTTGAACATCACACCAGGAAAAAGGTGTAGGAAGATCAGTGTAATGTTTTAGATTTTAAGTGACTACGACCACCAAGTGAGTGACTTTCTCCAACTCATTTCTCTTATGACTCCCATAGCTGTTTACTACAATAGAGGGAAATCTTTACACGTTGAGTCATGCTTAAAGTATCTAGAAGAGAGGTGATGAACTTGAGGCAAGAATTTTAATAGGAGCATTACAAGAAATATCTCTTTGGGAAATTGGAACAAAGACATATTTTTCTTCATGCATGCTAAGTTGCTTCAGGCGTGTCTGACTCTACAACCCCATGAATTGTAGCCCACCAGGCTCCTTTGTCAATCGGATTTTCCTAGTAAGAATACTGGAGTGGTTGCCATTTCTTTCTCCAGGGGATCTTCCCAACCCAGGGATTTGAACCTGCATCTCCTGCAGCTCCTGAGTTGGCAGGTGGATTCTTTACCTCTTGCACCACCAGGGAAGTCCCTATTTTTTTCTTTATATGTGTAAATAATTCACATTTTGGAAAATAGAATTTGGCTTGCTTTAGAATCTACTGGACTCTAAATACTTGATCACAGGTTATCAGATAGCTTTTCAACCCAAGCTACACATTAAGCTGGCAGATAAATTATACATCCTGAAGCAAAGTTGATTTACCCCAACAGAGTGATATGTGTCCTCAAATTGTTTCCTTATTAAATGGCATCAGTATGAAACATTTGATGCCAGTGTCACTGAAAACACAAGTTTCTTAAATTAGCAAATTCCTCAAACACTTCATGTAGATGTATCTGTGATTCTAAAAATCTGAGTCCTAAAAATAAACACTTTCTGGAGTTTCAAAAGAGGTCTCTTATTGTTATAAGATACAAAATAGTAATTCTTTTTACAAGGAAAGATTTTAGTATTCTGAACATTCACAGGAATGACCTCAGAAAAGACATCCTGGACATGAATTTGAGCATCAAGTTGATTGCTCATTCTGGCTGGAAGGTGAGTTAGTGTGCAATCAGGAAGTGAACCGACAACTGGGTAGGTCCACAAAGAGAGCTGGGAAGAATAGAAAGAGGCAAAGTGTTTGACACACAGTAGACGCCAGCCTCCAAAACAATGACATTATTACTGTCTCTTAGTTACTGATGACCTAATATATAACCCAGTCTTGGGAGATTTATAAGCAACCAATTGATTATAAAAGGCATGCCCACCCCCCTTAAACTCTCCAGGAAAAATACCTTCCTAATAGCAGCTTGGAGAAAACTTGAGAGTCCCTTGGACTGCAAGAGATCCAACCAGTCCATCCTAAAGGAAATCAGTCCTGAATATTCATTGGAAGGACTGATGCTGAAGCTGAAACTCCAATACTTTGGCCACCTGATGTGAAGAATTGACTCATTTGAAAAGACCCTGATGCTGGGAAAGATCGAAGGCGGGAGGAGAAGGGGACGACAGAGAATTAGTTGGTTGGGTGGCATCACTGACTCAATGGATGAGTTTGAGTAAGCTCTGGGAGTTGGTGATGGACAGGGAGGCATGGCATGCTGCAGTCCATGGGGTCAGAAAGAGTTGGACATGACTGAGCGACTGAACTGAACTGAACTGAATAGCAGCTTGTGGTCATTCTAGTCATCACTTCCTGGTTGACCTATATATTTTATAGGTCATGAGATGGTTCCTTATGATTTCATACCTTTTAGAGTATCCTTATAATAAGTAAATAATTCTGTATCAGCTAAGATAATATGTGTGTGTCTTTTTCTTTCAACACAAAATAAACTAACTTGTACAAATTAAATAGAATAATGATTTTTAAAATATTAACATGTGCCACTTTCTTTGGAGAAGGAAATGACAACCCACTCCAGTGTTCTTGCCTGGAGAATCCCAGGGACGGGGGATCCTGGTGGGCTATCGTCTCTGGGTCACACAGAGTCAGACACGACTGAAGCGACTTAGCAGCAGCAGCAGCAGCCAATTTCTTAGAGCTTCCCAGGTGACTCAATGGTAAAGAATCCACTTGCCAATGCAGGAGATTCAGGAGTTCAATTCAGTTCAGTTCAGTCACTCAGTCGTGTCCAACTCTTTGCTACCCCATGAATCGCAGCATGCCAGGCCTCCCTGTCCATCACCATCTCCTGGAGTTCACTCAAATTCACGTCCATCTAGTCAGTGATGCCATCCAGCCATCACATCCTCTGTCGTCCCCTTCTCCTCCTGCCCCCAATCCCTCCCAGCATCAGAGTCTTTTCCAATGAGTCAACTCTTCGCATGAGGTGGCCAAAGTACTGGAGTTTCAGCTTCAGCATCATTCCTTCCAAAGAAATCCCAGGGCTGATCTCCTTCAGAATGGACTGGTTGGATCTCCTTGCAGTCCAAGGGACTCTCAAGAGTCTTCTCCAGCACCACAGTTCAAAAGCATCAATTCTTTGGTGCTCAGCTTTCTTCACAGTCCAACTCTCACATCCATACATGACCACTGGAAAAACCATAGCCTTGACTAGATGGACCTTTGTTGGCAAAGTAGTGTCTCTGCTTTTGAATATGCTATCTAGGTTGGTCATAACTTTCCTTCCAAGGAGTAAGCGTCTTTTAATTTCATGGCTGCAATCACCATCTGCAGTGATTTTGGAGCCCCCAAAAATAAAGTCTGACACTGTTTCCACTGTTTTCCCATTTATCCCATGTAGTGATGTGACCAGATGCCATGATCTTCATTTTCTGAATGTTAAGCTTTAAGCCAACTTTTTCACTCTCCTCTTTCACTTTCATCAAGAGGCTCTTTAGTTCCTCTTCACTTTCTGCCATAAGGGTGGTGTCATCTGCATATCTGAGGTTACTGATATTTCTCCCGGAAATCTTGATTCCAGCTTGTGCTTCTTCCAGCCCAGCGTTTCTCATGATGTACTCTGCATAAAAGTTAAATAAGCAGGGTGACAATATACAGCCTTGATGAGATGTGGGTTCAATCCCTGGGTCGGGCAGATTCCGTGGAGAAGGTAGGTCAACCCACTCGAATATTCTTGCCTGGAGAATCCCATGGACAGAGAAGCATGGTGGATTACAGTCCATGGGGTCACAAAGAGTCGGACACAACTGAGTGACTGAGCATGCACGCATGCCATTTTCTTAGACTCTGAAAAGAAAGGTGTTACATCTGCAAAAGAAGGGGCTGTCATTTACTCTAGGACTGTCAGATACATCAACACTTATGGTGGCATATTCTTAGCAACTAAATGCATAATCAAGATTTTTAAGGAAAATGTCAGGTTTCTTTTTTCCATTTTCAGACAAGACCTTGGAAAATAGAGGGAGAGGGATTTTATGTTGGCACAGGAGATGTCTGAGTTAAGTTTTACCCTGTACCTAAAACTGTTGAGTTGAATTTTAAAATGAAGAGATACAGTAATGTAAACCTTGAAATGTTGAGGAATCTGAGAGCAGCAGAAATAGTTCTGTATGTCCTACAGTGTATATAAACTAAGTAGACAGTTTTGAGAGAGAAATCTACTCCATTGTGAAGGAGCAGCAGGGAATAGAAACATCCGTGTGGTGTCTTCAACGCATTATTCTGGATGAAGAGAGGTTTCTAATGAATGTAGAATACTTGGCTGTTAGAGACTGTGCTTGTCTGTGTGTGTATGTATGTGTGTGAGTGTTAGTTGCTGAGTCATGTCCAACTCTTTGCAACCCCTGGCAGGCTCCTCTGCCCATGGAATTCTCCAGGCAAGAATACTGGAGTGGGTCGCAATTCTCTTCTTCCAGGGATTTTCCTGTCCCAGGTCTCCTGCATTGCAGGCAGTTTCTTTACCATGTGAGCCACTAGGGAAGCCCAGAGAATGTCAAATGCTTTGGGGATTTCATAACTCAGAACTCTGGAGCACAAAGCTTTGGGGAAAGTCTGAAGCATTTAGGTCAATGGCAAAATGCAGCATTTAACAAAAAAGCAGCAGCATTTAACATGCAGTGCAGCATCTAACAAAGAAACTTGCCATCAAGTACAAATTTAAAGTAGATTCTGGGAGGAATCAAATTTGCATCAGACATGAAGCTGACGTCTTTACTTACACCTTTTATTAAAAGTGTTCCCATTTTAAACTTAGTAGTAGTGTTAGTCGCTTGGTCATATCCGATTCTTTGTGGCTCCATGGACTGCAGTCTGCCAGGGTCCTCTGTCCTTGAGATTCTCCAGGCAAGAATACTGGAGTGGGTTGGCATTCCCTTCTCTAGAGGATCTTTCCAACCCAGGAATTGAACCTGGGTCTCCTGTATTTCAGGCAGATTCTTTACTGTCTGACCTATAAGTTTAGTAATTCCTTGTTGGTCAGCTGAACCAGCTCTTTTATTTTAGCCAGACCTCCAAACTGCATCAGAGAAAATCATTCATGGTTATTCCTCTCAGCAACCAGTGTTTCATTTTTACAACTTAAATATAAGAGTTATAAAATATAAAATTTGTAAATTATTGAAAGCTATATGAACGGTTAGATCACAGCACTCAGGACCAGGCCTGAGAGAAGAAGGGAAGGTTAGGCAGAAATAGGCAGCGTGTAAGATGTAGAAGTTATTCTTGCAGTCATGATCCATTGTGAAATCACCTCTCAACAGTGTTTAACCTGTTGGGAATTAGAAACCACAGAATGAATAGTGCTTTTCTTGTATTGCTGTATCCTATCATTTCAACCTTAGGACCCTAGTGTATATATGCCTTTGTGATTAACGTTGTGTATCTTCCACTGGTGCCAAGATGATTCCTTTTAATATTAGGTTTTCAGTCTTACTACAAAGTATTAATTTAGGTCTGACAAAACTTAACAGAGAATTATTCCACAATATTCCTCCTTTCCACTATATGTATGTATGTATGTATATATATATATATATATATATATACACACACACACACTAATATATAATGTTAACCATATGTATATGTATGTATGTGTGTGCTTAGTCACTCAGTGGTGTCCAACTCTTTGCAGTCCCATGGACTATGGCCCATCAATCTCCTCTTGTCCATTGAATTTTTCAGGCAAGAATGCTGGAGTGGGTTACCATTTTCCTCCTCTAGGAAATCTTCCTGACCGGGGATCAAACATGCACGTCTCTTGCATCTCCTGCTAAGGCCACCTGGGAAGCCCCATGTATATGTGTGTGTACATATCACATCAGATCAGAGTAGTCACTCAGTCGTGTCCGACTCTTTGCCACCCCATGAATCGCAGCACACCAGGCCTCCCTGTCCATCACCAACTCCCGGAGTTCACTCAGACTCACGTCCATCGAGTCAGTGATGCCATCCAGCCATCTCATCCTCTGTCGTCCCCTTCTCCTCCTGCCCCCAATCCCTCCCAGCATCAGAGTCTTTTCCAATGAGTCAACTCTTCGCATGAGGTGGCCAAAGTACTGGAGTTTCAGCTTCAGCATCATTCCTTCCAAAGAAATCCCAGGGCTGACCTCCTTCAGAATGGACTGCTTGGATCTCCTTGCAGTCCAAGGGACTCTCAAGAGTCTTCTCCAACACCACAGTTCAAAAGCATCAATTCTTCAGTGCTCAGCCTTCTTCACAGTCCAACTCTCACATTCATACATGACCACTGGAAAAACCATAGCCTTGACTAGACGAACCTTTTTTGGCAAAGTAATGTCTCTGCTTTTGAATATGCTATCTAGGTTGGTCATAACTTTTCTTCCAAGGAGTAAGCATCTTTTAATTTCATGGCTGCAGTCACCATCTGCAGTGATGTTAGAGCCCAAAAAAATAAAGTCTGACACTGTTTCCACTATTTCCCCATCTATTTCCCATGAAGTGGTGGGGCTGGATGCCATGATCTTCGTTTTCTGAATGTTGAGCTTTAAGCCAACTTTTCCACTCTCCACTGTCACTTTCATCAAGAGGCTTTTTAGTTCCTCTTCACTTTCTGCCATAAGGGTGGTGTCATCTGCATATCTGAGGTTATTGATATTTCTCCCGGCAATCTTGATCCCAGCTTGTGTTTCTTCCAGTCCAGTGTTTCTCATGATGTACTCAGCATATAAGTTAAATAAGCAGGGTGACAATATACAGCCTTGACGAACTCCTTTTCCTATTTGGAGCCAGTCTGTTCCGTGTCCAGTTCTAACAGTTGCTTCCTGACCTGCATACAAATTTCTCAAGAGGCAGATCAGGTGGTCAGGTATTCCCATCTCTTGAAGAATTTTCCACAGTTTATTGTGATCCACACAGTCAAAGGCTTTGGCATAGTCAATAAAGCAGAAGTAGATGTTTTTCTGGAATTCTCTTGATTTTTCCATGATCCAGCAGATGTTGGCAATTTGATTTCTGGTTTCTCTGCCTTTTCTAAAACCAGCTTGAACATCAGGAAGTTCACGGTTCACATATTGCTGAAGCCTGGCTTGGAGAATTTTGAGCATTTCTTTACTAGCATGTGAGATGAGTGCCATTGTGTGGTAGTTTGAACATTCTTTGGCATTGCCTTTCTTTGGGATTGGAATGAAAACTGACCTTTTCCAGTCCTGTGGCCACTGCTGAGTTTTCCAAATTTGCTGGCATATTGAGTGCAGCACTTTCACAGCATCATCTTTCAGGATTTGGAATAGCTCAACTGGAATTCTATCACCTCCACTAGCTTTGTTCATAGTGATGCTTTCTAAGGCCCATTTGACTTTACATTCCAGGATGTCTGGCTCTAGGTCAGTGATCACACCATCGTGATTATCTGGGTTGTGAAGATCTTTTTTGTACAGTTCTTCTGTGTATTCTTGCCACCTCTTCTTAATATCTTCTGCTTCTGTTAGGTCCATACCATTTCTGTCCTTTATCGAGCCCATCTTTGCATGAAATGTTCCTTTGGTATCTCTGATTTTCTTGAAGAGATCTCTAGTCTTTCCCATTCTGTTGTTTTCCTCTATTTCTTTGCATTGATCGCTGAGGAAGGCTGTCTTATCTCTTCTTGCTATTCTTTGGAACTCTGCATTCAGATGCTTATATCTTTCCTTTTCTCCTTTGATTTTCATGTCTCTTCTTTTCACAGCTATTTGTAAGGCCTTCCTAGACAGCCATTTTGCTTCTTTGCATTTCTTTTCCATGGGGATGGTCTTGATCCCTGTCTCCTGTACAATGTCACGAACCTCATTCCATAGTTCATCGGGCACTCTATCTATCAGATCTAGGCCCTTAAATCTATTTCTCACTTCCACTGTATAATCATAAAGGATTTGGTTTAGGTCATACCTGAATGGTCTAGTGGTTTCCCTACTTTCTTCAATTTAAGTCTGAATTTGGCAATAAGGAGTTCATGATCTGAGCCACAGTCAGCTCCCGGTCTTGTTTTTGCTGACTGTATAGAGCTTCTCCATCTTTGGCTGCAAAGAATATAATCAATCTGATTTTGGTGTTGACCATCTGGTGATGTCCATGTGTAGAGTCTTCTCTTGTGTTGTTGGAAGAGGGTGTTTGCTATGATCAGTGCATTTTCTTGGCAAAACTCTATTAGTTTTTGCCCTGCTTCATTCCGTATTCCAAGGCCAAATTTGCCTGTTACTCAAGGTGTTTCTTGACTTCCTACTTTTGCATTCCAGTCACCTATAATGAAAAGGACACCTTTTTTGGGTGTTAGTTCTAAAAGGTCTTGTAGGCCTTCATAGAACCATTCAATTTCAGCTTCTTCAGCATTACTGGTTGGGGCATAGACTTGGATTACTGTGATATTGAATGGTTTGCCTTGGAAATGAACAGAGATCATTGTGTCATTTTTGAGATTGAATCCAACTACTGCATTTCGGACTCTTTTGTTGACCATGATGGCTACTCCATTTTTTCTGTGGGATTCCTGCCCGCAGTAGTAGATATAATGGTCATCTGAGTTAAATTCACCCATTCCAGTCCATTTCAGTTCACTGATTCCTAGAATGTCGACATTCACTCTTGCCATCTCTTGTTTGACCACTTCCAATTTGCCTTGAATCATGGTTCTGACATTCCAGGTTCCTATGCAATATTGCTCTTTATAGCATTGGACCTTGCTTCTATCACCAGTCACATCCACAGCTGGGTATTGTTTTTGCTTTGGCTCCATCCCTTCATTCTTTCTGGAGTTATTCTCCACTGATCTCCAGTAGCATATTGGGCACCTACTGACCTGGGGAGTTTTTCTTTCAGTATCCTATCATTTTGCCTTTTCGTACTGTTCATGGGGTTCTCAAGGCAAGAATACAGAAGTGGTTTGCCATTCCCTTCTCCAGCAGACCACATTCTGTCAGATCTCTCCACCATGACCCACCCATCTTGGGTTGCCTCACGGGCATGGCTTAGTTTCATTGAGTTAGACAAGGCTGTGGTCCTAGTGTGATTAGATTGACTAGTTTTCTGTGATATAACATCTATCTATCTATCTATCTATATATATATAAACATGGAATATCTTCAGAAATCTATCAAAAGGAAGTCAATTTTCACTAATGTATAAATTATTCCAACATACACTTGCCCAAAGGCAGCAACTTAACATTAATGTATTATTATATTAGAGAGACTTCAGGTATCATGACATTTGAGTGTTTAAGACATTTCTGAGTTTCCATTCATGAAGGTATTTGTCCAAGAAATATTTGTTGAATGACTACTATTAACCAAAATTATTCTCAATATTGGGTATATAATAGCAAATATTGGAAGGACTGATGTTGAAGCTGAAACGCCAATACTCTGGCCACCTGATGCGAAGAGCTGACTCATTGGAAAAGACCCTGATGCTGGGAAAGATTGAGGGCAGGAGGAGAAGGGGACTACAGAGGATAAGATGCTTGGATGGCATCAGTGACTCAATGGACATTGGTTTGGGAGGACTCCGGGAGTTGGTGATTGACAGGGAGGCCTGGCGTGCTGTGGTTCATGGGATTGCAAAGAGTCGTACACGACTGAGCAACTGAACTGAACTGAATGGCAAATAAGATAATTTTAAAAAGTTTATAGAATAGTTGAAAAGCATGACAATCAACAAATAAAGTAAAAAGATAATTTTCAATTACCTCAAGTGATATGAAGGAAATAAATTGGATAATGTAATCCAAGAATGATTGTGAAGAGACCACTTTAGATATAGTGGTCAAGTAAGGTTCCTTTCAGCACAGATGTTTGTAATAGCAGAAGAATGAAAGGGCACAAACCCTTTGAAGACTCCACAAAAGAGCATTTTAGGTAGGAGGAACAAAAATTACAATGTAAAACAATCCTGAGAAATACCATTTCTTTAAGTTATATGGTGAATATATAGGTAGAATGTAAGAGTGGAAAGAAATATAGATCAGTTAAGAAGCTAATACAGTAATCTCAGAAAGACAGCATGGTGTTTTAAAGTAGGAACAGTCTTATGGACTCTGTGGGAGAGGGAGAGGGTGGGAAGATCTGGGAGAATGGCATTGAAACATGTAAAATATCATGTATGAAACGAGTTGCCAGTCCAGGTTCGATGCACGATACTGGATGCTTGGGGCTGGTGCACTGGGACGACCCAGAGGGATGGAATGGGGAGGGAGGAGGGAGGAGGGTTCAGGAGGGGAACACATGTATACCTGTGGCGGATTCATTTTGATATTTGGCAAAACTAATACAATTATGTAAAGTTTAAAAATAAAATAAAATTTAAAAAAAGATATATTTTGAAGGTATAATTCACAAAATTTAGTGGTGGAATGGTTTGGGAGCTGGGAAGGAGGGAATAAAGAAAGAGAGATACACGTATTAGGAATGCGTTGAGCTGCAAGTACCAGAGTACCTGACTGTAGTGGTTCAACATATGAGGGTTACAGGGAATCTGGCAGCAAGCGTTCGCTGGCAACGGTTCCATTCTTTACTGCTTCCATCAAAGATCCATGCTATATTCCAGGTCCTAAATCCTTTACTGGAGGAAATTTTACTCATCTATTTCCTGCCTCTCTGTCACATGAAAGCAAACACAACTTTAGGTATCATGTCCACCTATTGAAAGAAGGGAAAAGTGAAGAGATTTAGTGCCATGAGTTACATCTGTTCTTTTGATCAGGACCATAAAAATCAGCTTAGAAACCTCAAAATTTCTTGCTGTCTTTTACATTGATTGGAACCTGGTCACATGGCAACCTCTGGCTGTAGGAATGAATGGGAAACATGTATTTCTTGTTTCCCAGACTATAGAAGGAAGAGTAAATGAAGAAAAGGGGATTGGTCAGTATTAGGAGTTGCTGATGAAGTGTTGTCCACAGGAGGGTTCAGTGACAACATCCAGCTTTTCAGCTTGATCTAAACAGGGATGCTGTTTAGGAAAGAGGAGGGAAGCAACACTAGAGGGGAAACATAAGTCAAAAGTTTTGTTTTAGATTTGATATAGCCATATGAATCTGATACAACCCTTAAAAAATCATGTGAGAATGTTAAGGAGAATACAATTGGATATGATTCTAAAGGATTGGTCAGAGCTAGAGGCTTCCTGGACTTCACAGGTAACACTAGTAAAGAACCTGCCTGCTGATATAGGAGATGAAAAAGACACTGATTCGATCCCTGAACCAGATAGATCCCCTAGAGGAGGGCATAGTAACACACTTCAATATTCTTGTCTGGAAAATCCCATGGACAGAGGAGCCTGGAGGGCTGCAGTCCATAGGGGTGCAAAGACTTGGACACTACTGAGGTGACTTAGCATACAGATGCAGAGGCTTCTTAGTTGTTGTTGGTTAGTCATTAAGTCCAGCTTTTTTGCTACCCCATGGACTGTAGCCCACCAGACTCCTCTGTCTATGGGATTTCCCAGGTAAGAATACTGGAGTGGGTTGCCATTTCCTTCTCCAGGGTATCTTCCTGACCCAGGGATTGAACCTGCCTCTCGTGGGTCTCCTGCATTGGCAACCGGATTCTTTACCACTGAGTTAGGACAACATAAATCACATGCATGGATTTCAAAAATCTGATCACTTCTAAGATCTGCTTTCCCCATCTAGTTTGTTTTATTTTCTAATATTAGGAAGGAAAGGAGTAAGGGAGAAAGGGAGGAAGGAAGAAAAGAGGGACTTAGTAAGGTATGATTTTTCAGAGGAAAGAAAACAAAGGCTATATCTGCATAAAATCAGATGGTAATTTTTGTGGGGGGATTAATTTTAGATTTTAATTTTTGTTTTTTTGATAATGGAATGCCTAAAAAATTTCAGATTATGACTGGATAAAAGGTAAAAAATTTTAATTTATAAATATGTGTTTCAGATCAGATCAGATCAGTAGCTCAGTCATGTCCGACTCTTTGCGACCCCATGAATCGCAGCACGCATGTGTTTGGACAATGGTTAATATTAGAATATACACATTCTACTATATAGTTTTGGGCTTCTGTGGTAGCTCAGATGGTAAAGAATCTGCCTGCAGTGTGGGAAACCTGGGTTTGATGCCTGGGTTGGGAAGATCCTCTAGAGGAGGGCATGGCAACCCACTCCAGTATTCTTGCCTGGAGATTCCCCCATGGACAGAGGAGCCTGGTGGGCTACAGTCCATGGGGTGGCAAAGAGTTGGACATGACTGAGTGACTAAGCACAGCACAGCACTATATAGTTTTATATGTAAAACTTTTTCATTTAATATATATGAAATATGTTACAATTGCTAACTGCTAAGTCACTTCAGTTGTGTCCGACTCTGTGTGACCCCATAGATGGCAGCCCACCAGGCTCCCCCGTCCCTGGGATTCTCCAGGCAAGAACACTGGAATGGGTTGCCATTTCCTTCTCCAATGCAGGAAAGTGAAAAGTGAAAATGACGTCGTTCAGTCGTGTCCGACCCTCAGGGACCCCATGGACTGCAGCCTTCCAGGCTCCTCCATCCATGGGATTTTCCAGGCAAGAGTACTGGAGTGGGGTGCCATTGCCTTCTCCATATGTTACAATAGCAGATAAAATAAATAACATTTAAGTAGTTAAAGGCAAAAAAAATTTAAAGGTGCTATTGTGTGAATTATGTTTGTGTATATATACATATATATGTACATACTTCAACTAGTGTACAAAGCCAGTCTTTCTGATGAGTAGCAATTTTTTAATGAATTCAGGTGATATTACACTGAGCTATAGAAATGGGAAAGTTGTGCTTCTTCTACTCATCCTAAATCTTAACAAAAAGCAGTATTTAAAAGCTTGTAACATCCTCACCTAGTACATTTTCCCTCTTCACAGCATTTTAATTTTAAGTATTAGTGTTTTTCATTTTCATAGAATGTGGGGATCTTGCAACTCCTTATTCTTTTATGTTTTTCCCATTGAAAATATGTCCTACAAAAAATGATTTTAATATTGAATTGTTTTGGATTTCCTTTCTTCTGATCCCAGTCCATGGCTTCTTGAAAAAAAAAAAATAGGTGAAATGACAATGAAGGAAAAATAATTACCAAATCCATATTTCAACTCATTTTGTATTTAAGCTCAGAGGAAATGCCTAGATATATTTAATTACAATCATAGGACAATAATTGCATACATTAGAATCTGCTAGAGCATCTTTCATATGTTTTCAGATTCTGTATGAAAAGGCATAAAAGATAACATTATAAATATAGTTGTTTGAGTTGTTTGATGGGTCTTCTGAAATGTCTGTCCAGTAGTCTAATTTCATTCTGCTCCATGGTACCCTCTTTTAGGATCTTGAATATTTCACCTTACTGAAACATTTGTGGGGAATGTAACATTAAATTTGATTAATAAATATTTTCATTCATATAATAATATTAATTAAGCATCTAACATGTTCACGGTATCAGTGCTAGGATACTGGGGACTAGGCTTGTAGTTTGTATCAAGATATTTAACAAATAGTGGCATAGGCAAATATGATAAATAGATATATTAAATTTGAGTGCTGTAAGCTTTATATAGTTGAAGATAAGGTAAAATTCATTGCAAGCCTTTCAGGATAAAGGAATCATTTAAGCCAAGTTATAGAAAGTATATGGTGCATTCAGAATGAAACGTAATGCAGTAAGTCTGGGGGATACAGAGCATATTAATAGGATGAAAAATTGAATAAAACTTTTGCAGACATAGTTTGGGAACTTTGTAAAGAATTAGGAAGTTAGTGTGTTTGCAATGATGAGTAACTATTTTTTAACAGCGCACTAAGAATTATCCAAGTTGGTGACATACTCTGAAAGTGTATCACTTCAGGGCGACATGTTTGAATAATGTGGTCCAGATAGCATTCTCTTAACACATCTCTGGTTCCTTCACACAGCATAGTTTGTCTTATTGAAATGCAGGCACAAGGTTAAGGGGACTCTGTAAATGAATACCTAATCCAGGGATTCAGAATTGTCCAAACATAAGACTTAATGCTTTCTAAGAAGCCTCAGAGACTAGAAAGAATTCTAGAGATGATTAATATTACCCAATTCAAACTGAGGATGGTTAAACATGTATGTTTTCTATATGAGGACTTTAGAAATGTTTATGTATACAATAAATGTGTGTGTAAGGACAAGCAGCGAGGGAGGTTCTCAGTGGGCCATGTCTAGACCAGCTAGAAAGGATGTGAAAAATGTCAAGTGAAGAATGTCTGTGATCCATGAGGTCTAAGCATCTAATCTAAGAGGGACTAGCTTGTGAGTAGGGCAAAGAGCATACCTACATCTGGAGCAGACAAACTCCTTCTGCACACACCCTACCCATCCACATAATATTACCTACTCACGTCACCTGGGATTATGATTTTTAAGGAGGAATGAGAAAGAGTGTATCATGTGGATAGTCTCAGTCTTAATCTGTATTTGTCATGACCACCACCCTGTTTCACCATAAATCTAAAGTGTTAACCATCCTCTTTAAGAAACTACAAAATGGGTGAATTTGTCCAAGTGTACGAATACTGCTCTAACTTTTCTCTATAACCTTTTATCAGCAGCAACAATAGAATCAAATCTTACTGTATTAGCTCAAATGCTTTATTTCAGCTTTTATTCTAATTTTATTTTTGCCATTCTACCATTGGATGATTTTAAAGTATGTTCTACGTTTGATTGTAGACTATGTGTACAATTTAACACCCAGCACTATGTAACTTTAATAAGAAATTGCTTACCTTTTGTCTTGAAGATAACAACTAAGAAATAGAATTCTTATACTTCCTTCTGTTTTTATTCACAAAGCAAGCATAGCAAAATAAGTGTGATGAGAGCATACAACATCCAGAATAAAACCTAAAGGTTTATTGAGGTAAAGGTTTTATCGGGGTATAATTGCTTTCCAGTGTTGCGTTGGTTTCTGCTGTTCAGTGAAGTGAATCCATTCTAAGTAAGTAAGTATTAGTCACTCAGTCGTGGCTGACTCTTTGTGACCCCATGGACTGCAGCTCACCAGGCTCCTCTGTCCATGGGACTTTCCAGGCAAGAATGCTGGAGTGAGTTGCCATTTCCTTCGCCAAGGGATCTTCCCAACCCAGGGATCGAACCCCGGGTCTCTTGCATTGCAGGCAGATTCTTTACTGACTGAGCTACAGGGGAAGCCTGTGTATACATATATGCCCTTCTTATAGGACCTCCCTCCCCGCACTATCCCACCTCTCTAGGTCATCACAGAGCATCAAGCTGAGCTCCCTGTGCTGTACAGCAGGTTCCAATGAGCCATCTGTTTCACACTCGGTAGTGACTATACTGCAATCTCCCAGTTCAGTCCCCCCACAACCGTGTCCAGACATCTATTCTCTACATCTGCATCTCTAGTCCTGCCCTGCAAATAGGTTCATCTGTACCATTTATATTGTATATTAACACGTATATGCACAAGCTGGGATCGAGATGGCCAGGAGAAATATCAACAACCTCAGATACGCAGATGACACTATCCTTATGGCAGAAAGTGAAGAGGAAGTGAAGAGCGTCTTGATGAAAGTGAAAGAGGAGAGTGAAGAAGCTGGCTTAAAGCTCAACTTTCAAAAAACTAAGATGATAGCATTCAGTCCCATCACTTCATGACAAATAGATAGGGTAAAATTGAAAACAGTGGCAGATTTTATTTTCTTGGGCTCCAAAATCACTGTGAAAGGTGACTGCAACTATGAAGTTAAAAGATGTTTGTCCCTTGGAATGAAAGCTATGACCAACCTAGACAGCATATGTATATCATATGAGAAATGAATCGCCAGTCCAGGTTCGATGGAGGATACAGGAAGCTTGGGGATGGTGCACTGGGATGACCCAGAGGGATGGTATGGGGAGGGAGGTGGGAGGGGGGTTCAGGATTGGAAACAGGTGTACACCCATGGTGGATTCATGTTGATGTATGGCAAAACCAATACAATATTGTAAAGTAAAAAAAAAATAAAAATAATAAATAAATAATTAATTAAAAAAAAAAAAACAAAAAAAACAAAGACATCACTTTGCCAACAAAGATCTGTCTAGTCAAACGTATGGCTTTTCCAGTGGTCATGTATGGATGTGAGAGTTGGACCATAAAGAAGGCTAAGCTGTTGAAGAATTGATGCTTTCAAACAATGCTTTGATGCTTTTTTTGGAGAAGATTCTCCCCTGGTGGCTCAGAGGGTAAAGGCATCTGCCTACAAGGCGGGAGACCTGGGTTTGATCCCTGGGTTGAGAAGATCCCCTGGAGAAGGAAATGACAACCCACTCCAGTACTCTTGCCTGAAAAAAATCCCATGGACAGAGAAGCCTGGTAGGTTACAGTCCATGGAGTCACAAAGAGTTGGACACGACTGAGCAACTTCACTTTCACTTTCTTGAGAGTCCCTCGGACTGCAAGGACATCAAACCAGTCAATCCTAAAGGAAATCAGTCCTGAATATTCATTGGAAGGACTGGTGCTGAAGCTCCAGTACTTTGGTCACCTGATGCGAAGAGCCAAATCATTGGAAAATACTCTTGTGCTGGGAAGGATTGAGGGCAGGAGGAGAAGGAGATGACGGAGGACAAGATGCTTGGATGGCATCATGGGCTCAATGGACAAGAGTTTGAGCAAACCCTGGAACACACTGAAGAACAGGGAACACTGGTGTGCTGCAGTCCATGGGGCTGCAAAGAGTCAGACACAACTTAGCAACTGAACAACAAAATGAGTAAAAAATGCTCATCACTGAGTCCGAACATATTTGCAATTACTACTTTCACCAGTGGAAAAGAGGCTCTTTTAGTTCTTTTCCATAGGGGAAAATTATATGAAAGAAGTTACAAATTATTATTTGTAAATGCCATTGTGGGCCAAATTCTTGGAAAGGAAAAATAAATGCTATATTTCTTTTCATGACATAGTTAACTCCACATTAATTAAAACATTTGACAATGCTTAAAAGTTTCTATACCGGTAGGCTGAGAATATTGATGTGCTACTTGTTAAGTTTTACCTTAAAGAAATTTCAGTTTATATGAACACACTGAAATGCCCTAAGAATTTTTTTCTTATTAAATATGAAGAATGGGAATTTTTCTATGAAAGTCTCTGTCTTATTATTTAAAAATAAGAAACACAGTAATGCCTGTTTTATGACAGATTTTGTTAAAGTTATCACAATATATGGAGAAGAATCATTTAAAGATTGTATTAATCACCAAAAATGATAGTGATAGATGTTTGAGTGTTTAATGTTAAATAAATGATTTCAACATTTAATCTTCTCTTTTATGCCAAGTAGGAAGCAAAAAAGTTGAGGATAAGACAATGTAATACAATTTTAAGTCATTTTTGGAATTATTGCTTCTCTTTCAAAGACAACATTAATGAGCTATATTTCCTCTAAAAAGAAATGCTGAGATTACATTTACTTTTCTCCCTCCCAACCCCAGCAGCACTTAACATTCCTCGTTTTTATTTGCTTTGGCTTGTTCTGCTTTCTTTCTCTCCACATCATCTATAATGCAAAGCCTGTCAAAATGGCATGGGATGCATTTCTTAGAACGTAAACCACCTTAGAAATATCTTTGTAGCCGAAGATAAAATGAAGCATAAAAAGCGTGTAAATTGATTTAACATTTCCCCCCAAATAAGAGCATTTAAAAATCCTGAACCTACCATTGTGCATGCTTTAGGCTTAGAGGATTCAAGAAGAAGAGAAAATGCCACTGTTCAAATTTTTCTTCGCCTTTTGAAAACGTTCCTGGAAAATGTGATTGTTCCCATTGTGAGTAGAGATCCTCGAGCAAGAAGATCTTTTTAGAATTAAGCATATTTGGACAAATGCCACCTTCATCTTAAAAGGAAGAAATGAAAAAGGGAAACTGAAGTGCTCCCAAAATTTTATACTTAGGTACATAAGCATGCTAGGATTAAATAAAAACAATAATGAGTATATGGGATAACTTAAAGATCTGAGAGGAGAAGGCAATGGCACCCCACTCCGGTACTCTTGCCTGGAAAATCCCATGGACGGAGGAGCCTGGTGGGCTGCACTCCATGGGGTCGCTAAGAGTCGGACACGACTGAGTGACTTCACTTTCACTTTTCACTTTCATGCATTGGAGAAGGAAATGGCAACCCACTCCAGTGTTCTTGCCTGGAGAATCCCAGGGACGGGGGAGCCTGGTGGGCTGCCGTCTATGGGGTCGCACCGAGTCGGACACGACTGAAGTGACTTAGCAGCAGCAGCAGCAACAAAGATCTGAGAATGTTTTGAGTTCATTCGTGATCAGATAGAGCTAAGATAAATTTGAGAACAGAAATTTCCTATTATTCTCACACAAGTTTTATTATGAATAAATCTATGATAGAAGGGTTTTTGCTGTAATACAGTGTTACCAAAATTCACATGTGAATTAAATTTTGCTCAAAGGTTAACCAAACTAGTTTGGAATATAATATTTAGATAGTAAATGTGCTAAATTAGGTCTACTTTCACTGGACTTCAGGCTAGAACTGTGTTCATTTGTTGTGAGGTTGCTATTTGTATTGGGGACAGTTGGCACTGGGATAAATTATTTATTGAAAACCTAAGCTCTGGATACTGAGAAAAGTCAACTGCAATATATTTTTGTGAAAAAGAACAAATTGAAGGCAACCGTTTTTATTAATAACAATTTTATAATAGTATTAATAAGTTCCTCAACAAAGTCAAATCAAAATCCTAGTCTGTTTAAGCAGATAATGAAGACTGTGATTAGTGGAAGTCAAAATACAAATGTAATGCAATACAGTACAAGGGGGGCTTCAGATGGTGTGGTCTGGATTTGGTTTATAATGAAAAAAGAAAGAAGTGAATTAGAGCCTTGGAACAAACGAAATATTAAGAAAGCTTATTCTGAAAGATAGATTCAAATCTGGAAGATGATTTGGAGAAAGAGTGGCTTATCTTAAATAAACAAGACAGAATAAAAAAATCAGAAATAAAGCCCAAACCAGCATTTGTTACTATAGCAGTATACAGATAGAGGTCAGAAAGACCTGCCACTAGTATATTTTAAAAAATGCATATTCTGGACTCAATACAGAAAGTCAATCTAAATAAATATGAAACAACTTTCAATATAAACAGGGACTTGTTTTTGTAAGAAACACATAACATGGGCCTATAAAATGAAGATGATTTAAATAAAAGACACAACAGCAATATATTCTGTAGCTTAGAGCATATTACCTTTTCTTTTTTCATGTATCATTATGAACTCGTGTCTTTTTAGCTTTAATCATTTTTTAGTTAAGGTTTGTATTCATCCTTGGATGCTCAACTGTCAACACTTTGTCAACGGGAGTCCCTTTATGTGCACCTTTGTTACAGCTCCTTGAACCTTGGAACAATATTCTGCTTTCTGGCACCAGCGTATGTTTCAGGCTCACGTTTGACAGATGGAATTACCTGTATCTTCACGGAACTCTTGATCTTCTTAGTAAACAATGGAAACTTAGGGTAATAGTATCTTTTGACCATTTTGGTGGTCAGAGGTAAGACTCCTGGAAATTACATGCTCTTTTAAGGACAAGAATTCACACTGGAATTTCAATTCAGTTCTAATATGATAGTGTTCCACTTAAAATGCTTAATGCTGTAAGTGAACTTCATTTTCCTATATTAAAACACTGATTACTAAAAAGTTTCAAAATACAGCCATCTCTTGCTGTCTGTGAGGGATTGGCTGCAAGAACCCCTACAGATACCAAAACCCACAAGGCTCAAATTCCTTACGTAAACTGGCATGGTGTTTGTGTATAACTTAGTATTGGAACTAAATTCTTTCTATTAAAGCTTTTAAGTTGATTGTTATTTCCTGTAGAGCTAAAGCTTTTCTTTATGCTATTATATGATAGCCTTTTACACTACATTGAATGTATCATCAGTTCAATTTAGTTCAGTTGCTCAATCATGTCTAACTCTTTGTGACCTCATGGACTGCAGCACACCAGCATTCCCTGTCCATCACCCACTCCTGGAGCCTGCTCAAACTCATGTCCAGTGAGTCCATGATTCCACCCAACCAACTGATTCTCTGTCACCCCCTTCTCCTCCTGCCTTTGGTCTTTCCCAGCATCAGGGTCTTTCCAGTGAGTCAACTCTTCGCATGAGGTGGCCAAAGTACTGGAGTTTCAGCTTCAGCATCAGTCCTTCCAATGAATATTCAGGACTGATTTCCTTTAGGATGAACTGGTTGGATCTCCTTGTAGTCCAAGGGACTCTCAAGAGTCTTCTCCAACACCACAGTTCAAAAGCATCAATTCTTTGGCGCTCAGCTTTCCTTATGGTCTAACTCTCACATCCATACATGACCACTGGAAAAACCATAGCTTTGACCAGATGGATGTTTGTCAGCAAAGTAATGTCTTTGCTTTTTAATATGCTGTCTCGGTTGGTCATGGCTTTTCTTCCAAGGAGCAAGCGTCTTTTAATTTCATGGCTGCAGTCACCATCTGCAGTGATTTTGGAGCCCCCAAATTAAAATCTGTCACTCTTTCCACTTCTTCCCCATCTATTTGCCATGATGTGATGGGACTGGATGCCATGAAAAAGCTAACTTTTTCACTCTCCTCTTTCACTTTCATCAAGAGTCTCTTTAGTTCCTCTTCACTTTCTGCCATAAGGGTGGTGTCATCTGCATATTTGAGGTTATTGATATTTCCCCTGGCAATCTTGATCCCAGCTTGTGCTTCTTCCAGCCCAGCGTTTCTCATGATGTAGTCTACATATAAGTTAAATAAGCAGGGTGAAAATATACAGCCTTGATGTACTCCTTTCCTATTTGGAACCAGTCTGTTGTTCCGTGTCCAGTTCTAACAGTTGCCTCTTGACCTGCATACATATTTCTTAAGAGGCAAGTCAGGTGGTCTGGTATTCCCATTTCTAAGAATTTTCCAGTTTGTTGTGATGCACACAGTCAAAGGCTTTGGCATAGTCAGTAAAGCAGAAATAGATGTTTTGATGGAACTCTCTTGCTTTTTCAATGATCCAGCGGATGTTGGCAATTTGATCTCTGGTTCCTCTGCCTTTTCTAAAACCAGCTTGAACATCTAGAAGTCGCGGTTCATGTACTTTTGAAGCCTGGCTTGGAGAATTTTGAGCATTACTTTACTAGCGTGTGAGATGAGTGCAATTGTATGGTAGTTTGAGCATTCTTTGTGGACATTTTACTAAACATCTCTTTTTCAATAACATGATGCTTCGACTTCATATATCTTTGTTCTTTTAAGCATTCTTATTCTAAATACAAAATTCCCTATCATGAAATCCAGAATTTCAGATGTCACTGGAAAAGCATAGATATCTATTTCCATGATAAACACTTACTTTCACCAACAAATTAACAATGTTAGGAAAGATAAAGCTTATATAAATTCTGTATAAAATTAATGTTTATTTTTTTAGATTGTATAGATTTCATTTATAGATTCACATTTTTAAAGCATTATTTTATAAATTCAAAGTCACTTAAATCCTAAAACATTTTGGTGCTAATACTAAAGCCCTATTACATTTATGCGGCGGTTTGCATACTTTGATTCAGTGAAGAAATGCAAATTCTACCAGGAAATTAGTATATGTTATGTCTCAAATACCCAGTTTTTTTAATTACTAGTAGCTGTGTTCATTTCCATGAAAAAACCCCAAAATATTCTTCTAAAATAAATAAGACAAAACAGTAAGTTTTCAGTTTTATTGTACTATTCATGCTTTTTCAAATTTAAATGGAATATTCTTCTTGAAAAATGAAGGGACTAATGAATACCTCTTTAACCAATGGATGAGGTTTGGAGGAGACGTTGATCACTCTTTAAAATCTGGATTTTTGCTATTAGAAGATTTAAAACTGACTCTTGAAAAAATAAAGACCTTTCAGCCTTTGAGTAGTTAATCCTTTTATCATTTCCTTGGCTTGCAGCCTGCTCCTATCACTCCATTAGTTAAATTTCTTTCTAAATATAAGATTGTGCTTTTAAAAAGAGAGAGCATTTTTAGTTTAATAAGTTCAATCCTTATAATTTTTAACTTCAGAAAAATGATTCACAGCCATTCTGTCTTTTTAGCTGGAAACACTACATCTAAGCAAAGAACTTAAACATCGGTCTTCATAGTTTTACTAACAGAATATCTTTTTTCCATTTTTTAGAAACTTTTTTTTTGGAGGCATCTTTTCCAGTGTCTTTGGCTTGGCATGCTACGTCGATTCTGCCCTTCTGCACCTCGTCTCTCATCAGGACACTGGCCTGTATGAACTTCAACACCAGGGATTCTCATTTCCTGTTGGCCAGTGGAAACCCTAGAAGAAGGTCAGAGAAAGGGAGTGGCAAGAGATGAGGACTTTCACTTCCACTCAACGCTTCAAAGTCACCTTCGGCTGGAAGCATCTCTAGGACCATGTCCCAAGATGCATCCTTCTGGGTTCTGGTGACTGCTCTCCAGGAGCACTCAGCACTGCTAGCTGGAGGTCACTGCCTTGTCCTGCGATTCCGCCACACTCTGCTCATAATTTGTAAATATCATCTTTATTAAACTTCCCCTAAAGAATACTAATTTAATTGTACCACCACTATCTGTTAGGTCTATGACTGTTCCAGCAGTCTTTCCAAAGATTCCTCTTCTTGAAACATGAGTTTTCTGAAGAATTTTTTTAATTCAATAAGCTTATGTTTGTTTTTAGAAGAATCACAATAGTTCTAAGTTCTTTTTGGTGGTCGTAAATCCTTAGGATGTAAAATAAAAGAGCATTTCAGATATTAAAATGTAGTGACTTGCAGTCATACATCTTTAATTTGGTTTCTACTCAATGATTCTTGATTAGGATATATTATTTCAAATACACATAATCCTTTACTATTGCATCCTAAATGATAAAGCCTTCTTTGAAAGGAAAATTTCCCCATTTTTGCTATTTCTAAGTTTTCAAATTTAAGATTCAAAATCTTAAGAAATTAATTTAAATAAAGTAGATTTCTTCTCAGGAGGATTCTTCAGTTTGTTTAATAACAAAGGGTGTCCTTTAGCTTATGGAATGGGTTTTACCTGGTGGGTTTTAAAGAATAATTTTTCCCCCTGGCATATCTCCTGCTGATTTGAGACCTTTTGTTACAGTGCCTCCATGGCTTAATTTTGTATTTAGATAATATGGTAGAAGAATTGCTGACATTCAGGGGATTGGAAGCTGAGCAAAGTTGTTTTAGGTAGTCTTGGGGCAGAGTAGGAATTAGAAGCTGGGGATCAAAAAGATGAATGGGTCTTCCCATTGTTAGGGGGAAGAAAGAACACTGTCGGTCTTGCTTTGTGTCTAGAAGCAACGCTTGGTGTTTCATGAGCTTTGCACTTTCTCTTTTATAATTTTAAAAAATATTATTATTATTTAACTTAGTGTTAATTTCCTGTGGTTGGCTGGGGCCTGAACTTATCAAGGTAAAGTTTTGGTCTTTTGCCTTTGTAGGTTATTATGATTTTAGCAAACAAAGTATCTACCTGACTTCTCTCCCTTTTCCCTCTCACCACTTGGTGTTCTGCACAGTTTCGTGATCATTCTTGGGTATCTGCGGGAAGAAGTCAAGGATTTTAAAATATCTTTTGTGGGCACCACTTTCCACTGAACCCATGGGACAGTAGTAGCGGAGCTGAGACTTAGCAGGTGTCACAGAAAGTCATATTTTAACACAATTTCTAATATACTCAAACCTCATCATAAGTCTAGAAAGCAGATGTTATTATTTTCATCCCCTTTTTAGAACTTGTAAAAAATTAATAAACATGAACTTCAATTAAACAGAGACAAGAGACCTGAAGGGGAAACGCTCACAGCCTAACCACTAGAGCAAACAGGAAGATGGGGCTCAGCCAATGAGAGATGATGACAGCCCAGCCGCGGACTTTCTGTTTACCGTAGCTCCCCCAAATTCCTTCCCCCCCACTTAAAAGAATTCTGTCCATCTGCACAAGGGACTTGCATTTGACTTACCATGGTTGCAGACCCAAAATTACATTCTTTATTAATCCTGAAAAAAACCTATTTCTGCTAGAGAAATAACTGTCAGTTCATTTATTTTAGGTCAACAAGTTGAAACACAAAGTAATTTGTTCATGGTTTGAACTAAGGCAGTCTTTGGTACAGGCTTCCCTGGTGGTTCAGTGGTAAAGAATCCTCTTGCAGTGCAGGAGATGAAGGCTCACTCCCTGGGTCGGGAAGGTCCCCTGGAGAAGCAAACGGCAACCCACTCCAGTACTCTTGCCTGGGCAATCACATGGACAGAGGAGCCTGGTGGGTTACAGTCCATGGGGTCATGAAGAGTCAGAGACGACTGAACAACTAAACCACCACCGCTCTTGGGCACAGAGTCTGTCTGTGACCTCTATCTGTAATTGGTGAATTTACATGATTTACACTCAAAGTGAAATAATATATCCAATAGGATACAGTGGTATTACTATCTACCACATTTGTTACTATTTTCTCTTTGTTACCCTTGTGTTTTGTTTCTAATTTTGTCTTCCACTCTTTTTTTGCCTTTTGTGGTTTAACTGAGCATTGTATATGATTTCATTTCTCTTCTTAGCATATCAGTTATACTACTTTTTTTTTTTTTTTTTTTACTATTTTTACACTGAACAAACTTATCTGTGAGATGAATTAAGAATAAGAAACATAACAGATTTCATTTTTACTTTCACTTACTCTTTTTTGTGTGTACTTCCTTTACTTTTGTAGATCCAAGTTTCTGACCTATATCATTTTTTCTTCTCTCTAAAGAGCTTTTAACATTTCTTTCAAGGATGGGCTAGTGGCAATCAAGTGCCTCAATTTTAATTTGTCTGAGAAGGTCTTTATTTCTGCTTCAGTTGCCAAGGGTAATTTCACAGGATAATTTTCTATATCTTTGATCTTCTGTAGTTTGAAATGATTTGTTTAAGCATAGAGTTTTTTAATTTAAAATTTTTTTGAAAATTTTTTTTAAAATATAAATTTATTTATTTTAATTGGAGGTTAATTACTTTACAATATTGTATTGGTTTTGCCATACATCAACATGAATCTGCCACAGGTATACACGTGTTCCCCATCCTGAACCCTCCTCCCACCTCCCTTCCCATACCATCCCTCTGTGTTGTCCCAGTGCACCAGCCCCAAGCATCCAGTATCGTGCATCGAACCTGGACTGGCGATTCGTTTCTTATATGATATTATACATGTTTCAATGCCATTCTCCCAAATCTTCCCACCCTCGCCCTCTCCCACAGAGTCCAAAAGACTGTTCTATACATCTGTGTCTCTTTTGTTGTCTTGCATACAGGGTTATTGTATCCTCTGTTTTTGAGAAGCTTGTTGGACCTGTGGTTTGGTGTCTGATGTTAACGTGGGGAAATTCTCAATTATTATTATTTCATATATTACTTCTGTTATTTTCTTTGTTCTCCTTTGGATATTCCCATTTCTCATATGTTATACTTCAGCAGTTGTCCCACAGTCTTTGGATGTTCTGCTTTTTCAGTCTGTGTTCTTTTTGCTTGTCAGTTTTAAATGATTCTACTGCTGTATGCTCTAGCTCAGAGATTCTTTCATCAGCTATGTCCAGTCTCCTGATAGCCCCTCAAAGGTGCTCTTCATTCTGTTGTAGTGGTTTTTATCTCTAGCATTTCTTTTTGTTTTTTTCTTGTATCCCCATCTGCTTACATTGCCCATCTGTTCTTGCATGCTGTCTACATTTTCCTTTAGAGCCCTTAGTATATCATCTTAACTGTTTTAAATTCCCAGTCTGATAATTCCAGCCTCTCTGCCATGTCTGGTTCTGATTCTTGTTCTGTTTCTTCTAATTGTGTTTTATGTCATTTGATACACATTGTAATGTTTTGTTGATAGCCAGGCATGATGACTGGTTACAAGGTCCTCCTGTAAATAGGCCTTTAGTCGTGGGGTGGTCAGGTGTGGGTGAAGAATTCGCTAGTCGGGTAATTATGTCTCAGTCTTTTAGGGATGCTATGCCTGTGAACTGTGAACTTCACAAGTGTTTTTAATACTTTTTCTGCTTCTTAAGTGGAAGAGAATGGCTAAAACAGGCAGGAGTTGGGTGTTTCCCTCCTCCCACACGCAAGTCAGGAGCCTGCTGGAGTGGGTATTTACTTTCCCCCAGGTGAGTCAGATTCTGATAACAACCAGAAAGTTGGTCCAAAGTTAACTAGCTTCCCCTGCGGGCAAGTCTTCTTAAGGAGACCAGACTGCTTTCGGGTAATTCAAAATGGCTCCTCTCTCTTTGTTCTGCAGTTATTGTGAGAGGATTTTTCTCAGCTATTTCCTGTGTGAATCTGGTCTAGACCCTGGAAGGAAATCCCCAGGGTTGTGGGGGTCCCCCTCTGCCTGAGTCCCCCTGGAGTTTGTCAATAGAGTTGTCCACATTGAGCCTGTGGCAGTTCGTCGATTACAGTTCTTGTTTTCCTTCGTTGACGCTGGTCCCTGTGGTGGCTTCTGCTTGCTCCCCTCTGCTTGGGTAAGTTGTTTCCTTCTGTAGTTACCTGTTGTTTGTTCATCCTCATGGGCAGCAGTTTGGTTTGTTTCTCTACCTCATACAGATTCTAAAATAGTTGATATTTTCATTCTCTTTATTTTTTTTTTTTACTTGATTTAGGTTAGAATGGGGGTTTCTGAGTTCCTTACATGCAAAACCAGAAATGGGAAAGGCCCCTTGATATACTTTTAAATATTTCATTCTTGGTTTGGTTAAATATTTAACCAATTTGTTTCTTAGTAACCCATGATCCTATCTTAAATAACTGTAAAGCTGTTATATTCCAAAAGAAGAAAAAAAGTATACATAAAAACACACAAATTATATATATTCTTACATCTCTGATATTTTGCAAGCCCCAAAATCTAATTCCCCAGAGAATATCCTTTGTGACTAAAACCACCTTAAAGGGCCCCTGGAAAATAAAAAAGATTTGTTCTTTCACCTTGTAAAAAGAAAGGTGTTAGATACCATTAAGGGCTTGCATGGAAAATGTCATGTCTTTAGGTTAAATTGATATAGGTAAAATATTATTAATATAAATCAGAAATTGTAAGTTGTATGGAAATCTAAAGTATTGTCAAAGCTCTTGTTAACTTGTTTGTATCAGAAGCCTAATTCTTGAAATTAGATAGTATTGTGCCATTAGGTATAAGTTTATTTATTTTGTAATTTTGATGACAACTTTTCTTTAGTTTGAATCAAGTATCTTCTAGGATAATGGTCTTCAGCTGGGGTTACACATCCCTTACCTATGGAGTTTTGTTAATATGCAGACTTAACAGAAGCTCTTGATTATCTTGATGTATTAATAATATATTCTAGTGATAAATTGGTATAGTAATGGCATATAACCTAATGATATTATATATTTTATCTGAAATCTTTTTCCTCTGTAAAAATTATATTCACCCATTTTTATATATTAGATATAGTATGTAGTCTTCTGAAATCCATTTCTTGGATTGATTTTGTTTTGCACACTTCAGAAGTAACCACATTTCCATGCTGCCTTCTTTTCTTAATGAGCCCACATCAAGTCTTTCACTTTTGAAAATTATAAGCAAAATATAACCATAGCCATTTTACTGTTTTAAATAGTTTTAACCAATTATTTTTTACTATGGCCAAAAGCCCTCATGTATACAAAGCCTGGCATATTGTGAAGCCATAGAAATACCCTCTAGAACCACTATTGGAGCATGCTATTAATGCTTCACCCATTCCTCAGTTCTGCAGTGTAATCCCCTAGTCCCTATTCTGGAGCCTGATTTTTTATTTTTTTTGCCTGATATAAATCTTGGAGATTAGCTTCTGCCTTACATTCATAAACTGGAAGAAAAGACTTTTTCTATATTCCAACTTGAGAGAAGACTGAATATGAATCAATGATATACTGGCCAATAAATAATTGTCTCACTCTACTACTAATTGATTTATCAATTAGAGCAACAGAGAAAACCTAGTTTTTGGAGCCAGTTTAATTCTCCAGAGCTTCAAGCTTAGCCCAGGAGGAATGGGTAGATAAGGTCCATTATATTACTTGAGAGGCCAGCCAACCACTATTTCCTGAAATTTCACATTTGGTAATTCATCAGTTGCTATCTTGAAGGTTTTCCTGTTTTCAAGCTCCTCTGACAAACATTTATCCCTGAAGGAAGCAATGATTTAAAACCATTTGAGAAAGATCACTGGCAGCTCTGTGAGACCAAGATAGGGTCCATAAAGGCAGAGAGAAAAACCTGATAGGGAACTGAGAATAAAAGTTACCTTTTACCAAGTTCGAATTTTGCTTGCATTCTGATACTTTTGATTGAAAAGGGGATGTTTAATTGAATTACATAATTATAGTATCATGGCATTTTAATTCTGAAAAGAACCTTAAGTATGAGTAGTCCTACCCTTTCATTTTAAAAATGAGGAAGAGTTCCATTAATTAAAATATTGCAATTCAACCCATAGGAAAAGAACCTTTCTGTATTTATTACTGCTCAAGCATAACCAAAAATGCTCCTTATAAAGTAAATTTGTGATCAAAGTAGTGACCCAAATTCTTTTTTGTAGAGTAGTAACTGTTGAACTAAGTAGTAACTGTGAACTATGGCAAAACTGAAACTCTATCTTATCAGCAAAATGATATTTTACTTATTAGGACAGCAGTTTTGGGAAGCACAGAGAGACTAGATTTGGTTAGTTCACAGGACAGGAATATTAGCTGTCTGATAGGCATGCTTTAGGATTTAATTATTCAATCAACTTTCTTAGAATAATGCAACAAGTTCACTTTGGGAATTAAACTTGAGATGAAAGAGAGAAAGAAAAGAACTTTAGCTCTTATAATGTAGCAGTATTTTATCCTACTTATTTATTTTGTGTTAAATTCCTGGCTTTCTGCAAACTGAGAGAAGCAAAGTAGTGTTATCAGAACTTCAAAGGGCCATCAAAGGATGCACCATTAACTGTGGGCAGAATGACAACAAAGATGTAGAGAAGTACACTCGATTCAATTTCCTGAGTGACATAAAATTGTATAAAGTAAGCTTGGAGCCCAAAACAAGCAGTGAAACTGCTTCCCTCATAGCTCAGTTGGTAAAGAATCTGCCTGCAATGAAGGAGACGCCGGTTTGATTCCTGGGTCAGAAAGATCCCCTGGAGAACGGAAAGGCTACCCAATCCATTATTCTGGCCTGGAGAATTCCATGGACTGTATATAGTCCATGGAATCGCAAAGAGTCGGACATCACTGAGCAACTTTCACTTCACTAATTCATTAGAAAGTGTTATACCTGCATGTTATACGGCACTTCATGATACAGTTTACCAACCAGTAAGGCATGTACTCAAAACAGTAAACAAAGTCACAATATATACACAGATCCAGCAAAGCTGCAGTACCTTTAAAAGTGTTGTAGCTAGAAAACATGATGATAAAATTAACTTGATATGTAGATGATACCAACCACTAAGCTCGCTTCATAAATAAACAGCAACCTTGCTGAGTTCAACAGGATAAAGCTAACGAATGTGTAGAGGAGATGGTGCAATCCCTGAATCTGTTTCATGGTAACATCCCTTGTCCACTGTGTCTCTCCACCCACAGGCTACACCTATGCTGCTGGTGATAAACCCAGTGTGGTACATCCCTGATTCAATGGCATGACCAGTGACTTCTGGCCTCTATACAGGATAGCTTATAACACTCTTTGGAGAATTGGAACTTGGGAAACTGAGAAATTGACTATTTAGTCGTAGTCAGTTGAAGTCATAACAATGTGCAAACTTAAGTGATAAGGAAGAGGTTGACATAATAAAAGCAACAGAGTCAACAGGTAGAAAGAAGTTGTGCCATCATGAAAAAGATTATTTTTTTTTGGCTTTCAAGAGTACAGGGTTCTTGCCAGATTTTCAATTCATACTTTAGATGGGAGATGTGTGGCAACATGGAGTTTCTGGTCTTGAATTTCCTTCTATCTGACTCACTTCTTCCCTTAATTCCTTGCCCAAATCCCCTTTTCTCTCTATGCTAAGGTAATTAAGTGAATCTCTATGCTTTTAAACTGAACAGAGCTCTGTGTAGTTCAAATACAAATGGGAACAGCATTATAAGAAGAGAGAAACAAATACCGAAGCTCATGATTTCATCAAAGACAACTGATGCCTTTTGGTTTGACTAGATGGTTTCTTTCATTCTATGTTTGACTTTTTCAGAAACTTTACAAAATTTTATATTTTGCTACAGAGTTCTGGAATTTCAAACCAATACTGGCATCAAATACCTTCTAGTAGTTAATAAAGTTATCTTAAGATATGCTATTTAAGAAATAGAAGCAAGTTGCAGTGGATCTCCAGTTTTAAACAAATCTGTTTAAGAGCTGCATATGCTTAACATTTTACCAAATCTACTATAACACAGATAGAAAATCAAGTTAGATACTTTGGAGTGGGGAAACAGATCTTTATTGTGTCACCTTCCTAGATCCATACCTAAAAATTAGTTTCATATTACCTATAAAGATGATAGGAACTTTAGCTTGCAGACAGATTTACTGTATATTAAAAGGTACAACATCTGAATTGTTTTCTCTATTTTCTGTTCTCTGTGGCCTCCATCAAGGGAGATCAGGAAACAAGGTTAAATTCTTGTAGGGTTAATTATGTTAGACTTCTCTTATTTTCCCACACGCAAGCTTAATTATATTCATCATCACTTATGTCTCTATCCCATGTAGCCAATTGGGATTGGGATTCGGTCATGATAAAGTGGAGAATTTAGGACTTTAGATGGGGCTTCCCTGGTGACTCAGACAGTAAGGAAAAAAAAAAAAAAGTCTGCCTGCGAAGAAAGAGACCTAGGTTTGATTCCTGTGTCAGGAAGATCCCCTGGAGAAGGAAATGGCAACCCACTCCAGTTTTCTTGCCTGGAGAATTCCATGGACAGAGGAATTTGGTGGGCTACAATCCATGAAGTCACAATCGGTCGGACAGTTCAGTTCAGTTGCTTAGTCGTGTCCAACTCTTTGCGACCTCATGGACTGCAGCATGCCAGGCTTCCCTGTCCATCACCAATTCCCAGAGCTTACTCAAACTCATGTCCATCGAGTCGGTGATGCCATCCAACCAACTCATCCTCTGTTGTCCCCTTCTCATTCAGCATCAGGGTCTTTTCCTGAGTCATTTCTTCTCATCAGGTGGCCAAATTATTGGAGCTTCAGCATTAGTCCTTCCAATGAATAATCTGGGGTGATTTCCTTTAGGATTGACTGGTTTGATCTCCTTGTATTCCAAAGGACGCTCAAGAGTCTTCTGCAACACCACAGTTCAAAAGCATAAATTCTTCGGTGGTCAGCTTTCTTTATGGTCCTGCTCTCATATCCACACATGATTACTGGAAAAACCATAGCTTGGACTCGACAGACATTTGTCAGCAAAGTAATTTCTCTGCTTTTTAATATTGTCTAGCTTGGTCATATCTTTTCTTCCAAGGAGCAAACTTCTTTTAATTTTTGGCTGCAGTCACCATCTGCAGTGATTTTGGAGCCCAAGAAAATAGAGTCTGTCACTGTTTCCATTGTTTCCCTACCTATTTGCCATGAAGTGATGGGACCAGATGCCAAGATCCTCATTTTTAAGCTAGCTTTTTCACTGTCCTCTTTCACTTTCATCAAAGGTTCTTTAATTCCTCTTTGCTTTCTGCCATGAGGGTGGTGTCATCTGCATATCTGAGGTTATTGATATTTGTCCTGGCAATCTTGATTCCAGCTTGTGCTTCATCCAGCTTGGCATTTCTCATGATGTACTCTGCATATAAGTTAAATAAACAGGGTAACAATATACAGCTTTGACCTACTCCTTTCCTGATTTGGAACCATTCTATTGTTCCATGTCCAGTTCTGACTGTTGCTTCTTGAACTGCAAACAGATTTCTCAGGAGGCAGGTAAGGTGGTCTGGTATTCCCATCTCTTTCAGAATGTTTCACAGTTTGTTGTGATCCACACAGTCAAAGGCTTTGGCGTAGTCAATAAAGCAGAAGTAGATGTTTTTCTGGAACTCTCCTGCTTTTTTGATGATCTAATGGATGTTGGCAGTTTGATATCTGGTTCCTCTACCTTTTCTAAAACCAGCTTGAACATCGGGAAGTTCACGGTTCATGTACTGTTGAAGCCTGGCTTGGAGAATTTTGAGCATTACTTTGCTAGCATGTGAGACGAGTACAACTGTGTGGTAGTTTGAGCATTCTTTGGCATTGCCTTTTTTTGAGATTGGAGTGAAAACTGACCTTTTCCAGTCCAGTGGCCACTAATGAGTTTTCCAAATTTGCGGGCATATTGAGTACAGCGCTGTCACAGCTTCATCTTTTAGGATTTGGAATAGCTCAACTGGAACTCCATCACCTCCACTAGCTTGTTCATAGTGATGCTTCCCAAGGCCCACTTGACTTCACATTCTAGAACCTCTGGCTCTAGGTCAGTGATCACACCATCGTGGTTATCTGGGTCATGAAGATCTTTTTTGTACAATTCTTCTTTGTATTCTTGTGACCTCTTTATATCTCCTGCTTCTGTTAGGTCCATACCATTTCTGTCCTTTATTGGGCCCATCTTTGCATGAAATGTTCCATTGGTATCTCTAATTTTCTTGAAGAGATCTCTAGTCTTTTTTTTTTTTTTCCTCTATTTCTTTGCATTGATCACTGAGGAAGGCTTTCTTATCTCTCCTTGCTATTCTTTGGAACTCTGCATTCAGATGCTTATATCTTTCCTTTTCTCCTTTGCTTTTTGCTTCTCTTCTTTTCACAGCTATTTGTAAGGCCTCCTCAGACAACAATTTTGCCTTTTGCATTTCTTTTTCTTGGGGATGGTCTTGAACTCTGCCTCCTGTACAGCATCATGGACCTCTGTCCATAGTTCTTCAGGCACTCTGTCTATCAAAGCTAATGCCTTGAATCTATTTGTCACTTCCACTGTATAATTGTAAGGGATTTGATTTAGGTCATACCTGAATGGTGTAGTGATTTTCCCTACTTTCTTCAATTTAAGTCTGAATTTGGCAATAAGGTGCTCATGATCTAAGTCATGGCCAGCTCCTGGGCTTATTTTTGCTGACTGTATAGAGCTTCTCCATTTTTGGCTGCAAATAATATAATCAGTCTGATTTCTATATTGACCATTTGGTGGTGTCCATGTGTAGAGTTGTCTCTTGTGTTGTTTGAAGAGTGTGTTTGCTATAACCAGTGCGTTCTCTTGGCAAAACTGTTAGCCTTTGTCCTGCTTCATTCTATACTCTGAGGCCAAATTTGCCTATTACTCCAGGTATCTCTTGGCTTCCTACTTTTGCATTACAATCCCCTATGATGAAAAGGACATCTTTTTTTGGGTGTTAGTTCTAGACGGTCATGTAGGTCTTCATAAAACCATTCAATTTCAGTTTTTCAGCATTACTGGTTGGGGCATAGACATGGATTACTCTAATATTAAATGGTTTGCCTTGGAAATGAACGGAGATGATTCTATCACTTTTGAGATTGCACCCAAGTACTGTATTTTGGACTCTTTTTGACTATGAGGGCTACTCTGATTTTTCTAAGGGATTCTTGCCCACAGTAGTAGATATAATGGTCATCTGAGTTAAATTCACCCATTCTGATCATTTTTAGTTCATTGATTCCTAAAATTTTGATGTTCACTTTTGCCATCTCCTGTTTGACTACTTCCAATTTACCCTGATTCATGGACCTAACATTCCAGGTTCCTATTCAAAATCATTCTTTACAGCACTGGACTTTGCTTCAGTCACCAGTCACATCCACAACTGGGCATTGTTTTAGCTTTGGCTCCATCGCTTCATTCTTTCTGGAGTTATGTCTCCACTGATCTCCTGTAGCATATTGGGCACCTACCGACCTGGGGAGTTCATCTTTCAGTGTCCTATCTTTTTGACTTTTCATACTGTTCATGGGGTTCTCAAGGCAAGAATACTGAAGTGGTTTGCCATTTCCTTGTCCAGTGGACCACCTTTTGTCAAAACTCTCCACGATGACCCGTCTGTCTTGGGTGGCCCTACACAGCATGGCTCATAGTTTCAATGAGACAAGGCTGTGTTCCATGTGATCAGTTTGGTTAATTTTCTGCAATTGTGGTTTTCATTCTGTTTGCCCTCTGAAGGATAAGGATAAGAGGCTTATGGAAGCTTCCTGATAACAAATAGCACACACAAAACAATCTGAAGGCTAAGTATCATAACTCTGGGTAACCTAAAAGAAACAAGTTTGGGCGGCCCCATTTGCTTCTTTGTAAACATTGTACCAGCAAGTTGGAGAGGTTGTGAGTTAAAACCAGATTCAGACCTTCCTGGGTTCCCAACCTTCTAGCAGCAGTTCCACCATGACCCTTAACACATGCCCACTCTATGAGTTTAGGTAAAAGCTGTTTACTGGGTACAGTACAGTCACAACCGACATTCCTTAGACTCCATAGGTGGTTTGTAAAATGAAGATTGTGTAAATTAAGTATTTCCCTTGACAGTTTCTTAGAAAATCTCCACATTGAAGTGTAACATATGATTTCCCACTAAATTTTATCTCCAGGATGAAGCCAATTACACTTTTTAGTTGAGCATCCAGTAAATTAGTCGCCTTGTATCCAGGTGATATACTGTAACAAAACTATGTGCCTTTAACCGATGGATTCACATTCGAATCTTGAAATGCTTATGCTATGAATAGTCGGAGGAAACTGAACATGGCTGGAATGAGCAGATTCACCCCTCCTCTCACATTCACACTGGGGTAGGTGCTCATGGACTAGCATGCGTGTGTGCTCAGTCACTCAGTCATGACTGACTCTTTGCAACCCCATGGACTGTAGCCTGCCAGTTTCCTCTGTCCACGGAGTTTTCCAAGCAAGAACAGTGGAGTAGGTTGCCATTCCCTACTCGAGGGGATCTTGGTGACCCAGGGATTGAACCTATGTCTGTTGCATCTCCTGCATTGGCAGGCAGATTCTATACCACTAGAATGACCTGGGAAGACCCTCGTGGACTAGAAGGCATGCAAAATCCTCACCATTTAAATTCCTACTGTCTTTTCTATCTTGGAATTATACTATGTTTACTTAGGTTGAACAAATATATGTTATCATTTCACTGTCTAAACAATATGAATGGCACTGTTTTAAAAATCTGAGAGGAAAAATAAAGAAATATAAGAGGTAGTCTTTATTCTTTGGAGAGAATATGAGTACAAACATGAAATAAGTAACCATGATTGCAAAGGGATTTATAATAACTAATTTATGCAAAATAAGTGATACAGAGAAAAGAATCAACACAACTTCAGAAATGGATCGTGTAGGGCAGTGAGGGAGATTCTGAAAGATCTATCCTGTTTTTGAAGAGGCTACAAAAAAGTTGGAGGCCATCTTGGTCATTTATGACCATAACTTGGCACTACTCATTAAATTTTATTCTCTGCTAATACTGGACCAATGTACTTGGCTACATTTGAAACTATGATCAATTTTTTTTTGGTACATGGACTAGCTCTTCCATCATGCCAACTTCCTTCTAGCCTGTGCGAGTCATACCCAATCTTGGGAATTCTTTTGAGAATCACACTTTCTCTGTTTCTATTTCCTACTTCATCTATGTGCTTTGTCATAAGTTTGTTACTTACCAGCTAGAAACAGTCATGATCTTGAATGAAGATGGCATAGTTTGGAAAAAGAGTCTAAAGACAGATTACCTGGGTTTGAATCCATCTGTGGTGTGCTGTGCTTAGTTGCTCAGTTGTGTCCAACTCTTAACTACAACTACTAACACATATTAGATATGTAACTTAACTTCTTTGCAAAATTATTAGACCCTGTGTTCTTTAGTTTAACTATACCTTAAACGTAACAGTATCTATCTACCCTTGGGGTTAATATGAGACTTAATGAGGTAATATTTGTAAAATGCTGTTAAATATACAGATACTCAGTTTTAAATGTTGGCTCTGATTTATGTTATTCTCTAAGTAACTAGAATATTACTGTGCATTCTCATTAGTGAGCACTCTTGAAACTGATAAAAATCTTCTTATGGTAAATGATACATAGAAAGGCACTTTACATATTGAAATAATTTAGCTATTAGCTTAAATGCAATTTATTTGTTTCATTAAGCATTCCTTACCAAAGGGCTTGCTTCTCTATTAATTCTTTCCCTTGCTGTTATAAATACACTTAATTACTTTCTTCAACTGACACAGTCTTCCTTATTTCTGAAGAACATATATCACCCATCCTCTTTCAAAAAGCCTTCCCTGATACCTTTCAGGCTTGACAAAGTATTCTGTTCTCCTTCCATACTTTCTGGGATGAATTTTATCATGACACTTTGAGCATTATACTGAAACGATCTGTTGGGCAGTTTGTAAGCAGACAGAGAATCTCCAGGGAAGGGTAATTGGTTTTCTCATTTGTATCCTTCACACCTTTTGTAGTGCCAACATGTAAGGGACTCTTCAGTGTTGAATTGAAATTGACCTTTGTTATGATCACAAAGATAACAAAGAGTATTAAGAGAACTTGCAAGATTAAGGTCTGCAATACAAAGGCATATTTGTTACCACAGAGAATTCTTTCTAAAGAAATCAATGAAGAAGCCTTGGGAAAGGATGCAGCACAAAATAACTTTGTTTTTATTTCTCAATGTAACATTATCCACTTAAAATGAGGAATGGTAGAAAACCTCTAAAATTGCTTGTGGAATATTGAGCCCTCTTTTACAAATTATTCTTCAGAGAATTTAGATCTTGGCAGGAATGCTGGTTTCTGTGCTTACAGGAAATTATACATCTTTTTTCAATGTTAATTTTTACATCAAATAACTCCCTTGTACAACCACATCATAAAATGTTCAGTCGTCTTGTACAAGTAATTATTTATGTTAATTGTAGTCATTAGAATTGAAATTGATGAGAAAAAGTATAGTCAAAAGATAACATCTGAACATTTTAATAGTATGTGTTAAACATTAGATAAAGTTAATAAGAATATTAAAAGATGTGTTTAACAATGTAATTAGATGACAAGAATATTTCAATTATCTTCAAGTAAGTACAGATCTTACAAAAGCTTGGAACACATACCAAAAAGCAGAAAAAAACGAACAGTTTACTGAAGGCATACTTTAAATACAATTTAAATAATCAATTAAAAGATCACCACCAAGGGACTTTCCTGGTGGTCCAGTGGTTAAGACTTCGTCTTCCAATGCAGGTGGTACAGGTTCCATCCCTGGTCTGGAAGCTGAGATCCCACATGCCTCACAGCCAAAAACCCCAAAAAACATAAACAGAAGTAATACTGAAACAAAAAGAAGTAATACTGAAATGATGATTTCAATAATGATTCAATAATGATTAAAAAAAAAATTACCCCCAAGCTTGAAGTGACCACAAAGTTTTGGGTTAAATATGAAAGCAGGCCTGATATTTGCTATATTTTCTAGTAAAAATACATAATTTTTATACTTATAAAAATATAAATATATTTACTGTATAAATACTTTCCAAGAAGCAGAATAATTCAGAGGCAAGAAAATCATGCATGGTCCCTCAAAAAAAATTTGTCTAGGTTATAAATTGCAAATCAAAGTCTTATATTGAATTTAATTGTTTTTGAAAGATTTGACTTTTCTAGATCAGTTTTGCACCACATGTCATAACAATTCCCCAAAGTCTGTACACTTGTTGGTTTTTATACTCATTTTTGATAGGTAACTATATGTTTGCAAAGCATATAGTTAAAATTACATTTAATTTTTAAAAAATTTGACAGGCTTTTGTTTATTAATAGATACATTTTATGCTTACTTGTCATAAAGACTTTCATTAATTAGAATATCCCATTGTTAATTAAATGAAAACAACTAAAGAACTACATATTAAGAAATTTTTATATTAGTTCCTATTATAAATCCTATTTTGAAGTTAGCCTAAATTGCCCTCCAACAGAATTTTGGGATTCTGGCTAGAGTTATTGGGAAATTAGATTTATTAGATTCAAAATTTGCTTAGCTGTTTTTTTTTTTAATTGAAGGATAGTTTGTTTAAAATGTTGTGTTAGTTTCATGTATACAGCAAAATTATTCAATTATACATATATATGTATACTTTTTCAGATTCTTTTATTATTTTTGTTGCTGTTCAGTCTCTAAGTTGAGTTTGACTCTTTGCAACCTCATGGACTACAGCACGCCAGGCTCCTCTGTCTTCCACTGTCTTCTGGAGTTTGTTCAGATTCATGTCCATTGAGTTGGTGATGCTATCTAACCATCTCATCCTCTGTCGCCCTCTTCTTTTGTGATCAATCTTTCCCAACATCAAGGTCTTTTCCAATGAGTCAGCTCTTTGCATCAGGGAGCCAAGTATTGGAACCTCAGCTTCAGTCTTTCCAATGAATATTCAGGGTTGATTTCCTTTAGGATTGAATGGTTTGATCTCCTTGGAGTTCAAGGGACTCTCAAGAGTCTTCTCCAGCACCACAATTGGAAAGCATCAATTCTTTGGTGCTCAGCATTCTTTATGGTCCGGCTCTCACATCTGTACATGACTACTGGAAAAACTGTAGCTTTGGCTATACAGACCTTTGTCGGCAAAGTGATGTCTCTGCTTTTTAATGCACTGACATTTAATAATATGACAAATAGATTTGTCATAGCTTTTTACACATTATTGCAAGATATTTAATGTTTCCTGTGCTATACAGTAGATACCTATTGTTTATCTATTTTATATACAGTAATGTGTATCTGTTAATCCCAAGCTCCTATTTATCCCTCCCTCTTCCCCTTTGATAACCATAAGTTTTTTTGTTATGTCTGTGAGTCTGTTTCTGTTTTGTAAGTAAGTTCACTTGTGTCATATTTTAGATTCCACATATAAGTGATATTATATGATCTGGTCTTTGTCTGACTTACTTCAATTAGTATGACAATATCTAGGTCCATCCATGTTGCTAAAAATGGCATTATTTCATTCTTTTTGTTTGTTAAATTTTATTTATTACTTATTAAATTTCCTCAAGTTATTACATCAGATCATGTTGAATAACTCATACACCCTAAATGCTGTTTGGTTTTCTGAGTCATTCCTGAGGAATTGTCAAACCCAGAGGCTGAAGGAGGTAGGCAGATACTGAGAACATAACCCAGATACATATACAATTCTGGGAATTTTTTGTGAATAGCTAATAGGGTTTCTAGTCTGTCCAGGGTTCTAGATGTATTTTCAACCCTGAACCATCAACAGTCATTTCCTGGGTTTTACTTCCTGGGCACATGGCAGCCTCGGGTCACATGCAGTCCTTAGATGAGAAGGATGTTGTTAAGCTGGATGGCTTATGGGCTATGGGTCCTGGGATGTGGACCCCAGTGGCTCAGGAAGAAACAGGCTCAGAGTTAAACCCTCCAGCTTGACTGCGATGCAGTTGTCCTCACTTAGGTCCGCCTCCAGCCACCTGCATCTTGGTTCATCTCCCCCGGCCAACAGTGAGTGTTTGGTGTGAGGCGTTAGGGTTGTGGCGGGTATACCAGGATCCCTTTTCCTCTTTAGTGCTTCCTAGTTTCTCATCTGTTGTGTGATTGTTTGGGGGGCTGTAACTTAATATTATGTTATCGTCAGCAAAATAGCAGTCGGAAGATGATTTCTGTCCTGCTGGCCAAAGAGCTGTCTGGATAAGAGCAACTTGTCTTTTTCTTTACTCTCTGGTCATATGGAAGGCCAGATGTCACAGGAAGTGTTTTATAACTTGCTGACTCTGTGAATGTTCCAGAAAATATAAATGACTCTAAAACTTAAAAAAAGTATTCATGTATAAAGGTCTATTGTTTTGGTTTTTTTTTTTTTTTTTTGGATTATGGCCATGTTGAGTGTTCACCCATAGAGTCACTGACAGAAAAGCGTTTGGACTTACCCTTTGACCTTGAGACATGTCCATGTAGGGAACATTGTAGTGGGGGAGGGCTTGTTAAAGATGACATAGGAAGTACTGTTCCCCCCACGGCTGCCTTCAAGCTGTGCTCTCATTGGCCAGTAGTTATTGGGAATAAACCATCTCTGAAGACCAAATGAAAGGGAGCCCCAATCTATAAAGAGTTCCTAAGAGCCTCCTAAAGCCTTGCATGGGACACAGACTACAGCCATCTTTTCTGAAGTAGGCTGAAACTGGGTGCTGCACGGAAGTGGAAAGAGTAAGAGGTAACTCCTGCTAATGTTTCCTCCTGGAGACTGGACTCATGGTCCACCAGTTCAGTTCAGTCGCTCAGTCATGTCCGACTCTTTGCAACCCCATGAATCGCAGCACGCCAGGCCTCCCTGTCCATCAACAACTCCCGGAGTTCACTCAGACTCACGTCCATCGAGTCAGTGATGCCATCCAGCCATCTCATCCTCTGTCGTCCCCTTCTCTTCCTGCCCCCAATCCCTCCCAGCATCAGAGTCTTTTCCAATGAGTCAACTCTTCACATGAGGTGGCCAAAGTACTGGAGTTTCAGCTTTAGCATCATTCCTTCCAAAGAAATCCCAGGGCTGACCTCCTTCAGAATGGACTGGTTGGATCTCCTTGCTGTCCAAGGGACTCTCAAGAGTCTTCTCCAACACCACAGTTCAAAAGCATCAATTCTTCGGCGCTCAGCCTTCTTCACAGTCCAACTCTCACATCCATACATGACCACTGGAAAAACCATAGCCTTGACTAGACGAACCTTTTTTGGCAAAGTAATGTCTCTGCTTTTGAATATGCTATCTAGGTTGGTCATAACTTTTCTTCCAAGGAATAAGCATCTTTTAATTTCATGGCTGCAGTCACCATCTGCAGTGATGTTAGAGCCCAAAAAAATAAAATCTGACACTGTTTCAACTGTTTCCCCATCTATTTCCCATGAAGTGGTGGGGCTGGATGCCATGATCTTCGTTTTCTGAATGTTGAGCTTTAAGCCAACTTTTTTACTCTCCACTGTCACTTTCATCAAGAGGCTTTTTAGTTCCTCTTCACTTTCTGCCATAAGGGTGGTGTCATCTGCATATCTGAGGTTATTGATATTTCTCCCAGCAATCTTGATCCCAGCTTGTGTTTCTTCCAGTCCAGTGTTTCTCATGATGTACTCTGCATATAAGTTAAATAAGCAGGGTGACAATATACAGCCTTGATGTACTCCTTTTCCTATTTGGAACCAGTCTGTTGTTCCTATATGCTGCTGCTGCTAAGTCGCTTCAGTCGTGCCTGACTCTGTGCAACCCCCTAGATGGCAGCCCACCAGGCTCCCCCGTCCCTGGGATTCTCCAGGCAAGAACACTGGAGTGGGTTGCCATTTCCTTCTCCAGTGCATGAAAGTGAAAAGTGAAAGTGAAGTCATTCAGTCGTGTCCGACTCTTTGTGACCCCATGGACTGCAGCCTACCAGGCTTCTCTGTCCATGGGATTTTCCAGGCTAGAGTACTGGAGTGGGGTGCCATCCCCTTCATATATATATATATATATATATATACACACACACATTCATACATGGCATTTGTTTTTCTCTTTCTGACTTGCTTTGTTTAACAGGCTCTAGGTTTATCCACCTAACTACAACTGACTCAAATTTATTCCTTTTTATGGCCAAGTAATAGTCCATTGTATATATGTACCACAGCTTCTTTATCCATTCATCCGTTGATGGACACCTAGTTTGCTTCCATGTCCTGGCTGTGTAAATAATGCTACAGTGAACATTGGGGTAAATGTGTCCTCTTGAATTAAGGTTTTCTCAGAGTATGTGCTCAGTAGTGGGATTTCTGGGTCACAGTATTTTTATTCCTAGTTTTTAAAAGGAATCTGCATATACATTCTCTCCAAAACAAGTTGATGACTCATGTGGCCCAATCCCAGATGAAAAGGCTGCATGTGCCTCTGTGAAATATCAGTGGAGACTTAAAAATACTCTTCAGCAAGACAAGGTTAGTAACATCAGCACCAAAAATTTCTGGAAGTGAGGAGTCATTGTCAGCAGTCACAGATCCTGAATGAGAGATACCAAAAACAAAACAAAACAATCAATAAATAAAAGAGAAAGATGGATCAAAGGTGAAGAAAGTGTGGGGAGAGATTATAATTGAAACCACTGAGAATAAAATAACCTAAGACAAAAGGGGAGGCAAAACCCAAACTAGCTGGCTATTTATATCATCCCCAAGAAAAAGAAATGCAAAAAGGCAACTGGTGGTCTGAAGAGGCCTTAAAAATACCTGAGAAAAGAAGAGAAGCTAAAGGCAAAGGAGAAATGGAATGATATACCCATTTGAAAGCAGAGTTCCAAAAAGTAGCAAGGAGAGATAAGAAAGCCTTCCTCAATGATCAATGCAAAGAAATACAAGAATAGAATAGAATAGGAAAGACTAGAGAGCTCTTCAAGAAAATTAAAGATACCAAGGGAAGTTTTCATGCAAAAATGGGCACAGTAAAGGACAGAAATGGTATGGACCTAACAGAAGCAGAAGATTAAGAAGAGTTGGGAAGAATACACAGAAGAACTATACAAAAAGATCTTCACGACCCAGATAATCACGATGGTATGATCACTCACCTAGAGCCAGACATCCTGGAATGTGAAGCCAAGTGTGACTTAGGAAGCATCGCTATGAACAAAGCTAGTGGAGGTGATGGAATTCTACTTGAGCCATGATGCTGTGAAAGTGCTGCACTCAACATACCAGCAAATTTGGAAAACTCAGTAGTGGCCACAGGACTGGAAAAGGTCAGTTTTCATTCCAATCCCAAAGAAAGGCAATGCCAAAGAATGCTCAAGTTCAGTTCAGTTCAGTTCAGTCACTCAGTCGTCTGACTCTTTTGTGAGCCCATGAATCGCAGCACGCCAGGCCTCCCTGTCCATCACCACCTCCCAGAGTTTACTCAAACTCACGTCCATCGAGTCAGTGATGCCATCCAGCCATCTCATCCTCTGTCATCCCCTTCTCCTCCTGCCCCCAATCCCTCCCAGCATCAGAGTCTTTTCCAATGAGTCAACTCTTCACGTGAGGTGGCCAAAGTACTGGAGTTTCAGCTTTAGCGTCATTCCTTCCAAAGAACACCCAGGGCTGATCTCCTTCAGATGGACTGGTTGGATCTCCTTGCAGTCCAAGGGACTCTCAAACTACCTCACAATTGCACTCATCTCACACGCTAGTAAAGTAATGCTCAAAATTCTCAAAGCCAGGCTTCAGCAATACATGAAATGTGAACTTCCAGATGTTCAAGCTGGTTTTAGAAAAGGCAGAGGAACCAGAGATGAAATTGCCAACATCCACTGGATCACCAAAAAAGCAAGAGAGTTCCACAAAAACATGTATTTCTCCTTTATTGACTATGCCAAAGCCTTTGTCTGTGTGGATCACTGCAGACTGTGGAAAATTCCTAAAGAGATGGAAATACCAGACCACCTGACCTGCATCCTGAGAGATCTGTATGGAGGTCAAGAAGCAACAGTTAGAACTGGACATGGAACAACAGACTGGTTCCAAATTGGAAAAGGAGTACATCAAGGCTGTATATTGTCACCCTGCTTATTTAACTTATATTCAGAGTACATCATGCGAAATGCCAGGCTGGATGAAACACAAGCTGGAATCAAGATTTCTGGGAGAAATATCAGTTACCTCAGATATGCAGATGACAACACCCTCATGGCAGAAAGTGAAGAGGTACTAAAGAGCCTCTTGATGAAAGTGAAAGAGGAGAATGAAAAAGCTGGCTTAAAAACATTAAAAAAATGAACATCATGGCATCTAGTCCCAACACTTCATGGCAAGTATATGGGGAAACAATGGAAAGTGTGACAGACTTTATATTTTTGGGCTCCAGAGTCACTGCTGATGGTGATGGCAGCTATGAAATTGAAAGGTGCTTGCCCCTTGGAAGAAAAGCTCTGACCAACCTATAGATCATATTAAAAGCAGATGCTCTACTTTGCCAACAAAGGTCCATCTAGTCAGAGCTATGGTTTTTCCAGTAGTCGTGTATGGATGTGAGAGTTGGAATATAAAGAAAGCCGAGTGCTGAAGAATTGATGCTTTTGAACTGTGGTGTTGGAGAAGACTCTTGAGATTCCCTTGGACTGCAAGGAGATCCAACCAATCCATCCTAAAAGAAATCAGTCCCGAATATTCATTGGAAGGACTGATGCTGAAGCTGAAACTCCAATACTTTGGCCACTTGATGAGAAGAATTGACTCATTTGGAAAGACTTTGATGCTGGGAAAGTTTGTAGGTGGGAGGAGAAGGGGACGACAGAGGTGAGATAGTTGGATGGCATCATGGACTCCATGGACATGAGTTTGAGCAAGCTCCCGGAGTTATTGAAGGACAGGGAAGCCTGGCTTGCTGCAGTCTGTGGGGTTGCAAAGATTCAGACACAACTGAGCGACTGAACTGAACTGACTTATTTACATCATGACCCAGTGTGTGCTAAGTCACTTCAGTCATGTCTGACTCCGTGTGACCCTATGGACTGTAGCCTGCCATGCCCCTCTGTCCATGGGATTCTCCAGCAAGTGTACTGGAGTGGGTTTCCATTTTCTTCTCCAGGGGATCTCTCTGACCCAGAGATTGAACCAACATCTCTGATGTCTCCAGCAGTGGCAGGTAGATTCCTTACCACTAGTGCCATCTGGTAAACCCATCATAGGGCAGAAACATTATTTATTATTAAAGCAAGAAAAGGAGATTATATCAATCCAATGAGGATGAGAAACAGTTTAGTGCAGAGACAGATTAAGGAATATGGTGGGTGGCTTAGAAGGATCACAGATTCAGGTATTCTGACTGCTGTGAGAAAGGATGGTTCAGCCCCATATAATATCAGCTCTCAGTGCACAGCAGAGGGAGTGCAGTGATTAATTTGAAAACCCCTGAGCTGCTGCAAGTGTGGAGCAGGCGGTGTGTTAAGGCTGTGATATAGGAAGTGTCCAGGTGGCCAAGTTTCTGTGTAATGAGGAAACCTGTTTTCAGATTGTACTGTAAATAAGAAGCTACCCTTCCCCCATCCAGAGTCCCTGCCAGCCTGCCGAGGAAGCAGATTTTACATATCTCTACATCTGCAGCCAAGAAGGGCACCAGCTAAGCCTGTGTAAATAGAAAGCTACACTCCTGAGTCGGAGAGAGAGAAGCCATTTCTCAGGGGTCAGAGTCGACGGAAGCCAGCAATTAGTACTCCTTACATACAGGAAAGCCTTAGCTACACAGGGTCCAGCTGAATGTGGGGCAGGATGAGAGCAGAAGTCAAGGACAAGTGGGCCAAGAGGCTGGGGGGATCTTCCTGTCTGATGGGTGGCAGTGGAATATCAGCCAAACCTAGAACCAAGTAGATCTTGACTCTGCCTAAAGAGCTCAGCTAAGGACTCAGCTTATTTCTTATGGAGGAAGAAATAGATTCTCCCCCGAGGCCTCTACTTTGTAGCACATGTGCTTGGTGGGCAGCCTATTCCCACCAGGGCATCTGCAGTGGTTGTTAAAATCCTTACTGGTTGGTAAATAGCTGCTGTCCTGAGCCACAGTTCCTTTCCACATGCCCAGAAGTTGGATTTCTGGAGTTTTTCGAAAGTTAGTTCTTGGTTTCAGTCTTCAACTTGTTTAGGTGACCCAGGTCACTGTTGACATCAAAGTAACAAAGCTGTCTCACAGTGGTGGAATTTCTTGGGTGCTAACCTTTCCACTCTGTCAGTGATCAATTCTTCCAATGAAATAGTTTTGGAAGATTCTCTTTCAGAAGCTTGTGGTTACAGTAATCTTTTGGTTCTGTCCTCTCTTGTTGGCCTGTTGTAGATTGCTCTTGATTTTGTTTGCCATATCCAGGGGTGGATACTGTGTCTTCATCAAGATAAACGTGTCTTCTCTTCTCCCACTCCGGCTCTGCCTCGACCATCACACTATCCACAGAGCCAGGTCACCATACGACCAACACACGTCCTTGTGTTGTGCCAGACTCCATTGTTTTATTAATGCAGCACAGAGGCCAGGCCTCTGTGGAACAGTTAGTAAGGATAGGCTTGGAAATGTCCACCCTGAAGGACTGTTCTCCACTCATTACTCATTCAACACAACATAGAATTTTTCATAAGAATAAAATAAAGCTAATATAATCTGCTGCTGCTGCTGCTAAGTCGCTTCAGTCGTGTCAGACTCTGTGTGACCCCATAGATGGCAGCCCACCAGGCTCCCCCGTCCCTGGGATTTTCCAGGCAAGAACACTGGAGTGGGTTGCCATTTCCCTCTCCAATGCATGAAAGTGAAAAGTAAATGAAAGTGAAGCCGCTCCGTCGTGTCCAACCCTCATCGCATCCAACCCATGGACTGCAGCCTTCCACGCTCCTCCGTCCATGGGATTTTCCAGGCAAGAGTACTGGAGTGGGGTACCATTGCCTTCTCCGTAATATAATCTAGTTATTTTAGACTCATTGAAATAATTTCTTCCTCAATATCTATGACAATTGGTCATTAAATCTCTTCTTTTTTTCTATCAATGAAAACACTTTATTAGCATACCAAAGTTCTCACCCACAGGGTCTGGTCATGTAGGGGTGACCTATTTTTATAGTTGCATCTTAACTCTAAGTATTGATGCTTCTTTTCAATTATTTTTTAAATTTATTTTTTATTGTAGGATAATTGCTTTACAATGTTCTGTTGGTTTCTGCCCTACAATAACATGAATCAGCCACAGGTATGCATAGGTCCCCTCCCTCCACATATGGAATCTAGGAAGATAGCACTGATTAAACCTCTTCTTAATCATGTCCACTAATAAGTATTCCACTTCACTATGATGAATATGTTTATAACTATAGACACACACACACACACACACACACACTCTCTCTCTCTCTCTCTCTCTCTCTCTCTCTCTCTCTCTCTCTCTCTCACATGCTTGGCCCTCCATAGCTGTGGATTCTGCATCTGTAGATTGAATCAACTGTGGGTTGAATATATGGGGGTGGGGGACGGGAATTCCAGAGAATTCCAAAAAGGAAAACTTGAATTTTCCATATACTGGCAACTATTTATCTAGCATTTTCATTGTGTTAGGTGTTATATATAATTTGGATATGATTTAAGGTATACAGGAGGAATTACTGATAAATAGTTTACACGCAAATACTGTGCTGTTCTATAAGGACTTGAGCATCCTTAGATTTTGGTATGCATGGGGACCCTGGAACCAATCTCCAAGGGATACCAAGAAATGACTGCACGTATCTTCAATATCAGAATTTTTTTTTGTGGACGAATTGAAGTCTACTTCTCAGTAATTTAAAAGAATGCAATAGATATGTTCATCTAGCCTCTGTCACAAGTCATCTCTACAACAGAGTTAGCCAGCTTCTTTCTTTCTATTTCTGACTTACTTCACTCTGAATAATAGGCTTTAGGTTCATCTACCTCATTAGCTCTGACTCAAATGCATTCCTTTTTATGGCTAAGTAATATTCCATTGTCTATACGTGCCACAGCTTCTATATCCATTCATCTGTCGCTGGACATCTAGGTTGCTCCTTGATAGATTATAGTGAACGGTGTGGCCAGATTCATGGTCTCTGAAGGAGAAGATTTAACTCTGGGACCAAAGACAGTCTCAGTTACTCAGAACTTTGTGTAGATTTTATTTAAAGTGAAAGTGACAGAAAAAGCTTCTGACATAGACATCATAAAGGGGGCAGGAGACTACCCACCGCAGTAGTTTAAGTGGGACCGTATATACTTCTCAACTAGCTGCTGAGAATAGATAAAAAGAATACCTCAAAGTTGTAAGTGTTCCACTGCTGCTGCTGCTGCTGCTGCTAAGTCGCTTCAGTCGTGTCCAACTCTGTGCGAGCCCATAGACAGCAGCCCACCAGGCTCCCCCATCCCTGGGATTCTCCAGGCAAGAACACTGGAGTGGGTTGCCATTTCCTTCTCCAAGTGTTCCACTAGACCCTTTCCCAAGGCATACATCCTAAGATAACTTGGGCACAAGATTAGTCAGGGAGAGCAGGGTTCCAGGCAATGTCTCTGGGTGAGATACTCTGTTGCTGTGTAATCAGGGGTGCAAGTCCTGAGAAACAGGTTCCCAGGCAAGATTTGTTACAATTATAATTATTAATATAAAGCATAAGCAAAGCATTTCCATGAGTAAGACATTGTGCTGTGTGATCCTAAAGAAACGCCAGTTCTGGGGCAAGATATGTTGTTGCACAAGGCTTAAGGGCAGCCTGAGTGAGAATGTTCACCACCTCCTCAAAGGGCCTTGGATGGCCTGCCTAAGCTTTAACTCTGCCACTCTAATATCCTAGCTATTGTAAATAATGCTGCAACGGACACTGGGGTACATGCAAGGTAGGAAGGAGGTTCACGAGGGAGGGGACTTATGTGTCCCTGTGGCTGATTCATGTTGATGTATGCCAGACACCAGCACAATATTGTAAAGCAATTATCCTTCAAATTTAATTTAATTTTAAATTAAAACTTTTTAAAAAGCTTATTTGAACTCGGATGCTGGAAACAGGCTAATCCCAGAGTGTCACAAATATCTAAGGACATTTTTTTTCTCCCCTCAAAGGGTTCACAGTCCCCTAAGAGAGGCAGACAGACACACAACTAACTAACTAGATTACTATGTGGAAAGACAGTGGTCACCAAGGTGCAGAATGTGATGGCACCACAGAACACATCACCCAGACCAAGTAACCACGGAAGGTGTCACCAAGAAGTAAGGAAGCCGTGCATCTTGTGAATTTCAGAGGAGTTAGAACAAGCAACAGGGAATGAGAAATGCTGAGGGTTCAAAGTGAACAAAGACACAGAAGATAACACTAAGCCTTTTCAAAAGGACAAGCACTTCAGTGCTGAGAACTCAGACTCTCTGTGCCCCTAGGCTTCCGTCTCTGAAGTCAACTTTCTTCTCTACGTGGCCACGAGGGGATCCTGTAGTGCTGCAACCCTCTTTCTTGTCAACAGAAGGCATTGCTGTCCCTGAGCTTGTGCTGAACTTTCATCTTAATTTATGGCACAACCATCGTGATGAAAGCACAGGCTGGAAAGTCAGACTGATGCTCAGCCACTTCTACTTGATTGATTATCAATGGGCTATGTAACTTCTGTGGACTTTAAAAGCTTATTTGTAGAATGGGTATGCATAAAGCACCCATCTGAATCTCTAGAGTGTGAAGGATGAAGTAATCCACTGAATAACTTTGAAATGAGCATTCTATGAGTAGAGTAGCATGGTGCCTTGTCCATCATGAATAAGAAAGCAAAGTGTTAGTCACTAAGTTGTGTCTGACTCTTTGTGACCCCATGGACTGTGGTCCACCGGAGTCCTCTGTCCATGGAATTCTCCAGACAGCAATACTGGAGTGGGTTGCCATTCCCTTCTCCAGGGCATCTTCCCAACCCAGGGATAGAACTCAGGTCTCCTGCGTTGCAGGCATATTCTTTGCCATCTGAGCCACCAGGAAAGCCCTCAATAATGAAGCTATTGGTATTATTTATCTTTATGATGATAACAGTATTAATACAAATTGACATGTTAATATCATTGTTATCTAACTATCCCTTTTAGTTAAAGACAAGGGAATAAACTGAAACTCTTGCCTCTCCTTTATTGTCCTCCTTTCCCCTATAGGAATATGTCACTATGCAAATGCTCCTGCCCTGAAATTTCTGTTCATTTTTTTTTACCATGATAAATCTTCTTCTAATATATGTATGTATAATCTTATACTTTTGATGAGTCTGGGATCCTTAGACATACTTCCCTTGGAGGACACATGAAGGCAGGAATGTGCAATGACTGATGAATGTTTCATAAGTGCTGTTCAGTTTATACTGATATCTAAGACATGTTATGCTTGTGATGGATGAGATGATACCAATAATAAAAAGAAACACCACAAATGCAGAGACCCTCCTGGGATGGTGAACATTCCTGGAGATAAAGCTTTCCCTTGACCAGCGCTTTTGACAATACTTCTAAAATCAAAGGTAAGCAACACTTCCTTCCTTGTGGAATGTTTTGCATTATATCACATTTGGAAGCAACTGTCTTTGGAGTGATCCATATTAGATGCAGCTCTATCTCGGTATAGCCTGCTGAGCTCTGGGACCCGCGAGATGGAGCAAAATTCTCAGGAAAGTTATCTTTGACTTTCCGGCCAGGTCCCCCGCCTGTCCCCACACTTCAGCCTTATTTGCTGACTTTCCAGGACTTGCCTGTCACTCTGTGCTCTGGAAGTGCTGATAGCCTCAGCCTGACCCCCATGTGTGCTGGGATGGCCTGCACCCATTTCACAGGTTGGCTCCTGCCCATCCAACAAGAGAAGGCTGAGGACAGGATCTGGAATTTGCTTTTCTCCAAACACGTTACATTTTGCTTTATTTACATTTGTGGGGGTATCTGCTATTATGTCTGTCTCAATGGCACCCCACTCCAGTACTCTTGCCTGGAAAATCCTATGGATGGAGGAGCCTGGTAGGCTGCAGTCCATGGGGTCGCTAAGAGTCGGATATGACTGAGCGATTTCCCTTTCACTTTTCACTTTCATGCATTGGAGAAGGAAATGGCAACCAACACCCAAGTGTTCTTGCCTGGAGAATCCCAGGGACGGGGGAGCCTGGTGGGCTGCCGTCTATGGGGTCGCACAGAGTCGGACACGACTGAAGTGACTTAGCAGCAGCAGCAGCTCCTACTGTGTTATGGACACGGCTCTTGATTTTGTCACACTGTTTCTGCAGTTTTAATTTCACCAAACAGTTCTCTCTTTTTCCCCATTTAGTCATAGGCCCTTTTGTTGAATAAACTTTGTCTCTGTTGCTATTCCAACCATGTCTCAACCAGGCCCAGAGAATAGACATTGCATCCTGTTTGTGTTCTATGTCATAGGCAGAATTAGCCTTTCATGCTTCCTAGCAATTCGACCACTTTGCAGAGAATTCACTTACATTATTCTTTTAAAATTATGTATTTTTTATCCATTATTTTTTCTAGTATGTGAGGCTATTCAAGAATAGAGCCCTTTTATTTATTTTTAATCACTCCAACCCCTAGTACAGTGCCTACCTGAATGAATGCTGGCTGAAGTTAAAAATATACTAATAACAACATCACTTTGTACTTTGCAGTCAGTTAATCAGTGAGCACTTCACTCAGGGATCGGGGCTTAACACAAGCTCTTCAGATCTATGTAAGGATTCCATGCATGGCCAAACATTCTTTGAGTCAAGACAAACCACAAACGCTTATGTTTTCTCCCCAATACTGTCTTACATTTAAGTCTAGCTGGAAATACATATGCACAAATTAAGCTTCTCAAAAGGCCACTACCATGAGATAAGCACTCTGTTATCTTCAAACTCTGCTTAAAAATCTGGATGCAAGAATGCTGACTATTGACTACAGAATGCATAATTAAAGTTCTGCTCAGCAAATAGAAAATCTAATTTAAGAAAACCACTATCATGCCCCCCCAACCCCAAAATCATTCCCTTGCTTTAACAAATAATTCTTTTCTGTTCTCACTATAGTACATGTATTATTGAACTACCTTGTATGGTTTAACACTAAATAAATAATCACTGCATGCAGAGTAAAGAGCAGGATATAATTCTTCTAGAAGGTAATTTCCCCTTAGATGTTATGGGTTAGAAAAAAGGATAAAGTTCTATGTGTTTAGGGGGTGTTGGTCTTTCTACTGTTAATAGGTGATTTTTCTGGTTCAGCTGCCTACTCTTCACGCTCATCACTTCCTCCACTTACTCTATCCATCTCTGTATGAGCTAAGTTTGCAAAGTCCAGTCGCTGGGGGAAAACAGTTCCCCTGTGCCATATACAGGTGACATTTGTAAAATAATTTGGTTGCATTGGGAAAGGGAGTGCAGAAAAGATTTAAGGTTCATTACTTTCAGCATATGTAAAAATGTTCTTCTTCCAAATACAAGTATAGGTTGTGATGGTGACGGTGATATTTTCACAGTTCTTCTAGAAAGAGCACAAAACTCTTAAGTTTTCACTAGATGACCGACATACCCAGCCCTCTCCTTCAAATGTATCCATAGCTCACAAATACTTCTCATCTTACTTTCTCATCTCAACTTGGTTAGAAATTGGAACATTTACCCTGCCTGATAAAGTTCAGTACTCCTGGAAACTTCCCATCTTACTCTGTCACGTAAACTTTCTCATTGTTTTTCTTGTTTCGCCAAAATTCTTCTGCAGATGGTTAGCAATGAATAATTGGATCAACTAATCTCAGCTAATTTGGTAGAAAATTAATTATCTGCTTTAAATAATGTCTTAAGCTAGCTAAAGAGCACTTAAGGGCATTAAAACTGTAATGATGTTGGAATGGGTGAAAGCAAAGCAGGATTTTATAGTTATTTTTGGTCAAGAGGACTTTTGGACTATCATGGCCTGTGCCATGTGGACAGTGGCTGTTCCTATTTGCAGTGAGGCCAGGGGAGCAGTCAGCTAGCACAGCTCTCAGTTATTTTAGAATAATGTCTACTCACTGGTCCTGCTGTTCCTCCCAGGTCTGCATGTCAGGGATAACCCAGAGGTCAAATGGTTTTAGACAGAACACTCTGAAGGCTTGTGCCTTTAATGGAGTAGAACTTCTCATAAATCAGAGAGGCTCCCACTAAGATTTTATAATAGTGCATTTCACTCCTGTGTGAAAGACATGTTAGGATAATTAATCCTTTCCTGCCTAAGAAGAACTTGAAAAGTGAAAGTGAAGTCATTCAGTCGTGTCCGACTCTCTGAGACCCCGTAGACTGTAGCCTACCAGGCTTCTCCGTCCATGGGATTTTCCAGGCAAGAGTACTGGAGTGGGTTGCCATTTCCTTCTCCAAGAAGATTTTAAGACAAAAGAAATCCGAGGGTCTCACATGGTCACTTTACAGATAAATATATGCGATGGAATTTGGAATTATAGTTTTTGTTTTAATGAGAACTTTAGAATCCACTGAAACACTGTAGATCTTGAAATTAACCCTTGACTTCAAGAAGAGGAGGAGAATCTCCACTCCTGCAAGAGACCGCAGGAGCTTATAAAAGGGAAATAAACAAGGCAGCAGCCTGCTCCCATGGAGCCTGCATTCTGATGAATGCAAAATCCTAGAACATTTTGATATTTTGTGCTTTGAGGGGATGTGTGTTTGAAAAGACACACATGAGATTATGAGAATGATTGAACATGGGTGACAGCTTTTAAATTGTTAAACAACAATAAGGAAGAAAATGAAAAGCATTAACGTATGGCAACAGAAAGCCACTGATTAGTCAAAAATCTCAAAATACTAAAAAAAGTAAAATATGTAATTGTATCACCTGCATGTATTTGAAATATTATCCACATTGTAAAATCGCTGAAGCCATATTATGTTACTTTAGACAACTCTGATAATACAAATTTCAGCATACAAACTGAGAATAAGCAGGAAGCCAATTTTTTTTTCTGTAAAAAATGAAAAAAAATACATACCTTAAAAACTAGGAATAAAACTACCATATGACCCAGCAATCCAAATGCTACTCATATATGTATATACCCTGAGAAAACCATAATTGAAGAAAACGCATGTACCCCAGTGTTCACAGCAACACTATTTACAATAGCAAGTACGTGGAAGCACCCTAGATGTCCGTTGCCAGATGAATGGATAAAGAATCTGTAGCACATATATACAATGGAATATTACTTGGCCGTAAAATGAACACAGTTGAATCAGTTCTAGTTAAGGTGGATGAACCTAGAGCCTGTTACATAGAGTGAAATAAGTCAGAAAATCAAATTTTGTATACTAACATGTGTACACGGAATCTAGAAAAATGGTACTAATGAACTGATTTGCAAGGTAGGAATAGAGACATAGAGAACAGACTTTGGACACAGCAGGGGCAGGAGAGGGTGGGACAAAATGTGAGAGAAGCATTGACATATATACACTGCTGCTGCTGCTGCTGCTAAGTTGCTTCAGTCATGTCTGACTCGGTGAGACCCCATAGATGGCAGCCCACCAGGCTCCCCCGTCCCTGGGATTCTCCAGGCAAGAACACTGGAGTGGGTTGCCATTTCCCTCTCCAATGCATGAAAGTGAAAAGTGAAAGTGAAGTCACTCAGTCGTGTCCAACTCTAGCGACCCCCATGGACTGCAGCCTATCAGGCTTTTCCGTCCATGGGATCCTCCAGGCAAAAGTACTGGAGTCGGGTGCCATTGCCTTCTCCAATATATACACTACCATGTGTAAAACAGATAGCCAGTGGGAAGCTGCTATATGGACACAGGGAGCTCAGCTTGGTGCTCTGTGATGACCTTGAGGGGTAGGATGGAGTGGAGGGTGGTGGGAGGCTCAAGAGGGAGGGGACATACGTATACTTGTAGCTGATTCACACTGTTGTACGGCAGAAGCCAACACAATGTTTGAAAGCAACTATCCTCCAATTAAAAATAAAAACACACACACACCTAAGAAAAATCCATTTTTCAGTCTAAAGTCAATTGTTTTCCTTCATTTGATTTGCATTTCTATTCTCTCCTATTTAGCTGAATCTATTTCATTTTTTTTTTTTAATTTCACTGTGTGGGAGAAGTCTATCAGTTTGTTTCCTAGTAATATTGTTGTAAGACTTCTGGAATTAAGCTTTGTCAATATGATAGGCAAGGTCTTACACTATTTCTAACTATGACTGTCCTCATTCTTTTCAGATGCATACTTTTTTTTGTATTTTTATTCTTTTCCTGATTTTCAGCAGTGCATAGATGGGCCAAGTAAAACTTCCATTTATCTGCAGATTGTCAGCATAGTCAATGAGCTCTGCCATCTGCCTAGCTGAGAAAGGCTCCGGGGTGAGCATACTGGAAGGACACTCTCACTTCCATAATAGCAGTTGCTCGTCCAAAAGAAAGGAGAATTCTGCACACCTGTCTGATCTCTATGTCCCTGCTATGACAGAATCAACTGTTGTTCGAATCTGTAATGTGATTAAGAAGATGTAGCAACTAACAGTTCATTCCTTACTGAAACATATTCTGCAGAATTATGAAGAAAGAAAAGACTTTAGAGTTAAAATGATTTCATCTTCATGTTTTTCATTTATATAGATAAAATCTGAGCAGTTAAAAAAAAAAAGACAGAAAACACCTCTTCACTCCAAGTGATAGTATCACTCTCTAAACCTATCTCAGCTCTCCCTTCATTCTACTTAAATCTTTCTTATTTGCTACATAATGTGTAGGCAACCACTTTAAACCCTTCGTGTTATGTCATCCAACTTCACCTCTCTCAGCATCTAACTCAATGTCTTACATTTCAATTAGAAAGTGTTTAATCAACACAACTGTCTGCTACTGGTTGTGTGTTCGCTCAGTCATGCCTGACTCTTTGCAGCCCCATGGACTGTAGCCCACCAGACTCTTCTGTCCATGGGATTCCCCAGTCAAGGATACCGGAGTGGGTTGCCATTTCCTCCTCCCGGGGATCTTCTCCACCCAGAGCTCAAACCCGCATCTCCTACATTGGCAGGTGGGTTCTTTACCACCGAGCCACCAGCGAAGACCAAGTATCTGATAAATGGATGCAAAACAGTGCAAATGGTTAGCTATGTTAAAGAATAGAAAAAGGAGAATACATAGTATGAACACATTCAGATAAGAGGAAAGGCAATTTGAAGAAATGAAATGATTATGCCGTGTGCGGGGACGCTTTTCCTTCTGTGTAGACAGAAAATTTGCTTTCAGCATGACTTTGATTATTTTATATATGAATATAAAAATACACTTCTCTACTCCCACATTACACTATAAAACTTTATTTCCTAGAAAGAGAGATTTTGACTACTTACCAAGGCTGAATCTACATAAATGAGTACTAACGTCACATCAGTAAAGGGGTTAATGTGTGCTCAGTCGTGTTCGTCTCTTTAGCCCATCAGGCTCCTCTGTCCATGGAATTTTTCAGGTAAGAATACTAGAGCAGGTTGCTATTTCCTTCTGTAGGGGATCTTCCTGACCCAGGGATTGAACCTGAGCCTCTTGCATCTCCTGCATTGGCAGGCAGATTCTTCACCACTGGGACACCTGTTTGTTGACTTTTTCTTAGATCAGGTTGGGGAAGTTAAAGATAGAATTTCATGTCATTGGAGTAAGTTTTTAAAAACTTTTTCTAAATCGATGTCACGATTACCCTGGAGGAGATGTTAGAAGAGAGAGTTCTTTCTGTTTTCAGGTTGCCTTATTATTTTTAGATTGTCTTTCATATTTTCATTTACATTTCCTTGCTACAGCATCTGGTTGAAAAATTTCCCATGCTACTTGTGCTGGGATAGAACGTTTCAACTTGTCCTTGTCCAGTTGACAATCTATGGTCCTTAGGCATCGACTCCTTTACTGCCCCCTCTGTGTAAGCCATGGCATTTAGTGCTCTGTCCCTCTTACCTTCTTTGAGTCCTCATGATATATTGTCCAGACTTTTAACATGATATTTATAAGTTGCCCCGTGGATATTTTCTTTTTTCCTTCTCAGTAATACTGAGATATCCCCAAAGGTAAGAGTTTAGTGGGTTTTATGCCTTTTGTCCCCATTGTCTACCAAAGTGCATGACATACATTATAGGCATTTGGAAGCTGAAAAAAAAAATCATAAAATCAGTCATTATCCTTCAGTCCTTGAACAGACTATTTTGGTTTATCACTACTACATAAAATTTCAATATGCTAAAAATCAGCATAAAGTGCTTTTGACTTAGAAGGATGTAATTTACAGAATTTAAAGTTTGAGACATCAGGATGGTATAGACTTCCAGAGTGCAACTGACACGTTGAGGAATTAGGTTTAGTCATGGATATTGGATGAGAGAAGGGAAAATTATATAGCAGATTCTATTTGGCATAATAAAACACAGAGGTAGAAATTAATATATTCCTTCTCAAAAGGTAATGCAAATAGCATTATTTCCACTTGTTAAGTGTCTCTCATGAAACACACACAGTGTCAGGTGTTTTTACACCTTTGGTCGCAAAACAACTGTGCCAGCTGGTTTTACGTAGGTTTTCTAGATGGAGAGACTGAGATGCAGGTGCTTTATTAAACTTAAGTAGCAACATTAGAATTTGAAGCCATCACTCATTTTCTCTGATCCTGAGATTATCTTGCTAAACCTCCCAGTCATAATTAAATCAATGCTGGGATAAAGTCATTTGTAAGAAGAAAAGAGGTATTATGAATTTTGAGTCCTTGTTTTGTGACAGAAAACATTATTTATATCTCAGGTGGTAGTGATAGTATTCTACCCAACTTAAACTTTAGACAAAAAATTAATAGAAACTAATAATAGCCAATATTTTGTAATGCTTCACCATTTAAGGTGGTTTTATTATAGTTAAGTTTATTTGGGCTTTTAGGAGATTTCAAGAGCAATGTTGCTTAAGTTGATCCAGAAAAGAATGAAACAGTTTCCTGAAGATTCTGAAATGTCACCAAATTAGTTTGATTTTCCTCTTAAAGTCCATTTCTCACCTAAAATGCAAATTTATTTATACACATTCTCCTCTCTCTCTCATATATATATATATATATATTTCTATCTGAAGACACATATATATTGTATTATATGTATATTAATAATATTTTGTCTCAATTTAACAGACAATCATTTTATAGATTTAATCATCTCTTTGTGCAATTGATTATTTGGAATAAGTTCCAAAATTTCCTTGACCAGTTCACTGCAATCTAACATGGGTGCTCTGTTTCCTGAGATAACCTCATAAATATTGCACTTGCAGAAAACATGGAAAAAATAAGTCATTCTTTTTTTAATGGAATGACCCTGAAATCTAGGTAGGAAAATGCAGTTAAGTATAATTGGAACAATAAAGCTATTCACCTGAATTTAGATCCAGCAATTAAGTAACAAAATTTTAGTGTAAGTATCATATCAGAGTAGCAGTTAGAAAACTATATTAGACGTTTCTCCTCTGTTCTAGGACATACATCAGATAAATAACAGCTAGTTCAACAACATCAAAGAAAGAAAAATTTCCAAATGAGTGGCAGACACAAAAATAACTAGATTCAAATAAGAGAAAGATTATTGGAGGAGAGAGAGCATGGAAAATGTTTTATCAAAGAGAAATGATCTGAAGTAGGTTTAAAGGAATGCACAATTTTGGGAGAAAGGAGTGACTTCTGCGTCTGAAAAAAAAAAAAAAAAAAGGCAGATGGAAAAAGCGCAGGAATATAAAAATAGTGAAGAGCCCAGTTGGGCCATACTGACAACTGGGAAAATTGAATGGTAGAGAGATGGTTTAAGAGCCAGTTTTAAGCCACAAATCTATCTCAACTGGTTGAGCAGGAAGTAGTACTTTTGGTAACAGCAATATTAGATTTCAAATACCCAGGCAAAAGAAGTAGAGTGAGAATTTTAGAAAATATTCTAGAAAGCAGAGTAGGCATTTTCCTGTAAATGCTGAAATTGTAAAATTATCCTCATAAATTAAGACATGCAATTTCAGATTTTAAAAATATAAACAGTATATCCATAAGGAGTTTTGTATTCAAGTCTCCATAATTGATTCATTTAAAGTAAGCAATCCTAGAATCACAAGAACATAAAATTTTAACTTTGTTTTAATGAGCCCCTGAAAATGTTTACTATACATTTCCCATTTATTTTGTAAATGCTGTTCATGATCATTTTCTCTAGCATAAATGAATTATGCATGACTTTAGTGTAAAGTTTTTCTTCCTATGATGTGGAGACATCAAGGATTCAGAGTACTTTTAAAATATAAATATAATTTTGTAAAAAAAAAATGAAACAATGTTCTTAAATATTTAAGAGAACAAAACAAAGAAGCCATTCATTTTGCTGTTAACCAATGCATGTCTTCCATGGGCCAAAGGGAATTTTTAAAGAAACTCATAAAATTGTAACGTATGGGCAGAAAATGTTGATTTTTACACATTTTAAGAAGGGTAGTACAATATCTTACTAAAAATTATAATAGAAAGTATTAGAGAGAAGAGGTACATCAATCAAAAAATGGCAGCCCTTTCATCCAAAATTCGGCTATATTATATAAGTACTGTGAAGAGAATATGCACTATTAAAAATTCTGTTGTACGCATTAAATTATTAAATAATACATCTCATTTATTGTCATAATAGTTGTTTTTGTTGAGTATTGTATGCTTACATGATAATGGCACATATTGGAATGTGGAATGTTTTCTTTTTCCTTGATTCATATGAATATGAAGCATAATAACCTTGGTGTTATATAGATATATGGACACATACATACATATGTGTGTATACATATATCTGCCTTCAAAAGATTATTTCCGTCTATAATTCACATGATGATTTAGTTTCTAAGTCGCGTCTGACTCTTGCAACCCCATGGACTGTAGCCCACCAGGCTCCTCTGCTCATGGGATTGCTCAGGCAAGATTACTGGAGTGGGTTGCCGTTTCCTTCTTCAGGGGATCTTCCCGATCCAGGGATCAACCTCCCTATTTCCTGTGTCTCCTGCATTACAGGCAGGTTCTTTACTTGCTGAGCCATCAGGGAAGCCATAATTCACAAGCATCCATACTAATTTACTAGGTAGAACAAAATATATTAGGCGAAGTAAATGATATTTTATTAAAAGATGAACAATGAAAAACAAAGCAGTAATTAGAAGGATAGGAGTTATGAAACATGCAAATTCAATAACACAGAGGATGAAGATATTTAAAGTAATTTTTGGCAAGCTTGCAATATTTAGCTGAACATTTTTATATGTAATTAGATTATGAAATAAAGCCAGCTGGCTCTGTAAAGCTTTAAATACTGTGTAAACACAAAAGCATATGGTCTTTTGACGATGTCAGCCTATTTCAATCTAGGTATTATACCTACCCGTTCTCAACAGTTTCAAACTTTTGAAGCAATTTTCCACTGGCTAAAAATAATTATGAAAATAATACTTATCTGATCTATGCCAGTCAGTGACTTCTGTATATGTGTCAAATGTGACAAATGCCCTTTTTATTTTGTCATTCATCTAATTGGGCTGTGCTGTGCTAAATCGTGTCCAATTCATTTTGATCCCATGGACTTTGACCCACCAGGTTCCTCTGTCCATGAGATTCCAGAGGCAAGAACACTGAAGTGGGTTGCCATTTCCTCCTGCAGGGGATCTTGCCAACTCAGGGACTGAACCTGTGTCTCTTACACCTCCTGCATTGGCAGGTGGGTTTACTAGTGCCACCTGGGAAGCCCATTCATCTAATTAATAGGTAATATTTGCCTTAATGGAGTAGGCAATGGCAACCCACTCCAGTACTCTTGCCTGAAAAATCCCATGGACGGAGAAGCCTGGTGGGCCACAGTCCATGGGGTCACTAAGAGTTGGACATGACTGAGCGACTGCACTTACACCTTTCACTTTCCTGCATTGGAGAAGGAAATGGCAACTCACCCAGTGTTCTTGCCTGGAGAATCCCAGGGACGGGGGAGCATGGTGGGCTGCCGTCTATAGGGTCGCACAGAGTCGGACACAACTGAAGCGACTTAGCAGCAGCAGCAGCAGCAGCAGCAGCAGCAGCAGCATTTGCCTTAAGGTTTTTGAATGGTTAAGAATAATTAAATATAATTCCCCAATTGGAACTTGCCAAGAAAGCGTCTATAGTTTTGGAAGATATGTTCAAACAAACATGTTTAGTTTCCAAGTTAATAAATGTTGGCACTGCTGGATCCTACACTTTTTACTGATTTCCTTCCTCAAATTACTAAGTATTCAGAAACTTGCATAGGGTAATTTCTGTCAAAGCTTTCTCCCTTCAAAATTAATAAATAGGCAATTAAATTCATTAGATTAAAATTGAAAATAAGATGTTATGTAATGTTTTTATTCACTTTAATTTTATATTCAGTTTAGACTACATATATTCTCTTACATTGAGAAATTATGAAATGTTAGTTAAACACACTTTTTTAGTCTTAAAATACTGAAGTCATTTCACTTTCCCAGTATCTTGGTTGGAATAAGGTAATTATAGGAAGCATGAATCTGTTTGGACCATATACAGTTCTTTTCTTAGTTTTGCATTTGAAAAATATATAGGTTTGAATTTGTTGTTCAGTTGCTAAATCATGTCCTACTCTCTGCAACCCCATGGCCTGCAGCATGCCAGGCTTCCCTGGCCTTCACCATCTCCCTGAGTTTGCTCAAACTCATGTCCATTGAGTTGGTGATGCCATGCAACCATCTCATCCTCTGTCGCCCCTTTCTTCTCCTCCCCTCAATCTTAGGTGGCCAAAGTATTGGAGCTTCAAGTTGGCTATTTATAAATATGTAACACTGATTTTTATAACACTCTTCTTTACATTCAAAGACTATGGCAGATACCATATATTTCCTTTTTCTCTTCTGTTGCTGCTGCTGCTGCTGCTAAGTCGCCTCAGTGGTGTCCGACTCTGTGCGACCCCATAGACGGCAGCCCACCAGGCTCCCCCGTCCCTGGGATTCTCCAGGCAAGAACACTGGAGTGGCTTGCCATTTCCTTCTCCAATGCATGAAAGTGAAAAGTGAAAGTGAAGTTGCCCAGTCGTGTCCGACTCTTAGCAATCCCATGGACTGCAGCCTACCAGGCTCCTCCATCCATGGGATTTTCCAGGCAAGAGTACTGGAGTGGGGTGCCATCACCTTCTCCGATTTCTCTTCTGTTACCTTTAATATAAAGTATATAGTTATACTTTCAAATGAAAGTCTCCACATAGACAACTATATAAGCACTTATTTTTCAAATCTCCTTCTTCATAATTATTCCTGAACAGGCCTCTTCTATTCTGGTCTTTTCCTCTTTCCCTCATTTCAACTCATTTTATACTCGACCAGTAGTGTTAATAGAATATTATCCCTTGGAAATTTCTTCAAGTACCCTCAGTTTTGTTTTTTTAAAAATAAAAGTACAAACTTTTAAACCTGATTGTTAAACATTTCACGGTTCCTCTTGACTGTTCAGGTTTTCCCCTTCAATTTGATGACCTGTTATTCATCTTTAAAATCATTCACATTAGCTAAATTGTGCTGTTTGCCATTGTTCTCATCTCTTGGGTCCATCCCACATGGTTCCACAGGCCTCTCCTGTTTCTATGTATGAGTTATTTCTGTAGCAAGTTAAGGTCATGTTACCCTGGCCTCTTCTGTTAGCCCTCTCTAATTTCCAGCTCATTTAATAGCCCATTCTCTCCCCCATGGAGTTTCATATCTATTATGAACCTTAGCCTATTTGTTTATAGTTAATGTCCAGCTGTACCTGTAGACTGTTTTTATTGGATTAGAAATTTCTTGAAAATAATCTTTTTCATCCCTTGGGCAATATTTATCACTCAGTATTTTTGATAAATGATTATTCTCCATATCAGATATCCTCTCCAGCCTCTCTTATTTTCTAGGCAACAAAGCCCCAGGGTGCAAAAGAAAACATATCTTAATACTTAATCTGGTAGCATTTGAGAATCATAAATTATTATTCCATTACTTTGATATTTAAATAAAAAATACACATTTTATCTAAATAAAAGAATTATGCATTTATTTTCTAATTCTAAGAAACATTATATTTAAAGTAGGAAACCAAGTATTTCTTTTAATTTTTATCCAGTAAAGCACTTTTGATATTAAACTTTCTAGAGTATGCCTATAATTTTCCTCTTTTTGCATTTGAGATTCTAAATCATCTTGATATTTTTTCCTTTATATGATGTATTGGATATTTGCTTTTTTATCAACATGTTTGCATAGGAGAGTTTCAGCATTAATTCTCACTTTCATATAACTCTGTTACCTCTTAGTAAAAGTTATCTTTTCTCTTATCAGTGTATATGAATATGAAATTGAAGGTGCAAAATAAACAGTATATCTTTTCTAACACATTGTTGAATATAGAATGATGTTTGTGCAAAATCAATAAAATATATGAAATCGCCATAGAACAATTGCTCTAAGTTGCTTGAGTTATTTCAGTGAAGTCCACTTGTCTATTAAAATCAAAATAAAGTCTTTGCAGCCTCTTTTAAAAAAAGAATGGTATATGGAAATAAGATACTATTTTAAGAACAGAAAAATACTTGGGAGGACTCTTTATAACCTTTTTCACACACTAAATATTAACACCATTAGATTTAGCCACACAGCCTCTGGAAAATATAGATTAAAAATAAAGTGATAGGTGTGCTTCCTAAATTGTCAGCCAGCATTTGTAAATGTGACTTTATAGTTACTGTAGTTATAATGAAAAAGAACTAAGTTGTTTGGGTCAGCAAATGGAAAGATTCTAAGGGCAAAGGACAATAAAAATCCATGAATTAAAGCTAATTTTTTTCTAGATCATCTTTTTCACAAGGACCAAACTTAGCATAATGGCTTTTATTCTAGACCTTGGAGATATTTATATTGATCCAATTTTTGATATATTCAGAGAAGACAAATATGAAATTTTCTTAGGTTCCTCAGCACACGTGTTGAGTCCAACTCTGTGACCCCATGGGCTGTAGCCCGTCAGGCTCTTCTGTCCATGGGATTCTCTGGGTAAGAATACTGGAGTGGGTTGCCATTTCTTTCCCCAGGGGATTTTCCCAACCCAGGGATGAATCTGTGTCTCCAGAGTCTCACAACTGAATATAGGAACTCTCCTTCCTAGTGGTCCACATAAACACCAAGGGGAAAAAAAACATACAAGAGGAGGAGTATGTAAATGAACAGTTAATAGAAGAACAAATACATGGACTATTTGGAAGGCATTACAGTGAAATCCTTTATAAATGCTGATAAAAATTTGACTTTTATATATACTTTTGAAGTTCTTATAAATATTTCTAGATGATGTAAGTGGGGAATTTGAGTTTCCTGTGATTCCATTGATATAATGCTCATGTTCATGATATCAATCATGAACTTGGAATATGCAATCTAAATCCCAAACTCAAGATTTTATTCTACCCTTTAAACGGCAACCCACTCCAGTATTCTTGCCTGGAAAATCCCATGGATGGTGGAACCTGGTAGACTACAGTCCATGGGTTCACAAAGAGTCGGACACAACTGAGCGACTTCACTTTCTTTTCACTTTACCCAAAGGGTCTTTGTTTAAGACCCTTTTTTTAAACTTCTGTGATAGGATGCCTAGATAATAGTGCTTCAAAATTTCTGGGGCCAAAGGAATGTTTCTTTGCTTGCAGACTTCAAGTGTGCAAGGGCAGGAGTTTCCTATTTCCTTTTTTTTTTAAATTATTTTTTATTGGAGTATAGTTGCTTTAAAATGTTGTTAGTTTCTACTGTACAACAAAATGAATCAGCCACATGTATACGTGTATGTGTTAGTAGTCGCTCAGTCGTGTCCGACTCTGCGACCCCACAGACTATAGCCCCCCAGGCTACTCAGTCCGTGGGATTCTCCAGGCAAGAATACTGGAATGGATTGCCATTCACTTCTCCAGAATGTATACATATATCCCCTCCCTTTTGGGCTCTCTTCCCTTCCTTCCTGTTTCCTTATTGCTATCTCCTCAGGGTATGAAGTAGGGTGTGGTTTTCCAGAACTCAGCTGAATGAAGGAATGTGATGGTTCTGTGCCATACAAAGTATCTGGTTTTAGCTGTGTTGATTCAGTCAGAAAATGTCTTCCTGAAAAGAAACTAAATTCCATAAAATCTCCCCATCTTTATGCTCAAGAGAAAGCAACATTAAGCAACAGAAAGACACAACAGAAAATACATTTTGTTAAAAAAACTTTATTAAATAATTTTAATTATTTACTTATTTATTAATAATTAATAGAACTTAATTGCTTAATTATTTAATTTATTAAATAATTTTAATTAATAATTTTAAAACAAAATTTATTTTTAAAAATAATTTTATTAAAAAAGAACTGTAGAGGACATTAGGTAGAGTACTTTGGGAAGAAGGAAAGTGTTAATGAAAAACAAAAGATACAGTATTGATGACTATATTTTGAATAAGTCTTTTCTAAACAATAAAAATATGTGACTAATAATGAAGGAGTTGAAGTAAGAATAAATATTTCAGTGCAAAATAAATCAGAGGTGAGCAGACCAAGAAAAATTGAACAGTCCTGGTAAAATAGGTCGGCAGAATAATTGTCTTGATCACAATAAACATAGTAATGCCAGCTCTATTGGACTGATTATTTGGCAATGCTTATCAGAATTCTTCTGTTATAATATTAGTTATATTTATATTTAGGCTTAATGTAGTATGAATTAAATTGTGCATAGATCTCTTTCCAAAAGTTGATTTAAATTATTGGAAAATCATTTTATTGTTATGGTACAGTCACAGGTTAAATAAAATCCTACAGTGTAATTTTGAACATGAGTATGAAAGGCAAAATAGAGGTAGAATTAATTTTAACATTTTGGCTAAGTTTCTTATGTCTAGCATGAATAGGAATTGGCAAGAATTACCCTTTACAGAATTCCATCTAAATAAAAATAAATTCTGGCTAGATGTATTATTTGTTACACTTTTATTATCTGGCCTTTAACTCATTATTCTTCTGTGATGAAATACAAATTTAGCATAATGACTGGTATAACATTTCCTATAATTTTCATTCAAATATTAGGAGATCATGTTAGCTCTCTAAATTAATATTTTTTTAAGAATGTTTTGATGACTCCTACAATGTAGAATATGTAAATGTAAACTCATTTGCAAGGGCATTAGCCTCAATCTACAAACCTGCCTGATAGGTGCTCTCTAGGCTGTATTATTATTGCTAAATTAATATCGCTAGGATTGTGCTGCTGACAAAGCAGATGTTTTACAGGCAAATATTTGTCTTCTGTTGTTTTTATGCTTATCTCCTGCCCCAAATCAAGGTTTGATGAATATCTATTTGAGAACGTTAATTAGTTCATCAGTAGAAATAGGAAGAAACTGCAGGTAATGCTGCCATAAAATAGCTCCAAGCCAACTATAAGTATGTGTAGCTATGTTTATTTGCTGCTTGCTTTTGAATCATTGCTGAAAGTAGTTTGGACTAATAAATGATACTCTTGCTTTCACAATCACCTAAGGACAAAAATTTTAAATTTAGCTGTCTTAGGAATTTAATGGCTTCTAAATCTTTTAAATTATAGTTTCAAGGCACTTTAAATTTAATTAGTAAATCTTTCTGTATGAGCCGAAACTGTATCATTTTAACAGCTTCCTTAAGCCCACAGAGTTTTTGTTTTAAATCTCTAAAACCCAAAGGAAGTCACTTGTTTTCCAAACAACCTCTTGGTTCACTATATCTCTCTTTCCATGAAAAGTAATTGCCCTTCTTGTATTGGAGCATGCTATAATTATAATGTTGGAGAAGGCAATGGCACCCCACTCCAGTACTCTTGCCTGGAAAGTCCCATGGACGGAGGAGCCTGGCAGGCTCCAGTCCATGGGGTCGCTAAGAGTCGGGCATGACTGAGTGACTTCACTTTCACTTTTCACTTTCATGCATTGGAGAAGGAAATGGCAACCCACTCCAGTATTCTTGCCTGGAGAATCCCAGGGACAGAGAAGCCTAGTGGGCTGCTGTCTAGGGGGTCGCACAGAGTGGGACACGACTGAAGTGACTTAGCATAGCATAGCATAATTATAATGTAGACCAAAAAAAAGAAATTGCAGTGCCTATAGTGGCTTGCATGCTCAGTCGTGTCTAACTCTGCGACCCCAGGGACTGTTCCCACCAGGCTCTTCTGTCCATGGCATTCTCAGGCAAGAATACTGGAGTGGGTTGCTATGCTCTTCTCTGGGGGATCTTCCCTACTCAGGGACCAAACCCAGGTCTCCCATATTGCAGGCTGATTCTTTACTGTCTGAGCCACTAGGGAAGCCCTGAGCCTCAATTATATCAGTTCATCAAGTTCAGGTTTTCCTATCCTGATATTGGTTCCCAGAGAAGTTTCATCTCTATACGCTGTGGTTCTCTGTATCTGCCTCTCCAATTTTAGGGGCAGCAGTTTGCCCTGTGACCCCACTTCTCTTACTAAGAAGCTGTGTCAATTTTTCAGTTTGTTCAGCTTTTTCACCTAGTAGGATAGAATGGTTTCATACTTCTTTCCCCTTTTTTATAGCTAAAAAATATTAATAATTTTGGAATTGTCCATTCTTTGTTTAAATTTATTTTGAGGCTGAAGCTCTCTTTATTTGAAGGGGAAATGACACTGTGTATTGACTAACTTCTCCATTTATTCTACAGTTGTTGGTTTAGAATGCTTTACTATTTCTTTATGAAACAGTTTTCGTAGTTGACATCTTTTACTAAAACAACCCTTATAATCCTTTTTTACTAAAAAATCCATTTTTACTGAAAAAAATCCTTTATAACCTTTTAATTTTTAGATTCTGCTCCCTGTTTTTTAACAGCTTGGGTTTCATTCCAGGTAATGGATTTTGGATGGCTGTCACAATGTTTTTTTGACTGTCTTGGGTTTAAAACAGTTTTTCTTAAATTGAATTAGAAATCAATAAGTTCTTTTAAGATACATTATTCATTTGAAAACCTTCCCCCCAAAAAACAAATTAGAAAGCATTTCCCATGATTGATTTGTTATGGGAATTCTGGAAGAGAAGTAAATTAAAGGTAACTGTGATTTCTTACCTGAGTTTCCTGGAAGAATAGTGTTGTTATTTATGGGAATGATAAAAATTTATAGACATGAAGTTATGTATGATCACAAATTGTTGAACTGATTAGACTGAAAGACATTTGAAATTCAGGATAAATGCCAAATTAGATTATGTTAACATTAGAGAAACAAGTACTCTTGCCTGGAAAATCCCATGGACGGAGGAGCCTGGTAGGCTGCAGTCCATGGGGACGTTAAGAGTTGGACACGACTGGGCAACCTCACTTTCACTTTTCACTTTCATGCATTGGAGCAGGAAATGGCAACCCACTCCAGTGTTCTAGCCTGGAGAATCCCAGGGATAGCGGAGCCTGTTGGGCTTCCGTCTATGGGGTCCCACAGAGCTGGACACGACTGACGCGACAGCAGCAGCAGCAGCAGAGAAACAATGTTTGAAAACTATGCATACATATTTTAAATCATATTTATAGTTTAGAGCTATGCATGTATATAGTTTTAATATATTAATATATGTGTATGTTTAAGTATATATATATGGTTTACATGTGTATTTATACATAATTTTAAAACATATGTCATAAATATGTGTGTAATACTTGGAATAACTATAAAGAAAGAATTCAAGAAGGGCTGCAGTAGGAAGTGCCAGAATTGTTATTCATAAAGGTGATCTCTTGGAACTTGCCTTTGGACTATGAGGAGGCCAGAGAATCCTATCCATGACATCACTGGAAGCTATGTTCCTTTGTTGTTATTTAGTTGCTAAGTCATGTCCGACTCTTTTTGTAACCCCATGGACGGTAGCCCGCCAGGCTCCTCTGTTCGTGGGATTTCCCAGGCAAGAATACTGGAGTGGGTTGCCATTACCTTCTGCAGGGAATGTTCCCAACCCAAGAATGGAAGTCATGTCTCTTGTATTGCAGATGGACTCTTTACTGCTGAGCCACCAGGGAAGCCCATCATGCCCCTTACCTAGTTTTAAAAGGATACATAAATCTTTGAGTCTTCAGATGCAACTTTTATATGTAATTTTGATTTAAAAAAAAAAAAAAGGTCATCTTTTTATTTTGCTTAGAAATGATTTCTTACCTGTGGCTGACTCATGTTGATGTATGGCAGAGGTCAACATAATATTGTAAAGCAATTATCCTCCAATTAAAAAAAAATAATAAGAAAAAATATAAATGACTTTCTTTAGCATAAAAACTTTCCTTCAAATATATCTTAGATTGTTCATTTTGCTATGTTGGACATGACCACATCAATGAGGATAAAATTATATGTATTAGCATGTTAATTATGTGTTATGTCTAATCATCTATTTCTAAACAAAATCTTCCTGCTGCCATTTCCTCAGACATTAATTTTATATTTCATGTAAGGAATTCCTGGTAGAACATATAGGAACTAACCTATTTGTGGCAGTTCGCCTCCATAGGACTTACATTTATTTTTCTTTTTCTTTTTATTTTATTTTATTTTATTTTATTTTTAAACTTTACATAATTGTATTAGTTTTGCCAAATATCTTTCTTAACACAGTCAGACCTATGCTTTTAGTTTAGTTTATTTTGTCATGTATTATTTCTCATGTATCTTTTCATTCAAAATTGATTGTAACATATGCAGTTATTGTCAACTAGATTTACATTAATCAGATTTTAATATCTTAAGTGTTTTCTGTGCTCAAAGTTAGTTTTTAGTACAATGAATTTTAAATTTTGATTGTTAATATTATCTTTTCTCCTCTATAAGTTTTAATAACTCTTTTTCCTTGTGAGGATGGTATGTGTGTTCTACTTTTTGACTGTCTGTGTCTGAGAGTATCTCTTTGTCACCAACATATATGAGTTTGCTTATATTTTATATTCTTCATTTGCAATATTATTGCTCTTCAAGTGCTGGATGTATCAATCTATTGTCTTCTGAAACTTCATTTGCATGGATAAATTTGACACTGGTATACTCAAGCCTCTTTTCCAATTTTAATAAATAATACATCTAACAGAATGTTTATTAGGGCTCTTGCCAGCTCACATATACAATTCATGATTATTGAGGATATCTTTAGATGCAATTTTTACATCTAATTTTCATCAATGAAGTGCCAACCTTTCATTTTCCTTAAAGATGGATTTTTTTTTAGCCTCAAACTTTTTTTCAGGCATGTCTCAGCTTATTGTGCTTTATTTGATCTAGTCACTCCATTGGGGGAATATAAATTATATATACGTTGGCATTTTCCTCCCTCATTTTAATATCTGTTACTTTCTCATCAGTTGCATCTATTTGCTCTTCTTCGTCTCTATTAAGTTTTAATACTACATTTTTAGTACATTTTTAAAATATTTTAATAGTCTTACAACAGTTGAGCTTAATTCTGCCTTTTGAGCTTTTAATTCCCTTGCAATATTTTCTCATCTTCCCCTTTGCTTTTGATTTCAAACCACACCTTCTCATCTCAATCTGTGCTCACTTGGATTTCTCCATTAACTATAAAATGGGCACACACTATTATACTTTTTCAAGGATTCCAAACAACCTCCTGAAGTTTCCTTCTTGATTTTTCAGAATGTCATTTTAGAGAAACGTTCCTGTAATCATTTACTTTAATTCATCATGCAGTAATTTTTTTTTCCCCCAAGAGGCCAATGTTAATAATTTTCCTCATTTCCAATTCTTGAAATAATGAGATATGTTAAGGCTACTGTCTGTCAACACACAATAACCCCCTTTCAATTATACTGTTGAAGGGAAGGTTTTTGAACTTTTTAAAAACTCACTTTACATTCTAATACCAAGTTATTTATAAGCTTGACCTAGGACACTTCTCTTTGACAGTAGGTATATCATTTTTATCCTCTTTCCCTAAATTTTTTAAAACTGTGGCGGATTCATTTTGATATTTGGCAAAAGTAATACAATTATGTAAAGTTTAAAAATAAAATAAAATTAAAAAAAAAAGAAAACAAAACAAAACAAAAAAAAATAAAAGTTATCTTTCACTTTCCTGTAACAAAGCCTTAAGATGTGTACAGATTATAGGCATAAAATTTTAAATACTTTTCAGAGTAAAGACGCCCACAAATGTTACTAGGAAATACAAGTAAGAACATTAGGAAATCCTGGAAGGGTGGGTGTCTTTGTGCCCTTTCTGGTCACTAACTCACAAAGGAAAATATCTGACTTATAATGCCACGGATAACTTTTTCCTATTTGGTACTTTATATAAATGGAATATTATATATTCTTACATCTGACTCCTTTTTCTCAAAATTCTAGCTGCAAGATGTTACATGTTGTGCATTCATGCTTAGTCACTCAGTGGGCCACTCTTTGCCACCCCATGGGCTGTAGCCCGCCAGGCTCCTCTGTCCATGGGATCCTCCAGGAAAGAATACTGGAGTGGGTTGCCATTCCCTTCCCCAGGGGAGCTTCCTGATCCCCAGGGGTGGACCCAAGTCTCCTTCACTGTCAGGGGGATTCTTTACCACTGAGCCTCCTGGGAAGCCCATTGCCTGTCCATGTACTGCCTTTATTTTCATTAAGTGAGGTTTTCCCTTGTATTAATAGATCTGCTATGGACTGAAAGTTTATGTCCTTGAAAATTTATATGTTGAGGCCCTGACTCATAATGGGATAGTGCTTGGAGGTGAGGCTCTTGGGAAGTAACTGGGTTTGGGTGGAAGCAGGGGGGTGGAGTCCTGCTGATGGGCCCAGAGCGCTCTATCTCCCAGGAATATTACCATCTTTTAGAAGATGGCTGTTTATGAGCCAGGAAAAGGGTTCTCACCAGAGCCCAGCCTTGCTGTCACGCTGATCTTAGACTTCCAAATTCCATAACTGTGAGAAATAAAATTCTGTTGATTAAGCCACTCAGTCAATGGTGTTTTTGTTATACTTTCCCAGGCTGACTAAGGCAATGCAGTGATTTATATTTTTATCTCTTTTTCTGTTGATAGACATCTGACTCGTATACTTTTTTACATATGTGTGATTTTCTTTTGGCTGCTTGCCTAGGAGTCAATTTACAGAGTCATAGGAATGGGTATTGGAGAAGGAAATGGCAACCCACTCCAGTATTCTTGCCTGTAGGATCCCACGGACAGAGGAGCCTGGTGGGCTGCCATCTATGGGGTCACACAAAGTTGAACACGACTGAAGTGACTTAGCAGCAGCAGCAGTAGGAATGGGTCTATTTAGATTTAGGACTTGACTAATTCCCTGTGGCCCAGTGGTAAAGAAGCCGCTTGCTGATGCAGGAGATGCAGGAGACATATGTGTTCAATCCCTGAGTTGGGAAGATATCCTGGAGAAAGAAATGGCAACCTACTCCAGTATTCTTGCCTGGAAAATTCCATGGACAGAAGAACTTGGTGGTTTACAGTCTACAGTGTTGCAAAGAGTTGGACATGACTAAGCTACTGAGTATGTAATGAATTTCAGCAACTTTTCTCATGCTATTGGCAATCTGAGTATTTCCTATTATAAATATATGCTTAAGATATTTTCCTGTTGCTTTATTAGCTTCCCTGGCTTTGACTTATGATTTCTGGAAGTTCTTTGTGAGTCTTCTGTTAGGCACATGTGAAAATATCATCTCCTGGGCTGTGGTTTGTCCTTTCAATTTCTTAATGATGTCTTTTGATAAGTTTTTCATTTTATGCAGTTCCATTTATCATTTTCCCCATTATGGTTAACACTGTTTGAGTATTATTTATGATATCCTTTTTTAACCTTGCTCACAAGATTTCTCTAATCACAGGCATCACCACTTACTATGATATTTGCCATGCTGCTAGAGTTCTTCCCCCTTGAATCTGCTCTGCCTTCTCAATCTTTTAAAGATGGTGTTTCTGTTCAGTTGCAAAGATGTGTCTGACTCTTTGCTACCTCACGGATTGCAGCATTCCAGGCTCCTCTGTCCTCCACTACCTTCCAGAGTTTGCTCAAATTCTTGTCTATTGAGTCAGTGATGCTGTGTAACCATTTCTTGTCCATCAATGTTATCCCCTTCTCCTTTTGCCTTCAATCTTTCCCAGCATCAGGGTCTTTTTGAATGAGTCAGCTCTTCGCAGTAGGTGGTCAAAGTATTGGAGTTTCAGCTTCAGCATCAGTCCTTCCAATGAACACCCAGGACTGATCTCCTTTAGAATGGACTGGTTGGATCTCCTTGCAGTCCAAGGGGCTCTCAAGAGCTGTCTCCAACACCACAGTTCAAAAGCATCAATTCTTCAGCACTCAGCCTTCTTTAGGGTCCAACTCATATCCATACATGACTACTGGAAAAACCATAGCTTTGACTATATAGACCTTTGTCTCCAAAGTGATGTCTCTGGTTTTTAATACGCTGTCTAAGTTTGTCATAGCTTTTCTTCCAAGCAGCAAGCATCTTTTAATTTTGTGGCTGCAGTCACTGTCCACAGTGATTTTGGAGCCAAAGAAAATCTGTCACTGCTTCCACTTTCCCTTTCTATTTGCCATGAAGTGATGGGACCAGAAAACAAATAACAAATGTAATACTTTTATTCGCTTTACACTTTGCTTTTAGCCTAGATGTTTTGGGGGGAGCTGCAGACTATAATTAATGTTGTAAAACTGTAGTAACAACTGATAAAGGAGAGTGTGAGAGGAATTTGGGCTGGGCTGCTTAATTAATAAGTTCCTTCAGGGTAGACATGATACTTCAATATTTTAGTGATTAGAGATGCTAGGTCTCTAAGTCAAGAATCAGGAAGGTGCAAAGTATTTTAATATTGTGTGGCAGATTGTCTGAATCATATGAGACAGATCTCAAATATGCTCTTATATAAATTCTGGGTAAGGTGTAAATCGTGTTTTCTTTTCAGTGTATGTTTCTTACAGGTATCAGAATTGCACATTGGTATTAGTTTTCACTGTATATGAACTGTATTTTCAGAGCACTGTTGCTTATTTTTTATATGTCTTTATAGTTATTGTAGTGGGTAGTGTCTCCTCCATTTTTCTTTACCTTTTTTTTAAAAAAAATATTTTTTATTGAAGGATAATTGCTTTACAGCATTTTGCTGTTTTCTGTCAAACCTCAACGTGAATGAATCAGCCATAGGTATATATCTCCATTTTTCTTAACACCAGCTATTTTTTTCCCTCTAAGGATCTCTGTGTGAAATATTGCAAAGCCTGAGGCACTTTGTGTGTGTGAGTGTGTGTGTATTTGCTAGAACAGATTCTCAAGAAAAAGTCTGATAGATGGTGATATGAACCTGAATGAAAATTAGTGTCATAACTTCAGAAAGTACCAAGGAGAAATTTAAGCATCACTTCATCAAGGTAATTTAATAATAAAAGTTTGGGGAGAGGGTAGTGACCTGAAAGGAGTATAATTGACAAATGCAGCGAAGACAGAGAATTTATTGTAGCTTTTTTTTTTTTAATGTAGCTTTTGATTGGGTAAACTGCATTAATGTCAATGAGGAAATACTCAGGATAGAGCCAATGCTTCTTAAAAAATCCAAAAGGGTATTTAACTGATTTCCATATATTTTCACTCTGTTATTAAGCTAAAATACTATCCCAGCAAGGTTGAAACAGAAGTTTCCTCTCATTTTTTAAAGGGTTCAGTTCAGTTCAGTTAATTCAGTTACTCAGTCATGTCTGACTCTTTGCGACCCCATGGATTGCAGCACGCCAGGCCTCCCTGTCCATCACCAACTCCTGGAGTTTACCCAAACTCATGTCCATCGAGTCGGTGATGCCATCCAGCCATCTCATCCTCTTCTTCATCCCCTTCTCCTCCTGCCCCCAATCCCTTCCAGCATCAGGGTCTTTTCCAATGAGTCAACTCTTCGCATGAGGTGGCCAAAGTACTGGAGTTTCAGCTCAGCATCAGTCCTTCCAATGTGAAGAAGGTAAAGATTAAAATTAATTATATTTCATTTATGCTGTCTCACAGGAGACTGAATTAATTAAGACTAACCTTGCGTTCAATTCATTATCAGATTGATTTTTAAGATATAATGTATTAAAAAAGATTCTCATATGTGGAATAATGTTAAAACAAGCAAGAATCAATCTGTTATTTTCCATTTTTTTTATATTTTCCAATGTTTGGTATACTATTTATCTCATTATTGCAGTATATCTGATAACTTTTCCTTTAAAGATTATGAGAAATACAAAATCTACTGTATATGTCTGAAATTTTTTGCATTTCTCTTAATATCTATTTTCTAAATGCAACCTTTATTTACTTTTAAATCAAAACTGTTATGCATTTTATAAGGGATTTGAAATAAGCTGTAGTTTAAATTTGAATTATAAACTTTTGAAAATATTTGCATTTGAGTTAGTTGAAATAAAAAACAACATTAAACATAAGGAAAATGCAAGAGAGTCAATATTTGTTTAAACATGTCATGGATAATAGTTTACTACTTCCAGGATGATCTGTGTGTATGTGCTTAGTCGCTCAGTCACGTCTGACTTTTTTCAACCCTTTGGACTGTAGTCTGCCAGGTTCTTCTGTCCATGGGAGCTTTCAGGCAAGAATACTGAATGAGTTGTCATTTTCCTCCTCTAGTTAGAGTAAAGCGTTACTAGCTGAGCTGCTAAGCCCAATACAATGATAACCTCAGATCCATTGATAACCTCAGATCCATTACCTTTCTCTAAGAAACCAAAACAGGCTTCTTGACAAACCAAATGTCAGTCACCATCCCATAAGGACAGCAGATCCCTACAGACTGCTGGACACATCAGATGAACTACTTGGGTTTGCCACTTTCTTGGTCAGTTGCACTGAGACCTCTCCTTATGCAAATTGAAATACATTTAGAGAACAGTCCTCCTGTATGAGCCTACTTAGGCTTGTTTCTTAGAACACTTCAAAGCTGGCAAAACTGTGTGTCTTTCAACAATTGGAAACTTTTCAAATTAATTGACTCAAGGTCATTTACTTTAGGTGTATGATTCACTTGAAGATAAGATATATTAATAGTAAATCCTTTAGATCTAAGCAGACAAGGAGCAAGATTATTTGAGGAAATATAACATCTCTACAGCCAAAGAATGTGGAGTTTCCCTCCCCCTCCTCCTCTCTTATTTGTTTATTCTTTTTATTTATTAAAGAAGTTAAAATGTTATACTGGAAAATATTCACTTAATACAAAAGAAAGCAGTTAAGGACAGACGAACATAAAGCATAGGATATATACAAAAATCAAACTAAACCTCAAGCCATAAATCCAATTATATATACAATAACACTAAATATGAGTGGATTAAACAATCTAGTCAAAAGGCAGAGTTTGTCAAAATGGTTAAAATAAACAATTTCTAATTATATGTTGCTGCAGGACATACACTGCAGATTTGAACATATGAGCAGATTGAAAGTAAAATAATGAGAAAAATATACAAACAGAAATGACAGAAAACTAAAGTGGCTATTCTAATATCAGATAAAATAGAACATGAACAAAAGAATGTTATTACAGATTAAAAAAAAAAAAAACAGATCAAAGACAGTTCATCAGAACATCCATGAGATAAGAGGAACAAAAATTGAAGTTTATGGCACATCTAGGCATAGGTGGAAAATCTTGGTAACACTCCTAGAATTTTGACTGGGAATCATTTGTTTAAAGGTTACAGGTGTAATAGGAATATACATGGGTGAAAGACTTAAAGCCAGCTCAGAATCTTCTCATTATTTGTGTAGATTAAGATAGGTTAGGGTTGCCAGTGTCTCTGACCTCTGATGCCGAATGCAGCAGGATTTAGGTGCTGAAAATTTTTTTCTTGCAGTTTTTCTTTGGCAGTGTCTGTAATTCAGTTAAAAAAATTATGTATACAAGGAGACAAGTCAGCATGAACAAACCCCAAAGAGACCATAGAGCAAAAGGAATTAGACAAAAGTTTATAAAAACTTATTTCAAATCACTTTATGGCAATAGATAAGAAAATGAAGATAAAAATCTAAAAATCATTGGTAAAATATTAGTAAAACTTATGAAAGGAGAAGGAAAACTGAATTATGACTAAAGCTAGACTCAATTAATAATCAGCAATCTTTCCCTTAAACAACTCCAAACATAGTTGGGTTCACTGATGAATTCTACCAGACATCTGTGTAGGCAGTAATCCAAATCAAGTTCAAGTTTTCTCAGATTTAGAGAAAAAGCAGTGAAATTTCCTTTAAATATTTTATGAGGCAAATAAACATCTTAAAACAAAGCTTAACAAGGACAGCAAAATAAAGGAAAATCACAAGCCGATAAATTTCAAGAACATTCATACAAAAATCTTAAGCAGAATATTAGATTGTAAAGAAAGTATGAAGGATAATTCAGCCTGACCCAGGTGGTGTGCAACAAGGAATTCATTAAAATTAATGAAATTTGTTATATTGCAGGTTAAAGCATATATGTGTGTGTGTGTGTACATATTTATATATACACACACATAGTTTTAATTGCTTCCTATTCAGTCTATTATTAAGGATGTAATTCCCATCCCAGGCTTATGAGGGTAGCCAAACATAGCTTGGGGGACAAGGACCCAAACCTCAGGGCCACAAGGGCCTTGCACTTGGGAACAGATTGAACAAGCAGAGGCCCTGTGAGGTACACATCCTACAGTATCAAGAGGGTGGCTGGCCTCTTGGTTCCCATGAAAAGTGTAATTGGATAGTTGAACTACTCCACAGACTGGCAAGGACCTAATACCTACTTCCCAAGATGATCAAGTGTACCCAGTACATTTGAAAAGGAGGGTTGTGTGGCTTGGGGACCTTAACTGTGGGGGCAGAATGGGGACGGAACATTGCAGTTAGATCATTTAAAGCTCTCCTGATTTTACCAGATGACAACATATAATATTGAACCTCGATTTTAGGTCTTTACCACAGAGTTATGTAGGCTCTTCACTGAGAGTAGCTTTTACAGTGATGTGTTATTTTTAGCTGCGTGTATGTGTGTGCATACATGCATCTTCAGTCATGTCCAACTCTTTGCATCCCCATGGACTGCATCCAGGGGATCTTCCTGACTCAAGGGATTGAACTTGAGTGGCCTTCCTCTCCTGCATTGGCAGGAGGCTCTTCACCACTAGTACCACCTGGAAAGCCCCCATTTTTTTAAGCTATACAATTGAACAATCCCTGCATCACTTAGTTTTATACTGAAATAGTGAGAAGGTTCAGATGGGGGTGAAGAGAATGTGTAGGTTTCAAAATAAAATCATAACTTGTGGTTATGTCTTTATCTACATTTTATGCTTTGTCAAGAATTTCTGGTTTTATCAACACTTTCTGTAAAAATTCATCTCTTTTGATCTAAAGTGTGTGAAAACGAAACAGCTGCTGCTGCTAAGTCGCTTCAGTCGTGTCCAACTCTGTGTGACCCCAGAGATGGCAGGCCACCAGGCTCCCCGTCCCTGGGATTCTCCAGGCAAGAACACTGGAGTGGGTTGCCATTTCCTACTCCAATGCATGAAACTGAAAAGTGAAAGTGAAGTCGCTCAGTCGTGTCTGACTCTTAGTGACCCCATGGACTGCAGCCTACCAGGCTCCTCCATCCACGGGATTTTCCAGGCAAGAGTACTGGAGTGGGATGCCATTGCCTTCTCTGGGTGAGATAGCTAGATGGTGGTAATTTTGTTTTTCTAACCTATAGATGGGGTAAAATATGACATCATTGCAATGCATTCAATGCAGTTAAAACCACAGCCATGTTTAAGTAAAATATTGAAGGAGATAAAATTTTATTCTCTCAGTCCTTGCAAAATCAATCTCCTCAGGTCACTCACGGGTGTCCCTCACATCAGGTCTTTTTCTCTTTGTACTGGTACACCTAATAATCGAAATCATCTGGTTTTCCTAAATCCAAGTTATAATACAACTAGTATTCTTGCTTTGAGAATCCCAGGGACAGAGGAGCCTTTTGGGCTGCCGTCTATGGGGTCGCACAGAGTCGGACACGACTGCCGCGACGCAGCAGCAGCAGCAGGAGATATAGTTTAAGGGATTAAACATTGATGCTTTCAAGATATTTTAATAACTGAGAGTGCATAAGAATTCTTGATTTCTATTTCAGAATATGGTATATTTTATTAGCATTTCTGAGTCACAACATTTTGCCTCTTATTTATTTCAAAAATTAGCTGACCTGAGATTATTAAGGCAGAGATTAGTAGAAAAAGACAACCTCTGTAAAGATTACTGATTCTCAGGGTTTTCAGAATGTTTGAGATAGTTTATACATGAACCCTAGAGATTCTCAGGTGAAATTTATAACAAAGTGAAGTTAGAAAGCTGGGTTTTCCTGTGATTAAAGCTTCAAGTGTTTTTGAAGGGAACATACTTTATCTGACTTCCCAAACACACACAGCTCCATTTAAAGGATTACTCCTTAGCTCACTGTTTAAAAAATCTTCTAAGTATTTATCCATTTAATAGAGTTTAAATTACTTTGCATATAAAACTCCTTTAGTTTGACTCCTTTAACAATCATAATCAGACATATCTTAAAGACTATCTAATTTTGTAAAAGTGGACTAGACACTTTTTTTCCATTTAATGCATGTTTTATATATTCATTTGGAAAATAATTAGATCAGTAATTAAATATTAATATTTAAAACATTGAGAGGAGTTCTACTGAGGGCTAGAGCACAGTTTAATTTTTTAAAAAGGACTTTCATATCTATTCTTGAGATAAAGATGTATTCTTCAACCTATTTTTTGCTGTTTATGTAGAAACTGAAATCACTTTGAGTAATTGCTATGCACTGTTTATAAAATATTCTTTATCATGAATAGTTATCATGAGTGGCAAAAACATATTCAAATATATTGTGGATTATTCATCTCTGAAATTGCTTTGAATTGGGTGCAAAATGCCAGTGGAGGTTCATATAACATGTCACTATTAATTAAGTAGAAAATTCCTGCTGAGCACCTTATTGTAGGCAAAATAAATGTTTTTCATTAACTGGTAATTAACCTGACTACATTAGGAAGGTCAAAAATTAGTCTATGGCATACAACACCTTATGTACAGTTTGCAGAAGATAAATTTATCAATTTAAATACTCTCTGGATAATACAAGTAATGACAGAGGCAAATCACAGTAGGTGAGTAAACAACGATGGCAAAATTCTAAACAGAATAGACTTACATGTTATACGGTGGAAAAAATAAACTTCTACTGACCACTTACTATGTTTCTTATATTAACACATCATTATCTACTTTTTTAAAGAAATGTAAAAGATGATTCTGTTACTTTCAAGTTTAATCCAAGGAACTAGAGGTCCAGAAATGTTGTTTTTCCTAAGTCACAAATAAGGAACAGTTGGGAAATGATTCTTTCCTGGGAATGATTCACCAGGCTCCGCCGTCCCTGGGATTCTCCAGGCAAGAACACTGGAGTGGGTTGCCATTTCCTTCTCCAGTGCATGAAAGTGAAAAGTGAAAGTGAAGTCGCCCAGTTGTGTCCAACCCTCAGCTACGCTATGGACTGCAGCCTACCAGGCTCCTCCATCCATGGGATTTTCCAGGCAAGAGTACTGGAGTAGGGTGCCATTACCTTCTCTTCTGGTAGTCTACTAGCTGGCAAATCTGCACTGTCTTAGTAGAAGGTAAAACAATTTTAAAAAGGAAGCAGATGCAAAAACTAGTAAATGAATACACAAGATTGAACAGTGAGTGAATGAACAAGATAATATGTGTATTCATGTATAAGTAGACAATACTTTTCCATAAGCAATTTGAATGCCGTTTCTATATATAACATTTTATGCAGTGGAAATCATAGTGGTGAGGAAAAGTAGAGAAATGGTGGAATGGAGTAAAAGCTGATGCCATAGTATTGAAACTGATATTAGAAGTGAACCTCTGGGCATTGTTTTTAAAATTTAACTTTAAAATGGTGACTATAAATAACTTTTGGGTTCATAGGTTTATTTGTTGACAACATAGGAAACAGATATATCCAGTTTGTAGTAGAATTTTTTCATGATGTCAGTTAAGAATACCATTTTCAATTTTTTCAGTTCAGTCAGTCATGTCTAACCCTTTGCAATGGCATGGACTGCAGCACGTCAGACCTCCCTATCCATCACCAACTCCTGGAGCTTACTCAAACTCATGTCCATTGAGTCTGTGATGCCATCCAACCTTCTCATCCTCTGTTGTCCCCTTATCCTGCCTTCAATCTTTCCCAGCATTAGGGTCTTTTCAAATGAGTCAGTTCTTTGCATCAGATGGCCAAAGTATTGGAGTTTCAGCTTCAGCATCAGTCCTTCCAATGTATATTCAGGACTGATTTCCTTTAGGATTGACAATTTGATCTCCTTGGTGTCCAAGGGACTCAACACTGTTAATTTTAGGGAAGAAATCAGAGTGGAGAGATGAGCTGTTTTAACAAGATTAAGATGGGTAGAACGTATGTTCACAGACAAGCAGAGAACTTAAATAATTCTGATACCATATATGAATTACCTGTTCCTCAGCCTGTGTTGGAAAGGGTTAAGATCTTTGTGACTTCAATTTTGTGTGTGTCCATGCCACTGATAGAGGCAGAGGGAATGGTCGCTGTGGAAATAGTAATCTGAACAGAGATTCAACCCCCATTTGGAGCATTCATCCTCCAGGGTCATGGTGTAAAAATCATTTAGCATCGACAAGCACCAGTTGGACAGAGCATTAATGGACCCACCATGCTGACACACACCCAGACCAGAATCAGACGCCTTTTTTCCTCTGAGGATGGATGAGATTCATGCCGAAACAAATGGAGTACTCATGTGGGGTGCTCAGTTTAAGGGGATGTCCATGACTCCAGCATGCAAGACAAATAATATTTCAGCACATAATTTATAAAAATAAAAATCAATGTCAGAAATCTAAATCTAAACATGAAATTTAAAAATTGAAGCTAATAAAAATTATAATAAAATTGATGACAGTTTAAAAAGTTAGCTGAGGGTTAATGTTTTAAAATTACCTTGAATAGTATTTCCTTCAGAAGGAAAGCAAACAGTATGTAGGGTCTATAATGTATCATTCACAATATCAATCATATAATCTGTATTAGTTGGGATTAGCTGGAAAATCAGACCTATAGGATATGTAGAGAAATAGATGAGGAGTTTAGTTATGTGAATTGGCTAAAAGGCTGAGAGGTTAAAGCAAAAGTCACTTAGTCATGTCTGACTCTTTGAGATCCCATGGACTTCATGCCACCAGGAGGCTCCTCTGTCCATGGAACTCTCCAGACAAGAATAATGCAGTGGGTAGCCATTCCTTTCTCCAGGGTATCTTCCCAGCGCAGGGATCAAATCTGGGTCTCCTGCATTGCAGGCAGATTATTGACCATCTGAGCCACCAGCAAAGCTAAGAAAGGAGGTGTTATAAGTCAGTCTGAGTCCAATGACCAAAAAACTAGGGGCTCCAATGTTGAGGAGAGCATGGCAACTCACTCCAGTTTTCTTGCCTGGAGAATCGTAATGGACAGAGGAGCCTGGTGGGCTACAGACCATGGGGTCACAGAGTCGGACATGACTGAATGACTAACACTTTCAATGTCTGAGGGCAGGAGAGGAAGAATGTCCCAGCTCAAGAAAAGAGAGAAAGAATTCACCCTTTCTTTACATTTTGTTCTGTTTGGGCTCTCAATGGATGGATGATGCCCACTCACACTGGTGAGGGCAGACCTTCTTTATTTAATCTGCTGGCTCAAATGCTAATCTCTCTTGTAAACTCCCTCACAGATATGCTATGCTATGCTAAGTCACTTCAGTCGTGTCCGACTCTGTGTGACCCCATATACGGCAGCCCACCAGGCTTCCCTGTCCCTGGGATTCTCTAGGCAAGAACACTTGAGTGGGTTGCCATTTCCTTCTCTAATGCATGAAAGTGAAAAGAGAAAGTGAAGTCGCTCAGTCGTGTCCGACTCCTAGCGACCCCATGGACTGCAGCCCACAAGGCTCTTCCGTCCATGGGATTTTCCAGGCAAGAGTACTGGAGTGGGGTGCCATCGCCTTCTCCGCCTCACAGATATACTCAAGAATAATGTTTTACTGGCTATCTGGGCACCCCTTAGCCCAGTCATGTTGACACATAAAATTAACTATCACAGATTTTACTTCCTCACCTCCTCTCTCTCTGTTTTATAAAAGAAACTGACATCCAGACCCCTATAAGACAGTACTCTAGGACACTAACCACCACCTTCTTTGACACTTGGTTTTCTGAATAAAATCGCTATTCCTTTCCTCAAAAAAAAAAAAAAAAAAAAAAAAAATTAACTATCACACTGTCCAAAATCATTACTCCTACGACAGCTAGAAGTAGATGATTCATACTGCAGAGAACAAGCAATCAACGGAGACCACCCACAAGATGACCAAGCTGTTGCAATTAGCAGATACCAGTTTTTATAATAAATAGACATTATAACTGCTGAGGATTGTAAAGAAAAATATGTACAAAGTAAATGAAAATATAGAAAAACTCCAAAGTGAAGTGAAAACTATAAAGAGAAACATTTGAAGGAATTGTTTCATGTGCTGTGGGGGCTGGCGAGTTTCGAGTCTGTGGAGCAAGCAGGCAGGCAATCTGGAAGTTCAGGGAGCTGCTGACGCTGTCGTTTTGAGTCTGAAGTCTCCAGGCTGGAAACTAAGGCTGGATTTCTATGTCCCAGTCTTGTGACTAATTGCTCCTTGCTCCAGAAGCCTTGATCTTTGCTCTTAAGTCCTTAACTGAATGGGTGAGGCTCACATGCCTTTGGGAGGGTAATTTGCTTTGCTCAATATCTACTGATTTAAGCTTAATCACATCTAAAAAGTACATTTAAAACAATATTAAGGATGTGTTTGATGAATCAACTGGCACTAGGGTATAGCCAAGGTGACACATAAAATTACTCATCACAGTTATCGTTTTATTCTAAGTACACACTTAAGCAATATGCGTCAATGGAATTGGTAAATAAGTAATTGTCTGCTGTGGATACTCTTTATCAGCATGGTGTGTATTGATAGAGAAAAAGTCCACAAGAAATGAAACTGGATAAAAGTGATATTTTTAATCAATCATGTATTCAGTATATTGTTAAGGTTTTAGTCTTCAAAGACATCACTTTTCAAATCAGTTATTTTCATTTTACACTTTAAAGTCTTTAAATCACCAATTGTTAGAGGTGCTAAACATATCTTAGCTCCCATATGTTTTTATAACAGATATAATAACTTAACAGGTTTTTGTTAAGAATTCTAATCCTAGAAAAGGTTATTTCCTCTCTCTTCTCTCCCTCTCTCTTTTTATTCTTTACATGTGTGAGATGAGTAGAGTGAAGCAACTGTTTGTAGGAGTCATGTGCTAGGAGAAGGCATTAGGAACTGTGCAGTTCCAAAAAAAAAAAAAAGTGAAGAAATTCTCATTAGCTGGATTGCAGGTTGGGACCATTACACTTCAAAAAGCTCCTTATTTTTTATTTTCTGAAGCAAGAGTAAAGGACATTTTTTAAAGGAGAAATAACCTTTACTTGCCACCATGGAGAGGGATGTTATACAATTCGCCTTGGAAAAGTTTATTATCTCCCTACCAGTAAGTTATTTGAAATTAATTATTCATTTATGTGGCAAAGATAGAGAAGAGAATATATTATGAAGATAAAATGTGCCTGCTGTTTTTTTGTTTATCACACACATTTAGAAGCTTTAGAAGCACAAAGCAATGACCCTGTGACCCAGGAATTCGACAGCTAGAGAAAATACACTCTTGATAAAATTGTGTTCATGGTTTTAGGAAAACTTCATAAGGATCTTCAATCAGCATTGCTTTTAGTAGTAAAAATCTAGAAACAATAAAATATTCTTTCATTGAAGAATGGATAAATTTAGTATGGTCTAATAATCCCAGAGTTGGTGATAGACAGGGAGGCCTGGCGTGCTGTGATTCATGGGGTCGCAAAGAGTTGGACATGACTGAGCAACTGAACTGACTGAACTGAATAATGGAATAACCTGAAATAAAGGATATATTCATCAAAATAGGTAAACTTCAAATATATAACTTTAAGTGAATAAAAAAACATGTTAAAAATGATCAGATCATGCTATATAACATATGTAAATATTACTGACAACATATTTTATAAACATATATGTATGTGTGTGTGTATATACACATACAGTTTCCTTAAAGAATGGTAAAGAATCTGCTAGCAATGTCGGAGACATGGTTTCCATCCCTGGGTCTGGAAGATTCCCTGGAGAAGGAAATGGAAACCCACTCAAGTATTCTTGCCTGGAAAACCCCATGGACAGAAAAGCCTGCTGGGTTACAGTCCATGGAGTTGCAAAAGAGTCAGATACGATGCAGCAACTAAACACGAACATACACATACACATAATCATGAAGGGAAAGAAATACATTCTTTCTACATCTCTGGAAAAAGATGGAAGGAGATATGGGGGCAGGATCAAATGTCTGTAGTATATCTACATACAAAGCCCTTTTGCTAGATGGAAAATATATTAGAATATACATTATAGTTAACTCTGGGTGATGGTTTTACAGATTTCTGCTATATTAATCTATACATTTTTATCTTTGCAGAAAATCATGATTAAAACTAAAATGATATTAACTGAAAACAAGCAGAGATGAAAGAAGGCTCTTTTAAGGAGGAGCATTGTAGCTACTGATTAGTATTTGCATCCAGTTGGAACTTTCACAAAGGAAATCAGCAACAGGCAATTCTTGCTCCCTATCAAAACTCCTTAAGCCTTCTAGAAAGAAGAGGCATGAATGCTACAGATTCTTTGAAAATTTTAAAGTCTAAGTAGTATACTTTATGCTACAAACTGAATATATTAAACTGAGTAATGATGAAAAATTAGTAATCAATGTGCATTTATGATTCAATGATATATTCAGGTACATGTAAATATTCATTTTAAAGTATATCCTTAATGAGTTTGTTTACAAAACATAAACAGAGTTGCAGATGTAGAAAACAAACTTATGGTTACAATAGGATAAGCAGGGGTGGGGGATAAGTTGGAAGGTGGGATTGACATATACACACTGCTGCTAAGTCACTTCAGTTGTGTCTGACTCTGTGCGACCCCATAGATGGCAGCCCACCAGGCTCCCCCGTCCCTGGGATTCTCCAGGCAAGAACGCTGGAGTGGGTTGCCATTTCCTTCTGCAATGCATGAAAGTAAAAAGTGAAAGTGAAGTCACTCAGTCGTGTCCGACTCTTAGCGACCCCATGGACTGCAGCCCACCAGGCTCCTCCACCCATGGGATTTTCCAGGCAAGAGTACTGCAGTGGGGTGCCACTGTCTTCTCCGCATAGTTGAATTACAATGTTGTGTTTGTTTCCAATTACAGCAAAGTGAATCAGTTATACATACACATAGACCTACTCTTTTTTAGATTCTTTTCCCATATAAGCCACTTCAGAGTATTGAGTCTAGTTCCTTGTGCTACAGCAGGTCCGTATTAGTTACCACATCTATTTTGCATATAGTAGTAGTGTGTAGTAGTGTGTATATGCAAAAAAGATGTGATAACTAATACGGACCTGCTGTAGCACAAGGAACTAGACTCAATACTCTGAAGTGGCTTATATGGGAAAAGAATCTAAAAAAGAGTAGGTCTATGTGTATGTATAACTGATTCACTTTGCTGTAATTGGAAACAAACACAACATTGTAATTCAACTATACTCTGATAAAAATTTTGAAAAATAAGATAGGTGAACCACAAGGACATATTGTATAGCACAGGGAACTATACTCAAAAACCTTGTAATAACCTATAATGAAAAAGTTGCTGATAATATATATGTATATATAACTGAACATTTTGCTGTATACTTAAAGCTAAAACAGAATTGAAAATTAACTCTACTGAAAAAATTACAGACCATGGACAAAAAAAATAAAATATATCCTTATTTAAAACTCTGAGAGACATAAATACACGAAAAAAGCAGAATCATCTTATTTTCATAAATTGGGTCCAAAGTGTTTCAAAGAAAGCAGAATTTTCTAGACTCTGTGCTTACCTTTAAGAGAGTGAAATTTTATAGATTGGGGGAAAAAAACCTACAAGATAAAACTAATGAAATCTTTCAGTTTGCCTATATATACTTGCCTATAGAGAGTAAGTATGGAAGCCTTATTTCTCCTGCAAACATATACTTTTAAATGGGATTATTTAATAGCCCTCTGGTGGTTTTATTGGCAAGGCAGTTAGAAATCATACAAGTTCCACTTCTTATTTCATCATGCATGCCGTATTTCATAATGTAATCTCAAATATAGTCACATGGTGAGGCAAAATTCTCTTTAAAATAAAAAAGTGCCATTTTCAGAAGATACATGCTTACTGGAATCACTCACATGTGCCCAAAGCAGCCTGTGTATATATTTTTTTTATCACTCACATATAAAGTAGGCCAGGCTCAAGTTATCATCAAAAAGTGCATTCACTAGAAAAGAAACAAATCATTTTCTTTGTAGATGAGACAAATTACTTAAAAAGTATGATGTGGCTATTTTACTAATGAAAAGTAACTTAATAATCAAAGGGTATTTGCATTTTTGGTATAAATGAACTGATTCACTGGATTAGAAAAATAGAATGTAGAAATGGAGAGAAAAAAATGGACAACAAAGCAAAAACTGGATTTTCCCCAGCATGTTTCTCCAGAATATTTTTGCTGTCCTAGAATAATTAGTAAAATAAAAATAGGAAATTGTGCATAGATTTATAATCACGCATAGCTTCTATAAAGTATTTAAGATGTACTCATTAATTTTCAGAGTAAAATATTACACTTAGATGGGATCTTAGTTGTCATCTGTCTACATCTTTGATTTATACTTGAAGATTTTGAGGTTCAAATAAGTCCATGTTCACAGCTCTTTGGCAGCAGAACCAAGAGCAGAAGAACCTCATGTTTGTTCTCTTTCAGGAACACCTGGACAATTTTTCTTCTTAAGAAACATAATGGAGACATTTGATCAGTCACTAAATCGTGTCCAACTCGTTGCAACACCATGAACTGAGGAACACCAAGTTTCCTTGTCCTTCACTATTTCTGGGAGTTTGCTCAATAAGTCAACGAAATAAACCTAAAACCCCACTAAATCAAATCCTCTGTTATTAATGAAGGTAATTGTTAGATAACTAGGGAATAAATGTTCTCATGTCAAATTATCATTTTAGAAGGGGATAGAAAAGACTTTGGCAGCCAGAAACAATCACAGAAAAGTCTTAAAAAGATTGTTCCTTTTTGTGTTTAATAACAATTTATAAAAGCTTTTATATAAAAATAATTTATGCCAAGAATTGTGCTGGTCATTGAGCATGCAAAGATGAATAACCTATTTCCTGCTTTTAAGACTGTCAAAAGCTTTTGTGTGATATAGATAAATGCATTAAGGGCAATGAGGAAAGTACTATAATTAAAGTTTGTAGAAAATCATTGTGGGGATATTTTATTGTATATGGAGATAAATGAAAACCTCCCTGAGTACCTTGTAGTAGTCTTAAAAAGTGGCTAGATTAGCAAAGTGTAAGAATGCTGAATGCTATGGTTTTTCCAGTAGTCATGTATGGATGTGAGAGTTGGACCATAAAGAAAGCTGTGCACTGAAGAACTGATGCTTTTGAATTGTGGTACTGGAGAAGACTCTTAGGAGTCCCTTGGACTCCAAGGAGATTCAACCAGCCCATCCTAAAGGAAGTCAACCCTGAATATTCATTGGGAGACTGGATGCTGAAATTGAAGCTCCAATACTTTGGCTGCATAGTGCGAAGAGCCAACTCACTGGAAAAGACCTTGATCCTGGGAAAGAGTGAAAGCAAAAGGAGAAGGGGATGACAGAGAATGGGATGGTTAGATAACATCACTGACTCAATGGACATGAATTTGAACAAACTCCTAGCGATAATGAAGGGCTGGGAAGCCTGGTGTGCTGCCATCCATGGGGTCACAAAGAGTTGGACATGCCTTAGCGACCGAAAAACAACAATAAAAAGTGCTGATGTGGAAATTAAGGAAGAACATGAAGATGGAATTGGAGATGCACCAGCGGTGGTTGGGGAATGCAGCACCAGGAGGACAAAGAGCTATGGGAGATAAGACACCATCTTTTCATTAACCTGTTTGGAGGGGAGCACACTTCACACCAGCCCCGCCTCCCACACTGGGCACACAGCAGGAACAAGGGGGCATGTTCCATCCCCTTTCCTAAAACTGGATTCTTTAATCTCCTGCCTCTGAAGTTTAACTTGCCCAGATGACTTTCCTATTTCCTCTGCCTTTATGAGTCTGTTGTTTATTCAAAAACCAGTTTACACCTATGTTTCCACTTCACTTCACCTGCTAAAAGTTTCCTGCAAGATGGGAATTTACCTTGTGGTATGGGGAGAGTGGTTGAACAGTTACTTGATCAAGGTTTGGGATTTATAAAACTGATCCTGGCACTTCCAAGGAGGATGAAGTTAATGCTGTTGGGGGCCAGATGGTGGGAGCTGATGATACTTGAAGCAGGAATCCAGACTGAGAACTTCTTTCTCAAAAGAGTTCCATGGTCCAGAGGTCTGACAGTGTCTGGAACAGAGGAAATGCAGGCCATTTCTGCCCCCCACTGTACTACACACCTCTCTTCCTCCTTCCAAACCTCTGTGTTGTTTAAAGAGAAGCCTTTGCAATCATTCTCTAAGAAAGTGTGGGAAGAACTGGAAATGGTTTCCTAGGTGTCAAAGACACTAAATGTTGGAGAAGAGAGAGAGCTGCTGTGTCTATCAACTCTGGGGCTCAGAAATGCTATGTTTATCCCAGTTGGGTTTAGAAATGTCACTTGTTTAGTCTTTCCAAACCACCCATGTCTCAGGCAGCCTTCAGGAAGAGTTTCATCTTTCCATCCCCTTTTCTAAAACTGGATTCTTTAATCTCCTGCCTCCAAAGTTTAACTTGCACAGACGACTTTTCTATTTCCTCTGCCCTTATGAGTCTGTTGTTTATTAAAAAATCAGTTTACACCTATGTTTCCACTTCACTTCTCTTGATACTCTTAGTCCTTTCTTTTTTTAACCATGTTTTTCTTCATTTACCATTTTGCAATCTCAGAATGTAATGTGCTAAATAAGATATAATCATTATTTAGAAATATTTGTGTAAAACAAAGGATATAAGATAAAAAAATGATAGTCCTTGAGTTTTGGTCCAATTGTTACGCAGAGGCTAACTTTAGTTCTGAATCTGTTTATGTGAAAATTTTCTTAAGTAAAAATTAGAATGTTTCTTAATCATTGAGTCTCAATAATAATATGTGACTGATACATACAATGGTCTGCTGCTGCTACTGCTGCTAAGTTGCTTCAGTCATGTCTGACTCTGTGTGACCCCACAGACGGCAGCCTACAAGGCTCTTCCGTCCCTGGGATTCTCCAGGCAAGAATACTGGAGTTGGGTGCCATTTCCTTCTCCAATGCACGAAAGTGAAAAGTGAAAAGGAAGTCCCTCAGTCGTGTCCGACTCTTAGCGACCCCATGGACTGCAGCCCACCAGGGTCCTCCATCCATGGGATTTTCCAGGCAAGAGTACTGGAGTGGGGTGCCATCGCCTTCTCTAACATACAATGGTCTAGTGCCTCAGAATTAGAGATTATCTAGGTCAAAACTGGAAACTAAATTTATGCACTGTCCCAAACTAATAAAAATGAAATTGGGCATAGTTTTATTTTTTAGTATGATAAAAACATGACTTTATTTCAGAAAACAATTGTGTAGTTCATAAATGCACTTGATGTACAAATTTAAAAATATTAGGCTCAATTTTTAATTTGAAGATATGAATTTAAATTAAAAAGAATTAACAACTTTTAAGTAATAAACCTTAGAAATAACTATAGATGTTTTCCTTTCAATGCAAATCTGCAGGGCATTAGTAGAAACAAATATGAACATTTGGATGTCTGAAAGAGACAAGGTTAGAGATATAGGCAGAGATCCAATCATGCTTGGCCTCCAAGGCTCTATGAAGTGTTTTTACATTGATTCTCTGGGTGACATGGATTTTTTTATGATGTCTAACATTTAATATCTGTATAGTCTTATATAAGCTAATTAACCTATGTAATTAGCATAGGCAATGGCACCCAACTCCAGTACTCTTGCCTGGAACTGTTGTGTTGGAGAAGACTCTTGAGGGTCCCTTGGGCTGCCAAGAGATCCAACTAGTCCATCCTAAAGGAAATCAGTCCTGGATATTCATTGGAAGAACTGATGCTTAAGCTGAAACTCCAATACTTTGGCCACCTGATGTGAAGAATGGACTCATTTAAAAAGACCCTGATGCGGGGAAATATTAAAGGTGGGAGGAGAAGGGGACTACAGAGGATGAGATGGTTGGATGGCATCACCAACTCTGGACATGAGTTTGAGCAAGCTCCAGGAGTTGGTGATGGACAGGGAGGCCTGGTGTGCTGCAGTTCATGGTGTTGCAAAGATTCAGACACGCCTGATCTACTGAACTGAACTGAAGAACCTTGCCAACCCTATGAGTCATAAGAGAACTAGTCAGGAAAGTGATTATTTTCTACAGGGTGACTGGAATTATTCTTTTACTAATGAATGCTAGGGGTGTGTGGTCTTTTCTGTTAATACCCTGATTTAATTCCTTTCTTGGTCAACTACTAATCCTATGCCTATAGTGCCTAATACCCCACTTAGAAGGAATGAGAGGGCATTTATAGGAAAGAACCGTATCCTCTCTGTGTTGTGATTTAACCTGTGTTGTGATTACTGAAGAATATTGCTTTTGCTTGATGTATCTCTCCTGTTTCCCAGGTGGCAAAGTGGTAAAAAATCTGCCTACCAATGCAGGAGAGAGGGGCTCAATCCCTGGGTCAAGGAGATCCCCTGGAGGAGGAAATGGAAACCCACTCCAGTATTCTTGTCTCGGAAATCCCATGGACAGAAGAGCTTGTTGGACACAACTGAGCAAATGAGTGCATGTGCACACACACACTGAATTCTCCCCCTAGCCAGATTCCCAATCCTTTCTAACTAAACATGTAAGCATCCAGACACAACCATCTATTTCCCTGCCGCTCCACCCACTCTCTCAGGAAGGAGGCAGTCTCTTCTTTTAGGCTGCATTCCTTGTAGGCACTGAGCTTCTTGCATGGAGTGTAAGATCCTTCCTCTATTTGCTGACTTGAAAGTTAGTATTAGGGGGGAGTATTTTGTTCCCAGTCCTGGTGAGAGTGCCATTTAAAAAATCTGCTCTCATCTTACTCCCTTATTCAGTTGGAAGACAGAGCTCACACATATGTACTCCATGCAGGGCCTTCCTCCTTTTTTTCCCTCTAGGAGCATGGAGTGGGTGGGACATGGACCGTCCACGGGGTGGCAGGTCCTTCTCTGCCCTTACCAGTGAGTGACAGCCTGGTGGACGGGTTCAACTGGCACTTCTCCAACCGTGCCATTCAACCACCATCTCCAACAGTCTTTGTAAAAAGTTATAGAGCTGATGTTTTTACCATCAGATGCTGCTCTTTTTTATTTCTTAATCTGTTCAGAGCAGAGAAAGAAGAATACGATTTGCTGGCCTGCCTGGAGCCCTGGTACCTGGTAAAGAATAGATATTCACTCGATTTTTGCTGAATGAATGGAGACAACACTTAATCGAACTCAATAAGTGAGAGGAAAATTGAATTAGCCTTAAAGTCTCATAAGTACAGCTATACTTAAAAAAAAAAATCATGTGCTTGCAAAAGCTGTTGGTTTAATAAATCATTTGCCATGGAATGAGCTTTGTGAATATTTATCTCTTCAGTATTATGTAGCCAGCATAATAGTATAATAATAGACCACACAGAATCACAGGCAAAAGGGCAGCTCATCCAGAGATTTTAAATGATTATAATCATAAGAGAAGACAACTAGTAAAACCTTTATATAGAATGAGAAAGGAGGGGGAAAAATGATGTCAATTTCAGCATAAGCCATTATAGGATAATCTATCTTCCGAACTATCACAAAATCATTTATGGCTCACCATCCAAAAATAGTCCTTTTAATCACACTTGGCATTGCTTACATTTATTTTTAAGGCAATGTAAAGTTCATGTTATTTTCATGGTTGGAAAATTGAGAGGTATTTCTGTTCACCCATAATTGTTACTCACTCTCAGAACGTGTATGGGTATGATGAATACTTAGAGACCACTTTTGTGTCACATGAACACTTTGAAGAAGATTGGAAGCAAACTGAAGTGTTGCTTTTACCTTAGGCACAAATTTTTAAGTTTAGTCATTTGCCTCTTAAATCACATTTAACTTTTACAACATTTTTTAGAAAAGTAAAAGAGGGATTCTAGGTTGCAATTAAGATTTGTTTGAAGAAAATAACATTCACTTGAACTGTATTTCCTACTTAGGAGATCGAACTCAAATTTTAATATAAAACTAAGCATGAAAATTCCTTATGAATTTCCCAAGAATTAATGTGTGTTTTTCTTCATTAATCTCTCTCTCACACATACAGACTTTTACATGCATTCTATGAACTGATTTGGTATGATTCTTCATAAGTCATTGCCATGGAATCATCACAGGTGTTTTAGGCATTTAGCTTCAAACAGAGATCTTGACTGCTTTTCTAATCTAAAAGAAAGATGGAAAATGTGACTAAGAGACTAAATACCCAAATCTAGAATAAAACAAAAAGCCATCAAATAATCCAAATAGCTAAGAACACATGCTTATAGAAGTAAATACTATTTGAATATAATCATGTTTCAGGCAAATGCTTCCAACTGCGTACGCTATTGGATTATCTGATTCTTGGAAGATTTCCTCTTGCTCAGAAGGAGGAAGTTTCAATTGCTGCCTGTACATTCAAAAAATCATCCGTGGCATCAGTTAACATAGTCATCTCACCCACCCCCCAATGCTTCCTCACCAGTGTCATTTCACCCAAGTGGCAGATCACCCAAGAAAATCAATCTTATTAAACTCCTGAGAGAGTTTTGTGCTTTAAAGTATTTACTTTCTCCAGAAGTATCACATAATCAACTCCCTATTTTTTCAAGTGGCTTGAATTTAAGATGCTCTTCAAGTAATGTTTTGCCCTCACAACTCTCAGATTCTTGAGTTCAGTTTCTAAGGTTGCTGTGAAAAAAAAAAAAAGATGTGGTAAATGTTGTGGTCCAATCTCCGAGTGAAGTGGAAGAGCTAGTCGCTCAGTCGTGTCTGACTCTTCGCATCCCCATGGACTGTAGCCCGCCAGGCTCTTCTGTCCATAGAATTCTCCAGGCAGGAAAACTGGAGTGGGTAGCCATTCCTCTCTACAGGGCATCTTTCTGACCCAGGGATCGAACCCGAGTTTCCTGCATTGCAGGTGAATTCTTTACCGTCTTAGCCACCAGGAAGCCCATAGTTTCTGAATGTGTTGCCTTATTATGGGGCAGCCCAATCAACTCCCAGGATGGCCCAAGAAAGGCAACTAGGGTCAAGTACAGAGACATCAGAGTTCAACTTGGTTTTTGTTGCCATTGTTTGTTTCGTTTATTCATTAAACAAATATGTGTTCAGAATGTGTTATGGGCCAGGTGTTTTATTAGGTATTGAAGGGCTTTCTCATGGATGCAAATGAATTCTAAAATGAAGCTTTGTTTATTCTGTCATGCCAGAGTAGACATGTCGAACCTTTTATAATCAAAAACTATACAATCTCTAAAGCTGTCTTTGACCTCCCTTCACTTCCTCTTCTACATTGTCATTGTGTATTTGTGTGTGTGTGTGTGTGTGTGTGTGTGTGTGTGTGTGTGTAGACAAATAATATGTATAGATTTTGTAAATCTGTCTTTCCTTCTGGGCTGTGAGCTACTCCATAGCATGTACTTTTTATACCTAGTGAGTAACATGAAATAACTACCCAGAAAATGTCTAGGTAAAGAATGAATAACTTCATTTGGTTCATAATCTAAATACATAAACCTATTCTAATTCTTAAAATAGATAAAATGGTACCCTAAACCTATTAAATTAAAAAACCTATTCAATCTATTAGAATTTATGTGATTTATAGTAATATATTTTTAAAAAAATGAGTAGAGATGATTTTCAGAGTAATATTACATAAAAGACTGGACTTAATGTTTTCTACAAGTCAATACAAATCATAGCTAATTGAGTTTAATTAAAACCTCTAGCAAAGTCATCAAACAGTGTCCTAGAGAACTTTATGAACATTTTAGTTTGCATTTCCATCAATATTTTAACTGGTACAAATCAATTGCAGGTACTAGTGTGGAAATTTATTCTCAGGCATCAAAGCTCAGCCTCCAAGGCAACAAAACCCTGAAACCTTGAATATACAGCATTAATTTTCTCTTCTTCTATGTCTGAAAAAAAGCAAAAAATTAAGGAATTGAAAGAAAAACACCAGTTGGAAACTCTGCATAAAAATGATACACCTCAAATTCTGGCCAGTGTTTATCTTAGATACTTATAATCCATGTATTTCAAAGCAGTTGCTGATTTTCTTCCCCTTTCTTTTTTGTAATGACATTTTAAATTTAATGATAACACCCAGGCATTTTTAATAGTTAAATCTTTCAGTTTTAGAATCAGCTGGGTGACAGCAGAGGGAGGAGTGAAGAAAAAAATATATTTAATATTTCTGATTAATAGGGAAACTAACCTTAGTTAATTAACAACATAGAACTCCTAAATTCATGAAAATGACATGTGTTGCATTTTATAAACAGTTATTCTTAAAATTTTCTAAATGTGTAGCAGTTCTAGGACACTGAAATTTTAGATTCAAATATATGAAAGCAAATAAAAATTAGGATTTATAGTTGAAAAGCATTCTGAGAGCAATCCATTTTCTCTCTTTTGGGAGGGATTCAATAGTATAATATTTATTGAGTATTGACTGTCATCCAGTTCAGCAAAGATGGTCATGCTGTCTGCTTTCATGGAGATTACAAGTTGGTGAGTGAGAGTGTGCAAGGGAATAAGTCACAGCTTGTCTTTTTTTGGGGGGGACGGGATGAAACTGCAAAACAAAATCCTTCTGAATGCACAGCACCTTTCCTTCTGCCATCACCCTAGGTCACGCTGTAGATGCACATAGCCAGCCTTCCTGAAAAGATTATCTTAGTATAATGGGTTTAATTTTTTAAATTTCTTTTCTCTCATGCCTGGACTAAAATCTGAACTTTACTATCCTGGTACTTAAGAACTTTCAAAATCTTATTAATTTACCTGTCCTCTGACTGCTCTCTTTCTAACCTGTTACCTATTATAACTTCTTTACAGCTCTTAACACAATCAGAAATGATTTTACCTATTAGGATGAAGCTTTCAAGGGCTACTGACTCCAGTATTCTTGCCTGGAGAATTCCATGGATAGAGGAGCCTCAGTTCAGTCGCTCAGTTGTGTCCAACTCTTTGAGACCCTATGGACTGTAGCACACCAGGCCTCTCTGTCCATCACTGACTCCTGGAGCTTGCTCAAACTCATGTCCATCAAGTTGGTAATGCCATCCTACCAGCTCATTCTCTGTCATCCCCTTCTCCTCCTACCTTCAATCTTTTCCAGCATCAGGATCTTTTCCAATGAGTCAGTTCTTCATATCAGGTAGCCAAAGTATTAGAGTTTCAGGTTCAGCATCAGTCCTTCCAATGAATATTCAGGACTGATTTCTTTTAGCATTGACTTGTTGGATCTCCTTGCAGTCCAAGGGACTCTCAAGAGTCTTCTCCAACACCACAGTTCAAAAGCATCAATTCTTTGGTGCTCAGCTTTCTTTATAGTCCAACTCTCACATCCATACATGACTACTGGAAAAACCATAGCATTGACTAGACGGATCTTTGTTGACAAAGTAATATCTCTGCTTTTCAATATGCTATCTAGGTTGGTCATAACTTTTCTTTCAAGGAGTCTTTTAATTTCATGGCTGCAGTCACAATCTGCAGTGATTTTGGAGCCAAAAAAAAAACAAAGTCTGTCATGGTTTCCATTGTTTCCCCATCTATTTCCCATGAAGTGATGGGACTGGATGCCATGATGTTAGTTTTCTGAATGTTGAGTTTTAAGCCAACTTTTTCACTCTCCTCTTTCACTTTCACCAAGAGGTTCTTTAGTTCTTTGCTTTCTGCCATAAGGGTGGTGTAATCTGCATATCTGAGGTTATTGATTTCTCCCGGCAATCTTGATTCCAGCTTGTGCTTCATCCAGCCCAGCATTTCTCATGATGTACTCTGCATATAAGTTAAACAAGCAGGGTGACAATATACAGCCTTGACGTACTCCTTTTCCTATTTGGAACCAGTCTGTTGTTTCATGTCCAGTTCTAACTTTTGCTTCTTGACCTGCTACAGATTTCTCAGGAGGCAGGTCAGGTGGTGTGGTATTCCCATCTCTTTCAGAATTTTCCACAGTTTGTTGTGATTCATACAGTCAAAGGCTTTGGCGTAGTCAATAAAGCAGAAATAGTTATTTTTCTGGAACTCTCTTTCTTTTTCAATGATCCAATGGATGTCAGCAGTTTGATCTCTGGGTTCCTCTGCCTTTTCTGAAACCAGCTTGAACATCTAGAAGTTCACAGTTCATGTACTGTTGAAGCCTGGCTTAGATAATTTTGAGCATTACTTTACTAGAGTGTGAGATGAGTACAATTGTGCGGTAGTTTGAGCATTCTTTGGCATTGCCTTTCTTTGGAATATGTCGAAACCAGCTCGACAAGCAGGGTTTCCAAACGCGCGATACAGCGAGAGAAGGAGCAAACGAGACACAAGAATTTAGAGAAAAGTGAGGATCAGGGGACCAATACTGCTCCAAGGTGAAGGTACTGAAACTGAATCCAAGCCAGCTTTATTATATTTTCAGCCTTGAATTAAAGAGTATGTGGGGAGTTAAACTATAACTCATGTGGCCTTCAGGGCCAAAGAACAAAATGATCATTAACCATTGAGTAATTAGGAAACAGTAATTAATAACAAATTAGTAACTAAGACTAATATTCTTATCTATAGATTTTCCACCAGATACATAAAACATGTGACTCTGAGACGCCAGTTGAAAAACAGTCTGGGGTCGGTTTTCCGACCCCAGGATCATATCTTGTTTTCAAGATTATGAACTGTCCCCTCTGGACTTGTTTCAAGAGTCTCATGCCTTATAGCATCCAGTTTATCAATAATTATAAATTTCTTTTGCAGCCCTTGCCAGGGCCTGCTTTTCTTTTATTCTTCCTGTCTCTTACAGGAATTGGAATGAAAAGTGACCTTTTCCAGTCCTGTGGCCACTGCTGAGTTTTCCAAATTTGCTGACATATTGAGTGCAGCACTTTCACAGCATCATCTTTCAGGATTTGAAATAGCTCAACTGGAATTCCATCACCTCCACTAGCTTTGTTCATAGGGATGCTCCCTAAAGTTAACTTGACTTCGCATTGTAGGATGTCTGGCTCTAGGTAAGTGATCACACCATCATGGTTATCTGGGACATGAAGATCTTTTTTTGTACAATTCTTCTATGTATTCTTGCCACCTCTTCTTAATATCTCTGCTTCTGTTAGGTTCGTACCACTTCCGTCCTTTATTGAGCCCATCTTTGCATGAAATGTTCCCTTGGTATCTAATTTTCTTGAAGAGATTGCTATTCTTTCCCGTTCTTTTGTTTTCTTCTATTTCTTTGCATTGATCACTGAGGAAGGATTTCTTAGCTCTCCTTGCTGTTTTTTGAAACTCTGCATTCAAATGAATATACCTTTACTTTTCTCCTTTGCCTTTAGCTTCTCCTCATTTCTCAGCTATTTATAAGCCCTCCTCAGACCACCATTTTGCCTTTTTACATTTCTTTTTCTTGGGGATGGTCTTGATCACTGCCTCCCATACAATGTCACAAACCTCTGTCCATAGTTCTTCAGGCACTCTGTCTAACAGATCTTATCCCTTGAATCTGTTTGTCTTTTCCACTGTATAATTGTAAAGGATTTGATTTAGGTCATACCAGAGTGGTCTAGCAGTTTTCCCTACTTTCTTCAATATCAGTCTGAATTTGGCAATAAGGAGTTTATGATCTGAGCCACAGTCAGCTCCCAGGCTTGTTTTTATTGACCATATTGAGCTTCTCCATCTTTAACTACAAAGAATATAATCAATCTGATTTCAGTATTGACCATCTTGTGATGTCCATGTATAGAGTTCTCTTGTGTTGTTGGAAGAGGGTGTTTGCTATGACCAGTGCATTCTTTTGGGAAAACTCTTTTAGACTTTGCCCTGCTTCATTCTGTACTCCAAGGCCAAATTTGCCTGTTACTTCAGAAAGCTCTTGACTTCCTACTTTTCCATTCCAGTCCCCTATAACGAAAGTTCAGTTCAGTCACTCAGTCCTGTCCGACTCTTTGCGACCCCATGAATCGCAGCATGCCAGGCCTCCCTGTCCATCACCAACTCCTGGAGTTCACCCAGACTCACGTCTATCGAGTCAGTGATTCCATCCAGCCATCTCATCCTTTGTCATCCCCTTCTCCTCCTGCCCCCAATCCCTCCCAGCATCAGAGTCTTTTCCAATGAGTCAACTCTTCGCATGAGGTGGCCAAAGTACTGGAGTTTCAGCTTGAGCATCATTCCTTCCAAAGAAATCCCAGGGCTGATCTCCTTCAGAATGGACTGGTTGGATCTCCTTGCAGTCCAAGGGACTCTCAAGAGTCTTCTCCAACACCACAGTTCAAAAGCATTAATTCTTCAGCATTCAGCCTTCTTCACAGTCCAACTCTCACATCCATACATGACCATAGGAAAAGGACATCTTTTTTGGATGTTAGTTCTAGAAGGTCATGTAGGTCTTCATAGAACCATTCAGCTTCAGCTTCTTCAGCATTACTGGTTGGGGCATAGACTTGCAATACTGTGGTATTGAATGGTTTGCCTTGGTAATGAACAGAGATCATTCTTTCATTTTTGAAATTGTATCGAAGTACTGCATTTCAGACTCATGTTGACTGTGATGGCTACTCCATTTCTTCTAAGGGATTCTTGCCCACAGTAGTAGATATAATGGTCATCTGAGTTAAATTCACCCATTCCAGTCCATTTTAGTTCACTCATTCCTGAAATGTCGATGTTCACTCTTGACTTCTCCTGTTTGACCACTTCCAATTTGCCTTGATTCATGGACCTAAGATTCAAGGTTCCTATGCAATACTGTTCTTTTCAGCGTTGGATTTGTACTTCCATCACCCATCACAGCCACAACTGGGCATTGTTTTAGCTTTGGTTCCATCTCTTCATTCTTTTTGGAGTTATTTCTCCACTTATCTTCAGTAGCAATTTGGGCACCTACCGATCTGGGGAGTTCATCTTTCAGCGTCCTATCTTTTTGCCTTTTCATACTGTTCATGGAGTTCTCAAGGCAGGAATACTGAAGTGGTTTGCCATTCCCTTCTCCAGTGGACCACATTTTGTCAGAACTCTCCACCATGACCCATCTGTCTTGGGTGACCCTAGACGGCATGGCTCATAATTTCATTGAGTTAGACAAGGCTGTGGTCCATGTGATCAGTTTGATTAGTTTTCTGTGATTCATTGTTTTTAATGGCTGGGTAACATTCTTTGTGTAAGTATACCGAATCTTCTTTATTCATTCCTCTTATATGACATCCCTCATATGGGGAATCTAAAAAGAAATGATGCAGATGAACTTACAGAACAGAAAGAGACTCACAGACTTAAAGAAAAAACATATGGAGAAGAATGGTGGAAGGGAGAGACAGGGAGTTTGGGATGGAAATGTATACACTGCTATATTTAAAATAGATGACTAACAAGGACCTACTGTAGAACACATGGAACTCTGCTTAATGTTATGTGGCAGCCTGGATGGGAGGGGTTTTGGGGGGGGAATGGGTACATGTGTATGTATGGCTGAGTCCCTTCACTGTTCACCTGAAACTATCACAACATGGTTAATCTACTATACCCAAATACAAATAAAAATTAAAAGAATAATATAGTGGAAGACCTATAGACAATAGGAAAGAGGAGCAGCTAATAGGTAAATAAGAAGCTTTACATAATTCTAGCTTGGTTGTACCAGAGCAGGGAAAGCATAATTTTTGCATCCCCCAGTATGGCATGAATGTCATCAGTTCAGTTCAGGCGCTCAGTCATGTCCGACTCTTTGAAACCCCATGAATGGCATCACGCCAGGCCTCCCTGTCCATCACCAACTCCCGGAGTTCACTCAGACTCATGTCCGAAGAGTCACTGATGCCATCCAGCCATCTTATCCTCTGTCGTCCCCTTCTCCTCCTGCCCCAATCCCTCCCAGCATCAGTCTTTTCCAATGAGTCAACTCTTCACATGAGGTGGCTGAAGTACTGGAGTTTCAGCTTTAGCATCAGTCCTTCCAATGAACATGCAGGAGTGATCTCCTTTAGGATAGACTGGTTGGATCTCCCTGCAGTGCAAGGGACTCTCAAGAGTCTTCTCCAACACCACAGTTCAAAAGCATGAATTCTTCGGTGCTCAGCTTTCTTCACAGTCCAACTCTCACATCCATACATGATCACTGGAAAAATCATAGGCTTGACAAGGTGGACCTTTGTTGGCAAAGTAATGTCTCTGCTTTTCAATATGCTATCTAGGTTGGTTATAACTTTCCTCCAAAGGAATAAGTGTCTTTTAATTTCATAGCTGCAGTCACCATCTGCAGTGATTTTGGAGCCCCAAAAATAAAGTCTGACACTGTTTCCACTGTTTCCCCATCTATTTCCCATGAAGTGATGGGACCGGATGCCATGATCTTCGTTTTCTGAATGTTGAGCTTTAAGCCAACATTCACTCTCCTCTTTCACTTTTATCAAGAGGCTTTTTAGTTCCTCTTCACTTTCTGCCATAAGGGTGGTGTCATCTGCATATCTGAGGTTATTGATATTTCTCCCAGCTTCTTGATTTCAGCTTGTGCTTCATCCAGCCTGGCATTTTGCATGATATACTCTGCATATAAGTTAAATAGGCAGGGTGATAATATGCAGCCTTGACATACTCCTTTCCCAATTTGTAACCAGTCTGTTGTTCCATGCCCAGTTCTAATTGTTGCTTCCTGACCTGCATATAGGTTTCTCAAGAGGCAGGTCAGGTGGTCTGGTATTCCCATCTCTTTCAGAATCTTCCAGTTTATTGTGTGATGCACATAGTCAAAGGCTTTGGCATAGTCAATAAAGCAGAAATAGATATTTTCCTGGAATTCTCTTGCTTTTTCTATGATCCAGCGGATGTTGGCAATTTGGTCTCTGGTTCCTCTGCCTTTTCTAAAACCAGCTTGAACATCGGGAAGTTCATGGTTCACATATTGCTGAAGCCTGGCTTGGAGAATTTTGAGCATTACTTTACTAGTGTGTGAGATGAGTGCAATTGTGTGGTAGTTTGAGCATTCTTTGGCATTGCCTTTCTTTGGGATTGGAATGAAAACTGCCCTTTTCCAGTCCTGTGGCCACTGGTGAGTTTTCCAAATTTGCTGGCATATTGAGTGGAGCACTTTCACAGTATCATCATCTTTCAGGATTTGAAATAGCTCAGCTGGAATTCCATCACCTCCACTAGCATTGTTCGTATGGATGCTTTCTAAGGCTCATTTGACTTCACATTCCAGGATGTCTGGCTCTAGGTGAGTGATCACACCATCGTGATTATCTGGGTCATGAAGCTCTTTTTTGTATAGTTCTCCTGTGTATTTTTTGCCACCTCTTCTTAATATCTTCTACTTCTGTTAGGTCCATACCATTTCTGTCCTTTATCGAGCCCATCTTTGCATGAAATGTCCCTTGGTATATCTAATTTTCTTAAAGAGATCTCTAGTCTTTCTCATTCTGTTGTTTCCCTCTATTTCTTTGCATTGATCACTGAGGAAGGCTTTCTTATCTCTCCTTGCTATTCTTTGGAACTCTGCATTCAGATGCTTATATCTTTCCTTTTCTCCTTTCGTTTTCACATTACAATTATTAATCTGATGAGGAAATTCTGTGTCATTGACGTTGATGGTCATTGGGTCTCGTGTGCTCTGTTTTAGACCATGGGGTTGTAGACCATAGTTTTTGCTAGTCAATAAACTTTAAGATTTAAAGAAGTAGGTGGTGACGGTAAAGTTTAAGGGAATATAAAGTACTACACTGACATAACAAAAATATGGGACAATGAAATATTGCCACAGTCATGGCTACCAAAGATGAGATGCCGTGGCCGCAACATAACAATTGTCAAGTTGACAGTTCATTTCTGTACAGACTTGATTGATTTACCAGTTTTCTGTTCCTTCTCGGCTCCACGTCCCCCCTTCTTTGTTTTACATTGTGATACAGGGCCTCTATTCCACAAACTTTTTTTTTTATTTCTTTGCCTTGTCAGCATCAGCCTATGGTAGGGAGGAAACTTTGGGGAGACTGCAGGACTGGGTGGAGGAACGAAAGGCTTTCTCTTCTGTTTTCTGCTTGGGTTTGGGTTTTGCTTTTGCTTGTAGTGACAGAAGGGCTGTTGTGGGGGGCAGGTCTCCTAGGCATCCCTATGGCCCTATCAACACCCCAGCAATGGGTGGTGTGTTCCTATAGCAGCCACAGCATCTCCTAACTCACGAGATTCAGGCATCTCAGTCTTCACCTGTGGGGCCCCCTCTGAGTTTCTCAAAATCTTCCTAGTTTTCTGCTCTGGGAAAGAGGACCTCTTGGTGGCCTTCCTCCCAGGAGCAACTCTTAGTTAGAATCAGTTTTTTGTTTGTTTTTGTGCTGTTAGCCTGTACTATCAATGTCACTGGAGTTAGACTCCCAGACTAGACATTGGAAATGGCAGGATTTATAAGCAAGAGGCAGGGCATCATTTGTTAATCCCAGGACCACAAAACAAAACATGGTTTATATACCTTTTCCTTCACTCAACAGTCCACTGTCTAATGAGGTGAAGATTGAGATTCAAGCAGATCTTGACCCTGTCTCAAACCTGCTCAGAACTTTTTATCAAATAACAGAATGGTTATTTCTAAGTCCCATTAATTCAGGCATTCTGAAAAAATATCTTAAAGGATATTTTTTTCAGATTAATTCTGTTTAAGGACTTCTTTTCACAGTTTAAATCTTGGAATCCAAAGATTAGAAAGCGGTCTTCACAGGATGTTGTAGCATGGAGAACAATTAAGGAATTAAAGAGTTTTATTCTATTTTAATTACCTTCATACTGAAAGTTTACATATTAAATAATTGCTTGGAAGGGGTTGAAAAAACTCAGGTAACAGAATTCCTGACCCAAGTTGATGCCAATCAAGGAAGAGCATATAAAATGCACCAGAGTAAGTACTTCTTAGAGAAGAGCTATATAGTTGCATCTTCATATTTACAACTGAAGATTAATAAGTGTCAACGAAGTTTAGGATGGAAAAGCACCACTAAGGAGGCAAAATCCCTTATGTCTTCCAATATTCAGATGCTTTGAGGATGTTAGCATAGTGATTAAGGAGCAGTCACACAGAGTCCATGTGTAACACGGCATATGGCGCATTTCCTGCCTAGCTGTGCATTTCGGTGCTCTTGTCAGCTAAAATCACCAATTCATTTTTACTGCCACTTACGAATGTGCAGATATGGATTTATTGTTTAAGTAAATTCTCAATAGTGTAATGAATCCTTTATTATTTATACTGATTGTCATCATAAAATTACTTTAAGGGATATGAGTATGAAGAGATTTGCAAATTGAAAAAAATCTTTAAAAGTACTCATGTTAACTAATATTTATTGAAAATTTTCTTAGTTATTATTTTAATTTCCTTAAATTTATAAGCTTACTTAATTTTCACAAGTGTCATTATTTTCCTGGATTTGCAGAAGTAAAAATCAAAGTAAGTAATTTGCCCATGATTACATTTAACAAGTGTAAGAATAGGGATTCAATTTCAAATATTCTTAATTAAAAAGACTGTGTACACTCTACTGTACCATTCTCAATTTAAATGTTACAGATATTTTAATAAATTGCAACTTCTATGAAAACAAAACACAGTGTACATCAATTTTGTACTATTTCTGGTAGTCAAAATAAGTGGGTTGAAGATGAGGTACTCTTGGAGATGGGTTTTAAGATATCAGTAAATTATTTGATACTTTTCCCTTCAAGAGATGGAGTTTAATCTCTGTCCTGAAGTATGGATGGTTCTTAGAGACTGACTTTTAAGTAGTCTCTATATTTTTTAGGTAGAAATATCAGAAAGGACAGCATGCTACTTCTGAGATTAGATTATAAGTAGATGGTGGCTTCCACCTTGAGTACGTGCTCAGTAACTCAGTCCTGTCTAACTCTTTGTGATTCCTTGGACTGTAGCCTGCCAGGCTGCTCTGTCTATGGAACTTTACAGGTGAGAACATTGGAACGCGTTGCTATTTCCTTCTCCAGGGGATCCTCCTGACCCAGGGATCGAACCAGTGTCTCATGCATCTCCTGGATCGGTAGGCGGGTTCTTTACCATTGTGCCATCTGGGAAGATCATCTTGAGAACACTGTCTCTCATTCTCATTCTTCCTCTTGAGTCACAACGCAGGGCAGCCCATACAATCTGCAAGAGAGATTCCTGTAGTAAGATATGCCAGCTCTGGGTTATAGCCTCACAATTGAGCTTGGAAGCTTAGCCTGGAGGCTGAACTTCATGAGCAGAAAACTGAGTGTGGAAATAGACGCTCACAACTGCAGTTTGATTCCAACCTCACAGGACATCCTGAGTCACAACCACTCAGGTAATCTCCACCTGGAATCCTAGCCTCATAAACTGAGTGAAATAGTGAATGCTTGATCTCTGTAAAATCTTAAATTTTGATGCATTTTGACAAAATAAGTTTCACTTTACAGAAACACCTATTTTAATTTCTTAGCCTTTTCATTTTGTGTTTACTTCCATTTCCCCCCAGTGATTTGCTTATATTGATGCTTTTATTTAATCTTTCATTTTCAGTATCATTATGAAAAAATAGGCATGTAAGTGCATGTCCACATACACACATACACACACACCATTTTAATTACTCTGCATTTGATTCTCTGAATTCATGGGTGTGGACAGGCAGAATTCTTGTATGTTTTTTCTTACATTGATATGTCCATGGATACATATGCATGCAGAAGTTTTGGGGGGAACTGAATATATTCTCTTTTCTCTCATTTAACTTTTTAATAAGAGGACAGTGAAAAGCAAATGCTTCTAAATCTGTCGGTAGAGGAAAATTCAAAATAGACATTATAGAAGGTATACCACATATAGAACACAAGCTCTACAGACATTACCTATGACCTGCAATGTGTTTCAGAATACACAGCCCTGGATTTGATTTAAATGAACAGATATCGAACTCTCTTACCACATGTCACCCAGTAAGATTCCAAAAAGCATCTTCTTTTAGGACAGGAGATAAAGACAATGTCATGATGCTACTTCATCTGTACAATCCATCAGATGAACTTGCTTTTGAGGAATAAGAGAAAACTAATGTGCACATATTTTTATTATGTGTGTGTAGACTTTCAGTACAGGTGTGCGTTTTCATGCATATTTTTTGTAGCACATGACTCAGTTTAAATGTTCATGGTAATTACAAATACTATCATCTTTTATTTGTCATCATTTGGTAATGTAGAAGGCTCAGATGCTACCCAAAAAAAGGAGAAAGGACTTCCAAGGATAGCATCTGTCTCATTGGCAAAGCCTGCCCCGCGTGTGATTATAGTCTTGGAATTGCCATGGAATTACCATTGGGTTTGGCACTTCTGAGATTACAACCCAGTGGATCTCTGTCTTTCTCTCTCTCTCTTTTTTTTTAAGACATCACTGACTTCCAGGTCATGTTCGCATTCTGAAAAGTGTAATTGTGTTTTGAAAAAGGTAAGCAGGCCTTCTTTACACTCTTGTGCATCTCACCATGATGTCAAGCCCTTTAGCTGCTAGACAATAACTAGAAGAGGACAGACCATGGTTGCCATATTCTTAGCATAGAAATGTGCTGTGTGGGCTGGGTGCCACTCACACTCCCACCTGGCTTGGCTATTTTTCCAGCTCACATGCTTCCTTTCTTAATTAGAATTCAAATATGCCGACAGTTTTCCTTGCTGTGAGATTGTCTCTTTCTCTCTCCTTAGTGTGGGCATCTGCATGTTATTTTATTATAAATTAAATCTTGGCTCTCTTACTAAAATTGGGTCTTTCTGACAAGAAAAATGCATGCCTGTCTGCAAATATCATCTCATTATTTCAGGTAGCTTCCCTAATGACATATTCCTATGTGTATCTACTGAAAATTGAGGATATTTTTTTCCTAATGACTAAATTGAATCAGAGGAAGTATCTTCATATTCACCTTAGTTTACCTAAATGGAAATTTCATAAACTTGGAATGATTTAGATGTTAAGTTAGAGAGCACAACCTGTAACATCAGATTTCTTGAGTCCTTTAATTTATTGCATATAGAATTAAAAGAGAAATAAAGACTAATGGTTAAAAATGAACATACTGATGAGGTAACATTTACAAGCACATTTAGGCTCATCAGTATTTAGTAAAAACATTCAAGGCATGGTGACATAATAAAACATCTGAATTCTGGTTTAATCAAGGAACAATAATAAAGGGACCTCACATTGCCCCAAACTAAATAACTAAATAATGTAGCTGAATGGCTTGGTTAGGACAAAATACAGTCTTTTTTCCCCTCTAAAGGCAATTTCATAACAACATGGAGATACCAAGATGGTAAGTGACATATCAATTTTCATGTGGATCTGCAGATTATAGATTCTTTTGGATGAATTCTGAGTTATTAAGTACTTCAATGTTTTCTGAAAGTCAGAGTATGTACCCTTCCACTAAAATAACCTTCAAGAAAAGCGATCCTAAAACCTAACGGAAATTCACAAGCTTAAGAACAAAGCACTACCTCTGCAAAGTCCACTTATACTCCACTTTAAAATGCAACTCCAACAGAGAATGCATTGTCTTGATCTATTTTGAGAAGAGGTGACTCTAATATCAACTGCCACCTCACGAGTCTTGGGGCAGAAAGAAGTGGAGAGGAAGCTGGACACACTTTTCAGAGTTAGTTTTAAGCAGCACGATCTATCAGGTACAGTTCAGTCCTTTAACAGATGAAGGTATTAAATCCAATCAGATTTCCGACAATGTCTTCCCTGATGTGCAAACAGCAGCTTTCAGACATTATCTCCACAGTCATGAGAACCTAACAAAACTGCCCCTGATGGAAGCTTTCAGTCCTAATGAGCAACTGAGTAATATAGCTTAAAAGAAAGCCAACTAAGGATAGCCCTGCTGACATGCTAGCCATCAATAACTGTTTGAAATGCTTAATGGATACTAGCATACTGAAACCTCCTTGTTTCTACTAAGAGAAAGCCATAAACTGTTGTATTTGTTAGGCATGGAAACTAGGCACAAAATTGGTCTGTTTTTATTGGTTCTCTGAGAAGACACTTGGACCATTCTGAGACTTCACAGAGATTATGTACCTGAGGGGTACTCCTGTGTTATTAAACTGATAAAATAACAAGGGCGAGTCATTTTTTTTAAAGGCAGGTTACCCTCCTCATTCTCTATTTCGATTCAGTCTGTCTCAACTGTTTGGCTGGATGTCTGGTCTAATGAAACTTGCTTTTCATTAAGCGGCTGGTGACAGCTTGAGAGTCATTGTGCTGTGATGCAGCAAATGACCCACTTTTAAATGGGTTAATGATCAAACATTAATGGGAAAACTCATTGAAAACAAGCCATCTTCTATTAGTAGTATTGACCACACGATGGTTAATTGTCTCTTTCCTACCTTTTAAAATAGAATGCTTCTTTTAACACACAATTCCAAAATGTATGCTTTCCAGGTTCTTGTATACCCCATCTCTGTTTGAAATACTAACTCCTCTGGGTTATTAAACCAACCCCCTCGTGCCCTTTACCCTCACATAGGTGCACCTTGCTGGGTCCTGTCCACTGCCATGCTAACCACATCACTCCCTTCACAGAAATTTTTCTAATGGATTCCTCTCCATCTTTGCACATCTGTTTTCTTCTTCCATCTTCACCTCTTGGCATACCCAAGGAGAAGGGGCACATTTTGACCCACAGGCTGCTATTCTGTCATTTTGATCCAACCACTGGACGCACATATAAAGTCTGGAGGAGAAGCTCATGTCACTTTGATATGACCAGTATGGATGGCTCCAATGCAGGATGTATTTCCCATTTGCATTCACAAAGTAAACATACAAAGGACATTTTCGTTCCCCCAACTTGTCATATTTTATAGATCCAAACATGGTACGACTTCCTCTCCCCACCCCCTTTCTCATCATTTTGCTTACGGAGTATTTTGTAGAGCAAGAGAGCTGGTGTGAGAGGGAATTCACCAGGTTTAGGCAGCAGTGAGGTAGGCTCAGACAGTCAGCTATATGGAGGTCGGGGGAGCCTTTTTTAGAGCAAGTGAACAAAAAGAGCACCCTTCTTTCATGCCTTTCTAGAACAATATTTGAAAACTCTATTACATAAATTTGCCTCACCAAGAGAGCTTTTTGTGCTTTCCTGTGCTAAGAAAATCAATATTATCAGTGACTCCATTCCTTTGGCTGCCCAAAATATGGCAATCTGACTCATACAGAGTTACTTCCATCAAGAGATAGGAAAGTGAAACCAGTGTACATCCTTTCCTTTAATTACATGCACCATGATACAAAGTGACCTAATATCTGGATTCTTTTTTAGCTTTAAAAAAAAATGCACACATGACTTCCAAATCCTAGCTGATTTTCAATTCTCATTCTGTATAGAAAATTTCCTTCCCAGATTTTGGTTATGTACATAATGGAATCTATAACCAAGATTGGCTATAGTATGTTAGTAGATTCAAGTTTTTTTTTTTTTTCCTGATAAATTATTTATTTCCTTGAATTTGGGATTAAGAATAAACAGAGTCACCTATGCATTTTTGGTTGTAAATATCAGATCCCTATTTTGGATACTGTAAGCAGAGATGAAATTTATGAAGCATATCAGAATCTCACAGAAGCAACATAAAGCTGACAAGAGAAAAACAAAAATAAGGGAAACTTGGCTACAGAAACGACATTCAACTCATGCTCTAGGAAGCATCTAAGGGCACTGATGCTGGCATGTGGCCCCCGTGGCACTACCCGTGAACACATGTGACTGGCAGAGCAAAGGTATTATGGGCCCAGCCTGGCCACCAGGATGTAGAGACAAGGAGTTAAGGTCCATAACAGGAGGTGGGAAACCCTTCCACCAATAGTCTGCCTGATGTCAAATACCCACATATAGGAAAATAATTTACATTATGGGAGGCAAACAAAATAAATCACAATCCATGAACACATACTAATCAATGGAAACCCTCAGGGCCTTTCCTTTCCACCAAATAGTAACACCAGTTACATGTTGTATAACTGTTCAGTGTGTGCCAAGTTAAGAGAGGACTGGTCATCATCTGTGACACCTTATGATTCCCTAGGTCCTGCCATCCAATGCATGTTTGAAAACATTTGCAGAATCAATTTGTTCATCTTCAAAAATCTCTGATCCTAAAATAACCCATTATAATGCGTCCTTGTTGTAATAGGCAGAATAGTGCCTTAACCTCTACCCCCAAATTGCCTACCTTCTAACCTCCATGATAAGTGACTGTTTCACCTTACCTGGCAACAGGGCTTTGCTGATGGGGTCGATGTAAAAGACTTGATGGGGTGTATCCTGGATTGTCTGGGTGGGTCAAATTGAATCAGGGGCATCCTTGAAAAGCACAGATTCTTTCCCAGCTGTAGTCAAAGAGAGATATAATGAAGTGAGATCATATATATGAAACATTACTGGCTTTGCAGATGAAGAAAGGAAGCCACAAGCCAAGGAGTGAAGCAGCCTCTAGAAATTGGAAAAGACAAGGAAAAGGATTCTCCCTGGAGCCTTCAGGAAAGAACACAGCCTTGCCAAATACCTTGATTTAGCCCAGTGAGATCTGTTGAACTTCTGACTTTCAGAACTGTGCCAAAATTTTTTTTGAGATGCTAAGCTTGTGGTCATTTGTTACTGTGGTCCTCTGTTACGGCAGCAACAGAGAATAACATGATCATTCTTCTGTGGAGTAAATGGAGTGTGTCTTCTGTGTTACAGCTAGAGCAGGTGAGTCTCAGGGACGGTGAAGATTTACTTAATAACAAATGAAATTCAGATATCAGCAGCTAAAGTGATCTGCTTCTCTAGTAATCTGATACAAATTTGAAAGGGTTAAATAATAACATAAAATAATAAATAAGGGTTTTTCTAGTAGCCATGTACATATGTGAGAGTTGGACTATAAAGAAGGCTGAGGGCCAAAGAATTGATGCTTTTGAACTGTGGTGTTGGAGAAGACTCTTGAGAGTCCCTTGGACTGCAAGGAGATCCAACCAGTCCATCTTAAAGGAAGTCAGTCCTTAATATTCATTGGCAGGACTGATGCTGAAGCTGGAGCTCCAATACTTTGGCCACCTGATGTGGAGATGTGACTCATTGGAAAAGACCCTGATGCTGGGAGGGATTGGGGGCAGGAGGAGAAGGGGACGGCAGAGGATGAGATGGCTGGATGGCATCACCAACTCGATGGACATGAGTTTGAGTAAACTCCAGGAGGTAGTGAAAGACAGAAGAGTCTGGCATGCAGCAGTCCATGGTGTCCCGAAGAGTCAGACACGACTTAGTGACTGAACTGAAGTTGCTCAGTAAAAATTCAGAATTCCTAAGGATTAATGTTATGTTAACACCAAGAGAAGGGGATTGCTATTATGCAGAGTGTGCTATTGGTTTTACTTGAAAACAAAATATGCAGACAAAAGACATCTGTAATTGAAGCTAAATTTTCAGTGTTCTAGTTGTCTAATCATATAGAATTTATATCATGCTTTATGTAAACATTTTCAAGCATATAAATTTGGGGGGTGATCTCTACCTCACAGTGCATGCTGCATTACAGGCTATGCACCCTACAGTATGGGCTGTTAGTGTTATAAGTAATTATCTAGAAGCTAAACAAAGAAATATTAGTGCTTACCAAATTTAATGAATCCTAGAGCTGGTAGGTTGGAGAAGGAAATGGCAACCCACTCTAGTATTCTTGCTTGGACAATCCCATGGACAGAGGAGCCTAGCAAGCTACAGCTGATGGGGTCACAGAAGAGTCAGACATGACTTGGCAATTAAAAAGCAACAAGAGCTGGTAGGAAGCTTTTGTTCCAAAATGACATTCCAAAATGTCATTATCAAATACTGACAATTTGTTTCCAGTACATACCCTTAGTAAAATTATATCATAAATTGGTAAATTCACTGTTCAAAGACTAAAATATGGACAATTATTCCTTCCTGACTGTCAGTCCCTGATAATGTAAAATGTTGTGAATGGGTTCAGTGTAACATAATCCTACACAGTGGCATTGTTAACACTTGAGTTTATGTATTCCCATTCTGTTTTAATGTAGTTTTGTAAATCTGTAGTAATACACTCATTTCTCAAATTCAGGGAAAATACATAAGAAAAGAATACTCATACTGAAATTGTGGACTTTTTCTTGTCAAAGGAAGGTTAACAGACAGATGAAATATTGACAGGCGAATTTCATTCTTAATATAAACTACAACATTAAAAAAAATAAAATTCCACTTAGCAAAACCTCAATTTATTATAACTGAGATTAAATCCATAGAAATTTAGTGAAATATACCAAAACAGTATTACGTACATGTTTTTCTCATATAACAACTATACAGTTTAATGCTTTGAACTTCAGTTCAGTTCAGTCGCTCATTCATGTCCGACTCTTTGCGACCCCATGAGCTGCAGCATGCCAGGCATCCCTGTCCAAAAACAATTCCCAGAGCCCACCCAAACTCATGTCCATTGAGTTGGTGATGCTATCCAACCATCTCATCCTCTGTTGTCGTCCCCTTCTCCTCCTGCCCCCAGTCCCTCGCAGCATCACGGTCTTTTCCAATGAGTCAGATCTTCCCATCAAGTGGCCAAGGTATTGGAGTTTCAGCTTCAGCATCAGTCCTTCCAATGAATATTCAGGACTGACTTCCTTTAAGATGGACTGGTTGGATATCCTTGCAGTCCAAGGGACTCTCAAGAGTCTTCTCCAACACCACAGTTCAAAAGCATCAATTCTTTGGCCCTCAGCCTTCTTTATAGTCCAACTCTCACATCCATACATGACTACTGGAAAAACCATAGCCTTGACTAGACGGACCTTTGTTGACAAAGTAGTGTCTCTGCTTTTCAATATGCTGTCTAGTTTGGTCATAACTTTCCTTCCTAGGAGTAAGCGTCTTTTAATTTCATGGCTGCAGTCACCATCTGCAGTGATTTTGGAGCCCCAAAAATAAAGTCTCTCTGTTTCCACTGTTTCCCCATCTATTTCCCATGAAGTGATGGGACCAGATGCCATGATCTTCATTTTCTGAATGTTAAGCTTTAAGCCAGCTTTTTCACTCTCCTCTTTTATGTTCATCAAGAGGCTTTTTAGTTCCTCTTCACTTTCTGCCATAAGAGTGGTGTCATCTGCATATCTGAGGTGATTGATGTTTCTATTGGCAATCTTGATTCCAGCTTGTGCTTCTTCCAGCCTAGCACTTCTCATGATGTACTCTGCATATAAGTTAAATAAGCAGGGTGACAATATACAGCCTTGACGTACTCCTTTTCCTACTTGGAACCAGTCTGTTGTTCTATGTCCAGTTCTAACTGTTGCTTCCTGACCTGCATACAGGTTTCTCAAGAGGCAGGTCAGGTGGTCTGGTATTCCCATCTCTTTCAGAATTTTCCACAGTTTATTGTGATCCACACAGTCAAAGGCTTTGGCATAGTCAATAAAGCAGAAATAGATGTTTTTCTGGAACTCTCTTGCTTTTTCGATGCTCCAGCGGATATTGGCAATTTGATCTCTGGTCCCTCTGCCTTTTCTAAAACCAGCTTGAACATCTGGAAGTTCATGGTTCATGTATTGCTAAAGCCTGGCTTGGAGAATTTTGAGCATTACTTTACCAGCGTGTGAGATGAGTGCCATTGTGTGGTAGTTTGAGCATTCTTTGGTATTTCCTTGCTTTGAACTTACATTCACATAATTGGAATAAATAATATTTTTGAACTCATAGAGGTTTAAATAGTGCCACTATGACTTTTTTCCTCTGTACTTTTGGACTTAATTATAGCATTAGTTTGATTGTTTTTATAGTTGATTTAAATAAGAATTTTGAAAACAGTTATATATATAAATCCTGGAGACCAATTCTATATTTCTGTGGGATTCAGGATGTCAAGCACTTTATAGTCTCATGTTTTAATAATGTATTTTTTGGAAATAGGCTATATATAGATAGATACAGAGCAGACATCATGGTTGTACCGCTTAAAGAATTTTAACCGCAAAATACCATCTGGATCAAGAAATGGAATATTTTCAGCACTATAGACCATCTCTCATACCTTCATTCTTTCTTCTCTCCAGAAAAGTATCCACTATCCTGATTTCTAATACCAGAGGTGAATTTTGAAGATTTTCAATTTTTGTATATGTCATACCTGTGTCTTCTTTTATCTCTGTCATCTTAAATGGATGCTTCTTGAGACAGACATCATATTGTAGCAGTTTTTAATTTCATTTTTCTTGTTATTTTTCATTTTATGAATATACCAAAATGTATTCACCCTTCCTATTTTGGTAGGCATTGGCAGTGAGTTTTGTGCTTAGCTCTTGCTTTATAATCTTCTCATTCACATATGTCTGTCGGTACATATAATACATATTTCTGTGCCTGTATAACCAGGAGTATAGTTGCTGAGTCACAGGGTATATGTTAGTTCAGATTTAGCACATATTGCAGATGGCTTCCTAAAATGGAAATAATAACGTACATTTCAACAGCAAGGCATATGACTTCTGGTTACCCCAAGCCCTAGTTGACACATACATTCTATTTTGGCTGCATGGTGGTACTTTGTTATTAACTTGCCTGATACTGAGTTTGAACATCTTTTCATATGTTTATTTAGAAGTCCTGAGCAAAGAGTGTTTAATTCAAGCAAAATAGTGGGGTCATAGAAATTTGAAGGAGGTTCTTCAAGGGAGGCTGCATGTGTGTGTTGCATGGGGAAGAACAGATACAAGGATTTGTTAGACAAAAATGACATTGAGGGGAAGAGAGGAAGACTTTAGATATAAGGTGGTTCAGAGTAGTGATGGTTGTTGTGGTTTAATCACTTGTTCGTGTCCAAGTGATACCTGACATGAAAAACCCTCACGAAATGTTGTTGCACAAGGGTCCAAGGTGTCTTGAGCAGAAAATAAACAAGGCAATTAATGGGAGAAAAAATTATGAAAAAAGATGTCAAAGGGGTTAAATGTCCTTAGTAAAGAGATGACATTCTACTATTTAGAAAATAAATATGTAAATTTGATGTTGTTGTAAATAACACCAGTTAGAAAAACAATCATAATAATTGAAACCTGATATAATTTCTGAGGAATAAAGAACATATTTTATGTTCCTCTTAATGTTAGATTTATTTTGCTTATTTTTGCTGCATGTAACATTTCTATCTTGTAGAAATCTGTGCGTGCCCATAAAGTAGACAGATTTAGATCCCATTAATGATTAATAATGTTTCAAAATTGAAATCCGTGATTCATTGTTTGTACAGAGTAAGCTCTAATATCATGAATGAATAATGGAAAATATTACACAAAAGAATTCATACTCATTCTATGAATAAAATGGTAGACAGCTTTTGGATCAGCCACACAAATTACTTCACCAAAGAAGCCAGTCTGTACACAAAAAGGAAAATTGAGTTTAAGGCTACTAGATGAAAATTTTAAAAAACAGTGGAATTTTCCATATAATGAATATTTAGATCAGTTCTGCTTTCAAAAACATTATCTTGCTTTAATTTGTCATAAATTTATAGAGTTAGACCACCATGGATTCAGCTCTTACTAGCCATACATAAGTCAATGACCTTCAAAAAATTGCTTAAATCACATGAACCTCACAGTCCTACTTGTAATATGGAAATATGACCATTTACATTTTTAAACGTTTGCATTTTTAAAGAAGAAATGACTGGCACAAAACAACATTATCACGTTAGTTGATGGTTCCATTTTCTAATTATTGTTTTTCTCTAATTCCTCAGGTAACCTCCATTTCACTCTCAAATACTTAAGGAATTCTTGTTTGAAAGGAAGACAAATATAGCTGTCCTGCTTTTATTCCACAAAGTCATTGAAAGACTAGATATGTTGAAATTTTAGGGCTTTCGGTAAAATTCCATAACTTAATAAATGTGCCATGGAAATACTATAAAGTTAAAATATCTGTTGATACTTGCCCAAACTTAAAAGACTCAAAAAAGTGCTATGCAATCACTATGTTTTCTCATTTCCTTAAAATTCTTGACTAGTAGAGGAATAGCTGATCCATAGTTTTATACAGTGATAAAAAGGATTTATAGATTTTCATTTCAAATTGCCAGTTATGGGGTTCTTATTTTTTTAAAAAGATAGTGTGATGAAATGCTTCTCCTTTTAAACCACTGGCTTTTAACAGCCTTAGGATAACATAGGTTTTAATTTTTTTTGTGGTGGATTCATTTTGATATTTGGCAAAACTAATACAATTATGTAAAGTTTAAAAATAAAATAAAATTAAAAAAAATGAACCAACTTAATATGTAGTAGGTAAAAGTGATTTCTGGTGACACATGGCAGTGCTTATTGTCTTCTCATTATCCAAATACCTCATGGGCTTATTTCTTTTCAATTCTGTAGCATACCTTCTTAGTGTTCTTTGCCTGAACTTCTATGTTTCAGTTCAGTTCAGTCGCTCAGTCATGTCCGACTCTTTGCAACCCCATGAATCACAGCTCACCAGGCCTCCCTGTCCATCACCAACTCTCGGAGTTCACTCAGACTTTCGTCCATTGAGTCAGTGATGCCATCCAGCTATCTCATCCTTTGTCGTCCCCTTCTCCTCCTGCCCCCAATCCCTCCCAGCATCAGAGTCTTTTCCAATGAGTCAACTCTTCGCATGAGGTGGCCAAAGTACTGGAGTTTCAGCTTCAGCATCATTCCCTCCAAAGAAATTCCAGGGCTGATCTCCTTCAGAATGGACTGGTTGGATCTCCTTGCAGTCCAAGGGACTCTCAAGAGTCTTCTCCAACACCACAGTTCAAAACCATCAATTCCTTGGCGCTCAGCTTTCTTCACAGTCCAACTCTCACATCCATACATGACCACTGGAAAAACCATAGCCTTGACTAGACGGACCTTTGTTGGCAAAGTAATGTCTCTGCTTTTCAATATACTATCTTGGAACATAAGGTTGGTCATAACTTTTCTTCCAAGGAGTAAGCGTCTTTTAATTTCATGGCTGCAGTCACCATTTGCAGTGATTTTGGAGCCCAAAAAAATAAAGCCTGACACTGTTTCCACTGTTTCCCCATCTATTTCCCATGTAATACATGAACTGTGAACTTCCAGATGTTCAAGCTGGTTTTAGAAAAGGCAGAGGAACCAGAGATCAAATTGCCAACATCTGCTGGATCATCGAAAAAGCAAGAGAGTTCCAGAAAAACATCTATTTCTGCTTTATTGACTGTGCCAAAGCCTTTGACTGTGTGGATCACAATAAACTGTGGAAAATTCTGAAAGAGATGGGAATACCAGACCACCTGACCTGCCTCTTGAGAAACCTGTATGCAGGTCAGGAAGCAACAGTTAGAACTGGACGTGGAACAACAGACTGGTTCCAAGTAGGAAAAGGAGTACGTCAAGGCTGTATATTGTCACCCTGCTTATTTAACTTGTATGCAGAGTACATCATGAGAAAGGCTGGGCTGGAAGAAGCACAAGCTGGAATCAATATTGCCAATAGAAACATCAATCACCTCAGATATGCAGATGACACCACCCTTATGGCGGAAAGTGAAGAGGAACTAAAAATCCTCTTGATGAAAGTGAAAGTGGAGAGTGAAAAAGTTGGCTTCAAGCTCAACATTCTATGTTTACTTCCTTGGAATTTGCCTTCTCACTTTACATTATCCTATGAAATCTCTTTTTCAGCCACAAGTACATTTAGTATCTGCTCACTGATGACCCTAAAAAATGCCTGTACTCTGCCCTGCCTCCTGAGACCTGACTTTTACATCTGTTTGCACACCTGCATGTAGGTGAGGAGTCTTGTGTCCAACTGAATGTGCCCACAAGAGCATACTTCGGTGTTCTTGTGATCCAACCTAGAAACCCAAAAGATGCCTTGACTTTCCATTTCCCCTTCCTGCCCATCACCTCAGCTCCATTTTCTGAATCACTGAATCCTGAGTACCTCCTCATCCATCTTTGACTCTCAGACCTTGCTGTAATTGCCCAAATGACACGATTCCTTATCAGCTTTTGCAACAGACTCTATTCATTATTTGTATTCACACTTGACACATCACCCACACATTCTTCTCTCAATAGTCTGAGTGATGGTTACTATGTGAACAGTCTATTATCCATTCTCCTGTTTAAAATCTGTACATCAATTTACTATTAAATTATTTTGAAATACAGCTAATATATAAAAGTGTGTAAAACATGAAATAAAGGTAAAGAGCAACAGTAAAATAAATAGCTGTGTACCTACAACACCAGGGCTTCCCTGGTGGATCAATGGTAAAGAATCCACCTGCCAAGGGGACACGGGTTCGATCCCTGGTCCAGGAAGATCCTCTGGAGAAGGAGATGGCAAGCCACTCCAGTATTCTTGCCTGGGAAATCCACGGACAGAGGAGCCTGATGGGTCATGGAGTCAAAAGAGTCAGTCGGTCATGACTTAGCAACTGAACAACACATACAACCAAGTCACAGCTTAGGACATTAAATGCAGGTTCCAGTATCCACTCCTGACCACTCCTTTTTTTCTCCTTGAAATCAACCACTATCTTGAACCTATCCTGCCCTACATCCTCTATTTCCTTCCTTATCCAATTATGCCTCCCTAATTAAAACTCTCGGAGAAGGCAATGGCACCCCACTCCAGTACTCTTGACTGGAAAATCCCATGGGCAGAGGAGCCTGGTAGGCTGCAGTCCATGGGGTCACTAAATTCTATCAAGTGGTGTGTACCTTAGACACCGTATAACTGGAAATCACACTTTATCATCTAAGACAGACTTCCTTCACTCCATAATATGCTTCTGAGAATCAAGGCTTCTGAGAATGAGGTTTTGTTTCTTTTTTTTTTTTTTTTTCTGTGATATCCATTCTAGACTGATGTACATTCTGTTTTCAATATTTTGCTATTATGACCATTTTTACTATTAACTCTCTTGTAACTATCCTGGTTCACATGTGTGAGAGATTCTCTAGCTACATGCTCCATAGTGTAGGTCCTGCATTAGAGGGAACAGGACAGAGCTTCCCAAACAACACTGTGCTTTAGAATCACCTGCTGCTACTGCTGCTTCTAAGTCACTTCAGTTGTGTCCGACTCTGTGTGACCCCATAGACGGCAGCCCACCAGGCTCCCCCATCCCTGGGATTCTCCAGGCAAGAACACTGGAGTGGGTTGCCATTTCCTTCTCCAATGCATGAAAGTGAAAAGTGAAAGGGAAGTCACTCAGTCATGTCCGACTCTTTGTGACCCCATGGACTGCAGCCTACCAGGCTCCTCCATCCATGGGATTTTCCAGGCAAGAGTACTAGAGTGGGGTGCCATTGCCTTCTCCATTAAAATCACCTAGGAGCGTCCAAAGCTTGCGCCCAGGTCTCATCAATTAAGTCAGACTGGCTGGAGGTGGAGCCACAAATCACAAGTTTATAAAGACCCCAGATGATTCCTGTGTGCACCCATTTGGGAGCTGTGGGGATAAGGGTCAGCTTTGCGGAGTGTTGCCAAAAATGCTTTTCAAATCGGTCGTGTTCATCTCTCCAACTCTGGCAGCAGTGGGTAAGTGTTTAAGTTTTTCCATATCTTCAACAGAATTTTGTATGAATTGATTTTTTAGATTTTTGTCAAGCTAGCAGATGAGCAATAGCATTTACAGGGGTTTTAGTTTGTATCGCCCTTGGTTTCTTGTGAAGCTGAACATGTATTTTAACTTCTAGGTGGGCTGTTTCTGTTTTCTCATCCTTAAAAATTATTTTTAGGCATCTGCTTGGCATTACAGAGGCTTATTTCTCTAAATGATTTGATAGAAAATATTTGTATTTTATGGAAAATCTTTTGATATTTATACATTTTTATCTGGCTATCAGAGTTCTGCCCAATTGCTAGGTTTTTAAATTCCTTCTCTCCCCAAATTATGAAATTGATCAATTTTTTTAGAGACAGGAGAATTTGTTATGTGGATTATTATGCTTTTTCACCTCAAATCTCAGTGGAGTCTAACATTTTTAAATTGAACTATCCATGTGTTCCTTGAATAAGCCTTCTGTGTCTATCATATTATTTCAGTGTACAGCTAAATTCTGTTTGCTAATATGTGGTAAATTTGAATCAATTATTTTGAAGTGACATCTGTCAATAATTGTATGTGCATTTACATGTGGTACGTATTTTTTCAGGTTTATTTTAATGCATATTATTATTTTTTTACTCCAGAAAGCGTTTCTTCTATATTTTTAAGAAAATAACTTATTTTCCAATGTGGAATAGTTTTGTTTATAAGACACTGAAGTTAAACAGTTAAGTCTACATGATAAGAAGCATCCTAACTCACTAGATAAAAAGTTTAGCTTTATATTCTAGCCATGCTACCTTCTGCAATTCACATACCAGCTGTGTGTGGGTGGGTTCTTTCTGATAACAAAGCAAGAAAAATTAGTTAAAAGCATTCTCCGTGAGCTTTTCTTTTTTGTCTGTTTGTTCTTAAAGGATCAAGTAAAGGTAAACCTGATACATCTAACCAAGTGACTGTATAGAAGGGGCAGGGCAAAGGCTAAGACCGCAGCTGGTGGAGCCACAGTGCCTGAATTTAAATCCTATTTCTGCCACATACTAGCGCTGTGATCTGGGGGAGCTTTTGTTCCTGCGTGCCTCCGGTTTCTCGTCTGTAAAATAGGCCAGGTGGTAGTAGCCAGAATATAGGTTGGCAACGTGGATTCAATAGTTCACATTTGCAAAGTACTTAAAATAGTTCTCTGTTGCCCTGGTGGCTCAGCGGTAAAGAATCCGCCTGCCAGTGCCAGAGACGAGGGTTCAGTCCCTGGGTTGGGAAGATCCCTTGGAGAAGGCAATGGCTCCCCACTCCAGTATTCTTGCCTGGGAAATCCCATGGACAGAGGAGCCTGGCAGGCTACAGTCCATGGGGTGGCAAAGAGTCGGACACCATTTAGTGAATAAACAACAACAACAACAACAGCAAATAAAGTAGTTCTTGGCACAGAGTAGTACTGCATACAGGTTGCTAAGTAACTAATTAAGAGAACGTGTGAATTCTATTTCATCTCCCTTGTCTCCCACCTGAGGCTGCCTGCACCACCTTCTAGAATCCTAACTGGGAGATGAGTTCATACACTTGGCTTTTAATCTACATGTTAAGTTCTATAGGAGTACATGGAATACAGGATTTTTTTTTTTTTCCTGATACTGAGATGAGTAGCTATCTGGCTTGTTTCTTGGCTTTTGAAGTATTTTAGAGGTAAAATAATTTCTTCCTTAAGGATATTTCCCCTCTCCTTTCTGCCATTACTTGTTCAGGACGTCATTAGTTCCCGATGGTTATTCTCCTTGGCTCTCTCTCAGTTTTTCTCCCTCAAAGACACAAGATGTGCGTCCAGCTCTTCTTTTGACTTCCGAGTGTTCACGTCTTTGGCGCTGGTGAGCAAGGACTTGTTTGGAAAGAGACAGTCTTTGCACCAATACTAGTCTCTTCTCTTACTCCATTTTTTCTCAATGAGGGGAGGGCATCCTGAGGTGTGTTAAGATTCTTCCTCTGAGTATGGCTTTCTGATGAGGGATTAGAGAAGCTGCTTGTCAATTCTGTCAGTTCGATTTTAGGATTAATAACTGTATAAAACAAGTCTACCAGAAAAAAATCCCCAAGAGGTGCCTAAACATATGTAGCAAAACTAATGGTGTGTAAAATACTAAGTTTTTATATCAGTTTCTCATTAAAAATAGCTAAGTCTGATGAAATGTGCAGATGAAATTTTTACTTAATATGTATGGAAAAAGAGATCTTTATTTCCTAGTGACTAATAGCTATGTTTGGAGTTGCATATGTACACATGTGTTGTCCATCACAATAACCATACCATTTTTGTCTGATGTCCTACTTCTAAATAGAGAAATGTCACAATGATAAGTTCCTGGCAACCAGTGTATGTCCCTGTAACTTACATATTTACAGACTCATCCTAAAGCTCATCCTAAAATGTATTTCATTTTAGGAATAGAAATAACACCGCTTGAAAATACCTTGCCTGCATTCGGCATTTTCAGAGTAAGGTATAATTATCTTCCATTGTTTCTTTTCTGACTTAAAAACAGTTTTAGCTCATCTATGCAGACTCTAGAAATTTCCGCTTAATGGTAAAGGTCAGTGAAACAACTGAAATAGAGGTACTTAGAAAAAAGACAAAAACTCCTTTTACACAGGAAAGTAATCAAAACTTTTTATGATAGGCCAATTGTTGCAGAAAAAGAAACCTATTTTGAAAATGAAAAAAGAGAGGCTTCATCAACTCCGTTCTTACAGGGTACATTATCTGATCAAGTATTTCACCAAGTGTTTCACTAAAGTTCATCTTCATCTGTGTCTAGATTTCAGTATTATTTCCACAGTTCTTGAACACTGGTGCTCTTTCTTTTTTTTCAGCCCTAAAAATGGAGTTGTCAGAACAGCAAAGAAACATAGCATCTGACAGAACTGTAGGAGCCAACGTTACTTCATTAACTGAAAAAATTCTTAAGTTATAAAATTGTGAATCTAAATCTGTTTGAATGAAATTCTCCTCAGGTCAAATAAGAAATATAACTTTGAGGGCTTACCCTGTTCTTCGATCTATCATTGATCTCTAGATGTCCATATGAAATAAATGATTTTTTTTTAAGACTCTAAAAATCACTATTCTTTCAGTTCATGAACTACAGAATTTATTGTCTTTACAGGTACACTTGTGTTTTAACATAAGCTTTTGTTTTACTGCTCCCAGAACTATTCATAGTTATGTTAAGAAAGCTTCTTCTAGCATTTTTATTGTAGAAATCAGCTATGTTCTTGATTGGCTAAATTAAGATTCAGTGTAGTCATATATATTTCAGCTGTCTCACCAGGCAGGTAAAGGTTCAAGAGAAAACACTCATGGCCACAATAGAAGAGTATGGACAGGGAAAAAGTCCTGTCTTCTTCTTAATTTAACATCATTGACCTTGAAGATAATTTTCTTGTATGCCTATCTATACCACTTTGTATTTTCACTTAAAAGTTATCAGTTAAGAGACCCATAAAAGCGGATATATATAGTTGTATTCCTATTTATGTAAAGTTCAAAACAGATGAAATGAATGGTTAAGGATACATAGTGATAAAAGCAAGGAAGGTATTTCTAGAAAGGTTCAGTTCAGTTCAGTTCAGTTGCTCAGTCATGTCTGACTCTTCACGACCCCATGAATCGCAGCATGCCAGGCCTCCCTGTCCATCACCAACTCCCGGAGTTCACTCAGACTCACATCCATCGAGTCAGTGATGCCATCCAGCCATCTCATCCTCTGTCGTCCCCTTCTCCTCCTGTCCCCAATCTCTCCCAGCATCAGAGTCTTTCCCAATGAGTCAACTCTTTGCATGAGGTGGCCAAAGTACTGGAGTTTCAGCTTTAGCATCATTTCCTCCAAAGAAATCCCAGGGCTGATATCCTTCAGAATGGACTGGTTGAATCTCCTTGCAGTCCGGGAAGTGACTAATTTAATGGATGTATTCAATAGCAGGAGCTGTGATGTTGGAATGAAAGCTATATCTACTTCTTGACTTGGGTGGTATGATAATGGCATTCTCTGTGCACTAATTTCTCAAGATGCACATTTTTATTTTATGATTTCCTCTATTTATATTTTCTTCCAATTAAAATTTTAATGGTAACAAAAGATTACCTTATAGAACAATTCTAATACAGTCAGAGCAAAAGTAAGGTAAATTTGATTGAAATGTTAAGTATTTTATTGATTAAAAACAAGTATAAAATAGAATAAAATTTCTAGCTCTATTTAATTTTAAAGAGCAGAAAAAGTAATCTAATGCCCTTATTTCTCCAGTTCTGGCTTGGCCTTAAAATGGAGTTGACAATTTAACATTATAAATAGAATTGACAAAAAAAAAGTTGTAATTGTTGTTAACTTCACCTATATGTGTATATGTGAGATTATATGCTGAGACTGGAATTATAGGCAACAATATAAATTATTTTTCCAGATAAGCATCTCTTATTATAGTTTAAACCCTGAGTTGAAATAAAGAAGCTTAAATTTAGACAAATATGGATCAATATTTGTTAAAGTTTGTTGATATAGCATCAGGTATCTAGGAACTAACCTTAAATTCCTCAATCTTTTTTTATATTTTCAATTTTTTTTCATAACTGTAACTCTCAACTGACAGAATACTAGATATCACATGATTAATAAAAAACACTAGCAAACATTTCCAAATGTATACACACTTTACAGATAATTTAGAATGGAAGTTCTTAATGTCTGAATTAGTTGTTTGAATTGATATTTACATTTTATATGTTATAAAATATTTTTGATATCAAAATAGCACAGCATTTTAAAAGGAAAATGTAGAATCAATGACTTGTGACAATTTAGATGTTAAATACTTCAAAAGCTAATGATTACATTTAGAGTTATAGAACACATTTTTCTTGGCTGATGCTGATTTATATAGATGTTCCTTGATTGAAAGCCTCTATTAACTCCTATAGGATTTGTAGAAGACAGGTAAATATAGTGTTCTTACTCAAGCACTTAGAGTTATTTTTCCAGGCTGTATATGCTACTTAATATTCACTTAGGTAAGACTTTTGAGCAAGAATTTTTAAGTGCAGTGAAGAATCTAAATTCAAAATTTTAATTCATTTAAAGGTATTTATATCATTGGTATACACATCAAAAACAAGCTAATGACTAAATAGAGGTCAGTTAAGTCCATTGAACTATTGTAATAACTATCAAAATAAAAAACAAACTCTGCACACACTTTGAGAAAGGTTCATATGAGACCCTGTACATTCCAGTTTCATCTACAAACAAGAAAGTATCAGGAAGAAATGAAAATGTTTTCCCTGTATTTAAAGATGATTTTTTTCAGAAATACAAATAGCATTTATACTTTCACTTGAAAAATGTGTCCCCAGATCTTTCTTCAGTACAAAAATTAGGCATAAAAAGAGGCAGGGGGGATAAAATTCAGTTTATGTTTGAGACAGCCTCATGCAACAGAAAATGCCAAAAGCTAGTGGTGTAAGGAAAAAAATTGCCTTAGGTCATACCTGAGACCTCTCAGCAAAGGTGAAGAAATCTGCGTATCTGAGACATGCAGGGTGTAGCTATCTATGACCTGAATCAAATGTCCGGGGTGGGCAGTACAGTTGCTGTTAAGGGGTGAGGATGATTACCTTCCTCTAGAGTAAGTGGTGACTGACTAAAGCAATAGAAAGAAAGGAAAAAAAAAAAAAAAAAAGCTCCCAAACCTGGAGTTCTTAATTAAAAAAAAAAATGCTTGCATAGTCTTTCAATCATTACAAATGCTAATCAGATAATAGGTTTAAATAACTTATACCTAAAGAAGCATTTTTTTACATTGTAGAAAGGAATTGTTGAATTTCTTCAATAATTTCAAGTCTTTCACTGATACTTGCATTTCTATATGACCGGGATCCTTGTAAGAAAAGAGACACAGGGAAGGTCACATGAGGATGGAGACAGTGACGTCAAGATGATAAACCCCAAGGATGGCCAGTAGGGATGAGAAGCTAGGACAGGCAAGGGAGGTTCCTCCCCTAGATCGCTCATAGCGGGAACCAGCCCTGCTGAAGCTCTTTGTTTTGGACTTAACGGCTTCCAGAATTGTGGGGCAGTACAGTTCTGTGGCTTTAAGCCATCCAGGTTTGGGGGCTTTGACTTTTGCCTCCCCATTCTGTGTCATGTGAAACTAACCCAGAACTGACACAGCTGCCACGGGAAACCAATACAGATACGTGGGAATATCTTCCCCGTGAGCAGAAAAAATCTACTAGAATTGTGGTGGATGGATATATTCCTTCAGTGTCTTGCGTGCGTGCTAAGTCGCTTCAGTCTCGCCTGACTGCGACCCTCTGTGGACTGTAGCTCACCAGGCTCCTCTGTCCATGGGATCTCCAGCCAAGAATACTGGAGTGGGTTGCTATTCCCTTCTCCTGGGGATCTTTCAAACCCAGGGATCAAATCCCAGACTCTTAAGTCTCCTGCATTGACAGGAAGATTGTTTTTTTTTTTCTACCGTTAGTGCCACCTGGGAAGTACGGTGAATTCTCTGTAAATACCCATTCAAATGGATTGATAACTTGGGTCATAGTTGGGGGTGGGTGGGTGGGGGAGTAGGGAAGAAATGCAAAGTAATATTTGCACTTTCTTTTGCATGATTATTTGTTAGAATCTATAAAGAATAAAAAAATCATCCAAAAAATCACAGTACTCTTAAAAATACATGGATATGGAAGGGCTACCAAGAGAGATCAGCCACAGGACTTTGCTCTTTACCCTTGGTACAAGCGTCTGGTTCTCTGGCCCATGGCGTGTTTAGACACAGAAGCATAAAGGGTGAGTGTGCATCTCTGTTAACTACCAGATGGTGTTCCTTAATGGATTTATTTTTTTCTATATGACATTCTTGATATATTCTATTACATTAATCTCTTATAAAAGATCTTCAAATTATGAAGAGAAGCTGTGTGTATGTGTGGGTGTAGATGGATGGATGTGTCTGTGTTTTTGTAATAAATAGTCTTTGTCATGAGCATTTCCCTGGAGGCTTATTTTAGAACTGTCTGACTTGTCACTTGCCCAGATAGTCTGTCCTGCCTCGCTTTCATATGGACTTCTACTTCATTCTTAGGTTATGCATTTTGACACTCCATCTGGCATTGAGATCCTTCACAGAGCTCACAGTAGAACAAATAGCCTGTCTCTTTAGAAGCTGAAAGTTTTGAATAATCTGTCTTCTCCAACCATTTGGAGATTTGTTCCCTGTCCTCCTAATGATAGTGAGCCCTCAAGAGCAGCACGTGTGATTGGATCCTTGGGATGTGTGAGGGCACATGTCTCTTCCTCTGATAACCTTGAGAGTGCCAGCCTACCTCGGAGCACGTGGAAAAAGCATAAAACCCAGAGGACTTGAAGAGGCTGTCAGCTAGGAATACACTGTTAGGATAGATGGAACAGTTCCTATTTATGCATAATGGAAGTTATTTCTTAACAAATGCTGAATGTTTATTAGCTATCAAAGAAAAATTTGTTTTATAATCTTTATTTCTGAGTTGTTGATATGTATGAATGGCAAAGTGAAGTCTTTGATCACTATTTTCTTATTATGGTATCAAAATATATGGCATGGATAATGTTCAGAATATTCCAAATATTTTTTTTAATTCATTAAGTTTTAAGGCATTAGTCAGCTATTCAATTTCCTAAGTTGCAGTTTGGGATATTTTATGACATACATTAATGATTTTAATTTTACTTATTACCCTTTTCACCTTTGTCCATTGAGCTGGTAATAGCATCAAACCATTATTGCAATATTTTTTGCAGAAACTTTAAGGATTTCAATAACAAAATTGCTTATAAAAATGTTATATGTAGCTTACTTCTCATTTTAAAAATTAAATTTTTGAAGGTTTCCTTATTGTTATAGGTAATAAAAATCAGTTTGTCTTTTTATGAGTTTTATATTATAACCATTTGCCAATAAAATACAGAATGAGCTTTCTCAGATTTTAGGTGTTTCACTCTGGATATTAATAAATGTATATCAAGTATATTTCAGAAGATAAAGTGTTTTATTTTTTGCTTAGTTACATTTTTTTGCTGATTACAAAATGTAACTTTGGAAAAACAAATTATATAAATAAAAATCATCCTGAATAACACCACTGAATGTTAGCTTCTATAAATCTTCTAGAATAGTGTTTTATTATACACACATGTATGTGTATTTCTGTCTGTGTGTAGTTCAGGATTTTTCTGACTGCTTTAAAAATTTTTACTTCTGGTACTAACAAAAGATGTTAGCTTAACAAATCCCAAGACTACAGATTTTTAACAAACTATCAACAATTATGAATCTTGAGATCTTTTTCTTTCAGTTTTATTCTTTGGAATATTCATTTTGACTTTCAAAATCAATCCTTGCAGTTCAATATTTTTTTATTTTAAAGTATTTTTCTTTTAATAGGTTAGGCATTTGTGATTATATTTTATAATATATTATGCTTTAAAATATTTTTATGGGTTTAAACTTTTTGGTTTGTTTTTATTATTTTGATTGTGTGTTTTAAAGGTCTGTGTTTGTGTTTTATTTATTACATTTATAAGTATTACTTTATGTAATACTCTTTTTTTTTTTTTTTAAATTTTATTTTATTTTTAAACTTTACATAACTGTATTAGATTTGCCAAATATCAAAATGAATCCGCCACAGGTTTACATGTGTTCCCCATCCTGAACCCTCCTCCCTCCTCCCTCCCCATTCCATCCCTCTGGGTCATCCCAGTGCACCAGCCCCAAGCATCCAGTATCGTGCATCGAACCTGGACTGGCAACTCATTTCATACATGATATTTTACATGTTTCAATGCCATTCTCCCAAATCTTCCCACCCTCTCCCTCTCCCACAGAGTCCATAAGACTGTTCTATACACCATTGCAACGGAAAGAATAAAATACTTAGGAATATATCTACCTAAAGAATCTAAAGACCTATATATAGAAAACTATAAAACACTGGTGAAAGAAATCAAAGAGGACACTAACAGATGGAGAAATATACCATGTTCATGGATTGGAAGAATCAATGTAGTGAAAATGAGTATACTACCCAAAGCAATCTATAGATTCAATGCAATCCCTATCAAGCTACCAACAGCATTCTTCACAGAGCTAGAACAAATAATTTCACAATTTGTATGGAAAAACAAAAAACCTCGAATAGCCAAAGCGATCTTGAGAAAGAAGAATGGAACTGGAGGAATCAACCTACCTGACTTCAGGCTCTACTACAAAGCCACAGTTATCAAGACAGTATGGTACTGGCACAAAGACAGAAATATAGATCAATGGAACAAAATAGAAAGCCCAGAGATAAATCCACGCACATATGGACACCTTATCTTCGACAAAGGAGGCAAGAATATACAATGGATTAAAGACAATCTCTTTAACAAGTGGTGCTGGGAACTCTGGTCAACCACTTGTAAAAGAATGAAACTAGAACACTTTCTAACACCATACACAAAAATAAACTCAAAATGGATTAAAGATCTAAACGTAAGACCAGAAACTATAAAACTCCTAGAGGAGAACATAGGCAAAACACTCTCTGACATACATCACAGCAGGATCCTCTATGACCCACCTCCCAGAATATTGGAAATAAAAGCAAAAATAAACAAATGGGACCTAATTAACCTTAAAAGCTTCTGCACATCAAAGGAAACTATTAGCAAGGTGAAAAGACAGCCTTCAGAATGGGAGAAGATAATAGCAAATGAAGCAACTGACAAACAACTAATCTCGAGAATATACAAGCAACTCCTACAGCTCAACTCCAGAAAAATAAATGACCCAATCAAAAAATGGGCCAAAGAACTAAATAGACATTTCTCCAAAGAAGACATACAGATGGCTAACAAACACATGAAAAGATGCTCAACATCACTCATTATCAGAGAAATGCAAATCAAAACCACTATGAGCTACCATTTCACACCAGTCAGAATGGCTGCAATCCAAAAGTCTACAAATAATAAATGCTGGAGAGGGTGTAGAAAAGGGAACCCTCTTACACTGTTGGTGGGAATGCAAACTAGTACAGCCACTATGGAGAACAGTGTGGAGATTCCTTAAAAAACTGGAAATAGACATGCCTTATGATCCAGCAATCCCACTGCTGGGCATACACACTGAGGAAACCAGAAGGGAAAGAGACACGTGTACCCCAATGTTCATCGCAGCACTGTTTATAATAGCCAGGACATGGAAGCAACCTAGATGTCCATCAGCAGATGAATGGATAAGAAAGCTGTGGTACATATACACAATGGAGTATTATTCAGCCATTAAAAAGAATACATTTGAATCAGTTCTAATGAGGTGGATGAAACTGGAGCCTATTATACAGAGTGAAGTAAGCCAGAAAGAAAAACACCAATACAGTATACTAACGCATATATATGTAATACTCTTAATCCTCTGTTTTAAATAGTAAATGTTAATTTCCTTCTATGAGTAATAAAATTAGGTATTTCTTTTTCCTTCCCATTCTTTTACCCATTCTCTTTTCCATTCATTTTGATTGATTATAATATATTTCTTGGTGCTTCCCATGTGACGCTAGTGTAAAGAACCCTGCCTGCCAATGCAGGAGACATTAGAGATGTGGGTTTGATCCCTGGGTTGGAAAGATCCCCTGGAGGAGAGCCTGGCAACCCACTCCAGTATTCTTGCCTGGAGAAATCAATCCCATGGACAGAATATCCTGGAGGGTGGCACTCCAAGGGTCACAAACATTCAGACATGACTGAAATGACTTAACACACACACACAATATATTTCTTAATGTTTAACTTTTTACTGTTTCATTTCTTATGACTCTATTATTTTCTACATCTAAGTAATGTATCTTAAATCCCAGCTACATAAGATGAAGTTGTCTAACTTCTATATTGTCAAAATTCATACCACTTTCACTTGATTCTGTAAACATAATCCCACATCTATGTTACTCTTGGTCCTATGGTTATATAGGATTAATATTCACCATTACTTTTCCTTATCTCTTACTTGGATGAAGTTCTTAATCTGTCTTTTTTTTTTACTGTTTGCTGTTATATTAATATGTGGGTGATAAAATGGCCAGCTAAAATTTTTATTATGTGGCATTGTCTTTTTTCAGTTCTTGTAGACAATGCTCAATTTTTAATGACTGGGTCAATACGCACATACACTCATGCACACACACAGTGATGATCATCAGAAACCAATCTAAATGCATTTCTTGACAATTCTCTAGTGTCTCTCTGTCTAACCATAAGTTTGAGGACACTTGCATTCATATAATCACACAAATGAGGAGGACCTGATGAAACCATGGCAAGTTCTAGAGCCATGCTTCCTAAACAGCTGAATCTCCTGGTGATTTTATTAGAGTGTAGATTTTGATTCAGTGTATCTGCAGTGGAATTGCAGTTCTAAAATGCTGCCGGGTCCTACTGTCGTTGCTGATTCTAAGACCGTATTTTATGCAACAAAATGAAGTAAGGAAGTCCTGTTGAGTGGACCCTGGATGGGCCTCTCATGCTCAGCACTTTTTTTTTCTTTTTAATTTCTGTTGGAATATAGTTGATTTGCAATGTTTTGTTAGTTTCTACTGTAGAGCAAAGAGAATCAGCTATACATATACATATATCCTCCCCCAACCCTTTTTTAAAATTTCCTTCCCATTTACCACAGAGCATTAAGTACAGTTCCCTGTGCTGGACTGTAGGTTCTGATTACTATATACATAGTAGTGTATATATGTCAATCCAAATCTCTCAATTTATCCCACCCTCTCTTTCCCCCTTGGTATTAATATGTCTGTTCTCTATGTGTCTGTCTCTACTTCTTTGCAAATAGGTTCATCTGTACCATTTTTCTAGACTCCAAATTTATGCATTAATATACAGTATTTGGTTTTCTCTTTCTGACTTCACTCTGTATGACTGTCTCTAGGTCCATCCACATGTCTATTAAATGGCACAATTTCATTCCTTTTTATGGTTGAGGAATACTCTATTGTATTTATGTACCACATCTTCTTTACCCATCTCTCTGTTGATGGACATTTAGGTTGCTTCCATATCCTGGCTATTGTAAATAGTGTTTCAGTAAACGTTGGGGTGCAAGCATCTTTTTGAATGAAGGTTTTCTCTGGGTATATACCCAGGAGTGGAATTGCTGGGTCATATGATGGTTCTGTTTTCAGTTTAAGGAACCTCCATACTTTTCTCCATATTGGCTGTATCAATTACATTCCCACTGACAGTGTTAAGAGGGCTCCCTTTTCTATATACTATAGAAATAAATAATTTCCTATATAATAATATAATAACACATAATAAATAATATACTATAGAAATAAATAAATGCTATATTCTAGCATTTATTGTCTATAGATTTCTTGATGATGGCCATTCTGACTGGCATCAGGTGATACTTCATTGTACTTCTGATTTGCATTTCTCTGACAATTAGTAATGTTGAGCATCTTATACATGTCTGTTGGTCATCTGTATGTCTTCTTTGGAGAAAAGTCTATTTAGGTATTCTGTCTATTTTATAATTGTGTGTTTTTTGTTTTTTGTTTTTTTTGCTATTGAGCTACATGAACTGTTTGTATATTTTGGACATTAATCTCTTGTCCGTTGCTTCATTTGCAAATATTTTCTCCCATTCTGAGTGTTGTATTTTCATTTTGTTTATGATTTCTTTTGCCATACAAAAGCTTTTAAGTTTAATTGGGTCCCATTTGTTTTTGTTTTTATTTTCATTACTCTAGGAGGTGGATCAAAAAAGATCTTGCTGTGATTTATGTCAGAGCATTCCGCCTGTGTTTTCCTCTAAGAGTTTTATAGTGTCTGGCCTTACATTTAGGTCTTTAATCTGTTTTGAGTTTATTTGTGTGTGTGGTGTTAGGGAATGTTCCAGTTTCATTCTTGTACATGTAACTGTCCAGTTTTCCCAGCAACACTGATTGAAGAAGCTGTCTTTTCTCCATTGTATATTCTTGCCTCCTTTGTCATAGATTAGGTGGGCATAGGTGTACGAGTTTATCTCTGGGCTTTCTGTCTTGTTCCATTGATCTATATTTCTGCTTCTGTTGCAGTGCCACACCATCTTGATTACTGCAGCTTTGTAGGATGGTGTGAAGTCAGGGAGCTTGATTTGTCCAGCTCTGGTTTTCTTTAAGATTGCTTTGGCTATTTGGAATCTTTTGTGTTTTCCATACAAATTGTAATTTTGTTTTTCTAAGTCTGTGAAAAATGCCATTGATAATTTGATAGGGATTTCTTTGAATCTGTAGATTGCTTTGGGTGGTATAGTCATTTTTACAATATTGATTCTTCCAATCAAGAACATGGTAAATCTCTTCATCTGTTTTTGTCGTCTTTGATTCCTTTCATTAATATCTTATAGTTTTCTGAGTATTTATCTTTTGCCTCAGGTAGGTTTCAGTTCAGTCACCGACTCTTTGAGACCCCATGAATCGCAGCAACAGGCCTCCCTGTCCATCACCAACTCCCGGAGTTCACTCAGACTCACATCCATCGAGTCAGTGATGCCATCCAGCCATCTCATCCTCTGTCGTCCCCTTCCCCTCCTGCCCCCAATCCCTCCCAGCATCAGAGTCTTTTCCAATGAGTCAACTCTTCGCATGAGGTGGCCAACTCCTAGGTATTTTATTCTTTTGGTTGCAATGGTAAATGGGATTGTTTCCTTAATTTCTCTTTCTGATATTTTGTTGTTAGCATATAGGAGTGCTAGAGATATTTATGCAATTTTGTATCCTGCGACTTTACCAAATTCATTGATTAGCACCAGTAGTATTCTGGTGGTTTCTTTAGGATTTTCTTTCTATGGTATGAATTTGAGCAAACTCTGGGAGACAGTGAAGGACAGGGAAGCCTGGGGTGCTGCAGTCTATGGGGTCACAAAGTGTTGACAGGACTCAGCAACTGAAAAACAACAATGTATAGTATCATGTCATTTGCAAACAGTAACACTTTTACTTCTTTTCCTGTTTGTACTTGTTTTTTTATTTTCTTTTTCTTCTCTGGTTGCTGTGGCTAGAACTTCCAAAACTATATTGAAGAATAGTGGCAAGATTGGACATCATTGTGTTGTTCCTGATCTTAAGAGAAAATGCTTTCAGTTTTTCATCATTGTGAATGATGTTCGAGTCTACGGCCATTCCACCCTGAATGTGCCTGATCGCGGAAGCAAAGCAGCGTCTTGGATGTCCAAGTACTTGGATGGGTGACCACCTGGGAATACTTGTTGTGGTAAGCTTTAAATGTTTGTTGTGTTTTGTTTTTTTTTTAATGACTTTGAATATATTGAGGTAGGTTCCCTCTATGCCCACTTTCTGGGGAGATTTTTTTTTTTTTTTATCATAAATGGGTTTCAAATTTTGTCAAAAGTTTTCTCTGCATCTATTGAGATGATAATATGGTTTTTTATACTTTAATTTGTTAGTATGGTGTATCACATTGATTTACATATATTGCAGAATCCCTGCATCGTTGGGATAAATCCTACTTGATCATGATGTATGTCCTTTGAATGTGTTGTTGGATTCTGGTTGCTAGTATTTTGTGGAGGATTTTAGTGTCTATGTTCATCAGTGGTACTGGTCTGTAATTTTCTGTAATTTTGGGGGGAATATGTCTTTGGTTTTGGTATCAGGGTGATGGTGGCCTTTAGCACGAGCTTGGGAGTGTTCTTCCCTCTGCAATTTTTTGAAATTTTGAGAAGAATGGGTATTAACTCCTTTCTAAATTTTTGATATAATTCACCCATGAAGCCATCTGGTCCTGGACTTTTGTTTGTTGGAAGATTTTAAATCACAGTTTTCAACTTCATTGTGTGTGATTGGTCTGTTTATATTTTCTATTTCTTCCTGGTTCAATCTTATAAGATTGTACCATCCTAAGAATTTGCCCATTTTTGTCAGGTTGTCCATTTTATTGGCATATAGTTGCTTCTAGACATCTCTTATTAGTAGATTATCAAATACAAACATCCACATTTATGGTTTTATAAATGCAATATGAATACAGAAGTCAATACAAGAGTATGGTGATTCTCATTTTGTTATACACTGTAAACAATTTAATAAATTGGTACACATGGCACAGTGTGAAACATGGAAATTTGGCTGAAGTTTTATGGCTTACAAAAGGAAGTTTGTGCATGCACACACACACGCTCATACACATGAGCTAAATATAATGAATTTTCAGGAAGAAGTGATTGGGATCATAGCATGTCTAGCAAATGCCCTTTAGAGGGTTTTCATTCATTTGCTAGGACTTAAAGTGGTCTTCCCTAGTAGCTCAGTCAGTGGTAAAGAATCCACTTGCCAGTGGAGGAGACGCAAGAGACTTGGGTTTGATCCTGGGTGGGGAAGATCCCCTGGAGAAGGAAGTGGTAACCCGCTCCAGTACTCTTACATGGGAAAGCCCACAGATACAGGAGGCTGGTGGGCTATCGTCCATGAGGTCACACAGAGTTGGACACGACTAAGCATGCATGCACACACACAATGGTTTGTTCTCACTGAGGTAAATGCCAGCCTGCCTTGCCTTTTGGGAAGAGCTAGAGATACTTGAGATGTCAGGCTTAAGTCATATCCTCCATCTCCTGATATCTGAAAGGATGCATCATTTGAGTTTAATGCAGTCAAGTATAACCTCTGCAGATTTATATGGCAGATGCTCAGTTTTCGCAAGACTTCAATCCAGGTATTCATGGGATTTCATTTGAAAACCTAAAAATGATCTATTTGTTTGAGCACTAGCAGGCTAAAGATAGAGAAGTGACCTAATTTTTGGAGTGAACCTAAGCATGGGACCCCTGGTAGCTCAAGGTCTTAGAGACTTATTGGTACAGTGTCATGGGGAACCAGTTATATAATTTATTTATGCTAGAATTCAGTGTGATGTCTTTTACTGTGGATGTTCTCATTTAATATTTATAACAGACATATGGGTATGGTTCTTTTTAATTTTTCCTTTTCCTATGAAAAGTCCAGAGTCAGCAAGATTGTCACTTGTCCAAACAGCATGCCAAGAAATGAGAGTTAGAACTTGACTAAGTACTTCACGTAACAAATGGTAGCGCTTTTTAAAATGCACTATCCATTCATTGTTCATTTGATCATTTGCTTCCTTGTTGTATATTTGCATATTTGTTCATTGGTTTATATTATGCTTTTCTGGCTTTCCTAGTGTGATAATTGGATAATCTTTGATACACACACACACACACATATATTTTAATGAGAGTGGTAGCTTGGTAATTGGGTTCATATAAAGGGAAATCTCCAAAAGGTGCCCATCCCCAAATATACACATTATAGATATATTTTGTCTAGTTAGAATGTATATGCTGCTTGGTTAAAGATTTTTCAGATGATCCTACTGAAAGTTTCCATTTGTGCCCAAGAATGGAGAAAAGGTATTTAAGGAGAGGTTGTCAGAAGGCTTGTCAGAGTTCCCTGGGTACCAGCTGTCAGCCAATAGGATAAGAGGGACCAGGGAGCTGCTCAGAAAGATGCTTCTGCACCACTCTGCCATGTCCTGAGATAGGCGGTAACATAGGGACTGTGAAGCAAGGGCCCTGTGGTGCCTTATTATCAGTGTGCAGACTTAGTCTCGAACCAACGCTGCCCAAGTCTTACTTGCTTCCTCTAGAACATTCATTAATAAAGGTGCACTGGTCTGAAAGTGTTGTGGGGAACTTTTACCAGGGTGCTGTATACAGTATTCAAAAAGAATAATGTGGAAAGGTACTTGGCAAAAGTGTAGGAATAAAAAACTAAACTCAATTTCCATAAATGGCTAGCATCCATTTATAGTGTAGTGTTTTTGTTCCCTGCAGATGCTGTAGCTCAATTTCTTCCACAAGATTCAGCACAAAGGTGGCTGGTTAGCTCAGTTGGCTATCAATGGTGCTAACAACAATATGTAAACACTTGCAAAATGATGGAGAATATTTGAGAAGTAATAAGCTTTAAAGGCAGTTCAGAGGAAGCTGCAATACTTATTTTTATTAAATGTACATGTTGAAGTAAAGAAGAATAATCTTCGAAGAATGGCAATCTTGGTGCTGCAATGCAATTTAGAGGCAAATAATTTGAAACAAATGCACTTTTTCTATCTTCTAATTAAGATAAAGCTCTTAATCAGGAAAATGTTACCAAATAGACAAAATTATTTCTATGCAAAGGCTACTTTAAGTTTCTTATGTGTAATACATTTTGTGTAAGAAACAGTCCTTAATTATAAGTCTGGTTATATGCTTTGTCTTTGGCCACTTTTTGCTACTTCCTAAACCCATTGTGGGGTTGCGGGGTTGGGGGTGGACAGAAACTGGAGAACAAGTTATAAACAACAGTACACAGGAAAGAGTGGATAAAATTCTAATTCATCCATTTTGATATTTCATTAAAGATAGCAATAGATATCTAACAATACAGACAATTGACAGTTTAAATGAATTTTCAGATATTTTGTGACTTTCAGTTTGAAATGAATGGAAGAGAAAATTCCTTTAAATCAGTTTAGAAAAGAGTATTATATAATAAAATATGCAAATATATTTCACATTTGTCATCATTGGTGCTAAGAATTCAACTCAAATGAGTGTTCCTACCTGTGGTTTGAGTCTGCACACAGGAATTCAAGCATCTGTTGTTTACAGCAAAGATATTTTTACTCAGAGAATATTAACAAAGTTCATACTTCTTGAAAAATAAATTAGTACGAGTTGCGAACATTTTATTTTATACTGCCATATCATTTTTATACCTCTCAGTAGCAAAAAGGAACTGTCATAGATGATTTCCAAAATTTATGATTTTTTTTTTCCTACTGCAAGGAAGCACTTATCTAAGCAATGGAAACTTCCAATTAATACTAAAGTATTTCTAATGAGGAAGTGAACAAATTTGGGGCACAAAAGTTCAAAAAGTGATTAAGTGAGCAAGTAAATGCTGCATTTAAATAAGAGACTACAAGTTCCCCTGAGATATCAAGCAACAACACACACCCATAAAGGATATCGCTACCCCAGTAGCGGTGCTAGGAGTGCCCAGGAACCCTGAGATGCTAGGTGTACAGTAGATGGTAACTCTTGTCATGTGACAATCCTCCCCCATCTAGAGATGATGGACTTATTTATTCATTTATTTTTATTTCATTTTCAACCTTTATTGATATATAATTGACATGAAACATTGTATCAATTTAAACAATGGTATCAATTAAACACAATGAAACGTGTATATCATGATGATTTGATGCATGCATACATTGTGACATGATTACTGCAGTAAGGTTAGCTAACATCCCAGTGAATTTCACTGTCACTAAAACAAGGTCAGTTCAGTTCAGTCGCTCAGTTGTGTCTCTTTGAGACCTCATGGACTGCAGCATGCCAGACGTATGTGGTATTATGGTTCAACCTTGGGAGAAGGCAATGGCACCCCACTCCTGGACTGTTGCCCAGAAAATCCCATGGATGGAGGAGCCTGGTAGGCTGCAGTCCATGGGGTCGCTAAGAGTCAGACACGACTGAGTGACTTCACTTTCACTTTCCACTTTCATGCATTGGAGAAGGAAATGGCAACCCACTCCAGTGTTCTTGCCTGGAGAATCCCATGGACGGAGAAGCCTGGTGGGCTGCAGTCCATGGGGTCGCTAGAGTCGGACACAACTGAGCGACTTCACTTTCACTTTTCACTTTCATGCATTGGAAAAGGAAATGGCAACCCACTCCAGTGTTCTTGCCTGGAGAATCCCATGGACAGAGAAGCCTGGTAGGCTGCAGTCCATGGAGTCACACAGAGTCGGACACGACTAAAGAGACTTGGCAGCTAGTCCATCATGTTCCAGTGGCTATGAAACAACTACTCTCAAGTTAGTGCCATCAAACAACCATTGATTTTACTCAGATTCTGTTGGTTAGGAATTCCAGAAGGGCACAGAGTGGGAATTGTCTCTGTTCCTTGATGTGTGAAGCTCCTTCGTAAGGTGTGAAGGCTGAAGAGTGGAATCTTACGACTCACTCACTCATGTGTCAGTGACTGGTTCAGTACTGATGCTCTAAGACGCAGGTGGAAGCCGGGCTGCTGGGGCATCTGTCTGTGTTTGCGTTGGTCTTGGGACCTCTCCAACAAGATTGCTTCAAGGCCACCAGATTTCTTACACAGTGACTCAGGGCTCAAAGTTGTATTCCAAAAGAGAGAGTCAGGAGGAACCTAAATCACCTTTCCTAACCTGGCATTAAGGCTGGCTCTCCTGTATTTATTAAATAATAATAAAAGACAAGAACAAACATATGAGATGTTTTTCAGTGTTTATAATGTGTGCTCTTTTCCAACCTACTAAAAAAGCAAAAGTAATGGCATGACATCCCTGACAATCTTTCTGAAATAAAAGTGAGAGGTGAGTTATTTTGAGACCAGGAAGCTGTAATTAGATCATGCACAGGGAGAAGAATGTGTTTTTGTTGCTCCTTCCTATCATGAACTTGGGTGGGAGGATGGGAAGCTTCAAGTTCTGCTGGTAATTAAAAAAAGGAACATTTCAAGGAAAACAGAGGCTTAAGAAATTAGAGTAATATCAGATCCTTATTTTCTGTTACCAACAGAAAATAAAGGGAATTTATTCAAAGAAACTTGCCGGACAAATGTAACTCCCAACTTTGACTTTAATTCATTGCCTTTAAAATATACGCACCAATTAATTTGTAACTTGCAAACTAGACTGGAGTTTCCCTTCATCTTTGGTGGTAAATTCCCATAGAACATGAGGGAGTTTGGCTAATATAAGTATCAAGAATTTGTGCCCAAATTTGGACATTCCTGTGTGTCATGTTTCAATATCTCAGACTTTGCCTCTGAGCCTGGTAGGCTGCAGTCCATGGGGTGGCTAAGAGTTGGGCACGACTGAGTGACTTCACTTTCACTTTTCACTTTCATGCATTGGAGAAGGAAATGGCTGCCGGGAGCCGGCGTGAGGAACTCCCTCCGTGGCAAAGGTCATGAGGAAGGAGGCTTGACATACGCAAAGGCGGGATCGAGCCTCAGGAGTCCCCTGGAAATTCTCGAGCATCTACCCTCAAAACCAGAGTCTGCCTACTTTACTGCTTTGTGCTCTCACCTACACCTCTGACTTTAAGGGGGGCTGTCCCCCACCACCTCACTCTGAAAAAGAGTTAACTTACAGCTCCAGTTAATAATAATTCCTGGGTGTGATAGGAGTGTTTCAACCTACAAACTCCTCTGAAGGTTCTCTAGCCTGCCTGACAGGCTTGTCCGGCCACATGTGATTGCTCACAGCCCCCCAACCGTGAGAGGCACGAGATGTTTTAAACCTTCTAAAAACAGGTTCTTTAGAGAAGTTAGAAAACTATTAGTATAAGTATAGTGGGCTGATTGGAAGTTGTATTGGTGAAGGGTTTTTCATTTGTTGAGCCAATGTTTACTGCTAAGTCTCCACATCCCCTGCCCTTATACACATTAATGAATATAACTAACATATAAGAGATATAAGTATTAACCTTGATATTAATCACGTTAGACCTTAGGCTAAGCAAATTCTTTCCTTAATTAAAACCCACTACACCCTCACCGTATAGGAATGTAACTTTATTTGGTACCTTCGGAAGGTGGCGTCTGTTTAAGAATAATCACCCCTGGAGAAATAAGTGTGCTGGTTGACTGACCGCTGTCACAAGGAGAGGGTCATAAATTGTCAGCAGGTCCCCTGGCCAGAAGATGATGTAACACCCCTAAGACCTCTGTATACATTTGTATGAAGCACCTGACTTTTATCAGGACAGCTGACCCCATTTGACTTTTGTATAACATCTCAGTGTATAAAAACAGACCCTGGAAAAATAAAAAATGGGATCAGTTCCTTGAAAGACTGGTCTCCCCATGTCATTCTTTCTCTCACCTTCTGGCTGAATCCCCATCTGGAACCTGGAGGATCGTCAAGCTTACTAATTATGCCTGGGCTTCTAAAATCTGACCAGGGAGGCCTTAGTGTCCCCTCTCCTTCGGGAGAATGGGAGGACGCCTGCGGCCTATGTAGGTGATGTAAATTCCTTGCCCTGGAATTTTATTAGCTTTCCACATAAACCAAGTTATTCAGCCTCTTTTCTCCACTGAATTTTCTCACTGAGCTATCCTTATTCTATTACTCTTTATATCTCTAATTAATATTTAATTAAAGCTATTGTATCCTGATCGCCGAAGCCATCTCCCCTTCAAATTCCCTGGATCCACCAGGGCTGGACCCCGGCAAATGGCAACCCACTCCAGTGTTCTTGCCTGGAGAATCCCAGGGATGGCGGAGCCTGGTGGACTGCCATCTATGGGTCGCACAGAGTCGGAGATGACCGAGGCGACTTAGCAGCAGCAGCATATGCTATTTAGTAAGTAATCATTAATTACATGCGTCTTTCAAGATAGGGAAATGTAGATATATATCCTGATCGTTTTTAAGTTTATTGTTGTTGTTTAGTGGCTCAGCTGTGTCTGACTCTTTGCTACCCCATGGACTGTAGCCTGCTATGTTCCTCTGTCTGTGGGATTTCCCAGGCAAGAATCCTGGAGTGGGTTGCCATTTTTCTTCTCCACTCTAAGTAAACATGCTATTATTATTTGGTTAATTTGTATCTCAAAATAAGCAGTAGTATCTGGGAAGGGCTACAAGAGCATGATAGCTTAAAAATTCAAGAGTTGTAAGAGCATTGCAATTAAAAAAAAAAGTTAAATGTAGATACATAGGCATTTACACAGTTTGAAAAGTGATAGCAAGTTCAATTATATGCCCTGATAGTAGAATAAAAGGTGAGATAAATAAAATTAATTTCTTTAATGAATTTATTAAGAACATATTTTATCCTCAAAGTGAAATCCTGCTACACAAATATTACAAGTAAAAAAACAGGGATGCTTAAGGAATTTTAATACAAATTATTACGTGTAAGTTATTGCATAAATGCAGTGTCTAAAAAATCCCTATATAGGTTGTATTTTTAATGTATCATATGGCCTTTGTCATACTAAATTAAACATCAGAAATGAGAATACTTTGGGTCATTTAGTTTTGCTAAAGGAATACCTGTGTATACATACAGGTGTCTAAATATGCCTGTATATGTCAACTTACTTTATATTTGTTTAAGTGAGTTTTAGATTTATAAAGAATTCTTTTTTCTTAACTGTCAATTTTCAATTAAATAACAAATATAATAGTTTATAAGAAGTCCTATTGAAAATGATACCTCTATAGGAAAGGCTAGCGTTAGTCCATCTGACATTAAATTGTGGAAACACAGACCAAAAATAATGACATTTTTCGCCCACAAAGTGCTAAGTATACAGGAGACAAAATAGTATTGAAAACATTTTCAACTGAACTACCTTAATTTTATGTAAGGATACAAAGTCTATTTATAATGACCAGAATATTAGAAATATTCCTTATGATGGAAACAGTGGAAAACTCAACACTTAAAAGGAGAATTTTCAGGATAGCTTAATGTGAGCCGACATAACCCAGGTTGCTTAGTTTTACACAAGGGTAATCTGAGTGTTCATCTTGCCTGGTGGCTCAGATGGTGAAGAATCTGTCTGCAGTGTGTTAGACCTGGGTTTAATCTCTGGGTCGGGAAGATCCCCTGGAGGAGCGCATGGCAACCCACCCCAGTATTCTTGCCTGGAGAATCCCATGGATGGAGGAGCCTGGCAGGTTACAGTGCGTGGTGTCACAAAGAGTCGGACACGACTGATCGACTAAGCACACAACCTGAGGGTTCAGGCAGAACTCACATCCTGCATTTTTAACAGAGTTCCTCTCCTTCAGTGAGTTGAGATACAAAAAGTCACAGAAAGTACAACGTTTTTAATGTTAGACCACCTGGTGGTGAATAACTGCTCTCACTGTTATGCACCCATTTCTCCCTTTGTTTACCTTCACCTCAATGACCCCTTTTTTTTCAGTTTAATGGAGCACTTACAGATTTCCTGGAAAAAATTAAATTGACCAGATCGAAAACCTCTTTGGAGGTAGAAAGTGAAGTTGCTCAGTCATGTCCGACTCTTTGCAACCCCATGGACTGTAGTCTACCAGGCTCCTCCATCCATGGGATTCTCCAGGCAAGAGTACTAGACTGGGTTGCCATTTCCTTCTCCAGGAGATCTTCCCAACCCAGGGATTGAACCTGGGTCTCCCGCATTGTAGGCAGATGCTTTATGCTGCTGCTAAGTCACTTCAGTCGTGTCCAACTCTGTGCGACCCCATAGACGGCAGCCCACCAGGCTCCCCCATCCCTGGGATTCTCCAGGCAAGAACACTGGAGTGGGTTGCCATTTCCTTCTCCAATGCAGGAAAGTGAAAAGTAAAAGTGAAAGTCGCTCAGTCGTGTCCGACTCTTAGTGAACCCTGCTAAGTCACTTCAGTCGTGTCCAACTCTGTGCGACCCCATAGACAGCAGCCTCCCAGGCTCCTCCATCCATGGGATTTTCCAGGCAAGAGGACTGGAGTGGGGTGCCATTGCCTTCTCCGAGATGCTTTATAGTTATTAAATAATTATAATGACTACAGAAATAACTTAAAATTTAGTGTGTTGTGAATTATTATTAGGTTTCTGAGCAGAGCTTGGTTTGCTGAAAGTAGTTTGTATGTATATTCACCAGAGATATTGTCCTATGATTTTTTGTTGTGGCGGTGGTTGCAAAGTCTTCACCTGGTTTGGTTTCAGGGTAATGATGGCTTCATGGAAGAACTTTGGAAGTGTCCCCTCCTTTTCAGTTTTTTTGAATACTTTGGGAAGGATAGCTGTTCTTTATGTATTTGGTAGAATTTCTTTGTGAAGCTGTCTGATCCTGGGCTTTTGTTTGCTTGGGATTTTTTTTATTACAAACTCAATCTCACTGCTAGTGATCGGTCTGTTCTGCTGTCTTATTTCTTCCTGATTCAGGAAGGTTGTATGTTTCTAGAGACTACATAAAATAAACTGTGTAGTATGAAAATTTGAGCTGAAATTCTGCATCCCCATTTGGACCACAGAGGAGCTTCTATGTCAAGGGAATAGCCTTAGGTAGCCCTTCATGATGATGATAATTGAAACTGAATTTTTCAAAATGCCACAAATTGAGCTATCAATAAAATTTACCTAAATATGATGTTCCTTAAGCCTACCTCTTTTTTTGCTTTCACATAATATGGAATTACTCTTAAATGTCTTTAATAAAAATAAATGGCCAGGCCAGCACAATGTGGGCTGCAGGCAGTGGTCTTATCACCATACAGGTCACTTGATTCACACAGTTCAGTTCAGTTCAGTCGCTCAGTCATGTCCGACTCTTTGCAACCCCATGAATCGCAGCACGCCAGGCCTCCCTGTCCATCACCAACTCCCAGAGTTCACTCAAACTCACCTCCATCGAGTCAGTGATGCCATCCAGCCATCTCATCCTCTGTCGTCCCCTTCTCCTCCTGCCCCCAATCCCTCCCAGCATCAGAGTCTTTGCCAATGACTCAACTCTTCCCATGAGGTGGCCAAAGTACTGGAGTTTCAGCTTTAGAATCATTCCTTCCAAGAACACACAGGGCTGATCTCCTTCAGATGGACTGGTTGGATCTCCTTGCAGCCCAAGGGACTTTCCAAGAGTCTTCTCCAACACCACAGTTCAAAAGCATCAGTTCTTCAGCACTCAGCTTTCTTCACAGTCCAACTCTCACATCCATACATGACCACTGGAAAAACCATAGCCTTGACTAGATGGACCTTTGTTGGCAAAGTAGTGTCTCTGCTTTTGAATATACTGTCTAGGTTGGCCATAACGTTCCTTCCAAGGAGTAAGTGTCTTTTAATTTCATGGCTGCAGTCACCATCTGCAGTGATTTTGGAGCCCAGAAAAATAAAGTCTGACACTGTTTCCAGTGTTTCCCCATCTATTTCTAATGAAGTGATGGGACCAGATGCCATGATCTTTGTCTTCTAATGTTGAGCTTTAAGCCAACTTTTTTCACTCTCCTCTTTCACTTTCATCAAGAGGCTTTTTAGTTCCTCTTCACTTTCTGCCATAAGGGTGGTGTCATCTGCATATCTGAGGTCATTGATATTTCTCCCAGTGATCTTGATTCCAGTTTGTGTTTCTTCCAGCCCAGCCTTTCTCATGATGTACTCTGCATATAAGTTAAATAAGCCGGGTGACTGTATACAGCCTTGACGTACTCCTTTTCCTATTTGGAACCAGTCTGTTGTTCCATGTCCAGTTCTAACTGTTGCCTCCTGACCTGCATACAAATTTCTCAAGAGGCAGATCAGGTGGTCTGGTATTCCCATCTCTTTCAGAATTTTACACAGTTTATTGTGATTCACACAGTTCACGGTTCACGTACTGATGAAGCCTGGCTTGGAGAATTTTGAGCATTACTTTACTAGTATGTGAGATGAGTGCAATTGTGCGGTAGTTTGAGCATTCTTTGGCATTGCCTTTCTTTGGGATTGGAATGAAAACTGACCTTTTCCAGTCCTGTGGCCACTGCTGAGTTTTCCAAATATGCTGGCATATTGAGTGGAGCACTTTCACAGCATCATCTTTCAGGATTTGAAAGAGCTCAACTGGAATTCTATCACCTCCACTAGCTTTGTTCATAGTGATGCTTTCTAAGGCCCACTTAACTTCACATTCCAGGATATCTGGCTGTAGGTGAGTGATCATACCATCGTGGTTATCTGGGTCATGAAGATCTTTTTTGTATAGTTCTTCTGTGTATTCTTGCCACCTCTTAATATCTTCTACTTCTGTTAGGTCCATACCATTTCTGTCCTTTATTGAGCCCATCTTTGCATAAAATGTTCCCTTGGTATATCCAATTTTCTTGAAGAGATCTCTAGTCATTCCCATTCTGTTGTTTTCCTCTATATCTTTGCATTGATCGCTGAAGAAGGCTTTCTTATCTCTTCTTGCTATTCTTTGGAACTCTGCATTCAGATGCTTATATCTTTCCTTTTCTCCTTTGCTTTTTGCTTCTCTTCTTTTCACAGCTATTTGTAAGGTCTCCCCAGAGAGCCATTTTGCTTTTTTGTATTTCTTTTCCATGGGGATGGTCTTGATCCCTGTCTCCTGTACAATGTCACGAACCTCAGTCCATAGTTCATCAGTCACTCTATCAGATCTAGTCCCTTAAATCTACTTCTCACTTCCACTGTATAATCATAAGGGATTTGATTTAGGTCATACCTGAATGGTCTAGTGGTTTTCCCTACTTTCTTCCATTTCAGTCTGAATTTGGCAATAAGGAGCTCATGATCTGAGCCACAGTCAGCTCCTGGTTTTGTTTTTGCTGACTGTATAGAGCTTCTCTGTCTTTGGCGCAAATAATATAATCAGTTTGATTTCGGTGTTGACCATCTGGTGATGTCCATGTGTAGAGTCTTCTCTTGTGTGGTTGGAAGACGGTGTTTGCTGTGACTACTGCATTCTCTCGGAGAAGGCAATGGCACCCCACTCCAGTACTCTTGCCTGGAAAATCCCATGGATGGAGGAGCCTGGTGGGCTGCAGGACATGACTGAGCGACTTCGCTTTCATTTTTCACTTTCATGTATTGGAGAAGGAAATGGCAACCCACTCCAGTGTTCTTGCCTGTAAAATCCCAGGGACAGGGGAGCCTGGTGGGCTGCTGTCTATGGGGTCGCACAGAATCGGACACGACTGAAGAGACTTAGCAGCAGCAGCAGCAGTGCGTTCTCTTGGCAAAACTCTATTAGCCTTTGCTCTGCTTCATTCTGTACTCCAAGGCCAAATTTGCCTGTTACTCCAGGTGTTTCTTGACTTCCTATTTTTGCATTCCAGTCCCCTATAATGAAAAGGACATCTCTTTTGGGTGTTAGTTCTAAAAGTTCTTGTAGGTCTTCATAGAACTGTTCAACTTCAGCTTCTTCAGCATTGTTGGTTGGGGCATAGACTTGGATTACTGTGATATTGAATGGTTTGCCTTGGAAATGAACAGAGATCATTCTGTTGTTTTTGAGATTGCACCCAAGTACTGCATTTCGGACTCTTGTTGACCATGATGGCTACTCCATTTCTTCTGAGGGATTCCTGCCCGCAGTAGTAGATATAATGGTCATCTGAGTTAAATTCACCCATTCCAGTCCATTTTAGTTTGCTGATTCCTAGAATGTTGACGTTCACTCTTGCCATCTTCTGTTTGACCACTTCCAATTTGCCTTGATTCATGGGCCTGACATTCCAGGTTCCTATAATATTGCTCTTTACAGCACTGGACCTTGCTTCTATCACCAGTCACATCCACAACTGGGTATTGTTTTTGCTTTGGCTCCACCCCTTCATTTTTTCTGGAGTTATTTCTCCACTGATCTCCAGTAGCATATTGGGCACCTACTGACCTGGGGAGTTCCTCTTTCAGTATCCTATCATTTTGCCTTTTCATACAGTTCATGGGGTTCTCAAGGCAAGAATACTGAAGTGATTTGCCATTCCCTTCTCCAGTGGACCACATTCTGTCACATTCCCCTTGATTCACACAAGGGGATCCCAAAGGACTGTTTCTAGAATTATAGTTTTAAGAAACCAAACTTTTAAACAGTTGAATAAATTGCTTGATGATAGATAAAGTAGAAATGATATTTATGATAGCAATAGGTTTGTTGTCTAAAGCTTTAGATCCTGGTACATATTTTACCAAAAAAAAAAAAATGAACAAAATAGATGGTTAGAGAAAACTCTCTCTTGTGTGTTGTCTTCATGTAGAGATGATTTAAAACTACTTCCTCAGATTTGGGCAGAAATGTGCATGTGTGATTAAAGACGAAGGATGTTTCCTGATAATAAAATGCTTGGACAGCTGCATTTTTGGCCTGAAACATATTTTAGACACATACATTCATTTCACAGTTTTGTTAATTTTGGTTCTATTAGTGGTAGTGAAAGTCGCTCAGTTATGTCCAACTCTTTGTGACCCCATGGACTGTATAGTCCCTGGAATTCTCCAGGCCAGACTACTGGAGTGGGTAGCCTTTCCCTCCTCCAGGGATCTTCCCAACCTAAGCAAATAGTACCCTAACATATCATCGCTCCGCTGTGGCCGTGTTCATTTAGATGCAGACATTTCCTCACCTCTTTTCTTTACCAGGGGATGAAGTAGGATGCTAAATCACCCGCTGCTGCTGCTAAGTTGCTTCAGTCGTGTCCGACTCTGTGCGACCCCAAAGATGGCAGCCCACCAGGCTCCGCCAGCCTTGGGATGCTCCAGGCAAGAACACTGGAGTGGGTTGCCATTGCCTTCTCCGTAAATGACCAGCAGGCTTCTAGAAAGGAAATAATGCATGAAGATCAAGTATTTGTATGAAGTATTTACAGATAACAGTTAGTGGGAAAATATCTCAAACTCATCATATTTACAGTATGCATATCTTATATAAAGAACATCTTATGGTTCCTTCTGATAACTTTCCTGAATCACGTGGATGAATTTGACATAGTATCATTTTAACTCTCTCTGCGGGAAGGCTCACGCCTCTTATCTCTTGACCAAGATTTCTTTAAAAGGAAAGAAAGCAGTAGATTCCTTGATTATAGAGCTGACTTGACAAGCATCTGCCAGAGAAAGGCACATATTGTATGACTACATTTCACTCCCATAATTAATAATTCCACAAGTGCTCTGTTGTCATGGGTGTTAAAGCATGGAAGGATAAAGAAATGGCTAAGAGGGAAAATAACCCAAAAGAAAGATTGGGAGTGCTGATAGACTGAAAGGACTTCTCAGTGTCCAACATTGACAATATTGTACGATCTTTTGAAAATTCAAACAATGTTCAGTCTTTTCAAATGTTTCCTTCATCATCCAATCATGTCTGTGTACACACACAAGCACACATGCATGCACACACATCTGGAATGACATTCACCTGATATTTATAAAATTATCCCTTGATGACAGTATTTGGGTTTTAATTTGTGTGATGTGTCTCAGCATTTTAGAATACTTTTATGATTTTAATAGTGCATAAAACTGTGGTATAAGAAACACATATTTCTCTAAAATTGTATGATTTTATTAATCTTAAATTTTTCATTTGAAAGAAGCTTGTTACCCATTATTGTGTGCTAATTTTCATGGTACTGTTCTCTAAAAGTTTTCATAAAAACTAACACAAAATTCATGGACAAGCACAGAACATACCAATCAGGATAAAGATACTAGTTTTAGAAATCTGTGGACCTTTCAATGTGCTTGACTTTCAGTGAAATAAACATGTTTTTATACCTTTGGTTAGCAGAAATCTTGCATAGATTAGTTTGACATTCTAGAATTTTATGAAAATGGAATAATATGTACTTCAGTTTGCCTGACTTATTTCACTTACCAATATTTAGCATAGATTAGCAACATCTTTTTTAAAGCAGGCCTTTAGTGTTACTGAAATAGACTAATGGTAACCTTATATTCCCAACTGCATATTACTTTTGTGTGTGATGGATTTTTGCGGTGGGCAGAAAAATGTCATGAAATGTTGTTCTCTTGAACAGAACAAAGTATTGAAATAAAACAGTTTCATAGCCACCTTACAGGCTATAATTACATTAAGAAAAAAAGATCAACTCTGTTAGGTGGTGAAATGGTATGGACCTAACAGAAACAGAAGATATTAAGAAGAGGTGGCAAGAATACACAGAACTGTACAAAAAAAAAAGATCTTCACGGCCAATATAATCACGATGGTGTGGTCACTCACCTAGAGCCAGACATCCTGGAATGTGAAGTCAAATGGGCTTTAGAAAGCATCACTATGAACATAGCTAGTGAAGGTGATGGAATTCCAGTTGAGCTCTTTCAAATTTTGAAAGATGATGCTGTGAAAGTGTTCCACTCAAAATGCCAGCAAATTTGGAAAACTCAGCAGTGGCCACAGGACTGGAAAAGGTCAGTTTTTATTCCAATCCCAAAGAAAGGCAATGCCAAAGAATGCTCAAACTACCGCACAGTTGCACTCATCTCACATGCTAGTAAAGTAATGCTCAAAATTCTCCAAGGCAGGCTTCAGCAGTATGTGAACCATGAACTTCCAGATGTTCAAGCTGGTTTTATAAAGGGCAGAGGAACCAGAGATCAAATTGCCAACATCCGCTGGATCATGGAAAAAGCAAGAGAGTTCCAGAAAAACATCTATTTCTGCCCTATTGACTATGCCAAAGCCTTTGACTGTGTGGATCATAATAAACTGTGGAAAATTATGAAAGAGATGGGAATATCAGACTACCTGACCTGCCTCTTGAGAAACCTATATGCAGGTCAGGATGCAACAGTTAGAACTGGACATGGAACAACAGACTGGTTCCAAATAGGAAAAGGAGTACATCAAGGCTGTATACTGTCACCCTGCTTATTTACCTTATATGCACAGTACATCATGAGAAACACTAGCCTGGAGGAAGCACAAACTGGAATCAAGATTGGTGGGAGAAATATCAATAACCTCAGATATGCAGATGACACCACCCTTATGGCAGAAAGTGAAGAGGAACTAAAAAGCCTCTTGAAAGTAAAAGAGGAGAGTGAAAAAAGTTGGCTTAAAGCTCAACATTCAGAAGACGAAGTTCATGCCATCCGGTCCCATCACTTCATGGGAAATAGATGGGGAAACAGTGGAAACAGTGTCAGACTTTATTTTTTGGGGCTCCAAAATCACTGCAGATGATGATTGCAGTCATGAAATTAAAAGATGCTTACTCCTTGGAAGGAAAGTTATGACCAATCTAGATAGCATATTCAAAAGCAGAGACATTACTTTGCCAACAAAGGTCCGTCTAGTCAAGACTATGGTTTTTCCTGTGGTCATGTATGGATGTGAGAGTTGGACTGTGAAGAAGGCTGAGCGCAGAAGAATTGATGCTTTTGAACTGTGGTGTTGGAGAAGACTGTTGAGAGTCCTTTGGACTGCAAAGAGATCCAACCAGTCCATCCTGAAGGAAATCAGTCCTGGGTGTTCATTGGAAGGACTTATGCTGAAGCTGAAAACTCCAGTACTTTGGCCACCTAATGCGAAGAGCTGACTCATTGGAAAAGACCCTGATACTGGGAGGTATGGGGGCAGGAGGAAAAGGGGACGACAGAGGATGAGATGGCTGGATGGCATCACCTCCTTGATGGACATGAGTTTGAGTAAACTCCGGGAGTTGGCGATGGACAGGGAGGCCTGGCATGGTGCGATTCATGGGGTCACAAAGAGTCGCACACGACTTAGTGACTGAAGTGATTAGGTGGTGAAAGATTGGTTCGCCTTATAGAAGTGACCTTTTTTTTTTTTTTTCCTTCTTCTTTTCCTTAAAGCTCTAAGGTATTTCAGAGAAAGATATGTTACTGGAAGACCAACATATATAAATGTATTTGGGCTTACTTGACAATAAAACTCACAAATATATAAAAAAATAATTAAAGGCTCTTCCTATAATCCATAATTTCTCTATAGTTATAATCCTAAATTGAGGCTTCCTGGGTGGCTCACATAGTAAAGAATCTGCCTGCAATGCAGGAGACCCAGGTTTGATGTCTGGTTGGGAAGGTCCCCTGGAGAAGGGAATGGCTACCACTCCAGTATCAGTGTATTAGTTCTTGTCTTTGCCCTGCTACCTGGCATTTTCTCCTGCCTTGTCCCAGCGTCATCCCAAATGGACCCTCTGCATCTGCATTCATCCTCCACGCTCTGTTCTCAGACAGACGGGTGTTTCTGAAATATGTTGTTAGGTCATGTTGCTGCTCAGCTCAAAACTCTGCCACAAGAGAGCTTCATTTTTCTCTGGATAAAAGTCAAATTTTGTCACTACCCTTGCTTTCACCTATGTCAGTTTTGGCAATAAGATAGCCAGATTTGACAGAATCATTTTATCCAAAGATGTATGGATCTTAAACAGGGTTGAAGAGCTAGTATCATTTCCGCCAAATGAGATTTATTACTTTGTACTTTTCAGGTGCATTGAAACAACGCAGAAACATAATTTTACAACTTTCAGAGAATTCCCTTAGCTTGCCCATAGATGAACAGAAAAGTTCATTATGCAAATCAGCTCACTTTTTATTCATATTAAGTATTTTCCCCATTTGCAGAATGTTGGAAGCTAGTTTTAAAGCCATGAATGGTGACCTGATTTTAAGAATGTTTCCCAAGAAAATGTTGCATTTCAATGATTTATTAACAGAATACAAGAAAGAAATCAGTGCCTTTTAGAATTAACATGGCCTCTACTATGCTTCTCTCTTGTAAGGCATTTGGGGATTGATAGCTGCATGTTCATCAGTTTAGCACAATTTCTTGGAGGTAAAAATGAAGCACTGAAATGGAAAAATCAAAGTAAGATAGAAAACCTTAATAGAAAATGCCATGCTACTTTAAGGTTGTTTATTTCTTGTGTGTTATCAAGGTGTAAAGAAAAACACCAGTTTATGAGTGAAAAGCAAACACAATCTTCTTCCCTAATTTTCATTTATTTACCTCTCAGATGAGATTGGGTGCATTCAGAGTGGTATGTTGTTCAATTGCTCAGTAGTATCTGACTGTTTGTGACCCACGGACTGTAATACACCAGGCTTCCCTGACTTTCAGCATCTCCTTGAGTTTGCTCAAATTCATGTCCATTGAATCAGTGATGCCATCCAACCATCTCATCCCCTTCTCCTCCTGCCTTCAGTCTTTCCCAGCACAAGGGTCTTTTCCAGTGAGGAGGCTCTTTGTATCAGGTGGCCAAAGGATTGGAGCTTCAGCTTCAGTGTTAGTCCTTCCAATGAATATTCAGGGTTGATTTCCTTCAGGGCGGTATGGCCATAGGCTATTTATTTACCTCTCAGCACACATGCTCTCACACACACACATGTGCTCACACTTACATGTAAGACCACGCAGACTGAAACTGGAAGGAACACAGTTTTCTTCAAGAGGTTTAACTTCACACGTCAGTTGAAGGACTGATACATACAAGCGCGCGCGCACACACACACACACACACACACAGCTTAATTTTGTCTTTTTACTTTTGACTAACCCTCTTTTCAAAATTCCTCATTCCAGTAATTCACATGATTAAACTAGAACAGTAAAAAACAAATGCACATAAGAAACATTCAAATGGAAAAATTTACTGTGGTCTCTAATTCAACGAAGAGAGAGGTGACTTCTAAAGTTGGTAATTAGAGAAAAAGTGAAAGAGAACTCAGTTCAAGTGAAGTTGCAAACCCACAAAATAATTGAAGTTTATATGGGTCATTTACTTTCTCTGGGTCTTTGTTTTCATACTGATACACCTTAAATGATGGGGGACAAATGGTCTCTAAAGTCCAGTTCAGCTAGGGTACCCTCATGTCCCTGGTTGTGCTGAAAAATGACCTAAAGCCTCAGCCTGTGGTCTGCGTGAAAAGTTCCCCAAATTCCTTGACTCCTCTTACTTCCTTGTCATCTTTTTGATCAGAGTAAGCATCTCAGTGATGCTACCTGAAGATATCCATCCCTTCTTTTGTTAAATATTTTTTTTTATTGGTGTATACTTGCCTTATAATGTTGTGTTAGTTTCTGCTGTACACCAAAGTAAATCAACTGTATGTAAACCTATATCCCCTCTCCTTGAGCCTCCTCCCCTCAATTCCGACCTTCTAGGTCATCACAGGGCATCGAACTGAGCTCCCTGTACTATGCAGATGGTTCCCATTAGCTATCAGTTTTGCACATGATAGGGTATATATGTCAACCCTAATCTCCCAATTCATCCCACATCCCACTTCCCATCCCATGTCTGTGTCTCTAATCCTGCCCTACAAATAGATTCATCTCTACCACTTTTTTTAGATTCCACATACATAAGTTAATGTACGGTATTTGTTTTTCTCTTTCTGACTTACTTCACTTTGTAGAACAGATTCTAGTTTCATCCACATCTGTACTGATGACCCAGTTTCATTCTGAGTAGTATACATTATATATATGTTATACATCTTCTTTATCCATGCACCTGTCAGTGGACATTTAGGTTGCTTCCATGTCCTGGCTATTGTAAATATTGCTGCAGCGAACATTGGGATACATGTATCTTTTTGCTTTCTGGTTTTTTCAGGGCATATGCCCAGTAATGGGATTGCTGGGTCAAACAGTAGTTTTAGTTTTTCGAGGAACCTCCATACTCTTCTCCATAGTGGCTGTATCCGTTTAGATTCCCACCAACAGTATAAGAGGGTTCCTTTTCCCCACACCTTCTCCATCATTTATTGTTTGTAGATTTTTTTGATGATGGCCATTCTGAGTGGTGTGAGATGATACCTCACGGTCATTTTGATTTGCATTTCTCTAATAATTAATGAACTCCAGTACTTTGGCCACCTCATGTGAAGAGTTGATTCATTGGAAAAGACTCTGATGCTGGGAAGGATTGAGGGCAGGAGGAGAAGGGGACGACAGAGGATGAGATGGCTGGATGGTATCACTGACTCGATGGACATGAGTCTCAGTGAACTCCGGGAGTTGGTGATGGACAGGGAGGCCTGGCGTGCTGCGATTCATGGGGTCACAAAGAGTTGGACACGACTGAGCAACTGAACTGAATAATTAATAATGTTGAACATCTTTTCGTGTGCCTCTTGGCCATCTGTATGTCTTCTTTGGAAAAATGTCTAGGTCTTCTGCCCATTTCTTTTTTCTTTTTTTAATTTATTTTTTAATTGGAGGAAATTGCAATGTTGTGTTGGTTCTGCAGTGTCATGTTTTATTGGCTTGTTTGTTTTGATATTGGGCTGTATGAGCTGTTTATATACTTTGGAGGTTAATCCTTTGTCACTTGCTTCATTTGCAAATGTTTTCTCCTATTCTGAGGGTTGCTTTTCATCTTGTTTATGGTTTCCTTTGCCGAGCTGAAGCTTTTAAGTTTAATTAGTCCCATTTGTTTATTTTTCTTTTTATTTTTCATTACTTTAAAAAAGATCTTGCTGTGGTTTATGTCAAAGAGTGCTTTTCCTATGTTTTCATCTAAGAGTACTACAGTGTCTGGACTTACATTTAGGTCTTTAATCTATTTTGGGTTTATTTTTTGTGTATGGTGTTAGTATTCTAATTTCATTATTTTGCATATAGCAGTCCAGTTTTCCCAGAAGAAACTGTTTTCCATGGTATATTCTTGCATCCTTTGTTATAGATTAGGTGACCATAGGTGCTATCTCTGAACTTTCTATCCTATCCATTGATCTGTATTTCTGTTTTTGTGCCAGTACCATACTGTCTTGATTACTATTGCACTCTAGTATAGCCTGAAGTCAGGGAGCCTGATTTGTCCAGCTTTATTTTTTCTTACTCAAGATTGCTTTGGCTATTCAGGTTCTTCTATGTTTCCATACAAATTGTAAAAAAATGTTTGTTCTAATGTGAAAAATGCCATTGGTAGTTTGATAGGGATTAAATCTATAGATCACTTTGAGTGGTATAGTCATTTTCACAATATTTATTCTTCTAGCCCAGGAACATGGTATATATTTTCATCTGGGTCATCTTGGATTTCTTTAATCAATGTTTTAAATTTTCAGAATACAGGTCTTTTGCCTCTGTAGATAGGTTTATTACTAGATATTTGATTCCTTCTGTTGCAATGGTAAATGTGATTGTTTCCTTAATTTCTCTTTCTGGTCTTTTGTTCTTGTATAGGAATGCCAGAGATTTTTGTGTGTTAATTTTGTATCCTGCAACTTTACCAAATTCATTGAGCTGTAGTAGTTTTCTTGTAGCATCTTTAGGATTTTCTGTGCATAGTAGCATGTCATCTGCAAACACTGACAATTTTGGGTCTTCTTTAGTCTTATTCTTCTGATTGCCATGGCTAGGACTTCTAAAACTATGTTGAATAATAGTGGCAAGAGTGTACATCCTTGTTTTTTTTCCGGACCATGTAGGAAATGCTTTCAGTTTTTTTGAGAATGTTGTTCATTGTAGGTTTGTCATATTGCTTTTATTATGTTGAGGTGTGTTCCCTTTATGCCTACTCTCTGAAGAGTTCTTTTTTTAAATCATAAATGAGTATTGAATTGTATCAAAAGCTTTTTCTGCATCTGTTGAGATGATTATATGGTTTTTATTCTTTAATTTGTTAATATGGTTTATCATATTGCTTTGCATATATTGAAGAGTCTTTCAATCCCTGAGACAAATTCCAGTTGATCATGGTATATCATAATTTTAATATGTTATTGGGTTCTGTTTGCTAGAATTTTGTTGAGGATTTTTGCTTCTGTGTTCATTAATGATTCTTTTCTGTAATTTCTTTTTCTGTGATACCTTTGTCTGGTTTTGGTATCAGGGTGATGGTGGCCTTGTAGAATGAGTTTGGGAGTGTTCCTCCTTCTGTAAATTTTTGGAAGAATTTGAGAAGGGTAGGTGTTAGCTCTTCTCAAAATGTTTGATAGAATTCACCTGTGAAGCCATCTGGTCCTGCACTTTTGTTTGTTGGAAGATTTTTTAATTACAGTTTCAAATTCATTACTTGTGATTTGTCTGTATATATTTTTATTTCCCTGTTCAGTCTTGGAAGGTTGTACCTCTCTAAGAATTTGTCCATTTCTTGCAGGTTGTCATTTTATTGGTGTATAATCCCTTACAGTAGCCTCCTATGATCCTTTGTACAGTGTCAGTTGTGGTTTCTCATTTTTCATTTCTAATTTTATTGATTTTAATCCTCTCCCTTTTCTTCTTAATGAGTCTGGCTAAAGGTTTATCAGTTTGGCTTATCTTCTCTCAAAGAACCAACTTCTAACTTTATTGATCTCTGCTATTGTTTTTCTCATTTATATTTCATTTATTTCTTCTGTGATCTTTATGATTTCTTTCTGCTAACTTCGGGACTTTATGTTCTTTCTCTAGTTGTTTTAGGTGTAAGTTTACATTGTTTATTTGAGACATTTGTTGTTTCTTGAGGTGAGACTGTACTGCTATAAACTTCCGTCTTTGAACTGCTTTTGCTGTATCCCATAGGTTTTGGGTTGTTGTCTTTTCACTGTTTATCTGTTTTTATGTATTTTTTATTTCCTCTTTGATTTCTTTGGGGATCTCTGGAGAATAAAATTAGCTTTATTTAGTAGTGTATTGCTTAGCCTCCAAGTGTTTGTGTTTTTTATAGTTTTCCTATGATTGACTTCTAATCGCATAGTGTTGTTGTTGGAACAGATGCTTGATATGATTTCAATTTTCTTAAATTTACCAAGGCTTGATTTGTGATCCAAAATGTAATCTATCCTAGAGAATGTTCCATGTGTACTTGAGAAGAAGATATGTCCTGCTGCTTTCAGAAATGTCCTTTAAGTATCAATTGAGTCTATCTGGTCTGTTGTTTTCCCCTATTTATTTTCTGACTGGATATCTGTCCAGTGGTGTGATGGGGTGTTAAAGTCCCTCACTATTATTTTGTTACTGTCAATTTACTCTGGTTTGGCTGCTACCATTTGCCTTATGTATTGAGGTGCTCCTATGTTGGGTACATAGTAAAGTCGCTCAGTTGTGTCCGACTCTTTGAGACCCTGTGGACTGTCGCCCACCAGGCTCCTCCATCCATAGGATTCTCCAGGCAAGAATACTGGAGTGGGTTGCCATTTCCTTCTCCAGGGGATCTTCCCAACCCAGGAATTGAACCCAGGTCTCCTGCATGGCAGGCAGATGCTTTAACCTCTGAGCCACCAGGGAAGCCCTGTTGGGTACATAGGTATTTACAATTGTTATGTCTTACTTTACTTTACTTCTAGGATTGATCCCTTGATCGTTATATAGTGCCCTTTCTTGTCTTTTGTAACAGTCTTTATTTTAAAGCCTATTTTGTCTGATTTGGGTATTGCTATTCCAGCTTTCTTTTGATATTTGCATGAAATATCTTTTTTCCATTCCCTCACTTTCTTTCTGTATGTGTTCCTAGGTATGAAGTCCCTGTGTCTTGTAGACAGCATGTATGCAAGTCTTGTTTTTGTATCCGTTTTGTTTTGTGTCACTTCCATTTTGGTTGGAACATTTAATGTTTATATTCATTGTTATTATTGATATGCATGTTCCTATTACCATTTTTAAATTGTTTTGTGGGTCTTTTTCTTCTCTTGTGTTTCTCATCTAGAGAAGTTCATTTAGTATTTGTTATAAACATGATGTGATGGTGTTGTATTCTCTTGGCTTTTGCTTATCCATAAAGCTTTTGATTTCTCCAAACCTGAATTTGTTGGGTAGAGTAATTTTGGTTGTAGGTTTTTCTGTTTCATCACTTTAATCCCACCACTCCTTTCTGGCCTGCAGAGTTTCTGCTCAAAAATCAGCTGATTACCTTATGGGGATTCCCTTATATGTTTTTGCTTTTCCTTTGCTGCTTTAAATATTTTTTCCTTGAATTTAATTTTTTAAAATTTGATTAATATGCATCTTCTCATGTTTCTCCTTGGGCTTATCCTGTATGGGACTCTCTGTGCTTCCTGTAGTTGGGTGGCTATTTCCTTTCCCATGTTAGGGAAGTTTTCAAATATAATATCTCCAAATACTTTCTCAGACCCTTTCTCTTTCACTTCATCTTCTGGGACCCCTATATTTCTTTTTATTGCTTTCAAAAACTGCTCATTATTATGGGACATGAGTAAATGGAGTTGATAGAATTCTATTATTTGAATCTCTGAATTAGAATAATAATATTCTCATGTCTGGGTAGGGCTGTTTTCTTACATAAATCTTCAGACTTGAATATATAATTGTCAGACAATCCACATTCCATATTGTGTCAATGTCACTGGTTGAAAACATTCTTACTGACTCACCTTCTTTAAGGGACCTATAAAGTGTGAGATTCAAAGAAGTATAAAAATTAAAAAAAAAAAAGGAAAAAACAGGCCCTCAACAAAGATTGTACAGTTTGGCTAAATTTTAGAACCCAGTGTATCTGCAGGAATCACAAAGTCATAGAACCACTTTTTTGTTTAATTAAAATGATGAAGTATTTAAGAGTTGACACCTCCTTAGAGGTGGTAGGTGCTACAGGCATGCTATAATTTTATTAATAGTTGTACTGTGTTGCAGATGTAAATTGACTTAGTCTGAATTCAATATGTATAATGAAGACTTATAAAAAGTTATATCAAGTTCTCAAAATCCTGGCCTATACTCTTATTCTGAATTTAGATGGCTGTCTCCATTGACAAATCATTAGATCTAAAACTGATTCAAGTAATGGCATCTTTCTTTGTTTTTGCTTTTGTATGGTTGTCACTTCTTAACAATCATATATATTTAAAAAAAAATTAGAAATCATCCAGAGTAAGCCAATCCATCTCATTTTGCAAATTGGAAAATGAGGCTCCAAGATACAGCTTGGTAACTATTCTGTATGGCTTGCTCCTAGAATGTGGGCAAGAACCCAAACCCTATGCAGAGACCTTGCTAGCGTGCTCCCTCACCCTCCCAAGATATACATAAGTATTTGTACACATGAGCCATTCTCCTTGGCAACTGTTCTGCTCACACATAGTTTACCTTTATCACGACTGAGAGACTGAACTGAACTGAACTGAATGAATACATTAAATTTGCCAAATGTTTACATACTTACATATGTATAAGATGAACATACTTGGATTTATCTGCTTTTAAATACTCATCAACTTACCCATTTCCTAGAAGATGAATTTATTTATATGTTTAATCTTAGGAAGTATCCTTGAGGGAAACATTTAAGCCACCTGCAAATATAGGCTGATGGAATATATTCTTAAGATTAATACATATTAAATATATGATATATATAATGTCCCTATGCATATAGGTATACAGAGGAATGCATGCACAATTATAAGCCGGCTATCAAGAAGAGTAATAAAAATGTTGATTATGTTAAGTGGCACTCTATATCAAAGTATATATTCTTAAATTTAGTTCACACAGATATTTCTAGCACCTGTTTTCTTATAGCAGATCTACAGAGCAACCCAGCTAGTAGGGTTTACTTGGATTCCTTGGGTTTACTTTGCCTGCTTGGACATTTGCAGACCCTGGGGTACTGTCTTATGTGCACAAAAAAATCCACATGTTGGATTTACTGAACTTCAGTGCTGAGGAATGATTAAAAAAAAAAAAAGCTCAGACCCTGTTCATTTTTTCCCCCATTTTATTCTATAAAAATTGAGCATAATAATTCAAAATACTCTCTGCTCTGTGACTATGTTAAAGGCAAAGATAGCAGAACAGACTTGAAGGAATCAGGAACCCATTCCCTGCTATGTAAACAAATAGGCATCATTGTTCAGAATACATTCATTTTTCAGAGGAAAGGGCAAGAAAATCACAGCCTTGAAAGGTGTACACGTTGATAATTCTCCCATATAGACACATCTCTCTAGTTAAAGCATCCAGAGAGAAACGGAGACCTCAGAGAGTGAACAGGGCACATTCTGGCTCATAGGGAAATGTTTTCGTAGAGATTGTTTGTGAGACATGACATTTCCATTTTGAACTGAAAGGGAGGGAAAGTTGTTATTTAAGTGGAGGTAGTGAAATTCTTTGATAACAAAATGTGGGGGGTTATAACTGATGTGGGAAATTTGGAATCATCTCAAATGTTAGTTTTGATTATGGCATTTTAACAATTTTAAAAAATGCCAAAGTGGAAGAAATAATTCCTTAGTGGGTTTGAATAAGTTTTGATTAAGGTTACCACTACTGTATAACAAAAGGAGAAGAGGGCAGCAGACGACGAGATGGCTGGATGGCATCACCAACTCACTGAACATGAATTTAAGCGAACTCGGAAATAATGACGGACAGGGAAGCCTGGCGTGCTGCAGTCCATGGGGTCTCGAAGAGTTGGACATGACTGAGCGACTCAACAACAACAACAGATACTAAGAGAAGACATATTTTGGTTGTGTCAGGCTGCTGTTGCCTCTCAATATCCCTTTTCACTTTCTTTAGTAATAATAATATCCCAGCTCTTATTCCTGTGCGTTACCACTGTAATGGAGGCAGAATTTCCAGACTGCTTGCTGCTCCCTGTGGCCTGTGCCTAAAATCTGGCCCCTAAGAAGTCTGTACCATTGTCAGGGGTGGTCCTGAGAAGGTCCCTTAGAATAGGGCACCTTCTTTTGCATTTCCCACCTCCTTCTCTATGAGACAGACACACGACAGCTCTGTGTCTAGCAGCTATCAAAGCTTATAGAGATGCAGAAATCTGGAAGCCTGATTTCCTGTCAACAACATGAGACTACTTTGCCAGGAGTGGACTGCCAATCTGCGAGAGGTTTTCACTGTAAAATGCTCTTTCTTGCTTTCTTATTTGAGGGTTCCCTCCCCGCTTGAAGGTACACCCATCCTAGTTAGGTGTTACTGTTGATATCTCAAAAGATACAACACTTACAATCAGATGATAGTAGTTCTCTAACAAGTTCATAAAACAATATGAAAATTTATATTTTTATGGGGCTTTAGATTTTGAGTTAGGTTACACATGATATCTTTAAATTCCATATTCAGTCCCTATGGGAAACTGGCAATAATACAAATTTATGAAAATGCACTAAAACTTTACAGATTCTGTTTCCCTGGAAAAAATACCCCTCAGAAGGGAAACTCAAGTCAAATCTGAATAATTCCTGCTTGTAGTATCAAGAGGATTCATTCTAGCAGATAAATCTCAATTATCCACAACTAGGACTTTTTTCCTCTGGAATCTACTAAAAATACCTGTTTCTATTCTGTTGATAATACCATTTAATTTTCAGTATAGTTGCAAATCCCTATAAATGGAAGGACTTGCCATTCCTTATAGATACAAATGAATTAGGTCATCATTGCACAAAATACTATTTATATGAAAGTGAAAGAGAAGTCGCTCAGTCGTGTCCAAGTCTGCGACCCCATGGACTGTAGCCTATTAGGCCTCTCCGTCCATAGGATTTTCCAGGCAAAAGTGCTGGAGTGGATTGCCATTTCCTTCTAACTGGGATTAAAAAACAAATGCTGAATCTTGTGTCAAGACCCTCGACACTAGGATATTCGTGGATACCAATTCAATTTAATCATGAGGCATAATATATAATGCGAATGTTGACTTAAAAAGATGAACAGTGTGAGAGTTCTACTTTTATTTGGGGCAAAATGAGGACTGCAGCCCAGGAAACAGCACCTCAGATAGCTCTGAGAGACTGCTTCAAAGAGACAGTGGGGGAAGGTCAATAGGAAAGATTTTGGTGAAGCAAGAGTTAAATGCAATCACACCCTTATTTTAGGAAAGGTTTTTTGCTAATGATGAGGAGCTCATGTCACCATGAAGGGATTTAGTGCTTTTCTAGATATGAAGAGATGCAAGGATTAGGATCATTAAATCATTTCCTGAAAATATCTAACTCTCTAAAGACCTGTTCTACCAGTTTCCTTGGAGCAGAGTGCCTCCCTCTGCACCCTGAACTCCCTCAGGGGTGTTGAAGGTCAACCGCTGCAGCAGCACAGAATTCAATTTCTGCAGAGGCAGATGGCAAATGCCCTTGGCAAGCGCCAATTTGTAGTTGACATTAAGAAGAAAAACTAGCTCTGATACTAATGGGACTAGTAAAATAGTAAGATGTGGCTGTCTTTTATGCAATTTGCCTGCCCATATTAAAAAATGTTTTGCTAGAGATTTGAAATCAGTGCAAAAGATAAAAGGGATTTTTGGATTCAACTAATCTTAAATCTCTCTATAGTATGTTCACCATTATCATTAAGGTTCTTTTTTAATACTAAGAGCAGAAAATCTCCATCATTTCTGGTTTAACAAAGAGATCAATATTGTGATGCATATTTACATTTAAACTGACTTCAAAGACCCTATCACCACTCACGTGTTCCTTTTACTTAAAAACTTTTATCTCCTTTTTAATTACTGTGATTCTTGTGTAATTAGGAAAGGAGTAAAGTGAATTAATTCAGTTTAGTTCAGTCGCTCAGTCATGTCCGACTCTTTGCAACCCCATGAATCGCAGCACACCAGGACTCCCTGTCCATCATCAACTCCCGGAGTTCACTCAGACTCACGTCCATTGAGTCAGTGATGCCATCCAGCCATCTCATCTTCTGTTGTCCCCTTCTCCTCCTGCCCCCAACCCCTCCCAGCATCAGAGTCTTTTCCAATAAGTCAACTCTTCACATGAGGTGCCCAAAGTACTGGAGTTTCAGCTTTAGCATCATTCCTTCCAAAGAAATCCCAGGGCTGATCTCCTTCAAAATGGACTGGTTGGATCTCTCTGCAGTCCAAAGCACTCTCAAGAGTCTTCTCCAACACCACAGTTCAAAAGCATCAATTCTTCGGCGCTCAGCCTTCTTCACAGTCCAACTCTCACATCCATACATGACCACAGGAAAAACCATAGCCTTGACTAGACGGACCTTTGTTGGCAAAGTAATGTCTCTGCTTTTGAATATGCTATCTAGGTTGGTCATAACTTTCCTTCCAAGGAGTAAGCGTCTTTTAATTTCATGGCTGCAGTCACCATCTGCAGTGATTTTGGAACCCCAAAAGATAAAGTCTGACACTGTTTCCACTGTTTCCCCATCTATTTCCCATGAAGTGATGGGACCGGATACTATGATCTTCATTTTCTGAATGTTGAGTTTTAAGCCAACTTTTTCACTACTTTAATACAATGTGACTTTTTAAAAAGTTGATTATTAAATAGAAAATCAGGGCTGTCAGCGATGATATGTCTTTAAAAAAGATAGTTGAATACTTCATGTTATATTAGTTTTATTGTTATTTCCATTCTAAAATTAGATTAAGTTTTTTAAAGTGAAAGTGAAGTCGCTCAGTCCTGTCCTACTCTTTGCGACCCTGTGGACTGTATGTAGCCTACCAGGCTTCTCCATCCATGGGATTCTCCAGGCAAGAATATTGGAGTGGGTTACCATTTCCTTCTCCAGGGAACCTTCCGGACCCAGGGATTGAACTCCGGTCTCTCGCATTGGAGGCAGACACTTTAACCTCTGAGCCACAGGGAAGCCCTTAAGTTTTTTAAATCCCTCCCTAATTCTAAGACTGTAAAGCTTCTTTAAAACACACAGTCTCTTTATCTTTATTGAAAAATTCTGTTTACTAGTTCTACCAAGGTAAGAATTCCAGAAAAACTGGTGAAGGATTAGTAGGCATGACATTTTTTCTGTAGCTTTAAAAATAGTTAATTGTTACTTTTTTGGCAAAAACTAAATTCCTTAACATACAAATAATTATTTCTGGTCATTCCAGTGACTCCTAATGCATATTTAGATTTAGAAAAAAATAATTGTTATACAAAATGAAACATTTTTCAAGCTATGAGAACAATATTTAAAGAGAAAAACAAATGTGTATACCAGTGGTCCCCAACCTTTTTGGCACCAGGGACCAGTTTCATGGATGACAATTTTTCCATGGAGAGGGGTCAGGGATGGTTTAGGGATGGTTTCAGCACATTGCATTTATTATGCACTTTATTCCTATCATCATTAGATCAGCTCCAGCTCAGATCATCAGGCATCAGATCCCAGAGGTTGGAGACCCCTGGTGTATCTGATGAAATTTTTTGTTTCTTGACTTTTTAAAACAACTTTACTGAGTTATAACTTACATGCCATAAGTTCTCCCACTTGAAGAATAGCAATTCAGATGCAATAATATTTAGTAAATATTGAGTCATACAACCATTTCACAGTCTGGTTTTATTGCCAACACAAAAAGAAGTAATAATGTGGCCAAGGACCCAGGTTATTTCACATGATATTAATAGAAATCCATGTGAAAGCAAAGTGTAGTCCTGGAGAGATGGGAAACAATCTTCACTTGATAAATCAGTATACCTAATTAGAAGTTGTACTTCAGTGAATGATGCCAACTTAAATTTTATGAAGAAAACCTTATGGCCAAGTCTTGTGTAAAGATTAAAATTTTAAAAATAAAATCAAATAGCAGAGTCCTGCTTTCCAGTTCTTCATGTAACTAGCTTGGAAGGGGCCACTGTATCCTAACAATAAGCAGAGAGCTGAACAGACTGGAAAATTAGCAACTCTTTTTTGGTTCTGTAAGAAAAGTAGCATGTACAGATATGAGAGTTGGACCAGAAAGAAGGCTGAGCACTGAATTGATGCTTTCGAACTGTGGTGCTGGAGAAGACTCTTGAGAGTCCCTTGGATTGCAAGGAGATCTAACCAGTCAATCCTAAAGGGAAACCTGGAGTGCTGCAGTGCATGGGGTCTCAAAGAGTTGGACACAACTTAGCAACTGAACAACAAGAAAAGAAAGAGGTGAGGTCAAATCACTGCCCTCAAGGCTGAAGAAACTGATGACTATGATGAGTCAGGGCTTCTCAGAACAGAGATACAGAGGCAGAAACATTCTGAGAACCCAGGTTGGGGCATTGTACCTGATGAGCTGCTGGAAGTTTAGTGCAGTAAACTCAAGTTTCAAACGCCAGGGAAACCCAGGCACAGGAGGGTTCAAATAGTATTGTGCGATTTACCTCTAGAACTTGACCAGATTCCCCTCAGACTTCCTGGGGGAAAGGGAAAAAGGAAATGTTCAAAATATACCTGGTGGCACTCTTCTTCCTATCAAACCCTGCTCTCAGGAGAACTGGTTAGATCCTGACTTCTGGGTGTTATCTGACTCTCATGTACCTTCAGAAAGGCAACACCTACCTCCAGTCTTCCTGTCCCACCTGAGTGGGGAGGAAAAACCTGAGAAAACTGAGTCTTACCTTCCAGAGGCCTGTCAGGCTCACTGATAACTGAGACCTGGTTGCAGGATTATAGAATGCATCCCCTCCATGAGTATCTTGTGCTTAGTCACTAGGTCGTGTCCGACTCTTTGTGACCCTGTGGACTATAGCCCACCAGGCTCCTCTCTCCATGGGGATTCTCCGGGCTTGAACACTGGAGTGGGTTTCCATGCCCTCCTCCAGGGGATCTGTCCAACCCAGGAATCAAACTGGGGTCTTCTGCATTGCAGGCAGATTCTTCACCAGCTGAGCTACCAGGAAAGCCCCCTTGCACATCTTATCACCATGAGACCAAAGGCTTATTTATGGGCTTCCCTGGTGACTCAGACAGTAAAGAATATGCCTGCAATGCAGGAGACCCAAGTTTGATACGTGGGTTGGGAAGATCCCCTTCAGAAGGGAATGGCTACCCATTCCAATGTTCTTACCTGGGGAATTTACCAGTATATCATGTCCAGTGAGCAATAAAAAATTATAAGGCAAACGAAAAGCAAAAAACACAATGTGGAGAGGCAGAGCAAACATCAGAAACAGATATGGTAGGGATGTTAGGAGTTATCAAAGCAGAGATTTCAAGCAACTATGATTAATAGAGTGAGGGCTCTCCTAGAGCAAGTAGACAGCATACAAAGGGGTGAGGATCTTAAGAAAGAACCAAAAAGATATGCTAGAGATTTATAAATATATATAAGACAAATTAACACATTTCATGGGCTTATTACTGATTAGTAGACTTGACTTAGCAAAGAATCTCTGATATGGAGACTGTATGAAAAAAAAATCCTCAAGCCTAAAAGTAAAGAGGACAAAAACTGTAAAAGCTAGAATAGAAGATCCAAGGACTAGGAGATTAACTGCAAAAGGTTTATTATATTGGTCATGGGAATACAGGAGGAGAAGAGAGAAAGGAAAAGAACAAATATATGATAAAATAATGACTGAGAATTTCCCAAAATTAATGTCAGGTATCAAACCACAGATCCAAGAAGCTCAGAGAATACCAAGCATGATAAATGCCAAAATAATAAAAATACCAAATTAAAAGACAACTACACATAGCTCATAAAGCATAAAGAACTTGTTTAGACAAAAATAGGAAAATACTGATCTTCTGTGGATTTAATATATTCCTACTTCACAAATGTAATTTTATATAAAAATGTCAAACCCAAAACCTCAAAATAGTGAAAAATGGTATGTTTAATGAGATAGTCCTTTTAAATTATCGCATTAAAATAGAGGTGAACAAGTGTTTTTATTAAACAGTTACTGTTCTGAGTTCTGGCTCCCATGAGACCCCATGGCTGTTGATAAATGAAAGGGCCCTAATGTACTTTTAATTGATTCTACTTGAGATGGTTTGTGCACCTGGTGAAATTCTTAGCAACATTTAAATGGTGTGAATCTTCAAGAATATAAATTGACAAGCAACTGCCTCCAAACACTGGTTATTAAAACAAGCTGATTCACACAATTCCAACACCTCCACACTTGCACCACTTGTCTGCTTGTCATTCATTCTTTTTGTAACAAAGTAGATAAAAATAAATGAACATTTCATCTTCTAACTTTGCATTTATAGACTCTGTCCACGTGTCTTATATTATTTAGATACCTCTATTTTAACATCTTATATAAAACATGATCTAAAGAAGGAAATGGCAAACATTCCAGTGTTCTTGCCTGGAGAATTCCATGGACAGGGCAGCCTGGCGGGCTACAGTCCTTGGAGTCAAAAGAGTTGGACATGACTGGCTAACACTGTCTCATTTCACAAAGAAACATGTAAGAATTTAAATAGGATGTTATGAACAGCTTCTAAATACATGGACATTTTTCTTACAGATGTCAATTCAAACATTATGAATATATTTGTGTTCATTGGAATGTGATTTATAAATGGAATTGGAAAATATATGCAATCTTGTGTAGATTAGGCAGGGAAATTTCAAAAACAATTAAAAGTGTAGGTAATAACAGGAAACACCAAATAAATTGCTTTGATATAGGTTTGAATTACAGAGAAAATCCTGAGAAGCAAGACTGGGCATTTTGAAAAAAAATACAGGCTAGTTGACCTAGACAGAATAACCTGGAAAAAAGAAGTCCACACAGGAAGGGCTCGATAAATAAAATAGCGTAGGGGCTGGCTTGGGTTTCTGAACACATTGTGGATAGCACCCTCAAAGGTGCTAAGAGTGGAAAGATGGAATAACTTGATTGAATAAGCAGAGAAAGTATTTCAGAGAGACTATCTTTACCAGCTGAACCTAACCAAGCAGGTTTCTATGAGTAAAATGTGTCTATTTATGGCTCATAGCACACTTTATAAAAAAAAATGGTTTCTTATCCTCTAAATAAATAACTGCATGAAAGATAAAAAAATAAATACTACACCTTCTAAATTTGAATTTATAAATCTGGCAATGTGCATTGTGGGTTGTTTGGACCCTCTATTAAAATATGAACTAGGTAAACACATAAGAAGAACTGAGATGGAATTGATATTCCTTAAGGTTCAGTTTTCTCTTAGGGTAGAGAGAGCGCTGCATGAAAACAGCTCTCCCAATGCAGGGAAATAATTTCTACTTGATTGTTTATGAGGCTGACACTGTTTACAGGCTTCAAGCATTTTAGCATTTGATTAGACAGGTACATAAAAGAAGAAAATGTAGGTGTATTGCTTGATGACTATTATTGGATGTTTTTATATACCATTCAGTGAAATGATGGAAATGCAGTTAAATTTCAGAAATGATCTGTTATGACTGCATGAAAAGAACAGATGGCAGGTACTGTGTGAATTCATACTGATGCTTCTGAAGGTTGACAATGACTGCTCAGTTTCAGGTTCTGAAGTAAACAGTAATCTAATTACCAAAATGCCTGCCCATTACAATGGCAGAAAGTGCAGTGGTACAAAGCGACTTCATTTCCAGTAACAGCTGCAGACGCTAATCGAACCAAACGGTGCTAATTAAAACTGGAATAGAATACAGCAGTGACCAAAAAAATAAAAATAAAAATAAACTGTAGGATAACAACCACTGAAAAATGGACTCCTTCTGACAAAGAGATAGCCCAAAATATCATATATAGAGGAATAAAGAGTAACATATTAATAAGTGAAATGGATTGAGCAGTAGTCTATAGGTAGGAAATTCTTCCAAAGAAAGAAACAATACTCAGAAAACAATTTGAAAGTTAGAAATAGCACTAGTTATAGCTAGAATTCTATAAGCATTGAGATCATCAGAAGGCTTTAGAGAGTCATAAGAAGAGAGAGGCTTCAAGAGAATTATGCAAAGAAATTTCAATTCTTCAATAAATAGCTGTGCAATTCTCAATTAGATTTTCTTAAACTGTGATATTCAAATCATGGATTGCAGATTGATGCTGGTCCTTCACTAAGATAAGGAATTTGTGCCAGAATATAAAGCAACTAAGTATGGTGTTTCGGTTCAGTTCAGTCACTCAGTTGTGTCCAACTCTTTGCGACATCATGAATCACAGCATGCCTTACTTCAGCTCAAAAAGTACATATATAATAAGAGTTTATTGATAAAGAAGTTAGTATGTTGATTTACATCCTAGAAGATCCCTATCTTGCTGCAGAGAGCATTTAAGCAGTTGCCTCAGTAGTAGTACCTTTAGAATTCATTTTACTTTGTAATGACAGTAATAATACTGAAATATAATGCTCCTTAAAATATAGTCTTATTTTTAGATAGCTGATTAATGCTTTAGGTATTGTAGCTTTTGTTAACCATCAGGATTTATTTCAAAAGCCCCATTATGTGGTGTAAAGAAACAGGATGAGTAGTAAGAGATAACATTTGTTGAATATGTGTATCGGTTAGAGTCCAGTCAAGAGACAAAAAACACCACCAGTATCTGAACTGGAAATTTAGAAATTCTAAACTTCTATGCAGTATAGAAATAGGAACAATTCCCTTTTAGGTAACTACAAAGAAAACAATTAGGATATGTAACAAACTTAATTTTTTAAGAAAATATTGACCATGAGGTCGAGTATTCCTGATACCTTTAACTCCAAAAGTCAGCATCATTGAAGAATAAAGTTTCTCAGAGAAAATCAGAGTGACATAATTTTCAGTACTACCTCCCAGGTAAAATTTAGTAGCTTTTAGATTTTCTATGCCATACACTGAGCTTCACTTTTAATACATTAGTATCTCCCAACCTGGCAATTATTCTCCATCTGCACTTTGCTTTAGTTAGAAGATCCTTCTACCTAAGGTCAGTGATACTAGATCCAGCAAAGACATTCATTATATGAACTCACTATCTGTTTGAAAACAATCCATGACATTCTCAGTCCTTATGCTTTTTAGCTACCTCAGATTTTATACTGGAGCAGATAACTCATTCACAAACAGAAAACCTTCTATATATTTACTGTAAGCCATCATCAAGCCATACAAAATGAGGGTTCTATGACAGGATTTTTTGACAGAAATCTCCTTTGTGTTTAATTAATCCTCTTAGATTAGAAATTATCAAGTAAAATTTATGCATATTAAATGAAGTACAAAAGGATTGTTTGGGTTATGCAGTCATTATGACCACATATGTGTAACAATTCCCTGGTGGCTCGGAGGTTAAAGCGTCTGCCTGCAATGCGGGAGACATGGGTTCGATCCCTGGGTCGGGAAGATCCCCTGGAAAAGGAAATGGCAACCCACTCCAGTGTTCTTGCCTGGAGAATCCCATGGACAGAGCAGCCTAGTGGGCTACAATCCACAGGGTCGCAAAGAGTTGGACATGACTGAGCGACTTTCCTTTCCTTTCCTATTCCTTAACTAAGATAGGTGTAGACTTGGATCACCAGGGTTTCTTTAGAAATCAGTTACTGAATGAACATGCAAGTATGTCACTCATTCTCACGATCTCATCTAACCACACAGAAGAGGCATGTCCACCATCTTATAACAAAACTGAGAATACATAGGGTAACTTCCTTGTTCCAGTCCATTTGCTCAAGCCTCACAGTTTGTTCAAGCACCAGTTGTATTATTCCCTATTGATTCTTGTACATCCTCCTTTGATACATTTACCATCCCCAAACTTCTTAAAGAATTTTGAAACTTTCTGAAGAGTGTGCATTCTGCGGATCAGAATAGATCAGGGAACTTCTAGGGTTCGTATACTTTCTATGTCACATCATCCCCCGTGGACCTGTGTCCACATAGTTCGTGTATAGTAGCCACCATAGGGCAAAGCATTGGACAGATTATCCCACAGCTAAACTCACACTCGGAACCGAAATACCCTTAGATTTCCATATTGACCTGTATGATGGGAGATACTACACTCATCACAGACAAGTGGATTTTTTGTTTTTACCCACAACGATAATACGTGGCCTCTCCTATAGCCATTGTAAGCACAGTACAAAGCAAGAGAACCTGTGGTGTATCACTAGTTGTCATTACGTTACAGGAACTTGAAGAATAGCAGTAGAAAAAGACAGTAAGTAGGGCTAATTATCTCTCCATGTAATCAAGGCAAAATGCTTGTGTTAAGTAATGAATTTTGAGTGTTTAAATAATTCCCAGAACTTTCTCATAGAATAGAGATTCTCTGAAAGCATTCCTTTATATAAAAATCTGTCATCTTTCTAAACACAACAGAATTTAGAGGAGTATTTGAAGTACTTTTTGGATACATACTAGGTGAGTTTCACTGGTGGCTCAAATGATAAAGAATCTTCCTGAATGCAGGAGATATGGGTTCGATCTCTGGGTCAGGAAGATCCTTTGGAGAAGGGAATAGCTACCCATTCTGCTCTTCTTGCCTGGAGAATCCACGGATAGAGAAACTTGGCAGTCTGTAGTCCATGGGGTCGCAAAAAGTTGAACATGACTGACTTATACTAACAGGTGCTTTATTAGGGGCTTCCCAGGTGGCACTACTGGTAAAGAACCCACCTTCCAATGCAGGAGACATGGGTTCAATCCCTGGATTGGGAAGATCCCCTGGAGGAGGGCATGACAACCCACTTCAGTATTTTTGCCTAAATCCCATGGACAGAGGAACCTGGTGAGCTACAGTCCATAGGGTTCGAAAGAGTTAAACATGACTGACGTTACTTACCATGTACACACAGGTGCTATGTAAACAAGAAGATGAAATCTTTGTGTTATTTTTATTATTAAAAAAATACACAGAAGAAAATGTATTGATGTTAGATATTAGAAACCTAAACCAACCAAGCAAACCCCATCATAGCATGGATTTAATGAGGCCCATTTACCAAGCTTCCCTCATTGCTCAGTTGGTAAAGAATCCACCTGCCAATGCAGGAGACCCTGGTTCGATTCCTGGGTCAGAAAGAGCCCCTGCAGAAGGGATAGGCTACCCACTCCAGTATTCTTGGGCTTCCCTTGTGGCTCAGCTGGTAAAGAAACTGCCTGCAATGCGGGAGACCTGGGTTCAATCTCTGGGTTGGGAAGATCCCCTGGAGAACGGAAAGGCTACCCACTCCAGTCTTCTGGCCTAGAGAATTCCATGGATTGTATAGTCCATGGGGTTGCAAAGAGTCAGACACAACTGAGTGACTTTCACTTCACTTATTTACCAACCAATGTTAAGTATTTTGAAGTGTTTTTGGTTGTTTATTAGATGGGCCTCCCTGGTGGCTCCGACCGAAAAGAATCTGCCTGCAATGCAGGAGACCTGGGTTAGATTCCTGGGTCAGGAAGATCCCTTGGAAAAAGGAATGGCAACCCACTCCAGTATTCTTGCCTGGAAAGCCCCATGGCCAGAGAAGCCTGGTAGACTACAGTCCAGTTCAGTTCATTCAGTTCAGTCACTCAGTCATGTCAGAAGTCCATGGAGTCCCAGAGTCAGACATGACTGAACGACTAACATATCGATATGTATGTACTAACCAAGCAACTTCCAGTGTCAGAATACACTGTGGTTTTACTGTAGCCACGGCAGTAACTGAATTACCTGGCACATCTCAAGCCTGCTGTTTCAGGTTTGGAAATTTAGGGCAAGACTTTCTAAACTTCTGATATTTTTTATTAAAGAAATGAAAACAGGATCAGAAAACAGTAGTGATCTCCAGTTTAAGCTATGCAGCTTCAGTCCATGTACTGTTTATAGTGACCAAGTCTATCACTTCATAGTGTGGTCTTATAAGAAATAAAAAGAAAATTAAAAACAACTTGATACCTCTCCTCCATTCTGGGAAGACTTCTGTGGCATGTGTGCAGAAGGTCTATATTTCATAGAACAAGCTGTATCTCACCCCCAAACACTCTTTCATCTGGTTCTGGGTCTTATGTTTCCAGCTACACGCTGGCAGTGTTCATAGCACAAATGGACATTTCTAATATAAAGTTGTTATGCATTTGTCCGTTCTCCAGATAAAACTTCCTTTACTTGTTATATTTCCATCTATCTATTCGCCTCCATTTTGTTGTTTAGTCACTAAGTTGTGTCTGACTCTTTTGAGACCCCATGGACTATAGGGGCTTAAAATATAGGTTAATAATGTAAGCTTGGTGTATTACTTAATTCTGTTATGTTAAAGTATTTTAAAATAATTTGAGTCAGTATTTATTGATGGAGGTAGCAAATACAAAAAAAAAAAAACGTAGTTTTTTCATTAAACCACCTAAACTAATTGCAGCATGGAAGACTTCTGGCCACATAAGTATTATTATCTGTTTTTTCCTCAGTAATCTTCTACTCCTGGGACCAAAATCTTGAGACTGGATAGTGTTTTATAACCAAGTTGCATCGATTACATGGGGACACTTTGCCATTATTGAGTATAATAGAGTTAAGTGGATAAGTGTTGATTTCAGTTCAGTTCAGTTCAGTTGCTCAGTCGTGTCCGACTCTTTGCGACCCCAAGAATCGCAGCACGCCAGGCCTCCCTGTCCATCACCAACTCCTGGAGTTCACTCAAACTCATGTCCATTGAGTCAGTGATGCCATCCAGCCATCTCATTCTCTGTCGTCTCCTTTTCCTCCTGCCCCCAATCTCTCCCAGCATCAGAGTCTTTTCCAATGAGTCAACTCTTCGCATGAGGTGGCCAAAGTACTGGAGTTTCAGCTTTAGCATCATTCCTTCCAAAGAAATCCCAGGGCTGATCTCCTTTAGAATGGACCGGTTGGACCTCCTTGCAGTCCAAAGGACTCTCAAGAGTCTTCTCCAACACCACAGTTCAAAAGCATCAATTCTTCGGCGCTCAGCCTTCTTCACAGTCCAACTCTCACATCCATACATGGCCACTGGAAAAACCATAGCCTTGACTAGACAAACCTTTGTTGGCAAAGTAATGTCTCTGCTTTTGAATATGCTATCTGGGTTGGTCATAACTTTCCTTCCAAAGAGTAAGCGTCTTTTAATTTCATGGCTGAAGTCACCATCTGCAGTGATCTTGGAGCCCAAAAAAATAAAGTCGGACACTGTTTCCCCATCTATTTCCCATGAAGTGATGGGACCAGATGCCATGATCTTCATTTTCTGAATGTTGAGCTTTAAGCCAACTTTTCCACTCTGCTCTTTCACTTTCATCAAGAGGCTTTTTAGTTCCTCTTCACTTTCTGCCATAAAGGTGGTGTCATCTGCATATCTGAGGCTATTGATATTTCTCCTGGCAATCTTGATTCCAGCTTGTGCTTCTTCCAGCCCAGTGTTTCTCATGATGTAAGTGTTGATTTAGGAGCACGATATATATTCAGAATCAAAGGCACATATGTGTTCTTTATGAGCATTACAATATAAGATTGGATTTTGCTGTTGGTCAGATATTTTATCTGAAAACTGGAGAACCTGTGGAAAATACACTTTCTTACTTGAGGATATAAGGAAACATAATAAGTGCAAATAATTAAAATACTTATAATATTCTTCTAGTTCTTCATATACATAGTTTTATTCTCAAAATAGTCTAAGGTGAATTCATAAAGTTTGCCTCTAGATATAGAAATTAGGCTCTATTACATTCAACATATTTTTGCCAAATATCAGGTATCTTATATTAAGTGCTAAAGTAATACTCTTTAAGTATAATTAAAATCTGAGCAACATGATTTAATTTCACATTAAAGTATTATCAGAACGTTGAAAAAGCAGTGAACTTTAAAGGCTCAAATAAATATTACAAGAAAAATAAGGAAACATTTAAAAAGAGAAGACAGGATTGATATTATAATCATTATTATTGTGTACTTGTTGTTAAAAAAGGAAATGACCTGAGGAAGTTAATCCCCAAATCACTTATTCATCTTCTGCCATGTGCAATCCGAGGTGTGTATTTTGTGAACTCCTCTTATTGGCTTCTGTTCCTTAGTTTGATTTATTTTAATCATATTTATATAATATAGGAGATACTGAAATACAAAGGGTAAAATAAATTTCCTTAATGTTATACTTCATTTGTTGATTCAACTTATGTCCAGATAAATAAATGTCGATTCTTACAAAGTGATAATGGTTTTGCTTAATTATATCTCTGGGGGAAGAAATGTTGTTTGCAGCTAAGCTGTTTGTACAAACCTGGGCTGGGAAGAGAGGGTTTAGTAATAGAAAAGGTGTGGTGTTTGAATTGCATGGGTCCACTATCCAGATTTTTTTTCAATAGTACCTGCTATAGTACTGCTCAATCCATGGTTGGTTGAATCTGCTAGTGCAGAGAGCCAAATGTAAGTTATACACTTTGACCCAGTGGATGGTGGATGGCCATAAGCCCTGGGTTGTTCATGGGACAACTCTGCTTACAAATATTCCAAGTATAACCAAACGCACACAGGTTTGGGACTTTTTATCACAGACTTTTTATCACATTTTATTGGACGTGTAGATTACTTATCTTCGTCTTGCTCTAAACTATGAATTCCAAAAGCATCGACATTTGTCACTGTTTGTTCACTGTTCCTTCCCTAGTGTGTAAAAAATCTTGGCTTATTGTAATCTCACAACAGTTATAGAAGGATGAATGGAAGAATGGAACATATGAATAAATGAATGGAATGTATTATGAATTACTCATAAACCAGATGCTTCCCACATAGTAAGTGTCTAGTAGATTTTTTTTTGACCTGTTTTTGGCTCTTTTATCCAAACTGAAAAATCCCAAGTTGCTTATAAAATATGTAAAAAAAAAATAGGACATTAAAACACAGCTTTAATTTCATTTACTTGTTTTTTAAAATTTTTATTGGAGTGTAGTTGATTCACAATGTTGTGTTAGTTACAGGTATACAGAAGAGTAAATCAATTACAGATATACATATATCCACTGTTATTAAGATTCTTTTCCCGTATAGGTCAATCACAGAGTATTGAGAAGAGTTCCTTATTCTATACAATAGGTCCTTACTAGTTCTCTATTTTATATTTAGTAGTGTGTATACGTCAGTCTCAATCTCCCAATTTATCCCTCCCTGCTTCTTATACCCTGGCAACTATAAGTTTGTTTTCTACATCTGTGACTCTGTTTCTGTTTTGTAAATAAGTTCATTTGTACCGTTTTTCTAGATTCCCCATATAGGCAATATCATATAATATTTGTCTTTTTTATGCAGTATAGTTCCTTTACAGAGTTGTTGTTAGTTTCTGCTATACAGTGAGATGAATCAGCTATATGTGTATGTATTTCCCCTCCCTTTTGAGCCTCCTCTCACATCCACCAATCCCACTCCAGTAAGTCATCTCAGAGCCCGGAGCTGAGCTTCCTGTCCTGGACAGCAGGTTCCCACTAGCTATTTATTTAACATATGAGTGAGTGAAAGTCACTCAGTCATGTCTGACTCTTTGTGACCCCACGGACTCTACAGTCCATGGAATTCTCCAGGCCAGAATACTGGAGTGGGTAGCCTTTCCCTTCCCCAGGGGAATCTTCCCAACCCAGGAATTGAACCCAGGTTTCCTGCATTGCAGGCGGATTCTTTACCAGCTGAGCCACCGGGAAAGCCCAGGAATACTGGAGTGGGTAGCCCATCCCTTCTCAGGTGGATCTTCCTGACCCAGGAATCAAACTGGGGTCTCCTGCATCACAGGTGGATTCTTTACCAGCTGAGCTACCAGGGAAGCCCTATTTTACACATGATAGTGTATATATATGTCAATCCCAGTCTCTCAGTCCACCCTGTCCTTCATTCTGCTACACAAGTTTGTTCTCTATGTCTGCATCTCAAGTTCTGCCCTGCAAATAGGTTCATCAGTACCATTTTTCTAGATTCCATATATATGTGTTAATAAACAATATTTGTTTTTCTGACTTCACACCATATGACAGACTCTGTGTTCATCCCCATCTCTATAAATGACCCAATTTTGTTCCCTTTATGGCTAAGTAATATTCCAATATTTCATTGTATATATGTACCATATCTTCATCCATTCATCTGTCCATGGACATTTAGGTTGCTTCCATGTCTTGCCTATTGTAAATACTGCTGCAATGGACATAAGGGTGCATGTGTATTTTTGAACTATGATTTTTCTCAGGGTAGATGCCCAGTAGTGGGATTGCTGGGTCATATGGTAGTTTTCATTTTTCAAAGGCACCTCCATACTGTTCTCCATAGGAGCTGTATCAATTTAGATTCCCACCAACAGTGCAAGAACGTTCCTTTTTTCTCCACACCCTCTCTAGAAATTATTGTTTGTAGATTTTTTAGGCTGGCCATTCTGACCCGTGTGAGGTGATACCTCAAATAGTTTTGATTTGCGTTTCTCTCATAATGAGGGTTGTTGAGCATTTTTTCATGTGTTTGTTGGTCATCTGTATGTCTTCTTTGGAGAAATGTCTGTTTTGATCTTCTGCCCATTTATTGGTTGTGTTGTTTGTTTTTTCAATATTGAGCTTCATGATGAGCTGCTTGTATATTTTGGAGATTAATCCTTTGTCAGTTTCCTCATTTGTAAATATTTTCTCCCATTCTGAGGGTTGTCTTTTCACCTTGTTTATGGCTTCCTTTGCTGTGAAAAAGCTTTTCAGTTTAATTAGGTCCCCTTTGTTTATTTTTGTTTTTTTATTTTCATTACTCTAGGAGATGGATCAAACAGGATCTTACTGCTATGTATGTAAAAGCATGTGCTGCCTATGTTTTCCTCTAAGAGTTTTATAGTGTTTGGCCCTACATTTAGGTCTTTATTTTCTCAGGAACATTTTGCTGAATATAATGTGTATTTTTAAGTGTTGCTATTGGGCTAGACATCTATTATTTTCTTGGTGACATCAATTTATCTGTTTAAATCTGTAAATTGGTGTGAATGATGATTAAAACTGACTTTTTGCAAATGCTTTTTAAGAACAATAATTTAGGTGTTGAAAGAATTATATATATAAGTGTCAGTTTTATCAACTTGCTTGTTAAAAATTATTTACTCTAGCTGGGAAAATGGATAATATATATTTGGGGAATTAGGAAAAGATACATAGAAAAGCATTGGCAACATTTTTATTCCAATATTAGGAGGTAAAAATAATGAGTAGAGGGAGATTGTATAAGTTTATTGTATATGTTCAAAAACTGGGTTTGCAAGAACAAGATGGCAGAGGAATAGGTAGACGTGGAGTACATCTCTCTCCATGGATATATCAGGAATATACCTTCAGACACAGAGGTGCATGCAGAACAGCTGCAAGTGGACAGGAGGACATAACCAGCCGAGAAGAATATATAGACCCATGAAAAACTCAGTACGAGGAAGGACTAGGGGAAAAAACAGGAGTGTTAGAAGGACTGGACCTGCCCTCGGTGGGTGGGGAACTGAAGCAGGGGTCTGATCCGCACATTGGGACAATTGCCTGAGTCAGAGGAGAAACATTTAAGGCTGAGAGTGAAAGAGCTGACCTGTGGCAGCCTAAATGGAATGAGAATCAGACAGTCCTTGCCCCAGCCATACATACTCCAGATAGGGATGCAGATCCCCTGGAAGGTGCAGCGGCTGGGAACTGGAGTTTAGGGATTGTGGAGCAATCCCAGGGTGAGGGCTGCTGCGGACTGTGGAGAGACGGATCGAGGGGATGTGAGGGAGGAGACAGTGGTGGGAAATGCCTGTGGAGGAAAGCTGGGCAGCCATGGAAGCCAGGCGATACTGCTGAGTCACACGTAGGGGGTGGAGCCATCACCATAGCCTCTCTCCCCACACGCCAGCATCAGCAGCTGAACAATAGAGAGGCTGGCCCATCAAACGCCTGATGCACTGAATTACAGGGTAGGACCCCAGCCAGGGGGGGCCCCCCTATGTGCCTGATGTGCTGAACAACAGAGAAGGACCCCAGGCAAGGGAGCCCTCTTAAGTGCCTGAATGGGCGGAGTTACAGAGAAAAACTGGCCAAAGGGGCCTTCTGATCGCCAGCTACAAGAGGCTCGAAAAAAGACTCTGAGAGGGCCATAACTCCTGCAGCAGAGACAATCTGTGTCTCTGCATACTTTGTGCTGCCAGGGTCCCTGCAAGCCAAGCAGCTGCACCACCTTCATGCTTAACTCGAACTGGGGCAGAGCTTCCACAGGCAAAAAAAACTTGCATCTATGCCCTCAGGGTTGTTTTGGTCGTGTCCAACTCGTTGCATCCCTGTAGACTGTGGCCTGCCAGGCTTCTCTGTCAGGGGGGCTCTCTGGGCAAGAATACTGGAACATATTGGCCAATACTGGTTGCCATACCCTTCTAGAGCACTATATTTCCTGCTGCCCTACCTGCCAACTCCCCTGAGTTCCCGGTGCTGCCAAAACCCCTGTGACCCAAGCAGCTGCACCACCTCCACACCTGACCCTCACTGGGGCAGACCCAAGTCCTCCAGGGCAGCCTCAGGAGCAAACCCCAGTGGACAACCCCCATGCAGAGGTGGAAATAAAACCATACTTGAAACCCATGGACAGTGTGGCTAATGAAAAAGACCCAAAACTTTCCCACCAGCTGTACATGCTGCAGGTTAAATCCACACTATCAACTAGACAGGCTCTGTGGCTATGGAATATATGAAAGGACATTGAGAGTTCCCATCAAAGAAAATGCACTAGTTCTGAGATGTGGACACTGGAGGTAAGAACACAGAGGAGTAGGACCAGATTAGAATCTGAGCTTCCCCCACAGCAGGTCCAGAGATCAGCACAGTGTTGGAGGGCATCCAAGGGAGGTGAGGTGGCCTGTGACTCCCAGCGAGGGAAAGGCCTCTGACAGCAGTTACTCAACAAAAACATTTATCCTTATGTTTTGACTTGTTCTGCAGATTCTTTTGGATTTTGTTCCTTTTTCCCCCTTTATCCCCCTCAGTTGTAGTTGTCAATTTTATTGGCACTATGAAATCTAATTAAGTGTTTAAGCCTTTTTCCCCTCCATCACATATTTTATTGTTGTCATAAACCTCAGCCTCTATGTTGGGCTTTTGCAGTTCTGTGGACTTTTCTTTTTTTTTTCCTTTTTTTAATTTAAATTTAAAATTTTTTAAACCTATTATTTTTTTATACATTTATTCCTTTGTTTTCTTTTCCTACTCTTCTTTTCCCCTTGCAGTTAATCATTATTGTACATAAGTCTTATCTACCTCTATTTAACTTTGCATATCTTTCTTTCTTTTCTTTCTTTCCTTTCCTCTCAACATATTTCTTATTTTCATTGCCTTATTCCCCACTTGGCACCTTGCTTTAGTTTTGTATTCTGGTTTGTGCTTTAGTTAGTTTTGTTCTTAACTGGTAAATATAATTTTTGATTTCCTTTGTTTGCCAGGTAAATCTGCTGTACTTTATTTTAGTTGGACTATTTGACTTTGCTTATGAGTGTATATGTATATAGTCCATTATTTTAACTATTATGTGCATGATTTTGTAACTGCCATTTGTCTGGGATTCATCTTTGGTTTCTCACTTTGTATATTTGGTTTAATCTCACTTAATGCCATAACAAACCACTTGTGGAATCTTCATTCCTGACCAGAGATCAAACCCTGAGCCTTTGGGGTGAGAGCACTGAATCCAAAACCCTAGACTACCAGAGAACTAACCTTGCTGCTGCTAAGTCACTTCAGTCGTGTCCGACTCTGTGCGACCCCATAGACGGCAGCCCATCAGGCTCTGCCATCCCTGGGATTCTCCAGGCAAGAACACCCGAGTGGGTTGCATTTCCTTCTCCAATGCATGAAAGTGAAAAGTGAAAGTGAAGTCACTCAGTCGTGTCTGACACTTAGCGACCCCATGGACTTCAACCTACCAGGCTCCTCTGTCCATTGGATTTTCCAGGCAAGAGTACTGGAGTGGGGTGCCATTGCCTTCTCCAGAACTAACCCTAGGGAGTATCAACCCTAGGGAGTATCAAATAGAAAGAACTCACACAAAGGAAACCACTTGAATACAAGACCCAGCCACCCAACCACCAGTAGCACCCAACTACCAGTAGCACCTGTGCAGGATGCCTCATCTAAATAACAAACAAAATACAAATGCAATTATCAGTGGACAGGATTACCACCTCACTCAGCCTTGACCATCAGAGGAAAAACAAACAAACAAAAAAACCCAGCACAAATCTCACCGTATATGAAGCTTACACAAACAACGGGACCAATCTTCAGATCAGATCAGATCAGTCGCTCAGTCGTGTCTGACTCTTTTCGACCCCATGAATCGCAGAACGCCAGGCCTCCCTGTCCATCACCAGCTCCCGGAGTTCACTCAGACTCACGTCCATCGAGTCAGTGATGCCATCCAGCCATCTCATCCTCTGTCATCCCCTTCTCCTCCTGCCCCCAATCCCACCCAGCATCAGAGTCTTTTCCAATGAGTCAACTCTTCACATGAGGTGGCCAAAGTACTGGAGTTTCAGCTTCAGCATTATTCCTTCCAAAGAAATCCCAGGGCTGATCTCCTTCACAATTGACTGGTTGGATCTCCCTGCAGTCCAAGGGACTCTCAAGAGTCTTCTCCAACACCACAGTTCAAAAGCATCAATTCTCCGGTGCTCAGCCTTCTTCACAGTCCAACTCTCACATCCATACATGACCACAGGAAAAACCATAGCCTTGACTAGACAAACCTTTGTTGGCAAAGTAATGTCTCTGCTTTTGAATATGCTATCTAGGTTGGTCATAACTTTCCTTCCAAGGAGTAAGCGTCTTTTAATTTCATGGCTGCAGTCACCATCTGCAGTGATTTTGGAGCCCAGAAAAATCAAGTCTGACACTGTTTCCACTGTTTCCCCATCTATTTCCCATGAAGTGATGGGACCAGATGCCATGATCTTTGTTTCCTGAATGTTCAGCTTTAAGCCCACTTTTTCACTCTCCACTTTCACCTTCATCAAGAGGCTTTTTAGTTCCTCTTCACTTTCTGCCATAAAGGTGGTGTCATCTGCATATCTGAGGTTATTGATATTTCTCCCAGCAATCTTGATTCCAGCTTGTGCTTCTTCCAGTCCAGCGTTTCTCATGATTTACTCTGCATATAAGTTAAATAAACAGGGTGACAATATACAGCTTTGACGTACTCCTTTTCCTATTTGGAACCAGTCCTGTTGTTCCATGTCCAGTTCTAATTGTTGCTTCCTGACCTGCATACAAATTTCTCAAGAGGCAGATCAACCTTTAAACCTGGGAAAAGGAGACCTCAAACACAATAAGTTAAAAAAAAAAAATAATGAAAAGGCAGAGAAATACTACACAAATGAAGGAACAAACTCGAAACACAGAAGTCAAAATAAATGAAGAGGAAATAGGCAAACTACCTGAAAAATAATTCAGAATAATGATAAAGATGATCAAAAACCTTGAAAACAAAATGGAGAAAATGCAAGAATCAATTAACAAAGACCTAGAAGAATTAAAGAATAAACATACAGAGACAAACAACACAATGACTGAAATAAAAAATACTCTGGAAGGAATCAATAGAAGAATAACTGAAGCAGAAGACTGAATCAGTGAGCTGGAAGATAAAATGGTGGAAATAACTTCTGAAGAGCAGAATAAAGTAGAAAGAATGAAAAGAACTGTGGATAGTCTCAGAGATCTCTGGAACAATATCAAACACACCAACATTTGAATTTTAGGGGTCCCAGAAGAAGAAGAGAAAAAGAAAGGGTATGAGAAAATTTTTGAAGAGATTATAGTTGAAAATTTCCCCAACAGGGAAAAGGAAATACTCAATCAAGTCTGAGAGGTGCAAAGAGTTCCATACAGGATAAACCCAAGGAGAAACACACCAAGACATATACTAATCAAATTAAGCTAATCAAGACTAATCAAGACTAAACACAAAGGATGAATATTAAAAGCAGCAAGGGAAAAGCAACAAGTAACATACAAGGGAACGCCATATGATTAATAGCTGATCTTTCAGCAGAAACTCTGCAGGCCAGAAGGGAATGGCAGGATATATTTAAAGTACTGAAAGGGAAAACTCTACAGCCAAGATTACTGTACCTGGCAAGGATCTCATTCAGAATTGATGGATAAATGAAAAGCTTTTCAGAAAAACAAAAGTTAAGAGAATTCAGTGCCACCAAACCAGCTTTACAACAAATATTAAAGGGACTTAAATAGTCAAGAAATACAGGGAAGGAAAAAGATCTACAAAATCAACCCCAAACAATTAAGAAAATGGCAAAAGGAACATACATATCAATAATTACTTTAAATGTAAATGGATTAAATGTTGAAACCAAAAGACACAGACTGGCTGAATGGATACAAAAACAAGACCCATATATATGCTGTCTACAAGAAACTCACTTCAGACCTCAGGACACATATAGACTGAAAGTGAGAGGATGGAAAAATGTATTCCATGCAAATGGGAAGCAAAAGAAAGCTGGAGTAGCAATCCTCATATCAGACAAAATAGACCTTAAAATAAAGAAGATTACAAGAGATAAGGACACTACATAATAAATAAGGGATCAATCCAAGAGGAAGGTATAAAAATTGTAAATATCTATGCATCCAACATAGGAGCATCTCAATACATAAGACAAACACTAACAGACATGAAAGGAGAAGCTTACAGTAACACAATAATAGTAAGAGACTTTAACACCCCACTCATACCAATGGACAGATCATCAAAACAGAAAATTAATAATTAAACACAAGTCTTAAATGATATTAGATGAGGTGGATTTCATTGATATCTTCAGGACATTCCATCCAAATGCAGAAGAATACACCTTCTTCTCAAGTGCACATGGAACATTCTCCAGGATAGACTATATCTGGGGTCATAGATCAAGCCTCCATAAATTTAAGAAAACTGAAATCATATCGAGCAACTTCTCCAACCACAACACTATGAGACTGGATATCAATTACAAGAAAAACAACTGTGAGAAACACAAGCACATGGAGATTAAACAACACATTTCTAAATAACCAACAGGTAACTGAAGAAATCAAAAGGGAAATCAAAATATTTCTAGAAACAAATGATAATGAAAACACAACTCAAAACCTATGGGATGCAGCAAAAGCAGTTCTCAGAGGGAAGTTTATAGCAATACAATACTACCTCAAGAAACAAGAAAAACATCGAATAGACAACCTAGCTTTAAACTAAAACAACTGGAAAAAGAACAAAAAGGATCTGAGCAGAAATAAACAAAAAAGAAATAAACAATAGTAAAGATTAATAAAACTAAACCTGGTTCTTTGAGAAGATAAAAAAAATTGACAAGCCTTTAGCCAGAATCATCAAGAAAAAAAGAGAAGAATCAAATAAACAAAATTAGAAATGAAGGAGGAGAAGTTACAACAGACAATGCAGAAATACAAAGGATTAGAAGAGACTCTCATGAACAACTATATGGCCATAACATGGATAACCTGGAAGAAATGGACAGATTCTTAGAAAAGTTCAATCTTCCAAGACTGAATCGGGAAGAAATAGAAATTATGAAGAACCTAATTACAAGCACTGAAATTGAAGCTGTGATAAAAAATCTCTCAAAAAACAAAAGCCCAGGACCAAATGGCTTCACAGGAGAATTCTATCAAACATTTATAGAAAAGCTAATGCCTATCCTTCTAAAATTCTTTCTAAAATTTGCAGAGGAAGGAACACTTCCAAACTCATTCTACGAGGCCACCATCACCTTGATATGAAAAACAAAGACAATGCACAAAAAGAAAACTACAGGCCAATATTACTGATGAATATAGATGCAAAAATCCTCAACACAATTTTAGCAAACAGAATTCAGCAACACATCAAAAAGCTCATACACCATGTTCAAGTTAGGTTTATTCCAGGGATGCAAGGATTCTTTAATATACAAATATCAAACAATGTGATTCACAATATTAACAAATTGAAAGATTAAAAACCATATGATAATCTCAATAGATGCAGAAAAAGCTTTTACAAAATTCAGCACCTATTTATGATTAAAACTGTTCAAAAAATGTACATAGAAGGAAGTTACCTGAGCATAGTAAAGGCCATATATGATAAGCCTACAGCAAACATTATTCTCAAAGGTAAAAAACTAAAAGCATTCCTCCTAAGATCAGGAACAAGACCAGAGTGTACACTTTTACCACTATTATTCAACATAGTTCTGGAAGTCCTAGCTACAACAATCAGAGAAGAAAAAGAAATAAAAGGAATCCAATTCAGAAAACAAGTAAAGCTCTCACTGTCTGCAGAGGGCATGATATTGTACCTAGAAAACCCTAAAGATAGTATCAGAAAATTATTAAAGCTCATCAGTGAATTTAACAATGTTGCAGGATACAAAATCAATACACAGAAATCACTTACATTTCTATATACTAACAATGAAAAATCAGAAAGAGAAATTATGGAATCAATCCCATTCACCTTTTCAACAAAAAGAATAAAATATCTAGGAATAAACTTACCTAAGGAGACAAAAGAACTGTACACAGAAAATTATTAGACACTAATGAAAGAAATAGAGGAAAACAACAGAATGGGAAAGACTAGAGATCTCTTCAAGAAAATCAGAGATACCAAGGGAACATTTCATGCACAGACGGGCACAATAAAGGACAGAAATGGTAGGGACCTAACAGAAGCAGAAGATATTAAGAAGAGGTGGCAAGAATACACAGAAGAACTGTACAAAAAAGAACTTCATGATCCAGATAATCACGATGGTGTGATCACTCACCTAGAGCCAGACATCCTGGAATGTGAAGTCAAGTGGGCCTTAGGAAGCATCACTATGAACAAAGCTAGTGAAGGTGATGGAATTCCAGTTGAGCTCTTTCAAATCCTGAAAGATGACGCTGTGAAAGTGCTGCACTCAATATGTCAGCAAATTTGGAAAACTCAGCAGTGGCCACAGGACTGGAAAATGTCAGTTTTCATTCTAGTCCCAAACAAAGGCAATGCCAAGGAATGCTCAGACTACCACACAATTGCGCTCATCTCACACGCTAGTAAAGAAATGCTCAAAATTCTCCAAGCCAGGCTTCAGCAGTATGTGAACCATGAACTTCCAGATGTTCAAGCTGGTTTTAGAAAGGGCAGAGGAACCAGAGATAAAATTGCCAACATCCACTGGATCATCAAAAAAGAAAGAGTTCCAGAAAAATATCTATTTCTGCTTTATTGACTATGCCAAAGCCTTTGACTGTGTGGATCACAATAAACTGTGGAAAATTCTGAAAGAGATGGGAATACCAGACCACCCGACCTGCCTCTTGAGAAACCTATATGCAAGTCAGGAAGCAACAGTTAGAACAGGACATGGAACAACAGACTCGTTCCAAATAGGAAAGGGAGTACGTCAAGGCTGTATATTGTCACCATGCTTATTTAACTTATATGCAGAGTACATCATGAGAAATGCTGGGCTGGAAGAAGCACAAGCTGGAATCAAGATGGCCAGGAGAAATATCAATAACCTCAGATATGCAATTAACACCACCCTTATGGCAGAAAGTGAAGAGGACCTAAAAAGCCTCTTGATGAAAGTGAAAGAGGAGAGTGAAAAAGTTGGCTTAAAGCTCAACATTCAGAAAATGAAGATCGTGGCATCTGGTCCCATCACTTCATGGCAGATAGATGGGGAAACAGTGGAAACAGTGTCAGACTTTATTTTTTGGGGCTCCAAAATCACTGCAGATAGTGACTGCAGCCATGAAATTAAAAGACGCTTACTCCTTGGAAGGAAAGTTATGACCAACCTAGATAGCATATTCAAAAGCAGAGACATTACTTTGCAACAAAGGTTTGTCTAGTCAAGGCTATGGTTTTTCCTGTGGTCATGTATGGATGTGAGAGTTGGACTGTGAAGAAAGCTGAGTGCCAAAGAATTGATGCTTTTGAACTGTGGTGTTGGGGAAGACTCTTGAGAGTTCCTTGGACTGCAAGGAGATCCAACCAGTCCATTCTAAAGGAGATCAGTCCTGGGTGATCATTGGAAGGTCTAATACTGAAGCTGAAACTCCAATACTTTGGCCAACTCATGTGAAGTGACTCATGCTGACTCATTGGAAAAGACTCTGATGCTGGGAGGGATTGGGGGCAGGAGGAGAAGGGGACGACAGAGGGTGAGATGGATGGATGGCATCACCGACTTGATGGACATGAGTTTGAGTGAACTCTGGGAGTTGGTGATGGACAGGGAGGCTTGGCATGCTGTGATAATGGGGTTGCAAAGAGTTGGACATGACTGAACAACTGAACTGAACTGAACTGAATGAAAGAAATCAAAGATGACATAAACAGACGGAGAGATATTCCATGTTCCTGGTTAGGAAGAATCAGTATTGTGAAAATGACTATATTACCAAATGCAATCTACAGATTTAATGCAATCCCTATCAAATTACGAATGACACTTTTCACAGATCTAGAACAAAAAATTTCACAATTCATATGGAAACACAAAAGACCCTGAGTAGCTAAAGCAGTCTTGACAAAGAAGAATGGAGTTGGAGGAATCAACCTTCCTGACTTCAGATTATACTACAAAGCTACAGTCATCAAGATGGTATGGTACTGGCACAAAAACAGAAATATAGACCAATAGAACAAGATAGAAAGCCCAGAAATAAACCCATGTGCCTATGGGTAGCTTATTTTTGAAAAAGGAGGCAAGAATATACAATGGAGCAAAGACAGCTACTTTAAGAAATGGTACTGGGAAAACTGGACATCCACATGTTAAAGAATGAAATTAGAACACTTCCTAACACCATTTACAAAGATAAACTCAAAATGGATTAAAGACCTAAATGTAAGACCAGAAATTATAAAACTCTTAGAGGAAAACATAGGCAGAACACTCAATGACATAAATCAAAGCAAGATCTTCTATGAACCAACTCCTAGAGTAACAGAAATAAAAGCAAAAGTAAAGAAGTGGGACCTGGTTAAACTTAAAAGCTTTGCACAGCAAAGGAAACTATAAGCAAGGTGAAAAGACAACCCCCAGAATGGGAGAACATAATAGCAAATGAAACAACTGACAGAGGATTAATTTCCAAAATATACAAGTAGCTCATACAACTCAATACCAGAAAAACAAACAATCCATACAAAAAGTGGAAAAAATATCTAAACAGACGTTTCTCCAAAGAAGACATACAGATGGCTAGCAAACACATGAAAACATGCTCAACATTGCTCATTATTAGAGAAATGCAAATCAAAACTACAATGAGATATCACCTCACACTGGTCAGAATGGCCATCATCAAAGTCTACAAAGAATAAATGCTGAACAGCGTGTGGAGAAAAGGGAGTGCTCTTGCACTGTTGGTGAGAATGTAAATTGATACAGCCATTATGGAAGATGGTATGGAGATTCCTTAAAAACTAGGAATAAAAGCAGCATATAACCCAGCAATCCCAATCCTATGCATGTACCCTGAGGAAACCAAAATTGAAAAAGACACATGTATCCCATTGTTGATTGCAGCACTATTTATGATAGCTAGAAAATGGAAGCAACCTAGATGTCCATCGACAGAGGAATAGATAAAGAAGTAGTGGTGCATATACACTGTGGAATATTACTCAGCCCTAAAAAGGAACACCTTTGAGTCAGTTCTAATAAGGTGGATGAACCTAGAACCTATTTTTTAGGGTAAAGTAAGTCAGAAAGAGAAAGATAAATATCATATTCTAACACATGTATACGGAATCTAGAAAAATGGTACTGTAGAATTTACATACAGGGCAGCAATGGAGAAACCAACATAGAGAAAAGATTTGTGGAAATAGGGAGAAGGGAAGAGAGGGTGAGATGTATGGAAAGAGTAACATGGAAACTTACATTACCATATGTAAAATAGATAGCCAATGAGAATTTACTGTATGGTTAAGGAAGCCCAAACAGGGGCTTTATATCAACCTAGAGGGGTGGGATGGGGAGAGAGATGGGAGGGAAGTTCAAAAGGGAGGGGATATTTGTATACCTATGGCTAATTCATCTTAAGGTTTGACAGAAAACAACAAAATTCTTTAAAGCAATTATCTTTCAATTAAAAATTAAATTAATTTTAAAAATTGGACTCTCTGCTCATTTCCAGCTTCATCTATTTTAAACAGCATGTTTGTGGCCAAATTATAATTCTGAGCCAAGCAAATACTGTGGTGGAAAGGTCATTCTGCAGAAATAATATTTAACTTTCTCTTCTCTGGGTGAGTTAATGCTGTGATGTGGATACCTTTCCCATTTAGATAAGAGAAGATTAAAAAAATTGTATTGCAATTTTAATATTTCCTTTGTCACTTTGAATAAAATCCATTAATGCTTGGGCTTTACAAAGATGTCCTACATGAACAAAAAATACAGCCAGGTTATTAACTGAATGTAATTGCCTGGTGATAACAGACTCTTTGAGTCTCTATTTGACACTATTTCACTTGAAAAAGGCTATCAATTAGGACCCCACATTTAAAGCAAGTGGGGAAATTATGCACAGACACTTTTAACAAAACGGTGACGCTTGCATAAAATAGTAACATGTCATTTTCAGAATACCAAACTCCTACTGTAGCATTGTTTAAACAAGAAAAACCATAGTGCTTTTTTTTTAAAATGTGTCCCCAAGTGCCAAAAGACATCAGCCCACTGAGCACTCAAGCGCCAAAGGACATGAGGTAGCTAAGTATGCCCAGGCCTCAAATGCTGTGTAGAATATGTATCAACAAAGTCGTTTCCCTTTATCCTGGTGAATCTGCTCAAGTAATTCAGATGAGGCCAATAAAATAAAGTGTGTGTATATGTGTGTGTGTCTGCTCTAAGGGTTCTTAGTAATGAAGCATAATAATTAGAACACTGAAAGTATTATTGGCTTTGTAAGTCAGATATTTAATTTTGAAGTCTCGAATCCAGAGTATGTTGTGTTTATAGATGTGATTCATATTTGGATTCATATTGGGGGAGGCAGCAGAAATTCATGGAAAGACACTGGTAGAAACCTAGGCCCAGACTATTAGCTCTATGGAATGCCTTTTGAAAAGTTTTGAGAGATTTGTCTGTTACCAGCACTTTTGTAAGCATATAATAAATATTATATTCTGAATTGAGGCAAGTCTTTCTAAGTATGAGTTTCCTTTTTTATAAACGTGTAAGGATATGTGAGGGGAGACGTTCTGAGTCCTACTCAGTGTGATTCTTCCTCTTTGCACTTGTTTTTCCCCCCCATGAAACAGGGAACTTAATCTGACCATCCCGATGGGCAAGCACCATATTCAACAGACACAGTATATGTTCAGAGATCAGTCTGAGGTCATCATTTCCCTCCAATTGTGCCATGTCCTTATTTATTGTTGCTTTTTTATGACCAGGCATCCTGCTCGTCTTTGGATGAACTGTGTGTGATGTGATCCATGCCTTCATGGTCTTGGGGTCTCTGTGTCACTCTCTGCCTTACAATCAGATTACTTAGTTGAATCCTGAACTGTTTCTCTGGGACAGACCTGGCATTAATCTTTCTTCTCTCCATCCCACTGAGTAACACACAGTGAAGGCCACTCCTTCATCATGTGCCGTTTTTATCCTCCACGGGCCAGACCATGAAAAACAAATCCAAGTATCCTTATCTTGGGCAAGGTTAACAAAAAGAAAGATGTTAATAAATATTTTACTTGTAAATTTGGTAGTTTTATCAAGCCATAAAAATTAAATGGGCCACATATCCAGGAAGTAGTCTGAGATACATTTTATTATAGAAATCATTTTATGTTATTCTTTTCTTTTCAAATCTAATTTTGGATTGACACAACACCTTCAATTTCTTTATAAGAGAGATAATATGGTCTGTATTTTTGCAGCTAAACAGTTTTAGACTTGATCACAAAGGAAAGAATCTTCTGGAGATGTCTAGAAGAACACATCAGGGTCTTGTAGGGAAGAGCCCTCAATCCAAAGGGGGTTAGCAGCAGCTTCCTGAGCTGATGATGGGAGCTCATAAGGGAGCTTAGAAGTGTAAACCATGACAGTCTGCCTATTTGAGAAGGAGCATCCCTTCTTTTTTTCCCAAAAGCCCCTGCAGGGATGCTCAGCCCACACTTAGGAGCAGGATGGTCTATGACCTCCATATGGCTTTAACATTCCATCCATCCCACAGCATATCCTGCTATTCTCCAACATCACACTTGGAACGGTCTGTTGTCCCTTTCTCATGCTTCTGCATTCTTGCCTCATCTTTGCTGCAGGTCTCCATCTTTTTATTTACCCCAAACTTTTCTTATATAAATGTATTTACTTATTTATTTTGTGTATTTGTTGCTGTGCATGGGCTTTCTCTAGTTGCAGTGTTTGGGGGCTACTCTTTAGTTGGTGGTGCAGGGGATTCTCACTGTGGTGGCTTCTCTTGTTGTGGAGTGAGGGCTCTAGGTGCATGGGCTTCAGTGGTTGCCGTGCACGGACTTAGTTGCCCTGCAGCATGTGGAATCTTCCCAGACCACGGATCGAACCCGTGTCCCAAACCTGTGTCCCTCCCCAGCATTGACAGGCTGGTTCTCAACCACTGGACTGCTAGGGAAGTCCAACCCAAAGCTTTTTGATACTGAAGCATGCCGTTTCATCTCCCCTCCTCCACAGATCCTTTCCAAAACTGTCCATTCCACCTCCACCATCTTGTCTCTGAGTTCCCATAACACCTGTTTCATATATTTGACACACAATAACCTATTTCTCTCTGATGTCTCTTCTTATTTTGCCTCATGGCAGAGTTGCTGGAATGTAATGGAAACTTACATACCTATAGAGCTCATCTTCTCTGTCAGCAAAGGAACTCCTCAAGTCCTTCAAATGAGTGCCTAGAATACAGCTCAACTATACCCTGAGACTACTGATAGTAATTTTGTTTCTGTGATTCCAAACAACATGTTTCCAACTGTTTGGGATAGGCCATCTTCAGTATTTATTTCAAACATGTGACAGTCAGGCACAGACTCTCACAGTCAACATAGGAGCAGAACTGATGCATGCCTGTTTATTATGCACTAGGAGAATACAATTCTTTAAATACTAACAATAAGAACTAACATTTATTGAAAAGGGACCCTGGGCTAAGCTGTGACCCATTTTTAGGATGAGTAATCTGAAGCTTTTGAAGAAGGCTGAGGACCGAAGAATTGATGCTTTTGAACTGTGGTGTTGGAGAAGACTCTTGAGAGTCCCTTGGACTGCAAGGAGATCCAACCAGTCCATTCTGAAGGAGATCAGCCCTGGGATTTCTTTGGAAGGAATGATGCTAAAGCTGAAACTCCAGTACTTTGGCCACCTCATGTGAAGAGTTGACTCATCGGAAAAGACTCTGATGCTGGGAGAGATTGGGGGCAAGAGGAGAAGGGGATGACAGAGGATGAGATGGCTGGATGGCATCACTGACTCGATGGATGTGAGTCTGAGTGAACTCTGGGTGTTGGTGATGGACAGGGAGGCCTGGAGTGCTGTGATTCATGGGGTCACAAAGAGTCAGACACGACTGAGAGCCTGAACTGAACTGAACTGAATCTGAAGCTTAATAAACTTTAAGTCATTTCTCCAAGTCATACAAAAAAGGAGGAGGCAGGACTCGAACCCAGGTCAGAGTTTCTTCAAAGTATTTGCTTCTCCTTAAAAACAGTTCTGTAGGGCATAAACATGTTGTTGAGACACAGGGCACCAGATCTCCTGTTGACACTCAATCCACTAGATCTATCTAAAATCCAAGGTGATTTTTTACACTGCTGGCTGTTACTTACTAGTGGCTGCATAGACAGCTATCATTAACCCACTTTTGAACATGAGGAAACTAAATGATCAAGTAGCCGCAGAATATGCCTACTCTGATTTTTCAATCTGAGATGAAATCTTTCCATGATTCTATGCAGTTTTTCCAGCAAATTGATGAACTTCATGTATGTCAAAAGTCTTTTCCAACCCTGCTTACCCTGACCTAATAATTGCCTCTTAATCTCCAAAAGATTAGTCAGATATCTTTTTCATTATGTAATTTTTCCTGAACACTTGCTCTGCAAAGAAAGTGTCTTATTTATTTTGTATTGTCAGCATACAGCAATTCCATAATAAGTTTCTTGGGTTAAAAATGATCCTGTAATTTCAACTCTGTGTACTTATTTAAAGTTCGTATTTCTTTTTACTTATTTATTTTTGTGGCAAAGTCTTTTCTTAGTCACAGCTTTCAAGTTTAGATGAGGGCTGATTTTCCCCTTTAAACATTACTAACATTTTATTCAGGGATATTTTTCCCTCAGTGAGAAACAGTAGAAATTGGCAGCATACCAAGTAGTCTGATTCAGCAAGAATGCACCTGGCAAACTCCAGTAATTTTATTTCATCCTTTAAGGTTTTTTGCTGTGAAAGCTATCATGGGTCACATAGTAGCTGGAGACAGGGTGCTCATGCAAATTTGATTTTAGTTCTTAACTGTCTTATATCAACTATGTTGATTCTTTTTGTCCGTATAGAAGCCATATGTGTCTCTTGGCTATATGAGTCATGCAAGCAAGACTTTTAGTTATCTTCCTGTATACATTCCTCTCTTTGTAGAATTAAAAACTAAGCCTACACATAGGGGTCAATGGATAGATAGTTGATTTTAAATATAGAAACACTGTTTTAAATACAGGGTTAAGTTCCATAAGAGACTGAGCTTTAAAATACATTTATACAGGCATATTCTAAAAGTCAAAACCCTAAAAGCATTATCTGTCATGACTGTATACAGTAGTTCAAATATTTTCACCAGCTTTTGGCTAATATATAAGAATGAGCTATAAGTCCTCACAATAATCAACAGTAAACTAAAATGTATTGGGTTCCTGTACTGTCTTAACAATTAGGCTACATTTTTTATATTTTTATACATTTCACTGTCAAAATAATTCATTATAGTAGATATGATATTCATATTACAGATAGAGAAGCAGAAGTTAAGATTAACTTCTTAAAATCTTGCATTTTCTAAGTAATCAAGTATGTTGGACTCTCGAATCTTTGCTTTATGCCCTCAGTTTGTTATAGAAAATGTGATACAGTTGTGAGACTGAAAATTTTTTGTTTCATGAGCATAAAGACTGTGACTCTGAGATTCATCTATTTTTTTTGGAAATATGATCCTTAAAATGGCCACATAAGATAGTGATAAACACCATCCCTTGGAATCCCATTATTTCTTCGCTGGAAGAAGTGCAAATTCAGTTAAAGACTCTTAGTTAGCAGCACCACCAGTAAAGCTGAAAATGACAATATGTGTGTCACAGAATAAGATGAATGAAACCACAGCCTCAACAAGACAAAAGGCTGCTAATAGTTCTTAACATTTCCAAGAAGAAAGTTGAGTATGGAATGGTGGTTTAAAAGTTAAACCTTTCAAGGTTAGTTGTTTTTTTATTTTTTAAATGTGTATGAGAGTGATGGTAACATTTAGAGGGATTTAATGTTATCAAAAAGAGCAGGTAATTCCTTGCTACGGGGAAGAGAGGATTTATTTCTGGCCAATGGGAAAGAATGTTGATAAATATTTTGGTATTATACTACTGAGGAAAAAGGTGTCAGCTGATCAAATTTTGAATAAGCAAGCCAATCTTTGCTTTATGGTCCTTAAAAAAATGTGCCCAATAATGCCATAACTAATAAAGTTATTCTTAAGTTTTATCAATATGAATTGAAAACTTCCATGCCAAAAAATACATTGATTTCCAAAATCTTTTTTATAAGAAAAAACTTAAACTGAATATAATTTGTTGCTGTTTCATTAAGGAAATCTCCATTTATTTAATGTAACTTCCCTTATGAAACTTTATGCTTTTAAATAGATCTTATGTAAAAGTAATATAGAATGTGAAATTTCTAAAAATAAAAATTTGATATAAATTAATGCAAAACACCAGGATTAACAATGTAAAGGATGATAAAATACCATTTATTAAAATTACTAGTCACAAACCTGAATTCCATGCTGTTTATATTTTAACAGCATTACCTAATGTTTTTCTGGCTTGAAATTTTAATGTTGAAATAAAAGCTGTATACATTTTTGTATGTTTATTAAATGTAAATTTTGTTTAAAAGCAAGGTAGAAAAACAAAATCATAGGTGAGAAGCTGAGTCTAATTTTAATGGAGGGTCATATCTACGACAGATTGTTTTCATTAGTTAGAAAATATTCTGAATCAAAGTAGGATTTTTTATTCAGTGGCTACAGTGTCACAGGGATACCTCTCATAAAAATAAAACTGAGCATCAGATTTCCCACCATTCTTCCTCATACGGCAGGGTCTTTATACTGGACCCAGAGTTATTGTGTAACAACATGGATAGAAGATGAGCCATGGGGTCTAGAAGACATGGACTTGGAAGTCCAGCCCACAGTGTTCTGTAGCTGGCCAATTCCAGAACATTTGTGAACCTTGATTTATTTGTCTCCATAACATAATAGATAATAACCCTATTCCATGAAACCTACTGAGTTCAGTGGGCAGCACACAGAAGGAATTAAATAAGGGTGGCTATTTTTAAAGCCTGTTGCAAAGTAGTCTTTTTATATGATGAGATCACCTTGCTGCACAGGCATTTCATACCTATGGCAGGTGTGAAATCATACAAAGGACTAACTTGGTCATTAGGTGAATTCTTAGTATGAATCCTTGTTCCCAGGTCTTACCATATAAATACATTTTTGTGTGAGTCTTTCTAGTAGAATATGTGTAAGTATAAAGTGAGCTTTATACCTGTATTTGGCATGTGTAGCTGGAAACAATTTCCAGAAAAACCTTTTGGGTCATCTCAAAGCTCAGTGATCTAAAGGGAAGGCAGATCTAATGGAAGCCGTGATTGTCTATTGGTTAAGCAATATACGTATAGTCAAATACCAAGTCAACTGTACTCTGCTTTCAAAGTAATATATGAACAGGCTTATAAATCTTTTAAATGTCATATAAATGTGTTATGCCACATGATACAAGATAAAACATCTGCTTTTCCAAGTAGAATAAGATGATTAAAATAATTCAATATGATAGATCCATGGTACCCTTCATAAATATTATAGAAAGTGAAATAAAACAATAAAGTTAACTATTGAGACCCTAATATAAATCATTAAACACACAGAAAAACTCTCAACAAGTTATTGAACATAAGTGAAGGGGGCTTCCCTGGTGGCTCAAACGGTAAACAATCTGCCTGCAATGCAGGAGACCTGGGTTCAACCCCAATGTAAATCATTAAACAGACAGAAAAACTCTCAGCAAGTTATTGAACATAACTTCACCTGAATTCTTAGCTTATCTGAAAAGAGGAAATCTGCATGGAAGAATATCAGTTGACACTTGTGATCTACAAATAGCGAGGTTGTAAAGGTAGCAATTCCATAGAGGAGAACCACTAACAGAACCAAGGTAATAACCACAAAATGGACAGTATTTAAGCTTTCCTATTCTACTTTTTTCTTTGGCTGTGCCACACAGCACGCAAGATCTTAGTTTCTCAACCAGGGGTCAAACTCGAGCCCCTGCATTCAAAGAGTAGAATCTTAATCACTGGACCACAAGGCAAATCCCTTTTCTATTCTACATTTAAACTTTGCAGAACAACAGTCTTACAGCCAAAGGCATCATCTAAAACAAAAGAGAAATGTTAATGCACTTAAGAAGCCAAAGCATTAATAATGTAGACAAATATAATTTCTTTATTGCCTTCATGAGTCAATGTCAAACTAAATTTTGCTGTAGCTTTAGCATGTATGTGCTCATGGAAACAGCTAGTGTCTTATCTAGAAAACATTCTCCAACAGGGAATATGGCACAAGTAACCTGGAGGACATGCTGAATTTTAGATTAACTTATAATTGTCTATTTTTCAGATAGATATATCTAACTTTGGATTTTAGCTCTCTCAAAATCACTTGTCAGAACAAAACGTAATCTTATGCATACATATAAACAGCCTGCTTGTGCTTTTGAATACATCATCCAGGCAGGAGTAAAGCTGTTAGTCAGAAGATGGGCCTGGGACCCTGAGACAGAGGTGCTGTGAGTTCTAGTTGCATGGCGAGAAGAGATACGTCAATGCAGAAGCGGTGGTGTCAGAACACTGCAGGAGTTCCTTTTGGCCTCTCTATTTTGGATCTCAAACGACAGGTCTATTGAACTTAAACTTTAATTGGCATCGTGCAGTTTCTTTGAACCCATTCAGTTTAATGCCAGTCCTGAGAGGTAAGAAAGTAGAATAAGAAATGTTAGATTTAGGGATGATGTTGCTATGGTCTGAATGTTTGTGGCCCCCAAAACTCACATGATGGAATTCTAATGCCCAGTGTGATGTATTAGGTGGGGCCTTTGGGAGGTGATTGGGGCAGGAGAGTGGAACCCTCACGTGCGGGCTTGTTGCTTAGTCGCTCTGCTGCTGCTGCTGCTAAGTCACTTAAGTCGTGTCCGACTCTGTGCAACCCCATAGACAGCAGCCCACCAGGCTCCGCCATCCCTGGGATTCTCCAGGCAAGAACACTGGAGTGGATTGCCATTTCCGCTCAGTTGTGTCCAGATGTTTTGTACCCTTAAGGACTCTAGCCCACCAGGCTCCTCTGTCCATGGGATTCTCCAAGCAAGAATACTGGAGTGGGTTGCCATTTCCTTCTCCACATAAGTGGGATCACCGCCTTCTTAAGAGAGACCCCACATTGCTTCCAGCCCCATCTCAACCCACGAGGAGACAAAGATGTTTGCCTTCCCCTGACCATGTGGGCACCTTCATTTTTGACTTCTGTCTTCCAGAACTGTGACAAAATCACATTTTGTTGTTGTTTATGAGCCTCCCAGTCCATGATCATTGTTATAACAGGCTGAGCATATTAAGGCAGAAATGGAGGTGGAGTTGTTGAATATATTTTCTGGAATGAAAGCAGAAAGAAAATGGGATGGGATATATTGATACTTTGTGCTAGCTGGTCTTCCCCACCCCCCAGGATAGAAACAAAAGCATGAAAAAGGAAAAAATGATTTTTTTTTGAAAAAATGATTTATTTTTAATGATACTAATGCTCTATCAATTTGATCTTACCTTATTTCTTTATTAAGTTTCACTTTAGATTGAAGAAAACTCTACTCATATTGTCACTAGAGTGTTTTGAGTGCTAAGATCTTTTTTTAATTGGAGGATGATTGCTTTAGAATGTTGTGTTAGTTTCTGCTATGCAATGTGAATCAGCTACATGTACATGCGGTCCTCCTTCTTGCGCCTCCCGTCTACCCCATCCCACCCCTCTAGGTCATCACAGAGCACCGAACTGAGCTCTCCGTGTTACACAGCGGATCCCGATTACCTAGCTATTTCACACATGGTAGTGTCTATATGTCAACCCTGCTCTCTCAAGTTGTCCCACTCTCTTTTTTCCCCACTGCGTACATAATTCTGTTCTCTACATTTGTGTCTCTTTTCCTGCCCTGCAAATAGGTTCATCAGTACCATTTTTCTAGATTCTGTGTATGTGTTAGTCACTCATTTGTGTCCAACTATTTGAGACACCCCTGCACCGTAGCCCACCAGGCTTCTCTGTCCATGGGATTTCTCAGGCAATAATACTGGAGTGGGTTGCTATTTCTTTCTCCAGGGGCTCTTTCCAACCCAGGGATTGAGCTTGGGTCTCCTGCACTGCAGGCAGAGTCTTTACTGTCTGAGCCATGTATGATATTTGTTTTTCTCTTTCTGGCTTACTTCACTCTGTAAAACAGTCTCTAGGTTTATGCACCTCACTTCAACGGACTCAAATTCATTCCTTTTTAAGGCTAAGAGTCCATTGTGCATATGTACTACAGCTTCTTTATCTATTCATTTGTAGATGGACATCTAGGTTGCTTCCGTGTACTGGCTGTTGTAAATAGTACTGCTATAAGCTATAAGTACTGTGTCTTTTTGAATTGTGATTTTCTCAGGGTACCCAGCAATGGTTTCGCTTGGTCCACTAACTAGATCTTAAAGGTTTCCAACACACATGCAGAAAAGGTAATTATGTGAGATGATGGAAGTGTTCAACTAACCTTATTGCAGTAATCATTTCACAACATACATGTGTATCAAATCATTCACATTGTACACCTTAAAATACCACAATGTTACATGTCGATTAGATCTCAATAAAATCTGGATTTTTTTTTAAGTATCTTTTGATACAAGAAATATTTAAGTTTGTTTGATGTTGATAGCTTATGGTGAACAGTGTCGGATTCATGATCTCCAAGGAAGAAAATTTAGCTTTGGGACTAGAGACCAGGCTTGACCACTCAGGGTTCTTGTGTGGCACTTTTATTACAGGGAAAAGGGGCAGAGAAAGCTTCTGACATAGACATCATAAGAGGGTGGAGAGTGCCCCCCTCTCTAGTCTTTAGCAAGGGAATTATATACTTTTTAATTAGTTATTACAATAAATCAAAAGAATGTCTCAAGTTTGTGAAAATTTTACCAGACCCACTCCCACGATTTATATTTTAGAGTAAAAGGATTAGAATTTAACAATAGAAAGATCCTACCAGACTCCCATAATTTACTTTTGAAGATATCAGGATTAGTCAGAAGGTTTTCAGGAAGGAGAAGCTGTCCTCAAGCAGGATACACTGTTGTTATATAATCCCTAGTACAGAGTTTAAACTGAGATGTTTGTTGTGTAATCATCAGTTCCAGGCTTAAAGGAAAAAAACAAACAAAACAAAAACTGTGACTTATATATATTTATTTATCTATATATATTATATATATATATATTTATGTGACTAATACTAAGAAATGTAGAGAGAAAAAAAAAGTTCTTTCCTCCTCCTTGGGAATTCCAGACCTCTATCTCCTCCTCGAGAACCCCAGACCTCTCTCTCCTTGGGGACCCCTGGACTTCTTATCAACCTGCCTAGGAATTGACTCTCTCAATGTTAAGGCTATATATTTTGCATAAAGAAAAGAAAACTAGGAAAGGAATCAGTGTAGTAAGGCTGATTCTGTAAGGTGGAGCAGGTGAGTTTTATAAAGATTAACAATGTCCTGTGTTCTAATGGGACATCCACAAGCTATTCCTTCCTTTGGTTTGATCCAGATTACTTGAATTATTTACTTTTTGTAGTTCTGTTGCTATTTTTCTCTGCCTCCCTCAAAAATAATTTCTGTACGCTCAGTCATGGCAGAGTGTAATTTCCTTACAGATGGGAGCTTGTCTTCTGAAGAAATTAAAACACACTGAGCAGACTCTCACCCATAATAAAAAGCTACCAGAAGGTCTAACTGCAGTCACATACTTAAGGAAGTAGATGAAGCATCATTTCCTCTTTCTGCTTAGTATGTAAGAATCCAGAATAGTTTCTTGCTTCATGACTCTGAATATAAACATCATTTTCCTTTACAAAAAAGAAGCCTACGAAGAAAAAAAATTAAACATTGCTTTTCAAAACACTTTTTAGTGGTGGACATTTTATTAGTCTTGGGATGAGTGTTTTACTTCCCTTGAATTGGGAAACCACTCTTGGGGAATTTGAAAATAATTATTTCAATATAAGGGTGTAGAGCTCCTGAACTTGCATAATTTCCCATGAGAAAAATTAAATCATGATTATGTAAGTAGATCACTACAAGTCCAACTGGTCCTGAGGCATTGCCTGGGAAGAAGTAAAGATGCCTTCCATAAGCCACAAAAACAGGCTGGCCTCAAGCTCTGCTCACCCCCAACAGTCTTACTTCAGGGATCATTTGGAGTAAGACCACAAATATATAAACTATCCATGGTGTTGAAAAGATTTAAACATGAAAAGCAATAGACTATTTTACCAAAACCCAACCATAGAAAATGAAAGGGAAGAAAATCACTGTATTAAAAGCAAGAGAGGTTGGATAATACCTAAAGACTTGGCCTTCAGTGGAGCCAAGTGATTCGTAGAAGAAAACAAAATCAGCAGTGAGGCTAGGATTATTTGAATGAATAGCCTACATTCGTCAAATTTTTCATATGGATGGTCATTTTTCCTTTCCCAAGACACCCCAGGAGGAATTATTAGAAGCCCTTTAGATTCCCTAGCCAAACTATAGTTCTCAGCCATGATATTCTCATGTTAGTACAAATAAGATAAACCATCAGCTAGCTTCTCCTCTCTCACTATTGTCTATACAGTATACTGATACTTTCTGTCCAGCACTCAAATAGTATGGGATCTTACTCATATTTTCATCTATTTTTTTTTTCCTTCCTGCCAACCCCCCACAAACTCCCCTCACATTGACTCACTAAAACACCCAAACATCAGTGACTGTGTCTGTCTCCTCTGTCCCCAGAGTATTCTTAAGTTAATAATGAAAAATTAGAACAGAAATTTATATGCATAGATGTTTATTGCAATAATGTGGACAATATTTAAAGATTTGAAAGAAAAATGTTTAACAATAGAATAACTTCCAATAATATATTCATACCACCAGGGAAGAACATTCATACCTTCAATTCAGTTCAGTTCAGTCGCTCAGTCGTGTCCAACTCTTTGCGACCCCATGAATTGTAGCACACCATGCCTCCCTGTCCATCACCAACTTCCGGAGTTCACTCAAACTCATGTCCATCGAATCGGTGATGCCATCCAGCCATCTCATCCTCTGTCATCCCCTTTTTCTCCTGCCCTCAATCCCTCCCAGCATCAGAGTCTTTTCCAATGAGTTAACTCTTTGCATGGGGTGGCCAAAGTATTGGAGTTTCAGCTTCAGCATCATTCCTTCCAAAGAACACCCAGGATTGATCTTTAGAATGGACTGATTGGATCTCCTTGCAGTCCAAGGGACTCTCAAGAGTCTTCTCCAACACCACAGTTCAAAAGCATCAATTCTTCTGCACTCAGCTTTCTTCACAGTCCAACTCTCACATCCATACTTAGAATATTATAATCTAAAAATGGTGTTTTAGTAATTTTAAATAGCAAAATATTTAAAAATAATTTTGTATAAAAATCAGGGTCAAATCTGCATAGATAAAATTGTGGTTATATTATGTAATCATGTAACTAGCATATAGATGTATATTTAGTATATGCATAAGTCTAAGAGTGTTTGTGTGTGTTGTATAGAACAGACATTATATACATGAGTATGGACTCCAAAGTCTGGCTGCCTGAATGTGAATCCCAGATTTGTCACTTAATAAACAAACTACTTAAGCTCTCTTTCCCTCAGTTTAATCCTTTTTGAAATGTGGGAAATAAATACACAGTTGATATTGAGATTAGATGGCTGAATTCTACTTGTTGTTTATTTGCCAAGTTGTGTCCGACTCTTTGTAACCCCACAGACTGCAGCACAGCAGGTTTCCCTGTCTCTCATTATTTCTTGGAGTTTGCTCAAACTCATGTCCTTTGAGTCAATGATGTTATCTAATCATCTCATCCTCTGTCACCCTCTTCTCCTGCCCTCAGTCTTTCCCAGCATCAGGGTCTTTCCCGATGAGTCAGTTCTCTGCATCAGGTGGCCAAAGTATTGCAGGTTCAGCTTCAGCATCAGTACTTCTATGCAGAATTCTACTTAGAACAATGCATAACAGAGAGTAAATATTCAATTCTTAGCACTAGGATCCTCCAAGTACATATACACATTATAAGTACACAAAATGAACCTATGCATACACATAGACACTTACAAAACTATGCAAAATCGAGCAGAGAGTTATCAGTATTTCTGACTTTTGAGATTGTGAATAACTTTTGTGATTACATGTTTTTTCTATTTTCTGTGGTTTTCTGGAATGTGAAAATATGCTTTCATAATCAAAACCAATTTTGCGTGGTATTTAAGAACAGATGGATTGAGTTACACACATATAGTACATATGCTTAAAATACAATATTGTATTAAAAATACAATACTGCTTAAAGCAATGCTCAGCATATAGGATGCCTTATAGAAACATGTATTAAGTTAATATAAATGGTAAATTGAGGAAATGGACATAGTAATTAGTAACTAGAGAATATTTAGCCCAAGGGATCTGCAAGAAAGGAAGTTAAAAATGGAATCGTGGAAGGTGAAATCACTCAAAGACTTAAGTATATATTTGATAGGCAACATCAAAGAAGCTTGTACAAAGTCAGAAAATCTGTGACAAGAAAAAAATAAGCTTCATGGCCAAATTTAGATTCCATATAAGCTAGGGAAAATAAGATCAGAGTAAATGGGATAAATTTGTTTGAAAGAGGAAAAACTTTTACATGATCCTGGAATAAGGAATACAGGGTTGGGTGTCAGTATGTAAAAATTTGTATTTTAAAAAGCAAAAAGTAGTCCTGTTTTTAATTTTCTGAGGAACCTGCATACTGTTTTCCATGGTGGCTTCACCAATTACGTTCCCAGCAACAGAACTGTTTCCTTTTCTCCACATCATCGCTAATGCTTATTATTTCGCGTCCTTTTGAAAATAGGCATTCTGACAGCAATGAGTTGCTATATCATTGTGGTTTTGATTTGCATTTGCTTGATAATCCAGCAATTCCACTCCTGGATATCTATCCAGAGAAAATGAAAACAGTAATTCAAAAAGATATATATGCCCTGACATTCATAGCGGCATTATTTGCCATGGTCAAGATATGGAAGCAACCTAAGTGTCTGTCAACAGATGAATGGTAAAGATGTGAAACACACACACACACACACACACACACACACGTGTATTACTCAACCATAAAAGAGAATGACACCTTGCCATTTATGACCACATGGATGAACCTGGAGGGTACTATGCTTAGTGAAGGAAGTCAAACAGAGAAAGACAAATGCAGTGTATTTTCACTTATATGTGGAATCTAAAACATAATACAAATAAACATAACAGAAACAGACTCACAGAGAACAAACTAGTAGTTACCAGAGATGAGAGTGAGTGTAAAGGGTTGACAAGATAGGTGAAGGGGATTAAGAGGTACAAACTACTAGGTATAAATTAAGATACAAGTATATAATATATAGCACAAGGAATATAGCCAGTATTTCATAATAACCTTATAATCTATTAAAAAAAATGTCACTGCTATACCCCTGAAACTAACAGTAATAGTATAAGGCAACTCTACTTCAATAAAAATAAATAATAGAGGCGTTGAAAATGAATAATCCACACACTCTGAGAAATCAAAAGCGAGGTGGGTGGGTGCAGGTTGCCTCTGGAGAAGGGCGAACTTGCAGAGAATGCTGGTGGCTGCAGGTGGAGACCGTGGGGAGTGGGCTAAGGATGGTGAAGACACTCATCTCTGATAAAGGTCAAGTGAGGACCCTGGTCTAAACCAACATACTTCAGAAGTGGTAACTCACGGATATATACATATATATGAAGAAAAGACATGAAGGCAAGGCTGGACTTTCACAGGGTGGATCATTTCGTTCCCACTTATATTTCCCTGATGCAGTTATTCTGTAGCTAATTAAATAATAGTTTCAGGCTCTCAAATACCTCATATGATTCAATGAAAATCTAGCAAAGTTTGAAACTTTCTCAATAATTCTATTTGTTGATATTACTAACAGTATAATATATATTTTTATAACAAGCAAGTATCTTATTTTACATTTAATCTCCTGTTCAAATAAGTTTCTCTAATATATGACTAGTTATGAAAGAATTTCAGGAATTAAATAAAAAATATCAGTTGGCCATTACAAGTTTTAATATACTAGTATGATAAAGTCTCTTAGTATCCTAACCGATGTTTATTAGATCTGTAAATATAGTGCTAATAAAATCCACCACATACCATTGGCCCCTCAATGAAAATATTTGTGGGAACTCATAGGTCCATGAAATTACATCTGAAAATTTTATTAATGCTGTCAACATTTCAGATTTTTAATTTAATATTTTTAATTTAATAAAAACACACACTAAATTTTAGATTCTATGGCAAAACCTTAAAATTTAAATTCTGTGGCCAGAATTAATATTTGATTATATGATTTAAATGGATAAGATATTTATCTTTATATACCCAAAGGTAATATATTTATTAAATTTAATAAATTTAGTAAATAAAGCTAACATAATGAAATGAGGTATAAGCAGATTTGGTAGTGTAAGTTGATTTTAATTCTTAACTATCTTAGAGGAGTTAAAAGCAACTTAGCTAATCTTCTTTCCTTTTCTCCCTCCCAGAATCATATCTTGTTCTTTATTTCTGCACTAGCAATTCTATTACAAATAGATAAATGAGGCATGAATATTATAGCAATTTGACTGACCTTATTTTCCATAAAGAGACAAAAAAGTAACAAATACAATAAAATACAATTTTGTGGGAGTTCTATCAGGAATCAGCTGGCATTTATGAGCTTGGTATTATTTTCAACCAAAGGGGAAATTCAGATTTGTATGGGTCTCTGAGATTTTTCTGCTTACAGTTAAAAAATGCAAATTCTGTCAACTTCCTGCTTACACACATGCAAACCAATCCAAATAACTTAAACTACTTCCTTTTTATTTAATCTCTTTTCAAAATGGGAATTTCTAAAAGCAGAAGACATGTTCTTAAAAGTTGAAATGATGTGTCATCATTAATTTTTGCTATTTGAGGTTGTCAATTGCATATGTCATAGAAATGATTAATCATCAAAATTTAATAACCAGAAGTAAACACGGAACATCAACTGTGCTACTAGAAAATTATCTGTGATTGAATCAATATTTTTGTCTTCACATTTGAATGTGTAAGCAAGTTTTACAGCCAGAGTTCTATAGTGTTCTTGACAAACGTGGCAATAATAATAAGATAATATTGTAAATCTTTAAGAGCTGTGTGACTCTACTACTCAGTTTCCTAGACATCAACTCTGAGGTGCCAATTGATGATATAAAACTCAAATACAAACGTGCAGTATCAATGTCAAAGTTAAATCTTAAATCATGAAAAACACACCAACAATGGAAATCACTTAAAATGTAAAATTCAACAGAAATAGTATAGCTCATTGACATGATCTGCATTTTCTCCTAATCAGGACAATTTCAATAGAAACACTTTTTAAATTATAATTAAAGTTATTTAGCATGTAGCTATGGAAGGAAGAAAATACCTTATGTAAAACATTTAAATAAGGAAGTGGAAGTCTACACATAAAGGGCATTTTCAAACTGCAACATATGGAATTTATCAGAAAAATGAAATTAGAATGTACAGAGTTTCAGCTTAATTTTAAAAAGACAAAAATGTACCAAAAAGATGTTCATAAATATTATATAATAGATTGCAATTTAACAGTATACATTCTAGATGCCTTAAAGGATGATAGAAAATACTTAGGTGCCAATGGTTTATATTAGAATTGAAGAACAACATAGAATCTAATTCTCCCATATCCTGCATAATTTTTAGTTAGCTTAATCTGGTTATTGTGAAGAGTTAGACACTTACCCTTGAATTCAAGGCCATTTCTCTTGTCTTTAGAAGTCACTATGGGTACAAAAATGGGGAGACATTCCCTTAGATCAAATGCTGTCCTTTCACATTCTGAAGCATATTTCTATGCAAAAATATATCAGTGAACTAAGATATTATAAAAATTAGGATAATATATAGAGCAGTATTTAGTATTTGGAGGACATAAGTAAATGGGAATACCATAGTAGACCAAAAATATGAATGATAAATTATATTAATCCATCTATAGAAATAAGTTACATACTAAATATGTATATAAAGATCTTTTGTTTAAATCCATATCTTTTACCTGCCTCCAATCCTTTAATTCTTTTCACCAAGTTATGCTTTTATATGTTAAAAGAATATCCTGGCTATTGTAAACAGTACTGCAATGAGCATTGGGGTACACGTGTCTTTGTGAGTTATGCTTTTCTCAGGGTACATGCCCATTAGTGGGATTGCCGAATCATAAGGTAGTTTTAGTTTTTTAAGGGGTCTCCATGCTGCTCTTCATAGTGGCTGTATCAATGTACATTCCCACCAACAGTGCAAGAGGGTTCCCTATTCTCCACACCTTTTCCAGCACTTATTGTTTATAAATTTCTTGATTATGCACATTCTGACTGTTGTGAGGCAATACCTCATTGTAGTTTTGATTTACATTTCTCTAATAATTAGTGAGTTTGAGCATCTTTTCATGTATTTGCTGGTCATCTGTATATCTTTGGAGATATGTCTATTTAGGTCTTTCACCGAATTCTTGATTGGGCTGTTTTTTTTGATACCGAGTTCCATGGGCTGCTTGTATATTTTGAAAATTAATCTTTTGTCAGTTGATAAGTTTGCAAAAATGCTTTGGATCTAATGGAAGCAGAAGATATTAAAAAAAAAACAAAAAACAGGTAGCAAGAATACACAGAAGAACCACACGAAAAAGATCTTCATGACCCGGATAACCATGATGGTATGATCACTCACTTAGAGCCAGACTTCTTGGAATGCAAAGTCAAGTGGGCCTTGCTGCTGCTGCTGCTAAGTCGCTTCAGTCAGGTCCAACTCTGTGCCACCCCATAGATGGCAGCCCACCAGGCTCCCCCATCCCTGGGATTCTCCAGGCAAGAATACTAGAGTGGGTTGCCATTTCCTTCTCCAACGAACAAAGCTAGTGGAGATGATGGAATTCCAGTTGAGCTATTTCAAATCTTAAAAGATGATTCTGTTAAAGTGCTACACTCAATACACCAGCAAATTTGGAAAACTCTATAGTGGCCCCAGGACTGGAAAAGATCGGTTTTCATTCCAATACCAAACAAAGGCAATGCAAAAGAATGTTCAAAGTACCACACAATTGCACTTATCTCACACGCTAGCAAAGTAATGCTCAAAATTCTCCAAGCCAGGCTTCAACAGTATGTGAACCATGAACTTCCAGATGTTCAAGCTGGATTTAGAAAAGGCAGAGGAACCAGAGATCAAATTGCCAACTTATCATCAAAAAAGCAAGAAAGTTCCAGAAAAACATCTAAAAGACGCTTACTCCTTGGAAGGAAAGTTATGACCAACCGAGATAGCATATTCAAAAGCAGAGACATTACTTTGTCAACAAAGTTTCGTCTAGTCAAGGCTATGGTTTTTCCTGTGGTCATGCATGGATGTGAGAGTTGGACTGTGAAGAAGGCTGAGCGCCGAAGAATTGATGCTTTTGAACTGTGGTGTTGGAGAAGACTCTTGAGAGTCCCTTGAACTGCAAGGAGATCCAACCAGTCCGTCCTAAAGGAGATCAGCCCTGGGATTTCTTTGGAAGGAATGATGCTAAAGCTGAAACTCCAGTACTTTGGCCACCTCATGTGAAGAGTTGACTCATTGGAAAAGACTCTGATGCTGGGAGGGATTGGGGGCAAGAGGAGCAGGGGACGACAGAGGATGAGATGGCTGGATGGCATCACTGACTTGATGGATGTGAGTCTGGGTGAGCTCCAGGAGTTGGTGATGTACAGGGAGGCCTGACGTGCTGCGATTCATGGGGTTGCAAAGAGTCGGACACGACTGAGCGACTGATCTGATCTGATCTGATCTGCTTTATGCCAAAGCCTTTGTGTGGATCACAAGAAACTGTGCAACATTCTTCAAGAGATGGGAATATCAGACCACCTGACCTGCCTCCTGAGAAATCTGTATTCAGGTCAAGAAGCAACAGTTAGAACTGGACATGGAACAACATATGGTTCCAAATAGGGAAAGTAGTTTGTCAAGGTTGTATATTGTCACCATGCTTATTTAACTTATATGCAGAATATATCATGCGAAATGTTGAGCTGGATGAAGCACAAGCTGGAATCAAGATTGCCAGGAGAAATATCAATAACCTCAGATATGCAGATGACACCACCCTTATGGCAGAAAGCAAAGAAGAACTAAAGAGCCTCTTGATAAAGGTGAAAGAGGAGAGTGAAAAAGTTAGCTTAAAGCTCAACATTCAGAAAACTAAGACCATGACATCTGGTCCCATCACTTCATGGCAAATAGATAGGGGAACAATGGAAACAGTGAGAGACTTTATATTTGGGGGCTCCAAAATCACTGCAGATGGTGATTGAAGCCATGAAAATAAAAGACGCTTACTCCTTGGAAGAAAAGCTATAAGCAACCTAGTCAGCATATTAAAAAGCAGAGACATTACTTTGCCAACAAAGGTCCATCTAGTCAGTTATGCTTTTTTCAGTTAGTCATGTATGGATGTGAGAGTTAGTCTATAAAGAAAGCTGAGCGCTGAAGAAATGATGTTTTTGAACTGTGGTGTTGGAGAAGACTGTTGAGAGTCCCTTGGAATACAAGGAGATCCAACCAGTCTACCCTAAAGGAAATCAGTCCTGAATATTCTTAGGAGGGACTGATGTTGAAGCTGAAACTCCAGTACTCTGGCCACGTGATGTGAAGAACTGACTCCTTGGAAAAGACCCTTATGTTGGGAAATATTGAAGATAGGAGGAGAAGGGGATGACAGAGGATGAAATGGTTGGATGGCATCACTGAGTCGATGGACATGAGTTTGAGCAAGCTCCATGAGTTGGTGATGGACATGGAAGCCTGGCATGCTGCAATCCATGGGGTCACAAAGAGTCACGTGACTGAGCAAGTGAATTGAAGTTTGCAAATATTTTCTCCCATTCCGAGGGTTGTCTTTTCATCTTGTTTATAGTTTCCTTGACTGTGCAAAAGCTTTTCAGTTTAATTAGGTCCCGTTTGTTTATTTTTGTTTTTATTTTCATTATTCTAGGGGGTGGGTCAAAAAGGATTTTGCTATGCTATGCTATGCTAAGTCACTTCAGTCATGTCCGACTCTGTGCGACTCCATAGATGGCAGCCCACCAGGCTTCCCCGTCCCTGGGATTCTCCAGGCAAGAACACTGGAGTGGGTTGCCATTTCCTTCTCCAATGCATCAAAGTGAAAGTGCATGAAAAGTGAAAGTGAAGTCGCTTCGTCGTATCCGACTCTTAGCGACCCCATGGATTGCAGCCTAACAGGCTCATCCGTCCATGGGATTTTCTATGCAAGAGTACTGGAGTGGGGTGCCATTGCCTTCTCCAAAAAGGATTTTGCTGTGATTCATATCAAAGAGTGTTCTCCCTGTGTTTTCCTTTAAGAGTTTTATAATGTGTGACCTTACATTCAGGTCATACAGAATGAAGTAAATCAGAAAGAAAAAACAAATATATTAAAAGAATAGAAGTAATGACCACATGTGTATGTATATTTCTGTATGTCTGAAAACAGAACATTTAAAATTGTTTCAGGTAGCTGCTTTAAGAATGCTTTTAAAAGCATAGCTCCACTGAAATGTGAATGTGAGTTTCTTAGCTATACTATTAAATACAAGATAAGATTTAATGTACAATGTAGTTATTCATTCATGAGGTTGATGGAATTTATCTTTAATTTCCTTTTCTCACTGTACCATGAAGAAATAAACAGTCACAGGATAATTTCATATTTTACAACTTCTCATTCATGGAAACAAAAGATTTAGAGATATACAGATTATATAGAAAATAGCAGATTCATTCATTCACATTGAAGTTTGTCATCTCTAAATCAGAATAAGAGAATGATGAAGAAAATCTATTAAGAAACAATATTAATCAATATTAAATGCAAATAAGTAAGTGAGATGATTACTGGCTCATGTTCTTGTAAATAATGCAAGCATTTGTGTGCAAACACACATGGCCAAAAAAGATTAGAATCTTTGTTTGCTGTCTTGGAATTCCATCTTTTAAAATGTCAAAGCTTTCCTATCACAATATTCACTTTACCTTCAAAACTTAAATATAAGGCTTTACTCACGTCAGCATTTGGATTCTGAACTCAGAAATAAAAGAACAGAAATTGTGCTTTTGCTTCTATAAGTCTTATATACTATTACATTTTCAATCTGGATAGTGTAGGCTTCAAATATATGTTAACATACAAGTCTAGAATAATTGGTAAACCAACACTGAGGTAACATTTCCTTATTTCTACTCTCTAAAATGTCTTACTCAGTTTCGCCACCAAAAAGTTACCTTTTGCAAATGTTAAATACACAATATGACCTCTTTTATGAAATTTCAGCACAGAATTATCTAATCCAGCTGCCATGATAGTGTTTTTAAATAAAGGGAATGCAGTTAAGTATATAAGATTTCTTTAATGGTAAATTAGTATTTTTATATTAAAGAAAATATTTCTTATACATGTGGAATGTTCCAGACATTGTGCTAAGTGTTTAGTATAAACAAATGAGCAAGACAAAGAATATTCTTGAAATAATGGAATTACCTTTCTTTCTTTTTCTTTCTACCTACTTGTCCATCCACTGATCCATTTATTTAACTATGACATATATGTGTGGAAAACTGTTTATCAAAATAGCAAAAACATTACAGTCACAGAGGAAAAAAAAAGACTTGGTGTTTATTTATGTTCACTGTATTAAGTAATATAAATTGTAAGAAGACATAATCTCACCACCTGGCCTTGTTTTTAAATTTGTGATTTCTAAAATATCTAAAAGGAATGTTCACTGGAAAATGTTGTGGACATTCTTATAATATATTTGATTTTAATAGGAAATACTGTTCAGGGGTGTTTATCTATGAACAAGTCGAACACATTCTACTTGCTTGCTGTGCAGTTTTCCACAAGGTCAGAACATGGCTTATGATCTATGAAGCCAACATTCATTACCTTAATTATCATGGTTCTAAATGATTATCAATATCTGATAATGATTGAAGCCACTTCCTTTTTTTTTTTTTTTTTTGCTTTCAGAAATAGCATGCCTATTTTTGAAACTACTTTCTTTACTCCCTTCTATGTGAATATCAATACAATTTGATAAATTCCATGCGGATTTCTGTTGATATTCTGATTGGAAATGCATGAACTTAAAGATTAGTCTGGAGAGAAATGACATTCTTATTATAACATATTATCCATTGTTTTGGCTTGTTCAGAGCCATATTTTAAGTATTTTGTTCATAGATTTTGAATTGTTATTGGAATTTTTTCTTATTATCTTTAGTTAATTGAACTTTTATCAAGAAAATTTAACTTTTTATATAATGGGTCTGTACCTTGTCTTGGATATATGTTTTGTCTGTATATAATAGCACAATTGCCCCTTTCTTCTTGCTTATTCATCTACTGTGGTACAACTTTGAATAGCAGATTTATTGGTTATTTTTGCTATTTTGGTTTGTTTCTGAACTCCTAAGTTTAAATGATTCCCTGTAAATAATAATATTTGATATCTTTAAAGTAGAAATTCTAAGTAGAAAATGGAACTTCTCAGATATTCTTAGTTTTAACCATGAATATGGGTTAACATTTTAAAATTGTTTTATTATTTTTTATAATACTCATTCCATTTTCTGAGTTGAATTGGTAGAATATATTAATACATTTTTGATAGAGAACCTTTCTTGAATTCTGAGGATAAACACCATATGGTCATGATGAATATTTTATAACACTTCTAGGTTCCATGTGCCAAAATTATCGCTTAGAAGTTTCTCACCCATAATCATACATAAACCTGTAATTCTCTTCTCTTATACTATTTTTATCAAGTTTAAGTGTTAATAATTTCCTGTCTTATAACATATGTTAGGAAATGTGCTTTCGAATTTCTCTAAAATGTTTTTTTATCTGTTTCTTAAAGTTGATAAAACTCACCTATAAGAATAGGTTTTCCTACATAGCTTTCCTCCTTTTTTCTTGATGAGTTTTGTACAGACTTTTGATAATGATGAGAAATTCGGGAGATTCTTCAAGTGTCATGAATGTCTTTTCTCAAAACTTCTTCCCTTTGCTCTATAAGGGGGGAATTTGGTTCTTGCCACACTGAGTCATTTTCATTACAGCCCACATTTGGATCCAGAGACAGGCACACTCTTGCCTGCAGCTACACTGCTGTTTTACGTTTCTCTGTTGTTTCTGGCTAATGGAGAGTTTTATCTGTACCACTAAACATGCTTAGGTTTCTTAATGACTTTATAAAAACAGGTCTTATTTCTTACTGCTATGTTTAGAGAAAGCACGATCAATGTATAATCTTACCATAGCATTTTGAAAAGGACTGCTTACATATTCTCATGTCAGCATTTTACATATGAATGTGTAAATGATGGGTGCTATTAGATTTTAGTATCATAGCTAAAACACCATTATATCATATATGGTTTCTATTTTTACTCACCCAGAATCTTAAAAGGATACAATATGTAATTATACCACCAAACACTTCCATTTCCCCAGATTAATGAAGATCCATTGGCAGCAATTTGGAAAATGTAACTTACTGTGCTGAAGCAATAACTCATATAGTGACCCATAAAAGTTAATACAATTTTAGAAGGGTCTAATATAGTCTCAAAGAAGAGCTGGGAGAAAGTGGGTCACTCTGTCAGCAAACCCAACAAATACATCCCAAAGAATAGTGGTGATAAAAATGATTCAGAAACCGAGACCATGGTAACAAAATAATTCAGTTTTGCAAATTGCTTCATGCATATAGAAGCAAAGAACTGTGTCTATGATTAGTCTTTCATTTTACTTATTTTAAAAATATATATAAGAGCTCTTTAAAATTATTTATGATTACAGTGGGCAGTATTAGAACATTTCTCTTGAAAACTAAAAATGCTTTCAAATGTGTTTTCTCATTTGACCGTTTTACAATTCTGTGAGACAGAGTATAGATCTGTTTCTAAACCATGTACACACACTGAGCTAAAGTGCGTTAAGTAGATTTTCTATGTTACATGAGTTTTCTCATTCAAAACAGTTACTGTTTACTGTAATGCATACATACACACGAAGATTTTCATTTCTTTTTTGACAATAATGGGCAGATGTGAACATTGTAGTTAAAATTTTTCATGTATCTTTGTTAGTGTTAGCTAAAAGACTTTCCTTCCATAAATTTGTTTTTTTAAGTCTATATTTTGACTCACATTCAAAATTTCTTATAGTGCATGCAAATATGAATCATTAACTATGCACAGTGATAAACAGATCTAACATATAGTTCAAAGAATGCCAATGATGTTAAAGCATCCAAAATGGAATGTCACTTTGTAACACAGTAAGATGTAAGAATAATTTTCATTTTTAATTATGGCTTTAGTTTAATTTCAGAAGAAATATAAAAGGAAAAAAATGTGTGTATCATTGTCAGAATTCTTTTGTAAAAGTGAGAGACCACTTGCCATAAGATTATAAGTAAAACATTTCAATAGAAGGCTTAAATTATATAAATTTAAATAATTATATAAAATTTAATAAACTATATAAATTTAAAATAATAAGAATTGTCTGAAAATAGAATATAATTCCTTGTGAAATAGTCCCTGATTCTGTAATGAATAGTATAGTATAGGTGATGTTATCAAAGGAGTTATTAAATCAGCATGGTGGTTGGATAAGTAATCTTTATGATTTCTTCCAGTTCCAATTCTAAAAGAGTCTTTGAAAATTTTAATTATTAAACCTCCAGATGTTGACTTTGAAATCTCCTTCTTTCTGAAGTTAAATATTATATATTTTTCTTTAATTCAGTGAATGTTTCTGTAACACTTTTATATACCACGTACCATGTAATATCACTCGGCACAGAGTGGTAATTAAAACAAAGACACGATCCCTGTCTTCATGATGCTTACATATGGAAAATATTGATATTAAAAGCACACACCTGTATCTAAGTGGGAAATCACATTATGGTATGTGGCTTGAACTAAAAGATTAGGATTCTGGGAGATTAAGAGTAAAGTTCTATGGGATCAGGAAATGTCTCACCAAGACAGTAACACTTAAGCTGTCACCTGAAACTGGAGAAAGAAGTCAGGGGAAGAATAATGAGCATGTCATGGTCATTAAAAAAAAAAATCAGGCTTCTAAAAGCATAGCTGTGGGTAAATTTTTGGAGATGCATAAATTTAAAAAAAATCAGTATTGCTGAAACATAAAGAAGAAACAGAGATGTGCATAGAAAACCATTTAGAAGGCTTATGTTGTCCCAAGTATTGGAAGGAGTTCAAACATTTATTCTTAAGTTTAATGAGAAGCTACTGAAAAATTTCACCCAGAGAGGGACATAATATGTTATATTTCTAGAATTCCACTCTCTCAAATATGTGCTGAAACTGGAGCTATGAGTTGAAAGCTAGTGTAGGAATCCAGGGAAGAGTTTATGATAATTTAGACCAGAGTAGTAGCAGAAAGATGGGGAGAAAATTTGAACATAAAAGATTTAATTGAATTTTCTGATTTATTGGGAGTGGCTGAAGTATATGTGAAGAACTAAGTTTTTGAGCGAGATGAAATACCTGGTATCAAACTTACCCAACTGCTGTAAATAGTTATAAAAATGGGACAGAATGTATAAAATATATATAAAAAGACATTTGAAAGCAATGGATTATGCCGTGAATTTTAGAAGGGAAGTATTTGAAGTGGGACCTACACTAAACCTTCACGTCTCACGAGGAACATTTTTCAAAATGCTGCATGGAGAAATAGAGCCCAGCAGAGAATACTGGTCTTAGTGAGTGCAGGAGACACAGATCAGAGTCTGGGACTGTGGGAGTGGCTGCGGTTTAGGTGGCAAAGTATCAGGAGAAAAGCAGAGAGACACACTCCAAACGTCTGCATAGAATATGTCGTAGGTCCTCTAACAGGTCCTGTGTGGACCATGTGCAAGACTCGATTCTGGAAGGTTCTGCAGAGAACAGATACTGAGGAGCTGAGAGCTTTAGAGATCTCACTGTTCTGGGGATAAGCTGAGGTTCCTTCCTGGCTGTACTGGAGAAACCTTGATATACACATTAAGACTTGCACTTGAGATACCAGAAACACTATTCCTAGAAGCAAAATCATGTAAGTTGTTGTTCAGTCACTAAGTTGTGTCCAACTCTTTGTGACCCCATGGACTGCAGCATGCCAGGCTTTCCTGTCCTTCACTATCTCCTGGAGTTTGCTCTAACTCATGTCCACTGGGTCATCCAAACATCTCATCCTCTGGGGATCAATTAAAGTACAGCGGTGCTAAAATGGATTAACACCAGACTCCAACCATGTCTTAGTCTGTTGAGGCTGCCATAATAAGACACCACAGGATAGCTTACAAACAACACACTTGCTGAGATACCTTATAATGTATGAATATTATACAATTTGAGGGCATGCAGTAAAATAATGAAATGGAAATGCACTTGAATTTGAGTAACTCAAAATTTAAATAATTCTGTATTTAAATAAGTATTTGTAAGGAATGCACTGTAAAATGTTATTGACATACATAACTTCCTTTTCCACACAATGTATTTCTGTTTTTCAGAAGACAGACATTCCAGAAATTCACCAGTCACAATCAAACAACTAGAACAGTGTTATGACTGATATTTTCAATAGAATACAAGTAATCTCTACAGAGATTATTTACATGCTCACATTTTGGAGGAAGGACACTACAGACAAACGTTAACAAAACAATGGCATATGCTTTTTATAAGCGGTAGGAAGGAACCATTTTAAGTTGTCCCAATGGAAGCCAAATTAATAATAATTAAGGAACATAAACTTTAAAAAGTTAATTCCAGACAATAAACTTCCCAAACAGGAAGGATCAGATTGTTAGACTGTGGGTCTCCATCTCTCACTTCTTCAGTTCTTAAATATGACAAAGGTCAGTTAAATCACAATAGCTGAACAGGGAAAATATATTTTCACCTTATGTCTTGATGATATCCATTTAGTATTAGTGAAAATACATTGTCAACAGAAAATAAGGGAAAAACCTATAATAACATGATCTCCAAAAATATATCTAATTGTGTTCAGTGATGACTGACCCAGAGACTTCTGCTCCACCATAGCTAGCTAAAACACAGGAAGAATAAACAATATGTTTCATATATGCATTCATTGAAAAATATTTTTAAGTTCTAAAGATTAACACTAATTTATATTAAGACATTCCTTCATGTCTCAATACAGAGCAGACAGTATGTGGTAGCTGTTGCTTCCTCAGTTATAACTGCAATTAATTACATATATTTGAGATTTTAAAATGTGCGTGCATTTTCCTATTACAGATGCCTAGAAGTATTATAATACTTCAGAAAACCATTTAGTTAGTCTAGTTTATCTAGAAGAGAAACTGACTGCTTTCTCTTATATGGAATATGAGAGTTAGTAGAAAATAAATTTTGCTTTTCCTCAAATGTTTATTGCTATTTCTAGAAGGAAAGGATTTAAATACTCTGCCTCCCAGCTTACTTCTGCACTTCAAGTGTGGTCATTAACCCTATTTGTCTATGAGGCAACAGTCATGAGGTAGTATAAATTGAGATGTATTGCTCTAAGTATAAAGTAAATATCAAAAAATTACAGCAGCCTTTTGTTATTAAGGTACAATTGACATATTAGTTTCAGATGTACAACCTCATGATTTAATATTCATATATATTGTAAAGTAATTGCCACAATAAATCTAGTTAGCATCTACAACTACACATAGTTAGAATTTGTTTCTTTTGATGAGAACTTTTAAGATCTATTTTCTTAGCAACTTTAAGTGTGCAGTAAGTGTGCAGAATTATTAACCCTAGTCACCATGCTGCACACTGCATGCCCACAATTTATTTTGTAATTGAAAGTTGGCACCTTTTGACCCCCTTCACCCATTTGACCCCTTTCCTCACCCTTAGAATCTGTCAACCAGCAGTCTGTTCTCTGTATCTGTGAGCTTCATTTGTTTAGATTCCCATCTAAGTGAGACCATATGGTTTCTGTCTTTTCTGACTTGTGTCATTTAGCATAGTGCCCTCAAGTTTCATCCACATTGTCCCAAATGGCAAGATTTTGTCTTTTATGAATACATAATAGTGCATTGTAAATTTGTATATACAGTGTTTTCTTTACTGCCTTATCCAGTGATGGACACTTAGGCTATACCTATATCTTGACTGGGCTTCCCTGGTGACTCAGACGGTAAAGAATCTGTCTGCAATGCAGGAGATCCAGGTTCGATCCCTGGGTCAAGAAGATCCCCTGGAGAAAGGAATGGCTACCCACTCCAGTATTCTTGCCTGGAGAATTTCATGAACAGAGGAGCCTGGAGGGCTACAGTCCATACAAAGAGTTGGACACAACCAAGCGACTGACACTTTCACTTCCCTATCTTGGCTACTGAAAATCATGCTGCAGTAAACATAAGGGTGAAGAAATTCTCTTGTTAGTATTTTCATTTTCTTCAGATAAATAACTGGAAGTAAAATTGTTGGATCACATGGTAGTTCTATGTTTAATTTTTTTGAGGAATGCTGTTATTACTTTCCGTAGTTTCTGTGCTGATTACACTCCTACCAGCAGTGCACAGAGCTCCCTTTTCTCCACATCTTTGCTGGCATTTGGTGTTTCTTGTCTTTCTGATGGTACCCCTCTAACAGATGTCAGGTGATAACTCACTGAGGCTTCTTTTTGCGGTTCCCTGATGATTAGTGATGCTGAATAGTTTTTCATGCACCTGTTGGCCATCTGTATGTCTTCTTTGGAAAAATGTCTATTCAGATACTCTGCCCATATTTTAATTGGATTGTTTGGTGTTTTGCTATTGAGTTTTATGAGTCCCTTATATGCTTTGGTTATTACCCCTTAACAGAATAATGATTTGCAGATATTTTCTCCCATTCCCAGACTGCCTATTTATTTTGTTGATGGTTTCCTTTGCTATGCAGAAGCTTTTCAGTTTAATGTAGTCTCACTTGTTTATTTTTGCTTTTGTTGCCTCTGTTTTTGGTGTTAGAATCATTGCCAAGACTAGTGTCAAGGAGGTAACTGCCTATGTTTTCTTCTAAGAGTTTTATTGTCTCAGATACTTACATTCAAGTCTTCCATCCATTTTAAGATACTTTTTGTGTATGGTGTAAGACAGAGGGAGGAGAAGGGGACGACAGAGGATGAGGTGGTTGGATGGCATCACCAACTCAATGGACATGAGTTTGAGTAAACTCCGGGAGTTGGTGATGGACAGGGAGTGCAGCAGTCCATGGGGTCGCAAAGAGTCAGACACGACTGAGTGACTGAACTGAACTGAACTGAACTGAAGACATAGGTCCAATCTCACTCTTTTGCATTTGACTTCCCGGTTTTCCCAATACCGTGTATGGAAGAGACTGTTCCTTCCCAAACATATATTCTTGGCTTCTTTGTTGTAAATTAATTGACCATATATGTGTCGGTTTTATTTGTGGGCTCAGTATTCAGTTCCATTGATCTGTGTCTGTTTTTATGTCAAAACCATAATTTTTTTTTTTGCTTACTATCACTTTAATATAATTTGAAATCACGAAGTATGATGCCTCCAGCTTTGTTCTTCTTTCTCAAGATGATTTTGGCTATTCAAGGTCTTTTGTGGTTCTGTACTAATTTTAGTTTTTTGGTGTGTATTTCTGTGGAAAATGTCAGGGGAATTTTAAGAGAGATTACATTGCATCTGTAGATTGCTTTTAGTAGGATGCTTTTAGTAATTTTAACTGTTAATTCTTCTAATTCATGATTATGGACTATCTTTCCATTTATCTTTTTTATATTTATTATAGGTTGATAGTTGGCAATATGTTGGATATGGTAGGTTGAGTAAAACATAATTTCAGAAGCTTTTTCCTTTTTAAAATGTGGCTCATATCTGGCTCACATTGTATTTCTGTTGCACGGTGACATTTGAAACTTTAATTTTTAATACTGAAAATAAGGAGAAGCAAGGATAGGTATTTTTCTGGTCAGCTCCTTTTCAGGAAACTCTTAATATGCTTTAGTGATGCTAATCTGCTGATCTACTCCATTATGGAAGCCACATAAAGTCTTAGAAATAAGAGCTGATGGTGTACATTAAACAATTTTCTGTACTTGTTTTTAAGGTAATTTATTACACTGTTTTATTATCTATTATTTGGTATTGACAATGCACTGCATTAAATCCCAAGTAACATTTAATTTACCTACAGCAACCGCAGTACAATTCTAGACCATAAACCATAGGAAAAAAATATGTCAGCAGTTGACTGTCATTGCATAACACACATTTATGGCTATAAAAGACTTTTACTCCAAGTACCAACTGGGATTATTATATCATAGTATAGCTGGGGTGGTATAAAGCATACCCCAAGGAGAGCCAAGTAGAAAACCTTGAACACAGAGGGCCTAAAGTCAACTATTTACGCCATATATCCTAAAGTCGTTCAGAGTCTTTTTCTTTCTTGCCAAGAGTTCCTGTCAAAATAGGAGGAGAGAATTATTCTGGCAGAAAAAAGATAGAAAGCACGGGTGGGAGTTGGAAGCCATTCACTGGGTGATAGAAGAGCTGACAAACTAAATGCTGCATGCTCCTCTGATATAAAAGGTGAAGCAAAAATTAAAAGTAGGACAGAAAGCAGACAGACTAAGTAGGGCTGTGTATGAGCCAGAACTACAGAGGAGGAAACCAAAGATCCAGATGATGCTTGGGTGGCCAGCTGGGTCCTGCCATTTCCTAATGGAAACCCTGTCTTCTCTCTATACCAAAAATTACTCTTTTCCAGTGCTGCTGAAATGCTTAAAGATTTTGTAATGTTTAATAGGTATTTTAATAGGAAGGTGTCAGAGTATTTCAAATATGACAAAGAGAGTGCTGCCAAATTGCTATAGATCTTCTTGCTTAAAAACCAACAGCTGGAACACATTTTATTCTTCCCCTCAGTCTCTCTGACTCACTGTTTAAATTGTCAAGGTAACTGTCATTTTGTGATAAGTTGAACTAGTGATGTTTTCTCTATCATTAGGATCACATGGTATGAAGGCTATGGAAATTTTAGAAAATGAATTGATAATAATGTAGGTACTTTGACCTGAATAAATATCTCCTCATATAAGAAAAGTTAAGTCAACAAAACACTTAACAGAAAAAAAAAATAACAAAAACAAATAAACAGTGAGAACATTTCATCCAAGGAAAAAAATATCAAGGAAAGAAAACGATATAATATTGTGAGAAGTTAGAATAAAATACAATAAATACCCAAAGAAAAGTTAAATTTTGAAATTCTATGTGTGTGTGTTTAATTCTGTTAGGAATCTCCTACAAGACATGATGTGAGATGGCCTTTATGATGGAGATGGGACATTATTAGGGAAGCTGTTGTAGTTAATGACCAAAATGGTGGGGGGGGGGGGGGGGGGGGGCAAAAAACTGTCTAACTTAAGAGAAAGACAAAAGCAAACCCATGAAACAGATTTTAAAATTGTCTTGAGTGCAGAACACTAGCAGCTATGAAAACTGAACAAAGTTGAAAAGCTGTCTCAGAATTCAGAGGAAACGACTATCTAAGAGTTAAAAGTGCATGGAGACTAGATTTATGGCCCAGGATGTGATCTATCCTGGAGAAGGTTCCGTGTGAGCTTAAGAAAAAGGTGAAATTCATTGTTTTGGGGTGAAATGTCCTATAGATATCAAGTAGGTCTAACTGGTCTATTGTATCATTTAAAATTTGTGTTTCTTTGTTAATTTTCTGTTTAGTTGATCTATCCATAGGTGTGAGTGGGGTATTAAAGTCTCCCACTATTATTGTGTTAATTTCCCCTTTCATACTTGTTAGCATTTGTCTTACATATTGCAGTGCTCCTATGTTGGGTGCATATATATTTATAATTGCTATATCTTCTTCTTGGATTGATCCTTTGATCATTATGTAGTGTCCTCCTTTGTCTCTTTTCACAGCCTTTGTTTTAAGGTCTATTTTATCTGATATGAGTATTGCTACTCCTGCTTTCTTTTTTTTTTTTTTTTTTTCAGTTTCAATTCATTGGGAAAGCATTCTTTTTTTTTTTTTTTTTTTAAATTTTATTTTATTTTTAAACTTTACATAACTGTATTAGATTTGCCAAATATCAAAATGAATCCGCCACAGATCTCTATTTGCATGGAGTATCTTTTTCCAGCCCTTCACTTTCAGTCTGTATGTATCCCCTGTTTTGAGGTGGGTCTCTTGTAGACAACATATATAGGGGTCTTGTTTTTTTATCCATTCAGCCAATCTTTGTCTTTTGGTTGGGGCATTCAACCCATTTATGTTTAAAGTAATTATTGATAAGTATGATCCCATTGCCATTTACTTTATTGTTTTGGGTTGGCGTTTATACACCGTTTTTGTGTCTCCTGTCTAGAGAATATCCTTTAGCATTTGTTGAAGAGCTGGTTTGGTGGTGCTGAATTCTCTCAGCTTTTGCTTGTCTGTAAAGCTTTTGAAACCCTCTTACACTGTTGGTGGGAATGCAAACTAGTACAGCCACTATGGAGAACAGTGTGGAGATTCCTTAAAAAACTGGAAATAGAACTGCCATACAACCCAGCAATTCCACTGCTGGGCATACACACTGAGGAAACCAGAATCGAAAGAGACACGTGTACCCCAATGTTCATCGCAGCACTGTTTATAATAGCCAGGACATGGAAGCAACCTAGATGTCCATCAGCAGATGAATGGATAAGAAAGCTGTGGTACATATGCACAATGGAGTATTACTCAGCCATTCAAAAGGATACATTTGAATCAGTTCTAATGAGGTGGATGAAACTGGAGTCGATTATACAGAGTGAAGTAAGCCAGAAAGAAAAACACCAATACAGTATACTAATGCATATATATGGAATTTAGAAAGATGGTAATGATAATCCTGTATGCGAGACAGCAAAAGAGACACAGATGTATAGAACAGTCTTTTGGACTCTGTGGGAGAGGGAGGGGGGGATGATTTGGGAGAATAGCATTGAAACATGTATAATATCATATAAGAAACGAATCGCCAGTCCAGGTTTGATGCAGATCCCAGAGGGATGGTATGGGGAGGAAGGTGGGAGAGGGGTTCAGGATTGGGAACACGTGTACACCCGTGGCGGATTCATGTTGATGTATGGCAAAACCAATACGATATTGTAAAGTAAAAAAAAAAAAATGATTACACCCATTTTGTTTTATAAATTCATTTTTAATGAATTAATGAAATAAAATCATCTTTAAAAAAAGTGCATGGAGATAATGTAATTGATACAGTGAAAAAACATGGCAAAGCAGACATCTACTGACATTTCTGAAGGAATAATTAATGATCTTGAAGTGGAAATAAAACAGAAAAATAAAAATACATCAGAAATAATATTGCATCTCATCTCTTTCTCAACTGAAATTTAAAGACTTGCACATGCAGATTAAATGTGCTCTTCACAATTACATCTAACTTAAATCAACTATACTTCAATTTTAAAAAGCTACATCTAACTTACTAGCTACAAATTTACCTTGGAATAGTTCCTTTTCACAGAGTCAAAGAATAAGAGTAATGTTAGTACTTTTGTAGCAAAAAAAGGAGACAAACATTAAATTAATGACAGATATCTCTTGTATAACACCAGCATAGCAGAACAGTGTTTATTGATGACACTATTTTGTGAACCTAGAATTATGTTCAACCCCCAAATTGTTCTTCACATGTAAAAGCAACTGGAGCTGCTTATCCTTCTTAGACAAATTTATGAGACATGTCTCCCAGATTACTGAATGAAGAACCAAAATAAAGAGATCAGTAAGAGCCAAATCAAATGTCAGTTAAACTTTAATACTAGTTAAGAGTGCAAATAAAAATACTTAAATATGCTTTCATTTAAAAAATGCAAATACCAAAACATCTTAAAAGTATGGTCAACACAGAAAATATGAATCTGAGTCTGCTAAGTCACTTCAGTAGTGTCGGACTCTGTGTGACCCCACAGACGGCAGCCCACCAGGCTCCCCCGTCCCTGGGATTCTCCAGGCAAGAACACTGGAGTGGGTTGCCATTTCCTTCTCCAACGCATGATAGTGAAAAATGAAAGTGAAGTTGCTCAGTCGTATCTGACTCTTAGCGACCCCATGGACTGCAGCCTACCAGGCTCCTCCGTCCATGGGATTCTCCAGGCAAGAGTACTGTAGTGGGGTGCCATTGCCTTCTCCTGAGTCTAATCCCTGGTAAATATGAATTGGGAAGCGTGACACTTAGTCTAAGTTTAAATATATATGAAATTATGACTTTATTTAGCTGGATGGAAAAGATAAAGGAATTGTCTCTCACACAGATACCTCAATCACCTGAAAAGTGACATAAATTTAGGGGCCCAGCAATACCAAAGTGTGGAGTAGGTTGACTACAAACATCAAAAATGATGAGTCATTGATTTAAGTCTAAAGTGTAACAGTTACACGGGCTTCCCTAGTGACTCTGGTAAAGAATCTTCCAGCCAAGCAGGAGACACAGGTTTGATCCCTTAGTCAGGAAGATATATCCTGGAGGAGGAAATGGCAACGCACTCCAGTATTCTTACCTGAGAAATCCCATGAACAGAGGAGTCTGGCAGGCTACAGTCCACGGGGTCGCAAGAGTCGTACAATACTTAGTGAGCAGACAACAACAGTTATAAACTGAAAATCAGGGTAAATGTATTTAATAAAACTATAAATGTATATCTCTAGTTTATATATTTTTACTCAAGTAATTTCTAGACGGGCAGGAGGAACAAAGCCAAATATTAAGAAAGACAATTCTTCATGGTGGGAGGGGGATATTTAAAAATGTAATTTTATCCTTCACTTTATTACAGAGATATAATCACAGGGGTCAAGATTTTAAAAATAACTTAAATGACTTTTGTAGAAGTGAAAGCAAGAAATATAACTCCCAAGCCCAGTGCAGAGGAAAAAACATAAAAGCAATACTGTGCGGCATGATCCCTATAGGAAAACACAGAATGCGTAGACAACATCAAGCATGCCAAAGTCATAAAGAAAAGAATGCACACTAACTTGTGAGTTATGACATTTTTGTTACTATTTCAAAACCTGTAAAGGATGAAACATTGACTTCAAGTAACACCATTTATATTCTGTATAAAAGAGACACAAGAGTGGCTTTGGGGAAAGATAACATCTTACAGAAAACCCCAAACAAACGTTGGGGCCACCCCAATGTGATGAGAGAGGGAAAGAGTGGTTGAAGTTGTGGTGAAGAAGGGATTAAGTCTTCATCCAGTAATGAGTTCTCAAGAGAGAGTATAAAAAGAATAGTAGGAAAATCATGTAATATTGGGCTTTCTTTGTGGCTCAGCCTTTTCATACTGTTCATGGGGTTCTCAAGGCAAGAATACTAAAGTGATTTGCCATTCTGTTCTCCAAAGAGATCCAACCAGTCCATCCTAAAGGAAATCAGTCCTGAATATTCATTGAATATTCATTGGAAGGACTGATGCTGAAGCCAAAACTCCAATACTTTGGCCACCTGATGCAAAGAACTGACTCATTGGAAAAGACTCTGATGCTGGGCAAGATTGAAGGTGGGAGCAGAAGGGGACGACAGAGAATGAGATGGTTGGATGGCATCACTGACTCAATGGACATGAGTTTGAGTAAGCTCCAGGAGTTGGTGATGGACAGGGAGGCCTGGTGTGGTGCAGTCCATGGGGTCGCAAAGAGTCAGATACAAATGAGTGAACTGAACTGAACTGTGGCTCAACTGGTAAAGAATCCACCAGCAATGTGGGAGACCTGGGTTCGATCCCTGGGTTGGGAAGATCCCCTGGAGAAGGGAAAGGTTACCCACTCCTGTATTCTGGCCTGGAGAATTCCATGGACTGTATAGTCCATGGGGTTGCAAAGTCAGACATGACTGAGCAACTTTCACTTTCATGTAATATAGATATATGAGGATAAGTAGCAGGAAAAGCACCTAAGATACTTAAAAGTAGTGGGCTCTGGGTAATGAGCCTTTGATTAAAATAAACTTTTAAATTTCATGAAATAAAATGTCATAATTTATAGCTTCTGAGATGTGCATTTGCTTAAAAAGGCCTTCCCCAAATGACAACAAATGCTCATTTTCTCATAATACTTTCACTGTTTACTTTTGTTCTCTCTTTAAAATTTACTTGTAGTTTATTTTGTATGGTTTGTTATTGATGCTTATGTTACTAATTTAAATGATCTTAGGCAGAGGGCTACTGAACTCATTCTCTCTGTCCAAAATCATAACTCCATTATGTTGTAATGAAAATATGAAAAATTTATTCTTTAGTGTTCAGCATTATTTTATAGGTATCATTAATATCACCAATGACATTATCGTTGCCAAACAGATTTAGTCAAGTTAAAGCATATTTTCTGTTTTTTTTTTGTAGTTGTTACAGAGTTTGAATTTTTAAAATATAAAGGGAATTTTATACAAGAGGGATTAATAATCCTTCCTCAGAGGCTTAACTGTAGTTCTCAGTGAGTAAGTGAAGTTGCTCAGTCATGTCCGACTCTTTGCGACCCCATGGACTGTAGCCTACCAGGCTCCTCCATCCATGTAATTTTCCAGGCAAGAGTACTGGAGTAGGTTGCCATTTCCTTCTCCAGGGGATCTTCCTAACCCAGGGATTGAACCCAGGTCTCCTGCATTGCAGGCAGACACTTTACCATCTGAGCCACCAGGGAAGTTCCTCCTAGTTCTCAGTGGATTCCTATAAAAGTTTCTCACATTGGCCAAGTGTCAGTAGAATGATATAATCCTACTGAAATCTGTGCTATTCATACTTTCCATCTAGATCTTTTCCAGTCTCTGAGATTGGGGCATTTGGCGGTACTGCCAAGCTATCAGGTCAAAAGCATTGATACCTCAGCACGGGTGTGCTGGAAAACACCCAATTACCTGGCAGTGGTCAACACTCGTCGACCTGTTTCCCAGTTCCCAAATGCTTGTACTAACTATTGCCATTTTGGGTGTGGTTTCTGAGATAAAACACCAGGTTATAAACGGAATCAGAGTCCCCAGAAATTATTCTCATTCCTACCATTTGATGGGAAATAAGTATAGTTGATCAAACCAATCAATCCTAAAAGAAATCAACCCTGAATATTCATTGGAAGGACTGATGCTGAAGCTCCAATCCTTTGGCCACCTGATGGGAAGAGGTGACTCATTGGAAAAGACCCTGCTGCTGAGAAAGATAAAAGGCAGGAGGAGAAGGGGACGTCAGAGGATGAGATGGTTGGATGGCATCACTGACTCAATGAACATGAATTTGAGCAAACTCTGGGAGATAGTGGAGGACAGGGAAGCCTGGTGTGCTGGTGTCCTTGGGGCTTCAAAGAGTCAGACATGACTTAGCAACTGAACAACAACAACAAAAGTACAGTTGATCCTTAAACAACTCAGATTTGAACTATGTGGGTCCACTTGTACAAAGAAATTGTTTGGTAATAAATAGTATAGAACTACAGGATCAGTGGTTAGTTGAAGCTACTGATGATGAGAAACCAGATAGAGAGGACTCACTAAAGTTATACATGGATTAACTCTAGAATTGTTCAAGGGTCAATTGTATTCTGTTATTCTTACATTTTCAAAAATTACCTCAATTTTTGTTACTAATGTGTGTACAATGTGTAGCCTCAGGGTGATTGTGACATTTGAATGAAAGTATTTTTTAGATTCCAAATAAGCATTCATACTTTCCTTTCATAAATAATGAGTCAGATTCTGGAAAACTTAATCCCCTCATACCACTGCAGGAATAACTATTAAAATTATATATCAAAGAACTGAATTCTATTCAACAGTTAGACTGAGAGCTGTTTCTTAGATGTCACATTTAATTTCAGAGAATTTAGGCCAAAATATTTAATACCTAGAGAAATTGTTAGATTTTGTATAAAAGCAGTATTTTCACTCAACCATAATATTCTGAGTTATCATTCACAGAGAATAAATAGACCTAAAAGCAAGCTAAAGAGAACTGATAAAATCTGATTTTATAACTGAATTGATCATACCTCTAAGAGTATAATGTTCATTCACAAAATTCCAATTTACGGATCTGAATACTATTATATATTTATTCTAAATTATAGCTTAATGTTAAAATGTCATTTTAGTTTTTAGTTCAGATTCCTCTACTTAATCATCTCTTGCCACAGAGTATTGCCCAGCATCTTTCTGAAAAATGTTTAATTTTGTTTAATGGTAACAGACAAATTGAAGAAACTGTTAAAAGTAACAAACTTAATTCCTTCTACTATCCCTTTATAGAAAACATTCTGAAACCTACTCATTGCCATTCTTCCTGAGAGCCTCTTACATTTATTTGTGGTGACCAGAACCAAACAGTATGGTTAGAATTAAATATGAAAGAAAAATGTATTACATGAATAAATTAAAAAAAATTATTACTGAAATCTTGGCCAATGAGAAACATTTCATTGATGTAGTTCTCATCTTTATTTAATATTTTTAATTTAAGCCTCATGAAATAATCATTAAACACATTGGCCTTCTATAAAAATGGCACAGTTCAGTTTAGTCACTCAGTTTTGTCCAACACTTTGTGACACCATGGACCGCAGCACACCAGGCTTCCCTGTCCATCATCAACTCCCACAGCTTATTAAAACTCATTTCCATCGAGTTGGTGATGCCATCCAACCATCTCATCCTCTGTTGGCCCCTTCTCCTCCCACCTTCAGTCTTTTCCAGCATCAGGGTCTTTCCCAGTGAGTCAGTTCTTCCCATCAAGTGGCCAGAGTATTGGAGTTTCAGCTTCAGCATCAGTCCTTCCAATGAATATTCAGGACTGATTTCCTTTAGGATGGACTGGTTGGATCTCCTTGCAGTCCAAGGGACTCTCAAGAGTCTTCTCCAACACCACACTTCAAAAGCACAGTTAGCATACACTAAATTATGCTTGCCAGATCATAATTAAACAGGCTTTGTTGGAGATTCTTTTTTCTTGATTTATTGTAACACCTGACTTTTTATGTTTTTTTTTTTCACTTTTTAATTGACATATAGTTGATTTACAGTGTTAATTACTGCCATACAGTAAGGTGATTCAGTTATGCATACACATTTTTATATATTCTTTTCCATTATGGTTTGTTGTTTAGTCACTAAGTCATGTCCAACTCTTTGTGACCCCATGGACTGTATCACTCCTGGCTCCCCTGTCCTCCACTATCTCCCAGAGTTTGCTCACACTCATGTCCACTGAGTCAGTGATGCATGCAACCATCTTATCCACCGTTTCCCACTTCTCCTTCTGCCCTCAATCTTTCCCAACATCAGGGTCTTTTCCAAAGAGTCGGCTCTTCACATCAGGTGGCCAAAGTATTGAAGCTTCAGATTCAGCATCAGTCTTTCCAATGAGTATTCAGGGTTGATTTCCTTTAGGATTGACTGGTTTGATCTCTTTGCAGTCCAAAGGACACTCGAGAGTCTTCTCCAACACCACAGTTCAAAAGCATCAGTTCTTCAGTGCTCAGCCTTCTTTATGGACCAACTCTCACATCCATACATGACTGTTGGAAAAACCATAGCTTTGACTATATGGACCTTTCTCGGCAAAGTGATATCTCTGCTTTCTAATATGCTAAGTTTGTCATAGTTTGTCTTCCAAAGAGCAAGCATCTTTTAATTTCATGGCTGCAGCCTCCATCCACAGTGATTGTGGAGCCCAAGGGGAGGGGAGGAAATCTATCACTGTTTCCACTTTTTCCCCATCTATTTGCTATGAAGTGATGGGACCAGGTGACATGATCTTAATTTTTTGAATGTTGAATTGCAAGCCAGCTTTTTCTCTCTCATCAAGAGGCTCTTTAGTTCCTCTTCTATTTCTGCCATTAGAGTGGTGTCATCTGCATGTCTGAGGTTGTTGATATTTCTCCCGGAAATCTTAATTTCAGTTTGTGCTTCATCCAGCCTGGCATTTCTCATGATGTACTCTGCATAGAAGTTAAATAAGCAGGGTGACAATATACAGCCTTGACATACTCCTTTCCCAATTTTGAACCAGTCTGCTGTTACATGTCTGAGTCTAACAATTGCTTCTTGTCCTGCATAAAGGTTTCTCAGGAGACAGGTCATGTGGTCTGGTATTCTCATCTCAAGAATTTTCCACAGTTTGTTGAGATCCTCACAATGACAGGCTTTAGTGTAGTCAATGAAGTAGATGTTTTCTGGAATTTGGTTTTTCTATGATCCAACCAATGTTGGCAGTTTGATCTCTGGTTCCTTTGCCTTTTCTAAATCCAGTTTGCACATGTGGGATTTCTCTGCTTACTTACTTACTTCTGAAGCCTAGCTTGAAGCTTTTTGAGTATTACTCTGCTAGCATATGGTTTATAATAGGATTATTGAATATAGTTCTCTGTGCTGTACAGTAGGACCTTATTGTTCATCCATTCTATATATAAAAGCTTATATCTGATAACACCAAGCTCCCACTCCATTCCTCCCCAATCCTCTCTCCCTTGGTAACCACCAATCTTTCTCTGCATTTGTGATGCTGTTTCATAGATAGATTCATCTGTGTCATACTTTAGATTTCACATATGTAATATCATATGGTATTCATCTTTTTCTGATTTACTTCACTTGGTATGATGATCTCTGTTTGCATTCACGTTGCTGCAAATGACATTATTTCATTATTTTTATGACTGAGTACATTGTATATTTGTAGCACATCTTTATTCATCTGTTGATGGACATTTAGTTTGTTTCCATGTCTTGTCTATTGAATAGTGTGACTATGAACATAGAGGTGCAAGCTATCATTTTGAATTATAGTTTTGTCTGGATATATACCCAGGAGTGGGTTTGTTAGATCATATGGTGATGCTATTATCAGATTTCTGAAGAACCTTTATACTGTTTTTCACAGTGGCTGTGGGTTCCCTTTTGCTTACATCCTCTCTAGCATCTGTTATTTGTAGATGTTTTAATGACAGCCATTATGACTGATGTGAGGTGATATCTCACTGTCATTTTGATTTGCATTTCTCTAACAACTAGCTACATTGAGCATCTTTGTCTCTTGGCTATGTGTATGTCTCCTTTGGAGAAATGTCTGTTTAGGTATCCTGTCCATTTTTAGATAGGGCTGTTTGTTTTTTTGTCATTCAATTGTCTGAGCTATTTGTATATTTTGGAAATCAAGCCTTTGTTGGTTGCATCATTTGCAAATATTTTCTCCCATTCTGTAAGTTGTCTTTTCATTTTCTTTATGGTTTCCAATAAAGTGCAAAAGCTTGTGAGTTTGATTAGATCTCTCTTTTTTTAAAATTTCTATTGCCTTAGGAGACTGACCTAAGAAAACATATGTATGATTTTCATTAGAGAATGTTTTGCTTATGTTCTCTTCTAGGAGTTTTATGGTGTCATGTCTTAGGTTTAAGTCTTTAAGCCATTTTGATTTTTGTGTGTGTGTGTGTGTATATGGTAAGAGCCCCCCAAAATAAAGTCTGACACTGTTTCCACTGTTTCCACATCTGTCTGCCATGAAGTGATGGGACCAGAGGCCATGATCTTCGTTTTCTGGATGTTGAGCTTTAAGCCAACTTTTTCACTCTCCTCTTTCACTTTCATCAACAGGCTTTTTAGTTACTCTTCACTTTCTTCCATAAGGGTGGTGTTATCTGCATATCTGAGATTATTGATATTTCTCCTGGCAATCTTGATTCCAGCCTGTGCTTCTTCTAGCCCAGCATTTCTCATGGTGTACTCTGCATAGAAGTTAAATAAGCAGAGTGACAATATACAGCCTTGACTTACTCCTTTTCCTATTTGGAACCAGTCTGTTGTTCCGTGTCCAGTTCTAACTGTTGCTTCCTGACCTGCATATAGGTTTCTCAAGAGGCAGATCAGGTGGTCTGGTATTCCCATCTCTTTCAGAATTTTCCACAGTTTATTGTGATCCACACAGTCAAAGGCTTTGGCATAGTCAATAAAGCAGAAATAGATGTTTTTCTGGAACTCTCTTGCTTTTTCGATGATCCAGCGGATGTTGGCAATTTGATCTCTGGTTCCTCTGCCTTTTCTAAAACCAGCTTGAACATCTGGAATTTCACAGTTCACATACTGCTGAAGCCTGACTTGCAGAATTTTGAGCATTACTTTACTAGCGTGTGAGTTGAGTGCAATTGTGTGGTAGTTTGAGCATTCTATGGCATTGCCTTTCTTTGGGATTGGAAAGAAAACTGGCCTTTTCCAGTCCTGTGGCCACTGCTGAGTTTTCCACATTTGCTGGCATATTGAGTGCAGCACTTTCACAGCATCATCTTTCAGGATTTCAAAGAGCTCAACTTTCCATTCCATCACCTCCACTAGCTTTGTTCATAGTGATGCTTTCTAAGGCCCACTTGACTTCACATTCCAGGATGTCTGGCTCTAGGTGAGTGATCACACCATTGTGATTATCTGGGCCGTGAAGATCTTTTTTGTACAGTTCTTCTGTGTGTTCTTGCCACCTCTTCTTAATATCTCTGCTTAGGTCCATACCATTTCTGTCCAAAATCACTGCAGATGGTGATTGCAGCCATGAAATTAAAAGATGCTTACTCCTTGGAAGGAAAGTTATGACCAACCTAGATACCATATTGAAAATCAGAGATATTACTTGGCCAACAAAGGTCCATCAGGTCAAGGCTATGGTTTTTCCAGTGGTCATGTATGGATGTGAGAGCTGGACTGTGAAGAAAGCTGAGCACCGAAGAATTGATGCTTTTGAACTGTGGTGTTGGAAAAGACTCTTGAGAGTCCCTTGGACTGCAAGGAGATCCAACCAGTCCATCCTAAAGGAGATCAGTCCTGGGTGTTCATTGGCGGGACTGATGCTGAAGCTGAAACTCCAATACTTTGGCCACCTCATGCGAAGAATTGACTCATTGGAAAAGACCCTGATGCTGGGAGGGATTGGGGGCAGGAGGAGAAGGGGATGACAGAGGATGAGATGGCTGAATGGCATCACCTACTTGATGGGCATGAGTTTGAGTGAACTCCTGGAGTTGGTGATGGACAGGGAGGCCTGGCGTGCTGTAATTCATGGGGTCGCAAAGAGTCGGACACGACTGAGCGACTGAACTGAACTGAACTGATATGGTAAGAGGATGTGTTGTAACTCTGATTTGCATGTGGCTGTCCAACTTTCCCGCTGCCACTTGCTGAAGAGCCTTTTTCCTTTCTGTATATTTTTGCCTCCTTTGGTAAAGATTTTGACCATAGCTATGTGGGTTTATTTCTGAGCTCTCTATTCTGTTCCATTGATCCATATGTCTGTTTTTGTGCCAATATCATGCTGTTTCAATTACTATAATTTTATAATGTAGTCTGAAGTCTGGAAGGGTTATGTCTCTTGCCTTGTTCTTTTTCTTCAGGGTTGCTTGGTAACTCTGGGTCTTTTCCACAGGAATTTTAGGATTATTTATTCTAGTTTTGTGAGAATATCATGGGTAATTTGATGGGGATCACATTAAATCTGCAGATTGCTTTGGGTATTATGGCCATTTTAACAATATTAATTCTTCCAATATAAGTGCCTGAAGATACCCTTCTATTTCTTTGGATTATCTTCAGTTTTCTTTATAATATTTTATAGTTATTAGTATATAAGTCACCTCCTTGGTCAGGTTTATTCTTAAGCATTTTATTTTGGGGGTGCAGTTTTTAAAAGTATTTATGTTCCCTTTCTAATATTTTAACTTCTATATGTTAATCTTTATCCTGCTACATTGCTGAATTTATCAGTTTTCGTAGTTTCTGTGTGGCGTGTTTAGGGTTTGTTGTACATAGTATCATATCATCTACATATAATGACAATTTTACCACTTCCCTTCCAATTTGGAAACCTTGTCTTTGTCTGACTGCTGTGACTAGGCCTTCCAGTACTGTGTTGTCCTGTTCCAGACTTTAGTGGGAAGGCTTTCAACTTTTCAGAACTGAGTTTTATAAGATACGTTCCCACTGTACCTACTTTGGTAAGAGTTTTTATCATGAACGGATGTTGAACCTTGTCAAATGCTTTTTCTGCATTTAGATGATCACATAGTTTTAGCCTTTTATTTATGTGGTGCATCACATTGATTATTCTGTGTATGTTGAACAATCCTAGTGAAAGTAGGATGAGTACCACTTCTTCATGGTGTATGATCCTTTATATATGTTATTGATTTGGCTTGCTAATATTTTGTTGAGAATTTTTGCATTTATAGTCAAAGATATTGGCCTGTAATTTTCTTGTTTGGTGATGTCTTTGTCTGGTTTTGATATTAGAGTCATGGTGGTTTCATAGAATGTCTTTGGAAGTGTTCCCTCCTCTTCAGTTTTTTGGATGAGTTTGGGAAGGATAAGTTCTTTGCATGTTTGGTAGAGTTCACCTATGAAGCCATCTGGTCCTGGACTTTTGTTTGTAGGGAGTTTTTAGATTACAGGTTCTATTTTATTTTTAGTGAGTGGTCTATTCAAATTACCTATTAGTGATTCATTTTGGTGGACTGTATGTTTCTAGATACTTGTCCATTTCTTCTAGGTCACTGAACTTTTTGACATATAATTGTTCATAGTATTCCCTTGTAGTTTTTTCTATTTCTGCAGTATCATTGCTGTGTCTCCTTTTTCATTTCTTATTTTATTTGGGTTATCTCTTTCCTTCTTGGTTAGTCTGGTGAGAGGTTTGTACATCTTGTTTATCATTTAAAAGAACCAGCTCTTTGTTTTATTGATTTTCTCTTGTTCTTTTAATATATATTTTATTCCCTCTCTGATCTTGATTATTTCTTCCTTTTTCTGACTTTAGGTTTTGTTTGTCCTTTTTCTAATTCTTTTAAGTGGTAGGTTAGGTTTAACAGGCATTGTTAACTCCATTTTACAGGTGAGAAAACAGAAACTTTAAAGGATGAAATGAATTGTTTAAATGTCTTATGCACGTCTGACAGTTTCCAACCATCAGTTCTGTAATTCTGACAGGTCTAAAGTGAAAGGTCTTTTCCAATCCACAGACTTGCATATGACACTTAAGTTAATCATGTATTCATTAAAGCCACTGTTTCTCACCTATAAAGTAGGGATTCTAATTTCTATCTCATAAAGCAGGTAAGATAGTGCCTATAGGGTGAAAAATGAAATCCAATGTTAATATTTGTGTTTCAGCAGCCCTTTCTTATATCAGTATATTTTACTATGTGATTTATGCTTTAAATTTTGCCTGATTACATTCTCTTTAGAACCATTTTTATTTCTAACACAATAATGTAGAATTATATATTTGTTACTTTTGTTTATCTGAGGCATTGATGTAGCTGTTGAATAGGACAATCTCTTTCACATTATATTTGCCAAAGATTGATACCTCACTCTATGGTTCAAGCTGGACTGAGGAGTTATTTTCCCCCAACAGAATACATTCAAAGGTGAGATATGTTCAAATAAGAACAATATTACTTTCAGTATAGAAATTGTTTTCCTAGTTAAACTTACCAAGCTGCTTGTAGAAAAAATTATATTGGTCTGTTAGTTTGCTCTGAATAAATCTTTGTGGTGTTTTTGTTTCTTTGGTGGATATATTGCATATAATAGATGTATGAACATATCTCTAAAAATTATTCTTTTCTAACCAGTAGAATCTTCCTCCATGAGAGTAGAAATTTTCAATGTTCCTTCACTAGTTATGTTTCAAAATGAATATAAAATTTAGCCTTTATTTGAAGGTATAGAAACTAGATATTTGCAGGTAACATTAGAAAATATTACTATCTTCACAACAATTTATAAGGCAGAGAAAAATAGCCTGTGTACGTCTTTAGAAATGGGTCATGCCAACAAGATGAATATGTATTCAGATTAGAAACAGTATCATTCTCACGCTTTTCACTGTGTCTTACCTGAAGTTCAGCCACAGTGAAGAGAGTGGTACCAAGGTACCAAGTATTCTGGCCCGGAGAAGTCCATGGACTATAGTCCATGGGGTCACAAAGAGTTGGACACGACTGAATGACTTACATTTCACTTCACTTCCCAAGGTGAGAAGGTTTAGAGATCATTTCCTTCCCACACCAGCCACAGTTCTCAGTCTTAGAAGTAACCAGGGGCCAGGCCAGGGGGCACACAGAAGTTCTTTGCATTTTAGACAGAAATGTGTACAATGTGTATGTTCAGATCAGATCAGATCAGTCACTCAGTTGTGTCTGACTCTTTGCGACCGTTGGACACTAATCTTTAAAGTCTAACCTCTAAAGCTCCTCTTGGGATCTGAAGACAATATCATATTTTCAAGTTTGATTTAAAGTAAGCTAACAACCCATTTCCTATGTTTCTATAAACCTCTCCAAGAGCACTGTCATAAGATAGAAATCACATATTCTGTATATATCATTTCATATTTGACATAAATCAGTGGTAATATGGAGAAGGCAATGACACCCCACTCCAGTACTCTTGCCTGGAAAATCCCATGGATGGAGGAGCCTGGTAGGCTGCAGTCCATGGGGTCACTAAGAGTTATACATGACTGAGCGACTTCACTTTCACTTTTTACTTTCATGCATGGGAGGAGGAAATGGCAACCCACTCCAGTGTTCTTGCCTGGAGAATCCCAGGGACGGGGGAGCCTGGTGGGCTGCTCTCTATGGGGTTGCACAGAGTCGGACATGACTGAAGTGACTTAGCAGCAGCAGCAATATAATAATAAACATTCCCCATTGTGATATCATTTTTTTTAGGTTGCTCAATATAAACTATGCTTCTGTTACTGTAGTTCTGTTTTTAAATGTTTATATTTAAAACTGGTTGATATTACAATTAATGCAAAGGGGTATTCTTTAAAATAGTACTGAGGTTTCTTCATTAATGTGATTATGAGTGTTCTAATTAAAATATTTAGGTTTCAACTTTCTTTTATTCTGAGAGTTTTCTGATACGTACAATTCTAAGCATTTCCCTACAATGAGAGTTAATAATATTTAAACAGAAAATTTGACATTTATTTTACTGGTTAATGCCTATCTTTTTATATCATAATATTGTTCCTGACATTTTTCTAGTCTAATATATGGAGTTTCAGGTATATAATGTCAAGATCATTATTACTATAAATGCTGTCTAGTGAAAATGTGAATAATCATACAAAGACATTTCAAAATCAGTAAGAAAACATACCTAATAGGAAGCTAAGATTTATGTAGTTGAAGTCAAGGGCAAGTAGCATTAGTATTTAACATTTTTCTGGGAGGCATTTCCAAGATTTCTTTCCAGTATATTTTCTTTCCATAAAAATTTGCTTTCTAAATGTATTTTCTCTGGAGGAAATTGCCTCTTAAAAAGTAGAGTGAGATGAATAAACTAATATTTTTTGCATATTTATTAATGTCATGTGCTCTGTCAGATGTTTCTTAAACATTATTTTATTCAGTCCTTAAGGGGGTGTTCTCGAGTTCTACAATAAGTAACATGCTCAAGGTCACAGAAATAATAATATAGCAAAGTGTATCTGATTTAGCTGGAGGAATGTGGGCAGGGGCAAAGTCTAATCAGCTGGGGGCTAGAACTGTGAATTTTTGTAGATCTGATAATGCATATAGTGATTTTGCAGGAAGATGTTTTTTAAAGACATTTAATGGCACCCACTCCAGTACTCTTGCCTGGACACTCCCATGGATGGAGGAGCCTTATGGGCTGCAGTCCATGGAGTCACTAAGAGTCGGACATGACTGAGCGACTTCACTTTCACTTTTCCCTTTCATGCACTGGAGAAGGAAATGGCAACCCACTCCAGTGTTCTTGCCTGGAGAATCCCAGGGACAGGCGAGCCTGGTGGGCTGCCATCTATGGGGTCGCACAGAGTTGGACACGACTGACGACTGACATGACGTGATAAAAGTATTTGGGGATAAAATGTCATGATACCTATGCCAGTAGAATCTGGAGGAAGGGGCACTGTGAAACTCCCCAGGACAATTCCTCAGGACAAGAGAGAGACCCAACAAACAATGGCCATTTCTCACCCCTGCTGAAGTATCAGGTATAGGAGTGAGGTTATTTTGGACATTCTAACCCCAGAGAGCTCTGTGGAATGCAGCTGCCAGAGTAAACCGCACCTCATCTACATGGAGGAGCAAACCCAAAGAACTGTGGTAAATGTATTAGGCAGTTAAATATTGGGGTTAATTCATGTTGCAGCACTAGAGATCTCAAACAGACATTGGTATCTGGACGTGAGATGCTGCCACAACAAAATAGGTGGCACTGGTTTAGGGACATTGACAAGTAGACACTGGAAAGATGGTAAAGAGGCTATTAGCGCTGGTGTAAAAGCAGTGAAGCCATTGCCACTGGAGACAGGGAGACATTTGTGCATTGTTGCAATGATGAGGAACAGTGTCATCTGTGAGCACATGGAAACTAAAACATGTGGTCAACCTGTGGGTCTAATCAGCAAGATTCCCAGGCAGAATGTCCAAGCCTGTGGGATGAGTGTTTGTAAGAGAAAAATAAGTGAAAAAAATAAAATTTTAAAGCAGATTTCAGAGGACATAGAGAAGGCAGTCTCAAAGTAGGAAATTGTCTCCAGGTAAAAATGAAATCAAATTGGCCAAACAATTTTTGTTAAGAACTAAGTGAGACTTAAGACAAGGCTTAATAGAACTTTACGGGTCGTGGGGCCCATCCTGGGACCCCACCCCTGGCAAGGGCACATGCAGTGGTCAGTGGAAGGCCACTGACTGGCCTCTTTGTCCCTGGGCCTAGAGGTAATGATACAGTCTTTTACAAAGAGACAAACTAGATGATCAGACAAGAGAAAGCTTTATTTACAAATCGATTAATAAATATTCATCCCCACTAATGGGAAAAGAGGAAGACCAGGTCCGCTACTTTGGAAATAGCGAGGTAGGATTACATAATGTTGTTTAAATAAATTTCTTTATCTAAAAACTAAACATAAATATGAATAAAGCAGTAAACTATACTTTATAAAAGTCTCAAATACTCCTCTATGTGCAATTTTGCGCTTTGCTTTTGTTCATGCAACTGAAAGGAAATCACAGCTTTATTTCCACCTGATTTATACCTTGATACTACTTTCCAATACTGGAGGACTTTTCCAAGACGTTACTGCAAACTATTTATCCAGATGAAAGTCAAAAGCCCTCTCAGTTTGAGCAACTTTGCTTTTCCTTAACGTCAGTCCCAGGTGATTCATTACTTTTCTGAGATTATTTGTATCAGTTGGAGTGTAAATCCATAGTATTTGACACCTCTGTCCACTTTTACCTTTTATGAAGAACTATCCCAAATTGATTGATATCTCTCTGGGCTGAAAACATTTTTCACAGAACATACCACTCCTACCATATAGATTATGCATATGTGTTTTTGTCTATCAATTACTTAAACCACTGCTTTACTTAAGTACAGTGATTCTCTTATCCACTGTCCAGCGAACTGAATGGCTTACAACTTATATTTTCTTACAAGTATTATAACTCCTTCTATTTATGTAAAATGTATTCTGAAAGCTCCTTTTGTCTTTCAGAAATTTTATTCCTTTAGAACTAAAGTTGATTTTGTGTGATATTTAAACTATCTTTATTATAATGTAACATTTATTAGGACAAATATTAATAAGAGTTAAGCAGCCTATATATTTAAGTTTATTTTAATGTTTCTAATATCTACATTACTTTTTTTTTTTACTGGAATATAATTGCTTTACAATGTTGTGCCTGCTCTATAATGAAGTATACATATGTCCCCTCCCTCCTGGGTCTCCTTCCCTCCCCACCCCATCCCACCCCTCTAGGTCATCACAGAGCACCAAGCGAGCTCCCTGTGTTTATAGCAGGTTCCCACTAGCTATCTATTTCACACAGGGTAGTGTGTATATGTCAATCCCCGTCTCCCAGCTTGTCCCAACCTGCCTCACATCCACATGTCCATTCGCTATGCCTGTGTCTCCATTTCTGCCTTGGAAATAGGTTCATCTGCACCATTTCTCTAGATTCCACATACATGCATTTATGTATGACATTTGTTTTTCTCTTTCTGACTTAACTTCATTCTATATGGATGGGCAGACTCTGGGCCATCCACATCTCTACTAATGAACCCGTTTCATTCCTTTTAGTGGCTGAGTAATAGTCCATTGTATATATGCACCAAATCTTCTTTATCCATTCATCTGTCATTGGATATTCAGGTTGTTAAGGAAATTACGAGGGATAAAACATCAAGATTTCCTTATCTAAGGTCCCAATCTTGAATTCAACATGTTTTATGAAATAATTACCGATTTTGTAAGTGCCTGAGTTTAATTTCCAAGTTTTCATTTGTTTCTTTCTGTTCATTCAAAGATCTCTGGAGCTTATGGATCTGATTCAGGAAATCATCAAGCTGAAAGCAAAATAGAAAAATGCTTCAGGTATGATGACTGAAATAAGAAAATCTCTAAAAACAAGCCTGTTTGTTGTGTAACACATTCTTAGGCATGAAATTATTTTGTATATATGCATGAATACATAGTAATATTATTTTTAATTATAAAATTAGTTCACATATTTAATAATAAACATCCACATGGACTCTAGAATATTTGACAGAATCTTTTCTATCTTGGCACTCTTGCCTTGTTTCTAACATGGGCTCCCCTACCTTATTATTACCATGACTTTGCAAATGGTTCTGTTTTCATGTGTGTATTTATACATATACTTAAGTATAGTATATACGTGTGTGTGTGTGTGGTAAGTTGTGTCTGATTCTTCATGACCTCATGGACTGCAGACCGCCAGACTCCTCTGTCCGTGGGATTTCCCAGGCAAGAATACTAGAGTGGGTAGTCATTTCCTTCTCCAGGGGATCTTTCTGACCCATGGATTGAATTCGTGTCTCTTGCATCTCCTGCACTGGCAGGTGGATTCTTTACCACCGCACCACCTGGTAAGTTCATAGGTACAAACAGAAATATCCTTTAAAATGTATTCTTTTAGTTGTTTTTAACTTACACATAAAAAAATGGGTATTATGCTGTTTATAATTATCTGATACTTCAATTGCTAAGACTCATCTACATGAGTGTCTCTCTGTAGCCCTGTTCTGTTTTACACGATTATACTGCACAATAATGCTAAGTCAGTAACCACCCTCTTGTTCACGAGTAGTAGACTGTCTGCAGCCTTGAGCTGCTGTGGACTTTTGTGTGCGTAACTCCTGATGTATATGTGCAATGTAGTCTCTGAAGACATATGTAGGAGAATTGTCAGGTTATATTTTTTAATGTTGAATTTTATAAAAGATAAAGCTAAAATGTCTCCCAAAACAGTTTACTAACTTACCTCTCAAAGGCAATTAGATGGTCTCCTGATTGTCAAGTACTGGGAAAGATGTGCTCAATGTGAGATGTTAAAACTTTTGCCAATCCTTGCTAAATAAATTATGGTCAATACCTCTTTATATTTTTATTGGTTCAGTGTCTTTCTTATTCCTATTCAGGTCTTCTGCTCATGACTCTGTTTGGAGCTCTTTTCTTTTTTCAACCTGTACCTGTTTGTGCTGTAATCTTGACACTAACCCTTTGTCAGTTGTAAGTGTTCCGAGTATCTTCACCAAGTATTATCAAGTTTACACCTTATTTTTTTCCATTTTATTTAAGAGAGCTTTGGATAAATAAATGTTATTTTACTAAACATTTATCTATTTTCTTTTACAGTTGGGATGTATTTAATGATGCTAAAAATACTTCCCTATTCAAAGCTTAGAAAAATATTAATCTATATTGTCAACTAAAATTTGTTAAGGCTTTGTATTTGTCATTTAAGTCCTAGATCAAGATGGGATTAACTTTTCTATATGGTATGAGGTATTGTATTATTGATACAATTTTATTTTTTATCTAAATAAGCACATTGTAATAGTCAGTTAGTTGTTAGCCTGAGTGGAGTTTCCATGGGGTAGGTTTTGGATACTTTTACTGTTGTCTTTTCTTCACAAGATCTAGCAACCATATTCATCCAGTTGAATATTTCAAAATCATCTGGACATTTTCATGGATATAGAAACAACTTTAAGACAAAAATCTTACCTCTCCAAAGACTGCTGAGCTGTGGCACTAGAGTAAAATAAGGTCAGTGTGATAATTTTGATTATTCTTACAATTTTATTAAATATGAAATCTTTCTTAGTATGTATTAAAGAGTCAAAATATTGCTAAATATGAAAACTGATACCAATTCTCCGATTCCTTGGCCAGTGTTATTCAAGTTAAAACATTTTAAACAGTAGAATTCTATAGAGTTGAGTTGGTGGTATTATCTTCCAGGAATAAAAAGCTATTTCTTTTCATAACTTCATGGAGTAATACCATTCTATAAAACTTTTCCTATCAATTATTTGTGCCCATGAAGTAAACATTGTTAAAGTATATCAAAATTAACTCTGAAATAATTTTTTTATTTCTGAATGTCAATCATTGACACAATTTTAGTAATACCCATACTCTTCTGACATCCACAATTTTAAAGTTTATTTTCTTACCATAAAAGTTCTCTCTTATCTAACCTGTGCAGGTTTTTGTGGACTTCGCTTTTTCTTGTTTCTACTTTATATAAATGTTGAACCAGAAAATTTTTTTTTACAGATCTTCTACATTTCTCTAATTCTCATTTTTCTGCAGTTAATGTAACATGTATTTAATATATTATGCTTATGTTGGATTTAATCACTGTATTTTACTTGAAGTTATTCAAATCAATAGTGTTATCTATTTTGTTAGAGAAATGTTACAGAAGTATTTATTAGAGTACAAATATCTATGTATTACTTAAAAGTTCTTACAAACTTTAGTTCAGTTCAATTGTTCAGTCATGTCCGACTCTTTGTGACCCCATGGACTGCAGCATGCCAGGCCTCCCTGTCCATCACCAACTCCTGGCACTTGCTCAAACTTATGTCCATTGAGTCGGTGATGCCATCCAACCATCTCATCCTCTGTTGTCCCCTTTTCCTGCCCTTAATCTTTCCCAGCATCAGGGTCTTTTCCAGTGAGTCAGTTCTTAGCATCAGGTGGCCAAAGGATTGGGAGTTCCAGCTTCAGCATCAGTCCTTCCAATGAAAATTCTAGTAGGCCCAGACTATTTAGCATATAGACTAATTTTGCCTCTTCAGTCTTACAACCAATTTCATTATTTAGGGAGGAATCAATGCTCAACATTCATGATTCATTAAATATTTTCTATCAGGATAAAAATGATAAGAATAAAATAATAGGCTAATAATGATTGACAATTATTATTCTGGACTATTAGATTATTTCATATTTTCATACCCTTCCAAATATCTACTTGGAAAAAAACCCATCTATTTGGCATTACCTGGGACAATTCCCAGATGACTTAATGAATCAATGAGAAATATTAGCTTCTTGTATTTTTTTCAGTTTATAAATTTTCATCTTTTATTCTACCCTTTTGGACTTTAGGAATGCCAATGTGGGAAAATATGGGAACTAACTGGACAACTTAATTACAGATAGCTATTATTAGATATTTAAGGAATATTTTGGTACAACAAAGAATAAAGTGTTGAAGCTGAAACTTCAATACTTTGGCCACCTGATGCGAAGAGCTGACTCATTTGAAAAGACCCTGATGCTGGGAAAGATTGAGGGCAGGAGGAGAAGGGGGTAGCAGAGGATGAGATGGTTGGATGGCATCACCGACTCAATGGACATGAGTTTGGGTCAACTCCTGAACTTGGTGATGGACAGGGAGGCCTGCTGTGCTGCGATTCATGGGATCACAAAGAGTCAGAAACAACTGAGTAACTGAGCTGAAGAATAAAGAGCTTAAGTTATTTATTATATTTGAAACTGGGATAATCGGAATAAATTTGTAATGCATTTTGGAAATGTATGCCAGAAGTGTTGACATTCATGTTTTTAAGAAGTTATCATGTATTGAAATGTCTGAAAAATAATATGAGACACACAAAAGCTCTTTTTGCTCAAATATTTTTCATTATGTTCATGAAAAAGTCAAATTGACCTGAATGGTTACAGAAAGTTTCATGTTTAATTATAGTTCATCATTCTGATAGAACATTTTGCTGACATTAAAATGTTTAACTAGGCTTCATAATGCTATTTCATGATATTTAACTTTGGTTAAAAAAAGCTCACAATATTATGAGTAATGCATTACATTTCTTGTATGAAATAACATATAAAGAAAAAACAAAATGATACAAAATACTGGTGGAAATGTTCTTCGAAATCTGTTAAATGTTATTTTTTATTGTAAATTTTATAAAAATTTAACTTTAAGGATGTTGAAAATGCAATGGAAAATGCCCAATGTGGAATTCAGTCCTTATCTCAAAGACTTGGTTCGCATCTGATTCTAATCACATGTGCTATGCTGCTTCAGTCATGTCTGACTCTTTGCGACCCTATGGACTGTAACCCTTTGTCCATGGGGATATTCTGGGCAAGAATACTGGAATGGGTTGCCATTCCCTTCTCCAGGGGATCTTCCTGACCCCAGGGATCAAACCCACATCTCTTATGTCTAATCACACAAACTAATCTACAACAAAGGAGGTAAGAATATATGATGGAGAAAAGAATGTCTTCAATAAGTGTTTCTGGGAAAACTGGACAGCTGCATGTAAAAGAATGAAATTAGAACATTCTCTAACACTGTGAATGCATGGAAAGTTGCTTCAGTTGTGTCTGACTCTTTGCTCCCCTATGGACCATAGCCCACCAGGCTCCTCTGTCCATGGGATTTTCCCGGCAAGAACACTGGAGTGGGTTGCCACGCCCTCCTCCAGGGGATCTTCCTGACTCAGAGATTGAACCCAGGTTCTTCGTCTCCTGCATTGGCAGGTGGGTTCCTTACCACTAGTGTCACCTGGACTCAAAAGGGATTAAAGCCCTAAATGTAAGACCAGATACTGTAGAACCCTAAAAGAAAACACAGGCAGAACACTTTTTGAGATAAATCACAGCAAGATCTTTTTTGATCCACCATTGAAAATAATGAAAACAAAAGCAAAAACAAACAAATGGGATCTAGTTAAACTTACAAGTTTTTGCATAGCAAAGGAAAAAATAAGCAATGAAAACACAGCCCACAAACTGGGAGAAAATATTTGCAAATGATAGGATGGACAAGAGATTAATCTCCAAAATATACAAACAGCTTATGTACCTCCAGAGCAAAAAAATAAATTTAAAAAATGGACAGAAGATCTAAATAGACGTTCCTCTAAAGAAGACATACAGATGGCCAAAAGGTAAGTACATGAAAAGATACTCAACATCTCTATTAGAGAATGCAAATCAAAACTACAATGAGGCATCACCTCATACTATTCAAAATGGCCATCACCAAAAATTCTACCAACACTGAATGCTGGAGAGGGTGTACGGCACACTGCTGATGGAAATGTAGACTGGTGTAGCCACTGTGGCGATCAGAACGGAGGTTCCTTAAGGAACTAAAACTAGGGTACCATCTGATCCAACAATCCTACTCTCAGGCATATATCCAGAGAAACCACACTTTAAAAAGATACACGGACCCCAATGTTCACTGCAGAACTAATTACAATAATCAAGACATGGAAGTAACCTAAATGTCTGTAGATAGACGAATGGATAAAGAAGATGTGGTACATATATACAATGGAGTATTACTGAGGAATAAAAAGGAGTGAAATAATGGCATTTGCAGCAATATGGATAGATCTAGAGATGATCATATTAAGTGAAGTAAGAGAAAGACAACTATCCTATGATATCACTTGTATGTGGAATCTAAAAAATGATCCCACATACAAATGATTCCACTACAAATGAACTTATTTACAAAATAAAAAAGACAATCCTAGAAAACACACTTATGGTTACCAAAGGGATAAATTAAGTTGTAATTAATATATTTATACTATTATATATAAAATAGATAATCAACAAGGACCTACTGTATAGCACAGGGAACTCTACTCTGTAGAATCTATATGGGAAAAGAATCTGAAAAAGAACAGATTAGATATATGTACATGTGTAACTGAGTCACTTTGCAGTATACCAGAAACAGAACATTTAAGTCAAATATGCTCCAATACAAGATTTTTTAAAAGCAAAAACAATCTAATTAAAAACCAAAATCACTATCAAATAAAAGTGACAGAAGTTATTTTCCTCATTCACAGTTATAAATTCTGATATTAAGTAAGGAATGAACTGTTGGTGAAATCTCTCAGAGACTGTGAGCTTCTTGCAACTGATGCACATGCATACACACACTTTCCCTGTCCCCACTTGTGCACCAGATGCCATCCTCTTTCACCTACTCAAGGTCACACATACTTTCATCAATACAGGGTGCTCTCTCATATATTATCCTGTTTTTTCTCTATTTGATCATTCCATCAGGGACTTTGTACTCACTGTTCCTTCTTCCTGGAACCTCTGTTCAACAGTTATCTGGATGATTAACTTTCATTAACATCTTCCACGTATTTATTCAAATCTGAGGCCAGACATCATATTTAATATTGCAGCCTGCATTGAAAACAAGAACACTGCTTTTTTCCCCCAGGAGTCATATGATTTATATATGAATTGTCTTGGTCTCTGTCCACTGGAATGAAAATTCCTTGCAAAAGGGATATTCATTTTATTCATGTATAGATTTCAAGTGCTTAGAATAGTTTTGCATGTATAAAAAGAAGAATAAATGGATGCTGGGTAGGCTAAAGCAACAGATGCCCTTCTACTTTTGTTAAATGTCTTTGCCAAGAAAGACCATAATTTGCAAATTCTATAGCCTTGATGTCCTGAAACTTCCATATACCAGATAAATTCAGTTCAATATTTATTGTTGAGTACATAATAACTGCATTGTTCCAATTGCTTCTCTGGTAAGGCCCCAACCAGTGTGGCTGAAATCTGGGTAGATTCCCAAAAATTTGTGATTCAAGAAAAATATGCTTAAACCATGTATACAAGCTTGATCAAAATGGCAATATAACAAGGTTTGGCTATAGTCTAAGACTTAGTCATATGGAGACAGTGACTTCAACTAAAAAGGACTTGCAATTTATGTAAACTATTTATCTCTATCCTTGAAAAGAGAAAAATGAAATAAAAACTAGAAAAGGAAAGCCTGTTAGATGCTGCAGACAACAGCTCATAGACCCATTTTTATTTTTACTATAAATCCTTACCTAAATCTAACTGGAAAGGATTGATAATCAGTTTTGATTAATCTTTCCATTAGTAATGGAGCAGGACTCATTCCTGTCACTGAACTGACATGTTTAGTATTGGGTCTTCTGGCCAGTCTGCTCCAGGGCATCCATAGTGGGGTGTCTTCATAAGCTCTCCAGTTCAGGATTTGATTAAGGTAATGAAGGATCGCACAACTTCAGGTAAGTGTTGTTGCTGTTCAGTAGCTAAGTCGTGTCCGACTTTTTGTTGGTGGGACCATAGCTCACCAACCTCCTCTCTCCATGGAGTTCTCAAGGCAAGAACACTAGCGTGGGGTGCCCTTTCCTTCTCCAGGGGATCCTCCTGGATGAGGGACTGAACGTGTGTCTCCAGCAATGGCAAGCAGATTCTTCTACCACTGAACCACCAGGGAAGCCCTCGGGTAAGTGACCTGTTAACAAATTCCCTAAACTCAACTCATGTAATGAAGAGTCTTTGTAAGGAATAAGTGAGTATGACAACTTGTTGACTGTAAATGATTAGTACAGACTAATTTTCCAGATATTTTTAATTGGAACTGAAATATTCTGAACCACTTAAGGAATATACCACAATATACTGTTTACCTGGAAAAAAAAAAGATCAAAATCAATAGGAACATTTTACTGAAACTTCTTGGTGATCTCTGATGGAAAGTGGTTGTTGCCTTTCAAGAAGTTTGCTAAATATATAGCTTATGTTACATGATTCTACATATTTTTCAATGTCAGAATTAATTTCAAGTTATGAAATATTGCTATCTATATGAAAATGATGAAATGATTTATTGCCTACTAGGCAATTGTCATATGTTTTAAAAATGTGAAACAAGTAAGCTATGCATTAATGTAATCATTGAAATATTTGTTGAACTTTGAGGTCTGTAAACGATAAATTTGCTAATGGGGTAAGGTAACAGTACAGTTGCTATAGGGTTCACAAAACTAATATATCTCAACTGAATAATAATTAAAGTCTTTAGAGCAAAAGGAATGTTCACTTTTAAATGAACAGTTCAACTGAGTAACTTGATGAAGTGACACATGGTTCAGATTTGAGAGATTTCCATTTTAAGAAACTATATTTTGGGAAACCTAGAGATAGTTTCTCTAAGTGGACCTTACAGTGAATGAAAGACAAAAATTATATTCCCAGTAATTTAAATCAGTTACTTCCCCAAAGGCTTTATTGTTATCTTAGTAACAAAAACAAACAGGAAAAAAAAAATCCAAAAATACCTACCAAGCCAGAATAATTTTCCAAGTGACTATATTTCCTTCTTTTGGGGAACACATGTGGATATATCTGTGAAAAAACCTCTACATTCCTAGCAACAACAAAAGTATAAAAACAGTAATAGAATTAGAAAAGAATAAATTTGGAGAACTGACACTTTCTGAATTCAGTACTTACTAAAACTGTAGTAATCAAGGCAATACAGAAGGACAGACATTTAGGTCAGTGGAATAAAAGTATATCAAGAGTCCAGAAAAAAGGTACTACATTTAGGGTCACCTGGATTTTGACATGAGTGTTAAGATATTTCAATGGGATAAAGAATTATCTTTTCAACAAAGAGTTCCAGGAAAACTAATAGTCACAAGCATAATTTTGAAGTTGAACTCCTACCTCACCTCAGTTAAAAAAATTAACTCAAACAGGCTTCTCTAGTGACTCAGCAGTAAAAGAATCCACCTACGATTCAAGAGACAAGGGTTTGATCCCTGAGTCAGGAAGATTCCCCTGGAGAAGAAAATGGCAACCCACTCCACAAATCTTGCCTGGAAAATCCATGGACAGAGAAGCCTGGTGGGCTACAGTCCATGGGGTTGCAAAAGAGTTGGATATGACTTAATGACTATTAATAAACAACAAGAGCTCAAAATGAGTCATAGACCTAAATATAAGATCTAAAACTATAAAATGCTAGGAAAACAGGGTAGTAAATCTACAGGGCATTGAAATATTCAATCTTCTTTTACACAAAACACCATGAGCACAAGTAACAAAAGGAAAAAATAAACAGACTGGACTTGATTAAAATTATTTCTAAAAGTTTCAAATGAAACTATCAAGAAGTTGAAAAGTTAATATACATATCAGAAAGTATTTACAAATCATGTATCTGAGAAGGGGCTTACATTTAGAATATACAAACAGAACAAATCAATTTTTTAAAAATGGGCAAAGAACCTTAATATAAATTGTTCCCAAGAAAATCTACAAATAATCAAAAGTCATTAAGGAAATTCAAATCAAAACCACAATAAGACACCACTTTACTTCTATGAGTTGGTTTAATAAAATAAAAGATGAATTCTGATAAATGGTGGTGAGAATGTAGAAAAATTGGAACCCTCAAACATTGCTTGTGAGAATGTAAAATGGCACAGTCACTTTGGAAAAGAGTTTGGTGGGCCTTAAAAATGTAAACACAGTTACTATATGATACAGCAATTCCAAAGGAAATAAAAATGTACATTTACACCAAAGCTTGTAAATAAATGTTCATAGTAGCATTATTCATGGTAGCCAAGGAGTATAGCAACCTATATACTTATCATCTGAAAAAGGAAAAGCTGTAGTATAGCCATACAAAAATGAAGTATTGATCTATGCTACAGTATGGATGAACTTTGAAGACATTATGCAAATTGAAAGGAGTCGATTACAAAAGGCCATCTATTCTATGACTCTATGTGAATGTCTAAAATTGCACGGAGATAGAGAGTAGACTAGTGATTGCCAAGGGCTGGGGATAAAGTGAAGATGGAGAATGACTGATAACGGAAAGTTGGATTAAGTAATTGTTAGATAACGCTATGATTTACTAAAAGCCATGAACTGAACACTTCAAAGTGTAATTTTATGGTATATGAATTAGATCTCAGAAATGTTAACATAGACAATAAGAATAAATATGGCATATTCCCATTGCTGTAATATTTATATATTAGGCCAAACAAAAATTAATTCTAGGGTAGCTATAATAGAAGGAAGTCAATTGAATATATCCAGTAATTTCAGATCTCTTACGAATGTTATCTTAAATAACTGTTATCACTTGAATCTAGAATATTTCATTGCTTTACCTCTATATAATGAACTCTTGAATTGGATGGACTTGATGCCTTAAAAGTCTAATAGTTATTAGCACTGCTTTAAGATGTATTGACCTACATAATCTTATGTGACTATTTATATACAAAGCATTCTATTAAACAGTTCATTTTAGCTCAGTTATTTTTCTTTTCAATAAATTAAAGCTGTATGATGGTCAGTGAGAGCTAAATGTTTGGCATCCTACCATGCTGATGAGTCTTAATTTATGCCCTGAGGGACCAATACTGAGAATTTGTTCAGAGTACCATAGCAACTGTAGAATCAAAGCCATGATATTATGTGACAAATTTGTAGTTGAGAGAACACTACAGGATTCCATTGGATCACCTGGGGCAGCAATATTACAAGTGTTTACCATGTAGCATCTTGATAAGGGAGACTTAATTGGTGTTAATTTTATCCAAATTACAGACAACTACAGAGCATCTATTTCCATAGAGTGGAATAGTCTCATCAAAATGTGTGACAAAACACTAAGAGTATTTAATTTGTAAGCAGTATCTCACAAGGGTTTTGATATGGATCTTTATTAAAACTGACTTCAAGTTGCATTAAATGACCAATATCTAATGTGCACAGAGAATAATCATATCTTGTCTAACAGCAAAGGAAGACAAAACATTGTCAAATAATATTAATTTTCATGACAACAGTGTTTGTATTGGATCGGCATCTTGAGGTATATATTTCCCACTTTCCTCTTTGAGAATCTCAACAGTTGAAAACATTATTAAAGTACCCAGGGGGCCAACAATCCTTCCTTCCCTATTGTAAGTTACTTAATTAACACACAACAGATGTCTACTTTCAGAAAGAAGCTTTTCAAGAGCAGTGGACTATGTGCCTATTTGCCCTTGGGTATTGGAGTGAATTCCAGCATCATGAAACTTAATGAAGAAATGAAATTGCCATTTTCATCCAAAGTTTTAATCTCTTATCACAGGTATAGAATCAGCAGGTTTAAATCAAAACTAACGTTGAATATGGGTACAAAAATACAATTATTCTTCATTATTTTAACTAAAAGAAAAGGAAATTGCAGAAACATCAGTTATAGAAATGCAAATATGAAATGTGATTAGAACTGGAGAACTCTTAAAGTAATATAAGCATTAAGAACAAGAGAATTCAGTACAAAACCACTCAATTTTACCTAACATCATTTGAAAACTCTTCCTCACCTCTTTATACTCAAGCAATTTAGCCCACTTAAAACAGTGCCTGCCACCCTATCGGCCACATATACTGGTGACAATCTACTAGTAGTCAGAGAAATCTGTTTCTATTAATACAATAGAGTGTATTAGTGTGGTGCTGCTAAGTCATTTCAGTCGTGTCCGACTCTGTGCAACCCCATAGACGGCAGCCTACCAGGCTCCTCCATCCTTGGGATTCTCCAGGCAAGAACACTGGAGTGGGTTGCCATTTCCTTCTCCAATGCATGAAAGTGAAAAGTGAAAGTGAAGTTGCTCAGTAGTGTCAGACCCTCAGTGACCCCATGGACTGCAGCCTACCAGGCTCTTCCATCCATGGGATTTTCCAGGCAAGAGTACTAGAGTGGGGTGCCATTGCCTTCTCCTGAGTCTAATCCCTGCTAGGCTCCTCTCAATACAAAGTCATTTTACAATCCCTAAGATTCTTACATGTTAAAAATATACAAAGTAGGTAGTCAAATATTTCTAAGTCTTAGGTTAAGACACATGCAGAGCTGAAGACATGAAAACAAGATTGAGATCAAGAAGCACAGCAGAAGGTGAAACCCAAGAAACACTGATTTTTCTAGAAGCCTAGAGAGTAAGTTACTTTTAGAATGGGATTGATTGTGTCAAATTACTATGATATTTTGAGGAAGATGAAACCCAAGAATGGAGCTCTGGCTTTAAAAATGTGGAGCACATTTGTGACCTTGACAAGTTTGCATTGGTAAAGAGGCAGAGATCAAAAGTATCACTGTTATGATTAGAGACAGAATGAAGGCTATGAAGATAAGAAGTTAATATCATACATCTCTTTCAAGGATTTGCTGTAAAAGGAGGGAGTAAAATGTAATAGTGGCAGCAATGAGGTATGTAAAGGAAGTTGGTTTATTTTAAACATTATATATGTAAAATCTTTATACATGCATATGTATATACATGTGAATGTATACATATATATGTAACTTATTATATATGTATATATAAAATATTATATATACATATTATTTATATGTATATATAAAATATGTAAAATATTTACCACATATAGAAATTGAGAAATTTCATCCATAGTACCCTGGGATTTCTTTGGAAGGAATGATGCTAAAGCTGAAACTCCAGTACTTTGGCCACCCCATGCGAAGAGTTGACTCATTGGAAAAGACTCTGATGCTGGGAGGGATTGGGGGCAGGAGGAGAAGGGGACGACAGAGGATGACATGGCTGGATGGCATCACTGACTCGATGGACGTGAGTCTCAGTGAACTCCGGGAGTTGGTGATGGACAGGGAGGCCTGACGTGCTGCAATTCATGGGGTCGCAAAGAGTCAGACACGACTGAGCAACTGATCTGATCTGATCTGACCAGGTATATAGGCAGAATATAGGTGTTCCAGTTGATATAAATTAGTTGAGTAGATGTGATGGTGAGAGTGCATATTCTGTATTCCACATTCCTGTTTGTCTTTTTCCCTCAGTAAATTCAGCAGAAAGATTATCAGCTCAGAATGTGGAGGAGTGAGGAGGGAGTGTAAAAGAGAGAGGAAGTGAAATAGTCATTTAGAAAAGTTAATGCTAGAACACTATGATGCTACTTGAGATGAATTTAAACCAAGACCTGTTAGCATAGCACTTGGTTCTCTAGTGCCATATGCAGCTGCAGACAAAACAGAGGGTTGCATTCAACCAGAGCTTGAGTTTCACAAGTGAATGTGTGCAAAAGATATGCAGGCAAGGAGATGGAGGTATAATGCAGAGAAAGGATTATAATGTTGAGACATCACATTTACGAGTAAGGACTGAAATAAAAAATGGAGGTGGATAAATGACAATGTAAAGATAGTATCAATAGACTGTATACTCCAAAGGGTTGAAGTTTTGTGCTTGGTACTGAAAAAATTAAACTGGAAAGATAAGCTTATGTTTGGAGAGTCTGAGACCCTGAAAAGGGTGTAGTAATTGATGAAGGCAATATCAAGTGTGACCTCGGGAGTAGGCTGGTAATGTCGAGTGAAGGACAAGATAATCTGAAAGGAAGAATTTGAGGAACTGAGAGGGCACAGTGCTAAAAGCTGTTGTTTGGGATACTGTGCTCAGTGATAGAGTTAACAAGAATAGAGGGGTGACATCACCAAGATGGCGACAGAGGGTGTTTCTGATTTCACACTCCCTCACAGGATGAACCGTTGGCAACTATTCATGGACAAGGCACCACCAGAGAAAATCCCAGGACACAGGAATGAGGCTGAGGTGTCCCCTGCACCAGAGAGACCGAGACAGACAGTGTTGGAAGGTGAGAGTAACAGCCACACACTGACCACACTGCCGTGCCCCCAGGCTGGGGCAGTGCACGGTTCCTGTTACCTGAGGCCGTAATGGATCATGCCCTCTTCTCCTTTAGGAGATCTGCCCTAAAAACCCCACCCACATGACTGCAAGAGCATTTTCTGATGGGGATGACTGTGCACCAACTCCAAGGACTCCTGGATGCTTTAGACTCATGCTTAGAACACACATTTTGGATTTGTCTGGTGTAGACTGTACCAAAATGGTCTCAGTCTAGATCTGACATCATGGTTCTGACTTCCCTCCCTCCCCAACCTCCAGAGAAGCGTTCTGGATCTCAGCTCTGACTCTGCTCTACCTTCTACTTCTCATTAGAGTCCTGCCCCATTGTATTCGGAAATATGATCACCTCTGAAACATACAATTCAGTTATTTGATGCACCGATTTCACTCCCAAAAGTGATGGCTTTCAATCAAATATGCGATTCCCAAGAAGGAACAGAATTATACTTCTTCCTTTCCTAAGCTAATCAGGTACTTGAAGCAAACAAAAACACAGAACTCTAGTGTGCTTTTTTAAATTGATAACTTTAACCAAAAATAAAATATTTTCTGCTATTTAAAGCAATAAAATATGAAGATATAGTAAGAACATAGATATTATATCTTTAGGAGATGGCTGTATTTATTCATCTTGCATTAAAAAACACTCAGTTTTCCTCCAGGAAAGGAAAAAGAGACCTGTTTGTTGTGCCACTATAAATTTTAGTTCTGCATAATAGTCATCATTGAAATGCTTCAAATTACAAATTTAAATATGCCTAATTTTCTGTGGTTTGTAGTTTATCTGATTTCTGAACTACAGCAGAGCCACAGAAATGAATAGTTATACATCTGGTTTGTGTATCTTTTTAAACTTCCCAAGTTGTTAATTTATTATAGCATGATGGAAAAATGACTCATAAGAATTTCAGTCTTAGAGTTCTTAGTGTTTAAATACAAGTAGTCATTTCTTTTTTAATTATTCCAGTTTGAGCAACTCTAAAAAAATAATTTAACTTTTCACATGAAATAATCAAAATGTCATAATAAATGACTTACTAAACATCTTTTAAATGACAAAACTTCAAAATAAGACAAGTTCAAATATCATAATTTTTATTTTAGAAAGTTAAAAAAACAGGCGTATTTGAAAGTAATATAATTCCACTCTTGACATTTGTTTTTACAAACATAATGTTAATATCCTAAATATGTCATTTTTCTCATTATGTATTCCATATGAGAAAATTTTAAGGATTTTAATTCTTTTGACACAATAGAATGTCCCTTGTTTTATCTTACCAAAATATTTGTAATAGTTTACTATTAAGCTCAATTGTGGTTTTTGCAAGGCAAGAATATTCTGATTAGAGCAGGAAAAAAAAAAAAAATTGTTCCTGAATGTTCCCTTTGAAATGGCTCACCAGGGACTTGAAACACTAAGTTTTTATCAAAATGCCTGGTAATCCAATATAGAAACCAAGATCCTAAAGAAAACTCTCTCTTTAAATGTTCATTTACAGAGAATAATATTGAATGCAGTGTTGCAAAATTACTGTGCAAAAAATACGAAACTGTATAAAACCAGAGGATATATTTTTAACATGTATTTCAGCACCTGAATTGGTATCTTAACTCTTCTTCTCCACATCTGACTATGGTCTTGTCATTTACTCACTCAGATTTCTAAAATTACTGTAATTAAAGGTCTAATTTCAGGATTGTAGTAAGATTTATATGAGATAATAATTATATTAATATCTATATTAATGAATGAGTATAATTGATGTTTAGAAGTTTATAATTAGGATTAAATATTATAAGATATTATGTTAAATACTGGAACATTCAATTAAGCACTGTTATATACTGTAAGATTAAACACTGAATATTTGATCTGGGACAGATTAATTATGCACAATTTTTCACATTTTAGGAGATGGTGTTTTACTTTCCTCAAAGGTTTCATTAAATCAACTACCCCCATTTCAATGGTAGAATTTATGTAATTCCACAGATTCTTCTTCACAGACAAGGAAAGGGTATTCATCCCAGAGAGGCTAAGTGATTAGCTTGAGATCACACCACTTGTAATACACGTGTCTGTTTATTTCCACATCGGAATCCAATCCTTTATGTTGCCCACTCTACCATATGTGGTATCATATACTCAGAAACTAGATATGGTTAGTGTTAAGAAAGACAGGTGAAAGGATATACTCAGTCATGGATCAGAAAGCTACTACCTTTTATAAAATCATCTGCATCTCTTTTCACTTCACATGATTAAGATCCCTAGGCAGATGGGCTCGATAAAGGACAGAAATGGTATGGACCTAACAGAAGCAGAAGATATTAAGAAGAGAATGCAAGAATACACAGAAGAACTGTACAAAAAATATCTTCACGACGTGATTATCTTCAAGATAATCATGATGGTGTGATCACTCACCTAGAGCCAGATATCCTGGAATGTGAAGTCAAGTGGGCCTTAGAAAGCATCACTACGAACAAAGCTAGTGGAGGTGATGGAATTCCAGTTGAGCTCTTTGAAATCCTGAAAGATGATGCTGTGAAAGTGTTGCACTCAATATGCCAGCAAATTTGGAAAACTCAGCAGTGGCCACAGGACTGGAAAAGGTCAGTTTTCATTCCAATCCCAAAGAAAGGCAATGCCAAAGAATGCTCAAACTACTGCACAATTGCACTCATCTCACATGCTAGTAAAGTAATGCTCAAAATTCTACAAGCCAGGCTTCAGCAATACGTGAACTGTGAACTTCTAGATGTTCAAGCTGGTTTTAGAAAAGGCAGAGGAACCAGAGATCAAATTGCCAACATCCGCTGGATCATCGAAAAAGCAAGAGAGTTCCAGAAAAACATCTATTTCTGCTTTATTGATTATGCCAAAACCTTTGACTGTGTGGATCACAATAAACTGTGGAAAATTCTGAAAGAGATGGGAATACCAGACCACCTGACCTGCCTCTTGAGAAATTTGTATGCAGGCCAGGAAGCAACAGTTAGAACAGGACATGGAACAACAGACTGGTTCCAAATAGGAAAAGGAATATGTCAAGGCTGTATATTGTCACCCTGCTTATTTAACTTATATGCAGAGTACATCATGAGAAACGCTGGGCTGGAAGAAGCACAAGCTGGAATCAAGATTGCCGGGAGAAATATCAATAACCTCAGATATACAAATGACACCACCCTTATGGCAGAAAGTGAAGAGGAACTCAAAAGCCTCTTGATGAAGGTGAAAGTGGAGAGTGAAAACGTTGGCTTAAAGCTCAACATTCAGAAAACGAAGATCATGGCATATGGTCCCATCACTTCTTAGGAAATAGATGGGGAAACAGTGGAAACAGTGTCAGAATTTACTTTTTTGGGCTCCAAAATCACTGCAGATGGTGATTGCAGCCATGAAATTAAAAGACGCTTACTCCTTGGAAGAAAAGTTATGACCAACCTAGATAGCATATTCAAAAGCAGAGACATTACTTTGCCAACAAAGGTCCATTTAGTCAAGGCTATGGTTTTTCCAGTGGTCATGTATGGATGTGAGAGTTGGACTGTGAAGAAAGCTGAGCGCCGAAGAAATGATGCTTTTGAACTGTGGTGTTGGAGAAGACTCTTGAGAGTCCCTTGGACTGCAAGGAGATCCAACCAGTCCATTCTGAAGGAGATCAGCCCTGGGATTTCTTTGGAAGGAATGATGCTAAAGCTGAAACTCCAGTACTTTGGCCACCTCATGTGAAGAGTTGACTCATTGGAAAAGACTCTGATGCTGGGAAGGATTGGGGGCAGGAGGAGAAGGGGATGAAAGTGGATGACAGATGACAGAGGATGAGAGAGGATGAGATGGTGGGATGGCATCACTGACTCAATGGATGTGAGTCTGAGTGCACTCCAGGAGTTGGTGATGGACAGGGAGGCCTGGCATGCTTGGATTCATGGGGTCGCAAAGAATCGGACACGACTGAGTGACTGAACTGAACTGAGTCATCTGCTGTAGAGCAGAGTACCCCCTGGTGCCCATCCAGATGTGTCCACTCACCCTGTGACCTAAGGCCCAGATGCTCCTCTTCTCAGCCCCCAGGAACAACCTGCAACCAACACCTTGTACCAAAGCCCTCTTAGATCTGTGTGAGACTCTCCCTGGGGTATGGACTAGACACTGAGTTGACACAAGTTAAAACACATACACACGACACAAAGAACAAAATGTTAAAAAAAAAAAAACATTTAAAAGCAGTCACAAAATCTCATTAAGTGGCTGCACATGGAGAGAAGGGGATGGGAGTGGGATGTCAGTATAAAAGGATATGTAAATAGAGAAGATAGATTTGCATGAAGAATGAATGGTGCTGAGAAGTGAGACTAACTCAACCAAAGAGGAAGAAGAAAAGTGATTATTCTTTGCTGTGTTGTCTATTGTTGTCTTTTTTCCTAATGAGGTTTTTATACCACTTCCATTTTTCAGAGCATAAATGAGTGGAAACAATAGAACTGGATGAAAAATGCTAATAAAGTATCAGACATTGTTCAAAAGAAGAATAAAAATATGTTGTTGTTGTTCAGTCACTAAGTCGTGTCTGACTCACTGTGACCCCATGGACTGCAACACGCCAGGCTTCCCTGCACTTCACTATCTCCCTGAGTTTGCTTAAACTCATGTCCATTGAGCTGGTGGTCTAAAAGTGTTGCCTAGAGTTAAGAGGAGAGGGAAACACTAACAAATGATCATGCTCTAAAGTCTTCCATATAACCTGTCCTTAAAACATGCTGATTTTACTGGGTTCTTATCACACGCTATATTTTCTACACACAAATTGAAAGAGTTTCAGCTTAGAATATAGCACACATGATGCATTTGGTTTGTTATTAAGTTCTAAAGGGGATTTTACCTTTTTTTTCCCTCCTAGTTTTTTGATTGGCAAATAAAATAATAGAACATAGTTAACATGAGAAAATACAATTTATAATATGCAGAGCATGAATCAACATAAGTATAAAGAATTCCAAAGCAAGGCAAAGCGAAAGTCACTCAGTCATGTCTGACTCTTTGTGACTGTAGCCTGCCAGGCTCCTCTGTCCATGGGATTCTCCAGGCCAGAACACTGGAGTGGGTAGCCATACCCTTCTCCAGGGGATCTTCCTGACCAGGGACCTAAGCTGGGTCTTCTATATTGCAGGGAGATTCTTTACCACTAGTGCCACCTGGGAAGCCCCAAAGCAAAGCAAAGTGAGGTATATATTATTTTGACTAAGGAGATGGAGCATTACTAAAGTAATGCTCAAAACTCTCCCAGTTAGGCTTCAATGGTACATGAATCAAGAACTTCCAGATGTTCAAGCTGGATTTAGAAAAGGCAGAGGAACCAGAGATTAAATTGCCAACATCTGTTGCATCATCAAAAAAAGCAAGAGAGTTCCAGAAAAACATTTACCTCTGCTTTATTGTCTATGCCAAAGCCTTTGTGTGGATCAAAACAAATTCTTCAAAAGATGTGAATACCAGACCATCTGACCTGCCTCCTGAGGAAACTTTTTGCAGGTCAAGAAGCAACAGTTAGAACTGGACATGGAAAAATGGGCTGGTTCCAAATTGGGGAAGGAGTACATCAAGGCTATATATTGTCACTCTGCTTATTTAACTTATATGCAGAGTACATCATGCAAAATGCTGGGATGAAAAAAGCATAAGCTTGAATCAAGATTGCTTGGGGAAATATCAATAAGCTCAGATATGCAGATGATACCGCCCTTATGGCAGAAAACAAAGAGGAACTAAAGAGCCTGTTGATGAAAGTGAAACAGGAGAGTGAAAAAGTTGGCTTAAAACTCAACATTCAGAAAACTAAGATCATGACATCTGGTTCCATCACCTCATGGCAAATAGATGGGGAAACAATGGAAGCAGTGACAGACTTTATCTTTTGGGGTTCCAAAATCACTGAAGATGGTGACTACAGCCATGAAATTAAAAGACGCTTGCTCCTTGGAAAAAAGATATGACATACCTAGACAGTGAATTAGAAAGCAGAGACATCACTTTGTCAACAAAGGTCCATCTAGTCAAAGCTATGGTTTTTCCAGTAGTCATGTATGGATGTGAGAGTTAGACCATAAAGAAAGCTGAGTACCAAAGAATTGATGCTTTTGAACTGTGGTATTGGAGAAGACTCTTGAGAGTCTCTTGGACTGCAAGGAGATCAAGCCAGTTAATCCTAAAGGAAATCACGATTTCCTGTTTATTCATTGGAACCTGAATATTCATTAGGAGGACTGATGCTGAAGCTGAAGCTCCAATACATTGACCACCAGATGCGAAGAACTGACTCATTGGTAAAGACACAGATGCTGGGAAAGATTGAAGGCAGGAAGAGAAGGGGATTACAGAGGATGAGGTGGTTGGACGGTTTGAGCCTTCTCAAACTCAATGGACATGAGTTTGAGCAGGCTCCAGGAGTCAGTGATGGATAGCAGCCTGGTGTGCTGCAGACCATGGTGTCACAAAGATTTGGACATGACTGAGCAACTGAACTGACTGAAGGAGATGGAAGTACGGGTCTAAGGCTTAAGGGGAAAGTAAAGCCCAGGAAGAAGCTATGTTATATTCTTTTAGATAGTAAGAGGGAAAGTTCAAAATTCTGAGTCTTTGGGCTTGTTTTCAGTTCTAAAAATACACATGCCAGAGTGGCACAACTTGGGATGCTGCTGCTGCTGCTAAGTCGCTTCAGTCATGTCCGACTCTGTGCGACCCCATAGACGGCAGCCTACCAGGCTCCTCCGTCCCTGGGACTCTCCAGGCAAGAACACTGGAGTGGGTTGCCATTTCCTTCTTCAGTGCATGAAAGTGAAAAGTGAAAGTGAAGTCGCTCAATCGTGTCTGACTTTTTGCGACCCCATGGACTGAAGCCTACCAGGCTCCTCTGTCCATGGGAGTTTCCAGGCAAGAGTACTTGGGATGGCTTGTCCTAAACCCCTTTAAGGACAATCTACGTGGTTGGTAGGGTAAAGAAAGAGCAGGATCATGATAAATGATTGCAGGAAGTGGTACCCTTCAAACTATCCACAGAAAGAGGATTTATTAGGATTTAGATTAGCTGTGTATAGTGATGAGGATGCAAGACTTCTGCTCATGTTATAGTGCAATGATGTCTTTATTTTAAGGGCACTTGAGACAGTTTTGGGCTTTCCTGGTGATCTGATGGTACAGAATCTGCCTGTAATGCAGGAGACCTGGGTTCAATTCCTGGGTCAGGAAGATCACCTGGAGACGAGAATGGACAGTTTTACTGAAAGCTGGCCCAGTTAGGGGCACAACTGTACTGGTCTTTGCCCATATATTCCAGTTGAGGTGTCAGATGATAAATAATTAAAATGAACACATAAATAGCCTTTAAGCACTGGAAGGAAAAGAAATATGGCCAATTCTTTCTTGCAGCCTATAAATACCACCATCTTGACACTGATTTTGCACATTTAACTTTAAACATTTATGTTGGGCTATCCCCAGGGACACTATAAACCTCTTCTGGGGAAGAACTCAGGTGTATTTTAACATCTAACACAGAAATTCAGTTCAGTCGCTCAGTCATGTCTAGCTATTTGCGACCCAATGGACTGCAGCACGCCAGGCTTTCCTGTCCATCACCAACTCCCGGAGCTTGCTCAAACTCATGTCCATCGAGTCAGTGATGCCATCCAACCATCTCATGCAGGAGGCAATAAATGGACTGGGCTGGTTTTTGCAGTTCAGTTCAGATCCTGAATCACTGGTCACCACTTCTGTCCCCACATGAACCTGAAACTGGCCTCTTTATTATTTATTTTTAACCTTAACCTGAAACACTTACCACATCTTTTTCATAGATAAATTCAAATTTCAGTCTATCACCATTCTCACAGTCTTAAAATTAGCAGAGTGTAAGTTAATGAGATTTCACCAAAATATATTTAGGGCTAGGAAAGGTCTGTGCCCTTCCATATAAAGGCTTGTTTAAAAATCAGCTGTTAATTTAGATAATTAATGTTCTGTAGGTTTGAACAAAGTGTCTCTCACATTCATCACTGCTGATGATATCAGACTTTTAGAAAGATACACCTTTTGACACCAAGAGCATTAAAATGCAAAGCCAGAATTAGCTAAACTGTAATAAGGTGATTAAGGTGATAATTACTAAGTGTAAAGCCACGCCGACAAATGCATTTAGCAAAACACTAGCATCTTGAGTGTAAACTTACATTGTTCATAGTATCTTATTCTTTCCACCTGTTTAAGTGATTTTCCATCTTTTGAACTTCTCTCAAAACTAGAAGATCATATCAATTAGTTTTGCAAATTACTATGATACAGGTACAAACTACAATGGACTAAAAGCCTGGTTTCTGTAGCAAGCCATTTCATTTATACTCTACTGGTAAAATCTGTTACTGTAAATGTGTGTATTTGGTGGGGACCAAAGTTACGAATTTGAATTTCAATGGTGGCAGTCTTTTCTCCTTAGAACAGGGGTTCTGATAAGTCATTAGAAAACAGAATCATTTAAGAAGTATTTTAAAAACACTCATGCACAGGCCCCACCCATAAAAATTGACTTTGCTACTAGAGATAAGTCTTGAGTATTAATATTTTTACAACCCAATCAGAAATGAGCAGAAAACCTAAATAGAGACTTCTCCAAAGAAGATGTACAGATGGTCAAGAGGCACATGAAAAGATGCTCAACATCACTAATTATAAGAGAAATGCCAGTAAAAATTACAATGAGATATCACCTCACACCAGTCAGAATGGCCATCATCAATGTCTACAGACAATAGATGCTGGACAGGGTTTGAAAAAAGGGAACCCTCTTGCTCTGTTGGTGGGAATGTAAACTGGTGCAGCTACTCTCAACAGCAGTGCGATGGTTCTTTAAGAAACTAAGAATAGTTTCCATATGATCCAGCAATCCCACTCCTGGACATATATCTGGAGAAAACCATGGTTTGAAAGAATACATGTACCCCATTGTTCACTATAGTGCTGTATACAATAGCCAAGACATGGGAGCAACCCAAATGTCCACTGACAGATGAACAGATAAAGAAGATGTGGTATATTTATACAATGGATATTACTCAGCCATTAAAAAGAATGGAATAATACCATTTGCAGCAATATAGATGGACCTAAAGATTGTCATACCAAGTGAAGTAAGTCAAATATCATATGACATCTTCTCTATGTGGAATCTTTAAAAACAAAATGAACTTATTTACAAAACAGAAACCAATTTACAGCCTCAGAAAACAAAACAAAATGATTACCAAAAGGAAAGGTTGGGAATTTGACCTTGACATAAACACACTATTATATTTAAAACAGATAACCAGCAAGGGCCTACTGTTGGCACAGGAAACTGTATTCAGTATTCTGTAATAAACTAAATGGGAAAAGATTTGAAAAAGAGCAGATACATGTATATGTATAACTGAATCATTTTGTTGTACACCTGAAATTAACACAACATTGTTATTCAACTATACTCCAATATAATTTTTTAAAAACAGATCTAAGGTTGAAAAAAATAAGATATTTCAAAGGGTTTTTATTGTGCAGACAAGTTAGACAATCATATTAGACTGTGACCTTTACACTAGGAATATATTTGATCTATAGCTGAGTACTTACACCAAATCTTAGTTCAGTGAAGAAATCCATGAACTCTTGGAAGCATGAAAGTCATCTCAAAGTTAACTGATTCTTCTTTCCCTTATCATAGAGCTTTTATCTGTCAGTTACCATAGGCTCCTTCTCATCTGCTTCGTTTGTGAATTGTAGGTATCTAGGACTTTTCCCGGAAAAGGCAATGGCACCCCACTCCAGTACTCTTGCCTGGAAAATCCCATGGACGGAGGAGTCTGGTAGGCTGTAGTCCATGGGGTTGCGAAGAGTCAGACACGACTGAACGACTTCACTTTCACTTTTCACTTTCACGCATTGGAGAAGGAAATGGCAACCCACTCCAGTGTTCTTGCCTGGAGAATCCCAGGGACGGGGGAGCCATCTATGGGGTAGCACAGAGTCAGACACAACTGAAGCAACTTAGCAGCTGCAGCAGTAGGACTTCTCCGGTGGCTCAGACAGTAATGAATCTGCTGGCAATGCGAAAGAACTAGATTTGATCCCTAGGTTGGGAAGATCCCCTAGAGTAGGGAATGGCTACCCAATCCAGTATTTCTGCCTGGAGAATTCCATGGAGAGAGGAACCTGGCAGGCTACAGTCCATGGGATCACAAAGAGTCAGACACGACTGAGCAACTAACACTAAGGGACTAAGAACTACTTGATCCCTGATTTACATCTCTTTTAACACAGAAGAATCACTGAATATTTTCAAAGTCCTCTTACTAATAGAATCTATTATTAAAAAATATATAGAAAAATCAAGAGTAGGTATTGAGCTACAATAAGGGAATAATCACTGCAGATGGGACTGCAGCCATGAAATTAAAAGATGCTTGCTCCTTGGAAAAAAGATATGACCAACCTAGACAGCATATTAAAAAGCAGAGACATTACTTTGCCAACTAAGCTCCATCTAGTCAAAGCTATGGTTTTTCCAGTAGTCATGGGATGTGAGAGTTGGACTGTAAAGAAATCTGAGTGCCAAAGAATCAATGCTTTAGAACTGTGGTGTTGGAGAAGACTCTTGTGAGTCCCTTGGACTGCAAGGAGATTCAACCTGTCCATCCTAAAGGAAATCAGTCCTGAATATTCATTGGAAGGACTGATGCTGAAGCTAAATTCCAATACTTTGGCCACCTGATGCGAAGAACTAACTCACTGGAAAAGACCCTGATGCTGGGAAAGATTGAAGGTGGGAGGAGAAGGGGATAACAGAGGATGAGATGGTTGGATGGCATCACCGACTCAATGGACATGAGTTTGAGTAAGCTCCAGGAGTTGGTGATGAACAGGGAGGCCTGGCATGCTACAGTCCTTGAGGTTGCAAAGAGTTGGTTACAACTCAGCAACTGAACTGAACGGAATAATAATATATATAATATATAATAATAATTGCCACACTAAGGAAAGAGTTTAACAAAAAGAAGCAGTTTAAATTGAGGGTAAATCCAATTAACAACTTGGCAAACTGAGTAATTAAATTCTTAGCTTTATAAATACATCATTTGAGATTTGAACTTACTTTTGCAACAGTTAAGATGCAGTTAAGATTTTACATAACTGCCAATATTTCCACAGTTTGACCTGTCATTTATAGGCAAAGAAAATTAGTAATTCTGAATGTATCAAGAGCCATATTATAGTCATATCCTTTAACTCAATAATCCTACTTCTGTTCATTCAGTTCAGTCACTCAGTTGTGCCTGACTCTTTGTGACCCTGTGGACTATAGCACACCAGGCTTCCCTGCCCATCAACAGCTCCCAGAGCTTGCTCAAACTCATGTACAATGAGTCAGTGATGCCATTCAACCATCTCATCCTCTGTTGTCCCCTTCTCCTCCTATCTTCAATCTTTCCCAACATCAGGGTCTTTTCCAATGAGTCAGTTCTTCCCATCAGGTGGCCAAAGTACTGGAGTTTCAGCTTCAGCATCAGTCCTTCCAATGAATATTCAAGACTTATTTCTTTGGGATGGACTGGTTGGATCTCCTTACAGTCCAAGGGACTCACAAGAGTCTTCTCCAACACTACAGTTCAAAAGCATCAATTCTTTGGCACGCAGCTTTCTTTATAGTCCAACTCTCATATCCATACCTGACTACTGGAAAAACCATAGCTTTGACTAGACAGACCTTTGTTGGCAAAGTGATGTCTCTGCTTTTTAATATGCTGGTTAGTTTGCTCATAGCTTTTCTTGCAAGGGGCAAGCGACTTTTAACTTCATGGCTGCAGTCACTGTCTCTCACTGTTTCCATTGTTTCCTCATCTATTTGCCATGAAGTGATGGGACTGGATGCCATGATCTTAGTTTTTTGAATGTTGAGCTTTAAGCCAACTTTTTCATTTTCCTCTTTCACTTTCATCAAGAGGCCCTTTAGTTCCTCTTTGTTTTCTGCCATAAGGGTGGTATCATCTGCATATCTGAGGTTATTGATATTTTTCTGGGCAATCTTGATTCCAGCATGTGCTTCATCCAGCCCAGCATTTGGCATGAGTACTCTGCATATAAGTTAAATAAGCAGAGTGACAATAATACAGACTTGACACACTCCTTTCCCGATTTGGAACCAGTCTGTTGTTCCACATCCAGTTCTAACTGTTGCTTCTTGACCTGCATACAGATTTCTCAGGAGGCAGGTAAAGGTGGTCTGGTATTCCTATCTCTTTAAGAGTTTTCCACATTTTGTTGTGATCCACACAGTCAAAGGCTTTGGCATAGTCAATAAAGTAGAAGTAGTTTTTTTTTTTTAATTAATTTTATTTTATTTTTAAACTTTACAAAATTGTATTAGTTTTGCCAAATATCAAGAAGTAGATATTTTTCTGGAGCTCTCGTTTTTTCGATGATCCAACAGATGTTGGCAATTTGATCTCTGGTTCCTCTGCCTTTTCTAAATCCAACTTGCACATCTCGAAGTTCATGGTTCATGTACTGTTGAAGCTTGGCTTGGAGAACTTTAAGCATTACTTTCCTAGCATGTGAGATGAGTGCAATTGTGCGGTGGTGTGAACATTCTTTGGCATTGCCTTTCTTTGGGATTGGAATGAAAACTGACCTTTTCCAGTCCTGTGGCCACTGCTGAGTTTTCCAAATTTGCTGGAATATAGAGTGCAGCACTTTCACAGCATCATCTTTTAGGATTTGCCAAAACTCAACTGGAATTCCATCACCTCCACTAGCTTTGTTTGTGTTGATGCTTCCTAAGGCCCAGTAGACTTTGCATTCCAGGATATCAGGCTCTGGGTGAGTGATCACACCATCATGGTTTGCTGGGTCATGTAATCCCAGTTAGAAGACTTTTTCTTCCCAGTGGGGGATAAAAAGTCTGTACTTTTGAATCTTGAACTTGGAAGTTAATCATCCTATAACTTACAGTTGGCCCTATATGTCTGCACTTTTAACCAACCATGGACTGGGTTGTACTGTAATATTTACTATTGAAAAATATCTTCCTATTAAGTGGACCCACACAGTTCAAACCCATGTTGTTCAAGGGTCAACTGTACATGACAATAGTCATGGTAAAGTTATGTTGTGAAAAAAAAAATACAAATGACATTCAGTAAAGAAGGGTTGGTTTATTAAATACTTTATATCCAAGGAGATAAATATTACACCCTTCCTTGAAATACCAAGTATGAAAAGTACACAGCAGCAAGAAAGCTATGGTAACTGACTGAGTATATTATTTGCAAATGATGACTGCACCTCTGCATAAAATTGCCTGGGCATTTGAAGTTAATATACACTGAAGTAACAGGATACGATGGTAAGATAATAGCTGATTTTTTTTCTTTTCTTTTTCCTTCTTTATATGATATGGTATTGCTTTGAAAAATTTAAAATAGTCCTTGGCAAGCCTTATCTCATTCAGTCCTTCTGTCGTCTTAATACTAGTCATACAGTGTAGAGTACCCATGTGTCATAGTAATTGTTTATATTATACTCCTTGCTTCTTAGGTACTGCCTTTTTGGTCTCTACTAACTTTGGTTACTGCATCATTATATTATTCATCAGGCTGCTTTTCACACCATATTTATTACAGTGGTCAGTTATTTTGGTATTTTAATGTGGATATATATGTAATTATTTCTGCCTTACAGTAGTGAAGTCTCAATTAAATTTTACCATCATATAATGTAATATATATATTCACAAAAACTTCAATGAAATGATGAGAAAAGAATGTTTAACTTCTAATAAATACATGTCAAATTAGATTTGGGGGTAATTTGCTTAAAGAAAACCAACTCGTTCAAACAAAGAATTTTTTAATTTGCTCCTTCCTTTAATCAGACCCTGGGTTTTCTCTCATGGGCCTCCAAATATCTATTTCTCTCTACTGTATAGAGGATTAATATCTCATTTTCATTTATTTGAAATTTGTTGACTTGTGGGAGTCGGGAACTTTGTATTTGACAGTTCCAGTTAAACATTAATCTCAACTAATTGCAATTTGAAGAATTTGCTACTGTGAAATTAAAAAGCTCAGCAGTGAAACTGACAGAATTTTCTTTGCTTCTCAATGATAAGTCAAATTACAGAAATGTTGGCTGCTATCTAATGCAAAATCTTATTTCCATAAGGAATATTTTCATGCCCAGCCATCAGAAAGAGGGATGACCTTTAATCAGAGAAAAACTGAAGACTGACAACTGCAATTAAGTAGTCCAGATTACAGACCCATGAGAGTTGATCCTGCTTTGGATCAGTCACCCCCGGTGATCAACTGGTTGGATTTAGAGGTGCAGAACATTGAACTATTTTATGTTTTGAACGTGTATTTCAACATCTATTTTTAAGTTTCAAACATGATGTCCAAATACTTATCCACAAGGAATTGTAGTTCCAAAAGATTCTATTTCAAAACCCCACAAATTCCATTTGCCAAACAAGTCACGTGCCCACCATTTATGCTTGGGAACTGTATTCCTTGCACAGACGGGGCAACAAGTAGTAAAATACACACCTATACCCTTTCACTCCTTCCCCAAGAGAAATTACCCAAGCAACCTTTCAACCACAGCCTAGGCCTCGAAGATCTGCTCTCTATATCACATCTCGATATGCCTTCTCTTGTTCCAGAAATCTATGTGCTCAAAAGACAAGTAATTCACACCCTCAACATCCTACAGGGCAACTACGGCAAGAAAATTACAATATTTCATACTGATAAGAGAAATAGAAGCTATTTATAAAATCTAACTTGGCAGATATTTCAAGAAGCTCATATTTTGCTCATGGGGAAAGCTGTTGTGTTTTGCCTGGGCCTTCCCAGGTGGCTCAGTGGTAAAGAATCTGCCTGCCAATGCAGGAGACCCAGGAGACACGGGTTCAATCCCTGCATTGGGAAGATTCCCCTGGAGGAGGAAATGGCAACCCACTCTAGTATTCTTGCCTGGAGAATCCTGTGGACAAAGCAGCCTATCAGGCTACAGTCCATGGGGTCACAAAGACTCAGGCACAACTGAGCAACTAAGCCTAATGCCTGCTGAGCAAGCCTCCTGATAACAGTTGCCGAGTCACTGCTTTTCTAATGTCCTTGGCGTTGTTCTGAAGTTGGTCTTTCCTCACTACACGTTGTGTCCATATTTGAATATGGCTCTGGACATTACTCCCTGTGTTCTGGTGTTGACATCATTGCTCAGCCCACAACCTTTGGAGGAACTGAAGGTTCTTTTAGATCTTGAGAAATCAGTCTCTTTTATTGCAGGCTGAAAACTCATTTGTCAGCATATTTTTCACAAAAGCTTACAGCCTTTTTGTTTTTCTTTTGATTTCAGTAAATTCCACAGGTCAGCTGTCCCATGTATAATTCTCTGGCAGACATTGATTGTCTCTGAGCTACCGGTAGTTGCCTTGAATCTGTGGGATATTCTGGGAGAGGCACAATATGTCTTCTCCCTGTGCCATTTTATTCAACTTCAAGGGTTTACAGAAAATGACCTTAATGAAGAGCATTTAACAACAGGCTTGAAAGCCACACCACTGAATTGGCCCTTGCCTAGAAGCTCAACCTTAAATAATGTTCATTGCTCAAAGCCATGCTCAGTTTTCTGTCTCAGCGTTTGCAAATGAAAATCAGACCCTGGCAGTCACAGAAGTACTTAAATTTCTGTATTACCTTACATATCTCTTTGAAAATTCAACAAGTCTTTTCTGAATTCATCTTTCCTTTGGGCACTTGTCAAAGGCAATAGTAGCAAACAAACAAAAATATTAGCCACATACCTATTCATCTAAAAACCACAAGCTCATTCTGTCCATCATCTGCTTTCCAAGGCATTACAGAAAATAATGTACCAAAGCTTTTGAGACTCCACAAAATGGGCTGTCTTCATTCTCACCTGCAATAAGCTTTCTTACCACCTGCAGATAGCACCAGAGCCAATGTCATGTAATTTTAACAGGCCGTTTTTGTTTGAAGGACTATACCAGTCAGCCTTAGCTAAGTTTTCCTATAGTAACAAACAAATCCAAAATGTCAGTGGCTTACCACAATAAATATTGATTTTTGTTTTACCCATGTGGATCCATCTGGGTCCATAAGGGCTCTGCTCCATAGCCTTCCTGTTTCAGAATTCGTGCTGAGAGAATGATGTCAATTTTGGACCTGCTAGCCTCATGACATGAGAGAGGGCAGGAAAAGATACATGGGAGAAGAGGCATGTTGGGTTCACAAAGCTTTGGATGGTGAGTGGCACACGGAGCTTCTGCCTCTTGGGCAAAGCAAACGTCACACGTGCCAAGACTGACATTGATGATGTGGAGAGACTGATGCTCTTACAGGGAGGGGCAACTAATATAAGCCTTCTGAAGACCACAGCTGTTTTTAACATTCCACAATTAGACGGCTGAATCGGATCTCTTGGAACTAGTACTTCATTAGCCCTGGAACACTGTGTATTATCACAGTTTCCTTCCTGATGATTCAGTCCCAAGCAATTTCTTAAAGCTGATATTGGCAAACACAAAGGTTTATTTACCACCTCCTGCAACAAATGCATGTATATCAAAACTATTCACAGGAATAAATGCTACAATGAAGTAAAAACCCCAAACCACTCTCTTGAGACTGCCTCTATTCCTCTTCTGACTTAGTCTTCCACAGTCCAGCTTCACCACCCATGTACATCATTAAAAAGAACATGTACATCTTCATAAAAAGAGACATCAAGGATAAAATGCCCATGGACAAGTCAGCTATAGTCAGATCAGGGGGTGATATGTGAGCCTCACACTGGTCAAATAATTCTATTTTCATGGATGTTATTAGATAAGAAGATCTGGTTTGCTTGACTGCAAACAGATTGGATGAAAAATTAAATCTTCAAAGGGGGACTGTGCTCTGTTATTGAATCACCCCTTGGAAAAACAATTTCCATTTTCTTTTTTTAATTTCCAACTGTTTGGCAGTATCTGCAAACACACTTTTTAAACCAGGGAACTAATTATTTTTGCCTCGAAAGTTGGCCGACAGGAGCAGACGCAGTGCCTGGAACCCCATCTGAAGTAGCTGCCGCCATGGGTGATGGATGCTCTCACATGGACAGGGGGCACTGTTTCTCTCAAGAAAACTCTCTGTGTTGTTTGTAACTGCAGCTGAAATCCTCCCGGTCACAGGTGTACCGTTAAGGTATCACATTCTTAAACATGCCATAGACCATTAGGTAGTTGACGTTTCACGACATAACTGAGGTGCCTACGTTCTTTGAACATCAGAAAGCACTGGAGAGGATATATATATATCATATCATAATCACAACATACATCATGTTTCTATAAGATGTAAAATTGAAGCTTAAAACACAAACTTTTTTTTTTGCAAAACAAATAGGAGATATTTATTATGTGAATGTGTAGGAAGGACAGGAGGGACTGTGAAAGGGCTATATTTTAGTAGACACATTTGCCTGCAATGTGGGAGACCTGGGTTCGATCCCTAGGTCGGGAAGATCCCCTGGAGAAGGGAATGGCAACCCACTTCAGTATTATTGCTGGAGTATTCCATGGACAGAGGAGCCTGACAGCTCCATGGGGTTGCAAAGAGTTGGACACAACTGAGCTACTAACACTTTTTGTTCAAAGAGTCCTAAGGATTTTGTTATTTGTTCAATAATCTCAGCCAGCCTTGTGGTTTTAAATATTGTGTATTAACACATGACTACCACCAGGTTTATATCTCCAGCATTAACTGCTCCTCTGGATGTCTCTATATATCTGATTTCCATTAAAACATCAAGTTTTGTGCTTAAAAAAAAGCACTATAACTGAGATAAACCTTTATATCAAGGCCAATACACAAATAACTTATTCTTTAAGCCTAAGCACTCACCTACAATCTTCAGTGTATATTAATCAAACAAATGTTCAAAATCAACCTAAACTTGATATGATAAACTGCTATATTTATCATACTCATCAATATGAAACACAGCACTATAACAAATAAAATCTTCAAAAGTACATAAAAAAACATCAAGTTTTAATGATACCAATGATACCATGCCCACCCACACACACCCCCAAGCTAAAACATATTTGAAGCTATAGGGCATATGTAACAAGTGCCCAACTAACACTACAAAACAAGCATGTTGTCTATGTAATATTTTCCTCTTTCCTTATGCTTTTTAGTTGATTTCAAATTTAAAATGTGAAGTTTTTATATCAAGTAATGCCATTTGCTAATAAAAAAGAAAATGTTTTTTCTATGCTATCAAATGCTATTTTGAATCTATCTATAATGTGTTCCACTTAAAAAGTACCTTGTCTTCTTTTTGGTTGAGTCCGCATTTTAGTTCTTCTACTCGAAGTCTCAGTTTCTTTACTTCGGCTTCATTTTGATCCATGAGGTTGTTGGCATGAGTCAATTCTGCTGTCTTTGCCTGGTACTGTCTGCTTAGCTTACAGTAGGCATGCTGAAGGTCCACGAGTTCCTTTCAAAAGAAAACAAGGATCCCATTATTTATAGCTTGCTCTGATAAAATCAGAGGATGGGCAACTTCTTTTGAAAAAATAGAAGAACACTTTAGGAAGAATTCAGATGGGCATCTTTTCATCTGGAACTCTACCTTTCTGCAGTTAAACATTATGATTGTCATTGTTCAGTCACCCAGTTGTGTCCAACTCTTTGTGACCCCATGGACTGCAGCATGCCAGGCTTCCCTGTCCTTCACCATCTCCTAGAGTTTGCTCAAGCTCCTGTCCATTGAGTCAGTGACGCCATCCAACTATCTCATCCTCTGTCACCCTCTGCTCATCCTGCCCTCAATCTTTCCTAGCATCAGGGTCTTTCCCATATTTTCTATATTATGATTAGCATATAACGATAAGTGGAAGATGTATTTCTGTATGGCGAAAATACAGTGCAACTCTTTATGCACTTGAGTGAATGACCCATTTTTCATGTTATGCAAATTTAGTTTTTATGTATGTTTTCCAAAAGAAATCTTGTATCCATAAATGAAGAATAAGATGTAATAAAAATAAGAACAAGAACTGTTCATCTGATAAATCAGTCTAAGTATTAAAAGTTAGCAGACTATCTGGTTTTAGTTATTTCTTTAAGAACAAAGTTTTAGTGCTGCCGTATCCATGCCGAAAGCATGTGAATGTGGCTCAGGGATCTGAAGTAAGGGGCCCATCTGGGGATAAACCAGAGTGAATCCACCATGAAGGCACTGATTCCTAACCAACTTTGTTATAATCAATACTGTAAAGAAATGAATTAACAGGTTACATTAATTGGCTTCAGATTGGAATTAACATAGCTTTTCATTTTTAGTTCAAGTTTGCTGTGCAAAATTAACAATATTGTAATTGTTGAAAACATCTTTATTAATACTATGAAGAAAAAAAAGCCTCTAGTTCCTCATAATGTTATAGTACTTTAGGAAAGTCTCAGAACATTTCTTTAACTTCCTGAAAAACACTGTCATAGTACTTATAAAAATAATGCATACAAAATACAAATAATATATAATACACATAGAAAAGCACGTGAGAGGGCACTAGTTAAAATTGTATGGTCAAAAATTTTTGGGACAACTAGGTAGACAATTGGAGACCTTTACTTATATACTATTACTACCACTAATAAAAAAGAATCAGATTTAATAGTTTTAAAAAGCCATAAAGTATTGGAAAACACTGGACAAAAACTTAGATACTTTTTTTAAATTGCCAATGGGGAAAGGTTTTCTATATACCATCATGAGATCACAGAATAATAAATTTAATCATAATAGGTATACAGTGTGTGTATAGCTAATAAAATAGTCTGTCCTACACAGAAAATGCTGTAACAAGGGACAGGTCTCTTACTAATGAGTTATATGAAGTCTATATCAGTTAACTTCATATAAAATATGGAAGGTCAGAGTTCACATGAAAGCATACAGAATATGTTAAACATTGAAAGCCATTCATCCTCATCCAAAACTCAGGAAACACCTTTCCAATTTCTGTAACATACTGACAAGACAAAATTATAGAAATGGAGGAGAGATTCATGGCTGCTGGGGATCAAGGGTGGAGGGGAGGGCAGTTTCAGGCGAGCAGGGGACGTGGTGAGGGCAGATCAGGGATCCTCGTCTTGATGAAAAGTTCTGTGTTTTGACTGCATTGATGTTGATATCCTGATTGTAATATCCGACCATAGTTTTGTAAGGTGATACCATGGGGGGAACCTAGAGAAAATACACACAGATCTCTCCATACTATTTCTTATGTGAGTGCGTGCTAAGGTGTTTCAGTCATGTCTGACCCTGTGACCCCATGGACTGCAGCGTGCCAGGCTTCCCTATCCTTCACCATCTTCCAGAGTTTGCTCAACCTCATGTCCATTGCGTTGGTAATGCCATCCAACCATCTCATCCTCTGTCACCCCTTCTCCTGCACTCAGTCTACAATTATATTAAAAAAAAAAAAAGTATAATGAAAGGAAACACATCAAGGTGCTGTTCCTCAAGTCTTCAGACTGGCAGGATTAAGTGTGATAAGATAATCTGTTGGTAAAACATCACAAAATCATGATTAATGGAAATATGTTGCCAAATTCTTTAAAATGAAAAATGTATGTAAACCCCAACCCAGCCATTCTGCTTCCAGAAATGTGTTCTACAGATAGACAACATGGTTGGGTGAGATGCTGTGTCCATGTAGATATGTAGTACAGAATTCTTTTTATGTTAATAGTGAATGATTAGAAACGAATGTCATACCATCATATAGAGCTGATTAAATAAAAAGCCATTAAGCCATTAAATATAATATGGCAGCCTCTTGTATATGGACATGATATCTCCAAATATTCTATTAAGTAAAGGAAAACACAAAAGAATGTGAAGCACATGTTATCACAGGGAAGAAAAGCTGGTGTGAAGTGAACTGTGTTATCACACCATTTATTACTGGCCGCCTCTCAGCCTCCGTGAGATTCAGAACTCCAGTTAGAACAGGTGAAAGTCCTGCAGAGGCGGGAAGAAGGTGTGGACTGCAGGGCAGGACCTGGGGAGAAAGTACTGACCGCTCTCAGGAAAAGGCAGAGAAGGGCTTCATGACAACCAGTCACCCATCACACTTTCCAGTGTCCCCTGACAATGTGAATATCAGACAGCTGAGAGACTCCTGGAATCTTGCTGCTGTCCTGCAAGGCCTGGCCCCTCACAGGAGTCAGAATCACAATCAGTGATATTTAAACCCCAGCAATGCTGATGGCAGCTGGAAAGAGACCTCGACAGGTAGCTAGACACCTGCTGACAGGCAGACCCACGATCCCTTCCCCTGCCTCACTGTAACAGTGCAGTTTATGGCTTCACAGCAGTGTTTTATCAAATGACACCCCAAACCACATTTATTAATAGAATGCAAACAGACTTCTCCTTTCTTCCCTTCAGAATACAATTTCCCAATGCCAAATTATATACCTGATGGTTTCACATTGAGATATGCAACAGGGAACACAGTTCTATTATTTGGAATGAAAATGGAGCATTTAATGACAGATTTTCTTGATCTGTCACAAACATAAAGAATCTGCCACAAAAATAATGCAGAGCTTAATGGAAGGGTTGTCACAAATTTGTAAAAGGATGGCTTTTTCTCAGGAATTATGCACCTAGTTGCAACTACCTAAATACCTTTGCAATTTAGTAAAACTATTTCTCCATCCATGCTGTGGCTTTAGGCTTGTACAGTTCACTTAATCTGGTTTAAATTGAATTAAGTAAACATAAGTGGCTTTTCAGGTGGCACTAGTGGTAAAGAATCTCCCTGCCAATGCCGGAGACTTAAGAGACACGGGTTCAATCCCGGTCAGGAAGATCCCCTGGAGGAGGAAATGGCAACCCGCTTCAGTATTCTTGCCTGGAGAATTCCATGGACAGAGGAGCCTGGTGGGCTACAGTCCGGGGGTCGCAAAGAGTCAGACAGAACTGAAGTGACTTAGCATGCACAAGTAAATATAAACAACCTTTGAGATGTGCAGATAGGAAGAAAGGAAAGAAAAACTTTGCTGTTGGCAATACAAATTCCCCCCAAGGATGTGTCATCCTTGTAGGTAGATTTGTGGCCTTCATGATCCACGGTGAGGCCATTTGTTCAGGGAAGGTCACCTTATTCTCAGGCCTAGGAGGTGGGTGTGTTAGTCAATGCCTATTCCCTGTGAGTGGTCCCCAAGCCTGCAGCATGGGAACTCCAGCCAAGATTTACTTAATTATTAATAGAAGCTCAGGACTTGGGACCCAGCAACACTGGGTGACAAGCCCTCCAGGTGTTTATGACTCAACACAAAGTTTGAGGACTGCTAGTGTATGCCTGTAGTAAGCTTTACTCTTAGCAGTAATTGTTTTAGACAAGTAGACAAAAAGTAAGTGAGCAATGAAATGTGAGCAGTCTCCTAGATGGGAAGAGGCGATGTAGAATTTTTAGCACTTAAAAGGAGGATACATGCCTGGGGGTACAACAGTCTGGGCCAGTAGGAGAATCTTGCTTACAGCTGAGGTCGAGCAAACCTGGCCTGGCCTGGGCACATTTCGTTATGAGAAAATATATCAAATGGTATCTACAGTCAAAATATTTAAATTATGTTCATAGGATACATTTTACTTTGTTCTAAAAAAGATTAAAACTGAATTTCACTTTGGGAGAAAAATATTTCATTATTAAAGATATTTTTAAAAAATCAGTTTAAAAACACACATATAAAAAGTCAGTTTAGGATGACAGTATGGTCAGTCAGGTCTGACTCTTTGTGATTCCATGGACTGTAACCCACCAGGATCCTCTATCCATGGAATTTTCCAGGCAAGAATCCTGGAGTGGGTTGCCATTTCGTCCTCCAGAAGATCTTTCCCACCCAAGGACTGAATCCTAGCCTCTTGCATCCCCTGCATTAGCAGGTGGATTCTTTACCATTACATCACCTGAAAAACCTAACTCCTAGACTATTTACGTAGGGTGAAAGACTTTACCCGCTTCCTGAGAAATCTGTATGCAGGTCAAGAGGCAACAGTTAGAACTGGACATGGAACAACAGACTGGTTCCAAATTGGGAAAGGAGTACATCAAGGCTGTATATTGTCACCCTGCTTATTTAACTTATATGCAGAGTACATCATGAGAAAGGCTGGGCTGGATGAAGCAAAAGCTGGAATCAAAGATTGCCGGGAGAAATATCAATAACCTCAGATATGCAGATGACACCACCCTTATGGCAGAAAGTGAAGAGGAACTAAAAAGCCTCTTGATGAAAGTGAAAGAGGAGAGTGAAAAAGTTGGCTTAAAGCTCAATATTCAGAAAACTAAGATCATGGCCTCTGGTCCCATCACTTCATGGCAAATAGATGGGGAAACAATGGAAACAGTGACAAACTTTATATTTGGGGGCTCCAAAATCACTGCAGATGGTGACTGCAGCCATGAAATTAAAAGATGCTTGCTCCTTGCAAGAAAAGCTATGACCAACCCGATAGCATACTAAAAACGGAGACATTACTTTGCTGACAAAGGTCCGTCTAGTCAAAGCTATGGTTTTTCCAGTAGTCAGGTATGGATGAGAGCTGGACCGTAAAGAAAGCTGAGTGCTGAGGAAATGATGCTTTTGAATTGTGGTGTTGGAGAAGACTCTTGAAGAATCCCTTGGACTGCAAGGAGATCCAACCAGTCCATCATAAAGGAAATCGGTCCTGAATGTTCATTGGAAGGACAGATGCTGAAGCTGAAACTCCAATACTTTGGCCACCTGATGAGAAGAACTAACTCACTGGAAAAGACCCTGGTGGTGGAAAGACTGAAGGTGGGAGGAGAAGGGGATGACAGAGGATGAGATGGTTGGATGGCATCACTGACTCAATGGACATGAGTTTGAGCAAACTCTGGGAGCTGGTGATGGACAGGGAGGCCTGGCATGCTGCAGTCCATGGGGTCGCAAAGAGTCAGACAGGACTGAGAGACTGAACTGACTGACCTATTATCACTAAATTCTTCACATACTTTCTCCTTTTCATATTTCCCCTATTCAGTTTCTGAGAGGTTATGCAAATGGCCTGGGACTAAACTAGCTCTAACAGCTCCCTGCTCTTTTCATTGTTTCAAAACAGTATCTCAGCTGCTTGGCTTTAATCTTGTCAGTCCTTATCTTCTAAGACCTCACAAATTCTTTGACATTTAATTCCATTAAATCATCACCTCGCCCATTTTACTTTCTGGAGAGAAACTGGTTTCTTCTGTGATTTTCAAAGCTATGACCTGTGCTGCTATAGACTCATACGTTTGTTTTCTTGAGATGAGATTCTCCCACTACCAGTTCTCTGTATATTCGTTGCAGTAAAGGCACTCAGGATCACAAACCATATAATCCCATGCATATGTTGTGTTTGATGCTTTTATCTGAAATCTCAGTTTCCCCTGTGGTTGCTGACAGGCCTTCAGCTGGAAGGCATCCAAATGGATATTCATTTAAAAAGTTAATAATTTGCATATTAAAAGAATAAGTCACTAATAAAGATCCATATGGACTTTTAGAGCAAGCTGATTCGAATATATTTTTAAAGGTAGAAATACATAAAAACCTGATGTGATATATTCATATTTTATTTTGGCAAGGAAACTTCTGAATAGAAATTAAACATATGTAAAAATATATAATACTAGAGAGTATTTGTCAGTATGTAATCCTCCATAAAGCCAAAGCTATAAAACTGAACAGTAAATAATTCATGATCATTTTATAAATCGATATGATTAATAATGTTGGGTCTCAATACAGAAAATAAGCATACACAATATGTTTGTATACATAGATTTTTGATAGGGTAACATTAGTTCCTCAGATAGAATGACTCTATTTCCAACAGTGTGAAAAATTTGATAGCAAGTTTAAAAATGGCTTATAAAATCATATATTAGTTTCTGCTCTTGTAAGTAAGGATATATTGCTTTCTGAAAGTGAAGTGTTAGTTGCTTAGTCATGTCAGACTCTCTGCGACACCATGGATTGTAGCCTGCCAGGCTCCTCTTTTCCATGGAATTTTCCAGGCAAGAATACTTGAGTGGGTAGCCATTCCCACTGAGAAGAACCAGGGGAGAAGAACCAGGGGCTCTTCCCAACCCAGGGATCAAACCTAAGTTTCCTGAATGGCAGGCTGATTCTTTACCAGCTGAGTCACCAGATAAGCCCATAGTGCTTTCTACCTAGCATTAATATTGTAGTTAATACATGACTATGCCAAAGCCTTTGACTGTGTGGATCACAATAAACTGTGGAAAATTCTGAAAGAGATGGGAATACCAGACCACCTGACATGCCTCTTGAGAAACCTGTATGCAGGTCAGGAAGCAACAGTTAGAACTGGACATGGAACAACAGACTGGTTCCAAATAGGAAAAGGAGTACGCCAAGGCTGTATATTGTCACCCCGCTTATTTAACTTATATGCAGAGTGCATTGTGAGAAATGCTGGGCTGGAAGCACAAGCTGGAATCAAGATTGCTGGGAGAAATATCAATAACCTTAGATATGCAGATGACACCACCCTTAATGGCAGAAAGTGAAGAAGAACTAAATAGCCTCTTGATGAAAGTGAAAGAGGAGAGTGAAAAAGTTGGCTTAAAGCTCAACATGCAGAAAACTAAGATCATGGCATCCTGTCCCATCACTTCATGGCAGATAGATGGGGAAACAGTGGAAACAGTGGCTGACTTTATTTTTCTGGGCTCCAAAATCACTGCAGATGGTGATTGCAGCCATGAAATTAAAAGACACTTACTCCTTGGAAGGAAAGTTATGACCAACCTAGACAGCATATTGAAAAGCAGAGACATTAGTTTGCCAACAAAGGTCCATCTAGTCAAAGCTATGGTTTTTCCAGTGGTCATGTATGGATGTGAGAGTTGGACCGTAAAGAAAGCTGAGTGCCGAGGAATTGATGTTTTTGAACTGTGGTGTTGGAGAAGACTCTTGAGAGTCTCTTGGACTGCAAGGAGATCCAACCAGTCCATCCTAAAGGAGATCAGTCCTGGGTGTTCATTGGAAGGACTGATCTTGAAGCTGAAACTCCAATACTTTGGCCACCTGATGCAAAGAGCTGACTCATTGGAAAACACCCTGATGCTGGGAAAGATTGAGGGCAGGAGGAGAAGGGGACGACAGAGGATGAGATGGTTGGATGGCATCACTGACTCGATGAACATGGGTTTGGGTGGACTCCAGGAGTTGGTGATGGACAGGGAGGCCTGGCGCGCTGTGGTTCATGGGGTCGCAAAGAGTCGGACACGACTGAGTGACTGAACTGAACTGAATACATGAAATGTTGAAGTTTAACTGATTTCATTTTTTAAGATTTTCTTTTTAATGTGGACCATTTATAAAGTCTTTATTGAATTTATTACAATATTGCTTCTGGTTACGTTTTGGTTTTTTGGCCATGAGGTATGTGGGATCTTAGTTCCCTGACTAGGGAACCCACACCTGCTGCATTGGAAGGTGAAGTTCTAACCACTGTCCACCAGGGAAGTCCCTGAAGTGAACTGATTTTGATTGTGCCAAGCTGACAGAATTAAAATGCATTTTCTTATATTAAATAACAAGTGAAAGGCTGGTAAAATGCATCAAATAAGCTCATTTGCATGCATCAATTTGAAGGAAAAACAAAATGAGATTGGCAAACTTTTAAGTTATTATGTTATTTTGTTCGATTTTTAAAAATAATCATAGAAAATTAGAAAATTTTGGCATCTGTAATTTCAAGCATGTATAACAATAGTGTATTGATATGTAGAGAACTTGAAATTAACAGTATAATATATGATTCAACTATACTTAAAAGAGAGAAGCACTTAGAAAATTGGAAATAACTTGCTCATGGTCTGTTGATAGGCTTGTTAGACTCCAGCTGTGAGTAATAATGCTATCAACAAGAGCAGATTCTCTCTTCTCAAAAGTTGACTCAGACACATTGGATGGTTATTACAATCAATTTCATCTACTTGAATAAAGAATTCACATGCTCATCCAAATTAGGTACATTATAAAAATATCTTGCACCACCTGCTTATTAGGATAAATGTCAGTATCTATTTATATCTTCAATTCTGACCTCAAGAAGTACAGAAATCAAAAGAATGTATATTTCTGCAGAATTCAGTGTTATCCGTAAACATGTATGATACTTGGTGACCTATAACACGTTTAAAATGAGAACATTTTTGTGGTCTTAAGTGGCATCTTTAGAGGGCTCACTTAATATCTTATATGTTAAATGTAAATAGAGTGGTTTTGGTGCTCTCTGTAGAACTGACACAATATCAGTCATTCATTCAATGAGCATGTACTGTCTACTATGTGCAAACGACTAGCATAAAAATAAACAAGGCAGAGACGATCTTTAACCTCACAGATGTTAGAATCCAGCAGAAATAATAGGTTAGACAATCAAACAAGCAAATTTTCCCATTGTGACAAGTACTAAGAGATAAGCCAATAAGTGGATAGGAGGGAATGATTTATGAAAGGTGGTTGATAAGCAGGAAAGACCTGGGGTGAGAGGATACTGTCCTGGGCCCTCCAGGGCCACCTTCAGGAAGGAGGATGGATTCCACCAGTTACTGGAAATGTCTCATCGCTGCCCTTTCCCCTTGGCTGTAAGAAACCTCCTTGCTAAGCCACACCCCCTTTCCAGGGCAGCCTGGTCAGGAGCTACTCTTCTCACCCCAATTTGTGATAGCTCCAGAGATCTATGCACTTCCCATTGACTCAGATGGTAAAGAATCCACCTACAATGCAGGAGACCCAGGTTTGATCCCTGGATCAGGAAGGTCTGCTGGAGAAGGGAACGGCAACCCACTCCAGTATTCTTGCCTGAGAAATCCCATGGACAGAGGAGCCTGGTGGGCTACAGTCCATGGTATCACGGACTCAATGGACATGAGTTTGAGGAAACTCTGAGAGATAGTGAAGAACAAGCATATGGCAGTCCATGGGGTTGCAAAGAGTCAGACACAAGTGAGTGAGTGAACAACCACCACCCAAGATCTATCCCAGCTTCAGAGGTACTCAGAGGTACTCCTGCTATCACTTTACCCTGGTCCGAGTTCTCTCTGCCCTTTGCCACCTGGTCTCTCTCTCCATAGGTGGTGTACTCCCTAATAAACTTCCTACATTTTGTTATCTGTCTCATAATCTTCCTTCGGGCTGGCACAAATGCCAACACTCATTTTCCTATGGCTGTCACTTGGGAAGATATGATTATAGTCAAAACACTGTATTATATACTCCAAGGTTGCTAAGAGACTAGATATTAAATTTTCTCACCACAAAAACTAAACAATTATGTAATATAACGTTGGTGTTAACACTATGGTGGTAATTATATTGCAATATATAAATGCATAAAATCAACACATTGTACACGTTAAACTTAAGTGAAAGTATTAAGTCAATTACATCTCAATAAAAACTACCCTTTCTACAAAAGAAGAAATACAGTACAAATACCATGGATGGAAAATAGATGATGGAAACTTTCCTGAGAAAGTTAAGCAAAAAGGGTGCAAAGCCACGATATAGAAGCTACATGTGACATCAGTCTTTTGTATGTGTAGATGTGTGTGTGTGAGGTCCACAGATTGAAAATCAAACATTGGAGTTTGTGTGAATTCAATGCCATTCGTGCTTATTCAGTATGACAGGTAACTAAGCAACTGATCAAAAAAAAAAAAAAATTGTTTGCTGAGCATCTACTAATCTGTTAAATAGTCAGTTATGTCAATATTCCCAATAATATTCAATTATTTTTTTGAAAATATAAAAAAGCTTCATTAACTTTGACTTCTTTTTAAATCCTAGTTTCCTCATCTGTAAAATGCATACAATAGCAATTTCACAGAATGGTAACCTATATTTTTTTTAACCATTTATCATTTATTTATTATTATTATTTTTTTTACTTTACAATATTGTATTGGTTTTGCCATACATCAACATGAATCCACCACAGGTGTACACGTGTTCCCCATCCTGAACCCCCCTCCCACCTCCCTCCCCATACCATCCCTCTGGGTCATCCCAGTGCACCAGCCCCAAGCTTCCTGTATCCTGCATCGAACCTGGACTGGCGATTCTTTTCTTATATGATATCATACATGTTTCAATGCCATTCTCCCAAGAATGGTAACCTTTAAATGACACAATAGGTGTAAGTCATTTGTGAAACATTAAATGTAACAGGATAGGAAGACAAACTGGCTAGGCTATGTTAGTTAATTATCAAATGAAAGAGTAAGGCGAGGTGTCAGTAATGCAGAGGGAATAGAACAACTCAGTGATTGCCACCAGCAGTTGGGTTCTTTTCATCTTTCTGCTTGGTCACCCTTAGCTCATATGTGGACTTTGTTCTTAAGCTTTATGTATTATAATCCCAAAATATCTGTTGAATCTTGCTGGGAAGCAAGCAGGAAGTAAAGGAACAAAGATAAAAGTGGTTTTCTCCAAGTGAAATTTTGCCTTTTTTGTTGACAGGGCAACCTCTCAATGCTAGGTTATTGGGGGAAAAAAATGACCAGAAAAATTTGCACAAAAATACTGAGCAAAATAAAAATATAAAAATGTATTCAAAGTTAGTCATACTGTAAATGAACTGAGAAACAAAAAAAAAAGCTAGGCGAGATTATTAAAGCACAGACAGATAGTGGGAAATAAAAACATATAAAGAAATGAACAGTAGACTTATAATCTGCAGCAACAAGAAACTTTATTACAATAAATACAATAATGTCTTCAGTTGCTGAGTAACCTAGAATTCTAAATCCAGCTAAACTAATATGTGAGAGGCAGGGCAAAATCAATTTAATTTTAGGCAGAGACAGGGTTTTCCATCCACATTTTCTTGATGAAAGAACTCAGACAGGATGTTCTTTGGGAATTTATCTTTTCACAGTTCTTGAAATTCATCAAATCCTTTCCTGTCTCAGAGTATTCAGAGATGCTTTTCCTTTTGCCTACAAAGAGCTTTTGCAACTCCATACTCATCTGCCTCCTAATTATCATTCAGGTCCCAGTTTAAATATGATTTACTCTGAAATGCTTTCTTGATTACCCAAATGTGAATAATGACTCAGAGTATTATTTTCACTTATAGTTAATTTCCTTTATAGTTTTTATTGCATGTTGAAACTTGTACCTGTTTTTGCATTTACTTAAGATTCTTTTATCCTACTAGGTAGTCTCTGGTGGCTCAGACAGCAAAGGAACTGCCTGCAATGCAGGAGACCTGGGTTCGATCCCTGAGTTAGGAAGATTCCGTAGAGGAGGAAATGTCAACCCAATTCAGTATTCTTGCCTGGAGAATCCCATGGACAGAGAAACCTGGTGGGCTACAGTCCATGGTGTTGCCAAGAGTCGGACATGACTGAGCAACTAACACACACAGTCAACATATATTTAATGCACTTATATATGTATAGAAGAAACAATTTAGCCAGGTAGGAAGGTGAAAATTAATTAGTTGTCAGGTCAACAGAAAACTGGAGCTCTAACTCAAATTTTGGAAATAATGAAATATAATACAAATTTTAAAGAGACAGTCAAAGCTGTTACTAACAGAAATATATGATTTTAATTGAACTACAAAAAGATATATATATATATATGTATGTATGCACATACACATACAAAGGTGTGTGTGTATATATATATATCTTTGTATATAAAAAGCAATCAATTCAAACTGTTGGATACAGCATACCAAATTATCTGAGGAAAATTGAAGGAATGAATTATTAAGGATAGAAATACTCTATTACAACAAAAATTTTAAAAATAGATTAATGAATAATTAGCATATTGGAAAACAAGCAGAATATTACAGAACGACTATGAGCTAACCTAAAGAAAATTTAAAAAAGAACACCTTGGAAATATTCAAAATTGGAAATGAACTGATATCTATATCAGATTAATAAAAATAGGAGTTATTTTGTTAAGCCTTGCCTTTCAGTGGGACACCGAGACTAAAGTCTGGCTGCTAAAATGTGGAAGGATGTGCTTTCTATCTCTTCTAGCTCTAAAAAGGAGACACCCCATGGGAACTTCCTTACCTAAGTACCTGGAACTGCAGGGCTATAAAATGATGGCGCTAAAAAGCTGACAATTACAGATTTCTGAGTCACTACATGGAGAAGACACACCAAGGAGAACCTCCTGACTTCAGTGGATTAAGAAATGAACAAAAAGTAGGCTTGTATCAGCTGCAGAGATCTGGGCAGTTGTCATGTGCTGTCCTAATTGGAGAAGGAAATGGCAACCCACTCCAGTATTCTTGCCTGGAGAATCCCGTGGACGGAGGAGCCTGGTGGACTGTAGTCCCTGGGGTCGCAAAGAGTCAGACACGACTGACCGACATGAATGTGTGCTCAATCGTGTCCAACTCTTTGTGACCCCTTGGACTGTAGCCCACCAGGTTCCTCTGTCCATGGGATTCTCCAGGCAAGAATACTGGAGCAGGTTGCCATTTTCTTCTCCAGAGGATCTTCCCAGCCCAGGAATCAAGCCCACGTCTCCTGCTTCTCCTGCAGTGGCAGGCGGATCCTTTACTGCTGAGTCACCTGGGAAGCCCATCCTTACCAAGAGTCTAGCACAATAATATTAAGTGAAACCAACTAACATCTTTAAAAATTTTTTGACTTAATTTGCTGGCAGTTTTAGTGCACATCAAAAGGTTCTAGGCTTTTAGTCATTTTTAAATTGACTCATTCTACAAAAGAAAAAAAATGTCTCTCAGATACACCATCAGGGTTACTAGGATATGGCTTTTTCTTTTTGTGGTCTTTCCCCTTTAACTGTATAGTCCATCAATTATCTGAAGAGTATAAAATAGGGTTTGGAACAAGGAAGGTGCTCAATCAATGATAAATGAGTGTATGAACAGATGAATATATTTACAATGTCTCATTGACTGATGAAGCAAACAAAATGTGTTTATGATTCTAGACTGCATGCAGGCTGGATTGTACAGTGCATGGGAAAAGAAAGAGGTTTTCTCTCAGACGGTGTGAGGCAAGTCAGAAGCAGTTAGGTGGTGTCTATCAAATCTGAAGAGGTTTGTACACAGCTGGTCCCAGGCCAAGTGAAAAGAAATAGAAGAAGCAGAAATGAACATGAAGAGTCCAGTCAGAAGGCTTCTGAGCTAATCTAAGAGGTGACTCGAATCATCCCCCTCAGGTTATGTCAATATATTTTTTATTTGGTTTGGCATAAGGATAGCGGCCAATAACCATCCAGCACCTGCAGGAATGAAACAGTGAATGAGAGGAATTGATGGACAGCGGCTCTGTTCCTTACAGTCGGCTTCCCAGGTGGCTCAGTAGTAAAGAATCTGCCTGAAACACAGGAGATGGCAGTTCAATCCCTGGGTCGGAAAGATCCCCTGGAGGAGAAAACGGCAACCCACTCGAGTATTCTTGCCTGGGAAATCCCATGGACAGAAGAGCCTGAAAGGCTACAGTCCAAGGGGGAAAAAAAAGACATGACTGAGTGACTAAACAACACTGGTGACAGGTAATTATTTCCTTTTAGTCAGAGAACCAAATCAAGGAGAAAGTGACAAGAAACAAATATCAAGATATTCTGTCTGGCAAAAATAAGGCCTCTGCATTGGTGTTCTAATGTACCTAGAAAAGTTGCTGAGAAAAACTGTAGGACCTAGTCAGTAAGAATATACTTACATTTATATTACCTTTATGTATGGGTTTGTATATGTGTGCATCCTGAGTATATCTCTGCTGCTGCTGCTGCTAAGTTGCTTCAGTCGTGTCTGACTCTGTGCGACCCCATAGACGGCAGCCCGCCAGGCTCCCCCGTCCCTGGGATTCTCCAGACAAGAACAATGGAGTGGGTTGCCATTTCCTTCTCCAATGCATGAAAGTGAAAAGTGAAAGTGAAGTTGCTCAGTTGTGTCCGACTCTTCGCGACCCCATGGACTGCAGCCCACCAGGCTCCTCCATCCACGGGATTTTCCAGGCAAGAGTACTGGAGTGGGGTGCCATTTCCTTTTCCAGAGTATATCTCTAATGTAACTCATATGCTGACACAAATTAGTTCTTATGACATGCTGCTGCTAAATCACTTCAGTCGTGTCCGACTCTGTGCGACCCCAGAGACGGCAGCCCGCCAGGCTCCCCCGTCCCTGGGATTCTCCAGGCAAGAACACTGGAGTGGGTTGCCATTTCCTTCTCCAATGCATGAAAGTGAAAAGTGAAAGTGAAGTCGCTCAGTCGTGTCCGACTCTTAGTGACCCCATGGACTGCAGCCTACTAGGCTCCTCCATCCATGGGATTTTCCAGGCAAAAGTACTGGAGTAGGGTGCCATTGCCTTCTCCATCTTATGACATAGGCTGAATAAAAATGTCTGCTTAATAGCAGGTGCTAATCACCCATTCAATCTACACATAATAAAATTTTGTAATAGTTGGCAATATATTATAATATCCATAACATATCCTGACTCTGTGATATTTAAATATTTCCAAAGAATTGCAAATATGACTATTTAAACCCTAGAACTAAACCATCAGTTACAAATATAATTTAGTATTCATACAGCATTTCGTGTCTCTAGAGAACATACAGATATTAAGTTAAACCCTTAATGGTTAGTCACCAAAATTGTAGATGGAATCAGAAGTTCTTTTTCTATTTTACAGGCCCCCATGGGGGAATAAAGAGAGAGATCATTGACTCACCCTCAGTGGGGAATGCTCACTCCCATACAGTTTTTTCTTAAAGCCATGCACACTTAGCTAAGCAATGCTTTATAACCAAGTTTCCAACCTTCTCTCTACCCACACTGAGAGGCCTGTAATTGCACAAAGCCACAAATGTTCAGAGAAAATACTTTCCTGTGGAAAATGTTTAATTTCATTCGATAAATCAGGCTTTCTCCAAGTCCTCCGTGCAGCCCTTTTATATGAAAATGGCTCTGCACAAACTCTCTGGATAGATAAGGCTATTGCTTTTGCTCATAATTCTGGAGAAATAAATTATTTAAATAAAATAAATAGACTTGTGTTTTGAGATTTATAGACCCAATAGCCAAACAACTCCTCCTTTCATTTGCGTAAGAGAAAGAGCATAAGGGTCAATAATGGAGAGAAAAAGGAGATGATCAGAAAGGCCAGGAGACCCATGGGAATGTGCTGTGTGGCTCAGGAAACTCAAACAGGGGCTCTGTGTCAACCTGCAGGGGTGGGACGGGGAGGCGGGGGCAGGGGGCTCAGGAGGGAGGGGATATGTGTGTGCCTATGGCTGACTCATGCTGAGGTTTGAGAGAAAACAGCAGAATTCTGTAAAGCAATTATCCTTCAACGAAATAAATAAATAAAAAGACACGGGGAGTCAGAGGCAGCAGTAGATGTGACAACAGAAACCACACAGGCAGATACTAGGGACAGGCCACAGTCAGGAACAGAGGCATCTCTAGAAGAGCAAAGGGCAAGGAAGCAGGTTCCCCCTAGAGCCTTCCGGGAGGACTCAGGCCTGTTGACACCTGATTTTAGCCCTGAAGATGCATTTTTGGACAGTAAGAGGAGATCTGCTTTGAGTCACTAAGTTTGTAGTGATTTGTTACAGCAGCAGTAACCCAACACTGTAAATCAACTATATTTCAATAAAATAAATTACAAACAAAAGAAAGGCCAGTAAAAGAAAACCCTAACAAGTGTTCATAAAAATTAATAGGAAATAACTTAAGATAAAGATAGACAAAGGAAAGAAAATTCTCAGAAGAGGAAATCCAACAATCCAAGAAATGAAAAAAAAGAGTAATAAGAATGTCAGTACAGAAATGGTAAGAAAGACACTCTCTTACACTGCTGAAGGAAAATGTAAAATTGCAGGACATTTTGGGGAGGATAAGTTACCAAAATATATCAGCAGGTCTTAACTCTGTTCTAGATTTTATAACAAGCAAGTTATTCTAGGAAAATACTATATAATATACATATATATGAATGAATGTGCATATAAATAAAAGTTTTGTGTTCAAAAATATTCACTCTGCATTCCTCCTAACAACAATAATATGCTAGAAATAATCTATATGATAAGGTTCTTATTGAAGAAGTAATAATCCTTATACTGTAATATTATGAGCATTTATATGGGAAGAATTTTGATGACACTGGAATAATGAGGCTAATAGAATGTGGAACAACAAAGCACAGTGTTTTATGTGCGTAAGGATTCCAATGATGTATGCATACAGTAATAAGATAGACGTGAAACAGGGGTTTTACTTTTGTCCAGTTTTGCCTAAGACCTCAACCTGAGAATAAAATATTCTTAAGTGCCTCTCCTTCTAAAACAAATGACCAGAAAGAAAAATAAAAGTGTGGTAGAAAGCTGGTCCTACAGCCATCAGGCCCTGCCCACCCGGAGGGTCTGTAAGCCTCCTGGGTGGGTGACAGGTGGGGAAGGAGACGCTGAGAAGGCCTGTTCCCCTGGCCCTGGGGCAGTTTCTTCCCCAAGAAGCAGAGTGGAGTTCCCTGCCCCACGTGAAGACAGCGCAGGGGTGGGGAAGCAGAGAGCCATGTCACATGTGTCACCTGGCGTCTGGGGGACAGAGTGATGCATACTAGAAAAAGTATATTGCCATGGAGCAGGGAGAAGGTGTCTCGTTGGCAACTGCCTGTGCTTTCAGAATTTCGGGAAAAAGCAGAAAGGCGTGAATGTTTGGGATGAGTCTGAATGAGTCGTCCCTGAGAGAGGAGCTGGAATTGCTTCATTAAAAAAAAAAAATCCCCCCACCCCAGCGGGATGAGTGAGATGATACCAGCAAAACAATCCCACATGAAAGGGACTGCAGGAGACGGCTGGTCAGGGGCTGACTGAGGAGGATGCTAAGCAGAGAGAGCCGGCACAGAGCACCAACTCATAGCCTGCCTGCTCCTCTGTCCTTGCTTCCAGCCCTGGACCACAGCCCTGAGAAGCATGAGGCAGACTGGCGAGGGGGAAGGAGGGACCAGCATCCTTGCCGTGGGGCCACCGGCCTGATGGCAAACAGGCAATGCAGCTCTGACCCCAACGTCTACAAATGCAGGGGATGTTCTTTCTTTTTTTTTTTTAACATTAAAAAAAATTGGAATATAATTGCTTTATAATGCTGTTAGTTTCTGCTATACAATGAAGTCAAGTCAGCCATATGATTACATCTACTCCCTCCCTCTTGGACCTCGCTATCTCCCCATTCTAGATCATCCCAGAGCAAGGAGCTGGGCTTCCTGCACTTTAGAGCAACTTCCCTCCCCTTAGCTCTCTGTTTCACACTGGTAGTGTGGACATGTCAATCCCAATCTCCCATCTGGCCCCACCCTCCCCTCCCCACTGTGCCCACATGTCTGTTCTCTGTCTGGTTCTCTATTCCTGCCTTAGAAACAGGTTCATCTGTACCAATTTTTCTAGATTCCACATCCATGTGTTAATAAGCGATACTTGTTTTTCTGTCTGACTTCCTTCACTCCATATGATAGATTCTAGGCCCATCCATGTCTCTACAAATGGCCCTCTTTCAATCCTTTAAGTAATATCCCATTGTACATATGCACCACATCTTATCCATTCATCTCTTTACAGATGGCCAAGAAGCACATGAAAAGATGCTCAACATCACTAATCATTAGAGAAATGCAAATCAAAACTACAACAAGGTATCACTTCATATCTGTCAGAATGGCCATCATCAAAAAAATCTATAAACAATACAAGCTGGAAAGGGTGTGGAGAAAAGGGAATACTCTTGCACTATTGGTGGGAATGTAAATTGATACAGCCACTGTGGAGAACAGAGCAGAGGTTCCTTCAGTTCAGTCACTCAGTCGTGTCCGACTCTTTGCGACCCCATGAACTGCAGCACCCCAGGCCTCCCTGTCCATTACCAACTCCCAGAGTTCACTCAGACTCATGTCCATCAAGTTGGTGATGCCATCCAGCCTCTGTCATCCCCTTCTCCTCCTGCCCCCAATCCCTCCCAGCATCCCCCTGGAGAAGGGAATGGCAACCCACTCCAGTATTCTTGCCTGGAGAATTTCATGGACAGAGGAGCCTGAGAGTGGTTGCTATAAATGCAGTGGAGAAAATCTGAATCACTTTCTTATACAGAACTTATTCTAACTCCTGTTACTTATGTTTACCTACGTGACTGGTAATAATCATCTCATTTGTTCTTTTTAAATTTTGATGCTAAAAACAGGAATTCGAGTGAATTTAACATCTGTCATCACTACCTGATAAATGAGCTTTATTTCTTGTCATCTGTGCAAGATGAACAGTCCTAAGTCTCAGGAGGGAAAAAGTGCTTATGCAAGTATGTTCCTGATTTCTATAGGCCACTCTAAGTATTCTCCCAAGTTCACAATTGAAAATTAGGCTACAGATATTGTTTTCATATTCTCTTTTTACATTTTCATGCTATAGCTATTCAACAAAACTCAGGCAAAGCTTATGTAACACACTTTTAAATATAACTCTTTACATACAATATTGAACAGGGTTCAAGGGTCCCATACTGAACATTATACACAGCATTCTGAGTTCTGGACTCTGCTTTATATGCCTTGTTTATATGAGCCTCCCAGGTGGTACAGCGGTAAAGAATCTGCCTGCCAATGTAGGAGACACAAGAGGCTAAGGTTCAATCCCTGGGTGGAATATATCCTCTGGAGGAGGAAATGGCAGCCCACACCAATATTCTTCCCTGGAGAATTCCATGGACAGAGGAGCCTGGCGGGTTACAGTCCATGTGTTTATAGCAACCATCCTCAGGCTCCTCTGTCCTGTTTGTATGGCATGACTTAAACACACATTCTCTGAAAATAATTTCTCAACCAGCTATGTTGTCAACAGACTCAAGATTTTTAATTTCAGTAGAATTCTGTTCATAATTTTTAAATAAGTGAAATATATTAGGGGTTATTTCAGTCGGTGTAAACCCAAGTGTTACACCTACAGATCCTAACACAGTCTAGCACAGTTACAAGAGTTCCCAGTGGGGTATTTTGAGTCAGTTGTAGTAAGGTGGATGAACCCAGGGCCTGTCATACAGAATGACGTCAGAAAGAGAAAAACAAGTATCAGATACTAACATCAGAAAAACAAGTATCAGAAAAACAAGCATCAGATATATATATATATATATGGAATCTAGAAAAATGGTACTGATGAACCTATTTGCAGGGCAGGAATAGAGACTCAGATGTAGAGAAGACTTGGACACAACAGGGGAAGGAGAGGGTGGGACGAATTGAGAGAGTAGCATTGAAACATACACGCTACCACGTGTAAAACAGACAGCTAGTGGGAAGCTGCTATCTAGCACAGGGAGCTCAGCTCAGTGCCCCGTGATGACCTAGAGGGGTGTGATGGGGGTAGGTTGAGAGGGCGGCTCAGCAGGAAGGGGATAGGAAACTACTTACAGCTGCTGCATGCTGTCGTACAGCAGAAACTAACATTGTAAAGCAATTATCCTCCAATTAAATTTTTTTTTAAGAAAGGTAAAAAAAGAAAAAGTTCCTTCTACCATGAAAATGGTATATTTCTGCCAAAGGCATAAATGCCATTACAGATGCAAAAGTAAGGCAATGATAAGTGCAATTCTGTTACAGAGGAAGGCAATTTTCCTCTAAACTCCTTTATGTGGAAAATTTTCTTGAAATGCTATAAAATCAATATCATTGGATTCATATTGCTTTGATTATGCCTTTGTGTTATTCTTCAGAATAATTTTCACTCTTTCAAAAATACAGCTGTAATCATTCCCCAGTCAATAATTGTGCAAAATCAGTTATGTACCATCCAAAAATCAGACGACTAATTATCTAACATTTTATGAAACTAACTTCAACTTGTAAATATGAAATGAAGGTCATTTTAAGGCAAAAAAAAAAATCAGTGAACAGGTTTTCTCTTGTCAATAATAAATCTTAGCTGCTAGTCAACACCTGGTAATCGAATATTTTAGGTGATCCCTCCATAATACATTTTTTCAGAGCTTTTCACTTTAGATCACGAAAGAAGAGGACCCTGTTATTATGTTATTTCACGTGTAGTTGAAAAAGAAATATGTACATCGTTGCATATGCAGTTGAGATGGAGCCAATGCATCTGATCATAGGCTGGTAAAATAAGAAAAGTTGAAAACACTTGCTTGAGCTGCAAATGTCCAACTACCCGCATTTTCTGTGAATTTTATAGGGTCAGTTCATCTAAGGTTAGGAACAGACTCTCCCTGCAGTTGCATCAAACCATTTGGTCCATTAAGACCTGAGTTTAGCTGCCAAGTGACATTTTTCCCTGCATAATGTTGTCTGGCGTCTGCATTAATCAAATTAACTGGTCACTTGCCAAATGTCCACTTCACTTTGGCACGGAGATAAAGACTATGGGAGTGAGAGAATGATTTACTAAATGTCTGAAATTTACTAAATGTCTGAAAGAGTTTATATATTTACCCAGATTACATAAATTAGACTCAAAAATAACAATCACCCGATTAGAGTTTCTCTCAAATTAATGAATACTTCCAATTCTAAGGAAAAAAAATACTAAAAATGGAAATTGAATATTCTGGACACAAATAAACAGATGATAAAACGCACTTATTTTAAAAACTGTATTTTTAACTTATGGTGCAAATCTTTGTGGTTTGTGATGCTAAGTAGAAAAGACATGAATACATTTAAAACTTTTCCTGTACAGAGTAGTTATGTACAATTTTGAAAGAAAACAGGTGTGTGTGTGTGTGTATATATATATAAATATGATACATTATTTTATATGATTAAGAAATATTTGATTAAATTGTTGCTGTGATATTTCACTAGGTTCTTAGTCATTTAACAAATGTTGTTGATTGGCAACTATTCTTAAGACTGTAAACCAGTCAATACTAAAGGAAATCAACCCTGAATATTCATTGGAAGGACTGATGCTGAAGCTGAAGCTCCAATGCTTTGGCCACCTGATGTGAAGAGATGACCCTAATGGAAAAAATCGTGATGCTGGGAAAGATTGAAGGCAGGAGAAGGGGACGACAGAGGATGAGATGGTTGGATGGTATCACTGACTCAATGGACATGAGTTCGAGCAAACCATGGGAGATAGTGAAGGACAGGAAAGCCTGGCGTGCTGCAGTCCATGGGGCCACAAAGAGTGGGACACAACTAAGTGACTGAACAACAACATCACTAAAAGAAAAGCAAATCGGTCTTGTAACAAAAGAGGGGAACTTATTTGCAGTCTTATTTGTTTAAAATATAACTACCTAGTTTTTACCAAAAATAAAAAATTTAAGTGTACTAGAAAATAGAAATTGCATTGATAAGCAGATGGAGAACACTTAGAAGCATCTGTTGTCTTTTAGGAGGGTAAAGCAATTTTCTTCCAATTAAAAAAAAAAATATGTTGGGGAAAAAACAGGAATACACAGTCCAAGAGAGTATGCTTGGCTATAAAAACATCGCAACCAATGTGTTTAGATATGTACACATGCATGTGTGTGTAATTCTTCAAATCACCATATCATATACACACAAATCCATATATTAATTCTGATAAATCATAGATTAAAATATCCATATATTGGACTTAGTTTTTTTCTTACACTGTTGGCAATATATAAATGAGGATAACATTTTTGAGATATTGAACTATAGCAGTTAAGCATCATATGCTTTCAGAGAAAATTTTCTAAGAAGTTTCCTCTAGAATAGGCTATAATCTTATCATCAACAGATAATGGTGATATCTCACACCACACTAACTCTTTTTCAACCTCAAAAGAATCTCCTTTCTGTTTGAAAAGTTCTCTGACCTCCCACTGGTTTTTTTTGTTTTTGTTTTTGTTTCCTAAAAGATTATAGTTTCTACTCCTTTTCAAACTCCAGCTTAAATGTGAGCATCTCATCTCCTGGCCAGGATGAAAGGGTTATGATATAATCTCAAAAAACTCTATATTGGTTCCCCTCAATACACTAATGAAACAGCAAGCTTTGTGAAGCCAAGGGTGTCATGTATTTTTTCATGGCCAAGTGCTTTTGCTGCCAAGTTCTTTCACATAACACAAACAGTTATTATAGACACTAAAAGATGCTTGCTTTGTTAATGAGTTAATGGCTTAGTTATAATAAATCTTGTTTTCAAATCCCTCTGGTCAATAGGTCCCAACAATTGGGTTCAACAATTCCAGTATTCCCATGTCAGCAGTTCTCTGACTGTATCGAGACCTCTAAACCACCTTCAATAGTCAATACATTTTGTTTAACTTCCCTATGGCCTTCATATCTCTTCTTAACCAGTATAAGTGCACATTAGTTCAACAAAATTTCTCTCTTGCAAACAAAATAGTTTTTCCCTGAGTCTTTCTCACCACCGGTTTGGCCAAGTGTCAAACCAACTGTGCTGAACACTGCCCACTGCACATTAATGGAAGATTCATTTCTCTAACTTCTAAGATTTTGTCATCAAATCTCCACGTTCTCTCAGCCTCACTCTCACTAATCATCTAAGTGGATATAGCATGGAGAAATGGAAACAGACAAGAAGTCCCTTTTCTTTCTGCCCCCAAGTCCACTCCTGACCTGTATCTTTCTTTCTGTCTTCTCTCCTCTGACAAAGGAAGAAACAGGTATTTTGCTATTAAGACCACATACTCATGGTCTGAGGCCTTCTCTTCTCACCTGCAACATCACTGATTTTTCATTTCTCAGGAGACTAATCCTCTTGAAATATATAATATTTTAACACCTTTAAATATTTTAGGGATATATATTTGATATATTTAAATATACTAAGATCTCTAGATCATTAAATATTTTAAAATATCAAAATGCCCTTTCAGAATCAACCTCATTTCCCTGCCATATTGCAACAAAACTCCCAGAAAATACATATTCACTGTACCATTGTCTTACTTCTAGTGACATTATCAATCAACATTAATCAGGGTTTACTGTCTCTCCTCCAGCAAGACAAGTCTTATCCAGATCACTAACATGTTACAGCTAGCCAAGATCCTGTCCTTGTTCTAATCCATCTAGCTGAACTTAAAGATGGCTTTGGTTCTTCTTAAAGGATCTCTGCCCCTTGATTTCTGGGGCAGCTCTTTTGCCTGGTTTTCCTCTGTCCCCTTCTTTCTCATTTGCTCTTTGTTCTTTCTCTACTAAAATAAAGGGTGTGAGGTGCACTAAATTTCCCAGCTTAACCTTGCAGTTAGTCTGAAGGTTAACTGATCTGGTCTAATAGTGTGTCAGCATGGTTCAGAGGTGGGTGCCGCCTCAGGGAGCTCGGAAGAAAATGCTAAGACGGCTGCTTCTCAGAATGGAACAGGGTCACTCTCAGAGGGTCCCTGAGTGAATAAGAGAAAACCAGACGGCCTCCACATATAGTGTACAGTGAGCAAGAAATAAGCATTTGTTTTGGTAACTCTTGAAATTCCGAGGTGGTTGTTATTGTTATTATCATTATTCACCAGCGCAAAGGCTGCCATTACCATTTAAAATGGGTAAGTTCTGTGCTAATTGCACTGTTATTATAAGCTTTGTTTCTTTCATCTCTTCCCTTCTCCTCCCTCCCTCAATGTCCATGCTGAATTTTACATTATTTCAGAGTTTAAGTGCACCTGTATTTTCATCCAAAGCAATTATAAGTTTCAAAGGACTGTAGCTAATCATAATAGAGGCTAAAGAAAATCATGTTATAGTAATTCACTAATTTATATAAAACCAAATCATAACTCTCCTTTTCAAAAAGTAATCAAGTACATTAAAAGGTTGTTGCTATAAATAGTATCTCATGTACTGTCACATCCAGAGTAAATTTGGCTGTTAATGTGATCATAAAATGCATTTTCTAAGCTATTCAACAAATATTTCAAATAAAAATAAGCTTTTCCAACTGCATATGGAAACAAATTAAGTACAAATTGATAAATCCAAACTAAAATAGTAGCAAATTGAATTCATCAGTAAATTAAAAGATGAAAAAGAAGTGCTTATTCTAGGATGGCAGAAATAGATTATTACTATTAGGAGGTTTTTAAATTTATTCTATCAAATCCTAAATGTGAGGGAAAAATCCTATATTGTCTTAATATAAGCCTAACAGCATTTGATTAACTTTTTTTTAGCCATGGAGTTTATTGTTTGAATATCTACAATTATTATTCTATACACAAATGTTAATTTCTTACAAAACTCTGTAAGCCATTTTGCTAGGTTATTTCAGTCTTCATTTTATGCCACATTTCCATCAAGAACTATTTCTCCAAATCACAGTCTGCCTGATCATGTGTTGTTGTTCAGTTGCTAAGTTGTGTTCGACTCTGCAACACCACTGACTGTAGCCCACCAGGCTCATCTGTCCATGAGATTTTCCAGGCAAGAATACTGGAGCAGGTTGCCATTTCCTTCTCCAGTGTGATTAAATTTTTTTAAGGATAGTTTGCACAAACAAAGTCTTTAGTATCAAACAAGCAGGAAAAAAATCCAAATTTCCAGCAAACATTAGAAAGACAGTCTTTTTTGCTTTGTTTACAAAAATAAATCCACATCGAAGGTATCACAGCTGCCTATGTTCTAGCATTGCATATACGTTAATAATGATCACTTTTAAAAGAACGATAAAAATTATTTTTGGGGTAAAAATTCCAAAAGCTATTGGCCATGGCCTATCAGTTTCTGAATCACTAGAATAGTATAGAAAAGAATATCATAGTAGTCTCAGACCAACACAACAAAATAAAAAGTCAATGGATGTGGATAAAACAACCCCTTTCAGCAATAAAGAAAATTCCCACAGCAAAACTGATTGTCCTTTACATTAAAAAGGAAATTTAGTAAAATAGTTTTCATGCCAACTTCTGACATAGCCAACAAATGTAAAACAAATGATTAAAAATCAATATAGTGACTGAGAAATTTGTTTAAAGACAATACAAGGCTTTGTTTCCAGTTTTACTGCTGAGTCTTTAATATAAAGTCCTAATTTAGCACTGAAGCTATTCATTTTCCTTTTTATCTGTTTTGTGTGATCTCATATTTGTCCTATTTCATCAGGACTTCTTTTCTGCACCACCTTGCAGGTGTGAAATTACAAAATTCAAATGACTTGCACTAAAATTCAGTGTCAGTCCAAAGTATAAAAATTCAGTAAATTAGAAATAGGATATTTAGACTCATAAAGTCTCCATAGAGAAAATGTGTTAGTCACTCAGCCATGACCAGCTCTTTGCAACCCCGTGGACTGTGGCCCACCAGGCTCCTCTGTCCTTGGAATTCTCCAGGCAAGAATACTGGAGTGGGTAGCCATTCCCTTCTTTAGGCGATCTCCCAAACCCAGGGATCAAACCTGGGTCTCCTGCATTGCAGATGGGTTCTTTACCATCTGAGCCACCAGGGAAGCCCACAATCAATCATCAAATCACCTCATCATCACAGTTTGTTAAAACAGAGTGGGAGGGAAGCTCAAGAAGGGATATGTGTATATTTATAGCCAATTCACAGTGTTGTACAGCTGAAACTAACCCAACATTGTAAAGCAATTACCCTCCAATTTAAAATGAAAGAAAAGAAACATAATAGCTGGCTTAAAATACCAGGGAAAAGCTTAGAATGCCCATTTTCAACCCTAGTTTTTAGTGTTGCCGTTTAAACTTTGGACAAGTATATATTTAAAAGTTATAAATATTAAAATATGGGGAAAAATCACCATTTTTTGCATGAGAGTATAAACAAGCCAACCACAGATTATAAACTGAACAACATGAAAACACATTAGGATCAATCTGATTATATGTTAGAAAAATATATACAAACCATACCATTTCTTGTGATCCAGAACTGACCTGAGAGGAACTATAATTAAAAGAAGATACAATTAAAATAAGCAAAAAAGGTATAAAATACCTAAGAATAAATTGAGTAGGAAATACATAGTTAATAAATAAAGAAACTTCTCTAAATGGGGAAAAAAGACTTGAATACTGTAAACAGTTATTAATGATGTATACAGACAATCTCCAAATTCACAAATTTACTAAACCAGTCAATCCTAAAGGAAGTCAACACTGAATATTCATTGGAAGGACTGATACTGAAACTGAAGCTCCAATACTTTGGCCACCTGATGTGAAGAGCTGACTCACTGGAAAAGACCCTGATGCTGGGAAAGATTGAGGGCAGGAGAAGTGGGTAACAGAGGATGAGATGTTAAGAGAGCATCACCAACTCAATGGACATGAGTTTGAGCAAACTCAGGGAGATGGTGAAGGACAGGGAAGCCTGGTGTGCTGCCGTCCATGGCATCATAAAGAGTTGGACACAACTGAACAACAACATCCAAACTCAATTAATTTACAAACTTAATGTCAACCATATCAAGGGGATCATTATGGAATTTTCTTTAGAAACACAGAAGGATAATTTGAAAAATTAGCTGCTAATATGAGTTGAGAAAAGAACCAAGAAAATTGAGAGAAATACACTGCCATCCTCACTACGAGTTAAAATGTAGTGAAGTCACAGTATTAAAACCAAGTGGTATTATGACAAAAACAGACAGATGAGTTTAAAGAAAGGAAAAACCCAGAAATATGTCTAAATAGTCACAAGATTTATGTTGTCTGTTGCTAAGGAAAGTAAATTAATACTTTTCAAGTGACAATTTGGCAATGCAAATATAACTAAAATGGGTCCAACTTTGATTCAGTGATGGAAAAAGTAATAATCAGGTATATGCTAAAGAGAACCTAAATATTAATATCACTTATTGAGCTTTAGTTACATGCATTACTCTATGTGCACTATGGGGCTTCCCTGGTGGCTCAATATGGTAAAGAATTCGCCTGCAATGGGGGAGACCTGGGTTTGATTCCTGGGTTGGGAAGATGCCCTGGAGAAGGGCATGGCAACTCACTCCAGTATTCTTGCCTGGAGAATCCCATGGACAGAGGAGCCTGGAGGGATACAGTCCATGAGTTGCAAAGAGTTGGACACGACTGAGCAACTCAGCACAGCACATGTGTACTATAAGGCATCCATTATAAATCATTTTAAAATCATTATACTTTCAGAAGAAAATGCAATGATTTTATAAAATATTCCTTTTAATTAAGGTTTGTGATATTTTCTGTATTTTTAAAAAATTTCTACTTGAATTCACATTTTTGTTATCAAAATAAGAAAATTTAAGAGTTGTTTTAAAATAATAGAGTACTATTCTGGGAACACTTAAGTAATTTTTTAATGTTGACACTTAAGATTTGTAAAAATGTGTTAGATTTTCAGTACAATATTAAGTTTCATTAGTAAAATAGTTGGCTGTTTTTGTACAGATTATGTGCAAAGAAATAGGGATCCAAAATCAATTATTTGAAAGCTAAACCAAACCTAAAGAGAAAATATTTTATACTTTATAAAATTTATGCCATTTAGCAATGAAGAAAAAAATGTCCTTTAACTAAGGAAAGGCAATTTTTTGTAGGCAATGTCTCTTCAGAGCACACTTCTCTGAAAGGTATCTGGATTTCTACTGAATCTTAAGAATATAACACTTCAATCATTGATAAATGTCCCAGGGAAGAAAAGAAAACAATATTGATTATGAGAAAGTTTGAAGAACTGAGGTCCCATGGAGTTAGTCTACACAGATTCATTGAGGGATTTTTTTTTTTTTTTTAATGGGCCACTTTAGGAGATAAGATGTGCTTTTCTTCTGTATATAATAGGTAAAGGGTTATTGAATTACTGAATGAAAGAAATCATTTGTATAATGGCCAAAGACAAGTGAGTGCAAAGTTTCTAGGCAACTGCTTATGAAATCATTTTATGAGCTAACAATGATGGTACACAGAAAGCCCATCAACCTCAGGAAATATTCTCAAACCACATTCATGAACTTGGAAACAGACCTGGAGTTCATAGCCTTAATTTATCATGTTAGCATCCTCTCCACAAGACAAAAATATCCAAAATATCCCAATGATACACTTCAAAAGACTCAGAATCAGTTTGACTACATCTATGATAATAACTGTTTGGAGATTAAATTAGAAAAATTAATTCAGAGAATTCCCAAACATTATTGTAAATTGCACAGTAGGTATCCGCTTCCCTCCTCCAACATTTGGTGACAGTCTAGATGCACAAGGCTTCCCAGGAAACTCAGTGGTAAACAATTTGCCTGCCGATGCAGGAAACCCCTGAAGTGCAGGTTTGACCCCTTGGTCGGGAAGATCCCCTCGGGAGGAAATGGCAACTCACTCCAGTATTCTTGCCTATAAAATCCCATGGGCAGAGACCTGGTGGGCAACAGTCCTTGGGGTTGCAAGGAGTCGGACATGACTGAGCAACTAAGAACTAGATGGATATACAATGAATTGCTCTATAACCTTATCATTTTCTTAAGACACAAGTAATAAATGAAGTATTTCATAACCAAACCTGCTTTCCCTTGACCTATGGAATGCTCAAGAGAAAATAGTGACTACAAACTTTAGCCACAAGAAGACAGGGGCATTCAAAATTCCCAGAATTAATTAATCATGAAAGATTAATCTCATAGTATAAAAGTATAAATAAAGTTGGCATTTGTGCCTTGGGTAGATGCTTGTTCTTCCCATTGTACTTTTGGGGCACTGCTTCTGGTAATCTTTCCACCATGACATGTTTTAAATTCATAATTAATTTGTATATCCCTGGAGGGATTGTGATGTCTTATAAACCTTTAAATTTCTCATAGCTTTTAGCACAGTGCTTTTCAACATAGTGTAGGGGTGAAGGACATAATTTTGACAGATTATATACATTATCTATTAAAAAAAAAAGCCTATCTAAATGTTTTAAATGATTTCTGTTAAATTTTACTTTTAATAATGATTTCTGGAAAAATATCTGACTGTTTATTTCAGATCAATAACTTTGATATTTTATTTTTAAAAAAAGTATTCAGTAGTTGAATTTTATTTTAAATTTTATTAATAAAATGGTTAAATATAAATCAAATTGACAACATAAATGATGATAAAAGTTTGTAAAGTCAGCAGTGATTCAGAGTTGGCTCCTTGTAATAAGCCTGAGTTTTTCTTTGTATCTTTTATATAGAGTGGCTCAGACCTTGCAAAGATTGGGCGCTGCAGAAGTTAGACGCAGTGGATTCAATGTTTCTTGATTTTGCAAACAGCAAAAAGCAAATCTGTGACTATTTTGTTAGAAAAAAAAATTGTTAGCACTTAAAAACTATTTCCAAAACAGTAGGCATCTTTGTCATGATTTTGAAGATTTTTTTTTTTAAAGAAAAAAAAAGAAGTAACCTTTGTGGGGGGAAAAATGCTATTTTTGCAAAAATAAAAGGGCTGAAAGAATCTTGCTGCCAAGTCGCTTCAGTCGTGTCTGACTCTGTGCGACCCCATGGACTGCAGCCTACCAGGCTCCTCCATCCATGGGATTTTCCAGGCAACAGTACTGGAGTAGGGTGCCATTGCCTTCTCCCAAAAGAATCTTAAATGGTATATATTTTTAAGAAATAGCAATTTAAGGTCTTGTGAAATAACAGTTACAAAATGTTTTAATAATGTGTTATATTAAGAAGTTTAACTAAAACCAGTTTTAAGCCTCCTGACTGAAATCAGATATCTTGCTTTTGGTTGCTCATCTTTATGTTGTTTTCTTCTTAGGCTTGTTCAATAAACAACAAGCCAGCTCTGAGACTGGTTAATACCAGTCAACTACATCCTGCAGTATTAAAACTATTACTAAGATAAAAGCGATTTACTATAATATCTCATGGCTGGGTCAAAGAAATATATTATTTATTAAGACCATGTCTAATTCTGCATACAAAGCAAACTGGAAGATAAGGATCAAATATGACTCAGAGAAATATATAAATGGTTGTATGCTCAGTTGCTAAATTAGATCAGACTTTTTTGCGACCCCATGGACTGTAGCCCATCAGGCTCCTCTGTCCATGGGATTTCTCAGGCAAGAATACCAGAGTGGGTTGCCATTTCCTTCTCTAGGGGATCTTCCCAACCCAGGGATGGAACCCATGTCTTCTGCATTGGCAGGCGGATTCTTTACTGCTGAGTCACCAGGGAAACCCATTACCAGACTACCTACTATGCAAATCTCACTAAAATAACATTAGAAATCTACTGCTTGTATATGAAATCCTTTTTTAAAATGAACACAGTCCATGACTAAGGAATTCATAAAAGTCCTACATGAGACTGCAAATATATGTTCCTTTTCCTTTACTATAGGAGATCTTTTAGAAGTTCTCCTTAACCTTTAAGCAAAGAGACAACACTTTTGTTCAAAGAGCTAAGAAAACTATACAAAGTAGAGACAGTACTGTCTAAAAGAGCAAAATTCACTGTGTCAATATTTTTTCAGTTAAATATGAATATGATAAATATAGAATCCCTAAAATTTTTATTGTTACTAGCATTAAGTTTGGAGAAGGCAATGGCACCCCACTCCAGTACTCTTGCCTGGAAAATCCCATGGATGGAGGAGCCTGGAAGGCTGCAGTCCATGGGGTTGCTGAGGGTCGGACACGACTGAGCGACTTCACTTTCACTTTTCACTTTCATGCATTGGAGAAGGAAATGGCAACCCACTCCAGTGTTCTTGCCTGGAGAATCCCAGGGATAGGGCATCCTGGTGGGCTGCTGTCTATGGGGTCGCACAAAGTCGGACACAACTGAAGTGACTCAGCAGCAGCATTAAGTTAAACTTATAGTAATATGTATTATACCACTAATATTAAATGTCTTTTCATGCATATTTCTGAACCAAAGATCAATTTAGTGAAATCTACTGACAAATTTGTTCAAAGTATTAGCACCTATTGGGTTAATGGGAGTTTTAAGAGGTGTAGGGCTTCCCAGGTGGCTCTTTAGGTAAGGGGTAACAAACCTTTCTCAGTAGTTCACAGCAAGTTTGGACAAATGGAAATCAAAACATTTGAGAACTCTGTTAGGGAAGCTGATTTAGTTGCAGGATGATAACAGAATTCCTAACATATGTGGAAACAAAAGACCACAGTTTTCCCTTGGACTAGGAAGTGTAAAGGCATGTTCCTTTATGGCTCAGCTGAGTGGTCTGGACAGGGGCTGTGATGGCAGGCAGACCAGGGGAAGGGAGGCAGGGACCTGTGGGTGCCTCTGTCCTGCTGCCAGAAATTACGATGAGATGCCTTTCCCCTCTTCTATGACTATGGAAACTTACAAGGAAACATGAACTAAGGATAAAGAGTCCAGATCCCAAATTCCAATACTGTCTTTGAAGAAAGAATTCAAAATACTATTCCAAAATGTGGCTATGTTTTCAAATATTCACCTTTCTAGTCACCATTCTAACATTTCTAATGACTTTGTTCTGTGATGAAAGGAGAAGAATCACCTGCATGTTGACTTATCTTGGTCTTGCGTACTGGCATTAATTTTATCAGATATATTTGTTGGAGACAGTGTATTGAAGGGGATAGAATAAAAGGAGAGAGGGAAAGATAGAAGGAAAGAGAGAAGAAAAAACTTTTTACAGAAAGTGATCCTATAATTAATTATTTATTAATAATTATTAATTAACAATTATTAATTAATAATTGGCAGGGTCAAACTTCAAAGTATTGACTTTTTTCCTATGGAAGTATTTGTGTGTATTTACATGTGAATTTAACTTCACTAGGTAATTGCTGGGAAGGACAGAGAGACAAATGGATGAAGACATGAAAGAAAAATTATAAGCAAGTAGAACTGAATGTTAGTCTGAGAAGCAATAATGAATGATAACCAGTTTCTTAAAGCAACAGTCAGATGAAGAAGCAATTCTAATTACTTAGAAATAAGTAATTTGAAAATACTATAATTATGTAATTTGAAGATACTTTTGAAAGCACACTTTTAGGTCCATCTACCAGTAACAAAAAGAAGTCTGGAAAAATTGGAGCTAATCAGAATGAATTTGATTAAAAGCTCATCAAAAAAATTTTTGATAAAAGATATTTTAATATAACATTACTATTCCTACAGTGTTCTTTTTAGAAGTAATGTTTTTATATTCCAGGTACTTATTCCACTTTGTTTTTCTTGAATATTGCTTCCTTGATTGTAATATCTGTGTTTAGATTTATATACATATTTTGCTGCACACTAAGATCACATTTAGTTTACTTCCCCCTTGAGTCAAATTATGAGACTCATACATAACACTTTTCATATTGCACCTTTAATCTAAGATGCAAGGATTATCCTAGGTACCTACTACCAAAATCATTACAAATTCCACACATGTTGTATTTAGCTTATTGAAGTATTTCATATTAAATAATTAAAAAAAGAAGTATATTGCATTCAGAAGATATTAACATCAATATATTATTAATCACTATGTGCTAGAGGCTACTCTACGCTAAATACAAATGGGAAATCATCTAATTCTCAAAAAAGTATCCTGGTACTATTAACAACACAATTTTACAGATGAGGAAACAGGTAAAAACAAGTTAAACATTTCCAAAGGAACACTGAAATTTTACAGGAAAGAAAGGATTAGAAACCAGCAGAAAAAATAAAGAACACAATTTGAAAGATGAAGTCTATATGTACATATTTTTAAAGAATAGCACATAAGAATCTAAGCACATTGTCTTCCCAAGTTTGGTGTGAAACAGAAGCATCAGTTGTTTTTTTAACAAGGTATGAAAAAATATTTTTAAAAGAAAAAATATGTAAGATAGAAAAGCATGAATATGTATACTATTTCTAATTTATAGAAGCTCTTGTTCCTTATGTTTTGATTTATTTAATCTAAAAATAAACCCCTAGCTATATAAGAAATGGGATATCCAAAGAACTTGAAAGATAAAGAAATAAGTGTTCTTTAAAGATTTACTGCTAATACTGTATCTCTGTTTGCTGTTGAAATACAGTCAGTCTATGATTACCATAGCAATAAATATGCTAAGTATTTCTCATTTGCTAATATATTTTATGAAAGTCTCTCATCCTGACAGCTTAAAAGGAACCTAAATTTCTTGTTCTCAAATTCAATAAGGAAAATAGCCAGGGCTGATGGATTTACATGATATAAGATTTGCTGAAAAGTAATGACATTATATTTCAAGGCTAGATAATTTGCTCTTACCAGAATAAATATGTGTACATAAGTTACAAAATATTTTTATTCTTGTTGAATTATATAATTTTTATACCCATGGATAAGGGGGGCACTAATATTTTTGATGATTATATATTTCTCACACTGATAGATGAAAAGATCATTCACCAAAAAAAGGTCTTGTTATACAAATTGATAATGCAAAAGAAAAATTCTAACTAAAGTACTAAGAATAGTTTTTGTCAAACTATATGTATGGAAAAAAAATAAGACCCTGAAAAATAACACCCACAAAATGAATTTGTGGCATATATTTTATCACTGTATATACTATGGTAATTAAGAGGTACTGATGGGACTACCCTGGTGGTTCAGTGGCTAAGGCTCTGTGCTTCCAATGCAGGGGACTGGCCTCTGGACAATGAGCGAAGATCTCACATTCTATGTGTGATCACACACACACAGACACACGCACAGAAAAGACACACACAGACAGACACACACACCTTATTTACTGGGTTAACAAGTATTTAGGCAGCTACTGTGTACCAAGGCCTGTGTAGTTATGAACAAAATAATAGGAATTGAAGTATTTAGGCAGCTACTGTGTACCAAGGCCTGTGTAGTTATGAACAAAATAATAGGAATTGACTTTTTATAGCTAGTGGCTGCTGATAGGGAATTGGGAACAAACAATAAAATACAAATCTCTGCTGAGGGAGAGGCAGGAATACACATGACTCTATTGTCTTTGGAGAAAGGACAGGAACCCGAGAAAAAGTCACTTCCCTCATACCAAGTTCTCAGGGTCTGCCTGAGACTGAGATTCAATCAGAACGTTACCCTCCCATTCCTCAATACCGCACATAACAAAATAACAGTCAGACACAGCAGTGAGAGCTGAAAGATGATTGTCCCTGGGGAGCAGTTCAGAGGGATGGACCAAAGTCAAGGGTTGATTAGATATTGAGAAGAACCTTCTGACATATTAAGCAGCACCCAAAACACCCCAAATCAGAACAGATTAATACAACACACTCTCTGTATGTGTGTGTGCACTCACTTGTGTCTGACTCTTTGCAACCGCAGGGACTGCAGCCCACCAGTCTCCTCTGTTCATGGGATTTTCCAGGCAAGAATACACTCTGTAGGACTAACCAAAGGAAGGGATTGTTCATCTCCAGACATAAGAAAAACAAGAATGTATGTATTTATTGTGCCACACAACTTTTCCATAATTCAACAAAAGACTGATTTATATAGAATGGCTAAAAACACAGTTTGGAGAGAGAAAGCAGTCATGAGAATGAGACTCAGCTAGGTAAGACAGAGTTGTGGGAACTATGGAAAGAATCATGACACTAAAGATAGGTCATTAGAAATTAACTGAACTGAAACAGTAAGATTAAAAATAAAAGTGGGAAAACAGCAGAGAATCCAAGAACTGCAGGAACATGTCAAACAGTATCAAACATCAACGTGTCAATGCAGACCACAAGGTGTGTGTGTGTGGCGGGTGGAGGGGGGGGCGGTGCTCAGTTGTGTCTGACTCTTTGCAGCCCTGTGGACTGTAGTCTGCCAGGCTCCGTGGTTCATGGAATTTTCCAGGCAAGAATACTGGAGTGGGTTGCCACTTTCTACTCCAGGGAATCTTCCTGACCCAGGGGTTGAACCCCATGTCTGCTTCATCTCTTGCATTGGCAGGCGGATTCTTCACCACTAGCCTCACTTAGGAAAGCCCATCAACTAGTGTAAAATCACACTGAAGTGTCACTGGGAACCACAGGGTATGTGGTGAAAATGAAACCCTCCACCCATCAGTGGATGCCAACAGAAGAGGCCTTACGGGAAGCCTGAATTTCTACCCCTGCTCTGCAGTAATGAGGACCCTGTCTCAATCCCATGTGATAGCAGGGGCTGAATGGGCAAACTGGGCTTTCACCAAAGCTTGGAAGTACCAAGGTGGTATACCCCTCCACCTCCTGAGGCAGTGGTAGACAAAGCCAGATAAAACAAGGTTAAATTGAGATCCAGAGTCTTATCACATGCCTCAAACATTCAGATTTCAATAAAAGAAAAATCACCCATCCTCCCAAGAACCTGGAAAATCTCAACTTCAGTGAGAAAAGATCATTAACAGACATTGGTACTGGGATGACAAACAGAATTTTCTGACAAGGGTTTTTAGATACCACCATAAAAATATTTCAACAAGCAATTACATACAGTTGAATTACATACAGTTGAAACAAATGGGAAAAAAAATAGAAACTCTCAATAAAGAAATAAAAATACAAAAAAAGAATCTAATAGAACTGTAAAGTGAAATGTATAATAAGTAAAATTAAAAATCAATGGATGGGCTTGATGACAGAATACAGGGGAAAGAGGGGGAAAAATTATTGCACTTGAAGATGGAACAACAGAAATTACCCGATGAACAACAGAGAGAAAACAGACTGGAAAGAAATGAACAGAGCCTCTAGAACTTGTGAGATGAACATGGAAGGTCTAATATTTGTTATCATTGGAGACCTAGATAAGAGGAAAGAGATTGAGGCTGAAAAATCACTAAAAGGAGTAATGGCTAAAAAATCACTAAAAAGAGTAAAAGGAGTCTCTAAGTTATAAACTTAGAGGCTCAAGAAGGTGAGCAAAGACCAAACAAGATAAAGTCAAAGTAATTCATGCCAAGACACATCATAATGAAACTTCTGAAAACTAAAGACGGAGAAAATCTTAGCAGCAGCCATAATAAATAACCCGTTGCCTACTGGGGGAAAACATACAAATGACAACAATTTCTCAGAAGAAACCAGTAAACAGATAGAACAAGGCTCAACATTTTTCAAGTGCTGAGGATAAAAAAAAGATTTGTCAGTCTAGAAATCTACTTTAAGCAAAATTATCCTTCAGGAATGATGAAAATATTCACAGATAAAAGAATTTGTGTGCAGCAGACCTATGCTAAAAGAAGGCTAACAAAAGTTCTCTGAAAAGAAAGAAAATAATTTCAAAAATAAATCTTAGAACATGAAGATAGAAGAAAGCAAAGAAGAGGGGGGGATGTAAGTATCATAGACTTTCCTTCTCCTTCTGAGTTTCCTAGACTATGTCTGACAGTTGAAGCAAAAATTATAACTGTCCAATGAGGTTCTCAAGGTTTATAGAGAAAATATTCAGAGAGTGTTGCTATAAATGGAGTCCTACAGGGATGTAAAAGTGAGTTTCTATACCAATTGGACTTTAAATGGTGACATCAATAGATTATGTTATATATGCATATGGTTTTGTTATTGTTGTTAAGTTGCTAAGTCAGGTCTGATTCTTTTTGCAACCCTATGCTCCTCTGTCCATGGGATTCTCCAGGCAAGAATATTGGAGTAGATAGCCATTTCCTTCTCCAGGGGATCTTTCCAACCCAGGGATCAAACCTGCGTCCCCTGAATTGGCAGGTGGATACTTTACCACTGAGCCCCCAGGGAAGCCCTATGTTATTGATAATTTCACCGAAATAAAATTATTATGAACCAAATGTTTGTGCACCCTCCCCTTCCCAAATTCATATGTTGACACCTTAACCCCTAATGTGATGGTATTTTTAGGCATAAATGAAGTCAGAGTGAGGCCTCATGATGGGATTGGTGGCTGCATAAAAAGAGGAAGATCTCTCCCCCTGCCCCAAGCCCAGGCACAGAGGAAAGGTCACATGAAGACACAAGAAGACTGCAGTCTTCAAGCCAGAAGAAAGAGTCCTCACCAGACCCCAGTCACGTCAGCACCCTGATCTGAGACTTCCAGTCTCCAGGGTGATGAGAAACTGATTTCTGCAATTCAAATCGCCCAGTCTATGGCATTTCGTTATGGCAGCCTGAGCTAAGACAAGGATGAAACTGGAAATCTTAAAACAAAAACTAAATTCACAAGTGATTCAATTTTACTGATTCAATAATCAGTAAAAGCCAAATCATATAAAAGAAGCACCACATTAAACACAAAGTATTCCATTCAAAGAAACGGAGTTAAAAGCAGAAAAATTTAGATTAACATTAATAACCTCAGAGAGATGCAAGAGAAATTTGTATCAATAAAAATGTTAACCTGAGATTTTGGAAACTGGGATTTGGTCCTGGAGTTTAAACTGATACAACGGATGAGCTGAATAACAAAAAGGTACAGCTGAAGAGTACACTTGTTAGCTAAAAAATCAAGTCAAGGAACTCCCTAGGATGTCCTGAAAATGACAACTTATAGAAAGCATAAGGTGAGATTTAAAAGCAACAGAGGGCATATCAAGCACTTTAAATATCTACTTAATTGAATTTCCAAAAGAAGAAGCATTGGTGGTTATATAACATGTGAAGCAATGGAGATAGAAGCTTTCCATAACTGAGGACAGACATTACTTCCTGTTCTGAAAGAACCTTCCACGTTTCAGATTTGACATCTCTGCCACAACGTATCTGGGGTTCAGGGCCTGAGAGTCATCAGCAACATCTGAACCTTCTTGGAGCAGTCATTCAGCTCTCAGGTAGAAAAAGAAAGACCTTCGTAGGTACTTAGACTGTACCACTCTGGACAATACCATCTATGGAATTTATCCAGAAAAAGCAGAAGATTTACTAAAATAAGTGCATGTATGAGAGAGTTTGTATCTCCACATATAGTTGTTATATGTTATTGCAACAGCTGCTATTTTTTTAATTATAAAAAAATATTCTCTAAGTAGAATCCCAGATGACTGATGATGGAGAGCAACAGAGAACAGATGGAGATAGAAAACAGGAAGATGTAAATGATGTCATGGTGGGCAGGAAATATACTTATTAATTAACATGGGGTAATAAGAAATATACCTTTTATGTTAATATTTAAAGGTGATCACTTATATATATATAGGATATATTATTTGCCTATTTTTAATAAGCATATTCTATTTCTATCTTTTTATCTGGCTAACAGGAATTCCCTATATAGACACTTTTTCTTACTGACTTTAAAACTGCAAATATCTTGTCCCAATCTGTGGATGTGTTTTAACTCTCACTGAAGTTTCATCCTGCAGAAATCTTTCATTTTTATTCATACAAACAGACCATGTTTTTCCTGTGATTTTTGCTTTAGAATTTTCAGAATTTCCTCCTCATGACAAAGCATGAAAATATTCAACTAGCTTTTTATAACATTATGGTTCTGCTGTTCATAGTCAAGTCCACAATAAATCTGGTTTATCTTCACATACTATACGACATGCTTTTCTCCACACCATCTCCTGAAGAATCCTTGCTTGTCCCACATGAATCAACATCAATTTTATAATGTATCAAGTTTCCATATACACATGATCTGTCTCCATTAACTTTAGTCTTCTCTCCAGTCATGAGCAAGCACCACAATACCTGACAAAGGACAGAAGCTAATTCTCAAGGAAGGAAAGACAAGATGGGTTGATCTGTGTCTGCAGAAAACCCAAATATGGTGGATCAGACAGTAAAGAATCTACCTGCAATACAGGAGACCAGGGTTTAATCCCTGGATCGGGAAGATCCCCTGGAGGAGGGCATGGCAACCCACTCCAGTATTCTTGCCTGGAGAATCCCATGGACAGAGGAGTCTGGTGGGCTACAGTCCATGGGGTTGGAAAGAGTCGGACATGACTGAGAGACTAACAACTTGTTCAACTTTCAGAGAAGAAAATTCTAATTTACTAGTAAAAGAAAAACCCAAGTAAAACAATGATGTGCGTTTTTTGTTTATATAGAGAAAAGGTCTGAAAAGATGCAAAACAAACTGAAATAGTGGTCAACTGCTTCTGAAAAAAGAATAGAATGAAGGGTATTATCAAGGGTTAACTTTTGTTTAGTCTATATTATTTGAAGTTCTTAACAAAAAGTGTTGATGTTTGACTTGCTTGATTACATATGATATGAGATTAACTCAGAGTCTCTCGCCCTCCCTCTCTCCAATCACCTCTTCCCACCTTACAACTCTTCCTCCCTCTAGCCTCTCTAGTATGTAAGACTAGTACCTATTTTCTCTGTATTTACAACGTCTCACCTCCTGGGAGCTCTCCATAACCTCCTGACTTATTGAAGTCACAGCACTCCAGATTTTACAAGCACAACCAGTCTCTCACTGACCGGGCCTATGGGCTTACAGATCTTTTCCCCAGATGAACTGGAAAATCCCTGAGAAAATACCACCAGTCCCCATGCTAGCACCTGATATATGGATATGTACCCCCAAAAATGTAACAAATGAATATAAGGACACAAGAATACAGGAGTGAGTTGAGGAAACAATGCCTTTAAAAAATAGAAAGGATACTTTGGATATGTTGGCAGGGTAGGAAATAGAGAGCCATATAATGCCTTTGAGGACTGCCCTGGTGGCCCAGTGGTTAATAATCCGACTGCCAATGCAGGTGACATGGGTTCAATCCCTGGTCCGGGAAGATCCCGCAAGCCAAGGAGCAACTAATCCCATGTGCCATAGCTACTGAGACCTGTGCTCCGCAATGAGAGAGGCCAGCACTATGAGAAGCCTGTGCCCTGCAATTAGAGAAGGCCTGCATGCAGCCAAAAATAATGAAATTGCTTAGAATAAATAAATAAATGTTTTTGCTTAGAGGAAAATCACTAAAAACAACTGCTGGAGCCAGTGTGTAGGAATCATCGAAAGCAAGCCTAGATCTTGCCACCAGAGATGGGCTTGAATTATTGATGCGAAGATAAAGAAAATTTAGATGATGGACCCCTGACGTGTAAGGAATACAAAAACAGGATTTGAACTGCACTTCCTTATTTGACTCTAAGCTCCATGAAAGCAATGACTTTGTTGGATTTACTATTATGATCAATATATACCAGGCCTAGCCTAGGACCTAAATGTACGTGGCCAATATATAATTATTGAACACTGACTGGAAAAAGTGGATAGACTAGAAGATGGACAAAATAATAATCAGTAAATCAATACATATCCAATCAATTTCTGCAGATAGGCAATGGTATAAAAGGATGTTATAATAATAACTATTTTGAATCTGAAATAAAGAAGAGTATGTCTGTCATTGAAAAGCATGTTTTGTATGGAGATGGAAATAAAGAATAGATCGTGTATTGAGGTGTTAGTGAGTCATGCAAGGACATTCACTTCTTGGATAACTTGAGGAAGGGGGTTGACCTGAGCATAAGAAAACCAGCCCGAAGACATGGATTTTTAAGTTGCCTCTGTAGAGTTCAGCTTCCTAGGTGGCTCAAACAGTAAAGAATCTAGAATTGGCAAAACTAATACAATTATGTAAAGTTTAAAAATAAAATAAAATTAAAAAAAAAAAGAATCTAGCTGCCAATGCAGGAGACACAAGACTCAAGTTCGATGCCAGGGTCCAGAAGATCCCCTGGAGTAGGAAATGGCAACCCACTCCAATATCCTTGCCTGAAAAATTCTGTTGACAGAGGAGCCTCATGGGCTATAGTCCATGGAATCACAAAGAGTTGGGCACAACTGAGTGCCTGAGTACCTGTGTCTTGTAGAGTTCAGAGCTAAATCTAAAGAGACTCCAGAGGGTAAATGGAACAAAGCTGTGTTTGCTTTTCAAAACTATATCAGAAAACTAAGGAAACAAATTACCTCAAAATACTTAAACTAAAGTAAAACAAATCTTAGGATGGGATACATTCTGGAATACATTAGAAAATATGAGAATTTTAGAAATGATTTAGAATATCACTTCAAAATAATGTTTATGGCTGCTCTTTGGAAAAGCAAAAGCAAATTCTCCAGGATACTATAGCAGAAACATCTAGTGAAAGAAATGTTTGTACAACATATATTCAATATACAAAAATAATGTTTGCAGTAAAATGTTCAGAGATCCTACATCTTATGAAACTTAAAAATAAGCTTAGAGTCCCACAGAGGGTTTTAGATTTTAGATATATAAAATCAGGTACAACTCTACTAAAATCTATAAAAAGGTATGTTAGTTGATATTAAATTATACCTTTTGGAGAACTTAAATTATAATATATCTTCAAAAATGCAGTTCTTATATGTGCATACACATAACACCATTTGTAGAATGATCAAGTATAAGATGAATTTCAAAGCCTCCTATTTAAGAATTCAATTTTGTTGGCAGAATAGCTTGATAGGTACATTCTAACTTTTAACAATAAATGCTATCCTAAAAATTCATATAAAGTTAATCACATACTAAGAAAGTGTTATGTAAAGAATACTGCTGTTAATTCATTTTAAAGAAATTAATATTTGTCTTAATACCAAAGTGTGAATGTTCAATAATAACTGCAAATTTTCTCGTCCCATTTTTATCTGTGTTTGAAAATATAAACATCATTATTTGCACATTCATGTGAATTATCTTGTACACAAACAATTCTGTATGAAAAACAATCCTCTCATACTTTGAAAGCTCTTTTGAGAAAATCCAAATTTGCATTTATTTCTATGTGTGGCAACGCATTTAACGCATCCCTTTTGAGTTAACAGAAAAATACATTTGTTTTATAACATCAGTTAGGTAGTAATTCATTTGTTTTCTAATATTTCAAACTTAGACAAAAATCTTTCACTCTTAAAAGGCAGTGGAGTATTTGTTTTGGGGCTTAGTTCAGTGAGGTGAAGTTCAAAAAAGGAAAATGATGAGTCATCATGTTTTTCTCCACTAATGGAAAATATGGCCTTGTGCTCCTGTGATGAAAGGCAGGTGAGGGTCAGTGTCAAGGAGAAACATCCAAAGTCAGGCTCTTCTGCCAAGATTCAGGGCAGTGGCAATATTCATCACTAAAGGACCCGGCAACTTCATTAACGTTTCACTCTCAAGATGTTTCAGGAATTCAGTGAAATTCGTAAGAACATTTTCCATTTAAGTAAAAAGGTAAAAATTGCCCCCCACCAACTTCTAAAATGGTTAAATAAAATTTGTATTATTTATTATATTCAAATATAGAAGGTTGGGGGTACAGTCATGAAAGAAAGAATTAATTTCCTACATAAGTAGCCACCTGGAACCCATAAACTCACTGCAGGAAACTTATGTGTGTGTTCAGTCGCCTTCTACTCTTTGCAGCCCCCACGGTCTGTCGCCAAGCTCCTCTGTCTGTGGAATTTTCCAGGCAAGAATACTGGAGTGAGTTGCCCCCCATTCCCTACTCCAGGGGATTTTCCCCAACCCAGGGACTGAAATTTGAGTCTTTTGTCTCCTTCATTTTAAAAGGTGGATTCTTTGTCACTAGCACCACTTGGGAAGACACTATTGTGTAAAATGCTTTGCTAACTGATAATGTGTAATATAGGGTTTCCCTCATGCCAGATAAAAAATCTGTGTGCAATGCAGGAGACCTGGGTTCAATCCCTGGATTGGGAAGATCCAGGGAGAAGATCCGGCTGGGGAAGAGCATGGTTTCCCACTCCAGTATTCTTGCCTGGAGAATTCCATCAACAGATGGAAATGACAACTCACTCCAGTGTTCTTGCCTGGGAAATCCCATGGACAGAGGAGCCTGGTGGGCTACAGTCCATGGGGTTGCATAGAGTCGGACATGACTTAGTGACTAAACAACACAATTTACTGATATACTCCATTGACTTTCCTATATGTGCTTTAAAATGCAAAGTAATCTCTTCTCTGCCCCACTATGCAATCCTCTGAAAGTATACATATTTTTTAGTATGCTTTCCTAAAATGAAGTACACTTTTGTGTGACTATCTAGAGTACACCTAATAAGCAAAATCATTTTTTCAAAAGTTGTCTTTAAACAGTTTATAAAGAAGCAACATGCTTTGCTATGCACCTGAAAATATCACAACACTATTAATCAGCTATCCTCCAACATAAAAGAAAAACTGGAGCCTATTATACAGAGTGAAGTAAGCCAGAAAGAAAAACACCAATACAGTATACTAACGCATATATATGGAATTTAGAAAGATGGTAACAATAACCCTGTGTACGAGACAGCAAAAGAGACACTGATGTATAGAACAGTCTTATGGACTCTGTGGGAGAGGGAGAGGGTGGGAAGATTTGGGAGAATGGCATTGAAACATGTAAAATATCATGTATGAAATGAGTTGCCAGTCCAGGTTCGATGCACGATACTGGATGCTTGGGGCTGGTGCACTGGGACGACCCAGAGGGATGGAATGGGGAGGGAGGAGGGAGGAGGGTTCAGGATGGGGAACACATGTAAACCTGTGGCGGATTCATTTTGATATTTGGCAAATCTAATACAGTTATGTAAAGTTTAAAAATAAAATAAAATTAAAAAAAAAAAAAAAAATTCCACCAACAAAAAAAAAAAAAAAAGAAAAAGTTAAAAAAAATAATACTAAATGAAGAATCAGAATGAGCTTTAAGAATGTTTCTAAATCAATATTTGCTTTACAAACAGGTGACTTTTCCAGTTCTAAATTCAAAGCAGTATAGTATTGGCACTGCTTTCTGATGAAGAGGAAAGAGAGCCAGTAGAGGCATTTAAGTTTGTCTTTGCAGGAGTCATCTTGTCTTATAAATTAATATATACTAATAAAATAGTAAAACATAAACTGTAAATGAGTATAACATACTAAACATAAACTATAATATAAATACTAAATATAATGCTAACTATAAATATAAAATACTATAAATAAAATATGAACTATAATGTAAAATACTAAAATACAAACTATAACATAAACTAATATATACTAACATAATACTGAAATATAAATTAATCCCAAGTAGAGATTCTGGAAAATTATCTTATGCAGCAACAGATAGCCTTACAAATGGTCAAAAAGAAGATATACAAATTTTCATTACTAATATTAAAACTACATACATAAATGAAGGGGCTTCCCTGGTGGCTCAGCTGGTAAAGAATCTGCCTGCAATGTGGGAGACCTGGGTTCGAGTCCTGGGTCAGGAAAATCCCTGGAGAAGGGAATGGCAACCCACCCAGTATTCTTGCCTGGAGAATTCCACGGACAGAGGAGCCTGGTGGGCTACAGTCCATGGGTCGCAAAGAGTCAGACACGACTGAGCGACTAACACTTTCACTTTACTTTCATACATAAATGTATCAGCATTTGGAAATGCTGCTTTAGCCAATGGTTACCATGGCAGGGCAGATGGTAGCTAAAGCATTTCAAAAAAAAAAAAAAAAGCTGAAGACATTTAAGTTTATAAATTCCTTAATCAGAAGTGAATTCCAATGTCTCTCCCACAGTGGCATGGAAAGCAGAATCCTAATTGGATTTAGCAGGGAAGACTTAGTTCAGATGATTCTTTTTCCATTGTATGAATAACTGTTGGCATAGGTCATTACAGTCTGTAAATCTCAAGTTTTCCTTTTGTAAATCAGACTGTTAACAACAGATCCACAGCATTATTGTAGATTCATAAATATTAAATTATATAACATATGCAAAATGCCTATTGCAAACTATGGAAGATAATGGATGCCTGAAAGTGTCTTTTAATTTTTACATCTTCTTTGATGTAAATACTATTTCTGTATTATCGAATGTAAAGGTACCTTTGTTATAGTCTTCATGCCTACAAAAGGAATAAAGGTTTATATTTTAATCATTTTAAAGTTAAATATAAATGCTGTTGTTGCTTAGTCACTAAGTCATGTCTGATTTTTTGAGATCCCATGGACTGTAGCCTACCCATGTGATTTCTCAGGCAAGAACACTGGAGTGGATTGCTATTTCCTTCTCCAGGGTATCTTCCCGACCCAGGGATTGAACCCATGTCAGGGTCCTGTTTTTCCTGAATTGGCAGGCAGATTCTTTATTACTGCACCACCTGGGAAGCCCCCAAATGCAGTCCTTTAAAAGTCATCATATTTGATGTTTCATTTTATAGATATTGTCTAGTACATTTTTATTAGTTTTCAGACGCATGGAGAAAGTGAAATAAAGCTGTGAGAGTAGTTCTAGTCTTTGTTAGAGCAGCTGACGAGATATTTCCCAAGATCAGCATTTCCTGTGGATGTTATGTCATTGCTATAAAGAGGCACTTCATATCAACCCTGTGTCACTGATGGGATTGTACTCAAGGGTTATGATGTTTTCACACTGAAAACGTACACATGTATCACTGCAAATATTCAAGTAAAGAATGCCAATGGGGAGGCAAAGAAGTCATAAGTCAGACATTAAAGGACGAAGCAATCCAATGAAAACCACAGCACTTTAACGCCATGTAAGTACATTCAGATAATGCTCCAGAAGTTATCAAATTATCCTAGAAGTCAATTTTCTCCTTAGAGCTTCAGGAAATCACCATTGTTAATGGTGGGAGATAATCACAGGAAAGTAAGATTTCTTCAGGCATCACCTGGTGTTCTTCCCCTCTGAATATCATAATTGGTTCTCCAGAGGAAGCATTTTTATGTTTACTTGACTTATTCCACAACAGCAAAGTGGCTCAGATGGTAAAGAATCTGCCTGGAAGGCAGGAGACTTGGGTTCCATCCTGGGGATGGGAAGATCCGCTGGAGAAGAGAAAGGCTACCCACTGCAGTTTTCTTGTCTGGAGAATTCCATACACAGGGGACCCACATGGGCTACACTCCATGGAGTTGCAGAGTCGGATACAACTGTGGGTGACTAACCCTTTCATTTCAACTTACTCTACAACAGCAAGTAAAGGAATACAAAACAAAATTTTTGTAGGCAAAAATAATGAATCCAATTGATCTAAGCAAAGCTTAGAATAGATCCCAGAACAAGCTTTTTAATTACTTATTTCAATCTATCTCTTTCCTAGGACACAAAAACTGATCATTTAAACAAAAATGAATTCCTAAATGTAAACGTGACTCCCCTTTAGTAAAGACTCAGTTCAGTTGCTCAGTCGTGTCTGACTCTTTGCCACCCCATGGACTGCAGCACGCCAGGTCTCCCTGTCCATCATCAACTCCCAGAGTTTACTCAGACTCATATCCATTGAGTTGGTGATCCCATCCAACAATCTCATCTTCTGTCATCCTCTTCTCCTCCTGCCTTCTTCTCCTTCTGCCTCCTGCCTCCTCAATCTTTCCCAGCATGAGGGTTTTTTCCAATGAGTCAATTCTTCACATCAAGTGGCCAAAGTATTGGAGCTTCAGCATCAGTCCTTCCAATGAACACCCAGGACTGATCTCCTTTAGGATGGACTGGTTGGATCTCCTTGCAGTCCAAGTGACTCTCAAGAGTCTTCTTCAACACCAGAGTTCAAAAGCATTAGCTCTTCAGTGCTCAGCTTTCTTTATAGTCCAACTCTCACATCCATATGTGACTACTGGAAAAACCATAGCCTTGACTAGATGGACCTTTGTTGGCAAAATAATGTCTCTGCTTTTTAATATGCTTTCTAGGTTGGTCATAGCTTTTCTTCCAAGGAGTAAGCGTCTTTTAATTTCACGGCTGCAGTTACCATCTACAGTGATATTGGAGCACCAAAAAATAAAGTTTATCACTGTTTCCATAATTTCTCCATCTATTTGCCATGGAGTGATGGGACCAGATGCCATGCTTGTAGTTTTTTGAATGTTGAGTTTTAGTCAGCTTTTTCACTCTCTTTCACTTTCATCAAGAGGCTCTTGAGTTCCCCTTCACTTTCTGCCATAAGGGTGGTGTCATCTGCATATCTGAGGTTATTGATATTCCTCCTGGCAATCTTGATTCCAGCTTTTGCTTTATCCAGCCTGGCATTTTGTATGATGTACTCTTCATAGAAGTTAAATAAGTGGGGTGACAATATACAGCCTTGATGAGTCCTTTCCCGATTTGGAACCAGTCTGTTGTTCCATGTCCAGTTCTAACTGTTGCTTCTTGACCTGCATACAGCTTTCTCAGGAGGCAGGTCAGGTGGTCTGGTATTCCCATCTCTTAAAGAATTTTCCACAGTTTATTGTGATCCACAAGGTCAAAGGCTTTGGCATTGTCAATAAAGCAGAGGTAGATGTTTTTCTGGAACTCTCTTGCTTTTTGTATGATTCAGTGGATGTTGGTAATTTGATCTCTGGTTCCTCTGCCTTTTCTAAATCCAGACTGAACATCTGGAAGTTCACGGTTCACATACTGTTGAAGCATGGCTTGGAGAATTTTGAGCATTACTTTGCTAGCGTGTGAGATGAGTGCAATTGTGTGGTAGTTTGAGAATTCTTTGGCATTGTCTTTCTTTGGAATTGGAATGAAAACTGACCTTTTCCAGTCCTGTGGCCACTGCTGAGTTTTCGACATTTGCTGGCATATTGAGTGCAGCACTTTCACAGCATCTTTTAGGATTTGAAATAGCTCAACTGGAATTCCATCACCTCCACTAGCTTTGTTCGTAGTGATGCTTCCTAAAGCACACTTGACTTTGCATTCCAGGATGTCTGGCTCTAGGTGAGTGATCACACTATAGTGGTTAGTAAAGACCATTACACAGTAAATTAAATTCTTTCTACTATTTAAAATGATACATAAATACAACAAGTTCTCCCATGACATTTATGGTGGTAATGAACCTAGTGTAATTTTTTTAATCTAAATTTCTAAATGTGATATTAGACTGTTTTAAAGTATAGGAAAGATATGATACAAAGGAGATCAAACCCATCAATTTTAAAGGAAATCAACCCTGAATATTCATTGGAAGGATTGATGCCTAAGCTAAAGCTCCAATACTTTGGCCGCCTGATGTGAAGGGTGGACTCACTGGAAATTATCCTGATGCTGGGAAAGATTGAGGGAAGGAGGAGAAGGAGGCAGCAGAGGATGAGATGGTTAGATGGCATCACTGACTCAATGTGCTTGAGTTTGAGCAAACTCCAGGAGATAGTGAAGGACAGGGAAGCCTGGCATGTTGCACTTCATGGTGTTGCAAAGGGTTGTACATGACTGAGCAATGAAACATATGATGAAGTGAATACTCATGAACCCAACCAGAGGCTTAAGAGCTGGAGTGTTACCAGTACTTTTATGTTTCTACCTGTGTGCAGCTGTGTCCCATATTCTGTCTGTCCACTTTCTCCCCAAAGTAAACATGATATTCAGTTTTATGTTGATCATTCTCACAGTTTTTAAGCATCAGTTTCCCTCTTACGTCTGTTACAGGTTACTAACAAACACTGTTTGATATTGGGTTAACCAAAATGTTCATTTGGGTTTTTCTGCAACATCTTACGTTCACCAAATGAACTTTTTGGTCAACCCAGTATTTGTAAAACTGTAATTATCCTGGATGTTGTATTTTGAGACTTGTTTTCTCGCTCAATATGTTTCTATGATTCATCTACGTTGCTGAACCCAGCTTTAGTTTATTTTGTTCTCATTCATCTAAAATGTCCTGCTGTATGTCTGTGTCACTATTTTTCCACTGTATTTTTAGAGCTGTTGGGGTTGTTTCTATGTTATGCTACTTTATACAGTACTTCCACATCTTTGGTCTCCATGTGCAAGGGTTTTGGTATGACTTGATGTTTAATGCCCAAATTGTTGATTCATGAGTAATGCAACCTGAAACAAAATAATGAAAAATTTCTCACAAGTGGTTGTACAGTTTTAGCTTCCCAACAACAATTATAACAGTTTGTTGACATAAATACTTGATGGCACTTGGCAATAATTTTAAAGCTTGATAATGCCAAGTCCTGATAATACTGTGTCTCACTGGGGTTGACCAAGGAGTAACAACTGCCCATATTTTTTTTTACCTATTGAACTTCAGCTTGAGCAAACTTTAAGTCCACCTTCTCTCGTCACCATAGGCACCTAAACTTTGGTTTGTCACCAAATTTGATCAAGTACTGAATCACGAATGTGGTAGACCATACCTGCTCCCCACCCTCAACAGCTCATTCTGAGAACTTTATTTCTTCCTCAATGATTATTTTATCCAAGACAGATGTGTACTCTGTTTCTCTGCTAATTTTTTGCAGGTGTTTTAATGGTAACTAATAAGTAATAAAATGCTTAGAAATACATTAAACATATAAAATCTTAAACTCCAAAGAACTGTAGGAAGAGAAAACACACACAAAAAAAAAACACTAAGAAACTGCTCTGAAAAAAATTTAATATATGTGCTGGTTTGACATTTCTTAACAATGGAGTCAAATTATTAAATCATTGACAATCAGTATTTTGTTTATATGTTGATGAACTTAATTCAAAGATGAATTTGGATGAAACAAATTGCTTTTTTAAGGGATAAAATAGTGATGTCCTCTTTTTCTTATTAAACTTGATTAACTTCCAGTTATGGAAAAAATACACATAATATCTCTATAAGAGAAGTTCAGAACAATTTAACTTTTTAAAACTATGAGCTAAAACTATAGTCTAAGCTTATATGTAACAACAACAACAACAACAAAAATTGGTGGGGAGAAGGGGCTTTACAAATGGACCTTGCTGGGTTTATTTTTTTCTTAATACTCTTGAAATTTAAAATTAAAATTTGTACATTTTAAATTGCTGCAAATAGGGTGATAAAATATTTCATTTCCAACCCTACTGAATGACCTCATCTCTGTATCTATAGGCATAGATTTAACAGTTGAAAATTGGTCTAAAATGCTTAAGAACATTCAAGTAAAGCAGTTATCCTCCAATTAAAAATAAATTTTAAAATAGAATATTAAAATTACTTGGTAAAATGTATCCAACATTTATCTAAAACTGAAACTATAAACACTTTCTATTTTTTAAAACAACTTATAATTTAAAATATTTATTTACTAGATTGTCAAAATTTTGAAGAGTTAAAGTTAGCTGTGAGTTACCCCATTTTAAAGAGGGGCATACAATCTGCCATCCTTAAAGTTACATAGTTTGTGGAAAACTACTTCATGAGTCAGTGGAGAAGCAGAATTAAAATTCAAGGTGCTTACCTCTTAGCCTAATTGATCCATTACAGAGTAGTATAACAATATAGTTTTTTTTTTTTTTTAAGTTTACATGTATCTGTGGATACTGGTGGAAGGGAAATTAAATGATAAAAATCAGTATCTTCCTGACCATAAAAGAGTTTCAATAAACATATAAAGAAATTATGTGTATGTACCTCATGTTGTTATACCTGTCAGTTTTATGATATAAAAGAGAAAACATTAAATATTTCATTTTAGAATCATTTAATCTTTTCAAGGGGCTTCCCTGGTGGCTCAGACAGTAAAGAATCTGCCTGCAATGTGGGAGATGCAAATCAATCCCTGGCTACCGGATGCAGTATTCTTGCCTGGAGAATCCCATGAACAGAGGAGCCTGGTTGGCTACAGTCCATGGGGTACGAGAAAACGAAATCATCCTTGTTTTAAAATATTTTACAAATAAAATACTTTGAGTGATTTCAAGTATTGTATTCATTAAGTGGATAAATTAAAACCTGAGGTCTGCTTACCACTCAAATTTAATTTCCCAAGGCAGACTGAATTCTCAAGTAGGACCAAATCCTTAATCAACTGCTTTACAGACACCCTGTTTGAAATTTCTCATTTCTGCTTCTTTCCTTATACTGTACATTTTTTCTTGGGACCCTCTGCCCATCTTCTGTGTTTATTTAAATTCTAATCATCCCCCAGGCAAAGTTAAAATTGGCTCCTTAACAAAACCTTGCAGCTAATTCTGTGTGTGCCCATTTCTTCCCCACAATTTTTGAACTCTGCACTGTCAATTGCACTCATCTGACTAATCACTTTTTGAAATTTTTAATGTTGTCACACAAATATTTACATTTCCAATACTAACAGAGTATCCTTACTTAGCTGATGATGATTGTCTATATTTTGTGTGGAAGTATATACATAATTCAAATTAGCTTATGCCTTATGTCCATAATTTATCATTAGCATGTTTCATTTTCACATAAAACATACTACTTAAAGAATGAATTTGTTCTTTTAGGTGATTAACACATCGCTTCTGTAATAAATCAACCTAGGACCTGTTGCTATTAATATACTGATAAACATAAGAGGCTTATGCATTATTTTTTAAGAAAGTGCACAGACTATAAGAAGGATATTGCTTCTTTTACTTTTCCCACATACCTAGTTGTTTTTCAGGTGCTAAGCTGTATCTGACTTTTTGTGACCCCATGGACTGTAGCCCACCAGGCTCCTCTGTTCATGTGATTCTTAGGCAAGAATACTGGAGTGGGTTGCCATTCCCTTCTCCAGGGGATCTTCCTGACCCAGGGATCGAACTTGGGTATTCTGAATTGCAGGCTGATTCTTTACCAATGAACCACCAGAATATATATATTCAATAGTTACCTAAAATATATATTGAATAGTTACATATATATATATATTTATATGAATCACTTTGTTGTATACCCTATGTTATCACAATACTGCAAATCAACTGTTTTTCAAAAATTTTAGTTATCTTGAATGTCCTCATAATCTAATGAGCCAAGTAGGAAACTGATTTGGAATAGGAATAAAAATACCATCCTACAGAAATATAAAAGAAATTCCAGAAAAGAAAATTAAAAGGCAAACTTTTAAAAAATAGTTCAGTTCAGTTGCTCAGTCATGTCTGACTCTGCAACCCCATGGAATGCAGCATGCCCAGCTCCCCTGTCCATCACCAACTTCTGGAGCTTGTTCAAACTCACATCCATCAAGTCGGTGATGCCATTCAACCATCTCATCCTCTGTTGTGCCCTTCTCTTCATGCCTTCAATCTTTCCCAGCATCAGGGTATTGTCCACTGAGTCAGTTCTTCACAACAGGTGGCCCAAGTATTGGACCTTCAGCTTCAGCATCAGTCCTTCCAATGAATATTCAGGACTGATTTCCTTTAGGATGGACTGGTTGGATCTCCTTGCAGTCCAAGGGACTCTCAAGAGTCTTCTTCAACACCCCAGTTCAGAAGCATCAATACTTTGGCACTCAGCTTTCCTTATGGTCCAACTCTCACATGCATACACGACTACTGGAAAAACCATAGCTTTGACTAGACAGACCTTTGTTGGCAAAGTAATGTCTCTGCTTTTTAATATGCTGTCTAGGTTGGTCATAGCTTTTTAAAAGTTATTTAGCTCAAATACTTTTTTTTTTAAGTCTGACATTTATCTAATAGTACACATGATATCTGGAGAAGGAAATGGCAACCCACTCCAGTATTCTTGTGGGGAGAATCCCATGGACAGAGGAGCCTGGTGGGCTACAGTCCACGGGGTCACAGGAGTTGGACACGACCTAGCGACTATAGCACCATACATAATATCGGGGTTCCCTGGTGGCTCAGGAGTAAAAACACTGCCTGCAAATGCAGAAGAATCAGGTTTGATCCCTGGGTCAGGAAAATCCCCTGGAGAAGGAAATGGCAACCCACTCCAGTATTCTTGCCTAGAGAATCCCATAAACAGCAGAGCCTGGCAGGTTACAGCCCATGGTGTGACAAGAGTTGGACAAGACTCCACAACTAAACAACAATATATATGATACTACACTTTCTTCAACTTTAATTTTTACTACTTCTATAAATTGTATCAATAAAACTTTGTCTCCTGAAAGAAGTTTTGCAGCTTTCAAATGCTGTGAAAACATACAGAAGCCCACGTATAAAGCCTGTGGATGGAGGCTTTTAGCTTTTGATATTTTGAAATTTACTACTTCTCACATATTAACACCTCTGCACATTCAGAGGTGTATATTTTGAAGTACTTCTGCAGTCTGAAAAACTTTCTCATATCTGCATTAGATAAAAATATTTTAGAATAGAAAACACTGCCAAGAGCATTCAGCAAGATCCAGCCACATTCAACCCCTGAAAGTAAGGATCGTAGGATTTGATGTCATCTCTCATTGCATAGAAAAGAAAGTGAAGTCACTCAGTCATGTCCAACTCTTTGCGACCCCATGGACGGTAGCCTGCCAGGCTTCTCCATCCATGGGATTTTCCAGGCAAGAATAATGGAGTGGGTTTCCATTTCCTTCTTCAGGGGATCTTCCTGACCCAGGGATCGAATCTGGGTCTATCCTTGCATAGATATCAAGTACTTTATAGCTAATGTAACTATTTCTAGGTTGTCAGCTTCTTAGGTATCATCATGTCATTATGAATTTATAGGAAAGTCAAAATACTTTAGCACTGACAAAACCAATAAACTGGTTAAGGACATTTCTCTCAGATTTTGACATCAGAAATGCTTCTTGTACTTCAAGAGGCACCTGAAGTTAGTATTTAATGTAAAATATATGTGGTTAGTCCAATAATTTATTTAGTGGCCACAAATTCATAGCAGATGCTCAGTCAGAACTGCAATTGTATGATTGAGATACAAGCTTTTTAACGTTTTATTTTATTTTTATGAAAGGAGCATTAATAGGAAATACAGAGTAGAAGAAGAGGATAGCATATATAAGACAGAGAATTACATATGGGTGACACTTCTTAGTTAAAAAAAAGAGAGAGAGAAATAGTATTCCTGGTGGATCATGGCATCTAGTCCCAACATTTCATGGCAAACAGAAGGGGAAAAAGTGGAAACAGTGACAGATTTTATTTTCTTGGGCTCCAAAATCACCACAGATGGTGACTGCAGCCATGAAATTAAAAGATGCTTGCTCCTCAGAAGAAAAGCTATGCCAAACCTAAAACAGCATATTAAAAAGCAGAAACATCACTTTGCCAAAGGTCCATTCAGTCAAAGCTACGGTTTTTCCAGCAGTCGTGTACAGATGTGAGAGCTGGACCATAAAGAAGGCTGAGCACCAAAGAATTGATACTTTCAAATTGTGACACTGAAGAAGACTCTTACGAGTCTGCTGGACAGCAAGGAGATCCAACCAGTCAGTCCTAAAGGAGATCAACCCTGAATATTCATTGGAAGGAGTGAAGCTGAAGCTCCAATACTTTTGCCACCTTATGCGAAAAGCCAACTCATTGAAAAAGATTCCGATGCTGGGAAAGATTGAAGGCAAAAGAAGAAGGGGTGGCAGAGGATGAAATAGTTAGATAGCATTCAGTTCAGTTCAGTTGCTCAGTCGTGTCTGACTCTTTGCGACCCTGTGAATCACAGCTCGCCAGGCCTCCCTATCCATCACCAACTCCCAGAGTTCATTCAGACTCACGTCCATCGAGTCAGTGATGCCATCCAGCCATCTCATCCTCTGCATAGCATTACCAACTCAATAGATATGAATTTAAGCAAACTCTGGGAGATAATGGAGGACAGGGAGCCTGGTGTGCTGCAGTTGAACATGACTCAGTGACTAAACAACAACCCATTTCTCCCGGAAGAATTGGCTTCTGATGGAAGGGTTCTTTAGTCATCAGAGCAGAAGGTAAAGAAGAGAGAGTGGATGGCATCCATCATGAACTTGGGAGATGAACAGATGATTAAATACTTATCCGAGGGAGCCTGTTTTCTTTATGAAATATAAAATAACATCTCCTGTTGCTCAGATAAACCAAGCATGGTCCCAACTCATAGTATCAGTACTTGCTGCTTCTTTCATATGAAACTACCCAGACCTGGGTAATGGCATGGATTGCTCCCTCCCTTGCCAACTGTACTCAAGTGACAAGATGCTTTCCCTCACCGTCCTATGCAAAAGGCGTGATCATCATATCCTATCTCCCATGACTCATCTCCATCTCCCCTGATTGATCACCATCTAGTATATGAATCCTTCCTTATGAATGGACCATAATCTGTACGAGAGCGCAAACTCTCTACAAAGCTTGAGTCACACGTATACCCAGCACCCAGAACCACCAATGCCTGGCCAATAGGTGCTCAATAAATATTCTGCTACTGGTAGAGAGGATACAGAGAGGAGAGAAGGCTGTTCAGAAGAGTTGAAAAGGTTTGAAATGGAAAGGTGTGGAGGCAGTGTGAAAGCAGGAGATGTGGGGTCAGTTTTCCAGGCAATTTGAGGACTGATTTCAGCCCCTGGTGATACAGTGATCACGCATTGATGGTAGCACCATTTTCCATGTTTCATTAATTTCTCCAGATATACTTCAATTATTTGGCTCAGCATGGATAAGGCCAGAAATGGAAGAAAATAACATAAAGTGATATTACAGGATAGCATAGGTTAGATAGCAAATTTAAAAAAAAGGCATTATCATTGAACAGTAAAACCTATAGTTGGTAGAATTTAAGTAGTGCCTTAAAGGAAGTTATGCATCTTAGTTTTAATAGACGAAGGAGATTGGTATCCTGGGTTTAAGGGGGAAAAATAAACAGGTGCAAAGCAATTTCTCTGTACACCAACAATGGGACTTTTATTGCAATTCTCACTTATTTTTATAATTGTAACTTGAAAGCAAATGTGCTAACTTCTTTCATATTGTCATGTGACAGTTCAGAAGCCATAAATTTCTAGTTTAGTTTAGCACATACACACACATACTCACACATGTTCTAATTAATCAAAAATAACTTAAAACATGTCGAGCTCCTCTTCTTGCAGAAAGAAGAATAAATATGTGTGGAGTTACTGGTAGCAGGTGTGGGAGCTTACAGAGGAAATGCTGAAAAATGGTTATCTATTAAGAGGAAACCACTTAAGCAAATATATCACACTTAAATTCCTGAACTTTATATGACCAATAAGTAACAGTTCAATAAACACAGAGTCAAGAAAACCACTGTAAACTAGTGACATGTGACCATCTCTTGCCTTTTCCTTATTTTTAAGCTCCCTAAGGTAATTCCAATGTGTCTGCAGTCACTATATTTTGGACCCTATAAGCAAGCACCAGGCATAATGCAAATGGGAGCTACAAATTCCATTCAGAGCTCCTAACCTTCAGTCTCTACTCACTCCAGTGATTCTATGACTTGATCACCTATATCATTGACCGTATGTGAGTGACAGGTAGCATTAGGTGAGATGACGGTTTCAGAAAGTGTAGAGCACTGATACTCCTCTTTCTCTAGAAGGGTGCAAAACCATGTTATCCCAAGGTCAGTTCTGTCGCTCAGCTGAGTCCAACTCTGCGACCCCATTGACTGCAGCACGCCAGTCTTCCCTGTCCATCACCAACTCCTGGAGCTTGCTCAAACTCATGTCCAGTGAGTTTGAGAAGGCTCACACCATTCACCCATCTCATCCTCTGTCATCCCCTTCTTCTCCTGCCTTCAATCTTTCCCAATATCAGGGTTTTTTCCAATGAGTCAGTTCTTCACATCAGGTGGCCAAAGTATTGGAGTTTCAGCTTTAGCATCGGTCCTTCCAATGAATATTCAGGACTGATTTCCTTTAGGATGGACTTGTTGGATCTCCTTGAAGTCCAAGGGACTCTCAACAGTCTTCTCCAACACCACAGTTCAAAAGCATAAATTCTTCAGTGCTCAGGTTTTCTTTATAATCCAACTCTCACATCCATACGTGACTACTGGACATGACTACTCTGACCCCAAGCTCAGAGAGAAATAAATGCTTTGGTGGTGGTGGTTTAGCTGCTAAGTCATGTCCAACTCTTGTGACCCCATGGACTATACCCCGCCAGGCTCTTCTGTCCATGGAATTTCCCAGGCAACAATACTACAGTGGGTATTCGTTCCTTCTCCAGGGGATCTTCCAACCCCATTATCAAATCCAGGTCTCCCACATTTCAGGCAGATTCTTTACCAATTGAACCACCAGAGAAGCCCATCAAATGCTTTCCTTCATGTAAAAAACCCACTTATATTCACTCCTTTTCTCAAATCAGTGTTAAGGCATTGTTCATATTATGTTTATATAATAATGTGGGTTGTTTCCTGAAACACACATTATGTATCGAATTCTGCATTTCCCCTAAAAATACTGCATCATGTATAAGAATTGACTGGCCCATGGTGTATCTACTGGGGATTATTATTGCAATAATTAAAGTATGACATGCAGATAATACCACCCTTATAGCAGAAAGCAAAGAACTAAAGAGCCTCTTGATGAAAGTGAAAGAGGAGATTGAAAAAGTTGGCTTAAAACTTTACATTCAGAAAACTAAGATCATGGCATCTGATCCCATCACTTCATGGGAAATAGATGGGGAAACAGTGACAGACTTTAGTTTTTGGGGCTCCAAAATCACTGCAGATGGTGCATGCAGCCATGAAATTAAAAGACGCTTACTCTTGGAAGGAAAGTTATGACCAACCTAGATAGCATATTCAAAAGCAGAGACATTACTTTGCCAACAAAGGTTCGTCTAGTCAAAGCTATGATTTTTCCTGTGGTCATGTATGGATGTGAGAGTTGGACTGTGAAGAAGGTTGAGCGCCAAAGAATTGATGCTTTTGAACTGTGGTGTTGGAGAAGACTCTTGAGTGTCCCTTGGACTGCAAAGAGATCCAACCAATCCATTCTGAAGGAGATGAGCCCTGGGATTTCTTTGGAAAGAATGATGCTAAAGCTGAAGCTCCAGTACTTTGGCCACCTCATGCGAAGAGTTGACTCATTGGAAAAGACTCTGATGCTGGGAGGGATAGGGGGCAGGAGGAGAAGGGGACGACAGAGGATGAGATGGCTGGATGGCATCACTGACTCTATGGACATGAGTCTGAGTGAACTCTGGGAGTTGGTGATAGAGAGGGAGGCCTGGTGTGCTGCGATTCATGGGGTCGCAAAGAGTCGGACATGACTGAGTGACTGATCTGACCTGATCTGAGACAGCATATTAAAAAGCAGAGACATTACTTTGCCAACAAAGGTCTGTCTAGTCAAAGCTATGGTTTTTCCAGTAGTCATGTATGGATGTGAGAGTTGGACTATAAAGAAAGCCGAGTGCCAAATAATTGATGCTTTTGAACTGTGGTGTTGAAGAAGACTGTTGAGAGTCCCTTGGACTGCAAGGAGATCCAACCAGTCCATACTAAAGCAAATCAGTCCTGAATATTCATTGGAAGGACTGATGCTGAAGCTGCAATACTTTGGCCACCTGACGCGAAGAACTGACTCATTGGGAAAGACTCTGATGCTGGTAAAGATTAAAGGTGGGAGGAGAAGGGGACAATGGAGGATGAGATGGCTGGATGGCATCACCGACTTGGTGGACATGAGTAAATTCCGGGAGTTGGTGATGGACAGGGAGGCCTGGCATGCTGCAATCCATGGGGTCACCAAGTCAGACATGACTGAGTGACTGAACTGAATTGAAAGTGTGAAAGCAAAAGGGTTAGTCATTCAGTCGTGTCCAACTCTCTGTGAGCCTGTGGGCTTAGCCCGCCAGACTCCTCTGTCCATGGGATTTCCCAGGCAAGAATACTCGAGTGGGTAGCTGTTCCCTTCACCAGGGGATCTTCCAGACCCAAGGAATGAAACTCGGGTCTCCTTCACTGCAGGCAGATTCTATACTGTCTGAGCCACCAGGAAAGCCCAGGCTGTCCTCCAGAGGATCTTCCTGACCCAGGAATCAAACACATGTCTCTTGTGTCTCCTGCATTGGCAGGTAGATTCTTTACCACTAGCACCACCTGGGAAGCTCAATAATTACATATATGATTACAAAACTACTGAAGCATAATTTCAGTCACAGAATGGATTTTCAAGGTAAATAGTATAATATTGGGTGGTCCAGTTTGGAATGAAAATCTCTATCTCAGGAGTTTAATTTCTAGTTTTAAGAAGCCATACTGAAATATAACACAAGTATTTCATCTTCAGAGCTCTTACATTCAGCCAGATAAGAGTTTATCAGATGGGAATGTCTTACCATAGGTATATCCAAAATGTAACCTTACCATGCTTGAAATAATCAATAATATCTGGTTTGATCAATTATAAAAAAATTGAGAAATTTTTCTAAAGTAGTTAGATATACACTCTCTGTTATTTATAAGTTGAGTTGAAAGTTATTTTAAATGGCATTAAAATAAAATGGAAGATCAATTTATACTTGTGTGTGCATACATATATTTCAGTTCAGTTGCTCAGTTGTGTCCAACTCTTTTGACCCCACGAACTGCAGCATGACAGGCCTCCCTGTCCATCACCAACTCCCCGAGTCCACCCAAACACATGTCCATTGAGTCAGTAATGCCATCCAATCATCTCATCCTCTGTCATCCCCTTCTCCTCCTGCCCTCAATCTTTCCCAGTATCAGGATCTTTTATAATGAGTCAGCTCTTCACATCAGGTGGCCAAAGTACTGGAGTTTCAGCTTCAACATCAGTCCTTCCAATGAACACCAAGGACTGATCTCCTTTAGGATGGACTGGTTGGATCTCCTTGCAGTCCAAGGGACTCTCAAGAGTCTTCTCTTACACCACAGTTCAAAAGCATCAATTCTTTGGTGCTCATCCTTCTTTATAGTCCAACTCTCACATCCATACATGACCACTGGAAAAACCATAGCTTTGACTTGACAGAACTTATTTGGCAAAGTAATGTCTCTGCTTTTCAATATGCTATCTAGGTTGGTCATAATTTTCCTCCCAAGGAGTAAGCGTCTTTTAATTTCATGGCTGCAATCACCATCTACAGTGATTTCGGAGCCCAGAAAAATAAAGTCAGCCACTGTGTCCACTGTTTCCCCATCTATTTGCCATGAAGTGATGGGACCAGATGCCATGATCTTCGTTTTTTGAATGTTAACCTTTAAGCCAACTTTTTCACTCTCCTCTTTTACTTTCATCAAGAAGTTCTTTAGTTTTTCTTCACTTTCTGCCATAAAGGTGGTGTTGTCTGCGTATCTGAGGTTATTGATATTTCTCCCAGCAATCTTGATTCCAGCTTGTGCTTCTTCCAGCCCAGCGTTTCTCATGATGTACTCTGCATAGAAGTTAAATAAGCAGGGTGACAATATGCAGCCTTGATGTACTCCTTTTCCTATTTGGAACCAGTCTGTTGTTCCATGTCCGGTTCTAACTGTTGCTCCCTGACTTGCATACAGGTTTCTCAAGAGGCAGATCAGGTGGTCTGGTATTCCCATCTCTTTCAGAATTTTCCACAGTTTATTGTGATCCACACAGTCAAAGGCTTTGGCATAGTCAATAAAGCAGAAACAGATGTTTTTCTGGAACTCTTTCACTTTTTCAATGATCCAGTGGATGTTGGCAATTTGATCTCTGGTTCCTCTGCCTTTTCTAAAACCAACTTGAACATTAGGAAGTTCACGGTTCACATATTGCTGAAGCCTGGCTTGGAGAATTTTGAGCATTACTTTACTAGCGTGTGAGATGAGTGCAATTGTGCAGTAGTTTGAGCATTCTTTGGCACTGCCTTTCTGTGGGATTGGAATGAAAACTGACCTTTTCCAGTCCTGTGGCCACTGCTGAGTTTTCCAAATTTGCTGGCATACTGAGTGCAGCACTTTCGCAGCATCATCTTTCAGGATTTGAAATAGCTCAACTGGAATTCCATCACCTCCACTAGCTTTGTTTGTAGTGATGTTTCTTTTTTTTTTTTTTAATTTTATTTTATTTTTAAACTGTACAATATTGTATTAGTTTTGCCAAACATCGAAATGAATCTGCCACAGGTATACCCATGCTCCCCATCCTGAACCCTCCTCCCTCCTCATACTCTCCCTCTGGGTCGTCCCAGTGTACCAGCTCCAAGCATCCAGTATCGTGCATCGAACCTGGACTGGTGACTCGTTTCATACATGATATTATACATGTTTCAATGCCATTCTCCGAAGTCTCCCCACCCTCTCCCTCTCCCACAGAGTCCATAAGACTGATCTTTACAGTATACTAACACATATATATGGAATTTAGAAAGAGGGTAACAATAACCCTGTGTACGAGACAGCAAAACAGACACTGATGTAAAGATCAGTCGTAGTGATGTTTCTTAAGGCCCACTTGACTTCACATTCCAGGATGTCTGGCTCTAGGTCAGTGATCACACTATCGTGATTATCTGGGTCATGAAGATCTTTTTTGTACAGTTCTTCTCTGTATTCTTGCCACCCTTTCTTAATATCTTCTGCTTCTGTTAGGTCCCTACCATTTCTGTCCTTTATTAAGCCCATCTTTGCATGAAATGTTCCCTTGGTATCTTTAATTTTCTTGGAGAGGTCTCTAGTCTTTCCCATTCTGTTGTTTCCCTCTATTTCTTTGCATTGTTCACTGAGAAAGGCTTTCTTATCTCTTCTTGCTAGTCTTTGGAACTCTGCATTCAAATGGGTATATCTTTCCTCTTCTCCTTTGCTTTTCGTTTCCCTTCTTTTCATAGCTATTTGTAAGGCCGCCTCAGACAGCCATTTTGCTTTTTTACATTTCTTTCTCTTGGGGATAGTCTTGATCCCTGTCTCCTGTACAATGTCATGAACCTCATTCCATAGTTCATCAGGCAATGTCTATCAGATCTAGTCCCTTAAATCTATTTCTCACTTCCACTGTATAGTAATAAGGGATTTGATTTAGGTTATACCTGAATGGTCCAATGGTTTTCTCCACTTTCAGTTTGAATTTGGCAATAAGGAGTTCATGGCCTGATCCACAGTCAGCTCCCGGTCTTGTTCTCGTTGACTGTATAGAGCTTCTCCATCTTTGGCTGCAAAGAATATAATCAATCTGATTTCAGTGTTGACCATCTGGTAATGTCCATGTGTACAGTCTTCTCTTCTGTTTTTGGAAGAGGGTGTTTGCTATGACCACTGCATTCTCTTGGCAGAACTCTATTAGCCTTTGCCCTGCTTCATTCCATATTCCAAGGCCAAATTTGCCTGTTACTTCAGGTGTTTCTTGACTTCCTACTTTTGCATTCCAGTCCCCTATAATGAAAAGGACATCTTTTTTGGGTGTTAGTTCTAGGAGGTCTTGTAGGTCTTCATAGAATTGTTCAACTTCAGCTTCTTCAGCATTACTGGTCGGGGTATAGACTTGGATTACCGTGATATTGAACGGTTTGCCTTGGAAACAAATAGAGACCATTCTGTAGTTTTTGAGATTGCATCCAAGTACTGCATTTGGGATTCTTTTGTTGACTATGATGGCTACTCCATTTCTTCTAAGGGATTCCTGCCCACAGTAGTAAATATAATGGTCATCTGAGTTAAATTCACCCATTCCAGTCCATCTTAGTTCACTGATTCCTAGAATGTCAATGTTCACTCTTGTCATCTCCTGTTTGACCACTTCCAATTTGCCTGTATTCATGGCATATATATATTTTTGAGTGTGTATAAAGCAAGTACATGAATTTTCGTTACAGGAATGTATATTGCTAAGTGGAAATCAGAGACTAAACTCTCTAGCTTTTTTTTAGTATGTGTATATGTACATGAGAAATAATTTGTACACATCAACACAGAAAAGTCCTAGTAGCATATATAACAGGTTTAATAGTGGTTTGGTCTACATGATAAGGTTATGTATGAATTTCACTTTTGCTTCAGTGTATTCTGATTTTTACTCTGCTGTAAGTTTGGAATATGAAAAGTAATAAAGCCACAGAAAAACTGCAAAGTGTTTATTGGCCAAAGATACTTAAGAGCAACTAAGCCACTAAACCAAAAATTCAATAAAATGTATTGAGGGAAAAAAATAGGAAAATGATTACATACACTATGTGGTAGAGAAGCAGAAAATAAAGTGGTCATTTAGGGAAGCCTATATTTAACAATGCCTTTCGTCCAAGGCAGCAGTACACAAGGTCAATCGTTTTAATATCTATGAATTAGATCAGAAAATATAGTGGTATCAGCAATATCAGGCCCCAATTACAATATCGACATTAGAAAGGACAATTCTGAAAGGATCCTCTCATAAGAACAAAGTGTATGGATGTGCTCTCTAGGGAATAAACAAGGACAAATTGCTCTACTGCTGTTGTACAAGAGATTTTCCACCACATTTATGAGGGTACCTTGAGGTTACATTGTAACCGCATGCTTCAGTAAACAACACTATTAAAAACAGTTTCAATCCATTATCTACTGAGAATCAACAAACTATAAAATACTCTGCCAGGCCGCAAAACAAAGTCAGGTCAAATAAACTAGGTGGCTAACTTTTATATTCATGTTTCTTAATGGTGGAATTAAAATGGTCAGTAAGAAATGATTTGTTCTGCATCAGAGATGTGGGTGCTGAAAATGAAGATATGGCTTTTAAAATTTTCATTTGCTCAGGATAAGCAAACCATACATGTGACCTTGAAAGGACTCATTTTGCAATTTTATTTGGTTATTTATACTGATTATTAGATTTTAACTTAGACTAGAGCTTACAAGGCCGATTATTCAGAGTAATTTTTTAATCAAAAGAATTTTCCCATACTTTTTCCCTAACTCAATTTCATACCTGTGAAATATGATACAAATACTGATTTCATTGTTACTAGTGATATGATTAATCGGTGGATGTATGGTAGCTTTCATTTTTGTGCATGACTCAAAATGCCTGTTTTATTCAAAATTTTTAATAAATCTGTGTCATGTTATAAAAGAGACACCTATCCCCCCAAATTTCATTTATGAATAGCTGTAAAGTAAGCAGGAAATGTGTCCTGACACTGTAAACATACTCTGCTGCTGCTGCTAAGTCGCTTCAGTCGTGTCCGACTCTGTGCGACCCCACAGACGGCAGCCCACCAGGCTCCGCCGTCCCTGGGACTCTCCAGGCAAGAACACTGGAGTGGGTTGCCATTTCCTTCTCCAATGCAGGAAAGTGAAAAGTGAAAGTGAAGTCACTCAGTCGTATCTGACTCTGAGCGACCCCATGGACTGCAGCCTACCAGGCTTCTCTTGTCCATAGGATTTTCCAGGCAAAAGTACTGGAGTGGGGTGCCATTGCCTTCTCCAAACATACTCTAGAGCCTAGTAAATTACCAAACTAGACATTCAATAAAAGTTAGAGAAGTAGCAACACAATTGTTTGCAAAAAGATATGGGTAGGGTAATATTTGCCTAGTAATATAACAAGACACTTGAAAATCAACCTAATATATATACTGATTCTACCAGAAACTTTATAAGTCATTAAGAAATACATGTACCCTTCAAGTTGAAATACTAGTAACTCATTATTTGGTTCAAAAAATATGTCTCTACAAAATCAAGACATCTCCACTGGAAATTGAAATTGTTTCTGCCTTTTAAATTTTATGTCCACAAAATCATTTCATGCCTACATAGTTCACTCCACTATAACTGTATGGTTATTTTAACAAATAGGAGGGGCTTCCCAGGTGGCACAAGTGGTAAAGAAACTGCCTGCCAATGCAGGAGACACACATTGGATTTCTGGGTTGGGAAGATCCCCCGGAGGAGGGCACGGCAACCTGCTCCATTTTTCTTGCCTGGAGAATCCCATGAACAGAGGAGCATGGTGGGCTACAGTCCACAGGATCACAGAGTCAGACACAATGAAAGTGACTTAGCATGCACACAGTTGACCTTTTTTAGTATGACCTGGCAAGTGCAGGGGTCTTCTTTTATGGTACAAGGCAGAACAATTAATAAGACATTGCCCTTGCCTTCAGGAGCCCTCAAACTATCGGGAAGGCAGACAATATACAAATGAAGGTCTGCTGCTGCTAAGTCACTTCAGTCGTGTCCAACTCTGTGCGACCCCATAGATGGCAGCCCACCAGGCTCCCCCGTCTCTGGGATTCTCCAGGCAAGAACACTGGAGTGGGTTGCCATTTCCTTCCCCAATGCATGAAAGTGAAAAGTGAAAGTGAAGTCGCTCAGTTGTGTCCGACTCTTAGCGACCCCATAGATTGCAGCCCACCAGGCTCATCCATCCATGGGATTTTCCAGGCAAGAGTACTGGAGTGGGGTGCCATTGCCTTCTCCAAAATGAAGGTCTAAAAAGGTAAAATCAATAAAGGAAGCATGGTCTTTTTATCCTTTCATGAATCATTCTCTTGACTATAAACTGCTGTTACGTTGGTTATCCTGCATTGTGAGAAAATGGGGTAGCTCCTCTGTATTTCACATTTATAAAATTATATTGCATTTTGATTTTTTTTGTATCTAATTCATGACTTCTCAGAAGTATTTATGCTATTGAGTATGCAACAAGTAAAAATGTCAATACTGAACATCTATCTAAATTAAAACTAACTTACAAGAGTGACTTCTGAAATACCCAACAGGCCCCTGTTCACAGTCAAGTATACTATTGTTAGCAAGGAGTTCTGCTACCTTGGGAATTAATGCAAGAAACTTGTAAAAGCAGAACTATGTTAGAGGTAACAGATACACTTCACAAGTAATTTGTTCACACTTTATTATACAAAAATATGTTTGGAAGAAATGAATTTAGATTTAACTTTTACCACATCCTCTACTTAACCTTTGGCTCATGTCTTTAATAAGGTAAATTCTAATTTAATTAGTACACTAAATATTATGCAATAATTTACCTGCCAAATGAATTTGTAATTATCTGACTCATAATTAAAGCAATGGTTTAAATTTCTAAACTCTTTAAAGTTTGGCTCAGCATGGTTATAAATGAATTTCTTAGTTTTCTGTACAACTAGTTTTAAATACCGTGTGCTTTCGTAAATCAGAGAGGGCAGTGGCAACCCACTCCAGTACTCTTGCCTGGAAAATACCATGGATGGATGAGCCTGGTGGGCTGCAGTCCATGGGTTCACTAAGAGTCAGACATGACTGAGCGTCTTCACTTTCACTTTTCACTTTCATGCATCAGAGAAGGAAATGGCAACCCACTCCAGTGTTCTTGCCTAGAGAATCCCAGGGACGGGGGAGCCTGGTGGGCTACAGTCTATGGGGTTACACAGAGTCGGACATGACTGAAGCAACTTAGCAGCAGCAGCAGCAGCTTTCTCAAATAGAGCTTAGTTAATAGGCCCATGTCTCTAGATTTTAACTTTTTCTTCCTATTAAATATTGTCTCTTGAGAAATTTGTATGCAGGTCAGGAAGCAACAGTTAGAACTGGACATGGAACAACAGACTGGTTCCAAATAGGAAAAGGAGTTCGTCAAGGCTTATATTGTCACCCTGTTTATTTAACTTCTATGCAGAGTACATCATGAGAAACGCTGGACTGGAAGAAACACAAGCTGGAATCAAGATTGCTGGGAGAAATATCAATAACCTCAGATATGCAGATGACACCACCCTTATGGCAGAAAGTGAAGAGGAACTAAAAAGCCTCTTGATGAAAGTCAAAGTGGAGAGTGAAAAAGTTGGCTAAAAGCTCAACATTCAGAAAACGAAGATCATGGCATCCGGTCCCACCACTTCATGGGAAATAGATAGGGAAACAGTGTCAGACTTTATTTTTCTGGGCTCCAAAATTACTACAGATGGTGACTGCAGCCATGAAATTAAAAGACGCTTACTCCTTGGAAGGAAAGTTATGACCAACCTAGATAGCATATTCAAAAGCAGAGACATTACTTTGCCAACAAAGGTTCGTCTAGTCAAGGCTATGGTTTTTCCTGTGGTCATGTATGGATGTGAGAGTTGGACTGTGAAGAAGGCGGAGCGCCAAAGAATTGATGGTTTTGAACTGCGGTGTTAAGAGAAGACTCTTGAGAGTTCCTTGGACTGCAAGGAGATCCAAGCAGTCCATTCTGAAGGAGATCAGCCCTGGGATTTCTTTGGAAGGACTGATGCTAAAGCTGAAACTCCAGTACTCTGGCTACCTCATGCGAAGAGTTGACTCATTGGAAAAGACTCTGATGCTGGGAGGGATTGGGGGCAGGAGGAGAAGGGGACGACAGAGGATGAGATGGCTGGATGGCATCACTGACTAGATGGACGTGAGTCTGAGTGAACTCCAGGAGTTGGTGATGGACAGGGAGGCCTGGCATGCTGTGATTCATGGGGTTGCAAAGAGTCGGACACGACTGAGCGACTGATCTGATCTGATCTGATCTGATGCATAAAAGTAATGCTAAGCGCAGGCCACTGTGACTAGTGCTATGAATTGAAGGAACAGAGGATAGCAGATATTTTCTCCAAGTTTTGGAATTTATTTATTAAATGTAATATAATGATTATAATGCTGTATGGTCAGGAGAGTTGGCTCTTTTTGGAACTTGATCCAACCTGGATGAATCATTAATTTCTTGAAAATAAGGTCCAGCCTTGGGAAATATACTGACCTCTAGTTTATCTCTATTATTCAGTCACCTGTGCTTTCTATTGTCTGTAAAAGGTACTTCATTAGCTACTATAAGCCAAAGAAATTAGCCAATTTATAATAAGTGCAATAAAATTAAATTGTATACTTTGATCCCAGGCTTCTATGTCTTAAGTGACTTATATTTTTTGTCATTATAAAGGTGAGTGTATATCCTTTTCAAATGCCCATTGAAATAATAATTATCAACTTTATAAATCTATAAATTATAATAATTTAGGTTAGATTATAAATTTTAATTTATAAATTATAATGATAAATTATAAAATTTTATAAATTATAAACTCTGCTCCAAGTTTACAAAAGAAAGAAAATTCTTATGTAATGAGGAATGACCAACTCCTAATGAGAATTCATTAATTTATATATCACAAGCTTCTTTTGTGAGACTTTCAGAGCAAATTTATATATAATCAGAGTTAGTAAGCATTTCCTGTAATGGACCATGAAATAATGTTAGCTTTTGTAAGATGACTTTCCCTTACAGTATGATTCATTAATATAAAGAAATAGTTTTGCTGAAAGATGGAATTATCTGTGGAATACTTTTGACTCTAAATAAAAAGATGGAAAACATAGAAAAAGAAAAGATAAAAGTATGACCAGTATTATTTTCTGCTTTACTTGTAATACACTTGAAAATTTAAGCAGTTCATAAATATATTTCAAGGGATAAATATGATAATAAATGCTTAATATATAGAATCACATAATTTATATGCCAAGCAAATATTCAGTAAATCATGATTGAATGTACTTTAAAAAATTGTGCCTCTTTGTAGAATTCTTATTTCACTATTTTTTTTTCAAATATTTCTAAATTCTCTAACTTGGTGTCATCTAAGCATTATTTCTCTACTCTCCAGAAAGATATCAAGATATCTAAAAGAATATTTGAAAATGGTACTTGAATTTTGACGTGAAAAAAACAAAAATAAAACCTACTAGATTATGTCACAAATAATGTTATCCGTATGATCACTAAATAAATAGATACATTTTGTGGTAGGCAAAAATATATGTGAGAACTGGCAGGCCCGTATGTTCAAATGATTCATTATTACTCAAGGGTTTATGTATACTAATCAAGTGAGTTATTTAATACTGCCACTTAATCATAAAATATTAAAAGAGTCTGCATGTTGAGTGCATTGGGTTAATTTCATTAGAGTTTTAAACTATTGAAAAGGCAACTTAAAAAAAACAAGATGAGACTTCACCTCAAGAATGACTGCCCCAATCTTAAGGACCTGTGGCTAAAGAGTCCGTCAAAATTACCCACTTGCCCAAGAAAGTCAAATGTTATGAGTTAAAATATTAAGGGATCTAAAATTCTCTCATGGAGAAAAGTAAAAACCCTATATTATTTTGCTTAAAATTAAGAATATCTGTTCTCCAAAAACTCTGGGTAAAAATGAATTTATCTCCTTAAAATTCAACTTTAAATTGTGAAAAAATTCACAAAAAAGAAACATGAGAGCTGCCTTTAAGTGCTTACAGAAAGTTTATGGAGGAATAATTCCGAGTTATGGGGAGAGTGGCCTTTGGAATCAACCAGCCTTGAATCCAAACTTCAGTCTCCTCTCACAAGATTTGGGTCTTCCTTCTACCTCACTTTTCTCCTTTATGAAATGATGATGCTCAAAGAAAAACCTCTGCAGAAGATTTTATGAAGAGTAAGTAATACTTTTAAGTATTAATATAGAGCTGAGGAAACTGTAGTCATTCACATACATTGACAGAAATACAAAATAAAAAAGAAGGTGCACTATATTTTCAGCTGAAAACACCAAATACCTGGCTTAACAAATAAGACTAAGTGTCTGCCCTCAAGATGCTTAGTAGGCTTTAAATTTGTCTTACCATCCTCAAGCAGAAAGGAGGTTTAGAAACAGAGGGATCTTCCTGTGTCACCTGTCAGTATAGCAGCGTGAGTGTCCTCAGGCATGTCTGATGCTTTGCTATCCCATGAACTGTAGCCCCCCAGGCTCCTCCGTCCATGGAATTTTCCAGGCAAGAATACTGGAGTGGGTAGCCATTCCCTTCTCTAGGGAATCTCCAACCCAGGGATCTAACCCATATCTCCTGTGCCTCCTACATTGGCAGGCAGATTCTTTACCATTCCGCCACCTGGAAACCCATTCAATAAAGCAGAAGCGATTATCAAGTTCATCTGAGGAAGGCCCTCCATTTTCTTGAGAAAATTAAGACTGATTTAATAATCTGTATGTTTCATAGTGAAGACAGGTCTAGAACTAAGGTTTCTTACGTCTCATACCAATGTTAGGTACTTTTCTCCCCAAACCCCATTACCTCAAATCTAATCCTAGACATTTTTTTAAATGGATCGAATTCATCTCTAAAATTTTTTTCCAGAAGACTGTGTCACATAAAATGGAATAAAGGAGAAAGAAATATTAGTCCAAGAAATACACCTGAAGTAATTACATGCACCAGTATGCATTTTAAGGCATTTAGGTGGCTTTATCTACAATCCTCTCCAATGTAACTAATCCACAAGTACAATGTGTTATAGGAATTTTTATCATTTGGTTATTGTAAAAAAAAAAAAAAAGACTGCTTCTCAATTCAAAGTGGTTTATCCTGTATCTATACAAATATTGGTTAAAAAAATATTTTTAAGAAGAATTCAAGGTGTTTGTATATTAGTAATAAGAGCCACTTAATATAAGATAAATGTATATTTAAATATTAAAATAATGTAACTCAAACATAAGGGACACAATCTAGACTAAATCTAGACTAAATTCACAGAAATACCAACAGATTATGTAATGTCAATACTGAATAAGAAAAAAAGTAAAATGGATTCAATTCTCCATAGTTAGTCAAAAACCCACTGACATGCTCTACAGAGTTGGGATACAAATTATCTTTGAAGAAGCTGACACAAAGATGTATATCAGCTCAGCACAGTTCAGGAAATATTCAATGAACATCCACCCTGTGATAGGTGCATGTCATTGAACTGAAATTTAAAGGCCACTAGCTGCTCGGCAATGGCACCCCACTCCAGCACTCTTGCCTGGAAAATCCCATGGACGGAGGAGCTTGGTAGGCTGCAGTCCATGGGGTCCCTAAGAGTCGGGCACGACTGAGCGACTTCACTTTCACATTTCACTTTCCTGCATTGGAGAAGGAAATGGCAACCCACTCCAGTGTTCTTGCCTGGAGAATCCCAGGGACGGGGGAGCCTGGTGGGCTGCCATCTATGGGATCGCACAGAGTTGGACACCACTGAAATGACTTGGCGGCAGCAGCAGCAGCTGCTCACCAAAATCTGGTTTTGTCTTGCTCCTGGACACACAGCTAGACTACATTTCCCAGCTTCCCTTGCAGTTAGCCACAGTCATGTGACTATTTCAGCCAATGGTTACAAGAAGGCGTGTTCCAGGCCCCTTTCATGCTTGGTCATAAAGCCCTTCTACACATACTCCTGCTCTCTATAGTCTCCTGTCAGTCAGATGGAAGCAAAACAAACAAACAAAAAAACCCAAGAGCAAAGCCCTAGGATAGTGTTTCTCAAACACCCATTCCCGTTCACACTTCCCCAACGAGCCTTTTTAGGCCTCATTTTTTCCCCGAATCCTCCCTTCTCATGAAATTTTAATACCGTGGGCATATATCTGTTTACATACTGCGGCCCTTTAGAGGGCTACAAACTATTGTAATATTTAAAATATTTCACCTCCACCCCCAAAAAACAATTTCACCACTTTGACAATGAATACCTTAGTAAATCACAAAATGGAAGGTGTCAGAGTCCAAGTTAGATGGCTAGATGAGCATGATGTTCACTCCAATAAGTCAAGTCCTTATACTTTTTAGGTCCAATATGTTATAGCAGTCTAGACTACCCTAAGTAGGCTGGCACAAATGGGAGAAAGATCAACAACCTCAGATATGCAGATGACACCATCCCTATGGCAGAAAGCAAAGAAGAACTAAACAGCCTCTTGATGACAGTGAAAGAGGAAAAGTGAAAAGCCTGGCTTAAAACTCAACATTCAGAAAACTAAGATCGCGGCATCTGGTCCTATCACTTCATGGACAGTAGATGGGGAAAAAGTGGACATAGTGACCGATTTTATCTTCTTGGGCTCCAAAATCACTGTGGACAGTGACCAAAGCCATAAAAGTAAAAGATGCAAGCTCCTTGGAAGAAAAGCTATGACAAACCTAGACAGTGCATTAAAAAGCAGAGACATCACTTTGCCAACCAAGGTCTGTGTAGTAAAAGCTACAGTTTTTCCAGTAGTCAAGTATAGATGTGCGAGTTGAACCATAAAGAAGAATGAGCTCTGAAGAAATGATGCTTTTGAACTGTGGTGTTCGATAAGACTCTTGAGAGTCCCTTGGACTGCAAGGAGATCCAACCAGTCCATCCTAAAGGAAATCAGTCCTGAATATTCATTGGAAGGACTTATGCTGAAGCTCCAACACTTTGCCCACCTGATGCAAAGAGCCAACTCACTGGAAAAGATGCTGATGCTGAGAGAGATCAAAGTCAGGAGGAGAAGGTGATGAAGGTGGATGAGATGGTTGGATGGCATCACCAACTCAATGGAGATGAGTCTGAGCACACTCCAAGAGATGGTGAAGGACAGGGAACTCTGGCATGCTGCAGTTCATGGGGTTGCAAAAAGCTGGACATGAGTTAGCGACTGAACAACAAGAACAAATGTCTTTAAAATGTATTTATATAAAGTGCAATAATATGCTTTGTCTGCTTAGTCATACAATCTAACAGTTGGCCAAAAATAACAAACTGTAAAGCCTCTAAATACAAAACAAACAAAATATAATTTTTCTGGATAATACTGACTTACAGATCACATTGCCCTTTTTTAAAAAAATTTAAATTTATTTATTTTAATTAGAGGCTAATTACTTTACAATATTGTATTGGTTTTGCCATACATTAACATGAATCCACCATGGGTGTACACATGTTCCCAATCCTGAACCCCCCCTCTACATTGCCCTTTAAAAGTTAAAGTCTAACTACAATATCATCAGGCTATTAGTTTCTCCATTCAAACACAGAACTTTCTTCAAAACTAATGTAAGGGGAAGGTGCTTTGGGAGCGATGAAGGCCTTAATTACTACCCAGAAACTTTCTGAATCTCACTGTCCTCAGAACTGTGTCTATGGAAAATGAATCATCATTTCATAGACTATCCAAGAAATAGTAAACATAGTGGTAAAAACATTCCGCATTCTGCTAACTATAGAATAGTTAACTTCTATATTTCTACAAAAACATAGAAGCTTAACAAAACGAAATAAACTTAGAATCCTTTAAGTTCACATTTACCTTAGTTTTGGAATATAAAACAAATGCCAACATTTTAGAGATTATAGAAATGAAAGTAAATTATTTTTAAAATGTAAATTGTATATTCTATGCACAATGAATGCTTCCCAGATACAAATTGTCCTGATATATTTAATTAGGTAATGAAATATTATATCTTATTACTTTTGACAACTAAATTTCTGTTATTAATGTTTTCCTACATCATTTTAATTTTTCAAATATATAGGCAAATGAAGGTTCAGCTGAAATTCTATCAACTAATGGTAATTTATGTCATATTTTTTTAATTGGGAGAGAGGAATGGCAGATTTCCCAATTCATCTGTTACGGCTTCATGAGTGTGAAAAAAAATATTCAGCTTAAGAGCATGTGTCACTTAAGGAACTAAATTTATTGAATAAAAGTGACCATTTGATTTTCCAAGTATACAAAAATGGTGTCAGATTAAGATAAGTATAAGAAAAATCTATACCAAGAATTTGTGTTATGGTTAAGAAAACTAATGATCTCATGAACAAACAGTAGAACCTACCTTAAATTGTAAGATGGCTGGACTATCAGCATGTAAAAAAACTAAATTGATTGATCATGTTTCTAAATGAGCTATGTGATGTAAAGGAAAATCAGAATAACTGGAGGGTTCTCTAACTGGTAAAATAAAACAGGCTTTTCAAATATATCACTTGTTTGAGAAAAATAAAGTGTGTGTACGCATGTATACAACTGCTATGGTGATTAGTGTTTTCTATAGATTTCTTGACATTGTACCTAATCAATATTCACTTCTACTAGGCTTTAGTAATACAATATCCCTAGATGTAACCAAAGAGTCATTTCTGGGATATAGAAAAATGAAGTAACCATCCCAAATGCTGATTTCTGATAATTTTCAAAGGAAATCCCTTAGTCAGTGCTAAAATATTTTGACCTTTATATTTATACAATTTGACAGTTATGGGCAGGTAGCTGACATGGTGCCTTCATATTGATTAAAACAAGATATTCCCCAGACAACACAGAGTAGAAGCCCTGAACCCATGACATGAGGAGCTCAGTACATCCTTAATTTGAGCCCCGTCACTGCCTGGACCAGGTGTCCTTCCACAGAACCCAGCCATCAAGCGACACAGAGCAGATCCGCCTGTGTGTCAGTCATCACCACCTTTTCACAACATGAATTATTTTCCTCCAGATAGTGACTGTTGCCACTTTATCATAAACTAAACTATTAGGATCCACCTTTACTAGTGTTCTAAAAATACCTATAATAAAAATAGCCTGTAAAAATAGGAATATACACCTTGCATACTTAAATGTCATAGAAATATGAATCGAAATATCTGGGTCCTTAACAGCTTGCATTGCCCTAAGTTTACTCATAGATCTTTCTGGCAAGGTCTGTGTCATAATCACAATTCAGCCCTAGGAAACTTCTGATGTTACAGGAGAAATTAAAGAGCAAAACAAAAACAATAAACCAGACAAGTAAAAAAACTAATGCTATATAGGAGGCAACACGATTATTCTTTTGATTTTCAGAATTGTATGAAACTATAGTAATAAATTTTGTCACAAAAATATTAAAGATAGGGTAGATTTGGGGGTTCTAGGTATACTACATATGCATATAATTTGTTCACTTTTAGAAGCCCAACTATGTTCCATATATTCCATCCCTCGTTGGTCTAAGAAAGGTAGGATCCAAGAAAATTTTATCAAATTATAAGAAATTCATTGTATGAAATACTTAGCTATTGAGATGGTTTGTGCTTGGAAATATAACATCAAATTAAGTCAATGTAATTGATGCACTAACTTCCAGAAGTTTTCAAACAAGGTGGAAAGAAGGATTTAAGTTGAAATACCAACTTAAATTTCACACTGTTTTAATGCTTAAAATACTCAGGTCTCCCGGTGTTTCTGACTTGCTGAGGTGGGAACTGAAGCTTCACCGAGTCCACCAGCAGGGGCTTCCATAAAAGCCACCTTCTTGCCTCAGTAAGGCCAACGCAAAGACAGCCTGGTGGAAAAACGGATGCTTTTATTTTATAAAGTGGAAAACTCGGCAGACGGTTAAAATGGTTCCATTTCAGGTAGAACACTCTTCACACCACCTTTCCATCCATTTGTTCAAAACTGAAGTCTTTAGTCTTGTGAGACACTGAAGGGTGTAATTAAGGCTTTACTAGCTTTGACACCCCTGCTGGGTAGAATTTTTGAGAGAGAAAAACCTTCTGCTAGGCTAAATTTTCTTCTCAAATTAAGACCTCTGTTCCAATCCAATAAAATTTTCATTGAGTTTTCAATGTCTTTTTCAATGTCCTTTATAGGTTTGAAAAATGTATAACTTTATACCTACTAATCTTTAGTTGTGATGATTTCAGAAATATTCGATTAAAATCCTAAATAACTTACTGGAAACCAATTTCTCATCTTCTAGCTGATCTGCCTTATTGCTCTCACCACCACTGCTGAGCACGCACCTATTCTGCCATTTCACCATGACCTCCAGCCCATCACCCTGTAATTCCCTATTTACATTATTAAGCTTAGGTACCAAAAGCTATCAGTTCAACTACGTGCCCTGCAATAACGGTTGTTCCTTCTATTCCACATGCCCAGAGAAGTATCAGTCAAACTCTTGATGGAAAGATGCCTGCATCAGCACAGGTCTGCTCTTCCTCCCAATTTCCTGCAATAGGACAGGTGACAGCATCCAACTGGGGCCAATACATCCATCTATGTTCAGAAAATTTGAAAGTGAAAGTCGCTCAGTCATGTCCGCCTCTTTGCAACCCCATGGACTATACAGTCCATGGAATTCTCCAGACCAGAATCCTGGAGTGGGTGGCCTTTTCCTTCCCCAGGGGATCTTCCCAACCCAGGGATCAAACCCAGATCTCCCATATTGCAGGCAGAATCTTTACCAGCTGAGCCACAAGAGAAGCCCAAGAATCCTGGAGTGGGTAGCCTATCCCTTCTCCAGTGGATCTTCCTGACCCAGGAATCAAACATGTGTCTCCTGCATCGCAGGCAGATTCTTTACCAACTGAGCTACCAAGTTCAGAAAACTTGAATTCTTGGTTATCTCCTTTCTGCCCAACAATTCTAAAGACTACCTCTCTATGCATCAGCATTAAAAACTCACGTCTCCAATCAAAAAATGGGCCAAAGAACTAAATAGACATTTCTCCAAAGACATACAGATGGCTAACAAACACATGAAAAGATGCTCAACATCACTCATTATCAGAGAAATGCAAATCAAAACCACAATGAGGTACCATTTCAAGCCAGTCAGAATGGCTGCAATCCAAAAGTCTACAAGTAATAAATGCTGGAGAGGATGTGGAGAAAAGGGAACCCTCTTACACTGTTGGTGGGAATGCAAACTAGTACACCCACTATGGAGAACAGTGTGGAGATTCCTTAAAAAACTGGAAATAGAACTGCCTTATGACCCAGCAATCCCACTGCTGGGCATACACACTGAGGAAACCAGAATAGAAAGAGACACGTGTACCCCAATGTTCATCGCAGCACTGTTTATAATAGCCAGGACATGGAAGCAACCTAGATGCCTATCAGCAGATGAATGGATAAGAAAGCTGTGGTACATATACACAATGGAGTATTACTCAGCCATTAAAAGAATACATTTGAATCAATTCTAATGAGGTGGATAAAACTGGAGCCTATTACACAGAGTGAAGTAAGCCAGAAAGAAAAGCACCAATACAGGATACTAACACATATATATGGAATTTAGAAAGATGATAACGACAACCCTGTATGCAAGACAGCAAAAGAGACACAGATGTATAGAACAGTCTTTTGAACTCTGTGGGTGGGGGGGGGGATGATTTGGGAGAATGGCATTAAAACATGTATAATATCATATAAGAAATGAATTGCCAGTCCAGGTTCGATGCAGGATACAGGAAGCTTGGGGCTGGTGCACTGGGATGACCCAGAGGGATGGTATGGGGAGGGAGGTGGCGGGGTGGGGGTTCAGGATGGGGAACACGTGTACACCCGTGGCGGATGCATGTTGATGTATGGCAAAACCAATACAATATTGTAAAGTAAAAATAAATAATAATAATTTAAAAAATTTTTTTAATAAAATAAGTCTTTTAACAATGACAAAAAAGAGAGAGAGAGATGTTTTGAGTTAAATACAATTGAAGGGATGAATTTAAAAAGCTGGTTTTATTTAATGTCAGGCCTTCTCAGAACCCTTAATTCAGTAATAAAAGTGAATCTGATTTACTTTAAATCAATTAAATAAATTTAAATAAATTTTAAGTAATTTGCACATTTATTTATTTAATCATTATGTTACAAGATTTAAACATTCTTTTGAATAAGGTGCTTCTGTCATTTTATAAATGAGAAAGTTGAGCGAAATTGAAGTAAAATACTTGTGGAAGAGCACAGTTAGAGTTGGGATTTGAACATTATTAATTATTCTCTGTGAGTCTGTGACTGTGAGACCCATGTTTCACAGCAAATTTGGCAAGAGACAGGAAAAAAAAAAAACTCACGTCTCTAATAAAAATTTACTCTATTACTCAATATAAACTGTTTCCTTTCATTTCAGGTTGTTTTCATTTTGTAAAACTTCACAATCAAGGGGTTCTCTAGTGGTTCAGTGGTTAAGAATCTGCCTTGCAATGCAAGGGACACTGGTTCGATCCCTGATCCTGGAAGATCCCACATGCCACAGGGCAACTACCCCATGCACCAAAACTACTGAGCCAGTTCTCTAGAGCCAGCAAGCTGAAACTACGGAAGCCCAGTCGCCGAGAGCCTGTGCTCTGCAGAAAGAGAAACCATGGCAATGAGCAGCCTGGGTACTGCAACAGAGAAGCCCCCCTTACCTCATCTAGAGAGAGCCTGCATGCGGCAATGAATACCCACCCACAGTAAAAAAAAAAAAAAAAATCTTTTAAAAAATTTCACAATCAAATATCTTCAAATAGTGGTCTATAGTAGTTTCTTCCACTTCTTCACCTCTGCTCCAGTATATTCCTTTTCCATTCCAATGACTTCTGCCCCTGTTTCCTCTCTGAGAAGCTCCCACCAAGATCACCATGCACTCCTAAGTTCTCAATCCAGAGGACATACTTCGTTCCCCATGTTCTGTCTCAGCAGCACTTAGCAGAGGTGACCACTTCCATTTCCTGGAATCAGGGTTTTCCAAGCAAAACCACCTTCTTCAGTTTGCTCCTGCTTCTGATGCTCCTTCTTAGTCTCTTTGATCACCTCTACTGTGAAATGAAAATATCTCCTGCCATATTAACAAACAAGAAATGTCTCAGCCATCAGTGACTTTGGCCTCCAAATGTGAATGAGGCTTCCAAGCTGGGGGGATGCGAGAAGCAGCTATCTACTACTCCTTCAGGTGATGGGGGAAACAGGATTGGCCCCAGATTGGCCCCTGAGGTGTATATGAAAGGAATGAATTCAGTTGGCCCAGAGGCTTGCATCTTCCCATATACAGAAAGCTACATTCCTTCATTTGATATATGATCTTTGATGTTCAGACTGCCTGCTCCCTTTGTTACAAACTTGGATATAGCCTGATTTCCCCTCTGCCTTCTCAGAGCAGTCTGTCAGGGCTACTGAGATGCTGTCTCCCAGGCTCGGAGTCCTTAACACTCCCACCAAATAATGTATCTCTCTGCTTTCAGGTTTTGACTGTATTTTTTAGTGGCCACTACCTCCTCTAACTCCTTATCATATATGATTTCTGCGGGATCAGGGCCAGTCTCTTATTTTTGCTTCCTCCATTGTCAATTATTAACTTTTTCACCTTCCCATAGAATCATCACCTGCTTGAGTCCAAAACTCTGAAATCCACACTTATCACCGAAACAACACTTCTGATGTCTAAGCTTACATATTACTCACAATGATAACATCATAGCCAAAATGTTTTGAGCCCTTTGTTTCTGTTTAATCATGAAGTCATGTCCAACTCACTGCGACCCCATGGACTATAGCCCTCCAGGCTCCTCCGTCCAAGGAAATCTATCACCAGGCAAGAATACCAGACTAGGTTGCCATTTCCTCCTCTGTGGGATCTTCCTGACCAGAGACTGATCCCACGTCTCCTGCTTGGCAGGCAGATTCTTTACCACTGAGCACTTACTCTGTGCTGAGAGGATGAGCGCTCTGAAGTTATCTCATATAATCCTCACAAATGCTCTGTAAGGTAAATGCTATTATTATCATCCCTTTATAAAGGGGAAAACTGAGTCTCAGATCAAAGATGTTCTGGTGGAGAAATCAGAATTCAGCAGCATCCCAAGCTTGAGTTGTTAACAAAACCTAATCACCCACTTATTGTCTGCAAATGAGATATTTGTTGTACTCCAAACCAAACCCACCTAGAGAGAGCTGGTGCATGCCTTGATCCCCTTCCCATTCCCTTGGAAAAAAACCTTTGCCAAGTCCTGTTCTTGCTGACAGACCACTTACTTCTCATCCTTAAATTATCTGCAGGTTATATAAGACCCTGCTTCTCTAGCAAGCTTTACTAACAAATAGTGCATTTTCTTTCTTGGTCACCATTATTTCCCAGAGGGAGGGAAAATATTTAGAATTATTTGACTTATGAAAAAAAGTCTAAATAACCAATAGACTAACTCTGTTTACTACTGATGTTACATCATGTGTAACTATAGAAAAGTAGAACTACAAACCTCTCATCATTTTTAAGAGCTATTAGGCCATTTCTCAGGCAGGAAAATTTTGGCTCAATATATCATATACTGGATAAAATAGATCAGTTACATGAGGACAGGGAACCGGGGAAGTAGAAACCATTGAGTATTGCCATCTAAATGCTCTTAGGCAGAAACTAAGTTTATCTTATTAACACAGGGCCTTTTGTGCCTGCCACAGTGCTCTTGCATTAGAGGCTCACACCTACTGAATAAATGAATACATGCTTACATAAGTGAATGAAAAAAACTTTATGGCAAGCATTATTTGTGTAATAGACATGATCTTATTTCATGCTCACAATATTTCTATGAGAATTTTTAATCAGGTATCTAAGACTTGATGAGGTTTTTAAAAAACCTATCCAGGTTCTAAAACAAATATATGTCCGCTTCTGAAGTCTACACCTTCTCATGCACCACAGTGCTTTGCATTCCACATGCTACTCCATTTATCTTACTCAAATATTTCCAGGTAGTAGAAACAATTGAAATGTCAAATAAACTCTAACCTTTGACTTGTTTATTGTGTGGACTTTGTATTGTAAGCCATTGGCAGGAGAATATTATTTGACCTGTAAAAATCTTAAAGAGTGAACTAAAATTTAATGTTTTCCAGATTTTTTTTTTATCTTCCAAATGCTGTGGGTAATAATTTGTAATTTAAATTTAGAAAACAAGCATACATACTTTACTTAATAATGTACTCTATAAAGAACGATGAATACTAATTAAACCTGAATAAACCTTAGAAGGAAAAGTATCTCAAAAATGAAATGCACCTTAAAGAAGATATGGGAAAAAGGCAGTACCACAAAGATATTCATTACATAAGGAGATTTAATAATAACAAAAGTCACTCATGGAAATAAGAACAATCATTTTCATTATGGAAATATTTTCACAGTACTATGGGTATTTATGAGTTTTAATGTATGTGAAATAACACTCAGACATTTTCTAACTTTAAATCAATTGAACAGTTATGTCTATTATTGTTCTAAAAGAGAATTATATACTCATTAGCTCTTATCTCCTTTAAAAGAGGTAAGATTATATGTTTATAACCTTATCTTATAATCTTATAAGTTTAAAAATTTTACATTTTTAAAAATTATATGGATAGATACCAACAGCAAGTCAAAGAAAAAAATAGAGATTTTAAAACACTCCCTAACATCATACACAGAAACTCAAAATGGAATAAAGACCTAAATGTAAGACCAGACACTATAAAACTCTTTAATGAAAACATAGGCAGGGAATTCTTTGATATAAATCACAGCAATATCTTTTTTGACCCACCTCCTAGAATAATGAAAACAAAACCAAAAATAAATAAATGGGACCTAATTATACGTAAAAGCTTTTGTTCAGCAAAGAAAACCATAAATGGGACAAAAAGACAACCCTCAGAATGGGAGAAAATACTTGCAAATGATGCAACTGACAAATTATTAATCTCCAAAATATAAAACAGCTCATGAAGCTCAATATCCAGAAAACAACCCAACCAAAAATGAGTGGATGACCTAAATTGACATTTCTCCAAAGAAGATATACAAATGGCCAACAAACACATGAAAAGATGCTCAACATCACTAATTATTAGAGAAATGCTGATCAGAATGACAATGAGGTATCACTTCATACCAGTCAGAATGGCCATCATCAAAACAGTCTAAAAAACATGCTAGAGGTTGTATGGAGAAAAGGGTACTCTCTTGCACTGTTGGTGGTAATGTAAATTGATACAGTCACTATGGAAGTTTCTTAAAAACTAAAAATAGAACTACCATGTGACTCAGCAATCCCACTATTGGGCATATACCCTGAGAAAAGACAAGTGCACCCCCGTGTTCATTGCAGCACTATTTACGTTAGCCAGAACATGGAAGCCACCTAAACATCCATTGACAGATGAATGGAAAAATAAGATGTGGTACATATATGCAATGGAATATTACTCAGCCCTAAAAAGGGACGAAACTGGGTCATTTGTAGTGATGTGGATGGACTTAGAGTCTGTCATACAGAGGGAAGTAAGTCAGGAAGAGACAAATATCATATATCAGTGTATGTAGGTAGGATCTAGAAAAATGGTACAGATGAACCTATCTGCAGGGCGGGAATAGAGACCCAGATGAGGGGAACAGACATGTGGATACAGGGGCATGGAGAGGGGTGGGATGAACTGGGAGATCGAACCTGAAGTATGTGCACTGCCCTGTGTAAAATAGATAGCCAGTGGGAACCTGCCATATAGCACCGGGAGCTCAGCCTGGGGCTCCTTGATGACCTAGAGAGTGGATGGGAGTCGGGGTCCATGAGTGACAGGATACATGTATACAGACAGCTGATTCACTTTGTTGTACAGCAGAAACTAACCAACATTGTAAAGCAACTATACCCCAATAAAAAATAATAAAAATAAAACCTACTTTTCCCTAATGCATGTTTTACATAGGTATTTGATCTCATAATCTGATTCATTTATTGATGATACAAAGAAATAATAGTCATTTTAAAAGGCAGAAGCACTAATTAATATAAAATTGTAAAGATGGGGACCACATTTGACTAAAAGGCAAAAAAAAAGTTTACATTTCCCCTTAGTTACCTTTCTAGGTTAGAGTTTGAAACTTTCCTAGCCCTTACATATTTAAAAATAGTCTAAATTGTTACAGCCATTATTATAATGTACAATATTTAAGAAAACATAATGAAATATTCCTGCACTATATTTCTCACCAAATATTAGCAAAAGCCATAATATATCTGTGTTGGCTTGCTTTCTTTTCATCCTGATTTTTCATCCAGTTTTAACAACATTTTGTTAATTTATTATTCCCATTAGAGGAAACTCTAAATTTATAAATGCAATATCAGAATGTTTCTGCTTTAAGTGGTTTGTTTATAAAATGCAATGTGTTAAGACATTGGTATTTTATCAGTTCAGTCTTTTAAAAATGTCTCATACCTTTAGTATAGCTAGCGCACTACCAAAATAACTGAATGATTAGAACAGATGTGTGTCCACTGCAATGGAGCTCCCCAGTTTAACCAAAATTAAATAAAACAAAAATAAAACGTTAAAAAATCGATGTGTCTCATCTGAATTAGTGTAACCAAGCAGGATCCTACGGGACTATCTCAGAAGACTCCCACCCACATCCTCCACCTTCCTTTTGTCTGTAGAAAAACATCAGCCAAAAATAAACGAGAGAAAACGCAGAAAGAAGAAAACAGTCAAGTAAGATGAAATAATAATACTTTAGCCATTAAACAAAGTCAAGGACCTTTAGTTCTTCCCCAAAGGAGTATAGATAATGTTCTGAGCCATATCCTTTGAGCTATTTTTAAGATGCTAAAACCTTCACCAGGTGGAAGAAATTCACTATATGCTTCTCCAAAGCAAGTAGAGCCCAGATGGATTAGAACGGAAGGTTGAGGATGCTGACTCCCTATTACCTCACCACCAGCCAATCAGAACAACGTCCACGAGCTGATCACGTCCAGCTCCTCCAACACAAGACTCCTCAATACCCGCTCCCGGGTGGCTCATACAACCTTGAGGGCACTAGCTCTCTGTGGCTCCCCCTGCCTGGCAAAGCAATGAAACTTTCTTCCTACTTCACCCCAAACCCCGTCTTTGGGATTTAACCTGAAACCAGTACACTGGAGCCGCATTTTGGCAGCATTAATAACCACACATGGATACAAAAGGGAATACTTGATGCTACAGCCTGGGGAAGTTCTGGCACATAATAGAGGCTCAGGAAACAAGAATAAAGAGATGGTATTCACACACAGAAGGGAGGATGCTTTGGAGTCAAGAGCACCATGAATAAAAACTGGAATGAGGACACAGCTTACCTGGGGCTCCGTTTCTTTTTCTGATTTGACGACAACCCCATCCCTCAGTGGAGGACTCAGTGAGTAGAGAAGAGCAATCCTGGAGATGCTCACTCAGAAGAGGGTTGGAGGGACGAGGAAAATGGAGACCCGCATCCTGGGTTCTTTTCAGCCCTCTCCTGCTCCTTCCTCCCAGTGCGGCTGGAGGGCAGTCTGCTGGGCATGGTGATGATTGTTAAAATCAAAAACAAATGGAGCCCAGCCTCGAAAATTCCCTGAGCAGACAAAATCAATTTAGTTACACAAACAAGCTGACTGCACCTTATTTGGCCAGATTACAACTAGGGTGATTTCTTGCTTATGCGCCTGGAAAGCCTAAGGAAAACTTAAAACTGTTCCCCTCAAATTGATACAAGGTAACCACTAACCAATTCCCCATCACTTAAGAAAACTCAAACAGTATAATGCACCTCAGTGAAGCATCAACTGTCACCTTCTCCTCACTTACATAAACTGTTTTTCAGATGGTAAAGAATCTGCCTGCCAATGCAAGAGACACGGGTTCGATCCCTGGGTTGGCAAGATCCCCTGGAGGATGGCATAGCAACCCACTCCAGTATGCTTGCCTGGAGAATCTCATGAACAGAGGAGCCTGGCGGGCTACAGTCCATGGGGTCTCATAGAGTCAAACATGACTTAGCGACTGAGCATGCATGCCTCAGAATATTCTGAAGCTCCATCCGTACTGGTTTGAGGGCTCTTGGTTCATGAACAGTCTCTGGTCTGCATAGAGTATTAAGCTTTTACTAATTACTACCTTGGTGATGCATGGGTTTTCTTCTGCTATTACTAGACTTTTGGCCTGATACGTAGTTACACTTTTGCAGATGAGCTCTGCACTGAGCAGAGGGGGCAAAGTCTCCTTCTGAGGTTATTCACTACTTTATACTTTATAGAAGAAGTATCTCTTCAAGTGAAAAGAACGTCAGCTTGAGGAAACCTTGGATGTCTGGGCCACTGTGATAGGAGGAGACCACAGAAGGGCCTCCAGGATAAAGGAGTAGGAGGGCTCGTTGCCTGTCAAGTCAGGCCTCCCTTCTGGGGTCTACCACCTGGCTGTACACTAACTAGAACCCCTCGGTGGAGGAGGGGTGCTTTAAAAAAAAAAAAGATTGACTGGATTGAGCTCATGACGATCTGGGGAGTGGTATCTGAAACTTAATAACTCCTGCAAGTGAGGTTCATATGAAGCTAGGGCTGAAGAGCAATGGGATGCAAGGCACTTCTCGGAGAGGCCGTGGGTGCGTGGAGGGTGGGAGGACCTAACAGAACGCTTATCTGTGGCAGGATCAGAGAACTGTCACGTGGGGACATTTGTTCTCCCTCATTTTTCCATTCTGAGTGCTGCCGCTGTCCCAGTCGCTCCTAATGTGTGGTCTTCAGACCAGCAACATCAGCGCCACCTGGGCCCTTGTTAAAAACACAAATCCAGTACTCAAGCCCCACTACAGACCCGAGCAATCAGCAAGCCTGGGGATGGGGACTAGTAATCTGGGTTTCAGGGGCTTTCCCGGTGGCTCAGTGATAAAGGATATACCGGCAATGCAGGAGTCGCAGGAGATGCAGTTTCGATCCCTGGGTCAGAAAGATTCCCTGGAGAAAGAAATGGCAACTGACTCCAGTATTCTTGCCTGGAGAATTCCACAGACAGAGGAGTCTGGAGGCCTGTGGTCTAAAGGGTCTCAAAGAGCCAGACAGGACTGAAGCAACTTAGCATGCACACACGCACAATCTGGGTTTTAATTAGACCCCTGGGTGCTTCTGCAAGGAGATCCAACAAGTCCATCCTAAAGGAAATCAGTCCTGAATATCCGTTGAAAGGACTGATGCTGAAGCTGAAACTTCAGTAGTTTGGCCACCTGATACAAAGAGTTGACTCATTGGAAAAGACTCTGATGCTGGGAAAAACTGAGGGCAGGAGGAGAAGGGGATGACAGAGGATGAGATGGTTGGATAGCATCACCGACGCGATGGACATGAGTTTGAGTAAACTCCAGGAGTTGGTGATGGACAGGGAAGCACGGTGTTTGGCAGTCCATGGGGTCTCAAAGAGTTGGACAGGACTAAGTGACTGAACTGAACTGAACTGGGTGCTTCTGGGCATCACTAAAACCTGAGAATCACTGGCCATAAGTAAGAGGTTGAAACAACCCAGCCAGGTTAAGGGGGAACAGGGTCAAGAGAAGAATTCACTTCTGCGGGGCTTGGCCAGAGCTCACAGGTAGGTAAAACCCAGTGTGAGCTAACAGGTAACAGCAGCGGGACTTAACACTGGAGACCAAAGTGGGGGCCTGGTGGATAAGAGTCAGTGGATCTACCTGCGTCCTCTTGCATGAAAATGTCCTTTCCAGTGTGAAAAGCTGTGGATCCAACATGTTTTGCTGTTTTCCTATTGTTGATGTTGTTTAGTCGCTAAGTTGTGTCTGATTCTGCTATGCCAGGGACTGTAGCCTGCCAGGCTCCTCTGTCCATGGGACCTCCCAGGCAAGAATACTGGAGTGGGTTGCCATTTCCTTCCCCGGGGGATATTCCTGACCCAGGGATCAAACTCACATCTCCTGCCTTGGCAGGCAGACTCTTTAGAACTGAGCCACCTGGGAAGCCCTTACTGTTGTTGATATCGCCAACCAAATCTGCTATATAAGGAAAAACAGGAATGAGTCAGTAGAAATAGAGAAATCTGATAAGTGTTGGGGAGAAGGAGGGAGAGGAGGGCAGAGACGGTATCAGAAGTTATAAGACTAACTTTAGTAAAGTAGGAAGCTCAATAATTTCACTCCTAGGAGAGCTCCCTGATGGTTATGCCACCGACAGCAGTGAACATGGCAGAAAACGAGCACGTCATGAAGCCAGCTCCGCACAAACAGCAAGGTTTGCTGATGAGCCCTTGTCATGGTCAGTAATTTGAAAGCCTCCCCCTGGAAACCACGTATTCATTACTATGAATCCATCCACAGCACATGCAGGCAAGTCAGGTCCCCAGAAGCCATGGACTCTGTGTTGGTGGCTACTCATGTGTGATATCATTTTCCAGGTAATATAAACACAGCAAGCTTAATGCGGTTCCGTTATCAAGGTTGCTCCCAGCTCTTTAATTTCTAGTTCACAGGAAAGCAACATGATTCAAATAATGCTTTTCCCCCCCATCATCAGTGCAAACCTGCCTTTCAATACAGGTTCCTTTATTTATTGACTGTGTTACTTAACCTCACAAGATGTCAAGAGTAAAAGGAGAATGATAAGAAAAACACCTATCAACAGATTTTATACGATGTCATGCTTGTACCATATCTAGCTCAAGGCATGGTACATTCTGTGTGCTCAATTAGTAGAAGCTGTGTTCTGTATATTATTTTAGCATCATGTACACTTTGTGTAGTTTACAGAGGTATTACAGAGAGGTGCATCCCAGCCCCGGCAGAGCGTCACATTCAAGGGGAAAGTCGTAGTACCACATAGTCCCTCTTGTTGCTGTAACAAATTTAACACACTTAGAGGTTTAAACCACACAAATACATCACCTTAGAATTGTAGACAGCAGAAGTTTGACAGGGATCTTATTTGGCTAAAACCTCCACTTTGAACTTCAAACCTCCAGAACTATCAGAGAATAAATTTCTGATGTTTGAGCAACCAGGCTTGTGATGATTTGTTATGATCACCCTAGAAAATGAATGTAGTCTTCTCCTTGGGAATCCTATTACTTCCAGCTACCTTTCATGAAGTTGAGGTTCCTCCTCATAGAGAATACACACTGACTCGTGCATTTGTAGGTTATTATCCGTATCACTATAATGCTTTTCCCTTTTCTGTTTATATACAGCACACACTTGAGAGCTAGAAGCCAAATATCACTTGTGGATCCTAATTCCCTGATTTTTCTTGAAATAGAAGAGTTTTTCTTTAACTTACTTAAACTACATTTTCCTTAAAAAAAGGCTTCTTGTAAAGACAATATTTGCTATTAATATTGCAATGGTTTTAATTTATTGGAAAATAAAATTTGAATTATGCAATTTTATTGGGAACTCAAGTCATTCTTACATGAAGAAGAAAATTCCTTGATCCAAATAATTGAAAATCCCAGGGACATCTTTTTAAGTGTGGTGACCTCTGTTCCAGGCTGGAAGCAGGAAGACACCCATCTCCTCCTGGGTTAGGGTGAATCCTGACAGTAAGATGCTTGGGGCAGGAGGGGAGGCCGCTTTCTTATTTTAATTATTTTGAAATTAATTTTTTTTTTTTGGTCTTGCTCCACAGCCTACTCCAGTGTTCTTGCCTGGAGAATCCCAGGGACGGGGAGCCTGGTGGGCTGCCGTCTATGGGGTCGCACAGAGTCGGACACAACTGCAGTGAATTAGCCGCAGCAGCAGCCACGGCATGTAGGATTTTAGTTTCCCAACCAGGGATTGAACCTGTGCCTCCTGCAGTGGAAGCACTGAGTCTTAACCACTGGACCACCAAGCAAGTCCCCCACGGACACTTTAATGCAGACCACGCTGAAGCCAGAAGCTCAGTGTGCCTCCTGGGCAGGTCCCTCTTCCAGCTCCTGCTCTGTCTTTCCCAGGTAGCTCCATGTGATGGTAAGATGCCTTTTACAGCTCTAAATCTACATTTTCTCGGGTCTAATTTTAACAGACAAGAAAATGTGTCTCTCTGAAAAATCTAAGCATCATTACACTTAATCGTCTCTGACATGGTTATTTGTTCATCCTAGTGTGTGTGCCCAGGAAACATAAATATTTTAATTAGCTAAACATGAATCATCTACTCAACCTGGAGGAAGAAGGGATGTAAGTCCTAATCTCAGGTTTGGGGATGGAGTCGAACCTAGTGAAAAATCAATGCATGTTCTAAGTATAAGCCGGTGAATAAAGATTGTTTACTCGCTAGATTTTATTTGACTCTTTGGGACCCCACGGACTGTAGCCCACAAGGCCCCTCTGTCTTTGGGATTTCGTAGGCAAGAATACTGGAGTGGGTTGCCATTTCCTTCTCAGGGAGATCTTCCCGACCCAGGGATCAAAACTGTGTCTCCTGCATTGGCAGGTGGTTTCTTTACCACAGAGCTATCGGGCAAGCCCAAATAGAGGTGAGAGGCCCCAAAATACCAACCACCCCCGAGGCTTTAGAAAACAGAATGGGTGCTGAATCTCCAAATGTATTTAAGTTTGTAATTTTTGCTTTGATAAAACAGAGATTTATATGTACATTTTATATCTTCTGATCTCAGATGACTATATCATTCATTATGTTAATAAAAAAATTAGGAACTTCCTAATTGTCTTTATCATCTTAGATTTATTAATACTTGGCCTACCACAATGTCATATGCATATGTGACGATTTCCTGTGTATATGTGGCTCTGCATGTCTGTGTATATAGAGAGGGGACAATGTAATATGCGGTTCCATACTGTGAGCGTGGCAAACAAAAGCATCGGCACATTCTTACAAACTAAGTGTCACCCTGCCCATGTTCTACTTGAGATTTATCTTCAGGTTGTATACGAATAAAAACAACTGTATTTCCAGAGTAAGGCAAACACTGATTGTACTTTAGGATGTTTAGAATAAAAATAGATGAGGATTCAGAGCAAAACATAGCCATTCTTAGGTAAATAATCGACAAATATTTTGCAGAGCATGCTAACAGAAAGCTTTCAAAATACTCATTTGACACAGGCTTAATAACTCAAGAAGCTATGTTATATTATTATCATACTCCAAGAATAATCTGAATTGATGGAGAAAGTCCCTAAAACAACCCAGAAAGGTGCTCTAATTTCAGGGCTGGTATATTTACACAGAGGAACAACGGGATCTAAGGGTAAAGTAACTTGAAAAGGTCATAAAATGACAGTTTGTTAGCTGCACCAGCGAAGTATAACTGCCAGCTCCTCCAAGGGGAACACTTAGGAGCTTAATTTAGGAAATCCCACGACCCTTTTTTTGTGCTTGCCCTCCACTTTCACAGCACGTGAACTCAGCTGAGCTCGTCTCCTCTGCACTCACCAGCCTTCCCTGAAATTCTATCACCCAATCAGGGACCTGGGAGGGAGCAGACACAAATTGTAGAGCCTCAGAGCCTCAAGTTTTCTTCCAAGTTTCTTCCAAGTTCAAGTCATCAGCTTTCTTTGGGAAAAGATTCCTCAAATCCAGCACTCTTCCCCTACCCCTGAGACAAAATGATCTCAGGAAAGAACATCCATAGTCTTCAAGGAACTTGTTTCCCCCCAAAGGTATGAACTTTACAAGTAGCCAAGGAGCTCTTGCCCTTCTTCACTTGGTGTGGAATGCTCTCATATCACTCTTCAGGTAACCGTCTCCTATCATCTTTCTCATCTCCATCTGAATCATCATTTCCCAGGAAGAAGCAATGACATGAATTCACTAATTTGCAGCATTAAACAGAGATGCTGATTCATCACTGAAGATGTCTTTGTTGAGGATTTGACTTCACTGTAGTTTTCAGGACAGCTGTAGCAGCTGTACATTGTGTGTCTTGCCACCCTTAAATCCCCATCTAGGCTGTGTCTGTCTGAAACATACAATAGATGATGATACCTACATTTTTTTCCCAGACTCCTAGTTCTTCCTCTTGAAATCTCAAACATTTGTACTTTCCTAAAACTCTTGTAGCTAGAGCTTCAGATTCAGATGCTAGAAAAGAGATGCCTTCAAGCCAGACTTGAATTTGGAGTTGATTTGTGCAGAGAGAGGCAACAGAAGTTACAAGACTGGCAGGCCCGGTCCTCTGGGAAGTCCTCTGACTTCCTATCCCAGCTTGTAGCTAAGTGAGTGATCCCGGAGGTGGAGGATGAAACAGGGACATCCAACCCTGATCAGAATCCTCCTGATGCCTTTCCAGCATTGGGGATGGGAAACCAGTTTTCTAGTTATGTCTGTTGCATGGTGGTCTACAAGGAGTCTTTCCTATACATTCATCGCAGAGTCTGCTTCCTCAATCTTTCAAAATCATCTGATTCCTTGCATTATATACTTTTCTGTTATTTAATCTATTTTCTGATACCTACAGTCAAACTCTGAGTGACACAGTATCTGGTAAATGTCTATTGAGCAAATCAATAGACTAATGAAATGGTAGATGCTACCTGACTTACAATGAAATATACCTATACTAGATGAGATGAGATAATCTGGACCTTTTATAAAGTCATGTCTTAATATTCCTCTTTTATTCTTTATAAATTATGTTTCAAACACATGAAATAAGTAGTAAGATGGATTATAACATTTGAAACTCATAGTCCCCACATCATAGAAAAAGCTGAAAAACTTTTAAACTCATTTTTAAAAATTCTTCATTTATAGTTTCCTTACAACCATTAAAACTAAAAGCAGACTGGAGCTGATTTTTTTCTTAAAATGGATTACATGCTAATAAGCAAAAAGTGAATAAGACAAATCTAATAAGAAGAATGAATGAAAGGAATATTTCTATATGGTATGAGTTAGGCTAATAAGCAGTAACTCATTCAAATATAAAGACTAGAAAGCAATAAAACTCAGATAATTATCTGAAGAGTAGGACACATTTGGGTTTTAAAAATTTGTAGATCTGAATTTTTTTCTTTTCCTATATTGTGTATAGATCCAAATGATAGGTCTAATTATAAGATGCTTGTTACTATCACTTAAAAAAAAGCAAACACTCCAGCTACACTCCTTTCCCAGCCATCGTGCCAAATAAAGTTGCTTTGGGGAGAAACTGAATTAATTCTATCTGTCTTAAAGTAGGATAATTAATTTCAACTGGCTTAAGGTAAAATCATTCTTGTAATACAGACTCTGCCACCTAATTATTTCTCCATATGCTACTGCTCTCCTACACCAGCCTCAGCCTGGCACGGTGGGCCTCTCTCAGGTCTCTGCCCGTCCCCCACACTGTCAAGGACACGACGCTGAAACAGCCACTAGCCAGCCTCCACTGCAAAGAGAATCAGGTTGTCAAGCAGTGGCGCAGTAGATCAGAAAACAAATTTCATTTGTGATGTTTATTTCAATTAACCATAATGTGTCTAAAATGTCCTTGAAAAGAAATAGTTTAAAATTACCATTAACAGGAGATATTTATTCTAATTGCCTTCCTTCCTAAAGTTATACACATACATACATACACATAAATACACACACATGCACACACTCTTGCACACACACATACATTTCAATAATGCTATATCAGAAACAATCTGAAGTCATTTACAGTTATTACAAAGAATCTTGGGAACATTGATGTTAATGGTGATTTTCCAAATCTTACTGCACATAAAAATCACCTATTTATTGTTTTAAAATATATACATTTCTAGTTCCCAAGTCATATGCCTATTAATTCAGGATTTTTATTTTCAGACAGCACCCTATCTGGTACAGATAGGATCAGGATCCAACGTTAAGAAACACTGCTCTAGGAGATCAGAACATCTAATCTATTTTTAAATTCCTTCTTTTCACCATGTAAATTCTACCAAGCATACATAGAGTAACAAGCTTTCAGAATAATAGAAAAGAAGTAAATGTGAAATATGAATGTGATATGTAATTATTGCTTCTTGATTGATTTCCTATTCACTGCACTGAAATAGAACCACCCATACAAAAGAAAAAAAAGGAACTATGTAAAGGAAAATTAATCAAAACTAGTTTAAAAGCAAAGAAATGATTCTTGTTAGTTACTGATGTATTGGTGCTTCCTCTCCTCTTTTTTCCTAGAATTTAGAGAAAATTAGAAAAGCTGCCAAATGCTGTGGATATTTAAACACCATTAAATTAAGCATAATAAAATGATAGGGAAACAAAGTGATGGCCAGTGGCAGAGAAATATGAAATGAAAAACCTCTCAATTATGTCAACAACCATATTAAATTTAATTGTGTGAATTAAAAAGAAATAAATCCAGTAAGTGGAAAGAGTACACTAAATTGTACTAGGAGCCAATAGCTATTTTAGTAAAAAATAAACTGAAATTCCAAAGAAATATTATGTTGTCCTCATGAACCTGAATTAATGTCTTTATTTAAACCAGTAGCTAAATTTTCAAAAACATAACAGGATCAGGAATTTGGGTGTTGGAAGCATCTCAGGTATTTTTTCCAAACTTTTTTTATAAGGTTAAAAAAAACTAAACCACAAAGATTATTCCTCGACCAAAATCACTCAAATATTGAGCATAGACCCAGGATAAGAGTTTCATTCTTTCACTCGTTAATATTTGGTCCTATTTACCTGTTATATATGAGTTGAATCACACATTTAACAGTTACCACTTTCATTGAATAATAATGCAACATGCTCTCTGGAGCCTCTTTCATAAGGACAATAATTCTTTTCATGAGGGCTCTGCCCTCAGACCTAATCATCTCCCAAAGGCCCCACTTCCAACACCATCACATCAGAATTTAGGTTTTTATGTATGGATTTTGGAGAAACACAAATATTCAACAGATCTCAATATTTCCACAAGTCATCTATAGATTCAATGGAGTCCCTATCAAAATCCTTATGGCATTTTTTGCAGAAATGGAAAAGCTCATCCTCAAATTCATAAAGAATTCAATTTTCCTTGAATATACAAAATGATGTTGAAAAAGCAGAACAAAATTGGAGAAATCACATTTCCTGATTTTGAAACTTGCTATAAGGTGAATTCTCTGATATAATGGTAAACTTGTAAACCAATGGAATAGAAGTGAAAATCCAGAAAATAAACCCATACATTTATTAACAACTGATTTTCAACAGAAATGTCAAGACTATTCAATAGGGAAAAAACAGTCTGTTAGACAAGTTGTGCTGAGGTAACTGGAAATACATATGTAAAACAAATAAATAGGACCCCTACCTTACAACCATATATAAAAATTAGCTCAGATGAAATCAATGATCTAAACATAACATGTAAAATTATAAAAGTCTTAGAAGATGACATAGGAGTAAATTATCATAACCTTGATTTAGTGATAGATTCTTAGAAATTACACCTTAAAAGTATGAACAACAAAAGAAAAAATATACTGGCACTCATCAGAATTAAAAACTGCATGCAAAAAAAAAACTGCATACATCAGAAGACACTATCAAGAAAATGAAAAGATAAGCTAAAGACTGGCATAAAATGCTTGCAAATCAAATATCTGAGAAGGGTTTAATATCCACAATATACAAAAAGCTCTCACAACTCAACAACAAAAAGGCATGGGCTAATGGCCTAAATAGACAGTGAAGAGGAACTCAAAAGCCTCTTGATGAAAGTGAAAGAGGAGAGTGAAAAAGTTGGCTTAAAGCTCAACATTCAGAAAACGAAGATCATGGCATCTGGTCCCATCACTTCATGGGAAATAGATGGGGAAACAGTGGAAACAGTGTCAGACTTTATTTTGAGGGGCTCCAAAATCACTGCAGGTGGTGACTGCAGCCATGAAATTAAAAGATGCTTACTCTTTGGAAGGAAAGTTATGACCAACCTAGATAGCATATTCAAAAGCAGAGACATTTCTTTGCCAACAAAGGTCTGTCTAGTCAAGGCTATGGTTTTTCCAGTGGTCATGTATGGATGTGAGAGCTGGACTGTGAAGAAGGCTGAGTGCTGAAGAATTGATGCTTTTGGACTGTGGTGTTGGAGAAGACTCTTGAGAGTCCCTTGGACTGCAAGGAGATCCAACCAGTCTGTTCTGAAGGAGATCAGCCCTGCGATTTCTTTGGAAGGAATGTGCTAAAGCTGAAACTCCAGTACTTTGGCCACCTCATGCGAAGAGTTGACTCATTGGAAAAGACTCTGATGCTGGGAGGGATGGGGGCAGGAGGAGAAGGGGACGACAGAGGATGAGATGTCTGGATGGCATCACTGACTCGATGGACGTGAGTCTGAGTGAACTCCAGGAGTTGGTGATGGACAGGAAGGCCTGGCGTGCTGCGATTCATGGGGTTGCAAAGAGTCGGACGCGACTGAGCAACTGAACTGAACTGAACTGAAGAAAAGACAGAAGTAGCCAAGAAGCCCATGAAATATTTTCAACATTTCTAGTCATGAGGGAAATGCAAATCAAAACCATAACAAGATTTACCACTTCACACCCAGTAGAATGGGTATAATTTTTAAAAGACAGAAACAAAACCAAAAAAAACAAGTATCACTGAGGATACAGGGAAATAAGAATTCTCATATGTTGTACTGGAAAAGTTATGGCTCGGTCAATGTAAAAAAAACACTGTTGGTCTCTCCAAAGTTATATAATTACCATATGACCTAGAAATTCTACCCCTATCTATACCAAAAAGAATTGAAAACCAGTCCCCAAATAAATACATGTACATTCCTGTTCTTAATAGCTCTGTTCAAAAGAACCAAAAGATGGAAACAATCCAGGTACCCATCAGCCCATGACTGGATGAAAAAATTGTGGTATATCCATACAATCAAATACTCTACAGCCAACAAAGAAAGGAAGAAAGTGCTGATCCTTGCTGCACAGTTCAGGGACCTCGCAAACCTTATGTTAAAGAAGCCAGACACAAAAGGTTACATGTTGTATGATTCCATTCATATGAAATAGCCAGAACAGGTAAATCCATGGAGACAGAAAGGAAATCTGTGGTTTCCAGCATCTTGGGAGAAATTCTTATATAATGCTTACTGGATTTCCTTTGGGAATGATGAAAATGTTTTAGAATCAGAAGTGGTTGTACAACATCGTGAATTTATCAAATGCCACTAAGATATTCACTTTAAAACAGTTTTCAGGGCATCCCTGGCAATCCAGTGGTTGGGACTTCGCCTTCCAATACAGAGGGTGCTGGTTCATCCCTGGTAGGGAGCTAGGATCCCACATGCCTTGTTGCTGATAAACCAAAAATGGTTAAAGCAGAGACAATATTGTAACAAATACAATGAAGACTTCAAAAAAATGGTTAGCTTCATGTACTGTGATTTCACTACGAGAAAGAAAAAAAATTGGGAATGTCTCAGCTCTATTAAAGCTATTTGAGTTTTCCTCTAGTCTTATAGCTTTATTTTTAATTTGGTTTTTAATTTTAAGAAATATTATAACCATAGCATTTTGTCATTTTAAATAAGAAGCTACATATTATTTTTATCACTTTTTAAAATCAAACTAATATATAAATCAACTGATAACAGCTATGGGAACTGCCAATCATTTTATAATAATACAGCAGATTATTAGTAGTATGCCAATCATATAAAATACAAAATGAGATACAATTTCATATCTGAATATCACAACCTATAAAATTTCATGAAGTTCTAATTCTGTAAAATATAAGTGACCTAAAGAGTCAAAATTTGCATCTTCATTTTAATTGGTTATGGGATAAATGTTATTTATCTGATACATAAAAAGGAGGTTTTAGAGGCTGATAAAAGATCCCATTAACCCTACAGACTTTGTTGGCTCTCACATTTGCCTTGTAATAGAATAAAAGAGGATGAGAATTGAAGATAAATGAAAATATATAGTAAAATTTAAATAATGATAATCAAAGCATAAACACACACATTCATTTAATGATCTGCTACACATTTGTGAGGATGTGCCAAACACATGGACTGAGACTTAATATTCATGATTTTAATTTCACAAGACATGACAGTATTTGGTGTTTTAGTAAGAGAAAGTAGAACTCCACATGCAAATAATTTATTCCCAGAAATGCTGCTTCATGCATATAAAATCTTATGTGTGCACTTTTGCTCCAGTAGAGAATCACAAAAGGGGAAGAAAACTAATACTTCTAGTTTAGAATTAGTTTTGTAGAAATCAATTCACTGTGGGTGTGTGCACATATGTGTGTGTGCCTGCATGTGTGTGTGTATTTGAGTGGAGGTGAAAGCAACCATATTATATTAAAGTAAATGCCACCCTATTTTGCAGTATATTGATTTATTTCAATTCAGTGGGGCACTTTCAGTAGATATCATCCTTATGATATTTGTAAGTGGTACTTAAGTATCTTTATTTCTGCTAACTTCAGAATTTCTTAGGCAAAAGGACATTGTTTTGCTCAATCTACATAATTCCATTCACCTTTGTTAATATGTACACAAAACCGTGGATGTGTTTTTCAGTTTCATGAGAAAATAATTTATTTTGAAGAATGTCTTCTGTACCCTAGGGTTTAATAGTGTGGTATACATGCTATTCTTCAAAATAAATTATTTTCATTTTTATTAATAAGATATAGCATATTTAACGTATTTTTTAATATTTTTCCATATGTCTAAACGTCTCTATAGTTATATAAGTATTTACACTTGATCTTAGCCAAAAGGTTGAGAAGCGATACAGTTATATAAGTATATACTAATAACAATTTTAAAAGTTGAAATTTCTAGTGTATCTCAGAGCAAAGCAGAGTAAGAACAGCTAAAGAAAAACATAAGAAGATAATATAATAAATCTAATAACATCAAATTATAGTGTTCTATATTTATTACTCTAACAGCAAAAGAATAGGTATAATTATTGTTTATTCTTAAATGATTCAAGAAATTTATGAGTAAAAGAAGGCTTTGGAAGAATGATAATGAATGGAGGAAAGTTAAAGTTAAGAGAGCTGCCTGCTACACCACTAAATGGAAATAATACCTTTCTGAAGACAAAGTTGCTAAACAAAATATACATAGTGCCAATTCTGTTCAAAGAACAGACACTTTCAGTAAAGTAAATTCATTAGGAATTGACTTTGATGGCCTTTCCACTTTGGGATTAATTCATCATTTTCCTGAGACACATCAATTACCACTCTGTCACATTAACTTTCTGAGAATGACCCTGTATGTGACCTGAATGAAGGGAATCAGTTGCCAGAATGATTTAAGAAAACAGGCTTCCAAAGCGCTTCATGAGAGGCATGTCAACGAGCCATGGGGCCCTGCTCAGTAGAATACTGGCCACTTTTTCCAATGATGTCTCACTTGAAAAAGTATGGTTTGCAATGGAAAATACATATACTGCACATCAAGAGAATTAAGGCTTCACAAGCACAGAAATCTCTGCCATTAACTGAAGAAACCACATGAGCCCTACAGGGTAGTCTATTTTCTAACATTGTTGGGAATTGCAATTCTACTTTTCTCCGTTACAGCAAAATCATGACATATTTTGATAAATATCAGGTAACACGTTCTTGTTTCCTCTTCGGTTGTTTTGTTATGTTTTATCACGTTACGGTGGTCACAAACCCCACTTTTCCTTTCCTTTCCTTTCTTTTTTTAATTTTTTTAATTTTATTTTATTTTTAAACTTTACAAAATTGTATTAGTTTTGCCAAATATTCTCTGTCCTGAAGTTCAAAGAAGCGAACAGAGGGAGAAGCAGGACAGGTAAGAGCTCAGAAAGGGATTCGAATTAGTGAACCTTACAGCTGTTTATTTGGCTTTTTTTCTTTTCACCGAGCCTTGGGAAAGATGGTCCTTTCTAACACCATTCTCCAGCTAGGGTTTTATCATTCTAAAGGGATCTGTGGCTTTCAGTGTCTGCAGGCTGTTGTACACACAACCGTGTACTTTCTAGATAACCCACAGCAATGCATGTAATTCTCATCCATAGAGATGCAGACTAATTTTGCCTAGTGGAAGTGCAATCTATGTCTTTATCCCTTGTGGGAAAAAAAAAATCCGTTTTGCATCTGATAACCAAATTCATTTATGCATTCTGGTTGCCCATTTGTCTATTTCTTAGATCCTTCATTCAACTGGCTATATCATCTTACTGGTTGATTCAGGAGTGGATGGATGAAATAAAACCTTTCACATGTGTTCATTTTATGTTTGTACGAGATTTATGAGTTTAACATTTTATATGCCAGCATCCATTTCCTCATCTTATTCATACACAGTATTTTTATGCATTTAGATATATGCTAATTCTATAGGGCACTTATATATAAATGTATATATACATATATATACAAACATGTTATTCCTATATGGTACTGATGCACATAATTTTACACATACAGATTAGTTTTATTGAAATAATGTTAAAACCACAGTTTGGATTTGTGTTATAATAACATCTACACGATTTCCTGGACTTTGGCTTGTTCTGTATGAAGCTTTGATTCATTTGATATTGAGAGACATCCGAACCTTGATATTTTGATCTGTAAAGATTTCTGTGGCCCCAGGGATTATGACCTGCAGCTGCTCCACGACAGGTAATTGTTTTGGTGTAAGTGCATGCGTGCTAAGTCGCTCACTCCTGTCTGACTCTTTGCAACCCTATGGACCATTGCCTGCCTGGTTCCACTGTCCATAGGATTTCCCAGGCAAGAAGACTCGAGTAGGTTGCCCGTGTCCTCCTCCAGGGGAACTTCCCCACCCAGGGATTGAACCTAAGTCTCTTATGTTTCCAGTGTTGGCAGATGGGTTCTTTACCACTGGTGCCACCTAGGACACCTTTAGTTTAATTAGTGAGTCTGAATTCTTAATGAAGAAGGTTAAAAAAAAATTCACTAACACCTCCTCCCAGCCATCCAAATGATATACACTGAAGGAATAGCCTTGCGATTGATAAGCACACCCAACGAGTTGTTCAGATCTTCCAAAATCTTCCTGGTTTCCAAGCTCTGTCTACTTCTAAACCAAAGAACTACATTGGTCCTAAGAGCCCAGATCTAAACTCAGAGTGGTCTGCTAACATGGTAAGGCACATTGGCATATATACCAGCTCCAAGGGCTTCCCCAGTGGTTCAGTGGTAAAATCCGCCTGCAAAGCAGGAGGTACAGGAGACATGGGTTTGATCTCTAGGTCAGGAAGATCCCTGCATGAAAGCATGGCAACCCACTCCAGTATTCTTGCCTGGAGAATCCCATGGACAGAGGAACCTGGATACAGTCCACAGGGTCGCAAAAAGTTGGACAAGACAAGCGACTGAGCATGCATGCACACACCAGCTCCAAACAGGCCCCAATCAGCCCTCATACTTCCTAACTGACACAGTTTATGCTATAACAGCTGGATATAACCAGAAAGGCATCAAAGTGGGATAGAATGAAGTACTTCTTCTTTCATGTTCCCGTTCCACTTTGCTCTTAGCCATCATCGCAATGTATTATTGATAACAATGGATGTGTAATATCTTCCCAGACACACACTAAGCCCGCGCTGGGCAAGGATAATGATTCAGTCATTTTCACATCACCAGCATCCAGAGCAGTGACTGGCGCAGGGTATAATACAAATAAGTGCTCGCTGTGTTCAGTGAATCAAAGGGAAACAGATATTTTGATGATCAAAACTTGCCCTGTAATTGAAATAATTCTGTGCTTTTGTGAGTGGCAAGCTGCAAAACATTCTCTACAGATTTATCCATTGTGTATATGTCAGAAGCATATACCATTACTGATGGTTTATGAATCTGTACAATAGAAAATTATGATCACTGACTATAACATTTAACTTTAGATATCTGCATCACCAAGTCATGAGACACTAACCCAATTTAATCTTATATTTGCAATAAATCCCTAAAATCACAAAGAATAAAGAAAAGTAATATGGAATTCAATTTTTCTGCCCATTTAGCTTTTACAGCTGATATGAATATGAACTACTTATATGACTCAAAAAATATGAACTTTTCAAACTCATTTTTAACTCATTGGTAAAGGAACTGAGTGAAAAAGATAGAACAATGCATTAAGGTACCATAGCTACTTTCATGGGAGAAACAGGAACAAGCTGTGTGTGTTTTGCAACATATTGACACTAACACATATACATTACATCTGCCACTGAGAGTGTTTTAAAAATCTAAAAGCCATGTATCAAAAAAATTACATGCATAGCAGTAAATATGTCTATTGGCTTTAGGACAAAATTCCAAAGCAAGCTAACTTTCCCAAAGTCAAAATTTGACTATAATTCAGGTTTTAACATTTATGTCATAGCCTATAAAGGTTATTTGTAACATGATGTGTTTAATTGACTTAAAAATAATTTTTCTGAGACTAAAAAGAAATCAAAGAGGAGTAAACCAGATACGTTTAAATGTTTATGTGGATATTTACCTTACACCAAAAAATCCTAATTGTATAGTTGCCCAAACTGATGGGGGAAAATACTCACTGAAAAATAAGATCAACTGCTTGGATAACTGAGACAAAACTATGACAGGAAACCAAACACACAGAGGTCCTTTCCGGACTTCATGCTTTTCTTCCTTTTGGAAAAGCTTGAAACTCTCAGATTTGTCATACTCTAACGTGTTCACACAAAATTTGTCAGGCTCTCTTTTCCTATGCATGAATAACATTTTAGATACATTTTATACTACCATGGGAAAAGATCAAACTATCAGATATGAGGTAGTACAAAAAAATGTATTCAGGCTTGAAGTTGTGAAAGTTAAGGCGGTACCCACCAGTCCTCAGGGCAGAAATACAAAGGAAGTGAGGACATTTGCTTCCAAAGAGCTCCCATACCTTGTTTTTTTCCTGTAGTTCAACTCCTGATGTCTTGAAATCAGGACCTTCCGAGTTTTCACTTAATCTATTTCTCCTGTGCAGGAGTTCTTCCATTTCTTTCACCTGGACCTTTAACCTTCTATTTTCTCTCTCCAGTCCTTGTTTTTCCTTTTCAAGTAGCTCCCTTTTGTCCCACTCAGATGTATTTTCAGCCTGCAATCTCTCTAGCTAAACACAGAAAACACAGAAAAGCAACATGTAGCATTTGCAATTGCCAAAGTAAATATGTCCATTTACACATTAAGTTTTCTATTTTTTGGCCACATCCAAGGCATGCAGGAAGTTAGTTCCTCGACCAGGGATTGAACCTGTGCCCCCTGCAGTGAAAGTGTGGTGTTTTAACCACTGAACCACCAGGGAAATCTCTACACAATTTTTAAAAAGAGAACTCTATTTGTCTGAAAGTTGAAAACAACACAAAAGCCTAAGATCAGATCATGTGCTAGATAAATTTACCTTTTCTCTTGGTTCATGGGACTATTTCTAGAACCAAACAGACCATATTTGTCAATTAAGTATATTAAGTGAGACATTGATGATATTTTGCCATCAATCTCCACTCAGCTGATGAGAATTTATCAGTTGAGAAGGAACAAAATCATTCCTTGGGCAATTTTGGTTGGATGGATATAGTTCATATATTCATTCACTCATTCACTTATTTACTATACCTTTCAACTTCCAGGCACTATGTTAGTAATTGCAAATATAGACAAGTGAATGTAATAAAATATCATAAATGCCATGATTAAAATACTGCACAATATAGTCAAACTTGCCTGAATGAATGGCTTATTTGATTTTCAGGGAATGGAGGTTGGCAACATGATTAAAATCAGAGGTATTTTAAAACAATTTGTTATGGGATCGAGGTTGAAAATTACTTGTTTTTACATTGTTAGTTTTAAATGGCTTAATAGCAAAGTGTTGAATAGTATTGCATTATTATAAAGTAGTTTCCATGACTTTAAATTTTCAAAGAGAAATCAACATTAAGAAAATGTTAGACTTCAATAATATATTTGGAAATTAATTTTGATTAAAAAGTCTAAAAACTGCTTTTTCATACACACATAATTGTGCCATTATTGTAGAAAATGTTCTGTTCCCAAATCTAAGTGAGGCTCTGGTTTCTGAAAAAAACAGAGAACTAAAATTACATTCTTGGCACTAGACCTTCTCTATCAATTAAACATAATAAACTAAGGGATCAAATTTTAGATGACGTGATTTGACATTTGGGGTGCCTGTTTGGGATATGAGGTGAAAACGGTATTTCACAATCCAATTTAGAACATGACATGATTTTAATTATTAAGATTAATGCTTAAACTTTTTGACTAGCATCACATCACTTATCAGAATGAAAATAATAAAGTCGTAATAAAAAGTCATCAACTTAGTGATGAAAAATTAATTTTATGAGAATAAATGTATTCTTGGTCAAGGACAAACAGGATGCTATGTCAAGTCTTTGTAAAACTTTAGGCATTTAAAAGACATTGCTGAATTTGAATTTATACCTAATAACAGATAACAAGTAGAAATAGAATGTTAAATAAATAATAGATGGCTTGAATGAAAAAAATCTAAATTTAAAAAGTTGAAGAAAGGAATTATATTAATGGCAATAACAACAAAACTTAAATAATGTTGTGTTATTATTTACTATTTGAAGGTTTTTATTGACATACCAATTATCTGATAAATTTAGGCATATAATAAACATCAAAAAAGTATGGGTTTGTGAAAACTGGATCATAAATTTTATTAGCAATTTTATTTTTTATTTCATCTTTAAAGATTCTTTCTTGTCAGATTATTCTTTTCTAAGAATCATACAAAATCTACTACCTTAAAAGTCATTCAATTAAATCTGAGTTAAAAGGATGAAGGAAATATCAGGTATTACTTTAAGCTTTCAGAGTATTTTGTAAGCAGTTCTAAAAACTGATCAATTTGAAATGGAATTCTATTGATTCACTTCCAATGATCAACAGAAAAATTCTAAAACATTTTAATTCTAAGTGTATAACACTATGAATTTTAACTAATAGTGAAAGTGTTAGTCTCTTAGTTATGTCCAACTCTTTGCAACCCCATGGACTATAGCCCACTGGGCTCCTCTGTCCATGGAATTCTCCAGGCAAGAATACTGGAGTAGGTAACCATTCCCATCTCCAGGGGATCTTCCCAGCCCAGGGACTGAACCTGGATCCCCTGCATTGTAGGCAGATTCTGTACCATCTGAACAGCCAGGGAAGGAGAATCAAGCTAAAAGTATCTCAATAAAAGGAAGTAGGAGATGGATTTGAATATTCTAAGAGCCAAGAGTCCAATCATGACATATTAAGAGCTTAGGAGAGTAGGTATGAAAGCAAGTTAAACAAGCAGATACTTACACTTAGAAATAAGTGTGATTTAAAGGATCATTTGAGTTTCTTATGAAAAAAATGTAATATTGTGATTATTCCCAAGAACCAAATTGAGTCATTTATTTTATTCATATATATGTATATCAGTGTTTATGTATTTCCTTCCTTCCTTTCTTCCTTCCAGCTTTATTGAGATATGAGTGACATATGTGTACACAGCCCAACAATTTGGTCATTTCTAATCATATTCATCTATAAACCCAATCTTCACCCCTTCTCCTTGCTTAATGCTGCCGAAAGGACATCAGTAATAGGTTGCAATGAACAAAATAACTAGAACATAAGTTTTATGAAACCAGAGTTGGGCCATTTTGCTCATCATCTGGCCCCTGACACACGCTAGGTCAGCGCTTCACAAGGACCTGCTGAAGGAAGGAAAACATGCATACTGTGTCTCTAGCAAGAAGCTCCTTTGTATTTCAATCACAGAAACTGGGCACAAAGCGAAATAAGAGAGCATCCTAGCAGAGCCAGTTACTCACTCACCAGTTCAACTGCCAATAGTATTTCTCAGCACATTTACTCTTAACTCTTATCACAGTTGTCATAGTTCCTTTGTATTGTGTGTGTGATAGGAGTCAGGTAAAGACAGGATTTTTCAGTAGAATGACCTAAACTTGACTCCCAATTCTTTTTATCCCAAGACACTATTTTTCGTTTATAAAATACGGAAAGTATTTCCTACAACTTAGTATTATGAGACAGGAATGATTTAGGGAAAATACTTATTAAACTTTCAAACTCAACATAAATATTTCTTGTCATAAATATGTTTTCTAAAGAACAAAGCATACCAACAGCCAATTCAAATAATAACAGGTGAAATAGTGTATTATTTTTTAGCACATTTTATCAGGACAACAATCATTTTGTAAATGGACCATGTTGACTGAGAAATCCCCCAACAGAATGCACTATATGACGTTCTTCAGGCCAGTGAGTGTCGCGTACAGACAATGTGCATGTTCCAGCAATAGATGTGCAAATATTCAGAATTTTCATTTCAGACAAGTTAGCTATAAAACCTCATTACAAGCACTGTGCTTTTGAAAAGAAGAGATCAAAGGCAGGAAGCTTGTCACTCCATAGCAGTAAAAGATGATTACCCTTTTACTGAGGACCTAATATGTTCCCGGTAAATAGCTCTAAGGTTATTTCTTATCCTTACCACCATCCTGTAAGTTTGTGTGTGCTACACCCGAGGAGGGAAACTGGGGTTCTGACAGTAGAAGTAACGTCAAGGTGGACAAAGAGTCCAAGCCATGGTTCACCTAAGGTTCCTCTCTGCTTTCAATATGAGTTCATCCCATCCACACGAGGCTAACAGATACCTACTTGTATATGGATACAACCACATTCTGAATCCACTGTGCTGCACTGCAGTAAGGAGATCAAACCAGTCAAACCTAAAGGAAATCAACCCTGAATATTCACTGAAAGGACTGACGCTGAAGCTGAAGCTCTGCTATTTTGGCTACCTGGTACAAACAGCCAAGTCATTGGAAAACACCCTGATGCTGCAAAAGATTGAAGGAAAAAGGAGAAGGGGGCAAAAGAGGATGAGGTGGTTGGACGGCATCACTGACTCACTGGACATGAGTTTGAGTAAATTCCGGGAGTTGGTGATAAACAGGGAGGCCTGGTGTGCTGCAGTCCATGGGGTCGCAAAGAGTCGGACATGACTGAGCAACTGAACTGAATAACAGCTTGTGGTCATTCTAGACATCACTTTCTCGTTGACCTATACATTTTGCAGGTCATGAGATGGTTCCTTATGATTTCACACCTTTTAGAGTATCCTTATAATAAGTAAACATGAACTTGAGCAAACTCAGCTGCTAAGTCGCTTCAGTTGTGTCCGACTCTGTGCGACCCCATAGACGGCAGCCCACCAGGCTCTCCCGTCCCTGGGATTCTCCAGGCAAGAACACTGGAGTGGGTTGCCATTTCCTTCTCCAATGCATGAAAGTGAAAAGTGAAAGGAAGTCGCTCAGTCATGTCTGACTCTAAGCGACCCCATGGACTGCAGCCCACCAGGCTCCTCCATCCATGGGATTCTCCAGGCAAGAGCACTGGAGGGGGGTGCCATTGCCTTCTCCGAGCAAACTCTAGGAATAGTAAAGGACAGGGAAGCCTGGCATGCTGCAGTCCACGGGGTTGCAAAGAGTTGGACACAACTTAGCGAGTGAAAAACAACAACAACAATGATGAAAAACTGTGTAAATATAAAATACTTAATAACATCTGCACTAGGAAATTAAGCAAATCATAAAGGGTAGACCCTCTTTATTTCCAAAATCTCTCCTAAAAGTAATTTTAGAAGTAGACAAACTGTCTTGGCCCCAGGGATGCTCTTCTCAGAGATTTTGACAGTTCTCAGTGTCTAAAGAACATGAAATCTGTGGAAATCACCTAAAGTAAGGTTTTCCACTCAACTGAGATTATGTTTCATGTTAATCAATGTATTTATTTTTTTCTAAAGGATTAACCACCATTTTACTTAAAAGTTATACTGACTATTGTATTATACTCTGATGGTTCAAATAAAATAGAAACTTAACTTTATTAACACTGAGCTGTAAAGAAGGAAAAAGTACATAGTATATGATTTATATGGGGGAAATAGTAGAAAAGGAGATGGTAGAATGAATTAGATCTAGAGTATGATGATAAAAATGAAATAGTGGCAAAAGTATTAATGAGAAACCCCTAAATCACCACTTTGTGTCAAGAATGACTTAGTGTAACAATTTTATGTTTTAATATTGCTTTTTTAATATCTGCTTTGGGGGGAATTTGACAAAAGAGATATATTGATGAATTCTTTCAAGAAACTTAATGAAGAATAAAAAATGAGTTTGTTTCATTGATCAAACCAGAATCACACAAACTTTTTAAGTATTAAAATAAGATTGTTCATTAAAAAGTCTAATCTTAATATTATAATAAGCAAGTTAATTCCTTCCATTCATCTTTAATCTAAAGTCAGTACTTTTTACAGCCTCCTCTACTTAACCACTGGCTTCCAGTGACAGCTGTTGATAGATCAACTGTCCTTACGCAGGTGACTCTGAGTCTGGGCTCTTACTCTGCTGTTTCTTTAGTCTTCCAATCCTTACCCAGGTTCTACTCTATTTATAATACATATATATTATATTTATAAATATGATTTTTTCTGGTATATATACATATATATGTATACTTAATTGGTCTTATATTCAACAGTATCCTTAAACTCTCATGAATTATATTTTATAGATTAGTTTGTGTTCTCTAAATAATTATCCCTCTGTGATCATTACAATTTTGTATCTTTCCAATTCTTATAACTTTATTACTTTCCTTCTTTTGTTGAACTGCCTGGCATCTGAAATAGAATATTAAATAAAAAGTGGTACCATGCTTCTGGTTTTGTTGTTCACTCGTTAAGTCATGTCCAACTCTTTGTGACCCCATGGACATACCAGGCTTCCTTGTCCTTCACTATCTCCAGGGATTTGCTCAAATTCATGTCCATTGAGTCAGTGATACTGTATAACCATCTCATCCTCTGTCGCCCCCCTCTCCTCCTGTCCTCAATCTTTCCCAGCATCAGGATCTTTTCCAACCAGTCAGTTCTTCACATCAGGTGGCCAAAGTATTGGAGCTTCAGCATCAGTCCTTCTGAATGTTCAGGGTTGATTTCCTTTACTGGTTTGATCTCCTTGAAGTTCAGGGACTCTCAAGAGTCTTTTCCAACACCACAATTTGAAAACATCAATTCTTTGGTGCTCAGCCTTCTTCATGGTCCAACTCTCACATCCATATATGACTACTAGAAAAACCACAGCTTTGACTATATAGACCTTTGTCGGCAAAGTGGTATCTCTGCTTTTTAATATGCTGTCTAGGTTTGTCAAGCTTCTAATACTTCATCATTAAATAAAATATTTGCTCCACAATTTTGTTACTCTATCACGTTTAAAAAATTCACTTTGAGTCCTAGTGTTTCCTATAATCATGAATTGAGTTGTAGCAACTGTTTTTTTAGGCAACTTTAGAGATAACTACATAATTGACTTTTTCTTGTACTCTGTTTTGTGCTGACTTACATAATAAAAGATCTAATGTTATCATATACCTTGTATTCCTGTGACTAATTTTTTATTCATCAAAATATTAAGACTACTCATATTTGGTTAATATTGTTGCCATTTATGTGTGAAATTGATTGTAATCTTCCTTGCTTATATTACCCTTGTCTAGATGCAGTATAAGGATTAAACTAATACAATAAAAAGAATTGGGAAGTTTTCCCTCTTTTTTTCTCTTTTTTAGAAGATGCTCTATAAAACTAGAATCATCTACTCAGAATGGTAGAATTAACCATAAAGTATTCTGATACTAGAGTTTTATTATCAAAAGTTTTAATTCATTAATTTTTAATTTACTTTATTTAATGTTATAAGTGGATTTCAGCTTTCTATTTTTACAAGAGTCATACTGGGTAAGTTATATTTTCTAGTCAATAATTCATTTCATGTAAGATTTTATTTTTATTAGAATTCTCTCTGCAGAGTGGTTCCCTATCTTTGTAAACCTCTGAGCTATCTAAAAATTTTGTCCCTTTTTTATTACTAGAGTTTTAAAATTATATCTCTTAATTGATTTTGCCTGAATGCTCTTTTTTTCAAAAAACCAACTTCTGTCTTTGCTAACCCTATTCTACTTTTTTTGTATTAATTCCTAATATTGACTTTCCCTCTTTCTACATTCATTGTGCTTTTTTTTTTTTTTCTATTAGGATTTAGTTTGCTAATTTTTGTCTTTGCTATTGGGTTAATCTGGATATTTCAAGAAGCAACTCTTACAGCTGGCATTTAAAATACAATAAATTGACTGCGGGGACTGCATATGAGAGAGAATGGGGGAGAGAACAGTCAGATTGGGATCAGGAATGACTCTGCATGAGGCAGAGACAGGGAAGGAAGGCAGATTGGGTCTGATCATCTTGGACATCAGTGCCTTCCTCAGAAAGGGAGGTGAGGACACAGAGGAGTTTTTGAGTCAAAGTCATTAGTGGGAAGGGTTGCATGTCCCAACACCAGGAGGCCCGTCTTTGGCTGGGAGTTGTCTATGAGAAGCGCACTGTCATTCCCTGGATTTCAGACAAGGGCAGCTGGGGTTCTAGGTTAATTACACTCATTGTAATTGAGATCTGAGAAGCACTGTCCCACGGCAGACATAACCGTTTCCCAATATAGTCACTGATGTTAAAAATATCCCTGAGTTCTGCAGCATCCCTCAAGACTTCGTGTTTTTTTATCTTTCAGCCTTAAATTCCATTAAATTTCTCTTTGACCTATATTACTTAAATGTCCATTTTACAATATCAAAGAAATAAGTTTCTTAAAGTTATTTTTTCTATAAGCAATGCTATGATAAATGACTACCTGGGGTCAAAACAGAGTATCCTTTGGGGATCACATTGTTTAGAACATGACCATAGACTAAAACTTTCTTTCTCAACACAGCCTCCAAAAATCAAAAATGGAAAGAAATAAAATCACTTATTCCACGAGTATAATTTAGAGATGGTATAGAAACCTTCAGAGAAGGCAATGGCACCCCACTCCAGAACTCTTGCCTGGAAAATCCCATGGATGGAGGAGCCTGGGTAGGCTGCAGTCCATGGGGTCACTAAGAGTCAGTCAGACACGACTGAGCGACTTCACATTCACTTTTGACTTTCATGCATTGGAGAAGGAAATGGCAACCCACTCCAGTGTTCTTGCCTGGAGAATCCCAGGGACGGGGGAGCCTGGCAGGCTGCCATCTATGGGGTCGCACAGAGTCAGACACGACTGAAGCAACTTAGCAGCAGCATAGAAACCTTGATTCACACGCAACAGGAAAGATAAATATCCAAGAGCCACAGAGCATTCTCTGGAGACCAGGTGGCACAGTCAGAGAGACAGTGTGCAGAAGAGAGCAGACCAGTCAGGGTGGACATCCTGCAAAAGGAGACACCACCTACAGAGGGAAGTATTGATACTAACAAGGGATCTGAGACCTGGAGGATCAGAACTAGCAGCTGGTTTCCTCAGTATGTGTGGCCCTTAAAACCTTATACTCACCAGGCTGTATTAATGGGTACATGGGAAACCAATGTATTTTGAATACATTGCGCCTGCTTGCTCAGTTGATCAGTCAAGTCCAGCTCTTCTGCCATCCAATGGACTGTAGCCCACCAGGCTCCTCTGGCCATGGGAATTCCTAGGCAAGAATACTGGAGTGGGTTGCCATTTCCTTCTCCAGGGGACCTTCCCGACCCAGGGATCAAACCCAGGTCACATGAATCTCCTGCACTGGCAGGCAGATTCTCTACTGTGCCACCTGGGAAGCCCATTTTGAACACATCAAATGTAGTCAAATGTAAACACATCAAATCATTTATGCTCATTATGCCCTCATCCCATTTTATTTTTTTCTTTCAACCTTGCAGAAGTTTGAAACAGAAGGCTCTCATCTTCTGCATTTGTACCTTATCTTCTTCCCATCTACTCATTTACTTTATGGCACATGCTTCCACAATGTCTCTCTTGATACGAAAGCACGTTTTCTAAGGGAAGCATTTTTGAGGATGATAATAGGAAAGTTCTCAATAAAATGCCTCTAGCATGAAACAGAATATTTGTCTCTACTGGAGATTTGAATCCTGATTCAGTGCAACTATACTGTAACATATGTAGTAAAGCCATTTTGAATTTGAAGCATTGAGGGGAATACTTAATATGAAGACACAAAAGTGTTAATAGCATTATAAAATGAATTAGCTAAATTCCGTTATTCCCCCCATGGAAAACAGTAAGCAGGATCTTGAAAAAACTGTACAGAACCTGCAGGCCAAGGGAACAGAAGTCCCAAATGCATGCATGTGAACCAAAGAGAATAAGACCCAGAGGGCATCACAGCAGAGATCTTAAGAAGCCAGAGGACACTGAGAAAACCCAAGGTCCCTCGAGGTTGGGATTTCAGAAATGTGCAGGGATTTCTGAAGACATAGGCTGATCCTGAGACTCTAACATTTAAGAGTTTTGATTAACGCAATTTCTTCTATTACCTCTGACATCCCAATCTTCAGCAGACTGTTTTCTACCCAATGAAAGTTAGTAAGAAATTTACAGTTAAAGACATTAAATCTCAGATTGTAATTAAATCACCAGCTCAATGGATGTGAATTTGAGCATACTCCAGGAGATACGGGGCTTCCCTGGTGGCTCAGACAGTAAAGAGTCTGCCTGCAATGCAGGAGACCCCAGTTCAATCCCTGGGTCAGGAAGATCTCCTGGAGAAGGGAATGGCTACCCACTCCCGTATTCTTACCTGGAAAATTGCATAGATGGAGGAGCCTGGCATGCTGCAGTCCATGGGGTCGCAAAGAATTGGCCACGACTTAGGGACTGAACAACAACAATTAAATCATCAATCTAACTTAGCCAGAAAACTTTCCCAAAGACCTAGTCATCTGGAAAAGATACTGCTGTTGAGATACCCAAGTAAAGACATTCAAATCCTGCATTTCACTCCACATCATTTATTTTTTTTTAATTTTATTTTATTTTTAAACTTTACAATATTGTATTGGTTCTGCCATATATCGAAATGAATCCGCCACAGGCATACATGTGTTCCCCATCCTGAACCCTCCTCCCTCCTCCCTCCCCATACCATCCCTCTGGGTCGTCCCAGTGCACCAGCCCCAAGCACTCCACATCATTTAAAACCCTTTCTGAAAAAATAAAATCTGTTACCCTTTCTGAAAAAATAAAATCTGTTATTTGAGGCACTTAATATTTCCTGGATAAATAATCACTGGTTTTCAGCCATTATTCGGTTTTATATTTATCAGTTTTCTGTAACTCCAGGACAAGTGACAGATTTCATCTTGGATAATTGGACTATTTAGACTTATATTTGTCTAAATGACCAGAATGCATATCCATGTGTGACAGTTTGATTTTCACCTTTCCAAGAATATTATTTTTCTCTGATGGTTTACTCATATCACATATCTTTTTATAGATTCTGGTTCCTGAGTTTCATCAATAAGAACTCAGAATGTGCCAGAATGCTTAAATCCATAACACTAACAGGCTTCTAAATTAACCTGCTTGCAAACGTCAATATCCTCTTTCAAAATTATATAATCATTTCTGATACATTCATCATATTCTCAGTAATCTAGGTTTCTTTGCTAGAACATGTAAAGTCAATAAGAGGTATGTGATACAAGTGATTTAAATGAATTCAAATCAATACCTATTGTGGCAATCTCAGAAAATTAAATTATGATGGCACCAGATTTCTAATTATATGACACCCTTCTCATTAAAGAAGATTCCATTTAAGTATGTCAGTAAATAAAGTCTCAGGTATTTCTTCATCTAAAATTCCTAACTAGCCCAACTACCCCACCATCACGCACATCGACTTTGTAGCTCCCCTAGAGTTGAACATATGCAATGAACTGTATGATTTTTTGATGAATGCTGTTTTCTCCCATTGAAGGCAGTTCTCTGAGGTCAGGCTCATTTATACTTTGGACACCACTGAATTACTATTAACAGATCCTAGCACAGCATGCGGTAAGTCGCTTTAGACCTGTCTGACTCTTTGTGATCCTAAGGACTGTAGCCCACCAGGGTCCTCTGTCCATGGCATTCTCCAGCAAGAATACTGGAGTGGGTTGCTATTTTCCTCCTCTAGGGGAACTTCCTCACCCAGGAATTGAACCAGTGTCTTCTGCCTTAGCAGAAAGATTCTTTACCACTAGCGCCACCTGGGAAGCACAGTGAAAGTGAAAGTCACTCAGTCATGTCTGACTCTTGGCGAACCCTTGGACTATGCAGTCCATGGAATTCTCCAGGCCAGAATAATGGAATGGGTAGCTGTTCCCTTCTCCAGGGGATCTTCCCAACCCAGGGATCAAACCCAGGTCTCCCACATTGCAGGCAGATTCTTTACCAGCTGAGCCACAAGGGAAGCCCAGGAATACTGGAGTGGGTAGCCTATCCCTTCTCCAGTGGATATTCCTGACCCAGGAATCAAACACATGTCTCCTGCATTCTTTACCAACTGAGCCAGGGAAGCACAGGAGGACCATACATTATTTCCAGAATTAAAAATTGAATTTATAATTTAAGAAAACGCCTTGAAAACATTTTCTCTTTTAAAACAGAGAATAAAACACTTTCTACCCTCTGTGTTCCCCTACCCCCACCTTACCTTAAAAAAAATTTGGGAATGAATTGCTCCTAATTAGACTATGTTCCTCTCCTAGTAATCAAATTATTTGCACAAACAACATAACATATAGTTGAGTAAGAAGAAAAGGAGGAATTTTTTATCTACTGTCAAAAGCCTCTTGATGAAAGTGAAAGAGGAGAGTGAAAAAGTTGGCTTAAAGCTCAACATTCAGAAAACAAAGATCATGGCATCTGGTCCCATCACTTCATGGGAAATAGATGAGGAAACAGTGGAAACAGTGTCAGACTTTATTTTTGGGGGCTCCAAAATCACTGCAGATGGTGACTGCAGCCATGAAATTAAAAGATGCTTACTCCTTGGAAGGAAAGTTATGACCAACCTAGATAGAATATTCAAAAGCAGAGACATTCCTTTGCCAACAAAGGTCCGTCTAGTCAAGGCTATGGTTTTTCCAGTGGTCATGTATGGATCTGAAAATTGGACTGTGAAGAAGGCTGAGCGCCGAAGAATTGATGCTTTTGAACTGTGGTGTTGGAGAAGACTCTTGAGAGTCCCTTGGACTGCAAGGAGATCCAACCAGTCCATTCTAAAGGAGATCGGTCCTGGGTGTTCTTTGGAAGGAATGATGCTAAAGCTGAAACTCCAGTATTTTGGCCACCTCATGCAAAGAGTTGACTCATTGGAAAAGACCCTGATGCTGGGAGGGATTGGGGGCAGGAGGAGAAGGGGACGACAGAGGATGAGATGGCTGGATGGCATCACCGTCTTGATGGACGTGAGTTTGAGTGAACTCCGGGAGTTGGTGATGGACAGGGAGGCCTGGCGTGCTGCAATTCATGGGGTCGCAAAGAGTCAGACACGACTGAGTGACTGAACTGAACTGAACTGAATATCCCAATATGTTAAAAAACAAAACCCAACTCTTCAATATATTCTCCTACTCAACAAAAATGCTCTAAATTTTTTTACAAGTCAAATTATGCAGTTAGACATGAGCAAAAGAGGGTGGTCTAACAGAAAAAGATTCAAGATAATCTCTAAACCCCACCCCAGACACCCTGCAAGTGGCCCAGGAGAGTTCATGGATAGGCTATTAATACAAAATAACCACAGATTTTTCCAACTCCAGGGTCCCTAGGCACACAGTGGATACAAACTAACCACAGGGGCTTCTCCAACTTGGGCACATTACACCTTGATGCACAGCTGTGTCCTCAAGTGACCTTAGGCAGCCTGGAGCCTATAAAAGGCTCATAAATATTCTATACATACATACATCTAATTAGAACAGGCTGAATTATGGGAAAGACATGAGCAATAGAGCCTGTTGCTTTGCAACTTGCAACAATCAATCAAAACTGTCATTCCATGCCCACCTAGATGAATATGTAAAAGCCTTGTCTTGAAAACCATGTATCTCATCATTCCATTGCCAGTCCCTCTCCTGGTTTGACTCACTTCTTCCTTGAGGTGTTCTTCTGTTCTTTCCTCAATAAACTAGTTTTTGCCACTGTAAGACTTCAGATTCTTCTTTGCATCCCTTACTAAGAACAGAGGCCCATGAGGAAGGATCCTCTTCGACCCTCCCTATTGTGTAACAGTCAGAACATTTCTTTGTATTACATTTATTTGCTGGCAATACTGCAGTCTTTAGCTGTCTCACCTGCTACTCCCTTTACCACTCACAGTCCTTACCTCTACCTTTCGTCTTTACATAACTTCGATGCTATTCGTCCTTCACATCTCATCCTCAACACCTTTTCTATGAGCTCACACAGATCACTATTTTCCACCCATCTAAGTACCTAACACACTGGGTTTAACTGTCTGGGTTGGTTGGTTTGCTCCCCAAGGTGGCAACCACTCTATTGAAACCCCGGTGCTTAATTCTAATACCAAGCATACTGGAAATTGTTGATAAATATTTGCTGAATAAATGACTGAATTAGACAATGAGCGGATGAGCATATAAACTACTATTTCATTGCCTGGCTTTGTTTTTCATTTCACTGTCATTTTGAGAATCCAGTTGGTACGCACACATGGAGAAAATTTGCCTTAAACCCCAACAATGACACAATTGCTGAACATGAAAAAATCTTATGTTGCAAAATGTTTATGTTTTATCCTGCATATGCAAAATAAAGAAGACTACTTATATAATCACAAGTTAAATTTAACATGTTGCCCATCTGGGCCTTTTTGTCTTAATAAGCAGCATTTTAAAAGTAAATAAATATAGACATTCTGAAAAAGAGAAAAATGAATATATTTGGTTCCTTCAGCTTATATCATACTGCATTCAGTTAGGAGGAGGAAGAAAAAGAAATCATTTAAAGAGCATTGGTGGGAGGGAGGCTCTAGAGAGAAGGGATATGTGTATTCTTACGGTTGATTCATGTTGTACGGTGGAAACTAACACAGCACTGTAAAGCAATTATCCTCCAATTACAAATAAATTAAAAAATAAAGAGCATATTCTCATATGATGTGAAAAGATTTTAATACGAATGAAGCATCAGAGAAAATGTGTCAAAGGCGTGGGGAGGGGGATACATCCAGTGCCACTGTGGGTAATTCACTAATGTCAGAAAGGGACCCTGTGAAATGAAGGACTATGTGGTAACTTTTAGGTTCTTTCCAGTTCCAGACTCTCATGGTGTTTGTCCATATGATCACTTGAGATTTGCCTAAGTGTCAATGTGTGAAAAGATATAATTCAAAACACTTAGTGATTCAAGAATAGGAAAGGATTCTACTCCTTTGGAAGGTATACAGACTAATTTTGGAGCCAGATTATTCACATTAAAAGATGCAATACCCCCAGCAAACATGTATTGGCGACCTATTTGGCACCAGAATCTGTGGTCACTGCAGTCCCACCACGCTCCTCTGTCCATGGGATTTTCCAGGCAAGAGTACTGGAGTGGGGTGCCATTTCCTTCTCCAGAGGATCTTCCCGACCCAGGGATCGAACCCAGGTCTCCTGCATTGTAAGCAAGACACTTCACCGTCTGAGCCACCAGGGAAGTCCTTACTGTAAGACAGTGCCCTTAAATTCCAAAAAGTTTACAGCTGAGGAGAGGAAGAACACATGCATATTATAGAAGTATCCTGAAGTCTTCTATGGGATACCACAGAATCATCTACAGTGTTACTAATGCATAAAAATCTGATTGTCATTCCGATATAGGATCTACAAAATGAAATTTGAATAACAAGGGAGAAAACATGTATTCCTTACACACCTACTACATATATATAATATACAATGTTTAGTACTTCACATATATGGATGAATTAATCCTTTAGATGAGCTATTACCTAAACTCTCTTTTGCAGACAATCAAACAGACTCAGAAAGCCTACGTAGGGACTTCCCTTGTGGCTCATAGGTAAAGAATCTGCCTGCCAATGCAAGAGACATTCGTTTGATGCTTGGATCGAGAAGATCCCACATGCCATGGAACAACTGAACACGAGCACCACAACTACCGAGCCTGTGCTTTAGAGCTGGGAGCAGCAGCTACCGAGCCACGTGCTGCAACCACTGAAGCCCGTGTGCCCTGAGCCCATGCTCTGCAAGAGAAGCCACCGCATTGAGAAGCCTGTTCACTGCAACTAGAGAAAAGCCCTCGCAGCAACAAAGACCCAGGACAGCCAAATATAGATAAAAAAAAAAAAAAGTATTTTCTAAAAAAAGAAGAAGAAAACCTATGTAGTTGTTAGGAAGCCAGATGGCAAGAAAGTGCCAAGGTAAGAATTTGGACTCAGGTCTCTGGGACCCCAAAAATGGAAATAAAGATGCCTATTTTCAGAGGAGTATATAGAAAGGGTGGAACTTGTCATACATACTGAGAGAAGACTGGAAGTTTTTAACTGTATTTTTGAGATAATTGTACATTCTTAAGCAGTTGTAAGAGATGATCAAAATAAATCCCAAGTGCCCTATATACGGTTTGGCCCAGTGTTAACATCTTACAACTCAATAGTTGTAACAATGTAATAACCAGATGTCAACAATAATATAGTCAAAATAGGGGCCATTTTCATCAGAAGGATGTATCATGTTGCCTCTTTATGGCCACACACACTCCCCTCCAATCCCTCCTTCATCCCCTGAAACCACTAATCTGCTCTCTGTTTCGAAAAATTTGTAATTTCAGTACTGTAATACAAATGGAATTATGGGCTTATGTTATCTTCTAAGATTTTTCACTCAAAATGCTTTTCCAAAGATGCATCCAGATTGCTGTACAGATAAAAAATTCATTCCATTTAACTGCTGAGCTGTATCCCAAGGTATGGTTGTAAAGGCTTATTGTTTCCTCACTGAAGGTATTGTTTTTGTATCCAAGTTTTGGCATTTACAAACAAAACTACTTTAAAGATCCATGTGTAAGTGTGGATATCCGTTTGCAGGTATACATTCTCATTTCTCTGAGAGAAATACCCAGGAGTGCAACTTCTTGGTCATACGAGAGTTGTCATTTGGGAACCCACCAGACTGTTCTCCTATGTGAGCATATGATGTGCTCTTCCTGCAGAAAGGTGCATGTTCTCCTATGTGATCATATGATGTGCACTTCCTGCAGAAAGGTGCATGTTCTCCTATGTGATCATATGACGTGCATTTCCTGCAGAAAGGTGCATGTTCTCCTATGTGATCATATGACGTGCATTTCCTGCAGAAAGGTGCATGTTCTCCTATGTGATCATATGATGTGCACTTCCTGAAGAAAGGTGCATGGCCAGTAGCTCTGCATTCTCACCAGCATTGCTGCTGTTACTAATTTCTGTTTTAGCCATTCTGATAAGCATGTAGTTACAAGCGCACTGTGGTTTTAATTTGCATTCCCTTGATGGCTCATGTATTGACATCTTTTCATGTGCTTACTTACTGGAGACAATTTGTCTTAGTTTTCTTTCATCTGAAAGTGTCCTAAAGGACACGTTGACTGGATATAGTACTTTGAGTTGACAATTCTTTTAGAATTTGGACAAGTGTGTGCTACTTTTTTCTGGCCTCCATGGTTTCTGATGCAATCTTCACCGTCATTTGGATTATTTCTTCCCATAGCTCAGGTGTAATTTCCTTCCTGTTGTCAAGATTATTTTTTCTCAATTATCCACATGTTGACTAATGTGTCTTGATGTGGACCTACTTGAGGTTATACTGATCGGGGTTTGCTAAGCATCTTGACTGCAGATTTGATCCTTTTCCTATATTTGGAAAATTTTCACTCTATTTCTTTGAGTAATATTTTTCAGCCCACATAATTTCTCCTCTCACATTGGCCTCCAAAGGCTTAAGTGTTTGATATTTGTTAGCATCCCACAGGCCCCCTACCACAATCCTTGTTAGCAAAGGCTTTTTCTCTTCCAGACTGTTTCAGACTGGATCCTTTCCCCTCTCCCTTCCATTCATAATTTTCTTTAAAATTGTAGTTACTATGCTTTTCCCTTCTAACCTTTCCATTTGTTTCTTATTTGTAGTTTCTATTTCTCTGGTGGGGCCAGTGGTAAAGAAATCACCATCAATGCAGGAGACATAAGAGACTAGGGTTCAATCCCTGGACTGGGAAGATTCCCTGGAGCAGGGCATGGCAACTCATTTCAGTATTCTTGCCTGCAGAATCCCATGGATGGAGGAGCCTTGTGGGCTACAGTCCATGGGGTTGCAAAGAGTCAGACATGACTGAGTGGCTAAGCACAAGTGGCTAGGCATGGCTACTTTTTCTATTTGTTTCAAGCATGGTTACTATTGCTGATTAAGGCGTTTTTATGATGGCCACTTTAAAATCCTTGCCAAGGAATGCAAACATCTCTGTCTTTGCAGAATCAGCATTTCTTGCTTGCCTTTTTCATTCACTCTGAGATATTTTGGTTCTTGATATGATGAGTAATATTCAGTTGTGTTCTGAACATATTCAGTATTATCTTATGAGACTCTATTTTATCTAAACATAGGTGGGTTCCTCAGACACACCATTCTGAAAGGTAAAGAGGCAGCACTAACTCATTACTTCCAGATGAAGGTACAAGTCCAGGTTCCCCACAAATCCCCACTGATACCTGGGTGGGGATGCCCCCTGCTGGAGGGGGATGGGAGTCCCTGCCTCCACTAGACCTCGTTAGCTGGGAGAGGGTGGAGGTGAAATACAGGCTCCCCACCTGATTTTCACTGACACCAAGGAAAAAGTCTGGAGGTCTCATTATTGCCCAATGGGGATGAGACCCTGGCTCCAACTGAGTCTTCAATGCCACCACTTCAGAAGAAAGGACTGAGCAACTTTCTACTGCCTTGCAAGAGTGGAAGTGTAGGCTCCCCGGTCAGCTTTATTAATGGGAGTTGAGGTGGAACACCACTGTTCTCTGTAGTTATTTGATGGGTTAGAACATTTCTCGTCTACAAGTTTCCTGTCTTGCTAAGCTGGCCATTCCCTGGTCCTTTGATTAGAGCAAACGGATTTCAGTTGTGTTTTGTTTTCATCTGGTTCTATTGTTATTTCCAGGTTTCTGGCCTCTTCAGCACCAATTCTGGGATATATGCAGGGAAAAGAAAACCAGGCAACTGACCTCATGTCATTTCTTAGGTTCCCAGGTACCTGGCGGAAGGCCACTTGTCTTCAACTGGGCGAGTCCTTTATGTTTGCTTTACATATAGTGTTCAGAGTTTCTATGTGAGTTACTGAGTTAGTAGGGAAAAGTATGGGAAGACACCCTGGAGTGGGAAATGCCAACCCATTCCAGTGTCCTTGCTGGGAAATTCCATGGACAGAGGAGCCTGGCAGGTTACAGTTCCTGGGGTCACAAAAGAGTTGGACACAACTGAGCGACTAAACTACAACAACTAAGGGAAAAGCATATCGACTTAATCTTTCTGAAATGAAACAGGAATAAGATATAAATGTGTGAGTAGGTGAGAAGAAAAAACAACAAACCACAGAAAAGAAATACGAAATCAAAACTCCTGAAAATTTGAAACTGAATTGTAAGTGATACATTTTTTTTGAATAATACAAGATAAACTAATTATTTTCTCTTGGAAAATAACCCAAAACTTTGGCCTAAAAAATGTAATGCGAGTGTTTCCTGATTATGAGTTTGCTTTGGAGCAAGAGCTAGGTTGTAGAAAGAAGTAATGATTTCTTCACTAGGAATGCCAGTCCATGTCCATTCTAAATAAACTCTCCTTTCTAGTTCAAGGGGTCTTGATCTTAAATGTGGAAAAAAGATGAAATGCATTGGTTATGCATATGCATATATGCATGGTGATGTTAGTCTCTCAGTCATGTCCTACTCGTTGTGACCCCATGGACGGTAGCCCACGAGGCTCCTCTGTCCATGGAACTCTTCAGGCAAGAACACTGGAGTGGGTAGCCACTCCTTTCTCCAGGGGATCTCATTGATCCAGGGATTGAACCCAGGTCTCCTGCGCTGCAGGCAGATTCCTTACTGTGTGAGCCACCAGAGAAGCCCCATTAACACATCCATACATGCACATGTTAACATTTATTTATCAAATGACTCCATGCTTAGAGAATTCACCTCATCACACACTGACCAGAAGAGTCAATGTTTTAAATACTGTGGAGCCTTTTTTTAAATCAGGGCTGCATTTTAAATTTCTTTGACCAATCCAATTTCTAAGATCGTCATCAAACTACTTCTGAAAGAGGCTGGGCAGATTGAAAGACAAGCAAAACGCACTCCTCAAAGAGTTGGACACGACTGAATGACTGAACAACAGCAATCTCTGACTCAATGGGCATGAGTTTGAGCAAACTCAGGGAGATAGTGATGGACAGGGAAGCCTGGTGTGCTGCAGTTAATGGGGTCGCAAAGACTCAGACACAACTCAGTGACTAAACAATAGGTGAAAACAATATTGTTATCAAATTGGTGGGTATTAGCAACAAACAGTTTCAAAAAAGGTGTCCATGATACGTAAGAATCATCAATGGTTAGAAAATCATGATGTCTGATATGAAAACACTATTTTTTAATTCCAGAAATTAAAATCAATCACATTTCCAGAGTCATTGCTTTAGTAAATCCACAAGAAGAGGAGAAACCAAGGTAGCAATGTCAGTTACGAGCTGCTGAAAACACATGGCTTCAGGATTTAACTCAGAGCTGGTAACCTTTGCTAACTAAGCTCCTAACCTGCTGAAAATCTGACCTGAGTGTGCGTTCCAGAGAAATTGGAACTAAAGGAGAACAGAGGTAAAAGATGATCTCAATAACATTTGAAGTTATCTTTGTAACCTTGAGCAAAGTTAAGTTCTCTAGGATGCTTTCCATTAAAAGTAGCTAAGAATACACAGAACCTAAAAGTGTTAAAATATAAAATAAGATTTTATATTTCAACAACCCAGCAGTATATATTGATGTATACAGTAAGTTCTCAGCAAATGGTAGCTATTACAATAAACATTATACCAATAAAAATGAGCAAACAACTAGAAGTGTATATTTAGTTCAATAAAATACAAATTAAAATGATCTTTTTGGCCTATCAACTAGGGAAGTATTAAAAAACAATAATATATATTGTTGGCTATACAGCGAACATGCTTATACATTGCAGGTGAATACAAATATAAATTGATATAATTTTCTAATGGACAATTTGGCAGTGTGTATAAAATACTGAAAAAAATAAACATTCTTTTGAAAAAGTCTATTTCTAGGAATTTAACCTAAGCCATTTTTTGAATGTCTAAAGATGTATCTGCCCATGCATATTTACTGCAGTGTTGATTACATGTGAAAGTGAAAGTGTCAGGCTCTCAGTCGTGTCTCACTCTGTGAGACCCCATGGACCATAGCCAGGTCCATAGACAGACCCCATGGACCACAGACAGCCTCCTCTGTCCACAGAATTATCCAGGCAAGAATACTGGAGTGGGTAGCCGTTCCCTTCTCCAGGGGATCTTCCCAACCCAGCGACTAAACTCAGGTCTCCCACATTGCAGGCAGATTTATATATCTAATAATAAAAGTAAGCAGATTAAAAAAAATAGATTATATTAAATTACAGTATAATCACCCAATGACTTTTATGCAAACATAAAAAGTCATGATATGATCTTAAGACCTAAATATAACCAGTGTAAAAAGTGAAACAATGCAATGGTTATGTCTTCTTTTCAAAAAAAAATCATAGCTTCTATTCTGGTTTAAAATTCAAATGAGCACATATACCCACCTACACAACACACACACAGGGGCTCACTGTTTCTCTAAGAATTTCTCCCAATATTTGTTTTCTTTTGAACAAAGTCTCCTTTCTTCAGTTTAATTCAACTGAATATAGCATTCAAGTGCACACAGCCAAAGACATAGCCAATTCATGTCTACATTAGCTTTCAGCATTAAGAGCTTCACTAAGAATTTCAAAATAGCAAAATTATGTCTCAGAGTGCTTGAATGTCTTGTGGAAAAGTGTATTTAGGTGGGCAAACTGTATAGAATTTAAGATACATAATTGAGCTCTATGGAGGTGAAATGGTTTCCTCAAATGAGTCTCGGAACTTTCTATTACACCAAACTAAAAAAGTTGCGCATCAGAGATCCTGTATTGCTATGGTTCCCAAAATATCCTGAAAATGACGATCTAAGACAAAATTGCCAGCTTTTTAGGGGAGTAAGAACACCCATATGTGACTTCCATGCATTTGTCTCTAAGTCCTAAATAAGCCTGTATTCTATGTGCTGTTCAGTACCTCGTCAAAGATGCTTCTCAGATCTCAGGGCCAAGAAGTGGTATCTACCCTGATGGTTTGGTTCCTTTTAGAAAACAAAAGTTAAAAGAGCCATCATTTGTTTTTCCCTTTGACGTAATTGTTAGGAAGAGATGTTTTCAACAGGTCGGTCTTTCTCATCAGGGTGTCTCCATATGCCCTGCCTCACCCAACACTCCTTATATGACTCAGAAGAGGTGACAAGGGAAAAACTAACCTCAGGCGGAGCTAACTACCTTGGCTAATTCCCAACAGTAAAGCACTCTGCCTCCAACACTCTTCCCCTGCAGTGTGTAAACTTTTGAAAAATCCTGTGTGGTAGCCAGTAATTCCTCTTACTTCCATTATTACAACCTGTAAACTGAGACTCAGAGGCTTAAGCAGTGGACCGGGATAAAGTAATCAGTAAGTGATGGAGCCATTTTTGCTCCAAAATCTATGCATTTTCCGTTGTCCTATATCACCTGATATAAAACACTGTGGTGTGAATTCAGTCTTGACAGAATTTTATAAGGGAGAAATCTTCTAATACAAATTACTTTCCTCCCAGTCTATTTTTCACTTGCTTAATTCCATTTCTTGAATTGTTCCTACACATTTGTATCTAAGACATCTTCCAGAATTACCTGTTACAAAATAAATAATTTATGATTTCCCAATTTTAATGCACTAACACAGTGTTCTATAAAGTAAAAACAATTTATTCTCCCCTCCTATCTCTAAGGATAATTCCTTCTTTATCAACAAGGCTAATAAAACAGAGTGTTTCATCTGAAAATTAACTTGTTGTTGTTGGTATGGGAGTGGAATATAGAGATTTCTCCTGTTTTACTTGGTATATCTAAGAAATGGATTAACTATAACCAAAATGACATTGTTCTGCCTACAGCTAGTTGCCAAAGGCCACGTGAAATTCAACCAGGAACTACATGCAACAAAACTTGTATGTCATTATTCCAGATAATATCTTAACATATCAGATCCCAGGCAGCTAATCAAAAGTTTAATAAGTGTTTATTTATAGTAAAATGTATCAGCTATAGGGTGCTTTTTTCAGTCAAATAATGTCTTTGTAACATTCAGGTAATTAAGACATAGTGTTGGACCAATATAATTTCACAGTATTTTAAATCACATTTTAAATCACCAGACTTTCTTGGTGGTCCAGTGGTTAAGACTCTGTGATTCCACTGCAGAGGGCATGGGTTCGATCCCTGGACAGTGAACTTAAGATCCCGTATGCCTTGCATTGTGGCCAAATAAATAAGTAAATCACATGTGAACTGATGTATTATTTTTTATTTTCAGCAGCATTCTTTTTCATAAAATAACCAAAGACTCCCCAGTTTTACTTCTTAGGACACCATATTATTTAATAACCTTCAGATATGCTTTAGTACACTACTCTATCCAAAATCTTACCTCTGCTCTTAACTCATAGAGCACTCTGTCATTGCTGTTTTGAGATTTTGATTCTTTCCTTATAAGTCCTGATACTTCTTCCATTTCATTTTTATGTTGACCATGAAGAATTTCAAACTGCAAAAAGAAAAATTCATAATCACAAATTACAAAGGCTGGTTCCAGGATTATTCATATTAGTCTTTCATTTTGCTTTCAGTTTTTGTGTGTGTGTGTGTGGAATCTGATAGGTTTTGTTGTTGCTATTATAGGTTTTGCAGTTGAACTGTGTACTTCTTTACACTTGCAGCTGAAAAATTCTGTGTTGTTGGAAAAGTAAATCAGCTAATCTTCATTAATCTAAATCCACCACTTGAAAATTAGACAAATCTTCATTACTTCCACAGATTCTTAATAATTGACCAACTGGATTCTAACCTAATCCAATTAATTCTGATCTTTCAGTGTTGAATATCAGTACCATAGTATTCTTTGTAATCCTACTTATGTATATTTGCTATGAAATATAAATAGTGCATAGATCGTAGCAGAGATAAATTTGGGCACTGGAAACAATACATCTATATGACACTCAAGTTTGTAAGACATATGTAGAACATCTATAGAAGATGCCAATTAATTGCCATAGAAAAGTATGGCAGGAAAATGACATAAACACACTCTGGTACATGCAGACAATGGAATATTGTTCAACACTAAAAAGAAATGAGCTGTCAGACAAATGAAGAGCATGGAGGAAATTTAATGCATATTACTAAGTGGAAGAAGTCTCTCTGAAAAGGCTACATACTGTATGATTCCATCTTTATGACATTCTAGAAAAGGCAAAACTATGGAGACAGTAAAAAGGTCAGTGGTTTCCAGGGACTGGAGGAGGAAGGGATGAATCCTTGGAGCATAGAGGATTTTTAGGGCAGAGAAATTATTCTGTATGATAAACTCGAATGATGGATACATGTTGTTACAATAGTGGAGGTCACTCAGTTTTGTCCAACTCTGAATCCCGTGGACTGTAGCCCACCAGGCTCCTCTGAATCAACTCTGAATCAACTCTGAATCCCGTGGACTGTAGCCCACCAGGCTCCTCTGTCCATGGGATTCTCCAGGCAAGAATACTAGAGTGGGCTGCCATTCCTTTTCCAGGGGATCTTCCTGACCCAGGGATGGAACCTGGGTCTCCTGCATCGCAGGAAGATTCTTTAACATCTGATCCATGAGAGAAGCCCATATAGTTATACATGTATAACATGTTGATATATATTTGTCTAAACCAATAGAATGTATAACACCAAATGAACCTTAAAGTAATTTGGGTGACTGTATGTCAATAAATGAATAAATGGGGTGAAGGATTTTGATAATGGGGGAAGCCACATATGAATGTGGGGTGGGAATTATATGTAAGTAAGTGTAAGTGAAAGTCACTCAGTCGTGACCCACTTTGCAACCCTATGGACCATGGTCTACACAGCCCATGAAATTCTCCAGGCCGGAATACTGGAGTGGGCAGCCTTTCCCTTCTCCAGGGGGTCTTCCCAACCCAGGGACAGAAACCAGGTGTCCCCATTGCAGGTGGATTCTTTACCAGCTGAGCCACAAGGAAAGCCCAAGAATGCTGGAGTGGGCAGCCTTTCCCTTCTCCAGCGAATCTTCCTGACCTAGGAATCAAACTGAGGTCTCCTGCATTGCAGGTGGATTCTTTACCAACTGAGCTATCAGGCAACACCACATTCCATTCAATCTTTCTGTGAACCTACAACTACTGGAAAAAAAAATTGTCTATAAAAAGAAACATAAGAATGAGAAAAATCCTAGAAATGCAAACAATGATTTTTCCCTATAGCTGTTCTTAGAAGTTTTCAGCAGAATCATAACATTTGATATACATTTAATATATGGATATATGCACATGTGCTTTTTGTTTTGTTAACATGTTTTCTTCATACTATGTAGGTAAATGTTTCCAGAATTAAAATTACATAATTGGCATACTACCAGACAATAAATCAGAATATAAAACCATCATTATATCACTTATGTAAAATTTTTAAATAATGTTACTCATGTTATTATTGTTAATAATAGTATTGTGTGCTTAGTCACTCAGTCATGTCCAACTCTTTGTGACCCCATGGACTGCAGCTCACCAGGCTCCTCTGTCCATGGAATTCTCCAGGCAAGGATACTGGAGAGGGTTGCCATTTCCCACTCCAAATAGTAATATTAAGCATATACTAATCTCAAGAAACCAGGCTTGATATATAGTTCCTTACTTAATGCTGACAGTAATCCTTTGTGTTAGGTCTGATTATTACCCCTAAAAGAAAAATAAACCATATTTTTACTAGGCTTAAGTAACATTCCCAAATTCACAAAGCTAATAACTGGGGGAAGAAAATTTGAGAACATTCCTGCCAAATTCATTACCTGAGTTATTAATCATAAACCAATGCTCCATCTATAATTATAAAACTTAGTGTCTTAATAATGTTCTGAAAAGCAATAAGCTTATAGAAATAGATAGCAGAAGGAGCATAACAGAAGACACCAACACCCCAACATACTAGAAATGGACCACAGTGAAAGGAGGAGCTGATTTGCCAACTACACAAAGGCTCCACGTTCAGAGCTGGTAATGTGGAAAATACACCATGCGAGGCAGAAGTGAAACAGGACGCCATGCAACAAAGTCCAGTAAAAGGCTGTCTCCACACGTTTCCCTCCACTTTCATGTCGGTTAAATAGACAGCGTGGCATTAATCTCTGGCCAAAATAAAATAAAAGTCACTTTTCTAATAAAAGAATAACAAATTGCAACCAACAGGTTTGGGACTGTGTTCACCAGAGTAAAATTTAACTCATGCTGGTAATTGAGTGCCCCTTACTTCAATTCTGAGATCTTGGTCATTACTTCCCAGGGAACTAGATCAATAATCAGCCCTTCCATTGTCAACAGAACTTTCAGTAAACCCCTCAAAGGAGAGAAGAGGGAGGAAAACACATTTTCATACATGGCAGTAGAGGGAATCCACATCAATTACCTAAAATAATTCCATTTTCTTTTTTTCTTTTTTTTTAATTTTATTTTATTTTTAAACTTTACATAATTGTATTAGTTTTGCCAAATATCAAAATGAATCCACCACAGGTATACATGTCATTCATCATTGTGAGTGGAAAATCAAGGATCTCTGGACATAGGTAGAGCCTCAAGAGTATTAAAAAAATGTGACAAGGACTAAAGAATAGAATGTCTGATGGAAAAAACAAAACAGGAAAAATGATACAATTTGAGATATGAAAGAGAATGTTTTATTAAAATTGTAATCACTATCTTGAGTAAAAAATGAATACATAATTGTTTTTGTTGTTCAGTCCCTAAGTCATGTCCAACTCTTTGTAACCCCATGGACTGAAGAATGCCAGGCTCCTCTGTCCTTCAATATCTCCTGGAGTTTGCTCAGATTCATGTCCATTGAGTCAGTCATGCTATCTAACCATCTCATCCCCTGCCGCCCCCTTCTCCTCTTGTCCTCAGTCTCTCCCAGCATCAGGAAAGAATGCCTTTCCAATGAGTCAGCTCTTCGCATCAGGTGGTCAAAGCATTGGAGCTTCAGCTTCAGCATCAGTCCTTCCAGGGTTGATTTCCTTTAGGACTGACTGGTTTGATTTCCTTGCAGTTCAAAGGACTCTCAAGAGTCTTCTCCAGCACCACAATTAGAAAGCATCAATTTTTCAGTGCCCAGCCTTCTTTATGGTCCAATTCTTACACCCATACATGACTACCAGAAAAACCATAGCTTCGACTATACAGACTTTTGTTGACAAAGTAATGTCTCTGCTTTTTGATATGCTGTCTAGGTTTACATATTTATAAATATATATTACATTCATAAATTAAGGACAAAGCAATTTCAAATTTTAAAGAACAATAAAACAACATTTTTAGCACATGTTTAGTCATTCTTCCTTCAGATAAAATTTACTAGAATAGTTATAAGACAGAGTTAAATATTGGAGGGTACCCATTCCCTCGATGCCTTCAGTCCTTTGGACAGCTTATGCACACTCGTGGTATTGCACATATATCAGAACTCTAACAACCTCCAAATGTCTAGTTCCATCCTGAAGGTGCTCCCCTGAACTCCTGATCCACACACCCAACTTTCTACTTATCACTTCCATAGAATTCCAAAGCTTAACGTTTTGAAAAGACTAAGTACTTCTTCAAATGTTCCTCTGCTGTGCTGTGCTTAGTTGCTCAGTCATGTCCTACTCTGCGCGACCTCATGGACTGTAGCCCACCAGGCTCCTCTGTCCATGTGATTCGCCAGGCAAGAATACCGGAGTGGGTTGCCATGCCCTCCTCCAGGGGATCTTCCCAACCCAGGGATTGAACTCAGATCTCCTGCATAGCAAGTGGATTCTTTACCAGCTGAGCCTCCAGGGAAGGGCAAGAATACTGAAGTGGGTAGCCTATCCCTTCTCCAGGGGATCTTCCCAACCCAGGAATTGAACCAGGGTCTCCTGCATTCCAGGTGGATTCTTTACCAGCTGAGCCTCTGGGGAAGCCCTGTTCTTTGCCATCTCAGCAAATATCACTTCTATCCTTCCCTTTGATCAAGCCCAAAATATTTCACTTATGCTTAGTATTTTTTCTTTGATGTGCCATATTCAGACTAAAAATAAATCAACTGAACTTAGCCTTCACATAATTTAATAAATCAATTCACTTTCTAAGTTCACCACTACTGCCCCAGTCAACCACCATGATCTCGGTTATTTTAATAAGCTGCCGCACTCTCTGCTTCTCCTTGTGGATCTGTATTTTCTTTCTCAAAACAGCAGTCAAATAAAGCTTTTTATAAAGTAAGTCAAATTATGTAATTCCTGTATTCAAATCTTTCCTCAGGCTTCCCAATCCATTCAGAGTATAAATCAAAATCTTTATTAACCTCTTGGTTCTATAACCCTCAGTTCTGGTCTCTATTTATTCCAACCCCTGATTCTAAACCAGCCACTCTGACCTCATGTTTCCTACAGACTTCAGACAAGCAAGAACAAAAAAGAAAATAAAAACAATAAATAAAATATTATAGAGCTAAAGCAATTAAAATATAACAGAAAAAATGATTAGCATACTAAAGAAACAACTTTACTCCCTCCTATTAAAACAATGAGTTATTTTCTTTAACAGGTTCTTGCTGGGGGCAAATCACTGAATTCTTCCCAGCCTTGTTTCAAATAATGAAAACGCAAAGAGTGGAAAAGAAAACGGAATTCTAGTTTCCTTCCTACTGTAAAAGATTCTAGAGTCACGGAGTTCCCGAACCACACCTTGCTACATTAGAAATATCTTTGTAACATAGGTAAAGAAAAAAATGAGTTATTTTGATAATTTAAAAATATTTTTAACTCAAAACCACCTTAATTTTGCCACTTAGCTCTTCAACTTAAGGTTTAAATTAATGGTATGTGTTTCGTCTTTCAGTCTTGTCCGACTCTCTGCAGCTCCATGGACTGTAGCCCACCAGGCTCGTTCATGGAATTTTCCAGGCTAGAATACTGGAGTGGGTTGCTACGTCCTACTCCAGAGAACTTTCCAGACACAGGGATCGAACCCACGTCTCTTGTGTCTCCTCCATTGGCAGGTGGATTCTTTACCACTGGCACCACCTGGGAAACCTTTGGATTAATGGAGCTATAACTAAAAATCTCTATTTAGCAACTGAAAAGTTAAAAGTCATGGACAGGCAGATGCTAAAAGTTATTAATTCAGCAGAATTATGAGTGTCATCCACAAACGAAATATCACATTAGTTAAATTGGATATGACAGAAATAGGAGGTGTCTGATAAAGGGATGAGTCAGCAGCAGCAAACATTTTCCAAGTTTATGTCCTTTTATGTAAAATTCATTTAAGTGTAGTCTCTTGCTGCAATAGTTTTTTTTTGAAATTGCATCATAATATAATTCCAAAATTCCTCTTCAAAGTTCCTCTTTTCATACTGCAGTATTTGTGAAAGGTTAAATCAGGCAACTTATCATATCTCTGACTTCAGAAATATCTGCCATAATTTGCTTCTGGAAAATTAGCAACATTACATGTAAATGTTTACTTTAATACATTTAGATTAGCATAGAATGGAAAATCTGGGGAGGATGTCTAGAAAACAAAAATATTGTGTAACATAAATAAAAATATTTTCTTATTTAATTGGATAATATAGGAGAAGGAAAATGCATTCAATGTTCAGTTAATCACCAAACATCATGGTTTCTTTCACTTGTATATTTCTCAACTTTCCACATCTCTGCACATCCCCCACCAAGCTTAGGTCATCTGCTTATTTCTTTCTGGATTACGTGACAGACTCAGAACCGTTTTTTACACCCATGCCTTCCAATCTCTTCTTTACACTAAACTTTGAGTCATTTTTTATTATAATCATATTGACCTTGGTCAACACACTTCAGTGGCTCTTCCCATTGCCTTCATGTTGATACATAACATTTATAATTTGGCTTTGGGGATAAGTATTGACTATCAGCTAGTTCAGAATATATGACCAAGTGTTTAACAGTTAGGCAAGTGAGGATACCAGATTCTCATGAAAAGTGAGGAATGTAGGAAGGAGACTGCCCCAGCAGAAGGCCACGCAGGCACCTCCCTGGTGCTCCAGGGGTTATGACTTCACCTTCCAATGTAGAGCATACAGGTTCCATTCTGGACAGGCAGCTAAGATATTACATGCTCAAAGCCAAAAAAAAAAAAAAAAAACACAGAAGGAATATTGTGACAACCTGAATGAAGACTGAAAAAAATAAACGAGGAGAAGGCTTTCCAAATGCCACTGTCCCAGGGATAGCTAGCAACAAGGTTCAGCTCTTTCAAATAACTTGAATTAACCATAAGCATACAGAGAAGCCTCCAAAATTTCATCACTTATAGATTCAAAACTTAGTCAAATATTCTTTTAAGTAAAATTTACCTAATTCCCTCCCTCAGCCTGAAAAAATGGTAGTAAACAGACTAAAGGATGTGTAACTACCATTAACGCAAATTTTACTCTATCTTTCAAGTCAAAATAAAACACTGATTTTAGTGGTCTTTAAAACTGTTTTGCTCTCATGCTAAAGTATCCTTTACCTTTTTAAAGTGTGTCTTATGTCTGGCAAAACTAATACAATTATGTAAAGTTTAAAAATAAAATAAAATTAAAAAAAAGAAAAGAAAAAAAAATAAAGTGTGTCTTAAAATATTATATTTATTTAGAGTCAAAAAATAAAATTTCTGGTGAATTTTAACTATTGACATTTTAAGTAAAATGGTTGTATCATGCTTCACACTGCTGCTGCTGCTGCTAAGTCGCTTCAGTCGTGTCCAACCCTGTTGGACCCCATAGACAGCAGCCCACCAGGCTCCCATGTCCCTGGGATTCTCCAGGCAAGAACAATGGAGTGGGTTGCCATTCCCTTCTCCAATCATGAAAGCGAAAAGTGAAAGTGAAGTCTCTCAGTCATGTACAGCTCTTCGCGACCACATGGACTGTAGCCCACCAGGCTCCTCTGTCCATGGGATTTTCCAGGCAAGAGCACTGGAGTGGGGTGCCAGTTCCTTCTCCAATGCTTCAAGCAATGACATATAAAAACTACATAAATGTGATATTCACTCTCATTTGTTAAAAAAATTATATCATTAATTTTATTTCTTAAACTTTTATTTCTATTCCTTCTCTTTCATGTCATCACACTGTAACATATGTTTATACTTGAAAAGGTTTTTACTCTATAAGATGCAATAGAAATATGTACATAAAATATGTATGCATATATTACGATTGTAATGTTCCAAATATTAAAAAGTGTATCTTGGATTGAATTATTTTAAAGATTATTACAGGTACATGGTTTTGTAAAAATAAGACCAGATGGCACATATTGTGATATGTAATTGTTAAATATAAATTAATCCTTTACTGGCAATGCATCTTTTAATGAGATGGACACATTTTTCCAATTCATTTGTGTATCCATGGATGAAATTACTTATTGATAGAAATGAAATAAGAATTATCATCAGTTTTATTTATTCTTTTTTAAATATGAACCCTGAGAAAGTTGATCACACATCAGTTTGTTAGTGCTACGGGGACATCCAAAAACCACATGCTTCTTATAGGAAGAACACACTACCTAAGAGAACACTCTGAAACAATTACTTACATTAAACGTATTGATCCAACCAACCTTTAATAAGAAATATAGAGGACAGAGAAACATATTAAATAGCACCACAGGATGCAATCTCTAAACCCCAAAATAAAACTTTACAAGATAAGTGACTTGGCTTTTTAAGTCAATTATAAAAAGGAAAAAAGGAGAAAGAAATATAAAGAAAAACCTACATATTAAAACACACTTACAAAGACATATCCAATTAAAATGTCTGAGCTTCATTTGAGTTTTTATTCAAATGAGTCATCTGTGAAAATAAAATTGATGTTTATTTAAAAACTGGACATTTGAACACTGAGTATTTGATATTAGCAAAGTAATGTTAATTTCTTAGGTTTGAAAATGATATTGCTGTGTTTAACAAAAAAAGAGGCCTTATGTTTTGAGATATAAATGAAAGTGCTTCCAGATGGAATAATGCAATTGGGAATGGGGATGAAGATCATAGAGGTTTAAAAAAGTCCAGCCATGAGACATAATTACTAAATATAGTGTATGGGGTCCATTGGGGTTCTTTATAGCATTTTCTGTTTTTGTATATAGAACATGAAACTACAGAACATTAAAGTTTTTAGGGAGGCAAAAGCATGTTTTAGATTTTTAATTTTAGAAAACAGGATTTTTAAGGATTAGCATCGTTTAATTCTTAATTAAACATTGCCTGAAGCTGCACATAATTACCATAGTGTAAGACTAGAGGAAAACAACAGAATGGGAAAGACTAGAGATCTCTTCAAGAAAATTAGAGATACCAAGGGAACATTTCATGCAAAGATGGGCTCGATAAAGGACAGAAATGGTATGGACCTAACAGAAGCAGAAGCTATTAAGAAGAGATGGCAAGAATACACAGAAGAACTGTACATAAAAGATCTTCATGACCAAAATAATCACGATGGTGTGATCACTGACCTAGATCCACATCCTGGAATATGAAGTCAAGTAGGCCTTAGAAAGCATCACTACGAACAAAGCTAGTGGAGGTGATGGAATTCCAGTTGAGCTATTTCAAATCCTGAAAGATGATGCTGTGAAAGTGCTGCACTCAATATGCCAGCAAATTTGGAAAACTCAGCAGTGGCCACAGGACTGGAAAAGTTTTCATTCCAATCCCAAAGAAAGGCAATGCCAAAGAATGCTCAAACTACTGCAGAATTGCACTCATCTCACATTAGTAAAGTAATGCTCAAAATTCTCCAAGCCAGGCTTCAGCAATACCTGAGCCTTGAACTTCCAGATATTCAAGCTGATTTAAGAAAAGGCAGAGGAACCAGAGATCAAATTGCCAACATCCGCTGGATCATGGAAAAAGGAAGAGGGTTCCAGAAAAACAACTATTTCTGCTTTATTGACTATGCCAAAGTCTTTGACTGTGTGGATCACAAAAAACTGTGGAAAATTCTGAAAGAGATGGGAATACCAGACCACCTGACCTGCCTTTGAGAAACCTATATGCAGGTCAGGAAGCAACAGTTAGAACTGGACACGGAACAACAGACTGGTTCCAAATAGGAAAAGGAGTACATCAAGGCTGTATATTGTCACCCTGTTTATTTAACTTATATGCAGAGTACATCATGAGAAATGCTGGGCTGGAAGAAGCACAAGCTGGAATCAAGATTGCTGGGAGAAATATCAATAACCTCAGATATGCAGATGATACCACCCTTATGGCAGAAAGTGAAGAGGAACTAAAAAGCCTCTTGATGAACATGAAAGAGGAGAGTGAAAAAGTTGGCTTAAAGCTCAACATTCAGAAAACGAAGATCATGGCATCTGGTCCCATCATTTCATGGGAAATAGATGGGGAAACAGTGGAAACAGTGTCAGACTTGATTTTTTGGGCTCCAAAATCACTGCAGATGGTGACTTCAGCCATGAAATTAAAAGATGCTTACTCCTTGGAAGGAAAGTTATGACCATCCTAGATAGCATATTCAAAAGCAGAGACATTACTTTGCCAACAAAGGTTCGTCTAGTCAAGGCTATGGTTTTTCCAGTGGTCATGTATGGATGTGAGAGTTGGACTGTGAAGAAAGCTGAGCACCGAAGAATTGATGCTTTTGAACTGTGGTGATAGAGAAGACTCTTGACAGTCCCTTGGACTGCAAGGAGATCCAACCAGTCCATTCTGAAGGAGATCAGCCCTGGGATATCTTTGGAAGGAATGATGCTAAAGCTGAGACTCCAGTACTTTGGCCACCTCATGTGAAGAGTTGACTCATTGGAGAAGACTCTGATGCTGGGAGGGATTGGGGGCAGGAGGAGAAGGGGACGACAGAGGATGAGATGGCTGGATGGCATCACTGACTTGATGGACATGAGTTTGGGTGAATTCCAGGAGTTGGTGATGGACAGGGAAGCCTGGCATGCTGCGATTCATGGGGTTGCAAAGAGTCGGACATGACTGAGCGACTGAACTGAACTGAACTGAAGACTAGGAAAAATCAAATAGTCATGTTTGAATATATTTATTATCCAAAAAAAAAATATATATATATATATATTTATTAGGGCTAAAGTGTGTGATTTAACTTCACCAAGTAAGAAATTAGTACCAACTTTGGTAATAATGAAAGAATATCTTTCTTTTCTGCAAAGTTTTAGAAACTGAAATGTTTTTCTTTGTTTTCCTGTTTAGTCTCCGTCTCTTGATGACCTATACATCTGATGATCTATGTATCTGACCCTGGTAGCTCAGCTGGTAAAGAATTCGCCTGTAATTCAGGAGATCCCAGTTCAATTACTGGATGGGGAAGATCCCCTGGAGAAGGGATAGGCTACCCACTCCAGTAATCTTGGGCTTCCCTAGTGGCTCAGATGGTAAATAATCCACCTGCAATTCAGGAGATCTGGTTTCAATCCCTGGGTCTGGAAGATCCCCTGGAGGAGAGCATGGCAACCCACTCTAGTATTCTTTCCTGGAGACTCCCCGTGGACAGAAGAACTTGACGGGCTACAGTCCATGGCGTCCCAAAGAGTTGGACACGACTGAGCAACTAAGTATATGTACCCGAACATCTGTCAAAATCAAAGTTTTCATTTAGAAAAATAATATCATTTAAAAATGTTAACCTCTTGCTTCAGACATGCATAAAACAGCTAAATGTTAATATATTTTCATTTTCATTTCATTTCATTTCATTTCAATTAATATATTTCATGAAAAGATGCTCAACATCACTCATTATCAGAGAAATGCAAATCAAAACCACTATGAGATACCATTTCACACCAGTCAGAATGGCTGCGATCCAAAAGTCTACAAGTAATAAATGCTGGAGAGGGTGTGGAGAAAAGGGAACCCTCTTACACTGTTGGTGGGAATGCAAACTAATACAGCCACTATGGAGAACAGTGTAGAGATTCCTTAAAAAACTGGAAATAGACATGCCTTATGATCCAGCAATCCCACTGCTGGGCATACACACTGAGAAAACCAGAAGGGAAAGAGACACGAGTACCCCAATGTTCATCGCAGCACTGTTTATAATAGCCAGGACATGGAAGCAACCTAGATGTCCATCAGCAGATGAATGGATAAGAAAGCTGTGGTACATATACACAATGGAGTATTATTCAGCCATTAAAAAGAATACATTTGAATCAGTTCTAATGAGGTGGATGAAACTGGATCCTATTATCCAGAGTGAAGTAAGCCAGAAAGAAAAACACCAATACAGTATACTAACGCATATATATGGAATTTAGAAAGATGGTAACAATAACCCTGTGTACGAGACAGCAAAAGAGACACCGATGTATAGAACAGTCTTATGGACTCTGTGGGAAAGGGAGAGGGTGAGAAGATTTGGGAGAATGGCATTGAAACATGTAAAATATCATGTATGAAATGAGTTGCCAGTCCAGGTTCGATGCACGATACTGGATGCTTGGGGCTGGTGCACTGGGACGACCCAGAGGGATGGAATGGGGAGGGAGGAGGGAGGAGGGTTCAGGATGGGGAACACATGTATACCTGTGGCGGATTCATTTTGATATTTGGCAAATCTAATACAGTTATGTTAAGTTTAAAAATAAAATAAAATTAAAAAAAAATAAAATAAAATAAAAATGTTAACCTCTTGCTTCAGACATGCATAAAACAGCTAAATGTTAATATATTTTCTTATGGGAAACAGATGGAATAGGAAATGGCAACCCACTTCAGTGTTCTTGCCTGGAGAATCCCATGGCCAGAGGAGCCTGGCAGATTATGGCCCATGGGATCACTAAGAGTTGGACACAACTGAGCAACTAAGCATGTGTGGGAAACAGAAAATTATGCCTCCTAACTTTTTTCTAAAAATTAGAAAATTTTTCTAAACATTAGAAAATTTAACCATTAAAAAAATCAGTATGTTTCTTTATTGAGTTGTCATAGGAATAATTGGTAAGAAGGCAGATTATAGAAACTCAATTTAAAAATCTACATAAGTTGAAAGAAGCCATTTCAAGTTGCACTTCTATGAGATGTCCAGCATGGGTAAATCTACAGTACTACATTAGGTCAGTCATTACCTAAAGCTGTGGGGATTTTAGGGAACTAAGAAGTGACTGCTGAAAGATCTGTTTCCTTGGTGGCATAGATGGTAAAGAATCTGGCTGCCAACATAGGAGACATGGGTTCGATCCCAGGGTTAGGAAGATCCCCTGAAGAAGGAAATGGCAACCCACTCCAGTATTCCTGCCTGGAGAATCCCATGGACAGAGGAGCATAGTGGGCTACAGTCCATGGGATTGCAAGAGTTGGACATGACTTAGAGACTAACCACCACCATGACCAAGTGAATCATAATGGGAAACAGAATAACTATTTATTCTTCAGTAAACCACGGAGAAGGCAATGGCAGCCCACTCCAGTACTTTTGTCTAGAAAATCCCATGGACGGAGGAGCCCGGTAGGCTTCAGTCCATGGGGTCGCTAGAGTTGGACACGACTGAGCGACTTCACTTTCACTTTTCACTTTCATGCATTGGAGAAGGAAATGGCAACCTACTCCAGTGTTCCTGCCTGGAGAATCCCATGGACAGAGAAGCCTTGTGGGCTACAGTCCATGGGGTCACAAAGGGACAGACAACACTAAGCACTCATGCACGCTAAAGGATCTAGGGTTTCTTTCTCAACCAATGATGATCATGGTGACAGCTGCCCAAGTTGCAGCACACTCTTTACAATGAGTCGCATGGTATGTGAATTGTATCTGTTGTTGTTGTTGCTTAGTTGTTAAGTCATATGTGACTCCCAATGGGCTTCAACCTGCCAGGCTCCTCTGGCCATGGGATTCTCCAGACAAGAATATTGGAGTGGGTTGCCATTTCCTTCTCCAGAGGATCCTCCCAACCCACGTATTGAACCCACATCTCCTACATTGGCAGCTGGATTCTTTACCACTGAGCCACCTGGTAAGCCTGAATTATATATAAATAAACCTATCAAAATATGTAAAAAGGAAAGATTAATTTAATCAAAAGAATTACAGCAATTAAATCTTCTAATTTAATTTTAAGTCACAAAGAACATATGTTAGAAGCATTCTTAAACAATCTGAAACACAAGTTTTCACCTCTTTAATTTGTCTCCTTGGCATCCCTATTTTAGGAAGAATCAAGAAGCCTCCTCATCCACTTCTCTTTGTAGATAATTTATCATTGTGAATGTGATTCAAAATCAATTCAAAGATTTCATACTTAAACTCTCTCTGTCAATATTAAAATGGCACTCGAACTTTTGCATATGATGTTGTTTGTAACGTAATTACACTTCTCTTGGAAACATTCCATTTTACATGATTTTTCACTAATTTGGTGACTTGAAACTTGTTAATATGTTCTTCCTTTCCCCTAACATATGGCATTTCAAAATCATTGGAGATTTGAACCTGATCTGTATAAGTCTTTCCCATGATGAAAGAGCTGAGAAAATCAGTTTTCTTCTTTGGGATTTTGTGGCTTTTGTATAAACAATGCATTATCTAGAATCAGCGAAAACCATCTATGTAGTGAAAAAAAAGTCAGAACAATGGAAAATAGGCCAGAAGTAAGATGTCATAAACTATATAAAGCATTTCTTTCTTTTTATATTGATGTGACTAGCTAGGAGTACATGTAGCTCTTTCAATGCCAGTTATGTTAATACAAGTGGAAAAGAGAAAAAAAAACCATTGAGCAGAAAGAAACTAGAACTTGCAGAGGGAAGATATGGTCAGGTTATGGATTTTTTGGTAAAGTTGATGTATTTTGGTTCTTTAGCGAAACAGACCAAGACATGTGTGTGTGTGTGTGCTCTGCTACTTGCATGTAGGTCAGACTTTTTGTTTATTCAGGTCTTCAACTTATGAGATGAGGACCACCCACATCAGGAAGGGCAATGTGCTTTACTGAGTCTACTCATTCAAATGCTACTTTATCTCAAAACACACTCATGGACACACTTAGAATAATGTTTGACCAGATACATGGGCACGTGGTGGTGGCCAAGCCAAGGTGAGCTTTAATGTGAAATTATCACAGCGGGTTTTGGGGATTTCCACACTTCCCACCCTCCTCTCCAGGTCATGTTTTAGAGCAGCAGATATCAGTTCAAGGTGTGCAGCAGGATAATGAGCTTCTAAATACACAGATAATCATCACTCATAACCAATTAAATCAAAATCTTTCGAGAGATACCTAGACATATATATTTTAAAAAATTATTTTCAGTTGAATCTAATGCATTTTGCTAACTTGGTACAATTGAAGAAAAAGATTATTTACTCTTCCTTTTATAATATCCAGATTATCCACGTGAGAACCCTCGTGAGATTTCATCAGCATCTCCTTTTGTGTATACTAGATGATGTTAACGTGAATATAGAATTATATATTCCATTGGCTTTGATCACAACCTCAGAACTATATTACAAAAGAAAACTGCCTCAAGTGAGAATTACACATTCTAAAGTGCATTTCAAAGAATACTCTTTGTTCTACTGTGTCATCTGCGCCTTTTCAGTTCTCCCATATGATCTCTGTAAAAATACCAGCTAACAGAGCCTTCTGTCTTTATGATTTCTCCACTCTCTTTAAAACTACTGGTACTAATTAGGATGCACCAAAGCCTAGAAGAAGAGGGCGTGATGCTCTGAGTCTCCACCATGTCCAGAGCTCTTTCTCATCTGAGCAGCTACGCTCAGTTCCTCCCACATAACGTGCCACACTTGGAGCTGCTATCCTGGACACAGCCCTGAGGATGCCTTATTCAGACACTGCTGTTTAGAAGGTGATCAGTGGCCTAGAAAATAATCTAAGACTGGAACCCATTTACCAGGGGGTAATAATTAGGGGACACAATGGTGGGAGGAGAGCGGGTACCAATTGAGAGAATAGCATTGAAATATATACATTATCAGGGGTAAAAAAGATAGCTTCCCAGATGGCACTAGTGGTAAAGAACATGCATTCCAACACAACAGACGTAAGAGACTCAGGTTCAATTCTTGGTAGGGACGATAACATGGAGGAGGGCATGGCAACCCACTCCAGTATTCTGGCTTGGACAATCCCCATGGACAGAGGAGCCTAGCAGGCTACAGGCCATAGGGTTGCAGGGAGTCGGATGTGACTGAAGCGATCTTGGCTACGGGGTTTTTGTAGGAAAAAAAAAAAACGGGAAATTGTTGTACAACACAGGAAGCTCAGCACCGTACTCTGTAATGACCTTGAGGGGTGAGATGAGGGGCGTGGGGCGGGAGGGATGTTCCAGAGAGAGGGGATATATGTATACTTATGGCTGATTCATGTGTGTTGATGGCAGAAATCAACACAACATTGTAATTATTCTCCAATTAAAAACAAATTTGTGAAAAATGGAAAGGGATTGTGGAAGTGGTGGTTTAGTCACTAAGTCCTGTCCGACTCTTGCAACCCTACCAGGCTACTCTGTCCATGGGATTTTTCAGGCAAGAATACTGAAGTGGGTTGCCATTTCCTACTCCTGGGGATTTTTCCAACCAACGGATCGAACCTGGGTCTCCTGCACCACAGGCAGATTTAATACAGTCCATGGAATTCTCCAGGCCAGAATACTGGAGTGGGTAGTTGTTCCCTTCTCTAGGGGATATTCCCAACCCAGGAATCGAACCGGGGTCCCCTACAATGCCGGTGGATTCTTTACCAGCTGAGCTACCAGGGAAAAGGGGTTGAAAACCACATAAAACCCTGGACATAGAAGTTCATACCAGCCTTGTCCATAATTGCTAAAACTTGGAAGCAACCAAGATATGATGAATGCATGGAGCAGAGGATTTTTAAAACGGTAAAAACACTACATTTGATAGCATCATGGTGGATATATATCAGGATACGTTTGTCACAACCCATAGAACGTACCCTAAGGTACATTCACACTGAGACTGAACCCTAGGGTAAATGGTAGACTCTGAGTGATTATGTGTCAATGTACTTTCATCCTTGGTAAAATGTGTACCATTCTGTTGAGTGATATTGACCATTGGAAAGGCTTTTATGGGCAGGGACAGGAGGTATATGGGAAATCTCCACTATGGAGAACAGTTCAGGGGTTCCTTCAAAAATTAAAACTATAAGTACCATGTGATCCAGCAATCCCACTTCTGGATATATAACCAAAATAATTGAAATCAGGGTCTCTAAGAGATATCTGCACGCACATATGTGGGTGCACGCGTGCATGCTGTCGCTTCAGTCGTGTCTGACTACTTGCAGCCCTAGAGACTGTAGCCCACCAGGTACCTCTGTCCAAGAACACTGGAGTGGGTTGCCCCGCCCTCCTCCAGGGTATCTTCCTGACCCAGGGATCGAACCCGGAGCTCCTGCATTGCAGGGGGATTCTTTACTGCTGAGCCACCAGGGAAGGCCCTCCTCATATTTACTGCAGCATTATTCACAACAGCCAAGACAAGGAAACAAGCCAAATGTCCATGAACAGTCAATGAATAAAGACAATGAGGTACATACATACAGTGGAATCTCATTCTGCCTTAAAGGTAAGGAAATCCTGCCGTTTGCAACATGGATGAACCTAGAGGAAATTATGCTAAGTGAAATAAGTCAATAACAAAAAGACAAATACAGCATGATGCTCATATGAGGTATATCTAAAACAGCCTGATTTACAGAAATGTAGAATAGGATGGTTGGAGAAGGCCATGGCACCCCACTCCAGTACTCTCGTCTGGAACATCCCATGGATGGAGGAGTCTGGTAGGCTGCAGTCCATGGTGTCGCTAAGAGTCAGGCAGGACTGAGCGACTTCACTTTCCCTTTTCACTTTCAGGCATTGGAGAAGGAAATGGCAACCCACTCCAGTGTTCTTGCCTGGAGAATCCCAGGGACAGAGGAGCCTAGTGGGCTGCCGTCTATGGGGTCGCACAGAGTCAGACACGACTGAAGTGACTTAGCAGCAGCAGCAGAACAGGATGGTTACCAGGGGCTAGGAGCAGGGTAAGGAAAAATGAGGAATTGTGTTTAAATGAATAGAAAGTTGCTATTGAGCAAGATGAATAAGTTCGAGAGATCTGTAGTCCAGCATAGTACTTGTAGTTAACAATACAGTATTGCAGTTGTTCTTTAGCTGCTAAGTCACGCCCAACTCTTTTGGACTGTAGCCCACCAGGCTCCTCTGTCCTTGGGATTTCCCAGGCAAGACTACTGGAGTGGGTTGCCATTTCCTTCTCCAGGGGATCTTTGGATAATGGGCACGAATTTTTCAGATTTCTTTATATCACAGTTTTTTAAATGGTGTACTACTCATTCCTGTTTTATAGCTGCTTCCTTCACTCAGGTGTATACAATCAATACCTTTGATGTCAGGATATACATAGCAGAGCTGACACGAGCAGAATGCCTTGATCCAATCTCCTTTTCAACATGAAAACTGCCTTGCAAGTAAAAAAAAAGCTCATGCTATTTACTAAAAGCTGGCTCCTTATCTCCAGAATGGTCTTAACTGAGTATCCCTGTATAGGGATTTCTTCCAGGAAAAGATAAAACCAGAATTTTTGGATTTATGAGGCATGCATCACTGGAAAGTGTCCTGTCAGCTGGAACAAAGAATAAAGATGTTCACAGATAGACTACTAGCCATGGCCACTGTGTAACTCCCTTAGAGACCTTTTCTTTTATCTTTTCAATCCTCTTTAATCATCATTCTCAAAGTATTCATTTGTGTAGGTTAATTAAATATCAGCTGACTTCTTTGTAATATATTTAAAATTTTAAATTAGTATTGGTTAACTTCATCAGATGCTAAAACATCTGATTTCAACCTATCATTTTTCTTTACCACTTTATGTTTCTATTAGTACAAGTAAAGTAGGTTCTGAGTAGCCTAATTTTCTTTCATAATACTTATAATAGCCTCAGAGTTAAGTCAGTCATATCAGTGTTCTGAGGGTTACCTTGACGATGTCATAAATTATCCACTAGTAGTTCAATTAATTCTGACTTACGTAATTTAGTGCTTACATTATTCTTAACTACGTTTGTTTAAAAGGTCTTGAAGGCACTTGTATGAGCAAAGTGATATCCCATAGGCTTCATTGTTCTTATACATTTATAGAATTCTAATATGGTATTTTATCAGTATCACTCTTTCTCCTGATAAGCTAATTTATGTCTTGCAAAGAACAAGTTGAACAGATTTTCATGACGCATGGGACGATAGACGTGAAGGTTCATTTCAGAGCCCTGGAAAATCTAAAATCTTCAGCGATGTACGCAGCAGCCTCTTAGGTAATAAGAAAACTAGTCTAGGATTTCACCTACTCTCCCCAGGTGCTGCAGTGTTCAAGAATCTGCCCGCCAACGCAGCAGACACAAGAGACTGGAGTTCTATCCATGAGTCGGGAAGATCCCCTGGAGAAGGAAATGGCAATCCATTCCAGTATACTTGCCTGGAAAATTCTGTGGACAGAGGAGCCTGGAGGGCTACAATCCATGAGATCACAAAGAGTTGGATACGACTGAGCGACTAACACTACAAGTATTTAAAACAAATATTTATAAAAGAACACTGTAAATGATAAACTACTAGGGACGTTGCTATTATCACAAGAAGATAGAAGATTTCTAAACAAAGTCCCTAAAAAGACACCAGATAAAAGAACAAAATTTTCAAAGAAAGATTAAAAAGTTAAAATTTCATATTTAGCTTAAGGCCAATTTCAAAATACTAGCAGTTTTCTCTACATATAGTAAAAAAAAAAAAAAGCTTCAATTATGTAAAGAATTAGTTACTTATTGTTAAAGCAAGGTATCATCAGTCAGTTCAGTTCAGTTCCGTCACTCAGTCCTGTCCGACTCTTTGTGACCCCATGAATTGCAACACGCCAGGCCTCCCTGTCCATCACCAACTCCCGGAGTTCACTCAAACTCATGTCCATCGAGTTGGTGATGCCATCCAGCCATCTCATCCTCTGTCGTCCCCTTCTCCTCCCGCCCCCAATCCCTCCCAGCATCAGAGTCTTTTCCAATGAGTCAGCTCTTTGCATGAGGTGGCCAAAGTACTGGAGCTTCAGCTTTAGCATCATTCCTTCCAAAGAAATCCCAGGGCTGATCTCCTTCAGAATGGACTGGTTGGATCTCCTTGCAGTCCAAGGGACTCTCAAGAGTCTTCTCCAACACCACAGATCAAAAGCATCAATTCTTCAGCAAGGTATCATACTTATTTGTAATTGATAATACTTATGTGAATATTTGATTCTCTATATTATGAGTTCCATAAAAATGGTCATTACAGCACTCTTGGAATTAATAATCCAATTTCAAATCAATATTCACAGACTCACAGAGGGAAAGCTGACTGAGTATTAAATTCAGCATGGGAACAGCATTTTGAATATAACCATCTCTACTGCTGCTCATTGTCTAAGTTGCATTTTAAATACCTATTAGATTTTACCATTAAATTCTCATATTTACTCTTCTCTAAATGTCAGTGATTTAAGAATGATTTCCCTCTAAAGCACACCACACTTTCAAATACATTTAAAAAAAACTTGGTCTATTAAGCACATCTGTTTCCAACTCGAAAAACTGCTAATCTCTCCATTAGCAGTTTTTAGCCAGGCATGTATTTGTTTGTAAGTTTCAGGCATGTAAAAAGAATTATGCAATATTCAAAAACTTTTATAGATGAAAATCTACAGTGAAAGGAAGGGTCATTTATCAGAACTATTGAGAAGTGGAGTAAGAAAGGAGAATTCACATGAAGTTCCAGAGGATGTATCATGCTAACTTTATCTGTCAATCAACTTATTTGAATTTTAAATATTTCACACTTATAACTCTGTACAATGACCCTTCTAAATGTACTGTAAGATTCCTGTCTCTTACAATCTATTATAAAACAATTAAACAAAGAATCTATAAAAATTACATGTGACTAAGTATTTTTACTGTCTAATTTTTTTTAAACATTCTATAATGTTTTATAAAAGTAAATTATATGTGTATACTACATGACTTCCAAAGTCTCTGAATATCACAAACTCCCTTTTAGGACATGGAAAGAAATATTAAAAAAAAAAAAGATCCCATGTAGGGATTTCTCTGGTGGCCCAGTGGTTAAGACTGTGCTCCCAATGCAGGAGGCCTAGGTTCCATCCCTGATCAGGAGACTAGCTCCCACATGTCATAACTAAGGCCTGCCACCGCCAAATAAATAAATAAACATATTTTAGAAAAATAATTCCATGTAAATAAGTCAAACAATATTTTTTAAATCTCTGTTAACTTTTCATCCTCTTTTTTTCATTCATTGCCACTTTTCTTCATTTTTCAAATTTTTAGTTCATTTAACTGAAAGATGCATTCAAAAGTTCAGACACTTAAATTTTCCTCAACAATTTTGAAGCTTCCTCTATTCCAGACATTCTATCATTTTATCTAGGAAAAGGATCACATATGTTTTAATATACATTTCTGCATGGGCATCAAAATATAGACCCTATTTACACTGTGAAATTCTATGTTGGTTTTATTTTTTTCTCATCGACAAAGCTGTGTTAAGCAATTTAAAGTAGACATTTTCCAATTTGATACCCTCAAATATCATCTTTGAATAGAAATCATTAAATGTTTTAAAATATAATTACCATTTTGTAAACCAACTGAAAACCATGAGCTTTTTCAAAAACAGTTGCTTTGGAAAAGCTAAATTGATGTTATCAAGTCTGCACTGCCCACTAGTGGCAGGAGACTGTAAATGCATGGTTTCAATTAAAGATGCATTCTATCTTTATTAATTTTCTCAATCAGATTTAGAACTCATTCTAAGACAAATACACGTACATCCTAAGCATAACATGTTTTTTGCGTTATGAGATATTTTTCCTATAGAACATCAATTTAATATCAGTGTTCACACCCAGAGACATCGTGTTCACTTAGGTACCCATGAATATAAATATAAATTCACTGAATCCATCATAAATGTGTTTATATACATGCATACATCACATACATAATCACGGTTTAAGATGGGGAAAAAACCCTCTGACAGTATTACATGAATCCATAGGGCAGAAATAAACTTTATCTAGCTTAACTTTTTAAAATTTACATCTCATTGAGAAATGTTACCAAACTGTCTGTGGTTCTCACAGTTTGAAATTATCTTTATTTAAAAAATGGCTTTTAGGCAGGAGACATTGGGTTGATGCAGCAGACTAGTTGTAAACCTGTGAATGATGATAACTATGCTCTACGAATGTCAGGATGCCTGCAAAGGACCCATAACAAGAGGCAACAAAGGTCCGTGCATATTCCCTCACTGTATTTCGGCAGACTTGGGTCAATGACTCCACACTTTATCACTTGCTGGAAACAAACCTGCAGCAACATTCATATGGAATTTCAGAAACAGAAACTATTGCTTCTGATGGAACTAGTGGAGGAGTGTTTTAGATTAAGGCATGGTTACATAATATTTTGATACACAGCCTCTTTAGACACCAACAGATCGTACGTGTATCTGTTGCTGTTCAGTCGCTAAGTCACGTCCAACTGTTTGCGACTCCATGGACTGCAGCATACCAGGCTTCTCCGTCCTTCACTATCTCCTGGAGCTTGCTCAAACTCATGCCCGTTGAGTCAGGGATGCCATCCAACCATCTCATCCTCTGTCGCCCCCTTCCCTTCTCCTCCTGCCTATAATTCTTCCCAGCATCAGGGTCTTTTCCAGTGAGTTAGTTCTTTGCATCAGGTGGCCAAAGTATTGGAGCTTCAGCTTCAGCATCAATCTTTCCAATGAGTATTCAGGGTTGATTTCCTTTAGGATGGACAGGTTTGGTCTCCTTGCAGTCCAAGGGACTCTCAAGAGTCTTCTCCACCATATATGTGTATGTATAGCACACATATGAACTAAACTGTAATTCATTTGAGAGCATTTAGCATGTCAGTACTTTTGCTCCATATTTTGCTTTACTTTGCTCTGCTTATTATTCTATCTCACACACTTGCCTAGCACAGTGTCTTAGTACACAGAATACACACAATATTATTTAAATAATGAATATTAATAAATCATGGAAAGCATTCATGACAGCATTTTATTGATGAAAGCACAAAGGAATTGTATAAAGGCTAATGGCTAATTCTGAATAACTATAATGCCAATATGAAAAGAACCTAAATACATTTGAGATAAATGAATATTTTCAGACAGCTTTATAAAAGAGTAAGATAAAGCTGGTTATTATAGATGCTCTGATATGATGGCATCTTCGGCTGTCTATCTCCTCATATGTGCCAGAACTGGATAGTTAATTGTGTCATGTGGCTGATCATTAAAAATGTGTTATTTTTAAAATATTCATTAAAAATGAATGTATTCATTTTTAATGTATTCATTAAAAATGTAGAACAAGATTTCTTATGGCTCAAGCTTGATTCCACTGATTCCACTATTGATACAGGAGTTAAAATATCTCTTACAGAGGGAATTCAATCTGTTAACTTCCTTTTCTCTGTCTATTCAGTCTTCTGCCCACCAGGTTACACATGGAACAGAGAAAATACTTTCATGCTCCCTTTACATCGTACACCTCCCTACCTGTTTCAGACTTTTTGCCTTTGATTCTTTCAGTTCTTCATACTTCCATTTCCACACAGACAAAGCCGACTCCAGTCGTTCTATCTCTTTTTCCAAAGATAAGCGCATTCTAAATAGAGAACCAAAAGCGAAATAGTCTTACAATTTAAAAACAATTTTAGGAATGCATTCAATTTTATATTTTCTATTTTTCTAATTTTTGATATTTACATATGATCATTGTCATGACAGAAAACTTTCTTTTAGCTTATTAAAAATTGCAAATATTGGATAAAAGTCAGTTTAATTTGTTTTTCTGCCAACTGGCTTTACAGTAGTTTGCTGCTGCTGCCGCCGCTAAGTTGCTTCAGTCGTGTCCGACTCTGTGCGACCACATAGACGGCAGCCCACCAGGCTCCCCCGTCCCTGGGATTCTCCAGGCAAGAACACTGGAGTGAGTTGCTATTTCTTTCTCCAATGCATGAAAGTGAAAAGTGAAAGTGAAGTCGCTCAGTCGTGTCCGACTCTTCGCGGCCCCATGGACTGCAGCCTACCAGGCTCCTCTGTCCATGGGATTTCCCAGGCAAGAGTACTGGAGTGGGGTGCCATTGCCTTCTCTGTTACAGTATTTTAAATATACTTAATTTGGCTTTGCCAGTATCAAATAATTGACTTTCTGCCTACTTTCTCCTGCATTGTTCATTCATTTCTTTCAATGCTTCTTATTCATATTGTTTCCTTACAAAGGAGGTATATATGTTTCTAAGTTTAACGTGGTTTTAATCCAACTTCATATTGTGACTGTATATGAAGAATTCTTTGATATGACAGAGAATACTAAGGAGCGCACCTAACGATTTAAGTAATCAATCATTTATTGGAGATACAAAAATACTGTATTTTTTGAAATTCTGTTTTAATAATTTCCCTGGGATTTTTAAATTAGTTAAAATAATTGAAATTAATTTCTCTATTTGTAGAATAAGTGACAAAACTTGAATTAAAATCTGGTCCTTTAATATCTCATCACTGATTATTTTTCCCATGCCCACATGTCTGTTAGAGTGAATCACTGAAAATAATTGTTTATTTCTGGTTGTAATTAACAAAGGTCAACCTTTACAAATGGCCAGTCCTCATCCATGTAGTAGATTGTATGGGGTGCATGGTAAATCGCTTCAGTCATGTCTGGCTCTTCGAGATCCTATGGACTGTAGCCCGCCAGGCTGCCCTGTCCATGGGATTCTCTAGGCAAGAATACTGGAATGGGTTACCATACCCTCCCTCCAGAAGATCTTCCTCATCCAGGAATCAAGCCTGCATCTCTTATGTTTCCTGTATCATCAGGTGGGTTCTTTACCTCTAGCGCTACTAGATTACTGTTATAAATACTCATTTTCTCTCTTCTGCTTCTATGGACAGAGTTGCTTTCCCCAGCCCTCAATTCTAGGCTTTGACAATGAGATATTAGCCAAAGTGACAGATTGCAGAAATCTGAACTGAATTTGTGTGGTTAGGCTTCTTGTCTTATGCCTCAGCCATCACTGTGGAAAGAGCTTCCCCAGGAACATCTGTCCTCCAAATAAACATAGCAGAACTGAGTCCAACCTTACCAAGAAGCCAAGCCCAGTTGGACCAGTGGAGGTCAGCTGACCTTGCATCCACCTGGACAAAATACACTGTTGTCCCAAGTCTCTGAATCATAATTATCTTTTTATGCAGCTGAAGAGAGCTGATATAGGAAATGATACTAACAAAATGAAAAATATGTAGACTTAATTTGGGGATCAGATGGTGGACAAAGCTGGGGAAAAAACAGTGGTAAAACATAAGAAGCTAGAAAAATAATGATACATGTTTTATGTTGTGGTGGACACATGGCAAAATTGTCACTTGCAGTGTCTTAGAAATAGAAAATGTGCCTGACATTACCAATGGAATGTCATTTCCATATTTACAAGAACTATGAATCTTCTAGCTAGCAATACTATGAAAATAATTTAAAATACAACTAGGCCATAACATATTAGTTTAATTCAGTCAATGGGTAAGAAGCCCACTGAGGGCACTCCCTGGTGACTCAGTGATAAAGAATCTGCCTGCCAATGCAGGAGACACAGGTTCGATCCTTGGGTCAAGAAGATCTGCTGCAGAAGGAAATGGCAACCCACTCCAGTATTCTTACCTGGGAAATCCCATGGACAGAGGAGCCTGGTGGGCTACAGTCCTCAGGGTTGCAAAGCGAAACAACTAAACAACTATAACAGCTGTTCAAGTTTATGAATCAAGTCATAAAATGAGGGGATGTAAAAGAATTTGTTATGGCTCTGCTGCTGCTGCTAAGTCGCTTCAGTCATGCCTGACTCTGTGCGACCCCATAGACGGCAGCCCACCAGGCTCCCCCATCCCTGGGATTCTCCAGGCAAGAACACTGGAGTGGGTTGCCATTTCCTTCTCCAATGCATGCATGCATGCTAAGTCACTTCAGTCGTGTCCAGAAGACTCTGTGCGACCCTATGGACAGCAGCCCACTAGGCTCCTCTGTCCATAGCATTCTCTAGGCAAGAATACTGGAGTGGGTTCCCATTTCCCTCAACCCTGTGTTATGGCTGGTTACTTCACTTCAAAAGACTCAATTATAAAAAAAACACCAGCACTATTTATAGGACTATATTTTGGAATCTCTTATTAACACAGCAAATACATTGCAATGAACAAAGAAAAATGTTCATTTTTCTCAACCTGAACTGTTGAAGTTGAGGACCCAAAAAGACTCCAAAAATTCTGATAGATACACAGACCTAGCCAGCTGATGACACCCCAGTTGCTTACCATGCTGTGATTTTTGCCTTAGTAACTCTGTCTGAGATTTCAAGAATAGTACTAAGTACAGAAACAATGAACAAGCTTCCAAATACTATTTTGTGTTGAATACAGAAAGAATACATAAAAGTCAATTGTACATTAACATATATGTTTGGCATTTAGCTTTTGAAGTTTTAGATGATAAGGCATATTTAAATATTTGTAAGTATTAACCTGAACTTGTAAATATAAGTTGAAAATATAATAAAATTGTACTGCTTATGATTTCAATAAAATGTTTAAGAATCACTGTATTTACAATTTTAATTTATTAGAATTACATGAGTAGAATATGTTGTCAGTAATTGATAATTTCAAAAAGGAAAAGGAAAACCTTAAATTAAAAAATAAGTTTATTAAGGGATATTAACCAACTATATTTGTGTAAAGAAGTGCACAGTGACAAATTTTCTCAAAATTAATTTTGAGAATTAATATATTTATAACTGGAATATAAAACTAATACTTGAAAATTTGAGAAAAGTCTGAATTTATAAATTCAAAATTACACGTGTTGAGAAATCAACATCAGCTTGTAACATCACACTTTAATAAATCAGATTATAATGTTAGCAAAAGAAGCTCATATTAACATTAAAATGATTTATAGTTACTGTATAATAAATGCTGATCCTCAAAAATGTCATCAGAATTATTGGGGTAGCTATATACTCAAGAGTTTTGTAAGAAGTTCAAGAAGAACCTTTCAAATGATATGTCAAACTTTTAATCTTAGTTTGATGTATAAAATATATAGTATAAAGATACAACTATATTTAGATTATATCTAGATTCAGAATAAGTAACCAAAGCCAGTTCATGAAAGAAAAATAATTGAATTTTGCAATAAAATGAATACATAATCATTTGTATTCTTTATTTAAGGTAGATTGGTCATATTTAAAATACATTATTTCTCTCTTAAGTATGCATCTTAAATAAAAATACTAACAGTTATTAAAAGTTATTATTATTTACTTATTTAATAAAAGAATATGATAAATAGAATAATAAATTATTTATTATTTAGTAAAAGAAAATTATACATTTTCTTATGTAAAAGGGTACAATTTAGTCAGAGAAGTGAGAGAACAGGCAATTCATTAAAATTTATTTAATAGCAATGTGGTGCTTGGATTTTTTTTAGCATAGCTTTATTAAAAAAAATTGTGACTGTTTCGAGCATTAGGCCGTAAGGACAGTAAACACTTAAATTTACGTAACAAAGGGCATTCTTTAAATCCTTAATTTTCTGACCTATTCCATTTGTTCTACATTTCAGAGAGATTTTCAAAATTGATAATTATACTTAAATTTATAATTGGAATTTAAGCTATCTTCATATTTGAACTACAAGAAAGTAAAAAAGAAAAACAAACCTAATTTACTTTAAAGGATATTGCATCTTTTATGCACAGATTCTTTAAAAAAACAAAATTACTAAGACAAAGCTCAGAAAAAATACAATATTTTAATATGATTATATAAACTTTTAAAAATCAAACTGCTAAAATATATGATATTTCATGATCTAAAAATAATATATGAACCAAAATGGTTTTATAAACAGATATGAATATGTGATTATATTTCCATGAAATCTTTTGATACTTTGTTAACTGTCCCATGATGATCAAATAAGTGAGCATAAATTTTAAACATCTAGACAAGAAGATTAATCAAAATATTTTTCAGAAATAAAATCCTTGAAATATTACTATCTGACAATATATATTAATTCATTTCTGAAACCTGTGTGAAATTTCATTGTAAAGTATCTAGTCAGTATTTTCTTAGAGACCTATAAACGTCATTTTTTTTTGCCAGGCAAAAGTAATTAATTCGTAATAAGATCTAGATATACAGTTTCCATTAGTCTAAAATTTAAAGTTAATATTACATGATGAATAATAAAAAATTATACAAATATACTTTTAATATGCAACATATTTGTCACTTTGTGATTTCACTCCTATTTATAACTACATCTTTCAGCAGTAACATCTCTCAATATCTTTCATTTTCAGCATCTTTCAACAAACAGTCAAAGCCATATATAGGTAATTTAATTAGAAAAGCGATGACTTTAAAGAATACTGTTAAGCTTGGAGATGCCCAAGAGGATCAGAGACCAAGGCATGGAGGCACACAGCCAGGAGAAAAACCCACCTCATGTCACAGAACTGGTCCTCAGATGCCCCCACTGCCTGTTGCCTTACATTATCCCGGTATCAACTATGTGACTGACAAACAATACACCCCAATCAGCTCATTTAAGCAGAAAGGGATATTAATAGCACAAGGAATCTCTGGGAGAGCCAGAAAAGCAAATGGGGAACGTGCAGAGTCAGAAACACCAGAGATAAAGCCATAGAAAGTCTTCCTGCCAGCACCATACTGCAGTCACCTTTTAGGCACAGACATCACAGCACGACCTCAATACCCCCAACTCAAGTCACAGGATGGTGTCACCAGACACAAGAGGTCACTTGGCTCTGAAAACAAGATGTGACCACATCCACTGTCTTCCCCCCCCCACCAGGTTGGATTCTGGCCCACTCTTTTTGGAGTAATGCCTTCTGCTAAAATATCCAAATGGCTATGTCAAAGGTCTGCAGCCTACCTGCAAAGGGAACTGAGGTAGAAACGTACTAGCATTTTTAGAGCCTATACAGACAGACAGATTCTCTCATAGGTATAGGACTGCCCAAACACAAAAGAGATACTTTATAGTTAAAAAAAAAAAAAGGCAAAAAAACACAAAAATTAACTTGAAATGGATCAAAGGCTTAAATTTAAGTTGAACTTAAAGAAACAGAGATGTACATATGTAACCATGGCTGATTCATGTCGAGGTTTGACAGAAAACAACAAAATTCTATAAAGCAACTATCCTTCAATAAAAAAAAAAAAGAAAATCAAAAAGAAAAAAAATAAAAGAAACAGAGAATAGAGTGGTGGATGCCAGGAGCTGGAACATGGGCAAAGCAAGGAGATGGGATCAAAAGGTACAATAAAATGGGCTTTCCCTGATGGCTCAGCAGGTAAAGAAAGAATCCACCTGCAATGCAGGAGACACAGGAGATGCAGGTTCAATCCCTGGGTCGGGAAGATCTCCTGGTGGAGGAAATGGCAACCCACTCCAGTATTCTTGCCTGAAAAATCTCACACACAGAGGAGTCTGGCAGGCTAGAATCCATGGGGTTGCAAAGAGTCGAACACGACTAAGCACACACGCACTTTTCCAGACTTGCATGAAATTTTTCATTATGTTAATTGAGGGACACACATATATTCACATCCGTGTGTGTATGTGTATATATCTATATTTCTATCTCATGCTAGTCACTGGAGCATTTTCAACTTGGGATACCATCTCACCAATATTTAAAATCTAATTTTATTACAGAAAAACACAACATTTAATGAAGCAAAGCAAAACTCTTCTTATATTGAAAACAAATCAAGAAACATGGGTAAACCTATGTCTGATTCATACTGATGTTTAGTAGAAACCAATACAATACTGTAAAGCAATTATCCTTCAATTAAAAATAAATTAATTAATTACATTAAATTAAAAGGGAGACTAAAACTCAGATTAATCAACACAAAGCCAGCACTTTCTAAAGGATGCAGGTGCCACCTTCAGTTTAACTTTAGAACTAATTCTAAATGCTAAAACACTGCATCAGAATAGTTCATCTCATCGTCTCTCTTCGGAGAAGGCAATGGCACCCCACTCCAGTACTCTTGCCTGGAAAATCCCATGGACGAAGGAGCCTGGTAGGCTGCAGTCCAAGGTGTCGCTAGGAGTCGGACACGACTGGGTGACTTCACTTCCACTTTTCACTTTCATGCATTGGAGAAGGAAATGGCAACCCACTCCAGTGTTCTTGCCTGGAGAATCCCAGGGACAGGGGAGCCTGGTGGGCTGCTGTCTATGGGGTCCCACAGAGTCGGACACGACTGAAGCGACTTAGCAGCAGCATTCTATGTGAGGATCAGTTTTCCCTCTGTCATCTCAAAATTTCTACCTGGGAAGTCATTTTTTAAAAGAGATCATAAATATACAAGTTCTTAGTACACAAGCAACTTCCAGATACTGAGCAATTATTTATCAAACTGAACAATACTCAGAGTACAAATAATAGAAAAACTTAAGTGTTTTCGATGAGGGGGTTCTAGTCAGTGATGATGTTGGCAATGAGTCCCTGAGTTCTCTAGGTTAATTGTTGTACTCTAGTCAAGAGAAATTTCCCACTAAGTGGGAACATAGAAAAAAGTACATTCCCATCTTCTCAACTCCAGCCACCCACTCACTGAGATTCCAGGAGGAAGAATTTAAAAAATTAGACAGATTTATTGTAACTGTGTATACTATATCCTTGGGAAACATTCTCTTATATAGAAGAAAAAAGAAGATTCTGCAACTTCCTTCTGTGGATTGCTGGCTAATGTTAATTCATGGACTCTTGGGACTATTTCTTAAAGGGAGAGTAAGGAAGCAAAATGGAATCAAAAGTCCCGTTTCCACCTTCATTCTCTCTAGCCTGTCTACAGTTTATATATACAAGCTGCTGAGAACTGGAGGATTTACTTACCATGGGAATTATTCATTTATCCCAGGAAGTCAAAACATAAATGATGTATACATGAGGGCATGTGTACAAGTGAGAGTGTAAAGACACAAAGGTGTATCATTCAAGCTGGCACCTTGGGGAGTTTACATGTCGGAAATAGCATTTTCACATTATTCCTGTTACGATATGTTGGTGAAGTAATGCAAGTGGGTTGGAGAGAAGTCTATAACCACTAAAAAGTTAAATCCTTCAAGAAATGAAGCCTGGAGGTTAGAACTTGACTGAGACTTGTAGTTAGAGAGTAAATTAATTGTTAATATGGGTGCAGACTCTTGCAGAGAGAATCCCCATGAACAGAGGAGCCTGGTGGGCTACAGTCCATGGGATCGCAAAGAGTTAGACGTGAAGGAGCGACTAAGCACAGTACATGGGTGCAGGCATAAAATTCAATTTTATTCTCTTTTGCTACTAATGTTGATCACTTCTGTTAGGAATTTACACTTGGTAGTAGAATAATAAATATTTATCACCTACACAGATACTTGTGTTATCATAATCTGTGCATATGGTGAGGTACAAAGAGTCTGAAAAAGGGAATTCGCGGTAGGAATAAATGTCAAAGGGACTCACGAGAGGCTTGTGGCTGGTATAGAGCTTAGAGTATTTGTGAGAGGTCTGTGTGCATACTTACCACTGTTTCAATCCATTTAAACCAGGGGAATTAAAATCCTTATATAATATATAGTTATATGCATACTTAGTGATAATATTGGAGAAGGCAATGGCACCCCACTGCAGTACTCTTGCCTGGAAAATCCCATGGATGGAGGAGCCTGGTAGGCTGCAGTCCATGGGGTCGCTAAGAGTCAGACACGACTAAGCGGATTCACTTTCACTTTTCACTTTTATGCATTGGAGAAGGAAATGGCAAGCCACTCCAGTGTTCTTGCCTGGAGAATCCCAGGGATGGGGGAGCCTGGTGGGCTGCCGTCTGTGGGGTCGCGCGGAGTCAGACACGACTGAAGCGACTTAGCAGCAGCAGCAGCAGTGATAATATACGCTCCCAGTTTTTTTTTTTATTCTGTCCATTAAGAATCTTATAACAAAAGAGAATGGAAAAATAATTATTTTCAGATCTAGGGGCCACATTTTAAAGTACCATCGAATACTCCACAGAAAGCTAATAATTTTATAGGGTAATAAAAAGGGAACAACAACAAAAAACTCATGTTGAGTAATTCATATCAGAGGCTGCTTTCCTAGGCATCATGTTTGATACTCATAAGATTTCAGTGCAGAGGGCAGAAGTGATACTATGTGACTTGTGAAGCAAAGTCATTAAAATACCATCTATTTCTCTCTGTGCCCTTCGGATGTTCACGTTCAGCCAAGCCATTATGCCACGGGGAAGCCAAGTGGCCACACAAATAGGCCATGTGAAGATGTTCCAACTAACACCCAGAGGAGGAAAAAAAGATCAGCTGCCAGATCTGGGAGTAAGTGAGGCTTCAGATGATACACTACACCCCCACACACCTAAAGTCACCCCATCCTTTGAGCCATCCCAGCTGAAGACACATGTAGCAAGAGATGAGTTGTCCATACAGATTCTTGCTCAAGATTCATAAGCAGAATACCTGGTGATTGCTATCTCAATAGTAATCAGCATTTGGGAAGTTCTGTTATAAAACAATAGACCGTTGGAACATAGGCATCTCTATCCATATTTTTATGAAGCTGACAATAGCACGCTCTTGGTTAATCCAATAGCACATATGTAGAGTGTGTCAGAACAAGAGGAATGTCAGGGCATATTAATCTCAAGTCTAGTATCCTTCCTTGGAGAAGGCAACGGCACCCCACTCCAGTACTCTTGCCTGGAAAATCCCATGGACGGAGGAGCCTGGTAGGCTGCAGTCCATGGGGTCGCTAGAGTTGGACACGACTGAGTGACTTCACTTTCACTTTTCACTTTCATGCACTGGAGAAGGAAATGGCAACCCACTCCAGTGTTCTTGCCTGGAGAATCCCAGGGACAGGGAGCCTGGTGGGCTGCTATGTGGTCGCACAGAGTCGGACACGACTGAAGTGACTCAGCAGCAGCAGTATCCTTCCTCTATACCCCAAATGGTCAATGAAGACAGCATCTTTTTTTGGCAATCAATACCTCACAAAATTGTGAGCTGTCCATTATGAATATTAACGTATCCAACTTTACTGACTCACTGAAATCTATGAGTGCTGTAAAAGTTAGATAATACACAGGCTATTTTAACCATATACATTAGTAATTCAAATATAATAAAGGTGAATCTACCAGAGATGATGAGAACAAGGCTAAGATAAAAAAAAGATAAAAACTAACATGTTATAACTTTTCAAAATTCAAAAAATGAATATAAAATTCAACACATTTTTAAATATTAGTAATTAATATTTTAGTCATTGGTAAAATACTTTACCAAATGGCCAGCTTACAAGGCTTCACAATTTTAAGAAGTTTGAAAGACAGACTTCATTAAGGAAGACACTGATTAGTACTTACTCCCTTTCTTTCCATAAGACTTTTTGGAAATCATCCAAATGCCCCTGCAAAGCTGAAATTTCAGGCATTTCATTCTCCAGAGGCAGATTTATTGCCTGCAGTCTTAATCCAGGTCTCACTGTACAATTTTCAGAAACACCATTCTTGAATAAATCAGGACAGTCTAGGCTGAGTTTCATCTCCTCACTTAATTTTAATGGGTCAATAATCAAACTCGCTTCCTGAAAGAAAAAAAAAATACAAAACAATGGTTAGTGTTGAATTTTAAAATTAAATGTATAGAAATCATGAAAAACACATTTTTGAATGGAAATAAAATGTTATGATTCAACATCAAATTTTTATTTTCATTTATTTATCATTCTCTAATAGTGATATATGGTCAGAGTTTAACTTATAATTTCTCAGGCTTTTTTTCCCTTTCAATGTCTTACCTTATTCTAATAAAACAAGTATCCCCACAGTGTTTTAAAAGTTTTCATTTACAATGAAATCTACATTATATCTACCATAAACCCTATACATTATGGAAAAGCTTAACATTTTAGATGGAATCATAGAAGAGCAAGATATTATTTTTTTGTTTTAGAGGTAGAATTAAATAGAAAGGAGTAATAATATAAACAGTAAATAGTATAAACTATTTAAAGAGATAACATGAATTTGTAGTTTCCTTAAGCATGTTCTGTGGGTTGTTAATGAAAGAAAGTGAAAGTGAAAGTCGTTTAGTCCAGTCCAACTCTTTGCAACCCCATGAACTATACAGTCCATGGAATTCTCCAGGCCAGAATACTAGAGTGGGTAGCCTTGCCCTTCTCCAGAGAATCTTCCCAACCCAGGGATCGAACCCAGGTCTCTTGCATTGCAGACAGATTCTTTTACCAGCTGAACCAGAAGGGAAGCCCAGTATTTATCAAATTACAACATGACCCTGCAATCCCACTCCTGTGAATATACCCAGAGAAAAACATGCCCCAAATAATACATGCTCCCCAGTGTTCATTGCAGCACTGTTTACAATAGCTAAGACATGGAAGAAACCTATGTGTTCCTTGACAGAGTCATGGATAAAGAAGATACATGTATACAAGGGAATATTACACAACCATTAAAAAGAATGAAATAATTCCATCTGCAGCAACATGGATGGACCTAGAGATTGTCAGGAAAAACAACACATGTATAACTGAATCACTTTGCTGTACAGTAGAAATTTACACAATACTGTAAATCAACTATAACTCAATAAAAAAAATTTTTTTTTAAGAGGAGGAAATTTCGACAATAGACACATACAGAGGAAAACATGTGAAAACACAGGGAGAAGACGACTGTCTGTTAGCCAAGGAAGAAGGCCTCAGTGGAAGCCAGCCCTGCAAACACTTTGATCTCAGACTTCAAGCCTCTAGAATGGTGAGAAAATAATTCCTGTTTCTGAAGTCACCCAGTGCCGGGAGCCGGCGAGAGACATTCCACTCGTGACAAAGGTCATGAGGAAGGGGGCTCGGCATACGCAAAGGCGGGATCGAGCCTCGGGAGTGCCCCCGGATATTCTCGAGCATCTACCCCCCAAAAACCAGAGTCTGCCTACTTTATTGCTTTGTGCTCTCGCCTCTGACTTTACTGGGGGCTGTCCCCCACCACCATCTCACTCTCTCTGTCAAAGAGTTAACTTACAGCTCCAATTAATAAAGTTCCTGGGCAATTAGGAGTGTTTAAATCCAAACCCCTCAGATGGCTCTCTAACTCGCCTGACAAGTTTACCCGGACACCTACAGCTATGCATACGATTGTTTACAGTCTCCCAGCCTCCAGAGGCACGGGAAGCTTAAGATATTCAAATAGCTTAGAGCCTCTCAGAGAATTAGAAACTGTCAGAATAAAGCTAGTAAAAGATTTCATTGATGAGCCAATGTTTGTTGCCAAGTTTTCACATCCCTTGAATTGTATCCTTGAATGTGCATTAATTAATATAGTTGGTATGTAGAAAAAATAAGTAGTGGCCTTGGTGTTAGTAACTTTAGACCCTTAAGGTAGTAAATTCTTTCCTTTGTAAACCCATTACACATCCACCCTATAGGAACGTAATCTTATCTTCGGAGGATGGCGCCAAACCTTAAAATAATTACTCTTAGAGAAAATAAGTCTTTGTTGATAAGTCCTTGTCAAGAGTCATAAAATGTTAATAGGCCTCTGGCCAGAAGATGATGTAAATCACCTAAACCATTTGTATACGATAAATCTGCAGGAAAGAAACCCTGGTTTTTGATAAGCATCAAAGACTGCTGATTTTGCATCCCCTATTGTCCTCTATGTGTAACTTAGGGTATAAAAGCCCCTGTTGAAAATAAAGCTATGGGCCTTGCTCACCAACGCTTGGTCTCCCCATGTCATTCTTCCCTTTAACTTCTAGCTGAGTGTCCATCTGGAGCGTGGATGTCCTCTGCGACCATTTATTTGCCTGGGCTTCTAAGACCCACTCGAGAAGGTGTCTAAGGTGGGGCACCTTCCGCTATTCGAGAGGGCGCCTGCGGCCTCCGTGGTCAGAGCTAACCTGGTGTCACGGGTTATATTGATTTTCCGCGTAAACCAAGCCACTCAGCTTCTTTTCTCCACTGAATTTTCCTACTGAGCTATCCTCATTCTATTCCTCTTTATTATATCTAATTAACATTTGAATAGGCCGCCTAGCCGTCTCTCCTTCGAAGACCCTGGATCAGCCGGGGCTGGACCCCGGCAACCCAGTCTGTGGTCCTTTGTTCTACCAGCCTAAACAACAAATCCAGTCACCACTGGCTTTGCTACCTTCCCACCCCTCCTTGTGAGTAGACATAGCATTCACATATGCACACAATCTCTGGATTCTTCTCCTGACCTTACTATTTGCGTTCTCCTTGGTGGGAAATTCTCTTTTTCCCAAACACTCTCTGATGGACTCACACGTTTTGGAACCAATTTGCAATGGGTCTCTCTGTGCACGGGCCACTTCGGGGAAACCAGGAAGCTTCCGGTCCTGGGTGGCCTCCACCAGATGCGGCAAAGGCTGCTTCTTTTTCAGAGCACTCAACTCCTTCACAGCCATGTCTAACTTGATTCTGAGTTGCCTGCCTTCCTCCCTGGCGCTGTTCCTTTCAGCTCGAACTTTACTCCACTTTTCTCGCCAGTTAGCGGTGCAGTCCGACCACCACCGCATGGTCTTCTCCATCTGAGCGGCGCGGGCCTTGACTTCCTCCAGCTCCCGCAGGCGAAGCTCAGCACGGATATCCCACTCGCTGGTACTCCAGGAGGGAGCACGACCACTGCGGGCGGCAGGAGACTGCGGCCCGAGAGGAGATGGACAGGAGCTGCCGGGGTCCCCGCGGGCCGGGGCAGGTGCCGCCAGGTCGCCCGGTGATCTAACGCTCGACTGCTGCATTCCGAAGATGTGTGTTTCCTCGATTAACCGATGAATGGAATCTAAATTCATGTTTATCTTTTCAGGCCTAAGAAAAGACAGAGAACATAATTGCATTTGAATTTCCTCTGCAATGATAAGAGCAAGACCTACCTAAAGTTGACGGAAACAAGGCATCTTTTCAATACTGCATGTTTTTCCTTCTCTGTAACTAAAAATATAGAGGAATTCGTGCGTTCGTAATTATCCTCAAAGAAACAGAAATTGCTCCCATTTTATTTTGCCGAACAAATACAAATAAATACGCAGAGACCCAATTGGGGCTAGCGTGGGACATGAATAATTCATTTTAACAAATCCGGTCCTTTTCAGGTAATATTTATTGCAATACACATTGTCCATTAACTGCTCAATGGTCCCCTATTCCCTGCTAACTAAAGCACGATTTGTTCAAGTAGAAGGCAGAAGCTATTGATCTCTGGAAGGGTAAAACCCTATTTCATCCCAGGAGGGGCTAAATCATGAGTGGTCTAAGTCTTCCATAACAGACACCTATTTAACTCTTAAAGCAACATATTATGACTTGGCTCTGGCTGATGAGATGTGAGGGGAAATCTGCTAGAAAAATGTGAAAATGTGAGAATGAGAACGCTTTCCTTCTGCCTTCTTCCTACCTGAACAAAGTCATGATCTAGAAAGAGAGCAAGTGTAAAAGCTGTCCTGTAATGTTAAAAATGGTGGACCAGGAGAGAAAGTACCCGATGTAATGATGGTGCTGCAGCGTGGAGCATAGAAGCCATGCCTCTAGTCTCCTTGCTCTGTGAGAACGATTACCCGTATTTATTTAAGCTATGATGAGTTTTCTGTTACTTGCAGTCATAATGACGTCTAACTGATACATGAATTAATTTCCTACCATGGCTCATATCATTAGAAGTTCAAAAAAGAAAATATTATGAGTAAGATGTAGTCTTTGTCCTTAAAGACTTTATAGTCTAAATTTACAATACATAATATGCCCATAAAAATATTTTTAATCAGATTTAGTATTACATTATGTGTCAAATCAACGTTATCTTCCTAGGGTGTTTACAGGGTCCTCTAAGGAACACTGCTAAAGAAATGATGGACTGTTCTCCAGAAATTTAGAGGCTTCACAGATGACACTGAACACAGTCTCAGCAATTTCAAAGCTTTAAAAGGGAATTAAAAATAGTTTCAAGTATAAATAGCAAAGACAAATTGGTAAATGCAAACCTTTCTTATCAGTATGTACACCCATTACCTTATTCAATATAGCAACATAGCCACATTGAGGATTTAGCAAGTGGAACGTTTTCTTTAAAATAAATGCTCAGAACATGCAGGTTAATTTACAAACTCATAAAGTTCTGTGTTTGTATAAGATTACCCATTTTTATTATCAAAGATTTTTCTGGTGTAAATAATCTTAGATAACATTTCATATTCATGACATTAGTTACTCCCTTTTTCATTTCCTTTTATATAGTTACAGATCATAAACTGCCTTTTTATGAACCATCTATTTAATCAACTGAAGGGGTTTCATTATCTCAATTAAGTTACAAAATAAGCTTTGATTCACTGGAAAAAACAGACGATATAATATTAAATGCATATTACTTTCAGTTGTAGTAAAAAAAAAAAACACACATTTTAATAAGTATTCTGTAAAGATGCCAAACCAATTCACTCCTTATTATAGTATTTATGATAATAATATAGATTCATGGTAATTATTTTTGTTAGCATTAGTATATGTCCAATCCTATTTGAATTAGTGCTGACTTGGAGTAAATGCTCCTTTCATTCACTGTAATTCAGAGGCAATGGTAATATAACTGACCAGGTTTCTTGGACCTTTAGTAAACCAAGACCAATATTAAAAAAAAAAAAAAAAAGAACTCTTAATTACAAGCATGTACTGTGCCATGCTCACTCACTCAGTTGTGTCTGATTCTTTGCAACACCATGGACTGTAGCCCGCCAGGCTGCTCTGATTCTCCAGGCAAGAATACTGGAGTGGGTTCCCGTTTCCCTCTCCAGGGGATCTTCCTGACCCTGAGACTGTGTCCTGTTTCTCCTGCATTGGCAGGTGGATTCTTTACCACTGAACCACCTTGGTATCTGTACATATATATATTTATACATATAAATATTTAATGCTATATTTCTTTTGGTAGAAATTTCCAAATGAAGACAGAAAATTTATTTCAACATATTAAATTTAACCATACTATTTAAAAAAATAAATCAGTATCATAAAATTGTAATGTCCTTAAAATGTCTCATTAACTTTTATCTCACTCGTTTTTTGATGACTTGATAATTGGATTCTGGTACATGGAGATCTTACCTGTCAGTTAACTATGTATTTTTTCACATCTGACTAAACAAAATTGAGTGGGATTTAATTATTCAGCCCTTCAACTTGAACAATATTTCCTATCCTAAAGTGTTTCTCAAGCAAGTTTAAGTGGAGATATGTAATCCTTATGCGTATTTATTAAAGCATTCATTTTTCTCTATACATTTGTACCTAATGTTCACGTTTTATTTCAGATGACTATGAAAGCATGTGTCAGTGTTTGTAGCACAGAGCCTTTGATATATGGGAAAATATTCTAATGCTTTTGAATCTGGTTTCTTATATTGATTTTTGCATAGTTTTTAACACACACACACACACAAAAAAAGGAGTGGGGAGCACCAGGAAACTCTTGGAGGTGATGGGCATGTTTATTATCTTGAAAATGATGCTTTCATGAGTGCACACATAGGGCCAAGCTCATCAAATTGTTTACAGTAAATACATGCAGTATTTTATACCAGTGACACCTCAATAAAGCTGTTTTTAAAAATATCAGGCTGCCATTATTACTGCAAGTAGTTTTGAATGCAGTATATAGCCATATTAATAAAATTTGATGGGTCCACAATGTATAGACTATATTACTAAATGCATTATTTCTTGCCCACGAGGAGTTTTATGTATGAGACATTGGACTCCAGAGTCTATTGGTGCGAGTTCTGACTGTCATTTTCTAGGTAGGTGATCGTGTACAAATCACAAATTGCCTTTGACTCATATCCTTATTTGTAAAGGAAAACAGAATTATCATGTGCCTTGTTGAGTTCTTATGACTACTAAATGGGAAACTGCATACCGATTGGCTAGCCCAGGCAAGGTGACTGTTATTCTCAGTGCTACACAAGTCACTCATATGTCACCATGGACAGTTGTACTATTTAATTTTTTCAGTTTCTTTCCTCTATTTTGGTTTAGTTTAAAACAAAAATAATTGGCCACATTGTGCAGCATTCAGGATCTTAGTTCCCCCACCATGGATCAAACCCATGACCCTAGTACTGGAAGCAAGGGGCCTTAACCACTGGACTGCCAAGCAAATCCTCTCCTTCCCTCTCTTTCAAAAGAGAAAAGTGAAAGTGAAAGTCACTCAGTTGTGTCTGACTCTTTGTGAGTCCATGGACTGTAGTCCATGGGAGTCTCCAGGCCAGAATACTGGAGTGGGTAGCCTTCTCTTCTCCAAGGGATCTTCCCAACCCAGGGATCGAACCCAGATCTCCCACACTGCAGGCAAAAAGCTGTGCTTAAAGATTAGGGATAGCAACAGATAAATGTGTGATTTATAAAAAAGGTCTGAATATCATGGAATAAGGAGGTATAATCTCAATTTTTATAACATGAATATTATTCAGTGAAATGTTCAGTACTATAATTATCTCTATCCCAGATATGAAGAAACTAGGGCTGAGGGTCCTGATGCAGGTCAGACTTGGTCCCAGTCCAAGTCAGACACTCCGGAGTCAACCCACAGAAAAACGTATGGTTATCCAAGTGAAAAGAGAGCTGGGGAGAAATAAATTAGGAGTATGGGATTAGCAATACAAACTACTATACATAAAACAGATAAACAACCAAAACTTACTGTATAACACAGGGAACAATATTGAATATTTTATAACAATGTATAGAGGAAAATAATCTGAAAAAATACATGCGTATACACATAACTGCTTCCCTTGTGGCTCAGATGGTAAAGCGTCTGCCTACAATGCGGGAGACCCGGGTTCTATCCCTGGGTCAGGAAGTTCCCCTGGAGAAGGAAATGGCAACCCACTCCAGTATTCTTGCCTGGAAAATCCCATAGATGGAGGAGCCCTGTAGGCTACAGTCCATGGGGTCGCAAAGACTCGGACATGACTGAGTGACTTCACTTCTATACATATAACTAAATCACTTTGCTGTGTACCTAAAACTAACTCAATATTATAAATCAGCTATACTTTATTAAGGAAAAAATTAAAGAAAAATGAAAGATAAAAAGAGAAGAGGTCAGTGCATTTGGGGAATTAAGGAATTTTGAATCCAGGGCCAATGCCTTTCCATATCCACTCTGGTGAGATCCTCTTTTAGGTTAATTCATAAACACGTTGGGCAGAGTTCCATTCTGGATATTTTTATGTTCAGATAGCTCCCATTAAACCATCCTACAAGTAGTCAGCTGATCCTTATGTTGTGTTTCGAGTGAATTCATTCTCCTCCTCATTGCTTAAAGGAGCTGCAAGGTCTGGCCTTGTCCACTGCTCTGTGCTTCGGCCACCCTCGTGTGTCTGTTCCTTGCACAAACCTCGCCTCAGTGATCTCCTCTGTGGAGCCCAATTGCTAGGCAGGAGCCCAGTCCCCTCTCCCCACATGCCCACCACCCCATCCCTCAACTAGCAGCTCATGGGCCTATGCTTGCCTCTCTCCCATCCCTTGAGGCCCTACATCTGAGGTCCTCCCTTTGGCCTCCTCTGTGATACTGACATGTCTTCTGCCATCTTGGGATCTTGCTAATTACCAACACCAACCAATCAAGCTAACCATCACAAATTTTAACTCTCTTTGAAAGAAATAAGCAGTGTATTGTGATTTAACACACACCTACATACTGAAAAAAGTCTCTCTCATACAATGTCTTATGTTATCAGAAGAATGAGGTTGACCAGAAATAAAAGCATTTTTGGCAGAAGTTACTTTATCAGAGCAGAACAAAACCACATCCAAAGAGATTTTTGTTTTATTGTTTATACTTATTGCTTTCCATTAACCTATAGGAAATGAATTCTAAATGAAACCTGTCTTGGGTTTTTTTTTTTTTCCTAAGAAGTATAGGATCTCTAATGTACATGAGATAATGTTAACAAAAGCCATAAGCAAGGAGAAAATAGATTGATTCAGATACTAAAGATAATGCTAAGGAACATTTGTTGCTATATACATGATGCCATTCACTGTGATAAAAAGAGAAAAAGAAGAACCAGTTTTTAATATTCAGGAAAGTAAAACATCATATTGCACTATAAAATGTGGCCTATTAAACATGTACAAATGATTAGCACGAAAACCTATGCAATTTGTACAGGTCAAAGCAGAAAAATACAATATATTTTTAGGAGTGTTTTGCAAGAGAACACTAAATATTAAATGTGAAGATTGCAGTTGTGATAGTGAGATAAATGAAATAATTACAGTGAATGACAATATAACATCACGTCAATATAGATCAAGTGTTGCCCACAATATTTTTAAAAAATCCATACACAGTGTCAAATTATACAGACAGTTATACTCTACGTTTGTTGATGTGAATTCAAGATTTTAGAATCATATAGAAGCAGGAAATACTTGCACAAAAAGGCAACTAAATAATATAAAATAAATATGTACAGATTGCCTATAAAGCTTACTTTATTTTCTAAAATCAGTATAGCATAAAATAAGCACAAATGTAAACATTTAAAAACATATATATATATATATGTTCTCCAAAAGTCATTATTGAATTTAAATTTCATTATCTGATAAAATAGAAATCATCTTTATTTTAAAGAATTGGAACTCATGTGATAAGCCCTGTCTTTTCTTAGCCAACTATTCATTGCTTCCTATCTAACTTCTTACTATTCCTTAGAATTGTTGAAGCCATGTATCACTGTTTTATATCAATGAGATGTTTTTTCTTTAGGTTTTCAGGAAAAATTATTAGAGGAAAATAATGTTTCTAAAATAATGCTCCATGATAAAAAATTAACCTAATTTCTTAAATAATAAATTATTTCAGAATAATCTCTCCACATAGCATCTTGATATTATTGTTACCATTTCCAGACAATATCAGTGTTTTCCACATTTTTAGAGGCTAAAAAAAGAATTACTGTTACACATTAAAAGATAACCTTTTGGGTCACAGGTAAACTTATCAATCTTACTTCTTTGGAATGTGATTGTAGACATAAAGAAAGATCCAAAATCCACAATCCACTTTATAAAGTACCAAGGTATCATTTGTAATGAGTCTTGGAAAAATAAAATTTCTGGGGTTTGGCAGGCTGATCACCTAGAAGTTTTTATAGTGGTCTGCCTGCCAAGCACAAATTTAGGTTCAGATAATTTAGAATTTCTTGGAGGATAGAGCATAATTTAACTACTCTTCTGTAGTACCGGGGACATCAATCAGGTTCAAGAAAGTTCTGGTTTAAAATATTTATGAAATGTCTCACCTGTAAACAAATATTAAGATAGAAAGATACTTTATCTAAGATTTGAGCTTATAGCTTAAGTATATTTCTTCTAACAATACATATAAAATCTATGCTACTTACTATTTATTTGTATGGAAGCCTGACACTTGTTGAATTCCTTAGCATTTTTTAGTATTTACGCTTATTTCAAGGTTTCAGTGAAGGAAACCACAAACTACCCCAATTTTCTCATGTAATCTAATCCAATTTAATAGTGCCAACTAAATAAGCCAAAATATCCGTTGAGATTTTGAGCCAAAAACTGAAATTAGTATTAGCTGCAGTAGAGCTAGAGAGCCCAGTCGAATTTATTTTCATGTAAGAATAATCTTGCCACAATATCCAGATGTCTCCAGGTGGCTAACAGGATGCACATTTTATTGGAAAGAACAGCAAAAACCTGGTCATGTCAAAGATACTACCACCTTCTAAAAGTGAGCAGGTGGCACTGAATCTGGAATTTACTTTGCGGTGGGCATGAGTTTGAGCAAACTCCAGGGCCTCCTGCCCAGTGAAGGGCGGGAAAGCCTGGCGTGCTGCCTTCCATGGAATTGCAAAGAGTTGGACACAACTAAGCAACTGAACAACAGCAACAATGTTTATACCATTTTGTGTAACTTCATAGACATTAAATAGTGTAGAGGACTATAAAGCTGTGTCTATAAATATTAGTTATAAAATTAAAATAAAATCCAGAAGAGCATATGCCCAACAACTCAAAATTCTAATTATTAAGTCATAACGTGAGAGCAAATGAACCAATGAAATAACTCCTATCAGTTTCATGACAAGCCAAGTGGTACTGGGAGGACCTATGACTTCCTGTTGTTTTTTTGTTTTTTTTTTTCCTGTTTGTTCTTTATTTAAAAGCTATTCCTTTGTTAAAATTGTTTTAATAATCTAAATTGTTAAATTTCCTTTAACATAGAATTCATCAATATTTTCCATTATTTATGTTCATTTTGTGGTGAATAAGACCACAAACCATCCCAATTTTGCTATGCATTTCCTAAGCAAAATTCCTAAGCCATTTATGTCATTCCCATTTGCTCTTAAAGAATGTGTGTGGCTAAGTCAGAAATTCTTCATGGATCTGGTTACCACTTTGTCGTGAACAAGAGAAAGGTCTTCTCATGTCAGTAAGATTCAGCATTTTCTCACACCCATTTGATGGAATGTGTGTTGCTGCCAAATTGCTCTGCATCAGCTGACCAGCAAGTTTTCACAGGCTTAAAAATGAAATTTGGAGAATACAACCCAAATGGCTGTCATATTTACTTTTGAAATGCAGTTATAAAAATTTTTAATAAAAATATTTATTCTTTGTCTGTTCATCACTCAGTCATGCCCAACTCTTTGTGACCCCTGTTCAATTTTCCCAACAGTATATTCTTTACATTAATAATCCAAATTGACTAAAATATCACTTCAAAAAGCCAAGAGGAAAAATTGAAATCAGAAGCAGAAATGTCCTAATGTATCTGCATATTTGTGAGCTTTATCTATATATGATATTCCCAAATACTTTGTTTCATTCACCCTAGGCTTCCTGGGTGGCTTAGTGGTAAAGAATCCACCTGCAATGCAGGAAATGCAGTAGATGCTGGTTCAATCCCTGGGTTGGAAAGAGCCCCTGGAGGAGGGCATGGCAACCCACTCCAGTATTCTTACCTGGAGGATCCATGGAGAGAGAAGCTTGGCAGGCTATAGTCCATAAGGTCACAGAGTCGGACCCGACTGAAGTGACCGAGCATACACGCACACAGTTCTTACTAAAGCAAAACAATATTCACACAAAGGCTTGCATGATATTGTTCGTGAGGCTCTATTTCTTAAACATGATCTAGAATTTAATTTTCAGTGTGACGATCTATGACCATATTGGTGGCAGAGATTAAAATTCGCCCTTTTGAATGTTCAAACAAAAAGTCTTATAAAGTCCAACTCAAGGAAATCACAATACTATGGATTCTTCTTATGCTATAGGGAGCATACAGGAGAGATGGGACAAGATTCAGTTTTATTCTGGACAAGAGAAAGACCAGACTTAAGGAACCCACACCCCCTAGAGTTCAAAAGGTAACTTGTCAGCCCTTGAATTTCCAGTAACTCTTTGTAAGAGCTAATGAGGACTTCGTACCCAAAATATTTGCCACAGCAATCTTCAGAAGTGTCAAAATTACCCCCTAAGAAGTTGTCAAAGGTTGACAAATATTGCCATCTTTGCCTTGATGGTCAAGTAAAACAATATTTTAAATACAGAACTTAGTTTTAATTTTAGGCTTCCCAGGTGGCACTAGTAGTAAAGAATCCACCTGCCAGTGTACAAGCAGGACACACAAGACACGCGGGTTCGATCCCTGCATCAGGAAGATCCTCTGGAGGAGGAAATGGCACCCCACTCCAGTATTCTTGTATGGAAAATTCCATGGGCAGAGAAGTCCAGTGGGCTACAGTCCATGGGGCCACAAAGAGTAGGACACGACTGGGAACAATTTATTTATTCAGTATAATTATTAGACAGTGCCATGATAAAATGTAGAAAGAAAGTTTAGTTGCTCAGTCATGTCTGACTCTTTGTGACCCCATGGTCTGTAGCCCACCAGGCTCCTCCGTCCACGGGATTTTCCCGGCAAGAGTACTGGAGTGGGTTGCCATTTCCTTCTCCAGAGGATCTTCCCAACCCAAGGATTGAACCTGGGTCTCCCACATTGTAAGCAGATGCTTTACTGACTGAGGCACCAGGGAAGTCAAATAAAATACACTTAAGTTCAGCTAAGGGGTAGTAGACAATTCTGCAAATAACTACCATAGTAAATGAAAGGTTGTTGTTGAATCACGCGAAGACACCGGGATTCTTGGCCCCACGGAGGAGAAGAATTCAATCCGGGGCCAGAGACGAGGCTTGATCACTCAGAGCTTTTGTGTAATAAAGATTTATTAAAGTATAAAGGAGATAGAGAAAGCTTCTGACATAGGCATCAGAAGGGGGCAGAAAGAGTACCCGCTTGCTAGTGTTAACAATGAAGTTATATAATCCAAAGAATGTCTGGAGGTTGTAAAGACCTCATCAGACCTACTCCCATAATTTACATTTTAAGATAACACTGTTCTCAGGAAAGATACATCCTTGTAAAGACCAGGTCTACTCCCATAATTTACATTTTAAGATAATAGAAGGTTTAATCCAGAGACTGTCCTTAGGCAGGATACATTATTGTTATATAATCCTAAGGAATGTGGAGAAAGAAAAAAAGTTTGTCCTTTCTTCCTCCTTGAGAATTCCAGACCCCTCTCTCCTTGGGGACCCCTAGACTCCCTATCAACCTGCCTAGGAAATGACTCTCTCAGTAAAGGTGGTATATTGGGGGCTTCTTAGGTGACTCAGTGGTAAAGAATCCATCTGCCAATGCAGGAAACACAGATTTGATCCCTGGCTCAGGAAGAGCACCTGGAGAAGGAAAAGACAACCCACTTTAGTACTCTTGCCTGGGAAATCCCAGGCAAGGGAGGAGCCTTGCAGGCTACAGTCTCCATAGCATCGCAAAAGAGTCGAATATGACTTACCAACTAAATAACAACAACAAAGGGGGTATATTAGTTTTCTGTTGCTCCTGTAGCAAATTACCACAAACTTAATGCCTGAAAAACAACACAAACTTATTATCTTACATTTCTAACGTTCAGAAGCCTGAAATAAATCTCTCTAGCTAAAAATTTCCATCCCTGTTGGGTCATTCCCTTTCACACACCAATTGCATCCTTACCACCTTCCTCACCAAGTAAGTGTCCTATTTCTCTATCCCGAGGACCAAAGAGACAATTATCACATGTGTTTGTTTCCACTCTTCATTTCCTCACATCCCATTTTCTCATCTACCCATTTCAACTGGAAATCTGTACACACTACTCCATAGAAATCCCACTTGTCGAGACCACAATTGCCAAGTCAGACACTCATCTTTTCCTTTGCCTTATGGGACTTCAGTAACTTTCAAAACAATTGAAAATTCCTTGCTTTTTAAACACATGTGTCTTTTGTTCTCCTTATCACCACCTTCTTCTGATTATTCAGCACTTCCTCCCACTTGTTCTCCTTTGTTTCTCCCTGCTGCTCCTCCCTAACCCACTCCAGTGTTCTTGCCTGGAGAATCCCAGGGACAGGGAGCCTGGTGGGTTGCGCCTTTGGGGTCGCACAGAGTCGGACACGACTGAAGCGACTTAGCAGCAGCAGCAGCTGCTGCTCCTCCCTACATAGTGGAGAGTCAAAGCTTGATGACACTAAAGAGAACACCTTTGCCATTGACCCTCAAATTCCTAACTCTAATCGCTCCATTTCACCTGAGCTCTAGACTAATGCAGTGCAAAATTTTCTCTATATCTCCACTTGATGTCTAATTGGAATCTCTATCTCAACCTTAACATTGACCAAACTGGACTTTTGAGCCCCAGCCCTCTGCAAATTTGGGGGTTTTCCCATTATTAACATCACAGTAGGGCCTGCCTGGTGGCTCCGAGGGAAAGAATCTGCCAGTAATGCAAGAGTCACAGGAGACACAGCTTCAAACTCTAGGTCAGGAAGATGCCTTGGAGGAGGGCATGGCAATCTACCCCAGTATTCTTGTCTGGAGAATCCCTTGGACAGAGAAGTCTGGTGGGCGAGAGTGTGTGGGGTCGCGAAGAGTAGGACGCGACTGAAGGGACTTAGCACTTATGCACACGAGCATCACAGTAAATGGCACCACCATCCATCCAACAGCTCAAGTCAAAATCCTAGTTTCTCTCCGACCCACACATTGTCAGCAAGTTCTATTGTCTTGTTCCTTCAAATTATTTCCTAGATCCAAGCACTTCTCTCCACCTTTGCTGTCTCTGTCTTGTGAAAACAATCACCCCCTCTCTCAACATTGCTACTATTGAAATGTCTGCTAATACTTTATCCAGCTGGTATGCAGCAGCCAAAGAATCCTTTAAAAATTTTAAGTATAAATGTATAACTCTCTAATTAAAACTTACCATTGCCTCCTTGTAACAATTAGAATAAATGAAAACATTTAATCACAGTCTCAGTTTCACATGATCTGGCTCCAGCCTCCCTCTCAAACCTCAATTTCTACCACTTTCTCTTCTTGATCCGGTTAAGTTGACCTTCTTCCTGATCCTTAAAGAGACCTTGCTCATTCCTGCCTTTGAACCTGTGAGTGGAATGTTTTTCCCTAAATCCTTGGATTTCAATATGTGCTGCACTGAGCATTTAAAATTTTAAAGGCATTGAAGCTATGTGTATATACATATATATATATACACACATATATACACACATGTATACATGTTATACATATATATACACATGTAGTAAAATGATTTTAAAAACACCTTTAATGTATGTTTTGCATGATGCTTATGGAAGTTCTGTTCAGCAGGTATGAGTGCCTTGACCAATGTCAAAAAACCTGATAAGTCTAAGACACAGGACTTAATTGAGATCTTTCATCTCAAAGTTCAGCACTATTGCCATTATATTGAATAGTTTCTTTCACAAACGTTCAGGATAAATATCAGCACCTGACCCAAACACCACAGCAAAAGTGTGTGATCTCATTGTCTCTTAATTTAAGAAGACTTAGGGCTTTGGGGAAGAATTTAGTTTCAACCCATTGAACCATCCACAAGGCTACAGACCTCAGCAGCCAATATCACTTTCTGCGTTACTTGTAACAGAAAGATCTAAATGCCAGGAGGACTGTTTGAAGAAGAAGGCTGGGTCGTGAACACTCCAAGCCCTGTTCTCACAGCCTAAGTCTCAAAACAAGATTATCTTTTGGAGCTCAGATTTCCTCCATCAACATAGCTTTAAATTGCTTGTTCAAAAGAAGAAAATTAAGGTATTTAGGCCTCAATACCCTTAAGGTGCTTTTACAAGCAACCTCCAAAAATATATACCATATATGTGAGTGTTCATGTATATACATGTGTTCGTATACATGTATGTATACACATGTATGTATATACAATGTACCTTTGCATATCTATACATACAGAAAGCACATATTTTAACTGCCTTGTGCATGATTTTAATAGTGGTATTTAGGAGCTTGGACTATAATTTTGTGTGTATTTAGGAATGTCAACAGTACTTGGAGAAAATGATTCTTTCATGACAGATCACTTTTCTGTTTAATATATTTTAGCTATAATTATACAGGGGCAAAGACTTAAGGGAAAATCATAGTTACTTTCAGTATATTTTGGATAGTAATTTCTGTTTCACTATTGTTTCCAAGGTTTATTTCACATGCTTATAAAGTCTTTTTCAGATTCAAAAAATATAAGGTATCTGCAGAGACTATCAAACTCTCAGTAAATGTTCATTATAAGACCATAAATTAATAATCACTAATATACACTAAGATTATATTTTACATCCAAATCCTACATGTTTACTAAGCACGGTTTATGCTATGATAGAAAAGAGCAGGGCCTATTTGAAAAGAGTAGACTTTTAAAAATTACTTGACAGATCTGGTTAAATAGAGGCAGATGTGCAGTTGAGATAGTTTGCTGAACATTCATTTCTGTTAAATAGTAAGTGATAAGACACAAAATTATTTTAAGAATTAATAAGAAAACTAACAAATTTCAAAAGTCAAGTACAATTTAAGATTAAGAAAATTTACTGACTCTGAATTAACATTAACCAGAATTGTTTTCAATGTTTTTCAATGCCACTGTTTATCTTCAACTCTCTATTTATGGCATTTAGATTCAAAATGAGAAAAATTCTTGGCATGGTACAGAATCTACACATTATTAATGTATGTTGAAATCCAAATTGAAAATTTTTGGTTTCTGACTTAGTCTAATCTTGCCAAAAGATCCTTGAAAGAAGTAGTTCAAGAGAGTTCTCAGACATCAAATATAATAAAGAAAAGAGAAAAGAAGTCTAACATATTAAATTATAACATGTGGATGGAATTTCCTTTAAATTACTCATGAGTCTAAACCTTAAGGGAAAAGAATTTTTTTAAAAATACTTTTGAGGTTTCCATAACACAAAACATTTGAAAGTTAGACAGGGAATTCAAATACCCTAAAGACAGGAGAGATTTCCACTCTAATATTGAGTAAACTGAACCTTATTGCCTAGTATTTTGAAATATCTGTACTTTACAATTAAAATGTCAATCCTTATTATGTGACTTTGTAATAAATATTAATGACTATGTTAGTTGAGAGGCTTCTATTTGTTATTTGCTTTTACATTCTGGAGCCAGAAAAACTAAGAAATCAAGAGAAAATGCAAAATAAGGAAGGTATATACTTTGTTTATAGTTGAATTTTTATTGAGATAATTGTAAATTCATGTAGAGTTAAAGAAACAATACCAAGATAACCCATGTACTTGTGAACTAATTTTACCTACTGATGACATCTTCCAAAACCATGTGCAATGTCCCAACCAGGATATTGAAATCAAAACAATTCATTGATCTTATTCAGATTTCCTCAATTTAGCTTGTACCCATTTGGAAATCAACCCTGAATATTTATTGGAAAGACTGTTGCTGAAGCTGAAGCTCCAATACTTTGGCCACCTGATGCAAAGAGCCTACTCATTAGAAAAGACCTTGATGCTGGAAAAGATTGAAGGCAAAAGGAGAAGGGGTCAGCAGAGGATGAGATGGTTAGATAGAATTATCAACTCAATGGACATGAATGAGAAAACTCTGGGAGATAGTGAAGAACTGAGGAGACTGGTGTGCTGCAGTCCATAGAGTTGCAAAGATATGGACATGACTTAGCAACTGAACAACAATTTTGTTTGTCTGTGTGTTTTTTCTATACAATTTTATCACATATATGGTTTGTGTATCCACTCAAGACACAACCCACCATCTTCATGTCCTTCACCCTGTCCCCAATCCTTGTAAACCACTAAATTATTTCCACTTCTAAATGTTCTCATTTCTAGAAAATAGAAAGAGAAATTAAGGAAAAAATTCCATTCACCATTTCAATGAAAATAATAAAATACTTAGGAATATATCTACCTAAAGAAACTAAAGACCTATATATAGAAAACTATAAAACACTGATGAAAGAAATCAAAGAGGACACTGATAGATGGAGAAATATACCATGTTCATGGATCAGAAGAATCAATATAGTGAAAATGAATATACTACCCAAAACAATCTATAGATTCAATGCAATCACTATCAAACTACCAACGGTATTTTTCACAGAGCTAGAACAAATAATTTCAAAATTTGTATGGAAATACAAAAAACCTCGAATAGCCAAAGCAATCTTGAGAAAGAAGAATGGAACTGGAGGAATCAACCTGCCTGACTTCAGGCTCTACTACAAAGCCACAGTCATCAAGACAGTATGGTACTGGTACAAAGACAGAAATATAGATCCATGGAACAAAATAGAAAGCCCAGAGATAAATCCACGCACCTATGGATACCTTACCTTTGACAAAGAAGGCAAGAATACATTATGGAGAAAAGAGAATCTCTTTAACAAGTGGTGCTGGGAAAACTGGTCAACCACTTGTAAAAGAATAAAACTAGAACACTTTCTAACACCATACACAAAAATAAACTCAAAATGGATTAAACATCTAAACATAAGACCAGAAACTATAAAACTCGTAGAGGAGAACATAGGCAAAACACTCTCCGACATAAATCACAGCAAGATCCTCTATGACCCACCTCCCAGAATATTGGAAATAAAAGCAAAAATAAACAAATGGGACCTAATTAAAATTAAAAGCTTCTGCACAACAAAGGAAACTATAAGCAAGGTGAAAAGACAGCCTCAGAATGGGAGAAAATAATAGCAAATGAAGCAACTGACAAACAACTAATCTCAAAAATATACAAGCAACTCCTGCAGCTCAATTCCAGAAAAATAAATGACCCAATCAAAAAATGGGCCAAAGACCTAAACAGACATTTCTCCAAAGAAGACATACAGATGGCTAACAAACACATGAAAAGATGCTCAACATCACTCATTATCAGAGAAATGCAAATCAAAACCACAATGAGGTACCATCTCACGCAGGTCAGAATGGCTGCTATCCAAAAGTCTACAAGCAATAAATGCTGGAGAGGGTGTGGAGAAAAGGGAACCCTCTTACACTGTTGGTGGGAATACAAACTAGTACAGCCACTATGGAGAACAGTGTGGAGATTCCTTAAAAAACTGGAAATAGAACTGCCATACAACCCAGCAATCCCACTGCTGGGCATACACACTGAGGAAACCAGAACTGAAAGAGACACGTGTACCCCAATGTTCATCACAGCACTGTTTATAATAGCCAGGACATGGAAGCAACCTAGATGTCCATCAGCAGATGAATGGATAAGAAAGCTGTGGTACATATACACAATGGAGGATTACTCAGCCATTAAAAAGAATACATTTGAATCAGTTCTAATGAGGTGGATGAAACTGGAGCCTATTATACAGAGTGAAGTAAGCCAGAAAGAAAAACACCAATACAGTATACTAATGCATATCTATGGAATTTAGAAAGATGGTAACAATAACCCTGTATGAGAGATAGCAAAAGAGACACAGATGTATAGAACAGTCTTTTGGACTCTGTGGGAAAGGGCGAGGGTGGGATGATTTGGGAGAATGGCATTGAAACATGTATAATATCATATGTGAAACGAATCGCCAGTCCAGGTTCGATGCATGATACAGGATGCTCGGGGCTGGTGCACTGGGATGACCCAGAGGGATGGTATGGGGAGGGAGGTGGCGGGGGAGGGGTTCAGGATGGGGAACACGTGTACACCTGTGGTGGATTCATGTCGATGTATGGCAAAACCAATACAATATTGTAAAGTAATTAGCCTCCAATTAAAATAAATAAATTTATATTAAAACACAAAAAAATAAATAAAAATAAATGTTCTCATTTCTAAAAGTTTCTCATCACCAAAACATTATGAAAGTTTAAGAATGCATCATACAATCTTTAGAGACTGACAGTTTCACTATTCACTCTGTGCAATAGTCTATAAATTCTCCAAGTTGCTATAAGCGTGCATACTCTGGGTTTGGGTTTTTGCGTGATTTTATTGCTGAGGAGTATCCCATGGTAAGTATGGGCCACTGTTTGTTTAGCCTGCTGACCTACTGAAAGACATCTGAGCTGTGTTTAGTTTTTGGTGATTAGAGACAAAGCAGCTATAAACATTGATATACATAGTTTTGTAAGAACATAAATTTTCATTTCTCTAGTATAAATGGCCATGAGTTCAACCGTTGGGAAATAAAGTAATAGATGCTTTAGTTTTATCAGAAACTGCCAAACTGTTTTCCAGAGTGTTTGTACCATTTTACACTTTCATCCTCTCTAGCATGGGTGTTGTCACTAATTTTTTTCATTTTAGTCTTTTGATAGGCATATCTTAGTGTGTCTTTAATCTGCATTTTCTTGATAGGTAAACAAATGTATTTTTGTGTGTTTATATACTATAATGTATATAATTTTTGATGAAACTTCATGCCTTTTGTTGTTGTTGTTCAGTCACTCAGTTGTGTCGGACTCTTTGTGACCCCATGGACTGCAGCATGCCAGGCTTCCCTGTCCTTCAACAGCTCCAGAGCTTGTTCAAACTCATGTCCATCGAGTCAGTGATGCCATCCATCCATCTCGTCCTCTCTCATCCCCCTCTCCTCCTTCCTTCAGTCTTTCCGAGCAGTCTTTTCTAATGAGTTGGCTCTTCACATCAGGTGGCCAAAATATTGGAGCTTCAGCATCAGTCCTTCCAGTGAATATTCAGGATTGATCTCCTTTAGGATTGACTGGCTTAATCTCCTTGCAGTCCAAGGGACTCTGAAGAGTCTTCACCAACACCACAGTTCAAAAGTATCAATTCTTCAGTGCTCAGCCTTCTTTATATTCCAAGTCTCACGTCCATATATGACTCCTAGAAAAACTATAGCTTAAACTATGCGGATCTTTGTCACCAAGATAATGTCTCTGCTTTTTAATACTCTCTAGAGGTTTGTCATGGCTTTTCTTCCAAGGAACAAGTGTCTTTTAATTTCATGGCTGCAGTCACCATCTGCAGTGATTTTGGAATCCCAAAAAATAGTCTGTCACTGTTTCCATTGTTTCCCCATCTATTTGTCATGAAGTAATGGGACCAGATACCATGATCTTCGTTTTTTGAACATTGAGTTTTAAGCCAGCTTTTTCACTCTCCTCTTCCACCTTCATCAAGAGGCTCTGTGGTTTCTCTTTGCTTTCTGCCATAGGGTGTTAATAGTCATAACTGTATGTAATTCCTTCCCATGCACTGGACCTAGCCCTAATGACCTCACTCTCAGATCAGATCAGATCAGATCAGTCGCTCAGTCGTGTCCAACTCTTTGCGACCCCATGAATCGCAGCACACCAGGCCTCCCTGTCCATCACCAACTCCTGGAGTTCACCCAGACTCACGTAATCTTGTAAAAGTGATGGGGTATCACTTCAGAAATTATGTTAGGAAAGGATACCACCTCCATCTTGGTAGCACTCTACCAACCCCTTTCTTGGTCATTCTGATGAAGCCAAGAGCCACACCATAAGCTTTCCTGAAGAGGGACTCACACAACAAGGAACTGGGGGCTTATCCTGGTCATCAGCTTACAAAAAATTATACCCTGCCCACAACACTTTGAGGGAGTTGGAAGCAGATCCACCCCAAGTTGACCCTAAATATCACTGCAGCTGCAGCTGACACTTTAACTGAAGCCCTTTGAGAGAGTCAGAGATAGACCACACCTGATTCTGAAGCCACAGAAATGATGAGACCATAAATGCTGTTTTATTAAATAAAGTCACAAAATTTTGGTACAGTTTGTCATGCAGCAATACAGAAAGACAGCCCATGACTATTAAATCCCTTCCTCAAATCGTCAATTATCATGGCCATCCATAACAATTCAGTGTAACCTCACACAAAAGTGTAAGTACTTAAGAAATGTTAAATTTTACCAATTAAAGTCAGTATCAATGGAAAACTTAAATGATATAAAAGAGGGAAAAGAAAAGAGTAAATATTAATCCAAATGCCAATCATAGGTTAAGAGAAAACACATTTTATGATGTTTCTTCAGTCAGTGCTAAAATGTAAAGGTTCATGGCAGTACAGATATATTGTATTTAAGGGAATAAATGTAACAAATATTATGTTTTTGCCTATTATACTTCAATTGAAACTTAGTGCAACTTTAGAACATACAGACAGCTTCAGTTTATTAATCACTTTTCTAAAGTTTTGGTGTTAATTTGACACCAGAGAAAAGTTTCTTTACAGATTACATTGAAATAGCTAAAAGACTGCAGTCGGCACAAAAAAATATTGAATTGTCTGAAAAATCAACTTTTAGTCTCTGTTGATATTTGGGACGTCAAAAGCCACAAGGGAGAAATGTTTGGGGTTTTCAGGTTAGTATATTTTGGCCCTTTGAAGAGGTAATGGTAACAGGAAATATAAACTGACATTCAACAATGCCTTTAACAAGTTAAAATTAGAAAATGAGGGCAGAGTACAATTCATTTTCCTAAAATATTTCTCAAGAGCACATGACTGTCTACAATTACAGAAGACTTGAAGTTGCTAGTACATTTAATTCAGTGCACATAATTTTCTTCTCTAGTGATAAGTAAAAATGGACATGCTCATTTTTACATTTTAATATGCTGATAAGTTAAATTATTAAAGGTATCTCTTCCAGCTGACAGCAAGATATTGTTTTGCTTTTGGAGAAAGAAAACCTGTCTACTAGTTGTTTAGAATTTTTCTTTTTTTTTTTTAACCACACCACGCAGCATACAGGATCTTAGTTCCCTGACCAGGGATCCAACCTGTGCCCCCTGCACAGAGTTTTAACCACTGGACCACCAGGGAAGTCTCACCCATTTTTTGAGTGTGAAGTACAACCATATGAGAAAATCTTTCTATCCAATAGCACTTTTTGAAGTCCAGTAGTGCTTATTTTGAATACATAAGGCAGCATTAAAATCATGAGGTTTTGCAATTTCGTTCATCAAATTTGATTTGGGGATAATTGGTTTTCTAATTACTAAGCACTTAAAATATTTTATAATTATCTTTAAATAAGAATAATTTTTTTCAAATTGAATGATAGATTAAATTATTTGCATCTTAAATTGAAATTTGGAGACAGAGAAAAAGAGAAAAATGTGAAATTGTCAAGAATTTTCCTAAGCGTTGCACATATATTAGCCTTTTTAGTCTGACTATTCTGCATTATTCAAATGATGACTCGATCACACTTCAATATTTTTATTTTTCTGGATCAACTTTTTTCCAGTAAAATCTACTATACTTTAGGAATGTAATTAAAAATCAGTTTTTAAAAATTCCCTATTTCAAACTAAAATGCCAATTTGACATGTTAAATATTTATCCATTTGCATCTGTAAAATCTGTTTTAAACAATAAAAATATCCATTGTTGGAAAACCTCACAGCAGTTTTTGTGATATTGGAATGAGCTCCACAGAAAATGACTATCCATGCTGGGTAATTTTTTTAAAACTTTAGCAAATCAAAAATAGAAGGGAAATTATGTGAGATGATAGCAATCTGCCAAAAACCCAAAGCAATAGTCTTTAGTGGTGAATTATTGAAAGCATTCCCTGGCAAATCATAATCGAAAAAGGGGTACCTGCAAAAACTACTACCGCTCAGTATTACACAAGAGGAGAGGTCTTAGCAAGTGGAAAGAAACAGAAGTAGAGAGGCAGAAATGAAACTGTCATTTCCTACAATATAATTGTATTAGTAGAAATTTTCAAAGCAGTCCACAAACTATAGAAATAATAAGTGAAGTTAGTAAAGTTGCTGGATATAAATTCAACATATGTATTTCTCAGTTCTAGAAACTAATATATGTATATCCAATGTTAAAAACCAATATTATTTTACAATAGCATCAACTACATCGAAATAGGGATATAACAGAAGATATGAAAGTATATATTCTATAAACTGCAATATGTTATTGGGAGAGACTAAGGGCTAACTAAACAGAGGAATATATCATGTTTATGAATTGGGAAGCTCAAAATTGTAAAAATAGCACAATTCATACAAATTAACCTGTAGATTCAATGCAATTCCAATCAAAACCCTCAGAAGGTTTATTTTGTGGAAATTGAAAGGTTGATTCTAACATTCATTTGGAAATAACAAGAGTTAAAAATAGCCAAGAAAAAGTTAAAGGAGAATAAACTTAGAGGAATTAAATGGCTGGATGTTAGAACAATATAAACCTATAGTAATTATGACAGTGAGGTTGTTGGCCAGAGGGAAGACAGATGAATGGAGGAGAGAGGGTCCAAATATGGACCCAGACCAGTGTGGCCCCTGATTTATGGCAGTTCTGTTTGGAAATTTATTTCCTTTTCTTCAAAAAAAGTGCCAGCTCAAACATCTATCCACATGGAACTAATTCCTACATCACACCAAATAAAAGATCAATTTCAAATAAAGCATTGACCTATAAATGTAAGAGAAAACAATAAAGCTCTGAAAGTTAACTCAGAAAAATCATTGCCTTTCAGTAAGCAAAGATTTCCAACTAGGACAGTCAACGCTGACCATAAGGTAAATAATTAAAAATAAAGCTTTATTAAAACTAAGAATTTCTGTTCAAGAAAAGATACTGTCAACAGAATGAAAAATGCAAACAATAGATTGGGAGAAGGTGTTACCCATAGGTATTCTCACTAGGGATTCACATCTAGAAAGTATAATGAATTACTATAAATCTTCAAGAAAAAGTTAATGTGATTTCTTGAGACTTGCTAGCTGGGAAAGATTGAGGGCAAGAGGAGAAGCGGGTGACAGAGGATGACATGGTTGGATGGCATCCTTGACTCAATAGACATGAGTTTGAACAAACTCCAGGAGATAGTGAAGGACAGGGAAGCCTGGCATACTGCAGTTCATGGGGTCGCAAAGAATCAGACACAACTTAGCGACTGAACAGCACTGGGAAATTTAAAAATATATACTTCACGAAAGATGATATTCACATAGACAATAAACACATGGAATGGTCTGACATCATTAGTTATCAAGGAAATGAAAATTAAAACCACACTATAAAACCACTACCCATAAGAATAATTTTACATTATTCCTAACCGTTCAAGCTTCCCTGGTGGCTCAGATGGTAAAGAATCTGCCTGCAATGCGGGAGACCTGGGTTCGAGTCCTGGATCAGGAAAATCCCTGGAGAAGGGAATGGCAACCCACCCAGTATTCTTGCCTGGAGAATTCCACGGACAGAGGAGTCTGGTGGGCTACAGTCCATAGGGTTGCAAAGACTGAAGCAACTTGCACGCATGCACAACAGCTCAAAAGTGATCTTGTTTATAGTCTGTAAACTAAAAATGGATACATACATTTTGCTATAGTCATGTGATAGAATGCTATATAAGAGTAAAAATGGATTCATGGGTGCCAGAGAAAGAAGCATCTCACAAAATGGTAAGTGAAAGAAGCTGGTACAAAATGATCCATTCTGCATGATCCCATTTATAATAAATTCAAAAAGAAGTAAAGTTGCTCTCATGACAGGGGTCAGAATAGTGTTTACCTTTGGGGAGAGTGGGAATGACAGACAGCAGGCATGAGGGAAGGTTAGAGAATGCGTACAAGTTCCTATTGTTTATTTGAGCTGGATGGTGGCTAGATAGGTATGTCCTTTGTAAAAATTCATTGAGTGACTTATGGTTACAGTTTGTTCACTTAACATGAAGTCATCAAGGCCAAACGCCATCATTTAGAGAATCAGAAAGAAGCCAGTGGCCAGGTGCTGTCTTTACTACACCTTCCCAGAGTTCTAGGTGTCAAGAAGCAGCTTTTAGGTGAGGCGGCAGAAGAAACATAGCAAAGAGAATATTATCATCACAACACAGTAACGTGAGCTCTAACAGGAGCTAGTTGCTGGTTGAAAAAGAAGCACTATTGTGTGAGTAAGAATTTGTCAGTCACACAAGGGGAAGAACATGACAACGTGGACCAGTCCATGTGGTTCACAGCCCTCGCAAATTGCAGATCCATCAGTTCTGCTTGTAGTCCATGGAAAGCCAACATCTTGCTTGAATTCAGTGTTTCTCAACTAGTTGTGGTGAACTAGAGTGGTTTCGGAGAAGGCAATGGCACCCCACTCCAGTACTCTTGCCTGGAAAATCCCATGGACAGAGGAGCCTGGTAGGCTGTAGTCCATGGGGTCGCCAAGAGTTGGACATGACTGAGCGACATCACTTTCACTTTTCACTTTCATGCATTGGAGAAGGAAATGGCAACCCACTACAGTGTTCTTGCCTGGAGAATCCCAGGGACGGAGGAACCTGGTTGGCTGCCATCTATGGGGTTGAAGAGTCGGACATGACTGAAGCGACTTAGCAGCAGCAGAGTGGTTTAGTGTGGAGATTTAAAATGGGCATAATATACAGAAATGCCCTGTAAAGTCACTGTGTTTAATTCCAATCAAGTGGTTGATGAAGTTTGTACCTATAGAATACAATTAAGACGTTCACCTGTTTTTTTCCCCCTCAATTATGTCTCTTTAATACAAGGGGACATACCGTAATGCACTAGTCAACTCATAGTTTAGTTATCTAACTACCCAGATTAAGTTCTCCAGATGTTTCCTTGCCTTAAGAAACTGCTGCTGCTGCTGCTAAGTCGCTTCAGTCGTGTCCGACTCTGTGCGACCCCATAGATGGCAGCCCACCAGGCTCCCCATCCCTGGGATTTTCCAGGCAAGAACACTGGAGTGGGTTGCCATTTCCTTCTCCAATGCAGGAAAGTGAAAAGTGAAAGTGAAGTCGCTCAGTCGCGTCCAACTCCTAGCAACCCCATGGACTGCAGCCCACCAGGCTCTTCCGTCCCAAACTAAGTCTCATTAAAACAATCATGCTCAGATGATCAGAATTTCATTATCAATGGAAACAAAGACACAAGTGAGAGCAAACAAATGGTTTGTAAAGTCCTTAACAAATCTCTTGACAGAGTAGTCATTCAGCCTTTTCCCCCCTATACACACACACACACACACACACACATACACAGTCACACACAACCCCCACACACACCCTTAATGATCATTTGCTTGATAACATTCCTCAGTTATCTTTCTTGCATTTTTTATTTATTTTTTATTTTTTTAACTTAATTTTATTTTTTAACTTTACAATATTGTATTGGTTTTGCCATATATCGGAATGAATCCGCCACAGGTATACATGTGTTCCCCATCCTGAATCCTCCTCCCTCCTCCCTCTTGCATTTTTTAAACTATTCAGTTTAAATAGATCACCAGTGAAATTACCTAGGCCTGCTTTAAACTGGTGTGCATTAACAGCACAAAGATAACTGGACTTGAGGGAAAAAGAAGTGAAAGCAAACTCAAGCACTTCCTCCATCTTCTTGGAACACACTTCCTTTCTCAAACATTTGGGAAACATAAAAACAGAATCCAGATAATTATTTTGCTATTCAAATGCTAAAATCAAAATGGAAAATGTGAAAAAGAAAGTAACTGATATTTTGGAAGAAGACTAAACTCAGATATCAATTTCCATTTGTTCATCATGTTTACAATGGCCAGATCTACTTTTAAATTTCTAGTAATCTGTAACAGCATAAAAAATCTAATCTCAGAGTCCCTGGTCTCCTGGATCTCTGTTGAATAAAATCTAGAGAACTAACTCATATTCTTTTCTACTTTGAGATTATCTGTACTATTACAAACCAAAAGAATTCTCAAATATAATAAGCATTTCATAAAAGTAATAATAAATGGAAATAGAAAATAGAAAAACACATGTAACATTTTATAGTAACAGATTGTCCCTACTAGTAAAATAAATTCAAGATAACAATTTTAAAAAACTGCTTTTTTTCTAAACAGCAAAGGAGTAAGTATTCTGATTACCTTGGGAACTGTGCTGGCTTGAATACAATGCACAGCTTTTTTTATTTTTTTCTGCCATGATGGGAAACAAGAGAGGAGTCAAGCACATCTTATTAATCATAACAGAAGAAGTTAACATGAATACAAAAACATTTTATTTCTAATTTTGCTATACAATAAAGTCAGATCCACCTCTTTTCCCTATTTCCTGCCACTTTTAGCCATTATTCCTGATTTTAAAATAACTTTTGGCTCTCAAAGAAAATTTCTGCAATTTCTTTTGTTACTATAAAAAAGTGAGAAGGGAACAGGCAGAAAGGTAGTGGAAAAGGACTTGATTTAACTTCTGACTGGTTGTTAAAATTTTGGAGAACTTAATTAACTTTTCTCAGATTCAGTTTTAGCAATAAGCCTGAAGAATACCTTATCAGTTTTCTGTGAGAATGCAACACTATCATATATGTAAAGATCTAGGTATGATGTAGACATTCAATAAATAGTAGCTATTATTTTATGATTCTTTTTACTACATAAAATTTCCTTTCTGTATGTCATGAATTTGTGACTGAAATGAAGATGCATGATATAGAACCAATGTTCACACATTTCTAATTGCTTAGTACCAAAACTTCAGTTGAAGCTAGAGGATATTATCCTGAGAATCTGTTTTTTGAACAATCTATTTTCTATGCCTCCTTTGGGCAATAAAATGTCTGGTAAAATGAAATCAGGGGAAATGAGATTATTAAAATTGAGAAAGCAAAGCACTTCAAGATGAAACAAAGAACAAGATATAGGAATGTAAACAATCCTACTTCTGAATTATCAGAAGCTATGGGAACAATGAAATGATAAATTGAAGTAAGCAACTCAAACTGATTTTTCCCTGGTTCCTGCACAGATAAGATTCATGTTTCTTAGAGTGTGTATAAACAGAGGCAAGGCTACCCTAATCCTGTCATCAGCAGTCAGCTTACACTTGTACTCTATAAGGTATGCAGTCTAGATAAAGACATGTCTTTTGCCTTTAAAAAATGTGGGTGAAGAAGTTGACAATAAACATAGAGATCCCGTGTGTGTGTGTGTGTGTCTGTGTGTGTGTAATAGTGGTGAAGCCTGGCTAATATAATGAGAGAACAATGGATCTACACTATATTTCATCGCCAGACTGTTCTTCCTTTATCGGTGGCCCCACACATTGGTTCATTACTTTATTCTGGATTTATGATACCACAGAATAATTGTAATACATCTGTTTCTACCACCGTCTTATGAGCTTGAATCTTATTTATTCTTGTCCTTATAGTGACTAGAACATAGAACATATTCATCTGATTATTCCAGAGGGGACTAATGCTGCTGCTGCTAAGTTGCTACAGTCGTGTCTGACTCTGTGCGACCCCATAGATGGCAGCCCACCAGGCTCCACCGTCCCTGGGATTCTCCAGGCAAGAACACTGGAGTGGGTTGCCATTTCCTTCTCCAATGCGTGAAAGTGAAAAGTGAAAGTGAAGTTGCTCAGTCGTGTCCAACTCGTAGCTACCCCATGGACTGCAGCCCACCAGGCTCCTCTGTCCATGGGATTTTCCAGGCAAGAGTACTGGAGTGGGGTGCCATTGCCTTCTCCAGACTAATGCTACTCTTTTCATTCTATTAGAAACGAGCTTACAACTGCCAAAATGCATATGCATACGATTATGTTTATGTATGTCCATTGTGCCACAACAAATCTTATTTCACTAATCTGGAATCCTCAGGCTTCTTGGAAATGAAAAGTGTATTTCTTGTGTGTATATGTGTGTGTATTTATGTGGAAATGGAAAGTGTGAATTTTGCTGTTTCAGGGAGGTTAGAGAAAACTCTATATTTCTTATTCTGTAGAAGATTAACTCTGGCTTTCCTCCATTTTTTCCTATTAGTTAACGTCACCAATACCCCTTCAGTTGTGCAAACCAAAAATTTAGACTTCCTTACTAATTGTTCATCATCCCCTGTACTCAGTCAATTACCACATCCTCTTCATTTTACTTTCTGAGAAGTTTTACCTCTATATTCACTTTTCTCCGTCTCAGCCCCCTTGGTCCAAGTACAGTCATCTCACTCTTGGATTGCTGAAATAGATCTGTGACTGCTTCCCTTTCACCACTGTTCACCACTCAATAACCGGAGAGATATTTTTATATTTCCCATTTGATTATTTCACCTTTGCTGAAAATCTTTCAATTGCTTTCCCACTATTTTTTATTGAAGTATAATTGATTTAGAGTGTTGTGTAAGTGCTTTCCCATTACAGTAAGCCCCGTTACATATGAATGAGTTCTGTTCTGAGAGTGCATTTGTTTGAAAGTCCAATTTGTTTATAAGCCCAACAAAGTTAGCCTAGGTACCCAACTAACACAATAGGCTATGTAGTACTATACTATAATATATTTACAATGCTTGTTGCACAAATAATACAAAACAAACACACACAAAAAAAACAAAGAAAACACATTTATTCTTACAGTACAGTACCTTGGAAAGTACCATAATACAAAACAATAGCTGGCATCCAGGGTCTGGCATTGAGTGAACAAATAAGAAGAGTTACTGACTGGAGGAAAAAGAGTAGGTTGGAGATGACAGATCTTAAGGAACGTCAGCAACAGGAGACAGAGGGCAAACTGCAATCTCACTCACACAGGAAATGATTGGACATACGAACACCAGCATTTGAAAGTTTTCCATTTGAAGGTTCATATGTAGGGGACTTACTGTATTTTTAGGATTAAGGGCAAAGTCCTTTGCACAGCTACACCTGTCTTACCTGCTGGTCTCCTTTCTATTCCTCTCCTTTTCAGAATTTCCAAGTTTCCTTTGCTTGATTTCACTTCTCATTCTAGCCAAGCTTTTAGTCTTGGATTATTAAAATAAATTCCTCTGGTGTCAATGCTCAATTCCTATATGTTCATTCTTCAGAAGGAATATTTCTTATATGAGAAATGCAGTTCTAGTTTGAACTAAAATATGCATGTTTCATTATTTCAAAATATAAAATTATGCAGATTATGCATAATTTTTGCTTTATTTTTTGCTTTAATGCATTTCCCCAAATATTCTGTAGCAAACAAAAGCAGAAAAAGCCTGATGAATCATTAATATTAATGTTCTTCCTTTTTGTATTTTGTGCTAAGTGCTAAGTTACTTCTGTCATGTCCGACTCTTTGTCACTCCATGGACTGTAGCCCACCAGGCTCCCCTGTCCACGGGATTTCCCAGGCAAGAATACTGGAGTAGGTTGCCATTTCCTCCTCCAGGAGATCTTCCCAACCCAGGGATGGAACCCCTGTCTCTTTGGTCTCCTGCATTGACAGGCAGGCTCTTTACCACTGGCACCACCTGGAACAAATTTATTCAAAACATGAATCTACTCAGTTAACACTCATCATCTGAAAGACATAACAGGTTCTACATATATGTAATGCTAACATGTAGAGAGACTATTAAAATTATTTATTATGTTCTTTAAAAATTCTTCTATTATTTTAACTTCACCACCACATGAAAGTTATTTTCTAATGTTTTATAACATCTATAGTCCAGTGATCAGATATAGTCATTATTTCTAAATGAATATAAAGCTCAGTGAACTTAAAATGAAAAATTTTTCTGAAATAAATGCTTTGGTTAACATTTAAATTTTTGTCACAACATTCATTTTAAAATATAATACTTTTCATAAAGTAGAATGAAGACTATTTGACATGTTAATGTAATGTGGATTTTGAATCTATTTTAAATGAAATTATATTTTCCCATTAAAATACTGAACCTTCCTAATAGAAATATGGAAAGCTTCTTTTCCTTTCTATAAACCCCAACCATGACTTAAGCTTTTGCAATCTTCTTTATTTTCTACACTAGAGTGTTTAAGAATAAGAGATTAAGCACTCATCATGTGATGATGAAAATCTAATACTATAAGCATATTTTTGCCTATACCTTATGAGAGTTTTACTTTCATTTGAAGTCAGTAGGAGAATCTTATATTTAATTCCATTGTGGAAACCTTAAAAGGTACCTACATTTGGTGACTGAATCATTTATCTATTTACGTGAATATGCTCAGTCTAATATTTGTCTCTTCCAGATCCACACATTCATTATCTGATTCAGCTTCTCTCTCTACCTGTGAGAGTCAGATGGCTGCCCTTCATGCTCCATGAAACCCAAGGTCTTCACCTGTCATCTCTCGCAAAAGCCTTGTACCTTCCAATCACTTAATCACCTTGGCTCTTCCTTTCAAAACTCCCCCTTTCTTAAAGTCTGCATCATATCAACACAGAAAGAAAACTGTTCTCCTGAACCTTTCCATGGGCCTCTATACAGTTTTATACATTTAGTCTTCTTAATGAAGAAAATTCTTCAAAACAATCTCTCTAAAAATTGCTAAATTTATACATACCCAGAGAGTAACCTGCACTCAGTAAGCACCCCAAAATATTGCAGAACTAAAACACTCTTGGGAGAGATTGAAGGCAGAAGGAGAAGAGGCGACAGAGGATGAGATGGTCGGATGTCTTCACAGACTCAGTGGACATGAGTCTGAGCAAACTCCAGGAGATACTGAAGGACAGATGGGCTGTGGTCCAGGGGGTCGCAACAAGTTGGACAGGACTTAGCAACTGAATAACAACAAAACACTAACACTAGAGATTTTATTTTCTAGGTTGTTAAAGCAGATTGGGAGTAAATTTTGCCTCAATTTTCTTTCTAATGACATTGTAGAACTGAAAAAAAAAAAAACTTTGGGAAATTTTGTTGTCCCATTTTCTTTGTAATCAGATAGAAGCCACATGTGTGATGCATAACCACCTCTGAGCAGGGCTTCACCACCTGCTGAGTGTGTTGATGCAAACGCCTGTTCATTATGAAAGTTCTTCACTGAAGTTTACAAATAATTTTCTTGGTTAAAAAAATAGGTAGGTAGAATCTAATTCCTCTGAAAGACGCTGCTTACCACTTCTTTCTGAAGTTTTGGTCCTTATTAGGGTTTTGTTTGTTTTTTGTATTTTTTCAGCGTGACACACCCTGTTCCAAAATGAACACTCTCCCAACAGCTCTAAATGTGACCAGAAAATTATTACACAATCTAAAATACACATAATTAAAAACAAACAGTGGTAAATAGATAGTGTTAAAAGATAAACTGAGACATATTAAAAGTATTAAGACTTTATTTGAGCAAAATTTAATTCAGTCAGGTAGTACAAAACCAGAAGATTTCACGGATGGAGGCTGAGGAGAGACTTTTATAAAGAAAAAGTGGAAGCAAAATAAGGATTGATTAGCTGTAGTTTACCCCAAGTTGCCTGTTTGTGATTAGTTGTCCTTATGTTTCAATTCAGTGACCTTGAGGTATTAATAGGCTTAGATTTTGTTTTGCGTCCACAGGCCACCACGGCATTTGAACCCCTTCATCTAAAGACCTCCTTGTTTAATTAATTTAATGATAGTAATTTTAAGATTTCTAAAGTACCATGTTTATCTCCAGTTGTCTTTACTTTTATTTTCATTCAGTTAAAGGTTTTAAAATTATTTCTGCAACTTATATGAAGGGCAAAATGAGACACACAAATCAGGAAATGAATGTGAAACAATACATTTTGAGGATCGTTTTACTAAAAACATACACATGCTTATACAATAATGTCTGCTTATTTATGCCTGCTGCTAAAGTAAAACAACATAATTTTTCAGCTTTTGAGCCTTGAATATTCAGGCATTCACTCACCTAAGTGAACTGTTAGTTGCTCAGTCATATCTGACTCTTTGTGACCCCATGGACTAAATAGCTTGCCAGGTTCCTCTGTCCTTGGAATTCTCCAGGCAAGAATACTGGAGTGGGTAGCCATTTCTTTCTCCAGGGGATCTTCCCAATCCAGGGATCAAACACAGGTCTCTTGCATTGCAGGCAGATTCTTTACCCACTGAGCCACAAGGGAAGCCCATCCATTTACCTAATATTTACTGAATTTTCTCCAGGTTCCAGGCACACTGTTCCAGGGGTTGAAGATATATCAGTAAATAAATAGATTCAAATATCCATCCTCATGGAGCTTACATTCTGATTACACGTTGAATATCCTCATGGAAATTCAAGTCAAATTCAAGTATATTAAATTTTTGTCTCCAAAGATTTACTTGTAGCAAATGATCTAGATGCTTCCACTTTTTTAAATATAACAAAAAGTAGGTCCTGAACCACAAAACTAATTACTTTAAGCATGTTGAAAGAACTGGAAATAATAGAATTGCATAAACTATAACACAGACTAACCCAATTCTTGGAGTTTAATCACATATTCCTGATTAATCTTCCAAATATAAATATTTACACGTGTTCGGTTCTTCTTTCTTGATGGAAAATGAAGAAACTTTGGGCTGAGAATGAACTGAACTTTCAAAAGTTCTCAAAATATTTTAAACAGGAAACCAGCTGCCTCCACCCACCCATGGCAATATGTTCAAAGTACAGAACTGCAGGAGTTTAGTGAAGGTTCTGACGGCTTCAAATTATAAGTCAGATGTAGTCCTTGAATTGTATGCCCGTGCAAATAAGATTACAGAAGACACTGAGAAAATAAAATTATTAGTGAATATGGACCTCTCTACTTTCACAATTAAGTTGTTTTCTTAAAACACATGATTAATTTGGTTTGAAATCACAAGGCTCTGAATAGGAGTATTATAAACTACAGAGAGTATATTATACCTCTTATGACATGAATGGAAAAAAATATAAAAGGAACATGCAAAATTGATTTTGTATATAATTAAAACTATGCATTTATAGTACTATATTTATTTATGGTATTAAGAATGTTAAACCAATTGTGTTTTTCTTGCTAAAGAGTATTTTAACTCTAAGAAAAACTGAATTGAAATAATATGTGATTTAGTCACTAAGTCATGTCCTACTCTTGTGACCTCATGGACCATAGCCTGCAAGGCTCCTCTGTCCATGGGATTCTCCAGGCAACTGGAGTGGGTTGCCATTTCCTTCTCTAGGGGATCTTCCTGACTCAGGCATCAAACCAAGGTCTCCTGCATTGCAGCCAGACTCTTTACTGACTGAGCTACAAGGGAAGCCCCTGAAATAATATAGAAAAAGCAAAGGAGAACAATGAAATTGCTCAAAACTGAACATTCTTATGTAACAAACTGAGGTGTATTAATATAGGCATAGATTTCATCACAAATTATCAGAACAGCAGCTAATAAGATGTTGACATTTAGAAAAAATGTTGACTTCTTATCTTAGTCACTGTCACTAGATTTATAGCCTATAGATCTATGGACTCTACTAAGATAAAAATAATATCAATCCTACATTTTGTTCTAATTCTTTAAATTTTAATTAGTATAAAACAAGTAATCAGTTTTCAGATATATCATTGGGGAGAAAAAACCTTAGCCTCAAAAAACAGATATGGTGGTTGTATAATACTTAAGCTACTCTTATAATAATATATCCAAAATCTTGATTTCACTGAGAACATTTCATTTGTAAGGTTCTGTAATTTTAGAGGGGCTTATGCAGTGGATCAGTGGTAAAGAAACCACCTGCAAAGTAGGAGAAGCAAGAGATGTGAGTTCGATCTCTGGGTCAGGAAGATCTTCTGGAGGAGGAAATGGCAACCCACTCCAATATCCCGTGGACAGAGGACCCTGGTGGGCTACAGTCCATGGGGTCCCAAAAAGTGGTAAGTGAGTGAGGATACACACATGTAATCTTAAGAAAGAAAAGACATGAACTATTTAAAGATATAAAAATGTTAGATTTTTATTTGAAGATTAGTTACTCTATGAGATTGTGTAACTTCTTCCCTGGCTATGCTTTCTCCATTTTAGCCAAAATGTATTAGTGATTTGTTTAGACATAGAGTCTCTCAACTTCTCCAATTATCTTTCTAAGGGTTGATGATTCTGTTTGGCTTTTTTTTTTTTTGGTTCTTTGGCATAAAAACAGATAACACTAAAAAAAAAAAAAAATTTAACCATAAAACAGTTCTTAGCACAACTGCTAATTGATCCAGAATCAGTTTTCATGTGTTTATTTTATTGTATGCTTAGTTTTCTTATTTCCTTAGTAAAGACAAGGACTTAGATTAAAAATGTCAAAATAACAGGAAGTTAATAGCCAGTGTTTATATTTCTCAAAAGATCTGGCATTCCAGCCCCTAAAATAGAAAATGTAAGACATATGCAAGGAAAACTGCAAAGAGCTGAAACCAGATTAAACTCAAACATTTTTTTTTTAACTTGCTTTGCTTATATTTACCTTTCAATCATATAAAAATTTTTTTCTTCAACTCTTTTCCAGGTAATCATGATGATGCAACAATTTAAAATCTTCCTCAAAAACTCTATTTTTACTTTTTTTTCTCTCTCTGCTCTCCAAGATTTTTATCTTTTGCTTAATTCATAAAAAGAAGGGGAAAAAAACTAAGAAATGTGTGGATTCCTAGAAACTGTGTTTCATCATTTTTATCATTTCCTGCTTTTCATACCAATTAGGTTTTCTAAAAAAAACATACTGGCACCAGTTATTTCCACAGGTCACCATATGTCACATACTTCTCAGTATCACAAAAATATAGCTATGGAATATCATCAGAATGGTATAGTGAAACCCAGAGAATACTGGGTTCAGAATCAGAAAACCTAAGGTAAACCTGTTCCTTGAGAAGGTCACCCAAAGACACATCTTCACTTATTTACAACACAGACATAAATATAATGCCTAAATATGACTTATGGTTGCTATGGGAACACTTTGTTTATACTTTGGGGCCTGCACTGTCCAACATGGCAGTCATTGGCCAGACAGACCTGATGAACTCTTGAAATGAGGGAAATGAGGGTCATCTGAACAGAGATGTACTGTATGTGTAAGTTAGACACAGCATAGCAAACGAAAATGTAAAATATCTCATTCGAAATTTTATATTGATTATATTTTAGAATAATATTTTAACATGAGTTACAGAATTTTCCACATTTAGCAAATTGGAACTTTCCTGGTGGCTCTGTCCTTGATATAGGAGACACAGGTTTGATCCCTGAGTCTGGAAGATCCCCTGGAAAAAGGAATGGCTACCCACTCCAGTATTCATCTCTATAGAATTCCATAGACAGAGGAGCCTGGTAGTCTGAAGTCCATGGGGTCTCAAAGAGTTGGACAAGACTGAACAACTAACAAATTCACTTTCATTGATTTAAGTAAACTATACTATTAAGTTACTTCCATGTTTATTTTCTGACTTTTTAGTGTAACTTTAAATTGTATATGTTGCTAGAATGATATTCAATTAGACAGTTCTACTCTAAAATATCTAAAAAAAACTAAGGGGTTTCTTTTTCATAGAGAGTTGTACAGGAGTAGAAAATTACATTTCAATTTTTTAATTAAAAAAGTATGTTCTGTGCCTTTTGACAATATTTTTCTATCTTACAGAGGTTTTCAACCTATACTTCAAGTTTACATAATAACATAATAACAATGGTATTTACAAATATATGCTTAGAAACTGCATTCTATCGATAGTGGAAATCCAGATGAGAGAACTAATGCCTGTTGTTGTTCAGTTGCTCGGTCATGTTCGACTCTTTGCAACCTGATGGACTACAAGACACCAAGCTTCCCTGTCCATCACCAACTCCCAGAGCTTGCTCAAACTCATGTCCATCAACATGAGTTGGTGATAGCATCAGTGATGCCATCCAACCATCTCATCCTCTGTCGTCCCCTTCTCCTCCTGCCTTCCATCTTTCCCAGCATCACGGTCTTTTCCAATGAGTCAGTTCTTCACATCAGGTGGTCAAATTTGGAGCTTCAGCTTCAACAATATGCAAGCCTATATCTCTACAAAAACAATGACTTCCACATTGCTAAATCTAATTAATGTTTAATTCCAGGCTTGAAATTCCTGTCTTACTTGACCAATTAGTAGCATTTGTATAAGCTGGCCATTCCAACTTTCCAGATCATTCATTTACTTGGCTTCTAGAAAACCCGTTTCTCATGGTTTTCTACCTTACTGATGGTATGTGCTCAGTCATGCTTAACTCTTTGTGGCCCCATGGACTACAGCCCACAAAGCTCCTCTGACCATGGCATTTTTCAGGCAAGAATACTGGAGTGGGTTGTCCTTTCCTCCTCCAGGAGATCTTCCCGACCCAGGGATCGGACCCAATCTCCTGCATTGGCAGGTAGATTCATTTCCATTGAGTCACCTGGGAAGCCCCACCTTTCTGATTGCTGCTTCTTATTCCACTTTAGCGAGTCTGTCCCATCGCACACTCCTGAGGTGTAAGTGCTCCAATGTTGAGCCTTCGTACTCTTTCCTCTTCCCCGGTGGCAATCAGTGTAGCTGAATGCATCTAGTCCTTTACCTTCAAACCCACCTACTTCCTGATGTGTACCACAATTATTTCTCCATCCTGAGATCTTCTTTCAGCTCTTGATTCATGTATCCAGCTGACAACATCAGCATTTCAATATTTAATTGGCATCTCAAATTTCACATGTCCAAAAAACAAATTCTTAACCACCACCCTCTAAACTACTCTTCCTCCTGGCCTCCCTCTGTCAGCAAACATTTTATTATTCCAGCTTCTTGGATCAAGCCAAGAGATCATCTCCAATTCCTCTTTTTTTCACACTGCACATGTAAGAGAGTAGTCCTGCTTATGGCTCCATGAATACTGGAGTGTTTCCCATCAAGCTGTGCTAATAGGTCAAATTTATTGTAGTCCCACATCCAAGCTTCCCTTGTGGCTCAGATGGTAAAGTCTGCCTGCAATGCAGGAGACCTGGGTTCAATCCCTGTGTTGGGAAGATCCTGTGGAGAAGGAAAGGGCAACCCACTCCAGTATTCTTGCCTGGAAAGTCTCATGAAGAGAGGAGCCTGGAGGGCTACAGTCCATGGCATCACAAAGAGTCGGACACGACTGAGCAACTTCACTTTCACTTTCACTTTGATCCAAGCTTCAGAAGCCGGTAAGTAGATTCATACAGGGTCAACATCCTTAGATCCATTTATTAAGTCATAGTTGCCACAATCAGTGTTTTCAGTCCACTCAATTGTAAGTTTTATAACTTAATCTTTGTCATTGTAAAAAGAACAGAGAAGCCTGGGCAGCATCTGAGAATGAGATGAGAGCAGCTCTATGCTGTCTGGTTTTGGCCTGACTCAGTTCTGTTGTTAGTTTAACCTCCAGGAGATCCTGAACTAAGGATGAAATGAAGGGTGGTCCAGTGGATAAGAGTCTGCCTTTCAATGCAGGAGACACTTCGGTTCCTGGCCAGGGAAGATCCCATGGAGCAACTGAACCCATGCACCACATCTACTGAGCCCACACTTTAGAGCCTGTGCTCTGCAACAAGATGCCACTGCAATGAGAAGCCCACTGCAACTAGAGAGTAGCCCCTGCCTGCCGCAACTAGAGAAAGTTCACACATAGTAATGAAGACCCAGTGCAGCCAAAAATAAATAAATAATTTTTTAAAAAAGATTTTTAAAAAAAGATGGAATGAAGCACACCTGAATCCTTATACAACACCTGCAATTACTCAAGCTTCTACCTAGGAAAAGCTTATAAATAGAATCTTCCAGAACTATGTTAAACTCCAGGGGTTGTCTGGTGCTTCCACTGTCACCCTTCGTCTTTGCTACAAAGGGTTACTATCCCCCGAGCACTTACAATATGTGAGTTATGTTTTTACCTCTTTCAGATGATGAGCAAACAGAAGAAAGGAATCTATGAATCTACACTGAATAATAAAGCCATTAGAACTTTGGCAGCCATCAGAAATTCAACTTTTGACATAATGCCTTCATAATCCTAAATTCACTAAGGGAGGAAATGAAAGACTCTGTGAAAAACCCTCAGAACTATTTCCATAAAAACTAAAGTTGTTTCAGGCTCCTCTTCATTGAAATATTGTCACTTTACCTCCTGTTACATTTCTAAATGGTTCCTGCATCTTAGAAACATATGTTCATGAGTCAGTGGCTGACAGACTCACTTCTATTTTTTTTTGAAACTTTAATTCTACAAATTAAAAGCAAGCATTAGGATAAAATACTATTTGTAAGTTCTGCAATGAGCATATTTTTCCTACCCAATATTAAGGATATCTCTGTCTTCACATACCAAAAAAATGCTTCTATTAGAACTTTAATTTCAAATATCTGTATATCTTTGTTATATCTAACAGCAATTCTTGGCAAATGTCATTGATTATAAATCACACAGGTAATATTTACACATACAGAAAGATGAATAATCCTCTGCAAAACTATGATTTCAGTCAAATGGCCTTGAGCCCAACCCATCTTCTCTTTGATGGTCTGATTTTCTCCAATAAAATACCAATTTCTTTTTTTTAGTAACCAAATTCTCAATTCACACTTGATCACAGATGAGCATCTATAATCGGTGAGGCCACAGAGGATGGGGCTATACAAAATCCCCTCTCTGGGAAAGAGTCTTGGAAGTCAGCCTAGATCTAGTTACTTAATTTAATTGAATAATTATAATATCATAAAGCCAGTGACCAAAGCATTTGAAATGACAAATAATTTTAACAATGAAAAGTTTAAAAGGATGAGTCTTTACATTTCAACTATCTTCATCTCTTTGGATGCTTGACAAAAGATATTACTTCAATAAATCCTACTTAAGTGATAGCAAGCTTCTAAAATAGTACATTTCTAAAATGATATCATAGAAATTATACATATATATCCAAAACTCATTATTATAACATAAGGAACTTTTATAATTTTATTTCATTAAAAATACTTAAAAATAGAGAAGAAGAAAATGAATGCTATTGAAGAAACTAGTTCTGTGCTCTTTAGAGGAAAAGCAAAATAATACGTTTAAAGTTTGGCTAATTGAAGGGGAAAGTATTGTTAATAGGTTCTATTCTTTTTACTACCTGTACACTCTTCTCAACATAATCTATTAGCAGCATAAATTTTATATATGCTCTTCACCCACTGAAATAAAACTTATAGGATAATTTTCTTTGGTAATAATTGTATCTCCATAATTTTAAGAAGATGGGGTCACTAGGCATTCATTCATAGCCCACATTTTAAAAAAAGGAATGCAGTGTGTTCCCAATGTCATTTCATTTCCAGTCACTTCATGTATTTCATTTGTGAATAAGTAATATTAGATGAAAATCAGAGATGAAATTTCCTTTGAGAAATCAAAATATATCTTCTTTGAGTATGAATACAACATTCAAGAAAATAACAGAGACAAACAAAAGAGCTGAATAGCCAACTTAAATGTAAAGAGTGCTTATTTTCTTCTTTCTATTCCAAAGGCAAGAGCGGGCCACCTGAGGGGGATGTGATTGGCTTGGTCTACAGTTGTTGGAATTGATCTGCCTGTGGTCTTACCACCCGCTCCTGGGGCTCGCTCACCCCGAAGCCCACTCCCAACCATCTCGCTAACTCCTGCCAGATTTACATTCCTAAAATACCAGTGAAGCAGAGTGGAAGAGCTCTGGAGCCAGAAAGACATTGTTTGGAATCCTGCTTCACTTACTATATCTGTGGCTTTAAAGAAATCATCTAACATTTTTGAACATCAGATTCCTTTATGTATAACATGAAGATACTGTGTAAAATGAAGTTCATTTGATTGCATAGCTGTCAAAATTGTAGATACATATGTAATTACCTTGCACACAGAAGCCCACTTACATGTTGAAAATATTTCAGCGATGAAGAAGAAGCTTATGGTTAAGAAGAATAAGATGATGAAGAAGGAAGAAGAGGATGAGTAGAAGAAATTTGCATCTTCAGAAATCTGTAATTGCCATCTCTGTATATTATATAAGGACAAAATTAATGTGTGAGTTGTAAGATGCTCCATAGCTCTGTCCTTCTTTCTATTGAACACAGTGTCTACTACTCAAAAGGTATATATTTTTTCTGCTCCAGTGAGATGGGAGCAGATGGGCTACTGGGATGATGGGCTACTCATCCCTAGCCTACCTGGCTCTATATTAATTTTTGTCTTAAAACACTTTGCTCCAACCACTTCTATATTATAGAAGAGTCTTTTGGGTTGTTAGCTACTATTCAAGTTCCACTGATTTTTTTCTTTTTTAGATTATGAAAGTATGATAGCAGATTTACAGGAGACTTGGGAAATACAAAGTTACATGTAGTTCCACTATATATTACAATCATTTGTTTAAGTAGATAAGATTTTTAATTGGAGTTTCAGTATCAAATGCTCAAAAATTAATAGAAAGAAAAGTAGACAGAAAAGTAGAAGGGTATAATAGACCTACAAAGTACTCTGAACCAATTCAATGTGATAAAGGTTTATACAATTTTCACACAACAGTAGGATACAAATTCTATTCAAGTTCCCATAGACTATAAACTAGGAGACACTGGAACATATCCAGGGAGATAAAACAAGGTGCAAAAATTTCATGGTTTAAAGGTATTAAAATCCTACATAGTCTATTCTCTTATCACTGTGGAAATTCCACTGATTTTTTAAACTTCAACTCAGGCATCCAGACTTTTCTTTCAAGATGTCTGTAAAATCATAAATTTCAAGGCTACACCCATAGTGAGGTACCACAAGCTATGTCCCTGTGTCAAAGAAATACTGAATCCAATGAAAACACATGAAAGATTCAAAAGAGACCCCACTGAATGATGTTATCTCACAAGGAAGCTACTTTTTAAAGTTTTGGAGGAAATGCAATTCATAAACATAAAACATTTTTCCAAATACTCAAATACACATTGATATTAAATCAATATTGCAAAATTACACAAAACTTATACAACTGTTGTATCACTAAGTTTTCAAAACTCCTTTCTAACCTAATGCTTCTGTAAAACTATGGAGAAAAGTCAGAATTAGAAACTAATTTATATGTGAGGATATTTGACAATAAAATGATTAACCACAAAATATTTAATCAAAAGTTGTAACAATGCTCTATCCCACAAAAATATTAGCAAAAGTGTATTCAGATGATTGTAGAAAACAGGAAAGCTAGTGCTCCTATAAGCAAGACTATCAAGAAATATCACCGTGCATTTCAAAGCTATGTTACACATTTATAATTATATTGTTTAAAAGAATATCTCCTTTTTATTTCTATTTAACAGCTTTGCTCACTCAACCTTCATTTCATAATTTATCTTTGCAGGAAACATAAGCAAATACTTCCCAGAGGCTATGATTTCTTCAGTTCTGTAATGAATTTCTCTAAATATCCATTTCCTTTTATTTTATATAGGATTGTATTATTTTATGTCTCTTCTCCACACTACCCAGGTAACTTAGAGAAATCAATATTAGTGCTAAGTTTAAAGTATACTTTTCTGCTAACAGTGACAGGAATTCAGGACACGGACCAGCAAAATGAAAATAACTCTAAATGCACGAGACATACGTAGGAGGATTTGCATAGAAATTCTACTTTATTTTTACTCTAAGAATATAAACTACTTCAAACACATTGGCTAACTCATTCATTTGGAACTACAAGACAAGGTCTTACTGTCAACATATTATCTTACTGTCTAAATTTAGAGTTGAAAAATCTTACCTGAGTTTTGTTAGTATACAGTGTTTTTTTTTTTTTTTTTACAAAACTGGAAATGTATGACAAGCTGCCAGGAGAAATAATACCAATGTGGGAAATAGAAGAGGGAGGGAAGAAATCACATCCACTTTAAGAAGAAACATCCATTCCCTCTGCTTTCCAGACCTATGGTAGTTTTGTTTTGGATCTTATAAGCAACTGTCTTTTTCTTTGCTCCGAAAACAACACAGGTTCTGCCCCAGCAGGAAAATATAAAAATTAAATAAAAAGCCACAAGGTTATTAAGCATCTTACCCTCTGGGCTGGCTGGGCTGCTCCGGCGGCTCAGTGTTACAGACACATGTGTAAACAGGAGAATTCCCTGCATCCTTTTCTCATCTGCATAGCTCTGGGGTCCAGGCCAACAGGATTATTTCCAGCATTAAGGCCACTCCACACTAACTCGAAGAAGATTCCCATTGGTTGTGAAGTTTTATCAAAACCAATACCACAACACCCTCCGTGGATCACAAGTAAGCGATCCAAAAGGAAATCGTTTTACTGTTCCCTAACTCAGCACCGTAATCTAATGCTTCTACACAACCTATTTGAAATTTTACTGTGCATAATAAAGGCAGAAACACTCACCCCTTCATCACCCACCAGTGTGTTTAATGTTTAATAGCAATTTGCATAACTTGCAGCAGTAACAGAAAAATTGGCAAAGCAAAAAGAATCTATCTGCAAAAGATTTAAAGAAAGATTATAATGCAGATGACAGGAACAATAGGAAGCATCATTGGTTCAGTCTGATCTTTATTAGATTGTGCCCCCAAAGAAAAAAGAATATGTAATAAACCACTTGGGTATAGAAATCAAGGTACAGAAACCGTATGTCAGAACCTTTGATTCCAGTCGTGTAGGCAAGAACTGTGAGCTGCAGTCTCCTGGGCTGCCAAAGAGAGCTCTCTGGCCCTTGGCCTGGGGGGAAAAAATAAAAAAACAAATGGAGTGACCTTCCAGCGACATGATGCAGCTGTCAGGAAGTGTTCTGATGAATGGGTGATGGCAGACCACAAAAAAAAAATTTTTTTCTAGTTGAATTAACAGCATGGAATGTCCAAAGTATTTTTCAGAGGAGAGGGCAGAAGAAACACAGTCACTGTATTCTTATATTAATAAATAGCATGAAAACAGCATTTGAAAGTTAGGGAGTTAATATTTTCAAATGATTTTATTCTTTCTCCCTTTTTAATCCAGAGGAATATTCGTGGCTGTATAACCTGCTTGTGCTTAGCCACTCAGCCATGTCTGACTGTGCAACCCCATGGACTGTAGCCCACCAGGCTCCTCTGTCCATGGGATTTTTCAGGCCAGAATACTGGACTGGGTTGCCATTTCCTTCTGCGGGCGATCTTCCCGACCCAGGGATCAAACTTGCATCTGGGGTGTCTCCTGGATTGCAGGCCAATTCTTTACCTGCTGAGCCATCAGGGAAGTCCCACTGTATAACAGATCCGTCATCTATTTTCTAGTGAAGAACATCCTTTCATTCTTCCTGATACAATGGAGGGATGACCGCTCCCCAACAGAAAGTGAACCCTCTGAGGTTTCCTTCCATCCTGTCTTTTTAGAAGATGTGCTCAGTTACTATACCCTTCTCTCACTGAACTCTCCTTTCCTCTGGGTTTTCCCCATGAGATCTTAAACACCATCAGTTCTTCGGCGAGTCTCAGGTATGCCAATGGATCTTGCTTTCAGGTGGGTCATCGTCCCTTGTAGTTAGCATTCTCCTCTGTTTCACGGTAAGATAACTGAAAGACATCTTTACAGCCAAGAACACCACTTAATCTGCCCACTAGTCCCTTTAACTCACCAAAGTGACTGTCTCTGAAAACACATACTTGCCCCTCCACACACACAGGCACACGCATTCACACACAGGCACTATTTTTTATTTCATAGACTCCTCTCAGCCTCCGTGCTACTCGGCACCTATGTAGCCCTTGATATTGTTCACCACAGCACCGACGTGAAGACTTCTCGGATCTCAGCACTACATCCTCCTGGTCTCCCTTGTGACTGCTCACTTTTCTCTCCCCTCTCTCTGGAGGTGGCCCTTTCCCCCTCATCTTTACATCCTTCAGTGTGTCTACATGTAAATCTATTACCTCTCTGGATAATGTCACCCATTCTAACGGTTTCAATGATCACCTTTCCTTCCGACTGATTTCCAAATACTTACATTTGGATCCAATCCTTTTCTGAGTCTCCAACACTCATATATATCAACACACTATACTCTGCTACTAGAAAAGATGACAATATAGCATCATGTTATTTAAAACTGAAATCATCATCTTTCCATGGACTAGCTGCATCGTTTGCCTCAGTAATGCCAACCTGTCTTACACTTTGCTAAAAAAAAAAAAAATATATATATATATATATATATATATATATATATTCTGGACGTCATCCTTGACTTCTATCTGTATTCAATGCAGCATCACTTGCTTTTGATTTTACTTCAGTAATCTGCCCAGTCCTCTCTCTTCCCCCTACAACAATCCTGGTTCAGGTAACAGTCATAACCTGTCTGGATCACTGCAGTGTCTTCCGAAATGATCTCTCTGCCTCCAAGCTTGTTCTTCTACATCTTTAGTAAGAGCTCATGTTGTGTGTGTTAAGTCGCTTCAGTCATGTTTGATTCTTTGTGACCCAGACCTTTGTGACCTGTGGGCTGTAGCCCACCAGGCTCCTCTGTCTATGGGATTCTCCAGGCATGAATGCTGGAGTGGGTTTCCATGCCCTCTTCCAGGGGATCTTCCTGACCCAGAGCTTGAACCCACATCTTTTATATCTCTTGAATTGGCAGGTGGGTTCTTTACCACCAACGCCACCTATGAAGCCCTTAGTAAGAGTTACAGTTGCTTATTTCTAATACTCCTGCTACTTGAAATCTCTGATTTTTAACCATCTTATCAAATCCCTTCTTCAAAATATATTTGCCAGAATGCAACATTTCTTGATTAATGTTTATTTAGTCTTGTATGCCACTATCCAGTCTCTGGAGCTAGAAACAATTTTATTATTCTTGAGTCCTCACTCCTCTTCACCCTTTGAATATGACAACACACTTTCATAGCAAATCCTGAAAGAATGTCTATTTGTCTATCTCCACTTCATCTCCCCCAGCTCTTTTGAATTCACACCAACCAGATTTATGTTTTAACATATCAATTATTTTACTGGCAAATTTGTAAATTAAGCCAGTAAAATCTGACTGTGTATGGAGGCACTGTCTCAGTTGGAACTGTGGAGTGAAGGCTCTCTTGTTCCATACAGCTTTACTTTCCTTGGGGTCAGAAAGTGGAGTAGGTGTCCTGCTTTGTCCTTATGGCCAAACCTGGCTCACAAATGCTTTGTTGACTGACAGCATGGTACCTTTCAGCATCGTAGAAGCAAGGTTGTCCCTCACCTCCGTCTTAGTTCAGACAGCGCACTGCCACTATGACTTATCACACACACACACACACACACACACACCCCATTATGTTAACATTCCATATCCCATAAAAAGGAAGAGGCACCTAATTAAAAAGGAGGAGAAAATTCAGCCTTGGAGTTTTCATAATTTGCTGGCCAGTTCACAATAGCTTAAGGCACTCTGCACACATCATTTAAAGCTGATTTTTGTGTTTATTCCAGTTTCACTTTATATGTTAGGTCTTCCCGGTGAATTCTGATATTTGCTCATGAGTATTATTTCTCTACTTCCTCCCTACAAAAAGAATTTTTATTTTTGTTTGGGGCAACAGTGTAGTCAGGTTAAAAAGCAGAACAAAAAAACACCTTATGTTACCAAGACTCCCAGTATGAACACACTTGGCCACACAGTACGACTTTACCAGTGAGATGAGAGTGAGAGTCTGAAGAACATTTTTGGGGAAGCTTTGTCTTGCTCATGGGGCTGCCTCTTCCTTCCATGAACAAGGACAGGAGGCTCGAAGTGGAGAAGCAGTCTTCTTTTTTTTTTTTAACGTATATATTTAATTTTAGCTGTGCTGGGTCTTCCAGAAAAGGCAACGGCATGCCATTCCAGTATTGTTGCCTGGAAAATCCCATGGACAGAGGAGCCTGGTAGGCTGCAGTCCATGGGGTCGCTAAGAGTTGGACATGACTGAGCGACTTCACTTTCACTTTTCACTTTCATGCATTGGAGAAGGAAATGGCAACACACTCCAGTGTTCTTGCCTGGAGAATCCCAGGGACAGAGGAGCCTGGTAGGAGGCCGTCTAAGGGGTTGCACAGAGTTGGACACGACTCAAGCGACTTAGCAGCAGGAGCAGCAGTGCTGGGTCTTCACTGCTGCACAGGCCTCTCTCTAGTCTCGGGGAGCAGGGCCTTCTCGGGGTTGGCTTCTCTTGCTGTGGACCAGGGGCTCTAGTGAGCACAGGCTCAGTAGTTGTGGCTCCCGGGCTCTAGGGCACAGGCTCAGTAGTTGTGGCGCTCGGGCTTAGCTGCTTCAAAGCTTGGGGGATCTTCCCAGATCAGGGATCATACCTGCGTCTCCTGCATCGGCAGCCGGATTCTTTACCACTGAGCCACCAGGAAAGCCAGAGAAGCATTCTTTAACTGATTGTAAGGTCAAGAGGTCAGGACTTAGAAGGAAGTCACAGTGGGAAGGACAGGAGGAGCTGGGACCACGGTTGGCTCATGTGGACTTTGGGGATGGGAGAAGCAGAGAAGTTATCCTTGTAACCCACTGGCATCAGGTTTCTCCTCCGGCCTTCTTTATTAGCGTGGGAACTGCAGGCCAATAAAGAGCTGTAACAGCATCTAACTGCAGGAACCATGGGGAATAAGTTCTCATCAGAACGGACTTTCCTTGGGATCCTTATCACCTAGTTGAGGAAGGCTGAAGAAACCATGAAACTGAAAACCCCCGCAGCAACCTTTACCCAGTTTTACAGCTGTTTCTCACCGTCTCCACCACGAGGCCTTTCCTGATTCCCACGGAAATAGTTGATGCTGCAGCCAAAGGCGATGCTCATGACTTATTTACATGTGTGTTTCCTCAGCTAACTGTGAATTTTTTATTATTTTTATTTTTTAAAATATTTATTTCAGCTGTGCTGGGTCTGCACTGTTGCACACGGGCTTTCTCCTGCTGCAGTGAACAGGATCTACTCTAGTTGTGGTGGGTGGGCTTCTCCTCCTGGTGGCTTCTCTTGTCACAGAGCAGGAGCTCTAGAACATGGGCTCAACAGTTGTGGTGCATGGGCTTAGTTTCCCCAGGGCATGTGGGATCCTCCCCAACCAGGGGTCGAACCCATGACCCGTGTTGGTGGGTGGATTCTTAACCACTGGATCACCAAGGAAGTCTCGTAAAGTTCCTAAGGATATAAGGCTGTGTTTGTCTTCCAATCTTTTGCAAATAGGAAAATAAGTCAATGAGTAAACGAATGAAGGTATAAATGGATAGGTGAATAAATGTATGGATGACCTATAAAAGCAATGAAGAAAACAAAATTAATGAGGGTATCTCAAGATGGGGCAACTTGTAGAGAAAATGAATTAGAAAGATATACTCTAAAACACTGAACTAGTGTTTGGTGATTTAAATTTTTTTCCTATTTTTTTTTCTGTTTTTATAATTGAAAGAATAGTGCCAAACATTACACGTGTATGCCTCTCACTGACCAAGTAAGAAAAACAGAAATATTGACAAAGTATGACAAATGGAAAAGATTTTCCTGTGGACCTTGGATTCAGCTGTTTTGTTAACTTTTAATTGTTACAATTTTAATATCATTAACAGTATTTTTAGGTTATCCTAAAGCCACATATAATTGCCTCAGTAATGTTTTATGAATGAAGGGACTGACATTCTCAGAGACATGACTTTGAGGTCTATCTGATACCAGGGCCTCTTCTTTTTAAAATATGTTCTATCAGGGATCTGATTTACTTTTATTACATCTTTTGCCTTAACTTTTCCCTCAATTGAAAAAATACAAATAGAGTTGGCTTTGTATTACAAATTGTACGTTGTGCTTGTAAAGAAACTCTGGACACTGTGAGCCAATGATTTCCATTTCTAGAATAATGAGAGAGAAGTAATACTTTCTCTAACTCAGCAGTGAGACTCACACATTGACATGCAGATGTATGTGACTGATGGATGTGGATAGGCACAAATTAGTTTAATAAAAGATGTGGCTTCCCAGCCTGTCTCTTGATTGATGAAGGATGTATTTGCACAGTGACAGCGTGCTCCATGATTTTGTGCATACTCGTTTCTAATCTGATTTCAAATCACCTAGTGCATTTCAATCACAACCAAAATTGGCTTCCTTGCAAAAAAAAAAAAGGACACTGTATATAAAGTGCTTAAAACAGACCCAACATTAAGTAATTAAAGCTATCATTAGTGCTAATTATTTTTTAAACCTTTTATTTTCTGTTGGGGTACAGCTGATTAACAACGTTGTGATAGTTTTAGGAGACCAGGGAAGGGACACAGCCATACATATACATGAATCCATTCTGCCCCAAACTCCCCTCCCATCCAGGCTGACACATAACACTGAGCAGAGTTCCACGGGCTATACAGTAGGCCCTTGTTGATTCATTTTGAATACAGCAGTGTGTACATGTCCATCCCAAACTCCCTAACTATCCCTATAGTTAATTATTTTTTTAAAGTAGTCTGTTGACTTAATTTCAATGTCTTCAAAATATTTTAAAGCAAATTTTTTGTATTCTAAAAAGGAGCAGGAAGCAGATATGAGCACAATCAGTTTGATGATATAATTTCTTCTGTTGCCTCTCTGCATGGGAGCTTCATGGTCATGATCTTGCTCTGGTGCCCAACTCATAGGCCTAATGAAAACGATTAGATATGTTACATGGGCTTGTATTAAGCATGTGGTGAACTTCTCAGTGAGACTTTGTGCAATTATAATAAATTCATCTTTGTGAGACGTTGAACAATCCTTGGGAATACGTACTTATGAGACAATGGGCCAGAGACAGTAATTTCCTTTTAAATCATCAGATATATTTTACATAATTAGGATTGAACATTCAGTCACTGGGTGTTGATCAAGCTCATAGAAGTCAGTTTGTCACGTCTTAATGAATCACAGCGTGATATACTTCACGGTTTGGAAGGATTTCTCAAACTCAGCACTGTTGACGTTTGGACCGAATAACGGTTATGTGGACTGTCTTGTGCACTGTAGGGTGTTTAGCAGCATCCCTGGCTTCTGCCCATTAGTCGCCAGCAGACCATCCAAACTGTGATGACAAGAATGTTTCCAGACATTGCCAGCTGTCCCCTAAGGGGCAAAAACTCTATTGGTGGAGATTCTTTGTTTAGCGTGATGGAGCAGTGGGAGGGTGAGACCAAGCCACGGCTTTGCTCTGCGAATGAGCTGTCAGCTGTGCGTAAAGGGATTCTCTCATTCCCAGCCTTGTTTTCCCCATGTATACAGCCAGGAAATTGGACTGGATACTCCCATTAAGCTTCTTAATCTCTTTCTCTCTCACACACAGAGACACACACACACACCCCACCACCACTCTACTCACACTTTTCAAACACAGTCCCTCATGCAATCTGTGCATGTTAGGGTATCAAATGCAAAGGGAATGAAAACAAAAATGTTTAAACATTACAGAAGACGTTTTTACAGCAGGGAACCCATTTCTAAGTCGTTTTACAATGTCATGATCAACTTTTCTTGGTGACTTAAACTCCAGAATGACCACATATTCAAAAACTAAAGAGCTTCTCCTTGATGCGTCTAAACTGATAATGCCAAGAATCATTTTTTCTTGAAAGAGTACAATTTAACATTCAGCGAGTGAAGTAACAAAGTGTAAAAAGTATGGCAAAGCTTCAGGAAAATAGGAGACCCTGAAGAAGGAAGAAATAATCCACTCAAAAATAAGACTTAAAGTAAAGCACCTGTGGTATCTAGAGCTTGCTTTCCTGATCTCCATGCACACAGCACAGTGGGAAACCTCCTGAATCAGGCTCACAAACTCCTTGTCCGGGGTCCCTTCAGGGGCCAGGTCTGCTGGGTAACAAATGTCCCCTCTACAGCAGCCTCCACTGACACCAACACCTCACCTGCAACACAGGGAGGTAAAGATTCTTCTGAATCTGCAAAAACAGACTCCAACAGAGCCTGGCATATGTGTGCATGTGTGCATGCTAAGTCGCTTCAGTCGTGTCCAACTCTTAGCAACCCCATGGACTGTAGTCCGCCAGGCTCCTCTGTCCATAGAATTCTCCAGGCAAGAATACTGGAGTGGGTTGCTATGCCCTTCTCCAGGGGATCTTCCCGATCCAGGGATTGAACCTGCGCCTCCTGCGACTACTTCATTGTAGGTGGATTGTTTACTGCTGAGCCACCGAGGATGCCCCTGGCATATAGCATACACGCAATTAAATGGCAGGTATAAAAATAACAGTAACATCATCATCACCATTATCATATAGATTTGACTATACAGCAAACATGAAAGAAGTGAATGATATTCTTTTTATTCTAAGCACTTTAAAGGAGGAAATGTCCCTCAGGATTTTATTTAATTCTGGCAAAGCACTATTGCAAAATTCAATTTTTTTTTTTATTTCCAGCTATTGTAAATTAGAGTGTTACAGTGGCAACTCTGAACTGCTAGAGGGGAATTAACCTCTGATAAAGATCAAGCATGACTGAGAATATTAAACTCTAACACAGAAGCAAAAGATAAACAAAAACAATGGTTTAACTTAAGTAAAAATGAACTATGTAGAACCACTAGCTAATTAAATAAAGACACCGATATTTTCAATACATATATCCCATTACCCAAGCTTAATTTCTACTGACTTTGGAAAACTATGGGAGAAAAGAAATAAAGAATTGAGGTTCATATTTTTAAAAATACTTTTGAAGGCAATTTTGTTTTGGTATATTCCTACACAATAAGTATGCAGAGATGTATATGTTAATTTTTTCATGAATTTTAAAATGTTCCAAATCAATAAAAACAGAAACAATTTGGTGATGAGTCAAATAAAAATGTATAGTTTAATCCAATCCTTGAAGTTCAAAAATAAAAATATGCTAAAATTGTGCCTATAAACATGATTAAACATCTTCCCAAGAGAATTCAATGATGACAATGTATTTGGTAGGATAGTATAAGAACAGGACTATAATTGTTTCTTCAAGCAGAAATTGCATTGTTACTGGTTCAGATTGGAAAATTCAGACCAGAAAATTTATCTTTCTGGTTACACAACAGAAAATTAACAAAAGATAACTGTAATAAAGGAAGTTTGTGTTTTTATGATCTTTTATTTGTTGATTTTTTAAATAAACACTCAGAATACTTCAAGGACTATTCTATTTATAATATCTCTTAAATCTCAAAATTAAAATTAATTAAAAATAATTTTAGTGATAATGTATATTATCACTTTACCTGAAATAATATACAAGGCTTGGCAATAAGTGTTGTTATGAAAAATCTTTTAAAATACCCATACTGGATACTTTTGCCTTCTATTTATTCTGCAAATCTTTATACAGGCCAAAGTGAAATGACACTGCCAGCAACTTAAAAAAATAACAATTATATTTTAGTGTTTTGACAGTTTATAGTCAGAATTAACCCAAGAAATTATTTTTCACATTGGCTTTCAAAATGTTTTTAATGTAGTAAAAGCCTTTCTTTTAAGAATAAAAAATACAGTAATATTGCACAGAAGTCTTGTATATCAAAAGTGGAACTTCTTCCATTAATGCTTGGAGGAAGGTTTGGATACCTGCCCACTTGGAAAGTCTCCTCATATCTAATTTCCTCCAACAATGGCCCTTGGAGATCATCCACAGACTCCCCAGACTCTAAGGAGCACTTTGGAAAACAACTAGTATAATAAAGTCATTATTTTACAGATAAAGAATCTTGACTTCAGCAAAGAAAAATTACATGTCCAGATTTTTTTGTCCACTCACTCAGCCTTCTCATATTAATTTCTTGAGTACTTAAATATGTTTTGGTCAAAAACATTTATTACATAATTAATGGATATTTCTTTTGAGAGATTAGAAAATACAAATAAGACTATTATCCCTGAACTCCATAATCAAATAAGTAATGAAGACATCTTGTTATATACCATTCATGATATCATTAATTAATCACTACAGATGACCAATAGATAATTTGTATTTCCTTTATCATGGTGGTGTTGCCCTGTATACCTAACTTTTATTGATATGGTAGAGTTTCTCTTCGATTCTTGGTAGAGCATGTGTCTTAGCAAGGTCATCAATGTACTACTTCTCACTCATCTGATGTGATTAGCATAAAGTCATTTTTCTGACACAGGTCCAAGCCTCTTCAGAACATATTATGACAGAGAATAGGTGAATTAACATAGATCTACAGCAAAATTGTCCATTTCAAGAGAATACAAAATGTTTCTGTCTCAAATAACATCAGCAAAATGGTAGGTTAGGCAATTTTTGAAGTTAAACCACTGACAACATGCTAAAATTGTCAGAATCCACCTACTGGAACTCTGGAAGATAGGCAAAGGTTTATGGTAACCAAGCAAATAATTAACCAGGAGAATGTCCACTGAAACAGAGTAGGAGATCTTTGTGGCTCCAATCAATGCCTTTACTCCTTATGGAAATTTATAAAGAAAAGAAAACTAAACCCAAAGCTAGCAGAAAGAATATAAGAAAGATTAGATCAGAGATAAACAGTATGAAGAATAAACAAATGTAGAGCATGAACAAAACAAAAGTCTGTTCTTTAAAAGGTCAACATAATTGATGACCGTTAGTCAGATTAATGAGAAAGAGAGAAAAATAAAAGAATAGAATCATATTAATGGAATAGACATAAAAAGTGGAGACATTTCTACCAAACAAATTTTAAAAGGATTGTAAGAAAGTACTATGAACAATAATATATCAACAAATTAGATAGCCTAAATGATATCTACAGATTCCTATAAATTCACAAACTACTAAAACTGACTAAGGAAACAATAGAATATCTCACAGATCTATAATAAATAAAGAACAATGAATCATCAAAGACCTCCAAACAAAATAAAGCCCAGGACCAGAAGATGGATTCTAAAAAAACATTGAAAGAAGAATGAATACCAATCCTTCTCAAGCCCTTCAAAAAGGGCTAGTGTACTGGGACAACCCAGAGGGATGGAATGGGGAGGGAGGAGGGAGGAAGGTTCAGGGTGGGGAACACATGTATACCTGTGGTGGATTCATTTTGATATTTGGCAAAACTAATACAATTATGTAAAGTTTAAAAATAAAATAAAATTAAAAAAAAAAAATAGAAGAGGTAACACTGCCTAACTGATTCAAGAAAGCCAGCATTACCCTAATACCAAAGCCAAACAAAGACATCACAACAAAATGCAGCACAATGTCCTTTATAAATATGAATAAAAAAATTCCTGAATAAAATTCTATAAATTAGAATTTAATGCATATTAAAAAGATTGTATACCATAAGCAAGTGAGATATACTCTAGGAATACAAAGAAATTTCAACATATGGAAATCAATCAATGTAATACACCACTAATAATAGAAGGAAGGTAAAAAGTACATATGATCATGTCAATATAGATACCAGAAAAAGCAGTTTGCAAAATCCAACAGTCTTTTATGATAGAAACAGTCAGTAAACTAGGAATAGAAAGGAATATCTTCAACATGATAAACAGTAGATATGAAAAGCCCATACCTAACATAAAGCTCAATCATAAAACACTGAAAGTTTTCTTTCTACTATCTCTCTAATATAACGAGAAAGAATGCTCACTTTCACCACTTCTGTTCAATATTGTGTTGGAAGTCCTAGCCAGAGTAGTTAGGCAAGAAAACTAAACTGAAAGGCATCAAAATTGGATATAAACTATATCTCTATTCATAGGTGAAGTGGTCTTATAAGTAGCAAATACTAAAGAACCCATATTAAAACTGTTGGAGCACACAAATTCTGCAAATTTTCAGGCTACAAGATTAACACAAATATCACTTATTTTCTATAGAGTAGCAACAAACAATCTGAAAGGATATTAAGAAAACAATTCCATTCACAACAGCATCCAAAAGAAAAAAACTAATAATAAATTTAAACAAGAAAGTGCAAGTACTGTACACTAAAACCAAAAAACACTGATGTCAAAACAGTAAAAAAAATTTTTTTAATATATAAATGGAAAGAATATCTCATTATCAAAATTAGAAGACTTAATATTGTTAAATGGCAATGCTTCTCAAAATGATCTACAGATTTAATGCAGTTACTATCAAATCAAAATCACAGCAGCCTTTTTTTCCTGCAGAAGCAGAAAATATAATCCTAAAATTCATATGTAATTGCAAAGTATTCAAACAGCCAAATAATCTTGGAAGACATATACTTCTCAGTTTTAAAATTCACTACAAAGCAATCCTTATCAAAACAGTGTGGTGCTAGAATAAAGATGAACATATAGATCAGTGAAATAGAATTGAGAGTCCAAAAAGAAAGTTACATGTCAATGGCCAATGATTTTTGTCAAGATTGCTAAGGTGGGGAAAGGGCAATCTGTTGAACCTATAGGACTGGGACAAGTAAATATCCACATGCAAAGAAATGAAATCGGACCTTTATCTCACACCAAACATACAAATAAAACCCCTCAAAATGTACCAAATACTTACATTTAAGAGTTAAAACTATAAAACACTTAGAAATAAACATAGGGACGAATCTTCATTTCCATAGATTTTAGCAGTGGCTTCTTTAATGTGACACCAAGCATAACCAATAACAAAATAGATAAATTGAATTTAACCTGAATTTAAAATTTTGTGTTCATGAAAGGACACTATAGAGTAAAAGAAAATAAACAACCCAGTGTATGAGAGAAAATATTTGCAAATCCCATATGTGATAATGACCAAGCATCCTGGATGCATAAAGAAGTTTTACAACTCAACAACAGAGACAAATAACCCAATTAATAAATGTTCAAAGAACTTGAATAGATATATCTTCAAAAACAATACATAAACAGATAAAAACACATGGAAAGATGCTCAGCATCTTAGATACTAGGAAATGCAAATCAAAGCCATAAGGAGATACTACTTTATATCCACTAAGATAGTTAATATCAACAAGACATATAACAACAGGTATTAGAAGGATGAGAAGAAATATGATCCTCATACCGTGTTGGTAGGAATCTGAAATGGTGCAGCTGCTTTGGAAAACAATCTGATAGTTCCTCAGAATTTTGAACACAGAATTTCCATATGACCCAACAATTCCATTACTAGGTATATCTGCAACTGAAATAAAATCCTCAGTCAGTTCAGTTACTCAGTCATGTCCAACTCTTTGTGACCCCATGGACTGCAGCACACCAGGCTTCCCTGTCCATCACCAACTCCTGGAGCCTGCTCAAATTCATGTCCTTTGAGTCAGTGATGCCATCCAACCATCTCATCCTCTGTCGTCCCCTTCTCCTCCCACCTTCAATCTTCCCCAGCATCTGGGTCTTTTCCAATGAGTCAGTTCTTTGCATCAGGTAGCCAAAGTATTGGAGCTTTAGCATCAGTCCTTACAATGAATGTTCAGGACTGATTTCTTTTAGGATTGACTGGTTGGATCTCCTTGAAGTCCAAGCGACTCTCAAGATCTTTTTCAACACCACAGTTCAAAAGCATCAAATCTTTGGGGCTCAGCTTTCTTTATAGTCCAACTCTCATATCCATACATGACTACTGGAAAAACCATAGCTTTGACTAGACAGATGTTTGTCAGCAAAGTAATGTCTCTGCTTTTTTAAAGCTGTCTATGTTGGTCATAGTTTTTCTTTCAAGGAGCAAGAGTCTTTTAATTTCTTGGCTGCAGTCACCATCTGCAGTGATTTTGGAGCCCAAGAAAATACAGTCTCTCATTGTTTCCATTCTTTCCCAGCCACACAAAAACTTGTACTCAAATGTTCATATCAGCATTGTTTATAATAGCCAAAAATATTTTTTAAATGCTCATTGACTGATAAATGTATAAACAAAATTTGGTATACCTATTTGTTGGACTATCACTTAGCAAAGAAAAATAATGAAGAGCTGGTACCTGCTATAACACTGAGGAAGCCTGAAAAAAGTATGTCAAGTAAAAAGGCAGAAAAAGACATGTTGCATGACTGCATTTCTACGAAATGTCCAGAATTGTAAAATACATAGAAACTAGACTATACTTTGCATACAGGTGAGGTTGGAGGGAAATGAAGACTAACTGGTAAAAGGAAGAAAATTTTTTTCTTTCCTTCATCTTAGGTGATAAAAACATTTTAAAACTGATCATGATGTTGGGTGCACAACTGTGAATCAACTAAAGCCACTGAATTATACGTTTTAACTGAGTGAACTATACAGAACATGAATTATATCTCAACAAAGCTGTTTTATTAAAAAAGAAAATCAGTTCATTTTCTTTTTTATAAAAAACAGCAAGTTTGCCTAAGTTATCAGAGCTCCTTATAATCAATAGCAAGACTCTGTAGAATTACTAATATAACTCATCTGTATAGCTGGCTACGTTTTTATTGCTTTTTTCCTTCCCTTACTGCATGATTGTCTGTTTCTCTACATTAGTCATCTGCAAGCATTTTGATTATGCAATCACCAACAAGTCAAATTCAATGTGAACCCACAATATATGAACTCATCTATAAAATATAGATTTCTACCACTGTGGCAATATATGATGTGTATTACTAGACTACTATGAAAACACAAATTTAAGAAAAAATAAAAATTTAAAATTTAAATAACTATTTATTATTCTCTCCCTACTTTCGAGTCATGTTAAGCAATCTACTGACATAGTACATGGAAAAAATATAATTTCCAAGATGCACTGCTAGAAGCTTTGCCATTGTCACACTGTTATAATTCTTTTGTGATGAAGACTATACTTTTCATTATTTCTTGTTACACTGCAAGCTCACACACCTCTATAAAGACACAAACACATGTGTATGCATAAAACTTTCCTACCAGAGTAAAGTGTTTGCATTTGCATTCTTTGTTTACCAAGCTACTCAGGGATGAGGGCAAGGTTTGTGAAAACAACTTCTGTCACTATTATAGAAACACACTCAAGAGTGACTGTCCAGTTCTCTGGATGCTTCAGTCAGTTCAGTTGGTCAGTTGTGTCCAACTCTTTGCGACCCCATGGACTGCAGCATGCCAGGCTTCCCTGTCCATTACTAACTCCTGGAGCTTGCTCAAACTCATGTCCATCAAGTCCCTGTCCATCACCAATTCCCAGAGCTTACTCAAACTCATGTCCATTGAGTTGGTGATACCATCCAACCATCTCATCCTCTGCCGTCCCCTTCTCCTCCCACCTTCAATCTTTGCCAGCATCAGGGTCTTTTCAAATGAGTCAGTTCTTCGCATCCGGTGGCCAGAGTATTGGAATTTCAACTTCAGCATCAGTCCTTCCAATGAATATTCAGGACTGATTTCCTTTAGGATGGACTGGTTGGATCTCCCTGCAGTCCAAGGGACTCTCGAGAATCTTCTCCAACACCACAGTTCAAAAGCATCAACTCCTTGGCACTCAGCTTTCTTTATAGTTCAACTCTCACATCCATACATGACTACTGGAAAAAACATAGCTTTGACTAGACGGACCTTTGTTGGCAAAGTAATGTCTCTGCTTTTTAATATGCTGTCTAGGTTGATCATAGTTTTTCTTCCAAGGAGCAAGCATCTTTTAATTTGACGGCCGTAGTCACCATCTGCAGTGATTTTGGAGCTCAAGAAAATAAAGTCTGTCACAGTTTCTTTTGTTTCACCATCTATTTGCCATGAAGTGATGGGACCAGATGCCATGATCTTAGTTTTCTGAATGTTGAGCTTTAAGCATCTCTGGATGCTTAGTATGTTGCTAAACAGGAACATGAAAAGCATCCTCATTTTATTATTCAGAATAACCCCTATTAAAATTTAGGATAAGTCAGATGCTGAAGATCAGTTTTTCACATACACATCGCATCTACCTTATAAAACTGTCTTTGATTCTTCAAAATTCCAGCACAAGATTTTCTCAGTTTCTCTTTTGTTCTGGTGCTTCCTTGAGTTTTCTCCTTTTTCTTCTTTGCAATGATAAATTTGTAAAGGCTGCATTGAAGGCCAGAACTAGAAAGTGTTTTGACCAGAAGTCTAAACTATTTCTTTACAGTACTCCTCTGACTCTGAATTCCTTGAGAGCAGTTCCCATGCCTTGCTTACCCTTTATCTCCAATTTCCAGTACACTGCTTGAAAAGGACTAGGTTTTCAATAAAACAGTACAAATTAGCATATGATTTACTTCTTCAGTTATGCATCAGGGATTTGATCGGTTTTTACATATAAACACACTTAAGTAAATGACTTTGGAAAAAGTTCTTCAAATCAATCATTGTGACTTGGTCTTTTTTTGTTTGCTGTTTGTTTTGTATTTTTTTTCTTAAGGATTAGGTCTGATAATATCCTCAGTCCTATTCATCTCTGACATTTGATGAGGTAGTAAACTAAAACTGAGTAAATCTCACACCAAATGATAGCAGCTACCCACTTACAAATCCAAGATTGTCAGAGGTAAAAGAAGTCATTCTTGGATATCCAATTCATACAAAATACAATATGGACTCCAAAAGAGTATATTGGTTGATGAAAAGGAAATGGCAAAACTTAGATAAAGCTAAATGATGTTATATGTGTAATATTAATCAATCCTTTGGCACATAAAGATTTCTGGACTCAGGAATTGGTAACTTTTGTCATTAATTAAAGGACAGTTACACATATGGAGAGGGGAAATGTTGCTTAAAATTCTCGAATACATCAAACTGTAATTAAGTTGGTTTTCTACTGTTAGACTATAGCTGCAAATATCGTGAATTGTATCCCTCTCTTTCTTACCAGAAAGGGTTGCCTCCCTTGTTAAACATGCGCATCAGTGGTTTAATTATAATAAGACCCTCACACAAGCCCTATCATTTCTAGTTTCTAATCTAGTACCTTTAACATGCCAGCAAATGATAACTTACAAATAAGAATTTTTCTTTAAAATAGTAAAGAAAATTTTCCATTGAGTTCAGAGCAATATGCTTGTCAACCCTGAAGCTTTCTTTTGTCTCTAGAGATTCAAACAATCAGATTAACCATGTTTGATGTATTTAGGAAACTGTTCTTAGCTTTTCTTTGTTTTTTACTTCCAGGCAAGAAACTCGTTTTAACCTGCTTACTTTAAATTTCAGAATACTACTAAATAGTGCTTTCTGGCAGCATGGAGATCTAAATATCCCCTGAAGACTACTACTGATAAGATTTTAAATAGCTGGTATGATGCTGGGCAGAGAAGGCAATGGCACCCTACTCCAGTACTCTTGCCTGGAAAATCCCATGGACAGAGGAGCCTGGTAGGCTGCAGTCCATGGGGTCGTTGGGAGTCAGACACGACTGAGCGACTTCACTTTCACTTTTCACTTTCATGCATTGGAGAAGGAAATGGCAACCCACTCTAGTGTTCTTGCCTGGAGAATCCCAGGGATGGGGGAGCCTGGTGGGCTGCCGTCTATGGGGTCGCACAGAGTCGGACACCTGAAGCGACTTAGCAGCAGCAGCGGCAGCATGATGCTGGGAAAGACTGAAGGCAGGAAGAGAAGGGGACGACAGAGGGCAAGATGGTTGGATGGCATCACTGACTCAATGGACAGGAGTTTGAGCAAGCTCCAGGAGGTGGTACAGGACAGGGAAGCCTGGCGTGCCACAGTCCATGGGGTCACAAAGAGTTGGACACCACCGAGCGAATGAACAACAGTAAAAAGAAACGCTGATTTGCTGGGCTGCAGAACAACTCAGAAATACTAGGTCAAATGAGACGTGAAAGTTAGAAATCAAGGAATAAAATGGTCATGTCAGCTTTTAATGTGAAATTATCTTCCAAAAACCAGTAAACTTGAGCCTAGAACTTGTCAAGGTGAGGGTCCATTAGCATAGACCGTTACACTGAGCTAGAACTCCACACAGCTATCATTTCAACACAAAAGTAAATGATCAACTAGCTGGCTGTGCAGGATGTAAACATTCAATTAATCTCTGCATCTCTTGAGCTTGTGTTAAATGTTAGAGGTGGAAATAAGCCCGGAACATCTGGAAGCTGAACTGGACCTCTATGAGTTTACTGTGAACCTTCCTGTGACCTGCGTAGTCTAAAATTTCTCAGCAAATCTATTTTAAAATGATTCTGACTTGAAAATACTTCTAGGGCCTCAAACAGCTCTCACAGACAAAGTTTGAAGGAAAATGACCTGCATACACACACATGTGTACAGACAGCACAGTGCATAAAGGTACATGATGCGATGTGTGAAACCAGGAAGGAAAAATGAAGTATAATAAAAACTACAAGGGCTTCTGACATACAACGACTGAGACAGACACAAAACAAGTATGTCCAAAGTGCGTCAATATCTTAAAAATACAAGCAAAATCAGGCTATGAAAGTTGTCCACATAGTTTTAAAATAAAAAGACATTCTACGTGCAAAACTAAATGACTGAACATTCAAAACTTCATTGGAAGTGATTAACCAGCAGATTAGACTCAGCTGAGGTGACAATTAGTGAAGTTGAAAACAGAATCAAAAGAAAAATCTAGAATACACCCCAGAAATAAAAGACATGGATAATATGACATAGAGTTTACAAAATCTACACGATAATTAGGGGACATAGAACATACATCTAATGCTAATTCCAAAAAGAGAACACAGGGAGAATGGAGCAAATAAATAATCACAAATACATTACAATAGAGTTAGAGTATCATTCTGTGAGTCACTAATTAATAATTAATCCAGGAAATTGTTATCAATGTCAACATCACACAGAGAGCCATTTATTTGTAACATATCTCCTTGTGGAAATACCCTTTGGTATAGAAGTTTTTGGCACTTCATGATGCAAAAAGAAAACCTAAATCAAATCAAACCTTTAAATCAACCACTGAGTTTATAAGAAATACAGGGAAGAGAAGAAAATGAAATTCTATACATGGTGACATCCATAAATACATTTTCAATGGAAAAAGAGAGAACAGAGATATACAGATTAAAAGACACATAAAATACATATCAACCCAATGTAACACATGAATCTTATCTAAATTTAATTCTAGAGGAACAACATAAAAAATGAGTTCACATATAATAAGGGGAACACGACCCTGCTAGCAAAATTAAAGATACTTTTATCTTTGCATACAGCAGCAACGCCCCTTTTATAAATATATACCAAAGATAAACTAGTAAAAATACAAAAAGATATATACCCAATGTCATTAATTATAAGAATGATTTTAAAAGCATTGATCGGAAATAGCACAAATATGTGTCAATATTAGAATGCTTAGTAGCATATTAAGACAATAAAGTACTGTCCAGTTATAAAAAGGAATGGATATTTCTATACATGACTATAAAGTGATACCTAGAATATAGTGCTTAAAAAACAAAATAAAAACCAGAAAAGAAAATATTGTATGCTACAAATTACCTAGGAAGGACATGAATATATACATATGATTTTTATACTATATGTATCTATTGTATATTAAAAATAGATAAAGTAGACTATGTAAGTGACAAAATATAAGTAGTATTGCTTATAAGTGAAAGTGAAAGTCACTCAGTCATGTCCAACTCTTTGCCAGCCCATGGACTATAGAGTCCATGGAATTCTTTAGGCCAGAATACTGGAGTGGGTAGCCTTTCCCTTCTCCAGGGGATCTTCCCAACCCAGGGATCGAACCCAGATCTCCCACACTGCAGGTGGATTCTTTACCAGCTGAGCCACAAGGGAAGTCCTATATGCATATATTATATATTAAAAATAAAGTAGACTATTTAAGTGACAAAATATGAGTAGTATTGCTTATATAGTCAAGTATATTAAAAAATGAAAGGCTAAATAAGGTTTTTTTTTTTAAATGACAACTATTGGGGTTCTTGGATAAAGAAAACAGAATTTAAAGTTGTTTGCATAGTCTTTGGTTAGTAGATTCAACTTTGGGAACATGTTACAATAAATGAAAAAGTAATCGATCTCTAAACTCCAAAGTAAAATGGAACACATGAATGAACATATATATCCAGTTAGTTATAACCATGGAGAAGGCAATGGCAACCCACTCCAGTACTTTGCCTGGAAAATCCCATGGACAGAGGAGCCTGGTAGGCTGCAGTCCATGGGGTCACTACGAGTCAGACACAACTGAGCAACTTCACTTTCACTTTTCACTTTCATGCATTGGAGAAGGAAATGGCAACCCACTCCAGTGTTCTTGCCTGGAGAATCTCAGGGACGGGGGAGCCTGGTGGCTGCCGTCTATGGGGTCACACAGAGTCAGACACAACTGAAGTGACTTAGTAGCAGCAGCAGTTATAACCACAGAGTAATGAATGATTTCAAGATATTTAAATCATGATAATTTGACCCCCCAAAAAACTGCAACTATTTTAAACTATTTTCAGTCGTCAAATTCTTGATGGTAGTTAATATTGTTATTCTGAGACTGTTACATGTGTATTGTACATAAAGTGAAAAATTATGTCATCTGTGATATGCTTATTATTATTCCAGGAATTGCAAAATGGGAAAACAGAGATACAAATGCAAGATGGAAGAGGTTAATATAAATCCCAGTCCTGATTGTTAATGAGTGTATCAGTGAAAATTTATTCTGTATTTTCTATAAAGTGAAAGTTGCTCAGTTGTGTCCAACTTTTTTCAACCCCATGGACTATACAGTCCATGGAATTCTCCAGGCCAGAATACCGGAGTGGGTAGCCGTTCCCTTCTCCAGGGGATCTTCCCAACCCAGGGATTGAACCCATGTCTCCTGCATTGCAGGCGGATTCTTTACCAGCTGAGCCACAAGGGAAGCCCATGTTTTATATAAATATATATAATTATTATGTGTGCTGTGCTTAGTCGCTCAGTCATGTCCAACTCTTTGCAACCCCATGGACTGTAGCCTGCCAGGCTCCTCTGTCCTGAGGATTCTCCAGGCAAGAATCCTGGAGTGGGTTGCCATGCCCTTCTCACATAATTATTATACATAACTATATACAAAAGTACTTATAGAAATATATAGTTCTAGCCTAGCTTTGTTAAATAACAGGAGCAGGAGTAATGAAAACCCCAGTAGCAAAGATTGCTCCAACAACATAAATGGCCTTCAAATACATTTTCCCACTCAAGGGAACAAGAATTGTTAAAATGGAACAATTTAACCATCAATAAAAATATTATAACTTCAATATTGCCTATTGAAGAATGGTAGTGAACTACCTGTCTAATTTTAAATTTTGTTGTGTTTTAATATTTCTTTTTTTAATCAGATTTTAAAACTAGTAATATTATGGTCAATTACTTTACCCCTTAACAAATTATGTGCTTAGTCACTCAGTCATGTCCGACTCTTTGCAACCTCTTGAATTGTAGCCCACCAGATTCCTCTGTCCATGGGGATTCTCCAGGCAAGAATACTAGAGTTGGTAGCCATGCCTTTCTCTAGGGGTTTTTCCCAACTCAAGGATCAAGCCCAGGTCTCCCGCATTGCAGGCAGATCCTTTACCATCTGAGCCACCAGGGAAGCCCTTAACAAATAATAGAGACCATTTAAAGAAAAGGTGTGCATTTTGGCAAACTTGTTTTTCTCTTAAGTACAAGCAATGTACTTGTTAGTCATGGGCAATACAAATCACATTAAACATGCTTATATGTCAGGCAATTATCTTTAAAATGAATGTTTTTACACTTCTCAGAATCTTCACCCTTAATGACAGCCAGTGAAGAATATGCTTTACATTTTTATATATTTGAAAAGTGTATTTTTACTAGAGAAAATTGTATTCAATTTTAAGAAACAAAATTGAATACAATTTTATTTCTAAGGAAAGCAGCTTAAAAACAATACTTCAGTATTAATTTACTATTAAGATAAATTTATATTAGGCTATTATGCAACAAAGAGTTTCAGTCATTTAATTTCTTAAAAATTCCAGTAGGTACATTTAAATTAAAACTTTATGGAAAAAATAAGATATAGAAGATTAACTTTAAAAATATTTATTTTGGGTAGATTTGTATCTGCTTTTACTGCACATGAAGTAAACATTCTGGATCCTGCAGGACGTATCAAATTAACCTTCCCTTTCTCCCCAGCTCCCTTCCAGGGTCACTAGCACTTCACGCCCCCTCATTCTCAGCACTTTTACAGTACAAATTAATTACAGCTGTAGACATCCTCTTGCCCTGAAAACAATGATCAGGTTTAACATTTAAGGGACACACAATCTGATTCCATTGTCTTGGCATTTTTTTTTCTAGTTATGAAGATATTACTTCCAAGAACGAAAGAGTGTTTCATTACAAAAGTAGAGAGTATCAGCCCCTCAGTCTTGTCCGACACTTTGTGACCCCTTGGACTGTAGCCTGCCAGGCTCCTCTGTCCATGGAATTCTCCAGGCAAGAATACTGGAGCGCTTGCCATCCCCTTCTCCAGGGGATCGTCCCCACCCAGGGATTGAACCTGGGCCTACCTCCACTGCAGGCATATCCTTTACTATCTGCGCCACCAGGGGAACCCTTCAAGAATGAAAACACACTCTACTACTTTGGAAGAAGTTCTCACAGCTAATGAAACATCCTTGAGTGTGTGTTGATGTTAACTCAATCCTTTCCTTCACTTGATAATTCTCTTTTAGAGTCCATTTTTCACGGTCTCTGTTCCCAGAATCAAAATTCTGTAACATTCATTTGCCCTTTCTTCACTCACCAGAGAGCTTTCACTCCCTTTTCCAGACTCATGCTAGTTATTTTTTTTTTCTCACTCTCTTTCTCCCTTATATAAAATTTTCATGCATTTTATATTCTTTCTTCCAGAAATTTTTTTCTGTTAAACTATTAATGCTCTGGCAATCTGCACTAGCTGGCTCTCCCAAAGAAAATAATAAGCATATTCTTTTAATTGGTCTGTTTAGAGTGATCAAGACAAAACTGGCTCCAGTGTTAACATTCCTTCTTTCCTTGGACTGGACAAATTATTTCCAAATCTCTATTTCCAAATAAACCTAAAATTAATATTCTGATTATTCCAATCATTTATCAAGAGACAGTATATCTCTATGAATAATAAATGACTTGTTAAATAGTTCAGCTTTGTATTACAGAATTAAGCACAAAATTATCCCGTTTCTTAGCTGTCCAGATTTTGCCCAAGTCCATAAAGTACAAAGCAAAATGGAAAGTTGGCCATCACGCATGGGGAGAGAGCCAAGCCAGACAGTTTGGGTCAAAAAAGTAAAAATTTTACCCAAAGCTTAAATATTAGAAGTTATTCACAGCTGCAGATAATTTGTATTGTATGAGTTCTAACAATATGGTGCTGAGTGTGGCTCTCTCCTAATTATCTGGTTTGGCTGCCTCTGCGGACCAGCTTTACAGATTTACTTCCAATGTTCCATTTCACCTTGTGCTGGCAACACAAAGAGATTTCAGTAAAATATCAATAAATCCATTTCAGTGGACAAGTCTTCCTTCTGTTGAATGGTACTAGACTGTGTACAAGGCTCTGGCCGGCTGTTACTTTCATAGTCGATCCAGCATGTTCAGATTTGGGGGTCAAGAAGTCTTGGATCTTTGGCTGACACCGCGGGAGAAGAATTTGATTCTGTTCCTCATTACACTGGGTTGTGTACTTTGTTACATTAATCTTTAACCTTGGAAATGAAACAACAGAAATTAATACAACTGCACATAATCCTAAAAGCATTACAAAACAGGAGAGACCTATTTACCTTAAGAGGCTCTGACCAGACATTTAGGAACCCAGCAACTTGGGGATTCTTATTTCCAAATGGTATGTGTGTGTTTATATGTCATCATAACAACTCACATGTGCAGAAATGTGACTTTCTTTCTAATGAAGAAACTCAGCTTCCAAGTGACTTCAGTTTTGACCTCTACTTCCACTCATGACAGAAAGCTCTTATTAATATTTTTCCCAGTTAAGGTAACTCAGTAAATTCCAGGTTGAAACTTTAGATTCTCTTGGTTGATATCCAAATCTGAAATCCACATGTCTGCACAGCTCCAAAGCTCGTGCTCCCCGGACACCACCCTGCCTCATTCTGTGGAGCAAGTGGTCCCATCAGCCTCTGTTTTACAAGCTGGCCCCATGGAACATAAGCCTGAAAAATCTGCGCTCAAATTTCTCCAGATTTCCTTCTCCTTTCCTTTTCTCTAGGAGTTACCTAAATCACAGAGAGCAAGAGATAAGGAGAGGCAGTCTAGTAAAAGGTGTGTGACTTGCATTTCTCCTGCATGGAGAGCTCCTTTAGGTATTGCTGTTTGGTGGCCTGACATAGTACATCACTGATGATTTTCGGTATTTTGGTATGGGCTTAGCAACATCACTTTCCCAGGTGGCGCAAATGGTAAAGAATTAGCCTGTCAATGCAGGAGTCTCAAGAAAACACAGGCTCAAGCCCTGGGTCAGGAAGATCCCTGGAGGAGGGAATAGCAACCCACCCCAGTATTGTTGCCTGGAGAATCCCATGGACAGAGGAGCCTGGTGGGCTTATAGTCCATGGGGTCACAAAAGAGTCAGCCAGGACTGGGCACATATTCATGGTGAGTATCACCACTCCCTTATGGCTGCTTGTCTGGACCAGTCATACATTATACATTTTCTCGTTTGGCTTCAAGGTCTCATCTAAGGATTTCTTCTCCCCTTTATGGGGTTTAGGAACTTCTTGGCTACTTTGAGCTCACACCCTTGGACTATGATGAATTCTATGAGACTATCTCTGAGTCCATTTGCCTAATCACCATCTCTCAGCTGTTGCTAGTTTAAACAGATTTTATGTTTTGCCTCTTGTGATCTGGAAGGCCAGGTCCAAAACGTCTAGTCTATGAGCCCCTCAAATCTAACACCTCACTCAAAGGCCTTCTTAACCTACTAGTATTGACACCAGTCTAGATACCCTCAGAACCATCTCTTCTAACCTACTACAACTAACTGTTCTTTCTTTCAAGGTACAGCAATTCGTCTTTTGTATAGAAGCCTATGCTCCATACTCTGGACTCGGCTCACCATTTTTAAAGCATAGCTTTTTAAAATCACAGAAAATCCTTTCTTCTTTCTACAAAGCCTGGCTCTAAGGAATCAAAATATATTTGTCTTTGCAACGGCTGTTGCAAACTCAAATCTGAGAAACACCTTACAAATGTACATAGACTTCTCTGTGAAAGAATTGATCAACCATCCCTTTAAGAAAAACATACACAGAAAAGAACACCTTTGACTACTTTAGCCACCTGATGCCAAGAGCCAACTCATTGGAAAAGATCCTGATCCTGGAAAAGACTGAGGACAGGAAGAGAAGGGGGCAATACAGGATGAGATGTTTGGGTGGCATCACCGACTCAACAGACATGAGTGTGAGCAAGCTCCGGGAGTTGGTGATGGACAGGGAAGCCTGGCGTGCTGCAGCCCATGGGGTCACGAAGAGTCAGACATGACTCAGTGACTGAACAATAACCATAAGAAATTGGGGTAAAAGAAACTGTAAAAATTATTTCAGGTTGTGTGGGGCAGAAGAGGACCTCGTTTCATTTCTGTGAAGGGCTGGTATCAGCCGCAACCCTCCCCTCCAGATAAGGGCAGTCTGCGTCTGCAACCTGCCCCGGCCTCTCAGAGGCAGAGTACGGTTTCCCCAACTCACTGGTACTAGTCTTCACTTTGAGACCTGCTTCCTCCAGCAGAAAACAGTAGAAGCTTCAGTTATTTCTTCTTGTACTTCTGTCGCTGTCAGGAAGCCTCTCTCCCTGGGTGGCCGCTCCAACTGCAGACAGACCTCAGAATGCAGATTATTCATGGATCACACCTGTGAGCCCAACCCCTGAGCAGGCTTCAAACCCAGACAGATACACACTTTGAAGGAGAAACCACAACTGAGCCTCGGCAAGATCAGCTGACCGCCAGCTGACACATGGATGCACAAGAAATAAACACTTAACTGCTATATGCTCTTGGAGAGGCTTGGGGGCTGGTTAAGCAGGCTGACGAGTCTATTTAGAACTGAGAAATATGGATATTGTTTTCCTTGTGTTGTACCAACAAGTAGAGATTTAACAGCACAATAAAACTGAGGAAATCAGGATTTTTATAAAACAGTTTTCTTGCCTGGAGAATCTCATGGACAGAGGAGCCTGGTAGGCTACAGTCCATGGGGTTGCAGAGTCGGACAAGACTGAGCAACTTTCACTTCTTGCTTTTGAGTGAAATAAGCAGTCTCTCAAAGGGTATTCAAAGGAGGTGCTACAGTCAAATTGTCCGTTAAAGGGAGAAATGTCTTTTTTTTAAATTGCAGACAAAATTCCTATGGCCTATGCTTCCCACCAACCTCCTTGTCTCAACTGGACTCATTAATGCCTCTAAACCTACCTGGAGCATCCACTCTCATCACCACTTACTCCTTTCTAGTCTATTCCTCATGCTAACATGGGCTTCCCAGGTGGCTATAGTGGTAAAGAACCCATCTGCCAATGTAGGAGACATTGGAGATGCGGATTCAATCCCTGAGCCAGAAAGATCCCCTGGAGAAGGGCATGTCAACCCATTCTAGTATTCTTGACTGGAGAATCCTATGGACAGGGGAGCCTGGAGGGCTACAGTCCATGGACTTGCAAAGAGTTGGACATCACCGAAGCAACTTAGCACACACGCATGCATGCAAACCTGTTCAATGAGAATATGACCATGTTGCTCCACAGCTTAAAATCCTTCAGCACTTTCCCATTTGCTTTAGGGGAAAGACCAAACTGAAACCTGTCCTTTAAGGATCAGCATCTTCTGGCCTCATGCTGCCTCTCCAGGCTTGGCTCTTGAGCTCAGCCATGCTCAGTGCAGATGAGCCAGGATAATCACTGTCAGTTCCTTGAACAGATCTTGTCTTTTTCTGACTCATAGGCTTCACTCACCACTAGCCAGAAACTTCTTGCCAGTAGGGGAGCAAGTTCCTTGATTCCACTGCTGTTTCCTTAGCCCTGATGCAAAGAACCAACTCATCGGAAAATGATGCTGGGAAAGATTGAAGGGAAAAGGACAAAGGAGCAGCAGAGGATGAGATGGTTGGATGGCATTACCAGCTCAATGGACATGCATTTGAGCAAACTCCAGGAGATAGTGGAGGACAGAGGAGCCTGACATGCTGCAGTCCATGGGTCCACAAAGAGTCAGACACATTAGCGACTGAATAATAACTCCTTAGTCCAGATTCCTGTTGAAAACAGAAAGAAAGAAAGTGAAGTCACTCAGTTGTGTCCGACTCTTTGCGACCCCATGGGCTGTAGCCTGCCAGGCTCCTCCGTCCATGGGATTTTCCAGGCAAGGATACTGCAGTGGGTTGCCATTTCCTCCTCCAGGGGATCTTTTTGACCCAGAGATCAAACCTGGGTCTCCCACACTGAGAGTAGACTCTTTACCATTTGCGCCACCAGGGAAGCCCAGAACTTGAGACAAAAGTTTGGGTGAAGTTAGGTTACCTGGGCAAGATTCCAACAGTAAGAGAAGGAGCAGCAAGAGTAAGAGGTAGAAAATGGAAAGTAGGCTATGCTCTGAACCAACCATGTTCCTTTCAAACTTCATACGTTGAGGCCCTAACCCCGAGTGTGACAGCACCCCGAGATTGAGTCTTTGAGAGGTGATTAGATTCAGATGAGGTCATGGAGATGGGGCTCCTTATGGTGGGGTTGGTGACCCCTTATGGTGGGGTTATAAGGAGAGACACCAGGGACCTTGCTTCCTTTCTCTCTCCACGTGGTGAGGACACAGCCAGAAGAGGGCCACCTGAAGCCGAGGTATACTCCCTCACTGGGGAGTCAGACCAGCCACACCTTTGGGTTGGGCTTCTCAGCCTCCAGAACTGGGAAAAAAAAATAAATTGCCATTGCTTAAGTCAGCCAGTATATAGTCTTTTGTCATGGCAACCTAAGTCGACAGATAATTTTTAATTACTGAAAATCTGGAATGTTTTCAATATACATATAACAATATTCTCCTTCTTATTGGACATTTTTAGTCTTGTTTAAGAAATCCTGCCCTGACATGCGCTTCCCTGGTGGCTCAGACTGTAAACAATTCAACTGCAGTCCAGGACACCTGGATTCGATCCCTGGGTTGGGAAGATCCCCTGGAGAAGGGAATAGCTACCCACTCCAGTATTCCTGCCTGGAGAATCCCACGGACAGAGGAGCCTGGCAGGCTACAGTCCACGGGGTCACAAAGAGTTAGACACAACTGAAGCGAGTTAGCACAACACATATAACATTTAAATAAAATGTTCAAAACAGTACAAATGAACCTGGAGGACATTGTGCTAAAAGAAATAAGTCAGTCATAGAAGGACAAATACTGTTTCTACCTAGATGAAGAATCTAAAATAGTCAAACTTACAGAAGCAAGAATCGAATAGTGGTTCCAGGAGATGGGCAGGGGTGTGGGAGAAATGGGAGCTGCTGTTCAATGGCTATAAAGTTTCATCTTGCTCGATGAATAAGTTCTAGAGATCTGCCGTGTAACCTAGTACCTACCATTGACAATATGCTATTGTGCACTTTAAAACTTGTTAAGAGGTAAATCTCGTGTTAAGTGTTCATGTGTGTGTGCTCCATCATTCAGTTGTGTCTGACTCTTTGTGACCCCATGGACTATAGTCTACCAGGCTCCTCTGTCCTTGGGTTTTTTTCAGGCAAGAATACTAGAGTGGGTAGCATTTTCTCCTCCATAGAACCTTCGTGACCCAGGGATCAAACCCGCATCTCCTGCAGTGGCAGGTGATTCTTTACCACCGAGCCGCCTGGGAAGCCCATAAGTGTTCTTACACCAGAAAAAACAAAAGGGAGGGGGAGACATAAGAACACCCAGAAAGATGTGGGAAATACCCGTTCTTTTGATGCTGGTGTTTGTCTGTGTCCAAACTCATCAATTTGTACACATTAAATAAGTTTGGCTCTTTGTGTATCAATTATTTCTATGAAAAGCGTTAAAATTGTATAAATTATTTACGGTTTACCTTTAAGAGAGAACCAAATATATTAGCAGTTGCTTTTTAAAATAAAAGATGATAACCCTGAAATGATATAGATACTGTGGGGCTAAAGAGAAAAAAAAAAAAAGGCAGGTAATTTAAGGGCTAATGTATAAAACAAAACACTTGGAAAGAGAATTTCAGAAGTACATTTTTGCCTATAGATGTAAAAATTTCATGATGGCATTTACCTTAAAACCAAAGAAGACACTGGGCTCTTGCTAGTTCTGAAGCCAGACCATCACTACTCCTCAGAAATGCTGTGATCAGGGACCTTGTCATTCCTTTGTGCAGTCTCAGCACAGTTTGGATTAGGAAAGAAGCATAGCCCATTGGGTAAGATGCTTTCCTGAGAAGAAGTTAATACATCTTCCAACAGTCCTTTGACATTTCTTTTTGATAGAGTACGATTCTCAGCTGAAAAGACTTAACACGTCTTTTTTTGTAATCTCCAAATGTTTCATCACCTCTTCAGGTGATGAATTGTATTCAGATATAGTGGCCATAAGGGTAAGTCTAAGGGCCCAGAAATAATGCAAAGTTTGGTTCTTTTGAAAGAAGCTCTTAATATGGTGGTAATATATCCAGAGTCTGGTTTCAAGTGTACATCTGGAGCCCATTTTAAAGGATTAAGACAAGATGTTGCACACGATGTATATTTTTAAATTTTGCTATAAGTTAGTAAAAACATTAAAGGTCTACTCTGCCCTGTGTTAGGTAATTCACATGACACTGTAAATAATAGGATTGAGTGTATGAAATAAACACAGAGGAACTGTCTCAGGATCTTAAGAGAGCCCAATAAATAGCCCCCTTCTTTACCCCTTCTGGTAAAGAACCCGCTTGCCAATGCAGGAGATGTAAGAGACATGGGTTCGATCCCTGGGTTGAGAAGACCCCCTGGAGAAGGGCATGGCAACCCACTCAAGTATTGTTGCCTGGAAAACTCCATGGACAGAGGAGCCTGGGGGGCTACAGTCCCATAGGGTCATAAAGAGTGGGACAGGACTGAAGTGACGGAGCATGCACGCATGCAGGCTGCACTGCTGAATATGACAGCCACCAGCCACACAGGGCTACCGAGCTCCTGAGATGAGACATGCTGTTCACAGGTGGGATTTCAAAGATTGAGTACAAAAAAAAAAAAAAAGGAAGCTATCCCATCAATAGGTTTAATATTGACATATACTGAAATGACAATATTTGGTTTAAGTAAAATCTGTTTTAGAAAAGGCAGAGGAACCAGAGATCAAATTGCCAACATCTGCTGGATCATCGAAAAATCAAGAGAGTTCCAGAAAAACATCTATTTCTGCTTTATTGACTATGCCAAAGCCTTTGACTGTATGGATCACAATAAACTGTGGAAAATTCTTTAATAGATGGGAATACCAGATCACCTGACCTGCCTCTTGAGAAACCTATATGCAGGTCAGGAAGCAACAGTTAGAACTGGACATGGAACAGACTGATTTCAAATAGGAAAAGGAGTAATTCAAAGCTGTATATTGTCACCCTGCTTATTTAATTTATATGCACAGTACATCATGAGAAACTCTGGGCTGGAAGAAGCACAAGCTGGAATCAAGATTGCTGGGAGAAATATCAATAACCTCAGATATGCAGATGACACCACCCTTATGGCAGAAAATGAAGAAGAACTAAAGAGCCTCTTGATGAAAGTGAAAGAGGAGAGTGAAAAGGTTGGCTTAAAGCTCAACATTCAGAAAACGAAGATCATGGCATCTGGTCCCATCACTTCATGGGAAATAGATGGGGAAACAGTGGAAACAGTGTCAGACTTTATTTTTGGGGGCTTCAAAATCACTGCAGATGGTGACTGCAGCCATGAAATTAAAAGATGCTTACTCTTTGGAAGGAAAGTTATGACCAACCTAGATAGCATATTCAAAAGCAGAGACATTACTTTGCCAACAAAGGTCCATCTAGACAAGGCTATGGTTTTTCCAGTGGTCATGTATGGATGTGAGAGTTGGACTGTGAAGAAAGCTGAGCACCGAACAATTGATGCTTTTGAACTGTGGTGTTGGAGAAGACTCTTGAGAGTCCCTTGGAACTGCAAGGAGGTCCCACCAGTCCATCCTAAAGGAGATAAGTCCTGGGTGTTCATTGGAAGGATTGATGCTGAAGCTGAAACTCCAATACTTTGGCCACCTCATGCGAAGAGTTGACTCATTGGAAAAGACCCTGATGCTGGGAGGGATTGGGGGCAGGGAGAGAAGGGGACGACAGAGTATGAGATGGCTGGATGGCATCACTGACTCGATGGACGTGAGTTTGGGTAAACTCCAGGAGCTGGTGATGGACAGAGAGGCCTGGCATGCTGCGATTCATGGGGTCGCAAGGAGTCGGACACGACTGAATGACTTAACTGAACTGAACTGAAAATCTGTTTAAACCATCTGTTTCTTTTTACCTTTTGTGTGTGGCTACTAGACAGCTTAAAATTACATACACAGCATGCAGTGTACTTAAGGTATTTCTTCTGGACAGTGTTGCTCCAGAGCTTTCCCGTGAGATCAGTCTGAGTCAGGGCTCCAGCTAGGACCACACTGCCCTGGATTCTTCTGCTCTGTCCCTCCTCCCAGTGCTCTTCTCCAGGGAACACTCCTTCACTATGTCATGGAAACAGAACCCCCATCTCAGGGTCTCCTAGGAGCCAAACCTAAAACATGTGATGTCTTGTATGAGTTAAGTTTGTGGTGCTCTGTAAAGAAACAGTTATGATGTAAATTGTCAAGATAAAAATGTATGAATAAAACATAATGCAAATAAAGTAACTAGGACTAAGGCATCAAGAAAAGCTTCCCCACAGCATTAGGACACAATGCCAAGTGCACTGACATGAATATGGTTTTGGCCAGAGTGCTACAAAAACACTACTTAAATCAGACAGGTCTTATGTTGGGTCACACTCAATTAGCATGAATTAGGGAGAGATCTCAAATTGGGGAGAAATTTTTGTGTTTTACAGATGTCATTCCTGGGCTCAATATTTAAGATTATTGTTGTTTTGATGAACAAAAAAAAATCTGCACTTCTTTGGGCACTCATAGAATAAGATGGGACTAGGTTTTGAATTTTAAATAAGCTTAATTTTAAGGGTTTCTCAAACGTGATATCCACTGGCGAGTTTTAATCTTTTGATCAGTGTTTGTCCTAGGACAGCCTTTTGTTACTCCAAATGTTTATTTAAAAAATTTTTTTTCTAAATAATTCTTGTTCAACTCTATTATGCAGTGATAAAATATTGTTTAGGTATAAAAGGATAATGCATTTGTCATGAAAAAGCTGTTCTTAATAGAAGAAGTGTATCTGGTCACTATATTAAACAAGTGATGTTGCCAACAAGCCTTTCCCTGGTGGCCCAAGTGGTAAAGGATAAGACTGCCTGCATTACCTTGTATCACCACATGGTGGTGCTCTAATGCAAGGTTCAAAGGACAGAAATAAAATCTTCAGAAAAAATGTCAAAAGGCACACTGCAAATAAAAATGTTCAGGGAGAACTATTGTAAGCAACACAGATGCGACAACATTAGCCGTTTCTATTGGTGAGTTTATCCGTAATCTCACATATCACTTATCTAAAGAGGACTTCTTTTTAGGAGCTTGGACATAGGGCAACCTGCAGCTCGGTTCGACCCCCTGGTAAGAAGTGTCCAGGAAAGTCATGAGTGTGTGTGCACTTTCTTATTGGATCTGCCTTCATGTCAAACATATAAACAAACAAGCAGGAAACACACACACACACACACACACACACACACACTGCATCAGGAAATGCTACAGTAGGTCAAGGATTTACATAAATTTATAAAGCTTACAGCATGTTAGAGTTCACCCACAAAGGAACAAAAATCAGAAATACCTGTGGGTTGACAACAAAAATGGATGCCCGGAAACAGGAAGTAGGAGCCAGAAGAGCTGTGGAGGCTGTCGGGAGCGCTGGTGAAGACGGCAGCGGGCGGTAGAGGCCGTAACTATGGAGGTGGCACTGAGGGCGGCCGGGCCCCCAAATGGCTCAAGACAGACAATGCCGGCGACCAGTATGAAGGCGGCTGCGGCGGTGGCAGTGGCCGGCGGGGGCGGCGGGGAGAACGACGATGTCCCGCGTAAAACCCTGCCTTCCCAGTTGTTCACAGAAGGGGCCCAGGTGATGGCATGGTGGAAGCGGACCTTGTGGAGGCCTTGCAGGAGTTTGGCACAATCAGCTCTGTGGTGGTGATGCCTAAAAAGACACAAGCGTTGGTGGAGTTTGAAGACGTGCTGGGGCCTTGCAACGCCATGAACTAGGCAACCGACAACCAGATCTATCTGGTGGGCTGCGCAGCTTTTGTCTAGTCTGCCAGCTAGAAAATCTCCCGCTCCTGGGACTTGGATGACTCCTGGAGCGCCAACAGTGGCCTTCTCTTTACCATCCCGAACCCCATCTGTTCCATTACCATGGAAGTTCTTTATACTATCCGTAACCCTTGTGGTCCTGTCCAGAGCATTGTGATTTTACAGAAGAATGGCTTCCAGGCCATGGTGGACTTTATGCAGAGTGCCGGGAGAGCTAAGGCCTCACTCACTGGGCTGGTATGTATTCAGGCTATCGCAATCATAAGATAGAACACGCAAAGCCTACATGCTTCACCGTGTTCAAGAATGATCAGGATACTTGCGACCACACAAACCCCAATCTCAGTGGACAAGGTAATCCCTACGGCCGCTTGAGTCTGAACACACCCACCTTGCCTTCACTTGACCAGTGCACTTCATAGTCCTGGGCTCAGGATTATGCCATGCTCTTGGGCTCCCTGTGGACACAGGAGGGCCTTGGGGAATCAGCTCTTGGAGAATGCACTCTCATAGAAAAGGGTGAAAGAGGGGCCACTAGGTACTCCAAATCTATGCCCTGACCAGTAACACTGAAGAAACTGAAGTTGAACGGTTCTATGAAGACCTACAAGACCTTTAAAACTAACACATACAAAAAGATGTGCTTTTCATTATAGGGGACTGGAATGGAAAAGTAGGAAGTCAAGAAACACCTGGAGTAACAGGAAAATCTGGCCTTGGAGTACTGAATGAAGAAGGGCAAAGGCTAACAGAGTTTTGCCAAGAGAAGGCACTGGTCATAGCAAGCACCCTCTTCCAACAACACAAGAGACGAATCTACACATGGACATCACCAGATGGTCAACACCGAAATCAGATTGATTATATTCTTTGCAGCCAAAGATGGAGAAGCTCTAAACAGTCAGCAAAAACAAGACCGGGAGCTGACTGTGGCTTGGGTCATAAACTCCTTATTGCCAAATTCAGGCTGAAATTGAAGAAAGTAAGGAAAACCACTAGACCATTCAGATATGACCTAAATCAAATCCCTTATGATTATACAGTGGAAGTGAGAAATAGATTTAAGGGACTAGGTCTGATAGAGTGCCTGATGAACTATGGATGGAGGTTAGTGACATTGTACAGGAGACAGGGATCAAGACCATCCCCCAGAAAAAGAAATGCAAAAAAGCAAAATGGCTGTCTGAGGAGACCTTACAAATGGCTATGAAAAGTAGAGAAGCGAAAAGCAAAGGAGAAAAGGAAAGATATACCCATTTGAATGCAGAGTTCCAAAGACTAGCAAGGAGAGATAAGAAAGCCTTCCTCAGCAATCAGTGCAAAAAAAATAGAGGAAAACAGTAGAATGAGAAAGACTAGAGATCTCTTCAAGAAAATTAGGGATTCCCAAGGGAACATTTCATGCAAAGATAGGCTCAATAAAGGACAGAAATGGTAGGGACCTAACAGAAGCAGAAGATATTAAGAAGAGGTGGCAAGAATACACAGAAGAGCTATACAAAAAAGATCTTCATGACCCAGATAATCACTATGGTGTGATCACTCACCTAGAGCCAGACATCCTGGAATGTGAAATCAAGTGGGCCTTAGGAAGCATCACTATGAACAAAGCTAGTGGAGGTGATGGAATTCCAGTTGAGCTATTTCAAATCCTAAAAGATGATGCTGTGAAAGTGCTGCATTCAATATGTCAGCAAATTTGGAAAACTCAGCAGTGGCCACAGGGCTAGAAAAGATCAGTTTTCATTTCAATCTCAAAGAAAGGCAATGCCAAAGAATGTTCAAACTACAGCACAATTGCACTCATCTCACATGCTAGTAAAGTAATGCTCAAAATTCTCCAAGCCAGGCTTCACCAATACCTGAACCATGAACTTCCAGATGTTCAAGCTGGTTTTAGAAAAGGCAGGGGAACCAGAGATGAAATTGCCAACATCTGCTGGATCATCGAAAAAGCAAGAGAGTTCCAGAAAAACATCTACTTCTGCTTTATTGAGTATGCCAAAACTTTGACTGTGTGGATCACAATAAACTGTAGAAATTCTTCAAGAGATGGGAATACCAGACCACCTGACCTGCCTCTTGAGAAACCTGTATGCAGGTCAGGAGGCAACAGTTAGAACTGGACATGGAACAACAGACTGGTGGTTGTTGTTTGTCAACAACAAGGAGTTATTGATGAAAAGGAGTTCGTCAAGGCTGTACACTGTCACCCTGCTTATTTAACTTATATGCAGAGTACATCATGAGAAACGCTGGGTTGGAAGAAGCACAGCTGGAATCAAGATTGCCGGGAGAAATATCAATAACCTCAGATATGCAGATGACACCACCCTTATGACAGAAAGTGACGAAGAACTACAGAGCCTCTTGATAAAAGTGAAAGAGGAGACTGAAAAAGTTGGCTTAAAGCTCAACATTCAGAAAACTGAGATCATGGCATCCAGTCCCATCACTTCATGGGAAATAGATGGGGAAACAGTGGAAACAGTGTCAGACTTTATTTTTTGGGCTCCAAAATCACTGCAGTTGGTGATTTCAGCCATGAAATTAAAAGACGCTTACTCCTTGGAAGGAAAGTTATGACCAACCTATACAGCATATTCAAAAGCAGAGACGTTACTTTGTCAACAAAGGTTCATCTAGTCAAGGCTATGGTTTTTCCGGTAGTCATGTATGGATGTGAGAATCAGACTATAAAGAAAGCTGAGTGCCCACAAATTGATGCTTTTGAACTGTGGTGTTGGAGAAGATTCTTGAGAGTCCCTTGGTCTGCAAGGAGGTCCAACCAGTCCATTCTAAAGGAGATCAGTCCTGGGAGTTCATTGGAAGGACCGATGTTGAGGCTGAGGCTCCAATTCTTTGGCCACCTGATGTGAAGAGCTAACTCATTTGAAAAGACCCTGATGCTGGGAAAGATTGAGGGCAGGAGGAGAAGGGGATGACAGAGGATGAGATGGTTGGATGGCATCACCAACTCAATGGACATGAATTTGGATAAACTCTGAACATTGGTGATGGACAGGGAGGCCTGGCGTGCTGTGGTTCATGGGGTCGCAAAGAGTCAGACACAACTGAGCGACTGAACTGAACTGAGGTCCTAGCTGCTGTTTGCGTCCCTTTGATGCAACTGAGGATGGAGGGTCAAGGCAGAGGCCTGGGTGGGGAACAGGGCCTCACAGAGCACAGGCCCTGGCGATGGCTTACAAACCAGTAGCAGCTCCCAGACGGGTTCAGCTGCTTACCTTCTGGGAGCCTTCATAGGGTCACTGACCCCATTCTCACTGGGCCAGGAATGGTCCTCTTGCTGTCCACTATTGACAGGGTCTGCTTGTTGGCAGGGGATGGGGGTGGGTTATGAGGGCTTCTGGGCCTTTGCAGCAGATCCTTTGAGCAAATTGACCTGTGGAGGTGAGATGGCTTGGACTACAGCGGAGCAGACATGCCTGGCCTCACTTGTAGAGAGCACGCAAAATCTCTGCAGGGGGCCCAGATGGACAACCCACTTCCTAGAATCTGTCAAGAACTGTTTGCCTTGGATAGGAAGGAGAGGTAGAGCATTGCCTTTGAAAAATAGAGGCACTTCCTCAGCCAAACCACCCATCTGAAGTTTTTGTCTTGGTCTGATTGGTTGGACTAGGCCATGGGCTGAGGGCGATGGCTGGTCGCTGACAACTCACTGGCCCTGGGAAGCCAGAGGCTCCTGTTCCTAGACAGGCCTGTCCTGCTTGCTCTTGCTGCTGGTGAGCCATGGGCCAGGTGGGCTAACCTCTTCCCCAGGACCCTCATAATGGGTGCTGTGGGGCAGGCTGTCCCCTCCAGAGATCAGAGGCAAATTGGTGACCAAGTGAATGTACCAGAGCAGGCAATGGCATTCCATGACTGCTAACAGAAACACAGCAACCAACCATTTCTTCTCCAAGGAACATAAATAGAAGATGCGCAGGCCAACATATTAAAAAGCAGAGACATTACCTCGCCAACAAAGATCCATCTAGTCAAAGCTATTGTTTTTTCCAGTAGTCATGTATGGATGCAGGAGTTGTACTATAAAGAAAGCTGAGCACTGAAGTATTGATGTTTTTGAACTGTGGTGTTGGAGAAGACTCTTGAGAGTCCCTTGGACTGCAAGGAGATCCAACCTGTCCATCCTAAAGGAGATGAGTCCTGAACATTCATTGGAAGGACTGATGTTGAAGCTGAAACTCCAGTACTCTGGCCACCTGATGCAAAGAACTGACTCATTTGGAAAGACACTGATGCTGTGAAAGATTGAAGGTGGGAGGAGAAGGGCATGACAGTGGATGAGATGGTTGGATGGCATCACCAACTCAATGGACATGAGTTTGGGTAAACTCCAAGGGCTGGTGATGGACAGGAAGGCCTGGCGCTCTGCAGTCCATGGGGTTGCAAAGAGTTGGACACGACTGACCGACTGAACTGAACTGAGACCACGAGGGGCTAGTGGCAGGGCCTGGCTGTGCATTGGTTTTGATGCCTCTCAGCTTTGGCTGCCCCCAGTCCTGGGGTCAAAAAAAAAAAAAGAGAGAGCTGATGAGGTGACCTGGAGTGAGGATGGTTCTTCGTCTCCCCCTCGGGAACCAGACTTCAGCGTCTCTGCCTCTGCAGATTGCTCACCAACACACAGGGTAGAAACCACTGGCTCTTGCTGAGAGAACACAACATGCAGCCTCCACCACGTCCCCAGAAACAGCTGCAGACTCGAGCTCACTGCATCAAGGATACCACCGCACTGCGCTCTAAGGAACAGCTACAAGCACAGAGACAGAGGCAGACAGAGACAAAGAGACGCAACATGGCGGTAGACACTGCATTTTCACTAAACATTTAAAAACAAAGTCAAAATCCAAGCAAACTTGAACCCAAAAATGTACACAGAAGTAGGAAACACAGAGAACAGAGCTCTCCCAGCCAGCCAGCAGCGCTCCTTAGGAGAACAATTCATAGACTGAAGTAGATTCCATGAGCCTCCAAGACAATGGGATCCTCTCCATTCCTTGCCACGTGGGTTTTGTTTTTGGTTTTTTTCCTTTTGTGTTTTGATTTTTTTTTTTTCTCCTGCAGTCATCGGCTGCCAACATAATCTGCACCAGCTGAAGATCAGAAACCAAAAAAAAAAAAAACCAAAACAGACCTAAAAGCAAACAGCTCAGAGGCACACAGTTACCTGCTGGCGGGTAACCAGGCGCACTCCCAAGGCCGAAAGTGCAGAACCACTGGCACACATCACAACCAGGACACACACGCAGACGCTGCACAGCCAGAAGCACCGCACTGCAGCACCCAATGTGGAGATACAACACGGAGGGACACTACTCACCTCGTACACCTTTATTTTCCACTTTTCTGATATCTTCTGAGGACAGAACGTCTGTGACCCATTTTGACTTAATCGAAACATTGACTTTTAAAAGAATTCTTAAAAAAAAAAAATTATAGCAGATGTGTACCTTACTTGTATTTATGACTGACTGTAAAACCATGTGATGCAGGGTTGCCGTGTATGTTCGGTGGGACGCCATCTTTCAGAACTGTGCTAACTTACTGTTGAAGCGTTCAATGGTAAGAAAATACAGATTTGGTTTTTGTGACAAAAAGAAAACAGGAAGTAGAATTATTTTTAATAGTTAAGAAAAGAGTTTTGGAATTTTAAAATTATATACCCAAGTAAATGTCCTTTTAAATATGTTGCTATATACAGTGTATGTATAAAGCAGAATGCCTGTCCTTCCTGATTATTTTTTGTACCATATTGTAAATTATATTATTTATTCTTTACCAATTTGGGGAATAAAAGGTGTTTGGTTATTTAATATAATAAACAAAAGCTGTTAAACTTCTTATGTTTAAATTTCCAGTTGAACTTGTAAATCTGTTTTTATTATTGTGCATAAATACAATACTAATACTTGGTCTAATAAAAAAAATATGTTGCTATAATAAAATATATGTATATATCTCAACAAGATAAGGCTTCAGAAAACTGTCCATATTAGGAAGTCCTTTATAAACACTCATGAAGGAAATACTAAAATGAACTGCTTCAAAAGCTATGAGGATGATGATCACTTGACATGGTCAAGTACTGTGTAAAAAACCAGAAGCCAGAAAAACTCAAAAGAAAGAATAGCCATGAAAACTCTGTTCTAAATTCTAGAAAATATGATGAGGAAGAAGACAATGAAACTACTTGTACCTTTCGCTTGCTCCGTTTGTGTCCTGCCAGGCTGTGGTAAATAAGATAGAACTGTGTTTAGAGAATGGTACCCAAAATGATCTAGTGTTTCTTTCAAGAAGATGCATGTAAATGGTTGTGCTCTTTGGCCTGAAGAAGTGTCTGAAAGGGTTGACGTTGCTGAAAATCTGCGTGTAAATAAATGGGAGAGATTCTTTTTGAGAAGACTGAGTTAGGAGGCGTGGCTTTAAATCTAAAACAGGCTGAAAATTGTGACGTTTGAGTCACTCCACATACAACCCTTGGCATTTGTGGATTCCTATTTGGGGTTTTAATATACGTGATGCATGAAATGTCTCCCCAAGCAAGCTGATGACAGTAAGCGGTTGCTGTTGTCATCTTGCGGCATTCAACACATACTGCATTGCAGTGACCCTAAAATGCAGGCTGGATTTAAAGTAACACACATGCCGGTTCCCTCCCTGCTGTTTTGGCGAATCTTGACCTCTGACGCTGCAGCCACGTGGAGTAAACAAACCTACAGGGGACACTTGTTGTTTGTCTTTTCAAAGCCACGTCTCTCCTGTCACCCTGGGCTCCTTAATGAGCCCTGAAAACAACTTCCCAGGGGCAGCAAACGATTCTTTTCAGTTCTTCCCAGAGGACAGGTTTATTTTTGTAACTATAGCAACCGCTGCTGTTTTCTTTCTGAGTTTTTAAGCTTCTTAGTATTATGGGTCTCTTTGCAAAGATATTGTAGACGCTTTCAGGTATTTCAAAATCTTGCCTTAAAAAGCCAGGCTTCGTTCATAAGAAATCTTTATTATAACTAAAGCTGGACTTTGTTATTCAGCATTTATTTGTATGTGTCTGTTGTCTCTCCTGGGAAACGCAGGCACGACTGGCAAATCCGCGGTCACTCTTGGATGCTGAAACCCATGTGTCCAGCAGATGTCGCTATTCTCATGCTTAACCAAAATTTGAGCCTAAGGGTTCTTCGAGTCTGGGGAAAAAACCACCTTAATTTGTTAGAAGGAATTATCACAAAACAGAAGTAAACATATGCAATCAAGTATAAAATTTCTTTTTATAATTGAAATTATAGAGACGGTTGGTTGGAAGGCGTCTTAGGAGAATCCCAGGGACGGGGGAGCCTGGTGGTCTGCTGTCTATGGGGTCGCACAGAGTCAGACACGACTGAAGTGACTTAGCATAGCATAGCATAGCATAGCATAGCATAGCATAGCAGCATTTTAAGAAAGTTACTGGTAGTTTATTTTCTACATCTCCGTTTACTCACCTATAAAGTTATTAACTCAAAACATTTGAAGCTGCTGTAAGTGTTACATGGGTTTCCCTGGTGGCTCAGATGGTAAAGAATCTGCCTGCAATGCAGGAGACCTGAGTTCGATCCCTGGTGTTGGGAAGATCCCCTGGAGAACGGAATGGCAACCCACGCCAGTATTCTTCCCTGGAAAATCCCATGGACAGAGGAGCCTAGTGGGCTACAGATCCATGGGGTCGCAGAGTCAAAACACTTGAAGTTGCCGTGTTACACAGTAACACATGTGATGATCCCAGGATGCCTTTTTCAAAGGCAAATTTGCTGTGCTTCAAAAGTAGGACTTGGAAGGCAAAGACAAATTATTAAGAACTCGACCCCTAAAACAGGCAGTAGTTTTAGCAATTTGAGAAACACAGTCTCAAAAAAATGATAGTTCCTTAATATTTTATTGGAAAAACTTTTTGACCCCATTGAAACCTACATTTTCAGTGCCTGTTTCAAAAAGCTTTTTGAAGTTTCTGAATTTTTGAAGTTTCTAACTCAGAGTTCAGGCTTCCCCTCCCTTGGTTACTAGCACAGCATCTTCTCTTTCCTGCCTGCTCCTGGTAACCAGAAGGTAATTCTTAAAGGGACTTGATCAGATTTGTAATTTTGATATATTAGGAAGCAATATGTAAGGCATATTCCACTCCTTTCTTTCATTTACTTTTTCGTGTGTTTCTTAGCAAACACTACTTATTTTAAGCCTGAGTCTGTGGTCTCATTTTCCAGGAAAAAGACAAAGAGTGCCAGAGGTATGAGTAACTGGTATCTCCTTTTAGGCCCATTTCATTATTTCCCCTTCACTGTCCAGGGCTGACCTGACCAGCCTTTGACTTCATTTCTCAGCTGCTTTTGTTCAGAAAGACTTGGGAATTCCCATAAGGATCACAAATTGAGTTCGTTTAGTCTCTGCGTAACCTTTTCCCTGGTTCTTACGTCTCTGTACCATTCTCCTTATAAAGTGGATGTCTTCTTTGCGTCTCGAGTCTAGATCACTCCAGGGAAGGTACCATGGTCCAAAGATCAGGTCAGATCGGGCCCTGACACTGCTACATCGATGCTGGACCTTTTTAGAGCCAGGTTTGTAAACGTGCAACTGGCATGGCAGGAGGACTCAAAATGATGGAGTCTATGCACAATTCTGGGAGCCACGAGATTCTGAAACATATAGGAGAAAACTGGAAAATTTCAACCCTAAATAGATGGAATCATATTATTTGTGAGAGTTTTAAAAGAAAGATAACATAGGAATGTTTCATAGGAGACATTCCTATGAAAAACCCTCAAGAAATGCCAAGCACCCATTTATAGGAAATAAGACCTCAAGGTATGATTACTATAACCTGAGCTCTTTGTGGGTTCCATCCTAGAAATACCAGACACCCTTAAAATACACAGGATGCTTGTGCTTAGTCACTCAGTCGTGTCCTACCTTTTGCAACTCCTTGGACTGTAACCTACCAGGTTCCTCTGTCCATGGAATTTCCCAGCAAGGACACTGGAGTCGGTTGCCATTTCCTCTAGGGGATCTTCCCAACCCAGGGATCGAACTCACGTCTCTGGTGGCTCCTGCATCACAGGCAGATTCTTTACCCGAAGAGCCACTAGGGCTTTAAATACACAGGGTACTCCACATAAAAGCCCTGAACTCCAATAAACTCTGCCTGACCCACATAAAAGAGATTCAGAATCTCTTCCCTGAAGCAATATATTTTATTGAAATTAACTCTTCTTTAATGTTTGAGTGACTGAACATGTACCAAAATGGAGATAGTTCCTCTAAGTGATCCTAGAATACCAAAGTCAGAGGCTTGAGAAATTATTTTTAATTGAAAGAAAAATAACAGGAGATATATATATATATATATATTTCCTCCAAAAGAGCCTGGAATACAATTAAAATAATTTTCTGAATTTTAATTGAAGTGCAAACAGTGTTCAGAGATTCAAAGTCCTAACAATTGTCTGTTTGAACTCCTTTAAATGAATTTGACAATTGATATATGCCTGAATTAATATTATTATGTAGTATAGTATATAACAGATATATATTTACATATATAATTATTAATAAAATTAATGGTTTCTCCTTCCATCCAGTGAAATGTCCTAGAGGCAACATCATCTCAGATGGGACCAGCTTAATATGTAAATTAAAGCCCAGATTATAGTTTCTAAAATTAACTTTCCATGGAAAGGAGGCAAGATTTTTTGGAAAGATAACTGATTCTATGTCTAGGAAAGGAAGATATAAAAGAACGCAGAACTTCTTTATCAGAAACCAGGGTTTTATTCAAGGGTTAGTGAAATCAGATCAAGAGAACTCTTTGTCATCTGAGCCACCAGGGAACCCAAACTTCTGCAGACTTCTGTGAGCAAACAGAATTACATCCATCCTGTGTTGAAATTAGGAAGGAACTGTCATAATAACTAAAAAGCTTTAAAGTGTTTCTTCAGAGAGATGAGAATCTAAATTTATTCCCTTAGGAAAACTCTCTAGAAGCAAATAACCTAATTAACTGGACTATTAACTGACTTTTGTAATTGGGTTAGCACCTTTTAACCCTAGGGACATTTGGAAGTAAATATAGGTATTTTTGTGAAAATTATAATACAGCATTGATATTTTTTTGCATTACTAATGGATAAAAGAATCTGACCTATTACACTGATAGCCTGGAATCTAATCTGAGATATGCAATCAAGGACTTTACTTAGATGCAACCTTACATTTAATTTTTAAAAGTTTTTGTTAGAGTATAATTGCTTTACAATGTTGTGCTACTTTCTGCTGTACAACAACGTGAATCAGCTGGATGTATACATAGCTCCCCTCCTTCTTGAGCCTCTCTCCCATGCCCCTCCACAATCCCAACCATCCAGGTCATCAGGGGCACCAAGCTAGGCTCGCTGCACAATGCTAAGCTTCCCCTAGCTATTGATTAATGTGTTAGTCATTTAGTCCTGTCTGACTCTTTGTGACCCTATAGACGGCAGCCCGCCAGGCTCCTCTGTCCATGAAATTCTCCAGGCAAGAATACTGGAGTGGGCTGCCATTTCCTTCTCCAGGGGACCTTCCCAACCCAGGAATTGGTATCCCGCATTGCAGGCAGATTCTTTACTGTAATGTATTTTACATAGTGTATTTAAGTCAATGCTAGTCTCTCAATTTATCCACCCTCCCTGTCCCCCGAAACTTTACATTTTATAATTCAGTATTAAAACATATGAAGCTGAAACTCCAATACTTTGGCCACCTGATGCAAAGAGCTGACTCATTTGAAAAGACCCTGATGCTGGGAGGGATTGGGGGCAAGAGGAGAAGGGGACAACAGAGGATGAGGTGGCTGGATGGCATCATTGACTCGATGGACGTGAGTCTGAGTGAACTCCGGGAGTTGGTGATGGACAGGGAGGCCTGGCGTGCAGCGATTCATGGGGTCGCAAAGAGTCGGACATGACTGAGCAACTGAACTGAACTTCATGGGGTCGCAAAGAGTCGGACACGACTGAGCGACTGATCTGAAGTTCAGTTGCTCAGTCATATCTGACTCTTTGCGACCCCATGAATCGCAGCACGCCAGGCCTCCCTGTCCATCACCAACTCCCAGAGTTCACTCAGACTCACGTCCATCGAGTCAATGATGCCATCCAGCCACCTCATCCTCTGTTGTCCCCTTCTCCTCTTGCCCCCAATCCCTCCCAGCATCAGGGTCTTTTCAAATGAGTCAGCTCTTCGCATCAGGTGGCCAAAGTACTGGAGTTTCAGCTTCAGCATCATTCCCTCCGAAGAAATCCCAGGACTGACCTCCTTCAGAATGGACTGGTTGGATCTCCTTGCAGTCCAAGGGACTCTCAAGAGTCTTCTCCAACACCACAGTTCAAAAGCATCAATTCTTTGGTGCTCAGCCTTCTTCACAGTCCAACTTTCACATCCATACATGACCACAGGAAAAACCATAGCCTTGACTAGACGAACCTTTGTTGGCAAAGTAATGTCTCTGCTTTTGAATATGATTTAGGTCTCCATAAATATAAATTTTAGTTGCAGGGTGTGAGAATTCTCTATGTTCCACAACCACATTCAAAAAGAAAGTCAAATGGTACACCAATGAAGTGAATTCCTTAATATGAAGTAGAGCATTTTGCAAATTATTTGATATTTGTGTTTCTTTTTCTGTAAAATGCCTGGTCGTGTATTTTATTCATCATTATGTGCTTTATATTTTCTCCTGCTGATTTTTTAACTAACTCATCCTTAGTTATCTATGTTGCCCATAACCTTTCCAACTGTTGCTTATCTTTCCACTTCACTTTCTCTAGAGTGTCTTTCAATTATTGTATCAATGTTTTCCTTTGGACTAGCAATTTTGAAGAAATCCTTTGAATCGAAGTTCTTGTATGTTCTTCTAAAGGGTTTAAAGTATTGGTTGTCCACTTGTCTCCTTTCAGACTGGAGTTCATTATTGCTAACAGTGTAAGAGCTGACTTATTGGAAAAGACTGTGATGCTGGGAGGGATTGGGGGCAGGAGGAGAAGGGGACAACAGAGGATGAGATGGCTGGATGGCATCACTGACTTGATGGAAGTGAGTCTGGGTGAACTCCGGGAGTTGGTGATGGACAGGGAGGCCCGGAGTGCTGTGATTCATGGGGTTGCAAAGAGTCAGACACGACTGAGCGACTGAACGGAACTGAACTGAACTGAACTGAATAGTCTAAGATTTGGATCCAAATTGTTTTGTCTTTATGGATATGAAATTGGCACAGAGCAATGTGTTCTTTTCAGTGTTCTCTCTGTCACACGTCATTGCCATTCATACAGAATCTGTTTTGGGGTTGTCTATTCTATTCCATTGATCAATAGTCTGTCCTGATATCACATCATCCTCTGATGGCTTTCCCTCTTGATATCTAGCAGAATACATTCTCCCACCTTCATCTTTTTCTGTTTGAAGAACTTGGATATACTTGGAGGTCTGCTCTTCTGTACAAAATTTTAAATCAGCTTGTCAAGGTCCTTATAAAACACTTGAGATTTTCAATGAAATGTCAACGAATGGATAGGTAATCTGTGGATCACAGATACCTGTGTGATGCTGAGTTTTCTCTCCACTAAATTGTTTTATCTTTCCATTTATTTGTGTCTTGTTTAGATTATTTAAATAAGGTTTGTAATTTTCTCCACATGGCTGTCATATCTCTTAGTTTTATTACAAGGCAACATTTTTGTTACTATTAGGAATAATATGTTTCTTAAATATATGCTTTCTCTTTTTGCTAGTTTAAAGAAATACTACTGATTTTTGCATAAATATCTTAACCTAGACACTTTGCTGAGCCTCGACTAGAGCTAATAATTTGAATGAGCTCTTTTTAAAATTTTTAATATAGATAATCCAGGATTCATTACTATTTCCTTTTCTTCCCATCCTCATGCTCTCCCCTTTTCTTCTTTATTTACTACATGAGCCAGGACTTTCAGTGCAATGTTCAATGAGCGGTATGTGCTCGGTCGTGTCCCGCTCTGCGACCCCAGAGACAGTAGCCGCCAGTATCCTCTGTCCATGACGTGTTTCAGACAAGAATACTGGAGTGGGTTGCCATTTCCTCCTCTGGGGGATCTTCCTGACCCAGGGATCGAAGCTGCATCTCTTGCATCTCCTACATTGGCAGGCAGATTCTTTACCACTGGGCCACCTGAGAAGCCCACAATATTTAATAGGTGTGGTAATAATAAACTTTTAATCTGGTTCCTGATATTAAAGAAAATTATTGTTTTTTGTTTTTATTTACACTTACAGCCTCTGCAGTTTCAGGAAGGCTTGTGTGTTAATGAAGCTTCTAACTGAGAATGATCTTTTCCAGGTAATAAAAATTAATTGGGTGCAGTAGTGTCCTTAAGTGGGGGATATGATTTCTCCAAAAGCAAGAAGGGCTGTAAGAGTTTAGGCTTCTTATTTAGTCTAAAAAGGGAGGTGGGGAGAAAGAAGGTTTCATTTCTATTGGTCTGCAGTGTATCACAGGGCATGCCAGCCCATGGAATCCTCCCAAAGTTTACAGTCTATGCCAGGTTCTGGATTTTTTTTGGAGTTCATAACCATTTTCTATCGGTCATATGATCATTGTAAATTTGCTTTTAGGTTGATTCTCAGTTTCAGAAATAATCATAATGTCATCTGTATCATGTACTACAACACTATCACCTAGTAATATCACACCAGGTCTGCCTCACTGGGCTGTGACGGTACACAGGCAAGTTCAAATATCCTTGAGGCAAAAGCATTGGGAACCATTCCACATGAATGCACACTGTTGATGACTCTCCCTAGCAACCAATATAGAACAAAGGCCTTAGCCAAGTCAACTATGGAAAACCGGTCATCTTTAGCTTGTGGAATCATCTGCATAGCAGCTGAATATTCTGGCCCATATGGGGACTGCAGAAGCTATTGGGGTGCTGTTTACTAGCATCCCCTGTAGTCCAGGGTCAACAGCTGCAATCCATCCGTCTTCCTCACCAGCATCATCTCGTTACTGTAGGATGAGGGTGCAGGGCCCACTCAGCTGCATCCAACATGTCCTTCATTAGGGCAGTAAATTTTTGTGGCCGTAGGTATAGGATAGTGATTATAATTAACCATGGACCTAACAGAAGCAGAAGATATTAAGAAGAGGTGGCAAGAATACACAGAAGAACTGTGCAAAAAAGATCTTCACGACCCAGATAATCACGATGGTGTGATCACTGACCTAGAGCCAGACATCCTGGAATGTGAAATCAAGTGGGCCTTAGAAAGCATCACTACAAACAAAGCTAGTGGAGGTGATGGAATTCCAGTTGAGCTATTTCAGATCCTGAAAGATGATGCTGTGAAAGTGCTGCACTCAATATGTCAGCAAATTTGGAAAACTCAGCAGTGGCCACAGGACTGGAAAAGGTCAGTTTTCATTCCAATCCCAAAGAAAGGCAATGCCAAAGAATACTCAAACTACCACACAATTGCATTCATCTCACATGCTAGTAAAGCAATGCTCAAAATTCTCCAAGCCAGGCTTCAGCAATACATGAACCATGAACTTCCAGATGTTCAAGCTGGTTTTAGAAAAGGCAGAGGAACCAGAGATCAAATTGCCAACATCTGCTGGATCATGGAAAAAGCAAGAGAGTTCCAGAAAACCGTCTATTTCTGCTTTATTGATTACACCAAAGCCTTTGACTGTGTGGATCACAATAAACTGTGGGAAATTCTGAAAGAGGTGGGGAATTCTGAAAGAGATGGGAATGCCAGACCACCTGACCTGCCTCTTGAGAAATCTGTATGCAGGTCAGGGAGCAACAGTTAGAACTGGACATGGAACAACAGACTGGTTCCAAATAGGAAAAGGAGTTCGTCAAGGCTGTATATTATCACCCTGCTTATTTAACTTATACGCAAAGTACATCATGAGAAATGCTGGACTGGAAGAAAACACAAGCTGGAATCAAGATTGCCAGGAGAAATATCAATCACCTCAGATATGCAGATGACACCACCCTTATGGCAGAAAGTGAAGAGGAACTCAAAAGCCTCTTGATGAAAGTGAAAGTGGAGAGTGAAAAAGTTGGCTTAAAGCTCAACATTCAGAAAACAAAGATCATGGCATCTGGTCCCATCACTTCATGGGAAATAGATGGGGAAACAGTGGAAACAGCGTCAGACTTTATTTTTTGGGGCTCCAAAATCACTGCAGATGGTGACTGCAGCCATGAAATTAAAAGATGCTTACTCCTTGGAAGGAAAGTTATGACCAATCTAGATAGCATATTCAGAAGCAGAGACATTACTTTGCCAACAAAGGTCCATCTAGTCAAGGCTATGGTTTTTCCAGTGGTCATGTATGGATGTGAGAGTTGGACTGTGAAGAAGGCTGAGCACCAAAGAATTGATGCTTTTGAAGTGTGGTGTTGGAGAAGACTCTTGAGAGTCCCTTGGACTGCAAGTAGATCCAACCAATCCATTCTGAAGGAGGTCAGTCCTGGGATTTCTTTGGAGGGAATGATGCTGAAGCTGAAACTCCAGTACTTTGGCCACCTCATGCGAAGAGTTGACTCATTGGAAAGGACTCTGATGCTGGGTGGGATTGGGGGCAGGAGGAGAAGGGGACAACAGAGGATGAGATGGCTGGATAGCATCACTGACTTGATGGATGTGAGTCTGAGTGAACTCTGGGAGTTGGTGATGGACAGGGAGGCCTGGTGTGCTGGGATTCATGGGGTCACAAAGAGTTGGACAGAACAAGCGACTGAACTGAACTGAACTGAAGGGCTCCCAATCAGGCTTCCGTAGTAGCTCAGGTGGTAAAGAATTTGCCTGCAATGCAGGAGACCCAGGTTCAATCTCTGGGTCAGGAAGATCCCCTGGAGTAGGAAATGGCAACCCACTTCGCTACCCAAGTATTCTTGCCTGGAGAAGTCCATGGCCAGCTGGCCAGCTACAGTCTATGGGGTCACAAAGAGTTGGACATGACTGAGCAACTAACAGATACACATACACAAGGGCCCCCATTATTGAAATCCAATTAGTACTGGATTTAGGACAGATTTACAAGTTATTTCTTTTTGTTAGTTTCCTCAGCACCAGGAAGGAGTTTCAGTCAATCATTATATTGATAGCAATTAGACATTCAGGTAAGGAAGACACTCCCACAGTAGACTTTTATTAAAAATCACTTATTTCAACTTTTAACGAGAGTTTAATTTTTATTCTTAGAGGAGCATCTCCATGTCCACCTAAATTAATTCTACCACCTGTGTAAAGGGCTTATGAGCAGGCCCAGGCTGTGTTCCTGTGTCCCCCTGACCCCAAAGAGCTTCTTCTCCATCTGCAGGCCATTTCACCCACGCATTTATAAAAGGCCTTGGTCCTCACAAAGGAATTGGTCAGGAGACCGTATCCTTCATGTCATGCCCTTCCTGTATTACTGTCTGTGGTTGGCAGAATTCTAAAGATGTCCTACCGACCTTCCCTGATGACTCATAGGAGGAAGCTGAGATTAAAGATCCAAAACTGCCTCTTTTCTGTCCTCTGAGGTCTCAAGAACAAAATCACATGTTGGGTCCAGGGTGGTGGTTCTCCTTCTCTCATAATCTGGGTGAGGGGCATTGAATAGGAAGCTAGTTCCACTGTCACAGAGCCAGCTCAGCAGTGCCTGCATCAGCAGCATTTCTGCAGCTTCAGTAGATACTGACATTTCAATGACAAGGGAAGGACAGAGCAATTACCCTTCTCTGGGAATGAATGGCCTCTGTCCTAATCCATTCTAGTCAGCAAGGATTTTTCCTAGAGCTGTCCCCACAAAGGCAGTAGCCACAGAGGATCCGGGGTGAGTGCAAACAGTGTCCACAGCCAGAGACACTGAAACTTGATCCAAAATTCTCAGGAGGGGCTTTCCCGGTGGCTCAGTGGTAAGGAATCCGCCTGCCAATGCAGGAGACACGGGTTCCATCCTTGGTCCAGGAAGATCCCACTGAGCCTGTGCACCGCAACTACTGAGCGTGTTCTCCAGAGCCCTGGGAGCCACAACTACTGAAACTAGCGTGTGCTAGATAGAGCCTGTGCTGTGCAAGGAGAAGCCCGAGCACTGCAGCTAGAGAGCAGCCCCCAGCTAGAGAAAGCCTGTGGAGAGCGACAAAGAACAGCCCCTGCCTGCCACACACCTGTACGTATGTGTTATAAATGCATTGTGTTGTGGTCAGAGAATATATTGATAATAGCACACTTTTTTCAATCTGTTGAAACTTACTTTATGATACACTAAGCACATGATTTTCTCTTACCTTTTCCGTGTGTATATACTCCCTGCTTGTTGAAGAGCTCTATAAATGTCCACTTTGTTTTCAAACTTTTGGTCTCAGGACCTCTGTATATTCTTAAAAACACGCTGAGGACACCAGACAACTTTCTTTTATTCTGTGGGTTCTATCTGACAATATTTCCCATATTGGACATTAAAACCAAGGCATTTAAAAATATCAATAAAAGTTTTAATTTCCATTTAAAATTAACAAGAAAACCATTAGATACAACATCAAGAAATAACAACTCTAAAAAAGTAATTTTTTCTAGTTTTTCTCATGTATGTTATGCAAAGGAATCTAAAAATGAACAGCATATTCTGAATTTATTTTCCCTCAACACCACTAAATGAGATCTGCAGACCAGAAGAAAGAGCATCAGCCAGAAACTCGTGAGACATGCAAATTCAGAACTACTGACTCAGATTCTGTAAGAAATGGTTGGAAATGGAGTTTTATCAGGCTATCCAGCTAACTGATGCTTAGCTCATTTGAGAAGCCCTACTTCAATAATCTTTACATTAAAAATATAGTTTTGTTCTTATCTTAAAACTTTTATTGATAGAGTCTACATACAGAAAAGTACATTAACCATAAAGGCAGAACTCAGTGCTTGTTTACAAAGTGAACACATCTGTGTAATAGCACTCAGATCAAGACAGAAAACACCACCTGTACTGTTGACTTTCAACACGAGATTAATTTGCCTGTTGTTTGAGTTTTACATTCAATGAGCTTTACGTTCAAACCGTATCATACAGTGAGTACCTCTCTTTGGTTTTTCATTTTTGCTCAACATTTTGTCCATGAACATCCATCCATGCAGTGCCCTTCACAAAAGTGTATTCGTTCTCATTGCCATAGCAATATAGCACATTGCTATAGCATCCATCTGGAGGAGGAAATGGCAGCCCACTCTAGTATTCTTGCCTGGAAAAATCCCATGGACACAGGAGCCTGGTGGGCTACAGTCTGTGGGGTTGCAGAGAGTCGGACACAACTGAGCACCTGAACACACACACACACACAGAGTATCCATCCTGATATTAGACATTTGAGTTGTTCAGTTTTTCACAAGCAGACTTGTTACAGACATTCTTGTACTTGCCTCTTGGTGAGAAAGTGTATGCATAATACATAAGGCATATCTATATATAATATGTAGTTCACTTGAAAAACTTTCTAAGAACATGTCATATTTAATATAGAACTTTCTACATGTCAAGGAAATTCATCACCACTGGAGACACATAAGCAGGAAAAACACACTTTTTTATTAATATTTAAAATGTACTTCATATTATACTGTGAGTTTACTAAATACAAGTTTTAGCATTGGTAAATTTAGCCTGTTTTCTTTTAATTTTTTTTTTATTTTGTATTGGGGTATAGATGATTAACAAGGTTGTGATAGTTTCAGGGGAGCAGCAAGGGGCCTCAGCCATACACACACATGTATCCACTCTCCCCCAAACTCCCCTCCCATCCAGGCTTCCACATAACACTGAGCAGAATTCCTTGTGCTCTACAGCAGGTCCTTGTCGGTTATCCATTTTAAATATGGCAGCCTGTTTTCCATATAAAAAAACTCTGTACAGGTTTGTTTTGACCATTTTCAGTCAATGCTCTATTCTGATCATTTTCAGATTGTCTAGGTCAGTGGTGTGCAATGGAAATATAATGCAAACCACATATATAGCTTTAAATTTTCTAGTAGTCACTGAAAAATAAAAAGAAACGTGAAATTAATTTTAATGTATTTTATGAATTCATACCTAAAATATTATAATTTCAACATAATTAAGATGAGAAACTTTACTGTCTTCATAGGACAATGCATATTTACATTTTTCCAGCCACATAAACATTTTCCAGTAACTGAATCAAGTATCAGATTTAACATTTATTAAAATTAAATAGAACTAGTTAACTCCATCACACTAGCCACATGTGACTAGTGGTTATGTTACTGGAAAGAACAGGCCTAGGTCAAGAGTGGTTTTGTTGTCCTCCCCATGCTAACTTAAGCTGTGATAAAAATTAAAGAAGATTTTCTTTTACCTTCTGTGGAAGGCAAAATTTTGAAATAGACTGAGAATTTTTTAGTCTACTTCTTTTGGGAAGATTCCTTTGTACTTTCCTCTCAATTATGCTGTGCACTTAAAACTGCTCTTAAAAAATAAAGCCTTTAAAAAAAATGCAACATAGATTTTTTTTTGTGGCACACACGCTGATGGTAGTAACAGTCAATCCAATGATGAAGTTTGTTTTACACAAGGTGGAAGAGATGAAGACGGCATGGCTAGTTCACCAGGGAACGGTTGCTAGTGGTGCCTCAAGAGGGGAGGATGGGACTAATGGGAGTGGTTAGAGGAAACAACAGACAACGAATGTACTAGCACGGAGTGCAGAGCTGTAATTTTATCCAGTATCCCAGTGAGCAGGGGTAAAGCTAAAGTAATCTGTCTTTATAATACAATTCTAAATGGTATTTCTGAAACATTCATCTAGCAAGTGATGCACAGAGTGCCTTAGAAGGGAAACCCGAGGCTAGGAGCCCAATTATTCAAGCAAGATAAGGTGAGGCCCTGACCTGGGGATAATAGAGATGGAGAAAATGGGGGCAGACTGAAGAGACATTGAAGTAATAAAAGCAACAAGGTGTTGTGAGCAGTTGGATATGGAAAATATCAAGTAGGCAAGTACCTAGCCTAACTTTCAGGGAAATTGGCCGAACATTTGTACCATTAGCCAAAATAAGGTGAGTGAAATAGGAGACAAGGGAGAGAGGGAGAAAATTCTAGAGTGGAAAGGAATCCTAAAAGGTAATGTCCTTTTACAGAAAGAATTCCAGCTCTGGAATCTGAGACTTGGTTTCCAACAGCAATTCCATCATTTTCAACTATTAAGCAAATTACCCCTGACCTTCTAGACCCTCATTTATACTATTTCTTACTTTGAGAACTTTCACGAGGAATAATTATTTATGTATGTTAAACTTATAGAATAAATTAGATGCTCAGTTTAAAAGTATATGTATTTGGATCTGCTGAACGCCTGCACTGGATACTATGCTGACTGCATAAACAAAATGAAACCTAGAGTTTGCTCTCAATCAGATTATAACTTAATCTTCTGGTCTTTAGGAATAATAGTGTTTTATTTTCTTGGGCTCAAAAAATCACTGCAGATGGTGACTGCAGCCATGAAATTAAAAGACACTTACTCCTTGGAAGAGAAGCTATGACAAACCTAGACAGCATATTAAAAAGCAGAGACATTACTTTACCTCCAAAGCTCTGTCTAGTGAAAGCCATGGTTTTTCCAGTGGTCATGTAAGGATGTGAGAGTTGGAACACAAAGAAAGCTGAACACCACAAGAATTGATGCTTTTGAATTGTGGCATTGGAGAAGACTCCTGAGAGTCCCTTGGGCAGCAAGGAGATCAAAGCAATCCAACCTAAAGGAAATCAGTCCTGAATATTCATTGAAAGGACTGATGCTGAAGCTGAAGCTCCAGTACTTTGGTCACCTCATGTGAAGAGCTGACTCACTGGAAAAGGCCTTGATGCTGGGAAAGATCAAAGAGAAGGAGAAGGGGAGAACAGGATGAGATGGTTGGATGGCATCACCAACTTGAGGGACATGAGTTTGAGCACGCTCCGGGAGTTAAGGATGGACAGGGAAGCCTGGTGTACTGCAGTCCATTGGGTCACAAATAGCTAGACATGACTGAGCAACTGAACTGACTAATGAGCCTTCTGCCTCATAGAATTTTGAAACTATGGTGAATGGGCTGACATCATAATCCATTTTTTTTTTCTCATAACACGCATTCAGTAATTGGTAGTAGTTCTTGCAGCGATCACTATCATATAAAACTCAATAGCTTTTACGAATAACTTTTATGTAGAAAACCACACAGCAATATAAATGTTTTATAGCAGGTAGTTTACTTATTTCAAAAATCAGGAAATTGGAACAATCATAAATTACATCCCATGATTAACTTCACGTTTTCAAGTTTCAAGGGAAACACTTTTTAAAAGGAAGGCTTAGCTGGCAAAAACGCATTAATGGAGTTTACTCCTGTGAAACAGATCTCGCAGGTTGCAAACGGGGGTCAAAGAAAATTCCAAATTCATTCTGCAAATACATGTAGGGTCACTCGGCATCCAGAGTCTTCCATCTTTCTGTCCACTGTTAAGACCCATCTTTTTTCAGGACTCTAACTGTCAACTGAATAAGAGCAGCAGGTGAAAGAGATGGCAGGATTAAATCTCCAGCGTTGCTACTCTACCTCATCTTCCGTTCAAAGTCTGGCGCGCATTTAACTTCCGGGAAAGGCGCCCTGGCGCCCACGCCCGCACCCTAGGTTCCCACGCTCCCAGAGGCGGTTCCGGGCGCAGGGACTTCGGGGCCGCGATCGGGCATGCGTGCCAGTTCCGCGCATGCGTGCCGGCCCCGCGCAGGCACTGCGACTCCGCGCATGCTCAGAGGTGGAGGTCGGCGGGGCCTGGGCGGGTGGCGGAGGCCGGCGCGCCCCGCCCGCTCCCGCAGCCCCGCGCCTCCCTTCCGCGGCTCGGCCGGCCGGCTTCCCCTTCCGGGCGCGCAGGCGGCAGCAGCCGGTGCTCGTTTCTGTCGCTGGCGCTGAGTCGGCTCTGGCAGCGCCTGTGCGGCGAGCATGGCAGCTCGGAGGCGCGGACCTGCCCTGCGGTTCTGGGCTGCAGGTAGAGGCCGCGGGGGCGGTGCAGGCGGGCGCGGGGACCGTCTCCGGGTGGGGAGAGGCCTGCGCGGCCGCCGAGATGCTTTCCTGTCCCGGGTCCCGGGTCCCGACACAGAGTGGGCGCTGGGCGTCCCTTAACCAGGCGCTGCTCCGCCGGAGACGCGCGCCTTCCGACCGGCCTTTGGGGCGGCAGGGGGTTCGCGGAGCGTGGGCTCCGTCGGCGGGCGTCGAGGGCGCTCCTCCCCGGCGGGCGCGCACACCTGCTCGTCCCTGGGCTCTGAGCCTAGCCAGCTCGGAGGCATCCTCGCCCGCGCGGGCGCATCCTGGCCGGGCCCCGGGGCTGTGCGGTGTGGCCTGGGGACCGGCTGGTCCTGCTCAGTCTCGGGCCCGCCTCGCCGTCCTCCCCACGATGGGTCCACTCGCACCGTTTAGCTCCCACCGCGTGCCCGGCGCTGCTCCGTGATCAGTGTTAGGAGTCCAACCCAATTTTGTTTCTGTCAATTTGGAGGTGGAGGGGACAATATTTTTGAATGGCGTTTGAAGTTTATCGCTGAGAAGATAATTGCTTCTAGAGGAAAAGAAATATAGACAATGTTCACATCTACCCCCAAAAGATGAGATGATGAAAAACAGGATGAAATAAAAAATATATTTAAACGGAACTTCCGTCCTTTAGAATTACTGGCCTAGGTAGAGCTTGCTGTCACCACATGGTCATGAATATTTATTAGACAGGTGAACGACTTATGCTTTTGCCTAACTTGTGTCCTCGGATGAATGGTGTGTGTTTTGGGAGGTTGTAAAAAACTGGAAACATTTTATAGGTGAATAAGCATATAATGGAAGCCACAAGATAAATTAGCATGTATTTTACTGTATACATCTTGTCTTTTGTTTTCAGTTTTTCTGCTGCATCTGGCTTTCTGTAAAGGACACGTGGAAGATCTAGATGACTCGTGAGTATATCTGTTTTTAAATAGTATCTTCATTTCTTCCAGCTGTGATGTTGTATGAATACTGGTATGAGTCCAATATTTTTTAAAATGACACTTGTTTTATTGAGCACGTAAATCTGTGGTACGTGATTTGCTAATTTTGTTTGGAGGTAGATTTTTTTTTTTCTTTGAAGTGTAGTTGATTTATATGTTAGTTTCAAGTGCACTACATTGTGTGAATATAATCTTTTAAAAGCAGACAATGGCCAGTGCTTACCTAGCACCAGTTTTGCTCCAGGAGTTGCACTAAGTGCTGTATATGCACAAAATGGGATTGCACTTGGCAGTTTAATGAACAGTCATAAGAGGAAAAACTGCTGAAGTCTTCTGTTTTACCTGTACATTGTTAGTCACTACTGAGTGGGTGCTGGAGTTTGGTAGCCATCCAGTAACACAGCGTGAATCCCCAGGCCTTACTTGTCGTAGGTGGGGAGTCCGGCTTCAGACCAGAGTCCTGTGTGTTGCTTTCAGGCCTGAGCATGGGCAGTGACATGGCTTTTCCTGGCAGGGCTCTGGGGGGAAGCTGCTCTCCCCGCACCAGACGTGGGGCACAGACCGTGCGCCGCGGTCTCTGGGGTGGGGTGAGCCATAGTCGCAGACTCAGGGCTCTGGGGGGAAGCTGCTCTCCCCGCACCAGACGTGGGGCACAGACCGTGCGCCGCGGTCTCTGGGGTGGGGTGAGCCATAGTCGCAGACTCAGGCCCCCAGGCCAGCCGGACTCCCTTGTGTGCGTCTGCATTCTCAGCCTGGGGGCCCCTTGTGGAGACGTGCTGGTGGGGGCCTTGCCTCAGGCGTTTCTCAGGGAAACCTCCTTATTGAGGGGCTTGGCTGAGACCCTTTCTGCATGTGGACTTGGTACCTCTCCTATCCCTTCCCTCATCCCTCCCCTCTGCACGTGGGTCCTCTGCAAGGCAGACGCTTTTGGTTTGGGCCTCCTCCGGGGTGAGATGCATCTCTCAGTGCTGAGGAGCTGGCAGCTCGTTTCTGTCTGCTGGCGCGCACTGGCGCAGTGAGTGAGTCAAGTCTTGACTCTCTGTTTGGCTGGTTGTTCTCGTTCACCACCCCTGCCCGCAGCAGGGTGTCTGACGAGCAGAGAGCCCCAGGGTCCCTTGGGTGCTCAGCAGCCTTCCTGGTGGGTATTGGGCGCCCTCGTGGATTGTTACAGGCGCTTCAATTCTCAGAGAAGCTGCTGTTAACACTGAGGTGATTTTGTTAAAGATCGTGGTGCCCTGAAGGGTGTGGCACCCCAGACCTCCTCCTTTCTGAGGAGGAGAAAGCGGGGGTGAGCTGGGGCAGGAGTCTGGGACCCTGACTCTCCTCAGCTGGGTGCTGCTGAACTGACAGGGTTGGCCCTCCTGTAATGCGCTTCCCAGGTGGTAAAGAAGCCGCTTGCCAGTGCAGGAGATGCAGGTTCAATCCTTGGGTCAGGAGGATCCCCTGGAGAAGGGAATGGCAAGCCACTCCAGGATTCTTGCCTGGGAAATTCTTTCAGAGGAGCCTGGTGGGATACAGTCCATGGGGTCGCAAAGAGTCAGACATGACTGAGCAACTAAATAACAGCAAGAACAGAGTCTCCTGTAAGTGAAAAGCTTGTCTGGCCCACCTTCCTAGCATCCGCGGCCACCCGAGTCTCCTGTGAGCTGGGTCTGTGGTGAGGGATCAAGGACAGTCAGCAAGGAGGCCGTTAACCGGGCCCGGGTTCTGGGTTTGTGCTTTCTGCTCCTGCCTGTTGCTGGACCCCTGTGAAGATGAGGCACTGGGCTTAGGGTCGGTCCTGCCCCTGATTGGCGCTCTGTTCTTTCCGTGACGCTCACCAGAATGGCCCTGTGCTGACTAAGGGACTAAGGGAAGTAGCCAATGGGCATTCTATGCTTGTCAGCTGAACACAGGGACTGAGTTATTCTTCATCGCAGAGCGAGCAGATGTGCAGCGAATTGCCTTCCGGGTGCACAAGAGGATGGCCCTTGGAAATTCAGGCACCGTACTAGCTTGGGCTGGTGAGCAGGGATTGCCATGGCTGAAGAAGACTGAACCGGAGTGAGAAGGCTGCCTTGCTTGTCTATCCCTGGCCGGGGCTAAGCTAACTCCCCAGGGACTGATGACCATGCGGGCCAGAGTGTTCTCAGCAGATGGAGCACCTTGGCTCCTCATCCCCCAATAGGGACTCTGGATCCTGACTGCAGACGACACTGTCTCTAGGTTGGGTCCAGCCGTCCCCTGCCTTGCACTGACTTGGGCCGCACCATCAGGTCCTGTGAGACCATGTTCGTTTGCTGTGCAGATTCCTCGAGGGCACTGGATCTGGTGATGCCTAGGGTTTGCAGCCCCAGCCGTTCATCAGTGAGCACAGTCATGGGTGTACCTGACACCTTCCTTTCCATATGGGGCCCTGTCTGGGATTTTGTACCAGTCAGCTCCTTCCCATCGATGGGATAGGAGAGAGGCTGCTGCTGCTGCTAAGTCACTTCAGTCGTGTCCGACTCTGTGCGACCCCATAGACAGCAGCCCACCAGGCTCTGCCATCCCTGGAATTCTCCAGGCAAGAACTCTCCTGGAGTGGGTTGCCATTTTCTTCTCCAATGCATGAAAATGAAAAGTGAAAGTGAAGTCGCTCAGTCGTGTCTAACACACAGCGACTGCAGTTGGACTGCAGGGACTGCAGCATCAGGCTCCTCCGTCCATGGGATTTTCCAGGCAAGAGTACTGGAGAGGGATGCCATTGCCTAGGAGAGAGGCTATTAAGCATCAAATGATGGGAGACAGCGGCCCCCGCCCTTTACCTCTGGGTGCAGAGCTGCCTGCAAAGACATCGAGAATAATGGCCATCGGTTAGAGCGTTCTGGTTGAACAGTTTGCTTAAGGTGGCCATGCCACTTTCTTGGGTAGCCCCACAAAATGAATATAAAATAGAATTTTTTACTGTAAACCCCTTAACGGGAAATGGGGGAACCCGCCTGAGAGTCAGGTTCCCAGATCCCACTCAGGGGCCAGGCCTGCCAGCAGACTTCCTAAGGCTCACCCCCGCCCCCGCCCTGCTCTGTTCACTGTTAGGCACAGGTTTAAGTAGAGGAGAGGGGCTCCAAGCTGAAGTATTTATGTTTCTACAGAGTCCCACTTGAATTTTTACTCCTAATTACTTTATCATTGCTCTTGTTTTATTAAGGTGTTAAATGGATAAGATCTAGAGGTCACTGAGTAAAACTTTTAAAGTAAAACTTACTGAAAAATTTGTCCTCTGCCCCCGTATTTATCAATTTGTTATCTTTACCCGTGCTAGTCTGTTGCAAAGTGGAAACCTACAGGCAAGATCTGTGTTCTTGTTTTTTAGGTTTAAAGAAAATCGAAAAGATGACATTTGGCTTGTAGATGTGAGTATTTAAATTTTTTGTACAGATCAACCATCCCTCTCCTATTTTAAATGTGACTTTCCATTCTCCTCACCCAAATACGGTAACAGACAGTACCAGTACCAGTGTGCGTAGCCCACTTTGTCTTCTCAGATAGTACTATCGGGGTTTTATATTAAAGTGAACCTCAGATCCTTAGGATCTCTGGCAGGGGAACCTGTTTTTGATGAAATTCTCACAAAGTCCACGTGTGCATGATGTCTGAAGGAGATTATGGTATGGTTTTATCACAGAATTCACTCAGTATTTCATTTCATCTAAGAGATTGAGTATATTAGTATCACTTGGCAATCAAAGTCATATTTTCATCTTGGTAGTGAGAGAATCAGCTTTCCATCTTCTTTTCCTCGCCGTGACGTTTTGAATGTGTTTAAACCCTGTGATGTCTGGGGTGCATTTTGACATGCCTCAGTGAGAAAGTGGGGTGAGTGGCAGCGAGAGAGATGGAATGAGACACGCAGAGCTGACGGTCACTGAAGCCAGGCAGCGAAGCGTAAAGCTCCCTGGTTTGTCTGTCTCCTTTGATATATGTTTGAACGTTTCCATAGGCTGATATTACAAGAGAGTTAAATCTTATTTCATAAAAGTACAAAACAAACAGTTTTTGTTATGCTACCTAATGGGAGGCACCTAAGTACCACCCTGACCATCTGGTGATCCTGAAGAAGGAAGGACCAGGATTTTAGTTTCATCAGCCTGACTTGGCGCTGTGCCAAACTGTCTTACCAGTGGTTATACTTACAGGAGCAGAGTTACCTACTGTATTGCAGTTTTTGCAATAAAAATAAGTTGATGTTTATCATTAACACTTAAGGGGTGTGCATATGATATATGAAGTGTATTTGGTGGTTTAATTTTATATCTAACATGGACATAACTCATTTGGGAGCAAAGATGTTTTTAATTGTAAATTATCTATTTTAAATAGGTATCTGAAATAGATATAAGTAGCCATTTAAAATGACTTTAAAGTAATATCAGTGTTGAGTTGTATCCTGGAAGTTGACATGTCTAGATTTGTATTTGTGTATGTTCATTTTGTAACCACTTTAAAAATTATATTTAGACTTTTGGTCCAAAATAGATTATTATCCAGTTGTTTAGGGAAAAAGATTCTTTTACAGTTAAGATTGACATCCACAGTAGTACAACATCTTAATGGTTTTCCCTCTCTTTTTTTCCAAACAAGTTTTATGCACCATGGTGTGGCCATTGTAAAAAGCTGGAACCGATTTGGAATGAAGTTGGTCTTGAGATGAAAAGCCTTGGTTCTCCAGTGAAAGTGGGAAAGATGGATGCTACTTCCTATTCCAGTAAGCAGCTACTCGGTTTATTGTTTTTCTGTTCTCGTAACCAAGTGTTTTAATTACAGGAAGCAGTATTTAAGGTAACAGGAAGACGAGATTTCAGACTGTGTTTTACAAGTTAGATGGGTTAACTGTTGAACGTGTGATACACAATCTCTGTTAATCTTATACTTAATACAGATGTGGAAGCCCCTGTTCCTACTGGGAGCCCACTTGAGATAATCAGTTGCCTGAGACAACTATAGGAGATGGAGTGGTGAACTCGGGATGTCACTGTGAGGGTGAAGAAGGAGAGTTTGTTGTCTGAGCAGCCGGAGTGGCATGGTAGAGGAGTCTACGGGAGCTCGAAGGATGAGGCGAGCTAACATACATGCAAGTGGGGACCAGGAGAGTTCTCACATTAGAGAGGGTATTACAGCGAAATCGTAGAGCTGAAAATGGGTTCAGCGAGTCTGTACCAGAGACTAGAATGTCTTCAGGCAGAGGCTGGACCCCGTCCGCTTTGTGCATGGAGCTCCGCTGGACCAGAGTCTCTCCTGAGTTTACTGTTGTCTTTGTGGCTGTTTTTGTGACCCAGAGGCAGAATCAAGTAGTTACAACAGAGCCTATCGCCCCACAAAGCCAAAATCTTTATTATCAGACCCTGTACAGGTAAAGTTTACCAATACCTGTCTTAAAGGATTTGGGAAAAGGCAAAATTAAGTTCAGAGAATATGAGGTGTCACACAGACTCGGGGAGAGCATGGCTCAGAAAGTAGATCAGATCCCACTGTGCCTGCTGCTGTTTCCCGTAGCCCGGGGAACATTTCTTAACATTTACCAAATCGCTAAACTTTGATTTCTACACCAGTAAGTGTTTAATTATGATGCATTTTGTATTGGTTGTTGTGAGATTAAAATGATACAGCACATGTACAATCCCTTGTAGTGTGCAATAAAATGTAGGTTCCTTTTTCCATTAATTAATGAAAGTGGAAGTGTGACATACGAAATGCGTATTTCGTTTTAGGAAGTGAGCTTTGTACTCTGGGTATAAATTGAGAAGAAGACAGACCTGTGTTTTAAATCCAGGTCAGTCATCTCTTACTTTTTGGTTGCTTTGAGGAAGTGGTAACCTCTCTAAATGTTAGTTCCCTTGTCTGTAAATGAGAGAGTGATAATTCTCAAGGTTGTGAGGATTGTATTAATATTTCTTATTCAAAAGCCCTGGCACAGTGGCTTGCGCTTGTCAAGCGCTGAGGGATAATACCAGACTTGAAGAGCCTCTCAGGTGGGACAAGGTGTTTTGGGTTTTGTCAGTTGTCAACAGAGCACTAACACATTTTTGAGAAGGCAGATGATTTGATAAAAATGCTTTTGGCAGAAACATGTAGGATGAAAAGAGCAGTTATAGGCAAAAAGATTATCTAAGCTGACTTTTGTACGCATCTTGATATAGGATACTGGGAGGCCAGACTTGAGTGATTGGCAGGGGAGTAAAGAGACAATAATTCTTAATAGACATTTGTAAGGGTTAAATCACAGATGTGATAGATTGGCTCTGGTATAAAGAAAAACAATTGAAAATAATAGTGTTAAGAGTCTTAGCAAAACTCACACTGAACTATATTACCATTACCAGGAAAAAAACAATTACAGTGAATTCTGTGTTTTTGTGTTAGTAGCTGTTCCAACTTTGCGGTGTTTTGCTTTATTGACGCTTGGGAATATGGGGAGCTAGAGTGCAGGTGAGATATTAGAACTAGAATTGTTGAGTCACACAAGTGAACTGCTGCAGCTTTAGGAGGGGGTGAGATGGATGGTAAGAAGTTAGAGAGAGAGAGAAGATAATGTGGTCGAGTGGATATTTCTTGATATAATCTTTTACAGTGTTTAAGAAATCTCTCCTTTTAACTGTTGTGAAAGTTAATGCTTATGTCTAGGCATGTATGTTGATTAGACGTGCATACACGTACACTTGTCTATATAGTAATTCATTAGTTTCACTGAGTCAAAGTCAATAAACATAAGTAAATTGTCTGGTAGTGTTTGATGTCAGCGATGGATGCATTTTTCACCTTATAGATCAAGAAGATGTTTTTTGTGCTATGGAGAAAAATACCATCTTCCTTAAAAAAAAAAGAAAGTTGTTAAGTATTCAAAAACTACTGTTTAGAGATTACAAATAGATTTTTGGCATATAATTCTTATAGCTTTCTTGAATATTTCAGAGCAGCTCAAATACGGGCATTTTAGTAGAACTTGGACTCAAACAGGTGAGGAAATTGAATTTCCTTTTCAGGCTAGCTGTGGGCAGTGTTCTGCCTCTAATGGTGGAGCCCTGGAGGACTGGCAGTTTCCTGCGTGTCTCTTCCACCTGCATAGGTGGCTTGGCAGATGGTCACAGCATCAGTGTTTCCCAGCATTTAGTCTGCAGGCTACCTGTATTAGGATACCTTGGTGCTCAGTATGAATTCAGATTCCAAAGGCCCACACCTCCCCTACCAAATGAAAATCAGATTGAGTCATGAGAATCTGTATTTTTAACATGGACTTCGGGTGATTCTTGAGTTAAAGAATCACGAAGTAAAATATAATTTTGATGGATCGTTAAGGGATTTCAATTTGGCGTGGGATAGGATTATTCAGTGATCAAGTAGAGAAAATCTCTTAGACTACTTGAGGATAGCTTAGTTCTCAGTCATGTAATTGCAGTGATTGAAATAAACACCATCATATTCAATCCAGTAAGTCTCTGTGTATAGAATTGTTGAATGGGAGAGATTTGAACTTTCCTAATTTATCCTGTAATATGTGTTTGGAATTGTATCAGATATTTCTTGATGGCATGGTTTTAACTATTTATATAACTTCTTACTGTTATTTGATGTATTATGTCCAGTGTAAATTCAGATGTTACTTTGGCCTTTCTTTTTCTACATATTCCTTAAAAAATGAGGACAAAAAGGTTCTCATCCAAAAGTTAAAATGTTACGATGTTACCTGTAATCATGTACTGATATCTATTATGAAACCACTGAAAATTCCACTTATTCTTCTGCCTGAGTGTGACATCATTTTATATAAAGATCATATTTTACCTCTCTGTGATGTAGAAACTTTCAGGGGCATTTGGCCAGTCAGATTCTTATTCTCATTCTGTGATTGCAGATAAATTTGCAGATCAGTCATACGTTTCTAGAGTATAAGCCCTTCTAGTCAGTGACTGTATTTCAGGGTTGTTCCGACTTGGTCCAGTGGACATTTGGGGCCAGATGATGTTTCAGGGGAAGAGTTCCCTGTGCGTGGTCCGATATTCAGCCCCGACCTTGGCCTCTGCTCACTGGATGCCGGTAGCTCCCTTCTCCTCCCTCCCCCAGCACTGTCAGCTGAAATTCTATCAGGGATGGAAGTTAACGGTCAAAGAACCGAGTGGCTAAAGGGTGGGTGGTATCAACTCCATCTTATAGGCAAGAAAACTGAGGTCGAGGAGATTAAGTGATGGCACGAAGTGTGGAGCTGGGATTCTCTCACTGCAGCCTGTTACGAGAACCCTAACATCAGCTATACAATTCTACCACCATTTTTCTCATTGATTGCATATTTCATTTTCTTTATTTGATTTGTGTACAGATTTTGAGTTATGTAAAGCAGTTGCTACTAGCTATACCCTCCCTCTCCAGATCAGTGACATTTGTCTCTGTATTTTGGCACTTCTTAATTACGTGCAGTTGAAGGTAATCAGGGCTTATGTTTGCCTGCCTTCTTAATTTGAGGTGAGGAGCATTAAGAACATATTTATATGTAAAAAAAAATGCAATAAAAGTATGAAAAAAAAGAACATATTTACTCACATAATCTATATTTTTACTTGGAAGAGGGCAATCTCAATAACAGTATTCAGTTAGAATATCCTTGACCCAGAAGTATTTGCAAATGATATGATCAATAAGGGTTTAATGCCAAAATATAGAAACAGCTTACATCAAAAAACTCAATATAAAAAAAAATTACCTGATTAAAAAATGGGCTGAAGACCTAAATGGACTTTTCTCCAAAAAAGACATACAAATGGCTAACAGACATGTGAAAAGATGCTTAACATCACTAATTACTCAGTTCACTTCAGTTCAGGTCAGTCGCTCAGTCGTGTCTGACTCCTTGTGACCCCATGAATCGCAGCACGCCAGGCCTCCCTGTCCATCACCAACTCCCGGAGTTCACTCAGACTCACGTCCATCGCATCACTGATGCCATCCAGCCATCTCATCCTCTGTCGTCCCCTTCTCCTCCTGCCCCCAATCCCTCCCAGCATCAGAGTCTTTTCCAATGAGTCAACTCTTCACATGAAGTGGCCAAAGTATTGGAGTTTCAGCTTTAGTATCATTCCTTCCAAAGAAATCCCAGGGCTGATTTCCTTCAGAATGGACTGGTTGGATCTCCTTGCAGTCCAAGGGACTCTCAAGAGTCTTCTCCAACACCACAGTTCAAAAGCATCAATTCTTTGGTGCTCAGCCTTCTTCACAGTCCAACTCTCACATCCATACATGACCACAGGAAAAACCATAGCCTTGACTAGACGAACCTTTGTTGGCAAAGTAACGTCTCTGCTTTTGAATATGCTATCTAGGTTGGTCATAACTTTTCCTTCCAAGAAGTAAGCGTCTTTTAATTTCATGGCTGTGGTCACCATCTGCAGTGATTTTGGAGCCCCAAAAAATAAAGTCTGACACTGTTTCCACAGTTTCCCCATCTATTTCACATGAAGTGATGGGACCAGAGGCCATGATCTTCGTTTTCTGAATGTTGAGCTTTAAGCCAACTTTTTCACTCTCCACTTTCACTTTCATCAAGAGGCTTTTGAGTTCCTCTTCACTTTCTGCCATAAGGGTGGTGTCATCTGCATATCTGAAGTTATTGATATTTCTCCCAGCAATCTTGATTCCAGCTTGTGCTTCTTCCAGTCCAGCGTTTCTCATGATGTACTCTACATATAAGTTAAATAAGCAGGGTGACAATACACAGCCTTGACGTACGCCTTTTCCTATTTGGAACCAGTCTGTTGTTCCATGTCCAGTTCTAACTGTTGCTTCCTGACCTGCATACAGATTTCTCAAGAGGCAGATCAGGTGGTCTGGTATTCCCATCTCTTTCAGAATTTTTCAGTTTTTATTGTGATCCACACAGTCAAAGGCTTTGGCATGGTCAAGAAAGCAGAAATAGATGTTTTTCTGGAACTCTTTTGCTTTTTCCATGATCCAGCTGATGTTGGCAGTTTGATCTCTGGTTCCTCTGCCTTTTCTAAAACCAGCTTGAACATCAGGAAGTTCACAGTTCACATATTGCTGAAGCCTGGCTTGGAGAATTTTGAGCATTACTTTACTAGCATGTGAGATGAGTGCAATTGTGCGGTAGTTTGAGCATTCTTTGGCATTGCCTTTCTTTGGGATTGGAATGAAAATGGACCTTTTCCAGTCCTGTGGCCACTGCTGAGTTTTCCAAATTTGCTGGCATATTGAGTGCAGCACTTTTACAGCATCATCTTTCAGGATTTAAATAGCTCAACTGGAATTCCATCACCTCCACTAGCTTTGTTTGTAGTGGTGCTTTCTAAGGCCCACTTGACTTCACATTCAAGGATGTCTGGCTCTAGGTCAGTGATCACACCATCGTGATTATCTGGGTCGTGAAGATCTTTTTTGTACAGTTTTTCTGTGTATTCTTGCCACCTCTTCTTCTTATCTTCTGCTTCTGTTAGGTCCATACCATTTCTGTCCTTTATCGAGCCCATCTTTGCATGAAATGTTCCCTTGGTATTTCTAATTTTCTTGAAGAGATCTCTAGTCTTTCCCATTCTGTTGTTTTCCTCTATTTCTTTGCATTGATCGCTGAGAAGGCTTTCTTATCTCTTCTTGCTATTCTTTGGAACTCTGCATTCAGATGCTTCTACCTTTCCTCTTCTCCTTTGCTTTTCGCTTCTCTTCTTTTCACAGCTATTTGTAAGGCCTCCCCAGAGAGCCATTTTGCTTTTTTGCATTTCTTTTCCATGGGGATGGGCTTGATCCCTGTCTCCTGTACAATGTTACGAATCTCCATCCATAGTTCATCCAGCACTCTATCTATCAGATCTAGGCCCTTAAATCTATTTCTCACTTCTACTGTATAATCCTAAGGGATTTGATTTAGGTCATACCTGAATGGTCTAGTGGTTTTCCCTACTTTCTTCAATTTAAGTCTGAATTTGGCAATAAGGAGTTCATGATCTGAGCCACAGTCAGCTTCTGGTCTTGTTTTTGTTGACTGTATAGAGCTTCTCCATCTTTGGCTGCAAAGAATATAATCAGTCTGATTTCGGTGTTGACCATCTGGTGATGTCCATGTATAGAGTCTTCTCTTGTGTTGTTGGAAGAGGGTGTTTGCTATGACCAGTGCATTTTCTTGGCAAAACTCAGTTAGTCTTTGCCCTGCTTCATTCTGTATTCCAAGGCCAAATTTGCCTGTTACTGCAGGTGTCTCTTGACTTCCTACTTTTGCATTCCAGTCCCCTATCATGAAAAGCACTTCTTTTTTGGGTGTTAGTTCTAAGAGTAACCAGTAACCAACCAGTAACGCTGAAGAAGCTGAAGTTGAATGGTTTTATGAAGACCTACAAGACCACTAATTATTAGAGAAATGCAAATCAAAGCCACAAAGGCATGTCGCCTCTCACCTCTCAGAATGGCCACTATCAAAAAGTCTACAAATAACTTAAGTTGGTGAGGATGTGGAGAAAACAGTTGGGTACTGTAGGTGGGAATTAAATTGATATAGCCACTTTGGAAAACAGTATGGAGCTTCCTTAAAAAACTAAAACTAGAACTGCCCTATGATCCAGCAATCCCACTCCTGGGTATATATCTGGAAAAAATGAAAACTCTAATTTGAAAGGATATATGCACCCCAGTGGCAGCAGTATTTATAATACCTTAAACATGGAAACAATCCAAGTGCCCATCAACAGATGATGCGTTTAAGAAGATGTGATATATATATATATATATATTGTATCTCTCTCTATATATATATAGAGAGAGAGACAGAGAGAGAGAGAGACACCCACACATATATATATATACACAGCAGACTATTTAGTCATAAAAAAGTGAAATTCTGCCATTTGCAGCAACACGAATGGACCTAAAAAGTAGTATGCTTAGTGAAATAAGGCAGACAAAAAACGATAAATATTGTATGTTATCACTTGTTTGTGTATCTGACAAAACCAATGTATATATTAATATCAAAACTGAAAGGGACTCACAGATAATAGAAAACCAAGTATGGATGCCAGTAGGGAGAGGGAAGCAAAGAGGGGTGTGATAGGAGCATGGGGTTAAGAGCTGCAAACCAGTGTATAAATAAGCAACAAGGCTATATTGTACAGCACAAGGAAATACAGTCATGTTTTATAGTAAACTTAGGTAGAGCGTTGGAGAAGGAAATGGCAACCCACTCCAGTGTTCTTGCCTGGAGAATCCCAGAGACAGCAGAGCCTGGTGGACTGCCGTCTATGGGGTCGCACAGAGTCGGACACGACTGAAGCGACTTAGTCTTAGCCTAGGTAGAGCATAATCTATAAAAATATTGAGTCACTATGCTGTAACTAATACATTATTGAAAGCCAGCTGTACTTCAATTATATATATGTATGTGTGTAACACTTGACAGAATTACGTCCTAAGTTAGAGATAGGCACAGATAAATTATGTAGTTGGTCTAAGCTCACAGGGCTATTCAAGGACAGGACCTGTGTCTTCATATATATACACCAGGTTTTTATTCTTGTCACCCTGTTGTTTGTGTCATCTCTCATAAAAGCCACTGTTGATCACTGGCCAGAACCTCCTGGTCACCTCTCTCCATGTTTAAGGGAGAAGGTCTAGAGTTGAAAAAGGAAGGAGAGATTTTCGGTACTATTTGTCACAAATTCACTTTGTCTTTTTCTTGTGTATTGGTGTGGGGTAGAGAAACCAAAATTAATGATTACTAAAGTGATTGGTAAATCAGCACCCAGTTTTTTTATACCCAACTGTCATAAAAAATATTTTGGAAATAAAAGAAAATGAACAGAGGGAGCGATTATGTGAGTAAATACAGTATACTTTGCATAAATTAGGATAGTTGTATAAATATATTGTATTTTGTCTACTGAGAATATTTTATTTCTTTTTTCTGTCCCAGTTGCCTTAAATCTGTAAAGTAGTATAGTTTTGATTTTCTATAGTGATTACTATGCCTCTTAAAGTCATTTAATTCTCTATTGTTTCCTTATTTTCATTACTGTTTTTTGTTTTCCTTAAAAAGATACCATTGTAGTGACTGTATCTTATTTTAATTAATGTGGGGATTTCACAGTAACTTTGAAGTAACTGAAATTAATACTCTAGGTTATTACAAAAGCAGAAACTTTTAAAACAAGTAATGTTGCTTTTAGATCATAAATCATTTTTGTAATTACAGTTCATGTTTTTAAAATTAAAGTACAAAGCAGTTCTTTTAAGACTCAGAAAACACTAACGGAAGACATGGGCCTTTTTTTGGAGAAATATGTGTCCTATAAATGAAGTCAAATGAAGAGTGAGATTTATATGTGTGTGGGTGTATATATATATTTATATATAATTTTTTAGAAAAACAATATCTTTTAAAATAAGTACTTTAGAGATAAAACTTACTCTTTTGGAATTTATTTTTTATTTTGTTATAGTATTTTTGTGTAAGTCATAAGTTGGATTATCAAGTAATTATTTTGTATGAGAATGTCATGTTTTTTCCTTTTTGTGTGTTTACATTATTTTTTAAGAATTAAGAACAACATATCTATATGGGTTTGTATAAGTATATATATATTTTTTTTTTAAGTAAAAGGCTCATTTATTACCTAGTTTCTCATTTTTAAAAAATTTAGAATTATTTATTCTTTTTCTTATCAAGGCATTGCTTCAGAGTTTGGAGTTCGAGGTTATCCAACAATTAAGCTGTAAGTTGAGTGTTGTATGTTTATATGTGTATTTTTATTAGTTCACTCTACTTACATTTTATTATATTTCTAGTAGCTTCTTTGGAGAATTGAAGACTTGGGTTCAGCAGTTCTTTCTAGGTGCAGTGTGGTCCAGGGAAAGGGATCCATCTGTGGTTTTTCTTTGCACTTAAGTTAATGTGTGGTTTAAGGCTAATTCACCAAATGTGTTTTGAGTTGGACTGTGAAAGGCGCTTAGCAGGACAAAGGTTGTAAATTACAACAGGCTTTTTACCCCTCAGGTGCTCAAGAGTGTGTTCTGTTTAACTTGTGAATCCTATCTCGTAACAGATTTTACTTTTCTATAATTAAAATAGACTTGCTTCATTAGAGGTGAAAGAAAAAGAGAGTAAAATTGATGGATGTTAGTTATCACCTATAGATTTGACCACTTCTGTCCCAGAGCATATACAGTAAAACTATATCTTGTGATAATTCTAAAGGCCTTCTTTTGTAATCATGGTTTTATTGAATTTTCTCATGAGTTTAATCCTGATCTCATCCTTATTTTGGTAATATGAAGACTTGAGGAATTACTTGGAAACTTATTTTTGTAATAAAGTAAGTTATTTTTTTAATTCCTTGGGTTCTGTGTTGGCCTCCCTCCTTCTCCCACTGTTTAAAAATGTTTGCTAAGCCTCTTAGCTTCCTGTGTTCAGTTAATTATCTTTTTTATTCTTTTGGTTTAATTATAGGTGTTCTGTTGCGCTTTCACAACTTTTAAAATTTCAGTTAGTTGGACACAATCCATTGGCAAGATTTTAGAAGATTATCTAATTTTCTAGAAGAGGTGTTTTTAATGCATTGTTTCACCCTGTAATCTTGGCGCATTTATCACGTTACTCTGTTGTATTGCTTAAAATTGTTTTATCTTTACCGAATATTAATTCCCTGTCCTTTCACTGGCCTTTTAATAGAGAAGATAGTAAGACTTATGCTTTGAGTTCCTGACCATGAATGTGTATGTTTTTCATTTATTAGAAGGAAAAATATATGCAGCTATCAAACATAGAGTGAAATATTTTCGCATAATTTTAGAAAAATATAGTTGTCTTCTTTGCATTTTGAGTTGTTGATCCCCTGAAGGCAGTGTTCAGCTGTTTTTCCCGTGATTATGCTGCTTCTAAAACTCCATTTACTGTTTTGTATGCTGTAATTTGTGTAACAATAGAGAGTGATTAGCATTAAATATGAAAACAGTTAATGTAAACTTTTATCTTCTTTTCTTCTTTTAAGATTAAAAGGAGACCTAGCATATAATTATAGAGGACCACGAACAAAAGATGATATAATTGAGTTTGCTCACAGAGTGTCAGGGTAAGTTTGTATTATGAAAGGCCTTTATGATATCAGTATTTGAAAATTAAATGTATTTTAATAAACTGCATTGAATATACATATTTTTAGGTTTTTAAATAAAATTGTCTATGAGGAGAGAGAGAGTTGCACAGCATATGCAGAGAGCTTCTCTAGAAAAATAAGGGGGTCCATGATTTATGTTACATACTTGTTGACCTCACTCACATTTAAATTTATTTTGTGTATAGAAGAGCTTTTCCCCAATGGATTTTTTTAATACATTTTCAAGACTTGATTACTTCTAACGGCTTTGTGAACCTTAATTTTTATTTCATGATGGTTTCGCCTTTGTACGACCTGGTTTACATTATTTTGCTCATTGTCTAGTTTCAGTGTTAAGAGAAACCCCACAACGTGATGTTCTGAATAGTCTTAGACTTTAATCCCTAGCCTGTGATACGTGAAGATGCTTTTGAGATGTAGCTAAGATTCTTTCCCTCATCTTTCACATGCTCCTGTATGCCAGCTGTGAGGTATTGTTGCACATTTTGCTTAGAATATAATGTAATTAGAACCCAGAGATCTTTTTGAGTTTCAGATCTCTGAAGTTTTACTGCTAAGAAAACGAATTTTGTCTTTCCTTTTGGTTTGAATATGGTGATTTTTTGTTTTTAATTTACATCTTGCTGGCATATATAGAAAGTTGGTGCATATTGTTTAGTGGGATTATGTATAACTTCTTGAAGAGAACATTTATCAAAGTAGGTTACTTTGAAAATATAGTAGCTTATGAGTTTGACAGGATGTAATATATTGATAGCTCTAAATATTTTTAAGTTAAATTGAAATACTGGGGTAGATTTGTTGGGTGGCATGATACTATCTAGCTTAAATTATTTGAGAAAAGACACAGAATTAGGAATGATCTTTGAATATTAAAGTTTGCAAAGCTTTGATAAAGTATAATTTTTACTGTATTTTCTTACTGATTGCATATTTCATTTTATTTGCTTTGTGAATAATTTTGAGGTAACTTTGTATTACATGAGGGGGTCTCTAGTAGGATTACTTTATTCCCCTGTGGTTTAGATTAGTCTTTATGTTTTGGCAATTTTAAGATGGCCTTCTCCTGATGTAACCAGGACTGAATCTCTACTGCAAAGGAAATTTCAAGAATCACTTCTGGAGTTGCGTCACTTACCAGTTAATTACTCACGCATGAAAATAGAGACTAGAATAGAGTGATGCAATGCATTTAAAGAACTGTGCATTTTAAAATATGTTTGCCTTTGCAGAATATATTTTGTTCTTTTTGCGAATGTGATGGAATAAAAATCTTATAGACCACATTTAGAAAAAGACTGCATCTTAGTTTTTAATAATATTTCATAAGTCATATGTTTTATAGTCACCTTTGATGTAGTTCATTTCTCAGTTTATTTGGCTTTGAAATATATAATAAAACTTCTTACAGTTTTGTTTTCATAAAATTCTTATATGCTATCATTTTCCATTTTATTTTTCCCGAGAAGAATAACATACTTAGGAACATTTTAGATTTTAATCTTTATAGGGTGTTTTAAAACTACATAGCATTTAAATGGACAGAGTAAGACATAAACATTCTAAATATAATGTTATTAACTCCTAGAATAGTATATTTCAGAGTGTGTTTGTGTGAATGATCTTTTGAAAGGGAGAAAAAAAATTACCTCTCACGTGGATGGTTTTATTTTTAGCTGAGGATTCTAAATGGAGTATAGTCCCATCTTTGCCTATCCAAACATTGGTTAAGGTGATATTCTTCAGACGGACATATTTAAAGCTTATTTTTTAAACTGATAGATCAAATTGTAGGTGTTGTGTTTTAATAGTGGTCATGGGCTATAGTTTATAAGATTTATGTGGATTGAACGATATACTTAAAAGGCAATTCATACAGTAATAAAAGTTTGTGACATTAGACATGATGGGCTGACATAAATAGAAATAAAGTATGTACTACTCTTAGTTCAAGTACAAGGTTTTTTTCATTTGTTCTATTTTCAAACAGGGCTCTAATTCGGCCACTTCCGAGTCAGCAAATGTTTGAACATATGCAGAAGAGACATCGTGTATTTTTTGTTTATATAGGTGGAGAGTCACCTCTGAAGGTATCAAATGATTTTATTTTTTAATCCATAAGAACAGAATGTATTGTAATTTATTTTCTGTATAATGAAGACTTTCTTGAAAAACTCAGGACTTATTTCACCCTTATTAGGAATACTTTAGTTCAATCTAAGTGTTTTTATAATAAAAGCACTTTGTCATATACCCTCTATAGTATTTGCCTTCATGAAACAATTGAGTAAAAAGTGGGTGGATGTGGCCTACCTTAGTCTTTCTTCTGTTCTTGACCTATTTATTTAAATTCTGTATTGCTTTTCAGCATTTTGAGACTTTGAGACTGCAACACGCAGTTGAGTGTAATAGGCAAAAGCTCACTGTTTTAAGATTATTGTATACATGTATGTGTATGTTTGTATGTGTGGGCATGCACTTATCTCTTCATTAGCAAATTAATAAATATAATTTGAGCTTGTTTTATTTAATGAACGTTATTTGAAGGCATATACAAGCACTTAGTTATAATGGTCTTTTGCCTAAGAAACAGTTTATTTATGTTTAATCTTTCCACATGAAAGGATTTAAGGTAGCAAATTGTCGTGATCTATTAACACTTAGCAATGATACTACTTGCTCTGAATGTTTAATGAGGAATGAATTTTGATCTTGGTTACTATTTAAAAGTTACCTTTTTTCTGTTTGTATCTTCATAGGAGAAATACATTGATGCTGCTTCAGAATTAATTGTATATACATACTTCTTTTCTGCCTCAGAAGAAGTCGTCCCTGCGGTAATATTTAAAGTTGAATTTTAAGTAATGTGTTAATATGTATATTCAACAACTGTTGATTGTTCTTTAATCATTGTGGCATGCACAGTTTTAAGTCCTGGATTATTGATGACAACCAAAGTCATCAGGACCCTCATACGGTAGAGGTTATGTTCTTGTGGATGGGGAAGTGGATTAAATTTTAGTATTGTAGACGAGTCTTTCTTTGCTTGGGTCCTCGGGAAACAAAGCTATGAACAAGATATCATAACTGCTTTAAAAAAAAAAAAGGTGGCAGTGTAGTCATTTAGAGGTGGGATGGCTGCTCTTGACTGGTCGGTCAAGAAGTGTCTGTCTGAGGAGAAAGTATATTTGAACTGGGACTTACGGGACGTGAAGGAGCCACACAGGTCTGTGGCCAAAGTAAACCAGAAACAAGGACCAGGGGATGCAAATGCCCTGGATGAGAGCCTGCCCGGCACAGTGGAGTGACAGCGGTCGCCACTGTGGCTGTACTTCAGTGAGAAAGGAGACGAGAGGTAGGTAGAGGCCAGTGGAAGCCTTGTAGGTCATGGCCACACGTGCGAAGGGCTAGGGAAGGACTTGGTTTCAAGTTTGTTTTAAGGACATTCCTCTGCTAAGTGCAAAAAGAACTGGATCAGGATGAGACTCAGTCAGGAAGATCAGTTGAGCTCTTGAAACAATCTAGGATTTAGGCTTGAAAGGTAGTAAAAGAATTAGGGAGAAGGGAGAGAATTATGTTTGGAGATGGAATTGTTTGAGCTTGCCCTAGAGGAAAAGAGATGAATAAGAATTCATTATACGTGTTCTCTTGGTTGTAATTCATTTAGATTGAGAACTAGTTGTTCAGGTTCAAACATGAAAAGACTCTAGCTGTGACTTTGAATTGTTCAATTGCAAAATAAAGATGTGCTTTAGTAATTTAATAAAAGGATGACTCTAGGTTTTTGGTTTGAACAACTGGGTAGGTAGCTGGTGATGTTACTTAGGAGCTTGGGAATACTGGGGAAGGAACAAGTTAAGAGTATGGGAGGAATGATTGAGTTTTGAAGGTTTATTTTAATTTGACATATTAAGCATCCAAGTACAAACATCAAATAAGTTGTTGGATATAAGGGTTGGGAGTTAAGTCACAGCCGCATAAATAATAAACTTCTCAAACATGGAGTGCAAATTTGGGGAGGGTGGTGGGTAAAAGATCCCAGGTCCTAAAGACAGCAGAGAATAATGAGAAAAACTCACCAGTAAAGTAGGCAAACAAGGTGAAAGGGAAGCCAGGATACAAGGTGTGTAAGAGAAGAGTGGCAGTTATGCAAGATGTTTGTGAAACACCAACTTGAGGAGAGGGAGGAACAGTGGTGTTTGTCCCCGTGCAGGTAGTTGATGGTTTTAAGAAAAACGGTTTCAGAGGCGTAATGGGGACAGGTGCCTCACAGGTGTGTGATTTCAGGAATGGCTCACTCAGGGATGCCCTTGGAAGGGCGAGATGCGGGATGTTCTGAACTGCTCCGAGAGCATCAGTGTGGATGGGTGACTAGCGGCGTGCTTGATGGCAGAGCCTCTCCTGAGGGCTTTATCGCTGCCCTTCAGTGGCTGTCTTCATGGTGCTGTGGAATTTTTTAATGCATTGTAACCAGATCATTCTGTATCAACTGAGACATACCTCCCTCCCTTTTAATCTTTCCAGGACAGCTGTCCTTCTTTTTATTTTTATTTTATTAGTCATCTACTGATTTGTTCATTGTTATGTTCAGCATTACAACACTCATGTAGTAATCCTCTGTGGCTTACCCAAGTTACATCTTTCCTGCTCTGATGCTGATTTCTCTGCTGTAATTTTTCTCTTTTGATATTAGTACAACACAGCTCCCCTGGTAGCTCAGTGGGTAGAGAATCCACCTGCCATGCAGGAGACCTGGCTTCTATTCCTGGGTTGGGAAGATCCCCTGGAAGGGGGCATGGCAACCCACTCCAATTTTCTTGCCTGGAGAATCCCCATGGACAGAGAAGCCTGGCGGGCTGCAGTCCATGGGGTCACAGAGAGTCAGACATGACCAAGCACAGCACAGGGCTAAGAAGCAGGCACCCACTGAATGAATTTCTTCTTATTTATTGTCATTATGAGTTCTCATTCATGAACCAGGTTACCGTCTAAGCCCGTTCTCGCCTCTCCCATATGTTAGCATCTCTTATTCTCCAGTGAGGTAGTGATGCATCCTGGGTTCACAGGAAGCTGACTCACAGCTGCAGTGAAGGAGTCTTTGTCACACGGCCTGGGAGTTGTGGGGAGGACGGGCCTGTGCTGCCTGCTACCTCTGCCCCAGCTCCTCTGCCATTTCAGCGTGCTGCCTGGACCCCATTTCTTGTAATATCTTTGTCTGTTAGCAACTCTAAGAATATTCCATGGTTCCTCCATAGCAGACAGGGCACGTAACAGGGGATGTATCAAGAGGTAACAAGTCCAGTCACTGAATGAGCTTGAGATTGATTGTGTTCTTTTTAACCATTTGTAATTTTTTTGTTAGCATTGTGAGTTTTCCCCCAAGTATCTTTCAATACTTTTAAACTCATGGTGGCCAACTGAAAATTTTGAACTGTCAAGCTCATTTGCTCTTCTGGTTTATGCAGTATGTGACCCTGAAAGAGATGCCTGCCGTGCTTGTTTTCAAAGATGAAACATATTTTGTTTATGATGGTAAGTTCCAGCATTTTAACTGATGTAAAACAAAACAGCTTATAATTAAAATGCCGTGTCTATTACATGCCTTAGATGTTGACGTCAGATGCTCCTACTGTTTACAAAACCCATTAGTTCGTGACTGCTGGGTTTTTCTTACCCTTCAACTTCATGTTTCCACTCAGTGGTCTTTCATTCTGAGTTTCTTTACAATAAATTTCTTTTTCTTTTTTTCTTATCAGATCATTTGCCTTCTTTGGAAATGAGCCCTATGCAATTTCTCTACATTACTTTAAAATATTCAGAATTCATTTTAAAAGGGTCTGACATTTGAGACACACAAAAAAGTGGAAGAAATAAGCCATCTTCCACAGTGAAGCCTGCTTCTCCTGCCTTTTCATTGTTGTTGATAATGTCAGGAGCATGGGGATGAAGCTCAGGGGGTGTGGTGTATTTCCTGATGAGTTTTAGTTTTAGTTTTATCACTTTCGTGTATAATCTTTAGAAAATTTGACCTGGAGTGGAGATTGTGACCCAGTGGTCAACTTCTGGTTTTATGTTTACTCTCCTAAGTCATCAGTCTGAATCCATAAATGCTTTCAGATTTGCGTCATATTACTCATTTTATAGGTGTGATAACTTGAAAACGTTCTGTTTAGCAAGTGACCGAAAAAGCACAGCTTTCAAGAAGTCAATAAAATCCAGTCTTCCTCCAAACACGTTGGTAGGCGTTTCCATCAGCTGCTTTTTCATGCAGTTGTGATCATTTTTCAGACTTACATTTCTAATCAGGACATAATCCTCTTGGATATTATATTTCCTGTCAGAGGAAGTATATGATGTTAGAAAAGGGCTAAAATACTGTGTTTGATGTTATATGTGATTTTGTTTTACATAAGAAAAAGGATGTCATAAAATACAGAAGAGCAAAGAAATTAGAGTAAAAAAATTGTCCATAAGGACATCATCCAAGAAGACTCATCAGCCCAGGAAAACTATTTAATAGAATATACGTGCCTTCATTTTTCATTCTGTCAGTTTTCTTACATACTTCATTTTTGGCAGTATTACAGTCATGTTGTATTATTTTGTCACCTGCTTTACCCATGAATTATTTTAATTTTTAAAAATCTATAAATGGCCTTCCTCAATGTGTACCATAATGATTTAAATTACTTCCTGTTTAGGGTATTTCAGTTATTTCCTATATTTTTATTTATTTATCTTTTGCTGTGTTAATGATTCTGTAATGATGAATTGTTTTGTGTATTAATCCTTTTTTTTTTACATTTGATTGTTTGCTTCGAATAGCTTTCTAAAAATGAAGTTTATGAATTTAAGATTATGGTCCTGTGTCAGGCATTTTATAAATATTGCTAGATTAAACATTGTAAACATTTTAATGTCATATTTACACTCTAATTTATTAACTCTGTTTTATTTTCTTTTTATTTATTTATTTTTTATTTAAAAAAAATTTTTTTTTTTTTAACTTTGTTTTAAAGAGTATGAAGATGGTGATCTGTCATCTTGGATCAACAGGGAGAGGTTTCAGAATTACCTTACGATGGACGGCTTCCTCTTGTATGAACTTGGAGACACTGGTAACAGCATATGTACAACTCTCCATCACTCTACAAAGCTTTTCCTTAACTGATTACATAAATCTGTAGGAAATGAGTTTTTAATTTCTATTTCATAATATCATTCCTTCTTTCAGACCTGAATGCCAGTTCAACTTTATGAGAATATAGATGAATATTACCAAAGAACATACTTGTGGAATAAAGATTAGCTAGAAAGGGTTCGTTCGGAGAAGGCGATGGCACCCAACTCCAGTACTCTTGCCTAGAAAATCCCATGGATGCAGGAGCCTGGTAGGCTGCAGTCCATGGGGTCTCGAAGAGTTGGACATGACTGAGCGACTTCACTTTCGCTTTTCACTTTCATGCATTGGAGAAGGAAATGGCAACCCACTCCAGTGTTCTTGCCTGGAGAATCCCAGGGATGGGGGAGCCTGGTAGGCTGCCATCTATGGGATTGCACAGAGTCGGACATGACTGAAGCGACTTAACAACAACAAGAAAGGGTTCGTTAAAGAATTAATAGCAACAGGGAAAACAGAGCCTGGATAATAAGGAAATAAGAAAAAAATAACCACCAGAAACCTGTCCTCAGAAGGCTGATTTTGTAATAGAATTTGGAATACAAGTTATCACAACCTTTGAAAGCACACTTCTACTTGTGCGGAAAATAAGGGTGTCAGGTTGGCATGGTTTCTTGAAGTTACATGCCCGAAAATGATAAGCAAAGCAAATATAAATACAGATGCAAAAAGAAAGTTGTAAGAAACTAGCTGAATGGTCTCAAATAGATATAAACTACAAAAATTATAAGCCAACCATGTGTTAGGAAGAAGTGCTTTGTTTGTATTACTTTTCAACAAAATACTTATTTTCATCAGTTTGTGAGTTGTGTGAAAGAATGCAGTTTGAGTATATGAATTGTTAAATATTTACCATTATTGGGGCTTTCCTGATAGCTCAGTTGGTAAAGAATCTGCCTGCAGTGCAGGAGACCCCAGTTCAATTCCTGGGTCAGGAAGATCCACTGGAGAAGGAATAGGCTACCCTCTCCAGTATTCTTGGGCTTCCCTTTGTGATTCAGCTGGTAAAGAATCTGCCTGCAGTGCAGGAGACCTAGGTTCGATCTCTGGGTTGAGAAGATCGCCTGGAGAAGGGAAAGGCTACCCACTCCAGTATTCTGGCCTGGAGAATTCCACAGACTGTATAGTCCAGTTCAGTTCAGTCACTCAGTCGTGTCCAACTCCTTGTGACCCCATGAACTGCATGCAGCATGCCAGGCCTCCCTGTCCATCACCAACTCCTGGAGTCCACCCAAACCCATGTCCATCGAGTTGGTGATGCCATCCAGCCATCTCATCATCTGTCATCCCCTTCTTCTCCTGCCCTCAATCTTTCCCAGCATCAGGGTCTTTTCACATGAGTCAACTCTTCTCATCAGGTGGCCAAAGTAATGGAGTTTTAGCTTCAACATCAGTCCTAACGAACATCCAGAACTGATCTCCTTTAGGATGGACTGGTTGGATCTCCTTGCAGTCCAAGGGACTCTCAAGAGTCTTCCTCAACAACACAGTTCAAAAGCATCAATTCTTTGGTGCTCAGCCTTCTTCACAGTCCAACTCTCACATCCATACATGACCACTGGAGAAACCATAGCCTTGACTAGACGCACCTTTGTTGGCAAAGGAATGTCTCTGCTTTTTAACATTCTTGTCTAGGTTGGTCATAACTTTGCTTTCAAGGAGTAATTAAAATTATTTCATGGCTGCAACCACCATCTGCAGTGATTTTGGAGCCTAGAAAAATAAAGTCAGCCACTGTTTCCACTGTTTCCCCATCTATTTGCCATGAAGTGATGGGACCAGATGCCATGATCTTAGTTTTCTGAATGTTGAGCTTCAAGCCAACTTTTTCACTCTCCTCTTTCACTTTTGTCAAGAGGCTCTTTAGTTCTAGTTATTTTTCACTTTCTGCCATAAGGGTGGTGTCATCTGCATATCTGAGGTTATTGATATTTCTCCTGGCAATCTTGATTCCAGCTTGTGCTTCCTCCAGCCCAGTATTCCTCATGATGTACTCTGCATAGAAGTTAAATAAGCAGGGTGATAATATAAAGCCTTGACATACTCCTTGTCACAAAGAGCCGGACACAACTGAGCAACTTTCACTCACTAATTGATACTTACATTTTGGGGGTGGGAAGTAGGTTGGAATTTATCACTTGATGTTAAATAATTCAGGTTTTCACTATGTTAAACATAATATGTTTAAAATAATTGGAATTGGATTTAGAAGCTATATACTATTTTCATAAGTACAGTAATAATTGGAAAGTTTGTATAATTAGGATTATTGAATTTAAATATGTCATTCTTCATTTCAGGAAAGCTTGTGGCTATCGCAGTAATTGATGAGAAAAATACATCAGTTGAACATACCAGGTATAGTGCCTTGAAATAGTTTTAAGCTTTAGCTATCATCCAGTTCAGACTTTACATGGCCTTCAGATAAACTTGATATGGTATCTTTTCCTGTAGCGTTAAACATTAGATAAAGTAGCAGATACTATAATTGAATAATTTTATTTTTTCAAGTTGACAAGATGGAATGTTCATGCGTTTTTTATTTTCTTACAGATTAAAATCAATTATTCAGGAAGTTGCTAGAGATTATAGAGACCAGTTCCACAGGTAGGTGTTTACATTCTGGAAAGCTCCATTATCTTTGTTTCATTATGTTTTGTAATACAGTAAAGCAAAAGTAAGGAGTATTCCATACTTTCAAAGATGAATCAAGGAGCTGAAATAAATTACAGCATGTTGCATTTCATTATGAATTGTTAGGTTTAAGTTTGTTGATATATGTCTTACAAGTTAGAAGAAAAAAAACCTTCTAATTTGAATCATACCTGCATCTTGTTAGGATTTAGGGTAAGTGTGTGGTAAGAAAACATGCCCATATACAAGCATATATTTCAGAGGTGTTGCGGACTTGGCTCCAGACCACTGCAATACAGCAAGTCACATGAAATTTCTGTTTCCCTAGTACATATAAAAGCTATGTTTTGATATATACTGTGGTCTGTTAAGCGTGCCGCAGCATTGTGTCTGAAAAAATGCCCATACTTTAGAAATGCCAGTCATCACCCGCTCCCTCAGTGAGCTGTGATCTTTTTGCTGGTGGACGGTTCCCCCGTGTTGAAGGTTGCTGACTGACCAGGGTGGTTGACCTTGGGGTGGCCGTGGCTTTTTCTTAAAATAGAACAATAACATCTGCCTCATGGATCAACTTTTCCTTTCCTGAACAATTTCTCCATAGCATTGATAGCATTTTGCCCACATTAGAACATCTTTCAGAATCTGAAGTGATCCTCTCAAACCTTGCTCCTTTGTCAGCTAAGTTTATGTAATATTCTGAGTCCTCTAAATGTTGTGATTTCAACAGTCTTGGTAACCTCTTCCCCAGGAGTAGATTCCTGGACCCGCTTTCTTTGCTCATCCATAAGAAGCAACTCCGCATCCCCTCACATGTTATCACAGGATTGGAGCAGTTCGGGCTCCATTCCTACCTCTAGTTTTCTGACTGTTCACTACATCTGTAGTCATTTCCTTCTCTGAAATCTTGAATGACTCAGAATCGTCCATGAGGGTTGGAATCTGATTCTTCCAAACTCCTCTTGGTGTCGATATTTGACCTGTCCCCATGAATCATGGATGCTCTCGGGGCAGCTAGGATTGTGACTCCCTGGTGGAGGTTTGCGGTTGACTCTGCCCAGATCCACCAGGTCTGTCACTGTTTGTGGCAGCTGTGGCCTTAGGACATGCGCTTCTTCCCTAAGAAGACTTGAGAGTCAGAACGACTCCTTGATCCATGGGCTGAAGAATGGGTGTTGTGTTAACGTTAGCAGGAGGGAACACAACATTCATCTCATTGTATCTCTCCATCAGAGCTCTTGGGGGACCCAAGTGCATTGTCAACAAGCAGATAGTTTGAAAGGAATCTTTTTTTTTGTTTTCCTGAGCAGTAGGTCTCAACAGTAGGGCTTAAAATATTATCAAACCATGTTGTAAATAGATATGCTGCACCCAGGCTATGTTGTCATAAAAAGGCAGGGTAGATTTAGCATAATTCTTAAAAACTTGTAATATTTTTAAAATGATAAATGAGCATTGGTTTCAACTTAGAGTCACGAACTATGTTTGCCCCTAACAAGAGAGTCAGCCTGTCCTTTGAAGGTTTAAAAGCCAGGCACGGACGTCTCCTCTCTGGCTCCAAAAGTCCTAGATGGCATCTTCTTCCTACAGAAGGCTGTTTCACCTACACTGAGAATCTCTAGTTTGATGCAGCCAACTTCATTAATGATCTGAGCTGGGTCTTCTGGGTAGCTTGCTGCAGCTTCTACATCAGCTGTTGCTGCCTCACCTTGCACTTTCCTGTTATGGAGAAGGCTTCTGTCCTTAAGTCTAATAAACCGCCCTCTGCTGGCTTCAGATTTTTTTCCCAGCTTCCTCACCTCTCTCAGCCTCCACAGAACTGAAGGGAGTTAGGGCCTTGCTCTGGGCTGAGCTTTGGCTTAAGGAAATGTTGTAGCTGCTTTGATCTTCTATCCAGAACCCCCAAAACTCTGCGTATCAGTAATAAGGCTGTTTTACTTGCTTGCCATTTGTGTATTCACTGGAATAGCACCTTTAATTTCCTTCAAGAACTTTCCCTTGGCATTCACAACTTGGCTGACTGTTTTGCTGCAAGAGGCCTAGCTTTCAGCCTATCTCGACCTTCAACTTCCCTCCCTTTCTGAACTGGATCTTTATAGCTTTTGATTTAAAGTGAGGGACACGGGACTCTTGAACATTTAGAGGCCATTGTAGGGTGATTACCCTGTCTGATTTCAACATTGTTGTGTCTCAGGGAACAGGGAGGCCAGAGGAGAGGGAGAGAGATGGGAGAATGGCTGGTTGGTGGAGAAGTCAGAACACACATAACACTTATTACTTAAATTGGAAGTCTTACATGGACACAGTTCATGGTGCCCCAAAATCACAGCAGTAACATTATAGATCACTGCCCACGGATCATCAGAGAAGATATAAAAATAATGAAAAAGTTTGCAATATTGTGAGAATTACGAAAAATGTGACACATAATGAGCAAGTACTGTTGGTAAAATAGCACTAATAGATTCACTCAACGGTGTTGCCAGAAACTTCAATTTGTTAAGGGGAAAAAAAGAAAAAAGCATACTATTTGGGAACTGCTGCTGCTGCTGCTAAGTCACTTCAGTCATGTCCGACTCTGTGCGAACCCATACGGCAGCACACCAGGCTCCCCCGTCCCTGGGATTCTCCAGGCAAGAGCACTGGAGTGGGTTGCCATTTCCCTCTCCAGTGCATGAAAGTGAAGTCACTCAGTCGTGTCTGACTCTTAGCGACCCCATGGACTGCAGGCTACCAGGCTCTTCCATCCATGGGATTTTCCAGGCAAGAGTCCTGGAGTGGGGTGCCATTGCCTTCTCTGACCTGGGAACTACAGTAAAGCAAAGCCCAGTAAAATGAGATTGCCTGTTTAGTCATGCATTTGAAGTACAGTTCAGTGAGCAGCCACAAGTCAGATGCAGAAAGATGATTTTAGCAAGAACTCAAATGGAGCCTAAAGAATAGGTGGTATTTTTCCTGTGTGCTGAGTCCGTTTCTCATAAGACAGTCAGTGTAAATCTGTCACATGACTTCTTATACCTTTTTTATGCTGAGTCTCTTAATGATGTGCCAATTATATATACATATATTTCTCCTATTACATAGTATGAAACAAAATAGAAATGTCTTAAAATTTGCTTGTTATATCGTGTTTGTATCTCCAAAGCTAGTAGAATTGACACTTTTTAATATTTATTGTATATAATTTATATGTTATATGTTTACAGTATTTATATGCTTAGCAAACAATAAATTCAGTGGTTTGTATTTATTCTTTTTTTTTGTATATTAATATTTAACATTGGTCTCTTTCTCTCTCTTCTTTTTGGTTGTTGATTAGGGATTTTCAGTTTGGCCATATGGATGGAAATGACTATATAAATACCTTGCTGATGGAGTAAGTAAAATGCTAAATGACTCAGTGATTTTGCTACCAACTCTTCTTTATTGTTTTGGCCACACTGTGTGGCTTACAGGATTTTAGTTCTTCTATCAATGTTTGAAAGCATGCCCCCTGCAGTAGGAGTGTGGGATCCTGACCATCAGACCATCAGGGCAGTCCTGACTATCAGTTTTTAAATTTCTGTTTTTCAAAGACAGGCAGAAGGAGTAACAGCTGAAAGAAAGCAAACCTTTGTATATGTTAGTAAAGATACATTCCCATTAAATATTTTACTTTAGTTTTTAAAATATGTATTTGAAACTTACTAAACTTTAAAATTCTCTATTCTAAAAATATACTCCCATTTTAATGTTGATAACATAGTATTTTGGAAAGACTATCATCATTCAAAAATTTGTAAACTTTGTAGTGTCTGTCTAATATGCACCTTAGTTCAGTTTTAATGAATAAAACTTAATTAGAAAATTTTTAGCATTCAGGAATTAATTACTATTCTAAAAGAATTTATTTTAACAGACTTAACTTTATAGGATAACCATGCAGTTTTAAAATAATACTGATTATGCTTATGGTATTAAGATCTGCTTTGTCACTTCAGAAAGTTGATATTAGAGAACATTTACCAAACCTGTACCAAATTAATGAATTTCAAATGAAAGCCTGTTAGATGCAGCGGACATTCAGCGAGTGTTTGCTGTGTGTCACACGCTGTGTTTGGCACTGCACTGTTGATGCAAAAAAGTCAGTAGATTATGGAGTCCCCGTCTTCAGATGTTTCCAGTTTGCTGGGTTAGACAGGATGATGGTTGCAGACTGTCTGAGAATGTGAGAGACCCCCCCACTGTCGCCCTCGTCCCGACGCACAGAAGGTGCAGGGGCTCAGAAAATGCTTGCCAGAGGAGGCAGTAATTAAGAGAAGTTCTAAAGAATGAGAAGGTAGCTGAATGAAGAACGCAGAGAGGTCATTTCAGGCAGGGAGCAATAGGCAGACACACGAGCGTTTGGAAAATGGGTCTTAAAAAGAGCGCAGGCGTGAAAATGGGGAAGTCCCTCCAGAGCCTAAAATTACAACATTCAGTTCAGTTCAGGTGCTTGACTTTTTGGCCTCCATGGACTGCAGCACACCAGGCCTCCCTGTCCATCACCAACTCCCGGAGCTTGCTCAAACTCATGTCCATTGAGTCAGTGATGCCATCCAACCATCTCATCCTCTGTCGTCCCCTTCTCCTCCTGCCCTCAATCTTTCCCAGCATCAGGGTCTTTTCAAATGAGTCAGTTCTTTGCATCAGGTGGCCAAAGTATTGGAGTTTCAGCATCAGTCCTTCCAAGGAATATTCAGGATTGATTTCCTTTGGGATTGACTGGTTTGATCTTGCAGTCCAAGGGTCTTCCCCAGTACCACAGTTCAAAAGCATCAGTTCTTTGGTGCTCAGCTTTCCTTATGGTCCAACTCTCACATCCATACATGACTATTGGAAAAACCATAGCTTTGACTATATGGACCTTTGTCGGTAAAGTGATGTGTCTCTGCTTTTTAATAGGCTGTCTAGGTTTGTCACAGCTTTTCTTCCAGGGAGCAAATGTCTTAATGATCTTAAAATTACAAAGTAAAGTAGCTTTATTCATTTATAATCAATTCATTATCCTTATTCCAGTAAGAATTTGAGAGGGTTTACCAATGATATAAAGTACCAGATTTAATACATAATGAAGAAATCAAGACAAAGGAAAATAAAGTATCTATACAATTATTAAAGGTACTTATTTGAATTTTTAATACTCAATACAAAGTATAAAAACATGGTTTACACATTTCCCATCACCTATAAAATGACTGTTGGCTTACAGGAATTCGGTTGACCTTGTAGAGACGTAAGAGAAATTGCTGTGCTGCGTAATCTTATAAAGGGGGCACGTTACAATGTGCTCAGTCATGTCCAACTCTTGGAGATCTCATGGATTGTCGCTCACCAAGCTCCTCTGTCCATGGGATTCTCCAGACAAGAACACTGGAGTGGGTTGCCATTTCTGCCTCCTGGGGATCTTCCCAACCCAGAGGTCAAACCTGTGTCTCCTGTACTGGCAAGTGGATTCTTTACTATGTGCCACCTGGGAAGCCCCATATTACAGTAGAAATATGTTTTAATAGGATTTTGTAATACTGTGTATAGTAAAGATTTCAATACAACCACTTTTTATAATGTTCTTGGAGGCAAGCCAGTAAAGTGATGCAGTAAAACATTGTGAGCAAGAGGCCAAAGCAGTTTGTGCCTGATAAACATCTCCTTGATTCTGGGTAATACTCAGAATTTCTAGAGATGGATGGACATTCCTTCAGGAGTATTATTTCTAATGTGAGTTATGTAATAGTAGAAGTTTTGCTACTGCTATGGTTAGAAGTTTGTGCTTTTTTTTTTTTTTAAGAGAAGAGAGAAAGCATATAATGATGTTTATTAGTAATTGAAAGTCCTCAATGAGCACTTCTGTGACCAACACTGGACTGGGTGGTCAGCCTGTGTTTTCTGACTTTTACGCCAACTCAGTAAGGTGTAAGTACTATTATTCTTTCCATTTTATGTAGATGAGGAAATGGAAATTTCTTAGAAGAAACTCAAGGAAGTTAACTAATAAGCCAAATGATGCCCAGCAAGTAAGTCAGAGACCCAGGCCCCGAATCCAGACCTCTGTAACTCCACAAGCTCCTCACCACTGTACCATCAGTATTGACACATACGTTAGTGGGATTTAATCAGTATTTATGCCTAGAAGTTTTTAACTTAGGGCAAAATACATGATATTACACGACAGTTTAACACGGTAGCTTTGACTATGTTCTTTACTTTTTCTCCAAGGAAATAGGGTCCTCTCAGACCTTTGGTGTGTTAAATTATTTTGTATTAGGTGTCTGTGAGATAGGATGAGGGGTTATTTTTCATCGTTATTCAAATTGAATTATCTCAGAAAATATTGTTTCTAGTTCAGCTGTGTATTTTAATTTCTTATTAAGTATATTTTTGTAGGAAGACCAGGTTCTTAATTCATTCCATAAAAATAGAATTTTGCTACTGATACAATATAATGAAAATTGCTATAAGTCAGAAAGTTGTTTCCTGTTTTTGTGAACAAGAATGAAGCTAAGTATTTTTTAATTACACAGTTAATTATTGCCTAATAATACTGCATAATAAAGTACCCTAGTACCCATTGGTGTAAAACAGTAATCATTTATTCTCTCTCGCTTGTCTGGGCTTGGCTGACCTTGTCTGGGCACAGTCCCATGTGGCTGCAGGCTGCCAGTTAGGTCCAGGCCTCGCCTCCCTGTCGTCCCCATACTTGGCAGGTAGATCCTCTGCTCGCGGCAATCATGGAGACACGCGAAGATGCGCACGTTGTCTCCCTGGGAAAGGATGTGGTGTGGGGAGGGGTCAAGGATTATTAAGCAAGAAAGCAGCCTCCTGGACTCAGTTACTCATGTGGTGATTATACAGGGCTGTGAATTGTTTCTACTGTAGAGTTCTGTGCTTTTGCATAATAGGAGACACACAAATAACCATAAACTGATACAAATAGACACACGAATAACCATGAACTGATACAAATAGACACACAACTCACCCTAACCTGATGAGTAGATAGTGCACAGAATGAAGCCCCTTTCTATAATTATGCAAAGTCCTATCCTTGAAGGGAAAAAGATAAAAATTATTTGAAGTAAATGACACATTAGTAATATTATGTTACGGTTTTTGTCTGCAAACTGAATTGACATCTAGTATGTCCCTGGAGCACCCAGGAGGATGGGTGATTGTACTGTGGGGTGGTGGCAAGTTGAGAGGCTTTGGAATCATGTTTATTGAACTACTGTTCTGTACAAGGGATGTGCTGGATATTTAACTTGAATTTTCTCATTTAATTGCTTTTACAAGATAAGTCCTCCCCCTTTTCAGTTCAGTTTCTGGAGAAGGAAATGGCAACCCTCTCCAGTACTCTTGCCTAGAAAATTCCATGGATGGAGGAGCCTGGTGGGCTCCAGTCCATGGGGTCGCAAAGAGTTGGACACGACTGAGCAACCTCACTTCACTTCAGTTCAGTCACTCAGTCGTGTCTGACTCTTTGCAACCCCATGAACTGCAGCACGCCAGGCCTCCCTGTCCATCAACAACTCCTGGAGTTTACTCAAACTCCCCCACCTTTATTTACCTTTAAATGAAAAGTATTAGCTTTAAGCTGCATTGTGGGAAAGCATCAGAGTGGACCACAGGCAGTGACTCTGGAGACAACGCTTCAACTGAAGTGGGCTGTGTGTGATTAACAGTGATGGTGTTTAACATAGATTGTTCAAGGAATTATACTGCCCAGAAATGGGCACTTCATACATACTAACTTTTATCTTTAGGTTTAATCATAAATATTTAGCTATCTGATATTGTATGCTAGCAGTTCTCATAAATGTTAATTTAGCTATTTTTTAAATTGATGCACAATTTGAAATTATATAAACAGAGGAAGGCAAAACCATTATAGCTCCCTTTTGTATTTTTAGTTATTTGAATTTAATTCAAACATCAGGATATTTGTTGTCTCTGTGTTTAACATGTATTTTGACTTCTCTTTTTTTTTTATTTTCAGTGAATTGAAAGTTCCAACTGTGGTTGTACTGAATACTTCAAACCAACAGTACTTTTTACTAGATAGACAGATTAAGAATGCAGAAGACATGGTCCAGTTCATTAATAACATCTTGGATGGCACAGTAGATGTGAGTTGTTCATTGTAATTTCAAAGGGGTGATGGGAGGACGTAGAGGAGAAATGAGTTCTTTTCCTCTGATTCTGAGAAGATGATTTGGCCTCCCCCCGGGTGGGGCAGACCTCTGTCCTCCCCAGTTCTCTCACTGTAGGTGGAATCAGTTCCGCAGGCTGTCAGTGGCGAGGGCACTGATGGGCGGGATGCTGTTAGGAGGGCATGTCCACTTGTCGTAGTGACGGGGAGGTGCTTGACATGTAGAGTCAGAGTCAGGGCTGTGGAGGCTGAGAGTTCTGTGGGGGACAGAGCCATCTGACGGTGAACTAAATAATTCTTAGTATCTGGATTCACAAATACAGTTGAATAGTCACTTGGATTAGTTTTCTTACAAAAACCTGTGAATAAAGCCACAGTTTCTTTAAAAGATCTGGAAATGTATTTAGAACCAGCCTGAGTGGAGTATTCCAAATAGAATTCTATAAAACATTTCTCAGAATGATGAATGGATAATCTAAACTTTTTTTAAGAGAAAATATGAAACTTCTGTGCTTTCATGAAGCTTAATTATTTTGTGAGACTGCTTTCAGCTTTACACAAACTGTATTTGAAAGTTGACTCACAGGGTAACAAGTATTTCTTCTTTGGGAATGCTCTTAACCACGTAGTAGGGGTTTTATGTTTGTAAAGGTAACACTTGTTCAAGTGAGGCTCACCTGTGTGAGTGAGAGCACTTCTGTGTCAGTTAGTGAGATTCGGGGAGGGAACAGACTTCAGGGGGTGCTGAATAAGGAACTGGATGGGTTTCCGTCAGGAATTTTGCCCCCTCTGCCTTCCAGCCCTGTTTCCCTTTGGGTTTCATCACCAGGGAGGCTCTCCCCTGTAGGACAGGAAAGACCCTGCAGCAGCTCTTACCATGCTCAGCTAAACTCAGAAACAGGGCGGGCCTGCACCCGGGGCGGGCCAGCCTCAGCCAGAGTACTAGGGAGGACGTGTTTTCAGAGGAGAGTCAGATTGTGTTCATACAGGAGGACAGAAGCAGGGAGGGACGGAAAGACCAGGAAGGTTTACTCCACAACTCTCAGGTGCTCCGTGTAATCTTTTGTGGTCAACTCTTGACCTACCATCCTAAGAATGATTACCTAACAGATGAATGAAATGATAGCACTGAAATAACAGTTTGTTTCTTCCTGTTAACTTTAAGGCCCAAGGAGGTGACAGCATTTTGCAGAGATTGAAACGAATAGTATTTGATGCCAAATCTACTGTTGTGGTAAGTTGTGACAGTGTGTTTAGTGTCATTGATAATTGAGAACATAGGGATATAGGTTTTGTCTAAGATATTAATAAAATCTGGAGTTTCAAAGGATTTTATAAAAATATATCTTACAAGATGAGATCTAGTACATATTTATGTTAAGAAAAGATACTGATCAGATGAAAATTAAGTTTCTCCAGTTGTTTTTTTCTGTATGATTGGTGAGGCAACTGGAGTTCAGTATCGCTTAACTTAACAGCATGACTTGGTGTTTTTCAGAGTTTCTTTCCTCCTCCTGCCCTTCTCAGTCCTTGGATCTGAAACCCTCTTGCTGAGAAGTCTAGGAAATCTCTCTTACTATCCCAGCTTCAGCTGTCAGCTTGGCTGCAGAGTAGCCCTAAATTTGTTGAAGCCTTAAATGTAGTTCTCGCTGTCTATTTTGAAAACACTCCTTGGGTGTTTTCATTCATTGTGGCCTAAAGCAACTAAAACTGAACTGATCTTCCACTGGTGAGACGTTGCCGCTATTAATCCTGACCTACTCCTGCGCCTTCCATTTGTCGTGACCTTCCCATGGGTTGGGCCCTGGTCACACGCGTGTGAGTGGCCTCCACGTGGTTTGCTGCTCACCTCCTGCCCTGTCTCCAAGTCCTCTCTGAACCTCTGCATGGTTAGTGTTACTGCAGTGATTGGCACTGATCACTCTCCTCCCCTTTTCCAGTGACTCACGTCACTGTTCTCTGTCCCTCTCACATTTTCTCCTCGGTCTGAGCCCACACTGGACGCCGGCCTGCCTTGTTCTTGCTTGCAGCACCTTGACTCTGTGATGCTGTTTTCCATTATCTCACTCCCAAGTGACCCTGCTCTGCTTTGAATTTGTCTGTTTAGTTCTCACAGTCACAATCCATAGACTAGAGTATAGTTGAAAAACTCAGTCACGTTGCTTTTACTTTTCTGGGGTCTGAGGGAAATTACTAAGTTAATTTTAGTAATTTCTAATCAGACAAGTAAAAAATGTTATGTGAAGAGAGTATTACCTTCCTTATGGTAAAGAACCGGCCTTCTCAAGCCAGGATATGGCTGTAAAGCTGTTGGCACATAACCACCACCTCAAAGAGCTTTGTGATTAATGTGAGGAAAACAAATGTCGTTTGAAAAGGAAATGGATTGGTGTCCACTTGAGACTATCCTCAGCGTTGTTAATCGGCTATCCTCCAAAACAAAATAAAAAGTTTCAATTAAAAAAAAAAAATGGAGGATTTGGTGCCCTTTTTTGCTGCCAATAGCTTGGCTCCACATACTCACATACACGGATATAAAATGTCTAAAGTGTCTTTCACGGGTAGTTACTGCAGAAAAACTGACATTGACTCACTGGAACGAAAAGCATGTTGGAGGGCCGCAGGAGGAGGAACTCTGTAGCGGCTTTCAAGTTCCTTGCCGGTGTCCGTGTCAGGCGGCGTCTCAGGGGCCTCCTTGTTTCTCCACAGTCCATATTCAGGAGCTCCCCGCTGATGGGCTGCTTCCTCTTCGGGCTGCCCCTGGGCGTCATCAGCATCATGTGCTACGGCATCTGCACGGCCGACGCGGACGGCGGCTACATAGAGGAGCGGTACGAAGTGTCCAAGAGCGAGCCCGACGACGGCCCGGAGCCGGCGGAGCGCCCGGAGCCCCCGCCGCCCAGGGGCGCGGCGTCTCCGCTGCCCGCCCCGCAGGAGCCCAAAGACGTGCTAGAGAAGAAGAAGGATTGAGACCCGGCTCGGATAGACTGTTCCATAGGATTTCACATTATTAAAAGAGTCTATTTATTGAATTTAGACATTTAATCATGACCTTTCCAGAAGAGAACGTGGTATTTGTATTTTGCTAACATCAACTGCATGGGTTATAAAATAGTCCTTCCACAAACGGGGAGATGTTTGGAGCAAAGAGATGGGAAGTTTGTCCAAAACAGTCAAAACACTCCGTCAGAGTTTACCTTGTAGATGTTGTTCTACCAGACCAGTTCTATTTGCATGTTTCTCTATCTGAATATTCTGTGACAAAATTAAGATTCTTGGGCAGAATATTTAAATCGGCCAGTCAGGTAGAAGATACATGTGTGATAGAGAAAAATAACACCTCCACCTCCCACCATGCATTCTCCTCTGTTTTGGATAAGATTTATATGGACAAAATTAAATCTTTGAAATTTAGGCACTTTAAAGATAACTAGTAACTTTTTCCAAGGATCAAATTAAGATTATGAGATAAAACAATTTGGTTTTATATAGCATAGTGATTTTATTTTGTTATTATTTTTAAAGGAGAGGAACTGTTACTTTTTACCTTTATACTCAGTTGCATTATAGAACTTTCATAGGGGCCTATAATGTGGGCCTATATTGTCTTATGTTTAATCTTCACGACGTAAACAGGATTTACTTGGATCAGTGATTTCAGATGATGGCTCGGACACTGAGTCAATGTCTCAGCCAAGGCTGTGGGAAGGGCAGGGCTGTCTGTTACTCCTGCCTCCCCTGCTTTATCCAGAACAGCCTACTCTTGTTTCTCTGTTTTATATATTGGGATTTCATCTAAAAATTTTCTCTGATAAAAAGCTCTTGCTGCTGAGTAATATATATCATATTTTTATGTTTATGGTTTAGAAACTTTATGGTAACTTAGGATCTAATGTGTGTGTATGTGGGTGTGTGTATATATACACATACATATACACATAGAGAATTTACTAACATCTGTTATGTTATGCTATGGGCGTGCCTGTTCATAATGAGTGACATAATCAGCCTATGAAGAAAATTCACATCCAGTGATTAAAGAGATCTGCCAGTTGCTTTCTCCATCCTCCCAGGTGTTACCCATTTCAGCCAGTGACCCTTCATCTCTCCATGATGGAATAACATAGGAATTCTATCCTAAGTAATGTGCAAAGTTGGTATTTTTTTTAAATAATAGTATAGTATGTTTATCATAGATTAGCTTATTTTTGAGACCTTTATTTTTGAACTAAGTTTAGGATTTTTATTAAGTGACTGTAATTTGAGTGGTTATTCATTGAATTATTAAACATTTTAAAATGTTTCATCACTTTAAAAGCATGTAATTTATGGTTCTGATACTGAAGCTATTCAGGGCTGCGGTCCCCAGGGCAGCTTGGGGTTATCTCTGATGCCATGATCACCACTAACCTGAAGCTCTTGAGTCTTAAGTCCTAAGGAGTCACCTGTAATTGCTTTCTTGTACCTTTTAGTATACAATAATTATTTATTCTTAAATTTGGTACTTCATCATTACCATTTTTATAATGGAAGCACATAGGCAGTCACAGGAAATTGCAGGAAACACTAGAATGAAATGGTATTCTTAAATGGAAATTGAATATAGATACTGTTAATTTAACAAGGAAATTTCTCTCTAACGAGTAACGAGTGAGTCTTTTGGAAAATAGGTATTAACAGGCTTGTTTTGTTCAGTGTGTGTGAAAGTCTTAGTTAAACACAGATCCTCGGGCTCAGCCTGGCCGGGAAGTTACAGCTTAGCCACTACCAGTGAATAGGAGGAGGTTGTGAGAATGTCATGGCTTTTTTCTTCATGTTTATCACTATCAGGTCCATCATCTGCGTGGTTTTGTCTTTTGTCAAGCACACCTATAAATTAAACAGCAAAAGAGGTAAAAGAAAAAGAGCAAAGCTTAGTATGTATCAACACAGTTCAGTGATGTTTGTATTCTGAGATTTTTCTCATCTATTAAAGCCTTAGTTCTTTGTTACCTTTTCCACAACTCTGTACTGTTGCCTCATATTCTATTTGTGTTTTCAAAATGTGATGTTGGGGAAACAAAAAGTATAGATGGTTTGTAAGTGATTTTTTTTTTTTAATTTTGCTTTTTAGTTGTTTAAGATAACTGTCACAGTATCCTCACAAAACTGAAAATTTTTGCTCACTAGTATGGTTTTCCCTTTAGTGTGATAGCAGGGTTTACTAGGAATGCTGTTTTCATTTTAGGAAAAATTTCTTCAAAATAAAGGTAGGTTTCTTAATGAATCTTATAGAACATAGATACACTGAACATCCTAATTCAGTGACAAGTCTTACTGTGATCATGTCAGTAGGGGTAATATCTTTTAGTAAGTTGGACTTCTGCCTTCTCTTTCAGTTGCAATAAAGTTCTCTTTCTAACTTCTGAAATCCAGGATCCTAGATGCTTGCTGTTGCTTAATCCGGTGCTCACAGTTTTTAAAGATGTTTCAGCGAGGGAGTTTTTATCAGCAGTGCACTTCATTATAGCTGGCAGTCCTTTTTGCTTCATTGTATGCATTAATATTTCTGAAACTGCCATCTGAAATCTAGGTGGATTAGACCGGGGATTTCCATTTTCTTTCATACATGTGCTCCCTGGTGTCTGAAGTAGAGATAACATGAAGAGCCAGAAGTCTAGAGGCTGAGTCTGGACAGGCTGTATGAATAGTAAAGCAATTAGTTATACTGTTTTTATTTAGCGGATATTTGTTCTTACTGTTTCTTGTGTTTTGTTTCAGGGATGTTTTTTATTTTTCAAAAAATAAATATTTTCATCATCACTTCATATGATATGGAGGTAGGGCAGGGAAAAATCACTCAGCTTTTCTTATTACACAGAGGTTATTCCGACAAACTGATATCAGTTCATTGGTGGGATTATGTTTGCCATTTTATTTTTATAAATATATATTTTTTCTGAATGTGTCTGAGTCCAAGAGTGGGCCGAAAATAATTTTCTACTTTGGACTAATCTATAAAGGTTTTTGAAAGTCTGTATTATTAATACTAAATTGTTGAATTCATGATCTCCTGCCTTAAGGCACCAATTGTAAACCTTCGTTTTTCTAAATAAATTAATTGAAAACATGTAACCATTTTATTTTTACTATTTATCTTTTGGTTGTCTGGGATGTAAATTTTTCTCTGCAAGCAAAAAGGGCAGTTGAGACTCATCTTACACAAAGTAATTTTTTTCCCCTCTTGTTAATTGTAAACTTGTAATTATAGAAACATAGTTTTTAAAAATTTAAACAAATTTGATAGAGATCAGGTTATAATTAATTCTTTCATATAGGAGATGAAAAACCTGAGATTCATGAGTTTGATATATTTTGTATTTGTAAAACCTGATTGTATTAAGTATTAATTGCAGAGTTTAAAGCTAGACTAATTGAATTTGAGTCCTTGATCCAACTGCTAAATTGTAGTCTTAGACCCAGCCCCTCACTCTCACTGTCAGTAAAGTGAAGATCTAGAACCTCAGGGTTTCTTCTTTAAAGTAGCATCAAATGGGGAGAGTGTATTATTGAAAAAACAGAACTTTATTTTGATCATGTATTTTTCACACTGGATACACCATGAGCATATCTCTTAATGAGAATGTCTCTGGTGCAGGAATGACCCATCTGTGTTCAGGCTGCTACGTCCAGGCCGTCACCAGGCTTCACTGCTCCAGCCTTCCTGACTGCAGCCCAGCATCAAAGGAGCAGCAAAAGGTGTCCTCTTACAATTTAAGGGGGATCGTGGCATTTATCTGCTCATAAGATTCCAATGGCTTCTCTCATTCGGCATTAATAGCCATGTTACTGATTGAAATATGTCCCCCCGAAATTCATACAAGGGAGTAGCAACCCCTGGTACCTCAGAATGTGACCTTATTTGGTAGTAGGATTGTTACAGACATTAGCATAAGTGTGTTTGTCAGTCAGTCATGTCTGACTCTATGACCCCATGAACTGTAGCCTTCCGGGCTCCTCTGTCCATAGGATTCTCCAGGCAAGAATACTGGAGTGGGTTGCCATGCCCTTCCCCAGGGGATCTTCCTGTCCCAGGATCAAATCCAGGTCTCCCGCATTTCAGGCAGATTCTTTACTGTCTAAAGGGAAGTCCCAGTCAGTATAAAGCCATACTGAAATAGGGTGCGTCCTAATTCCGTGTGACCAGTGTCCTCACAAAAAGGGAAAATCTGAAGACAGACACGTAAATGGAGAATGCCAAATGAAGATGAAGGCAGGGGTTGAGGTGAGGCTTCTGCAAGTCAAGGAAGGCCAAAGATACACCCGCAAACCTCCAGAAGCGGGGAGAGAGACATGGGACGGAAGCTGTCTCGGCTTCAAGAACTAACCCTGGCGACACCCTTATCTTGGACTGCTGACCTCCAGGGACACTGAGAATAAAATCCTGTTGTTTAAGTCAGCCTGGGTGTAGTACTCCGACAGAGCCTCTGGCGCTTTCCCAAAGCTCCCACATATTCCCGCTTGGATCTCCCTGTCTCCCAGCTGCTTGTTCATGCCATAACAGCCTTCTGCCCCTTCCTGTCCCCAGACTCCCCTTTACCTGGAATAATCTGGATGTCCTTAGGGCTCACTCCCTATTCTAGGTCACTTACTCTAACGCCAGTATTAATGACTCTGTATCAATTACACCTGCTGGCCGCCCACTCTCCCTAACCCCTTTATCCCGCAGCTTTATTTTGTATAAGCTCTTCTTTATCATATATGTTGTTTGTTGACTGCTTCCCCTCTCAAATACACAATAAGTGTAAGCTCCGAATGGACAGACTTTTTTCAAGGCTATACTCCCAGTTGCTAAAACATGCTTGGCAAGAAGTATGCATTCAGTAAGTGCTTGTAGAATGAGTGAATAAGCAACTGAATATAGTGTATTTATATAATGATGTATTTATCACTAGCATGTTTCAGAGTTGAAGGTTTCTGATTTTTTTGTAAAAAAGCATTCATGTTATTTTAATTGATTTTAAATGCATATTCCCAAAGTATCTAAATACTTAATGATTAAGCAATAAAAAATAATTAACATACAATCATAAGCTTTGAAAATATTTTTGTATTTATAAAATATATATTAATGTGAAAAATTGTTATTTAGCTTATGATATAAAATCTTAAAATCTATAGTCACAATAAGAATAGATGGTCAAGAACTGTGGGAAATTTTAGGTAATCTTATTCTCCATCCCTCAACAGTGGGAAAATAATGATCTATTTTGCACATGTCTGTCTAAAATTGTTTGTAATAATTACTATGGGCTTCCCTGATGACTCAAGACAGTAAAGAATCTATGTTCAATGCAAGAGACCTGGGTTCGATCCCTGGGTCAGGAAGATCCCCTGGAGGAGTGCATGGCAACCCACTCCAGTATTCTTGCCTGGAGAATTCCATGGACAGAGGTGCCTGGGGGGCTACAGTCCATTGTCTCGCAGAGTCATACTTTTAAGTTAAAAGATTCTTAACCAGTAGGGCTTATCAGGGACTCTTAACCAGAAAGCTTATTAGATTACAAGAGCATTAATTGCCTCTGATGAAACACGTATCAGTTCAGTCAGTTCAGTTCAGTCGCTCAGTCGTGTCCTACTCTTTGCGATCCCATGAATTGCAGCACGCCAGGCCTCCCTGTCCATCACCAACTCCCGGAGTTCACTCAGACTCATGTCCATCGAGTCAGTGATGCCATCCAGCCTTCTCATCCTCTGTCATCCCCTTCTCCTCCTGCCCCCAATCGCTCCCAGCATCAGGGTCTTTTCCAATGAGTCAACTCTTCGCATGAGGTGGCCAAAGTACTGGAGTTTCAGCTTCAGCATCATTCCCTCCAAAGAAATCCCAGGGCTGATCTCCTTCAGAATGGACTGGTTGGATCTCCTTGCAGTCCAAGAGACTCTCAAGAGTCTTCTCCAACACCACAGTTCAAAAGCATCAATTCTTCGGCACTCTGCCTTCTTCACAGTCCAACTCTCACATCCAAACATGACCACTGGAAAAACCATAGCCTTGACTAGATGGACCTTTGTTGGCAAAGTAATATCTCTGCTTTTAACTGGTCCCAAATATAAATTGTGTGCCAAGATGTTCACTTAGCAATGTAAAACCAAAATTCAGAAATAGCCAATGCACAGTTCTGCAGGAAGGCATTTCTGCTGGACCATCTAGAGTATGCTTCCCTGTTGGCTCAGTCAGTAAAGAATCTGACTGCCATGCGGGAGACCTGGGTTCGATCCCTGAGTTGGGAAGATCCCCTGGAGGAGGGCATGGTAATCCACTCCTGTATTCTTGCCTGGAGAATCCCCATGGACAGAGGAATCTGGTGGGCTACAGTGCATGGGGTTGCAAAGAGTCGAACAGGACTAAGTGACTAAGCACAGCACATCCAAGAGTGCAGTTCAGTTCTAGACAGTGGGACTTTTGTGATCAGAGCAGTTTCTTCACTAGGAAATTGGGTTATTTGACTCCAGATTGTAGAATAATAAGAAAATGAGAAGAACTAAATTTCCAGGTGCCCATGGAGTGATACTGGCTAGAAGGGAAGAGATGGTGCCATGGCTTTGTCCCCGTTCTGCTTCTTATCAGGTTTATGTATTCTAGCATTTTTTTTTTTTTTTACAAAACCATGTTATAAAGACTTCTTACTATGTGTATACAGAGGAAAGTAAGTAAAGCAAATATAGTTCAATGTTTACAATTGCTGCTGCTGCTGCTAAGTCACTTCAGTCGTGTCCGACTCTGTGCGACCCCATAGACGGCAGCCCACCAGGGTCCCCCATCTCTGGGATTCTCCAGGCAAGAACACTGGAGTGGGTTGCCATTTCCTTCTCCAATGCATGAAAGTGAAAAGTGAAAGTGAAGTCGCTCAGTCGTGTCCGACTCCTAGCGACCCCATGGACTGCAGCCTACCAGGCTCCTCCGTCCATGGGATTTTCCAGGCAAGCTATATCGGTGTTATGTACCCTTCACCTAGAATCACCAATTGTACTATTCTGGCAACTTTTATGTAGGTTTAAACTTCTAAAAAATAAATGTTAACGGACAAAACAGAGTAAGCATTATAATAAACTCTTGTTTCCTTGTCACAATCTTGGAAATACAGCATTTTTTTTTTTTTTTGGAAATACAGCATGGAAAACAGCATTTTTTTTTTTTTTTTTCAAAACACTCATAAATTACCTTCCAACACTTGTTTTCAGTTCACTTCCCAAGTCTGAGTAAAATTGGCTCCGAAAGGCCTCAAAACACAGCAATATAGAAACATTTTCTTTAAAGCCCCACAAGGGGTCAGCAAACTTTGTTTTCTGTAAAGAGCCAGATGATAAATAATTTAGGCTTGGAGGACCACGTGTGGACTCTGTCACATATTCTTTACTTTGTTTTTTAACTCAAAAAAATGTAAAAAAAAAAAAATGTAGAAATATTTTTTTTTAGCTCAAAGCCTCTTTAAAAATAAGCCGCAGGCTGGATCTGGCCAGCATGCCACAGCTTCCCTGGTAGAGAGTAGTTACCAGATCAACAGCTACATTCCAGGTACGAGGGGGTGTGTTCTGTGTTCTGGCGAAGAAGCCACATCTGGAACAGAAGCTGCAGGTGGAGTCGCCACCTGATTAAATTTTCAATAATCCACTTTCATTCTTCAACACCCATCTGTTTTCTATATAGGCACAGCAGGCGATTTGAATGGAAGCAACACCCCTGCATTTTTTTATGTCCTTAATGATGGCAATAAGTCCTGCAGTCCTTCCAGGAATGTGGTATTGCCTTTGGTTTACTATTTTTCAAAGGCAGAGCCTTTGAATCAGGGGAGGGAAGGATTGGGAATTTGGGGTTAGCATATGCAAACTATTATATACAGGATGGATAAACAACAAGCCCAGAGTTTTGTATTCACTATCCTGTGATAAACCATAAAGGAAAAGACTGTGAAGAAGAATATGTAGCTAAGTGTATAAATGAACCACTTTGCTGTACAGCAGAAATTAATACAACATTGTAGATCAAGCATACTTCAATAAAATGTGAAAAAAAAAAAAAAAAGAAAGGCAGAGCCAGTTTCAGGGCCTTCCATTTAACTCTCCCTGTTAAATGGCCCTCACATCATGTTCAGGTGACATGTGGAAATCCTGAGACGCGCTATACATTATTTCTAATTATCCATTCCAGAACCAGGAAAAAAATCACAGAGATAGGAGAGCTGCTGTGAGATGGACTTGAGACCAAACCCTGTGGCTTATCTGACCTGCTAGCTCCTTGCTCTTTCTGGTGGACCACAGAAATTTTGACCCAGTGTCCATAAATCCTTAATATCTGATTATTTTTTCTTCCCCAAGGCTTTCATCCTGATAACAGGGCAACAGGACATTTAAAGTCCAGCAAAGAAGATGATTTACACTCTATTTTTTTTTTTTTTCCTTTGCTGTGAGGTAGCATCTTTTCATCAATGGGACCTGGTTTCCCCTGAATTTGAGGGTCTCTGGATGTGTGAACTGGGAATTGATTGAGGGCCATTGGCCCTCTTTTGGGGGATTCAATTCAGACTTCAGTTTGTCAGGCTTGGGGGCATGCTCTATCGCTCAGTCATGTCCAACTCTTTGTGACCCCATGGACTGTAGCCCTCCAGGCTCCTCTGTCCATGGGATTCTCCAAGCAAGAATACTGGAGTGGGTTGCCATGCCCTCCTCCAGGGGATCTTCCCGACCCAGGGATCCAACCCATGTCACCTGCATTGGCAGGCAGATTCTTTACCACTGAACCAGGCCTGCAGCTGGAACTAATGGGAACCATACAGAAAAAAGAATTCTGGAAAATGCTTTTCAGCCTAGTCCAGTAGATGCATAACAAAACCATCTCATATGGTTATTCACACAAAGTAGCACTGTCCTGAATTGCATGTTTCATTCCTTCACACTTTTAAAGAATGATCTGTCATATATATATGTCCCTACACAATGTTATTTAGTTTTGCATGTCTCTCAGCTCTATATAATACTCTGTGAACTCTTCTGCAACTTTTTCAATCAAAATTGTTTTTAATTATCCTAGTTTTGATTCTCTCAGAAGCAGACCCTGAAACAGGATCTGACTGAAAGAAATTTTTGTGGAAATTTCTGAGAACACCAGTGGATAAATGAACTGATACAGGTGGGCAGAGGCAGCCGATAAAGGCTGTGTATTAAAGCACCAAGCGCAGTGGGTGACTGAGACTTAATTATGTAGGAGCGCAGACACTTTCTGCTGAAGGCAGGCTCTGGCAGCTGAAACCTGGCTGAACTCTCTGAATGACTGAGACAACCTTGAGAGGACAAGTAACTGAAGTTTATTTCTCCTCAGAGAACCAAATGTAACATTAAAGGAAAACACTTGGAAATTTTGACTCCAGGTGACACTACTTGGGCTCCCCAGGTGGTGCTAGTGCTAAGAATCCACCTGTCAATGCAGAGGACGTCAAGAGACGCTGGTTCAATCCCTAGGTCAGGAAGATCCCCCGGAGGAGGACATGGCAGCCCACTCCAGTATTCTTGCCTGGAGAATCCCATGGACAGAGGAGCCTGGCGGGCTAAAGTCCAGGGGGTTGAAAAGAGCTGGATACGACTGAAGCAAATTAGTATGTCACTACTTACTGGAAAAAAAGAAGACTAATCTATTTGAATGTGTCTGTTTTCTCATATGCAGTATGGAGGTATTAATCACACTTACATCATGGGGTAATTATGAGAATTAAGCATGGTCATCAGTGTACAACACGCTCCGTATGTGTCAGAGTGCATCTCTGTCTGTGTTGCCCTCCTGCCAGCACACATCTGGGCTCCCTTCCCAGCCACACTCTGTGCTGGGACACTGTGACACCAGCCAACGGGATGTGAGTGAAAAATGACTTGTAACATTTCCAAGCCTGGTCCGGAAGAAGAGTATGGTTCGTCCCGTGCTCTGTGGCCATTCCGGCAGGCTGGAAGAGAGAAAACCCCTAGGGAAAACTTGGAAAGTAAAGATAGTGGAAACTTTCTTATCCTGGATCCAAAAATGACTGCATGAGAGTGAACCATGTTATGCTGTTGGCTGACAAGTACCGTTGGGCAGGATAGAAACAGACTTGTCTGTTTTTTTTTTTAACTTTATACATTTGGGGACTAATTACAATTATAGCAGCTTGCATTAAACTAAATAAAACACTATTTATTATTTTGAAATTCATGACTGGAGGCAAGTTTCTTATGCCAAACCCTAGAGAGAGTCATTTTATTTATGACTTATTGAATTACAATATAATGGATTATGAAAAATGTTCACTGCATATCTACTTTGTGTATAATGAAAATACATAAAGGATTTTGGAATTTAGTTTGTAAAAGCAAGCATTAAAAAAAAGTACAGGAAGCTCAGCTCAGTGCTCTGTGATGGCTTATAAGTGTGAGATGGGGGGATGGTGCTGGGAAGGAGGTTCCAGAGGGAGGGGATGTATGTATGCATGTAACTGATTCACTTCATTGTACAGCAGAAACCAACACAATGTTGTAATTACACTCCAAATATATATATATATATATATATATATATATATATAATTGAAGACTCTTGAGAGTCCCTTGGAGAGCGAGAAAATCAAACCAATCAATCCTAGAGGAAATCAACCCTGAATATGCACTGGAAGGACTGATGCTGAAGCCAAAGCCCCAATCCTTTGGCCACCTGATGCGAAGCACTGACTCACTGGAAAAGACCCGGATGCTGAGAAAGACTGAAGGCAGGACGAGAAGGGGCAACAGAGGATGAGATGGTTGGATGGCATGACTGATTCAATGGACATGAGTTTGAGCAGCCTCTGGGAGACAGTGAAGGAGAGGGAAGTCTGGCATGCTGCAGTCCATGGGGTTGCAGAGAGTCAGACATGACTTAGCAACTGAACAGCAACAACAAAGAACAATTAAGCAGTGTCTCAACTGTTTATTATAATTTGCTTCTCAGAGTTTATAATGTTCACGATTATGCCATGGAACTACCCAAAGGATATTGGTATGCCAGAAAATGAACCCAGGACAAATACTGTGTGATCTCCTTTATAAGTGGAATCTGACAAAAGTGGAGAGTAGAATTGTGGTTTCCAGGTGCTGGGGAGTGGAGGAAACGGGGAGATCAGTCAAAAGGGACAAAGTTTCAATTATGGAGGATGAATAAATTCTGGGGAGCTAATGTATTGCATGGTGACTATCATTAATAATGCTGTATTATATACTAGAAATTTTCCAAGAGAGTAGATTTTAAGTGTTCTCCCCACACACAGAAGGAAACTATACAAGGTGATGGATGTGTTAACTGGTTGGCTGTTATAATCATTTCACAATGTATACACATCAAAATATCACCTTGTATATCTTACAGACATACAATGTTTATTTGTCAATTACACCTCAATAAAGCCAGGAAAAATTTTTGCTTTTCAGTTACATAACAGCCACTGATGGTGCCTGTAGGATTTATCCTTAGGAAAAGATGTTGATTTATTCCTATATCCAGTTTCTTCACTTGTCCCCAAGTTAGTCTTGGTAATCCAATTTTCCTTGCCAGTGATTAAACCACCCACCCATTAGAAATGGGCTTGGGGCATATTTTCTGTCATTTCTCCCCTCAGAATGCTTACTTTCAGAACAAAAGACACACAGGAAGAAATTTCTCATCTTCCTGCTGATTGCTGTGGAGTCAGCATGAGACTACTGGAACTCTGGCATCCATCTTGTGTCTATGAGACGCTATGCTGAGAGCCACACAGGCAGTGTGAAAGGCTGAAGAGAACTTTGAGCTTAAGCTCACTGAGCCCTCTCCACCTGCTCTCCTCAGAACTTCTTTTATGTGAGATAAAGCGCTTTTATCACTGTTTAAACTGGCTTGGGATGAAATTTTCTGTTACTGTTGGCTGTATGCATCTTAAATCTTCCACTATCTTCAAAATGTTTATGAAGGACATTTTGTTTATGAAGAACAGGTAGATGCAAATAAAACAGAAATACTTATTTTTTGAATAAATTTTCCAAATCTATTCTCATTTAATCTCTATTTTCTAGTATTTAAATAAAGAGGAGAAAAAAAATCATTGAAACAGACATATTTAAGAAAATAAAAATTTTATACCCTTTATCCTAATTTAGTGTGATAAGGATGAGTAGTAAGGGAATTTCTTCACAGGATGAAGGTATAAGTAATCACTGTCATATTGATCAAGGGAGATACCAACTTCATATTCATAGATGTGTTTCTGCTTTATGATCCTCCAAGATTGACTAGCAAGTTTAGAATTTCTGACAACTGAGTCAAAGTTGAGCAATCTTCTTAATATGCACATGAATAAAATAAGTCACTTTTCAGGGGGTAAAAAAAACAATGCCTAACTTATTAAGTGTATAACTTTTTTTTTTGCAACAGATCTTTTCAAAGTTAGCTTTTAAAGAAACCATCTCTTGCCCTGGTCTTGATGGAAGGCAAAAACTAAATCCCTAATGCCTCTGTGTGTGTGAATGTGTGTATTTCTCATTGCTGCTGGTGTATTTTCTGTTGATTGATTATTATTATTTTGATACATACAAGTGCCGTGTGTGCTAAGTCACTTTAGTCATGTCCCACTCTTTGCGACCCTATGGACTGTAGCCCTCCAGGCTCCTCTGTCCATGGGATTTCCCAGGCAAGAATACTGGAGTGGGTTGCCATTCTTTCTTCAGAGGATCTTCCCAACCCAGGGATCAAACCTGTGTTTCCTGTGTCTCCTGCAGTACAAGTGGATTCTTTACCTCTGAGCCACCAGGGAAGTCCTTTGTACAGATATGTGATATAAATTATACAGTAACTACTTCCAAACAATTCTGTAGTCTGTTTTATCAGATTAAAAAGTCAATTTTTATTTTAATACACCACAAAAGTGTCATTTTTGGGAATAAAACTTAACATGTAAGTGTTAAACTTAACATGTAACATGTAAGTGTAACAGAAGTGGCTTAAATTTACCCTTTTTGAGAAAATAGGTGAGTACCATCTAAATACATTTTTGCCATACACTAGTTAATGCCAAGAAAAGGGCCCAGAATTTTTACCGCTGTGTTATTTCAAGTTAAATAGAGACAGGATACAGCCAGGAATCAAAACCAGAGCAATAAGAGAGAGTTCCATGGATTGGAATCAGGTTAGGATGTGCATGGAAATAAGGAAGTTGAAAACTGATTTTTTAAAAGGCTGCAAACAGGAATGAGGTCAGATATAAAGAAGGCTGGACACAGTGCAGTTAAGGAAGTAAATGTTTCATATTCACAGGTGAAACTGGACGGGCTATGTGGAACCTTCGTGACCTGTGGGACCTGGTCTTCTTCATCCAACTCAAGCTCAGATGTTAACATTCAACATAACTAGCTTGGCATTTGTCTTGAAGTTATCAATGATTTATACTTATATGTGCCTCTCCAGATGTCTTACTAGAGTTCTTTTTAAAACAAACTGTATTTTTAGACCTGTATTTTAGACACGTATTTTAAACTGTATTTTTAGAACTGTATTTTAGTTTTAGTTTCACAGCAAAACTGAGTGGTGAGTATGGAGATTTCCTGTCCACCCTCTCCGCCTCACCAGAGCACAGTCTCCCCTGTTATCCACGTTCCCAACCAGAGTGGTACATTTGTTACCAAGTATGAACCTACAGTGACAATCATCCAAAGTCCACAGTTCACCTTCAAGTTCATTCTTCATCTGTACATTCTACGGGGTTGGACGAATAGAAATATCCAAGCATTTCTCCATCACTGTGGGATCACACGGAATATTTTCACTGCCAAAATTCTCTGTGCAGCACCTATTTACTCCTCTCTCCCCATAACTCCTAGCAATCACTGGTTACTTTTCCAGATTGGAATCATACAATATTGTAGTGCTTTCAGATTGGGTCCTTTCACTTGGTAATATGCATGCAAGGTTCCTCCATGACTTTTCATGGCTTGACGACTCAGTTCTTTTTAGCTCTGAATAACATTCTGTTCTCTGGGTGTACCACACTTGATTTATCCATTCACCTTCTGAAGTACATCTTGGTTGCCTCCAGGTTTCGGCAATTAATGAACAAAGCTGCTGAACACACTCATGTGCAGGTTTTTTGTACGCAGGTGTAAGCTTTCACCTCCTTTAGGTAAAAACCAAGGAACATAGCTGCCAGATCATAGGGTAGGAAGTATACTTCATAAGAAACTGTCAAACTGTCTTCCCAAGTGGCTACCCATTTACATTCCCAACAGCAGTTGATACTATTAATCCACATCCTCACGAGCATTTGGTGTTGTCAGTGTTTTGGATTCCACAGTCTAATAGGTGTATAGTTTTCATTTTTAATTGTTTTGGTTTGTGTTTCTCTGATGATATATCATGTTGAGTATGTTTTAAATGCTTATTTGCTATCTGTATATCTTCTTTTGTGAGGTGTCTATTCAGATCATTTGCCCATTTTCAAACTGGGTTGTTTGCTTTCCTACTGTTGAGTTTTAAGAGTGTTTGCATATTTTGGAATCCATTCTTTTATCAGCTATGTCTTTTGCAAATATTTTTTCCCAACCTGTAGCTTGTCTTTTCATTCTATTGGCAGTATCTTTAATGAAGCAGAAGTCTTAATTTTAATAATTCTAACTTATCAATTATTTTTTCATTAATCATGCCTTTGTATCTTAAAAGTCATTGTCATTTCCAAGGTCATGTAGACTTTCTCTTATATTATCTTTTAGGAATTCTATACTTTTGCATTTATATCTGTGGTACATTTTGATTTAATTGTGAATGCTATAACCCAATGAATTTTTAATATACATTTTTGTATTTTATTACATGGAATCATTACAGATTACTGAATAATTTGGTATTAGGAAACTGTTTTTTAGAAAACATGTCACATAAGTAAGAGAGAAAGGTTTAGTTTTCAGTTAATCATAAAGAAAAGTCAAGACCTTGGTATTGGCTTAATTATGTAGTTAATTATCTACTCAGATTTGGTCATTCTAGTTCACTCCTCTTAAGACTAATGTTTTAGAGGAAATTTCCAAAGTTAGGGAACCAGTCAGAGAACTTGCTTTTTGATAAAATTAACAGTTGCTTAAACAATATTCCCAACTCTTATGAACAAGATGTTATTATGCCCCAACTTATAGATGAGGAAATGTGAGTAGACGGATTTTAACCTATTTGTGCAAGATCTCAAAGCTAGAATATGATGGTCACCAAAACTCATTTTCCCTACAGCTTCCCAGTTGCTCTCAGTGTAGCAGAAACTTGAAGCTGTCCATTTTCCTCTATTTCCTTTCTTGGCTGATTACTCCTCAGTTGTCGTTTTCTCAGTGTATGTGATCTTCTCGTCAGTGATTTTTGTTACTGCTTTCTCCTAAAACAAGGTTTCATTTCCATCACAAGAGAGTCCCTGCTTTGTTTGTTTATTTACTCCTCCAATATTTTGTTCCAGAGAGAAACTCTCTTAAAGAAATTGCTCAAATGCTTTAATCACTTTTGAAGAAAAGAGGTAATGAAATGTCAAGTGATAGCCATCAAGTTAAACTCATTTGTTAATCTATTTAGTCATCTGGTTGAAAGAATAAGAAAAAGAACCCATCCATCTCTAAGCAGATTTTACTGAAACGGGTATTTGTTTAGCACTGTACTGGAGAAGGCGATGGCACCCCACTCCAGTGCTCTTGCCTGGAAAATCCCATGGACGGAGGAGCCTGGTAGCCTGCAGTCCATGGGGTCGCTACGAGTCGGACACGACTGAGCGACTTCACTTTCACTTTTCACTTTCATGCATTGGAGAAGGAAATGGCAACCCACTCCAGTATTCTTGCCTGGAGAATTCCAGGGACAGAGGAGTCTAATGGGCTGCCGTGTATGGGGTCGCACAGAGTCGGACACGACTGAAGTGACTTAGCAGTACTCACTACATGTTTTGCAGAAGACAATAAAATTTCTGTACAAATTTTTTAGCATCACTAAGTTTGCCATCTATTCTGGAGGGTAAGACAAAAAAAAATACACTGTGTTATTCAACCGCTAGGTCCTATGCCTAGACCCCAAGTATAATAGTAGCATCTAGACATTTAATGTATTCTTGCCTGGAGAATCCCCATGGACAGAGGAGCCTGGAGGGCTACCGTCCATGAGGTCACAAAGAGCGACACAACTGAACGACTAAGCACAGACATTTAAAAACAATTTACATGTTATATAACTTCTGATGATTACTTGTTTTAAATTATTTCATTATAGAATAACTGTATACTTGAGAAATAGGTATAATTACCATTCAGCTTTACAAATGAGGAATCTGAGGCTAAAGTGAAATAACCAATGTGTCCCATGTTATAGGAGTAAACATTTAAGCCAGGACTCAATTGCAAAGCTTTTCATTATGCTTTCATTGCACACTTCTGAAGAATTTCATGGATTACAACAGTTGGGGTAGGTTTTTGAAGTGAATATTGGATAAGAAATGATTGCTGGGATTTAAATGAGCATTGGTAACAAGGAAAGAAATCCAAGATCATAAAATAAAATAAAGCAGGTCATGAATCAATGTGCTGCTAGTAATACGTGAATTACTGTGCAAACCTGAAGGGTTTATGACTGAGAGTAATGGTGAATAATACTGTATTGTACAAATAGCAATCAACACTGGTTGTTGATTTGCAGTTTCAGCGTATAACACTATGTCGTTTACTGCTTCTGAATTCTTGAGATGTATTGATATATAATCTGAGTATATATAAGCAAATGATGCTGAAAATTGCTAAAGGCAACATGATTCATGGCTGATATATTTCTGAAACTGTGTAATTATTGAAATGTACATTCTATTTATTCAGATTTTTATTCTTTCTTTAGCTGAAGGTGAAATATGATTATCTCAAGGGACCCAGAGTGATGTGATATAAACGAAGAAGAAAAAAAAAGTCATAGACTCTGAAAAATCATCAGTGGATTAGTGATTTACTGACAAATCTGTTTGGCAGAAAGTTGGCTTTAGGAGGTTGGGTAGCCAGCAGTTTCACATGAATAATAATAAATCTAAATTATAGGAAAGGAATGATGACTTAATTCACATTATACTATTTGTTCCAAAGTTTTCCACTTGGTTGACATATTAGTACTCTGAATAAAAACTCTGAAACTAATATTGTTCAAGGACATCCCCTCTGATTCCTTATTTCTCCTCCTTAGTGATATATGTGTGTATTAGTCACTCAGTCGTATCTGACTCTTTGTGACCCCATGGACTATAGCCCATCAGGCTCCTCTATCCATGGGATTCTCCAGGCAAGAATACTGGAGTGGGTTCCCATTCCTTTCTCCAGGGGATCTTTCCGACCCAGGGATCGAACCTGGGTCTTGCATATTGCAGGCAGATTCTTTACCATCTGAGCCACCAGGGAAGACTAGAAGCAACTATAACGTAATAAAGTACATTTGAAATATGGTTACTCTTCAAGAATATGATAGCCTAGAGAATAAAAATTATTTTAAAACCCTTGGCAAATCCAAAGCACTGTAAGAATACCAAGTGGTTAGGCAAAGCTTGCTGGTGGGGAGGAGGAGGGCAGTGACTGTAATTTGCGAAGCAATTCAGAATGTATTTCATTCTTTGAAAGCTAAATGGGCATAAGTAGGTGAATTCAAAGTATATCAGAGGGCTATAAAAAGAGGATGTGGGTTGTGTGTTTGTATGTGTTTGGGCCACGTTGATGAAAATGCATAGAAAAAAATAAACAATTTCAGTTATTTTATAAGTCTATATAATGAATAAGTTGGGTAGATTGAATTCAAGTAGACTTTATCATCCCCTACATATTAAATGCTATATTTGGTATTAAAAATTTTTAAAGATTCAGACATTAGGGGCCTCTCTCAGTTTTGAGGGGGAAACATATGTGGGAAAATTATATAATCAAGGTGGTTAAGACTATAAGGCGATTCTTCAGCTATCGAAGCACAGAAATCAATCCAGTTTCCCTGACCTACACCTGTGCCCACTTGCAGGCGCACGAATGGGGGTTGAAAATTGCTTTGGGGTTTGTTGTTGTTTTCGAGGTACTGTTTTTCATGACCTCTTTAAACTGTTTTTGTTCAAACTGTTGAAATTGTACCTTGGTGATAATTTTGAAGGTAAGAAAATACTTATCACAAATATTAGAACAAATTGTGAAAAGCTTACGTTTACAGATAGACCCAGCACCAAGAAAATCTAGAACTATAAATTATTATAAATTGCTATTATTCTGGTTGCTTGTGTGACTTAGAGGAGACAACTTATTAAAAATGTTTATCAACTAAGCATTTTTAGAGTAGAAAGGGCCTCCCCCCGCCCTCTTTGTGTATACAGCACAGAGGATGCGTCTTGCACTATGACATGGTAGTGTTTTTTCCCTGGTTACCCGTTCTGCATGTCACATAGCTTGTTATTAACCTGGCTATTGAAATAAGATAAATAGAATACTCTTGGCCTTCTGAAGAGGGAAGGAAATGCTTCAAGGTAATTCTTTAATATTTAACTAAAAATCTCCTCATTGGTAATAAATGATAAGTAATTTTTAATAGCTTGCCATATTTTATATTTTTCTCTCTACATCCAGGAGCTGGACCTATAATAAAACAGACTGTTGTTATTTTATAATCTAATTAATAAATATATCATTTAATTGTAGCCTTTTGTCAATAAAAATGATCAAAATTTGATTTCTCTGTCATTGGTCTTAAATCATAAAGAAATGCATTCTAATAACTTCCATTCTTTACTCCTTGCAATTATTTTGGTCTTATCATTTGCCGCTCATTTTGATCCTACTTGAAATTTTAGGATCAGCTGCATCTGATTAATTAAAAATCAGAGGTACAGCTTATGTTATTTTCAAGAGGAAAGGAACTCTCTGGGTGCTCAGAATTTCCTCCTGTTGTTTATACTCATTTTTAAAACTGGAATCCTGGCAGCAAATAATACCACAATCTGTAAGTAAAAACCTGTTGGGATGGCTGGAGGGGCAGCAAATTGATGACAATGATGATAATCAATACTGTGGGAGTTGGTAATGTTATATGAATTATTTAGTTTTATATTTCTTTCTTAGGAAAGAAAAAAGCTCAGTGGTTGAGCAAACAAATGTTCTCATTACATCCTGTCAGTCATCTATAACCACACATTGTTGGGTGGTTATTTAGAGAAAGATTATATCTGGAGGAACAAGTACCAACTCAGTGACTTTCCAATAAAACACAGCAAAACTTTGAAAGAGCAGGTTTCCGGGGACAAATCAGCCCCTGTGGCTCCCCAGTAAAGTTTATTATCTCTGAGCCATGCTGAGCAATATTTCTTAAATAAAAGGGTAGCTCTGCACAGATCCTCTTGAAAGAGTAGATAAGATATCAGGCCAGTGTGCTGACCTATGGTGACCAGCTGTATTTTAAATTATGAATTTGGTTATGAGTGAGCAAACTCCGGGTGGGTTCAGCTACCTTCCAATTCCTCTCCAGCTCTCCAGCCAGCTCAGGGTATTCTACTGAGAATCAAAAGGAAACAGACTATTAAGAAAGACAACTCCTGCTAAGAGGCAAGAGATCTCTCTGGAGGACATTCATGAGGACTCTACCCTTGAGACCTGGGCACCTCCTAAAGGCCCCACATCCTAATGCCCATCAGCTCTAGACTTAGGATTTCAACTCTTGAATTGGGGGTGGGGGAAGGGCACAAACATTCAGCGTGTAGGGCATTCAAAGGCAGGTGAAAGCAGTTCTGGCCTACAGCATCAGTCGGCTCCGTCTGAGGAATGGGAATATAGTAATAAGGCTCAGGGAACGGGACCAGTTGATCCCTTTCCTGCCTTTCAATGAGACCAGCTCTCTGGAACGGTAAAATTTATAGATTACCATATTTCTCCAGATGTGACCAAAACGACATTTTTATTAGGCGTGGAATGGCCTTTTCCAATGAAGTCAGTTCCTGCTGACATTCCTTGTAACAGCATAGTTATTCTGTGATCAAATTAGTAGAACACTGTTTGTTTCACCTAAAAATCAGCCTCAGCTATTAAACACAAATTCTTAGTTAAAAAATCACGGTATTTTTATGTTCCAATGTAATATGGTTGATAGCACATGGATAGGCTATTTGTCTATGACAGTCGGTAGAAAGAATTGTAAAAGCCTTAACTAAAATGCTAAGAAAACTACTTGCACTAATTTTCTATAGAAAGAGCAAATTTCAAGGCTTATCCCCTAATGTAACCAGCTGAATCATTTTCACATGTTTTGTGGTTTTATTTCTCTGGGGCGGGTTGCCATTTCCTTCTCCAAGGGATTTTCCCAACCCAGGGATCGAACCAGCGTCTCTTGCATCTCCTGCACTGGCAGGCAGATTCTTTACCAATAGTGCCATCTGGGAAGCATGTAACTGGTCTTATCCTCTTAACAGGGCCTTTCACTGAGCATAAGTTTCAAATCTTAATTAGATACAGCTTTACAGTTTTTCCTTGCTTATTGTGCTTTGGGTGTCAAGTTGGAGATCTTTTTGCCTAGTCCTAAATCGTGAAGTTTTCTCTATTTTTTTTGTTTTTGAAAGTCTTATAATTTTACATTTGTCCCGGATTTATTTTAAATTAGTTTTAAAATAAAATGTGAGGTGTTGGTTTAGGTAATTTTTTTTTTTTTTTGCCTATGGATGTCCAATTGCAGCAGCACCATTTATTGAAAAGACTATTCTTTGTTGAATTGCTGTTGCATCTTTGTCAAAAATCATGTGGGTGCATTTGGTGGATTTGTCTCTCGATTCTCTATTCTGTTTCATTGATTTCTGAATCTGTCAACACTACACTGTCTTGAGTACTGTAGCTAAACTGTAAACCATGACATTGGGAGCAGAGATTCCTCCCACTTCATTCTTCCATTTCAAGATTGCTTTACTTGTTCTAGAATGTGTGATTTTCCACATAGATTTCTGAATAAGTTTCTGTATTTCTACAAAACAGGGTCACTGATTTTTATTTCCAGCCTGTAGTCTATGTGTGAGAGAGGGGAGGGTACTGGTGCTTTCATTCCTTGTAGCTGCTTTAACTAAAGCTAATAAGTTCAGTTATTCTTTGAAACAGTTTCAGTCATTGTTTCTGCCACTTGCCTTGCTTTTGTCTAATGTAATGAAACGTAAACTAATACTGTGGGTGTAGAGGTTAAGTTGTGTATGTCATCTTCATCCCTACAAATGTTATGACCAGCTGAATTTTCTTGTATTCATTTTAGAATTGATTTCCTTATTTAAATGCCATTTCTCCTCTCTTCCCTTATCTTCTTGAGCCCACTTTAAAGGATTACATGAATAAAGAGTTAGCAATAACAATAATGATAATTATAAATCATAAAATTTTAAAAGGACTATGCAGACACTGAGCCTATTGCTTTAAATGTATTAGATATTCACTCAATAATATTGAGGTAAATATCATTATTATAAATATAATATTCAAGATTTTTATTATGTCTCAGTAACAGACTAAAAGGTTAAATACAAGCTCCCACTGGCTTAATATACTGACTTTTATCTCTTGCTTATAGTACATAAGCAGCTTGGGTCAGCAAATGGAAAGCTCTGCTCTCCATAATAGCTCAGGAGCCCAGACTGTGGGAGACTTCGCTGTCTTGTGCTACGCCATCTTAAACAAGAGGACTCCTTGGTTGCCAAAGCAATTTATGCTCATAGACAACTGGTGAGGAACAGTTCTACAGTCCTGATCTATTTTAGGGTTAGAAAAAAATAATCTGACTACACCCCAAAATGAGAAAAGAATTGGTGTGGCTAACCACTAGACATCTCTACACACTCTATTTCACAGTTTATAAATGTGTTTTAGTGACTAGGTGATTCTCCAAAATCTAAATGTCCAGTGTGTGACCTTCAGTTCTGGTAAGCTAACCACTTGAGCAAACTGAGCTACTGGGACTTGAACACGAGCCTGTCTGTACTTAAGATGTGACTACTTATTATGGTTTAGGAACAACTATGGTATTAATAGAAGAATTTGTAACATGATTTCTACTGAAGAATTTAAGATAAACTTTCTAATACTTCTACATATTCTGAGATGGGGTAATGAGAATTACAAAGATCTCTGTCTAGAAAAACACTGTCAAGTCACTGTATCTGTCCAATGTATACTTCCAATGATAGTATAAATTTTGGTTGCTAGATCACATGTCCTGGCACAAATTCTAGTTCTTTGTAGTCATTTCAATATTGAAATCAATTAAAGGCCACAAATTCAGTGTTTTTGCAAGCACTTGCATACAAAAAATTTAAGGTGCATTCTTAAATTTTTAAGCCACATGCTTAATGTAGCTAACATTTGATAACTCCAGGAAAAAATAATACCTTACTTCTAAAATTTATTTTTATGGCAGGTAACATATAACACATGGTTATAACTTGCAGATTCATGCATTCAATTTATTTATTCAACAACTATTTAGTGAGCTCCAAATATGTCATGGGCACATTGCTAGGATCTGGGAGTATAGTAATAAAAATAAAGTCCTTCTGTCATTGAATGTATGTACTGGTGGGGAAGATAGACAATAAATAAGTAAAATATAGAATGTTAGTGAAAGTTAAAGATAAAAAAGGAAACAGGAAAGAGGGCTGAGAAATATGCGCTCTGATATGTCCAGGAATAGTTTGCCCTTCTCAGGGAGCTGTCTACAAGCCAAACCCCTGAGTCAAGGAATTAGCATGTCATGTTTTTCTTTCGAGTTTACAGGAACATCCTCCAGAGTCAAACTGATGACATAGGAATGGTCATGCATAGAGTCCTTTCCCTGGTTAAGAAAATTCCTAGATGCTTATGTTAAATAAAACTATACTGTTATCATCATGGAAATATTTATTAAAGTTCTAGTCTCTGGTAGTAATAGATTAGGAAAAAAACATATCAATTAGTTTCATGCTCAAGAAGGCAATGGCAACCCACTCCAGTACTCTTGCCTGGAAAATCCCATGGACAGAGGAGCCTGGTAGGCTGCAGTCCATGGGGTCGCGAAGAGTCGGATACGACTGAGCAACTTCACTTTCACGCATTGGAGAAGGAAATGGCAACCCACTCCAGTGTTCTTGCCTGGAGAATCCCAGGGACGGGGGAGCCTGGTGGGCTGCTGTCTATGGGATCGCACAGAGTCGGACACGACTGAGTGACCTAGCAGCAGCAGTTTCATGCTCTACCAGATAATTTTATTGTTGAGTAGTAAACAGTAGGTATAAGTGTCACTGAGAGCAGCAAAATGTCAAAGGGATGATGATAAAAAAGGATAGTCGAGAATGAAGTACGTTTATCATCTCAGACCTGGCTGTCAGTAACAGGTCAACACACCATCATGTAGGGGTTAATGCCGCGGATTCCTTTTCTTTCCTAAAACGTAATCCTTTGGTTCAGCAATGATTGCTTTTTCATGAAAATGGACACTGTAAAAACTGAATAGGTTTCTAGAAGCCCTGAGATTCTTCCTTCACCATTATGTGGTTTTCTTTGGGATGAATAACAAATTTAAGGATAAATATTAACTTCTTTAATGCTGGGCTGGAGGAAGCACAAGCTGGAATCAAGATTGCCAGGAGAAATATCAATGGATAACCTCAGGTATGCAGATGACACCACCCTTATGGCAGAAAGTGAAAAAGAACTAAAGAGCCTCTTGATGAAAGTGAAATAGGAGAGTGAAAAGTTGGCTTAAAGCTCAACATTCAGAAAGCTCAGATCATGGCATCCGGTCCTATCACTTCATAGCAAATGGATGGGGAAACAGTGGAAACAGTGTCTGACTATTTTTTGAGCTCCAAAATCACTGTGGATGGTGATTGCAGCCATGAAATTAAAAGACGCTTGTTCCTTGGAAGGAAAGTTATGACCAACCTAAACAGCATATTAAAAAGCAGAGACATTACTTTGTCAACAAAGGTCCATCTAGTCAAGGCTATGGTTTTTCCAGTAGTCATGTATGGATGTGAGAGTTGGACTGTGAAGAAGGCTGAGTGCCGAAGAATTGATGCTTTTGAACTGTGGTGTTGGAGAAGACTCTTGAGAGTCCCTTGGACTACAAGGAGATCCAACCAGTCCATCCTAAAGGAGATCAGTCCTGAGTGTTCATTGGAAGGACTGATGTTGAAGCTGAAACTCCAATATTTTGGTCACCTGATGCGAAGAGCTGACTCATGTGAAAGGACCCTGATGCTGGGAAAGATTGAGGGCAGGAGGAGAAGGGGATGACAGAGGATGAGATGGCTGGATGGCATCACTGACTCGATGGACGTGAGTCTGAGTGAACTCCGGGAGCTGGTGATGGACAGGGAGGCCTGGCATGCTGCGGTTCATGGGGTCACAAAGAGTTGGACACGACTGAGCGACTGAACTGAACTGAACTGATTAACTTCTTTTAAAAAGTTATTTTTAAAAAATGTGATAAGAACTTTCATATATACAGTTTTAAACTGTAAGTACAAAATTATTTCTCCTGAATTTCCATATGGATCTGAAGGAATAGATGAAATTCAGGAAAATGCTTTATGATAGAAGAGATTATTTTCTAAGCAATTCCTCCCAATTTAAGAACAAAGGCTATGCACAAAATTGGAGGAGGTTAGAGTCAATTAATGACTAGAAACATGTCTACTGTCTCATTATGAAAAATGGGGAAATCAATATACTTCTACTTCCTCCCACATTCAGTCTCCTAAACTATTGATTTTGTTGCATTTTACTTTTTAATAAACTTTATAATTTTTACATTCTGTTCTGTAACCATAGTTGCAAGAGTTGTTTAGTTACGGTTTTATATGTAAATCAATTTAATGCTCACCCCCAATCCATTTACCACAGATTTCCTTTCCTGAGTTTTTTGTTTTATATCTGCTCTGGGTTGACTGGATTTCACCTTAAGATAGATCTTTCTTTTCAAGAAGAGCTCATGGGTCCTATGTTCCCTGAGTTATATGTGCTTGAAAATGAATATCTATTTCCTTAATGCATTTAGAGAAAAAATGAATAGGAATAAAACTGTCTTTTCACACTTTCTTTTACTTCAAAACTTTGTTGACACTGGCAGTTCAGAGGAACAGTCTGAGATACTTGATTTTTTTTCCTTTTCATAAAAATTTTTTTCTACCTGCACCCCAATATCAGTTATGTATATGTACTAGAATGTTATTCTTTACCATTTTTTTCCTCTTTTAAGATGAAAATTTGAAAATTTATTTTAGAAAATGTACTTTTAAAAGTTGAAGTATGGTTTATTTACAATATTTTATTAGTTTCTAATATTTTATTAGAAACACAGTGAGTCAACTTTAAAAATATATATTTATTTATTTAGTTGCGTTGGGTGTGAGTTGCAGCACTCACGATCTTTGTTGTGTGATCTTTACTTGTGGCACACGGGCTCAGTGGTTACCATGCAGATGTAGCTGACCAGCGGCATGTGGCTCTCAGTTCCCTGACCAGGAATGGAAACCAGGTCTCCTGCATTGCAAGGTGGATTCTTAACACCTGGACCACCAGGGAAGTCCCTGATTCAGTAATTTTATAGATTATACTCTATTTAAAGCTTTATAAAATATTGATTATATTCCCTGTGCTGTACAATACATCCTTGTAGCTTATTTTATTTATTTTTTAAAGCTTAATTCTTATTTTATTTTTTTAAATATAAATTTATTTATTTTAATTGGAGGCTAATTACTTTACAATATTGTATTGGTTTTGCCATACATCAACATGAATCCACCACGGTTATACATGTGATCCCCATCTTGAACCCCCCTCCCACCTCCCTCCCTGTACCATCCCTCTGGTCATCCCAGTGCACCAGCCCCAAGCATCCTGTATCATGCATCGAACCTGGATTGGTGATTCGTTTCATATATGATATTATATATGTTTCAATGCCATTCTCCCAAATCATCCCACCCTCTCCCTCTCCCACAGAGTCCAAAAGACTGTTCTATACATCTGTGTCTCTTTTGCTGTCACGCATACAGGGTTATCGTTACCATCTTTCTAAATTCCATATATATGTGTTGTATACTGTATTGGTGTTTTTCTTTCTGGCTTGCTTCACTCTGTATAATAGGCTCCAGTTTCATCCACCTCATTAGAACTGATTCAAATGTATTCTTTTTAATGGCTGAGTAATACTCCATTGTGTATCTGTACCACAACTTTCTTATCCATTCATCTGCTGATGGACATCTAGGTTGCTTCCATGTCCTGGCTATTATAAACAGTGCTGTGATGAACATTGGGGTACACATGTCTCTTTCAATTCTGGTTTCCTCGGTGTGTATGCCCAGTAGTGGGATTGCTGAATCATAAGGCAGTTCTATTTCCAGTTTTTTAAGGAATCTCCACACTGTTCTCCATAGTGGCTGTACTAGTTTGCATTCCCACCAACAGTGTAAGAGGGTTCCCTTTTCTCCACACCCTCTCCAGCATTTATTGCTTGTAGACTTTTGGATAGCATCCATTCTGACTGGCGTGAAATGGTACCTTATTGTGGTTTTGATTTGCATTTCTCTGATAATGAGTGATGTTGAGCATCTTTTCATGTGTTTGTTGGCCATCTATATGTCTTCTTTGGAGAAATGTCTGTTTAGTTTTTTGGCCCATTTTTTTATTGTGTCATTTATTTTTCTGGAATTGAGCTGCAGGAATTGCTTGTATATTTTTGAGATTAGTTGTTTGTCAGTTGCTTCATTTGCTATTATTTTCTCCCATTCTGAAGGCTGTCTTTTCACCTTGCTTATAGTTTCCTTTGTTGTGCAGAAGCTTTTAATTTTAATTAGGTCCCATTTGTTTATTTTTGCTTTTATTTCCAATATTCTGGGAGGTGGGTCATAGAGGATCCTGCTGTGATTTATGTCGGAGAGTGTATTGCCTATGTTCTCCTCTGGGAGTTTTATAGTTTCTGGTCTTACATTTAGATATTTATTTTATAAATAGTAGTTTGTATCTCTTAATCCCATACCCCTATATTTCTCCTTTCTGTTTACTTCTCCCTTCTGCTAATCACTAGTTCTCTGTATCTGAGTTTGTATCTGTTTTCTTGTATTCATTCTTTTTTTTTTTTTGTAAAGATTTCACATATAAGTGATAATACATACTATTTGTCTTTCTGTCTTATTTCAGTTAGCATACTGCCCTCCAAGTTCATCGATGTTGTTGTACATGGCAGAATTTTATTCTTTTTTATGGCTGAGTAATAGTCTATTATACACATGTCCCACATATTTTTTTCCTATCAATCTGTTGATGGACACTCAGTTTGCTTTCATATCTTGGCTACTGTAAATAATGCTTCTATGAACACTGGGTGCATGTATCTTTTTGAGTTAGTGACTTCATTTTCTTCAGTACATGCTCAGGAGTGAAATTGTTGGATCATATGGTAGTTCTATTTTTAGCTTTTTGCAGAACCTCCATAGTTTTCCATAGTGGCCACACCAGTATACATTCCCATCAACTCTACATCCTCTCCAAGTAGTCTTTTTGATGATAGCCATCTTGAGAGAGGTGAGGTGATATCTTATTGTGGCTTCAACTTGCCTTTCTCTAATGATTAGAAATATTGAGTATCTTTTTATGTGTTGTTAACCATCTGTATATTTTCTTTGGAAAAATATCTATTCAGGTCTTCTACCCAGTTTTTGACTAGGTTTTTTGATATTGAATTGTATGAACTGTTTATATATTTTGGCTATTAACCTATTATATCATTTGAAAATATTTCCTCCCATTCAATAGGCTGTCTTTTCATTTTGTTGATGGTTTCCTTAGTTGTGCAAAAGCTTTTAAGTTTAATTAGATCCCATTTGTTTAGTTTTTCCTTTATTTCTTTTGCCTTAGGAGATAGATCCAAAAAAATACTGTGAAGATTTATGCTTGTTCAACATGTGAACTGTAAACAGAGTAGAAAACTCCTCTTTTTCTTTAAATTTTATTTTCTTGTTGGTGTTCTTATCTGTTTTTGTGACTTTGGCTTTATTAACTTCTCTTTTACTTGCTGCTTCTCTATTTCTTATACAGCTCTTTGTATGTCCTGTAAGTTATTCAATCACCTTTCAAGATGAGGTGTTTTTCTGGTGCACTTTTGTATAGAATTTCAATCACACAGTCTAATTTGTGCAGACTGTACGGATGGTTGTCTTCATTAGGGAATCTGGTCTGTGGGTGAAATCAGGTAAGAAAGCAAGACGATTCACATGGTGGGACCCCTCACACCTGCCTTCTCCATGGGAACCAGAGATGGGGTGGCTTTAGAGCCTCACGGATCCCACTAAAAGGGTTACTTTATATACCACGTAAACTTCCCTTTGAAATATTTTACAATCAAACCCTTTTAATTTTGGTTTTTAAATGCTTTGTATGTTTTTTTTTTTTTTTTAATTCTATTTCTGTAAAGACCGACAGAGGGCAGCAAACCCTCTTGAGAGAGGAAACCAGCCCCAAATAGTGCTCTGTCTGCAGTTTATGGGTCTTTTATTTTTTGTCTTGACATTTCAGTTCCTTTCCCATTATTTTTTAAAAATAAGGCATGAATCTTTAAAATGATCAACTTTTTTTTTCTTTTCATACATGCTTACTTTGCCTTTGTAATATTAAAATTTGTGTGCCTGTTTTCGACACAAATTTGGATTTGACAGATTTGGACCTTGGAATCTAATCAGGAAGGAAAGAGTTCAAGTATAAGATAACTAGATAATTTTCTGTCAGATGACCTTTATTTTAGAAAGGAGGCTTTGAATCATAGCTACAATTCTTCTGAAATCATAATGCTTGGATAAAATACAGATTCATGATCTAGGTTTCTACAAGAATATTTTAATTCTGAGGTAGAAAAGATATTTTGGTTAACTTTAAAAAAATGAAGTTAATATTTCATTTTTCCATTAGCATAATTTTGCCACAGGTTTTATTATTTTATGAAAAGGATAAAAAACAGAATGAGAGAGTTAGGGAGCAAGGAGGAGAAAGAGAAAAAGAGAGAAGAAAAACTACTCTTAAAATTACTTAGATACTTAAAAATATCAGATTTGGCAATGTTATTTCATAGGGTTGATATTAAAAGCATTTAAAAGTCCAGAGAGATATTTCATATTGACAGAATATAAAATCTAATAAGAGAGTATAAAATCATCGATGTTTATGTGAATTATAAGTTTGAAATGTCTGAAACAGAAAATGATGAAAATATAAGAATAGGAAAACAATGTGATCAGGCTGGGAAACCTTAAGTAGTTTCTGGGCAATGGATAGACTGAGTCGAGAATTAAGGATACTATGGATTTAAATCATGCAATTAAGAAGTTTAATTTAAGCATCCATAAAAATCAACATCTAAGAGAGACTAAATATCATTTTCAAAAATTGATGGAACAATCACAGAAACTGACTCTGTAATATCACCAACCTTAGATATGCAGATGATACCACTTTAATGGCAGAAAGTGAAGAGGAACTAAAAAGCCTCTTGATGATGGTGAAAAAGAAGAGTGAAAAAGCTGGCTTAAAACTCAACATTCAAAAACATAAGATCATGGCATCTAGTCCTATTCACTTCATGGCAAATAGAAGGGGAAAAAGTAGAGACAGTGACAGATTTTATTTTCTGGGGCTCCAAAATCACTGTGGACAGTGACTATAGCCATGTAAATAAAAGACGCTTGCTCCTTGGAAGGAAAGCTATGACAAAGTTAGACAGCATATTGAAAAGCAGAGACATCACTTTGCCAACAAAGCTATGGTTTTTCCATTAGTCATGTACAGATGTGAGAGTTGGACCATAAAGAAGGCTGAGTGCCAAAGAATTGACGCTTTTGATTAAGGTGCTGGAGAAGACTCTTGAGAGTCCTGTGGCCTGCAAGGAGATCAAACCTAGTCAATCCTAAAGGAAATCAACCCTGAATGAATATTCACTGAAAGAACTGATTGGAGCTGAAGCTCCAATACTTAGGGCACCTGATGAAAAGAATCAACTCACTGGAAAAGACGCTGATGCTGGGAAAGATTGAAGGCAGGAGAACAGGGCGACAGAGGATGAGATGTTTAGATGGCATAACTGACTCAGTGAATGTGATTTTGAGCAAACTCCAGGAGGCAGTGAAGAACAGGGGAGCCTGGTGCAAAGGGTTGGACACAACTGAGCAACTAAGCATGATGTGCTATATTTAAATTGTTTTTCTAAAAATACTGTCTTACAGTTTATCAAATTAAAAACTCCAAGCTATTTAATTACAGACAACAGAGATAGGACTAGAAGAAATTATAGAATATGATCAAACTTATACTGAGAAGAAACTGTCCAGTTTTAAATACAGTTTTTGGAAAGGGAGGATAAAAGTATATAAAGTAAGTATTCAATTTAACAAAGTAACAAATGCACAAGAATAAATCCTAAGAAAGTATAATGTCTAAATTAACAGGGAGAGCAGAAATGAATGAAATGGAAAACAGATAATTACAAAATTCAAATAGTGAACAGAGCCAAAAAGAAAAATAAAGACCTCAAAAATAATTGGTGTTAGGAGAGGAAATGTAATGCTTGGTAAGAGAAAGATGTTAATTAAATATATGGTTATTTGGTGGGGGGAAGGATTGGAGAATCTTATCTTGACTATTATATTAATATATTTGGATTTTACAATTTTAGATCGAATGGATAATTTCTAAGAAAATGCAAAGTACCAAAAACAGAATAAAATATGTCAAGCTTAAGCAGCCAAAAATAGGAAGATACTTTAAAAGTATTCTACTTTAATCTAAAATTATGAAAATTGGTTCTTAACTTAAAGAGAAAGCTTTATCAAACTTTCAAGTAAAGTTAATTGCAGTGTTATTTAGTCTTCTTGATGATAGAAAAAGTTAGAAATTTTCTTAGTCTAGTTTGTTTGCTGGCCTATCTCTAATCCCAAAACTGAACCAATGGCAAAATTAATAGTAAAAAATACAGTCCACAATTAATTCTAAAAAAAGATGTAAATTCAGTTACTCATTTAAAGAATTACATAGTGGCAAAGTAAAGGTTATCCCATTAATGGTTTCCTTTTTGCTTCCTGAAATTTCTTAGCCCTTTTCTTAACCTTAATTATTTTTAAAAACAATTTGTCCAGTTTCTGTGCCACCTGCTCAGTGATGTTCACTTTTCATCATGTAACCCATATACAGGGAGAAGGCAATGGCACCCCACTCCAGTACTCTTGCCTGGAAAATCCCATGGATGGAGGAGCCTGGTAGGTTGCAGTCCATGGGGTCGCTAAGAGTCGGACACAACTGGGCGACTTTACTTTCACTTTTCCCTTTCATCCATTGGAGAAGGAAATGGCAACCCACTCCAGTGTTCTTGCCTGGAGAATCCCAGGGATGGGGGAGCCTGGTGGGCTGCCATCTAAGTGGTCGCACAGAGTCGGACAGGACTGAAGCGACTTAGCAGCAACCCATATACATGATTGCTTTCATATCACTTTGTTTTACCACTGAATAGTAAGTGGGGGAACTTACTATTATTTATTATATTTTAGATGATATATGTGTGTGTTTGTCTTCCTGCAATACTGTATTCCACTTGAGAATAAAGATGTAGTTCTATATGCCTTTGTATTACTTATAATACCTAGCATGGGATCTGGTAATATAGTAGCTATTTAAGTAATGCTTGCTGGGTTTAATTAGGTTGAAAATTAGAAAAGGAAAAGAAGGAAAATATTTAATTAAAAAGGTCATAGAAAAGAAGAGGAGAGAGGATAAGAGTTCATAACGATGTTTCCTAAGGATGTGGCGCATAAGTGCCTGAAACTTCATAAAAGTCCAAATGAGTAAGCGAATATTATGCAGGAGTTAAAGTAAAATTATTTTTCTCTTCCCTCAGTGCTCATGAAGATAACCACAGCTAAAAGCATTGTATCCTTATATAAATATTTTATTAGAAGGTTTTTGCCATTGTTTTCTAACAGTATGAAATGAAGAAGCTGAAACATGTGGAAGTGGCTAGAAAACAAGAGACATTCCCTTCTTTCCTGAGTGTCATTATTGCTGAGGCCTCCTAAATAAAAATGCATAGGAATCTAGGCACAAAACCCAGTTGACATCATTTAATTTCCCACAAAGAACACGACGCTTGTTTTCAGTCCCAGTCTTAAAAAGCATTTCATTACACTATCATAGAGATAGTTACATTGCCTTAAAAATCCCATGCTGTACCTGTTCATCCCCCCAGGCCCCAATTTCCTCAAATCCCTGGCAACCCTTTGATTTTATTTGCCTTCATAGTTTTGCCTTTTTTAGAATGTCATATAAATGAAATCATACAGTACATCGCCTTTTCAGATAGGCTTCTTTCACTTCGCAATGTGCATTTAGGCTTCCTCCATATTTTATGGTTTGTTCTTTCATGGCTGGGCAGATCATTTCTTTTTGTTGTTGAATATCCCGTTGTCTGGATATACCCAAGCTTGTTTACCCACTCACCTTCACCACCGAGATTAAGGACATCTCGGTTGCTTTCAAACTTTGGCAATTACAACTAAAGTTGCTGTAAAATTTCAGTACAGGTTTTCGAGTGGACATAAATTTTCAACCAACATGGGTAATATAAGCCAGTTGCTGGAACATATGGTTAAAGTATATTTAGTTCTGCAAGAAACTATCAAATTGTCTTTCAAACTTAACCTGTAGCAATGAGTTAGCATTTCTATTGTTCCACATCCTTGCCAGCATTTGGTGTTGATGTTTTGGATGTGAGCTGCTCTGACAGATGTAAGTAGTAATTCACTGTTGTTTTAATATGCAAATTGCTAATGACATAATACTGAGGATCTTTTCATATACTTTTTTGCCACCTGTATATCGTCTTTGGTGGGGTCTCTGTTCAAATTTGTCGTTCATTTTTAAATTGAGTTGTTCATTTTCTTGTCATTGAGTTTTATGGTTTCTTTGTATATTTTGGATATTGGTCCTTTATTACAAACATGTTTTGAAAACATTTTCTCCCAGTCTGTGGCTTGTCTTTTCATTCTCCTAACAATATCATTTATATAGCAGAATTGTGTTTTAAAAACACAATTTTAAGATAATTTTTAGAGCAGTTTTAGGTTCAGAGTAAAATGAGAGGAGGGTGCAGATTTCTCATTCACCCCCTGAAACTGTCTATTTTTAAACAATATAATTTATAGGCAAATAGGGTCCAGACCCAAGGTCCTATCTCATAGGGAGGTGATGAGGTCCCTCAAGTCACTTGGGGGCTTGCCAACAGAATCAGTGACCCCACACTAATGCCTATACATGTCTGTCTATGTTTCTTTGGGTTTTTCCTTTGTCAGCAAAAGGAACTAAATTAGGGTATTACTCTAAAACTGGCTTCAAGCCCAAATTTGTAAGAGATTTTTGCTTGCAGTTTTACTGTTTCCCTTTTCTTCTTTCCTTTTGAATAAATTCCAGGTGAACTTTTTGTATTCATTAACTCTAGGTGCGACTGGAAGCAGAAAATACCTAACGGGAAAAGACCTATTAATTTTCTTACCAGTCTGCAGTCAGCAGAAAATGTCATGTCATGTGGCAGACTTGAAAACTCACCTAAGGTACGGGAGGACGCTTACTGAGGCGTATGAGCATCAGTGCACCTGCATCCTGCCTGAGAAGCCAAAGATTAAATCATCTGACTCTTAAGTATTAAAAACATGCAAAATAGAGCCAGCAACATAAGCTAGTCCCTTCCAGCTGAATACATTTGATTTGCAAAGTGTATAAAATGTTTTCACACTCTGAAATCATTTTCAGATATTATATTCGACAATTTCCTGAAATCGTTAGCAGTTCCTTTAAAGAGATAATCACCAGCCCTTGAGCGGTGTGGCATGAAAATATGTATATACAAGGACTATTCCAAAGGGCAGAATACAAATAGATCCGGTTGTGTCCCACACATCATCAAACAATTGCTTCCTCCTAATACATATTCTCCTACTGGGGAAAGGCACACAATCCTTGTCTGCTCTATTATATATTTCAGATGGCCCACTCCAGTCTCCTCTTAGAGCTTCTGAAATGAATAATACATTTAAGGGCAATTACAGGAGTAAATATGTATTTGTACCATTTAATTTTAGTTACAGTGTGTTGAGTCTGTTTAGAAATGGCATGAGAGTCCTTCTTTTGATGCATGTAGTAACTAACTCTGCTTTTTTTTTTCTTCTTAATATGAAGAGAGCAAAATGTAGTTTTATCACTAAATGGTTTCTCTCTGTGTTTCTGCATCTACATCTACTTTTTATAATTACATTATTTTCCATACCTCATTGCCCCTACATGAATCTATAGTTTTATCTTTCATGTAGATGCTGTCCCAAGGTTCCAGGCATTAATGCCATTATTCTGGACATCAATCCTGGCTGTGAAGAAATCACCATTTTGGACTAAGATGTGACTCAGCCCTTGTACTGTTTTGCTAAGGCTGCCATAAGTAAGTGCCACAGACTGGGCGGCTTAAACAACCTAAGTTTATTTTCCCACAGTTCTGGAGGCTATAAATCTAAGATCAAGATGTCAGCAGTGTTGATTCCTTCTGAGGGACATGAGAAACAATTTCTCGCAAGTCTCCTTCTTTGCTTTAGAGGTGGTTGTGCTCTCTCTGTGTTTTCATATCAGCTTCCCTCCATCTGTATCTTTATCCAAATAGTCCTATTCTTATAAGGACACAAATCATATTGGATTAAAGCAAACAAACACCAGTGACCTTATCTTAATTACCTCTACGAAAACCCTATCTTCAAATACTGTCACATTCCAAGGTACCTGGGGTTAGTATTTCAACCTATGAATTTCCTGCTAGGCTATTGTTACGGGGCATTGGTGGGGGTGATCTCTGAATAGGGCCTGGCAGCTTTGACACAGTCTTGGAATGGTTTTTCCTTCCTGGTGGAGCACGGCACTAGTAGGTTAACACTTTTGCTCGTAAGCATGTTTGGTATGATCTTTATGTCTTTCTTAAAACACAATTGCATATAGGCCCTGAGAGTGAATAAAATCTGGAAATTGCTTGTTTAAATTTCCCTTTTTTAGGAATCTGTTTTTGGTTTTTGTGTCTTTAATGACAGATGCTTTTTGCTTTATATTCCAAATAACACAAAATAAAATCCTAGTGGGATTTCAGCATGGGTTCCCAGGGTTTTGTTTTCTTCAAGGAATGAACTATAATATGAATAAACTGTCACTTGTCACACAAATAACCTATAGGAAATTGCAATGGGATGCCTTTATTAATCACTAGAGTTAGGATACAGGATCCTGGCAACCTCCAGTAGTGGCTGAATAGTTTATTTACTGTCATTGGTAGTGATAATAATAATAAAAATAGCTCATGTACTTTAGCATCTTTGATATTTTAATCCCTGCCATCATCATTCTTTCTGATGCTCATCTATTCATCTATCTATCTGTCTATCCAGCTTGATTGAGGTATAACTGACAAGTAAAATGGTAATATATTTACGTATATATAATTATGTCTACAACATAATTATCTGGTACAGAGAAATGTTGTAACAGAAGTACTTCCATGGAATTAACTAACACATCATACATCACGTATTTATCTGTCTTTTTTGGGGGGTGGGCATGGCAAGCAGCATGTGACATCTTTAGTTCCCAACCAGGGATCAAACCTGTGCCCCCTGAACTGGAAGTGCAGAGTCTTAACCACTGGATTGCCACAGAGGTCCCTATCTCCTTTTGTTTTTGGTGTGGACTTTTTGTTGTTGTTGTTGTTGGCAAAATAATGTCTCTGCTTTTTATTTTAATTTTATTTATTTATTTTTGCAAATTAATTTATCTATTCGGAGAAGGCAATGGCGACCCACTCCAGTACTCTTGCCTGGAAAATCCCATGGATGGAGGGGCCTGGTAGGCTGCAGTCCATGGGGGTCTCTATGAGTCGGACACGACTCAGCGACTTTACTTTCAGTATTCTTGCCTGGAGAATCCCAGGGATGGGGGAGCCTGATGGGCTGCCGTCTATGCGGTCGCACAGAGTCGGACACAACTGAAGCGACTTGGCAGCAATTTATCTATTTTAATTGGAGGCTAATTACTTTACAATATTTATTGGTTTTGCCATACATTGACATGAATCAGCCATGGGTGTACATGTGTTCCCCATCCTGAACCCCCCCTCCCACCTCCCTCCCCATCCCATCCCTCAGGGTCATCCCAGCGCACCAGCCCTGAGCACCCTGTCTCATGCATCAAACCTGGGCTGGCGATCTATTTCACATATGATAATATACATGTTTCAATGCTATTCTCTCAGATCATCCCACCCTTGCCTTCTCCCACAGAGTCCAAAAGTCTGTTCTTTACATCTGTGTCTCTTTTGCTGTCTTGCATATAGGGTCATTATTACCATCTTTCTAAATTCCATATATATGTGCTATTATACTCTATTGGACCCACTCCAGTATTCTTGCCTGGAGAATCCCAGGGATGGAGGGGCCTGGTGGGCTCCTGTCTATGGGGTCGCACAGAGTTGGACATGACAGAAGCAACTTAGCAGCAGCAACACCAGCATACTGTATTGGTGTTTTTCTTTCTGACTTACTTCACTCTGTATAATAGGCTCCAGTTTCATCCACCACATTAGAACTGATTCAAATGCATTCTTTTTAATAGCTAAGTGATATTCCATTGCATATATGTACCACATCCTTTTTTAAAAATTTATTTATTTATTTATTTATTGGAGGTTAATTACTTTACAATATTGTATTGGTTTTGCAATACATTGACATGAATCAGCCATGGCTGTACATGTGTTCCCCACCCTGAACCCCTCTCCCACCTCCCTCCCCGTCCCATTCTTCTGGGTCATCCCAGTGCACCAGCCCCAAGCACCCTGTATCATGCATCGAACCTAGACTGGCGGTTCGTTTCACATATGATATTATACATGTTTCAATGCCATTCTCCCAAATCATCCCACCCTCTCCCTCTCCCACAGAGTCCAAAAGACTGTTCTATACATCTATGTCTCTTTTGCTGTCACTCATATAGGGTTATCGTTACCATCTTTCTAAATTCCATATATATGCGTTAGTATACTGTATTGGTATTTTTCTTTCTGGCTTACTTCACTCTGTATAATAGGCTCCAGTTTCATCCACCTCATTAGAACTAGTACTACTACTACTACTAAGTTGCTTCAGTCGTGTCCGACTCTGTGCGACCCCATAGACGGCAGCCCACCAGGCTCCCCCATCCCTGGGATTCTCCAGGCAAGAATACTGGAGTGGGTTGCCATTTCCTTCTCCATCATTAGAACTGATTCAAATGTATTCTTTTTAATGGCTGAGTAATATTCCATTGTGTGTATGTACCACGGCTTTCTTATCCATTCGTCTGTTGATGGACATCTAGGTTGCTTCCATGTCCTGGCTATTATAAACAGTGCTGCGATGAACATTGGGGTACACGTGTCTCTTTCAATTCTGGTTTCCTCGGTGTGTATGCCCAGTAGTGGGATTGCTGAGTCATAAGGCAGTTCTATTTCCAGTTTTTTAAGGAATCTCCACACTGTTCTCCATAGTGGCTGTACTAGTCTGCATTCCCACCAACAGTGTAAGAGGGTTCCCTTTTCTCCACACCCTCTCCAGCATGTATTGCTTGTAGACTTTTGGATAGCAGCCATTCTGACTGGCATGAGATGGTACCTCATTGTGGTTTTGATTTGCATTTCTCTGATAATGAGTGAAGTTGAGCATGAGCATCTTTTCATGTGTTTGTTAGCCATCTGTATGTCTTCTTTGGAGAAATGTCTGTTTAGTTCTTTGGCCCATTTTTTGATTGTGTCATTTATTTTTCTGGAATTGAGCTGCAGGAGTTGCTTGTATATTTTTGAGATTATTTGTTTGTCAGTTGCTTCGATTGCTCTTATTTTCTCCCATTCTGAAGGCTGTCTTTTCACCTTGCTTAGAGTTTCCTTTGTTGTGCAGAAGCTTTTAATTTTAATTAGGTCCCATTTGTTTATTTTTGCTTTTATTTCCAATATTCTAGGAGGTGGGTCATAGAGGATCCTGCTGTGATTTATGTCAGAGAGTGTTTTGCCTACGTTCTCCTCTAGGAGGTTTATAGTTTCTGGCCTTACATTTATTTATTTTTTTTTATTTTTTTATTTTTTGCCTTACATTTAGATCTTTAATCCATTTTGAGTTTATTTTTGTGTATGGTGTTAGAAAGTGTTCTAGTTTCATTCTTTTACAAGTGGTTGACCAGTTTTCCCAGCACCACTTGTTAAAGAGATTGTCTTTTCTCCATTGTATATTCTTGCCTCCTTTGCTGAAGATAAGGTGTCCATATGTGCATGGATTTATCTCTGGGCTTTCTATTTTGTTCCATTGATCTATATTTCTGTCTTTGTGCCAGTACCATACTGTCTTGATGACTGTGGCTTTGTAGTAGAGCCTGAAGTCAGGCAGGTTGATTCCTCCAGTTCCATTCTTCTTTCTCAAGATTGCTTTGGCTATTCGAGGTTTTTTGTATTTCCATACAAATTGTGAAATTATTTGATCTAGTTCTGTGAAAAATACTGTTGGTAGCTTGATGGGGATTGCATTGAATCTATAGATTGCTTTGGGTAGTATACTCATTTTCACTATATTGATTCTTCTGATCCATGAACATGGTATATTTCTCCATCTGTTAGTGTCCTCTTTGATTTCTTTCACCAGTGTTTTATAGTTTTCTATATATAGGTCTTTTATTTCTTTAGGTAGATATAGTCCTAAGTATTTTATTCTTTCCGTTGCAATGGTGAATGGAATTGTCTCCTTAATTTCTCTTTCTGTTTTCTCATTGTTAGTGTATAGGAATGCAAGAGATTTATGTGTGTTGATTTTATATTCTGAAACTTTAATATATTCATTAATTAGCTCTAGTAATTTTCTGGTGGAGTCTTTAGGGTTTTCTAGGTAGAGGATCATGTCATCTGCAAACAGTGAGAGTTTTACTTCTTCTTTTCCAATCTGGATTCCTTTTATTTCTTTTTCTGCTCTGATTGCTGTGGCCAAAACTTCCAAAACTATGCTGAATAGTAGTTGTGAGAGTGGGCACCCTTGTCTTGTTCCTGACTTTAGGGGAAATGCTTTCAATTTTTCACCATTGAGGATAATGTTTGCTGAGGGTTTGTCATATATAGCTTTTATTATGTTGAGGTATATTCCTTCTATTCCTGCTTTCTGGAGGGTTTTTATCATATGTGGATGTTGAATTTTCTCAAAGGCTTTTTCTGCATCTATTGGGATAATCATGGTTTTTCTTTTTCAATTTGTTAATGTGGTGTATTACATTGATTTATTTGCAGATATTGAAGAATCCTTGCATCCCTGGGATAAAGCACACTTGGTCATGATGTATGATCTTTTTAATTTGTTGTTGGATTCTGTTTGCTAGAATTTTGTTAAGGATTTTTGCATCTATGTTCATCAGTGATATTGACCTGTAGTTTTCTTTTTTTTGTGTGTGTGGCATCTTTGTCAGGTTTTGGTATTAGGGTGATGGTGGCCTCATAGAATGAGTTTGGAAGTTTACCATCCTCTGTAATTTTCTGGAAGAGTTTGAGTAGAATAGGTGTTAGCTCTTCTCTAAATTTTTGGTAGAATTCAGCTGTGAAGCCATCTGGTCCTGGGCTTTTGTTTTCTGGAAGATTTCTGATTACAGTTTCAATTTCTGTGCTTGTGATGGGTCTGTTAAGATTTTCTATTTTTTCCTGGTTCAGTTTTGGAAAGTTGTACTTTTTTTAAGAATTTGTCCATTTCTTCCAAGTTGTCCATTTTATTTGCATATAGTGCTGATAGCAGTCTTTTATGATCCTTTGTATTTCTGTGTTGTCTGTTGTGATCTCTCCATTTTCATTTTCAATTTTGTTGATTTGATTTTTCTCCCTTTGTTTCTTGATGAGTCTGGCTAATGGTTTGTCAATTTTATTTAACTTCTCAAAGAACCAGCTTTTGGCTTTGTTGATTTTTGCTTTGGTCTCTTTTGTTTCTTTTGCATTTATTTCTGCCCTAATTTTTAAGATTTCTTTCCTTCTACTAACCCTGGGGTTTTTCATTTCTTCCTTTTCTAGTTGCTTTAGGTGTAGAGTTAGGTTATTTATTTGGCTGTTTTCTTGTATCTTGAGGTAAGCCTGTAATGCTATGAACCTTCTGCTTAGCACTGCTTTTACAGTGTCCGGCAGGTTTTGGGTTGTTGTGTTTTCATTTTCATTCATTTCCATGCATATTTTGATTTCTTTTTTGATTTCTTCTGTGATTTGTTGGTTATTCAGCAGTGTGTTGTTCAGCCTCCATATGTTGGAATTTTTAATAGTTTTTCTCCTGTAATTGACATTTAATCTTACTGCATTATGTGTACCACAGCTTTCTTATCCATTCATCTGCCAATGGACATCTAGGTTGCTTCCATGTCCTAGCTATTGTAAATAGTGTTGTGATGAACATTCGGGTACACATGTCTCTTTCAATTCTGGTTTCCTTGGTTTTGTGTGTGAATTTTTAAGGCCTACTCTCTCAGCAAATTTAAGTTAAACAATACCATTTTATCTGCTATAGTCACCATGTTGCACATCAGACGCTCAGAACTTACTCATCTTATAAACAAAAGTCTGTACCCATTTACCAACTTCTTCCTTTACCCATGTCCCCTCACAACCAGTTTTCTAGTCTCTGTTTTTGTGAGTTGACTTTTTTTTAGATTCCAAGATAAGTGATACCATTTAGATTATATTAAAATTTAAGAAATAAATAATAATGCCTTATTCTCAGAAGAGAAAAGACTGGACCACAGAAAAGTTAGTTGACTCAGCCTATTGCACACAGAGTTGAGACTTGAATTTGGTGCACCTCCCTCCAAAGCCCGTGCCCTAACATATTAATATATTGGCTTCCAGAGTTCTGTTTAGTTGGGAGTCAAAAGATATGCATTTAAATAGCAATTATGTAATTATTTCACTATAAACCATAAGCCACAATACAAATGCAATGTATCACAAACCAGACTGTCATATAAGGTTGCCACATGAATTTTTACCAGCTTGTCATCTTTCAACTTTGTCTGTATCACTTGTTGCTATGTGCAGATTTTTTTTTTTAATTATGTGACCATATTAGTCTATCTTTTTTCTCATTGTTTCTGGTATGGTGGTACTGTGATGTGTGCTGACTTCCACATGGAAAAACAAATTTTTCTGAACATGATGTTATAATACTTAAAACCTGAAATCAAATTGAAAACAACATAAATAGGGACTAAAGCTGAGTAGAGTTAGCAAAAACAAGTGCAAAAGCCCACAAAGAGAGTTACTTACTTCTAAGATGAGAACGACATGACGAAAATAGTTTGGGAGTGAAACTTCCTTGTTGTGCTCATGAGGGAAAAATGAAGTGAAAAATACCAGCAACTGTACCTTTGGGGCCCGGTAAAGTTAACTAACTGCAGAATATGTTAAAATGATAAATCACTCTGCAAACACAGGGTGTTATAACTCACAGTGTCAGATGAAAGTGCTATCTTGAGAAATATCTGCTAATGTTTCCACATGGTGCCGATCATTTCCTCTAAAGGGACAGAAAACAGAGATAGAGGTAAGTTGTACTCCTTCTTCGGCATGTTTTCTTTGCATCAGTCAAAATCTATCAAACAGCCGAGTGCAGTGAGAGGCCACGTGCACCGGAACAAAGGAGGACTTGCTAGAACTCTTTTATCTGGACTCCACTTAGAGGGAGAGTTTGTTTTGTGACTTCATGGTAATCCCAAAACAGCTGTACTCAACATGTTTGCATGCTTTCTCTCCAGCTTTGGCCTTGAATAAATTTTCGTCATCTTCAGAAATCACATCCATTTTTAAAAGATGAGAATGCCTCCGTTTCACAAATGCAAAAAAAAAAAAAAGTTACACAGATTGTGAAGAAACTCCACTGAGAGTTTGAAAAATAAACAGCATTGGAATACTTGAAATACACAAAGGACTTTCTGAGACTCCCTTGAATTGAATATTTATCTAGAGACAAAACTTTACTCTTTACTCTTTTATTTATTAAAGATGTATGGAGCTTTCAGTTAAGCACAGAGAATGCAAAAACAATAATTCAGAGTTGCAAATTTGGTGCAGTTTGTTCTGGTATGTTTATGAAAATCCTTGCATGTATATTGAAAAATCTCTTGCTACATTATGGTCAGTACCTGGGCAGTAAAGTGAAGACAAGTGGATCTGACATCAACCCTGTTACTTGCCTTTCTAAGCCTTAAATTTGATCCCTATAAATTTATTCACAGATTGGTTTTGAAAGGTACATAAGGTGATATCAAATTCATCAGCCTAGTGCCAGGCATACAGTGCCCTCAATAAAAAACCAGCATGAGAGCTATTCATTAGTCTTTTTAGATTTTTTAATAACAACATTTTTTATCCACTCATATTTTTGTGTTCTATTTAGTTTTTGGAAGCAACGATTGACATACTTGTTTTAATGAAGTCTCTTGTTTTAATGAAGGTGATATATATACATATATATCACCTTCATAATTTCAAACAGATCAAAAGATTCATTCTTTCAGTAATGTTTAATTCCTTTAGTAATGTTTACTTTCTCAGTGTAAGTAAATTTTGGATATATTACATTAGTTAAGCCTCTCCAGAAACCTCAGAAGTAGATAGTAATGACTTCATTTCACAGGTGAATAAAGTAGCCACAGAGAAGTTAATTGACTTATAGCCTGTTTCACAGAGAGTTGAGACTTGAATTAGGTGCATCCAACTCCAAGATTCATGCTATACTTAGTACAACATCAGTTCAGTCCCTCAGTTGTGTCCAACTCTTTGCAATCCCGTGGACTGCAGCACACCAGGCTTCCCTTTCTGTCATCAACTCCCAGAGTTTGCTCAAACTTATGTCATTGAGTTGGTGATGCCATCCAGCCATCTTATCCTGTGTTGTTCCCTGCTCTTCCTGCCTTCAATCTTTCCCAGCATCAGGGTCTTTTCCAATGAGTCAGTTCTTGACTCAGGTGGCCAAAGTATTGGAGCTTCAGCTTCAGCATCAGTCTTTCCAATGAATATTCAAGACTGATTTCCTTTAGGATTTACTGGTTTGATCTTGCAGCCCAAGGGACTCTCAAGAGTCTTCTCCAACACCACAGTTCAAAAGCATCAATTCTTCAGCATTCAGCTTTCTTTATGGTCCAACTCTCACATCCATACATGACTACTGGAAAAACCATAGCTTTGATTAGATGGACCTTTGTTGGCAAAGTAATGTCTCTGCTTTTTAATATGCTCTCTAGGTTGGTCATAGCTTTTCTTCCAAGGAGCAAGTGTCTTTTCATTTCATGGCTGTAGTCACCATCTGCAGTGATTTTGAAGCCCAAGAAAATAGTCTGTCACTCTTTCCATTGTTTCTCCATCTATTTTCCATAAAGTGATGGGACTGGATGCCATGATCTTCGTTTTCTGAATGTTGAGTTTTAAGCTAACTTTTTCACTCTCCTATTTCACTTTCATCAAGAGGCTCCTTAGTTCCTCTTTGCTTTCTGCCATAAGGGTGAAATACTTAGTATAATATGTTGTTTTCCACATAGTTTCTGTTTAGTTGGAGGAGGTCACATCAAAAGATATGGATTTGAATAGCTATTATATCATTGTTCTTTTATTTTCCATTAAAGCCATAGTTCCAAGAAGGCAAGAATGTTTTATGGACACTATATGGGCCCTAGTAACTCCTCAATACATACATGTTTAATAAATAACTGAAATAGACTAGGAAGTTATATATGATCCCCAACTTTTTGTGAAGTTGATATAAAAATTTGTACTATAAAGAATTAAGAGAAGGTAGGGCTTCCCTTGTAGCTTGGCAAGGTAAAGAATCTGCCTGCAGGAGACTACAGTTGGATTCCTGGTTTGGAAAGATCCCCTGGAGAAGGGATAGGCTAGCCACTGAAACTCCAATACTTTGGCCACTTGATGTGAAGAACCGACTCATTGGAAGAGACCCTGGTGTTGAGAAAGATTGAAGATGGCAGGAGAAGGGGAGGACAGAGAATGAGATGGTTGGATGGCATCACTGACATGAACATGAATTTGAGTAGGCTCTGGGAGTTGGTGATGGACTAGGAAGCCTGGCATGCTGCAGTCCATGGGGTCACAAAGAGTTGGACATGACTGAGCCACTGAACTGAACTGAACCCACTCCAGTATTCTTGGGCTTTCCTGGTGGCTCAGACAGTAAAGAATTTGCCTGCAGTACAGGAGACCTGGGTTCAATCCCTGGTTTGGGAAGATCCCCTGGAGGAGGGCATGGCAACCCACTCTAGCGTTCTTGCTTGGATAATCCCCATGGACAAAGGAACCTGGTGGGCTACAGTCCATGTGGTCACAAAGAGCTGGACATGACTGAGCAACTTAGTATAGCACAGCACAGGGAGGAGAATGATGCTGGATGGAGTGTTAAGAGAAGAGAGTATGAGTTAGCTTGTGGGACCTGTTGGTTTGGGAGGATAGAACAAGGAGAATGGAGGGCACTTTCCATGAATGCATGTTGAAGATAGACCAGATGGCTTGAGTAATTCCTCCACGTGGCTAGAGAAAATAATACCAGATGGTAATCTGCAGCCTGATTTCTTGAACATGAGGCAAAGTGGGTTGACATTACCCTGTAGAGATGGAAGGTGGAACTCAAAAGGGAGTCCATGGAATTCTCCAGGCAAGAATACTGGAATAGGTAGCTGTTTCTTCTCCAGGGTATTTTCCTGATCCAGGGATCAAACCTGGGTCTCCTGCATTGCAGGCAGATTCTTTATCATCTGAGCTACGAGGGAGTGCAGGAATCAAATGCTTATTCAGAACCTTTAGAGCAAGCTTCTTTCTTTGACCTAACGTGCTCTGGTATTGTGTCAGTATAATCTAGGGATGCTCGCTATTAGTTCTATTGATACAGATGCCTAGTACTATCTATAAATACTAAGACATGAAATGATGCAACTGTCTTCAAAGAAAAGGAAAGGCAATGGTTTCCTTACCCCTTGCAGAGCTTTCTTTCTGTCCAAGGAAAGGATTCCTTGTAGTTATTTGTGATGCAGTTTTTCTGAGGAAGGATGGGCTGGGAGATCAAACTGCTCATATTTTGTTGGGCAAAGCACTGCCCACAGGGGCTATGCTGGCCCTCAGGGCTTCTTTCACATTCGCAGAGGTCAGGGCTCTTTGTTTTCAGGAGTGTGGCACTGCTTCTGCAGAAGCACAGCAATGCTCCTTGGCAAGCACCTGTTCTGAGCAGGAAATCTGGATGGAGAAGGAGAATTATCTTTGTGAAAATACAGTCAGTTACACCAGTCATTGCCCTCTCCACATGTGAAAGACAAGGGGTGTAAAATCCTGAACACTAATTCATTCTGATCTGCCTGATTGTATGTTTCTTAGAGTGTGTTTAGTGCCTTGTGGCTAGAGTATTCTGGGCTACTTCGTGATTACAAAATGTGCTGTTATATTTACTGAAGTTATTTGCTTGTCTCTCTTATCTTAATGAAAATATGCATTTGTCCATCTAGACCTCACTCACACCTGCCTTCACCGTCAAGTTCATGGACATGGAGTCTTTTGTAACTCGGGAATGCTCCTTGTTAACACACTGCAGTCACCAGCCACAGGGAGGTTCAGTTAGTTTCCCAGGATGGCTAGCAATCTCTTTTTCTCCGCTCTGCATCCCAAAGATAATTTCCATACCTTTCTTATTGGTCACTTATAGTAGTTTTTGACTTTTTTAAAAAAATTATATTTCTTCCTCACCTTCTCTGCTGCCACATTCTCCATGTGTCCCACATTCTGGCTACTCTTGTCCAGACTCTGCAGCTGCTTTTTTTTTTATCTCTACCCCTTAAATGCTGGTATTCTTTAGGGTTCCCTCTCTGGTTCTCTGACTCCTCATAGGGAACCCCATTTGCCTCTGTATGCTACTAATTTCTAAATCCCTGCTTAGACTTTTGATTTATCTCCTAAAGACCCATAGACAAAGGAGCACAGTATTTCTAATTTTAGCTCACTTTTTTTTCTTTAATCTAATTGATATTTCTATTTCTCTAACTCATGGATATAATTTTCCTAGCTGTACTAAACAGATCCAGAGAATCTTTTTACCCTTTCAATCTCTTCATCCACACACCCATTCCCTCCATATACCATCACGAGCTCAGCTAGGTAGAATACCTTTCCAAGATATTTTTATACTATAGCTATACTTATCTTCCTTTTTTACTATTATCCTTTAGCTTTCAAATCTTTAGTAGCTTCCTTTTGCTTCATGATAAGTCCTGACTTCTTAAAATTCCTTTCTATGCCTATCCTCACACTTATGATCTCACACTCTACATTCTGGCCACACTCAACATCTCTTAACATGTTACTCTTAATTCAGATACCTCCACCTCCCACCATAACCATTCAGGTTTGTGTGAGCAGCCTGTGGTTGACATCATGGTGTTCTCCTTCCTGAAATCTTGCTATCATTCTCCAATGCTATGCAGTTTGGGAAACTGTACCTAACTCTAGGGTTGGACCCTGATAGATCTAAGCTCTTGTAGCTCACTCCTCAGGGAATCCTCCATTGGTCAGTCACAAAACAAATTTAGTTTGTGGTGACCAGAATGTTCTAAAAAGGAGATAGAATTGAAAATATGTGTTCTATTATCACCAATACACTAATTCCCTTATAGTCTTTATTATACTGTGATAAGTATTCTTATGTTTGTCTGTGATGTCCACCAGCTACAATACAGTGGTTGGTACACAAAAGATTCTCAAAAAATACTACCACACACAAAAATGAGGATCCAGTGTGGAAAACAGAGAATAAATAAACTCACTTTAAAAGGCACCAAATATTGATTGTTTAGGGATAAAACGCTGGGTACACAGAAGAGTGCTAAAAGAGAATCTGATAGCTTTAATGTATACATTAAAAAAGAAAGACCTTAAATCAACAAACTAACTTTCAACTCAAGAAACCAGAAAAAGAACAAACTAAACTCAAAGCTAACAGAAAGAAGGAAATAAAGATTATAGCAGAAATAAATCAAATAGAGAATAGAAAAAAATCAATGAAACTGAGTTGATTTGTTGAAAAGTTCAACAAAATTGAAAAACTCTTAGCTAGACTACCTAATAAAACAGGGAGAAGACTCAAGTAACTAAAATCAGAAAATAATTTATATAATGAACAATTGTACGCCAACGAATTGGACAATTGAGAGGAAATGAATAAATTCCTAAGAACACACAATCTATCTAGATACTCATGAAGAAATAGAAAACTGGAATATACCAATAACAAATAAAGAAACTGAATTGGTAATCAAAAACTTCCCAGCACAGTAAAGTTCTGGGTCAGTTTGACCTCCCTAGAGAAGACTATGACATTTAAAGAAGATTTAATACCAATCCTCCTGAAACTCTTCAAAAATAATAGTGGAGAGGAGGGAATAATTCCAAGCTCATTCTGCAAGACCAGCATTACCCTGGTACTAAAGTCAGACAGAGACACAGCAACAAAGGAAAAAAAAAAAAAAACCCCTACAGACTAATAGCCTTGATTATAATGATGCAAAAGTCCTCAACAAAATACTATCAAACTAATTCTGACAGCATGTTAAAAGATTATATACCATAACCAAGTTGGATTAATTCATGTAGCCTGGTGGCAGTTACACATTTTAAAATGCAATTACTGTTGTAGGATAAGTTATAAAGCTATTAGCTACCATTTATTGAATAGTGTGTTCAGATTTAATGGATGGTTAATATATTCTAAATAACATTTTTATGATTGTAAATGTAGAGTATGCTCATAGTTGAAAGCTAAAGAAATGTAGTGAGCTTTAGAGAAGAAAATATGACTTCCCTTCCTCTGAAATGTAGGCTAGATTACAGTGTTGATTTTCCTCAAATGAACAAGAATGCTTTCTATTCCATCAGGCAGAAAAGGTAATGGAAATTAAAACCGAGGGAAGAAAGGTCCCACTCTTCCTCTGGGGGTCAAATTTGATGTTGGTGAAGATTCAAATGCCAGCAGATGCTAGTCGATTCCTGTCAGAAACTGAGACTAGCTTTTGTCCTGCCTTAAGTTATGTAGGGCTTCTTCCTGGATTTGCTCTTTTAAGCCCCCCAAAGTAGTAGCTCCTTATAATGATAGTATTCAGGAAGGGGGGGGGGCTTCCCAGGTGGTGCTAGAGGCAAAGAACCTGCCTACCAATGCAAGAAACATGGGTTTGATCTCTGAGTTGGGATGATCGCCTGGAGGAGGACATGGTGACCCACTCCAATATTCTTGCCCAGAGAATCCCATGGACAAAGAAGCCTGGTGGGCTACAGTCATGGGGTCACAAAGAGTCAGACACGACAGAGTGCATTCACATACCTGAATGTGCTTGCTGGGTTGTCGGTTAAGTTGTGTCCAACTCTTTGTGACCCTATGGACTGTAGCCCGCCAGGCTCCTCTGTCCATGGGATTCTCTGGGCAAGAATACTGGAGTGGGTTGCCATTTCCTTCTCCAGGGGATACTACTGACCCAGGGATTGAACCTGCGTCTATTGCATCTCCTGCAATAGCTCATAGTGGTTAATGTTTATTTTCCAAAACATAAATATAAATCAATAAAATATAATATATAAATATTCATCTACATATGTAGATATGAGGGATACCTGATAGAAAAACAAGCTTCTGAACAGAAGGATGAAAACTTAGCCAGGTTTTGTTTCTCAGTTATCCAAGTAACCAGGTTGTATATGATTATTAATTTTTCACACTTTATGTATGATTGTAACAATCCCAAGTTTAGAAAGAAAAAACTGCAAGAATAGCAAATAGAACTTATTTTAAAGTAGATGGCTATATGTGTGTGTGTGTGTATTACTATCTATATTGTTTTTAGCATAACAATGTATTATCACAATCAATGTTAGAGTGTTGAGCATATCATTAGTATTGATTTTTACCTGTAATTCTCATTTTAAAGCAGGCATGTTTTTAATTTTAATATTTTTGTGTAAAGTGATGTAGTTGCATAAAGACACTAAAATATAATTAATGGATTGTAAAACGAGGCTTCTAAGGATTGTTAAAGGAAGCTTCAAAAGTTATTAGATGTATGAAACACTGTAGATGAATAAAATCAATTTGCCTTCACAGTATATCCTCCAAAATATTAGGAAAATCCAATTAGAAAAAAATAAGGGATACATTATTAGTCTAAAGAAAAAGGTTTTCATGGTCATTATTACAAACGCTTTATTGACATCTTACAGTTATGCCAATGTACGGGAGTTTTGTAGGCTAAGGTTACGTGATGGGGAAATCTCATGTGCAGGCTTGTCATCAGCAGAATCAGAAAGCAATTCTACGCACCCATCGCTCAGCGTTATTGCACTAACTTACAACACTTCTGGGAGCTTTGCATCTCCTCGCTGGGACCACTGCTGAGTTATTAGCTGTTGCCACAGGCCACACACTAAATGAAATGGTTTTATGTCAGAGGGTAACTATAGAAAATTTTAGAAACAACGAGGGTTGCAGAATTTTCTTTATGTAAATCACTGTGCACTTAGAAGTTTTTTGTCTGAAATAACAAAGGAGTACATGAAAATTGGGCATTTCATTAAGAGATGTAAAGGTTTATGTACGAAAATAGCATTCAGTTTATGTTAATAGAGAAACAGTATAAAGGAGAAGAATAATAAGATTACCATTTTTAACCTTTGGAATGTCAATTTTAAATATTAAGTATTCCTTTTATAAATAATACCTTCATACTTTTTTCTTAAAAGTAACATACACATTTTAAAACCAGGGCATTTCTATGTGAAATAATATAGCATGCAATGATTTTTTTGTGTGTAAAAGGAAGAGGTGCAATGAAAGGACCTGTTTAGAGTGTTATCCTTAGTTTGTATTGTATTTTTAAGTATTTGATTATTCAAACTTTCTAAACCAGATATTTATTTTTCCTTATAAATGAAATAAAGATTTTCTAAACTATAATATTAGGGCTTTAATGTTAGATCTTGTTCTGAAATATAGAAACCTGTCTGTTTTAATTGCTGGTTATCACTTTTAGGAGAACTCTACAGTTAAAAATCAAATTAATCTAGATTTGGGTATATCCTGAATTAAACTACAGTTCCCAGCTCACTAAATATATATGTATATATTTTCAATTTATATAATTTTATTATCCTTGTAGGACTTTTGTTAAACTTACAGACTTTTTTTGTGAAATATAAATTTCCTTTTAAAAGGCCATCATTAATTTCAGCTGATCATAAATATTTGAAGTTAATTCAAAGTTATGAGCCATTGGACTATAAATAATACACAGGTCCTAGTCTTCTCTCTGTACTAATTAACACATTTTTGAATAAATAATCTTCTTTTCTCATATCTCTGGTTGATGTAGTGTCTGAAAAGCACAATTAGCAAGAGAAATATACAATTACCATTCAATCTCATTTGCTTGAGGTAAAAATATTTGAGAATTCAGTCTTAAATTTCCTTAACAATGGGAAAGAATAATTGTGGTAGAGAAATTTCTGCTCCTATGTTAATCAAATAGGTGGCTCCTACAACACATTCTTGGTCTTCCCAGGTGCTGCAGCGGTAAAAAAATCTGCCTGCCAATGCAGGAGATGCAAGCGACACCAGTACGAGCCCTGGGTGGGGAAGATCCCCAGGAGGAGGGCAGGGCAACCCACTCCAGTGTTCTTGCTTGGAGAATGCCATGGACAGAGGAGCCTGGTGCCCTATGGTCCATAGTGTTGCAAAGAGTCAGATACAACCGAAGCGGCTTAGCACAGCATAGCACAGTACAGGTAACTGCTCAGGATAGAGACTAATTTCTGCATATGAGATGATATGGTCAGTTTCAGGTCTGGCCTTTTAGGGTATCTCTTACAGCAGCCACAGCCATATCCCAACTAATAATAATATACACAATATGTATCATTCATAAATTAACACTAAATGCCAGAGTAGAGTGTTAGATGCTACACACACTATCTTTAAGCGTCAGAAGATCATAAAGTTTGGTATCATTATTTCCATTTTTCAAACAATCAGATAGGTTTATAGGTGTTGGATAATTTGCTCAAGGTCACTGTATAGAATGAATATATTCCAGGGACTTCCCTGGTGGTTCAGTGGTTAAGATTGCATCCCAACACACAGGGTGCAGGTTCAATCCCTGTCCAGGGGGCTAAGATCCCACATGCCTCACAGCCAAAAATGAAAAACATAAAACAAATTCAATAAAGACTTTTAAAATGGTTCAAAAAATCTTTAAAAAAAGAATAAGCATATTCCAATATGGTATGGGACATCCTTATACTGCTATAGCACTACTCTTTTTTTTTAGCCCTATCTTCTAGTATAATTTTTCCATCTAGTTTTATTGAGATATAATTGACATACAGCACTGGATAAGTTTAAGATGTACAACATAATAATTTGGCAAACCAACATCATGAAATGTTTACCAGAGCAAGCTTAGTGAAATTCATCATCTCATATAGACACATATTTTTTCCTTGCGATGACAGCTCTTAGGATTTACTCTTAACAACTTTCATATATTGCATATAAATAACAGTGTTATTTACAATTATCATGTGCATTATATCCCTAGTACTTACTAATCTTATAACTGGAAGTTTGTACCTTTTAATGACTTTCATTCAATCCTCGCTTCACTCACCCTCCACCACTGGTAGTCACAAATCTGATCTCTTTTTCTATGAATGTTTGTTTATTCACTTTTGAAGCACGATTGACTTTGAACACTATGTTAGTTCCTGGTAAACAAGAAATGTATTTCTATACATCACCAAATGATCACCACATTAAGTCTAGTTACCCTCTGTCACCATACAAAAGTATCATATGATTACTGACTACACTTCCAGACACTACATTTCATACCTGTGACTCAGTGACTTTGTAACTGAAAGTTTGGACCTCTTAGTCCCCCTTTGACCTATTTCTTTCCTCTTCCTACCCCTTACCCTCTGACAACTACCATTTGCTCTCTGTCTCTATGACTGTTTAAAGTTTTGTTAAATTTGTTTTATTTTTCAGAGTTCACATATAAGTGATAACAGAATATGTGTCTTTCTCTCTCTGGTTTATTTCACTTTAGCATAATACCCTCCAGGTCAATCCATGTTGTCATAAATACAGGATTTCATTCTTTGCATGGCTGAATAATATTCCATATATATAATAGATATGTAGACAAACATTTCATGCAAAGATGGGCTCGATAAAGGACAGAAATGGTATGGACCTAACAAAAGCAGAAGATACTAAGACACAGAAGAACTGTACAAAAAAGATCTTCACGACCCAGATAATCAAGATGGTGTGATCACTCACCTAGAGCCAGACATCCTGGAATGTGAAGTCAAGTGGGGCTTAGGAAGCATCACTATGAACAAAGCTAGTGGAGATGACGGAATTCCAGTTGAGCTATTTCAAATCCTAAAAGATGATGCTGTGAAAGTGCTGCACTCAATATGCCAGCAAATTTGGAAAACTCAGCAGTGGCCACAGGACTGGAAAAGGTCCATTTTTATTCCAATCCCAAAGAAAGGCAATGCCAAAAAATGCTCAAACTACTGCACAATTGCACTCATCTCACATGCTAGTAAAGTAATGCTCAAAATTCTCCAAGCCAGGCTTCAGCAATATGTGAACCGTGAACTTCCTGATGTTCAAGCTGGTTTTAGAATAGGCAGAGAGGAACCAGAGATGAAATTGCCAACATCAGCTGGATCATGGAAAAAGCAAGAGAGTTCCAGAAAAAACATCTATTTCTGCTTTCTTGACTATGCCAAAGCCTTTGACTGTGTGGATCACAATAAACTGTAGAAAATTCTTCAAGAGATGGGAATACCAGACCACCTGATCTGTCTCTTGAGAAATTTGTATGCAGGTCAGGAAGCAACAGTTAGAACTGGACATGGAACAACAGACTGGTTCCAAATAGGAAAAGGAGTTCGTCAAGGCTGTATATTGTCACCCTGTTTATTTAACTTCTATGCAGAGTACATCATGAGAATCGCTGGACTGGAAGAAACACAAGCTGGAATCAAGATTGCTGGGAGAAATATCAATAACCTCAGATATGCAGATGACACCACCCTTATGGCAGAAAGTGAAGAGGAACTAAAAAGCCTCTTGATGAAAGTGAAAGTGGAGAGTGAAAAAGTTGGCTTAAAGCTCAACATTCAGAAAACGAAGATCATGGTATCCAGTCCCATCACTTCATGTGAAATAGATGGGGAAACAGTGGAAACAGTGTCAGACTTTATTTTTCTGGGCTCCAAAATCACTGCAGATGGTGACTGCAGCCATAAAATTAAAAGACGCTTACTCCTTGGAAGGAAAGTTATGACCAACCTAGATAGCATATTCAAAAGCAGAGACATTACTTTGCCAACAAAGGTCCGTCTAGTCAAGGCTATGGTTTTTCCTGTGGTCATGTATGGATGTGAGAGTTGGACTGTGAAGAAGGCTGAGTGCTGAAGAATTGATGCTTTTGAAGTGTGGTGTTGGAGAAGACTCTTGAGAGTCCCTTGGACTGCAAGGAGGTCCAACCAGTCCATTCTGAAGGAGGTCAGCCCTGGGATTTCTTTGGAAGGAATGATGCTAAAGCTGAAACTCCAGTAGTTTGGCCACCTGATGTGAAGAGTTGACTCATTGGAAAAGACTCTGATGCTGGGAGCTATTGAGGGCAAGAGGAGAAGGGGACGACAAAGGATGAGATGGCTGAATGGCATCACTGACTCGATGGACGTGAGTCTGAGTGAACTCCTGGAGTTGGTGATGGACAGGGAGGCCTGGCGTGCTGCAATTCATGGGGTCGCACAGAGTCGGACACGACTGAGCAACTGATCTGATCTATCTGATCTGAGACAGACAAATGCCAAATCTTCTTTATTCATTCATCTGTTGATGGACACTCAAGTTGCTTCCTATCTTGGCTGTCGTAAATAATGCTGGAAGAAACATAAGGGTGCATATACACTTTTTTCAAATTAGTGTTTTCCTTTTCTTCAGATAAATACCCAGGAGTGAAGTGCTTGATCATATGGTTGTCCTATTTTTAATTTTTTGAGGATCTATACTCCTTTCCATAGAGGCTGCATCAACTTACACCCCACTCTTTAATCAATTCTTAGGGCTGGTTATTTTATTTTATTTATTTATTTTTTCCAGTCCATCTTTTAATTTTTTTGAAAAATTACTGACATTACAGAACTAAACTGAAATGTATTAATATTCCACTCTTACATTTCCATGACAAACAAAAAAAAATTCATGAGCCAAAAAAAAAAAAAAAAAAGGGAGAAGCTTATAAAACTAAATATGGATCTCAGCATTAACAGCTGAACAGAGAAAGGAATTAAAATGCTTTAATTAAAAAATCATGAGTGGACGATAAAAGTGTGTAGAAACTGAAAATTTACAAACTATTTAAAACCTGGAATCGCTGACTGTTCAGAAACTACACAGATGGATCATGGGTGGTGGTGAACAGCAGAAAGGATTATGGATGAATCTGCATTGTTCTAGCTGCTCCCCATGCCACCCGTCTCCGAGGAAAGCCTGACATTGATTAGATATTGAGCCAGGCTAATGCTGGCAGCACATCCAGTGATGGTAACCTGCCTGTCAGTAGATCCTTCCACTGGGTTCGCAATTTTAATCTGCGCCCCAGACATCTGACGGATCTCATTGATTTTGGCGCCTTGACGCCCGATTATGCAGCCAATCAAATCGTTTGGAATGGTGAGTTCATGAGAAGTAGTCTGAACAGATGCATCCAAACCTGCCCAATAGCCTTTCACCTCTGGAGAGCTGGATTCAATGCCACTGAATCCCGTGTTGCCATGCGTCATGGGAAAAATGAGACTGTTGCATTGCCAACTGGTGCAGCTTGGTCAAATCTGGCTGTGGAATGGCATACTGTCCTTGAATGGTATAGGCCTCTAGAGGTGGTCCCTCCAGGTCAGGGTTGAGGCACATGGACTGGGTGGTGTGGGGAAAGCTCGCACTGTCGCTGCCTGTGCTGTACCTGTCCTGACCACCTGCAAAGATGACCGGAGAACTGGATGGCTTGGGCCGGTGCGGGATGATCACGCCCTTCGGGAGGGACTGGGAGAGAGTCTCCAACATAACCACTCAGATCTGTTTCACACACTCAATGATGGATTGTGGAATGCCAGCAATAGTGATGGGCTGCTCAGTTGAGTTGGGGAGCATATCCCCTGCCACTTGGACCTGAGCCCCTGTACTCTCTCGTATTTCCTTGATCTTGCAACCACCTTTCCCAATGAGAGAGCCACACTGACTAGCAGGGACCACCAGCCTCAGGGTGACTGGGGGTCTACTGACAGATGTGCTATTGGTCATAGAGCTGCTGATGTCCTCTTCCAGTTTATCAGTGATCATAGCAAAGGCTTTGAAAATGGCATTAGTGGGTCCAGCCAAAGTGATAATCCTTTCAGGACAATTCCCTTCTGAGACGTTTATACATGCACCACTCTCCTCGCGCATCTTCTTAACTGATTCTCCTTTCTTTCCGATGATACTGCCAACTTCCTTTCCATGCATAAGTAGCCGGATGGTGAGAGTGACATTTAATCCACCTTCAATCACTCTGGTGTCCATGTCGAGCAGTGTTCTGAGGAGCTGGACTTTGAGTGGTCAAGTCTTTGGTCACTGGTGGGGGTCAAGCCAAAAACTGCAGGCGCGAGGCGACTGAGGGGAAAAGGGGAGCGGGCGGGAAGGGGAAGGGCGGGAGGCCGGGGGCGGAACAATAGGGGCGGGCGGGAAGGCGAGGGGGGCCCCGCGGGCGGGCGGAGGAGGAAGGGGGGGGTGGAGGAGGAGGAGGAGGAAGGGGGAAAGAGACCCCGGGGCGGGTGGAGGGCGGCGGAGGGCCGGCGGGAGAGGACGCAGGCTGCGGCTGCTCCGGCTGCTGCCTCTGCTGGTCTGGAGGGCTGGTTATTTTAGAGGAATTCTTCTTTCAGCTTCTTTCCACTACCCAACCAGTATAAAGTCTTATAAATTCCATCTCTAAAAAAGCACTGGATTCTACACTTCTCTCTCGTAACCAATTGCCACTTCTTGAGTTGTCCTTCTCCCTTTCTTCTACTATTTCTGTTACCAGCATCTTCATCCTCATCGCCCTCAGTGGGGTCTCTGAATGAGCTCTTCTTTCTGCCTGAAATGACTACTTTTCTACCTTGCTAATTCTCTTCTTTTGTTTTTTCATTCTTGTCCCAAATGTTTCCTCCTGGGACACCTCCTTTAACACTGGCTATAGAAGGAAAGTTATGTCCAACCTAGATAGCATATTCAGAAGCAGAGACATTCCTTTGCCAACAAAGGTGCATCTAGTCAAGGCTATGGTTTTTCCTGTGGTCATGTATGGATGTGAGAGTTGGACTGTGAAGAAAGCTGAGCACCGAAGAATTGATGCTTTTGAACTGTGGTGTTGGAGAAGACTCTTGAGAGTCCCTTGGACTGCAAGGAGATCCAAGCAGTCCATTCTGAAGGAGATCAGCCCTGGGATTTCTTTGGAAGGAATGATGCTAAAGCTGAAACTCCAGTACTTTGGCCACCTCATGTGAAGGGTTGACTCATTGGAAAAGACTCTGATGCTGGGAGGGACTGGGGGCAGGAGGAGAAGGGGACGACAGAGGATGAGATGGCTGGATGGCGTCACTGACTCGATGGACGTGAGTCTGAGTGAACTCAGGGAGTTGGTGATGGACAGGGAGGCCTGGCGTGCTGCAATTCATGGGGTCGCAAAGAGTCGGACACGACTGAACGACTGAACTGAACTGAACTAATACCATACAAATTTATACCACAGATCTTTTCTCAGTATCTTTCCAGTTTTGTTTAGTTACTATGAACAAATAAAAATGTGTATGCTTAACGTTTAACATGTGAAATTTTTTATAAGTCTACATTGTGAAATGATTAACTCAATCATATTAACATATCTGTCACCTCACATAGTTACTATTTTTGGTGGTGGTGGTGGTGAAAACACTTAAGATCTACTCTCTTAGTGAATTTCAAGTATACAATACAGTATTATTAACTAGAGTCACCATACTGGACATTAGCTCTCCAGATTCTATTCATTCTGCCTAACTGAAACTTGATACCCTTTGACTAACATCTCCCCATTTCCCCGATCCTCCAGCCCCTAGCCACTGTCGTTCAATTTTCTGCTCTCATGAGTTTGACTGTTAGATCATTCAGTGTTTAAATTTTGGCTTCAGTTTATTCTGCTTACATAATGTCCTTCAGGTTCATAGCTTTATTAACGTTATTGTAAATAACAAGGTTTCCTTCTTTTCTGTCCATTTTTCAATTGGGTTGTTTGTTGTTTGGTTTGATATTGAGTTGTATGAGCTGTTTGTATATTTTGGATGTTAAACTCTTGTCAGTCATATTATTTGCAAATATTTTCTCTCATTCAGTAGGTTTTTATTTTGTTGATGGTTTCTATTGCTGTGCAAAAGCTTAAGTTTAATTAGGATCCATTTACTTATTTTTGCTTTTATTTCTTTTGTCTTAGGAGACAGATTCAAAAAATCATTTCTACAATTTGTATCAAAGAGTGCTCTGCTTATATTCTCTACTAGGAGTTTTATAGTTTCAGCTCTTACATTTACATCTTTAATCCATTTGAGTTTGTTTTTATATATGATGTGAGAAAATGTAATCTCATTTTTTCACATTTAAGTGTCTGATTCTCCCAGAACCACTTATTGAAGAGAATGCTTTTCCCCATTGTATATTTTTGTCTCCTTTGTCATAGATTAATAAGTGTGTGGGTTTATTTCTAGGTTCTCTATTGATTCCATTGATCTGTGTCTCTGTTTTTACACCAGTACCAAACTGTTGATTACTGTAGCTTTATAGTACACTCTGAAGTCAGGGAGTATGAGGTCTTCAGCTTTTTTTTTCCCCCTCAATATTGCTTTGGCAATTCAGGATCAAGTGTTAGCATTTTTAGCAATGTTATTTCTTTATATCCATGAACATAGGATATCTTTCCATTTATTTGCATAGTATTTAATTTCTTTTATCAATGTTTAATAGCTTTCAGCATATAGCTCTTTCATCTCCTTGGTTAAATGTATTCCTGAGTGTTTTATTCTATTTGATTCTGCTGTAAATGGGATGGTTTTCTTAATTTCTTTTTTTGGCCAGTTTGTTGTTGGTGTACAGAAGTGCAACTGATTCATATACGTTGATTTTGTATCCTGCAACTTTATTGAGATCATTTGTTAATTCTAACAAATGAGTGCTGAAAATATCTATTCTGTCGTCTTGCTGACATCATTCTTCTCTGCTTACCCCAAAATAATTTTGAGTTTTATGTCTGTATCTATGTAGACAGTATATTTCTCTAGAGAATGGAGAGTGTGCCTGCTTCTTAACCTTGGGGCTGAGCACAAGTCCTTAAATCATTGTTAAATCAAGATTTCAGAAACTAAAATTCCCTATTTCTGTCCTTATAAATTATGTTGTGAAAAAGACTGCTTTTATAATCTCTAATAACATCTAATTCACTGACCCTAAGAATATATGATTGGTGTGTGTGTGAATGTGTGTGTGTTCAGTTGTGTCTCACTCGTTTGACCCTATGGACCATAGCCAGCCAGGCTCCACTGCCCATGGGATTTTCCCAGCAAGAATACTGGAGTGGGTTGCCATTTACTCTTCCAGGGGATCTTCTCGACCCAGGGGTAGAACCTGTGTCTCCTGCATCTCCTGCTTTGCAGGTGGATACTTTTACTGCTGAGCCACTGGGGAAGCCTGTATAATTGGTACCACTGGATAATTATTTTCAGGAGCAGACAGTAATTTCATAGTGAGATGAATAAAGCTGATGATATACAATTTGGAAGCTTACATTTTACAAGTTAAATTTTTAGGAAGATTTATTTATTTTTAATGGAAAGGGGTGATATTCCCATCTCATTTTGTTAGACTTTCCTGGTTATAGTATCTTTTGAATGGTTTAATCAATTTTTTTCTTTATTTCATGAAAGAGTGAGTTAACATTTTGGTTTTTTAATTCCATGAATGTTCTGTGATTATAAATAGGCTTCTAACATCCTTACATCACAGCAAGTGGATGTGCAAGTAACCTCAAAGTAAGTATGATTTGTGATATCAAAGCAACATTAAATTCAACTGACGTCTACTGACAGTGCTTAAATAGGGCTGAAAAAAAATGTTGGACTAGAATTACCAACCAATAGTTGAGACACCTTTTTTCCCCCTAGATTTGAAGGTACAAAGACATGAAGGAAAGACATCCTTCACTCTAGTTAGTAAAGTATACAGGAACAAACTGGAATGAAGTTTCTTGATTTTTTCTTTTTAACTCCATAGTTGATATTCAAAACACAATGCCTCTAAGTCCAAATCAGGGCAACATTCTCTGGTATTAAATGACTACCACTGCAGTTGCCCCATCCTATACTTATTAATACAAAATATTAAATGAGGAAGTGAAAAAAACCTCAGATCTACACATTTTCATGGAAAACGTTTGCCTCTTGCACTATATGTTTTTTCAAAAATAACTGTGTAACTCATACCTATTTGAGGAAAATACTGTCTTAAAGTACATACTAGAGTGTGAATTAAACTCCCCAAGCAATCCCAAGTTTTTAATTCTCATTCTCCTTTAAGCACAACACTTGGTTGTCTGCAAGTTAATATTTAAATCTTACTTCACTATGTTTAATTAATGCTCCATCTTTAATATTTTAAAGTGACATTGAAATAAAGTTAAAAGCCCCAGGGTTCTTTTGTAATCAAGTGTCTTTACTTCCAGGGGCAACATTTATTTTATTTAATGAAATGCAAGTCTCTGTAGCAACAAAATGTCACAAGAATTCTATTAATTTTGCACAAAATTTTTCCTGTTCTAGATAGAGATTTTATTAACAGGCATGGAATTTTTTTTTTTATCATGTACTGTAAATATTCATTCATATGGTTTTTCTTCTCTAATATGTTGCTATGGTAAAATGTCCTAAACAGTTTCCCAAATTGAAAAAATCCTGCAGACCTGATAAGGCACTGCATATGTATTTTTGTAATTCTTGTATGTTTCCACTAATTTTTTGGTTATAGCTACGTATCTACTCTATATCATATTAGTCTTTGGCATTATTTTTGTCAGGTTTGTGGTATGTTATAATCATAAAATAAATTAGGAGTTTTTAGTTTAGTTTTTCCCATGGTCTGGAATATTGTAAACAATATTGGAATTATCTGTTCTTTAGGAGACAGAAACTCATTTGTGAATCCATTTGTTCCTAGTGCCCTTTTCAATGGAAAAGCTCTAAAAACTCACAATTTTGGTAGTTGTAACTGGCTTATTCAGTTTCTCCTATTTTTTAGACTTGACTCTGGTAACTCGTATTTCGCTAAGATATATTTTTTTCTCAATTTTCAAACTGACTACCATATATAGTGCACAGTATTTGTCTCTAACCCCCTACTTTCTTCTATATGTACTCTTCTGATTCCTAGTTCATTACTGATCTTGCCCTTCAAGCTCACTATCTTTTTGCCTTGTTAAATCTTCATGGAGTTAATCTCTTATTAATCTTTTCAAAGCATCATATTTCAGATTTATTTAGTTTTTTGAATAGTTTTTGTTTTATATTTTGGTTTACATTAGCTTAATCTTTGAAAATTTTCTATTCTTAGTTTCACTTATTTGTTAAAATTAATTTATTTAAAAATTTTTAATTAATTTACTCTTTGGCCACTCCATATAGCATATGGGATCTTAATTCCCCAACCAGAGATTGAACTTTTGCCCCCTGCACTGAGGGCAGAGAGTCTTAACCACTGGACCACTGGGGAAGTCCTTCGTTTTTTCAAAATTGTTCTTCTAATTTATCAAGATAAAAATTAACTTCCTTACTTTTCATCTTTAGGCTTTATAAACTAAAGCATGTGGGATATATAACTTATTTTACATTCATTTTTCTCTGTGTATTATAGGTTATGGTATTAATCATCCTCTTTTATTTTTTCTTAATATGTTCAGTCAGCTATTAGGATTAACTAATATATTTTGAGTCTGCATTAAATATTCAAGGTAGTTGCTAGGCTTATTATTAGTAACTAATTTAGAAAAATGTATAGTTTCATTTCATTCCTACATAGTTTTTCATGTTATTTATACTTTTTCCGACTGTTTTTCAATACAGTTAAGTATTATTGTTGATTGCTGCAGTTGCTGTTTAGTCACCGAGTTGTGTCTGACTCTTTTGTGACCCCATGGACTGTAGCCCACCAGGCTCCTCTGTCCATGGGATTTGCAAGGCAAGAGTGCTGGAGTGGGTTGCCATTTCCTGCCAGGGGATCTTCACAACCTGTGTTTCCTGCACTGCAGGCGGATTCTTTACCACTGAACCATCTGGAAAGCCTAGAGTTAAGCATATGCCTTAGTAAATATTATTGTTACATTTGGCCTCTTTGTTCCCCTCCTTTGACGTATCTATGCTCTAATCACAGATCTATGGTTGTTTGCTCTTGAATCTATCCCATTTGTATATAGTAGAGTTGCTAGCATGTGGTATTTAGGATATTCTGGGTTCTCTTTTAACTCATATCATTGCAGGGAAGTTGTTCTGGAGCCTCAGGTTCAGGGCATACCTGGAACTGTTGCACAGTTTCCATTCAGATCCACACACGTCGCCAGGTCTCTACTATGGGCATTAGGAGCCTTGGTGGCTCAAAAGTGGGACTCTAAATGTTGAGAAGGGGGATGTAGGAAGACGTAGGTCAGACTGAAAACTGGGAACCCTCCCAAATCTTAAATCTTCCTTGCTGGAGAAAACCACCTACCACATCCCTCCACCACTTTCACCCTTGACTTCCATCTAAAAAACAAGAGCTCACCTTGTCAAAATTCTCAATGATTACATTTGAAGACCAATTTCGTAAAAGGATAGATATTGTTTCAGGGCTAAATCCTCTCCACTTCACATTACATTGCTACCATGGATAATTATCCTCATCTATAGGATCTTATAAGAAAGGAGATAGCTTATACACTGAAATGGTTGCAAGACCCTGACAATTTGGACTCTAGAGCACTATCTTAATGAGGGTCGATTCTAAAGGTATTAAGTAATGTGAACTCTCAGACTAAAACAACTGAATTTATTGACATGGGTCTACTTTCCTGGGATGCAAGATTCAGTAGTTTATTTCTGAGAACCTGCCAGTATCTTAACAGTTTTGCATGGATAATTTATTGAAGACATGTCTCAGAAGGATTTCTAATTTCCTTTCTCCTTTATTTAAATGTTGTTCCAGATTCCTTGTATCTCAAGGGGATGCCTACCACTGATAGAGACTTTGGTATGTATACTAAAAGTTAAAGTGAAATACGAGGTACAGTACTAAGTTTTTCTTTATATAGCATAAGTTGTATTTTTTTGAAATATTTTGCCTGTATGTTATTAAGATTACATGATTATTCTCTTGAGAAGAGGGCAGACTATTTCCTAATCAGTTTTGTTTTCTCTTTCTTAATTTTTAAATTATGGAATTATGATAACACATTTACATATGACTTGGGAGATACAGACCAAAGTTAAACATAGTTCCAGAGTATATTACAATTATTTTTTAAGTAGATAAATTAAGATTTTTAGTTGGAGTTTCAATATCAAACTCTCAAAAATTAATAGGATGAATACACAGAAAAGTAGAAGACTATAGTAGACCCAAAAAACACCATGAACCAATTCAACATAATTAAGACATACAATTTTCACACAACAGTATATTTCCTACCCATTAAAAAAATCCCTGCAATCTAACATCTTCCATAAATAAAAGTGTCAAAACTAAATAAATGTCAGTCAGGTAATCGTTTGATTATTTTGAATCGATCTCCAAATTATTTGTATCCTTGCATGAGTCACCTTAATTGTTCTAACAATTGACATAAATTTATTGGGAGTTGTCTCTACCCTTAACAAAGTTATATCTCCAAAGAGAACAATAAATTTCTATAAAAATCTGTATTATGAGATAGCGTTAGTACAAGCCAAACAAGCAAGACAGATGATAAGTGAACAGGGGGTTTGACAACAGAGACATCACTAAACTGCGTGGTCCTAATGTTCATCACAGGCTTCCCTGGTGGCTCAGATGGTAAAGAATCTGCCTGCAATGCAGGAGACCTGGGTTTGATCTCCAGGTCAGGACGATCCCCTGGAAAAGGGGATGGATACTGACTCCAGCATTCTTGCCTAAAGAATTCCATGGACAGAAGAGCCTAGGGGACTACTGTCCATGGGCTCACAGAGTCAGACAGGACTGAGAAACTAACACTTTCACTTTTTCAACCTTCATCACCATGTGGGGATGGTTGGAAGGAAAGGTAGGCGTAGATGAGGAGAATGGTTATTTACGCAAGAAAATCTTGAGGGCCTGGAAAAATATTTTCAATGTTTGCTAAAAGACCAGTTCAGAAGCATGAAGATTTCTTATAGGAGACTAGTAGAAATAGTTTAGCAAACAATTTGTTAACATCTTGTTTTGACAGAGCTGTATTTTATAGATAATAATAAAGCATGAAGTACTAGACCTGAAAATCAGCCTCAATGGAGGGTATTTTAGGAAGACCTCTGTGACAATAGTGTTGAGGATGAGTTGAAGAATGATGAGCTTGGAGACAGAGAGATGAGGAAGCTGCAGAAATGTGGGCAAGAGATGAGAGAGGCCAGGACTAGCCTGGTGAGAATGCACTTTCCCTTCTGGGCTACCTTCTCATCACCTGTGTGATGGTGACAGATATTATTTGTTTGTCTTCAGAATAAAATATATTTTGGCATATATACCACTGTACTTTCAAAGTTTTAGACAGTAAGAGGAATTAAATCTAGATTGACAAATTTAACATCTATGAAATGTCAGAATTGTCAGAACTCCATGTGATCATCAAGAGTTCTCTAATTTTGTGGTTGAAGATGCACATGGCATCAGCTGCAGAAAGGGGCTTACTATTATCATCCAGGTGGCTGGAGGCCCATGAAGAGGGGTTAGTCAGAATGAAGTAGTTAATTAAAGGAAGGATTGAGGAGTTGGAAAGATACAGGGAGCCTTCAACAGATTTGTTCTTGCATGGTAAGTAGGAGAGTATGGGAAGTTTCAAAAAAGTTAAAAATGAGAGACTACAATATAGTGGGAACAGAGGTAGCAGGAAGGAGCGGGTGGAGACTGACAGGCTTCTCTTGGCTTTATGCTGTGAGCTAATCACATCTCAACTGTTGCCATTCAATTTCCTTCAACAAATTTTAATTGGTAAGCAACCCCCTCAGTCCCATTTTCTAAAGCGTTGGTTTTTAGTTATGTTAAATGTCTAATATATGAAATGCTTATCATCTTAAAATAGCCAACTTAATGTGTGTAGCACAAGGTTAAGAATGTATTTTTTAATTTTGTAAAAAACAAAAACAAAACAAAACCAAACAAACCCTTGGAGGTTACAGAGATTAAAAATAGTAGCAGTCTTATTTTTTTTAGAAAAGTAAATGCTTTAGCTTTTTGCTTCTTTCCACTCTTATCTATGATCCACCACCAAATATAATATAGTGGACCAAAATGTCATTTATTTAAGCATTTTCCATTAACTGGAAGAAAAAAAATATTGAATTTCACAATTTGATGAGCAGAACTCATACTGCACAACACTTAGAAGCAAATAAAATTCAATATAATATGTCAGGTTTCAAGTTTAAAGATATGTGGCATTCAGTTTATTCCTTCTGTGTAAATATACCACACATTTCAAAAAACCAAAATGAAAAGAGCAAACCTAAGATAAGAAATTTTAATGCATAGTCTAGCAAGAGACATTTTATTTTGTATTTTTCTTTGTACTTTTCATTATAACATAAGTGAGGGTTCATAATAACTTGTGCTTTCTAACAATCATCTTTTCTCTAATTTCTTTATAATTTTAAAATTAAAAAAATGTGATTTTAAAGCTGTTAGCATAGAATGTTGGAAACAGCACAAGCTTTAGTGTGCTGATCCTATCTCTAACTATATATATGCTACATCATAAATTATATATTATTACAACTATATAAAATATATTGATGTTATATATGATGTACTAATGTCTAAACATGTATTCATATCATTATAATATGTTGTATAATAAACATACAATGTATAATAATTATATTGACTTTAAATTATACTTTGTATATTGTATACATGGAGCAGAGACATCACTTTGCCAACATAGGTCCATCTAGTCAAAGCTATGGTTTTTCTAGGAGTCAAGTATGGATGTGAGAGTTGGAACATAAAGAAGGCTGAGTATCAAAGACCTGATGCTTTCAAATTGTGATGCTGGACATAACTCTCGAGAGTCCCTTGGACAGCATGGAGATCAAACCAGTCAATCCTAAAGGAAATAAATCCTGAATATTCACTGGAAGGACTGATGCTGAAGCTGAATCTCCAATATTTTGGCCACCTGATGCAAAGAGCTGACTCATTGGAAAAGACCCTGATGCTGGGAAAGATTGAGGGCAGGAGGAGAAGGGGACAACAGAGGATGAGATGGTTAGATAGGATCACTGACAGGAGTTTGAGCAACCTCAGGGAGATAGGGAAGGAAAGGGAAGCCTGGCATGCTGCAGCTCATGAGGTTGCAAAGAGTTGGACACAACTTAGTGACTGAACAACAACAATAATTATATATATATATATATTTTAATTTTATTTTTTAATTTTACAATATTGTATTGGTTTTGCCAAATATTGAAATGAATCCACCACAGGTATACATGTGTTCCCCATCCTGAACCCTGCTCCCTCCTCCCTCCCCATACCATCCCTCTGGGTCATCCCAGTGCACCAGCCCCAAGCATCCAGTATCGTGCATCGAACCTGGACTGGCGACTTGTTTCATACATGATATTATACATGTTTCAATGTCATTCTCCCAAATCTTCCCACTCTCTCCCTCTCCCACAGAGTCCAAAAGACTGTTCTATATATCAGTGTCTCTTTTGCTGTCTCGTATACAGGGTTATTGTTACCATCTTTCTAAATTCCATATATATGTGTTAGTATACTGTATTGGTATAATTATTATATATATAAAATCTTGAGAAATTTAATTCCAATACTTTTGAACTTAATCTGTCTCCTTTCCAAATGAAGTCCTCATAGCAATGTGAGAGAATTTTTGTAAAGATACAAGAGTGTAGGAAAGCATCCAAAGCAAAGCACTGGCAAATACTAGGACCATGATGAGTGTAATTTGAAGATACTTTTTTTACTTCTTGTTCTCCTTAAATCTCACAGTGTTGCAAATAATTTCTCCCCACAGTCAACACAGTAGCAAATTAAAATGCCCTCAGGACTCTATTGATAAGGTCAAAGCTTGAAGACATTGCTACAATGAAAACATCATGAATTGGTTGGTACTTGTTTATTCACCTCAAATCCACAGACCCATAGGTGATAATAATTGGGAGCACTGGGAGTCATATTCTATCTACTTTCATTTTTAGGTCTGTAAGATGTGGTCCAGGGTGAAAGTGACTTCTCCAGTTTCACACAACTACATATACTTTAGTTTGCTGTTTGTTTTTAATAGCTATACAGATTTTCAAATATATTTGTACAATAATGCAGTGCAAAGATATTATAGTATTTTCAGAAAATTAGGGTTGCAAATTCAGTCTTAAATTCTCAGAGAGGTGACTACTTAGTCAATTCGTACATACAGACAGGTAATTCTGTTAGTAAAATCTGGCTTTGTTAGAATTATAGAATTTTTATAATTATAATTCAGTATATTAATTATTCTAGTGAATGTGCAGGATGTAGAATACATGGGGTTTACAAAACTAAGTGTATTTCTTCTCATCCAAAAATTTTATCCTAATATCTGTGACAAGATAGCTATAAAAATAGATATAGTGCTCTAGAGTTAGGCAAAAATGAATTCTATATATGGTGCTGGAAGGGATGCAAGTGATATCTCATTTTGGATCAATGTATTAGTCAAGTCAGGTTGCCAAAACAAAATACCATAGAATAGGTGGCTTAAACAACAGAAATGCATTTTCTCACAATTTTGGGGGCTGAAAATCCAAGATGAAGTTTATGTGGAATTGGCTTTCTGATGAGAGTTCTTCTTTTTTGCAGGCCTCCTCTTTGAACTCACATGGCTTTTTCTCTGAGTGCTTGCAGAAATCTCTCTCTCTTCCTTTACTTATAAGCCCAGCATGGATAAGTTTGGATAGGGACCCTGTCTTTATGATCACATTTAACCTTAATAACCTCCTAAAGACCCTATTAGGGGCTTCCCAGAAGGCACTAGCAGTAAAGAATCTGCCTGCCAATGCAGGAGATGTAAGAGATGTGGATTCAATCCCTGGGTTGGGAAGATCCCCTGGAGGAGGGTACGACAACCCACTCCAGTATTCTTGCCTGGAGAATCTCACAGACAGAGGAGCCTGGAGGGCTATGGTCCATAGGTTCGCAAAGAGTCAGATACAACTGAAGTGACCTAGCACGCATGCAAGCAAAGACCCTATTACCTCCAAATACACCAGAGATTAGGGCTTCAACATATGAATTTGGGGGGAACATAGTCTGCAGCAATCAGGAAAGGTTAGATAAAGAATGCACCACTTGGGAAAGAGTGGAAGCATACATAAGAATGTAGAACATGGATGTGGAAGTCTTACTCAAAACTAAGGGGAAGAAAGACCAGGAATGAATAGTAACTTGAAAGTTCGGGGTTATTTGCAGAATAACATATATTACAACTCCGGTGTAGCACAGAATATGTGTTGGGGAGCAGCAGAGAATAAATGGGAAATCATACTATTTATGTTATATGTTGAAGGACCATAAAGCTGAGTGTGAAGAATTTGTATAATTTAAACCACACAATGAAGTTGTCAATATGTTTGAAAAAGGAAGTTACTATTTGATATTCATATTGGAAATAGTCCTAAGATGAGGTGTTTAGGATAGATTCAAATGAGAAGAGTCTTGGGTATAGGAAACAGATTTGGAAAAGTATTGCAATAGACTTTATTGAGATTAAATACATCATGGCTGGGATAATTGTTTTATTTCCTTTTCACTACCAAAATGCCTGACAACATGACTCACACCTTTCTTTACTGTTTAAGCAATTTAATTTCCACCTATACCTCTCCATAGAAATCTCTCCTTTAAATTTCATGGTTGGGTTCTTAGTCCCCAAATGTAAAGGTCTTTTCTAACTTATGCTTGGCTTTTCTTCAGTCTCAGTGAGTTATTTTGTCCCAAACTCACTTTCACTTTCATCAAGAGGCTCTTTAGTTCTTTGCTTTCTGCCATAAGGGTGGTGTCATCTGCGTATCTGAGGTTACTGATATTTCTTCCGGCAATCTTGATTCCAGCTTGTGCTTCAGTGAAAGAGGAGAGTGAAAAAGTTGGCTTAAAACTTGACATTCAGAAAACGAAGATCATGCATCCGGCCCCATCACTTCATGGCAAATAGATGGGGAAACAGTGGAAACACTGACAGACTTTATTTTTGGGGGCTCCAAAACCACTGCAGATGGCGACTGCAACTGTGAAATTAAAAGACGCTTGCTCCTTGGAAGAAAAGTTATGACCAACCTAGACAGCATATTAAAAAGCAGAGATATTACTTTGCCAACAAAGGTCTGTCTAGTCAAAGCTATTTTTTTTCCAGTAGTCATGTATGGATGTGAGAGTTGGACTGTGAAGGAAGCTGAGCACTGAAGAATTGATGCTTTTGAACTGTGGTGTTGGAGAAGACTCTTGATAGTCCTTTGGACTGCAAGTAGTTCCAACCAGTCAATCCTAAAGGAAATCAGTCCTGAATATTCATTGGAAGGACTGATGCTGAAGCTGAAGCTCCAATACTTTGGCCACCTGATTGGAAGAACTGACGCACTGGAAAAGACTCTGATGCTGGGAAAGATTGAAGGTGGGAGGGGAAGGGGACAACAGAGGATGAAATCGTTGGATGGCATCACCAACTCGATGGACATAAGTTTGAGTAAGTTCTGGGAGTTGATGATGGACAGGGAAGACTGGCGTGCTGCAGTCCATGGAATTGCAAAGGGTTGGACACAACTGAGCAAATGAACTGAACTGAAACTCACTTCGGGAGCTTCTCTCTCCTTCCTTGCTCCCTATACCATTGTCACCATCACTTGTTTTTTTTTTTTCAGACTCACAGAATGCCTGTTTGTCTAGGGTTTTCATTTGGGCTTTGTTACCTTCCATCCATTGGTAAAACCACCCGTACTCTACTTTGAGAGTTACCACAAAATTAACTTCATCCATAATTATCTGCCATATGAATTGCACCTGTATCTCAAGCCAGGAGTTTTAGCCAGATATCTGAGTAGAGTAGAATTCAGGATCCAGTTCAATTTGTGGATACATAACAAAACCTCAAAGACAATGAACAGACTAGAATGGACTAGAATCTGGCATCCACAGGTAGTTTTTACAATTTTCTATTGAAACATAGTTTTTTTTTCCTCAGTCTAATCACCCTCATTTTAATCAAATATGATCACAGTAAGACTAATTTGTTTGAAGACCAAATTGAATCTCATTAAACTTGGCCTAATTATTTATATAAGTGCAGCAAGAGTACTGATTGACCATATAAGGCTTTATAAAAATCAACCTTGCAGAACTTCTCACAGTGAATCTTAGATTGAACTTTTAAGACACACATAATATCATACATCCATAATATACATGCATAGACATCAGAAACGTACAGACAGAAAGCAGAGATCTTACAGCTTTCATTTAAAAATTTTAGCCATAAGATGGACACAATAATGCAAAGCTGACTAGTTTATAAAAGAGCAGTGGAATATAGATTGTGTTCTGGCAGATGGCATAACTTGCATATAACTGCTTAGATGCCTTTAATGTTTTACAATATTTGTGGAGCTTTTTAATATTTTCCATTCACATAGTTTTCAAATAGCTTTTCCTTTTTCTCTTTTTCTTCTGATAACGGATGGCTCTCAGTTCCTAAAGAAATTTGGGTAAAACATTTACATCTCAAAAGCACTGGGACGGAATGTGAGTTCCCCCAAGGACCTTTGTTACCTAAATTCAGAATTTTAATAGTACCTACAAGCTTTTTAAGATGACAGGGTTGGGGATTGGTTAAAAAAAGAAGGGCTTTGAACTGTTTCTAAAGCTGCATTTCTGTTCCTGTAAAAACTTGATTCTTTTTTTTTTAAATTTTATTTTATTTAACTTTACAATATTGTATTGGTTTTGCCATATATCAAAATGAATCTGCCACAGGTATACATGTGTTCCCCATCCTGAACCCTCCTCCCTCCTCCCTCCCCATACCATCCCTCTGGGTCATCCCAGTGCACCAGCCCCAAGCATCCAGTATCATGCATCGAACCTGGACTGGCAACTCGTTTCATATATGATATTACACATATTTCAATGCCATTCTCCTAAATCATCCCACCCTCTCCCTCTCCCACAGAGTCCAAAAGACTGTTCTATACATCAGTGTCTCTTTTGCTGTCTCGTATACAGGGTTATTGTTACCATCTTTCTAAATTTCATATATATGCGTTAGTATACTGTATTGGTGTTTTTCTTTCTGGCTTACTTCACTCTGTATAATAGGCTCCAGTTTCATCCACCTCATTAGAACTGATACAAATGTATTCTTTTTAATGGCTGAGTAATACTCCATTGTGTATATGTACCACAACTTTCTTATCCATTCATCTGATGATGAACATCTAGGTTGCTTCCATGTCTAAGAAGAGTGCAGGTGGCGCTAGTGGTAAAGGACTTGCCTGCCAGTGCAGGAGATGTAACAGACTACAGTTCAATCCCTGGGTCAAGGAAAGATCTCCTGGAGGACATGGCAATCCTCTCCAGTATTCTTGCCTGGAGAATTCCATGGACAGAGCAGCCTGGCTGGCTATAATCCATTGGATTGGAATGTGTCCAACACAACTGAAGTGACAGCACCCATGCATGCAAGAACAGTGCAGTTATTATTATTATTATTTTTTAATTTCTCAAGGAATTGAGTTGCAACCTGAAAGCTACCTAGGCTGATCTGCCATTTAGCTACTTACTCTTCAGTTTGCTTCTTTACATCAGGGAGAAAATCTTCAACTATGCTAGAAGTCTAAGCTGGGAAGATTCCTAATTCCTATGTTCTAGATTTAGATATATTTGCCTTCAGAAAGTTTTTCTTTCTCTCTGGGTGCCTAGTTTTATTTTAGCTCAGGGGAGAACGCAAAAAAAAAAAAAAAAAAAAAAAATCCTATCAGGCTGTTGAATATCAGCTTGTAAGTTTGCCAACTTCTGATGTCAGCACTACGATAAATAAATAAATAAATAAATAAATAAATAAATAAATAAATAAAATCTTGTCAAGTGTCAGCCAGGAGAAACAGGAAATATTCCTAGCAATATTAAACAACTCCATGGACACAGGAAGGGTCCCAAAGAGGGTGAAAAGATTCCACCCTCCCAAGATTCAGAAATGCTTTTACAAATTACTGAAAGAAAGAAAAACTCAGACGATTCCCGAGAGCTGATGAAAGTTGGTAGGATTCTAGCTGCAAACGGGGTATAAACCATACTTCTTTCCAGCCATATTCAGGGGGCCCCCAATCTGACAGTTGCTAAAGCCAAGTTCTCAGGACACAAAACAAGTTCGACCAGAAGGTAACAACTGTTTCTGAGAGAGAAAGAAGACAACCAATGGGTACCCAAATGGAAATCCATAAATCACAATTCAAAGATCTAATTCTTAGAAATGCCTTTTGCCAGACAATCTGAATTTGGAAAGGAAGGAACAACATAAAAATTTACCTTCTTCTCTCAATTAGTCACCCAGACAGAGGTTAAGGAGGGCAGGCCTTGGTGAGACTTCTTACCTTTCGTGGGCTTCGCCAGTTTGCCCGGGATGCAGTCTGCAGAGTGAATGAGATGTCCCAGCCACTCTCTTGGGCCCCAGAAATGCAGGGAAGGAAAACTAACCTTCCCTCTACCCTTCACAGAAATGCTTGAACTATCCCTTTTCCTGAGGGGCTGCTCCTAAATGGACACCGTTATGAGTTTTCTCGGTTACAAGGTCTCCGCTGTGACCACTGTGATCCAAGATCATCTTTGGTAGTCACCTACTGTTCAGGCTTAAAATCAAATTTTAGTCCCCTGAGGTCTCACGCGGGCCCAGCCCACTTTTAGTCAGACCTGGTCTGAGGCCGGAACCAGTCTAACCCAGACCCCGTCAGAACCAGAACCCGGACTACTTTCTAAATTGGACCAGGTCCGACCTGGAACTAGTCCGGTTTCTAAGTTAGACCTAAGCCAACTCCAGCCAGTTTCAAGCCCCAGTTTTCAGAAAAAGTTCAGACTTTTGTAGAAGTGTGAATGCTCCCGACACAAAGCTGCTAAACGAGGACAGGAATCCGAAGGGAGGGGAAGTTCCCACGACCTCCGCAAGCCACGAGGAGGCACCAGTTCCGCAGGTAACTCCGCCTAATTGCTCGGGGTTCCTGGGGGCCCTTGGGGTCCCTTTGGCTTGTTTTTCTGGTGATAGAACTTTTAAAATATAAACGGAAGCATATTCAAACTTTTAAGAGTTTATTTGATCAAAAATCCATTCCAGTAAGGTAGCAGCACCTGGAAGAGGTTAGGACCGCTCCACTGAATGAGCGTAGTCACGTCGGCCTCTTTGAGACCCCATGAATTACAGCACTCCAGGCCTCCCTGTCCATAACTAACTCCCGGAGTTCACTCAAACTCATGTCCATCGAATCCGTGATGCCATCCAGCCATCTCATCTCATCCTCTATCGTCCCCTTCTCCTCCTGCCCCCAATCTCTCCCAGCATTAGAGTCTTTTCCAATGAGTCAACTCTTCGCATCAGGTGGCCAAATTAATGGAGTTTCAGCATTAGCATAAGTCCTTCCAAAGAACACCCAGGACTGATCTCCTTTAGAATGGACTGGTTGGATTTCCTTGTAGTCCAAGGGACTCAAGAGTCTTCTCCAACACCACAGTTCAAAAGCATCAATTCTTCGGCGCTCAGCTTTCTTCACAGTCCAACTCTCACATCCATACATGACCACTGAAAAAACCATAGCCTTGACTAGAGGACCTTTGTTGGCAAAGTAATGTCTCTGCTTTTGAATATGCTCTGCAGGTTGGTCATAACTTTCTTTCCAAGGAGTAAGCGTCTTTTAATTTCATGGCTGCAGTCACCATCTACAGTGATTTTGGAGCCCCCCAAAATAAAGTCTGCCAGTGTTTCCACTGTTTCCCCATCTGTTTCCCTCCCATGAAGCAATGGGACCAGATGTCATGATCTTAGTTTTCTGAATGTTGAGCAGGTTCAAAAAGCTGGTACAATTTTGGTGCAGTCTTTAAGGAAAATAATGCATAGTTTTGAATACATAAAGGGCGTGTGTAATGGGTTCCTGGTCTTCATGGAGCTTCAAGGGATTTCTGAAGTATAACATGACTTACAAATGTGGAACAATCTTGGGTAATGGTTCAGCTTATTGAAGTATTCAAACTCGGAGAGCCGCAGACTCTCAGTTTCGGTTAGGGTATACTGAAGTGGGTTGCCATTCCCTTCTCCAGGGCATCTTCCTGACTAGGGATCAAACCATTGCAGGTAGATTCTTTACCGTCTGAGCTACCAGGGAAGCCTTTCCAGTGCAAAGCCTGACTCTTTTTGAGCCTCTGGGAACTTTGAGCAAGTACAGATGAAGCGAGGGTTATGGATAAAGCGAGTGCCGGCCCTGGCAGTTTACTGGGTGGTCGCCACTACTACCCCAGTCCACTTTTCATTGTCTCTTAAAGTATTTCTCAAGTGTTATGATCCTTTAACTTGAAGAAATCCAGTTGTTGCGGTTCCGCAGTATAGATTCCAGAAGACTCTTTTCTTATAACCAATTTACATATAATGACAGTTTGTATTGAAAGGTTTTTATTCTTATGTTTTGCATGAAAAAAAATAGTGTGGTTCAAATTGATAAAGACTTAAGAAATGCTAGCATATTATATCTTACTGGAACTTATCTTGTTATTGATGTCTGGACTTCCTGCTGCTCTGCTTCTTGCTTTGATGATCTGGTATTATTTTGTTTTGATGTTTTCATCCTCCTATTTGGGGCAAGTTTGGCAGTCAAGCTATGATTAAGTAGATGCTTTTCATATGCAAATATCCATGTGGTTATTACATTAAACTATTATATTTATTCTGGAAGGAAGTGAAAAATTCAAAAGTTTGGAGAAAATAGCAAGATTTCAAAATCTTTCTCTCTGTGTAAATGAATTTTTTAATATAAAGATACCAATAGATAAGTCCCTTTTTTTTTTTTTTTTCCAGATGATTCCAGTTCACACTCCCCTGTTGAGGTTCTGTGTTAAAAGTAATAAAAATGCAAGGGACATTCACTATGCAATTATGTTTCTGAGTAAATATGTATTATACTGTTGGTACCCACAAAAGAAAATATTATTCTGTGATATTTTGTGTACCGAATTTATAAACAAGGCTTAGATTAGATGAAAGGTTAAAGAAGAAAGAGTTAAATTAAAACAAATTATTTTAGGGGCTTGATTAATCTTGGAATATGATTCCATCTTTTTCTTTATTTTTGTTTCTGTTCTCCCCCTGGAAAAATGGCATCTTCAGGTGTTAGTATCATTTCAAATGACAGTGAAATATGATCTATTTTCCCTGTTTCCATATTCCTGTTTCTCCTGTCCCATGGCAAACAATTATATAGTGTTTCATCTGTATCCTTATTTTGCATGAGTCCTTGAGAAACATGGTAGCATTCTGGGTGTCTGTTTTTAAAATTTGTTACATTTATTTGTAAAATTTGCAAAGCTATAGAAATGTTGAAAGGTGAATAAAATGAAGAATTTAGATTAGCAGTTGTTAGCATGTCCTCTTTGGTCTATCATCTTCTTAGTCTGTCTCTTGGTAGTTGCAAAGTAATTATTTTCTAACTGTTTTCCTAGCATTCATCTGTAAAGAAGAGTTTTTCATCATTTTTTTTTAAAGTATAGTTGATGTAAAATATTGTGTTAGTTTCAGATGTACAGAAAAGTGGTATATATATATATATATATATATATTCTGTTTCAGATACCCCCCTCCTCTTTTGATCCATTCATTTTTTAAGATTCAATGTGTCAACATCCCTTGCTATGATTTTTCTTCTTAATGTTCAAGTTGACCTAAATTTGGAATGTGGAATCCATTCAGGTGGCTTCTAGGTGATTTTGATATGACCCTGTCATCTCTTTAAGTGTTTTCTGGTTCAACAAGTTACTTATTCATCAAGTACTTATTCATCAGTACCTTCTCTGTCCTGGAGAAATTACTCCAAGGAGCCACGGTTTATTTTGTTGAGAAGTGGGCATAGGCACCAAGATCTGGGTTTGTTAATTGCCATTAAGGTCTTGTTGCTCCTGGGCTATTTCTGTGGACAACACTAAAATATACACATATTTTAGAAAATATGAGTTCATGTTAATACCAGTAATTAAAATTCAATGCTAAATTCTTTCTCACCATTTTCCCTTCTACATTTATATCTCCCATCTTTCCCAATGAAAATGCTCACACCCAACAATATATATTATTCATTTGCTCAATAATATAGTATATAAATGTAATTTGAGAAATACAACCATGGTATCACTAACAGTGCTTAGTAAATTCAGTATTTTTTTGCAATTTGTGTTGTCACATCCAAATATATATATGTGTGTGTGTGTATGTGTGTGCATAGTGTGTGTGTGTGTATATATATATATATATATATATATATATATGTATATAGTTCATGCTTCTTTAGTCTTTATGTGTATAAGTTTTCCTTATGTAAATGTTGATGGGCATGTATTTGTAATTAAAATATGTTATTGTGGTATAGGTCTCATTTTGTTTCTCACTTGTTCCAATCATGTTTATATTAAAATCATATGATCTAGTCATATGGCTGGCTTCATCTAGTCCATTGTCTAACTCTTCCATGGCATCCCAAACCCTGCTCACGTGTCCTTTTGCTTAGCCTTTCCCCCCAGAGATGGGTGAGTAGTTGCCTCAGTCCTTCTGATACTGCATACAAAACTGCAGTCAACAGGCCCAAAGTATCTCCTTATGAACCTTTTGAGGATTTCTCTAGAGTATATATAGCAACAGGTTTAGAAAGTTATTAAATGCAGGTGTATTTACTTTGGCAATCAGATTATTCTCTAGAATTGATGTTATTAGCTTGACTTATTAGGTTGCTACTCTAAAATATTTTAATTTCACTAAAATTTGCAATGGTGTATGAATTTCTAAAATTGTTAAAAATTGGCATTTCAGGGAAAACACAACAAATACTATAATTATATATATATTAGACTTTTAAAATATATTAAAAAATCTGATTCTATGTCAAAATACTTGACAAAGGGAGTCTTTTATTTACATATTTGATGCATCCAAAAAAAGTAATAGAAATCTTTTGTGAATCTTGTTTACTCAATGTCTTTTTCAGTTTCTTTGTTTTTAAAGTGGTTTGTTTTACTGGTTAAATAATAGAGGGCAATAATAGAAAATTGCTGGTAGGACTATATCAGTGGCATTTTTAGAGAGCCTTAGTTCCTAATCCAGTGTTGAGAATAAGATACCTCATAATCCCTAGATATAAGGTATGGTTTCTTCTTCAAACTGGCCTTGGAAAAGAGGAAGATACCTCATATGAGAGAGTATTTACAAAGTCATTCATATAAAGAATGAACGTGGTGATTTTATTGTAAACAAAGTCATATTTAGAGAAGACAAATTAACCTAAAATAATCTCAGTAGTAATATTTGATACCTTATAAAGGTTACCTGAAATAACCAGGAAAAGTGTGTTAAAGAAATTGAGCACAGGTTTAGTGATTATTATTGGGAATTTGTTCTAAGGATAAAAGAGCTTGGACGTGATGTGAATGTGTCTTTAGAAAATGGCTGTGTGTTGTACAGGGGAGATTTTGGCTTTGGGTAAAGCTCCTAGTAGCAGGATCCATGCCTCTGTTCAAAAGGTTGTCCTGACAACTTAGGTGGAAATCGTCGTGCTGTGCTCTGGAAAGCTGGTTAGATAACTCACATATTTATCTTTAGAGGATGATAAAGAGTTGATGTGAAAGCCATGTGGGAGGCCTGTGCTGCTGCCTGGGGTGCTTTGTGGGCTCTGTGGGGCTCTGGGGACCCTGGGGCCCTGTGCCACCCCACGTTGCACAGCTGGCCCTGTTCCTCCTCCCTTTGACCACCGCTTTCAGGTGCCAGGAGCAGGCTCAGACCACTGACTGGAGGGCCACCTTGAAGACCATCTGGAAGAGTATTTGCAAGATAGACACATCCTTGAATGCCACCTTGGATCTCTCTTGGGAAGCGAGATCGGGCTCTGCCAGTAGAAGTGCAGCAACTGAAGTCTTTCCTGTGTTATGGTTATAAACCTCCCCGCCCGCCCTCTCCCCCCTCAAATGGATGTTTCTGTCCACTGTTTGATGTTCATCTTGACATGAGCATCTCTTCCCTGACAAAGTGTTGCAACCACCATAACAGGGGCTACGAGACCTGGAGCAAAAGAGACATGACTGTGGTGAGGAGTTCCATCATTGACTCTCCAAGATCCTCTTAGATGTGTAGAGAACATGAGGACCAGCTCAGGTGTTCAGGCATGTGATACCACTGTGGAGCTTGGTTCTCTAAACCTACCTGGACAACCAACGAGTGGCATGTAGATGTTGGGAGAAAAAAGCTGATCTTTAAAGGAGGGGCTGATGGGTGGTGACTGCAGAAGAGAACAGAAGAATATAACCTTTGACAAAGAACTAATATTATTACAACATCAGTCAGTTTTGTATTTGTGAAAGGATCATTTTAAGACCTTATTTTGATATTAAAACTTCAGATTAAAGGTAAGAATGGGGGAGGTTATCCTTCTGAACATTGCTGCCTCAGTGTGCCAAATTGTCTAGACTGATCTTAGAAAGAGGTACATGGTAAGGGGATAATTGTTAAAAAGGAAGAATCTGTAACTCAATTTTCACAACTGCATTTACTGAAAAAATAAGGTCAGATATAAAGTTCATTCATAAATTATGTTCAGCATTTTCTAGAAATATGGGTAAATCTTCATTTGAGGTATATTTGCTTACTGTAAAATTTTTTGACCATTCTTTTATTGAAGTATAGTTAATTTGTAATGTAAAACTTTAAATATGCACTTACACCTGGGAAAAGCTAACTTTATTTTTTTTCTCTATTTTAATTAACACATGAAAAGAAACAAGTGAAAGTGTTGGTTGCTCAGTAGTGTCTGAGTCTTTGTGGCTGCATGTACTGAAGTCCACTAGGTTCCTCTGTCCATAGAATTCTCCAGGTAAGAATACTGGAGTGGTTAGTCATTCCCTTCTCCAGGGATCTTCCTGACCCAGGAATCGAACCCTGTCTCCTACATTGCAGGCAGATTCTTTACTGTCTGAGCTACCAGGGAAGCCCCATATAATGTAGTGTTTTTTCCCATAACCCACTGAGCCTTTGTATAAGTCAAAGTTCTAGTCATGACACGACTAGTTACAAGGACAACGTTTCCATGTCTGTTTCTTTTGTAAAATTGGAATCATCTGCTTGGAACTCTTAGGAAACAAAACTAGGATGTGTGTTGCTCAGTCATGTCCGACTCTTTATGACCCCATGGACTATAGCCCACCCACCAGTTTCTTCTGTCCATGGAATTTTTCAGGCAAGAATACTGGAGTGGGTGGCCATTTTCTACTCCAGGAGATCTTCCCGACCCAGGGATCGAACCTGAGTCTCCTGCATTGCTAGATGGATTCTTTACTGCTGTGCCACCTGGGAGGCCCCCAAACTAGGATATCTAGGTATTAAGGTAATGTGCCTGGAAGGTGAGGTGAACATAATTCAGAAGCATAGCCACTCCCACTTTATGAGCCACTCATGACAAATGTCATATTTTGCTATAACCTTTAGCCTAAATTGGAGAAATGATAGATTTAACGAGAGAAAAGTTGTTTAACATACACATCAGAGCATTATATACGGTTATGCTTTGGTATTTATTCCCTAGTACTTGCTCCTCATAGTGGTTTCTGGGATATTTTTAAAAGAATGTAAACTGAGTGGTCTTAATAAAAAATTGTTCATGATAAAAAGAGAAATATTCAATTGAAGGGTTTAAGTAAATTATCACACAGATAAAAGTTAACATTTCATATTTCTGTATTGTTTTACACTGTAGGTATATATTACTAAAATAGTGTAGTAAACAGTGTGAGGGGGCATTATACTTCATCTACATCCCTAAAATTTAATCTCTTCAAATTGATCCAAAAATTGCATTAGGAAAAGAACAGATCATATAATATTCAGATTCCCATTATTTTTAGCCATTTAATGGAGGTGAAAATAATAGACTGATTAAAACTTAAAAAAAATTATCTTTATGAGTTTTATATTTGTTGAAAATCACAATTAATTGGAGGTATGATCATATATATATATGTATTTTTTTTTTGTTTCAAATAATTTTTTCAAATAATGTATTCCAGGGGTTCATCTTCTTCTCATCACTTGATATTGTCCAGGGAGTGTGTAATTTCCTTGGTTCTGTCTCACCACAGCAAAGATTTGAAACAGCAGACCAGCGTTACACCTCAGTTACAGCTCAGTTTTATTTGGCAAGCAAAGGAAAATAAATCCTCAAGGTATGAGGATGGGCTGACCAAAAGAAGAGAGGGGCTCAATTTTGGCCCCTCTTTATATATGTTTTTTTCTTCTCTCCCTAAGCCTGCCCTATGCAAATTGGGCTAGCCAGGAAGGCTGTTTGTTTCACCTGAGTTTCTCATTCTCGTCCTCAGATTTTCTTTTGTTCCATTTTCGCAGGCTTTTCTTGCCGGGGTCCAGCCCCAGCTGATCCAGGGTATTCGAAGGAGAGACGGCGTAGGCGAGGGTCAGGAAACAACTGCTTAATTAAACGTTAATTAAGGATATAAAGAGTAATAGAATGAGGATAGCTCAGTAGGAAAATTCAGTGGAGAAAAGAGGCTGAGTAGCTTGGTTTACGCGGGAGACCAATAAAACTTCAAGACAAGAAGTTTGCACCACTTACGAAGGCCACAGGCGTCCTTCCGTTCTCCCGAAGGAGAGGAGACATGGAGGCCTCCCTGGTCGGATCTTAGAAGCCCAGGCATAATTAGTAAGCATGGTGGGTTCTGCGCTCCAGATGGAGACTCAGCCAGAGTGAGAGAGAGACATGGGGAGACCAGTCCTTCGAGGAACTGATCCCAATTCTTTATTTTCCATGGTCTACTTTTATACACTGAGATGTTATGCAAAAGTCACGTGGGGTCAGCAGTCCTGACTTTTATCAAAGTCAGGTGCTTCATACAAATGTATACAGAGGTCTTAGGGATGTTACATCATCTTCTGGCCAGGGGGCCTGCTGACAATTTATGACCCTCTCCTTGTGACAGCGGTCAGTCAACCAGAACACTTATTTCTCCAGGGGTGATTATTCTTAAAACAGATGCCACCCAAATAAAGTTACATTCCTATAGGGAGAGGGTGTAGTGGGTTTTAGTTAAGGAAAGAATTTACTTAGCCTACGGTTTAACGTGATTAATATCAAAGGTTAATACTTATTTCTTCTATATATTCATTAATGTGTGTAAGGGCAGGGGATATGGAGACTTAGCAACAAGCATTGGCTCAACAAATGAAAAACCCTTCACAATACAATTTCTAATCAGCCCATTATACTTATGGTTTTCTAACTTTTCTAAGGAACCTGTTTTTAGAAGGTTTAAAGCATCTCGTGCCTCTCACAGTTGGGAGGCTGTGAGCAATCACATGTGGCCGGACAAGCCTGTCAGGCAGGCTAGAGAACCTTCAGAGGAGTTTGTAGGTTGAAACACTCCTATCACGCCCAGGAATTATTATTAACTGGAGCTCTAAGTTAACTCCTTCTCCGAAAGAGGTGGTGGGGGACAGCCCCCCGTAAAGTCAGAGGTGTAGGGGAGAGCGCAAAGTAGTAAAGTAGGCAGGCTCTGGTTATGGGGGTAGATGCTTGAGGATTTCCAGGGGGACTCCTGAGGCTCGATCCTGCCTTTGCATATGTCGAGCCTCCTTCCTCATGACCTTTGCCATGGGCGGAGTGCCTCACGCCGGCCCCCCAACATTTTCCTTTCTTTGTCTTTTAGCCACTGCCATTTTGGACTCCTTTTTCCTATTCTACCTACCTAGCAATATCATTTTAGGGCAAATTCCAGAATATTCCAGTAATTTTTGCTTGTTTCCAGTCTAGTTTGAAATTTCTGTCTCATACTTTTCCAAGTTCCTTCTCTCTACTATATTAAAGTAGGCTTCAGTTTGAACTCTTGTTTAAGGTTGAAGAGTGTGTTTATGAGAGAGAGCGGAGAGAACATATATGTTTTTCTAAGTGAAAGAAGTTTAGAAGTTCTCTGCATTATCATATCCCACGTGGAATGTTGTTTGTGGCCTGGAGAATAAAAGATGGAATATTCAAATTCAAGGATACTACAGGGTCAAGTAAACAGAAATATACCTGGTAGGGTGAATAATTAAAACAACTGTCAATGTTTTACACCCCCCAAAGATGTCTTTTTCATTATAGGGGACTTGAATGCAAAAGTAGGAAATCAAGCGATACCTGGAGTAACAGGCAAATATGGCCTTGGAGTACAAAAATGAAGCAGGGGAAAGGCTAACAGGGTTTTCCAAGACAACGCACTGGCCATAGCAAACACTCTATTCCAATAAAACAAGAGAAGACTCTACACATGGACATCACCAGATGGTCTGTACTGAAATCGGATTGATAATATTCTTTGCAGACAAAGATGGAGAAGCTCTATACAGTCAGCAAAAACAAGACTTTGAGCTTACTTTGGCTCAGATCATGAACTCCTTATTGCCGAATTCAGACTTAAATTGAAGACAGTAGGGAAAACCACTAGGCCATTCAGATATGACCTAAATCAAATCCCTTAGGATTATACAGTGGAAGTGACAAATAGATTCAAGGGATTAGATCTGATCAACAGAGTGCCTGATGAACAAGAGATAGAGGTTCATGACATTGTATAGGAGGCAGTGATCAAGACCATCCCCAAGAAAAAGAAATGCAAAAAGGCAAAATGATTGTCTGAGGAGGCCTTAATAATAGCTGAGAAAAGAGAAGTGAAAGGCAAAGGAGAAATGGAAAGATATACCCATTTGAATGCAGAGTTCCAAAGAATAGCAAGGAGAGATGAGAAAGCCTTCCCTCAGTGATCAATGCAAAGAAATAGAGGAAAACAATAGAATGGGAAAAACTAGAGATCTCTTCAAGAAAATCAGAGCTACCAAGGGAACATTTCATGCAAAAATGGGCTCAATAAAGGACAGAAATGGCATGGATCTAACAGAAACAGAAGATATTAAGAAGAGATGGCAAGAATACACAGAACTATACAAAAAAGATCTTTATGACCCAGATAATCATGATGATGTGATCACTCACTTAGAGCCAGACATCCTGGAATGTGAAGTCAAGTGGGCCTTAAGAAGCATCACTACCAAGAAAGCTAGTGGAGGTGATGGAATTCCAGTTGAGCCATTTCAAATCCTAAAAGATGATGCTGTGAAAGTGCTGCACTCAATATGCCAGCAAATCTGGAAAACTCAGCAGTGGCCACAGGACTGGAAAAGGTCAGTTTCATTCCAATCCCAAAGAAAGGAAATGCCAAAGAATGTTCAAACTACCACACAGTTGCACTCATCTGTCATGCTAGCAAAGTAATGCTCAAAATTCTCTAAACCAGGCTTCAATAGTACATGAATCGTGAACTTCCAGATGTTCAAGCTGGATTTAGAAAAGGCAGAGGAACCAGAGATCAAATTGCCAACATCTGTTGGATCATTGAAAAAGTGAGAGGGTTCCAGAAAATCATCTACTTCTGCTTTATTGACTATGCCAAAGCCTTTGTGTGGATCACAACAAACTGTGGAAAATTTTTAAAGTGAAGGGAATACCAGACCACCTGACCTACCTCCTGAGAAAGCTGTATGCAGGTCAAGAAACAACAGTTAGAACTGGACATGGAACAACAGACTGGTTCCAAATTGGGAAAGGAGTATGTCAAGGCTGTATATCGTCACCCTGCTTATTTAACTTCTATGCAGAGTGCATCATGCGAAATCCTGGGCTCGATGAAGCACAAGCTGGAATCAAGATTGCTAAGAGAAATATCAATAATGTCAGATATGCAGATGACACCACCCTTATGGCAGAAAGTGAAGCAGAACTAAAGAGCCTCTTGATGAAAGTGAAAGTGGAGAGTGAAAATGTTGGCTTAAACTCAGCATTCAGAAAACTAAGATCATAGCATCCAGTCCCATCACTTCATGGCAAATAGATGGGGAAACAGTGGAAACAGTGACAGACTTTATTTTTGGGGTGCTCCCAAATCACTGCAGATTGTGATTGCAGCCATGAAATTAAAAGCCACTTGCTCCTTGGAAGAAAAGTTATGGCCAACCTAGACAGCATATTAGAAAGCAGAAACATTACTTTACCAACAAAACCCACCTAGTCAAGGCTGTGGTTTCTTCAGTGGTCATGTATGGATGTGAGAGTTGGACTATAAAGAAAGCTGAGCAGTGAAGAATTGATGCTTTTGAACTGTGGTATTGGAGAAGACTCTTGAGAGTCCCTTGGCCAGCAAGGAGATCCAACCAGTCAATCCTAAAAGAAATCTCTCCTGAATACTCATTGGAAACTCAAACTCCAATGCTTTAGCCATGTGGTGCAAAGAACTGTCTTTGGAAAATACCCTGGTGCTGGGAAAGATTGAAGGTGGTAAGCGAAGGGAAAGAGAGAGGATGAGATGTTTGGATGGCATCACTGACTCGATGGACATGAGTTTGCATAAGCTCCATGAGTTGGTGATGGACAGGGAAGCCTGGTGTGCTGCCGTCCATGGGGTCGCAAAGAGTTGGACATGACTGAGCAATGGAAATTAACTGGACAATGTTTTACAGCTCATATTAGGAAAAAGAAGCATCTCAATGTAGATTTTGCTTGTGTTATATTTTTAAGATGTGAAGAACCAGAATTTTAAAACTTAAAAATAATTGCAGACATATTTTTCTAGGCCTGTATTAATAAAAAGTACTCTTCTAATGCATTTTACTTTAATCATCTTTAAAAGTCTTGAGGAGAGACCATCTTATTTTCTTGTATTGTTTCAGATTGGTTTGTCTGTGAAGTTTCTGGATGAGTTTACCATCTGAATCAATAGACTGAGTAGGGCAGGTTGCTCTTCCCAATGTGAGTGTGCCTCCCTGAGGAAGAGAATCTTTCTGCCTGATTGTCTGGAGCTGGGAGACTTGTTGTTTTTCACAGCCTTTGGATGCAAAGGGAAACATCTGCTCCTCTAGGGTCTGAAATCTGCTGGCTTTCATACTGGAGCTTGTATTGTGGGGTTTCTTGCTTCTCAGGCCTTTGAACTTGGCCTAGAACTAAAACATAAACACCCCCGGGTCTCCAGATTGCTGACTGCAGATCTTGGGACTTCTTAACTTCTCTAATTGCCAATTACTTTTAATAAGTTTTCGTTCTATACAATATATACGTCCTGTGGACTCTGTTAGATGCCAGGAATGGGTTCAGTTAGATGCCAGGAAAAGACCAAATGGCCAAATCCTAAGCACTTCCAAGGTAGTGAGCATTATTACCAAATAACTTCATAAATTCAAAAATATTTTAAATTTGTCCCAGATATCTAAAGGAAATTAATTCTTTTTTTTCTAGTTTTTTTTTAAATTTTATTTTATTTTTAAACTTTACATAATTGTATTAGTTTTGCCAGATAGAAGGAGATAATGTTTTAGAGAAAGGCATTTTTCTGACTGATACCGAGATTTCAGTAATACGAGTTCCCAAGTATTCTTTACCATATGCTTTCCATATTAGCTATTTAATCCTGATAATTTAATTTGAACTTCCCCAGGTTTAAATTTGATTAAATTTAAATTTAATCTTTGCATTGATACAATAATTCTCTATCCTAATGAAAATTCAGATTTGATGCTATTTTAAAAATGAAAATATTTTAAATTTACATTTTGGAGAGATATGGCCCTAGAATGAGCAAAACCATAAAAGAGTTGGAAAACATTTCCGGCTTCTGTATAACAAAAAATAAGTCTATAGTTCACATTCTATTGCTGATGTTGGCCAACTCAGTAACCTTTAATGTTTCACTTTGTTTCTGAATTTATAATAATGAGGCTTTACTCTTTTCTGGAACTCTTTTTTTCCTGCCTCAAGAAGGTAGACTTATTTCCTTCTTGGTGTATTTCTGTACCACTATTGGCCTATATACCTGTACTTGCTGTGCTTAGTTTCTCAGTCGTGTCTGACTTTGCAACCCCATGGATTGTGTAGCCTGCCAGGCTCCTCTGTCCATGGGGATTCTCCAGGCAAGAATACTGGAGTGGGTTGCCATTTCCTTCTCCAGGGGATCGTCCCAAACTAGGGATCAAACCCAGGTTTCCCACATTTCAGGCAGATTCTTTACCATCTGAGCGACCAGGGAAGCCCTTTATAGTTAGATGTCTTTAAGTGTTTTGTGTCCTGTGTGCCTCAGAGGAGCTGGGGTTTCTCAAGGCAGCCAGCATTCACGCTTTCTCTGTTTCCTACCTCCAGAGACCAGCAGAGCTGGGCCCACATTAGATGTGCCAGACGTGCTGCTGGCACTAACCTGAATGGGAAAGATCCCTTCAAGTCCTGACCGTGGGGTTAGGACCTACAAGACACTTCAGATTTAGCAGCAGCATCTCCCACTACTCTGGAGCCTGAACTCCTTTGAATTTCTTATGAATGTTGTATGTTCTTTCTGACCCTTTTCTTGTTTTGATTATTTTTTTCATGAAGGTGGAACAGTCAGAATATAATTACCTAGATGCTTTTCATATGTAAATATCACAGTGATTACAATACCAAACTTCCCTGGGTGTCAGAGAGAATGACTCTTTTATACACAGAAATTCAAAGATTAGATAAAGTTGCTGTGACTTTCAGATTTCTTTTATCCTTTCCTTCAGGAAAATCCTGTCTCCTCTCACCCCCCACCCCTACTATTTTTTTTTCTTTTTCCTCTTTTGAACACACATACTACTTTGTAAGGAATCTCTTCCCAGTCTCCTGGCTCTTCACATACTCCCTTCCTCTGCTTTCTGAGGGGCCGTCTGCCAAGCTGGAGTCTGTTCCTGAGGGATCTCATGCTCAAAACAAATATCCTGACACAAAATAATAGTTGGGGAAGGTTCAAGAATAAAGAAGGGTGACAAATTTTATGAGTAGCTGCTGATTCTGTCACCCCCCACCAGGTCAGCTTTTTAGCATAACCAGTGCTGACTTCCTGAAGTAAAATGAACCATGGAAATAGAATTGACCCTGCAAGTGCTCACCACTATTTTAGGTATGCTTCTTGTTGTTGTTGAGTCTCTAAGTAGTGTCCGGTACTTTGTGACCCCGCCAGGCTCCTCTGTCCATGGGATTTTCCAGGCAAGAATACTTGAGTGGGTTGCCGTTTCCTTCTCCAGGAACCAAACCAGGGATCAAACCCCAGTCTCCTGCATTGGCAGGGAGACGCTTTACTGCTGAGCCACATGGGAAGCTCTCTGGGGATGCTCCAGGTATTAACTCATTTCATCTTCAAGGCAAACTTATCTCTAAAAATAATGTCAGTAGCTGCACATTAGGAAATGAAGGCGAAGTGAGCAAGCCTTCCAAGGTGAGACCCCCCCCCACCCCCCCCAGCAAGGAGCCTGACACCTTCAAATCCCGCCTAAGAGGCCATAACTGATCTATACAATCAACGCAAATGCTAAGAAACCCACTTTCTCCATGCCCCCCGTGTTGTAAGCCCGTCGTTCCTTAGCAGCTGCTTTATTCCCCTCAGTCTGGCTGAAGACATGTCCTCAGCTCTCAAGGCAGAGGGAAGAGGGGGTCCTGGCAGAGAGCTGTCTCCCAGAGCTCCTGCTGGAAGTGACACGCAGCACTTCTGTTTACTTGTCATTTTCCACAGCAAGTCACGTGGCCACTCCTAAAGCCAAGGATCTGATCATACATCATTGTCCCTTAGCGTGAGACATTGTCCCTTAGCGTGTCCCTCTTTGTCCCAGCTTCCCATGGCTAAGCCTGACGTCAGGGAGAGACTCATTAAGCCACATATCAGTTCGTGTCACATACCAAGCCCAGCATCAATGGAATAAATATGCTCCTCTGTTAGCAGGAGGGGAGCATATTTTGAGCAGAGTATAATCTATTATTCTTATGACATTCATACCTATGAAATGGTATCTCATTGGGTGTCTTTTTATATGTTTAGTGGCTATTGAAATTTTGTCTTTTGTGAGTGTCATGGGTGTAGCATTTGTCTGTTTTCCTATTGGTTTGGTTGCTTATTGAAGATCTAGATTTTCTTTTTTTGTATTTTATACAAAGTAAAAAGGGCTGTATTTTTAAAATGGGGATAATAGTGAACTTAATTATGTCTGTAGTAAGGAATACATGATAAGTGGAAGAATCTGATCATACCTGGCAAATGGTAAATGAGTTATTTTATTTCTATTGTTAAAACCCATTATTATTCTCAATAAATGAGTTATTTAAAAAAAAATACTGTCCGGTTTCAGGTCACCAAACCACAACCTGTGCCCAATTCTGGCTTTTGTATATTTTTGTAAATAAAGTTTTATTGGAGCACAGTCACACTCATTTGTTCAGGTATTGTCTTTGGCTGCTTTGGGTTACAAAGGCAGAGTTGAATGGTTATGGCAGAGACTGAAGTATTTACTAATCTGTTCCTTTAGAGGAAAACTTTGCCAACTTCTGGTGTACATCAGTGCATTAAATGGAGGAATAATGGAGTGCATCACTTCAGTAAGCCTTAGGTCCTAAAGGTTGGTGTAGATCCCTAACCTAGACCCAGGATGCAATCTAATGTTTGGCTTCTTGGCAGAAGAGGGTGGGAGTGGTTTTGAAAGCTTCCACCTGGTCTTTCCCACTATGAGAAGATAACGCAGCAAACCAAGCTAAGTCCTAATATATCCAGTCCACTAGCAGAGTGCATTGTCCCAGTGGACACAATATGAGTTGGACTTAGGCTCGGTGTCCATTTATTACCTGGCCCACATATTCCTTCTACTGTCTCATAAAGGGACTTGATGATGCTTTGTGTTCCCAAGTCTCAGTGACAATGCAGGTCCTCTGCCCAATTGACCTCACAGTGTATGAGCTTTTCCTTTTAGGAATATGTGGTTACCTGAGTAAGTGGCCGAAGGTCTTCTAGGGATGAACTGGAGGGATTATTACCTTATACACATAACATAAGGGGCTTCCCAGATGGCTCAGTAGTAACAAATCTGTCACCTGCCAATGCAGGAGATGCAGGTTAAATCCCTGGGTCAGGAAGATCCCCTGGAGGAGGAAATGTCAATCTGCTCCAGTATTCTTGCCTGGGAAATCCCATGGACAGAGGAGCGTTGGCGGGCTGCAGTCCATGGGGTTGCCGAGTTGGGCATGACTGAGCACACAGACTTAACCATGGTATTTCAGGGGCCATCCTGCTTGAGACTCCGCCTCTCCTTCAGAAAAGGGGCTCCAGACTTGAAAACTGGCTCATGTCTAACAACTAGGCAAGAGATTGTGGCTTCTCACAGAAGTGGTCAACCACAGCCTCCACAGCATCCTTGCGTTAATAGTTGTCATTGTATAAACTGAGAGTATCCTTTTCTGATGCCCATGTATCTGGAAAAGTCATCTGCTGTTAACGGTTCAAATACTCCTGCAACTCAGGTGGCTGTCACATCATTTTTGTCTGCTCATTATAATAGTCCCACTTGTGGAGGTTGATCTGTCCACCTACTTTGAAATCCTATTATTCCCATTGCTATCAGGGAGCTTAGTACTGTTATTATTCCCATTGCTATCAGGGAGCTTAGTTCTGTAACAGCCTCTTCTACCATCATCCCTACTTTAAGAAGACAGGCACCAGTACTTAGTGATGCTGGTAAGATATCGTATATTCCTCGTTACTCTGATAAACTGAGATAAACATCCTTACTGCCTGGATATGGGGAGCATCAGGCAGGTCCTTCCCATCACAGAGTCATTTGGTAGGTATTTGGGTCTCATTGAGCAGAGCCAGTTCAGCAAGCTTTCTTCAACAAGCCTTTTGATTGCATCCTGCAGAGTTTGCTACTGCAGTTCTACCATTTTAACTCCATTTAATATGAGCTGTCACTTTTTCTAAGCCTCCAATTGTCACTATTAAAAATGTCTCCTGAGACCTCTTCTATGGAGCTAAATTCCATCCCTTGAGAATGCTCCCATATTGAAACATTCCCTTATCTGGCTGTCAATTCTTCTCCTATTGATCCACCATTCTAAGATTTACTCCAGGCACACACAAGTTCCTATGGTTTGTCTTAACCATGTCCTGCAGCTCTTCTGGTAGGTGGCCCTGTCTTAGCAGATCCCACAGTCCCTTTGTTGGTTATTGATCTGGTGTCTAGGAGAGAGAAGGGACTTAACTGAGGATAGAGTTGCTGAAGAAATACAGTGAAAACCAAAATTTCCTTCCAGCCCAGCAAACCTCTCTGCAAAGATAGAGGGGAAAGAAACAATTTTATTACCGAGTAAGCATTGTAACAGAATGTAATGTGCATCAGAGGAAATCCATTAAGAAATTGCCAAGATGGGAAATCACACCCTTTTATAGAGCCAAGCAAATATAAACCATTACACATGTTACTAAGATAAACTATAACTAGATCAAGTCAGAGGACATGACAGACCATTTGTCACACACAGTTCATCTCAGATTCACCTGGTAATTGGAACCATCATCTGGGTTTGCTGGTTGACTTTATCCAAAGGGACAAAGAAGCTCCTTATATCTTTGAAACTAGAGGTAGTTTTGCAGCTTGGAGTGGGGGCCTCTGAAGTTAGATTCCTTCTCTTTTACAGAAACTGGGAGATAAGGGAGGTATATTCCTTGAAGATTACATTTCAAAGAGATGGTTCTGGGGGTTCTTAAAAAAGACATTACTGGGTTGTAAAGCTGACAAGAGGCTTATTTAGTTTTTAAGAAGATTTACATACATTTCAAAGAGATAGAGAAAGAATTTACAAGACTCCTTAAAGTCAATGCTCTAAGAAAAGGAAGTAGAGGAAACTTTCCTATTTTAGCGGGCAGAATGAAGTCTTATTTTTCACCTGTGTTTGTCCCTACATTGCCACCTATTTACCTGCAAGGCAGAGTCCATCTTGTGTTCAAGCAGTGGTCAATGTGGCAGGACTAAAGGGTTCAAGGGCATCTGGAAATTTGTGTTTTTTGAATGCCTCAACGCAGATGCCCTGGCTTTTAACCCATGCTGCCAGTCCTCATTTGGGATTCTGACCTTGGTACAGAAACCTTCCAGAGCTGAGAATCCAAAATTTTCTTCAATTATGCTACTCCTATGATGAAGTCCTGGGATCAGCCTTTTCTGTTTTCAAATGCTGCCATCATTTCTGACTTTCACCATGAACCTTAGTTGCTAACCTCAGGCTTTCTCAAGACATCTATTACTCCCAGCAACAGTTACTCAAGTCCACCATCTTCTGAATTACTCTTTACTCCTCTGACTTCCCAGATGCCTGATAACTTTCTCCACCCTGTGCATCTTCTTACACACGTTTGCCATCTCAGTTTACTACTGGTGAACATATTAACCATTATACAACTACTGTGTGCAGAGGTCTGTCAGTACCCACCTACCACCAGGACATGGCTGTCACCGTCAGTCACCAGAGTGTGATTCTGTTCTGAAATGTCATGTTAGAGTCTGTTGCTCAAACCACACCTGGCACCAACTTTTATAGTCAGATTTTCTTGGACTCTGACTCAGATGGAAATTTACGTGTTCAGGAGCTTTGTTGGAGAATAATGGCATCAGCATAGAGCAGAGGCAGGAGTGTTGGGCTACTGGGAAGTCACATTAAGGATCTCACCTGTGCATGAGCTGGGGCACTGGGTTACTTCTGCATATTGTCTCTAAGAAGATGAAGAATTGAAAGCAGAAGTGTTAGCCACTTCAGTTGTGTCTGACTTTGAAACCCCAGGAACTATAGCTTGCCTGGCTCCTCTGCCCAATGCAACTCTCCAGGCAAGAATACTGGAGTGGGTAGCCATTCTCTTCTCCAGGGGATCTTCCCAACCCAGAGATGGAACCTGGGTTACCCTTAACGCAGGCAGATTCTTTACTGTCTGAGCCACCAGAGAAGCCCAAAATAAGGTGAAGGAGGTGCATTATCAGTTCAGTTCAGTTGCTCAGTTGTGTCCGATTCTGCAACCCCATGGACTGCAGCACACCAGGCTTCCCTGTCCATCACCAACTCCTGGAGCTTACTTAAACTCATGTCCATCAAGTCTGTCACGGTCTTTGGAGACCGGGACCTGGGGACTGGAGTCGATGAGAAGAACCACAGAGGGGACCCAAGTCTCGAGTGAAACAAGGGTACTTTATTTGCAGAAACACATGCTTATATATCTTCAATAAGATGATTACTCAGCCATTAAAAAGAATGAAATTCCACCAGTTCCAACAAACTGGATAGTCCTTTAAGTAAAGGGTCACTGAAGAGAGTCACTGAAGGGAATCCAAGCAGATGCTCTTTCCCATGATCTCAGTCCTGACAGCTGCCTGCAGCTCTGCTCATTCCTATTTTCCAGGAACTGATAAGGAACAGAGTCCTTGAGAAATGGCACACAAAGGAAGAAAACAGATCGAATCCCTTAAAGTTGAATGTCCCCTGACACGAGTCGGTGATGCCGTCCAACCATTTCATCCTCTGTCGTGACCAAAATATTGGAGTTTCAGCTTCAGCATCAGTCCTTCCAATGAACATTTCAGGACTGATTTCCTTTAGGATGGACTGGTTGGATCTCCTTGCAGGCCAAGGGAATCTCAAGAGTCTTCTCCAACACCAGAGTTGAAAAGTATCAATTCTTCTGCACTCAGCTTTCTTTATAGTTCAACTCGCACATCCATACATGACTACTGGGAAAACCATAACTTTAACTAAACAGACCGTTGTTGGCAAAATAACATCTCTGCTTTTAAATATGCTGTCTAGGTTCACCATAGCTTTTCTTTCAAGGAATATGCGGCTTTTAATTTCATGGCTACAGTCACCATCTGCAGTGATTTTGGAGGCCCTAAAAATTTTGGGTGCATGACCAGTTGGATGCAGGATTCTTTTAGAAAGAGGACATGACCTTGACTAAGGTAGTTTGTTAATTATGGGTAGAGGGGCTCAGCTGTGAGCTGTTATGGCTGAACACTCTCAGCTTCAATCCTGAAAGGGAGTGGGTTTCTACTGCTCATCACTTGGCTTTGGGTTGATTTCTTTTCTCTGAAGTTTTTGAATGTGAGTAGACACTGATTTTTTTTTAAAAAATAATACAGTGCAACTAATATTTATATAGCTCTTGTCATGTGCTTCAGTTCAGTTCAGTTCAGTCACTCAATCGTGTCCAACTCTTTGCGATCCCATGAATCATAGCACGCCAGGCCTCCCTGTCCATCACAAACTCCCGGAGTTCACTCAGACTCATGTCCATCGAGTCAGTGATGCCATCCAGACATCTCATCCTCTGTCATCCCCTTCTCATCCTGCCCCCAATCCCTCCCAGCATCAGAGTCTTTTCCAATGAGTCAGCTCTTCGCATGAGGTGGCCAGAGTACTGGAGTTTCAGCTTCAGCATCATTCCCTCCAAAGAAATCACAGGGCTGATCTCCTTCAGAATGGACTGGTTGGATCTCCTTGCAGTCCAAGGGACTCTCAAGAGTCTTCTCCAACACCACAGTTCAAAAGCATCAATTCTTCGGCACTCAGCCTTCTTCACAGTCCAACTGTCACATCCATACATGACCACAGGAAAAATCATAGCCTTGACTAGCCAGACCTTTGTTGACAAAGTAATGTCTCTGCTTTTGAATATGCTATCTAGGTTGGACATAACTTTCCTTCCAAGGAGTAAGTGTCTTTTAATTTCATGGCTGCAATCACCATCTGTGGTGATTTTGGAGCCCCAAAAAATAAAGTCTGACACTGTTTCCACTGTTTCCCCATCTATTTCCCATAAAGTGATGGGACCACATGCCATGATCTTCGTTTTCTGAAAGTTGAGCTTTAAGCCAACTTTTTCATTCTCCACTTTCACTTTCATCAAGAGGCTTTTTAATTACTCTTCACTTTCTGCCATAAGGGTGGTGTCATCTGCATATCTGAGGTTATTGATATTTCTCCCGGCAATCTTGATTCCAGCTTGTGTTTCTTCCAGTCCAGCGTTTCTCATGATGTACTCTGCATATAAGTTAAATAAGCAGGGTGACAATATACAGCCTTGATGTACTCCTTTTCCTATTTGGAACCAGTCTGTTGTTCTATGTCCAGTTCTAACTGTTGCTTCCTGACCTGTATACAGATTTCTCAAGAGGCAGATCAGGTGTTCTGGTATTCCCATCTCTTTCAGAATTTTCCACAGTTTATTGTGATCCACACAGTCAAAGGCTTTGGCATAGTCATGAAAGCAGAAATAGATGTTTTTCTGGAACTCTCTTGCTTTTTCCATGATCCAGCAGATGTTGGCAATTTGATCTCTGGTTCCTCTGCCTTTTCTAAAGCCAGCTTGAACATCAGGAAGTTCACGGTTCACGTATTGCTGAAGCCTAGCTTGGAGAATTTTGAGCATTACTTTACTAGTGTGTCATGTGCTTGGAATTGTGCAAATTCTTTATTATGATTACTCAAGGGTACAACAACCCTAAATGTTAGATGGTATTATTATCATTATTGTATTGTTATTATTATTATTATTTTTAAATTTTATTTTATTTTTAAACTTTACATTATTTTAAGAAGTTTTTGCATAAGTATGAGCCAGTCACCATTCAAGGCATTTGGGATCTATCAGTGAAAAAATGAGACAGTAAAAATTTTAAGCTTTCATTCTGATGGAGAAAGAAAGTGAATAGACAATAACAGTAATTAGAATACTAGTTGTACTGGGATGAGCCAAGATGGCGGAGGAGTAGGACGGGGAGAACACTTTCTCCCCCACAAATGCATCAAAAGAACATTTAAACGCAGAGTAAATTCCACAAAACAACTTCTGAAGGCCGGCAGAGGACATCAGCCACCCAGAAAAGCAACCCAAGTCTTCGAAAGGAGGTAGGAAAAAATAGAAAAGACAAAAAAAGAGACAAAAGAGGGAAGGACAGAGTTCCGTCCCGGGAAGGGAGTCCCGTCCCGGGAAAGGAGTCTTAAAAAGAGAGAAGTTTCCAAACACCAGGAAACCTTCTCACTGCCAAATCTGTGCCGAGCTTTGGAAGCACAGAGGGCAACATAACAGGGAGGAAAAATAAATAAACAATTAAAACCCGCAGATTGTGAGCCCTATGGTAACTCCCCCAGTGGAAAAGCAGCGCAGATGCCTGCATCCACCATTAGCAAGCGGGGGCTGGGCAGGGAGGCATGCGCGGACTGCATCGCTTAGGGTAAGGACCTGACCTGAATACCCTGAGCGTTCTCTGAGCGAAATAATCTGGGCTAGTAAACCAGACTGTGGGATATCTACCAAGCGAAAAGCCAGCCCTAACTTAAGACACCGCCAGGCCCGTGCACGGAACAAAGGACTGAACAGAGATAGCCGGCTGCAGACCTTCCCCCTCCAGTGACAGGCAGCCAGAACCGGAAGGGGACAATCACAGCCCCAGAGAGACATTATCTATAAAACTGTAAGCAGGCTTCTTTGCTAACTAAAACTTCTTGGCGGTCTGGATGGTCAACATCTGCCTGAGAAGGTGCGCCGGTTGTACACCTAGATAAATGAGCGGCAGGGAGGCGATAAGTCACAGCAATCGCGCTCGCCAAACACCTCATCACCTGAGCTGCTCGGACCTGGGAAGGGCACAAAACGCAGGCCCAACTGAGTCTGCGCCTCTGAGGACTACCAGAGTGCCTGAACCTGAGCCGCTTGGACCTGGGAGGTACAGACAGGCCAGGGCCGGCCACGGATGGTTCCCCGCGGAGCAACCTAGAGCCTGAGAAGTGTGGGCAGGGAGGCTACACGCGCCGTGAGCGGGGGCAGACCCAGTGTGGCTGAGGCACTGTGAGCACATGCCAGTGTTATTTGCAGCATCCCTCCCTCCCTCCCAACAGCACGACTGAACAAGTGAGCCTAAAAAAAAAAAAAAAAGTATCCTCCACCATCCCCTTTGTGTCAGGGCAGAAACCAGACACTGAAGAGACCAGCAAACAGTAGAAGCTATAACAGAGGGAACCGCCTTGGAAGCTACAGGCAATAGATTAAATCCCTGTGGTTACTACCGACTACATAGGAAGGGGCCTATAGATCTTGAGAAATATAAGTCGGACCAAGGAACTAGCCAAAAATGAACTGAACCCACAATACTCACAACAAAACCAGAAAAAGTCCTAGATATATTTTTACTATTTTTACGATCATTCTTTCTTTCTTTTTTTAAAAAATTTTTAAAAAAAAAATTTTAAGTCCTCTATTATTCCTTTAATTTTCACTTTTATAATCTGTTACTTTGCAAAAGCAAAACAAAACAAAACAAAAAAAGGCCCTTTTTTTTTTTTTACAGCAAACTTCATATATATATTTTTATAACTTTTTGACCCTGTGTTTTTTTTTCTTCTTCTTCTTCTTTTCTTTAACATTGTGTTTTTGAAATTCCAAACTGTACTCTAGATTTTTAATTTTAGCTTTTTGGTATTTGTTATCAATTTTGTACCTATAGTTTGTTTTTTATACTTTCTGTGACTTTTTTTTTTTTCTTTCTGTTTCTCTTCTTCTTTTATATAACATTGTATATCTGAAATTCCAAACTCTACTCTAGATTTTTAACTTTTGCTTTTTGGTATTGGTCATCAGTTTTGTACCTATATTCTCTTTATAATTTTCGCGACCTTGTTTGTTTTTGTTTGTTTGTTTTTTCTCTCTTTCTTTTCCTTCTTCTTTTCTTTAACATCGTATTTTTGAAATTCCAAACTCTACTCTAGATTTTTAATTTTTGCTTTTATGTATTTGATACCAATTTTGTACCTTTAAGAACCCAATCTTCAGTACCCATTTTTCACTAGGGAGCGAGATTACTGGCTTGACTGCTCTCTCTCCCTTTGGACTCTCCTTTTTCTCCACCAGGTCACCCGTGTCTCCTCCCTAACCCCTCTCTACTCTACCCAACTCTGTAAATTTCTGTGTGTTCCAGACGGGGAGAACACTTAGGGAACAGATTACTGGCTGGATCTGTCTCCCTCCTTTTCATTCCCCCCTTTTATCCTCCTGGCCACCTCTGTCTCCTCCCTCCTTCTTCTCTTTTCTGTATAACTCTGTGAACATCTCTGAGCGGTCCAGTTGTGGAGTGCACATAAGGAAGTGGCTACTGGCTAGCCCACTCTCTCCACTATTGATTCTACCTCATCTCATTTGGGTCACCTCTAAATCCCTCCTCCCTCTTCCCTTCTCCATGTAACACTGTGAACCTCTCTGGGTGACCCTCACGGTAGAGAAACTTTTCATCTTTAACGTAGATGTTTTATCAATGGTGCTGTATAGAAGGAGAAGTCTTGAAACTACTGTAAAAATAAGACCAATAACTGGAAGCAGGAGGCTTAAGTCCAAACCCGGACTCCAGGGAACTCCTGACTCCAAGGAACATTAATTGACAGGAGCTTATCAAACGCCTCCATACCCACACTGAAACCAAGCACCACACAAGGGCCAACAAGTCCCAGGGCAAGACATACCAAGCAAATTCTCCAGCAACAAAGGCACACAGCCCTGAGCTCCAAGATACAGGCTGCCCAAAGTCACCCCAAAGCCATAGACATCTCATAACTCATTATTGGACACTTCATTGCACTCCAGAGAGAAGAAATCTAGCTCCACCCACCAGAACACCGACACAAGCTTCCCTAACCAGGAAACCTTGACAAACCACCTGTACAAACCCACACACAGTGAGGAAATGCCACAATAAAGAGAACTCCACAAACTGCCAGAATGCAGAAAGAACACCCCAAAATCAGCAATTTAAACAAGATGAAGAGACAGAGGAATAGCCAGCAGATAAAGGAACAGGATAAATGCCCACCAAACCAAACAAAAGAGGAAGAGATAGGGAATCTACCTGATAAAGAATTCCGAATAATGATAGTGAAATTGATCCAAAATCTTGAAATCAAAATGGAATCACAGATAAATAGCCTGGAGACAAGGATTGAGAAGATGCAAGAAAGGTTTAACAAGGACCTAGAAGAAATAAAAAAGAGTCAATATATAATGAATAATGCAATAAATGAAATTAAAAACACTCTGGAGGCAACAAATAGTAGAATAACAAGGCAGAATATAGGATTAGTGAATTAGAAGATAGAATGATAGAAATAAATGAATCAGAGAGGAAAAAAGAAAAACGAATTAAAAGAAATGAGGACAATCTCAGAGACCTCCAGGACAATATTAAACGCTACAACATTCGAATCATAGGGGTCCCAGAAGAAGAAGACAAAAAGAAAGACCATGAGAAAATACTTGAGGAGATAATAGTTGAAAACTTCCTTAAAATGGGGAAGGAAATAATCACTCAAGTCCAAGAAACCCAGAGAGTCCCAAACAGGATAAACCCAAGGCAAAACACCCCAAGACACATATTAATCAAATTAACAAAGATCAAACACAAAGAACAAATATTAAAAACAGCAAGGGAAAAACAACAAATAACACACAAGGGAATACCCATAAGGATAACAGCTGATCTTTCAATAGAAACTCTTCAAGCCAGGAGGGAATGGCAAGACATACTTAAAATGATGAAAGAAAATAACCTACAGCCCAGATTATTGTACCCAGCAAGGATCTCATTCAAATATGAAGGAGAAATCAAAAGCTTTTCAGACAAGCAAAAGCTGAGAGAATTCTGCACCACCAAACCAGCTCTCCAACAAATACTAAAGAATATTCTCTAGACAGGAAACACAAAAACGGTGTATAAATTCGAACCCAAAGCAATAAAGTAAATGGCAATGGGATCATACTTATAGGTAATTACCTTAAACATAAATGGTTTGAATGCCCCAACCAAAAGACAAAGACTGGCTGAATGGATACAAAAACAAGACCCCTACATATGTTGTCTACAAGAGACCCACCTCAAAACAGGGGACACATACAGACTGAAAGTGAAGGGCTGGAAAAAGATTTTCCATGCAAATAGGGACCAAAAGAAAGCAGGAGTAGCAATACTTATATCAGATAAAATAGACTTTAAAACAAAGGCTGTGAAAAGAGACAAAGGTGGTTACTACATAATGATCAAAGGATCAATCCAAGAAGATATAGCAATTATAAATATATATGCAGCCAACACGGGAGCACCACAATATGTAAGACAAACACTAACAATTATGAAAGGAGAAATTAACAATAGCACAATAATAGTGGGAGACTTTAATACCCCACTCACACCTATGGATAGATCAACTAAACAGAAAATTAACAAGGAAACACAAACTTTAAATGATACAATAGACCAGTTAGACCTAATTGATATCTATAGGACATTTCATCCCAAAATAATGAATTTCACCTTTTTCTCAAGCGCACAGGGAACCTTCTCCAGGATAGATCACATCCTGGGCCATAAATCTAGCCTTGGTAAATTCAAAAAAATAGAAGTCATTCCAAGCATCTTTTCCGACCACAATGCAGTAAGATTAGATCTCAATTACAGGAGAAAAACTATTAAAAATTCCAACATATGGAGGCTGAACAACACGCTGCTGAATAACCAACAAATCACAGAAGAAATAAAAAAAAAAAAATCAAAATTTGCATAGAAACGAATGAAAATGAAAACACAACAACCCAAAACCTGTGGGACACTGTAAAAGCAGTGCTAAGGGGAAAGTTCATAGCAATACAGGCATACCTCAAGAAACAAGAAAAAAGTCAAATCAATAACCTAACTCTACACCTAAAGCAACTAGAAAAGGAAGAAATGAAGAACACCAGGGTTAGTAGAAGGAAAGAAATCTTAAAAATTAGAGCAGAAATAAATTCAAAAGAAACAAAAGAGACCAATCAAAAATCAACAAAGCCAAAAGCTGGTCCTTTGAAAGGATAAATAAAATTGACAAACCATTAGCCAGACTCATCAAGAAACAAAGGGAGAAAAATCAAATCAATAAAATTAGAAATGAAAATGGAGAGATCACAACAGACAACACAGAAATACAAAGGATCATAAGAGACTACTATCAACAATTATATGCCGATAAAATGGACAACGTGGAAGAAATGGACAAATTCTTAGAAAAGTACAACTTTCCAAAACTGGACCAGGAAGAAATAGAAAATCTTAACAGACCCATCACAAGCACGGAAATTGAAACGGTAATAAAAAATCTTCCAGCAAACAAAAGCACAGGTCCAGACGGTTTCACAGCTGAATTCTACCAAAAATTTAGAGAAGAGCTAACACCTATCCTGCTCAAACTCTTCCAGAAAACTGCAGAGGAAGGTAAACTTCCAAACTCATTCTATGAGGCCACCATCACCCTAATACCAAAACCTGACAAAGATGCCACAAAAAAAGAAAACTACAGGCCAATATCACTGATGAACATAGATGCAAAAATCCTTAACAAAATTCTAGCAATCAGAATCCAACAACACATTAAAAAGATCATACACCATGACTAAGTGGGCTTTATCCCAGGGATGCAAGGATTCTTCAATATCCACAAATCAATCAATGTAATACACCACATTAACAAATTGAAAAGTAAAAACCATATGATTATCTCAATAGATGCAGAGAAAGCCTTTGACAAAATTTAACATCCATTTATGATAAAAACTCTCCAGAAAGCAGGAATAGAAGGAACATACCTCAACATAATGAAAGCTATATATGACAAACCCACAGCAAACATTATCCTCAATGGTGAAAAATTGAAAGCATTTCCTCTAAAGTCAGGAACAAGACAAGGGTGCCCACTTTCACCGTTACTATTCAACATAGTTTTGGAAGTTTTGGCCATAGCAATCAGAGCAGAAAAATAAATAAAGGGAATCCAAATTGGAAAAGAAGAAGTAAAACTCTCACTGTTTGCAGATGACATGATCCTCTACATAGAAAACCCTAAAGACTCCACCAGAAAATTACTAGAACTAATCAATGACTATAGTAAAGTTGTAGGATATAAAATCAACACCCAGAAATCCCTTGCATTCCTATACACTAATAATGAGAAAACAGAAAGAGAAATTAAGGAAACAATTCCATTCACCATTGCAACGGAAAGAATAAAATACTTAGGAATATATCTACCTAAAGAAACTAAAGACCTATATATAGAAAACTATAAAACACTGGTGAAAGAAACCAAAGAGGACACTAACAGAGGGAGAAATATACCATGTTCATTGATTGGAAGAATCAATATAGTGAAAATGAGTATACTACCCAAAGCAATCTATAGATTCAATGCAATCCCTATCAAGCTACCAACAGTATTCTTCACAGAGCTAGAACAAATAATTTCACAATTTGTATGGAAATACAAAAAACCTCGAATAGCCAAAGCGATCTTGAGAAAGAAGAATGGAACTGGAGGAATCAACCTACCTGACTTCAGGCTCTACTACAAAGCCACAGTTATCAAGACAGTATGGTACTGGCACAAAGACAGAAATATAGATCAATGGAAAAAAATAGAAAGCCCAGAAATAAATCCACGCACATATGGACACCTTATCTTTGATAAAGGAGGCAAGAATATACAATGGATTAAAGACAATCTCCTTAACAAGTGGTGCTGGGAAATCTGGTCAACCACTTGTAAAAGAATGAAACTAGAACACTTTCTAACACCATACACAAAAATAAACTCAAAATGGATTAAAGATCTAAACGTAAGACCAGAAACTATAAAACTCCTAGAGGAGAACATAGGCAAAACACTCTCTGACATAAATCACAGCAGGATCCTCTATGACCCACCTCCCAGAATATTGGAAATAAAAGCAAAAATAAACAAATGGGACCTAATTAAACTTAAAAACTTCTGCACATCAAAGGAAACTATTAGCAAGGTGAAAAGGCAGCCTTCAGAATGGGAGAAGATAATAGCAAATGAAGCAACTGACAGATAACTAATCTCGAGAATATACAAGCAACTCCTACAGCTCAACTCCAGAAAAATAAATGACCCAATCAAAAAATGGGCCAAAGAACTAAATAGACATTTCTCCAAAGAAGACATACAGATGGCTAACAAACACATGAAAAGATGCTCAACATCACTCATTATCAGAGAAATGCAAATCAAAACCACTATGAGGTACCATTTCACACCAGTCAGAATGGCTGCGATCCAAAAGTCTATAAGCAATAAATGCTGGAGAGGGTGTGGAGAAAAGGGAACCCTCTTACACTGTTGGTGGGAATGCAAACTAGTACAGCCACTATGGAGAACAGTGTGGAGATTCCTTAAAAAACTGGAAATAGAACTGCCTTATGATCCAGCAATCCCACTGCTGGGCATACACACTGAGGAAACCAGAAGGGAAAGAGACACGTGTACCCCAATGTTCATCGCAGGACTGCTTATAATAGCCAGGACATGGAAGCAACCTAGATGTCCATCAGCAGATGAATGGATAAGAAAGCAGTGGTACATACACACAATGGAGTATTACTCAGCCATTAAAAAGAACACATTTGAATCAGTTCTAATGAGGTGGATGAAACTGGAGCCTATTATACAGAGTGAAGTAAGCCAGAAAGAAAAACACCAATACAGTATACTAACGCATATATATGGAATTTAGAAAGATGGTAACAATAACCCTGTGTACAAGACAGCAAAAGATACACTGAAGTATAGAACAGTCTTATGGACTCTGTGGGAGAGGGAGAGGGTGGGAAGATTTGGGAGAATGGCATTGAAACATGTGTAAAATCATGTATGAAACGAGTTGCCAGTCCAGGTTCGATGCATGATACTGGATGCTTGGGGCTGGTGCACTGGGACGACCTAGGGGATGGTGTGGGGAGGGAGGAGGGAGGTGGGTTCAGGATGGGGAGCACATGTATAACTGTGGCGGATTTGCTTTGATCTTTGGCAAAACTAATACAGTGTTTGGGGTTTAAAAATAAAATAAAAGAATACTAATTATACTAATTAGTATATATATATATACTAATCTATACTGTTTATATAGTGATGAATAGCACTGTGGATAAATACAGGAAGTCATACACAGTGCACGGGTCTGGAGTGATGGGGAATTGGGACTTCTGAGCAAAAACTTAATGGAGGTGAGAGAAAGGACAATGCAAATATTCCAAAAGAAGTGACATCTAAGCTGGAACTTACAGAGAGGTTAGAGAAGAAAGGACAAGTGAAAATTTGCAGAAGTTCGTTCAAAGGGCAGAAGGTATTGGTGGCTTCTCGACAGAGCAGGATGTATGGAGCACCGTGTGACTTCTTGAGAGGACTCCGTGTAGTTGTGAGTGAGGAAGACGAGAGAGAAGTGACCAGGGAGATAAACGAGGGTGAGACCACGTGGCACCTTATTCTAAGGCAAATGGGGGATCATTGATCCATTTCATGGGAGAAAGAAAACACGTTCCCACTAAAGTTACAGAAAGTTTTCTGATTGTAGAGGATGGAAAACAGTAACTATTTTTTAAATATCCCACAACACCTGGCACAGTACTATGTACCTAAAAAGATGCTAATTATGCTCATATAAATCTATATATTCATCTATATACGTGTCTATTTCTAGATTTACAAAAGAGCCTCTTGATGAAAGTGAAAGAGGAGAGTGGAAAAAGTTGGCTTAAAACTCCAATATTTGCAAAACTAAGATCATGGCATTTGCTCCCATCACTTCATGGGAAATAGATGGGGAAACAGTGACAGACTTTATTTTTTTGGTCTCAAAAATCACTGCAGATGGTGACTGCAGCCATGAAATTAAAAGACACTTGCTTCTTGGAAGAAAAGTTATGACCAACCTAGACAGTATATTAAAAAGCAGAGACAATTACTTCGTCAACAAAGGTCTGTGTAGTCAAGGCTATGGTTTTTCCTGTGGTCATGCATGGATGTGAGAGTTGGACTATAAAGAAAGCTGAATGCTGAAGAACTGATGCTGTTGAACTGTGGTGTTGGACAAGACTCTTGAGAGTCCCTTGGACTGCAAGAAGATCCAACCAGTCCATCCTAAAGGAAGTCAGTTCTGAATATCCATTGGAAGGACTGATGCTGAAGCTGAAACTCCAATACTTTGGCCACCTGATGAAAAGAACTGACTCATTTGAAAAGACCCTGATGCTGGGAAAGATTGAAGGTGGGAGGAGAAGGGGATGACAGAGGATGAGATGGTTGGATGGCATCACTGACTCAATGGACATAAGTTTGGGTAAGCTCCAGGAGTTGGTGATGGACAGGGAGGCTGGCATGCTGCAGTCCATGGGGTCACAAAGAGTTGGACATGACTGAGCAACTGAACTGAACGGAACTAAGCTAATTTGATGAATAAAATGCTGTCAGAAAATTGCTCTGGTTCCCGCCCCCCCTCCCCCCCTTTTTTCTTACTAGCTGCTCGTCGTTGCATTGCGTGCATGTTCAGTCGTGTTGGACTCTGTGACCCCATGGATTGTAGCCATCAAGGCTCTCCATGGGGATTTTCAAGGCAAGAATACTGGAGTTGGTTGCCATTTCCTACTCCAGAGCCCCACATCAGCAATGCCACACCCTTTTGTAAGACCTGGATACTCTTCTAAGGTCAATTCATTACAAGAAATTTATTCCTATAATTGCATTTATACCTTAGATTAATATAATAATTTTCTTCTAAGGAGATTCTTCACACTTTTGAAATATTACCTCATTTAGCTTTCCAACTACTCTAGAAGGACAGAGTTAATCTTATTGCTTTCCTATATGTGTAGAAACTGGCTCACAAAGTAGAGAAAGAATTTTCTGGAGTCATAGAACATCAACAGGTGAGGTAGATTTATAGTTCCAGTTAGCAAATTGTCTTCAACCCAACATGAAGGAATTTTTTTGTATATTGAAATAGAGTTTATCTTTGTTATTATTTCTGCCCTTTCCAGGTGTTTAGCTGTGTGTTCAAATCTTTCCTAAAAGGATTCAGCCTCTGACTCTGTCCACACTCCCTTCCCTCATAGCTTAAATTTGCTCTCTGTCTTCTGAAATAAAAATCAATGGTGGAACAAAGGTTGTCTCTTTGGGCACTAAATATCAGTACGCAGACAAAGAAAGAGCTGTCACTCTACAGGGCCTCATTTTAGTTCAAGTATTCTTTGTCAATGCTGGGATAACTCCATCAAGCTTAAAACAACATGTGACCAATACCTGGGACCTAGAAGAGAAAAAAATCAGCAAAGTAATTAGAAATATTATAGAGGTTTATACCAACAGGTCTTTCTATGCACCTGTTTCCTTGTTACCAAACTAGCCTCTCAAACCCTAGATCCTGCTCCATAGAAAGGGCTGCCCTAAATGCAGTAACTAGCACTCACTGCATCGCCTTCTGTATTATCTTTGAATTTTCCACTTGGCCACCCTCAGATCCTCTATGCACTTGTGCTAAGTTGCTTCAGTTGTGTCTGACTCTCTGCCACTCTATGGACTGCAGACTGCCAGGCTCCTCTATCAATCGGATTCTCCAGGCCTTAAGAGTCCTGGAGTGGGTTGCTATGCCCTCCTCCAGGGGATCTTCCCAACCCAGGGATCAAACCTGAATCTCTTGCATTTTCTCCTACATTGCAAGCAGATTCTTTACCACTGAGCCGCCACCAGGGAAGCCCAAGATCCTCAAAGAGAATGAACAAATGTTGGTAAATGCTGAAGCTATGAAGTCAGAGACCATTTTTAAATGTCTTGAGGAGTGAAAAATAGGAACAGATGATTTGAGAGAATAGCATTGAAACATGTATATTATCGTATTCACATACACAGATCGCCAGTCCAGGTTCGATGCATGAGACAGGGTGCTCAGGGCTGGTGCATTGGGTTGACCCTGAGGGATGGGACGGGGAGGGAGGTGGGAGGGGGGTTCAGGATGGGGAACACATGCATACCCATGGGTGATTCATATTAATATATGGCAAAAACCACTACAATATTGTAAAGTAATTAGCCTCCAATTAAAATAACAATTTTAAAAAAGAAAAAAAAAAAGAAAAATAGGGACAGGCAACCTTCTGAAGACTTGCGGCAAAGGAAAAATGAAAGAGAGAGAGAGAAGGATAGCTGGAGGAACCAGTAGGATTCAGGATCCCTTTTTGTTTTTAACATGGAAATGACTGGAGACTGTGAAAATGTGGGTGAAACACAGCAGTTCCAGAGAAGGGGTGAAGATATACCCTGACATCTAATCCATAGTATTCACATGAAAAAGTAAGTTTTTGAGAATCCAAACAGTTAACCAAGTTGTTGATGGACTCATTGATATATTTATCAGCCATGCGGGTAGTTGCTAACTAATTTACACAAGTGGTTCTGACCCAGGGATCTGTAACAGAATGACACTGGGGATTGTGAAGCCCACGCATACATACATATTGGGAAAGTGTTTCTAGTAGCTGCTGACCGACTGATGCCCTACGATTACAGCTAAGACCAGGTTCTACACAAATTTGAAGTTTTTGATCCTCACAAGTCTCTATTTAACATGACAACTTTGGTTTAAAAAGGAAAAAAAAAATAATAACATCAAAACAAAAACCTTAATTGAGGGAAGTGAAAAATTCAGAATAAAGTCAGTTGATCATTTGATATATTTGTAAACATTAGATTGCAGTTACTTTTCTCTGTAAAAGCAAGCTGATTCATTTTCTGTTGTTCTATTGGATTTAAATGTAGCTGTCAGCTGTTCCTCTCTTGAGAGTTTTGATTTTAAAGGAAGAAAGCATGGGGCAGGGTAAGCATTTAATTAGTAAGAAGCTTTTGCTGATGGAACTCGTGGGCCTTGCTGCGAAGTTAATTAGAAACTTTCTCACTAATGTCAATTATACATATTTCTTGGTTTGCTTTTCTGTCTTGGCCCAGATTGAAAAGGTTGGCAGACTACTTAGTGTTTTCTTACTCTGGCCTCAGAAGGTAAGTTCTTCCTACTCGCTGTGGACTGAGCCTAGGCGGGTTTGCATGCTGTGTGTATACCTTATATTTACAAATACACTTGACCCTTGAGAAATGCATGGATTAGTGCTGGGGATCCTTCCCACAATCAAAACTCTGCCTATCTTTACAGTTGCCTCTCCATATCCATGGTTTCTCTGTTTCTGTGGTTCCACCTCTAATAGTTCAACCAACCTCAGAATGTGTTGTACTGTAGTATTTACTTTTAAATAAAATTTATGCATATGTGGTCACATGCAGTTCAAACTCATATTGCTCAAGGGTCAACTGTGTATAAAACTGTGTATGTGTGTGCTCAGTTGCTCAGTTGTGTCTGACTCTTTTGTGACCCCCATGAACTGTAGCCTGCCATGCTCCTCTGTCCATGGAATTTGCAGGCAAGAATACTGGAGTGGGTTGCCATTTCCTATTCCCGGTATATAAAACTCTTCAATGTTAATTTTGCAAGGAATAAATTGGAATGATAATATTATGAGCAAAGCCCGATTCTGTCTTTCAAAAAAAGGAAAAAGTAACTTTCCTATAAGTCTTAGAGAAAAAAAAATATTTTTTAAGGGGCATGTGCTCTAAAATCCAAACTTCTAAGATAATAAGCAATAACACTCTCCTTAAGTTTATTCTTCTTTAAGGAGAGAAAAATGCTATTTCTAAAATGAACACTGTGGGTGTTATTTCTATTTTTCAGGTAATAAGTAGATTCTAAGGTTATGCATTTTCAAATCTAAGAAGATTATGTAATAGTAAAAGTTTACTATTTTAGTTAACTATAATATACAATATGAACTGCTTATAACATTCCATTTTTCTAGTGTTGATTATCTTCAACTATTTCAAACTATTTTCTAAATTAGATTCTTATTTTTCTGTTTGTTTTTGTAAGTTAGTAGAGTTAATTTTACATAAACAACAAAGAAATTGAAATTGTAGAAATTGGACTTATAACTCTTACTGCATTTGATTATTTCTTATCTTCCTAGTGGGACTGTAAATTTGTAGCAGACAGATATTATGTATTGTACCTGGTTTCCCTCCTTTTACTTGATGGTAAATATACAGAGTTCATTTTCTATCTCTTGGTTACTACACTTAAAAGTCTTTTAGAGATCTTTGATCATTTTTTTCCTCTCGTAGACATTGGGCATTGAATACTATTTCTTTTTTAGACTTTCTTTTAACTTCCCCAATGCTATATTATCCTTCTATCTCTTTGAAATCTTCTATCTTCTTCTTTGGCTCCCTTTTCTGTTTCCATTCCCTAAATTTCGGTGCTCTAGTTCTCAAACTCATCACACATCTAAGAAGGGTATCTCCTTTGTGTGGTACTTTATTGATGCTGTAGTGAAAACAAAATGAAGAAGACATGACTTTGACTCCTGGAGTTTATGACATGGTGAGGAAGTAGTTCATGTCCTTGTACAAAGTCAAATTCAAACAACCTAGTATTGCCCCATATGGACCCTTTTCTAGCTAAAATTTTAGCACTTAATTACTCTTTAGTGAAATGGTTTTGTTTATGCTGTTGGCTTTTTATTTGCCTAGATGGATGCTCAGTCTTGTCTATCTTTTCAAACACTGTCTCTAGAGTTTATTTGATCTATCCATAGAAAACAGATAGTCATGAAGGTGGAGAGTCTTCTAACTAGATCCAGGGCACCAGGAGGCATTGATCTGGGGGTAGATGCCCAAGAGAGGGAACAGAGTCTGGAAACCCTGGTGACCAGTCCACTCCTGGTCACTGAATGGATTTAACCAACTTATTTATCTTCACCAGAAATAATTCTCAATTCAAATAGTTGTGAGAGTGAAGTGAGATAATATACATTCTTTTTCCAACTTGAGTCATATTTTTGTTCAGTTCTGAAAAATTCTCAAATACTATTTTATTTTATTTGAAATTTCTTTTAGAGAAATATTAAGGGTTTTTTATTTAATATTTTTCTAATATTCAAAATTTTTATGATTTTATTTATTTTTAAATTTATTTATTTTAATTGAAGGCCAATTTACAATATTGTATTGGTTTTGCCATACATCAACATGAATCCACCACAGGTGCACACGTGTTCCCCATCCTGAACCCCCCTCCCACCTCCCTCCCCATACCATCCCTCTGGGTCATCCCAGTGCACCAGCCCCAAGCATCCTGTATCCTGCATCGAACCTGAACTGGTGATTCGTTTCTTATATGATATTATCCATGTTTCAATGCCATTCTCCTAAATCATCCCACCCTCTCCCTCTCCCACACAGTCCAAAAGACTGTTCTATACATCTGTGTCTCTTTTGCTGTCTTGCATACAGGGTTATCATTACCATCTTTCTAAATTCCATATATATGCATTAGTATACTGTATTGGTCCATTCTGAAGGATATCAGCCCTGGGATTTCTTTGGAAGGAATGATGCTAAAGCTGAAACTCCAGTACTTTGGCCACCTCATGTGAAGAGTTGACTCATTGGAAAAGACTCTGATGCTGGGAGGGATTGGGGGCAGGAGGAGAAGGGGACGACAGAGGATGAGATGGCTGGATGGCATCACTGACTCGATGGACGTGAGTGTGGGTGAACTCTGGGAGTTGGTGATGGACAGGGAGGCCTGGTGTGCTGCGATTCATGGGGTCGCAGAGAGTCGGACACGACTGAACGACTGAACTGAACTGAACTGATACTGTATTGGTGTTTTTCTTTCTGGCTTACTTCACTCTGTATAATAGGCTCCAGTTTCATCCACCTCATTAGAACTGATTCAAATGTATTCTTTTTTTTTTTTCATGACCAACTGAAGTTTATCCCAGAAATGCAGGCATTAATATCAGTTTAACAGTCAATTAATTTCATTAACACATTCACAGAATAAGAGAGAAAAATCATGTGATGATAAATAGATGAGAAAAGATATTTGACAAAATTTAACACCAATTCTTAATAGAAAAAAGGGGGAAACTGAAGACAAATGAAATTTTCTCAATCTGATTATGTGGAGATAAACACTAAGTTCATGGATCCAAAAGGCAATAGAGTCAGGTATCCATACCTTCAAGTTGATATATAAACAAAAAGCTATCCCAGTCAAAATTCTAGCTAACAAGTTGATTCTAAAATGTATATGAAAAGCAAAAGTCCTACAATGACCAAAATAAACAATCTCAAAAAAAAGGAAGAAAAGTTGAAATATTTACACTACCTGAATTAAAGACTCACTAAAAAGCCACTTTAATCAAAACAAGGCAGTATTGACATCAGACAAATAGATCAATGAAACAAAATAGAGAGCTCAGTAATAGATTCATACATATAGAACCAACTCATTTTTTACTCATTTTTACTAGGTATCAACCAAGTCAATTCAATGAGAAAAGTTTTTTCAACAAATGGTGCTGAAACACTGGAAATCCGTGGGGGCGGGGTGGGGTGGGGGGGGGGGTGGGGAATGAGTATATAAAGAACCCTTACAAATTAACAAAACACACAAACAACCCAAATAAGCTGGGCAAAAGACTTGAATAAATATTCCATAAAAGTAAATATACAAATGTGAAATAAGTGGGAAAAAAAGCTTAATAGCATTTTTCATAAGAGAAATATAAAATTAAAGCCACACTAGGACCCTGACAGCCTTCACAAAAATCAACTTGAAAGGTTGTTGAATCATGCGAATACACCAGGATTCTTGGCCCCCGGAGGAGAAGAATTCAATCCGGGGCCAGAGACCCTGGATTGATCGCTTGATCGCTTAGAGCTTTTGTGTAATAAAGTTTTATTAAAGCATAAAAGACATAGAGAAAGCTTCTGACATAGGCATCAGAAGGGGGCAGAAAGAGTACCCACTTGCTAGTGTTAACAATGAAGTTATATATTCCAAAGACTGTCTGGAGGTTGTAAAGACCTCATCAGACCTACAAATGTATTCTTTTTAATGGCTGAGTAATACTCCATTGTGTATATGTACCACAGCTTTTTTATCCCATTCATCTGCTGATGGACATTTTTAATATCTTTTCATATATCTATGGAAAGATATCTATATATCTTTTCATATATCTATGGAAAGATATCTATATATCTTTTCATATATCATATTCTACCAGAATGTGTGGCATTCTGGTAATTTCTTCCTATCAACCTAATTTAGACCCTACTCCTCTCTTTAACTATGTGTGGTCTATCTACAAGCTATCTGTTGTCATTTTTGTTTCAATGACTATATTTTTACTTTCAGGATTTTTAGTTGGTCCTTTCATTATCTCCCACTTCTGTCTTATGGTTCAATTGTTCGTTTTATATCTTTAGACATTTTAAACCTCTTTCATTTAAAATCTCTATCAACACAGTTTAGCTGTGAGAGTCAGATCATTTCACAAATATCAGGGGCTGCTTTTTTTAAATCTTAGTCAAAAATTATAGTAGAATTTAAGCTGAGACTGCTACTGTTACACTGATCCTTTTATAAAACCAGAGTTATAACTTCAGTGGTGAGAAAATGATTCTTTGTAATCTCATGTATTTTTAGGTGAATAAATAATAACAATAAAATGCTCATGGTTTTTTGTTTAGCTACACCAGTTACAGAATATACTTTGCCATGACAAAATAAATAATTCTTAATACTTTCTTGTAAGGGATTGCCAGGCCTTTATAAGTATTTATTACTTGGGGATTCAAGTACCTTAGCATATTCAAAAGCAGAGACATTACTTTGCCAACAAAGGTTCGTCTAGTCAAGGCTATGGTTTTTCCTGTGGTCATGTATGGATGTGAGAGTTGGACTGTGAAGAAGGCTGAGCACCGAAGAATTGATGCTTTTGAACTGTGGTGCTGGAGAAGACTCTTGAGAGTCCCTTGGACTGCAAGGAGATCCAACCGGTCCATTCTGAAGGAGATTAACCCTGGGATTTCTTTGGAAGGACTGATGCTGAAGCTGAAACTCCAGTATTTGGCCACCTGATGCGAAGAGTTGACTCATTGGAAAAGACTCGGATGCTGGGAGGGACTGGGGGCAGGAGGAGAAGGGGACGACAGAGGATGAGATGGCTGGATGGCATCACTGACTCAATGGACGTGAGTCTGAGTAAACTCTGGGAGTTGGTGATGGACAGGGAGGCCTGGCGTGTTGCAATTCATGGGGTCGCAGAGAGTCGGACACAACTGAGCAACTGATCTGATCTGATCTGACTCTATTTTACAATCAAATTAAGTGACTCCTACCACAAACTGATGGGAAGATAAATCTTAACATTTTATGTGATCTAAGGCAATGGCACCCCACTCCAGTACTCTTGCCTGGAAAATCCCATGGATGGAGGAGCCTGGAAGGCTGCAGTCCATGGGGTCGCTGAGGGTCAGACACGACTGAGTGACTTCATTTTCACTTTCATGCATTGGAGAAGGAAATGGCAACCCACTCCAGTGTTCTTGCCTGGAGAATCCCAGAGATGGGGGAGCCTGGTGGGCTGCCATCTATGGGATTGCACAGAGTTGGGCACAACTGAAGCAACTTAGCAGCAGCAGTCCTAAAATAGTCTTGCTAACAAGTAACACATATTACCAGCTCCTGAGTGGTGTGTGTGTATTAGTTTATAACTTTTTCCAGGAATTAAGAAAGTGTTGAATTCAGTTTAGTCACTTCTACTACTTACCTGGTGGAAATCATTACCTTTGAAAGGCAATATTACACCAAAGAAGGCTCAAGCATAATTTATTATTCTCACATCATCTTGTAACAAAAATAAAGACAGGAAAACTATCATTATCTTCATTTTTCTAGGTAGTAATTTATAATTGTATGTGTTGAAAGAATAAATTTTCCTTTATCCAATATAACCAATTATCTGTGATTAATAAAATTTTAATATATATCATGCTATCTATGGATAAATGATTTGTGAAAATATAAAATAAAATGCAGAAAATAGTAAAATGGCCTTTAACATGATTTCTTCTTTCTCTGGATATTTAGAAGGTATTTTTTGGTAATGCAAGATGTCATTGGCATCCTCAAGAAAAATAATTTTTACTGAATATGTGTTGTAGAAGCAAGGTGGATAGATTTTTGATGGTTAGGCTAACAGATAGCCCTACTTTAATTTTGTCACAATAATTTCTTATATTTCATTATTTCTTCATCTCTGCAGAAAGCTCACAATTACTGTAAAGAAATTTCCAGGGAAGAATGTTCCTTCCAGGAAGTCAGTATTTTCATGGGGAAGAAAGTAGCCACACTGTGCAGTGTTGTTGGTAGGTTGGAGTGCAGACCACTCTCTGTGCCGACTCCACTCCAGGGATGTGCTTGATGGAGTTTTTCATACATAGGATGGATCCAGTTAAATGATACACTCATAAAAATCTTATATGGAAGCAAATTCTAGCCAATGCAGTACTGGTAAATGTCTAAAGGCCACCAGAAGGGGGAAAAACAAGGTTCTGATTGGTAGGTTTGATGACTGTTTATGTGTGTGCATGCTGAGTTGTGTTTGACTGTTTGTGACCTTATGGACTGTAGCCCTCCTGGCTCTGCTGTCCATGGAATTTTCCAGGCAAGAATACTAAAGTGGATCCTACTCAAGGGGATCTTCTCAACCCAGGGATTGAACCTGCATCTCCTGGACTGGTAGGTGGATTCATAACCATCTGGGAACTGTGGTGGAAATTCTCTCACAACAGCTAGTTTCAGCCACCAATGCTTTAACAATCAGTTTTCAAAATTCCTGAAAATTTAGTATTTGACTCTAGCAAGTCAGTACAAGCCAGCTCCAACACTCCCCTGAAATTATTCCCTGTGTAAGTGTAGTACAGAAAAAAAATAAAACAACTTGATTTTGAATGATTCCTTCAATTAACAGGAAATCACTTGAAAATAAAGACTAAATTTTGTACCCAGAAAGCTATATCCTCACAAAAGGACAAAGATGAAAGAAAAAAAAGAAATCAGCAACAAGGATATGGGTCTTCCTTGGTTCATAGTGGCTTATGTGGTTTGTTTTATTGCTTTTATTGGACTTTATTTTGAGAGAGTATGAGTGTTTGTTTGTTGTGAATCAGTCTTTTTTTTTTTTTTTTTAATACCTAAAAGAAAATTCTGTCTGCTTCAACAGGGGTAAATCAACAGAAGTCAAGAGAATCACTATCATTCCTTTCTATCTCCTTAACTCTAATGGCTCGGAGACTGACAAAAAGATGTTTCTGCCAATAATTAATTGACCTAAAAATATAAAGAAGTTTAAAAAAATTATATGACACTGTTTGAATTATGACAATTAAATTTATTTTTGTCAGCAACATGTTCTGTGCTGGCCGGGTGCCAGAGGAGGATCTGAAGAGGACAGTGATGGCTTGTGCAGGCTCCATCCAGACCACTGTGAACGCGCTGTCATCAGATGTTCTGGGCCGCTGCCAGGTCTTTGAAGAGACTCAGATCAGAGGCGAAAGGTACAATTTCTTCACTGGCTGCCCCAAGGCCAAGACATGCACTATCATCCTCCATGGTGGTGCAGAGCAATTTATGGAGGAGACAGAGCAGTCCCTGCACGATGCCATCATGATTGTCAGGAGGGCCATCGAGAATGATTCAGTGGTGGCTGGTGGTAGCGCCATCGAGACGGAGCTCTCCAAGTACCTGCGAGATTACTCAAGAACCATTCCAGGAAAACAGCAGCTCCTGGTTGGGGCCTATGCCAAGGCCTTGGAAATTGTTCCACGCCAGCTCTGTGACAATGCTGGCTTTGATGCCACAAACATCCTCAACAAGCTCTGGGCTTGGCACGCCCAGCGTGGCATGTGGTACGGGGTGGACAGCAACACTGAGGACATTGCTGACAACTTTGAGGCCTCTGTGTGGCAGCCAGCGATGGTGCGGATCAACGCCCCGACTGCCGCCTCCGAGGCTGCGTACCTCATCGTGTCTGTCGATGAGACCATCAAGAACCCTCGCTCAACAGTGTGTGCTTCCCCAGCCGCTGGCCGGGGGCCGAGGTCGCGGCCGCCTTCACTGAGAGGTTCCCAGCCCTCACACGAGTGCCCGGCAGGCTATGCTTACTCTGTCTTGGTCAGATATTAAAAGGAAGGGGTGGTATTTGGCCCACTCTGTTCTCACTGGAGGTTATTTAAATAAAGCTTAAAAAAACCTAAAAAATAAATAAATAAAATAAATTTATTTTTAAAAAATATCAGAGAATGTAAGAAATCCACTTCCTATTTGTATGGCATTCTATCTCTCGTTTAAATTCTTGCAAGTTCAATTACAGAATAGTTCTAATAGTTCTATAATTTTACCAATATTTCTATTGTTAGGAACACTATTTTAGTAGCATTCATTAAAGTGTCAAGACAATGATTTACTCATAATTTTACCATTGTAGTGACATAGTACATATTTCTTTCTTGATGTTCTAAATACATATTTTTATATTGCTAAATATCATTAGTGTTAGATCACTGAACTTTTTTTCTTATTGTTAGTTTTCATAATATTATCAAGGCTCACAGCTATAAATGACATTGAGCCAATATGTATTATTTGGTCACTTATGATTTAGTTTTACTATTATAGATATACTGTAATGAATATTTTCCCAGATGGTATAGATTTTTAAGTAATTTATTTTAATTTACCAAATGGGATTATTTAGACTAGAGCTTGAACTCCTTATTGCCAAATTCAGACTTAAATTGAAGAAAGTAGGGAAAACCACTAGACCATTCAGGTATGATCTAAATCAAATCCCTTATGATTATACAGTGGAAGTGAGAAATAGATTTAAGGGCCCAGATCTGATAGATAGAGTGCCTGATGAACTATGGACTGAGGTTCATGACATTGTACAGGAGACAGGGATCAAGACCATCCCCATGGAAAAGAAATGCAAAAAAGCAAAATGACTGTCTGGGGAGGCCTTACAAATAGCTGTGAAAAGAAGAGAAGCAAAAAGCAAAGGAGAAAAGGAAAGATATAAGCATCTGAATGCAGAGTTCCAAAGAATAGCAAGAAGAGATAAGAAGGCCTTCCCTCAGTGATCAATGCAAAGAAATAGAGGAAAACAACAGAATGGGAAAGACTAGAGATCTCTTCAAGAAAATCAGAGATACCAAGGGATCATTTCATGCAAAGATGGGCTCGATAAAGGACAGAAATGGTATGGACCTAACAGAAACAGAAGATATTAAGAAGAGATGGCAAGAATACACAGAACTGTACAAAAAAGATCTTCATGACCCATATAATCATGATGGTGTGATCACTGACCTAAAGGCAGACATCCTGGAATGTGAAGTCAAGTGGGCCTTAGAAAGCATCACTACGAACAAAGCTAGTGGAGGTGATGGAATTCCAGTTGAGCTATTCTAAACCCTGAAAGATGATGCTGTGAAAGTGCTGCACTCAATATGCCAGCAAATTTGGAAAACTCAGCAGTGGCCACAGGACTGGAAAAGGTCCATTTTCATTCCAATCCCAAAGAAAGGCAATGCCAAAGAATGCTCAAACTACCACACAATTGCACTCATCTCACACTCTAGTAAAGTAATGCTCAAAATTCTCCAAACCAGGCTTCAGCAATATGTGAACTGTGAACTTCCAGATGTTCAAGCTGGTTTTAGAAAAGGCAGAGGAACCAGAGATCAAATTGCCAACATCAGCTGGATCATGGAAAAAGCAAGAGAGTTCCAGAAAAACATCTATTTCTGCTTTATTGACTATGCCAAAGCCTTTGACTGTGAGGATCACAATCACCTGTGGAAAATTCTGAAAGAGATGGGAATACCAGACCACCTGATCTGCCTCTTGAGAAATCTGTATGCAGGTCAGGAAGCAACAGTTAGAACTGGACATAGAACAACAGACTGGTTCCAAATAGGAAAAGGAGTACGTTAAGGCTGTATATTGTCACACTGCTTATTTAACTTCTATGCAGAGTACATCATGAGAAAGGCTGGGCTGGAAGAAACACAAGCTGGAATCAAGATTGCCAGGAGAAATATCAATAACCTCAGATATGCAGATGACACCACCCTTATGGCAGAAAGTGAAGAGGAACTCAAAAGCCTCTTGATGAAAGTGAAAGTGGAGAGTGAAAAAGTTGGCTTAAAGCTCAACATTCAGAAAACGAAGATCATGGCATCTGGTCCCATCACTTCATGTGAAATAGATGGGGAAACAGTGGAAACAGTGTCAGACTTTATTTTTTTGGGCTCCCAAATCACTGCAGATGGTGACTGCAGCCATGAAATTAAAAGACGCTTACTCCTTGGAAGGAAAGTTATGACCAACCTAGATAGCATATTCAAAAGCAGAGACATTACTTTACCAACAAAGGTTCGTCTAGTCAAGGCTATGGTTTTTCCTGTGGTCATGTATGGATATGACAGTTGGACTGTGAAGAAGGCTGAGCACCAAAGATTTGATGCTTTTGAACTGTGGTGTTGGAAATGACTCTTGAGAGTCCCTTGGACTACAAGGAGATCCAACCAGTCCATTCTAAAGGAGATCAGCCCTGGGATTTCTTTGGAAGGAATGATGCTAAAGCTGAAACTCCAGTACTTTGGCCACCTCATGTGAAGAGTTGACTCATTGGAAAAGACTCTGATGCTGGGAGGGATTGGGGGCAGGAGGAGAAGGGTACGACAGAGGATGAGATGGCTGGATGGCATCACTGACTCGATGGACGTGAGTCTGAGTGAACTCCAGGAGTTTGTGATGGACAGGGAGGCCTGGCGTGCTGCGATTCATGGGGTCGCAAAGAGTCGGACACGACTGAGCGACTGAACTGAACTGAACTTGTCATCGTATGATGAAATCATTCAATGGCATCTGTTTGTCAGCACTTAGGTAACAGTACAGATAGTTTTATCAAGTTCTCAGAATCATATTTCTCTGGAAAAATAAAATAAATATTTTTTTCAAGAGGCATTATCCCTTATGTAAGTTTCTTCCTCAAAAGCAATATTCTTCTATAGTTCATGGAAACTTATAATCTTAGTTAAAATGTTAAACATTTAAATTAAAATAATACCCCAATAAAAATTTCAGAAATGTCTCTGAACATTTTTCCATTTTGAATAACATTAATAATGTTAGCAATGTGTATAAAAACTTAATATATTAGCCCTTTCCCTTTAATTTTCACCATATTAGATGAGTAGTAATATTAGCCTGCAATTTCAGATGAGAAGTATGAGGCACAGAGCAGTTTGTTAACACAGTCCAGTGTTCCTGCTAGCTGCTGACAGAAATAAGATTTCATCAGGGTCCTCCCTTACACGAGGGCTTTACCAATCCATGTCATTTAACCCCATAGCTATATAATGAAACAATCTCAGGAAATTTACTGCTAGACTTTGGCTGTATTTTCAAAAAGCTCTACGTCAAAGATCATAAATGTGAGTGATATGTGGAGATGTTATTCTTTGTAAAATTTTTGTTGATGGGCTTATTATTGTTTTATACTTAGGAACGTTTGGGAAGTCCTAGCTGTGTCCTGTTCTACTAGAATGCCAGCAAAACACTGCTATAGATGAGTGTTATGACAGTGGTATCATAACTGTGATATGTGAACAGGGATCATAACTATGGTCCCTGGGTGGTATCCCAGGGGATCACAGCTCGTGGGTGTGTTAGCAAAGATCTTTCTGTTTGAAGGATTCTAGTTTCACCTAGTAAGCATCTACCCTCTAAATAATTTACTAGATTTCTCTTCTGAACAGTCCCAATGTCGCCTGTGTAAAGACATGAAAGATACAATGAGTCATTCCTAAGAACTAAGCTTGGGGAAACACTGCTTTATTCAAAATCGATATTGGACAATGGCACAATTGTCTTTTTATGACTGCATCCACATCTCTTTAGAAATTTCATGAAGGAGGTGATTTCCTTAAAAATACAGTTTTTACCATTTAAAGAACGTAGATTAGTTTCTATATAAAATCTTTGGAGCATATGTTGACTTTATATTAATAACTAAGTCTTTGCTTAGTTTCATTGAGTTAGACAAGCCTGTGGTCCATGTGATCAGATTGGTTAGTTTTCTGTGATTATGGTTTCAGTGTGTCTGCTCTCTGATGCCCTCTCGCAACACCTACCATCTTACTTGGGTTTCTCTTACCCTGGACGTGGGGTATCTCTTCGCGGCTGCTCCAGCAAAGCACAGCCACTGCTCCTTACCTTGGATGAGGGGTATCTCCTCATGGGCGCCCCTCCTGACCTTGAACATGGAGTAGCTCCTCTCTGCCCCTTGCACCCATGCAGCCGCCGCTTCTTGGACATGGGGTAGCTCCTCTTGGCCGCCGCCCCTGACCTCGGACCTGGGGTAGCTCCTCTCCGCTGCTCCTGCGCCATCACAGCCTGGCGCACTTCTCAAACTATGGCACAATTGCACTCTTCTCACACGCTAGTAAAGTAATGCTCAAAATTCTTCAAGCCAGGCTTCAGCAATACGTGAACCGTGAATTTCCAGATGTTCAAGCTGATTTTAGAAAAGGCAGAGGAACCAGATATCAAATTGCCAATATCCGCTGGATCATGGAAAAAGCAAGAGAGTTCCAGAAAAGCATCTATTTCTGCTTTATTGACTATGCCAAAGCCTTTGACTGTGTGGATCACAATAAACTGTGGAAAATTCTGAAAGAGATGGGAATACCAGACCACCTGACCTGCCTCCTGAGAAACCTATATGCAGGTCAGGAAGCAACAGTTAGAACTGGACATGGAACAACAGACTGGTTCCAAATAGGAAAAGGAGTACGTTAAGGCTGTATATCGTCATGCTGCTTATTTAACTTATATGCAGAGTACATCATAGGAAACGCTGGGCTGGAAGAAGCACAAGCTGGAATCAAGATTGCTGGGAGAAATATCAATAACCTCAGATATGCAGATGACACCACTCTTATGGCAGAAAGTGAAGAGGAACTCAAAAGCCTCTTGATGAAAGTGACAGAGGAGAGTGAAAAAGTCGGCTTAAAGCTCAACATTCAGAAAATGAAGATCATGGCAACTGGCCCCATCACTTAATGGGAAATAGATGGGGAAACAGTGGAAACAGTGGCTGACTTTATTTTTGGGGGGGCTCCAAAATCACTGCAGATGGTGATTGCAGCCATGAAATTAAAAGACGCTTACTCCTTGGAAGGAAAGTTATGACCAACCTAGAGAGCATATTCAAAAGCAGAGACATTACTTTGCCAACAAAGGTCCATCTGGTCAAGGCTATGGTTTTTCCAGTGGTCATGTATGGATGTGAGAGTTGGACTGTGAAGAAAGCTGAGCACTGAAGAGTTGATGCTTTTGAACTGCAGTCTTGGAATAGACTCTTGAGAGTCCCTTGGACTGCAAGGAGATCCAACCAGTCCATCCTGAAGGAAATCAGTCCTGAATATGTATTGCAATGACTGATGCTGAAGCTGAAAGTCCAATACTTTGGCCACCTGATGTGAAGAACTGACTCGTTTGGAAAGACCCCGATGTTGGGAAAGATTGAAGATGGGAGGGGAAGGGCCTGACATAGGATGAGATGGTTGGATGACATCACTGACTCGATGGATATGGGTTTGGGTAAACTCCAGGAGTTGGTGATTGACAGGGAAGCCTGGCTTGCTGCAGTCCACGGGGTTGCAAAGAGATGGGCACAACTGAGTAACTGAACTGAACTGAATTGAAGGTTAAACCAAAAATGACGCATCTTATATCATGATATTCTCTTCTTATATCAACCTACTGCAAAGCCAGTTGTCCTTGTGTGGCACCTGTTGAGATATTTTTGTCTGTACTATACAGACTGTATAATGCATACACATAGTTCTTTGTTCTGTGTAATGCTCTATAGTATATATATGTAGAAATTTTATTTCTTATTGCATAAAAGTTAAAAATGAGACACTTTTTGTTGTGTTTTTAGAAGACAGTGAAGTTAATTTGTCTTCTGAGGCATCTTGAAAAGTAAAGTTTGTGAACTAATTTTAGATGGTTTAATAATAATGAAGCAATGCAAAAATATAATAGATAATAAAGGTTGCATAGAAATCTGACAAGGGAAAATTCCTTTTTGCAACTTTAGAAGGAGGAAAAAGGACAAAGCAAAGTTAAAAATAAGCCAAACATAAGAGACAAGATGAAGATTTAAAGAAGGTAGATTCAACGTATAATAATTTTGAATACAATGTCATTCCCAAATTACTTCATTGTATATTTTTAAAAGCACGTTTATTAAAATCTAACTTCCATATTATTCTATTGATTCTTTTGGGTACCAATGATTGAAGAATAATATATGGAGTATTAGAATACAGTTCACTACACTAACAGTGTTTACAACTGAGCTATTTGTTCCCGTGTCTGGATCCCTCTTGTTTCCCCCCACCCTCCACATGGGCTCCTTTTGTACGTTAAAAAAAGTGGTTTACTTAGCTAAATATCTGTTAAATATTTTGGTTAATGTATAGTAGGTTTTCAGTAAATATTTTGATGATGAATGTTCATATCAATAAAAACTTTCTGAAAAAATGACAATTGTGAATTAGATGGTAAAGAATCCACCTACAATCACGAGTCCTGGATTCGATCCCTAGGTTGGGACGATCTCCTGGAGGAGGGAACTGCTACCCACTCCAGTATTCTTGCCTGGAGAATTCCATGGACAGAGGAACCCGGTAGGCTACAGTCCTTGGGGTTGCAAAGAATTGGACACAACTGAGCGACTTTCACTTTTACTTTCAGATAAAACAGAAGAGGTATACTAAGACATTTTCCAAAATGTGGGCAAGCTTTCCTGGATCAGTAGTTTTGATGCTGTACAACTTCCCAAGAGACAGTCGTCAGCTAGCCATAAATCCCTTTAGAATCCTTTAGAGTTCCTTCAGAAGATAACCCCTTTTTGAATAGAGAAAAACTTAAAATCTTTGGAAAACTATTCATCCTAGTTTTAGATCCCACTTACTTGAGCTGCTGATTTTTATGTACACATTTCAATTATGTCTTACTGTATTACTTGTTAATGTTCACATCTGTGAGAGTGTTATTCTATATGTATGTATGTGGTGGTCATTGTAAACAGATTATCTCAAATTCTGTTTGAAATTGGGTGAAGTAATTTCTAAAAAATAAGCATATGTTATAAAGCGTACTGAGATTTATAAGAATCCATATTTTCCATCAGGTTAATGGCAATTGTAGTACCATATTATTTTAAAGACTAAAAGATTCTTCTCTATTTTGAAAGGATTCAATGCCAAAAATGTGTGCTGCAGTCCATGGGGTCACAAAGGGTTGGACACGACTGAGTGACTGAACAACAACAACAGCAATAACAATGCCAAAAAGAATCAGTATCATCAAAACATGTATTCAGTTCAGTTCAGTTCAGTGGCTCAGTCGTGTCCGACTCTTTGCGACCCCATGAATCCCAGCACGCCAGGCCTCCCTGTCCATCACCAACTTCCGGAGTTCACTCAGACTCACGTCCTTCGAGTCAGCCATCCAGCCATCTCATCCTCTGTCATCCCCTTTTCCTCCTGCCCCCAATCCCTCCCAGCATCAGAGTCTTTTCCAATGAGTCAACTCTTTGCACGAGGTGGCCAAAGTACTGGAGTTTCAGCTTTAGCATCATTCCTTCCAAAGAAATCCCAGGGCTGATCTCCTTCAGAATGGACTGGTTGGATCTCCTTGCAGTCCAAGGGATTCTCAAGAGTCTTCTCCAACACCACATGTATTGGTCTGTGGCAAAGGCAGCCAGAGTTGTTCGTTTCTTTCCTTTTTTGTTTTTATATATTGCAAATGTACTTTCAATTATGCATAGAAGAGTGGGTAGGGTACAGCCCTTGCTTCCTGTGTCTATATAAGGCATGTAACTCTTGAGCTTTGGAATGGGAATAAATAGGGCAAACTTTGTGTCTGATAGAATGTTCAGTTGCCAAAATCATTTTCTGCATAATTTCTGATATTGTATGGTATTACCTCTGTGGGCTTAATTACTGGATTTTTCTTTGCATGGTATGGGACTAAAGATGAATAGTTTAAATGAGAAAACCTGCAACCTATGTTGTTCTTTCAAGTTTAAGATTTCAAAGATCCTTGAGAGAAGTAAAAGTTCCCCAGTGATTCTAGCTGAGAAACTATTCTTATTCAAACTTCCTTCCACTCATTACCTCTTATCCTTTATTTATTTATTTTTTACCAATCTAATACAAAGCCATTTCTCTTGAATAAAATACCTTAGTTTTCAACAACAGCAACAAAAAAAAATTAACTTTCTTTCCTTTGTACTCCCAAATGGAAACTGAACCCGCCATCAGAGTTAATCTTTCACCCATTAATAATCCATGTATCTTTTTTCCCTTCTAACAGAATCAGTCCTCTGCTTGGTTGAATTTAAAGTGAGAATTTTAAACAGTTTCTAGGAAGTAATGTATTTTGTACTAAATAAGGCCAATTGGGGCAACATTGTTTTAATGCAGTTCTATAAGTCTCCTGTCAAAAAGTTATATTTTATCAGAGTAGCCCCAAGAAATTCACATACTCATTTATTATTTGTCTTTAGTTCAGACTGAGTTCCTTTAAACAAAAAGCTCTACTTTTTCCTACATAATATTAGAGATCTATTTACTACACATAAGGCAAAGTATATGGTTGTTTATTTTCATTATTAATCATTTTGTTGAAAATTATACCTCGATTTCCTCATTTATAAACAAAACTGGGTTTCTTGCATTGAATGATTTTTAAGTGCTCTTTCAGTCTAAAATTATTCTACGTACTATGTGGGTAGTTAAAGACCACTGTGAAAAGGAGTCTTCTTAGGAAATTAAAAAAGCAAGACAAGATGTTTTTAAGTTTTAAGTGCTAGAAATAAATTGAGTGGAAAATCTTAGAGACACTAAAGCATGTATGTGGAAGGGAAAGGGACAGAAGAGAGGGATGCTGGCTTTATTAGATAATGCTCGAATGCTACCCAGTGCTAAATCCCTTCTGCACTAACAGACAGCAATGTTCTTGAAACACTCTGCTGTCTTCAGCTGTGAATATTTGCAATGTTGTTGACTCTACACATCAGAGGACACTCAATCTCCCTTTTCTAGCTTTGTCTTCCACAATTTCCTAAACTCAGTGCTCTAGCAGCCCCAGGTAGCATCCTGTTCTAATTGTATATTCCGCAGCACAGCTCAGTTTACATCAAGCTGTTCCTTTGTTTGAAATTTGTACTCACTCTGTCCCACCTTTCAGGTTACTAGCCATCAGTCAGTCCTGGCTAAAATGCCATCTCCTTCATAAAGCCTGGCATGATGTCATTCCTCTCTCCAGTCTAATTCATATGGTTTTACTTCATGATTATTTGTGCCTTGTTTTTATACCCCTTTGTAAAATTCAAGCTTTTATTTCCCTGGGACTGTTGGACTCTGTGAGAGAGGGAGAGGGTGGGAAGATTTGGGAGAATGGCATTGAAACATGTAAAATATCATGTATGAAACAAGTTGCCAGTCCAGGTTCGATGCACGATACTGGATGCTTGGGGCTGGTGCACTGGGATGACCCAGAGGGATGGAATGGGGAGGGAGGAGGGAGGAGGGTTCAGGATGGGGAACACATGTATACCTGTGGCGGATTCATTTTGATATTTGGCAAAACTAATACAATTATGTAAAGTTTAAAAATAAAATAAAATTAAAAAAAAAAGTGTATCTTACTCATTTTTGTCTTCTCTCTCCTCCCTTGCTTTATAGCTCCTAATAGCAAGCAGATAGATTAAAGATTTGTTCAGAGAATATATGTCCTTCAGATCTTCTCTTCTTTAATGATTCCCACCCCCACCCCTGCATTTTATAGGTATGAGAGATCACAGCAGGGCAGATTGCATCTAATAGGTGGTGATGGAGTGAATGGCCGTTATTTTAACAAGTTCTAGAACTAACCATATTTTCTCTAGATAGAATGTACATTTTCCAGTTAATGTTATGGCTTACAAATCTTTTCATATAGACAATAAGTTTTACTTTCTAGATTTTATGATATGACTTTTGACATATCATTTAAAGATTGTGCTATTTATAGATGTGACTTCAAAAATTTTTGATTTTGCACACCATATACACTGAAAATTAAAAAAAAAAAAGATTTCCAAAAGGTGACCTAGATCTAACGTTATACATATATTTTATTGACAGGTTTTGTTAAAGTGTCCCTTCAGAAGTCTTAATAATGGTGGGTGAAAGTTCCCATTTCCTTACCTATTACCAACTCCGGTTATTAGCAGCCTTCAAACTTTTTGCAATCTGGTGGAGAAGACATAGTGTCTCATTGTGGAGTCACTAAGCAGATGTCTAACTACTTACAATAATTATTTCTTTTTCTGAGTTGTTCCTGTTCTGAATCTCCTCTTGTAATTGGCCTTTTTTCTTCTCGATTTTAAGATTATCTACTATCGATGAATAATCTGTGGATATCTTTTTTTGTTACATGTGTTGTACATATCTCTCCCCATTTTTCTCCTTTAATTTTGTTTGTAATGTTTTTTAAAGCATGAGAGTTTCATATTATTATGTACTAAAATTTGTCAATATTTTACTTATGACTTTTGCCATGAATCTTCCGTTAGATAAGAGATTAGACTAGTGTTTTTCACTGCTTTCATCTAATTATTTTAGAGCATAAAAATATTTAGCTCATTATTCTGCCTAGAATTCACTTTTACAGACAGTGTGGCTGTATGATCTACATTGCACATGTATGTGTATGTGACCTCCAACAGTCCCAATTCTGTTACTGAAGTTCACTTATTTAAAATAACAGCTTTATCCATATTTATATAAAGTTCCATATATCCTTGGGTCTGTTTCTGTGCTTTCAATTCTGTTACATTGATATATTTGTCTGTTCTTATATCAACATCACACCTTAACTTTTTCCAATAACTTTTGATACTTTTTAAAATGATAGGACAAATCATTCCTTGTAGTTCTTACAAAATAAAATTGATAGTCTCTTTTACTTTTTTCAAGTGAAATTTGACGTCATCTTGTCAAGTTCTGTTTTAAAAATCCCATGGAGGTTTTCATTTGAAGAAAAAATTCAGAGAAGACTGATACATTCATCAGGTTGAATGTTTTCACCCACAATCATAATATGTCTTTCTTTGTATTCAACACTTTGAAATTTCCCAATGAAATTTTATAATTTTCCTCTTAAAAGTCTTGGATATTTCTGGCTTTCATCATTTCTATGTATGTTTCATCATTTCTATGTATTTCACTTAATTTTACTATTATAAATTGGGTTTTCCCTTTTATTGTTTTTTCAATTAAATGTTGCCATTTTATTGGATAATTATAGCTTTTCATCAGTTCATTTTGTACCTAGTTACATTATTCTTATTTATTATGATTATCTTGGTCAGTTTACTTGGATTTTAGGTAGGCATTTAAAATGGTTACCAGCTATGTAAATTTGGACTATTTTTTCATAATTTAAATTTTATTTATATTTATATTCTTATTGTGTTTTTTGCAGTTCCAGAGAAACAAAGCTAATGATAGTAATAATGGGCATCCTTAATCTTTCCTTAACTTTAATAAAATTCTTCTAATTTCTCTAAGTAGTTATATTGTTTATAATTAGATTTTGCTGTAAAACCTTTATCAAATTAAGGAAATACATTTTTTTGAGTTGGGAATGTTGGTTGAATTTCACCAAATACTGTCTTGTCATTTAGGAGAATATCATATGCTTTTCCTTTAAAATTGACTAATGAATATAATAAATTACAGTAATAAAACATTATTAAATGTTTTATTTACAGAATAAAAATAACTTTTTTATACAAAAAAGTTATGTACAAACTTTTTTGTACAAAATAAAGCATCTTTGTACCTTTGCTTAACCTTTTCAATTCTGATGTGTTTTTCTTTTGATATATTCCTGGATTTGATGTTTTACTATATTGTGCTTAAGATTTTTGCTGCTGCACTCATAAATGAGATTTGTTTAGGGTATTTTGTTTGTGTTTGTGTGTACAATTATTGTTTAGCTTTGTGCCAGTGTTTAGTGAAACTTATAGAATGAATTAGAAGGTTTTCATAATTTTGAGTTTTGATCTGCATGTGTCTTAGCCTGGCCAAAGATTATTTGCTTCTTTATAATAAAGTCTCTCAGGGGTGCATTAGTTTATATTGCTAGTTCATCACATAATTCTATTATTTCCTTTGCTGCATATAATTATGGTCTTGTTGATGTGTAGGAATGTACTTATATTTTACAGTTAGTATATAATTAACTTGCTTTTTAATATTTCAAGACAGGTCAAATCTTAGATTACTTGTTTATAATAAAAAGTAAGGGAATTAACATTTTGGCATAATGTGCTAATTTAGTCATCATATATATTGAATTGAATTGTGATATTTACAAAAATATTATGCAAAATATGTTCAAATGATATGTAATGCCTTACCATGCCTTGTGGTGACAAGTGTTTCTGTATCCTTTTTTATTTGTTGTTTTTCTCTTTCAAGTCAAGCAGAGTGATAATTAATTTAAGCACATAGCAGTAGCTCCTTGGACTTGACTCTATTTATCTCCCTGGTCTCTATTTGAGTTGCTCTTAGTAATCAGTTGTCTGATTGTTTTAGGGGTAGCTTCCCTTGGAATAATTTATCCAGGTACTAAGACTACCACTGCAATGTGATATGATCCTCATGGATCTTTGCTTCATCATTACATTCCTTCTGCCTTTTCCTACCCATTCTCAATTAGAATCTCAAGTGGGATGTGCTAAGTGGGGCACTGCTTATTATCAAAAGAGAATCTTCTTAATTTGTGTTGAGTATCTAAGATGTAGAACCAAAATTAGTATTGATTTTTATATTAACTTAAAATGTATCTGTAATATGTATGAACTTTGAATGAAGAAAACCATTTTAATTCCTTGGAAGCTTTATAATATACTAAACACTGAAGTCTGTCTCTTAACTTGTACAAAAGTTATACAGTTATTCTTTTTCATAGGCTGAAAGTCTTGCCTTTCTCATCTTCAAAGCTGGACACTAATCCTTTCTAGATTTTTGACTGTGGATTTTGAGAAAGACAAAAATGTATGTACTTTTGAGGTTTGTGCAAAAATAAGAAGTAGACATATTAGCAGCTTAAATAAATCCAATGTCAATGCTTAATAAAAAGATGATGTTGATTTAAGTGAAAAGTGAGAGATAAAGCAACAATAGAAACATATGACTCTAAATATTATAGAGGCTATATATGGGAAGTGAGAAATGGATCTCCAAGGATTTTAGGGAGATATTTGAAACAACAGTCAACATTTGGGGAAAATACTGGTTAAATGGAATTAATATAGACCTTTTCTTTACATATCAATTAAAATGAGATTGTTAGGTTATTAGAGGCAGATAACATTCTTCTAGTCTTTCTAAAATAATTTTTCATGATTACGAAAAAGTAATTGACATAACCCATGTTGCTTATTCAGTTAGTCTTAAAGTATGAATCCAGTTTTCCTGTCTTAAAGCCATAAAGCTATAGGTACACAAAGAAACTTAGAGATCAATGAATAAAGTTCTCTAATATTCCAGAGAAACTTGAATCATAATCAAAATCTACATAGGTAGGGAATCGGAGAGCCTAGGTCCTAAGAGATCTGAAGACTCCAGATTAGTCTTTGCATTAAAGCAAAGACTGTCATACCTGTCATACCATAGTCAGTGTGTGCAGGAACTTTAAGCACTTTCTGCTGAAAATGTTGATGTTACCCTTACTGCTTTCTATTTGTAAAGGGGTAATCATTCTTTTTCCTTGCTGGACTCCTCCCTGGACTGTAGCCCACCAGGTTTCTCGGTCCGTGGGATTTTCCAGGCAGGAATACTGGAGTGGGTTGTCATTTCCTTCTCCAGGGGATCTTCCCGACCCAGGAATTGAACCCCGGTCTCCCGCATTGTGGGCAGACACTTTATCATCTGAGCCACCAGGGAAGCCCAATCATTCTTTTTCCTTGCTGGACTCCTCCCTAATTCTCTTCTTTCCATGGTTACATATCAGGTATAACCCCTAGTGAAAAATCACATACTTGCAGATAATCACTGTCATGTTCAAATGAAAAAATGGAGTCTATTTAAATACATGAAATAATTTATTTTAAAATATTCAATTATCCCCCAATTTAAAAAATATGTATTATTTAAATTTGGAAAGTGAAAGTTTCTCAGTTATGTCTGACTTTGCGACCCCATGGAATTCTCTAGGCCAGAATACTGGAGTGGGTAGCCTTTCCCTTCTTCAGGGGATCTTCCCAACCCAGGAATTGAACCAGGATCTTCTGCATTGCAGGTGGATTCTTTACCAACTAAGCTATCAGGGAAGCTCAATTTGGGGATGTTTATAAATGTGATATACATGTAATTTATATACAGAAATTTTTATATATATGTTCCCTCAACTCAAATATACTACCTTCACCCAACCATCACTGTATCTTTGTACTGGGCATTGCTTTTAGTACGACCTAAACTAAAAAATGACTTCCCTGATGGCTCAGCGGGTAAAGAATCTACCTGTAGTGCAAGAGACACCAAAGACTCAGGTTTGATCCCTGGGTCAGGAAGATTCCCTTGGAGGAATAAATGGAAACCCATTTCAGTATTCTTGCCTGGAGAATCTCATGAATAGAGGGGCCTGGTGGGCTACAGTCCACAGGGTCGCAAAGAGTTGGACACAACTGAGCACAAGCACAAACTAAAAGATAAGAACATACAAAAGATAGATTTAGATTGATTCAGTCTTAGAATAATGTATTTATGTATAAATGTATGTATTTATATAATATATATGCTTTGTGAGAATATCTGTATAGAAAAAGATATTATAAAAGAAACTCTGGCTATAACATCTGTCATTATTGCATTTGTCTTAATGGTTGGCCAAATTTAACTGTCAAGTTTCTCCTAGATGATAGTGATTGTCTTGAAGTTGTTCAGTCAAAACACAGTTTCTTTTCTTCCTGTCTCTATAGATTGCACTCATGCTCCTACCACCATTTATAATCCCATCATAAAACCACACATATAATCCAATCTGATGTTTATTTTTTTGCCAGAAATCAAGAAATTCTTTTGCCAGGTATGAAAGGAATAGTTTGTAATTCTTTTATGCCTCCAGTACTTTCTCTCATGAAAAAACTCTTAACTACACATGTAAATAATTTTTCACGCAAGTCATGAAGCATTCTCACCACTCTTGTTATTTTTGGAAAGATAGCAGTTTTAAATATGAAAAGATGTGCTGAAATTCCTTCACTCATCCTCTTTATTGTCATGGTTAAAATTCTTCAGTTATAAGTCATTCACTACAAGATCAGAAAAGCAGTAACTGCAAAGTCTAAATTATCCGGTTTGCAGGTTGCAGATCTAACTGTAAGAGAATTGGGGTGCACACTTCATTGAAAGACCAGATTAGACAACACTGTTGGTGGGGAAGATGGGGAAGCTGAAGGTCAGAAACCTCGAGCCTTGGGCCAATGCAACCCTACCCTTCTCCACCTCGGAAGTGTGTGAAGTTGAGTCGTGAGTTGTCCATCTTGATTGCTCCCTGATGTGGATCACTAACCCATAGTGACCCCATATCAGTATTATTTGCTTGATGTGAAAGAATATTTGTCTGTGCCCTGAAATGCTGCACAGGCATTTGTGGAGCTGTGCAGAGAGCCCCTCAGTCCCCAGTCAAGGACACGTACACTCATTCTCCAGGACTGAGGGTGGGCACTCCAGGCAACTTGAGGCACATGGGGGACATGCAGAGGAAGGTGGACATGCAGGTATAGTTCATGACTTTCTAGTTGTGATCTATATAATGAGGCTCTTTTTGGCAAAAAGTTACTAATTATTGGGCTTTCCATTTGATCCCTGAGTTGGGAAGATCCTTTGGAGAGGGGAGTGTCAAGCTACTTCAATATTCTTATCTGGAAAATCCCATGGACAGAGGAGCCTGGCATGTTATAGACCATTGGGTCGCAAAGAGTTGGACAGGACTGAGCGACTTTCACTGTTACTAATTATAAGAGGGATTCTTTTTTACTATTGGTAATTAATTGTTTTCTACAATGAATATGTATTGAATTTGAACCTAGAAAAATTAGAACTAAAATATAAGCCTATTGCATATCACCAACAAAATTCACTGTAAGATTTTACTTTTTAATAATTTCATGCTACAGTTGAGTGATCTATAGGCAAAAAAAGTTTATGTAAACATGCCCAATCTGTAACTTTCCAAAACTCATTCTGTGCCACATTATTATAATTAGTAACTATTGAGGTTTTATGCAGTATTTTCAAAAAGTAAAGGAAATGTGGATGGAAATACAAATTATTCTTTTCTGGCATCTATAAAAGGGGGTCTGAGAACTTGTCTCAGATTAGCTCCTGGTGGTAAAGAATCCTCCTGCAGTGCGGGAGACCTGGGTTTGATCCTTGGGATGGGAAGATCCCCTGGAGAAGGGAAAGGCTACCCACTCCAGTATTCTGGCCTGGAGAATTCCATGCACTGTATAGTCCGTGGGATAGCAAAGAGTCAGACATGACTGAGCACCTTTCACTTTCACTTTGCTATATACTGGACAAATAATTCCCTGTACTATTATTGTTTCTCTAATAAGGCCCTTACGGCCCCAGTCACTCATTTATTTCAATGTCATATTTATGGAGTAAATGAAAAATTATTAAGCAAATTGATATCTCTTTGAAAGAGAATCAAATAGAAATTCCAATTCTATTAATTATAAAGCTACTGTCTTATTGTCATATGAAAATTTTGATGCTAACAAATTATAGCAGTGTTCTAAGTAAATTGAAGACACGTAAGTTGAAAATGTGTCAAAAGTAACTGGATTACACGTGGGAAACATAAAGCCATCTGCCAGTGGAGCCTGCCCAGGGCCCAGATGCTGCCACTGGAAGAGCCGCCCTTAGCGCCTTGGCTTTTGGACACACTGATCTGATGAGCTGCTACGTTGAATCATACTGAACGTTGCCATTTTCTTGGCCACTTATCCTGGGATGAGCACAGGCCAGCAGACATGGAGGAAAATGTGAACACGCCTCTAAGTAATCCAGAATTGGTGTAGAGAGTGGAAAGTACCCCTTGTCTTATTTCAGTTGGGCATATGACACTGAAAAAGATACTTAAATTATAAATTTAGTATTTCTTCCCTGTATTTACATTCTTTATAGCTGCCAGAGTGTATTTTTAATTCACATATCCTTGTCACTATCTTTACACATGTATAAAATGATAGAACATACAGAAATTAAAATCACCAGCATTTTATAATTATTAAAATATTAAATGATTAGCAAGTAAAATAAGTAACATTTAAATATTAATTAACAGTAAAATCTATATGGAATAATTCATAATGAAAGATATGTGAATAGTAATAAATTATAATACCTGTAATATTTAATAATGATTATATACAATATCTTAAATCTGTAATAATAGCACAAACTGGAATCAAGATTGCCAAGAGAAATATCAATAACCTCATATATGCAGATGACACCACCCTTATGGCAGAAAGTGAAGAGGAACTCAAAAGCCTCTTGATGAAAGTGAAAGTGGAGAGTGAAAAAGTTGGCTTGAAGCTCAACATTCAGAAAACAAAGATCATGGCATCTGGTCCCATCACTTCATGGGAAATCAATGGGGAAACAGTGGAAACAGTGTCAGACTTTATTTTTTGGGCTCCAAAATCACTGCAGATGGTGATTGCAGCCATGAAATTAAAAGACGCTTACTCCTTGGAAGGAAAGTTATGACCAACCTAGATAGCATATTCAAAAGCAGAGACATTACTTTGCCAACAAAGGTTCGTCTAGTCAAGGCTATGGTTTTTCCAGTGGTCATGTATGGATGTGAGAGTTGGACTGTGAAGAAGGCTGACCACCGAAGAATTGATGCTTTTGAAGTGTGGTGTTGGAGAAGACTCTTGAGAGTCCCTTGGATTGCAAGGAGATCCAACCAGTCCATTCTGAAGGAGATCAGCCCTGGGATTTCTTTGGAAGGAATGATGCTAAAGCTGAAACTCCAGTACTTTGGGCACCTCATGTGAAGAGTTGACTCATTGGAAAAGACTCTGATGCTGGAAGGGATTGGGGGCAAGAGGAGAAGGGGACGACAGAGGATGAGATGGCTGGATGGCATCACTGACTCGATGGACGTGAGTCTGGGTGAACTCTGGGAGTTGGTGATGGACAGGGAGGCCTGGCGTGCTGGGATTCATGGGGTCGCAAAGAGTCGGACACAACTGAGCAACTGAACTGAACTGAATTACTAATTAAAAATATATATGGAACTGAATATTTTGGTGACATTTCTGTAATGTAAAGAGCTCTCGAGGTGAATGAGGCATGTTGAGCAATTTCTTTGAATATACTTGCTGGCATGTGGTTAACTTAATAGTCAATACTGTATTTTCTTATATTTCATAAAATCTAATTTATTGAACAAATATTTGCTTCTTACATTATATACACAATCTTAGATACAGCCTCAAATTTTAATAAAAATTAAATTTTAATAAATTTAAATAAAATTTAAGTAAAAATTTTAATATTTTCTTCCACTTCTACAAATGTTTGTTTTATGTATTTCAAGTAGATGTGCTGGTCATGGGGGTACTCACTCAATAGCCATTTCTTTTCTGTAAAAAAATTTTTATTGATGCATAGTTGGTTTACAATGTTGTGTTAGTTTCAGGTGTACAGCAAAGTGAGTCAGTTATATATACACATATGTCCACTCTTTTTAAGATTCTTTTCCCATATAGGTCATTACAGAGTATTGAGTCGAGTTCCCAGTACTATACAATAGATTTTCATTGTGTGTGTTCTCACTTAGTTGTATCTGACTCTTTGTGACCACATGGACTGCAGCCCACAAGGCTCCCCTCTTCATAGAATTTTCCAGGCAGGAATACAGGAGTGGGTTGCCATTTCCTACTCCAGGAATTGAACCTGCATCTCCTGAGACTCCTGCATTGCAGATGGATTCTTTACCGCTGAGCTACTGGGGAAGCCTGTTTTTCATCATAGATTTATTCAAATCAGTGGTAGTATTTTGAGAGCTTTAAAAAATGTTATATTCCAAGTAGCCTGTGGACTATGCTACCTACAAAGTTGCTTCCTGAGAGGCAGGGCTGGGGCCAGACTGTGTTCCATGCCAAGATCAGAGTTTGGGAGCAGCCAGTGGAAGTGGCCACACAGGAATTCTGAGACTGCTTCGCTGAAGAAAAAGCTGAGAAAGATATGGGCTGCATTATACGCTGCTGGGCTGATCCTGGTGGAGCCACCTCTTCCGCAGTTCCCATGCTATTAGATCAGTTCCATGTGTGGTGCCGGTGCGGGATATTTGAGCTATGACTTTCCAAAGAAGCTGTAGCTATTAAAACTCACAGGTCACTGGCTGTTTCTTCACTCGTCAGTAAAATCAGTGAGGAATTTTTCATTCCTTTCTGATTTCCCTGTCTCCCTTTGTCCTTTCTTCTGTAAATAAACACAGCCCCACACATTTATTATCATCAGATCTTTGGAAGGGGATGGTAAGCTACCTTCATCTAAGGGGAGTTGTAAGCTTCCCTGGTGGCTCAGGCAGTAAAAATCTGCCAGCAATGCAGGAGACCCAGGTTCGATCACTGGGTTGGGAAGATCCCTTGGAGAAGGAAATGACAACCCACTCCAGTATTCTTGCCTGGTGAATCCCATGGACAGAGAAGCCTGGTGGGCTGCAGTCCGTGGGGTCACAAAGAGTTGAACACAGCTGAGCAACTGACACCTTCAGTTTCACCTAGGGGCTAGCAGTGGATCTGGCATGTAGGCAGTGGAGACAAGAACCTGTGAATGTATCAGGAAAAGACTGTTTGACGTATCTTCAAAAGAAGAACTTGTGGCAGAAAAAAGGAGACAATGGATTAAATGAAACAGGGATGGCTTGGAGGATGTCTTATTTTATATGTCCGAATTTTCAGATACCAATGCTTTGTCATTGGTACATCACTGAGACCTCATAAGATGCCTAGTCAATAGCAGCTACTCAGGAACATCTGACATGTTGAATTAAATTGAACTGATCAACTCACATAAGTCAGATGAGAAGTTAAAGCTGGCAGCACTGGAGAAAAACAAGATATGGAGTACATGACAAGATTTTCTTGAATTGTTCTGAAGAACGCACTGGGGAAATCAGTAGAAATGATGTTGATGAGATGGTAGCCTGGAGTTTAGTGAAAGGTCTTGAGAGTCATACGATTGTTTGCATTTAATATGACCCACAGTGGATCCCAGGACAGGAAATTTGTCATACCTGTGAATCCATTTCACTGCATAACTGATGGGTTCTACAAAGGATGTGTAAGGAGGTGACGACAGTGATGAGTTGTGGGTTTTTTCCCCTGTCATAGGCTGGCTGATGGAGATGAGCGAGCCACCAGGATTTTAAAAGAGCAACCCTTCACTAAGAACAATCTTTGCATTCTAATCACTGTGCTCTTCTGGGCCTTCTATTAGCTTTTTCTCTTCACTTATTTACTGAGTGTATAGAGAGTTGTCAAAATATGGACTTGTGTTTGTAAAGCATTTCTAAGCCAAATTATCCAGCCTGTCTCCTCAACAACTTGTTTACAGAATTTGAACATCAGTTTCATGTGGCTGTGAGAAATTTTCTCTCTCCTTTGGGCAGGGTATGTTTTGCAAATGGGCCATCGTTCTGAAGTACAATAATTCGTGTCTTCCACAGAAAATTATTGAGTATGCTGTAAAGAAGTCAGGGATGCTGCTTTTAAATTAAAACATATTTTATTTATAAAATTTAAATGCAATGACTTTATTGTGGTTTGGGGAGGGGGAGTAACATGATTTCCATAGCTTTAAGAGCTCATATTTTAAATTTTAAAATAAACATTGGGGTTTTTTTTTACATTAAATATGATATTTAGATTGGGATAGATATAAGAGTTGACTCATTGGAAAAGACCCTGATGCTTGGAAAGATTGAAGGCAGGAGGAGAGCAGGGTGACAGAGGATGAGACAGTTGGATGGCACCACCAACTCAATGAGTTTGAGCAAGCTCCAGGAGAGGATTAAGGAGAGGGAAGCCTGGCGTACTGCAGTTCATGGGAACCTGAAGAGTCAGACATGACTTAGCAACTGAACAACAACATGAGTATTCAGTCTTTGAATGCTATAGATGAAAGTTGGTTCTAATTAAAAAGTAGAATAAGGTAGATAATTCAAAATATTGGCAAAAGTCAACTAAAATCTGGGTGAAATGAGTAGCACTATTAGTTGTATACTAGCTGAGTATCCTTTCCTGGTGGCTCAGTGGTAAAGAATCTGCCTGCCTATGCAGGAGATACGGGTTCCATCCCTGGGTACAGAAGATTTGTTTGAAGAGGAAACCCACTATAGTAATCTTGCCTGGGAAATTCCATGGACAGTGGAGCCTGCCGGGCTACAGTCCATGGGGTTGCAAAAGAGTTGGACACAGCTTAGTGGCTGAAACAATGAAACCAACAAAACATTAGTTGCATAAACATTTTTAAAGTAAGAGCATCCATAGAGACCTGGAAACAAGGGCATTTAGTTCTATTCTCAGCTTGGCTATGTGATGGGGGGAAATCTCTTAGCTGAGTTTCCTTATTTGTGATATTAGATTCTTAAGAATAGAATGAGGATCAAATGAAACAGTTGATACGCCTTCACATATCCCAGGCACCAGGAACAATTCTTAATCATAACAATAGCTGTGTCTTTAATGCTAATGTAAATGGTCCTGTAGAAACTAGGAAGTCTTTCCTCCATTTGATATTCTAAAATTGTAATGGGATTTCTTTCATATTTGCAAACATATTTAATGTACTTCCTTTATATTCATATATAGGATTTCTTACCTATTATATATCCTTCATGAAGACTGGCATGAGTGTTTGTTGAGGGAGTGTTTCCAGAACGGTTAAGAAGAATGTTGTCTTTTCTAGTCTTATCTTCACTTTAATGGTCTAGTCCCTCGATTCAATGGCTGGTTTCACAAGGAGGATGAATCATTAATCAGCAAATTTTTACCAAGGATTTTCTGAGGGTGGCATGCTTTACTGAGCCCACTCATGGCAATGTAGTCACTGTAATAAACTTTGGTATTTAAAATTACAGAATGAAAGTATTTCACCTTTCTGAAGGTCAGTTTTATTCAATAGGTTAGAGAAAAGGTTAACTATTAAAATACAGTTTTAAATATCAAGCAAGATGAGAGCATTGTGAAATAAAATTTAAAAATTATATATATGATAAAGCATGAGGCTAAGATTAACCTTAGGACTCCTAAATGACAGTCACTGCTGGCTTCCTACTCCATAAGCAACTCTGGGATATTCATCAAAAAATTATGACACACAGGTAGGCTTCTGGATCCAGTTTCAGATTTCTTTGAGGTTCTCTTAGTTCTTAGATAATATTCCTCTAAGGATCTGCAATCAAAAGTTTGCTAAATTCACTTGAAGTCATACTTTTGCTTGGATTGTTGAATTATTAGCTTCATATACAGTGAGCTTTATTCATTTCAGTTTCTTTTCAATTTTTAGTGATTGATTTTTTTCATTTCTTAAAAGCAGAAACCTTTTGTGTATTTTGAAAAGCAAAACGATATCCACAAGGAACATTTAAGAGAATTCTTACTTCTAACTTGTCCTCTGCTGTACTTCCTGTCTCTGCCTTTAGGGAAACATTTTAGAGGTTTTTTTTTTTTATTTTTCCTTCCAGTATTTATTTTCAAATATTACAAGCACTGCTCTGTATTTTGCTTTTGTTTGATTTTTCCCCCTCAATATATTTGGTCTTGATGGTGGTGAGATTACATGGGTGCATACTTATCCCCCAAGTCCATTACGTGTGTGCAGCTTTTTGCATGTCAATCATGTCTCAATAAAGTAGTTAAGACAATAATACATGAAGAAGAAAGATAGTAAAAGTGTACTTTTAAATTCAAAGATTTAGTCGAAAGATCATTCTATATTAGCACACAGATATTTTCACCTTTTTGAGTCTACATAGTATTCAACTGTACTGATGTTCTGTATTTTACATAACCATTTTCCTATTGATGGACATTTTAGTTTTTTTCCTAATAGTTTGCTTTTGGAAATAATGCTGTGATAAAGGCCTTATTATTTTGTACTTCAACCATTTTATGTTTGAAATTGTAGTGTCAGGGAGTACATTCACATGTTTATCATTCTCTTGCAGTATTTAACAGTTTCTTCACATTACCTCGTTATGCCTGAAAAATGTACTGTTTATTTTAGTGGCTTTGATATCTATTGATGAAGAATGTCAAACTGTTTTAAATATTTTAGGACATTATATCAGTCAAACTCATTTTGCTTTGAGTTTCTATAGTTCGTTTGTTTTTATAGTCTGAGCTGTTGTTGCTATGAACATTCTTGTGCCTCTGTTTGGTGCACATTTGCAAGAATTACTCTGTGTGTGTGTGTGTGTGTGTGTGTGTGCGTGCATGCACAAACCCTTGTGTAGACATTGTCACCATCTTCTGCTTAATCTATAGTGATGGTAGTTTACTATCTACCAGATAATGTAGTAAATTATAATATGCCAAACATGTCTGACTATTGTTTTCAGCCATTCTCCCATGAACAGCTATTGGTAAACTTTGCCTTGCTTTTTCCCATCTCTATTACTTGGGACACACCAGCTCCTTTGCCTGAAGTGTGCTTTAAAGTCATTCAGTTGTGTCCGACTCTTTGTGACTACATGGACTATACAGTCCGTGGAATTCTCCAGGCCAGAATAGTTAATACTAATCTTCTACTCATCTTTCAAGACTCAGGTTAAGTATGTCTTTCAACATTTTCAAAGCTGAGATACTCACCTTTCTTGACTGTTCCTGTGTTGAAACCCCCATTTGAATACTAAGGCAGCCTGTGTTGTTTGTGGACATAGCTGCCTCTACCACTTAACCGGCAATCGCTAAAGGATAGGAGCAGTTTCTAGTCATCACTGCATTACTAACATCTAGCAAAGTGTTTGGCTCATAGCAGGCACTCACAATATTTTTTTAATTGATAAATCAGTATTTTAAAAGCACTGAATTTGCATTATGTGACGTAAGATCTTAAATATTCACCTGAAAATTTCTCCCAATTGTTTGATCCTGAGAGGAAGCAAACACCCAGAAAAGAGTTAAATATTGAGCTAATACTTTAGCAAAGTTAGAAAAAATGAAGCTTTCCTGGTAAATAAGGCCCTTGTAGAGTCTGGAAAAGAATTAGAGTTTCTAGAAAAAAGTCAAAGTGTTAGTCGCTCAGTTGTGTTGTGTTTGTCTCTTTGTGACCCTATGAACTGTAGCCCGCCAGGCTCCTCTATCCATGAAATTCTCCAGGCAAGAATACTGGAGTGTGTTGCCATATTCTTAGAGATAGCATTTAAAAACTTTTGTTTTTCTTCTTTTTAACTGCTTACAGTATTAGGACTTATCTTTATAATATGGAAGAATATTTTTCCATTACAATGACCCTGAGAAATTAGTGTTATTATTCACATTTTTCTCATAAGAAAACTGAAGCTTAGAGAGTTTAACTCACTGAGTCAAAGTCACACATCTAGTCACTGGTTGAAACAGATATTTAAATTCACGGTTGTCTGGCATTATTCCAGATTTATGTTAAATTCTCCCCTTTGAGTTAAATAAAAAAGCGATGAGATGCTTAGTGTGACAGGACAACCATTCAGTGTGCTGGGCGGGCTCAGGCCGTCGCTTATCTGCGTAGCAGGTCAAGTGTGAAGACTTAATGCATTTTGCTTTAGACTTAGCTGTGTGGTCCCTGACAGAAAGTAACTTTTCCTATTCCTTTAGAAATGGACTATTAAACAGAGGGAAAAGAAGAGCATGGGTTTAGACACTGGGAAATTGGAGAGTGTTTTACTGACTTGACTTTTTGAGGGCCGAGGGACACAACTCTGACTCTTATGCTCCTCATCCAAAGAGAAGATACAGTATGAGTTGATTTCACATTTTTGTGGTGGTCAAGTGAGATGGTGTCCATAAAACCACTGTGAACTTAAAGCAGTGAATTAAAGTTAAATTCATTCAACACATTTATTTTAGCAACATATTTATTAATTGACTACAAACATGAATCATATGCATTGGCCCCAAAAGACTTTATTCCATGATCATGACAGAACATGCACAGAAATAACTATGAAAAAAGATGAATAATCAACAAAGATGAAAGAAAGCAAATAAGAAATAAACATGTTAGAATAGTTCTCATGAAACTGTGAAGAAAATTACTCACTTATAATGTAAATCTTGTTAGTATTTAAAATGTGTATGTGGCAAAAGGGCAAAGTTATTATTTTTACATAATAAATAGGCTACCATTGAGAAAAACAACTTCCTGTTATAAGACTGATGGAGTCTAACTGTTGCCACATCAAAGAAATGCCATGATTTAAATATCTTACATACTTGAAATACCAAGCCTAGGAGATTTCTACTCTTAGTATTATCAACAATATATAATAATGTTAATGGCATTTTAAATTAATTGAAAATATTTTGTTAGCTCTTACAAAATTGATAATTTATAGAAGTGACAGTTTACTTACATGTCAGTATTGCTGACAGTGAAGGCAGTGAAAGGTTTTGCTAATTTTTCAGTGAAACAAATGCAAATGGCTATGAGGATTAGTTGTTAAAGCACAATATGCCATGTCCTTCATGAGACGTTTTATGAGTTATTGATGTTTCAATCTCAGTGATAGATTTATTTTGAAATCAAAGTGTGTGTGTGTGTTGCATTTTTGCCAAATGGTAAGGGGGATAAGAATAAAAGTAAAACAAAAAATTAGTTGTTGACATTTCAGCAAAAAAATGTTCATCTCAGTGATTTGAATCCAATTCTCACCTTGTACCTCTGAGCCAGCAATAATCCCATTTGTTTTCACCCAGCTTCTCTATGCCCACGGGTAGCAGTTGTAGCATCCAATTCGGTGATATAATTAAAGACGGTAAGTCAATAAAATCAGATAAAAACAAAATTGCTTTCACTTGGTAAAATTTCTCTTGAGGAATCAGCATTGGATTTTATAGAACTTTGAAAATTCCAACCCATGCCTTTCTTTTGACAGAAGCCTGAGGCTTCCTATTTGTGTTACATTTTAATTTAGAATCACATGTCTTGGAACAATATTAAAATTTTGTGACTATCTTAAAATTGCATTCTTTCATTTTAACTCATCAACTTAGGGTACGTGTAGGGGTGTGTGTGAGAGAGACAATGGTAGGGAGAGAAACCCATGTAGTGACCTCTTCATGATTCTGGGGAAATCCTCATAAAGACATATTTTCATGAATTTATTATTTAGAATAAACAGATTTATAAACTGGTTTTCCATTTCTGCCTTAAGAAAAGCTTTTACCCAAGACTTTGAAATTCTTTCTGTGTTAGTTTTCTCACCTCAGATATGAAGTAGTAATAGTGATTTCATTAATCTTATCTTCATTGAATTCTTAGAACAAGGTAATTTATGTTTACATGATATTTTGAAACTTCTCAAGGAAAGTGCTTCATGGTTACAAGATATAATTTTAAGATGTTTTTCTTTGAAATTTACTCATTGCTTAAAAAATTCTATTATGTTCTTGAGAACAGTTCTATTTTCCTGTCACTTGAAAATGTATTATTTTCCTGGTATAAAAATTTCTATGGGTTATATTAGTTAATATCTTATTTTGTGCTTCAGTTGATATTTCTTATTCTTTGAGGAAAATAAAACTATTACTTAATTATTATTTTTTAAAAGTGTTAAATATTTTCTAGGCATGCATTGTATTGAGCAAATACTTGTCTATTTACTTAAGAGACAAAGGAAGTACTTAGTGAAAGCAGGAAGCAGAAAAAAGTTATTTTTAAGAAGAACAAATAATGCAGAAAGTAAGTAAAAGAGTATTTATCTTACACTATACATAGTTCTATCCTGACTACCAGCAATTTTCTTGAAAATTAAAAAGTTAAAGAAAATATGATAATGCCAGTTTTGTAACAAGAGATACATAAATGATAGTTCAATAATTATTAATAAATATAGCAATGATATACTTTATTAATGTTAATAATATGGTCAAGTGAGATATCTCTATTTAACCACTATTGTTGTCTTTCTTTAGTAGCTAAATCACGTCTGACTCTTTTGTGACCCCGTGGACTATAAGCCGACCAGGCTCCTCTGTCCATGGCATTTCCCAGGCAAGAATACTAGAGTGGGTTGCCATTTCCTCCTCCAGGGATCTTCCCAATCCAGTGATGGAACCTGAATTTCCTACATTGGTGGGAGAGTCTTTACCACTGAGCCACCAAGTAAGCCCATACATTATCACTATGGGCAATATTAAAGATTTTAATAAAAAGAAAAAGCATACTAGAAGAAAATAATACCAAAATCTAAATTCAGTCTTGATAGTGGATATTAAGAATTGAAGAGACATAGAGTTTAGCATTGTTTTTTCTCTGGCTTTTTAAACAATCCGGAATCATGTATATGTTAAGACAGGAAAGGAGTCCCTTGGAGACTCAACAGGAAATGTTTCAAAGTAGCCCACTGCTTGCAAAGTGGTGTGGAGGAGGATTTGTGTTCCAACATTTTGCTGACAATTCCAGCATTTTCACTTAGTCTCCTAAAATTCTCCCTGATCCTGAGTAGAACCATGTCTTTTGCCTTGCCTCACAGTTTCAGCTACCTTTGATACTCTTGGCTACTGTCCAGTATTGCCTTTAAGGCAGATCATACTGTGCCATATGTAAAATACATTCCTGGGAAAATATTCAGGCTATATGAAATACGTTCAAAAACTGTTCCCAGCATCACTTGTTCCTATCACATTTATTTCTTGGTTGACTTTGTTGAGTCTTGTTTATTATTCAATTTCTCTTTTGCCTATTCATTCTACCTTCAGGTGACTACAAAATGAAAGTTTATGTATTTATTAATTAAACTAATGGAATTGTTTATATGCAGCAACATTATTAAAAAATTCATGTGCAAAATTTTTGGAGGTATGGAATAGTTGTACTTTTCCCTATTCCTTCTAAATACAACTAAAAAAGGGACGTGATATATAAAATAAAGATAAGACTCTGAAGTGTAGAGAGAAGAAAGCAGGCCAGATAAGACTCTAGAACCTGGGTAATGGTCATGAGTGGTCTGGATTTTCTTTTTACCAAATGTTTCCTAGATTTGGAGCTGAAGAAGCTGGCAACCTGGAAGAGCCAATGCATGTGTGGTAGAGGGGTTGAGGGAACCTTGCTTTCTCTAATTAAAGAATCAGAAAATGAACAAAATAACAAGATAGGCAACTTTGAGACAATCACTACTCTATTCCAACCAAAAAACACAGAGAAAGTGTAACCTTACCCCACTCATGCCTGTACAAGCCAAGTAAGGTGCCTGACACGTTGTGAAGTTGTAGAGAGGTGTCCAGACATGCCCTTCAGGGTGCTGTTAGAAGGCCAGGTAGGAATTAGGACTTTCTCCACAAGCTGGAAGGAAGCCCCTCTGTGGACTCACCTGCCCCACAGGGCAGTAAGGAGGTACTCTTCCCTTAGAGTAAAAACTCTACAGTAGCTTATTGCTACCCTTTGTACACAAGCATCCTTTGATCTGTTAATCCTTTTATTGATGACTCACCAACTCAATGAACATGTGTTTGAGCAAATTCCGGGAGACAGTGGAGGGCGGAAAGCCTGGCGTGCTGTAGTCCATGGGTTTGCAAAGAATTGGAGGTAACTTAGCAACTGAGAAGGCAATGGCACCCCACTCCAGTACTCTTGCCTGGAAAATCCCATGGACGGAGGAGCCTGGAAGGCTGCAGTCCATGGGGTCGCTGAGGGTTGGACACGACTGAGCAACTTCACTTTCACTTTTCACTTTCATGCATTGGAGAAGGAAATGGCAACCCACTCCAGTGTTCTTGCCTGGAGAATCCCAGGGACGGGGAGCCTGGTGGGCTACTGTCTATGGGGTCGCACAGAGTCGGACACAACTGAAGTGACTTAACTTAACTTAGCAACTGAGCAACAACAACAAAATAATTTTATCCACACGTATCAGTTTATTATTACAAAAGAGAAGAAAATAAACTTGATAACATTCCAGGGAATAATGATAGACACCAGAAAGCAGAATTGTTTTCCTGAAATAAATCAATCCATTGAAATCTACATATTGATGGAATAACATGTGTCTGGGAAAATCTAACCAGAGCAAAACACACGGATATATGTCCTGATGAACCTATTGGTCTTTAAATAAAGGGGAAAAAAATCCTTTACTTATTCAGACAAAATATCCAAGAGAAAGAAATCAGATAATTTTAAGAATTTACTCAATTTTATGCCAGAGTGGGGGAAAAATACATTTTAAAACACTCAAGGAAAGAACATTAAAAAAATCCTAAGTATATCAGCAAATACATATCAGTCAAATAAATGCAAATAAACAGAACAGAATAGATCACAGTCTTGATTAGATAGAATAAGGGTCATAAAAGCATTTTATAAGACAAAGTACAGTGTATAGTCCTATAGCATACAATTCATATTGAGGATAAATCAGTTATCAGTATGTGTTTGTGAAATAACACAACAGCCATTTGCATATAACAGAATTTAAGGAATGCAAGGAGAAAGAAATTGAACCACCATCAATAACAGAGGATTTAACATACTTGTCACAGACCTAAATGCATAGTGGACAAAAATTTAGTCAGGGCACAGAAGATCCAAACAACGTAGTCACTAAAAGTTGGTAAAGATGGTGAATACATGTACACATAGAAAAGGCAGGAATGAGAGAGAGATACATGATGTGGAAAACACATGTTTATACATATATTTAAAAATAACTGGGGAAATTATGGCAGAATTTTAGGTGATCCTAAGGGAGTCTTCATTTTGTTAGGTGTGAAAATGACATTGTGGGGACGTGTGAAGGTGTTTGTGGTTTTCAGAAATGCATACTGGAGCTTGTATTGAAATAACTTGACAACTCATTTAAACTACCTTTAAAAAGGCATAGATAAAACAAATGTTCAATTATTGATAACTATTTTACATTGGCTATATGGCAGATTGCTTAAATTCCAGTCTATGTCTTTCTAACTGTTAAGACCTTGTCTTTCAAACTGTGACTTTATTTACACTCACTCTTCTAGACTGAAAAATGGCTTCAGTATAAATATGCAACCCTTATTGGTGGTTACTCTCCTAGACAGCAGGTTACCTGCTCACAAGTTACCTAACATGATTTGCTGAGGACGTTGCCTTTCAGTAAGAGAAATTGCCAGCAAAGAACAACCTCTGAATTCTGTCTCAGGTTACACCATGGGCTTCCTTTCCATTGACCTTTCTTGGTTTTATTAAACTTTTATTAGATTAAAGAAAATAGACGCTTTGGTGCCATGACACATTCCTGACCTTCCAAGCAGCACAGTTCTGTAGGTGTTTTGACCTCTCATGTTAGTAGCTGACAGAGTTCTCCAAGCAAACCGTGAAAACTTGTGCCGAGTTTCAGAGCCAGAGCACCTCAGTCTTAGAGCTTTAGTTCCAATTACTGCTTTGTTTTTTCTTTTTTTTTTTTTGTTGTTCATGAGAGTTTGCATTCCTTAAGGGCAGAGCTTCTGAAAAATATCTAATGTAGGTCCGGGACTAAGGTTGACTGAACTGGGTCCGGGGCAGGAGTTAAAATTAAAATCTGAGATTTGCTATTCTAGGGCCATGACTAATATAAAATTAATTACCTGAGACACCCAGCAAGGAGAAGCAGAAGTACCTCAGCCAGGACATGGGTGAGTCAACCCGCTCCAGCTCAGCAGTGATCGGTGACTTCCTGACAACTGTTCTGAATGAGGGCCCCATGCTGCTATCTGGGAAGTGTTCCTGACTTCGGGGGAGGGTCTTAGATTTTGGGAGGAGGCCAGACAGGTCCAGGCAGGCAGAGAGGCAGAAAATTAATAAATAAAACCCATCCCTTTAAGGAGTAAATGTAAAAAATATAAAGAAAACTGACATAAGAAAGAGTCCTGTTGTACCTTGCTCTGAAAAGATAAAAGTAAACTAAGGAAAGTAATCTGGTGGTTTTGTTGTTTTAGCTGCGAAGTCATGTCCAACTCTTTTGTGACCCCATGGACTCTAGCTCGCCAGGCTCCTCTGTCCCTGGGATTTTCCTGGCACGGATACTGGAGTGGGTTGCTGTTTCATTCTCCAAGGGATCTTCCTGATGCAGAGATCAAACTCAAGTCTCCTGCATTGCAGATGGATTCTTTACTACTGTGCCACCTGGGAAGCCCAAGGAAAGTGATCTAAACACTGCTTTAAGAAAGGTTAGTATCCTTGAAGAGACATTAATAAAATAAAGAACATATGTGATGAAATGATGAATGGGTGTGAAAATCCAACGGAAATCCTGAAAAAAATTCTGTATGTAAATCTTTCAAAAGGCAAGTTGCCCCTGACTGAGTAGAGTTAAAGAGATAGGTAGTGAACCTGAAGGAATTAGAATGAAACTTGTACCAAATGTGGTAAAGATGGAGGAAAATATGAAGGCAATGACTTTAGACTCAAGGCAGGGGAGAGATGGATGGAGAAGCTTGTATATAAGTCAAATAAAAGTTTAAAAAATAATATAGATTTAAGAAAGTCAAGAAGAAATAGATACTTGCCAAAAGCCACAGTAACATACAAATTCTTGTGGCTTTATGTGGCTTTTGGCTCCAGCAGGGTGTGGCCCTAGGCTTTTTGAGGATGTATGTCAGGTCTGTCTCCTGGCTCAGACTGGGGAGCTTCCCCATCAGGGCATCTTCTCCACCTTGGTTTTGTCTGGCAAGGGCTACCTGTCCGACTTTTGTGTGTCTTGGAGAACTGGAGGATGGTTTGACATTGTTGGTGTGAACATTCTGACACTGAAGGAACTAGGAAAAGTAGGTAGCGTTTCCCATCTGGGTTCCTAACCTCTTTATCCTTAGACCTGAGATTCATCCACAAGGCCAAGTGAACCACGTGAAGGGGTACCGTTGACTGGACTTCCTGCCCTTTAGCTCCTCTTTTCAGAGACATGGTTTTTTAAAGTGTGGGGTTGTCTTTACCAGGCTTTTACTTTCTAGGATCCAGACTAATGACCCTTTCTAGCCAAGATTTGTTCATTGCTCCATTCTCTTCCACATTCCCTAGCCCTACATTCTGGAGATTCTATGTATGTTCTTTTTCTCCCATAGTAGAAACAGGCATTTCTGACATATGTCCTGGGTTTTAGTACCCAGAAGCTTATATCCATCCTTTAGAGGCAGTCATGTCTCAAGTAATTAATGGAAGACATTTCCTACCAGAGCTGGTTCTAGGAAACGTTTTCTTGAGAGAAGGGAACGTGGGCTTCTCAGAAAGCTCCTCTGAGGGACCTGAATCACAGCTGCCACGCTGGCCTCCACATCTTAACAGAAAGCCTCTGAATCCAGCTCCTCTCCTCGGTTTTATTCTCCAAGGCGGTCAGTGTGACCTCCTTCTATTCATCCTCCCAAATTAGTTTCACTAATGGTGAAAGACCTTGAGTCTCCCTGGCTTCCTGTGAAGTCAAAGTTGCCTCTGCAAGGCTTCCCTTTAAATCAATGCTGTAGCAACTTCCATCCCCCAGGCCTGATTTTTCCCAACTTGTGAGCTGTTTCACAGCTCACAAAAGAGTTTGTACAAAATCTCAACACACACAAACAGGTCTTTTCTCCTTCCTGTTGATGTATGGTGAGAGAGATGTATGATGAGAAAGTTGACTTCAAAATCTTGGCAGCATCTTGTATAAACAAATGCCTGTCCCAGTCCTGGTAGTCATTCATCTGGAGATCAAGGGATCTGCTGGTTGTGACTATAAGTCTTAGCTTCAAGACCTGCGAAAGTTTCCACAAATCTGTGCCTCCTCCAAGGCCTGTCATCCCTCTTACATTTCAGCAGCATCTCTAACAGCAGCATCTCTAACTAGAACTTGAATCCTCTTGTCTTGTCTCAGAGGCCTGCATGATATTATTTCTAGCTGAAGCCTTTACTGCAGAGTTGTAGATACTGGGACCTCTGTCCACACCCCATCCTCAGGGCTGACACACCCATCCTCACCTGCTGTTGACCACTCAGCACTGAGCCCTGCACTAGGAATTACCCCCATCATAGATAATACCCGCCCTCAAACCTGGGCCTCCTCCCGGGGGTACTGTGGCCATTGATTGCTTCAGGTGGTGGAAAAGGCCCTGGCCCTTTGCTTCAATGTAGGGTAACTCATCATCTGAGCTCCCAAGTTCCCTGGAGGAGCATCTTAAGCTTCAGCTGTAATCACACAATGAGTTGCTTTCTCCCTCTTCTGAATACTATCTTATTCATTCTCTCACTCATGTACTCCACCAAAAACAAAACAAAACAAAACAGAACAAAAAAACCCAGGGAGCTTTCTCAATGGAATTTTCCATCTCAGTGTTTATTTCTAAGGAACCCAGTCTGAGACGGGTGGTATCAGAAGGGATGGCCTGCTCAAAACCAGGAGACTGGAAATGGGTCACTCTGTGGTTAGTAGGCAGGAGGAGCAGTGTGGCATGGAGGTAGATGAAGCATTGGTAGCCCACAGCTGCCGTGGCACAGGGCAGGATGTGGTGAACGGCTGCTGTGCTGTCTCCGGCAGAAATAAGAGGGAAGTGGTAACTAGGGATTGTGGAATTGCATGATGGCTGCTAAGCATCACCGACTCTTTGCTGGAGAAAAATAATGACAGGCTCAGAGTGATTCATCAATAGTTCAAGGCAAAATGTGGAAGCCAGATAACCTTCTTGATTACACTTAACAAACCCCTAATATCCTGCATCCAGAGCGCAGATGGAACAGAGGAAAGGTCAGCATCTAATTAGGAAGGAGACTTAGGGTCTAATGGTGAGAGTAGTGGAACCTTAGAGAAGGTTGAAATAGCCCCAGCTATTCACCTGTACCAAGGTCATGACCTTGAAACTTGAAACAGGGAAGCTGGGTAATATAGGCAAGAGCCTTTAACAGTATCCCTGTCACTCTTGCCTCAGGATTATGTTAAGTTTCCTTCCCTCTCTCACAATATAGTCCACAGTCACCTGGGCCATCTGGAGAGTCTGCTGGTCCGTTATACCCATGCCATCATGCTGTGTTAATCACACTGCAGGGCAGTAAGTGACCGGTATGCTGGAGGTCTTGATATACACTCTACAGAGTGTAGGAAATAAACCTGAGGATGATTCAGGGTGTTCCCACATCAGTGAGGGTCATAAGAATTCAACAGGTTTGCAGCCTATGCAACTTTTCTTCCCAGGTAAGGGCAGGTTGCTACAGTTGACACCACTCAAAACTAAACCAAGAAGCAGGGCCAGTGACAGACCTCTTTGGGTTTGCACTGCAGACCTTCTGCTCCAGCCTGTTTAGTGGGTACACAGAAGGTGGCTAGGTTTGATCAGGACCAAGAAAAGGCTAGGCATGTGAGTCCTTGGTTCCAAAGGCTGGTCGAGAGCAAGTTCCATGTATCAGTGCAGTCTCCTGGGAACTCTGCGTCCACGGGAGAAGCAGGGCAGGGCTCCGCACCCAGTTTACGCATCAGACCACAGCCACATTTCCTCTTTAAGGAAAGAATTGGCTTTTTTAAAATTGTGTATCATTTGAGGCTAATGTTAAACTTTTAAGTTCCAGTTGGTTATTCTATAAGGAAATGCCTTGCGTCTACTAAATCCTATGAAAGTGTTAGTTGCTCAGTTGTGTCTGACTCTTTGTCACCCCATGGACTGTAGCCTGCCAGGTTCCTCTGTCCATGGAATTCTCCAGGCAAGAATACTAGAGAGGGTTGCCGTGCATTCCTCCAGGGGATCTTCCAGACCCAGGAATTGAAGCTGGGTCTCCCACATTGTAGGCAGATTGTTTACCATCTGAGCCACTAGGGAAGCCTCACTCAATTTAGAAGTTCATTTAACAGTGCTTTATCTGAAATATCCAAGTATATCCAGATTGCAGATTAAAAATCTGGGCATCTGAGGAGAGAAATGTACCACTGAGACTAGGTAGCAAGTGGAGCTTCTACTGAGCTGGAGTTTATACTTGATCTTTGTCAAAGTTCATTATGCCTGCATTTAATCAGGAAAATCATACAAGGAAGAGAGAAGAATGTGGCACCAGCCACTATGGACCTGAGAAAACCACTGTAATGCCAGGGGTTCTATGAAAACACTCTGGGTTCAGAACAGTGTTCAGAGGTTAACTCATCCTTTGTATTGTTGAAGGAAATGCTTTGGGTACAAAATGGGCTTTGAATAGGTGAAATATTTCCTGGGTTTAGTTTAAATACATAGAACCTCAAACTTGCTTATCACTGGAGTCTTCACAGATTAATCCTAATCAATGTTCTGAAATTTAAAGGACTATGTACTTCATTTTCAAACACTTAATACTAAAATACAGCAATCAAGACAGAATTATCTCAAAATGAGAAATAAAATGATTTTTTTTCAGAAAGGTGATGCATTTTTGCTCACTTTCCTTTTGAAAATGTCATCAGTCTATTAGCTAGCTGACAAAAGCTGGGAGTGAAAATTACAAGCTTATCATATGTATTAATTACTCAGCATGAGGTAAACATGAATATAAAAAATGTCATGAAGAGTTTTTTTAAATGATAATAGGAACTGAAGCATAAAGAAAAAACTTTGATATTTCTTTGTGTTGGTAACCACAAACATTGTTTTTCTGAATAGTCTGTATTTTTTTTTAACTAAGATGGCATGCTATTTGGAGAGAAATAATGACCTGTTAGAAAGTCAATTTACTGAAAAAAAAATGCTTCAAATTGATGGATATGAAAGTCTTTAAAAAAGGCTGAGAGAATAATCAGCCAAGTCACACATGATAGTATATGAGATGGAAAATTAACCTGTAGACTTAGGATTTTTCATACACATCTCATTTCTCTACATCTAAAGTGAGATTTCTCTAGTTGCATTTCAGTTTTATCATCTTCCTACTTTTGAGCTTCACTACAGTATTTCACCCTGGAGAAGGAAATGGCAACCCACTCCAGTATTCTTTCCTGGGAAATCCCATGGACAGGGGAGCCTGGCAGCTACAGTTCACGGGGTCACAAAGAGTCAAGACATGACTAAGGGACTTGGCACAGCACAGCGCTGTATTTCACAGACTCACCAGGCTCCTCCATCCATGGGATTTTCCAGGCAAGAGTACTGGAGTGGGGTGCCATTGCCGTCTCCGTACTTAATATATAGTATCACCCAATTGTTGTTTTTATGACTTTGTAGAAGAAAGATCACTATGTACAAGAATTTGTTTACATGTAATCTTTTCACATTTAAACAATATTATCCAGCCCACTTATTTTTTTTTAACTGCAACTCTCTTCCAGATGTCATTTTTAGTTTTTTTGTTTATTTAAAAAATGTTTTTATACACAGAATTAGTGTTCATATCTTCATTAATCTCAAAAGACACAAAATTTTTGCAAGATGTAAGTCAAGACAAACTTCAAGCAGTATGAATATGTTATTTCTTTTTGCAGTTGGGAGAATTACTGTGGTTTTGCTGAAATGCATCCCATTTTGAGAGACTGCCAAATTGGGATTGTTTTTTGATGGTTTTCAAATACATGATGCACTTTCCGAGACGTGCTCAAGATCCCAGAAGCACTAAATAGACAAATAGGAAAGGCCACTACTGTCACGGCATAGTGAAAATACACTTACATGCTTGCTTGCTTATTTATAACTTGCCCACTTCAGCAAAGATTGAAGGCAGTGTGATTAAGCTGTATGCTACTTTAGAAGAGGGCATTTGAACATCTCCCAAATGTAATGTATTAGAACCAGGTGGAGTGAACATGTTAGATGGGACAAATCATTCTCCCTGGAGTAGATAAGCAATTTAATATTTTGATATTTCTGCTGCTGCTAAGTCACCTCAGTTGTGTCCGACTCTGTGCGACCCCATAGATGACAGCCCACCAGGCTCCCCATCCCTGGGATTCTCCAGGTGAGAACACTGGAGTGGGTTGCCATTTCTTTCTCCAATGTGTGAAAGTGAAAAGTGAAAGTGAAAAGTGAAAGTGAAGTCGCTCAGTCGTGTCCGACTCTTCATGACCCCATGGACTGCAGCCCACCAGGCTCCTCTGTCCATGGGATTTTCCAGGCAAGAGTACTGGAGTGGGGTGCCATTGTCTGTGGCAATTTGTTTTCTGGTTAAGAATGACCGTCTTCCCCACCTCACTCCTCACTTTCTTTCTTTTTGAAACAGATTTGTGAGTAAAAAGTGGAAGATAAAGCTTCACATTTAACAAATATTCTCTGTTTCACCAAGTAAAAATTTTAAAAGCCCTTCTTACTCTTAAGAGCACGAGAGGGAGATGGAGTTTGGTTTCTTTAACTAAACTCTCAGGTGTTAAGATGGGGGGCTGTTTTATTTTACATGTTCAGAAGAATTTTTACTACTCTTGAGAATAAGGGGAATGGAGCTGGCTAAGAAAACCAGACTCTGAGGTGTTAGTGGGGACTGTTACTTGACATGTCAAGAGAAGACTTGTATAAGTTGAGGTATCTCTTCCAGCTTCTCACTCAATGGGCCTTTGAAAAGCAAGTCCTTTGGGGATCAATGGAGTGAGGAGACAGCCTCAGTTCATTTAGAGTTGTCCTGCATCTACTTAGCAAAACCGGAACTGTATCTTCCAGAATTCCCTTCTCTTCAGAGTTCTGGGGGAATTGGGGTTTCCTTCTTCATTTGCATCTTTTGCATTAGAAGTGGGAGGAGCCATCAGTCTAGTTAGCTTCTGTGCCGGTGCAGGAAGCAAGGCGCCGCTGCTGGTCCTCACCCCTGCTGTCCGCCGCACTTGACACCTTGTGGCTATCGCAGCTGCCACAGATCCCTCTTTCACTTGTCTGTCTTCAGGGCCAGGTGGATGATGTGATGCGGTTGGAGGCTGTGAGGTCATCAGAGATCCATATACTTTCGTCCTCTTGGTTTCCAGCTTCTTTTCATAGTTTTCTATTATAGAAAAAAAAGTATGTTTGTTACAGAAAATTTAGAACATACAGAAAGCTAATAAAACAATCATCTGTGACCCTGACGCCCCATCGTGTGTGCATCAGTTGCTCAGTCCAGTCCGACTCTTTGCGACCCCACGGACTGTGACCCGCCAGGCTTCTCTGTCCATGATATTCTCCAGGTAAGAATACTGGAGTGGGTTACCATTTCCTCCTCCAGGGGATCTTCCCAACCCAGGGATCAAACCCACGTCTCCTGTGTCTCCTGCTTTACAGGGAGATTCTTTACTGCTGGGTCATTAGAGAAGCCAATGCCACATCAAATGTCTCATAGTATTTTCATGTATATTATCTTGTCAGTCATACATATGTGCATGTATATATGTATATATTCATATATGTGCACTTCTTTAAGTGTATAATACATAAAATATGAGACTATATACAAAAATATATGTTTATGGTAGAATATATAAAAATGTTCAGTTCAGTCATTCAGTCATGTCCACCTCTTTGAAGCCCCATGGACTGCAGCACTCCAGGCCTCACTGTCCATCACCAACTCCCAGAGTTCACTCAAACTCACGTCCATTGAGTCGGTGATGCGATCCAGCCATCTCATCCTCTGTTCGTCTCCATTCCTCCTGCCTTCAATCTTTCCCAGCATCAGGGTCTTTTCTAATGAGTCAGTTCGTCTAATCAGGTGGCCAAAGTATTGGAGTTTCAGCTTCAGCATCAGTCCTTCCAATGAATATTCAGAACTGATTTCCTTTAGGATGGACTGTTGAATCTCCTTGAAGTCCAAGGGACTCTCAAGAGTCTTCTCTAGCACCACAGTTCAAAAGCATCAATTCTTCAGCACTCAGCTTCCTTTATAGTCCAACTCTCACATGCATATATGACTACTGGAAAAACCATAGCCTTGACTAGATGGACCTTTGTTGGCAAAGGAATGTCTCTGCTTTTTAACATGCTGTCTAGGTTGGTCATAACTTTTCTTCCAAGGAGCAAGTGTCTTTTAATTTCATGGCTGCAGTCACCATCTGTAGTGATTTTATATAAAAAATACTATAACATATTGGTATGTATTATATTGGTATATGTATAACATTTTTTAAAATTGGGGGTTATATTGCCTATAGAGTTATTTAATTTGCACTTTTGTCATTGCAATTTGTTATTAGCATTTCTTCAATTCCTTAAATGTTCTTGAGAGTATATTTAAATAATTGTGTACTATTTCATCCTTTACTTACCCAGTCATCAGCTGAATGGGTATTCATATTCTCTTTTTTTTTTTTTATTACAAGCAACATTAATTAAGAAAAAACTATTAGGTAATATTTTGTGTCAACGTTTGTTTCCTGAGCATAGTTTTCAGGACTTAGAATTTCTGATTTAATGGACTTTTTTTTTAATGCTCTTGATACTTAAGTTGCTAAGTTGCCCTTGTTAAGGATTGAATGTTTGTTTCCCCCCAATTCACATGTAATTGTTTATGTGCTAATTAATTGTTTGCTCCTTATATGCTTATGTCTCATTTTTATTTCTTTTGTTGGATGTCTATACATGTCACTCTTTTTTGTATTTGTGTGTCCTCTTTACACTGAAAGGTATTGTTATACAAAGAAAGATGCAGGGCGTCTGATTATCCATTTTTACTTACTGTGTTCCTTGTGCTTGACCTTTGTTGATGTTTGATTTTATTCAACATTTTATTATTTTTATTGGATAAATAAGAAAGTAAAACACAGTAACTTCAAATATATAAAACTTTGTAAAAGTGAGCAGAGTATAGAATATACTGTTACTTTTAAAAAAAAATACAATTTGATATGTATTTCTTCTAAAATATCTGGCTTCCTTTCTTTCTTCCTCACTCCCCTGATTGACAGGACAAATCAAAGTAAATCAAAATATTTATTATATGAAAATTAGTATGTGGTGAAATTTAGATAGACTTAGGTAGTGTAAGTTGCAACTGAATTTGAAAATAGTTTGGCAGAGATCATATAGACATAAATACTTGGAGAGTTGGAGGTTTGTGCTGAAATTATCCTGGTCAGCAAGATAAGAAGAGAGAATAATTGGCTGACAGAAAGTGAGATAAAGACTAAGGCTCAATTAGATTTATGGATAAACTAAGGACATAATGGGATTTCTGTCCAGTGGGAGCAAGGTTCACAGGATTAAATTGTGAAGCTTCCATTATAGTTGCTCTGGTCCTGGTCTTATCCTCATGATGATGGGAGTGCCATGCAAATGAGGTCAAGATGAAATACATTTACATGGTGCGCCCTTAAAGAAGTACTTCCACAAGTTTGTAGAGGAAAAACATTTGTGGTTGAAATTTAAAGATGCTGTGCTAAGCTATATATTCTAGACTTCCTTACCGTCTATTCTAGACTTCCTTAAAATCTTGGGTGACAGGTGCAAAAATAATTCTTTTATGTACGTAGGCTGCCTCAGCCATTCTACTTGATGTATTAATACGTGACTGCATAGGAGAAAACCTATGGGACTGGGGCCATCCCTTTTGTAACATGGGTCCCTGTGTTGTTTGCAAGGGTAGACATCCACTGCTTCTCCTGCTCTCCTCAGCCTTGCTTCCAGGAAGAACTGAATCCCTTAAAATGATGAATATTTAGACAAGTAAGTTAACAATACATTGCAAATACTTATTTTTTCCAACTTCCATTTGTTTCTATCTTCTTTATAGTTTGGTTAATATTTCTTATGTCTTTATTAGTTTATTGTTATATTTCAGTTGTACAGAAGTTACATGTGTGGTTGGTCAAATTTTTTGTATGTTGCTTTTCTTTATGATATCTTTCCTTATTTATTGTTTTTCTACTCTATGATCATTTAAATGTTAGCCTACAGTTATCTCTATGGTTTCTATTTCTATGTCATCTCTAAATTATCAGTTCAGTTCAGTCACTCAGTTGTGTCTGACTCTTTGTGACCCCATGGACTATAGCACACCAGGCCTCCCTGTCCATCACCAACTCCCAGGGTTTACTCAAACTCATGTCCATCGAGTCAGTGATACCATCCAACATCTCATCCTCTGTCATCCCCTTCTCCTCCCACCTTCAATCTTTCCCAGCATCAGGGTCTTTTCCAATGAGTCAGTTCTTTGCTTGAGGTGGCCAAAGTATTGGAGTTTCAGGTTCAGCATCAGTCCTTCCAATGAGTATTCAGGACTGATTTCTTTTAGGATGGACTGGCTGGATTTCATCACAGTTCAAGGGACTCTCAAGAGTCTTCTCCAACACCACAGTTCAAAAGCATCAATTCTTCAGCACTCAGCTTCCTTTATAGTATATGTATAGTATATGTATAGTCATATACATCCATGTATGACTACTGGAAAAACCATAGCTTTGACTAGAAGGACCTTTGTTGGCAAAGTAATGTCTCTGTTTTTTAATATGTTGTCTAGGTTGGTCATAACTTTTCTTCCAAGGAGCAAGTGTCATTTAATTTCATGGCTGCAGTCACCATCTGCAGTGATTTTGGAGCCCAAAAAAATAAAGTCTGTCACTGTTTCCACTGTTTCCCATCTATTTGTCATGAAGTAATGGGACCAGATGCCATGATCTTAGTTTTCTGAATGTTGAGCTTTAAGCCAACTTTTTCACTCTCCTCTTTCACCTTCATCAAGAGGCTCTTTAGTTCTTCGCTTTCTGTCATAAGGATGGTGTCATCTGCATATCTGAGGTTATTGATATTTCTCCCAACAATCTTGATTCCAGTTTGTGCTTCACCCAGCCCAGCTTTTCTCATGATGTGCTCTGCATATAAGTTAAATGAGCAGGATGACAATATACAGCCTTGATGTACTCCTTCCCAATTTGCAGCCAGTCTGTTTTTCCATGTCCAGTTCCAACTGTTGCTTCCTGACCTGCATACAGGTTTCTCAAGAGGTGATCACTCTTGGTGATCTGGTATTCCCATCTCTTTAAGAATTTTCTACAGTTTATTATGATCCACACAGTCAAAGGCTTTGGCATAGTCAATAAAGCAGAAGTAGATGTTTTTCTGGAACTCTCTTGCTTTTTTAATGATCCAATGGATGTTGGCAATTTGATCTCTGGTTCCTCTGCCTTTTCTAAATCCAGCTTGAACATCTGGAAGTTCACAGTTCAGGTGCTGCTGAAGCCTGGCTTGGAGAATTTTGAGCATTACTTTGCTAGCGTGTGCGATGAGTGCAATCGTGTGGTAGTTTGAACATTCTTTGGCATTGCTTTTCTTTGGGATTGGAGTGAAAACTGACTTTTTCCAGTCCTGTGGCCACTGCTGAGTTTTTCAAGTTTGCTGGCATATTGAGTGCAGCACTTTCACAGCATCATCCTTTAGGATTTGAAATAACTCAACTGAAATTCCATAACCTCTACTAACTGTTCGTAGTGATTCTTCCTAAGGCCCACTTGACTTCGCATTCCAGGATGTCTGGGTCTTGATCATAGCTATATTATTATAGTTGAGTTGTAGACTTTAAGATCTTTAATAAATCTGGAAGTTACCTTTATAGTACGAAATGGTAATTTTATTTTATCCCCTTGTATATCAAATTGTCCTTGGCATCTTAAATACCATTCTTTGTTAGTTTATCATAAATTAACATACATATATACTGGAGGATTTTTTTTATTGGTTTTGTTTTTTATTCTGTTCTTTTGCTTTTTTTTTTTTTCACATTTGTAGTTTTCTACTGTGCTAGAATAGAGAAGAAACTCTGCTTCAATATTTTAGTTGTATAAACAAAGGAGAAAAAAAAACCCCATCTTTTGAAGCATACTTGGTGTTTCAACACAGCTTATCATACTCTGTTCTTATGTACTTGGATTGGATCTCACAGAGAGCCAGATCTTTATCTCAGGATAGAGTAATCTCAGGCTGAGCTTCTTAAATATCAGTGAGCTTAGAAATCATCTTACTGAAGCTAAATTACTTCAGTCATGTCAGACTCTGTGCAACCCCGTGTACTGTAGCCTGACAGGCTCCTCTGTCCATGGGATTCTCCAGGCAAGAATACTGGAGTAGGTGGCCATTTCTTCTCTTGGGGATCTTCCCAACCCAGGGATCAAACCCTTGTCTCTTAAGTCTCCTGCACTGGAAGCCAGGTTCTTTACCACTATCACCACCTGGGAAGCCCCAGGAATCATGTTGGGTGCAAATAAAATGTACAGATTCTCAGCTGAGTTGCAGGGGATTTCTAGCCAAAGAGTCTGGGGTGGGCCCCAAGGCCTACACCTTTCGCAAGTATATAGATAATTTTGATCTAGACAATGACGTGACCAAAACCTTAAGAAACTCAATCCAAAGTTTGGTTGAGTTTTATAAATTAAAGTGTTCATTGGAAAAAAAATTTTTTAATTTATTCTGGAAACTGATTTCATGGCTGAAATCTAACAATAGAATTATTTTATTTTATTATTTATTGTATTCCAAATAATTTGTTTGGACATAAGGATATTAGCCAGTTGCCATTCTGAAAGTAAAATTGACTCCAAGCTTAAATGCAGACTCCATTTTATCTTTAACAACTATGTTAAAGCCAGCTGATTTTTAGTTGATGGCTTGAGGAGTGGATAAAAATGGCTAAGATACATCATCTAGCATCATTCAATAGTTGTCTTTAGACAGCTGTGAGAAGAATACATGTGAAATATTAATAGAAGCCATGATTGTTGAGCTTCTCAAGAGAAATTTTAAAGCAGCCAAAATTCCTGAGTCGGGTGCAGGTGGGGAGCAACTGAAAAATGACTGGTTTTGTATTTGTCATGCGAGCCAATGACAAAGTTAGGTTGATGTCAGGCAGGTAGCACTTTCCATAAAAAGAGTTATAGTTTTACAAAACTTAATAAAGTGACTATATATTGTATGTGAAATATGTGAGTAAGCTGTGCTTTTGACCATGTGAGAGAGTAGAGTTGCTGAAGAACTACTTTTCACAAAGGAGTCCAGAAGAAATCCAAAATTAATGAGGGAGGGAGCGGGAGAGAGAGAGAGAGCGACAGAGAGAGAGCCCACTCAGAGTAGGGACGCTGGAGAACAGGCCTGCGTATCCGTCAGTGAAAGGCAGCAGGAACAGCCAAACCTACACTACAGTCAGAGCCAAAGATTTAAACAGTCCAGGGAGACTTTATTGAAGCCTACTGCAATTGTGTATGTGAGCTTTCTACCACAGGATCAATTATGAGTTCCCCTTTGCCCCTTGTCTTTCCATACATGCAGTACTCAGATATCTCAACAGTTTGGAAGTATTTTTGTAAACTTATAGTAAAAAAAGTATTTTGTGTTCTGGTAAAAATTACATTCAGATGTGCATTAAACATGGGCTTTCCAGGTGGCACAGTGGTAATGAATCCCCTTGCCAATGCAGGAGATGCAAGAGATGCGAGTTTGATCACCGAGTTGGGAAAATTCCCCGGGGAAGGAAAAGGCATCCCACTCCAATATTCTTGTTTGGAAAATTCCATGGGCAGAGGAGCCCGGTGATCCACAGTCCATGGGGCTGCAAAGCGTCAGACATGACTGAGCACATAATTCCTATTGCAGTTGGTGTCAAGATTATTGCAATATGTTAGAGTTGTACCCTGCTGAAATAAAGGCAAAAGAGTTTTCAACTGCTGGCAAAGTCCTGGAGGATTGAAGAGAGAATTTGGTCAATGTGACCAGGCCATCTGTGCTGGCTGTTAGGCTCCTGCCTCCCACAGGGACTGGAGATCTTTTTTGGATGATGACATTTCAGGGACAACCTCCCAGGTCCTTGTAAAAGACAGTTTTATTGTTGGTAGTATCAACAACAGAAAAGACTTGACGCGTAAATGATATATTTTGCATTTTGCTATATACCTTGAACGTCTTTGTAATCAGCATTAAACCTTACAGCTGCCTCTATCTCTATCTTTTTCCTTTGGTCTCAGATGTGGGTTTCCCTGGTGAGTGGCTCAGTGGTAAGAATCCGCCTGCCAATGCAGGAGATCCACGTTCAATCCCTGAGTCAGGAAGATCCCTTGGAGAAGGAAATGGTAACCCATTCCAATATTCTCGTCTGGGAAATCCCATGGACACAGGAGCCTGGTGGGCTACAGTCCATGGGGTCACAAAAGAGTTGGATATGACTGAGCGACTAAACAACAACAGTCAGATATTGAGCAAACTGCTTTCTGTATGTGTGGTTTCTCTATGTATTCCTTGCCTTCTTCCCCTCCCCTCGCTTCCCCATCTACTTTTATTATAATATTAATGTTTTCTTGCAATATGCTATATTTTCATTTCTCACATAGACCCTGAAAGGTTATCCTTAATGCTTAATTATCTATGCATTTAAAACAAATATTATAATAAGCAAGTATTTGATTCACAATCGCCTCAAATTCAAATTAAAAAAAGAAAAGTTTCTGTAGAGTCATGTACCCTTGAGATGGGAGAAAAAACGTTCTCCAAATCTGTGTAAATAAATTTTTTGAGTAGCTTTAATATTTACACTTAAAAAAGATATTCAGAGCTGTTGAAAGAATAATGATTGCTGTGGAGAACTTCTAAATAAACTTGACACCTAATAAGCCCTTGTTTTTATTAACACTAACCTTGATATCTCTTTCAGTCATTTAGCAAAGGAGTCAATGCTTGATTATGGAGTAAGGGAGACATATCTTAAATGTTTCTCAGGTTTACTTAACAAAGAACAAGCAAACTAGTGACAGGACGTATTTCAGTTGAAATAAATACAGTGCTTAAAGTACAATGATGTAGGATGAAAAAAAATCTTTCCAAAAGTTTCTTTCTTCTTTAATTGCCTCACTTTCTTTTATCTTTAATTTTTCTACTTTAAAAAGTCATTTGAAAAATTGCAATAATAATGCATGCTTATTATAGTAACTTAAGCAATGAGGAGAAGTTAATAGTTTCCTTTATCAGTCAGGCATGCTTTGGAATGCAAATAATAGAAAACTGAACTAATAGTGATGAAAAGAAGTTTTTTTTTTTCATATAAACAGAAGTTTTTATGTGAACAGTGGCTGGTCTTGATTATATCTCTGAAGTTTTGGGGGGATGTTTCTTATGGTTGCAATACAATTGCTGAAGCTCCAAGAATCCTATTTGAGTGTGTAGCAGAGGAAAACCATTTCCCCCCTGCCCTGTTAGTCCTGCTCAGAGACCTCTGTAATAAAAGACAGATAAATGACAGAAAAACTAATAGAAATTTATTAACAAATATTCTTCATGTATACATGATGCGTGTTGGAGAAGACTCTTGAGAGTCCCTTGGACTGCAAGGAGATCCAACCAGTCCATCCTAAAGGAAATCAGTCCGGAATAGTCATTGGAAGGACTGGTGCTGAAGCTGAAACTCCAATCCTTTTGCCACCTGATGCGAAGAACGGACTCATTTGAAAAGACTCTGATGCTGGGAAAGACTGAAGGCAGGAGGAGAAGGGGTCGATAGAGGATGACATGGCTGGATGGCATCACCGACTTGATGGACATGAGTTTGAGCAAGCTCCAGGAGTTGATGATGGACAGGCAGGCCTGGCATGCTGCAGTCCATGGGGTCACAAAGAGTCGGACATGACTGAGTGACTGAACTGAACTGATACTTCATGTATATATGGGAGATACCCCAGAGGAAATGTGTAACTCAAGGTAGCCTAAGCCTCTGGCTTAAATATCATTTTCAGGTACTGATAAAGGTGTGAGAAGATTACCAGGAGAGGGGTAAATGGGTAGGTTATGTAGTATAGATTTAAGTCTCTATCTTCCACAGTGGAAAAACATCTTCCTGTCAATGCACGAGACTCAAGAGACGTGGGTTTGATCCCTGGGTTGGAAAGATTCCTGGAGAAGGAAATGGCAACCCACTCCAGTATTCTTGCCTGGATTTTCCATGGACAGAGGAACCTAGTGGGTTACAACCCACTAGGTTTGTGAACCCATGGGATCATAAAAGGGTTGGATATGACTTAGTGGCTAAACAACAACAACAATATGTTTCATGTACATAAAACATGCATACATATACTTCTAACATTATAAACATATATTACACCTGATTTGCCTCTTGAGAAATTTGTATGCAGGTCAGGAAGCAACAGTTAGAACTGGACATGGAACAACAGACTGGTTCCAAATAGGAAAAGGAGTTCGTCAAGGCTGTATATTGTCACCCTGCTTATTTAACTTATATGCAGAGTACATCATGAGAAACGCTGGGCTGAAAGAAGCACAAGCTGGAATCAAGATTGCCAGGAGAAATATCGATAACCTCAGATATGCAGATGACAACACCCTTGTGGCAGAAAGTGAAGAGGAACGAAAAAGCCTGTTGATGAAAGTGAAAGAGGAGAGTGAAAAAGTTGGCTTAAAGCTCAACATTCAGAAAATGAAGATCATGGCATCCAGTCCCACCACTTCATGGGAAATAGATGGGGAAACAGTGGAAACAGTGTCTGACTTTATTTTTCTGGGCTCCAAAATCACTGCAGATGGTGACTGCAGCCATGAAATTAAAAGACGCTTACCCCTTGGAAGAAAAGCTATGACCAACCTAGATAGCATATTGAAAAGCAGAGACATTACTTTGCCAACAAAGGTTCGTCTAGTCCAGGCTATGGTTTTTCCTGTGGTCATGTATGGATGTGAGAGTTGGACTGAAAAGAAGGCTGAGTGCCGAAGCATTGATGCTTTTGAATGTGGTGTTGGAGAAGACTCTTGAGAGTCCCTTGGACTGCAAGGAGATCCAACCAGTCCATTCTGAAGGAGATCAGCCCTGGGATTTCTTTGGAAGGAATGATGCTAGAGTTGAAACTCCAGTACTTTGGCCACCTGATGCGAAGAGTTGACTCATTGGAAAAGACTCTGATGCTGGGAGGGATTGGGGGCAGGAGGAGAAGGGGACGACAGAGGATGAGATGGCTGGATGGCTGGATGGCATCACTGACTTGATGGACGTGAGTCTGAGTGAACTCCGGGAGTTGGTGATGGACAGGGAGGCCTGGTGTGCTGCAATTCATGGGGTCGCAAGGAGTCGGACACGACTGAGCAACTGATCTGATCTGATCTGATTACATTTTATTAACAACAAAAGCTGGGTAATATTGAGTCATTACTTTGCACTTGTTTCTCTATGTAATGTCTTATCTATTTAATATAAATAAGGATTTGTGTATGCATAGATGATATATTTGATATTAACTAATATATTAATATAATATGTAATATATTATGAGATATAACATATATATGTGTATTATATGTATATCAAAGCTTTCCAAATCTGTGTGTATACATAAATGTAGGTATATTTTTTATATATATCTGTATGTGTGTGCATGTACATATACATGGAACAACAAACATTTGTTTTTATGTATGTGTTTTATATACGTGAGTATATATATATATGTCTACACATATATACAAATGTACATACTTCTGTAGGTTCATCCATACAGACAAGTTTTCATTTCCATAAATAAGATTTGTTTACAGTTATATATTTACATCAAAAGACATAAACATTATTGCTTTAAAGAAATACTAAAAAAAGATTGTAGCAAGATTGTAGCAACTTATAACTTGCACAAGAGAGACTTTCTATCTCTCTACACTTTGTCTGACTCAGATAGTCATGATATTTTAAAGACTGGCAATTCTGATGAGGTACAGCAACAGATTTACCATACACACTTACAAATGTTGGAACCAGAGCTCAGAGCGGCTGACTAACTAGCTCAAGGTAATAAATTACTAAGAATCAGGGAGTTCCTCGTGTTGGTTTCAGCTCTGAGTACTGAAAAAGTCAATCCAGTTCCTCTTTTGTTTCTGTTTCAGTTTTTGTCCATTGTGTTTTTAAACAAGTGCATGTTATCCTCAGGTACCTATGATTACCTTAGGTCTACACTTGTTCTTTCTTCATGGTTTTCTTTTTAAAATAAAGAACCATAACTTATTCTACTCCCTCTTTCTCTAAAACAGCAGTGCTTATTAGGACTCTCCTTCTCCTTCAGTTCAGTTCAGTTCACTTCAGTCGCTCAGTCATGTCTGACTCTTTGCGACTCATGAATCGCAGCACACCAGGCCTCCCTGTCCATCACCAACTCCCGGAGCTCACTCAAACTCATGTCCATTTAGTCAGTGATGCCATCCAGCCATCTCATCCTCTGTCGTCCCCTTGTCCTCCTGCCCCCAATCCCTCCCAGTATCAGAGTCTCTTCCAATGAGTCAACTCTTCGCATGAGGTGGCCAAAGTATTGGAGTTTCAGCTTCAGTATCAGTCCTTCCAATGAACACCCAGGACTGATCTCCTTTAGGATGGACTGGTTGGATCTCCTTGCAGTCCAAGGGACTCTCAAGAGTCTTCTCCAACACCACAGTTCAAAAGCATCAATTCTAGGGTGCTTGGCTTTCTTCAAAGTCCAACTCTCACATCCATACATGACCACAGGAAAAACCATAGCCTTGACTAGATGGACCTTTGTTGGCAAAGTAACGTCTCTGCTTTTGAATATGCTATCTAGGTTGGTCATAACTTTTCTTCCAAAGAGTAAGCGTCTTTTAATTTCATGGCTGCAGTCACCATCTGCAGTGATTTTGGAGTCCAAAAAAATAAAGTCTGACACTGTTTCCACTGTTTCCCCATCTATTTCCCATGAAGTGATGGGACCACATGCCACGATCTTCGTTTTCTGAATGTTGAGCTTTAAGCCAACTTTTTCACTCTCCACTTTCACTCTCATCAAGAGGCTTTTGAGTTCCTCTTCACTTTCTGCCATAAGGGTGGTGTCATCTGTATATCTGAGGTTATTGATATTTCTCCCAGCAATCTTGATTCCAGCTTGTGCTTCTTCCAGCCCAGCGTTTCCCATGATGTACTTTGCATATAAGTTAAATAAGCTGAGTGACAATGTACAGCCTTGACGAACTCCTTTTCCTATTTGGAACCAGTCTGTTGTTCCATGTCCAGTTCTAACTGTTGCTTCCTGACATGCATACAGGTTTCTCAAGAGGCAGGTCAGGTGATCTGGTATTCCCATCTCTTTCAGAATTTTCCACAGTTTCTTGTGATCCACACAGTCAAAGGCTTTGGCGTAATCAATAAAACAGAAATAGATGGTTTTCTGGAACTCTCTTGCTTTTTTAATGATTCAGTGGATGTTGGCAATTTGATCTCTGGTTCTTCTGCCTTTTCTAAAACCAGCTTGAACATCAGGAAGTTCATGGTTCACATATTGCTGAAGCCTGGCTTGGAGAATTTTGAGCATTACTTTACTAGCGTGTGAGATGAGTGCAATTGTGCGGTAGTTTGAGCATTCTTTGGCATTGCCTTTCTTTGGGATTGGAATGAAAACTGACCTTTTCCAGTCCTGTAGCCACTGCTGAGTTTTCAAAATTTGCTGACATATTGAGTGCAGCACTTTCACAGCATCATCTTTCAGGATTTGGAATAGCTCAACTGGAATTCCATCACCTCCACTAGCTTTGTTCGTAGTGATGCTTTCTAAGGCCCACTCGACTTCACATTCCAGGATGTCTGGCTCTAGGTCAGTGATCACACCATCGTGATTATCTGGGTCGTGAAGATTTTTGTACAGTTCTGTGTATTCTTGCCATCTCTTCTTAATATTGTCTGCTTCTGTTAGGTCCATACCATTTCTATCCTTTACGAGCCCGTCTTTGCGTGAAATGTTCCCTTGGTATCTCAAGTTTTGTTGAAGAGATCTCTAGTCTTTCCCATTCTGTTGTTTTCCTCTATTTCTTTGCATTGATCGCTGAGGAAGGCTTTCTTATCTCTCCTTGCCATTCTTTGGAGCTCTGCATTCAGATGCTTATACCTTTCCTTTTCTCCTTTGCTTTTCACATCTCTTCTTTTTGCAGCTATTTGTAAGGCCTCCCCAGACAGCCATTTTCCTTTTTTTTGCATCTATTTTCCATGGGGATGGTCTTGATCTCTGTCTCCTGTACAATGTCATGAACCTTTGTCCATAGTTCATCAGGCACTCTATCTATCAGATCTAGGCCCTTAATTCTATTTCTCACTTCCACTGTATAGTCATAAGGGATTTGATTTAGGTCATACCTGATTGGTCTAGTGGTTTTCCCTACTTTCTTCAATGTAAGTCTGAATTTGGCAAAAAGGAGTTCATCATCTGAGCCACAGTCAGTTCCTGGTCTTGTTTTTGTTGACTGTATAGAGCTTCTCCATCTTTGGCTGTAAAGAATATAATCAATCTGATTTCAGTGTTGACCATCTGGTGATGTCCATGTGTAGAGTCTTCTCTTGTGTTGTTGGAAGAGGGTGTTTGCTATGACCAGTGTGTTCTCTTGGCAAAACTCTGTTAGTCTTTGCCCTGTTCATTCCGTATTCCAAAGCCAAATTTGCCTGTTATCCCAGGTGTTTCTTGACTTCCTACATTTGCATTCCAGTCCCCTATAATTAAAAGGACATCTTTTTTGGGTATTAGTTCTAAAAGGTCTTGTAGGTCTTCATAGAACCGTTCAACTTCAGCTTATTCAGCGTTACTGGCTGGGGCATAGGCTTGGATTACTGTGATATTGAATGGTTTGCCTTGGAAACGAACAGAGACCATTCTGTCATTTTTGAGATTGCATCCAAGTACTACATTTCAGACTCTTTTGTTGACCATGATGGCTACTCCATTTCTTCTAAGGGATTCCTGCCCACAGGAATAATGGTAGATATAATGGTCATCTGAGTTAAATTCACCCATTCTAGTCCATTTTAGTTCGCTGATTCCTAGAATGTCGACATTCACTCTTGCCATCTCCTGTTTGACCACCTCCAATTTGCTTTGAATCATGGACCTAACATTCCAGGTTCCTATGCAATATTGCTCTTTACAGCATCAGACCTTGCTTCTATCACCAGTAACATCCACAACTAGGTATTGTTTTTGCTTTGGCTCCATCCCTTCATTCTTTCTGGAGTTATTTCTACACTGATCTCCAGAAGCATATTGGGCACCTACTGACCTGGGGAATTCCTCTTTCAGTATCCTATCATTTTGCCATGGACCACGCAGAAGTGTAGCAGAGAGGAGCTACTCCTCGTCCAAGGTTGGGGCGGCAGCCGAGAGGAGCTACCCCACGCCCGAGGTCAGGGGCGGTGGCTGAGAGGAGCTACCCCACATCCAAGGAGCGGCAGCTGAGCAGAGAGGGCTGAGAGGAGCTACTCCACGTTCAAGGTCAGGAGGGGTGGCCGTGAGGAGATACCCCTCGTCTAAGGTAAGGAGCAGCAGCTGCACTTTGCTGGAGCAGCCGTGAAGAAATAACCCACGTCCAAGGTAAGAGAAACCCAAGTAAGATGGTAGGTGTTGCTAGAGGGCATCAGAGAGCAGACACACTGAAACCATAATTGCAGAAAAGTAGTCAATCTGATCACACGGACCACAGCCTTGTCTAACTCAGCGAAACTAAGCCATGCTGTGTGGGACCACCCAGGAAGGGCAGGTCCTGGTGGAGAGGTCTGACAGAATGTGGTCCACTGGAGAAGGGAATGGCAAACCACTTCAGTATTCTTGCCTTGAGAACCCCATGAACAGTATGAAAAGGCAAAATGATAGGATACTGAAAGAGGAACTCCTTCTCCTTCCTTCACCTAAACCGTCTTCTCCATCATGGGTATGGATTCTTGTCTTAATTTTGGCATCTGAGAAAGTTTTTTGGCTGTGCATTCCTGCTATGACTCAGTTTATGATGTTGCTGTTCTGTGTGCAGGTAACACTGACAGGTTCACTTTTCATTAGGTCAGTGTGCTCTCTGACCCTCTTTTGTAGTGTGCAGAATATTTGAGCAAGTTATTCCTGTCCTTCAGGGTTACACTTGCTGGGTATTTATAGATCAAAACCACTGCAGGTTAGAGTTAGTGATGGAATAAATAGGCTGAAAAAGTATTGTTTCCTGATCTCAAGGCTTGACACATACAGATTATAAAATATTATGTAAAGTTGCTGGTTCTTTCACAGATGTCTTGTACACACAAGGATTTCTCCACAGGCTGGTAATTTAAGGAGCTTATATGATGTGTGCTAAGTCGCTAAGTAGTGTCCCACTCTTTTGCAATCCCATGGACTGTAGCCAACTAGGCTCCTCTGTCCATGGAATTCTCCAGGCAAGAATACTGGAGTGGATTGCCATTTCCTTCTCCAGGAAATCTTCCCGACCCAGGGACTGAACTCACATCTCTTATGTATCCTGCATTGGCAGGTGGATTCTTTACCACTAGCACCATCTGGGAAGCCCCTACAGCTTGTAGCTGTGTCTTATTTATTTATAAGCTTATTGTTATATTTCAGTTGTACAGAATATACAGAAATTGCAAATGTTAATTTTATAGCACATGCATGCTTGGAATGTAATATTCTGATATATACTATTTTCTTGTGAAAAAAATATCTACACAGATGTCAGATTCAGGTGATTGTAAGATTAACCTTTTCAGGTTAGAGACACTTCTTTCTGTTTGAATTTCTTTAGCTTCTCTGTCAGGTGCAAATCAGGAGAAATCACACGTTGTTAGACCATAAAGATTTCAATTTATAGTTGTTCCAGCTCCAACTCCCTGATAACAGTATCACTTACTCAGATGGAGTAAAAAAAACAAACAAAAAAAACCTGGTGGGTATTATGAGAGGTGCAGAGAAGGAAATGGCAACCCACTCCAGTGCTCTTGCCTGGAGAATCCCATGGAGGGAGGAGCCTGGTAGGCTACAGTCCATGGGGTCGCAAAGTGTCAGATACGACTGAGTGACTTCACTTTCACTTTCACAATGAAGTGAAGGTCATTTTTAAAAACCTGGCATACCATACCAACATTATTGCATCAAAATTTTCAGTATGTATTACATCATAAAAATTTAAAAATAAGTATTTTTACATTCCAAGATATCGATGCAAACATTTTAAAACTTACAAACCCCCAAACTATTGACATACTCTTTCTTCTCTGTAAGGAAACAAATAAATTTTATAGTAAATGCATTTGAGTTACCCTGATTTTGTATAAGTTTACATAGTAATTCATGAGTATAACTTTACAACTTTTTATAATGAGAATCATGTTTCACTTCACAAATACGATATGAAAAAATCAATATCCAATTTTATTTTTAGGGTGATCCATGAAAAGGAGTTTCAAGATTTATAGAATTTTAAAATTCCAAGTTACATGGAAATCTTCAAGTCTAATGATCCCCGTTCAGAGCAGAATTTTCTCTCATGTATTCCACTTCTGCTTGATTATTTTTAGAGACAGTCTTTAGATAGCAGCTGATTCCAATTTCAGGAAGTTTTAAGTGTGACAGAGTTTTCTTTTTTGCTCTGTCAAAGTTGGCATCACAGTGTTTTCACACAGTGGTCTAGTTCTATTCCCTGGAGCCTCGTGGGATGTATTTCATCCTCTTCCCTGTGACAGTCCTTCAAATATTTGTGAGTAATTCTTCCCATAAGACATTTCTGCTCCAGCTAAACATTCCACTTAATTAAGCCTTTCCTCATATAACAAGCTGTCCAACTCTTTTATCATCATGGTTACCCATCTCAGCACACAAGCTGATTTTTTAAATGTTATGACCAAAATTCCTAAGCAATGTTACTGATTGTCCTCATGGCATGTGAATCCGCCAGAGTGCAGTGAGTGAATCTGGGAGTGAACTGCAAACTACACTTCAGATGACATCTGACCAAAGAGAATATCCTCAGTCGAAAACTCCCTTCATATGAACATTCCACTTTTATCAATGTAGCCCAGGGCTCATCAATATTTAGGAAAGGATCAGTAGAATAGAAGTTTGTATTGAGTTTTCAGTTGTCTAAAGTCTTCAGTTGCTCAGTCCTGTCCCACTCTTTGCTAACGCATGGACTGTAGGCCATCAGGCTCCTCTGTCCATGGGATTCTCCGGGGTATCTTCCTCACCCAGTGATCAGATTCATGTCTCCTGCATTGCAGGCAGATAGATACTACTTTTATTGCTGAGCCACCAGGGAAGCTCTGTATGTGTCACTGAGCCTTTGCCAAAGCAGAGGTCAAGGGCAGCATGAGGTAATTACTTTTAGAGCTGATGGTGGAGGTGACTAGCACTTACCAATGTGCTCAGAGAATCCCTGTGGTGGTATTCTGGGGAAAATGTTTTTTAAAATGAGTAAGTGGTAAAACCTGGACCACAATATGCAGCAAAATAATATTGCTGGTTTTGAAATTTACATTGTGCTCCTGGGCAAGGTCTCTAGGCATTTTCTGCTTTACTTTCTTCCTACTTAAAATGCCAAAATATCCCGTAACATTTACTCATATGTATGTCAGGGAATGTGATGGCAATTTTAGAACCAGGTAGAAGTTTCTGGTGAATTTTATACATCATTATTACTTAAATAGAGAAAAAAAATCCACGTACATATCAGCAACTTTGAGGTACTATCCCACCAAAGGGTGGTGACATCTCAGAAAGTAATGGAGTGGTTGTGACATGAGTATCATTTTTTTAAGTAAAATATAATTGCTTTACACTTCTTAAGCCAACCATTCCAGCTTTATCATGTATGCATATATGTTGGAAAATCCTAGTGGTGAAATCTGGAATATTTGAAGGTGATGACCTCTGTTAATAAAGTTAATATAAACTTTATTGTTATAAATTGCTCCATTATTAATTTGATCTTGGGTAATAGCACAGAGCAAGCCTAATTAACTGCAATTAGTGAAATAATCATCTTAAGTCTTTAATCCAGAAAGGAAAACAGTTTTCTTAGCTTTCAGTTCATTTAATACTTGAATAATAATTGTTTTTCTCCTCCTTCTTTTTAATCAAGATATAACTGCTTCAATAGTTGAGTAAATAGTCTTAATGGATTGTAAGCTCCTACTCTGGGAGCAAAATGACACAAACAGGGCAAAAGAATGAGACACTAATCAGCATATCACGCTGCAGTATCTAGGGTGACAGACCTCATTAAAACTTTCTTATGGAAAGCAGGACTATCTTTCTTGACCTCAATTCGATTTTTCATTTTGCATATATTTAATATGGCACATTACTTTTCATTTAACTTTTTTGCTTAGGATGCACATCTGAGTATAAAACAAGAGAACTAACTTGTGATAATGAGTTGAAGTTGTGAAAAAGGAGACAAGCAGATTGGAGAAATCTTTCAGAAACAGGTATAGTAAATATTAAGTAGCAGCATAGTTGTCTAAGTACTTCAGAGTTAATTTCTCTATAATTCCTGCTAATGCTTTAATCACTATAACAATTCATGCAACAGGTTTCCTGGATCACTGTGAAACCATATGCGTTTGTGCAAATTCAGCACTGTGGTTTGAAAATAACTGTTAACTCTCCAGTCCGTTCATTTTGAATTTCTGTATACATGGTTATACTGGAGTATCGTGCACACTGAGCTGTGCTGGAATCTCTTATCCCAGATCCCAAAGCATGAATCTAGGTGTCCTTCGGAGCATCTAATTCACTCTCATTTGTTGTTGTTGTTTAGTTGCTAAGTCATGTCCGACTCTTTGGAATCCATAAACTGTAGATCAACAGGCTCCTCTCTCCATGGAATTTCCCAGGCAATAAAACTGGAGTGGGTTCCCATTCCCTTCTCCAGATCTTCCCTACCCAAGGGATGGAACCTGCGTCTCATGCTTGGCAGGCAGTTTCTTTACCAAGTCCACTCTCCAAAATCCACTTTTAACAACTGCTTCTCTTAAATACTTTGATACTTTGTGCCATTTGATGTCTCTCATTTTCCTGCCATAGACAGAACTTAGAGGGGGAAAGATTATCTTTTATTTTTGATTTATTGTGTTAAGTTTTTAATTGGAGAAAAGACTATCTTTGACATAAATGTAGTCCATGGGGTCGTAAAGAGTGACTAATGCTTTCACTTTCATTTGTGTTCCCGTTATCTTATAAAATTCTCTGAGGTTTTTGGACCCTCTCCCACCTTTGAAGTCTCTTACCTAAAATATACCAAGTATACATGGTTCCAGGAAATTAACTGTTTATCATTTCAGCTTTCCCAGTCCACAGAGAGGATCTCTTGGCTTTCACTTTCTCCTCATACAGTTTTCCATTATTGTACAAGACATATATCTTTCTGTAGTACAGTTTGATTCTCACTTAAGAAAAAATGGGAAAAAGAAGAATCACCTGGAATTCTGAGGCCTTATACAGTAATCAAAATAAGAATTCAGCAGATGGGCTCAACAGCAGAGCAGAAGGAACTGAGGGAAATCAGAGTGAGAAGACAGAATGATGGCAATCATTCCATCTGAACAACACAGAGAAGACAGGTTGATTGAGCTTCTTCATATCTATTATTATTTACTTGCATGATTAAAGACCTAGAAGGAATTGGGGCTACTTCATCTTGGCCAGAAGTCCAAATCAAAAAAGTCTATTTTAAATCCTAAGCAGTTTGATAGCACTACCCAATCTCTTTCTTGCATAATTCATGCTACATCACTTGTCATTTATGGTTTCAGGTTATTTGAAGTATAAAGAGAATGTACCAGTGCCTGCAGAACAATTTGAATGCAAGGTACTTCTGACTTTTAAAATTTTTAAGTTTTTCTCTCGCATATAGGACAATCACATTTTTAAAGCAATTTGCATTTATTGAGAAATTTCAAAGGATTCAAATTAGTTGTAAAGAATGTAACTCTTTTATTGTACTTGTTATACACACACGTTTAAATTGTGTAATTAAGAAAAACATAAAACTTCTTAATCCTGTGGAACTTACTTTAAAATTTAGTATTGTAATCACTTGGAACACTTGTAAAAAACGCCTTGTGTAAGCCCACCCTGATCCCATTAATTCAGATTCCTTAAGCCCAAAGAGGCTGAACCAGAGCAGAAAGGCATAGGAGGGGTGAGGTCTCTCTCTGCTTGAATTGGGATGTCCATCTCCTGTCTTTGGGCATCAGCTCTCCGGTTCTCACGTTGTCAGACTTCCCTGGTTCTCCATTTTGGAGCTGACATGACTTAGTGACTGAACAAAAACAGCAACCATTTTGCAGAGGGCAGACTGTGGGACTTCTCAACCTTCCTAACTAAGTGAACTGATTTTTGGTTCTGCTGGTTATGTTTCTCTGGAGAACCCTGTCTAGTACAATTATGTATTTATAATGAGAAAACATATAATTCTAAGAAAATTATAAATGATACCTTAATTGAGCTTGAAAAAAAATCACACTGACATACCAATATGCAATATCTGGTGAATAACTAAGTTTTTTGCATTGTTTTTATTTGAGATGTTCTTTATATGATTTCTGCTACATGTTAATTGTCATGTGATTTTAAACTTGGTAGTAGCAATCGGTAGATTTTTGTTGCTGTTACTGTTTAAAGAGTGCCACCTAAATTAGAGAATATTAATCCTTGCTAACAAGACATTAATGATTCTTATATTTACTAAGATGAACTTGGTAACAATTTATTCTGATTCAGAGGTTTTATTTCTGGTCTATTTTATTTCTAGAGTTAAATGTATATAAAACTCTGGAAATTCACTAATACAGCACATAAATGGGCAAAGTTCAAGAATATTGATTTGAATGACTTGAGCAAGATTTTTTTCTGCTACAATTATCTTTAATGAAAGATGTTTTTGAGTGACTGTAAACACATGCTAAGGACTAATTAGTGTAAACCCCATCATCATATATTACTAAGCTAACAGAATTAACGTGGAATTCTTGGGCCAATGATCTACTACTTCTATTCCATGCATCTTGTTGTCGTTCAGTCCCCAAGTTGTGTCTGACTCTTTGCGATCCCTTGTACTGCAGCACACCAGGCCTCCCTGTCCTTCAATATCTCCCAGAGTTTGCTCAAACTCATGTCCATTGAGTCAATAATGCTATTCAACCATCTCATCCTCTGTTGCCCTCTTCTCTCTTGCCTTCAATTTTTCCCAGCTTCAGGGTCTTTTTCCAATGAGTCAGCTCTTTGTATCAGTGGTGAGAGTATTGGAGCTTCAGCTTCAGCATCAGTCCTTTCAATGAATCTTTGGGGTTGATTTCTTTTAGGATTGACTGGTCTGATCTCCTTGCAGTCCAGTGGACTCTCAAGAGTCTTCTCCAGTACCACAATTCAAAAGCATTGATTCCTTTGTGCTCAGCTTTCTTTATGGTCCAACTCTCACATCGGTACATGACTACTACTGGGAAAACCATAGCTTTGACTAGACAGACCTTTGTCGACAAAATGATGTCTCTGCTTTTTAATATGCTGCCTAGGTTTGTCACAGCTTTCCTTTCAAGGAGCAGGCCTCTTTTAATTTTATGGCTGTGGTCACCATCCACAGTGATTTTGGAGCCCAAGGAAATAAAATCTGTCACTACTTCCACTTTTTTTCCACTGGTCCATGCATCTAATTCTGTCAATAAACCATATATAGCAATCCACAAAGAATTTGTGCAGTGGTACATTTATTTTTCAATAAATATGTGTTTGTCTCTGATATTTCAAATATCAATAAAATTCAGCTTTTAGACAGTAATAGTTTTAAAATCCATATCTACAATGGGAAGAGAACTTTGAGACTAAGAGTTTCTGATCATCTCCCGCTTTCATCTGAGTGGTTTTCAAAGTACACCACCTTCAACAATGAGCTTCTGGAAGACCAATTTTTACAGTGATTTTAAAAAAGAAATTATATTTTTAAATATTGTTTTTAAAGTGTCTAAATGATTGTGATAGTTTCCATAACAGTAGGATATATAGGTGTTTCTCTAATTTTAATTGGTTTGATATAATTATCTTCAAAATATTCTGATGAAATTTATTTATATAAGATCATATTCTATTTCTCAAAGAAGGCTCAGATACTACTCTGAAGATAAAAGATATTCTTTATGTGAGTGTACATGGACAGGTTTGTCGAATATAAATAAAGCTTGTGTAAAAATAATAATAAAGAATAATATGTCTTAATAAGAAGGGATTTACTTAAAAACTTGAATATGGTTCACTGGTAAATGAGTATTATAGGCATATAACTAATAACTCAAAGTAACCCAATATTTTATAATGTATGTTGTAATAATAATTATTTAATAATCGTATTAAAGAAACTAAAAAACTGAGGCTAAGAAAACAGAATATAAAAACATAAATAGTATACAGTAAACTCCTATAAATGACATCTGGTCACAAATAATTTGATTTGCTGGAGTTAGGAAGTTTCCTTTGCCAAGTCTTGGCAATCAGAATTACATTTTCAAAATCAACATCAATGTTGCTTATATGGATTTTAGATTTTAAAGATCCAAAATAGGTGCACCTGTGGTAAGTTTATAAATGAAAATAGATATCCCCAAATGACAGCTTTTAAACGCAGAATATCTCATAATTCATTCTTGAATACCAAATGTTTGTAAACCAGTGTCATTACCGAGATACTTTTCTCACAACTTCAGTGAGAAAATAGACATACTCATTAGTGTTCTTGCAATTTCATTCACATGGGAAGGAATTCTGGAGCTCTACGCTCTGTGAATGGATGGAGGATGTGGAGCTGGGTCTGAGCAAGCTAGAGAAGAAGTGGGAAAGCCCCCAACACAGGTGTTCATTCCTGAGGGTCTGAAAAGGCTGTGTTGCTACTGGAAGTGACCCAGAATGGGAGGGGTTGATAAGGCATGTCCATGGGTTACTTTGCTGGCTCCAAAGAGAAGCGACAGAAAGAGTTTCCACTGGGAGGTCGGGGTGGGGTTGAGGAGGTCAACGCAATAAGATAGAAATTAAAAGAGAGTATCTTAACATCAGGGAGGAGAACGGATGAAATGTACATCTTTCATTATGTTCTCGCTGAGCAGAAATAAAGTGTACCCTGCCTGGAAATACAGTTGGAACAAATACTTTGTGAGCTGGAGGCAGCTGCAGAAACTAACTTTGAACTGAAACCCAGTTCTTTGAGTTTGAATGAAGAGTCGGCTCAGACAAAGAACTTAAAAAAAAAAACACCTCACCATACTTGATTTTGTTCTTTTATTGTTTTTTCTTTTCACAAAGTGCAAGATTTTACTGTTTCAAAGGGAAATGCCTTAATGCAGTTGGAGAAGAGGCAACATGACTTTATCAGGAAGCCTGGTGTACTCTGAAGAGAAGCTAGAACAAAGAAGGGAGGGGTACTGCTCAGCCTTCTATTAAATTGCAGTTAAGGATGGTCTTGTTCCCCGACTTTGAAACCGGAGGTTCTCAATTCATCTCTAGGCAAAACGAGTGGAGTTGAGAAATGGTTCTTATATATATATAATTATTTTTGTTTATGAAATCTTTTACCCAGGAGGAAAAAATACCTCAGTGACTGCATTGTGTATAACCTGGTGTACCCAGGGTGAGGAGGTGGCCCGGTGCGCCTGCGTGAACCCAGCCGTTTTTAAGTCCTCAGACATGGTGGGTGCAGTCTTGGCTCTGCAATGCTGAATAGCTGTGGGACTTTGTTCATATCATTTAACCTCGCTGGTCCTCAAGTTTTTTTTCTCTGCAACATTATGACCTTTGATTGGATCGTTTCTGTCATTTTGCCATCCAAAATCACGTGATTGAATCTCTTCCATTTTACTTACTGGGCCATTTCTTCTGACATTTGCCATCACAGAAATGAAGTGTCTCCGTGGACAAGTCCTGAAAGATTTGGAAATGACGTTAGGGCTTTTGCTCTGTCGTTCAGCTTGTCAACAGCCAATGGAGTTGTTAGTTTAGCGTTGATTGGAGGAGCAAATGTCTCCTCTGGCTTTGATTACTAAAATAAGAAAGTCACACAACCCATCATGGCTGATTTTTGTTTTTGCTTTTTCTTTTGCTAATCAAACAAATTAAACTATTTGGTACAGAGAATGTATTTTTAAACTTCACATTTTCTAAACAATGATTATAATAGGTGATGAAATACCATTCTAAAACTAAAAGCATATGTAGTTATTTATTGATCATGTGAGATGTGCTGGGCACATACTGTAGGTACATTCCATCTATTAACTCACATATGCCACAGTCACCTGTGAGTTAAGGGGCATCTTTCCCCAATTTACAAATAGTTAAATATTCAACCCACAGAATATTATCAAGGTCCTCAGTCAAGGACTCTCACTTATCTTTCTTTTTATACCCAGCATGTCACCCACAGTGAGATTTTGTAGTGTCTGCTTTTATCTTTTGACCTGGCTGCTCTGGTGATGCAGTCTCAGAATTACCATGAAGCCTTATATGTGTCAAATTTTAAAATTAATTTTCTTCCAAACTCTAACTAATGGCTTTATTTTTTCCCCCGCAGCCACAACCAGTTCTGCCGCATGTTGATTCTCATTAAACTGAACAAGAAGTTTTTACTACAATTGTTCCTTCTCTCTTCCCACACTTCTTTTCTTCCCTGTTGCTTCCTGACATTGCTCTCCTGCTTTCACTGGCTTTATCTCTGCAGTTTTAGCACACCCTGCAGAAAAGCCCTGCTCAGATTGCTTCTGTATTTCAGGCCGTTTTCCTTCGTGACCCTAGGGGAGTTTTCTGCCTCTTTGTCTCTGGGAGGCAGCCCTGGCTGTCAGTCAATGACTATCGACAAGTTGCCTTCTAATGGGACCAAAAAAAAAAAAAAAAATCCCTTTTAACGGAACATAACTTTGGAAGACAATTATGCGAAACTACCATTTCTCTCCACTTCCAGACCGACAGTAATGGCATTTTAAAAGTAGATGCCTGCACAGGGACTGCTCACAAAGAATGAACCCCAGACCATAAAATGACAGATCATCAGGAGAGATATTTTTGGGCAGACAGGCTGTTTGGTGCTCCTGTAACCATACTCGATGTATATCCCTTTTTTTGAAAGGCACTTTGATAGGACATCTGTACATAAAAGACTTCGGATTAAAAAAAGGAAAAGCTGCCCGTTCTATAGAACCTTCGTTTAAATGAAAAGTACATTATATTGTGCCTTTTCACTTTGTATCTAAGCTAACAAAGGGATCTGCATGCATGTGGGATTTTATATGCTTAACATAGATTGCCTGATGCTTCATTCTTAAGCGTAGAAGAGAAAATGTGTATTTCCTTGTTAAATCTTCAAAAAAATTAAATAATCTATAACACATTAATTTAATTTCTGTTAATTAATATTTTCAGTGGAGCCCAGAACATTGTAGTAATAAATTTCATGAAAGGAGACTTTTAGTAAAACATAACATTTCTCCTTTGGATGATAAAGTTTGTTTTTAATTTAAATGCCATTTAATGCTTTGTAAGTATTTTTGAAATTCTTTTTTTTCATGTTTGAAAACATACATTTTAAATATATATATAAAATTTCATTGTAGGTATTAGCATAATTCACCCAGATATTTTTTTAGAGGCTGTGGATGGCTTTCCAGTGGTTTATCAGATAAGTAAACTTGTATGGAAAATTTTCTGTGAACATGAAATTATTTGGATAAAATGTTCATAGCTTTGAAAAGGCTCGTGATGAAACTTATGAGCCAAAAATTAAGAACCAGCAATTCAGATGAAGCACTTCCAAATCATTGTTTATAGTATTCCATTGCAATATGTGGTTTCTTCCACCTTCCCAAACTCTGGGATAGATATTGCTGGGATTGGTCTTAGGGATGATTACATTACAATAAAACGAATATAACCAACACATCTTGAGAAAGGGTGTCTGTTATAAGGAATCAGGAGCTCTTAAAGAACTCCAAGACAGGAAACATAGTCATGCCTGGGGAGGAACAGGAACCAGGATTTGCTGAAGCCATGAAACAGGTTTGCTCTCTTGTTAGCCCTGCCTCATCTCTGCTTCAGTTCAGTTTAGTTCAGTTGCCCAGTCCTGTCCGACTCTTTGCAACCCCATGGACTGCAGCACACCAGACCTACCTGTCCATCACCAACTCCCGGAGTTTACTCAAACACATCTCCATTGAGTCAGTGATGCCATCCAACCATCTCATCCTCTGTTGTCCCCTTCTCCTCCAACCCTCAATCTTTCCCAGCATCAGGGTCTTTTCAAATGAGTCAGCTCTTCTCATCAGGTGGCCAAAGTATTGGAGTGTCAACTTCAGCATCAGTCTTTCCAATGAATATTCAGCACTGATTTCCTTTAAGATGGACTAGTTGGATCTCCTTGCTGTCGAAGGGACTCTCAAGAGTCTTCTCCAACACCACAGTTCAAAAGCATCAATTCTTCAGTGCTCAGCTTTCTTTATAGTCCAACTCTCACATCCACACATGACCACTGGAAAAACCATAGCTTTGACTAGACGGACCTTTGTTGGTAAAGTAACGTCTCTGCTTTTGAATATGCTGTCTAGGTTGTTCATAACTTTTCTTCCAAGGAGTAAGCGTCTTTTAATTTCATGGCTGCAGTCACCATCCGCAGTGATTTTGGAGACCAAAAAAAATAAAGTCTGTCACTGTTTTCAGTTTCCCCATCTGTTTGCCATGAAGTGATGGGACCAGATGCCATGATCTTCGTTTTCTGAATGTTGAGCTTTAAGCCAACTTTTTCACTCTCTTCTTTCACTTTCATCAAGAGGCTCTTTAGTTCTTTGCTTTCTGCCATAAGGGTGGTGTCATCTGCATATCTGAGGTTATTGATATTTCTCCCAGCAATCTTGATTCCAGCTTGTACTTCATCCAGTCCAGCATTTCTCATGATGTACTCTGCATATAAGTTAAATAAGCAGGGTGACAATATTCAGCCTTGACGTACTCCTTTTCCTATTTGGAACCAGTCTGTTGTTCCATGTCCAGTTCTAACTGTTGCTTCTTGACCTGCATGCAGATTTATCAAGAGGCAGGTCAGGTGGTCTGGTATTCCCATCTCTTGAAGAATTTCCCACATCTCTGCTTCTCCAAGTGTTTATTTCATCTCACCCTGCATGTGTCCCTTTATGTCTTTCCGTTTGAACCAGGCTCATTTTAAAGAATCAGTGTTAAACATTTTTATAAACTATTGTCCTGCATCAGTAGCTTATTAACCCGAGTTTCTAACTCTCAATACCCAATTCTTGGGAGAGAGAATATGGTTGGATTAACTGATGTCACTTCTGGCTCCAGGTTGTGGGTCACCTGGGTTTGTCCATGAAGGAGGGACTGTGAGGCTCTTCTAATTGTCATAATGGTGACATTAATAATTAAACCTGTACTAAATGTGATTAATTAGAACTCAGACAAGGGGCGTGTCTGAGAGCAATTATGGTCAGCACAAATAGCTGAGTAGAGTACATAAATGCCAATTTTTCGAGCTTGCTAATACTCTGACACCATGTACCTAGCTCAACACTTAGGGCATGCCATATCTTCCATCAGTTAATCCAAACATATTCTGTCTCCCAGGAATTGGGTATTGATAGTTAGAAACTCAAGTTAATAAGCTACTGATGCAGAGCAATAGTTTATAAAGACGTTAACACTGATTCTTAGAAATGAGCCTGGTTCAAACTAAAAAACATAAAGGGACACATGTAGGGTGAGATGAAATAAACACTCGGAGAAGCAGAGATGTGGGAAATTCTTCAAGAGATGGGAATACCAGACCACCTGACCTGCCTCCTGAGAAATCTGTATGCAGGTTTGATGCTTAGAAATGAACCTGGTTCAAACGGAAAGACATTAAAGGGACACATGTAGGGTGGTATGTACAAAAAAGATCTTCACGACCCAGGTAACCATGATGGTGTGATCACTTACCTAGAGCCAGACATCCTGATACGTGAAGCCAAGTGGGCCTTAGGAAGCGTCACTACCAACAAAGCTAGTGGAGGTGATGGAATTCCAATTGAGCTATTTCGAATGTAAAGGATGATGCTGTGAAACTGCTGCACTAAATATGCCAGCAAATTTGGAAAATTCAGCTGTGGCCACAGGACTGGAAAAGGTCAATTTTCATTCCAATCCATAAGAAAGGAAATGTCAAAGAATGCTCAAACTACTGCACAATTGCACTTATCTCACACACTAGCAAAGTAATGCTCAACATTCTCCAAGCCAGGCTTCAACAGTACATGAACCGTGAACTTCCAGATGTTCAAGCTGGTTTTAGAAAAGTCAGAGGAACCAGAAATCAAGTTTCCAACATCCGTTGGATCATTGAAAAAGCAAGAGAGTTCCAGAAAAGCATCTATTTGTGCTTTATTGACTATGCCAAAGCCTCTGACTGTGTGGATCACAATAAACTGGAAAATTCTGAAAGAGATGGGAATACCAGACCGCCTGACCTGCCTCTTGAGAAACCTGTATGCAGGTCAGGAAGCAACAGTTAGAACTGGATATGGAACAACAGACTGGTTCCAAATAGGAAAAGGAGTGCATCAAGGCTGTATATTGTCACCCTGCTTATTTAACTTATATGCAAGTACATCATGAGAAATGCTGAGCTGAAGGAAGCACAAACTGGAATCAAGATTGCTGGGAGAAATATCAGTAACCTCAGATATGCAGATGACACCACCCTTATGGCAGAAAGCAAAGAACTAAAGAGCCTGTTGATGAAAGTGAAAGTGGAGAGTGAAAAAGTTGGCTTAAAGCTCAACATTCAGAAAACGAAGATCATGGCATCTGGTCCCATCACTTCATGGCAAATAGATGGGGAAACAGTGTCAGAATTTATTTTTTTGGTCTCCAAAATCACTGCAGATGGTGACTGCAGCCATGAAATTAAAAGCCACTTGCTCCATGGAAGAAAAGTTATGACCAAACTGGACAGCATATTAAGAAGCAGCGACATCACTTTGTTAACAAAGGTCTGTCTAGTCAAAGGTATGGTTTTTCCACTAGTCATGTATGGATGTGAGAGTTGGACTATAAAGAAAGTTGAGCACTGAAGAATTGATGCTTTTGAACTGTGGTGTTGAAGAAGACTCTTGGGAGTCCCTTGGACTGCAAGGGGATCCAATCAGTCCTGAATGTTCATTGTAAAGACTAATGTTGAAGCTGAAACTCCAATACTTTGGGCACCTGATACAAAGAGCTGACTCATTGGAAAAGACCCTGATGCTGGGAGGGATTGGGGGCAGAAGAAGGGGATGACAGAGGATGAGATGGTTGGATGGCATCACTGACTCAATGGATATGAGTTTGAGTAAACTCTGGGAATGTGTAATGGACAAGGAGGTCTGGCGTCCTGCAGTCCATGAGGTTGCAAAGAGTAGGACATGACTGAGCAACTGATCTGAACTGAACTGAAAGCATTGTTAAGTATTTTTTATAACTTTGCTCTGAGGATTAAGATGAGAAAAAAATTAATCTGATGCGGCTTCTGCCCTTAAAAGGACACTGACTTCTCTTAATGTTAAAGTAGAGAAACTGGAGCTTATTGAAAGAGTAAAATGCACACCTGGATGAGAGATTGAGGATCTTCCAGTGTATGGATCCAGTCTCCACTGAAACATGAGAGCACTTCCTGTCTGTGACTTTCATGATTTCCTCTGGTTCCTGACAAATAAATCTCAGTCTGAATAGAAGTCAGCTGGGTTTCTGTTTCTTGAGCCAGGTCGTCTCTAAAATTAGTTCAAGAATATATAGTCTAGAGATAGGGGAGTTGGGAGAAACACAGTATTGGAATGGACAGGCTAATTGGATTAGACACAGCTGAGAAGAGAATTAATAAAATTGATAGATTATGATGAGAATTCAGAATTTGGCATACATGGATAGACATATATGAAAATCATTTCAAAGGGTGTTTGAGAATGTTGAATAATAAGAATTTCAAACAAACATCTAATAGAAGTTCTATAAGGAGAATATGGAGAAAATAGAATGTAGGCCTGAGGTTTGAGTAGAAGAATCCTAAGAATAATCTGAAAATATCACTAGACTAATAAAAGATGCAAGGTCTCAAATTCAGTAATCCTGAATAAGAATGAAAATAAATACAGACCTAGATAAAACAATGTGAACCTGTGGAACTTGAGAAAGAAAAAAAGACTCTCAACATTTCTGGCAGAGAAAAGACAAAAGAATGATAATAATTCCATGTCTTTAAGGTTATAGCCAGAGTCTTTTCCAATGAGTCAACTTTTCGCATGAGGTGGCCAAAGTACTGGAGTTTCAGCTTTAGCATCAGTCCTTCCAAAGAAATCTCAGGGCTGATCTCCTTCAGAATGGACTGGTTGGATTTCCTTGCCGTCCAAGGGACTCTCAAGAGTCTTCTCCAACACCACAGTTCAAAAACATCAATTCTTCAGCGTTCAGCCTTCTTCACAGTCCAACTCTCACATCCATACATGACCACAGGAAAAACCATAGCCTTGACTAGATGCACCTTTGTTGGCAAAGGAATGTCTCTGCTTCTGAATATGCTATCTAGGTTCATCATAACTTTCCTTCCTAGGAGTAAGCGTCTTTTAATTTCATGGCTGCAGTCACCATCTGCAGTGATTTTGGAGTCCAAAAAAATAAAGTCTGACACTGTTTCCACTGTTTCCCCATCTATTTCCCATGAAATGATGGGACCACATGCCATGATCTTCGTTTTATGAATGTTGAGCTTTAAGCCAACTTTTTCACTCTCCACTTTCACTTTCATCAAGAGGCTTTTGAGTTCCTCTTCACTTTCTGCCACAAGGTGTTGTCATCTGCATATCTGAGGTTATTTATATTTCTCCCAGCAATCTTGATTCCAGCTTGTGCTTCTTTCAGCCCAGTGTTTCTCATGATGTACTCTGCATAGAAGTTAAATAAACAGGGTGACAATATACAGCCTTGACGTACTCCTTTTCCTATTTGGAACCAGTCTGTTGTTCCATGTCCAGTTCTAACTGTTGCTTCCTGACCTGCATATATGTTTCTCAAGAAGCAGGTCAGGTGGTCTGGTATTCCCATCTCTTTCAGAATTTTCCAGTTTATTGTGATCCACACAGTCAAAGGCTTTGGCATAGTCAATAAAGCAGAAATAGATGTTTTTCTGGAACTCTTTTGCTTTTTCCATGATCCAGCAGATGTTAGCAATTTGATCTCATGCGAAGAGTTGACTCATTGAAAAAGACTCTGATGCTGGGAATGATTGGGGGCAGGAGGAGAAGGGGATGACAGAGGATGAGATGGCTGGATGGCATCATTGACTCGATGGACCTGAGTCTGAATGAACTCCGGGAGTTGGTGATGGACAGGGAGGCCTGGCATGTTTCGATTCATGGGGTCACAAAGAATCGGACATGACTGAGTGACTGAACTGAACTGAACTGAAGGTTATAACCTGTCCTTGTTCTGTACTTTTAAAGAAATTAGAGGGAGTAGCAATTTTTCTATACTGAAAATGTATTCTTCCAGCAGCCTCTTACATGTCTATATTTGCAAAATACATTTGTAATATCAGGCCATTATCTGTTTCTCTTTAGACCATGAGGTCTGTCAAGGACAGTATTTTGTTATTCACCTTTGTCTGTGGTGTGTCCAACACAGGGCCTGGCATTTAGCTGAAGTGCTTTCAGTGGTTGAATCAATGAATGAATGACCAATTCCAGAGAATTTACTCAGATCTGCTTAATGAAGATAGTTCAAAACTTTTTCATAATCACCATGGGTAGGATTCCTTTCCTTACAATAAACTGGTGTGACGTGACATAGAGGGGATATTTAGGAAGGTGGTCTCTATCAACTTTCTCATCTGCTAATGCGAAGAGGCAATCATTAGAAAAGACTCTGATGCTGGGAGGGATTGGGGGCAGGAGGAGAAGGGGACGACAGAGGATGAGATGGCTGGATGGCATCACCGACTCGATGGACATGAGTTTGAGTGAACTCTGGGAGTTGGTGATGGATAGGGAGGCCTGGCGTGGTGCAATTCATGGGGTCACAAAGAGTCGGACACGACTTAGCAACTGAACTGAACTGAAGGCTTAAATTGGATGATCCACAAATATTTATTCACTTTTTTCATAGATGTGATCCTTTCTGAGTATTTCATACTGTGAGAGGGCCAAAATATGAAGCATTTTACCCTTAGGGTGAGTTTATATATATATATATATATATATATATATATATATATTTACACACACACATATATTTGACACTCTGAACATAGTGAATAAAAAATGAGATAGATAAAGAAATAAACCAAATGGATTGGAAAAGCTAAAGGTCACATTTTCCTACTTATAATTTTGTATAGAAAGTTTGGCTCCTTGGTAATAACAATTTTAAATATCTTTATATTGTCTAAAAGTCTCTTTCTGACTAGTTTCTGTAAAAAACAAACAAAAAATTATTGAGGTGGGACATTGAAGTAAAGCGGGTTATCTTGACATATTATTATTCTAATAAAATTACAGATTCAAATGTAGTAACCGTGTTTAGTATCATTGAATTCATCAGCAGGTGAGTCCTTATTTATAACTCAGTAGGGGACAGTTGTTTAGCTGTGTCTTTGTTTGGTTCTTAACCACTCTATCCAATGATAGCCCAGAAGCATCTCATTAATTCTGAAAGTCCTATTGGCTAGATACTCTTCCTGATTTTCAAAATGTCAGTTTATCCCAATGTCCAGGCAGAGATGGTCCACTCTTTCAAGAATTCGTATCTCAAAAAGCTAGTTAGGCTTCTAGTGCATTTATTTTATTATAAACAAAGAGTCTCAGCTATAAAATATTACCTCTCCGAGTTTCATCAGTTTTAGGAAATTGAAATATTTATCTGTTCTTGGCTGATGTTTTATGTATTAATTAAAAAAAAAAACTTAGAGAAATTAGATTCTTTATATTTCAGTAAAGGCCAGGTGTGCTTTTTAAAAGTGCCTTAGAACTTCAGCACTTTCTCTACCATGCTCAATTTTATTTGGGTAATTTACATTTTATCTTTGGACAATCAGCATGGAAATGCTTCCATTTACAAGTGGCCTAGATGGTGAAAATTACAGAAACATATGCGACTGTGGAGACGTGCGTGTTTTAGTGACTATTTGATATAATGTTCCTTATGTTTCATCCAGCAAAAGCCACCCATGAAAGAAAGAGGATCTTCTCCTATGCCTTCAAGTATGGGGTTCAAACTGGCAGCGCTTGGGACCAGCGTTCGTTATTTACATCCACTGCAGCTGTTAGCACTTTGAAAAAGTTATCTACTTTAAACAAACAAGCAAAAAAGCTTAATTGGCTTTCTGTTTTCATTTGAACAGCTAAACGAAAATAAAGCTATATGAGGATGCGAGGAAATTGCATTGAAAGAGCCTATGAATATAATACAGTTATTTTTTACAGTTTATAACCATATTTACTATCATTTATGTCTTAATAGAAGTTTTCCCCAAGTTGTAATAACTCTGTTAAAACCACAGATTTAACTTTGCTGTAACCTTTGCTATTTTCAAGTTAGCCAAACATGACTGTAGGGAGCAGATCCTGCAGTTCTTTCTCTTTTAGCACAAATTTGAGTCTCACTGTGAGACTGTGTTCACATCTACTTCCAGTCTGTTCAGATTTGAATCCATTTACTTCCAGCCAACCTAGAAATGGATGAGGTCTCTCTCTCTGTCTCTCTCTCTGTCTCTCAGTCTTTCTTTCTCAGCAGTACTTCACTTGCTTTTGCAAACATATAGAAAAAGAATATATCACTGCAGCGAGACCTACTTATAATGTGAATAGGCAGATTTCATCTTTGCCACCTATTTCTTTTGAAATCTTCTCCACTAGGACCCTCCAGTATCCGGGCTTCACATCCTTCTCCTGATAGTTTTGGATTCTCCACTCCAATTCTCCTATTTTAGAATCTCATGCACTATTCCCTTTCACTGAAACTACATCTAATGATATTCTAATCCAAAGGGACACGGTGAAAGTTAACAGAGAAATGAGATGCTATAATATTGTCTAATAGAGTTCATGCTCTACATTCAAAATGCCTGCTTGTCCAAGCTTTCCAGAGAGAACAATCATTAACATCTGGGACTGTGACAATACACTTAGAGAATATTCCAGGGAAACATGAGTGTCTGAATATCCTTAAAACATATGGGTTTGGCATATGTACATTCTGTTTCTATTAGTGTATTTCTATATAATTCAGACTCAGATGAGGAAATCTGTGGCTGCAGCTGATACAGAGAAGGGTCAGCTTGCTTTTGTTTCAGTACTTTATACAGTACTTTTTATATGACATATATATATATATATGCCATTCCCTTGTTTGTGCTATGTTGACTGCTCTTGAGATTTTCTGCATCTTTGGTTTTCATAAGTTTTTCTATATGTCTCAGCACAGCTTTCCTGATGTACAGTCTTCTTGGAGGCTACTGAGATTCTTAAATCTATGAATGTGTGTCTTTCAATAAATTTTAGACATTTTCATGCATTATTTCTTCAAATATTTTCTGTCTTAGTTACTTTTCTTTCCTTTTGAGACTAATTACACTTGTGTTAGACATTTTGAAACTGTGTTATAATGATTGTTGTAATAAAAATGCACAAAAATACAAAGAACAATAAATGGTAAGAACTAAATTTCTGATTTTGTAAGAACTAAAGATAAAAGAGCACCCATCAGGTTACTCAGTGGTGCTAACAAGAATCTTTATAGTAACTGAAATGGTCTTGATCTAAAGACATAAGGAGTCATTATGAGTGTATCTTTTCCTTACCTTCTGCCTTCCACATCCTCCATGACTAATGAGTTAGTATATAAGTGTGTGTGTGTGTGTGTTTGCTGTATGGTGTTTTAACAGGTTGCTTTATAGTTTTATTTTCCCTCCTTCCTGTGTTAGCTGTCAATATGCCCGGAATGTTGAGATGTTAGACTTGAGCAACATTGAAGAAATATCTTTCTTGATAGAAAACAAAAAAGAGAAGTCCTGCTAGAGATACAGTGCTCCGCCCTGTGAATATAAAAGGGATCCAGTTGGGGACAGACAAACACCAATGAGCACATGATATTAGCTGCTTTTTAGACTAGACGATGGCAGATCACAAGTGAGCTGTTACCATGAGTCAGTTTATACACGTAGATTGCACTTTTATTGGGTGGGTCTGTATGATGGGGCCAGCCCGAGACTAAGACTACTTACTCAGTTATCAGTTGACCGATGCCAGTACTCAGAGCTGCTCTGGTTACTGGTAAGATTTTATTCAGAGAAGGTGAGAAACGCTAGCATTTCAATGGCACACTTTCTGAATTGTCCTAATGTTTTTGCTAGTACAGCAAAAACTCCTTGCTCTGGACTCTGACTATTAAAGCTCAACATTCAGAAAACTAAGATCATGGCATCCTTTCCCATCACTTCATGGCAAATAGATGCAGAAACAGTGGAAACAGTGGCTGACTTTATTTTTCTGGGCTCCAAAATCGCTGCAGATAGTGATTACAGTCCTGAAATTAAAAGACGCTTACTCCTTGGAAGGAAAGTTATGAACAACCTAGACAGCACATTAAAAAGCAGAGACAATTACTTCGTCAACAAAGGTCTGTGTAGTCAAGGCTATGGTTTTTCCAGTGGTCATGTATGGATGTGTGAGTTGAACTATAAAGAAAGCTGAGTGCCGAAGAATTGATGCTTTTGAACTGTGGTGTTGGAGAAGACTCTTGAGAGTCCCTTGGACTGCAAGGAGATCCAACCAGTCCATCCTAAAGGAGATCAGTCCTGGGTGTTCATTGGAAGGACTGATGTTGAAGCTGAAACTCCAATACTTTGGCCACCTGATGTGAAGAGCTGACTCATTGGAAAAGACCCTGATGCTGGGAAAGATTGAGGGCAGGAGGAGAAGGGGACGACAGAGGATGAGATGGTTAGATGGCATCACTGACTCAATGGACATGGGTTTGGGTGGATTCCAGGAGTTGGTGATGGACAAGGAGGCCTGGCGTGCTGCGGTTCATGGGGTCACAAAGAGTCGGACACAACTGAGCAACTGAACTGATACTGAACTTGCTCAGAGCCTGATCTGACCTTGTTTCTATTCAGGACCTTTAACAGTTTTAGAGGAATTTCGCTTATAATTTTGTGTATTTCTGAGACTATATTCATGCTGCAAAACTACTTTAAATAAGAAGTTTACATTAGGTCACATTCGTTTCCTAGGGCTGCTGTACAAAGCCACCAAATTGAGTGGCTTGAACAACTGAAATTTATTGTCTCACAATTTGGTGGCTAAACATGCAAAACTGGAGTGTGGGTAGGGCCCTGCTACTCTGAAGGCTTAGGGAAGGATGTTCCATGCCTCACTCCCAGCTTCTGGTTGGCCATTATTCTGTGATATTCTTGGTGTATGGCATCATAATGGCAATCTTCATACACTTTTTTTCCTATGTGTGTCTGTGTCCAAATTTCCCTTTTTTTTAAGGACATTGGTCATTTTGTGTTAGGGGCTCATTCTACCCCAACACCATCTCATCTTAACCTAACTAATTACACCCACAACTATCCTACTTACAAATGAGGTCACATTTTAAGGTTCCAGGGATGAAGACTTCAACATATGAATTTGGGGTACAAGATTCAACCCATAATAATCATTAACACAATGTTGTTTAGTCATTAAGTTGTGTCTGACTCTTTGCCACCCCCTGGACTGTAGGCCACCATGCTCCTCTGTCCATGGGATTTCCCAGGCAAGAAAACTGGAGTGGGTTGCCATTTCCTTCTCCAGGGGATCTTCCCAACTCGATTGAACCAGAGTCTCCTGCATTGCAGGAAGATTCTTTACCACTGAGCCACCAGGGAAGCCACACATTTCTAAGGTACACACCCCTAAAATTCAGCCATCTCACCCTCTGAAGTGGCAACCACAAGATCTTACTCTCTCAAGGATGGAAAGTGAAACCTCCTTGATAGTAGGACAGTGCAGTGTTTGGGGAGAGGAGAAGTGGCAAAGCTTCCCTGTATCTCAATAGAGACCTGAAAGTCTGATCTATGAGGAAACACAAATCCCTGATTCAGGGAAAAACCTCAAGTCGTTTTGTTTGTTTAAGTTTCAAATAGCCAGACAGTACTTACTCAGATCTGCACTTAGGTCTTTGAAGGGTCAGGTGTTCCAGGTCAGAGTTTGTTTTCAACATCTATGGTTGAAGCCCAGAGAATTAGAGCCAGTTCACAAGGATAAAAGTACTGATAGAAATGCTACCACATTGATGGGGAGACAGCAATACAATAACCCTTACAATAACACAAGCCCTCACAGTTAACACAATGATCCTCATTTAAAACGAGCTTGTGATGAGACTCATCTGTGTTCTCAAAGCTGAGAATTGTGAAAATCAGAGAATCCACTGGAAGATCATTTTCTTTTCAATCTAAACCAGAAGAGTTATTTAGGAGGTAGTTTAGGATGAGAATTACTGTGTCAGATTAAAAGTTGGAAACTTGTAGAATTTTTTAATTGTATGCTTTTTGTTGATGAAAAAAAGGAAAAAAATAAAGCCTCTCTTTGCTAAGGAGACTTATTATGAAGGAAATTTGGACTTTAGTTCTTTTTAAGAATTTTTGTCTTTAAGCTAGAAATGTTTGTACTTTAAAAATTGTTCTTTGTATCCCTTCATTTTGAAGTAAAATTGTTATTCTTGTCCAATACAGACCTCTGTGCTGGAAAGATATGTTGTATATTCTTTCCTTCTGGGTTCAAAGGGTATTTACAGCTTTTTGATGTTGACATAATACTACGAGTAGCACAATTTTTAAAAATGGCATAGATTTAATTTGAAAGGAAACCATAAGAGCTTCATTTAAAAATACTTCTATTATGTATGGTTAAGAATTTGAAGAGAATGGAAAGAATGTTGTAAGAGAATGGGAATTCTATCCTTGAATAAAAATTATGCCAAAAGAAATATGAATTTTGCCTTGTATCTCTTGCTTTCCAACACATGTGTTATTGACTGGAAAGAAAAGAGATGCCTTTTGTGTGGCAATCCTTGAATGATAGACCTTTTAAAAGATATAATTTTATAAAATTAGTATACCTGTGGCAGATTCATTTTGATATTTGGCAAAACTAATACAACTATGTAAAGTTTAAAAATAAAATAAAATTTAGAAATCAAAAAAAAAAGAAAAAAAGGATAAAAAAGATATAATTTTATAAAATTAAAGTGATGTAATTTCATTTTTCTTTTTTTTTTTTTTTTTTACTTTTTAATTCTTTTTTTTTTTTTTTTTAAATTTTATTTTATTTTTAAACTTTACATAACTGTATTAGATTTGCCAAATATCAAAATGAATCCCCCACAGGTATACATGTGTTCCCCATCCTGAACCCTCCTCCCTCCTCCCTCCCCATTCCATCCCTCTGGGTCGTCCCAGTGCACCAGCCCCAAGCATCCAGTATCGTGCATCGAACCTGGACTGGCAACTCATTTCATACATGATATTTACATGTTTCAATGCCATTCTCCCAAATCTTCCCACCCTCTCCCTCTCCCACAGAGTCCATAAGACTGTTCTATACATCAGTGTCTCTTTTGCTGTCTCGTACACAGGGTTATTGTTACCATCTTTCTAAATTCCATATATATGCGTTAGTATACTGTATTGGTGTTTTTCTTTCTGGCTTACTTCACTCTGTATAATAGGCTCCAGTTTCATCCACCTCATTAGAACTGATTCAAATGTATTCTTTTTAATGGCTGAATAATACTCCATTGTGTATATGTACCACTGCTTTCTTATCCATTCATCTGCTGATGGACATCTAGGTTGCTTCCATGTCCTGGCTATTATAAACAGTGCTGCGATGAACATTGGGGTACTCGTGTCTCTTTCCCTTCTGGTTTTCTCAGTGTGTATGCCCAGCAGTGGGATTGCTGGATCATAAGGCATGTCTATTTCCAGTTTTTTAAGGAATCTCCACACTGTTCTCCATAGTGGCTGCACTAGTTTGCATTCCCACCAACAGTGTAAGAGGGTTCCCTTTTCTCCACACCCTCTCCAGCATTTATTACTTGTAGACTTTTGGATTGCAGCCATTCTGACTGGTGTGAAATGGTACCTCATAGTGGTTTTGATTTGCATTTCTCTGATAATGAGTGATGTTGAGCATCTTTTCATGTGTTTGTTAGCCATCTTTATGTCTTCTTTGGAGAAATGTCTATTTAGTTCTTTGGCCCATTTTTTGATTGGGTCATTTATTTTTCTGGAGTTGAGCTGTAGGAGTTGCTTGTATATTCTCGAGATTAGTTGTTTGTCAGTTGCTTCATTTGCTATTATCTTCTCCCATTCTGAAGGCTGTCTTTTCACCTTGCTAATAGTTTCCTTTGATGTGCAGAAGCTTTTAAGGTTAATTAGGTCCCATTTGTTTATTTTTGCTTTTATTTCCAATATTCTGGGAGGTGGGTCATAGAGGATCCTGCTGTGATGTATGTCAGAGAGTGTTTTGCCTATGTTCTCCTCTAGGAGTTTTATAGTTTCTGGTCTTACGTTTAGATCTTTAATCCATTTTGAGTTTATTTTTGTGTATGGTGTTAGAAAGTGTTCTAGTTTCATTCTTTTACAAGTGGTTGACCAGAGTTCCCAGCACCACTTGTTAAAGAGATTGTCTTTAATCCATTGTATATTCTTGCCTCCTTTGTCGAAGATAAGGTGTCCATATGTGCGTGGATTTATCTCTGGGCTTTCTATTTTGTTCCATTGATCTATATTTCTGTCTTTGTGGCAGTACCATACTGTCTTGATAACTGTGGCTTTGTAGTAGAGCCTGAAGTCAGGTAGGTTGATTCCTCCAGTTCCATTCTTCTTTCTCAAGATCGCTTTGGCTATTCGAGGTTTTTTGTTTTTCCATACAAATTGTGAAATTATTTGTTCTAGCTCTGTGAAGAATGCTGTTGGTAGCTTGATAGGGATTGCATTGAATCTATAGATTGCTTTGGGTAGTATACTCATTTTCACTACATTGATTCTTCCAATCCATGAACATGGTATATTTCTCCATCTGTTAGTGTCCTCTTTGATTTCTTTCACCAGTGTTTTATAGTTTTCTATATATAGGTCTTTAGTTTCTTTAGGTAGATATATTCCTAAGTATTTTATTCTTTCCATTGCAATGGTGAATGGAATTGTTTCCTTAATTTCTCTTTCTGTTTTCTCATTATTAGTGTATAGGAATGCAAGGGATTTCTGTGTGTTGATTTTATATCCTGCAACTTTACTATAGTCATTGATTAGTTCTAGTAATTTTCTGGTGGAGTCTTTAGGGTTTTCTATGTAGAGGATCATGTCATCTGCAAACAGTGAGAGCTTTACTTCTTCTTTTCCAATTTGGATTCCTTTTATTTCTTTTTCTGCTCTGATTGCTGTGGCCAAAACTTCCAAAACTATGTTGAATAGTAATGGTGAAAGTGGGCACCCTTGTCTTGTTCCTGACTTTAGAGGAAATGCTTTCAATTTTTCACCATTGAGGATAATGTTTGCTGTGGGTTTGTCATATATAGCTTTGATTATGTTGAGGTAGGTTCCTTCTATTCCTGCTTTCTGGAGAGTTTTTATCATAAATGGATGTTGAATTTTGTCAAAGGCTTTCTCTGCATCTATTGAGATAATCATATGGTTTTTATTTTTCAATTTGTTAATGTGGTGTATTACATTGATTGATTTGCGGATATTGAAGAATCCTTGCATCCCTGGGATAAAGCCCACTTGGTCATGGTGTATGATCTTTTTAATGTGTTGTTGGATTCTGATTGCTAGAATTTTGTTAAGGATTTTTGCATCTATGTTCATCAGTGATATTGGCCTGTAGTTTTCTTTTTTTGTGGGATCTTTGTCAGGTTTTGGTATTAGGGTGATGGTGGCCTCATAGAATGAGTTTGGAAGTTTACCATCCTCTGCAATTTTCTGGAAGAATTTGAGCAGGATAGGTGTTAGCTCTTCTCTAAATTTTTGGTAGAATTCAGCTGTGAAGCCGTCTGGACCTGGGCTTTTGTTTGCTGGAAGATTTTTGATTACAGTTTCAATTTCCGTGCTTGTGATGGGTCTGTTAAGATTTTCTATTTCTTCCTGGTCCAGTTTTGGAAAGTTGTACTTTTCTAAGAATTTGTCCATTTCTTCCACATTGTCCATTTTATTGGCATATAATTGTTGATAGTAGTCTCTTATGATCCTTTGTATTTCTGTGTTGTCTGTTGTGATCTCTCCATTTTCATTTCTAATTTTATTGATTTGATTTTTCTCCCTTTGTTTCTTGATGAGTCTGGCTAATGGTTTGTCAATTTTATTTATCCTTTCAAAGAACCAGCTTTTGGCTTTGTTGATTTTTGCTATGGTCTCTTTTGTTTCTTTTGCATAATTATTTCTGCCCTAATTTTTAAGATTTCTTTCCTTTTACTAACCCTGGGTTTCTTCATTTCTTCCTTTTCTAGTTGCTTTAGGTGTAGAGTTAGATTATTTATTTGACTTTTTTCTTGTTTATTGAGGTATGCCTGTATTGCTATGAACTTTCCCCTTAGTACTGCTTTTACAGTGTCCCACAGGTTTTGGGTTGTTGTGTTTTCATTTTCATTCATTTCTCTGCAAATTTTGATTTCTTTTTTGATTTCTTCTGTGATTTGTTGGTTATTCAGTAGCGTGTTGTTCAGCCTCCATATGTTGGAATTTTTAATAGTTTTTCCCCTGTAATTGAGATCTAATCTTACTGCATTGTGGTCAGAAAAGATGCTTGGAATGATTTCAATTTTTCTGAATTTACCAAGGCTTGATTTATGACCCAGGATGTGATCTATCCTGGAGAAGGTTCCGTGTGCACTTGAGAAAAAGGTGAAATTCATTGTTTCAGGATGAAATGTCCTATAGATATCAATTAGGTCTAACTACTCTATTGTATCATTTAAAGTTTGTGTTTCCTTTTTTTCTGTTTAGTTGATCTATCCATAGATGTGAGTGGGGTATTAAAGTCTCCCACTATCATTGTGTTATTGTTAATTTCTCCTTTCATACTTGTTAGTATTTGTCTAACATATTGCGGTGCTCCTATGTTGGGTGCATATATATTTATAATTGTTATATCTTCTTCTTGGATTGATCCTTTGATCATTATGTAGTGACCTTCTTTGTCTCTTTTCACAGCCTTTGTTTTAAAGTCTATTTTATCTGATATGAGTATTGCTACTCCTGCTTTCTTTTGGTCCCTATTTGCATGGAAAATCTTTTTCCAGCCCTTCACTTTCAGTCTGTATGTGTCCCCTGTTTTGAGGTGGGTCTCTTGTAGACAACATATGTAGGGGTCTTGTTTTTGTATCCATTCAGCCAGTCTTTGTCTTTTGGTTGGGGCATTCAACCCATTTACGTTTAAGGTAATTATTGATAAGTATGATCCCATTGCCATTTACTTTATTGTTTTGGGTTCTAATTTATACACCCTTTTTGTGTTTCCTGTGTAGAGAATATCCTTTAGTATTTGTTGGAGAGCTGGTTTGGTGGTGCAGAATTCTCTCAGCTTTTGCTTGTCTGTAAAGCTTTTGATTTCTCCTTCATATTTGAGTGAGATCCTTGCTGGGTACAATAATCTGGGCTGTAGGTTATTTTCTTTCATCACTTTCAGTATGTCTTGCCATTCCCTCCTGGCTTGGAGAGTTTGTATTGAAAGATCAGCTGTTATCCTTATGGGAATTCCCTTGTGTGTTATTTGTTGTTTTTCCCTTGCTGCTTTTAATATTTGTTCTTTGTGTTTGATCTTTGTTAATTTGATTAATATGTGTCTTGGGGTGTTTCGCCTTGGATTTATCCTGTTTAGGACTCTCTGGGTTTCTTGGACTTGAGTGATTATTTCCTTCCCCATTTTAGGGAAGTTTTCAATTATTATCTCCTCAAGTATTTTCTCATGGTCTTTCTTTTTGTCTTCTTCTTCTGGGAGCCCTATGATTCAAATGTTGTAGTGTTTAATATTGTCCTGGAGGTCTCTGAGATTGTCCTCATTTCTTTTAATTCGTTTTTCTTTTTTCCTCTCTGATTCATTTATTTCTATCGTTCTATCTTCTAATTCACTAATCCTATCTTCTGCCTCTGTTATTCTACTATTTGTTGCCTCCAGAGTGCTTTTGATCTCATTTATTGCATTATTCATTATATATTGACTCTTTTTTATTTCTTCTAGGTCCTTGTTAAACCTTTCTTGCATCTTATTAATCCTTGTCTCCAGGCTATTTATCTGTGATTCCATTTTGATTTCAAGATTTTGGATCAATTTCACTATCATTGTCCAGAATTCTTTATCAGGTAGATTCCCTATCTCTTCCTCTTTTGTTTGGTTTGGTGGGCATTTATCCTGTTCCTTTACCTGCTGGCTATTCCTCTGTCTCTTCATCTTGTTTAAATTGCTGAGTTTGGGTGTCCTTTCTGTATTCTGGCAGTTTGTGGAGTTCTCTTTATTGTGGTGTTTCCTCGCTGTTTGTGGGTTTGTACAGGTGGCTTGTCAAGGTTTCTTGGTTAGGGAAGCTTGTGTCAGTGTTCTGGTGGGTGGAGCTGTATTTCTTCTCTCTGGAGTGCAATGAAGTGTCCAGTAATGAGTTATGAGATGTCTATGGTTTTGGGGTGACTTTGGGTAGCCTGTATATTGGAGCTCAGGGCTGTGTTCCTGTGTTGCTGGAGAATTTGCTTGGTATGTCTTGCCCTGGAACTTGTTGGCCCTTGTGTGGTGCTTGGTTTCAGTATAGGTATGGAGGCATTTGATGAGCTCCTGTCAGTTAATGTTCCCTGGAGTCCGGGTTTGGACTTAAGCCTCCTGCTTCCAGTTATTAGTCTTATTTTTACAGTAGTCTCAAAACTTCTCCTTCTATACAGCGCCATTGATAAAACATCTAGGTTAAAGATGAAAAGTTTCTCCACTGTGAGGGTCATCCCGAGAGGTTCACAGCATTACATGGAGAAGAGAAGAGGGAGGAGGGAGTTAGAGGTGACCCAAATGAGATGAGGTGGAATCAATAGAGGAGAGAGCAGGCTAACCAGTAATCACTTCTTTATGTGCACTCCACAACTGGAGCACTCAGAGATGTTCACGGAGTTATACAGAGAAGAGAAGAGGGAGGAAGGAGACAGAGGTGGCCAGGAGGATAAAAGGAGGGCATGAAAAGGAGCAAGACAGATCCAGCCAGTAATAAGTTCCCTAAGTGTTCTCTACCGTCTGGAACACACAGAAATTCACAGAGTTGGGTAGAGTAGAGAAGGGTTAGGGAGGAGACACAGGCGACCTGGTGGAAAAAAAGGAGAGTCCGAAGGGGTAGAGAGCAGTCAAGCCAGTAATCTCACTCCCTAGTAAAAAATGGGTACTGAAGATTGGGTTCTTAAAGGTACAAAATTGGTAACAACTATCTAAAAGCAAAAATTAAAAATCTAGAGTAGAGTTTGGAATTTCAAAAATACAATGTTAAAGAAAAGAAGAAGGAAAAGAAAGAGAGAAAAGAAAAAAATAAAAAAACAAAGTCACAAAAATTATAAAGAAAATATAGGTACAAAATTGATAACAAATACCAAAAAGCAAAAGTTAAAAAATCTAGAGTAGAGTTTGGAATTTCAAAAATACAATGTTTTAGAAAAGAAGAAGAAAAAGAGAAAAAAACAAAAACAAAAACAAACAAAGTCACAAAAATTATAAAGAAGATATAGTTACAAAATTGATAACAAATACCAAAAAGCATAAATTAAAAACCTCCTTTTGAAGACAATGGGTTGCTTTTCTGGGTGCCTGATGTCCTCTGCTGGCATTCAGAAGTGGTTTTGTGGAATTTACTTGGCGTTTAAATGTTCTTTTGATGAATTTGTGGGGGAGAAAGTGTTCTCCCCGTCCTATTCCTCCACCATCTTCACTGCTCGGCCCACCATTTCATATTAATTTACCTCCTCAACTCCCTTGTTAAGCTTCACTACCTATAGTCTCATTTGCCTGCATTTCATTGAAAGCCCTGAATTTGGGACGATGAAGCTGAAATACAGATCTGCTTATGTTACTATTGTCCCTGTCAAAAGTCCTTTCCGCAATTCATTGCCACCGTTAGCATAGAGTTTAAGTTCCTAGTGGGACTTACGCAGGCATTCCTGCCCTCGCTCCTGCATTCCTGCAGGCGCTTCATCTCCAGCTTTCTTCTCCTCTCATACTTTAACACCTGCCGTTACAAAGCATGTACCTTTATCATACAGTGCCCTCCATCTTGCCTTCCTGGCTGTTTGCATGTAGTTCTCTCTGCCTAGAACACTCAGGTTTTAACTTAAATGCTTTGTCCTCCAAGAAGCCATTCATAATAAACCTCTAAATCTGTCCCTTTCAAGTGTAACAGAAGCGATTTTGCACCCCCACCGCTCCCTGCCCCCCACCTCCCTGGAACTGTCTGGAGATGTCTGGAGATGTTTTATGTTGTTACAACTGGGAGGTGCTGCTCGTATCTAATGGATAGAGGCCAGGGATGCTGCTGAATGTCAGACAGGGCACAGGCAGTTGTACTGAGGAAGACTCTTGAGAGTCCCTTGGACAGCAAGGAGATCAAACCCATAAATAGGAGATCAAACCCATAAATCCTAAAGGAAATCAACACTGAATATTCACTGGAAGGACTGATGCTGACATTGAAGCTGCAATACTCTGGCCACCTGGTGCAAAGAACTGGCTCACTGGAAGACCCTGATGCAGGGAAAGATTGAAGACAAAAGGAGAAAGGTGTGGCAGAGGATGGGATGGTTAGGTACTATCACGAACTCAATGGGCGTGAATTTGAGCAAACTCTGGGAGATAGTGGTGGACAGGGAAGCCTGGTGTGCTGCAGTTCATGGGGTCACAAAAGTCAGACATGACTTAGTGACTGAACAACAACAACAAATTATTTGTGTAAGTGCAGCAAGAAAAGTGGTTGACCATACAAGGCTTTTTAGAAATTTATTTTGCAGAACAGAACTTCTCACAATGAATCTTAGATTGAAGTTTTAAGACACACATGATATTGTATACCCATAACGTATACACACAGGCATCCAGAAACATACAGACAGATAGCAAACAGGGATCTAATAGCTTTTGCTTTAAAATTATAGCCATGAGATGGGCACGATAATGCAAAACTCACTAGTTTATAAAAGAACAGTGGGATACAGATTGTGTTTGTGGCAGATGGTATAACTCACATGTAGATGCTTTGGATGTCTTAAACTTTTCCCAAATATTTGTGGCGCTTTTAAAGATTTTTCATTCACTTAATTTCCAAATAGCTTTTCCTTTCATGTGTGTGATTATTTAGTGGGATCCTAACAGAAATGTCACTTGGCTCAGTGTGACCAAGTGTTAATTTCGTATCTGTGGATGACCTGAAAGAGAAATATTAGCTTCACTTTCAGGGAATCAGGGTATTCCCTCAAGTCTGAGAGAAAATAATCTAGGCAGCAGCTTTTGATGAGTTTAAGAGTCCTCCCTGGAAAGCCTCGCATTCCTGGCAAAATGCTTGAGCAGCCTTTGATATGATCGGAATTGAGTGCTCTCTGGGAAGTGAGATTCACACACCTCTCTCCCTTTAGAGGACATTCATTTTTAGCCAGCTTTGTGACTATGCCAATAGTCCTAATCAGAAATCGTTTTGTGCATCAAGTCTAAAAATGAGTATCTAGCCAACATTTTTTTTTCCCCTATAATGTTTCTCTGCCAAGAGGAAATCTTTGCTTTGACTTTTTCAGGAGCATTTCTGTTAATTATAAATTTGACCTGAAACTCTGACACATGCTTACAAATGCTTCTTCTTTGAGAAGTCCTTCAGCAGGAGCTGTTGCCAGCCTCTGGGCATCACCCAGCTTCAGGTGGGCAGGATCCATAGTCTCCCCTTTATGCAAAGGAGTAAATTTCTCAGAATTTCACTAGGCCCACTTTTGAAATTGTAGCATCTTCTCCCAGTTTATCCTCCCCTCACCAATAAAGCAACAGACTAAGCCATGTCCCTTAATCCTCAGTCAGCAACACTTTTGATATTGGCAGAATATACTGTTGGCGCTTTGGTTTAAAAGCTCCAGACACATCTGTGCTTCCTGACGTTTAGGTGTCTTAGTATGTCAGCTGAGACTTTAATGTGACACATCCCTCTCCCTGCCCCCCGCAGCAAAGGTACATCAGAATCCTCTGTTACACAATTCCTGCAGAGTGAACGGGAGAATATAGGCACCGTCATTCAAAGGCTGGAACCAAATCTTTTGGGTTATCAAATAAGATCATCTCAGCTGGCTCTTCTTATGCAATTAAAGAAGCTAGTGCATACTGATTTTTACTAAACCTTTGAAAGAAAATGTAAAGTCTGAGTAAGAAACAATACAGGAGGGTAGCATCAAGTCAAGGAAGTTTGTTCCACTCTGTAGATATTTGCTGCTTATACAGGAGATCCAAAATATCTCTTCTTAATTGTGTCTGAAAGTGAAAGTTGCTCAGTTGTGTCCGACTCTTTGCAACCCCATAGACGACACAGTCCATGGGATTCTCCAGGCCAGAATACTGGAGTGGGTAGCCTTTCCCTTCTCCAGGGGATCTTCCCAACCCAGGGATTGAACCCAGGTCTCCTGCATTGCAAGCGGATTCTTTACCAGCTGAGCTATCAGGGAAGCCCTAATTGTGTCTAAATAGCTTTAAAGTTAATAGAATAAAGTGGAATAGATTATGCAGTCCTAAAGAGGGTCCCCAAATTTTTAGAGAATAGCTTATACATTATGTCTATCTATATCTATATGTATCTATGCATCTATCATCTGTCTACCTATCATCTATCTACCTACCTATCAATCATCTATTGTGAATCTATCATCTATAATATAATCTATCATCTGTTATCTATCTACCTATCTATCTGGTATTGTCATGTGTCACCTGAAACCTCTCCCCAATGCCATGCTTATGACTTCTGTAATTCACTTTAATCTGGAGCTGTAGTGAAAATCACTAGCTATTTACTAAAATCTATGCTTTCCTCTGCTTCTGTTAGGTCCCTACTATTTCTGTCCTTTATTGAGCCCATCTTTGCACGAAATGTTCCCTTGGTATCTAATTTTCTTGAAGAGATCTCTAGTCTTTCCCATTCTATTGTTTTCCTTTATTTCTTTGCACTGACCACTGAAGAAGGCTTTCTTATCTCTCCTTGCTATTCTTTGGAACTCTGCATTCAAATGGGTATATCTTTCCTTTTTCTCCTTTGCTTTTCGCTTCCCTTCTTTTCACAGCTATTTGTAAGGCCTCCTCAGACAACCATTTTGCTTTTTTGCATTTCTTTTTCTTGGGGATGGTCTTGATCCCTGTCTCCTGTACAATGTCATGAACCTCCATCCATAATTCATGGGGTCGCAAAGAGTCAGACACGACTGAGCGACTGAACTGAATGCTTTCTTCTTCCTGAGCCCAAAGCTAGACTACATTCTCTTCTTCCCTTGAAGTTAACTTTGACCAATGTCATATGAACAAAAGAATGTGTGTCTTTTCCAAGAAGACAGAAGGTGTTTATGACTTGAGTTTTAGGTGAAACAGAGCTTTTCTCCTTGTACTGACTGGACCAATGAGCGATCTTATCTTCCCGAGACTAAGCAAGGACTAAACTTCTCCTGAGTCAGCCACTGACGTCTGTCTACATGTTACTGTGGGCAAGTCTACCCTAGCCCGTGAGTTTGAGGACTTGATTTCTCCAGTTGTAATTTTTCCTCCTTTGACATTTTTTTCTCCTCTTTGTGTCTCCACTTCTCCTCTTTGTGGCTTCTTAGCTGCTTCTCTCCACCAGTTCCCTCATGCATTTTCTCTAATTTTTCTGAAATTTTGTCTTCATTCTGTCCTTTCTTGACAAGCAAATCTCCTAGTTTCTACTAGATCAACAAGACCACAGTAGAGAAAAGGCTGGAACATTTTTTTGAGCAAAAATGTTGGACTCGTGTTGGAATAAATGTGCAAAGTTCAGGTTTCGAAATACCTTTACTATCACATGTTTCTTTCATATTTTAGTAGACTAAAGAGATTCCATGGGGAAAGTCTTAGATGAGCATCTATCTATTTGACTCTACATCCCTGATAAAATTTCCTTCCTGGTTAGAAATCAAAATATACTAGATTTAGAGAAACGGTATATCCCATAACTGTAAAAGTAAAAACTCTTCTTTAATAAACTTGTGGTGTTAATATTATTAATTGCTTTCTATGAATTTGAAGCAATTTTGCTACAAAAAATATGCAACTAAATGTATAAGAAATTTTAGGAAATTTTAGATTAGTAAACCTTATGACCAAATAGCATAATATGAAATTAAATTTTATATGTATTACATGTGTTTTTATATCATTATGATATATGATATTGATTATATATTTTTAATTTTATAGCAATTTATTTCTATATTCTGTTTTTGTGAAGATGTTTTTAGAAAACAAAGTTTCATGCAGACAGGAGTGTGAAGTTCAATGTTACAGAGAGCTTATTGTGCCATATGTGGGAAATTATGCTCTGTTTTTGCTCAGAATTTGGTCAAGTCAGCCCTTGAAAAACCTAGATTTAAACGTCCTCTATTCACACATCTCCCATTACTTAATACTCTGTTTCTTAACAACTTCACAGCACAGTCTGTGCTGTTAAGTGAATTGAGAATATAGACACAATATTTAGTTCAGAAGACAAATATGCACAAAATAGATTGAAGTCTAGACATGCAAAGCATTATGTAATTCCGCACTGAACCGTCAATCTCAAGATGATGCCCTGAGAACTTATCAGGTGATAAAGTGACTGATTTGACCATTCTCTGTATTTGAGAGTGTTTGTGATTATACTGTTGCTGGGAAAGGCGACTTTTCCCTGTTTCTCTATTCTCTCCATGGATTCTCTTTCCTTTTCTTTTTCTGAGATAACGTCTTCTATCTTTCAGGTGGCAACTCATTTTTCTTTCTTCCTTAGGAATGACTTCCCTGTTTCAGCCTGTCAGGACAAACTCCCCGTTACATGTCTCTTTTGTAGCATGTTGTCATAATTATAATCTTACATTTTGTTTCTTTAGTTATAGTGTCAGTCTCTTATGCTGGATCATTTCTACTTAATGTGTGGTCCCTGTATATAACATCGTTGGCACCACCTGGGATCCTGTTAGAAAAGCAGAATATTTGATCTTGTCCTTATACAATCAATCTACTTTTTAATAATGACCCAGTGATTCATATGCATAATCAGTTTTGAGAAGTGGTGCACTAGACTCTAAACTTCATGAAGCTATGGTCTGACAAACCCCTGGTGCTGAACACAGGATGAGGAATATATTTATTAAGCAAATTCTTTTATAGAATTAATATTTATGGAATGTGCCAGAAACATGTGGGCTTATTGCAAAATTTTTAAAAAAAATAGTGCAGCTAAACATGATTCTTTAGAAATTTTCCTATTCATTGATTTGACACATATTTAATTAACACAAACCACAGTCCAGGAATGGTAACATTAATAGGTTCTTGCTGTTTATTCTTTCATTAAATTATCAGCTAGCTCTTGCTAACAGGTAACGATTGACATATGCCAAAGGTTTAAGGAAAATGTGTCAGAGAGGTACTTAAATTTTGCCAGTCAACTTCATTTTCTACTATCAAAAGAGTATCATAATATGGTTTTAGTAATGAACCACCTTGACTGATCTTTATAGAGCAATATTGTTAACCGAGAGCATGGTTTTCGGACCGCCCTTCCAGTCTGTGAGTTCACGACAGTAGAACCATGATGAATGCATTCGTCCTGACATCGTCAGCCTATTGCAAGGTGCTGAGAGCTACTTTTCTGCGATGGGGTAGGATGAGGTATAGCAAAGGAGGATAAGGTGAAGTTTTAAAAATTGTCTAAATTGATGTTAAAATAGAAATTCTTCAACTTACCTTATAAATCATTTAAAAAATAGTTATTAAACTGTCTGTCATCCATCTACTCTAGGGAACAATGCCAGATCTATAACTTTTTTCAAATAACTACGTCTTTTAAATTCAAATAACTAAGGCTCAGAGGTTACAGCTTAGGGAAAAGACTGAGCCAAGGTGTGTGTAATGGCAATTGATACATACTTCTTGGTTACATTGCAGCTATGCAAAGTAATAATATCAGTATGAGGAATATACTACAAGCTACAGGTACGATGGAACTACTCATCTTTGGCTCTCTTTAAGTTGGTGTATGGAAAACTTTCGTGAAGTTTTGCTATCAGATCAGATCAGACCAGTCACTCAGTTGTCTCTGACTCTTTGCGACCCCATGAATCGCAGCACTCCAGGCCTCCCTGTCCATCACCAACTCCCGGAGTTCACTGAGACTCATGTCCATCGAGTCAGTGATGCCATCCAGCCATCTCATCCTCTGTTGTCCCCTTCTCCTCCTGCCCCCAATCCCTCCCAGCATCAGAGTCTTTTCCAATGAGTCAACTCTTCGCATGAGGTGGCCAAAGTACTGGAGTTTCAGCTTTAGCATCATTCCTTCCAAAGAAATCCCAGGGCTGATCTCCTTTAGAATGGACTGGTTGGATCTCCTTGCAGTCCAAGGGACTCTCAAGAGTCTTCTCCAACACCACAGTTCAAAAGCATCAATTCTTCAGTGCTCAGCCTTCTTCACAGTCCAACTCTCACATCTATACATGACCACAGGAAAAACCATAGCCTGGACTAGACGGACCTTTGTTGGCAAAGTAATGTCTCTGCTTTTGAATATACTATCTAGGTTGGTCATAACCTTCCTTCCAAGGAGTAAGTGTCTTTTAATTTCATGGCTGCAGTCACCATCTGTAGTGATTTTGGAGCCCAGAAAAATAAAGTCTGACACTGTTTCCACTGTTTCCCCATCTATTTCCCATGAAGTGATGGGACCGGATGCCATGATCTTCGTTTTCTGAATGTTGAGCTTTAAGCCAACTTTTTCACTCTCCACTTTCTCTTTCATCAAGAGGCTTTTTAGTTCCTCTTCACTTTCTGCCACAAGGGTGGTGTCATCTGCATATCTGAGGTTATTGATATTTCTCCCGGCAATCTTGATTCCAGCTTGTGTTTCTTTCAGTCCAGCGTTTCTCATGATGTACTCTGCATAGAAGTTAAATAAACAGGGTGACAATATACAGCCTTGACGAACTCCTTTTCCTATTTGGAACCAGTCTGTTGTTCCATGTCCAGTTCTAACTGTTGCTTCCTGACCTGCATACAAATTTCTCAAGAGGCAGATCAGGTGGTCTGGTATTCCCATCTCTTGAAGAATTTTTCCACAGTTTATTGTGATAATTAGATATTCTCCTATTCTCCTCATAGAAAAGTTGTCTATGTGGTGCACCTTCAAAATTGTAACATGCAACCATTTATCATTGCTCGAAATGTAAGTTTGCCTCAAAGGATCTAATTAAAGTTCTGGACATCTATCCTTTTGAAATAATACAGATTCTGAGATTGCAGGGGATATGGACATGGCCGATAAAGTTTCTAAAAACATTTCAACAGTGTGATATTATTTTGAGCAGTCCGTTTTTAATTAGCTGAAAAGAAAAATTAGTAAAACTACTTGAAAATATATTCTGATTATTACATTCTCAGGTTTTTAATTCCTTGTTAAATTTTGGTAATGAAATATTACTGACCTTTTTTTCTGTGAAGGTGAATAAATGTGGAAAAATGTTCCCATAAAATATATATAGTGAAACAGTGACCATTTTAGCAGGATTAACTTTTCTGGAGGGAAATGCTATCAGACTTGATATAATTTGAAAGAAAGTCAATTTTCAAATATTAAGTGTATACCAACTTTTTTTTTTTTTAAGATGCAACAGATAAAAAAGTTGCATTTCAAATCAATGGGTTAGGATAGTTGATTTATTTATTTTATTTTATTATTTTTAAACTTTACATAATTGTATTAGTTTTGCCAAATATCAAAATGAATCCACCACAGATATACATGTGTTCCCCATCCTGAACCCTCCTCCCTCCTCCCTCCCCATTCCATCCCTCTGGGTCGTCCCAGTGCACCAGCCCCAAGCATCCAGTATCGTGCATCAAACCTGGACTGGCAACTCGTTTCATACATGATATTTTACATGTTTCAATGCCATTCTCCCACATCTTCCCACCCTCTTCCTCTCCCACAGAGTCCATAAGACTGTTCTATACATCAGTGTCTCTTTTGCTGTCTTGTACACAGGGTTATTGTTACCATCTTTCTAAATTCCATATATATGCGTTAGGATACTGTATTAAATTATGTGGGGTTTTTTTATGTGTTTTTTTTTAATTTTTGAAATTTATTTCATTTTGTTTCATCCCAGTGTTATTGTGATATAATTGACATGCAACACTGTAATTACATGTAAAGCATAATCATTTGACACCATGGAATGGTTACCAAAGTAAATTTAGTGAACATCTATCATCACATATAAATTACATGTTTTTTAAAAAAGAGGCCTTTAGAGATTGATTGGATAATACTTTTATATCTTTATTTCCATTGGAGCATTCTGCACTGCCTTTGTCCCTTCATTTCTGTACAGTCCCAATTAAAGCTCTAGTTTTCCTATGCATATGCTAATTTCCCAAACTAATACTCTATCTCCAACTATCTCTGTCATTGTAAACTGGATGCTTCCCAACCCATCTTGCCCTCTACAGAGGGCTTCCCTCAGCTTAATTATTTTAACAATATAATTTATAAATATTTATTAATTGCCTACTATGTACATGCTATCATTATACTTTCTATGGAGATTTTTTGTGTATGTGTGATAGAAAAAAATAATATATCCTTGTATCATAAGAACACAGTTTCCTATTAGGTTCATATGTTTGCTGGTGTAATTCTCACTGTATTCAATATTGAGATCAGCTGAATTATTTCATGCACATAGAGATAAATAAAATACTGCTTTTATGTTGTATTTGTATTACTGCTGCAACAAATGTCCTAAGAATCCTAATAGAACTGTTAGCTTCTCATTTTCCTCCATGTTGAAGCTGAGACGCAGAATTATAACTTTGTCAGAGGTGAGATTTGAATCAGGGTCTCTTTTAGTCCCTGCACTTCTTTTGTATGTACAATATTGCCATCTCAGTCTTTTAAAATTTTGAATTAATCTGATAAAAATTTTAACATAGTTTTTAAGAAATATGTAAATTTTTACTCAAAGTTTAAGGTGACATACAATATGTATATTGTTGTTTTTTAGCCGCTAAGTCATGTCCAGTTTTTTGCGACCCCATGGACTGTAGCCCACCAGGCTCCTCTGCCCATAGGATTTCCCAGGCAAGAATATTGGAGTGGGTTCCCATTTCCTTCTCCAGGGGATCTTCCCAACTTGGGCATCTTGCATTGGCAGGTGGGTTCTTTAGCAGTGAGCCACTTGGGAAGCCCCAACAATATGTGCATCTATATATTTATGTAGTATTTTTATATTATTATCCTTTGAACAAATAATACTGAGAAAGATTGTTTCCTTATAACTCACCATCATGCTTCCTGTTCAAACCTGGTCCTCCTGAGTGTCTTCAAATGGATCCATCTTAACCTAGACAGTGGAGAGAAGTCATCAATCCTCCACTGTGCTAAACTCCTCAGTTCAGACAGTCTCAAAATTTTCTCTACTTGTGACGCTCATTTAAATATAATTCCTCATGGCAACATCAGCTTAGCTCCACTGACCCCACAGTACCAAACACCTCCCCTTTTGGCACACCCTAGTTCACTGGTTCGAAATAGCGGTCGGGAAGATCCCCTGGAGGAGGGCATTGCAACCCACTCCAGTATTCTTGCCTGGAGAATCCCCATGGACACAGGAGCCTGGCGGGCTATAGTCCATGGGGTCGCACAGAGTCGGACATGACTGAGTGACAAAACACAGTTCACTCATATCCATCCTGCCCATGAAGGTAGTCAGTTGGGATCTTGTTCAGTAATGTATGTCAGCAAGTAATCCAGCATCTGACATACAGTAGGGGATCAATGACTATCTATTAAATAAACAACCACATTACTAGTGGGCAAGTTCACTTACAGCCATATTCTTTCAATTAATATTTCTCTGTTCCTATATTCTATAAAAAATGGTTCAGAGGTTACATCAGTTACACAGGACTTAAAGGCATGTGATACCAAATGCAAATGAATGATTTTGTAACTTATATGTTAGCCATAATTTTGCAGTGTTTCTCTTACAAACATTACCCCAGTTTTCCTATTCATCACATTTAAAACAGTGGAAGCATCTTAACTTGACTCTTCACTCACTATTTAACATTTCTGGGTTCCACTTGTTCTTGTAGAATAATGCCTCAGGAATTTAATCCTTTGCATTTTCTCATGGCTACGCTCTTTCACTTAGTGACTGAACAACACTCTTTCAAGTCCTGTCATATACTCATGAATTAAGTCTTTTTCTCTACTAACTTTTTCTTTCCACAGCTGTCAGATTATTCCTCATTAATCAGGGTTTTTGTCATGTCACTCCATGAAAGCCCCTGAATGGATTTATGTAGCTTACATATTCCTGTCTAAAATTTTGAGCTAATAATCAGTAACTTTTGTTATTTTATCACACTATTTCTAACTAGTATTCAAATAAGTATTTACATGTCATTTCTTACTGACTTCTATCTGCTAGTCCTAATATACCTTTTAAATCTTTATTTAGGTTCTTTCTTTTTTTATGATATCTCCACTCCTTTCTGCCATTTTAAAATCTAGCAGCAAAAATTGAAATTTTTCAGATAAACTTTTCTGATTATATTCACATGTGAATTTTCATTCCCAGCTCTGAATACTCTTTCATTGGTTTATATACTGCTTTGTACTGTTAGGATCCTGGCTCTGTCAATCATTTGAAGTCTTGAGAAAATTATTTTAACTTCCTTTGTGTCTCAGTTTTAGCCTATGTACAGTGGACAGCTTAACAGAATCTATCTTTAACGCCTGTAAAGATTGAATAAGTTAATACAGGTAAAGTCCATAGAACAGTTCCTATCATGTATTATGTGTTCAATAACAGTTTTTTTCTCATAATTATTATTTTTTTTCATCTAAATCAGAGTAGTAAGGCAGAATCAGGGAGGAAAGTATCAAGTTTTCAAGATAAATACAAGTGACTAGACAAAAGGTTCAACCGGAATCTTTTTGCCTGCAAGCTTCAAGGTAAACGGCTAGGAAGAAACCAGTTGAAAAAAGAAGTCATTCAGATCATCCATTGATGCAAGACCAGAAAACCCCAACGTGAGCCATTGCTCTAAGGGTTCTTCATTCCCTGGTTTCCCCCTAAGTGCCCAAGGTGAGGCTGTTGGCTCCACCCCCATGACAGAAAAGTCCTTAAGGTATCAACAAGTAAAGATAAAAGTCTCTCTCCTGGGATCGTAGTCCATCTAAATGTGGGCTATGGTTTCTGAGGGCTTCCCAGGTGATGCTAGTGGTAAAGAATCTGCCTGCCAATGCAGGAGACACAGGAGACATAAGTCTGATGCTTGGATCAGGAAGATCCCTGGTTCCTGAGCATATTTGAATCTCCATCAGTCACTTCAGTTCAGTTCAGTTCAGTCACTCAGTCATGTCCAACTCTTTGTGACCCTATGGACTGCAGCACACCAGGCCCCCCTGTCCATCACCAACTCCTGGAGTCTACTCAAACTCATGTCCATTGAGTCAGTGATGCCATCCAACCATCTCATCCTCTGTCATCCCCTTCTACCCCGCCTTCAATCTTTCCCAGCATCAAGGTCTTTTCAAATGAGTCAGCTCATTGCATCAGGTGGCCAAAGTATTGGAGTTTCAGCTTTAGCATCAGTCCTTCCAATGAATCTCCATAGGAGTTTTTAAGTTCTCTAAGAATCTCAAGCATTCAGAATCATTCTGAATTCAAGAAAAGCAGTCCATTTTGTCATTTTCATCACACCATAGGTTTCTTCTATGGAGCAGGGCAGAGTTCAGTTCTGAGCACGTGTCTATGACTCTGCACCAGTTCAAAATCTTGTGGAAGCCAGAGGACTAGGCGAGACCTGGGCTTGGACGTGCCTTCCGGGCAGCTCCTGGTGAGCCTAGAGGAGATGCCTGCCAGCTTCTCACCACCAGTGAGCTGTGTGTGTGTCACATATCCTGAAAGAAGGGCGTGCACTGCTGACTGGACTACAAAGGTGAAACCATTTCAGTCTTGGAAACAGCCTGCTCATCCATCTGTGTCAGCAAAGAAATAACTTTACTTCAGAGCTCTGGAAGGAAAGAAGCTTGAGGCAAGTTTTCTTAGATCTTATTTTGGTAACTATTTTCCACTGAATAAAATCCAGCCCACCTCTGTTGTTCTCCTTCATCTCAAACTTGCTCAGTAATCCCTCTTGTTTCTCTCCTGGCTAACCTTATCTTCCCTTTGCATTCATGGTTTCCATAAGCCATAATGAGTCAAATTTCATTATTTATTATCCATGTGAACTTGGGTGAGGTTTTTGAACCTCTGTACATCTAAGTCCAAATTAAAAGGGACAGCATGGTACCTACTTGGCAGGACTGTTGAGACTCCTGGTGCAGTACTGACTAAATGACAGTGTTTAGCATATTGGAAGCTGGCAGTCCTAGTACACCAACACCAACTTTAATGATGGGGGAGAACACCCAACTGAAACACGCTAGCCTTACAATTGTCTCCCTCAACTCCAGAAAAGATCACTTATAATCACCAACTAAACTCTAGACTGTAACCTGGACCCTGTCACTGCACAGTCGAGCATTTCTGAAATATGTAATTGCCCACGCAAAAGACATATTTAGTGTTTGAGAAAAGCTGCATCCCTTTCCAAGAATATCATCTTAAAATCATGTTGTCTCTTCACTCATTTTTTCCCTAAAATCCCTTGTATCCTAATACATCTCTTTCTTTCTCCATATATATATACATATATATACATATGTGTACACATATCTGTATATGTACATACTATTACTGTGTTCACACATCTAATTTTTAGCAACTACAAGAGAATAAAGCTGCTTGAAGGCCCTAGGCCCATGGGAATCATCAAATGGAAATCAAGCTCAATTTTTTTTTCAACCATTTAAAGGAAATAATTAAGAGATTAATCTAATCCAACTTCTTTCATTGACTAGAATGGACAGAGTGAAGAAGAAAAGCCATGAAGAAATAATGTCCTCGCTCTGAGGAGCAAAATGATGAGATTACTTTCGACTTCAGTATGCTTTCCCTCATGTTTATCACGTGTAATGCATATTACAGTTCTCCACAGTATTTTCCATGCTGCATTAATGAACTGACACATTGAAAAACAAAAGCACAAAGATTTTTAATGCCTCACCCAAGATCTCAGATCAGCAGTGAAACTCCATTTTCTTTTTTTTTAATTTCTTTTCAACAGCTTTCCTCTTTCTGACAGCTAATTCATATATCATCTTCTCTGGGCAAACATGGCAAATATCTGGTTTGAGAAGTAAAATAATTTAAATAGATTGTGATGACCTTAGGCCAATTCTGAAGCTACAGAACTTTATATTATTACTTTTCCATTTCATTTTCTCACTCATTTATTCAACTGGGGCCGTGTTCAGTATGAGTTACTTGTTGCCATAAAGAAAGGAGAAATTTTAATATATTTGAGGCCATTGTTAAGTTCTGTTGTTATGGCATTTTTTAGCCCATTAAGGAAAAAAAATATGAGAAGGCCAAAATTAATATTAGATTTCTCTTTGTCTTGTCTTCCCTCTTATTTTCTCCCTCACACCTTCATTGTTATGTATCCATCTATTCAAAAAGTATTGTGTGCTTACGAGGCAGCAGGTCTTCTCTTAGGCACCAGAGGTCGTGTCCTGCAGAAGGTTTCTGCTGACCTAGAGGATACAGTTTACTGAACTCTCCCATGCTTCTGGCCCTTTCCCAGGTGGCTCAGTGGTAAAGAATCAACTTGCCAATGTAGGGGATGCGGGTTCAATGCCTGGGTCGGGAAGATTCCCTGGAGATGGAAATGGCATCCACCTCTAGATTCTTGCCTGGGAAATCCCCTGGACAGAGGAGCCTGGAGGGCTGCAGTCCATGGGGACACAAAGAGTCGGACATTAGTGAGGGAGCGCGCATGCACCCATCCTTCCACCATCACCATCATAGTACACACACACACACACAGGCACACACACGAATTCAGTGTCTCAGATGATACCTAAGTTGTCTTTGGTAGAGGAGGTCCTATGATTTTTTCACAAACATTGGTCTACTAACAACTTGCATTAGCATCATCCAGTCTTCTTAAATAAAAAGTATATCCTGGAGCCCCACTCAGATCTACTAAATGAGTCTCTTAAAATGAAGTCAGAAAGCTCTTATTTTTAAAAAGCTTCCAAGTAATCATGGTACAGAGCCAGATAGGATAAACCACTCTTAGACTGTGAACCTGGCCATTACTACCACTGTCAAAACTCACTTGTCCTGTTCCTGGTAAAATGAATCTGTCAAAAGAACTCATTGATAACTGCTAATGGTTCAGCATTCCTTTAAGAGAATTTGCATTTGAAAAAGAGACACTTGAGGACAGATGTCTTACACTGATGGAATAAATATGTAATGTGGATGTTTCAGGAACTGTAGTGTCAATAAAGACGAATACTCAGGTGAAGCCAGCATTACCCATATGCCTTCAAATCCACCACGGAATGGGCACAGCCTCCTATTTATAAAGCAGGATTACATATTAAAGGGAACAAGTGAAACTTGTATGAATTTACAAATCAATCATTTTTATTACTAAAGCTATGGTGTATAATGGAAGGAAGGGAAATAGTTGGTCAAGTCCATTAAGATGAAGTGGTTGAGTCACTGCAAAAATACATTGAAATGCGGTTGATGAGTCATGCTCTGTCTCACTTCTCTGGGGAGACAGCTGCTCACCATTAATGACCAACAACATTGAGGACTGATCCATCTGCCCTGTTCTGGCCCGGGGGAACACACCACCTGTTCAGCTGAGCACGACTGCTTCCATAAATCAGCCTCAAAATGAAGCCTCTTGTTTCTTTCAAAAAACTGTTGGGCTTGCTGAACCAGAATGGAAATAAGGTGTAGCTTTTATGTAGAAACATCAAGAGATTCAAAAGCCTTTGTTTGTCCTCTCTGGTTAGTGTTCGGAATTACTCAGAAGAAATAGCGCTGTCACTGTGAGGTGAAAATCTTTGGCAGAATGCAAATTGTTAACTCAAGTGTTCTGTTGTTAATAAAACACTTTCAGATTCATTGGAAGCTGAATGTCGCTGGATCTATGCTGACAAACACCCGAGGGAAAAGCGATGCATTTGGAGTGTGAATCTGATGTAACCTTCCTAGTCCTAGGGAAGTAAGAGAATTCAATAAATACAACCAAGAAAATTGCTCAAAAACTTTGAGATCCTAATTTTCACTCGATGTTAAAGTTTATACTCTTCAAAACAGTTGACTCTCACTATTTTACTTTTTCTTGCTCACTCGAAGTTTCTTACCTTTTCTGGGAGTAAATGTCTCATTTTTTTTTTTTTCCCTTTAAAGTTTTCTGTTTCTGTTTTTACTCGTGTTATCCTCCCAGCTTATTTATCTCACAAAATTATCCATGTTAGCAAAGTCACAGACACCCTTCATGACCTTGGCTGGCTGGCTGTCTCTTCTCTGTTGTTGTTCAGTCACTCAGTCATGTCTGACTCTTTGTGATCCCATGGACTGTAGCACGTCAGGCTCTTCTGTGCATGGAATTCTCCAGACAAGAATACTGGAATGGGTAGCCATTCCCTTCTCCAGAGGATCTTCCTGACCCAGGGACCGAATCCCAGTCTCCTGCATTGCAGGCAGATTCTTTACCATCTGAGCCATTATGAAGCTAAAATTTAGTAAAAATAATGGGGCTTCCCTGGTGGCTCAGAGGTTAAAGCGTCTGCCTGCAATGCGGGAGACCTGGGTTCAATCACTGGCTTGGGAAGATCCCCTGGAGAAGGAAATGGCAACCCACTCCAGTATTCTTGCCTGGAGAATCCCATGGACAGAGGAGCCTGGTAGGCTACAGTCCACGGGGTTGCAAAGAGTTGGACATGACTGAGCGACTTCACTTTCAATGTACACTGTACAAGTCTTAGTATACTCAAAATGGTATTTTGTAATACTAGAATAGCCTTCAATATCTGTAAAATACTGTGAAGATTTTACTCTATCCATAAACTAATAAGTTAGTCTACCTACCACAGTTTCATGGATCTTGGAAGAAGACATGAGCTTCTGGGTCAGAGACAAAGGTATTTATTACTCATAGCACAGCAAGGAAGCATGAGCATTTGCATAGTTATATCAGCTCTCCTTACCCCACAAATACCAGGGGGATATTGCCGATGTGCCCAGATGGATGCTTGTACACAGACTCATGAGTAATCTGCACTTAGAGAACTCAAGTCTTTCATATTGGGTAATAAGCATGCCTGACCTTTGCCTAAAAAAAGATTATGCTTATCACACTGGACACTAAGCATGACTACTTTTTGTTCCAGAACAAAAGCTGGTACCTCTGCATCCAAGATAGACAGACATGAAAGTGATTCCTGGAGAGCTGTCACTAGATTAACTTGTGAAGAATTTTCTCTTAACTACAGTCCTGTGTCAACCACTCCGATAAATATGACCAGTAGAAACTGAAACTGCATCTGTTCATCTCCAACAGCCTATCTTGAAGACTGCTGGCAACATGATCTCAAATATCAGGGTGAAGCCGACTGGCAGGATTGTCCTTAAGTATCCCTCTGTGCCCCCAGGGTCACAGGTCCAACAGAACAAATCCTGCTATTGTCTACCTGAGAAATACAGGTAGCTTTCTCTTCAGGTTATGTAATGGACATTTCCACTTGGCCTGAGATATTAATCCAGGCACCACAGGAAATATTGGTGTGTTGTGCAGACTCTGCCTTGGCCATCTAGGAGGACGTCTAGGGCAACGCTATCACCATTACCCTCCTGACCAGTGAACTGAGGATGGTTTGATGACCTTCCTAAGTCAACGTGACCTATCAAGTGAGACAAAATCAGGGACAAATGTAGTAATACCCATTCTAACTGGAGGATTCCCATTTTAAGAGTAAGTGCTTACAGGGTAAACATAAATTATGGTGTATGTGGGTAAGTTATACTTTTGGGAATCTTCCCTCAGTAAACCAGGTCAGCCTCATTTTTGAGAGATGTTTGGAGCCATCTGAGGCCTCTGTGATCTATTGGTTGTATTTCTGTGAGCACTCCTAGAATGCAAACCATGTTTTGAGGAAGAAGTGAAGATAATGACTGGCTTCCATACAAGACTTAGCTTTAGGAGTACACATAGCATCCCTGGAAATAAGGCACTGTTTACAATTGTTGGTTAGGGAGTTGGGGAGGGGCAGGTGGACTGCTTCCAACATGGCATTCTGGTCTGGACTGAACTGGCATTCAGTTCAGTCTGAATAATTGAGACTAGTCTTTGTTTTTGAAGGTATGTATGAGGATCATAAGTGCACCTTATCCTGATTGTTGATGCCATCCCCCTGGTGGCATTCATGTGCCTCATACAATGATTGATGAATGGCTTTGGAAATGGGGATGGAGGGAGCATCCAGAAGATGCCAGAGTGAGTCATCTCTGCCTTATTCCTGTTCTCCGAGAAGGCTGTCTGTATTTTACATCTATCTATTGATCTATCATCTATCTCTCTATCATCTGTCTGTCTACACTTTCTCAGACTTATGGAGCTTCCCAGGTGGAGCAGTGGTAAAGAATCCACCTGTTAATGCAGGAGACCAAGAGATGAGGTTTTATCCCTGGGTCAGGAAGATCCCCTGGAGGAGGGCATGACAACCCACTCCAGTATTCTTGCCTGGGAAACCCCATGGACAGAGGAGCCTGGTAGGCTACAGTCCATGGGGTTGCAAAGAGTTGGACATGACTGAGTGACTGAGCACACAAATACCATCAGGCTTAAGAAAGTAGGAAGACAGGAAGTTGAGATTCTTTCCTCACCTCAAACCTAGTAAGACTTGTTTAATGGAAATGCTGAGAGCATAATATGTGAACCAGTGACTGCAGTGATATTGACCTGCAGTCTAGAATTTGTTTAGGAAAAGAGTATATGTTTTATATGGACCAGGTATAGATCCCTTGCAAAAGAGTGTTGGTGAAATTGTATTGATTTCTTTTCAATGAAGTCATGGGAAGAGGTGAAGCCGACTTAACTTAGAGAAAAGGTGTGTCATCAAATTCGTAGGGGCTAATACAGTATTAACTGACCAGATAAAACTGGACTGCAGCTTACTACGTTAAGGACCCTGCAGGTTACAGAGCCCTGGTGATAGGAGAAAGTCTTTTAATAAACTAAGGTGGAATTGCTTAGAACTAAACATATTTAATTGTTACATTAAGATTGTGTTCATTATTTTCAGTAACTTTGAGATTTTCTACTTTATAAGACTGACTGGAGGATTATTTAGCCTGAGTAAATTTTCACACAAGAGCAAAAGAAAAACAGTCCCAATGTGCAGATCTAAAGGAGCAAAATGAAGTTATTTTCTGATTGTATCCATAGAGTTATGTTTTTACAGCATTCTATTACATAATGTACTGTACAATCTACTTAAGATAAACAGGACTTAATACATATTACATATTATCTATAATAATATGTGGTTTATATGTGTCATATATTGGTATTGACATAACTTCAAATTCCTCCCCATTAAAAATTGATGAAAACTTTAGCCAGGTGTGGTGAAGAAAATTATCTATATTCTCATTCAGTCTATATGCTTTTTCCTCTCTTAACCTTTTTTTTTTTTTTTTTTTTGCTTCACACTCTTAGATTTATTGGAGCTTTTCATTCTAATTGCAGAGAAATTAGTTTACATCACACCACAGTGTTCTTGCCTGGAGAATCCCAGGGATGGGGGAGCCTTGTGGGCTGCCATCTATGGGGTCACACAGAGTTGGACACAACTGAAGCGACTTAGCAGCAGCAGTGACATTTTAAACACTTACTGTAAATAAATAACCAAGGGTATTTATCTGACTTAAAGGGTATTGTCTGACTTAAAAGTGTCCCCCCCACCTTTGGTACACACTGAAAGATCCCTACTGCTTGCTACTTTTTACCCTTGAATGAATTTTATCTCCTTTTGTGTGGTTCAGCGACAGCCTATTTTCTCTGATCTGAATAATTTGACTTATATGTCTGTGCCCTCAGTTCACCCCCTCCTGTAAAATGCTATGTTCTGCATCATGAAGTAGGTTTTATAGCCCCATTTCTTTGGCAGAAAGAGTAAGATTGGAATTTGAGCTTCTAACAGGAATTGATTGACAGTTGTGGTCCCCTTGGAAAGTCCTATTCGACTCCATTAAATGTCCCTTAAACTGTGGTATGTTGAGATTCTATTAATTAATGAAAAAAAAAATAATTTTCTTCTCCATGTGGTTTGTATTCATCATGATCACTTGTTCATTCTCACACTTCCCAGAATAAAGTTTCTCTGTTTCCTACACTGACTCCATGCACAGTGCTGTTAGAAAAAGACATTTGTTTTTAAAATATAAAGGTGCTTTTCAAACAGGTAAGTTTCTTTTTACAAGGAGAGGTAATTGTTGCATATGCTTTAAATTTAATTTAATTTTTAATTGGAGGATAATTACTTTACAATGGGCTTCCCTTGTGGCTCAGCTGGTAAAGAATCCACTTGCAATGCTGGAGACTTGGGTTTGATCCCTGGGTTGGGAAGATCCCCTGGAGAAGGGCCCAGCTACTCACTCCAGTATTCTGACCTGGAGAATTCCAAGGACTGTATAGTCCAGGGGTCTCAAATAGTTGGACACGACTGAATGACTTTCACTTTCACTACTTTACAATATTGTGGTGGTTTCTGCCTTTCGATAGTCAGCATGAATCAGCCATAAGTATATATATATGTCCCCTCCCTCTTAAACCTCCCTTCCATCTCCCACCCCATCTCACCCCCTCTAAACTGTCACACAGCACCGGTTTGGGTTCCCTGTATCATATGGCAAATTCCCACAGCTGTCTATTTTACATACATATGTTTTAAGAAACCCCCAACCCAAGACTTGATTTCTGAAATAGATGAACTAGAGAAGTGTTTTTAGATTTTTTCATATTAAGTAATTTTTTATTATATGATTTCCTGGAGCTTTTTTTTTTTTAATTGGGATATAGTTGCTTTCAGTTCAGTTCAGTTCAGTTCAGTCACTCAGTCATGTCCAACTCTTTGCGACCCCATGAATCGCAGCACTCCAGGCCTCCCTGTCCATCACTAACTCCCAGAGTTTACTCAAACTCATGTGCATCGAGTCGGTAATGCCATGCAGCTATCTCATCATCTGTCGTTCCCTTCTCCTCCTGTCCCCAATCCCTCCCAGCATCAGGGTCTTTCTAATGAGTCAACTCTTTGCATGAGGTGGCCAAAGTACTGGAGTTTCAGCTCCAGCATCAGTCCTTCCAATCATCACCCAGGCCTGATCTCCTTTAGAATGGACTGGTTGGATCTCCTTGCAGTCCAAGGGACTCTCAAGAGTCTTCTCCAACACCACAGTTCAAAAGCATCAATTCTTCGGCACTCAGCTTTCTTCACAGTCCAACTCTCTCATCCACACCTGACCACTGGAAAAACCATAGCCTTGACTAGATGGACCTTAGTTGGCAAAGTAATGTCTCTGCTTTTGAATATGCTATCTAGGTTGGTCATAACTTTTCTTCCAAGGAGTAAGCGTCTTTTAATTTCATGGCTGCAGTCACAATCTGCAGTGATTTTGGAGCCCCCAAAAAATAAAGTCTGACACTGTTTCCACTGTTTCCCCATCTATTTCCCATGAAGTGATGGGACCACATGCCATGATCTTAGTTTTCTGAATGTTGAGCTTTAGGTCAAATTTTTCAGTCTCCTCTTTCATGTTCATCAAGAGGCTTTTGAGTTCCTCTTCACTTTCTGCCATAAGGGTGGTGTCATCTGCATATATGAGGTTATTGATATTTCTCCTGGCAATCTTGATTCCAGCTTGTGCTTCTTCCAGCCCATTGTTTCTCATGATGTACTCTGAATATAAGTTAAATAAGCAGCATGACAATATACAGCCTTGACGTACTCCTTTTCCTATTTAGAACCAGTCTGTTGTTCCATGTCCAGTTCTAACTATTGCTTCCTGACCTGCATATAGATTTCTCAAGAGGCAGGTCAGGTGGTCTGGTATTCCCATCTCTTTCAGAATTTTCCACAGTTCATTGTGATCCACACAGTCAAAGGCTTTGGCATAGTCAATAAAGCAGAAATAGATGTTTTTCTGGAATTCTCTTGCTTTTCCGATGATCCAGAGGATGTTGGCAATTTGATCTCTGGTTCCTCTGTGTTTTAAACCAGCTTGAACATCTGGAAGTTCACAGTTCACGTATTGCTGAAGCCTGGCTTGGAGAATTTTGAGCATTACTTTACTAGCACGTGAGATGAGTGCAATTATGTGATAGTTTGAGCATTCTTTGGCATTGCCTTTCTTTGGGATTGGAGTGAAAACTGACCTTTTCCAGTCCTGTGGGCACTGCTGAGTTTTCCAGATTTGCTGGCATATTGAGTGCAGCACTTTCACAGCATCATCTTTCAGGATTTGAAATAGCTCAGCTGGAATTCCATCGCCTCCACTAGCTTTGTTCGTAGTGATGCTTTCTGAGGCCCACTTGACTTCACATTCCAGGATGTCTGGCTCTAGGTGAGTGATCACACCATTGTGATTATCTTGGTCGTGAAGCTCTTTTTTGTACAGTTCTTCTGTGTATTCTTGCCACCTCTTCTTAATATCTTCTGCTTCTGTTAGGTCACTATGTTGTATTAATATTAGTTTCTGCTGTACAACAAAGTGACCTCAATTCACGAGGAAAACAAACATAGGAAGATCACTCTTGTACATAAATCACAGCAAGGTCTTTTTTGACCAACCTTCTAGAGTAACAAAAATTAAAAACAAAAATAAACCAATGGGGCCTAATTAATTTTAAAATCCTTTGCACAGCAAAGAAAACCTAAAGCTTTTAAAGTTTAGTTCAGTTTTATACAATGTTTGTCCAGTAGAAGCTCAGGCCATGAGGCAGATGCTGAAATGATGATGAACTGTCAACCTGTGGCTGGTCTCAGAGTCCTTTCTGATGTCCCCTCCTGCTCGCGGTTGAGTGCAGCCCTGAGGAGCAGGAGAGACCCATGCAGTGATCCAGTGGATCCTGTTCTGCCTGAGGCTGTACTGCTAGGCTGTGCCTCCTTCCTATCTCAGGGCAGGTCTGTTCACTCACGTAGAGCTTTGTGTGGTCTGTTTTCTGAATCTGGGTCTGACAACCATTTTCCAGTTTTTCTTGACCTGGTTTATTTCCAATCATGTTAAGGGGAGTTCTAAATAAATGGCCACTGAGAAATTAAATTAGAAAAATAAAAAGATCATACACCAAGACCAAGTGGGCTTTATCCCAGGGATGCAAGGATTCTTCAATATCCACAAATCAATCAATGTAATACACCACATTAACAAATTGAAAAATAAAAACCATATGATTATCTCAATAGATGCAGAGAAAGCCTTTGACAAAATTCAACATCCATTTATGATAAAAACTCTCCAGAAAGCAGGAATAGAAGGAACATACCTCAACATAATCAAAGCTATATATGACAAACCCACAGCAAACATTATCCTCAATGGTGAAAAATTGAAAGCATTTCCTCTAAAGTCAGGAACAAGACAAGGGTGCCCACTTTCACCATTACTATTCAACATAGTTTTGGAAGTTTTGGCCACAGCAATCAGAGCAGAAAAAGAAATAAAAGGAATCCAAATTGGAAAAGAAGAAGTAAAGCTCTCACTGTTTGCAGATGACATGACCCTCTACATAGAAAACCCTAAAGACTCCACCAGAAAATTACTAGAACTAATCAATGAATATAGTAAAGTTGCAGGATATAAAATCAACACACAGAAATCCCTTGCATTCCTATACACTAATAATGAGAAAACAGAAAGAGAAATTAAGGAAACAATTCCAGTCACCATTGCAATGGAAAGAATAAAATACTTAGGAATATATCTACCTAAAGAAACTAAAGACCTATATATAGAAAACTATAAAACACTGGTGAAAGAAATCAAAGAGGACACTAACAGATGGAGAAATATACCATGTTCATGGATTGGAAGAATCAATATCGTGAAAATGAGTATTCTACCCAAAGCAATCTATAGATTCAATGCAATCCCTATCAAGCTACCAACAGCATTCTTCACAGAGCTAGAACAAATAATTTCACAATTTGTATGGAAAAACAAAAAACCTCAAATAGCCAAAGCGATCTTGAGAAAGAAGAATGGAACTGGAGGAATCAACCTACCTGACTTCAGGCTCTACTACAAAGCCACAGTTATCAAGACAGTATGGTACTGCCACAAAGACAGAAATATAGACCAATGGAACAAAATAGAAAGCCCAGAGATAAATCCACGCACATATGGACACCTTATCTTTGACAAAGGAGGCAAGAATATACAATGGATTAAAGACAATCTCTTTAACAAGTGGTGCTGGGAAATCTGGTCAACCACTTGTAAAAGAATGAAACTAGAACACTTTCTAACACCATACACAAAAATAAACTCAAAATGGATTAAAGATCTAAACGTAAGACCAGAAACTATAAAACTCCTAGAGGAGAACATAGGCAAAACACTCTCTGACACACATCACAGCAGGATCCTCTATGACCCACCTCCCAGAATATTGGAAATAAAAGCAAAAATAAACAAATGGGACCTAATTAACCTTAAAAGCTTCTGCACATCAAAGGAAACTATTAGCAAGGTGAAAAGACAGCCTTCAGAATGGGAGAAGATAATAGCAAATGAAGCAACTGACAAACAACTAATCTCAAAAATATACAAGCAACTCCTACAGCTCAACTCCAGAAAAATAAATGACCCAATCAAAAAATGGGCCAAAGAACTAAATAGACATTTCTCCAAAGAAGACATACAGATGGCTAACAAACACATGAAAAGATGCTCAACATCACTCATTATCAGAGAAATGCAAATCAAAACCACTATGAGGTACCATTTCACACCAGTCAGAATGGCTGCGATCCAAAAGTCTACAAGTAATAAATGCTGGAGAGGGTGTGGAGAAAAGGGAACCCTCTTACACTGTTGGTGGGAATGCAAACTAGTACAGCCACTATGGAGAACAGTGTGGAGATTCCTTAAAAAACTGGAAATAGACCTGCCTTATGATCCAGCAATCCCACTGCTAGGCATACACACTGAGGAAACCAGAAGGGAAAGAGACACGTGTACCCCAATGTTCATCGCAGCACTGTTTATAATAGCCAGGACATGGAAGCAACCTAGATGTCCATCAGCAGATGAATGGATAAGAAAGCAGTGGTACATATACACAATGGAGTATTATTCAGCCATTAAAAAGAATACATTTGAATCAGTTCTAATGAGGTGGATGAAACTGGAGCCTATTATACAGAGTGAAGTAAGCCAGAAAGAAAAACACCAATACAGAATACTAACGCATATATATGGAATTTAGAAAGATGGTAACAATAACCCTGTGTACGAGACAGCAAAAGAGACACTGATGTATAGAACAGTCTTATGGACTCTGTGAGAGAGGGAGAGGGTGGGAAGATTTGGGAGAATGGCATTGAAACATGTAAAATATCATGTATGAAACGAGTTGCCAGTCCAGGTTCAATGCATGATACTGGATGCTTGGGGCTGGTGCACTGGGATGACCCAGAGGGATGGAATGGGGAGGGAGGAGGTAGGAGGGTTCAGGATGGGGAACACATGTATACCTGTGGCGGATTCATTTTGATATTTGGCAAAACTAATACAGTTATGTAAAGTTTAAAAATAAAATAAAATTAAAAAAAAAAAAGAAAAATAATGCATTCCTAAAGTCTGATCTGTAATTAGACTGATTTTATTAGTCAGGTGTACTTTGCTGTTACTTATTGTTTGCAGAGTTTATATTGATCAAATACTCCATGTAATCCTACCAGACAACCCCTTCGACATCAACGCTTTCAAACTGCAGGGTTGTGTTTCAGGTATGTCAGAGCATCTTAAAACATTTTTGCCATTTTATTATATCAATCAGCGAACTTTCTATGATTTGTGAGTGGACTGATATTTCCAAGCAAATATATTAGACAAGTTGTCTGGATACTTGATATGTATTTCTATTTATTTACTTATTTTGATAGCTGTGTTAGTTGCTCAGTGGTGTCCGACTCTTTGCAACCCCATGGACTGTAGCCCACCAGGCTCCTCTGTCCATGGAATTTTCTAGGCAAGAATACTGAACTGGGTTGCCATTGCCTTCTCCAGGGGATCTTCCAGACACAGGAACCAAACCCGGCTCTCTTGCATTGCAGACAGACTCTTTATCATTTGAACTATTTTGCTTGAGGACATTGTCTTTTAATATCATGACTCTATTGTAGGCCTTCATGTGAAGAATGTTCTACCCAAAATATTAAGCTTTTTCTATAATACGGGGGAGAGGGAAAAAGAGAGATTATATATAACTAAAAGTTCAGAAAATGGGAAAATGCCAGGATTGGACAAAGATGAGAAAGCCAAGTCTGTGCTGGGTTGTGTTGCCCGCATCTCTTTAGGGCTCACAGAGCAGAAGCCCCTACTCTTCAACGAGGAAGCGCCTGCTCTCACATCCCGCCCTCAGGAGCGCCCTGAGCAGCCTGAGGTCTCCACACCCGCAGTCAGAGCTGCTTTCCTGACTGCGCTCTCAGGGGCCACTGCCCACCGTTTGTACGTGAGACGCTACCTTCTGAAGTTTTTGATGTCATTGTTGTCTCTGTTTTTAAAGTCTAACTTTTCATACAATATGCGGAAAGCATATTCCTAAAAATTGAAGTTCTGTGCCCCAGAGAATGGGCATTTTGTTTTTTTAGTGTGAACATTTGAAATGGCAATTTGCCATAAACATTTCTACGTGTACTTTTAAATATTTTAGTTTATAGTGTGACAACCAATACCCAGAGAAGTGTATGAAATATAAACATGCTCTTTTAAAATAACAGAAGTCATGTCAATATTATACATGTCAAAAAAGAAATCCTTGGTGGTATCCTAGAAAATAAACCTTCCTTTCTTCCTTCCTTCCTTGCTTGCTGTGTGACCTTGGACACAATATTTAGCATCCCTGTGCCTTGTTTTATGATTTATAAAATGAGAGATAACAATAGTAATACCTAACTCAGAGATGATATACTGTTGTGCTGAGAACAATACTGCCGTACCAAACACTCTGTAAGGGTTCATTTAAAAAATTCTCTTTGCATATTGTGTTGCCTTTATCATTACATTGGATGTGTGATATGTAATAGATAAGGATAATTGGTAAAAAATAAAGGTGTGCAAAATTCCTTAATTTTAGTTTTAAGCAACAATTTCAATTACAGAAGAGTAAATGTCGAAGACGATATTCAGAATATCTTGGTAAATTCTATTTTTACTTCTGTATACTTTGATTCCACTTATGTAGTAATACTTCACTTCATGTACACGTAAAATATGTCAAAATAAGTCATTCATATTTTTGTTGCATCTTTAACACACATATCTATAGAAGCTGTACTGGACTTTAGAAAGTGAATTTTACATGAGTTAAGCTGCTTTAAATTTTCATTTCAGAACAATTTTATTTATCTCTTAGTTGAAAATCAGTTTTATTTGATTGATGATGCAAGTTGACAGTTGAATTACTAAGATTCTCTTCTTTCTGAAAAACACAGATGAAAGCTAAAGTTTGCCCATTTTTCAGGCTTTCACCTTTCTGATCTTGTCTCTAAATGAAGACTCCAGCCTCCTGGTGCGTTTGGGAGCATTGTCACTAAGTGTTTTCTTTTTATATACTTACCACGATATTAATGATAGTGCTACAAGAAGAGACAGTGTATTGGCAACATTTCTAGACATGCAAAACTGCATTGTCCATTTACTAATATAATCTGTGTAAAGACATATAAGATAACTCACACCATAAATGTTCTGTTTGAGATGTTATCATCTTTTTAAGATTGGGGGTGGGGGCGGGAACCCAGCATAGCACATAAATAGGTGGTAAGTGCATGTTGAGGAAAGCTGGAGATCTACCCTAGCGTATATTCCCATTATTTAGAATGTCCCCTGACTCATGAGAAGAGGGGATATATACTTATAATGCATATAAGTACATTAGCCAAATATACTTGCCATCTTCTAAATAAGTAAAGTCACCATGCCTTAGTCAGGAGAAAAGATGGAGAACAAAAAAACATCAGGGTGTCAGCCATAGATGGAGAGTCAGTTCTTAGCCTGGTGCAAGCTTCTGACATGACCAGCTCTGGGACTCCCTACACTGAGTTAGAATTTATCTCCTATATATGTATAATTTGGGGGCTTCCCTGATAGCTCAGTTGGTAAAGAATCCACCTGTAATGCAGGAGACCCCGGTTTGATTCCTGGTTTGGGAAGATCCGCTGGAGAAGGGATAGGCTACCCACTCCAGTATTCGGGCCTGGAGAATTCCATGGACTGTATAGTCCATGGGGTCACAAAGAGTTGGACATGACTGAGTGACTTTCACTTTCGTGTATAATATTACATAATTATATTTACATATATAATTTCTCATATAGATATGGCTTATACAGTAAAGATATCTGCCTGCAATGCAGGAGAGTCAGGTTCAATTCCTGGGTCAGAAAGATCCCTTGGAGAAGGAAATGGCAACTGATTCCAGTATTCTGGCCTGGAGAATTCCATGGAAGAGCTGGACACAACTGAGTGGCTTTCACTTTTATATAACTATATTTTACATATATAACTTTCACATAGATAAGGCTCAGACAGTAAAGAAATCTGCCTGCAATGCAAGAGAGCTGAGTTCGATCTCTGGGTCAGGAAGATCCCTTGGAGCAGGAAATGTCAACCCACTCCAGTATTCTTGCCTGGAGAATTCCATAGACAGAGGAGCCTGGCAGTCTACAGTCCGTGGGGTCAAAAATAATTGAACATGACTGAGCGACTAATCCACACTTATATACATCCCTAGTTGTCTCCAGTCCCTTGGGTATCTCTCAGCATAATTATATCCAGTTTACACAGAAAGACTGCCTGTAGATCTTTCAGCACAGGTAAGCACTGTTAAAGTCATCTTAAGAGGGAAAAACACACTTAAATCCCACATGCTGAGACTAAGGGATAGCCCATAATAACTGCTCACACCAGTTCTTGCCCATTCCTCATATATTTCTTTCTTTTGAAAGAGATTATATGTACTGTGTAGACTGGTAGTCAACACAGATCCCTGAGGGAAAGATGCTGTGAGGAGAAAGCTACTGTTTTGTTCAGAATTCAAACAGCATCAAATAAAAGCCAAGAGCCGGCACACAGCTCCACATATCAGTGGTCTGACCTAGATAATTGTGTCGGTAGCTTGGATAATAACAACAGGAACAACAAAGACAAAATAACTGAATGCCTAGAAATGCAACAATTCAAACCACAATTACCAATGATAACCTTTCCACATACGATTTTTAATGCAAGATATAAAGTCTAAAGGTAACTAAATGTGAGTTCTCCTGTAAGTAATGTCATTAAAAAATGAAGGTTGCAAATAGAACTAAATGTTAATATATGCAAGTCTATGCACATCATCGTCAAAAGAGTTCACTTTTTTATTGAGATGCAGCAATTGTGTGACAGAGCCTTGTCAACTGAAGAACTTAATAGTGGCAATTACCGTTCATAAAGAATCATAGCACGCCTGGGAGTCAAAACTCATTTGCTTTTTTTGGGCAAAAGAATTGTTGGGATGCTTTGAATTTTTAAGAAGTATCAGTTCTTATATGAATAGATCTAAAGTTCAGATTCTCTGAAGATGCTGGGCTGTAAGAATAACTGAGAGGAGATAGACAAGCAAACCCAGGGTTAGATTACAGTGTGCTAAGCGTCAAAGCCAGGATGCTTGGGGAAGAGAATTTCACTCCCTATCTGGTCAGAGAAGTTGGCTGCGTTGAATTCTAAAGAGGATGTGAGGCCACAGGTTGAGAACCGATTGTTCAGAGAAGTGCAGGCCCTTTACAATAAAGAACCTGAGGGAAGCGTGTCTAGGAACACTGGGGAAAACAAGGGTCAGGTCATAAAGGAGAAAAAGGTAGGGACTTCCCTGGTGGTCCAGTGGACTAAGACTTCGAGCTCCCGATGCAAGGGACCTGAGTTTGATCCCTGGTCAGGGAACTAGATCCCACATGCCACAACTAAATCTCCTACGTGCTGCAAAGAAGACCCTGCACGGCCAAATAAATAAATATTTTTTTTTTTTTTAAAAAGAAGAAAGAGGTACACTTTATATGTTACCTTTTTTCCTTTTTGTGTCACACTTTTAACATGTCTTTGTTTCTAAAAAAAGTTCGCAGATCAATTCTAGACCCTGTGACTCTTTGTGCTGATTAGACAAACTCCTCTCTCTACTCGCACAGTCATTATCTAACAAAGTCGCTCGGTCGTTGTTTTTTTCCTTCAGTTTTCACTCCTGAACGTTGGATGGCAGGTGCTAAAAGCTGCCTGTGACACATGAGTGACATGAAAAACTGTGAAAACAGCTTTAGTAGCCTGAGTCTATTTGGAGTCCCAAAGCACTTTATTCTTTGAATTTTCACAGATGTAGCTGAGGATTTTAGTGCATTAGGTGAGAAAAAGAATCATTATATATATATATATATATAAAAATATATATATAGTGCTTGTTTTTAGAGGATGGTGACTCATCAGAATTCATAAAGGCAGTTTCTCTTTTAGGGTGATGACAGCTTAAAATTAAAGCTATTATTTTCTACTAAATGCATATCTGGTCTATTAATTATGCATTCAACCTGTCATGTGCAAAGTGAGTTAAGGGATAAAGATTAATGATCAAGAAAATCACAGCTGTAAATAATGAAAATATCTTCTTAAATTGTTTCATAATTTTATGCCAACTCTAATGTAACATTTTTATTAAATACATTTCTACCCAGAAAAAAACACAGCTCAGAAGTAAGTGAGCATCAATGCATGTGATCATAGCTGGAAATAACCACTCAGTATATTCTGGTACACATTGAGCAACTTTCAGTAGTTGGCATTTTTCTACTAACCCTGTTGGACACTCATCAAAGCCCATACCTACTCAGCACACACTAATTTGCTGTGGGATATAGGTCACCATCAGGCTATCTGCCATATTGGTACCATCTACAACTCTTCTCTATCAATATGGTGGTAGTGGTAGTTTAGTTGCTGTTGTGTCTGACTCTTTGTGACCCCATGGACTGTAGCCCACCAGGCTCCTCTGTCCATGGGATTCTCCAGGCAAGAATACTGGAGTGAGTTGCCATTTCCTTCTCCAGGGGATCTTGCGACGCAGGGATCAAACCTGTATCTCCTGCATTGTCAGGCGGATTCTTTACAGCTGAGCCACCAGAAAAACCCCTCTACTAGTATGGTTACCCCTGGATTTAAAAGACTAAGTAAAAAATAGAAATGTAAAATGTCTCATTAATAAATTGTTTATATTCACTACATTTTAAAATGATAATATTTTGAAAATATATAACATTGGATGTATATAATATTTAGGATATAGTATTAAAAGTAGTTTTACCTATTTCTTTTAATGGTTTTAAATATGCCTCTGGAAAACCTGAAATTCCTATGTAGTTCACATTTGTGGCTGACGATATATTTTTATTGGGTAGCACCAGTCTAGTATGTTTTTGCTGAGTTATAACATGTATGCACTGTGTTTTTCCTTGATTTTTAAGGCAACACTATAACTTACAGAATTATCACCTTTATTTCACAGTTAGCTCATACAGTCATCATGAATCTATTTCTCTCTTAAGCCAAGTTAAGAGAGCTTTCTAAGAAAGTCTGTATGTTAGAGACATTTGGGTTTCAATATTGATAATATCTTCATTTTACCTTTTCATTTAAATAAAAATTGTTTGGCTCCAAAATTATATAATCAAAGTTATTTTCCTTTAACAGCTTCTCTCTACACAGTACTTGCACACTTTTTACAATTGTTAAGATTCACTAGCATCCTTGTTGCTTCTGCTATAGTTCCAACTTTGGGTTCAGTGAAAGGATTTAAATTCTAGGATTGGATCACCATTTTTCTTATTAAGTTTTACTTATCCTTTTGCTTTTCTCTCTTAGTAGCTCAAATGCATTTTCAGTTGATCCTGTCATGGAAGTTGGTCAGAATGTGTAATTCTTAAGAGAAGAGGGATCTATCTTACCTAAATGTTGCAGTCACCAGTATTGGAAATGCAGGTATCTTGAATTTCTTGTTTAAATATTGTTGCTGCTGCTGCTGCTGCTAAGTCACTTCAGTCGTGTCTGACTCTGTGCGACCCCATAGAGGCAGCCCACCAGGCTCCCCCGTCCCTGGGATTCTCCAGGCAAGAACACAGCAGTGACCAAAATCATGATATCAAATTTCAAGTTTGGATATAAAGTTTTATTTTTAACTATACATATCATTCCTTTGGCAAAATATGTTTGCTATTATATTTTGCATTCTGTATATTTGTCCAAATATATGTCTATGTAATGTCTATATCTAATAGACATATGTCTGGAAAGACATATACACACACATATGTGTGTTATTTGAGTATTTCTAGAGAAATGATTTGAAAGATTCACTTTGCCTAGTAATTTACCTGATGTAGACTGAATATCTTGCTGAACTTACATTTATATTTGATGTTTATATTGTACCTGATGACAAAAAGAGCACTTATGTTTTTCTCATAAGCAATATCTGAACGCAGCTGAGTATATGCAAACAAAAATGTAGTCTTTCAGAGTTGTAACTTTTAAATATTTAAATAAAATATAAATTCAAATCCTTAATGCATTTTTAATGTTCATTTCTTTGTGTTATTTTTTAGATTCCACATATAAGTGAAAACATACAGTATTTGTCTTTATCTGTCTGACTTATTTCACTAAGTATAGTTATAATGCCATCCATATCTTTCCATGTTGTTGCATAGGGCAAAATATCATTGTTTTTTATAGCTCAGTAGTATTTCATTGTGCATGAATACACACACACACAAATATATATATGTGAGATATATATATCTCTCTCACCATTTCTTTATCCATTCATCTGTTGATGGTCACTTAGGTTGCTTCCATATCTTACTATTATAAACAGCGCTGCTATGAGCAATAGGGTGCATGTATCTTTTTGAGTTAGGTTTTTCATTTTCTTTGGATATTTGCCCAGGAGTAAAAGTGCTGGATCATATGGTAATTCTGTTTTTAGTTTCTAAGGAGCCTTTATACTGTTTTCCAACTAGCTGTACCAATTTACATTCCTACCAGTAGTGGATATGAGTTGCCGTTTCTGCACATCCTCATCAGCATTTGTTGTTTGTGATCTTTTTGATGGTAGCCGTCCTGACAGGCGTTACGTGGTGTGTCGTTGTTGCTGTGATTTGCGTTCCTCTATTGCCAATACTGAGCGTCTTTTCAGGTGCCTGATAACCATCAGTGTCTCACATTTAGGTCTTTAATCCATTTTGAGTTTATTTTTGTATATGGTGTGAGAAAATGTTCAAATTAATTCTTGTACATGTTGCTGTCCAGTTTTCACCACACTGTTTATCAATGTGCCATTGATCTCTGTGTCCGTTTTTGTATCTATACTATACTATTTTGATTACTGTAGCTTTGTAGTATGGTCTGACATTAGGGAGTGTAATAATTCCAGCTCTGTTCTTTCTGAAGATTGCTTTGACAAGAATGTATATTTTTAATCTTATATTATGCATTGCTAATGTTAGGCTATATTAAAGTGGATATTAATATCTCATCTGATAATCCATTCCTATTTGCTTATCCTGTTTTTATTTTAAATATTATATTTACCATTATGCTAAGCAAATAATTGCATTCCTTTCATAAAGTATAATTAAACACTCTCTATAAAGTCATCACCAATTAACTAATCACACAATCATTTCTTCTCAGAATTGTGCTTTAACTTCTTCTTGCACTGCATGAATATTTATTTTTTTGATGCATTGCTTTTCCAACGGTACTATAAGCAGCCTGATGTTTGTGCATTGACCATGTTTTACATAGTATTTTGAGCTATTGTACTATACTGAGGGGTGGGTTATTTGCATGGTAGTTTCTTAATAACTTCATGTTATTATATGATTTTTGTGCATTGATTAATATTTCATATAAATTGTCTTCTTCAACTTATTGGCATGGTAAAAATTACATTGATAGAGTATTGAATGTTGAACTAGCCTTGCAAACCTGGATAAGTCCCACTTGGTTATGTTGTATAATTATTTTTATACAGCTTGATTTGATTTTCTTATATTTTGTTGAAGTTTTTAATGTCTGAGTTTGAGAGAGATTGTTGTTGTTGTTCAGTCACTAAGTCATGTCCAGCTCTTTGTGACCCTGTGGACTATAGCATGCCAGGCCCCTCTATCCTCCACTATTTCCTGGAGTTTGTTCATATTTATGTCCACTGAATCAGTGATGCTATCTAACCATCTCATCCTCTGTCTCCCCCTTCTCCTATGCCTTCAATCTTTCCCAGCATCAGGGTCTTTTCCAGTGAGTCAGCTCTTCATATCAGGGGGCCAAAGTATTGGAGCTTCAACTTCAGCATCAGGCCTTTCAATGAATATTCAGGGTTTGTTTCCTTTGACTGACTGGTTTGATATTGCAGCCTAAGGGACTCTCTAGAGTCTTCTCCAGCACCACAATTCAAAAGCATCAATTCTTCAGCATTCAGCCTTCTTTCTGGTCCACTTCTCACATCTGTACATGACTACTGGAAAAACCATAGCTTTGCGTAGATGGACCTTTGTCAGCAAAATGATGTCTTTGCTTTTTAAACCTAAACTCTGTCAGGTTTGTCATAGCTTTCCTTCCAAGGAGCAATCCTCTTAATTTCATGGCTGTAGTCACCATTCACAGTGATTTTGGAACCCAAGATAATAAAATCTGACACTGCTTCCACTTTTCCCCCTTCCATTTGCCATGAATATCTCATAAGAGATAGTGGTCTGTAGTTTTCATTCCATTGTGCTGTCATTTTCTGGTATTGAGATTGAGGTAATATTGGCCTCTTTAAATAAATTGAGAATGATTCCCCCCTCTTTTATTTTGTGGGGAAATTGATTAAAATTGATGGCAATTCCTCTTTAAATGCATGGTAGACTTGTTGACCACCACTTGTTTTTATAAACAAAGTTTTATTGGAACACATCCATGCTTATTTATTTACATTTATTCATGGCTGCTTTCATGTTACAAGGGCAGGGATGAATATTTGCAACAAAACTTTTGCTCAGTCAGTTGTTGCTCAGTCGTGTCCAACTCTTTGTGACTCCATGGACTGCAGCACACCAGGCTTCCCTGTCCATCACCAACTCCCAGAGCTTGCTCAAACTCATGTGCATCAAGTCGGTGATGCCATCCAACCTCTGTTGTCCCCTTCTCATCCTGCCTTCAGTCTTTCCCAGCATCAGGATCTTTTCAAATGAGTCAGCTCTTTGCATCAGGTGGCCAAAAAGTATTGGAGTTTCAGGTCCAGCATCAGTCCTTCCAGTGAATATTCAGGACTGATTTCCTTTAGGATCGATTGGTTTGATTTCCTTGCAGTCCAAGGAACTCTCAAAAGTCTTCTCCAAACCACAGTTCAAAAGTATCAATTTTTCGGTGCTCAGCTTTCTTTATAGTCCAACTCTCCCATCCATACATGACTACTAGAAAAACTATAGCTTCGACTAGATGAACCTTTGTTGGTAAAGTAATGTCTCTGCTTATTAATATGCTATCTAGGTTGGTCATAGCTTTTCTTCCAAGGAGCAAGTGTCTTTTCATTTCATGGCTGCCATCACCATCTGCAGTGATTTTGGAACTCAAGAAAATAAAGTCTGTCACTGTTACCATTGTTTCCTCATCTATTTGCCCTGAAGTGATGGGACTGGATGCCATGATCTTAGTTTTTTGAATACTGAATTTTAAGCCAACTTTTTCACTCTCCTCTTTCACTTTAATCAAGAGCCTCTTTGGTTCTACTTTGCTTTCTGCCATTCACTAGCTGTCCCTTTGCAGATGAACATGTGTCATACTGTGATTTAAGTAATTTTTCTAATCCAAACTTTTCATTGTGATAAGCTAATTAATTTTTTGGTTCTGACCTGTCTTTTGATGAAGGAAATGATCTGAAGAAAATAATCAGTAGGAGAGAAAGTAAATAATTAGAACCCTAACAGTTCAGTGACAGGACAACCAACATCTATAATTTAGAATTTGTTATTTTGCCATTTGTGATACAAGTTTCTCCCCCCATATCTCCAGAGGTATAGCATCAGAGTCCTTTGGAATGCACATGAAAATTTAAATTTGTAAATGGACACCACATTAAAGCTGAGTCATGTCAGCGAGTACTTGAAGATTGGTATTAATATGCTCCCACAAACCCCTCAATGGTACTTACTGGAAACGTACTTTTATTTTACCTCTGAATCCAGTAAACTAAAGCAACTTACTGTTAGCTCTGCCCTTGGTGTGAAAGCCAAGTTTCTTGTTTGTTCTTCTCTGGTGCTTTGTTCTCTATTCCCTAATGTGATTTTATTACTGCAAATCTTTCTTGAACTGTCAGATAAAATGGATTGTGCCAAGGTCTCTGAATCAGACAATTTCTCTGCCTGAACTTGCAACTTCAGCTTAAGTTGTTCCAGTTGGCTCTTTCATGCCTTTTGAGCCTCCATTCAAGGTGATTAATTTTTATTCTTTTGTCTATTTAGCAGAGAAGAGCATTGTCTGTGGCTGGAAATTTTCATATTGACCCTGACAGCTCTCTTTGATTTCACTTGTGGTCTTGAATCTTGCACTTCCTTTCATGTATATTTTCCATCTGGTTTTATTATAAACCTCACTATGGCTAGTTATATGCAGATCATACATTCCAGAAATTGCAGGCTAGCATTCCTCTAATTTCGTCAACACTAGTGGTCTAGGAGGAGCTATAAATTGTGCTAAAAGAAGAGAAAAGGGGAGATTGGCTAGTAGCCAGGTGGGAAATGCTAATCAGAAAAATCTCAAAAAGAAATATTTTGATAAAATTTCAAAGTAAGATAAAATTTATATCCTGTTTTAAATCCCAAAGATCCTGCTGTGTATCAACCAGTTCTTCCTTTGCCATGAAATCTTTGCCATTGTCTAAATGTATTTGAGATATTTTTCAAAAATTTTCTAAGGTGTTTTATCCATGTTGTTGTTTGGTTGCTAAGTTGTGTCTGACTCTTTGTGACCCCATGAACTGTAGCCCACCAGGCTCCTCCGTGCATAGGATTTCCCAAGCAAGAATACTGGAGTGACCTGCCATTTCCTTCTCCAGGGGATCTTCTCTACTCAAGGATCAAACCTGCATCTCCTATATTGGCTGGTGGATTCTTTACCACTGAGGCACTAGGAAAGTCCATATTATCTATGGGGACATGAATATACAAAAATGACCATTTTGTTTATATGATTGCTGTAGAAACATTTTGCAAAAACTCCTTCCATAACTAAGCTGAGAATTTCAAATAAACAAAGGAAAATCCCTGCACCATCAATTCTGGTCAGTCACAACTGGTTTAACTTATAAATTTTGCTCACTAATAAGATTGCCAAGTCATTATTCAAAAGATATTGTCCTATTTTACATATAATCTTAAAATGCATGAGTATTTTATTTTATGTCCTACAACAGATTAAGTACAGAAATTTATCACCGCTGTAACCAATCAATCATATTGGTTGCAATGAGAAGTTAAAAACAAAGGAAAAGACAATAAATGAAGATAAATACTCATGCATCTGCCCCCCACAGAAACACATTTCAATGCAGACATTCATGGGCCAATGCAGCACATGTGACGCCCACCTATGAACATTCATCTTAATGCATACACTCTTCCTGGTCTCAGGTGGCCTTTACCTCCAGTGGCTTGAAGCCAATTTCAGTTCTCATCAAGGGACTGAAGTCAGGCCTGCCTTGTCCGTGAGTACTGAATCCTAGACACTAGACTAGTGGCTACTGACAAGTCCCAAGCCTTTTTGCTTTGTAGACATGAATTCCTACCAAGATGGAAACAGTGAAACAAGTGAAGTATTTATTAGAAGGAAAAAGAGAACGTGTAGATACATACACAGGCTCAGAGAGTCTCACCCTTGTGGTAATTTAAATCACTTCTATGGGGCATTTCTTCCAGATTTCCTATGGCCAGTCATCTTGCCTTGCCTAGTTCTGAGTCCATATTTGCTATATCCTAGGACTGTGAAGAAAGCTGAGTGCTGAAGAATTGATGCTTTTGAACTGTGGTGTTGGAGAAGACTCTTGAGAGTCCCTTGGACTGAAAGGAGATCCAACCAGTCCATCCTAAAGGAGATCAGTCCTGGGTGTTCTTTGGAAGGACTGATGCTCAAGCTGAAACTCCAATACTTTGGCCACCTCATGCGAAGAGTTGACTCATTGGAAAAGACTCTGATGCTGGGAGGGATTGGGGGCAGGAGGAGAAGGGGACGACAGAGGATGAGATGGCTGGATGGCATCACTGACTCAATGGACATGAGTTTGGGTGAACTCCAGGTGTTGGTGAGGGACAGGGAGGCCTGGCGTGTTGTGATTCATGGGGTCACAAAGAGTCAGATACGACTGAGTGACTGAACTGAACTGAAGATTCTCTTTGTGTGTGTGTGTATGTGTGTGTGTGTGTGTGTGTTCATCCCTTGTCTAAGATGGATTCCAGTGCAGAGGCCTAGGGATAGGTTGACATCACTCCCCTTTTGACCTTCAAGGAACTTTTCTGCACATCTGTAGTTGGGAAGGTCTCCTTGACCTCAAGAATGAGAAATATGTGGTCTCTTTTATTTAGGAAGGGCTCAGCCCCTCCTCGGAGAAGGCAATGGCACCCCACTCCAGTACTTTTGCCTGGAAAATCCCATGGATGGAGAAGCCTGGTGGGCTGCAGTCCATGGGGTCGCTAGAGTCGGACACGACTGAGCGACTTCCCTTTCACTTTTGACTTTCATTCATTGGAGAAGGAAATGGAAACCCACTCCGTGTTCTTGCCTGGAGAATCCCAGGGATGGGGGAACCTGGTGGGCTGCCATCTATGGGGTTGCGCAGAGTCGGACACGACTGAAGCGACTTAGCAGCAGTAGCAGCAGCCTCTCCTGTTGTCCTCCTGCTATCTTTATCCTGGAGTATCTGTCCACAGGGGACAAGCTTGGGCTATTCAGCCTGGGACCCATCTGGCTTCTACCTCATCCCAAACATACACACAAACAAACACACACACTTTCCCCAATCCCAGTATATGAACAATATGTCATCATCAGTTCAGTTCAGTCACTCAGTCGTGTCCGACTCTTTGTGACCCCATGACTTGCAGCATGCCTGGCCTCCCTGTCCATCACCAAATCCCAGAGTTCACTCAAACTCATGTCTATCGAGTTGGTGATGCCATCCAGCTATGTCATCCTCTGTCGTCCCCTTCTCCTCCTGCCCCCAATCCCTCCCAGCATGAGTCTTTTCCAATGAGTCAACTCTTTGCATGAGGTGGCCAAAGTACTGGAGTTTCAGCTTTAGCATCAGTCCTTCCAAAGAAATCCCAGGTCTGATCTCCTTTAGAATGGACTGGCTGGATCTCTTTGCAGTCCAAGGGACTCTCAAGAGTCTTCTCCAACACCACAGCTCAAAAGCATCAATTCTTCTGTGCTCAGCTTTCTTCACAGTCCAACTTTCACATCCATACATGACCACTGGAAAAAACCATAGCCTTGACTAGACGGACCTTTGTTGGCAAAGTAATGTCTCTGCTTTTGAATACGCTATCTAGGTTGGTCATAACTTTCCTTCCAAGAAGTAAGCATCTTTTAATTTCATGGCTGCAGTCACCATCTGCAGTGATTTTGGAGCCCCCAAAAATAAAGTCCGACACCGTTTCCACTGTTTCCCCATCTATTTCCCATGAAGTGATGGGACCAGATACCGTGATCTTTATTTTCTGAATGTTGAGCTTTAAGCCAACTTTTTCACTCTCCTCTTTCACTTTCATCAAGAGGCTTTTTAGTTCCTCTTCACTTTCTGCCATAAGGGTGGTGTCATTTGCATATCTGAGGTTATTGATATTTCTCCCGGCAATCTTGATTCTAGTTTGTGCTTCTTCCAGCCCAGTGTTTCTCATGATGTACTCTGCATATAAGTTAAATAAGCAAGGTGACAATATACAGCCTTGATGTACCCCTTTTCCTATTTGGAACCAGTCTGTTGTTCCCATGTCCAGTTCTAACTGTTGCTTTCTGACCTGCATATAGGTTTCTCAAGAGGCAGGTCAGGTGGTCTGGTATTCCCATCTCTTTCAGAATTTCCCACAGTTTATTGTGATTGACACAGTCAAAGGCTTTGGCATAGTCAAGAAAGCAGAAATAGATGTTTTTCTGGAACTCTCTTGCTTTTTCCATGATCCAGTGGATGTTGGCAATTTGATCTCTGGTTCCTCTGCCTTTTCTAAAACCAGCTTGAACATCTGGAAGTTCATGGTTCACGTATTGCTTCTCTGTGTGCTTTCTAAATCCCAACATAGAGGTGTATAATATACTCAACCCCTACACACAAACACACAGACCCATAGCCAATATCAATATACAAATATTATTCATTGCCCCAACACGTACACCTTTTAATTCACACATGTATCGATATTCGCATGCATCAGCACACATACTCTCTCTTCTTCCCAAGCCACCTTGAAATTAACCTCTTACTCCATATTTCCTCTATACTTTCCACCCTCTTCCTACTCTCTTGGACCCCATCTCCTGTGTCTGTTCTTCTGTATCAGTCACCCACACCCTCATTCCATTTTTCACATAAGCCTAGATGAATACATGCACATAGAATTTGGGGAATGATTAATATCCCTACAAACTTCAAATAAATTCTTTCAAGGGTATTATGGTATAAATCAGCATGTGATCATAAGCTAAGGATCCAGAAAGATTACACCACATTCATTCATCTTTATTTTAGAAGGTAAGAGAATATTTAATATGTTTTGGGAAGATTTCCATTAAATCTATGGCATAACAAAACACAGTAATGGCTGAAAATCCATAGGGAAAATTTCAAGTGTTCAGAATGACATATCTCTTAAGATTTTCAATTTGCTGATGTATTATTTTCTGAATAATCACAGATCATTACTAACACTCTAATAATCACACCATTTATATCTTAATTCCCACCTACCATGATAGGGTGCCATACAGTGGGAACTGTTTTTGGTTCAAAAAGGGAAATGACAACTTTGCCTTCATAGTAGACATAACTCTCACCTCTCTAGGGAAGATCGCGGTCACCTTTCTTATGCACAAACTGAACATACTCTCTTTAATTCATCATTTTCCACTCACTGTTGAGCCCACAGTGAGCTGAGTCTTTCTCTCTTTACTCTGTGAAAATTGCTTTGTGGTGCTCATCCAAGGTCTTAATGAGGAAAATATCCAGTGAACAGAATTCTCAATTTCTCGACCTCATGGTTGACTCTTTCCATCCAAGAAATGCTTCTTTCTCTTTGGCTTCTTGATAACACACTTTCCCTCCCGCCTTTATCCTTCCTTTCTAGGTCATTCTCTTCAGACTCTTCATTCTTTACTTTATTGATGCTGGAGTGTCCTTGGACCTTGTTTTTAGACTACATTTTTGTTTCCTCCCTGTCTTTACTCCCATGGTTTTTTCCCATGGTTATCCACTTTTTGGAGTTAAATATCCCTCTAATGCCAGTGACCACCAAATTTATGTCTCTGTGTCAGAAAGTGACTGAGGTCCAGCCAGGTGAGTCCATCTTCACTTGGATGTCTTACTGTTCTTCAGTTACTCAGTTGTGTCTGGTTCTTTGTGATTCCATGAACAGAAGCATTCCAGCCTTCCCTGTTCTTCACTATCTCCTGGAGATTGCTCAAACTCATGTCCATTGAGCTGGTGATGCCATCCAACCATCCTTTGTCACCCTCTTCTTCTCCTGCCTTCAATCTTTTCAGCATCAGGGTCTTTTCCAAAGAGTTAGCTTTTTGCATCAGGTGGCCGAAGTATTGGAGCTTCAGCTTCAGCATCAGTCCTTCTAATGAATATTCAGGGTTGATTTCCTTTAGGACTGTTTTGAACTCCTTGCTGTCCAAGCAACTCTCAAAAGTCTTCTCCAACACCACAGTTCAAAAGCATCAGTTCTTTTGTACTCAGCCTTCTTTATGGTCCAACTTTCACATCCATACATGACTACTGGAAAACCCATAGCTTTGACTATACAGACCTTTGTCAGAGTGATGTCTCTGCTTTATAATATAGGCATCTTAAATTTAACATAGCAGAGCTAAAGCTTACTTTTTCCCCTCACACTTCAACTCCAAACCACCTTTCCCAAGGTTCTCCATTTCATAAACACCTCAGTGATGCACCCACATGAAACATCCCCCATAGCTTTCTTTTCTTATAGCATGTCTTTCATTAAATCCTGGCCATTGTATATCGACAATGTCTTTTGAGTGCATTGCTTTCCATCTTCATTGACTCTCCCTGTTTAAGCCACAGTAGCCTCTACTGAAAATGACTCAATTGTCTTTCATCCGTTTTTATCCTTGTCCATTTCCTTGTGATCAGCCATGCTGCAGCTCAGTAGTTGTTTTACAAAGCAAACTCACTCATGTCTTTACCCTGGTCGAAACCTTCAAATTTGCTCAGCACTATTAGGACAGTTTTGAAAATATTTCAAGTCTTGCATGATTTGGCCCATATTAATCAATCTAATTCTAAGTTCTCATTTGGTGCCAAATCCATCTGCTCATCACAGTGGCTTTGTTTCTATTCCCTAAATTGGTTCCTTCAGCACCAGGACATTCATACATGCAGTTTCATTTGCATATGTTTCTTTCCTTCTCTTTAATCTGATTATGCTTCAGGTCTAAATTTCCTTTATTTTCCTTAGTTTATATTAGTTATTAATTTATGCCTCTCAAAAACCATATTTTTTCATAATATATGTTAGAGTTGTCACTGCATGGTTACTGGGGTGATGTTATGAAATGTCTGTTTACTAAAGTTCCATGTCTATTATCTCTCACACTGTAACATATGTCTCGCACACAATAAGCACTAAGTAAATATTGATTGAATGGATGAATGGCATAAACATTTAATGTAAAAGACCTACTAAGTAAGCTGGACTCAGAGTTTGCATAAAGAACAGCCTTATTTTTTTCTGCTACACATTTATTTATTTTTTTAAATTTTATTTTATTTTTAAACTTTACATAACTGTATTAGTTTTGCCAAAAAATTGGTTCTTTCTTACCTCTTCAATAAGATCTCAGGCATACTCTACAGTTTGATTTTTCAATCTCATATAATGAAAGTTCTCAAACTAATTTAGTCTGGACTAAATACAGATCCATGCTTAATTCAACTTAAAATTTTAAGTTTTTTTCTCTTCCTCTTGCCTGGACCAATACTGGCCTTGGAAACCCGCAGTGGGACATTTTTCTTGTCTTTTTTCTGATCCCTTTAGGTCAGGCCAAAGGGGTAGGAACAAGGAAAAGGTGTATAATACATAGCCGGGCATCAGTGCCCTCCAGATGGGATGAAGTTTTCTCCTTATTGGAGTATACTTAAAACCATAGGAAGAAGCCTATGTAGAGGTACAGGTAAACCATGTAAGAATAAGAATAAATATCTTGGAGGATAACTAGAGCATTGTAGGAAAGAATGAAGGGCACAAGTACTACAGGGATACACCTAGAATACAAGAAATATTTTTTCATTTAACACTGCAGGAAAGTATATAATTTGGGGGACAGATAATTATAGCTTTGTTGAGTGAAGAGTAGGGGGTAATGAAATGATTTTTGCTCTTGACAACTTCATTTTATTCTTTTGGAATTGGGAGGCAATGTCATCAGCTGCTGGAGTGTGTGGGTTATGGATTGTTAGAGCAAAATTTCTTAGAAAAATTGATCATGAACACATGTCAAAGTATATTAACTTGTTAATGAAGGAACTCACAAGAACATAATGGAGTGTGTCAGGTCAGAGCAGTACTGGGGAGAAGGGTTTTATATATCACAAATGAGAAAATGTTTATATGAGTAGCTAGGTTGCTAAGAGCTCTTGCTGGTTTATTTCCCATGGTTATAAATATGTTACAGTTGGAAAATTATCTTCCTTTATCAGTTGGCATGCATTAAACTTGGGAGCTCAGCGATTAGAGCCAGCTTCTCAGTTTTCCAGGCCTGAGTCATTCAAAAATAACAAGGCATACTTTGGAGAAGCAGACAATATGCAATTGACCTGTGACTGTTAATCAGACATTTCAAGTTAAGAAGTTTTCACTCCCTTTCAACTGTTCATTTAAGACACAGATACCAACTGGTATCAAAGAGAGATTGCTCAGTGGCCAAGAGGCAGTCATCACTAAATTTCTCCAGATTGCATCTAAATGTACTCAAAACACAATGTACTTATTTTTAAAGTTTATAACAACTTTTGTCCTACCTTGGTTCCTTCTTTGGGGCTAAGTAACCATAAATGTACCTTGGCCATGAACATAAAAGTCCTCATAAAATTTTGTGCTATAGACATTAAATAAACTTCCTGTCTATTCATCTTTCTCTGAAATTCTTGAATATGATGAGAAATTAAAACATGCTTACCTAATATGATAGGATTACAATCATGATGATAAGTATTCTGTTTTTTACAAATTTGACATTATTTTTTTAACTCATTTTATAATATGGGTGGATGATTTCCAGTTACAATCTAAAGAGTTGATATGAGAATGAAAGAAAGGACGAGTATACACAAAAAGAGGTTTTTCAAGCAAAGAGATGGTAGATATTTCTTATTGAATTGAGGAAATTCTCTTCTATTCCTAATTTGTGGATTTTCTTTTTAAGTCATGAATGGTTGTTGTGGTTGGTCAAATGCATTTATTGCATCAGTTGATAGTTTCATCTATTGTGGTAAATTTCTGTTTAAGGCACCAGGCTGTCATATTTTGTTATAGCAGCCCCAGCTGACTAGTAGTGTAAACATGGCAATCTTAGTAAATGGTTTGGTATATATATTTACAATTAAGTAATGCAGAGGTGTGTTATTTTATATATTTTTCTAGAGAAAACCTGTAATTGAGCTTGAAATATGCAACCTCATTTGCATTGTGTAATTGAATTGCCCAAAGGATTGCAGTAAAATTTATTTGCAGTAATTGTGTGAGTTGGGTGGGATCATGAAATCAATCTAATGCAAAGTTCCATCAGCAATTACAGAAATGTTTTATTTTCAAAATCTCATCTTTACAGGCTTAGTAAGATATGTACATCTGTATGTCTAAACTGGAATTTAAGGAGCTCAAATGCATTGACATATTTTTATTAATTCCACATTTACTTGAAAATACTTCAGCTTAGGGATTCTACTATTAAATATATGAATTTATATTGCCACAAATATTTGAAGTTTTATAACCAATAAAATATTTTTTAAAATTAATTTTTGTTTTGTAAATAAATTGAATATGTTCTATTAAAGAAAGGTTATTTTCAACACAGCATAGTGAATAGGAAGCATTTTCTATTTCAGCGTTATGTTTAAAATGTTTTTCTCATTGCAAGCACTCTTTTTAAGTCAATATCAAAGACGGAGCAGTGTAATTACTGCATTTTCTATAGGAATTATACTTCTAAAAATATCTTTATCTGCTGTATGGCAAATCAAGAGTACACATAGTTGATACATGAAGCATTTACATGCATTACTTATGGGTCTTGCACTTATGCTATAAATTCATTATCAGCTGTCAGGAACTTGGACTATTTAAATGAATCTTTATTAAAACATTTTCCTTTATACTTTCCATACCTATAACTTGTTCAGAGTAATAACTATAATAGTCTTAAGTCTGATAAAACAGCTAACATTTACTGAGTGTTTTCTATAAGCTAGACTTCATGCATAGTACTTTATCTCATTTCACTTAATCTTACCCCAAAACCTATAATTTAGGCGTAATCACCAATATCTTATTACAAAAGAGAAAGTTAAAGCTAACAGAGTTAACAAGAATTTTCAGACTTTAACATCTAGTAAACGGAGAAGGCGATGGCACCCCACTCCAGTACCCTTGCCTGGAAAATTCCATGCACGGAGGAGCCTGGTAGGCTGCAGTCCATGGGGTCACGAAGAGTCGGACACGACTGAGTGACTTCACTTTCACTTTTCACTTTCATGCATTGGAGAAGGAAATGGCAACCCACTCCAGTGTTCTTGCCTGGGGAATCCCAGGGACAGGGGAGCCTGGTGGGATGCCGTCTATGGGGTCGCACAGAGTCGGACAGGACTGAAGCGACTTAGCAGCAGCAGCAGCAGCAAGCGGAGTCCAGATTGGAACTGAAACAGCAATTTCATGATCCTTGTTCTTAAGAATTATTCGTTTTTCCCCGGGGTTAGTTCACCTTCATGTCACTGGTTCATTCCCACACTCTGTCCATGGAGATTCTGATCCAGAAGGTTTTGACTCACAAACCGCCGTGTTTGGAGCTACAGTTTAACCACTACTGACAAGTGCTATAGACCTCTCTGAAGTGATAAACTAGCTTACAATCCACCGAAGTTTGAAAATTCTGTGCAGTTACCCTGGCGTCAGCTGAATAATGCCCCTCAAGGCTGTCTATATTCTAATTCCTGAAGCCTGTAGATTTTAGCTTATATGCTTTTGAACTGTGGTGTTGGAGAAGACACTTGAGAGTCCCTTGGACTGCAAGGAGATCCAACCAGTCCATTCTGAAGGAGATCAGCCCTGGGATTTCTTTGGGAGGAATGATGCTAAAGCTGAAACTCCAGTACTTTGGCCACCTCATGCGAAGAGTTGCCTCATTGGAAAAGACTCTGATGCTGGGAGGGATTGGGGGCAGGAGGAGAAGGGGATGACAGAGGATGAGATGGCTGGATGGCATCACTGACTCGATGGATGTGGGTCTGGGTGAACTTGGGGAGTTGGTGATGGACAGGGAGGCCTGGCATGCTGCAATTCATGGGGTCGCAAAGAGTCGGACACAACTGAGTGACTAAACTGAACTGAACTTGCTCCTATGATTAAGTTAAATAGTCTTAAAATGGGGATTTTATCCTGGGTTTTCTGGCTAAGATCTAAACGTAATCACACCCTTGTCCTTATAAGATGGAGGAAGGAGATTTTTTTTAAAAATTTTTATTGGAGTATAGTTTTTCTCCAGGTATATGCCCAGGAGTGGGATTGCTGGATGAGATGGTAACTCTATTTTCAGTTTTTCAAGAAACCTCCATGCTGTTCTCCACAGTGGCTATACCATTTATTAATGCATTCCCATCAACACAAGAGGATTCCCTCTTCTCCACACACTCCCCACCATTTTGTTTGTAGATTTTTTGATGATGGTCATTCTGATGGGTGGGAGGTGATGCCTCATTGTAGTTTTGATTTTCATTTCTCTGGTAATTAGTGATATTGAGCATCTTTCCATGTGCTTTTTCATCTGTATCTCTATGTAGATCTTCCACTCATTTTTTATTTTTTTTTATATTGAGCTGCATGAACTATTTGTATATTTTAGTGATTAATCCCTTGTCAGTTACTTCATTTGCAAATATTTTCTCCCATTCTGAGGATTGTATTTTTGCTTTGTTTATGGTTTTCTTTGCTGTGCAAAGCTTTTAAGTTTAATTAGATCTCATGTGTTTATTTTTGCTTTCATTTTCCTTATACGAGGCGGTGGATCAAAAACGATCTTGCTGTGATTTCTGTCAAAGAGTGTTCTGTCTATATTTTCCTTTAAGAATTTTTATACTTTCCAGCCATACAATTAGGTCTTTAATCCATTTTGAGTTTATTTTTTGTGTATGGTATTAGGGAGTGTTATAATTTCATTCTTTTACATATAGCTGTCTGGTTTTCTAAACATAGGGACCATACTCAAATTTGAAAACATTTTTGACATCTTAACATATAACAGGATACATTAAAGTTGTTGAAAAAATAATTAATGAAATCTTCTAGACAAAAGGAACTTTAAGTGAAAATACAAACTTCAACTTACAATCATTTAACAAAATTTAATTATTGTGCCACAGCGTTTTTGTCTTTTTTGTTTTTTGTTTTAGTACAGTCTATACACAGATGCACAGTAACTATCCCCAGGTCCTGTGGGAATAGTTCAGGGTATCTTTACAGATATAAACAATCATGTAAGCCCTTCTGGGGCTTCCCAGGTGAGTCTAGTGTTAAAGAACCTGCCTGCCAATGCAGGAGATGTAAGAGACGCAGGTTTGATCCCCGGGTGGGAAGTTCCCCTGGAGAAGGAAATGGCAGCCCAGTCCAGTGTTCTTGCCTGGAAAATTCCACGGACAGAGGAGTGTGGCAGGCTACAGTGCCCAGGGTGGCAAAGAGTCAAACAGGACTAAAATGATTTAGCGCACATTCTAATTTTTTAAAAAGTTTCTCTGGAATTTTCCTACACTCTTTCATGTACTCATTGGAAATTACACACATTTATTCTTTATTAGTATTCTCTACCAAAAGGAATTAGGGATCATTGGCTGATGAGCAAATTCATGTCTCATGTCAGAAAACAAAATGAAACAAAATAAAATAAACTTCTCTCTTGGAATATGAAGAAAAGTGTATGATTTCACAATGCTTCAAGATGGTGATAAAGAATTAAGAGGTCTGCCCAGTGAGAGGCTGTTAATACCCACATGGGGACAGCTTAAAGGATCAAAAAGAAAATATTAATTGCAGTTATTTGGAGCCAAGTGAGCCTGAAAATGCTGAAGTGTTATTTAAAATGATGTTTGCTAGTGCAAAGTCATAACCCTAATGAAGACGGCCAAGTCCTCCTCAAAAGGGAGGAATGTTGAAACTCCATGGGATTGATTTGTTTAGCTGATGTTTCTCCTTTTGAATAGTTCAGAAAACTCTTGTAGCAAAATAGTCACTCTGATTCATGCTTGAAATGAAGACTATGGGTAAGAAAGGAAATAAAAGATAGATTTCCTGAGTTAATACTGTTGTGGAGTTGCTGAGTCTTGTTCCTGTAAGGAAAAGGGAGACTGTAAAGATTAGTCCTGTTTAGGATCGTCATGTCCCAGGATGTCTCAAATGACTTGGTGATTCATCTCTGTCTGTATTTGCCCACATTGCGCTGGAGCTGCCCCACACTAATCACACAGCAATGAGACAATCGTTGTTACTGTTCAGTTGCTAAGTCATGTCCAACTGTTTTGTGACCCCATGGCCCGTATGTAGCCCACCAGGCTTCTTGGTCTATGGGATTACCCAGACAAGAATACTGGAGTGGGCTGCCATTTCCTGCTCCAGGGGACCTTCCCACCACGAAGATCGAACCCATGTCTCCTGCATTGGCAGGTGGATTCTTTACCACTGAGCCACCAGGGAAGCCCAATAAGACAATTAAATAAATACTAACAAAGTAAGATATCTTGGTATTCTGACACAGCTGTTTTGAGGAAGGACTTTGGTTTCAGAATGATGAGTGACACAAAGTCATAGAAATCCTGCCTTGAGAAGAAGCTGGGTTAAACTTCCCCATTCCTGCTGTGATTCTCCACATAGCCATGCAGTACCATCAGCAATTGGCTGCCTGTGGGGAACCGTACCCTCTGATAGGAAAAAGCTTTATATGGCTATCTTCATTATCCAAGTTTGTGGTCTCTTTACTTATATTGTCTTTACCTCTGTTTAACTGCCATCTTCCAGTCAATCATACCACTCTTGCCTCAACCATGTAAGCAGAGAGAAGTTCTCTTCCCTGGTGGCTCAGATGGCACAGTGTCTGCCAGCAATGCGGGAGACTTGGGATCGATCCCTGAATTGGAAAGATCCCCTGGAGAAGGAAATGGCAAGCCACTCCAATATTCTTGCCTGGGAAATCCGATGGACAGAGAACCTTGGTAGGCTACAGTTCATGGGGTCGCAAAGAGTCGGACTGAGGCATGACTGAGCGACTTCACTTTCTTTCACTTTCTTTCCAGAGAAGAGATTTTTTTCACAGGTGACTTTCAATTTGAGAAGAGAGAAGGAACTGGAACTTTATTAATAAATAGTTTCAACCACTTAAGAAGACACATTACTGTTTCAGAGGACAATAAATAACTAAAATCAATTTAATTTGAAATTGCTTTGGAACTATATTTTCCGTTTTTTCCATCAGAGATACAATTCAATTAAAATATGTTGGTTATAAAGATGTGTGGCTCATAATTGCCCCTGTTTAAAGATGTAATATCTGAAGATATGTATTAATATTACAACTGGTAATGTGAGGTGAATGACAGGAGCCCTTGCATATTTCATACACATCGACCATACATTCATCATTTTAATACAACCCATGAGATAGTGTCACTACCATTCATCAATTCTAATACACATGTTTATTTTCACATTTTAATGTAAAATGTCTTTGCTGTCTGGATATGCTTCACAATCATAATGTCTCATATTTTTGTTACCTCGATGGCAACTCTGATTTGGCTACTATTACCTGTGCATTCATGAGCATCAAAAATGCCAGAATAAAACTTCAGATTCAGTGTCAGAAGTTTGAGGGAAAACCTCAAAACAATAATGAAACACTGCTTTAAGTCTCTGGGACCAAGTCGTGATGGATATTGGAAAGAAAAGATGATGATTCAGACATTTTAAGCAACTTTCCTGCAACAAGACTCAAAAGTAAATTGGCTGCCTCTACTATCTAAGCCAGGATAGGAATCTAGCACCAAAGACTGGCAGTTATTTTATGTACCATGTTAAGAAATACCAAATCATCAATCTTTTGCATGACCCAGAGAACTACACTGTGTGAGAGAAAATAGATGTGCTTGATCGTTAATCAGAAAGCGATTCAGAACAGTCAGATGCTAAAAGTGACCAAGGTTCACAAATACTTGGACTAATTTACCTACCTCATGTTTTTCATTTTATTCACATATAAAAATCACATGTGATAAAAGTTTATGTCTAGTCAGGTCCAAACAAGCTAGTTCAATACATATAAAATGATTCTAAGTCATGTGTTAACTTGCAAGTTCTCTGGTGGCATCTTTTCCAGAATATAAAGGTTCATCACAATGCTTGTCCTTATCTTAGAGACAAGAAAATTGAAACTTGCGATAGGCTCATTTTAAGCAGTCATACAGCTAGTAAGTAGTGGCACAAACTTATTTCTCAGATTCATCAAACACCTGGCCATGACCTGTTACAGACATGTCTTGTCACCTCTGTAAGGAAAGGGTTACAAGTCTCTAAAAGAGGGAGAAAGCATCTCCTAGAGAGTGGAATGTTCATGTTGTTCTTTTCACTAGAGTCTACAACTTAAATCAAAAGTCACATCCTTCATAAAGCGTTTCCTCTTTGCCATCATCAACCCTGAATATACATTGGAAAGGCTGATGCTGAAACTGAAGCTCCAATACTTTGGCCACCTTATGCAAAGAGACCCTGTTGCTGGGAAAGATCGAAGGCAAAAGGAGAAAAGGGCGGCAGAAGATGAGATGGTTGGATGGCATCACCGACTCAATGGACATGAGTTTGAGCAAACTCTGGGAGATAGTGAAGGACAGGAAAGCCTGGTGTGCTGCAGTTCATGGGGTTGCAAAGATTCGGATATGACTTAGCGACTGAACAGCAACAAGAAGCAAGTATTTCAGCAACAGGCAGAAGACAGAAGCAGTTTCAGAATCACAGCAGTAAAAAGCCAACAAGGCTGAGCACAGAGTGCACAAAGCAGAAGATTCTGACCCAAACCAGGACACTGATGCTGCAACCAGCGCTGTAGAAACTGCAGGGATCCTGATGACACCATCCTCATCACAGGTAGACATGTGGGTCTGAATAAAATCATGTGTGTAAAAACTTCATCAGCGACTGCTGAAACCCAAAAGTGTGCATGCCCCCCTGGAAACATGTTTGCTGTACATATGCCTGCCTCTGGAAGAGTGTCATCCCCTTGAACAGTTTGCCAGTTGGTGTAAATACAATGCAGATTTCTACGGCCACAGGCAAGCACTGTCATTCTGGATGCACATCTATATTTTGGGTCATTTTTACCCACTTCAACCACAGTGACTCCTTAAAGTTTTACAGCATAATTAATTGGAGTTTATAGTCAAAGGTAAATTGATTATGACTTTTGATCTAAGCTCAATTACCAGTTATATATATCAAAAAATCTAAGTATGATACATAGGAATGTTAATCATTGATGGTCAGATCAGACCCACCTGCATTTTAATCTCTGACATACAAACATGTATTTAGTTTCTGTGATGAACAGGTAAACAAAAGTCCTTCTTATAAGGGAGTTTGCTTAGCCGTTATTTTGAAGCAATCTTATTAAAATTTCTAAAGCCTATGTATTCCATGTATGTTAGCTACTACCATCACTGTTTTGTACTATTTAGTAAAACTCAGTAGTAACTTTACATTTGCACAATAACAGGTAGTTTTTCCTTTAGTCATCGATTACATTTTCCATGTGTGGTTCACCTGCCAAAATTTAAAAAATATTAAAAGTTAGCTGGACCCACAGTACATGATTCTGAGCCACCTCCCCCTCACAATGATGAATGAACATTACTGATTAAAGCAAATAGATACAAACTCTATTTTAAATTTGGTGCCAGTCCACCTGATTGAAGTACAGGCTGAACTGAACAGTAAGAACCACAGAAACAGTGATTAGTAATGATGAAGAGAGAAAGCTAAGATGTGACTTTATCAGCACTTTTAAGAATAATGATAAAGTATTGTATAGAGAATTTCAGTCCCCATTTCTTCTTAAAGAAAAAAAAAAAAGAAAATCAATTAACTCTAGATTGCAGCGTGATATAATATGACCTGCGGTTTGGGAAAGATGTGGTAAGAAGTCAGAAATGAGAGCAGAATGGGTAAAATTTCATCTAATTTTACTCACTGGAATTTAGGAGCTTTAAAACTAATTATAACATTTTATATTCTTTTGTGTGATAAAGCATAGGGTTACAGGACTGATGGAGATGCTGCTCAGGTGAGATGTAAAGAAAAATATGTTCTCATGCAACTCCCTATGTGCCTTTGATCCTCAGTTAGTTGAGTTCAGTCGCTCAGTCATGTCCGACTCTTTGCGACCCCATGAACTGCAGCATGCCAGGCCTCCCTGTCCATCAAAAACTCCCGGAGTTCACTCAAACTCATGTCCATTCAGTCAGTGATGCCATCCAATCATCTCATCCTCTATCGTCTGCTTCTCCTCCTGCCTTCAATCCCTCCCAGCATCAGGGTCTTTTCCAATGAGTCAACTCTTCACATGAAGTGGCCAAAGTATTAGAGTTTCAGCTTCAACATCAGTCCTTCCAATGAACACCCAGGACTGATCTCCTTTAGGATGGACTGGTTGGATCTCCTTGCAGTCCAAGGGACTCTCAAGAGTCTTCTCCAACATCACAGTTCAAAAGCATCAATTCTTTGGCTCTCGGATTTCTTTATAGTCCAGCACTCACATCCATACATGACTACTGGAAAAACCACAGCTTTAACTAGACCAATCTTTGTTGGCAAAATAATGTCTCTGCTTTTTAATATGCTGTTAGGTTGGTCATAAGTTTCCTTCCAAGTGGTAAGCGTCTTTTAATTTCATGGCTGCAGTCACCATCTGCAGTGATTTTGGAGCCCCCCAAAATAAAGTCAGCCACTGTTTCCCCATCTATTTGCCATGAAGTGATGAGACCGGATGCCATGATCTTACTTTTCTGAATGTTGAGCTTTAAGCCAACTTTTTCACTCTCCTCTTTCACTTTCATCAAGAGGCTCTTTAGTTCTTCTTTGCTTTCTGCCATCAGGATGGTGTCATCTGCATATCTGAGGTTATTGATATTTCTCCCAGCAATCTTGATTCCAGCTTGTGCTTCCTCCAGCCCAGCGTTTCTCATGATGTACACTGCATAGAAGTTAAATAAGCAGGGTGACAATATACAGCCTTGACATACTCCTTTTCCTATTTGGAACTAGTCTGTTGTTCCATGTCCAGTTCTAACTGTTGCTTCCTGACCTGCATACAGGTTTCTCAATAGGCAGGTCAGGTGGTCTGGTATTCCCATCTCTTTCAGAATTTTCCACAGTTTATTGTGATCCACACAGTCAAAGGCTTTGGCATAGCCAATAAAGCAGAAATAGATGTTTTTCTGGAACTCTTGCTTTTTTGATGATCCAGCAGATGTTGGCAATTTGGTCTCTAGCTCCTCTGCATTTTCTAAAACCAGCTTGAACATCTGGAAGTTCACAGTTCATGTATTGCTGAAGCCTGGCTTGGAGAATTTTGAGCATTACTTTACTAGCATGTGAGATGAGTGCAACTGTGTGGTAGTTTGAGCATTCTTTGGCATTGCCTTTCTTTGGAATTTAAAAGAAAACTGACTTTTTCCAGTCCTGTGGCCACTGCTGAGTTTTCAAGTTTGCTGACATATTGAGTGTGGCACTTTCACAGCATCATCTTTTAGGATTTGAAATAGCTCAACTGGAATTCCGTCACCTCTACTAGCTTTGCTCATAGTGATGTTTCTTAACGCCCACTTAACTTCACATTCCAGAATGTCTGGCTCTAGGTGAGTGATCACACCATCGTGATTATCTGAGTCATGAAGATCTTTTTTTGTATAGTTCTTCTGTGTATTCTTTCTACCTCTTCTTAATATCTTCTGCTTCTGTTAGGTCCATACCATTTCTGTCCTTTATTAAGCCCATCTTTGCATGAAATGTTCCCTTGGTATCTTTAATTTTCTTGAAGAGATCTCTAGTCTTTCCCATTCTATTGTTTTCCTCTATTTCTTTGCACTGATCACTGAGGAAGGCTTTCTTATCTCTCCTTGCTATTCTTTGGAACTCTGCATTGAAGTGGGTATATCTTTCCTTTTCTCCTTTGCTTTTTGATTCTATTCTTTTCACAGCTATTTGTAAGGCCTCCTCAGACAGCCATTTTGCTTTTTTGCATTTCTTTTTCTTGGGGATGGTCTTGATCCCTGTCTCCTGTACAGTGTCACAAACCTCCGTCCACAGTTCATCAGGCACCCTGTCGATCAGATCTAGTCCCTTAAATCTATTTCTCACTTCCACTGTATAATCATAAGGGTTTTGATTTAGGTCATACCTGAATGGTCTAGTGGTTTTCCCCACTTTTTTCAATTTAAGTCTGAATTTGGCAATAAGGAGTTCATGATCTGAGCCGCAGTCAGCTCCTGGTCTTTTTTTGCTGACTGTGTAGAGCTTTTCCATCTTTGGCTACAAAGAAGATAATCAATCTGATTTTGGTGTTGACCATCTGGTGATGTCCTTGTGTAGAGTCTTCTCTTGTGTTGTTGGAAGAGGGTGTTTGTTATGACCAGTGCGTTCTGTTGGCAAAACTCTATTGGCCTTTGTCCTGCTTCATTCTGTACTTCAAGGCCAAATTTGCCTGTTACTCCAGGTGTTTCTTGACTTTCTACTTTTGCATTCCATTCCCCTATAATGAAAAGGACATCTATTTTGGGTGTTAATTCTGAAAGGTTTTGTAGTCTTCATAGAACCATTCAACTTCAGCGTCTTCAGTGTTACTGGTTGGAGCATAGACTTGGATTGCTGTGATTTTGAATAGTTTGCCTTGGAAATGAACAGAGATCATTCTGTTATTTTTGAGATTGCATCCAAGTACTGCATTTCAGACTCTTTTGTTGATTATGATGGCTACTCCATTTCTTGTAATATTCCTGCCCACATTAGTAGATATAATGGTCATCTGAGTTAAATTCATCCATTCCAATCCATTTTAGTTTGCTTATTCCTAGAATGTCGAAGTTCACTCTTTCCATCTCCTGGCTGAGCACTTCCAATTTGCTTTGATTTATGGACCTAACATTCCAGGTTCTTATGCAATATTGCTCTTTAAATCATTGGACCTTACTTCCATCACCAGTCACATCCACAACTGGGTGTTGTTTTGCTTTGGGTTCATCCCTTCATTCTTTCTGGAGTTATTTCTCCACTGATCTCCAGTAGCATATTGGGCACCTACCAACCTGGGGAGTTCATCTTTAACTGTCCTCTCTTTTGCCTTTTCATACTGTTCATGGAGTTCTCAAGGCAAGAATATTGAAGTGGTTTGCCATTCTCTTCTCCAGTGGACCACATTCTGTCAGAACTCTCCACCATGACCCACCCATCTTGGGTGGCCCGTACAGGGCATGGCTTAGTTTCATTGCATTAGACAAAGTTGTGGTCCACTGGAGAAGAGAATGGCAGGAATTGTCAAAGGAAAGCCTGTAGCTGACACTCTGGGTATAGAGCAAGGAAATGGGTCAGAGGGTCGAGAAATATTTCCCCCAAATTGATGATTTTTGAAAAAAAATTTAAAAGAAAAATAATAATTGCTTAGATGATGAGATAGTCATGAGCACTCCATGCGGCATGATGAGTAGGTGTGAAGGCACAGAGGTATGAAGAGTGAGGTGCCTTTGGGAACTTGAAATCAGTCTGGGTGTAGAGCATTAGGGATGGGCTGGTAGGAGGTGACTCAGAGATGGATTTGTGGACTTGGACTAGAGCCATATCATGAAGAACTTGTCATGGAACACAGTAGAATGAGGCTTGGTTGTGTAAAAGCAAGCAAGCAAGTTCTAAAATGTTTTGGGGGAAGGACTGGTGTCACTGGATTTGGAACCATTCTAAAGGTGGTGAGTGTGTTGGATTAAATGTAACACCACCAGCCACAAGGAAATGCATTAGAAATCAAAGGTCCAGGTGTGGGGGTGTGCAGCAGTCCTGATAGAGATGAAGAGAAATGGATGCTGTACTAAAGTATATATGAGGTAAAAGAAAGACCAGACTTAATAATAGATGAGATATAAGGCATTAAAGAGAGATAGGCTTCTCGGATGACTCAGGTTTCTGGCCCTCGTGGTTGAGTTCTGCGTTTCACCAACATGAAATTTAAAATGGGCTTTACTGAGAAGATAATCAGGACTTTAGGAAGAACAGTAAAAAGACCTCCTCCTTTTTCCTACTTTTCAGGTTCTTGAATGTTAACAAGAATTCTTTCAAGTGATTTCTTATTCTACTCTCCATAAGCCTATTTGTGGTAACTTTAAAATATGAACACAAAAGTTTGATATAACTTTTAATTGCCTTGTTTCATTTTATTTTCTATTTATTCCCTGAATATATATTAAGATTTTCTTCCTTTCTGCAAAAGGAAAGGTCATATTAAATACCATTTTCAGCTCAACACTTGTCACATTACTTAGACTCTCACAAAAATTCCTCTAAAAAATTCTTAACAAGGAACCAAATTATCTCAATGAAGAAGGTCAGCCCAGGATCAACTTAGACAAATTTGGAAACTTAACCAACTCTTTCTGACACTAAGTTATTTTAGATTAGAACATAAAACACTTTAATGGCTATCCATTGAAATTGTTAGACTGTAATTTTTAGCTTCACATTTATCGGTAGAATAGGTTTGAATATGCCGTTATAAATGCTGATCAGTCTGTGCTGTATGTGAAAGTTGAAGTTGTCATGTTGCCGGTGTCCTGTTTTATGGTTAATGACCTGAAAGTTGTAGTGTAGTGATTGTATGTGTGTGCATGCATGCTCAGTTGTGGCTGACTCTTTGGAACCCTGTGGACTGTAGCCCACCAGGCTCCTCTGTCCATGGAATTTTCAGGCAAGAATACTGGAGTGGGTTGCTATTTATTCCTCCAAGGGTTCTTCCTGACCCAGGGATCAAACCCAAGTCTCCTGCTTGGCAGGTGGATTCTTTACCACTGAGCCACCAAGGAAGCCTATAGAGATTATGCCTGTGCATGTGCTCAGTTGTGTCTGATTCTTTGCGACCCCATTAACTGTAGCCCACCAGGCTCCTCTGTCCGTGGAATTTTCCAAGAAAGAATAGGGGAGTGGGTTGCCATTTCCTTCTCCATGGGATCTTCCCAACCCAGGGATCGAACCCAGGTCCCCTGTGTCTCTTGCATTGGCAGGCAGATTCTTACTACTGCCGAACCTGGGAACCCCATAGTGATTATAGATATAAATTAATACTGGCCATATGAACTCTACAGGAGTGACCTCAAGGATATTCAGTAAGTTTTGAGTGCTTTCCCCCTGTGTTGTTACATCAGACTTGTACCCCTAGAGTAAGAGTCAGCAAACTTTTCCTGTGAAGTGTCAGATAGCACATATTTTCAGTTTTGTAGTCCAACTACTCAACACTCCCATTGTAGCACAAGAGCATGTACACTATGTGCACAAGTGAGGGAGTCTGTGTGCCAATAAAACTTTATTTACATCAACTGGTAGTGGCCAGGTTTTGGCAAAAAATATACCTTTTTGGACTTCCCCTGTGGCTCAGCTGGTAAAGAATCTGCCTGCAATGTGGGAGACTTGGGTTCAATCCCTGGGTTGGAAAGATCTCCTGGAGAAGGGAAAGGTTACCCACTCCAGTATTCTGGCCTGGAGAATTCCATGGACTATATAATATATAGTCCATGGGGTCTCAAAGAGTCAGACGCAACTGAGCGACTTTCACTATCTTTTCATACTTTTTTAGGATTACAGCATGATGCCTAAACTTAAAGTGGAGAATAATGAAGTATCTTATCATATAATCTCATTAGAAAATTTAAACTTATCATGTAGAACTTATTTTCGCTTCATTCTAATAATTAGTATAAACTCCGTTATCTAATTTTTGAGAACAATAGAAAGTAAACTTACTATATTAGTTAGGATGGTTGTGTTAGTTATATAATGGTTATTAGCTATAATAATTATATCTAATAATTATATTATATTTTCTTCTTTTTCCTCCTTTTCTTCATAATATATCTAATATGTTAGATATATTATATAATAATAATTAACCAATAACTAATACTTATTAGTTATGATAATAATAATTAGTTATTAGTTATAATTTTTAAATCCTAATGGCTTAGCACAGTAAGTATGTACTTCTCATTCTAGATCCAATTTATCCGGTCACAGTCCCCCCCCATCTTGTACTTTGATCATCAGAAGCACAAGCTTCCATTATTGTTTCAGCAGGAGTCCTGAGGGCTAAGTAATTTCACAGGATTCTTTTTATGGGCCTGGCCTGTGAGTGGCTTATATTTCTTTGGTCTGCAAGACAATGACTTATTAACTCAGTCACATGACCTCAACTTGTGTTCATAAGGCTGAAAAGTTTTCTTTTGGCTTTGTATTTGTAAGTACATGACAGTTTTTTCCTGCCACCATTATTTTTATTTTACAACACGTAATGAAAAGCTAGCATTTTTCACTATTACTCTGACCTTCTAGACACAGTTTAATTACGTGTTTAAGAGGGTTTTATGTGCCAGTTTTTCAGAAATAATGAATAAATGTGTCCTCATTTTGCTTTAATTAAAAATGAAACAAAACACAACAACAAAATCTCTAAATTGTGCTTGTTCTGCAAGATTTCATAAACACTGTTAACTAAGAGTGTCAATGTAACATGCTGGTAAAATTTAACCAAGTTAATTAATATTATTTTAGGCTACTTCAGAAAGATGTCATTGGAATATACTATTTTTAAGCCAATATATAGTTTCCTTTTAGAGACAGCTGTATCAGAATCCTTCACTAAAACGTGAACACTGACTCAGCATGAATAGTACTTGCTATCAATTGCGCTGCCAGTTACACAGGAAACCTTTCTTTGGCCAGTTCCCAGGAAATTAATGAACAGATTTGATTCTGCTTAGCTTGGAGAACTGTTAAAAACCTCACTCCAAGGTAATGTGAAGGAAGATATAACCTTTCTATTTCTATTCTTTAAGAATAATTAAAAGACTTAATTAAAAAATCACTGTACCATTTAAAGTTCTTTTTCACTCCAAACTATAACAATAATGATTTATCAGATAAAGCAAACTATTTATACCCTAGGCTATAATAATCTTCTCTTTGTATTCAGACTTTGAGAAACGAATTTTTTTTAGTGGTAAGTGATTTTTCTTACTTCTGTCTTAATTTGCATGTGTGTGCATGCTCAGTCATGTCCAGCTTTTTGTGACCCCATGGACTGTAGCCTGTCAGGCTCCTCTGTCCATGGGATTTTTCCTGGCAAGAATACTGGAATGGGTTGCCATTTCCTCCTCAAGGATATCTTCCTGACTGATGGATCAAACCTGTGTCTCCTGTGTTACCTGCATTGCAGGTGGATTCTTTACCACTAGCCACCAGATATTTCTAATTTAAAGCAATGAGACTGTTCTTTCTTATCCCCATAGAAAGATTGCAGAGAACTATAAATTCTAATACTATACACACACACACACACATATATGAAAAAAAGTGTTAGTTGCTCAGTAGTGTCCGACTGTCTGTGACCCCATGGATTGCAGCCCACCAGGCTCCTCCATCCATGGGATTTTCTGGACAAGAATACTGGAGTAGAGTGGGTTGCCATTTCCTTCTCCAGGGGATCTTCCTGATCCAGGGATCGAACTTGGATATCCCACATTGCAGGCAGACTCCTTACCATCTGAACTACCAGGGAAAGTAAGTTATGCACATACACACACACACACACACACACACACATATGTATGTGTGTGTGTGTATATATATATATATATAAAACAAAACAGGAATAATTAATTTCTAAGAATTAAAAAAAAATTTGTTATTTTTAAATTACTTGTATTGTTAAAGAAATATAGATGAGGGTTAATTTGATCAGGAAGAAAAGTATCAAATGATGTGGACAAATTGTAAAATTGTTACCAATTTTTGAAAAATTGCAAAAATGATAAGCAATTAAGAATGTAAGACAAGGAGGGACAGTTAGGCAGTTTAGGATGAACATGTATGCACTGCTGTATCTAAAATGCATAAGCAGCAAGGTCCTCCTGTGCAGCGTATGGAACTCTGCTCAGTGTTATGTGACAGCCTGGATGGGAGAGGAGTTTTGGGGAGAATTGACGCCTGAGAAATCCCATGGACAGTCCATGGGTTCACAGAGTTGGACACGACTGAGCGACTAACACACTTTATGTAGGGCTGAATCCCTTTGCTGTGCACTTGAAACTATCACAGCATTGTTAATAAACACAAAATAAAAAGTTAAAGAAACATGTAAGACAATGCTCCATAATAGAGTCATCAAGACACAAGCTGTGTCTAATCTGTTGTTAGAATGTAGGGCATTTGAAAGACATAAATGAAGATAAAACTGGAAAAACAGTAGTTTGGAAACTTATTGGTAATTACAATGCTACTTGAATCCTTTTCTAATAAGCAACTACACTTATGCAATCCCAAAGTTTCAATTAAAGATCAGTTTTCCAGAAATGAGCTAGAATATATTAGACATTTCTGTTTTTTATTTTGGCATAGTGATTTTTGCAGCATCATTTAGTTACTATGACAACACTGGGCATTTATTTTTAAGATTATTTACAAATTGAGTGTCAGAACTCTTTGTGGTTGATTCATATCAATCCTTAGACTATTATAGAAAGACACCAGAAGGGGAAAGGCATGTCAAAAGGTGTCAAAACAAAGGGGGTATCACACATAAGTAAACCACATGGAATCCACTAGCATCAGAACCGCACAGTAGTAAGTGCCCCAGCACTCCATTCTCAGCATGCTGATATCAGTTAGATGAAGGATTGACAGACAATTTTCAGCAATTTACCACATAAGAGGGAACCAAATGTTGGGGTGATTTAAATTACTGTTCAAAATGCAAGTCTTGCATTTGCTTGTTCAAAATGCATGCATTAATGATAAACACTTGATAGTGCCCTTTTCAAAAGTCAATTTAATGGCTCTGTATGTATTGCTTATTCATTCATTCCCTCATTCAATCATTCATTCATTCATCCTCTTAGATACCCACATAGACTATCAAATCTGTTCAAGATATTTCACCAGGTAAAAGTGACTGTGATGATCTTGCCTTCAAGGAACCGATTATCTATAATTGGGAGAGAATGTAACTGCACAGAAAATGTCTAATGCATAGAAAAAGGAAGATCTCTGGGAGAAAGCAGTGAAGGATTCATTTAAATTAGACCTGAAAAAATAAGGAAACCGTTGATAGAGATGGTGAAAGATTATCCAGGCAGTAGTGAAAGAACGTAAATGGGAAATTCCTAATAAACAAATAGTAGGCTGGAGTTAGTGTTCAGGGGCAGATAAGGCTGCACAGTAGTCTTGTAATTATCATCAAAGCTACAAGCAAATTGGAAAATTGTATGTCCTGTGGCTGAAGTTTTCTGTGTTCCCAAAGTATTGTAAATTTGCAAACAATAAAAGACATTTTCAAATCCAAGAAACATTTTTATCTTGTATTTTAATGTAAGTAAATGCACGTACATGTAAATGTACATGTACGTGCATGTACATGAGAAATGTACATGAGAAAATGCAACCATTTTGTAGTTCAGAATTTGTAGTTCAGAATTTTTACGTTTGCTGTCACGCTGTATCTAATTTGTACTAGAGACTGTATTTACTTCTTACATGCTGCGATTTACCTGGTGTTTAACAATGTAACTTTATGAGCACAACTTCAGTACCTGGATTTCCATTAAATGTGTGTAGATGATGTATAACAGGCTTTTCTGCTTGCAGAAACTTTGGAAATATCTGATTCTGCTTATGCTATTAATCACTATCCATTGATGGTCAAGCCAAACACATTAAGAGAATCACTGAGTAAATTTTCTACTGATAGTCTCTGAGACTATTTTGAAGCTATTTTGTTTAACTCATGAAGAAAACTTAAAGAGAGTAAGAACTGTGTTCTAAGCTTTTTTTTTTTAATGATTGAAACTACAGTCAAAACTCAGTGACTTAAATCTGTCTCCAAAGTTTATCTTGAGAAGTAGTAATATAACTAGACATTAACAGAGGAGTCATTTACAGCTTCCCTATTTTTTTTTTTTTTCTGTTAGCCTCTGTAGCCCAGTATTTTAAACTGCTAAGTAGAATTTAGGTGTGTTTTTTTTTAATTTTTGATAATGATTCACAATAAGAAACACATTTTTCCTCATGATCCAGTATATGCATACACACAGACACACACAAAACTGAGACAAAACTCGCATGAAACAGTATTGCTACTTGTGATATTCTCCATTTTGTTTTGTTTGACTTTATTTTGTGAAAAATGTTTTAGCTGAGATTAATTCAATATATTTTTTTTTCAATTTTCTCATTTTTTATTGCCATTAAAAACTTTCATTCTATATTTTGACTCTCACCAGAGCGTTGTAGAGTGTATTACTACACTTTGGAAAATTTTAAGGCAACCTGAGTTTTTTTCCTTCTCTCTCAATTGAAAAAAAAGAGAAAAGTTTATTCTTTAATCAGCTGTTTTTCTACTTTAAATAGTCTTCCTTATTGTAATGTGTTCAATCCACTTTTTTGCCTTGTGTTAAAATGAAAGAAATTTTACCTTGACTGGAGGCTACATGTTTACTAAAAAGTAACAATGAAGAAATTATATGTTAAGAACCAAATTATATTTTTCCTTTTCAGTGAAACAATGAGTCATTTTAATTACTTTGATACTAAGAATTATTTTATAGATTTGAGGGCTATAATTTTGAAATATGATATGATGGGTTAGCTTCTACAGGATGTGGATTCAGTGAGGTTAATCAAAATACCAGGGAGAGTTCAAGGTGACCCTAATTTTGTATTTTAATATAAATGAAAATTGCTTTTATTTGAAACAAAAACAAGTAATATATTGCGCCTATGGGAAAAACTACATCCTAAAAACTTTACACAATACACATAGATTCTCATCATTTTATAATTTATTTTCTTTGTTGGACTTGACATTGTTCAGACTTCTTAAAATTTTCAAAACCTAAAAATGATAACAAAAATAGATTTATTGGATGACTATACACAAAGTATTTCTGCATTACAAATAAAGATATTTTAGTGTTAATTCTCACATACACCTGTATTCTTTTAAAAATCTGAAATGAAAGATTAAAATAATATGATTTATAAGTATTCAAAATGTTAACTATATGTCAGGCAATATAGTAAGAATTTATTTAAAGTATCTTCTTCATTCACACAAAAAGCTTTAAGAAAGATATTTTTTTCACACTTAGAAGATGAAAGGTCTTGAAAGGAAATAATTAGTGAAACAGTTTGAATTTGCCACATTTGTTTTAATTATTATTATGCTGCTGCTGCTGCTGCTAAGTCGCTTCAGTCGTGTCCAACTCTGTGCGACCTCAGAGACGACAGCCCACCAGGCTCCCCCGTCCTTGGGATTCTCCAGGCAAGAACACTGGAGTGGGTTGCCATTTCCTTCTCCAAATTATTATTATAGATTCAGACAGTTCTGATGCTAGCAATTTAACAACCTTCAGAATGAAATACATGTATCCACTACATTGTGACATTTTTATTTCACTATGTTATGCAAATTCTTTACAGTCTGATCCACCAGGGAAGCCCCTACTAAAACATATACCAGACTCAAATTTGGTAAATGCCTTCAAAAAATGACTTCACTGAAGGAATACAAAATGATAGAGTCAAAACAATTACAGGAGAAAAGGTTATGTAAGCATATTAATACTGCTAATGCACAGGGATATAAAAAATTAATAAATCTCTATAATACAAGTCTATGCAAGTATGTGTGTTCACCTTTATGAAACTCAAGAGGAACATATAGGCTAAGATTCATTTTCCTGATACTTCCCTGAAGTAAATACATGATTCAGCAACATTTCTCTAATATCATTCATTTGATTCACTTATTATCTCTGATACTCAGTCATTTCTTTAATATAGATAACACAGTAACATGTTATTAGAAGCAGTAAAGTTTTAGAAAGAAGGCAATGGGAGTGGGAGTGAGGTCAAGTATTGCTATGAATTAAAAAAGCATGATTTAGCAAACTAGCCTGTTTAAATTCCTTCCTTTATCTGTTTTACTTTTTCCTCCAAGGAGTTCACCAATCTTACTATGTATAATGTAAAGCTTTAATAAATGCACAGTGGACTGGTGAGCATTTAAAAATGTTTATCGATAAAAGGCACTCACTGGACCCTTTTCCTATTTAGAGTATATTCAAACTTTCATCAGTGACCCAAAAGTTATTTTGAATTAATTTAAAAGCAGACACATAATATTTTTTCACTCTAGATCATTCTATTTTATTAGTTTTCATGAAGATTATGAGGATACATAAATGTAATTCAAATGAATTATCAAAAGTGTGTACTTAAGCAAAACCATGTATTTAAGCTAGTTTTACTTATTATTATGTAATGATAAGAATTTGCATAGGCCATCTCAGTTGGCTGACTACCAAAGAAAGGCCTGGCACTGTACTGACCAATGCGGTAGGCACTAAGTACATATGGTCATTTAATTTATACATTAACATAACATTTTTAAAAATTAGTTCCTCAGTCACATTTCAAGTACTCAGTAGCTACATGCAGCTGCTGCTTACCCGTGCACATACAGAATACTTGAGTAATATAAACAGGTATAATGGGCAGTCTTGACCTAGACTATGAATCCTACTGGGGTGTCAAAGATTATGCAGACACGCCAAGTATGGTTGCGTGCTACTGCGTGTGCTCCGTGTGTAAATGCATTCTGTCAATTTCAATATGCTTTTGTGAGAGGCAAGTTCCTTTTGTGCTTTGCCTTCAAAGAAGGGTCTATGGAGGAGCTCAGGGGTGCAGGTGGCCCTCCGCCTGGGGTTCTCTGGATCAGCCACTGCCCTGAGGGGGGCAGGCGGTGCTCCCGTGTGAACACCTCTGAGCCATTCCTCATCATCCTTATGACCATTTCAGCTGTCTCAATCTTAAAATAATAAAACGTCTGAACCTCTTATCACCTTATTTGCTTTATTATCTCTTAGGGATATTTGATCACAGCAGTGTTATCTGCTGCATGATCAGTTATGCTGCTTTCATTGGAGGGGACACATTTACTTGAAATTAGAATGAGATCTTGATAACCAATTAATAGTCATTACACTGACTATCCAAGATAAAACTATCTATGTGTATATAGAGAGATATATATGTATGTGTGTATGTGTGTATACATATATATATACGCACATACATATCTATCTATGTACTTGAAAGTTGATCAAAATGGGATTTTAGAGAATATTTCCTTGGACAGAACTGATTACTCTCAGAATAAAGTAACACATTGATGACATACTTGAAAATATATTTGCAAATCTTAAAATTCTGCATGAATTATTATTAATATTCCACATCTGCAAACTAGATAGTGCACAAAAACAAGAAACTCTAGTCTAATGTTTTAATAAAAATACCTGGTAATGAAGAAATGAGTCTATATGTCTATAGTCTATTTGTCAGTTGCAGTGGTTGAGAAAAAGTATTTCTCCATCTTTCTGTGCCAGGGTCATTATTCTCTATGTGAACAGCTTGAAAGACAGATTGCTTATATCAACATGCTCTTTAGAGCAAAATTCTTTTAAAAAGATCTATAGAATATATACCATATGAATCTTTTATCAATAAAGGGTATTAATCAAATAAGGAGTATCATTTATTTTCTCATACATTAGCCTATTTCTAGTAGTTCACAAAAAGTTCAATATCATCTTTCATCTTTTATACCTTTGCAAATGAGATATTGTAAATACATACTGCTGCCTTCATAGGGTTGGGGAATGGTAAGAAATAAAAATAAGCAATGAGATTATAGGTTTCTTATTGTTGTTGTGTTTCGTTTTGTTTCATTTTATTTTTCTTCTGCCATACTCAGACACTTAGGCTGACAGCCATCTTGACTGGAAAACAGTAATAAAGTGGAGCTGAATGACTAGGGTCGATATTCCAACATTAACACTGAGGAAATGCCCATAGCTATTCTATTTAATGGGCACAAAAATAGCTTCATACAAGGCACTTAAAAAGATGAGAATATATGAGGTCTATTAGACTGAATTATGAACTTATGTCCATGGCTCAGACAGATACAGGTTTTAAGTACAGCCGTTTACTACCAGACTGCATGGGTTTATGCTGGATATTCAAGCAGCTTTAAGAAATGGTTGTTTCTCACCAATAGACTAACTCTTAAAATTGGCTACTACTTATTCAGAAAAGACAATGAAGAAAACATATTTATTTATTTTTCTCCTAACACATATATCATGTTTCTGAGTATTATTCTTTCACTCTCAGAATATTGTCATCCTATAATTATTGATTTGAATATCAAGTAGGACCCTCTTGATATATAAAAAGTCAATAGAGTAGCTTAAAAATGTAAGTTGAAAGAAAAAGGGGAAAGTCTAGAAAACATATGATGCTTGCCTCTTTTTATGCTTGGAAAGTGGGATATAGACATTATTACTTAAATTTAACTCACTCTCAGGGCTTTAGGAAACTTAACCTCCTTCCCAAATGTATCCATTTATAAAACATTCAAAACAATGGTGCAACATACACATCAGTTTAGGCAGAAAATAGTTAATGAGTGCTTCACCAGTAAAACTGTTGCCACAAAAATAGTTCTAGATCACCTCAAAAGAAGCTTTAAAACTCTGAATTCAATGTCTTGTTTGTCTTAGGCACCCCAGTAGCCATTTATCCTCCTGGGATTCTTCTTTTTACGCCTCTTGCTGAATTCTTTTTACGCACAATTATCTCTTTAGCTGATGAAAGGTTCATTTTACTCAGTGGATCACTCAGAATCTTGCAGTTGACATATTAACAGAGGGAAAAAAGTGAATCAGAGGGGAAAAGAAAGAGCTCTCCTTGTCCTCAGTCATCTAGGCAACTCCAGATCACTTAGAGAGTGTAATGAAGCATCGCCATGACAAGAGGTGAGAAACTATGGAAATGAAAACAGAGAATGACTAAGTGAAAATGAAAATAATTGTAAACCGTGCTAGTGAACAGTTATCCCTTCCTCCCTCTCTCTCTTCCTTCCTTCTTTTCAGTCTTTTTAAAATTTATATATGCTTAGGTTTTGTTGCAGCATTTAGCCAAATCTTCCTATAGTATTGGGCTTCCCTGGTGGCTCAGAGGGTAAAGCGTCTGCCTGCAATGCGGGAGACCCAGGCTCAATCCCTGGGTTGGGGAGAAGATCCCCTGGAGAAGGAAATGGCAACCCACTCCAGTACTCTTGCCTGGAAAATCCCATGGATGGAGGAGCCTGGTAGGCTACAGTGCATCGGGTCGCAGAGTCTGACACGACTGTGACTTCATTCCTTCCTTTAGTATTACAATTCTATATTGCTTATGTCTCTGAAGAGTTTTACAATCTGCCAGAAGATAAACTCTTAATTTAATTCCTTATTATTCTTAAACTTTCGTAATTTTCTCGTGTACTCTTTCCTCCCATGCTCTTCTGACTTTAATATCTAACATACTTAAAGTTACTGAACACAGGTTTGGCTCTTAGTTGTTCTGAGAGGCCCGTGTTGGATAAAAAGGAAAGATTGCTTTACTGAGGAAGCCGGCAACCCTGGGGAGAAGGTAGACTCAAGAACCAACTCCTCAATCCTCCAGTTTCACTCGAAGATTACACAGGGGAAAGAGGAAGGGGCTACATGCTGGGGAGAGGGTAATCTGCTATTTTCAGAGAGGACTGTCCACATCATGTGGTTCCAAGTATCTGTCTGGTCTCACTTGCAGTTGGACCATTATCTGAGCTATAAATTTTTGCTTACTTGTTCCTAGAGAATAAGGAACAGAGGGAAGCCTATGGAACAACTGATCTTCAGTCTCAATATTCATCAACAACTCTCTCCATCAGCAGCAAGCTAAGCTCATGGTGAACTCGAGTAGAGGTCCCACGTGGTAAGCTTAAGATTACAACACTATCATGACTAATAAGTATAACTGGAAAAATGCTGATGACTTGAGAGCTGCTAGATTCAGTTTCACTGCCTAGTTACACCTATTAGGCTTATTAAATGTATGATCTAATCCCAAAGGAGTCAAATGACTCTGTAATTAGTTCCGTGTTTGCTTTTGACTGGAGAAGGAAATGGCTACCCACTCCATTATTCTTGCATGGAGAATCCCATGGACAGACAAGCCTAGCAGGCTACAGTCCACAGGGTCGCAGAGAGTCAGACATGACTGAGCAACTAACTTTTCCGCCTTTGACACCATTTGATATCTCAGAAGACATGAGTACGCTTTACAATACATATGTGTGTGTATCTGTAATTTTATGAGTATTTTGCACTTAACAAATGCATTTTCTGGAATACCTATCAATATGAAGTATCTAAATAAAGAAATTCATGCTAGAAGTACTAAAAAGAAGGACATAAATGAGCTTAACTTGCTTCAATGATCATTTTAAAAAATCAGATTTAAAATGTAATCTTTAAAAAAGTTACTTTCTCACCAGTTTCTCAAGCTTTCTAATTTTAAATTCATTCTAAAATAGCTTCTTTTTTTCTTTTCCTCTGGAAGAAACTTTATACCTTAGAATATCAGACTGATGTGTTATTTTTAGTTGCTCCAAAACAGCATGATTCTTCTCATGAAAGAAAATGGTTGAATTGATGTTTAAGCTGTTTTAAAAACTCTGGACACATCTAAAGATTTGTCAGTGCTTGTTCAGAGCCACTTCTTCATCTACTAATTTATCTGTTCATCACTCTGCCCATCAGGAGACTTGTGATTAAGCATCGTAAATATATGATTGCTGACGAATTAATGTATCTTGAATCATTGGCAGTGTTTTAGCCAAATATACCCACAGTGGATTTCAGTAGAAAATCACAAACAAAATAAATCCAAAAGTGGTGCATTATGGTCAGCGATCTTCTGCGTACTTAGGAACTTGAAGCTTTTGTCACTTTCTAATGTGCTGTGCTTAGTCATTCAGTCATGTCCAACTTTTTGCGACCCCATGGACTATAACCCTCCAGGCTCCTCTGCCCATGAGGATTCTCCAGGCAAGAATACTGGAGTGGGTTGCCGTGCCCTCCTCCAGGGAATCTTCCCAATCCAGGGATAGAATGCAGGTTTCCCACATTGCAGGCAGATCCTTTACCATCTGAGCCACAATACTTCCTAATGGTTTAAGCCAATTCACCTTGTATGCTATTGTCTTTGTCAAAAAAAATAAGTTTTATTGGTTATTCTTGACCATTACCCTTTCAAGCTCTCTTTTCTCTTGGTTTCCCTTATTTTTATCTTTGGTTCTACTTCACCTTGCTAGTTGCTTATTTTTAGTCCTCTTCTTTTCCCAGCATCCCTTAGATACTAAAATTCTGAGCAGTGTTTTTAATCCATGGATCATTTCAGAATTATCCAACAATAATCTTTTAAAAATGAATTTCTGAGCTGGAAATCCACAATAGTAGATCTGGGATGGAGATTGTATTAGTTTACTAGGGCTGCTATAACAAAGAACTGAATGACTAGATAACAGGAATTTATTTTCTCACACTTGGAGGCTAGAAGTTGAAAATCTAGGTGTTGACAACTTTGGTTCCTTCTGTGCCTGCAAGGGATGATCTGTTTCAAGCCTCCCTTATTGGCTTGTAAACGGCTATCTTCTCTTCATATCATTTCCCTTCTGTGTATGTCCCTGTGTCTAAATTTCCCCTTTTTATGAGGATGCTAGTTGGGGGCTTCATGGTGGCTCAGTAGTAAAGAATCTGCCTGCCAATGCAGGAGATATGGGTTCAATCCCTGGGCCAGGAAGATTCCCTGGAGAAGGAAATGACAACCCACTCCACGATTCTTGCCTGCAGAATCCCATGGACAGATGAGTCTGGTGGGCAACAGCCTGTGGGGTCCCAAAGTGACTTAGCAACTCAACAATGACAGAAGTTAGATGGTTAGTACCAACTCTCATGACCCAGTTTAAGTTGGTTATCTATGGAAAAGCCTAACTCCAAATAAAGTCAGGAAATTCTAAGGTTCAGGAAATTAGGATTGAACATATGAATCTGCAGAAAGCATAATTCAATCTATGACAGAGTCTTAATATTTACAATTGTATTGTGTCTAACATGAATTTGGGAAATGTTCCAAGTCTGTGTTTTTTACCTTTTCTATGTTTCTCTTGTACACTCACTTAGTTCATGCCAAACTAGGCCATTCCTCAGGTAAGCACCCGTTTTTCCACATCACGTCCTCAGGCGTCACTGGCACGTTCAACCAGGTGGGAAACAGTGAGATGCAGGGTTCAGCGCATACATTATTCGTCCTGCAGGCAGATCATGGCAGCTGTGAAGAGGGCTGCTGGAGCTATTAGAGAGAGGGACCGTGAGCTCTACAGCCTCTGAGACTTAATTATACTGAAAATATGCGATGTTATCACACAAATTATTAAATGAGCTGAAAAGCTATTAACTGGTACCTTTGACTCTCTGCTGCACTCCCTCCCACTAAGATTCAGTGATGGCAACTTAAAAAAGGAAAGTTTATATTAGTCATTAGAAAAAATAAAATCACTCCATGTTTGTAACTTGCTGTGGCTGATTAAAATAAACCTTTATAATTAGCTTTCAACTCAATTTCCCTCTTAGTTATCTTTTCAGGATCAGGGTAAATGATCAAACAAAATACATTTTTTTAAGGAGTTTTTTTTTTTTTTTTCCTTATGCCAGTTGTTGTTGTTGTTGTTCAGTCATCCAGTCATGTCTGACTCTTTGCGACCCCATGGCCTGCAGCACGCCAGGCCTCTCTGTCCATCACCATCTCCCGAAATTTGCCCAAGTTCATGTCCGCTGCATTGGTGATGCCATTCAGCATCATTCTTATGCCAGGCACACTTCTAAATTATATTTTTACTTTCACTTTTTTTTTGTAAGCTATATTCAGAAACTTTCTGCAGATCACAGAATTCACAGACAAAAAAGAATTTTATCCCATGTATAGCTTCCATGTATTGAGTCAGAAATGATGTTAACTGCTGCTCTTATTCAATAATCACAGTAATCTCCTGGGTTAGATATTATGTCAGTATTTTATAGATTTGAAAAAGAGGTTCAGTGGGTTTGAGTAACTTTCCTTAAGGGAATACTGATTTTGAGGTAAAAACAATGCACAGTTCTCTTGACTCCAGAACCCTTTTTTCTTCAGCCAGGGAATATTTTGCTACCTTGATTTTTGGAGAGCATTTTATCAGTCCAGAACACTAGTTACATGAGCATACTAAATGCTCATCTAGTCCAGACAGGTATTTCTACTCTGTTTTAGAGGGAAAAGGAAGCTGAGTTTCAGAAAATTAAGCAACTTGCCCAACCTGTCCATCATTAGATGGCAAGAACTAAGTTAGTTGACTGGGCTGATATATATCTTGATTAACATCTATTTTGTTTGATCTAAGTTTTACAAATTATTTTAATGTAAACCTTAATTTTGTTTTGGTGAAAATTTTAGGAAAACTTGATTTAAGAACTTTTTCTTCTCTTGGTTTAGGAATGAATTTTTTTTCCAATTAGTTTACTGAAAAACTCTTCTCATAAATTTTACCAAAGTACCTTGGTTCTGAGAATTATATAAAATTACTACTTGTCTTCATCAGTTTATTATATGGGTAGTTTACAAAAATAAAGATGAATAGAATTTGGAAATACCAGTTTTAAAAGTGAGAAATACATGAAAATTCAGAAAATATACGGAAGGTATTTAGAAAAAAAAATACACTTGTGATCTGGAACACTTGCTTCTATTTTCCAATTTAGCCTTAAACATTTCCCCCAGATTGCTAAATGAATCCTTTTATTATATGAAAATGAATGTTTTCATTATTCATTTATCTTTGCTCCCCTGGTGTATGTAAAATGGTTTCTGAATTCTATATGCTTCAGAATCTTGAGGGAGGCCTGTTGCCTATCTCAGAGTCAGTGGAGCTGAGTAATTTAGACATAATTGCAGTCATTAGAGTATCTGGAACTTGGATCTCAATTCAGATCTGGTTGTTTATCTTTCTTAGTGATTCCCAAGATTTGTTTGGTTAGAAGTCTTGTGGTTCTTTAGTGAAGCTTGGAAATGATATATACCTTTTATGGAAAGCCCATCAACTAAATAGGGAAAGAAAAACACATAACAGTTTATGATAATCATGGATCCAGATGCCCTTTCAAATATTCATAAAGATTATAAAACAGATCTGGGGTTTCTGTTGTCTAAGTATCTTTCTAGGCTTTGGGTAAATGATCATACGAAAGACACTATTGTAACTCTCTAGTATTTTCTTTCTTAGACTTAGTATCTTTCTAATTTCCCTTTTTTTTTCTGCTTTAGATTGAATATATTGGTGGAAATTAGAAAACTTTGTACTGTAACTATAGTTATTAAATTTGTCTGTTAAAAGCAATAAAAATAGAAGTAAAATATAAATATTTATGTGAAGAAAAACTAAAGAAGAAAATATAATTACAATTATTCTTTTGGTTAAATATTAGGAAATCATTTCCCCTTTAGAATATGTAGTATAAAACTAGAAGGAATCTTAGGGATCACCTGGGTACCTCCTCCTTTGAATGCATAATAAAACTAATGACTATTGGGTGAATTCATCATATAAAATAGAATTCCTGCTGTGTATCTGATTTCGGACTGGCCAGAGGAATTTGCCTAGGGTCATTCTATTAGCATTCTATTAGCTAGTTACAGAGTGATTTTGGAATGTTTCTATATTGTTCATAATCAATGTAGAGAAAATTAAAACCAAACTAGCCTTTGTTACTTTTCTCTACATTGGTTATAAACAATATAGAAATATTCCAAAATCAATCTTTAATTAGGTAATAGAATGGTGATTAAAAATCACTTTTGTGTGTGCCAAATTAGAGCTATGTATCATTGGTTCTCTTAAGATTACTATTTTTTTAATCAAAAGTGTTGACCACTTCCTCCTTGTTGAAATGCTCTCTCTCCTCTTATGACTTTCTTTCATATTTTTCCTATTTCACTCACATTTCTTCTGATGCTCAACCAGTTCAGGGTCCTCCCGCAAATCACTATTTATTTGTTTTTGAAAACTAAAATGCAAGTCTTGGTGTAATTTTCTTTCTAAACATGTATAGTCTTTTTTAGATGAGTTCTCATGACTTTCATTACCTGCTATCTGTTCATAATATACAAAATCTTAGCCCAGAACTTTCTACTGAATTTCCAATACTACTTACTTGAATTAATCACTAGGATGTCTTATAAGGGCCTCGCTTGTGGCTCAGCTGGTAAAGAATCTGCCTGCAATGAGGGAGACCTGGGTTTGATCCCTGGGTTGAGAAGATCCCCTGGAGAAGGGAACGGCTACCCTCTTCAATACTCTGCCCAGGAGAATTTCATGAACTGTATAGTCCATGAGGTCGCAAAGAGATGGACATGACTGAGCGACTTCACTCATGTGTCTTATAAACTTCACAAATAAATAATATGTCTTCATCCCCTTCACATACATCTTCTTCCTCTGCCTAACCCTCCACCCACCACCACTCATTTTTCTTAGTAAGTGGTGCCTTCCTTCAGTCAATTATCACAAATTGTCCAAGACAGAAGGTGAAATTCATCTTTTAGTTTTCTCTGTCTCTTTTTCCTCCGTACTTGTTAGAATTGTCACCAAACTGACTCTACGCAGCCTGTAGATGCAATCTGGAAAATACGTCTTACATCCATGGTTCACTCATTCAGCCAATATTTTCAAGCACTGTGTACTGTGCACTAGATTATGTACCAAAGTATTTAACTGTGAACTAGACAAACAGGATTTCTGCTCACATTGACTGTATTACAGTTGGAAAAGAAGGGACAAAATAAATAAGCTAATATAATAAGTCCATAATATGTTGCCATGCAGGAAATAAATTGTGTGACATGATCAACAATAAAAAGGGTGAATTTATTTGAATAACATGTTTAGAAAAGAACTCTTCTGAATTGAGAAGTGAATGATGAGACCAATTCCTGTGGTGGATTCATTTTGATATTTGGCAAAACTAATACAATTATGTAAAGTTTAAAAATAAAATAAAATTAAGAAAAAAAAAAAATGTCCTGGGAAAGGGCACGTCTGACATTGGTATTGTAAACTTCACTGTTCCCTTATTGTAAACTTTAATTTCCTTACAAATGACCCATGGGTTCTTTCATCAGTTGGCCTCTCCCAACCATATACACAGTAAATGTGTCAGATATTACTCAAGATATGGTAATATAGCTGTGAGACAGAAGTTTAGTCATTGAAGTATGTATATTCTATTGGAGAGTTAGAAATAAGCTAAGAGGAAGAAATCAAGAAAAAATGTCAGACAGTGATCAATGCTACAAAGACTCAATAGAATCCCTGGGAGGTTAAGGGGATCTTTTAAAGACATGACATTTAAAAGTGTGATTTGAATGAAAGAAAGCATTAGTCATTCAAAAGGAAAAGCCCAAGTAAAGGTGCTAAGGCCAGCAAAAGCTTTGTGTGTTTGTATCAGAGTGAGGCAGCTTGGCCGAGAGTGGGCAACGACCGAAGAATGGTGCAAGATGGTGCTGTGTAGACGGTAGATGACCAAGGTGGAGGCATGAATTTTATTTTAAGAATAAGCATGTCAACAGCATATTTCTTATAAAGCATTGTAAAACTAATGATGTGTGTGTAGTTTAATCAGTTTGGTTCATTTTCAGTGATATGATATCATGCACATTTACTCTTGTCTTTTTACAGAAATGTACTTTTCTACATACAACGGTAATTAATGAATTTAACAGGGACACTTGATTGTCATGATAGAATGTTAAAAACCTTATATTAACCATTATTTGGTAAATATATAGCTTCAATAACTGGGCTGCGCTTGGGGTTGTACTGTAAAGAATTATAAATCTTCCTCTCATTCTCTTACAGAATAAAAATGCATCTATTGCTTGGCAGTATTACATTGTGCAGTTTTATCTAGAATTGGCATTTAAATTTATTGATCTCATTAAGAAGTGGTCCCATAGTAACAGGAAAAGTAGATATCAAGTGAGTTAGTACACACCTGGATCTGCAGAAGAACAGATGTTGGCTTGATCAGAAGAAATGGAAATGCTAAACAGCACCAAAAGCATTCACCACAGGTGTATTGCTGTTTACTTGCCATGAAATGGATTCTTATTCAAACCATCAGAACGGGGCCATACCACGAATAGTGTAGAAATTAAGGAGAAACTTAGCATGGTTTTTATAAACCTAAATATTTTCTGAACCACATTTTGCTCTTTATAGTTAAATATTTTTGAGTGTAGAATTCACAAGTGCTATGAGGTAAGCTTTGATTCATTTAATTTTCATTTCCTAGAATTCACCAATTTATGAAAATAACTTTGCTCTCTGAATTATAGGAGTTGTAAAGTGGGATAATCAAACACAGCAGGGCACCCTTGTTCTTATAAATATATGCACAGAGGAGCAGAAGTATCTTCAATTTTCTAAGAAATTCTCTCAATTATCAGATAAGTTAAAAATACATTTTGAAGTCAAAATTGAAACAGAGCATGTCCTTTATTATTTAGGACTCATAAAGCAATTAAGACACATCTCATTTGCCAGGTATATATTATAATCCATGCAGCTACTGTAAGAACATAGGAATCATTGTGCCTTCACAAAGATTTTAAGCTTTTGAGTTTAGTAAAATATGGAAAAGAAAAAAAATTATAATTGGATTAATGCCCAATAGCTTGGGTGGTAGGAATTTAGTCATATGAAAATTGAATGGACAACTTTTAAAGCATTGTAATTTTGTCTACCTTCCGTTATGTCATCATTTTCTTGTGTCAAAATTCAACAATTCTTTGATGTTTACCTTTATAATTGTGTTAAAATATTTTACCTTAAGGTAAAGCTTTAACTTGGTAATTATACATGAAGGATATTGGATAAAAATATGCCTTTAGTTTCTTAAGTAAATTGGAATTTTGAGTTGACACCATGAAAATAACAATATTGTATATCAATTTACTATTTTAAGTGTGCCAGGATGATGAGAAAATGCAGATATGAGCTCAAAATATAAATTTTAGGTTTTTACCAAATGAAGAATAAAAGCTGTCACAATGTGCTGTACAAAAGAGAATTTTTTCATTAATCTAAATAGTCAATGCTGAAGACAAAATAGAAATGAAAACTTTTTGTGTTTTCATTAAGTGACTTAATTTACATTTAAGTCATTTCCAAAATGGTTTGTATTGATTATAACAAAATTACTAATTTTTTTCAACTAAATAATTTTTATATCTAAGCAATTGTCCTGGTTCTGCAAGAATAGAAATTAAATTTAAATATTAAGCTTTAGTTCTGAATTCTAGTTATTAAAGGGTAGGGATTATTAGAAAAGTGATACTAAAATTCAGATAGAAAAGCAGCTATACAGAGCTATCAGTTCAGTTCAGTTGCTCAGTTGTGTCCAGCTCTTTGTGACCCCATGGACTGCAGTACGCCAGGCCTCCTGTCCATCACCAGCTCCTGGAGCTTGCTCAAACTCATGTCCATCAAGTCAGTGATTCCATCCAACTATCTCATCCTCTGTTGTCCCTTTCTCCTCCCACCTTCAGTCTTTCCCAGCATCAGGGTCTTTTCCAATGAGTCAGTTTGCATCAGGTGGCCAAAGTATCAGCTTCAGCATCAGTCCTTCCAATGAACACCCAGGACTGCTCTCTTTTAGGATGGACTGGTTGGATCTCCTTGCAGTCCAAGTGACTCTCAAGAGTCTTCTCCAACACCGCAGTTCAAAAGCATCAATTCTTCGGCACCCAGCTTTCTTCACAGTACAACTCTCACATCAATACATGACCCCTGCGAAAACCCTAGTTTTGGCTAGACGGACCTTTGTCAGCAGAGCTATCAATGATACCTATTTACAAATGAATTTTGAGAATTGCTCTGTACTCTTCTGATTAAACATGAAGTTCAATATTCTGAATTAACCAACCAAATGTCATTAATAATTCCATTTTGATAATTTGAGTTTTATTGATTTTAAGGTTTTGTATGTTTGCAAGTAAATTTTCAAATTTACTTTTTAATAGGAACAACTGAGGTAAAAAAATTCATATCTATTTTGCATTTGTACCCATTTACATGACTTTTAATTAATAATATTTAAATATAAGCCAGACTAAGATTCTTCATACATTGTCTTCCATTAATAATGGACAGTTTTCTATAATGATCACTTTTTCGTTAAACTAGACAAAAATGGTATTGAAGTCTGACTTCAAATACCAGATTTACTTACTGCCTGCTGCTGCTGCTGCTAAGTCACTTCAGTTGTGTCTGACTCTGCGTGAACCCATAGATGGCAGCCTATCAGGTTCCTCCATCCCTGGGATTCTCCAGGCAAGAACACTGGAGTGGGTTGCCATTTCCTTCTCCAATGCATGAAAGTGAAAACTGAAAGTGAAGTCGCTCAGTTGTGTCTGCCTCTTCATGACCCCATGGACTGAAGCCTACCAGGCTCCTCTGTCCATGGGATTTTCCAGGCAAGAGTACTGGAGTGGGGTGCCATTGCCTTCTCCAATTTACTGCCCTCAGTTCAGTCACTCAGTCATGTCTGACCCTTTGTGACCCCATGAATCGCAGCACTCCAGGCCTCCCTGTCCATCATCAACTCCTGGAGTTCACTCAAACTCATGTCCATCGAATTGGTGATGCCATCCAGCCATCTCATCCTCTGTCATCCCCTTGTCCTCCTGCCCCCAACCCCTCCCAGCATCAGAGTCTTTTCCAATGAGTCAACTCTTTGCATGAGGTGGCCAAAGTATTGGAGTTTCAGCTCTAGCATCAGTCCTTCCAATGAACACCCAGGGCTGATCTCCTTTAGAATGGATTGGTAGGATCTCCTTGCAGTCCAAGAGACCCTTAAGAGTCTTCTCCAACACCACAGTTCAAAAGCATCAATTCTTCAGTGCTCAGCTTTCTTCACAGTCCAACTCTCACATCCATACATGACCACTGGAAAAACCATAGCCTTGACTAGACGGACCTTTGTTGGCAAAGTAATGCCTCTGCTTTTGAATATGCTATCTAGGTTGGTTATAGCTTTCCTTCCAAGGAGTAAGTGTCTTTTAATTTCATGGGTACTAGCTCATAAATTTACTGTTTAATAAGAACATTATTAAATGTTCAATAATAACATGAAGTTCCTGGGCTTCAATTTCCTCAGTTGGAAAATGATGGATAAGAATAGTACTGTTTTCATAGGGCATTATGAAGACTAAATAAGTGGTATTTGGAAAACCCTTATTGGTGCCTGACATGTAGCACGTGTCTTGTACATATTTGTAAAATAAAATTATCACCAGTCAAGCAGAAGAGACAAACTCCCTTCCAAATAATGCCTCTGGAGAGGCTGTGCAAGAGAGGTAATACATAGCATAACATAATAAAGAGTTTATAGTTTTATCAGAAAAAACTTGAAATAGTTTTTTTGTAGGCTCAATGGTGAGTTGTAAGCCTTAGAGAAGACGTTAGTAGAAAAAGCACAGAAAGTTTGAATGATACTTGTGTTGTTGTTTAGTTGCTAAGTTGTGTCCTACTCTTTTGTGATTCCATGGACTGTAGCCCGCCCCAGGCTCCTCTGACCATGGGATTTCCCAGAAAAGAATACTGGAGTGGGTTGCCATTTCCTTTGCCAGGGGATCTTCCTCATCTCCAAAGTCAGCCCCATTCTTTTGTGCATATGGGGTTTAAGTAACATGGAAGGTAGGCTTGGTTTGTTGTGGATCATCTGCAGAACTCATCGTTCATTTGGGTCTTCTAATGGCTTCCCAGGTGGCAGCTGGGCAGGAACCTGTCTGCCAATGCAGGAGATGTAAGAGACACAGGCTCAATCTCTGGCTTGGGAGATCCCTTGGAGGAACATCAACCCACTCCAGTGTTATTGCCTGGAGAATCCCATAGACAGAGGAGCCTGGAAGGCTACAGTCCATAGGGTCACAACGAATCGGATATGACTGAAGAGACTTACCGCACGCACACAATGCACTTCATGGGGTACTTTTCTCCTAAATCATGGGGTATTACTAACCCTGAGTACTGCAGCAGGGCTTGCCAAGGTTTCTCATTTAAACTCTCAGAATATGCTCATAGTTAATTTAGAGTGTATTAGCGTGATATCAGTTTCACAAAATGAGGCATTAACTCCTGAAAGAAGGGAGATGCACATATTCCACCTATTCTGCCTTCCTGTGTTCTCTACAGTATATCTGGACTGATGGATTGTTACATTAAGCCAAGTCTAAGAAGCAGCTGGCCCTTTTCCCTAAAGACACATTCTTACTATGTGGGCATAGAATGGGAAAAAAGAGAATTTGTCCTCTCTAAGCCCACATATAGAATTGACTATTTTAGTCTTATACATTAAATAATAGCAGTAAGTGTTGAAAAGAATTGCCCTCTTAGATTTGTCTTAGCAAAATATCATCATTAAAATTTCATAAGTGTCCTGTTGAAATAGGTAAAGAAGAAGTACTTTTTAATTAGCCATGCTTTTAGGTTATCAGCGGTTAGGGAAAATTTCTCACATTAATAGTGAGGGAAAAGGTTCTGGTCAGTAACCATTAATGACCAACTTAAGCAGTGGTGGATTCAACTGAAATACTTTAAAACCAAAACTTTCCATGAAAGACACAAAGAATGTATCAAATATTCTGTCTTTGGAAATACTGATTACTGAATTTTTCATTAATGTTCTCCATTCTTGTCCCTGTAATATAACTTGAATATGATACTTATAATGAAACAGCCTATATATTTTGCTGTAGTAACAATAGTGTTATGATTTTACAAAAAAGGGAGTAGGTATTCATTACTTACATTTATAACCTTGATGTATTTCTTCAAAAAAGATAATGGAGTAGGGATATAGCCAAGAACCTGAAGGTCATTGTTCTTCATTTTAATAAACGATATCTGGAAATTTTAAATGTATCAAGTGGGATACAGCAGTCTTTTTAGCTTTACTTTTCCCATAGAGACAACTTTATATTTCATCCAAATGAAAGCGATCACTTCATTACAATTTTTCTGCATTCAATATCCTCAGTCTGAATGAGAAACTTTTCTTTAATCCAAATGGAATTTTCTATTATGTTATTTGTATTATATTTGTAATTACATCAAAGTTACTGTTTGCTTATAATTGGGTCATAATACATGATGCAAGCTAAGAGGAAATAACTAGCTGCATTACAAACCATTAATTTTCAGAAACAAAGCTGACACTCTACAGATGTAATTTGCAAGTCAAATATATGCTTTTTCCCTCTTGGATCCTTTTTTATTTACAGGAAGTCTTGGTTGAATTAATAAATAAACAGTGGCTGAAATCTTTCACTTTAATTAGGATGAGGTGGCATTTGTAGAGGAATGTTTAACCAAGAGATCCGAGATGCTGTCAGACAGAGGATTAACACTAAAACAAAGATCTGAATAAATACGTGATTTTTCAAACAAAATTCACTAACCACACAAGGGACCACAACTTTAGATAATACTCTTGCATTTAATATGAGATCCTATTGCCATGCTCTTTGAACTGTGATAAATTGCTCAGCAGGTGTCTTTGGGGACATAAGACAACAAGATACTATTCTTTCCCCGGAAACTGTCAAGGCCTATTATTTTCTAAGTAGTTAGACAGTTTAAGAAGTGAAAAAAAAAAAAATGATTGTTAGCTAGAATTATAACATTGTACAGATGTTTTGTTTTCATTACTAAAACAAAATTACCATCAAGATTTTTTTTTTTTTTTGGAGAATGCACACTAGTGGTAAAATGGAAAAGAATATTCTTCTCCAGGGATGACAAACATATAATTAGACATGTACATTTTGTATTTTGGTGTCTACTTTTTGTATCAAATTCCAAATTTTGGAGTGACTGGCACTTTGCCCATTAGAAAGCGTTCTTACCTCCTTTTCCCTCTATATTTTCTATCTATGCTGAAACAGAGATAAAGCTATCTCATTCCTTTATTTTGAAAGAACCCAATGGAGTGTGTTCCTTTGGTGGCTCAGATGGTAAAGAATCTACCTGCAATGCAGGAGACCCAGGTTTAATCCCTGGTCTGGTAAAGATCCCCTGGAGTGGGAATAGCCCATTCCAGCATTGTTGCCTGGAGAATCCCCATGGATAGAGGAGTCTGGTGGGCTACAGTCCATGAGGTCACCAAGAGTCAGCCATGACTGAGCACACACATATGCACACACTTGGAGTGTGTTTATCTGTAGGAGAGCTGTCTTTACTTAAAGATGTATAGGACTTTCCTGGAATCCAAAGATAGGTAAGATATGTCCTCTATCCTCAATGAATATTCTACATATTTGTGACTGTAAGATGAGTACACAGGTTGGCTTAGAAGCATGATAGAGATGTTCCAAGTTAGAAGATTTCATCAGAGGCAGGCAGACATTCTAGTTATGTATTATAATATGTATAATAACTGCACAGGACACTGTGGGGCCTTCCTGGGACAGGCCTTCCCCCATATCCTCTGCTGTAGCTCCTCTCTGAAGTATCTAGATAACAGTATTTGATGCGTATCTCCTTAGTGTTTTATAAATGTGAAAACGGCACTACCAAATGGATGAATTTAGCTACCTGATGACCATGAGCACAGAGCCCCAGGCCTCCTGGAGCCCAGGGACTAATAATGATAGCCCCTGTGACACCCCCTTCTCTCTCACCATCATCTGATTAGAGACTCATGCACAAGCTGACCACAGACCCTGAGACTCCCTCTACACACACTTGGCATTTAAAAATGCCAGGCTTTGCCAAAAACTTAATTTTGCTGAAAGCCTTTGGGGAGCTTGAGATTTGGGGGAACCTGATCCACCTGTCTCTTTGCATGGCCCTGCAGTAAACCTTTCTCTGCTTCAGACAACTACTTTTTGGTTTGTTAGACCACACTATGGGCAGGGCACAGGAACCTGCTCTAACAGTTGGAGCAATGAAACAAGGGAGACTTATCCATCCATTTTTGGCTGACATACAGCCATCCACACCTTCCTGCATGTGGCATTCACAGCTATTGCATGCATATTTGATTTCAGGTGGAACACCACCCAAATTAACACAGAAAATATTTTTTAAAAAGGCACATGACTCCAGCTTAGAATTTAAGAAATTTAATACATAGGCCAAAATGTTGTCCTTTCAAATCTCACAAAGCCCTGTAAGCTATACAGTGCAGACAGAAATTATCAACTATAACTTTTCATTGATTTATAAGATCCCATGACTCCTAAGTTTTTATTAACATGATAAAAAGTGATTTTGCAATTATGTTGATTCAGTATTATATTTGGTGGTATGTATGTGAGCAGTCTTGCCAGGACTTCTCCTTTGCCCTTGTACATGTGGTATATTTTTTTGGTGGGATCCAACATTCCCCTGTTGATGGTTGTTCAGCAGCCAGTTGTAATTTTGGAGATCTCACAGGAGAAGATGAGTGCATGTCTTTCTACTCCAAGATCTCTTTATCATACAGGACCGTGAGCTGACTGTGGCTCAGATCATGAACTCCTTATTGCAAAATTCAGACTTGAAGAAAGTAGAGAAAACCACTAGACTGTTCAGGTATGACCTAAATCAAACCCCCATGATTATACAGTGAAAGTGACAAATAGATTCAAGGGATTAGATCTGATAGACAGAGTTGTCTGAAGAACTATGGAGGAAGGTTCATGACATTGTACAGGAGGCAAGGATCAAGACCATCCCCAAGAAAAAGGAATGCAAAAAGGCAAAATGGTTGCATGAGGCAGCCTTACAAATAGCTGAGAAAAGAAGAGAAGTGAAAGGCAAAGGAGAAAGGAAAGATATAACCCCTGAATGCAGAGTTTCAAAGAATAGCAAGGAGAGATAAGAAAGTCTTCCTCAATGATCAATGCAAAGAAATAGAGGAAAACATTAGAAAGGGAAAGACTAAAGATCTCTTCAAGAAAATTAGATGCCAAGGGAACATTTCATGCAAAGATGGGCAAAATAAAGGACAGAAATAGTATGGACCTAACAGAAGCAGAGGATATTAAGAAGAGGTGGCAAGAATATACAGAAGAACTACACAAACAAGGTCTTCATGACCCAGATAATCATGATGTGATCACTCACTTAGACCCAGACATCCTGGAATGCTAAGTTAAGTGGGTTTTAAGAAGCATCACTACGAACAAATCTAGTGGAAGTGATGGAATTCCTGTTCAGCTATTTCAAATCCTAAAGGATGATGCTGTGAAAGTATTGCACTCAACATGCTATAAAGTTGGAAAACGCAAAAGGACTGGAAAAGATCAGGCTTCTTTCTAATCCCAAATAAAGGCAATGCCAAAGAATGCTCAAACTACCACACAATTGTACTCGTCTCACACACTAGCAAAGTAATGCTCAAAATCCTCCAAGCTGGGCTTCAATAGTACATGAACTATAAACTTCCAGATGTTCAAGCTGGATTTAGAAAATGCAGAGGAACCAGAGATCAAATTGACAACACCCGTTTGGATCATTGATAAAGCAAGAGAGTTCCAAAAAAAATCTACTTCTGCCTTACTGACTATGCCAAAGCCTTGACTGTGTGGATCACAACAAACTGTGGAAAATTCTGAGAGATGGAAATACCAGACCACCTGACCTGCCTCCTGAGAAATCTATATGCAGGTCAAGAAGCAACAGTTAGAACTGGACATGGAACAACAGACTGGTTCCAAATTGGGAAAGGAGTACATCAAGGCTGCATAATATCACCCTGCCTATTTAACTTATATGCAGAGTATATCATGCAAAATTCCAGGCTGGTTGAAGTACAAGCTGAAAGCAAGATTGCCGGGAGAAATATCAATAACCTCAGACATGCAGATGACACCACCCTTATAGCAGAAAGCAAAGAAGAACTAATGAGCCTCATGATGAAAGTGAAAGAGGAGTGTGAAAAAGTTGGCTTAAAACTCAACATTCAGAAAACTAAGATCATGGCATCTGGTCCCATAACTTCATGGCAAATAGTAGGGGAAACTATGGAAACAGTGACAAACTTTATTTTGGGGGGCTCCAAAATCACTGCAGATGGTGACTTCAGCCATGAAATTAAAATACACTTTCTCCTTGGAAGAAAAGTTATGACCAACCTAGACAGCATATTAAAAAGCAGAGACATTACTTTGCCAGCAAAGGTCCATCTAGTCAAGGCTATGGTGTTTCCAGTAGTCATGTATGGATGTGAGAGTTGGACTATAAAGAAAGCTGAGCGCTGAAATATTGATGCTTTTGAACTGTGGCATTGGAGAAGACTCTTAAGAGTCCCTTGGACTGCAAGGAGATCCAACCTGTCCACTCTAAAGGAAATCAGTCCTGAACATTCATTGGAAGGACTAATGCTGAAGCTGAAACTCCAATACTTTGGCCACCTGATGCGATGAACTGACTCATTGGAAAAGACCCTGTTGCTGGGAAAGATTGAAGTTGTGAGGAGAAGGAGATGACAGAGAATGAGATTGTTGGATGGCATCACCAACTCAATGGACATGAATTTGGCTAAGCTTTGGGAGTTGGTGATGGACAGTGAAGCCTGGCATGCTGCAGTCCATGGAGTCACAGAGAATTGTAGTGAGTGGCAGAACTGAACTGAACTGAGGTGAGCAGTAAACTTTACCACTAACCAGGGACATTTCCCCAGGTGGATATTTCAGGCTTGGGCAACAAAGAAAATTGCATTTTTCCAGTTCTATGTGCAAAACTTAATCTTTTGAAATGAATGGAATAAAAGAAAAATTACACATAAGTAAAGCTTACGTGTAGACCAAAGCTTATTAAAACTCTAAATTGAAATACACCTTTAGCATAAGTATCTTAATAAGATGCAATAATTTGGATTCATTCTTCAACAGAAAGTGCATGAATAAGATAAAAGAATTGCTGACCATTAATTTTCAGTCATTCAATTATGTCCGACTCTTTGCAACCTCATGGACTATAGCACACTGGTCTTCCGTGTCCTTCACCGTCTGCTGGAGTTTGCTCAAACTCATATCCATTGAGTTGATGATGCCATCGAACCATCTCATCCTCTGTCGTCCCCTTCTCCTCCTGCCTTCAATCTTTCCCAGCATGAGGGTCTTTTCCAATGAGTCATCTCTTTGCATTAGATGGCCAAAGTATTGGAGTTTCAGCTTTAGCATCAGTCCTTCCAGTAAGTGTTCAGGGTTGATTTCCTTAACCATTAAATTCTGTTAATTCCTATTTGATAATTCCTTAACTTATAATTTTGGTTATTAATGAAGAGGACAGCATATTGGTTGGAATCATATTTCTACTTGAATATAATTCAGATATTCTTAAAATTATGGTTCAGTATCAAGAGTGAAGACTTTGACATTCTCTTGCTTACAATAAATTTTATATTTGAGTTCTCAGTGCACACATTTTTAATGTTTTGCTTTTTAAGCTGTTCTGTGTCTGGTATGGGAAAAAGGCAGACATTAAAAAAAAATCTACTTTACAGATAGGCATTTTTAATGCTATGAAAGGGAAGAAAAATGCTAAAGTTCACTTAATAAAGATCATGAAAGGGCCTGTCAAAATATTCCAGGATCAAGGAGCAGCAGTTTCAAAGGTGCAGTTCCAAAGATTCTTTATATTCAAGGAGCAAATAGTTTCCCTTAATCTTTCATAAAAGTGCTTTTGTAGTCTCAAGCCACACAAAAACAAACCGAAGAACAAAAGATTATATGAAGTTACCTAGAACTTTGCAAGTTAGTTCTCTCTGAAACTTTCTTAGTTACTTATAAGACATATCAAACCAGAAGCCTAAGGAATGGAATGGTAGATTTATATTCCGTTGCATGTTTTTATTCTCAGACTTGAATAATTTTGAAACCAAGAACCTCTTTTGAATGAGAGGCAGATTTGTTTTACAGTTTTAAACAAACACTTCTCCTTTTATGAGCTTCTCCACCCCATCGGGTCCCCTGACATCTCAACGGTGTTTTTTCATTTTTAAAACACACATTTACTTAGAGCACCAACAAATAAGGGACTCAAAGGATGACTACTTAGAACTAATATTGGTTTTAAAATATGTATTTTATATTATTTCATGTCTTCTTAATCTCTTGGTGCCACCCAGGAAAGATCCTATCGTATGATTACAGGAATTGATCTTATCTGCTGTACCAGATGGGAAATTTTTACAGGTACAGGAAAAGAGAATCACACATGCTTAGACAAGAAGAACATTTATTACCACTCTTGCCAGGAGGTTTGCTAGTAAAGTAGATTCCAGGTGTAAGAAGCATCTGAGATGTGAGTGGCTGTCAGCTTGGATATTTTGGAGAAAGAATAAAGTCTTTGCTTTCAGGCAAAGATAAATTTCCCTGGATATTGTCATGTCACTAGGATGAAGTGCCCACAGTGCTGGCAGCCTTCCTGTGGTTATGAAAGAACCCTGAAAACAGAGCTGAAGCAGGGGATGAGCACGGAGGAAGCAGCGGTAGAACCAGATTCCTGGTAAACCCATTTCCATGGGGAGCATAGTGATCTAACAAGTGGCAGAGCTTATTCATGACGCAGTCCTGAAACTGGTGAAGGACACACCTTTCTCTGAAATACTTGGGTGAGAAGAAGATCTGGGTTACTTATTAAGAGGAGAGGAGAAGGAATACACTTTTAGTGATTAATGGTATGTGCTATGAATGCCAACCTAACTCAAGGGACATAGGTTTTCCAATGACCTTGCATTTTTTGCTTTCCTAAGCTCACACACAAGCCCCAAATTTCACAAGGCTCACTAAAGATGTGCTAAGACTACCTTTAGAAATATCCTATGTGACAGTAGCCACAGTGCCTGCTTGGGAATAGCTACCTGTGATCCTTGCCCCGACTCAACCACTGAATATTATACGACTTCCTTGGCTTGTTTCCCAAGTTGTGAGAGAGAAAAAAAAAGCAGGTGACATTAGATTCACTAATCTCCATTCCTATTTTTGGCAGTTCTGTGATCCGGTATGTGCTGTGTGTGCTTAGTCACTCAGAAGCAGCTCAGGGACCACAAGTTGCTGCACTGTACACTGTGAAATATGAAACACCTCCTTCATAGGGAATCTCCCGAGTCCTGGCTTTAAGCAGTTACATTGGCTTGCACTATCTGCACATAGACAAATATATATGTAAATAAAGGGCTTTCCAGGTTGTGCTAATGGTAAAAAAAACCCACTTGCATGGCAGGATACGCAGGAGATGCAAGTTCGATCCCTGGGTGGTGAAAATTACCCTGGAGGATGACATGGAAACCCAGTTCAGTATTCTTGCCTGAAGAATCCCATGGACAGAGGAGCCTGGCGGGCTACAGTCCATGGGGTCACAAAGAGTTGGACATGACTGAAGCAACTGAGCGCACATGCATACATAAATAAATGTTTATGTTTGTGTACAGGTACTTGTTTATTCACATGTTAATTTATTATATTTATTTAGGCTTTTAAATAAATATCTGATAAATATTCTGTGAAAATAATTTGACCTTGGAGGACAAAATGAAGCAGGTCAAAAGTTAACAGAGTTTTGCCAAGAGAATGCACTGATCATAGCAAAAACCCTCCTCCAACAACATAAGAGAACATTCTACACATGGACATCACCAGATGGTCAATACCAAAATCAGACTGATTATCTAATTTGCAGTCAAAGATGGAGCTCTATACAGTCAGCAAAAACAAGACCGGGAGTTGACTGTGGCTCAGATCATGAACTCCTTTTTGTCAAATTCAGAATACTATTGAAGAAAGTAGGGAAAACCACTAGACCACTAGACCATTCAGGTATGACCTAAATCAAATCCCTTATGATTATACAGTGGAAGTGAGAAATAGATTTAAGGGACTAGATCTGATAGACAGAGTGCCTGATGAACTATGGACAGAGGTTCGTGACATTGTACAGAAGTCAGGGATCAAGACCATCCCCATAGAAAAGAAATGCAAAAAGGCAAAACGGTTGTCTGAGGAGGCCTTACAAATAGCCGAGAAAAGAAAAGACACAAAAGGGAAAGGAGAAAAGGAAAGCTATACCCGTTTGAATGCAGATTTCCAAAGAATAGCAAGGAGAGATAAGAAAGCCTTCCTCAGTGATCAATGCAAAGAAATAGAGGAAAACAATAGAATGGGAAAGACTAGAGATCTCTTCAAGAAAATTAGAGATACCAAGGGAACATTTCATACAAAGATGAGCACAATAAAGGACAGAAATTTTATGGACCTAAAAGAAGCAGAAGATATTAAGAAGAGGTGGCAAGAATACACACAAGAAATATACAAAAAAGACCTTCATTACACAGATAACCATGATGGTGTGATCACTCACCTAGAGCCAGACATGTTGGAATGCAAAGTTAAGTGGGCCTTAGGAAGCATCTCTACAAACAAAGCTAGTGGAGGTGATGGAATTCCAGTTGAGCTATTTCAAATCCTAGAAGATGATTCTGTGAAAGTGCTGCACTCAATATGCCAGTAAATTTGGAAAACTAAGCAGTGGCCACAGGACTGGAAAAGGTCAGTTTTCATTTCAATCTCAAGGAAAGGCAATGCCAAAGAATGCTCAAACTACTGCACAATTACACTCATCTTACACGACAGCAAAGTAACGCTCAAAATTCTCCAAGCCAGGCTTCAGCAATACATGAACCATGAACTTCCAGATGTTCAAGCTGGATGTAGAAAAGGCAAAGGAACCAGAGATCACATTGCCAACATCCACTGGATCATTGAAAAAGCAAGAGGGTTCTAGAAAAACATATACTTCTGCTTTATTGACTATGCCAAAGACTGACTGTGTGGATCACAAGAAACTGTGGAAAATTCTTTAAGAGATGGGAATACCAGACCATCTGACTTGTCTCCTGAGAAATCTGTATGCAGATCAAGAAGCAACAGTTAGAACTGGACATGGAACAGCAGAATGGTTCCAAATCAGAAAAGGAGTACATCAAGACTGTATATTGTCACCCTGCCTATTTAACTTATATACAGAGTACATCATGAGAAATGCTGGGCTGGATGAAGCACAAGCTGGAATCAAGATTGCCAGGAGAAATATCAATAACCTCAGATATGCAGACAACATCATCCTTATGGCAGAAAGGGAAGAAGAACTAAAGAGCCTCTTGATTAAAGTAAAAGAGGAGAGTGAAAAAGTTGGCTTAAAGCTCAACATTCAGAAAACTAAGATCATGGCATCGAGTCCCATTATTTCATGGCAAATAGATGGAGAAACAATGGAAACAGTGAAAGACTTTATCTTTTGGGGATCCAAAATCACTACAGATGGTGAATTCAGCCATGAGATTAAATGATGCTTGCTCCTTGGAAGAAAAATTATGACCCATTTAGACAGCATATTAAAAAGCAGAGACTTTACTTTGCCGACAAAGGTCCATCTAGTCAAAGCTTTGGTTTTTTCCAGTAGTCATGTATGGATGTGAGCGTTGGGCTATAAAGAAAGCTGAGCATGGAAGAATTGATGCTTTTGAACTGTGGTATTGGAGAAGACTCTTGAGAGTCCCTTGGACTGCAAGGAAATCAAACGTGTCCACCCTAAAGGAAATCAGTCCTGAATATTCATTGGAAGGACTGATGCTGAAGCTGAAACTCCAAATCTTTGGCCACTTGATGCGAAGAACTGACTAATTTGAAAAGACTCTGATGCTGGGAACGATTGAAGGTGGAAGGAGGAGATGACAGAGGGTGAGATGGTTGGATGGCATCACCAACTCTATGGACATGAGTTTGAGTCAGCTCCACAAGTTGGTCATGGACAGGGAAGCCTGGTGTGCTGCAGTCCGTGGGGTCACAAAGAGTCAGACATGACTGAGCAACTGAACTGAACTGAACTGAAATATTTTGTGAAAAGAGAGGGGAAAAGGCAAATTATAGAAAGAATAAAGGAATCTGAGTTTAGCACGACTTTGAGACAACTAATGGGTGGGAAATTACCTTTAGATATCAAAATTTATATTATTATAGAAGATGGCAAATATATGTTTTCTAAGTATACATTATAAGAAGTTAAATGATGTGGCTTTTTTGAGGCTGATTATATTGAAAAATTGCTCTGGAAATTCAAATGAAACATTGCACTGGACAATTATTATATCACTATTCTTAGTTTGGGGAATGGTTTGGGGCTTCCCTGGTTGCTCAGAGGTTAAAGCATCTGCCTGCAATGTGGGAGACCTGGGTTCGGTCCCTGGGTCGGGAAGATCTCCTGGAGAAGGAAATGGCAACCCACTCCGGTATTCTTGCCTTGAGAATCCCATGGACTGAGGAGCCTGGTGGGCTACAGTCCACAGGGTCATAAAGAGTCAGACACGACTGAGCGACTTCACTTCACTTCATTCTTAGTAGCAGATATATATCATACAAAAACTATATGTTCATTGTGTAAAATAATTTAGTTGTATAAGAAGTAGTTTAAATTGTCTCTTCAACAACATTTAAACCTTCTTGGTGCTGGAAATATACCATCTGTGTCTTTCATATCTCTCTACCATGGTTAGTATAGTGTTGAGTATCCGTCTTATCAGAGTTAAACATGGTTTCCAAAAACTTGGTTCGAGAGATCGTCCATAGTTTTTTAGCCCATATAGTTTCACATACAATTATTATTTATTCTATTAGAGAATTATTTAAAAGTAAAAGAATGATTTTGAAAATTATTTAATAATTTCTGGGAGATTCCACAAAAGCTGAATATTTTTGTTCCACCTCATAACATCTTGGTGATTGTATTAAATGTCCATATTAAGCATCCATAAGTTGTCAAGTCAAAACTACAGGTAAAAAGCCTTGAATCTGACAGATGTATATGTGAAATAAAGTCTTTTAATGTCAAGGATTATTTTAAAAAATCTTTTCCCTAGCGTTAGCATAGTACCTAATTATGTATTTTTAAAAAGCTACTCAGTACCATTAATTTTTTTGTTTTGTTAAAAATTTAAAGGTGCCCAAAGCTATAGCAACCTGTATTTAATAAAATATTGCTCATTATTTTGCTAAAATGTTAAGTTATGTGTGCACATCCATATATTTGTACAAGATGGTAAGATGGACTTTTCTACAGGAAATTTTTCTCCATCAAAAATTGCCTCGACTTCTGCCTGAAGGGCTTTACTGGCCCAACAAAGAAATCTTTTTCCAGGTAAGATGTGAAGCCTGCCTCCACCGGTTGGCATTAATTTGCTTTACTTTTCAGCCAAGGTCAGGAATTAAACTGATGTCAAAACCAAGCAAAACTATGCAGGAGGGCAAGTCTAAGGAGCTGTTCTACCTCAGGGAGTCATGGCAAGTTAGAAAGTTTAAAGGTGGTGTGTGGGTGTGGCCTGCCTTCTTGTTTTAAGATCTGCGTTCACTCACAATTGAATATGTCTGCACACATTTTCTATTGATAATTCCGGTATGAAATTCTTACACACTGGGTAGCCCATTATCCAGACTGAGGTGTTGCTGGGATGGCGTAATTGAAGGTGATAGGAAGTGGGTTTGGTGATTGGCAGGCCTCAGTGTTCCTTCTTTACGAATGTAGACATAAGCGATCTGGTTTGTGACTAGCTTCGATGTCACGCGATTACAGCACTGAATGACGTTATTCCAGAGAGCAGCCGTGTTGTGCAGCTTTCATTGTTCAGAGAGAAACTGGTTCTGTAGAATCTAGGTTGGCCGCAGAGAAAGGTTGGGAACTGGACGTAGGAGGAACCGAACCGAGAACTGCACTTGAGTTGAAGGCTCTCAGGAATTTTCAGTCTGACTCTGCAGGGACAGATGAGTAGTGACGGTCTGGGGCTGTCTCTTTAGAGAGTCTGTGGATGAAAACAGATGAAGAGACAAAACCACTGCGGGTTAATTTGCACTTGGACTTTCCTTGCTGAAATATGCTCAGAGAGTTAATTGAAATCTTTACCTGTTATTCTTTATGTAAGGGATTCTACTGATTCTTCTTTTCTGTCATTCTTCATAAGTGTGAACTAATGTATTGATTTGAGAACTTCTTTCATGATATCAGACTAGCATGGCCAGCAAAGTTCACAGAGTAAACCCTTCTGATAAATGATGAAATAAGAAATAGGAAATAAATCTTCTCTTTTAATTTAGAAAAACTTTTCTGTTAAAGCAACTGCCTTTTTTTTCTTTATGTTTTAATTATACCTCTAAAATTTTAATCAGACTTGAGACATACTAATGATTATTAACTGACTAGATAAGTAAAGATTTAATATGCATCTCTGAGAGAGTTTTATATTTCAGAGATATGATTAGGCATATCTTAGATTTAAAAAAATAATATACATTTGACAAGGACAGATGAATTCCTCTAGACTAATTTATTAGGTTCAACATTTAATTGTAGAATTTGCTCTCTTATTTGGCTTATATTCTTGATTTATTTTGATATGTTTGGATGTTGATACTGTAATATCAGAGGTTTTAAATTGCATTTTTTATTCCAAAGCAATGATGGAGAAACTGAAATATCTACACAAACACATAACTGATTTGTAACTATTAATTACTGTGGACTTTTTAGCTTGTTAAAGAAAGATAGCTGGAGAGAAGACAATTTTTCCTTTAAACAACTGAACCAGTGGTGGGAAATGGGTCACTATGTTTCATTAATAGTATAAAGCTATTCGTCAACTCTGCTAACTAAGTTAGATAAAAGGAGCTGTAAAGAAGAGCTTGTAAAATTGATTTACCTTGATTGGTGAAAATGTTTTAAGTTATCTGCCTCAGGTCAAAATTATGACCACTATAATTCCTCTCATTGAAAAACAAAACAAAAAACATGATAAAACAAAATGATAAAGTGAGTTTCTTATTTCATGGTCTCCTTCTGTGAATAAGAAGCTAAAGCTATATTTATACCATTAAACATGTTTTAAAATGGAATGAAAATTAGATATTTACATTCATCCCTGTGCTTTAGCATTTAGTGATGTGTATGTAATTTTTTCCACATGAATGCACAAATAACTCTTATTGCTTTTTCAAATCAGGCTTTAGTGTATTGAATAATGACAGGATTTAAGGTTTGTGCTGATATTTGTCATAGAGTTGTGTTTTAAAGGAAATGCATTCTTTTTATAGTTATAGTGCTTAGATGTTTTTCTAATGTTGCGATTTACAAGCACTGATATTTCAATAAATGATCAATTGCTGATGGTATGTTTGTGAAAAGAAGGTTAAAAAATGAGTTCTACATTTAAAATGGCTCTCCAGTGAGGTAGCATTTAAATTTTTTTTTTTTTACAATTAGAAGTTATTCCATAGACATAGTTTGTAGTGGCAAGAATGATGAAATGTGTATTTGTGTATTTGTGCGTGTGTGTACATGTGTGTTTTTAAAAATATTTTGATTCATAACATGGGCTTCATAGTCTCTTGTTACATGGGTATATGGGCAATACCTGATCTAAAAATATGTTCAGAAATCTGTTACTGCAAAATGAGCAAATTCAAAGACAGTTCATCTCTATTAAAAGTTTTTATATTCTTCATCTGAAATAAGAATATGTGCTCCTACTGCCACCTGGATTGACACATGTCAGAAAAAATTTATATGACTATTTTTTTCAAGGACTTGACATCATTTCTGTTGCAATGTAGGTCTTCTAAGTTACAAATACCACTATTGTTATTTTACCAGGAAGAAATAATTTTTAAAATACCACATGACTATTTTTTAGAGTTCCATGTTGATTGTCCTGTTTTTCACATGATGGTGCTTCAAATGCTCAGGATGGGGAACACATGTATACCTGTGGCGGATTCATTTTGATATTTGGCAAAACTAATACAATTTTGTAAAGTTTAAAATGAAATAAAATTTAAAATGCAAAAATAAATAAATAAATAAATAAAATTAGGATTTTTTTCTTCTGTTTGTGTTTTGAACTTGCCTATTGGATTGTTGGTACTCAGGAGTGAAGGGAGAAATTTAGTGAAAAACAATCTGAGGTCTCAACCAGTTCCTTATTTCAGATCATTTAATACAGAGTATGTGCCAGGAACTACAGGGATGAATGATCCTCATCAAGTTGCTTACAACTATAACAAGAGGATATGAAAAACAACTGTAACATCTGACAAATGAGCTAAGTTTTAGAATCAGCATATAAATCGAAAAACATATATAGGCAGAATAACCCCTGAACATCCCTGAGAAAAATGCCACTGCCTATCAAGACAATTCTCTAGTGTTGGGATACAAGCTATTTCTCTGGTCAAATCATGCTCATGGTTGGTGAACTTCTACTATGATAAGAATTGTAGAAATAAAATAATTCAGTAAAAGCAGATAACTTGCTCTTCCTCTCTTGTTTCAGTCAGGCCTATACTCACTAATTGATCTAGTTAGATAATTATCTCTGTCTCCCTGTTTGTCTGTTCTTTTTTGTTTGTTTTTAGTTCTTTGTATCTGTCTATGTCTTTTTATTTTGCTCACTGTCATGTGCCTCTCTATTCCCAGATACCAATATTTGACTACTTGATGCATGGCTCGTGCAGTGGCCCTGCAAACAAATGACAGTTCAGGAGAGGGTTTGAGATGCGCAGTGTGTCTGCAGTATGCTACAGACTTCTAAAGAGCCATGGGTAACCTCCAGTCAGGGAGAGGGTAGAGAAAACCAGCATGGCAAGAAGGTATTGAGATTAGTTTCTTAGACATGGGTATGACTTTTAAGTAATCAAGTGAAGATGGATATAACATTTCAGGTGAAGGATATTACCCAAAGACATAGAGTGGAAAAGAGTAAGACATATAACTCGTGTAACATAGACTTGAAAAGACATTGGAAAGCGTATTAAGGGTGCATTTTAATGCTAGGATAGAGACCACACTAAAGTGAAACTCAGTGGAAATGAAAAAAAAATTTTTTTTTTGAAAAAAAACTTGCTTGATATAAGCAGAGCTCTGCTTCAAATAGAATAATCTCAAAACAGTTTATGGAATGTAGAGCTATAGAAATAAAGATAATGGAATGCATACAGTGGCAGGAGAGATAAAGATGATCAAAGATGACTTTGAATTTTTTGAGCTTATCTTACACAGGGAATGATTGTGCTGTTTAAAGAATTAGGAAAGTCAGAAGTCTTCTGATGCCCTCAATCAGAAAAAATAGTCACTATTTTTGCTTATACATTTTTTTTTTTGCCTTTGGTTTTATTTTTCTATTTAATTCTTAGTCCATCTCAGCTCTTTTGGACTGTGATATAGGATCTAATTAGATTTGTATTTCTAGGCAGTTTCCCCTCTGACATTATTGAAAAGTTAACCTCTTTTCTATTAGTTGGATTTGGGTGGGTTTATTATATATTATACATTTACTATGATATATTTATAGTTATATAGCATTTATAGTCTACATAGTATCTAACATTATACTGTGCATTATATTTAGCATCTTTGATCCATCCATCTAAATATCTATATAATTTATCCCTAAACATGAATGTATCTTTTTTTTAAACAGTTCCTCTGTTTGTTATATTTGACTTACTTTTAAATGGAAATGTGTTTTATTTTCCACTGAAAATCTTTCAGGCTACATTATAAAGTGGTACTTGTATTATATTTTCTTCTGAAGTAGGGATACTTGTGAGGAAAGCAAGAAGGTTGGGATAAGAAGCCTAAGGAAGCCCATATATTCAAGTAAAAGTTAGAAATGGTGAAGTATCTAAGGAGGTAAATTCAACACCAGATACAAGTTTAGCCCTGCACTAGTGCTTGAGCATTCAATTGTATTTATGTGTATAAATATAAGAAACAATGTGAAAGTGTGGTTGGCTTAGACAAACCACAGTATGTTGCTCAACATGGTACAGTATTTTTGAAAGACTGCACAAGTTCCTTCTATGGGGGTGGAGAGACACCATGTTTGGAATGATGTTGACTATCTAGTTGGAACAGCAGAAGGTATTGGTCGTCTTCAAAGCTCTGAAAAAATGAAGAGAAGTGGGAAATAATTCTGTGATAAAGCTGAGCTCCATGTCAACTCTGGGTTGCATAGATCTTAATGAGCAAGTTAGGTCCGGGACTGGCAGGGACTGAAGCCATGAGATGGAAGCCCCAGGCAAGTCGACATAATTTGGAAATCACCAATGAAACAGTGATCCATTCAGTTTCTCTCAGGCAAATGCTGTGGACTGAATGGATTCTTGTGTGCCCGCAAGTTCACATGTTGGAATCTAATCACCTGTATGAGGACACTTGGAGGTCTGGACTTCAGAAGGTCCAGATCATGATGGAGGAGCCCTCTTAATGGGATCAGTCATTGGTGGTTAAGCCAACAGTCTGTAGTATTCCTTATAGCAGCCTGAACTAGGACAAGCAACTCTCTATTTGTTGAGGCATCACATCCTTATGACTTCTTTATTTTATGTTGCTAAGTGTTCTATCCATTTTTAACATACTTTTAACTTGTCACTTTCTTATTTACTTTATGTTTGCTACATTGTAGAAGAGAAGTGTATTTTGATACCACTGGTATCAATATTGTTAAATACTGAAAATGAATATGCCATTAACAATTTTAAGTGTGTAATAACTAAGTAACCAGCATTTAAAATAGCATATTTTGCAAAACATTTTGATGGAATGTTGTATAGATGTATAAGTGTTTCGATATTTGAGGATTTTTGTTGTGATTTAAGGTGAGCTAGGAATGTGTTATTTTTCCCACTTGAAGTAATGGAACATAGGCTCCTGTTATCCCAAAATCCACTAACGTGTTTATGTAAATGTTTTATTCTCAGATAATGCAGAGTTTTTATACCACTACTCTTACTACAGTTAGTAAAACTGCTAGTACTAGTAAAACTATTACTATTCCTCTGCTCCTTTTCCTAATCTTTTTCTTATTACCTTATTTTCTTATTAGAAAAACTATTACTATACAACTTGAAGCAGGTAACGTCTCCTCTGGAGACAATTAGAAATTAACAGTGGTTGGTACAGAGGTAAAATATTATATATATTTGTACATTTTGGATAAACTTGCATATAGAATTTGACATAAATTTTATTTCCTAACTGGATGCAAAACTTCTTTTTAAAATTACTCTGTTTTTCAAGAACATTAATGCGTAGCAAAGTTTCCTTAAGTAAATGTGAAACCACATGATTTCTTTACGCCCCCAAATATACCCTCTCATTTGCTAGGATATTGACACATCAAAATGGGGAAATAATACAAAAGTTTATCAACTTTAGTTCCCTAAAACCTTTCTTAAAAGATATGTGGGTCCTAATGAAATGCTTCTGTGGTAGCTCAGATGGTAAAGAATCTGCCTGCAATGCAGGAGACCCAGCCTCGATTCCTGGGTCAGGAAAATCTCCTGGAGAAGGGAGTGGCAACCCACTCCAGTATTCTTGCCTGTCCTCTGTGGACAGAGGAGGCTGGCATGCTGCAGTCCATGGGGTCACAAAGAGTAGGACATAACTGAATGATTAACAGTTCCACGTTCACTGAAATACTTCTAGTTACTGAAAAATATATATTTGTGTCTCCTTATCTGCTTTTTCCCACTTTCTTTAGCAATGTCTTTTAACCATATTGAGGAGTGTGTGCTTGTGTGAGCAAGAGAGGAAAAAAACTAAGTCATTTTTCCTTGGTACATGAATAATGTAGGAGTCACTTTCCTGTTGGCCTTTGTCCTGGGTTTTAGGCCAAGATCATGGAAGGGCAGGAGACTATTGGGTCTCTAGTTGTTACACCTCATCCTTAGCTCAGCATATAGAAATACTGAAGCAAAGAGGCAAGACTCACATGGTTAAGGGTCTTAGGTGGGCAGTAGTAACCTCTCTATTCCTTTATTCTGTTCTGATCGATGGCAAGCAGCTTGACGTCTTTTCTAATGTAGGAATAAGTTTTTTTAAGGAGTGTAGTTTTATTAATCTATGAAGACTATGTCATTGCTTTTAAATGCAAGAAAAACACAAAAAGACTTTTTCTTCATTTATTTCTTAAAATAAATGTATAAAATGTGTGACTTAATATAGTATACCTTACTGAGATGAATGGTTTGTAAAGAGAAGGACAAAGGCAATTTTCAAAGATAACTTTTTTCCTGGGTGAAATGTTCCTAAAGGCTGTGTGTATTGTGTCACATGAATGCAGAAACATTATTCCCTATTGAAATGTACAGCATTAGTAATAACCTTAAAATTATCTACAAACCTCAGTGATACTGAAGCTGCTATATTTTTATCATAAAACAGCAAGCCTCTTTGTAATGACTTTTCTCTAACCATTGTCTATCAAGAACTGTGTTTGTTTTCTGAAAGAGTGAGCATCCCTGCAAAGAATAGTTTATTACTTTGCCTCAAGAAAAATCAATTAAGAATTTTGTCTAAAGCTTTATCAAATGCAGCCGAATTTATACACTCCTGGAGAAAACTGAGCACTCAAGAATTGATGCTTTTGAACTGTGGTGTTGAAGAAGCCTCTTGAGAGTCTCTTGGACTGCAAGGAGATCCCACCAGTCCATCCTAAAGGAAATCAGTCCTGCATATTGATTAGAAGGACTGATGCTGAAGCTCAAATTCCAATACTTTGGCTACCTAATGCGAAGAACTGACCGTTTGGAAAAGACTCTGATGCTGGGAAAGATTGAAGGCAGGAGGAGAAGGGGATGACAGAGGGTGAGATGGTTGCATGGCATCACCGACTTGATGGACATGAGTTTGAGCAAGCTCTGGGAGTTGGTGACGGACAGGGAGGCCTGGTGTGCTGCAGTCTTTGGGATGGCAAGGGGTCAGACATGACTGAGCGACTGAACTGGCTGAAGAGTGTATGCATGTCAGGCTTGGTCCTGGGGCATGGTGTGATAGGCATCCCATACTACCTGGGCATGAAATGTAACAGTTGTTGTTGTTGTGTAATCGCACAGTCATGTCTGACTCTTTTGCGACCCCATGGACTGTAGTTCTCCAGGCCCCTTGGTCTGTAGGATTTCCCAGGCAAGAAGGCTGGAGTGGGTTGCCTTTTCCTTCTCCAGGGGTCTTCCTGACCCAGGGATCGAACCTATGTCTCCTGCATTGGCAAGCGGATTCCTGGGGGCTCTTGCCAAGTGCACAAGGTTCCCTCGTGCAGGCTTTATGAAGGGGACATATGGATCCCATATGGCAGAAACATACGCAGACCCTCCTGAGAAACACAGGATTTGACTGTGAGCTTAGGAACAGTTAGTATCTCAGGATAGAGCAGAAAGCTTATGAGCAGCACTTAGGGGTGTAAGGAATAACACACATCCATGGTTTTGCCAGAATGAACTTCTAGAAGAAAATACTTGATGTACTTTGGATATCCTGTGCCCTTTCTTAATAATACACAGTTTTGTAAATGCTGCCTCCTCTGTCTGCACTTTTAACCTGGCATGTTTCCGAACTTGACTTAGATATCACCTCTTGTTGGGAAGTCTCCATAACTTGTCTTTTATTTTACAAATTTTACTTTTTCATAGAAGACAATGTTGTCCAAAAGGCATAGAATCCGAGGTCATACAAAGTGGATCCAGAGCTGCCTTTTCACGTGCATCTCCCCGCTACTCACTGTCTACAGCAACGAGCTCTCTCCCTGTCACTTAGAGCAGGCTAGCTTCACTGTTGTCCCTGTCCTGTGTGGCCCTGTTTGCTTGATCTGTTTTTCTTGGGTGGCACAGTTCTTGATCTAGAAAAATACTTATAATAATGGTCAATAGAATCTGTTGATCTCAAAGAATTCTTTTGAGAAGCTGGAGTTGATATCTGAAAGTTCCTATATAATGCAGTTAGACTGACATGCATTTGAAGGATGGTTTGGTCTCTTCTTGATTCAGAAATTTTGTGAAGTTTTAAATATATATTTATATAGGTTAGATGCATGTGCAAATATAGGTTACAATATAAATTGGTAGATTCTATTGTTCCTCCAATCATCTTGATGACTCTTCTAATTCTACTTAAGAATTTAGCTCTTTGGCAGTAGTGGTAAAGAATCTGCCTGCTAATGCAGGAGACATAGGAGACATGGGTTTGATCCCTGGGTTGGGAAGGAGAAGGAAATGGAAACTCACTTATACTCTTACCTGGAGAATCCCATAGACAGAGGAGACTGGTGGGCTACAGTCCATGGGGTCACAAACAGTTGGACAGGACTAAGCAACTGAGCATACACATATGGAAATAACACAGTACCAAATCTGCATTACCTTTGTGTATTAAAAAATGATTTTAATCTAAGAGAAAACCAAAGTTGAAAGGAAAATATCTTAGTCAAACCAGTGTATTTCTTGGTATCATTGGAACCAAATTTAGTCCAGTTCAGTCACTCAGTCATGTTCAACTCTTTGCAACACCATGGACTGCAGCACGCCAGGCTTCCCTGTCCATCACCAACTCCCAGAGCTTGCTCAAACTCATGTCCATCAAGTCAGTGATGCCATCCAGCAACCTTATCTTCTTTTGTTCCCTTCTCCTCCTGCCCTCAATCTTTCCCAGCATCAAGGTCTTTTCCAATGAGTCACTTCTTCGCATCAGGTGGCCAAAGCATTGGAGTTTCAGCTTCAGTATCAGTCCTTTCAATGAACATTCAGAACTGATTTCCTTTAGGACTGACTGGTTGGATCTCCTTGCAGTCCAAGGGGCTCTCAAGAATCTTCTTCAACACCACAGTTCAAAAGCATCACTTCTTCAGTGCTCAGCTTTCTTTATGGTTCAACTCTCACATCCATACATGATTACTGGAAAAACCATAGCTTTGACTAGATGGACCTTTGTTGGAAAAGTAATGTCTCTGCTTTTTAATATACTGTCTAGGTGGGTCATAGCTTTCCTTCCAAGGAGCAAGCATCTTTTAATTTCATGGCAGTTATTTAACTGAAATAAAGCTTTGTAATTTATGAAATATAATTAGTTTTTTTATATTTAGCCTATTTGTCATATGAGACGTAAGGGCCTAAGCTGTAACTTTTCTTCCTATTTTAGTTTTTTTCTTTTTGTGTAGTGTTATTTTTAATATTTTCCTTTAAACTAGATGTGTGAGAGAGGAGTCATAGCCAGGCATTTTTGAATAAATTTATGAACTAAACAGACGTGCCTTTGCACACACAGAGCTTATAATATAGTGGAATACATAAAGGAGAAAACAAATGTATCAAGAATAAATTACTCTGTGATTCAATAATAGTGAGATATGCCTCTTTATTCTGGAATGTAAAAAAATCAGAACTTAACTACTTGCCATCTCTCTCTGTTTCTCTCACTGTATTGTACAAGAACCCTGAGGTCATTCATTAAATTATGATTCCAGAGTCCTCGTCCTTGTTTATGGTGAGTAAGAAATACTGAGAACAAATTCCTTATCTTCTGTTGATACTAATAATACAGAAGAGATGGTCCTCTCTGGTGAACACTCTTCCACTGCTATGACCAAGGCTCTGGCATGAAGCCAGGATTAGCCACTGGACTCTTCATGGGAGTGGAGTTCCCATTTCTGCTGCTGTGAAACCTATATTTCCCCCTCCTTTTCCACCACCTCCTTTTCCATATGTTAACCTCAAAGATCAACGGTTCTATTTTTTTCTCCCTGCTGGGTGGACTCTGTTGTATTTCTTATGAAGGACCATCACTTCCACCCCACCCCCGCTCCCTGCCACGCAGTGCCATGGTGGGATTGCCTTGATTGGGGTGACAGAAACACCTGGAAAGACCTGCAGACTACTCCCTGTAGCAGGAAGCCCTAATCTCAAGAATGCAAAGGGGAAAACTGTATTTTCACTCTTTTTGTTATTGAATCTTCTCCTGTAAAGTGACAAAGCATAGGGTCATTTCTGCACTGCATTAATGGGCAATTAAAATAGTCCAAGGTGTCACGGAACTCACAGAAATCCACTTATCACTAGGGGTTTCAGAGAACTTGGCTGTTTGGAAATCAAATCTTTATTTGAGAATTGAAAGATGAGTAGTTGCTTCCAAAGTAGATTAAGAAATGAGTAGTGGACACATTTAATGACCTGATGTGTAGTGTGAGGTAGAAAAGAAGTGAAATGAATATATTAATCTTGTTTTGTCTACTGTACAGGTACTTGTAAGACTTTAACATGTTTAAAATCTGAAGATTGATGAAGAGGTGTAGAACATTATGTATGAAACAGGATTGCTTTTCTTTATCTAGCATGCAGAAAGAGCTGCATTCTAGCATTGCAGCCCTAGCATTATCTAGAATTTATCTAGCAATATCTATCTAGAATTATCTAGCATTCTGAGAGCTAGGAGGGGAATCATACAACTGAGATTTGCAAACTCCTCGTGGCTGGCTGGAGAGGATGCTTAGGTTCCCACCAACACTTTGATGAGGAAGGTGTTTTTCCTTGTGCTGTGTTTTACTGAAACAGGGAATTTATTGCTAAAACGGTGCCTTCCTAGACCATCTTTTACCAATACTTTGGTGATAGGACATGGTCTTTTCTTAGGCTGATGGTCCCCATTTACCATCTTCTTCAGCACCCAGCCCAGGATATATAAAAGGCTAAAAAAAACTCAAAATTCACTGTCTTGCTGTAACCCAGGTTCTGGAGGTACATAGCAAGTCTGGCTTCTCACCACCTTTTAGAGTTTTTATGTCACGTTCAGAGTTTTCAGCTGCACCAGGTGGGAAGGAAAGGGGAAAAATGTGTGTGCTCCATCTTGCGTGGGCCAAAATATCCCTTCTAAATTTCACATCTGCATTAAGGAAAACACATCTTATTTATCTTATTTGTTGACATCTTATGATAGCTCACTGTAACTCCGCTAAATTGTAATCAGCTCTACTCTGGGTACTGCATGACTGTCCTAGCTATTTCTAGGATATTGCCCTTGTTCTTTCTCAAGCCTGGACATTTGTTCCCATTGCTGGAAGCATGAAAGGGTTAGGAGACTGAAAACAACTGCAGGAAATGTGCACTTATCTTTTTCTGATATTTTCACTGTCAATCAGGAGCTCTAGGGGAAAACCTCATGAGGGAAATTTATTTGATTTTTTTTTTATCATACTGTAATACTGGAGATAAAAAAAAACACTTAATCTGAGCAATGGTATGAAATCACTTCTTTAAACTTTTAATGTGTATTTCTTTCAGGTAGCATTTTCATGGATTATTCTCTAAGGTTTACTGCTATAGAGAAATGTCTTGTGTGAATAAAAGGAAAAAACAACTCATATATAGATATACTGGTAAATGTTGAATGAAACTATACCAGCCATGTTTCCTTTCCATTTTGAAGATCGTACCCATGGGTTTTATTGGTTTTAAAATTCTTCCTTATGACTGTATAGGTTAGCTCATTTTTGTGCTTTCTTTCCCTGCAGAAGAAATAAAATCATGTGTCTCTACATTAAATTTTTGTACTGTTCTCTGGTAAGCTGGTTTCATAATTCAGCAGAGAAAAGACTTCTCAGTTTATCATTTATAATGTCTAAATTTTTATAGTTTCATCTGTTTTGAAATGTTTCTATGTATAATTCACTATGGGTAATTTGAAGTACATATTCTGTGAGTAGAACAAACTATGTTTCTGTTCTAAAGATGTCATTTAAAATAAAAAGGTTCTTCTTTTTATTTTAATCAGATTGCTTTTTCACATCGTCTACATCATTTTGTAACAAAGAGTCACAAATGACAGGAACACTGTTTATTACCACAATATACAAGGACAAAAAACACTGAATATGATTTTTCCATCTAACTCTTTTACTGTCTTTCTGGGATTAAAAAAAAAAATTTCTTATGGAGTAAAAGTCACATTTTTATGTTTGACTCAGAAGGCTTTAATGAGCCTTCTGCTTTTAATAAAATTTTCTAAAGATCATTTGTAACATTTATCTTAAAACAATTTAACTCAATCAATGTTTAATATTTAAATATTAATCTGGATTTATCTTTGAAGGTAAATAATATACTTTATTATAGTTACATAATACTGGAAGACATAAAGTCTTTACTTGCATTACTTACATTATACAATTTTGAGATAAACTCATGAAGTTGAACTTAAGCTTGCCTAAATGCAGTGGTTCTCAATGAGAAGGGGCAGGGGGTGGTAATCTCTTCTCAAGGACATTTGGCAATTGTGTTGGGTATCTTCCCAACCCAGGGATCGAACCTGCATCTCCTGTGTGTCCTGCATTGCAGGCAGATTCCTTACCCACTGAACGACCTGGGAAGACTGACTCATTGCTAGCAGTCAGAAAATACTAGCTATTGTCATTTCTATTGCTACTCTAAGGGCACTTTTTGTCAAGAGTTAAAAGTGCTTCTATTGAGACAACTTGAAACTGTTGAAACAACAACTTGAAATTGTTGGCTCAAAGGCCTCCATACATGGGGCTGAAGTGAAAGTCTAAAGGGTTTATTATATATGTACAGAATTTAAACTATCCATTGTGTTAAAAAGCCTTTGAAGCCTAGGGGATGGATGGTGTTGAAGTGTAGAATTCTAAATTTTTACTGATTCTACCAACATGCTCATTATATCACGTGTTTCACTATGAATGTGTTCTATTCATAAAATCATTCTACTATATTTTTGTTGTTGTTCATTGTTCAATTGCTCAGTCGTGTCTGAATTTTTGCAACCCCTTGAACTGCAGCACACAAGGCTTCCCTGTCCTTCATTATCTCCCAGAGTTTGCTCAAACTCATGTCCACTGGGTCGATGATGCCATCCAACCATCTCATCCTTTGTCATCCCCTTCTCATCTTACCAGCAATCTTTCCCAGCATTAGGGTCTTTTCCAACCAGTCAGTTCTTCGCATCAGGTGGCCAAAGTATTGGAGCTTCAGCTTCAGCTTCAGTCCTTCCAATGAACATTCAGGATTCATTTCTTTTAGGATAGATTGGTTTGATCTCCTTGCTTTCCAAGGGACTCTGAAGAGTTCTCCAGCACCACAGTTTGAAAGCATCAATTCTTTGGCACTCAGCTTTCCTTATGGTCCAACTCTCAAATCCATACATGACTAATGAAAAAACCATACCTTTGACTATATGGACCTTTGTCAACAAAATGATGTCTCTGCTTTTTCAATTCAGTTCAGTCACTCAGTCGTGTCTGACTCTTTGTGACCCCATGAACCACAGCACGTCAGGCCTCCCTGTCCATCACCAACCACCAGAGTCCACCCAAATCCATGTCCATTGAGTTGGTGATGCCATCCAACCATCTTATCCTCTGTTGTCTCCTTCTCCTCCTGCCCTCAATCTTTTTCAGCATCAGAGTCTTTTCAAATGAGTCAGCTCTTCGTATCAGGTGGCCAAAGTATTGGAGTTGCAGCTTTAGCATCAGTCCTTCCAATGAACACCCAGGACTGATCTCCTTTAGAATGGACTGGTTGGATCTCCTTGCAGTCCAAGGGACTCTCAAGAGTCTTCTCCAACACCACAGTTCAAAAGCATCAATTCTTCTGTGCTCAGCTTTCTTCACAGTCCAACTCTCACATCCATACATGACTAATGGAAAAACCATAGCCTTGACTAGATGGACCTTTGTTGGCAAAGTAATGTCTCTGCTTTTGAATATGCTGTCTAGGTTGGTCATAACATTCCTTCCAAGGAGTAAGTGTCTTTTAATTTCATGGCTGCAGTCACCATCTGCAGTGATTTTGGAGCCCAGAAAAATAAAGTCAGCCACTGTTTCCTTATCTATTTAGCATGAAGTGATGGGCCCAGATGCCATGATCTTAGTTTTCTGAATGTTGAGCGTAAGCCAACTTTTTCACTCTCCTCTTTCACTTCATCAAGGAACTTTAGTTCCTCTTTGCTTTCTGCCATTAGGGTGGTGTCATCTGCATATCTGAGGTTATTGATATTTTTCCTGGCAATCTTGATTCCTGCTTGTGCTTCATCCAGACCAACACTTTACATAATGCCTGCTGCATATAAATTAAATAAGCAGAGGGACAATATACAGCTTTGACATACTCCTTTCCCAGTTTTGAACCAGTCCGTCATTCCATGTCTGGTTCTAACTATTGCTTCTTGACCTGCATACAGATTTCTCAGGAGGCAGGTCAGGTGGTCTGATATCCCCATCTCTTGAAGAATTTTCCACAGTTTGTTGTGATCCACACAGTCAAATGCTTTAGCATAGTCAATAAAGCAAAAGTAGGTGTTTTTCTGGAATTCCCTTGCTTTTTCTATGATCCAATGGATGTTGGCAATTTGACCTCTGGCCATCTGCCTTTTGTAAATCCAGCTTATACATCTGGAAGTTCTTGTTTCTTGTACTGTTGAAGGATTTTGAGCATGATCTTGCTATCATGTGAAATGAATGTAATTGCCTGTATTTTTAGGCAACAGTTTCACTGCCTGTCTTTTGGCTTCTTAGATTTTATTTAAACTTCTTTTAATGCTATAGCATTACAAATAGAATGCTTACCTCCATTGTTGAGTAACTAACTCTCTTTCCTGACTCTAGAGAATTTGGGCTCTATTTCATACACTTATGACAGGAGAGTCTCACTTATCACAATCAGGAGTTTGTGTTTTGTGATTGGCATCAGGTTCCTCTCTGAACAGGAAGCTCTATCATCATAGTGACTTTATGTATTTTCAATACTGATTTCCAGTGTCAAGCCCAAGCCCAAGACACATGGTAGATGGTAAGTGAATGAAAAAATTGATACCACTTCATCCTATATATATCTTTGCATCTCAGAAAATCTTTTTCTATATGGTTTAGATTAGATTCTGCCGATAAGATACACTTATGGTGAACTCAGCAGAAACAGAAGAAGGTGTAATTTGAGGCAGCAGAATCTGTGTTGCTCTAGGCAGTTAAGGCAGCCATCAGAGCCCAGCCTGACCTTTGCTCTCAAGCCCTCCAGTGGCTCTAAAAGGCTACAATTCTGATGCAAAATTCCTTTTTACAGGAAATATCCACACTGGCTTCTGTTTTCCTGTTATAATGCTAACTTACAATTAGTTTAGAGGATCTCCATTTTGCTAAAGAAGAACAGTGCATATACACAATGTTAAAAGGAGTAGAAAGACTTAAAATTCAGATTATTGTCTTGTCTAATATTTTCAGAGCCATGCACAGAGCTGTCCAAACTCCATAAGCAGTTTGGTTTGATTAAGGATCAATTATCTGTGTTTCAGGGCTTCCCAGGTGGTGCTGGTGGTAAAGAACATGCCTGCCAATGCAAGAGAGTCAGAAGACTTGGGTTCAGTCCTTGGGTGGGGAAGATCAATTGGAGGAGGGGATGACAGCCCATTCCAGTATGCCTGGAGAATCCCATGGACAGAGGAGCCTGGCGGGCTGTGGTCCATAGGGTCGCAAAGACTCGGACATAACTGAAGTGACTTAGCACTCACGCACTAAACCATGTTTCACTTCCTTTTAGATACTGAGTTATTGGTGATATTACTACAGTAATTGATATTATATTTTATTAGTTTATTAAAACATGATGATACACACAGTTTTGAAATTTAGAATAGTTTTTGTGGGAAAATGTGATATAGATATTTTCCTCCACAGTAACATCTTTTTTCACTATTCTCACATTCAAATCCATTCAGACAGCGTGATGGTTTAAAGGTAAAAGAATGAAGAGAAATCAGTCATTTTGTCCTAAAATATTGAATTGTGTTTCTATCCTTGTTTCCGTGTTTGGTGGTATAAATGTGCTAGTGATTCAGATCTGAATAGTTAGTCTCTTGAAGTCCTTTTGCATGGATTCACTTACAGTCATCTAATATTATGAAAGTGAAAGAGGAGAGTGAAAAAGATGGCTTAAGCTCAACATTCAGAAAACTAAGATCATGGCATCTGGTCCCATCACTTCATGGGAAATAGATGGGAAAACAGTGGAAACAGTGTCAGACTTTATTTTTGTGGGCTCCAAAATCACTGCAGATGGTGATTGCAGCCATGAAATTTAAAGACGCTTACTCCTTGGAAGGAAAGTTATGACCAACCTAGATAGCGTATTCAAAAGCCGAGACATTACTTTGCCAACAAAGGTCCATCTAGTCAAGGCTATGGTTTTTCCATTAGTCATTTATGGATGTGAGAGTTGGACTGTGAAGAAAGCTGAGCGCCGAAGAATTGATGCTTTTGAACTGTGGTGTTGGAGAAGACTCTTGAGAGTCCCCTGGACTGCAAGGAGATACAACTAGTCCATTCTAAAGGAGATCAGTCCTGGGTGTTCTTTGGAAGGACTGATGCTAAAGCTGAAACTCCAGTACTTTGGCCACCTCATGCGAAGAGTTGACTCATTGGAAAAGACTGATGCTGTGAGGGATTGGATGCAGGAGGAGAAGGGGACGATAGAGGATGAGATGGCTGGATGGCATCACCAACTCGATGGACGTGAGTCTGAGTGAACTCCGGGAGTTGGTGATGGACAGGGAGGCCTGGTGTGCTACAGTTCATGGGGTTGCAAAGAGTCGGACACGACTGAGCAACTGAACTGAACTGAATATTAGCAATGTTAGTTTTGGTTTTAAGACTATCATTTGTGACTGCTGTTCCTGTTTGCTACAAATCTATCACAGACAATGCAGACAATGCTTCAAAAAGCTCCAGTCATTCATTCTGAAAGACGATTGATTTAGAAAGAATAAAACGGGACTATCGTGTTTTTGCATGCGTGTAACTTTTTCAAATCTAGCAGAAGTCACTGCATTCCTTCCTTCTGAATCTCGTGCCTGTACTTGGTAACATGGTTGTGTGCTTATCGCTTTTACAAGATGCATCCTCTTAAATGGAGATACCAGAAGGGCACCATGCTTCACTGTGGACATGACAGTTGTACAGTCCTTTATGAACGTGTGTGCAAGTGCAAGACGGTGTTAATGTATAACTACACAAGGAATTCGTTGATTCTAATTCAGATTATATTCTGATAAGTATCACGAGGGCAGTTAGAGTCTGATGACACTGGGTATCTGTGAGCCCTAATTTGGTCTCTGAGTCCAGAATGGCTGGCTGCCCAAAGAGCTGACATTAAGCTGAGTCCTGAGATGAGTAAGCATAGCCAAGTGAGATTTGGGGAGAAAGATCATTGCAAGCAAATCTAAAAGTCTGTGCAAACATGACAGAGTCAAAGAGAAAGCTGTTAGTCATGCTCTGCTTTGAGATGGGCTCTATACAGAACAACAGAAAAATACACAAGGAAAAAAAGATACTGCCTTCAAATAATACGTAGTGGGATTATTTCAATAAATAGATGGAAGGTTTTATTTTACTAACGGTTTTGATATGTATTATATCAAGACATTTGAACCCAATCATTTGATGATGTATTCAGAAGTCAATGCATTAGCCTCATTTTAGAAATACATGTGTTGAGCTTCTCTAAGGGAGAATGATTGAGTTCCTGAAAAATCATGGGATGTGTAACTTCCCATAAATAAGTATTTGGAAGCTAACTCTGCAAGACATTTATGCTTTTTCTGGTATAGCACACATAAAGTTTACATGTACGTATCAGTATAAAACATGGGAATAGGAAATATTTAATCAACCTGTGAAAGAAGTCTTCTCTAACTTTTCCTTCCTTTGTTGTTTGGCCTAAAGGCTCCAAAACCACACTTGCTCATTCAAAACCAGCACTATCTTAAGACCAATTATGAATACTGGATGATGGGGGTTATAATTAGAGGCTAAAAGACTGAAAACATTCCCTGAGAAGAAAGAATTTTTAAAAAAAAACTTTATTGGTGTATAGTTGATTGCAATGTTGTTTTAGTGTCAGGTATATGTCTAAGTCGGAGAAGGCAATGGCACCCAAAACTCCAGTACTCTTGCCTGGAAAATCTCATGGATGGAGGAGCCAGGTGGGCTGCAGTCCATGGGATCGCTAAGAGTCGGACACGACTGAGCGACTTCACTTTCACTTTTCACTTTCATGCACTGGAGAAGGAAATGGCAACCCACTCCAGTGTTCTTGCCTGGAGAATCCCAGGGACGGGGCAGCCTGGTGGGCTGCCGTCTATGGGGCTGCACAGAGTCGGACACGACTGAAGTGACTTAGCAGTAGCATATGTCTAAGTGATTAGTTATACATACACCCATTCTTTTTCAGATTCTTTTCCCATATAGGTTATTACAGAATATTGAGCAGAATATCGAGAATATTGCTGTGCTCTACCGCAAGTCCTTGTTGATTATCTATTTTATATGTAGTGGCATGTGTATGTTAATTCCAAGCTCCTAATTTATCCCTCCCCTCAACACTTCCCCTATGGTAACCATAAGTTTGTTTTCAAGATTTGTGAGTCTCTTTCCATTTTGTAAGTAAGTTCATTTATGTCATTTTTTAAAAATTAAATTCCACCTGTGAGTGATATCATATGGTATATGTCTTTCTCTGTCTGACTTACTTCACTTAGTATCATCATCTTTTCTTTTATATCAGGCCTTTCCTCTGATGCCTTGCTGTGATTCCTGGGATAAGCTGCGTACTTGATCAAGGGAGATTTACAGTGAAAGAAACAGGGGCATGAAAAGTGACATTGCCACCTAAGCTTACAGAGATCTGTGTCTGTACAGCTAAGGAAGTAATCTCACAGTGAAACCAGAAAGATGGATTTTTACATATGGTTCAAAATATTTAGCTTAGCTATTGGAAAATATATATTTTAATCTAAAAGACAAGAATGTTTCTGTCAGATTCAATAGCCAAAATGGTATTTATCGAATAAATGGGATTTTATTAGATTGTAAAGTGAGGAGCCTAAGAGAGAAGTTTAAAATGTTAATCCACTTTTTCACTGGATTAGAAATAAAATGTTCTTATCCACACCTGTAATAAGCGCATGTCTAGAAACTTTCATAGTGGTCCCTACTGGTCCATAATCTATACAGTCAGAAGTTAATGTCTGGAAGTATAGCATTTTATCAGGGAATGGAGAAAAAGGTAAATCATGAAACATGAATAATAAAGAGCTTTTCCCCACCACCAGAAAATTTATGTTCAAGACTAAATTAGTTTCTCATAAATTATGCACAACCTGTTATGAAATGTGGTTCAATCTACTGCCAGTTTTGTTTCTAGTGCAAATTCTACAGCATCTTTGAAAATGTATTCATTTTTATGAAAATTTGGAAAAGATAACATCACTGGTTTTTGCTCAAGAAGTTTGTTAGCATAGTAACTAAAGCAATGTGGAAATTAAATCAGGGCTGTTTATGTGGTCTGTGCTCATTTACTCAGTTGTGTCCGACTCTTTGTGACCCCATGGACTGTAGCCCACACAGCTCCAATGTCTGTGGAATTTTCCAGGCAAAAAATACTGGAGCAGGTTATCAATTCCTCCTCCTCCTTTTTATGTTACCTTTAAATGTTTGTTCCGGGTATATCTGAGGTTCAGAAATGTCAGAAACAGTCAGTGTTGGTTGCCTGAACTTTAACAACAGACAGGGATGATGATCAGAGGCAGAGGTGGAGAGAGAAGTCAGTAACGTAGAGTGAGACAGAAATCTATAGACCCCATGGTCATGGCCTTGTGTTTTCTCAACTTGAAAAATACTCATCAAACAAAACATGCATGCTGTTTTATAGTTTGTGAATTTGAATTTTTATAGTCTGTGAATGTGAATTTGATTGAGACATAGCACATGCCTGAATCTTTATAATGTTTTCATCCTATTAGCAAATTTGGAAAGGACCAGCTTACGGTCAAATGCGCATTCTCATATATTACGCTTAGAAAAGTATTACAAATTGGTACAACCTTTCTGATGTGCAGTTTAAGACAATGTAATACCAGTCCATAAAATATTTATAAGTTAATCCAGGACTTTTATTTTTAAGATAAAAAATTTTAATATCATTTGCATATGCTGTTGCTGCTGCTAAGTTGCTTCAGTCGTGTCCAACTCTGTGCGACCCCACAGACGGCAGCCCTCCAGGCTCCCCCATCCCTGGGATTCTCCAGGCAAGAATACTGGAGTGGGTTGCCATTTCTTTCTCCAATGCATGAAAGTGTAAAGGAAGTAGCTCAGTCATGTCCGACTCTTCACGACCCCATGGACTGCAGCCCACCAGGCTCCTCCATCCATGGGATTCTCCAGGCAGGAATACTGGAGTCGGGTTCCATTTCCTTCTCCGTCATTTACACATATACATATATATATATATATATATATATATGTATACAAGGACATAATGTATATATACTCACATAATTAAGGGGAAACTAACCATACCAGTTATAAAACATATGTATTAAAAAAAAAAAGCTATGATGTTCAACAGAGGAGAATTAAATTAATTATAATAAACACATATTATAGAACACTATGCAACTGTTCAAAATAGTGGTCTTAATATTTATAGAAACTGGAAAATGTTAAAGTTTTAGATTTTAAAAGTGGTCAAAAACATTGAAAATAAATATTTAAAAAAATATAAACACAATCAGCATTCTACTGATTGCCACTGAATGATAAAATGTCAGATTTTTTTCTGTTTTTCTTTTAATATTCTTATATTTTCTCCAGTAAACAGTTATGTTTTAATAATTATAATTTTAAAAAGATTAAAATACACATTAGATTTACACTGAGGATCTAAAGAGCATGTTTTCTTTAAATATTGTATCTAAAATTATGCAAAATGTGGAGTTTGAGTAAGATGGGACTTGCTTTACCTGGCTAGAGTGCTCTTTATTCTTTTTAGTATCTTGGTACTTTTGGTTAAATGTATCAAAGCACAAATTATTTCAGGACTTTTCTTTTACAACGAATGAAACATTTACAGCCACAGAATGTGATGATTTTGCTAAGGTCTTTAGACTTTGATTTCCTTTTTTGTACCTGCCCTGAGCTTCATATTAGTAAGTGGAGAGAGGGAAGAAAAAGAAAAAAAGATTTCATTCTAGGAGGAAAAAAGAAATTCTCCTGGTGAAGGCAAGGCCATTTACTCTAGTGGTTGAACACAATTTTGCAAAGTCTTTTTTGTTCCTGGAAAGGGTTTTATTTATTTTTGAAAAACTAATGTGGCAATTTAGAATCCACAGAGGTTTGCGGTCTCGGTTCAGCAGTGGACAGTTTGACGAGGTCTCTGGTGCTCCGTTCGGCGTGGAAATTACGTGCTACTTCAAGAGAGGTGAGAGCTCCAGCCATCATTCGATAAAGTAGCAAATGACTTGAAATTACCCACATTTTTTCCCCTGCAGATGGAACAGATTTGGACATTTTTAGATAAGGGACTGCTGAGTGGAGGAGGAGCGGCATTTTATACTCAACTGAGTCAGAATCACTGACCTCCTTAGAGCTACTGTTCATGATTAATCATAGTAATTCTGAAAGTGGCATTTCTTTTCATGTTAGAATGGCTTTCTCAAACTTACTCAAGCATAAGAAATATTTGTTAAAAATATGGATTCTTAGGACTCTTCCTTTGAAAATCTTATTTAGTAAGTTAATGCGTTGAGACCCTGAATCTGTTTTTAAATATTATCCGTGTGATTATTTTTTAAAAAATAATTCTGTATTGAAATATAGTTGGTATACAACCTTGCGTTAGTTTGGCACCTGATTTGGCATTTACATATATTATGACTGTCTCATTAGTGTCACAGTGGTTTTGGACCTCACCAGATCACATCCTGACAATTATTTCTTATGGCAGCGTTTTAATACAAGTCATTATTCAAAATGACTTTTTGGTAAGAGGTGCATTATCTCTTTATATTGCTCCTTTTCATCTCAATGTGGTCTAGTAGATGTGCATTTTGATATAAAGATATTTTGCATAAAAATTAAGGCTAATCAATACCACATGGACACACACACGTCACACTAGATGCTCACAGTTAATGATGATTATTGAGTCCAGGTGCCAGTACTATGCCAATACTCCGATCCACGGTCTTAGTACATGACTCATAGGGTGAAGGTTACAGGGTAGATTATGACCACCTCCAAGGTAAAAAGTAATTTTAGGACAAAATATGAGTGGTTTCCTTGAAAATGAAAAGAAAAAAAATGTATTTGTTGACCCATGTTTTCCTTGTCTTAGATATTTTGGGAAAAATGGATTGCTTCCCCAAGCCTTCCAAATTCTGTACCCCTCAAATCTGCAAAATGCAATGACATTCTACTTCCACACCTGTGCTCATGTCACAGTTGCTTAGGGTAATTCAGCGACTCCTTTTTCAAGTTTTATGTAGTGTCGTCTACCGGACCAAGGCTCCTTTGAAGCAGTTTTGAAACATACTGTTTTAGTAGCATCAGGGTCTGGAAATCCAGGCTGTCATCTCCGTGAGTGAATGGAAACTTTATTCATTGCATCTGCTATTTACATGGACATATTCACATGTGCACATCACTGTTGCTAGGAGACTCCGAACTAGATCCTGCCACCAGCCAGGAGAGAAGCATAAATAAATGTCATCAGATCACCCCTGTTACCACAGCACGCTGTTTTCTCCATTGCTCATCTTACTGCAGCTGAATTACACTTCAAAACCCAAGCCTGCTGCAATTAGCCCAGGCTGTCGAATGTCTGCAAATATCTTAAACTAAAATGAAACACAGCATAGTTAGTCACTGAGAATTCCCCCTTCCATGCCTGGCTTTCTGATGTACATTCATACATGTTTCTTAAATCTAAGAATGTACAATCTCTTTTACTATATCTCTACTCTGTCTATTCCTATATCCAATGAGTATTCTCTTAGTCATATTGCTTAGAAACTATAGTTTTTCCAGAGCATTTTTTATTCATTCATTCAACACATTTTCATATAATTGTATTGATTGAACTGCTGAGTACTTATCAGGTTAGGCAATAAAAAGACCTGTCATGTATATTTTCCTGAGTAGGAAGAAGAGTGAGAAGCAGCCCTTAGTCTCTGTTTTCTTCTAATGTGTCCATGAAAACAATCTGCTTGCTTAGTGGAGTAAGAGAGAAGCTTTGTTCTGATCGGACAGTTTTCATTCTGTGCTGAAGCACAGCTCACAAGGTGTTACTATGATCTGGCAGCAGATTTCATGTTTTTCTTTTTTTTTTCCTTTCCTTTTCTTTCTCTTTTCTCTTGTTTTCTTTTCTTTTCTCTCCCTCTCTTTCCTTCCACTGGAAGAAAAGATTCCTTCTCACAGCTTTAAGATGGAGTCACAAGGAAATACCATATACATATGCAAATAGTATGTTTTCCGTCCCTTCTTCGTTTTCTTCCTTTTTTTCTCTTCTTTGGATTTTTATTACTTTTCCTGTACATCAGAGATGCACGACTGTATGACTTTGTTGTTGTTGTTGAGTCACTAAGTCGTTTCTGACTCTTTCGTGACCCCATGAACTGTAGTCCGCCAGGCTCCTCTGTCCATGAGATTTCCCAGGAAAGAGTACTGGAGTGGGTTGCCATTTCCTTCTCCAGGGAATCTTTCCAATCCAAGGATTGAACCCATGTCTCCTGCATTGGCAGGTGGATTATTTAACACTGAGCCACCAGGGAAGCCATTTTTAACTTTAGAAAACTAAAATAATAATAGTCAACTCAGTGTAGTGTATTCTGTTTTCTGGCCACAGTTACCATATATTGAAGTAGTATTTTCTGAATATTTATTATGTTCATACAGTGTAGACAGCATGCATGCATGTTAAGTTGCTTCAGTTCAGTTCAGTCGCTCAGTCGTGTCCGACTTTTTGAGACCCCATGAATTGCAGCACGCCAGGCCTCCCTGTCCATTACCAACTCCCGGAGTTCATCCAAACTCACGTCCATGGAGTCGGTGATGCCATCTAGCCATCTCATCCACTGTTCCCCGTCTCCTCCTGCCCCCAATCCCTCCCAGCATCAGAGTCTTTTCCAATGAGTCAACTCTTCGCATGAGGTGGCCAAAGTACTGGAGTTTCAGCTTTAGCATCATTCCTTCCAAAGAACATCCAGGACTGATCTCCTTTAGAATGGACTGGTTGGATCTCCTTTCAGTCCAAGGGACTCTCAAGAGTCTTCTCCAACACCACAGTTCAAAAGCATCAATTCTTCGGCACTCAGCTTTCTTCACAGTCCAACTCTCACATCCATACATGACTACTGGAAGAACCATAGCCTTGACTAGATGGACCTTTGTTAACAAAGTAATGTCTCTGCTTTTGAATATGCTATCTAGGTTGGTCATAACTTTCCTTCCAAGGAGTAAGCGTCTTTTAATTTCATGGCTGCAGCCACCATCTGCAGTAATTTTGGAGCCCAGAAAAATAAAGCCTGGCACTTTCCACTGTTTCCCCATCTATTTGCCCTGAAGTGATGGGACCAGATGCCATGATCTTAGTTTTCTGAATGGTGAGCTTTAAGTCAACTTTTTCACTCTCCTCTTTCACTTTCATCAAGAGGCTTTTTAGTTCCTCTTCACTTTCTGCCATAAGGGTGGTGTCATCTGCATATCTGAAGTTATTGATATTTCTCCCAGCAATCTTGATTCCAGCTTGTGCTTCTTCCAGCCCAGCATTTCTCATGATGTACTCTGCATCTAAGTTAAATAAGCAGGGTGACAATATACAGCCTAGACGTACTCCTTTTCCTATTTGGAACCAGTCTGTTGTTCCACGTCCAGTTCTAACTGTTGCTTCCTGACCTGCATATAGGTTTCTCAAGAGGCAGGTCAGGTGGTCTGGTATTCCCATCTCTTTCAGAATTTCCCACAGTTTATTGTGATCCACACAGTCAAAGGCTTTGGCATAGTCAATATAGCAGAATAGATGTTTTTCTGGAACTCTCTTGCTTTTTCGATGATCCAGCAGATGTTGGCAATTTGATCTCTGGTTCCTCTGCCTTTTCTAAAACCAGCTTGAACATCTGGAAGTTCACTGTTCACGTATTGCTGAAGCGTGGCTTGGAGAATTTTGAGCATTACTTTACTAATGTGTGAGATGCGTGCAATTGTGTGGTAGTTTGAGCATTCTTTGTCATTGCCTTTCTTTGGGATTGGAATGAAAACTGACCTTTTCCAGTCCTGTGGCCACTGCTGAGTTTTCCAAATTTGCTGGCATATTGAGTGCAGCACTTTCACAGCATCATCTTTCAGGATTTGAAAGAGCTCAACTGGAATTCCATCACCTCCACTAGCTTTGTTCGTAGTGATGCTTTCTAAGGCCCAGTTGACTTCACATTCCAGGATGTCTCGGTCTAGGTGAGTTATCACACCATCGTGATTATCTGGGTTGTGAAGATCTTTTTTATACAGTTCTTCTGTATATTCTTGCCGCCTCTTCTTAATATCTTCTGCTTCTCTTAGGTCCATACCATTCTTTCCTTTACGAGCCTATCTTTGCATGAAATGTTCGCTTGGTATCTCTAATTTTCTTGAAGAGATCTCTAGTTTTTCCCATTCCGTTGTTTTCCCCTATTTCTTTGCATTGATCACTGAGGAAGGCTTTCTTATCTCTTCTTGCTATTCTTTGGAACTCTGCATTCAGATACTTATATCTTTCCTTTTCTCCTTTCCTTTTCGCTTCTCTTCTTTTCCCAGACAGTCATTTTGCTTTTTTGCATTTCTTTTTCTTGGGGATGGTCTTGATCCCTGTCTCCTGTACAATGTTACGAATCTCAGTCCATAATTCATCAGGCACTCTATCTATTAGATCTAGTCCCTTAAATCTATTTCTCAGTCACTTCAGTTCAGTTCAGTCACTCATTTGTGTCCAACTCTTTTCAACCCCATGAATAACAGCATGACAGGCCTCCCTGTCCATCACCAACTCCCGGAGTTCACTCAGATTCATGTCCTTCTAGTCAGTGATGCCATCCAGCCATCTCATCCTCTGTCGTCCCCTTCTCCTCCTGCCCCCAATCCTTCCCAGCATCAGAGTCTTTTCCAATGAGTCAACTCTTCACATGAGATGGCCAGAGTACTGGAGTTTCAGCTTTAGCATCATTCCTTCCAAAGAAATCCCAGGGCTGATCTCCTTCAGAATGGACTGGTTGGATCTCCTTGCAGCCCAAGCCCTGTCAAGAGTCTTCTCTAACACCACAGTTCAAAAACATGAATTCATTTCTTCAGCGCTCAGCTTTCTTCACAGTCCAAATCTCACATCCATACATGACTACTGGCAGTCATTTCAGTTGTGTCCAACTCTTTGTGAACCTATGGACTGTGGCCCGCCAGGCTCCTCCGTCCATGGGATTCTCCAGGCAAGCATACTGGAGTGAGTTGCCATGCCCTCCTCCAGGGATCAAACCTGTGTCTCGTGTCTCCTGAATTGGCAGGTGGGTCTTTTACCATTAGTGCCACCTGGGAAGCAACAAAATATTTGCACTTTTCACCTACTTTTGGGATACTGACTTTGTTAACATAGCATCAGTATCACTTTTTAAAGATAGGCAATTAATGATAGTTTTTATTCATTTTAGTATACAGAATTTTACCAGGGAGGAAAATCGTCCTTCCTAGTCCTGCTATCTGTGGTCTAACCTTTATTCTCAGAGAATTTCAAGGCTGTTATCTGGTTAACTTATACTTCACCTAGTGGGCTGCCCTTGTGGCTCAGCTGGTAAAGAATCTGCCTGCAGTGCCGGAGACCTGGGTTCAACCCCTGGGTTAGGAAGATCCCCTGGAGAAGGGAAAGGCTACTCTCCCCAGTGTCTGGCCTGGAGAATTTAATGGACTATATAGTCCATGGGGTCGCAAAGAGCTGGACATGACTGAGCAACTTTCACTTTCACTTTCTTTCACCTAGTAACACAAATTTCTTAAGATCGTAGAGATGTAACAGGTCTTAACATCTGTTGTTACTTTCATGTTTAGATAACTAAAATGAAGCCCAGGAAATCTGGAGCATGTCCAGTGTTGCATACATTTTCATTTTTCAGTCACTAAGTCATGTGACTTCATGGACTGCAGCACTCCAGGGTTCCTTGTCCTTCAGTATCTCCCGGAGTCTGCTTAAGCTCACGGACATTGAGTTGGTGACGTCGTCCTGTCATCTCATCCTCTGTCACCCCCCTTTCCTCCTGCCCTCAATCTGGCCCAGCATCAGGGCTTGGGCAGTACAGTGGCTCAGTCGGCTGTCCCATCTTGAGATGTGGAGTGCTTCTTGTGGGCTGGCATTGATGATGAAAATTCTTCCACTGCAGACTGAATACATGTATTGTGTGTGCACATTGTGCCCATGTCTTTGGGAGAGTTAGAGCGAAACAAAGTTATCTCCTTAGTATAAATAAGTTAACCAGGATAGTTGTTAATAGTATCTGATGATGACAGCTTGTGTTCCAGGAGGTGTTTGAGATTAAAAAAAAAAAAATGTTCTTAAAGAAATGTACCTTTTAAAATGTCATTGTGATTATGATCTTTCTCTTCCTCTCTCAACATGGATTCAGACACCTAAAATTAAATGCATGCATTTGTTTCTAAATGATTTTTTTCTTCTGACTTCTCCAGTTGTTTTTGTTAACTTTTATCTGTTCACAATTATCTTTTTAAAAAAATATTTCTTTTAATTGGATGATAATTACAGTGTTGTGATGTTCTCTGCCATACTTCAAGATGAATGAGTCATACGTGTGCACGTCCCCTCCTCCCACCTCCCTCCCCACCCCATCCCTCCAGGTTGTCACAGACTTTGGGCTCTGGGTTCCCTGTGTCACACCTCAAGCTCCCACTGGCTATCTGTTTTACACAAGGTAATGTATTTGTTTCAAGGCTATTCTTTCACATCATCCCATCCTTTCCTTCTCCCACTGTGTCCAAAGTCTGTTCTTTATTTCTGTGTCTCCTTTGCTGCCTTGCACATAGGATCAATGGTACCATCTTTCTAGATTTCATATTTGTCTTTCTCTTTCTGTCTTACTTCACTTCACTCTGTATGATAGACTCTAGGTTCATCCGCCTTATTAGAACTGACTCAAATGCATTCCTTTTTTATGGCTGCGGATTATTCCATTGTGTGTATGTACCTTAACTCTCTCCTGTCCTCTCTGCTTCCCACCAACCACTGTTATTTCATTCTTTGCATTTCCGTCTCAGCAATATGTCTCATTTTACCCCCTTTTTGCTGTTTCCCACTGCTCCCTCCCTAGATCTAGCCTTCAGTGTTTTCTTACTTCTTTTCTAGAAAGAGCTTCCTAATGCACAGCTGTGCTGTGCTTAGTCGCTCAGTTGTGTCCACCTCTTTTCAACCCCATGGACTGTAGCCAACCAGGCTCCTCTGTCCATGGGATTCTTCAGGCAAGAATACTGGAGTGGGTAGCCATTCCCTTCTCCAGGGGATCTTCCTGATCCACGGATGGAACCCAGGTCTCCTGCATTGCAGACGGATTCTTACTGTCTGAGCCACCAGGGAAGCTATGCATCTACAAATTCAATTTCATCTTCATGATTAGACTGAAGGATACCATCTCTACAATTGGTCTATGTTCTTTCTTAAACATAGACTTTCTGTGCAAGATGGCAAAAACAGTACAAAAAATGGAATAACATATTTGGACTAGGATGAATAGAAACAAATTGATATGAATAGGGAGGAAGTAAAATATGGCCCTGTGAGTATAGAAAGAAAAAAAAAGGAGAAAAAATATGAATTTTTAGCCCTATTCAATCAATGACTTTGTTTTTAGAGATGAAAAATGTCTAGTCCTGGATCCTTTGGAAGCTTTATCCTGTATTGTGGAAAAACAAGAAGGCTCTTCAGGACAAAGAACCATGAATCCTTCACTAGCATCCTAAGGAAATATGTGTGATGGTCAACGACTCCCTACGCATAGGTCTTTGCCACATGTGGAGAAGTACAGATCTGTCTTGGCCAGTGAGAAATAATTGACTCTCTTGTTGTGACACCTTATGATTAAGGAAAATCTTTGTCTTATCAAATCCTGCTAACTACTATTGCCTTACTTATCAACTGGCTGTAATTAGCTTCCCTATAAAATGTCCAGGTAGAAAGCCAAATATTTAGGAGACCTGGCCATTTCATCCATTTTGAACTGAAATTCGGGACTTTAGCCTCAAAACTGGCTTTAAGGATAGGCTGATCATGATCATAAAAAGCAATTTTAGTTTCTTCTAGAATCTCTGGCTAGATAGCATCCCTTATTCTCCCTGGCAACGTGATGTCCCCAGTAGAATGGAGCAGGACTGACTTCGGCCACCTGCACACCTCCTTCAGAGCGTCCCCCACATGAAGCCTTCCCATGCTCCTCCCCTTGTTACTGGCTGGATGTTGACATACAATGCAGATCAGAGCTGATGTCATTATGTTACAATTTAATCGGAAAGTATAGATTCTTTACAAGGGTAATCTATGGTCTGGGTAAATGTGCCTATTGGGATTGCATTTGGCTGAAAGTGTATGGCTTAACCAGATAGAGTTTTTTTTTTTCATTTACTTATTAAAACACTTGAGAACGCATATATTTCAGTGTTCTTAAGGATGACGCCAAAGATTCAGTGAGTCTTTCCTATCTAAGGAACTCTCAGCTGGTGTTCTCCCTCTCGTGGCCACAAGGTGGCTCTCTATCTCAGGCATCAAACCTTTGTCCTCTGCAGGAAGTTGGAGGGGGTGCTGGAAGACCAGGCAATGAGCAAAACGTACACAGAAATGGCTAGCCGGCTCTGACTTCTGTCCTATTGACTGGAACTTTGTCACACGACGACCCCTGAATAAAATAGTGCCTGTGACGTTAATTAGTTTTGGGTACGTGTATTGCCATATCAAATAAAATTATAGATCAGTTGTAAGGATAAAGGAAAAGATAGAAATTAGAAAAGAAATTATTTGTGTCTAGTCTGAAAAAAAAACCCAGAAAATCTTTCTAGAAGAGACAATGGAATTACAATGCATAAAATTGGGTTGCTATCACAAGTAGTTTTGGAAAGTAGTTAAACATAGGGTGCAGGCTTGATGATTGTGGGTGTTTCAGATGTGGGGGGTTTGGATCTAGAGGGTGGCATTGCATGATCACTGACGTTCTTCCAACTGTGAGCTTTGATGAGCCTATTGTTTTTCTTTTGTGTATCTCTCCCTCAGTATTGTTTCAATCTGACCCAAAATGTAAGCCTATTGCTTTTCAGACCCATCACAAACCAACTCTTTTCAATATTCAGATGACTTCAGTGACTTCTCATTGGCTATGCCAGACATATTGAATTGAAACTGATGAAGTCATGCATCTGAAGATTTTGCAACTTATCTTTGATGAGATTAATCAACTAGGACTGGGAGTGGTGGTTTGTCCACTGTATTATTTTGTACCAGACCTTTCCAAGCCAGTCTCTTTTCTCCTACCTTTTCGCAACTACTTATTACATTAAATTACTGACTGTTCTTCAATCTACTTATTTTTCTGTCTCTGTAACTGTTTTTTCTATTTCTCAGAATTATGGTCCCCAACCCCCCAAATTGAACACTTTTAATTGCCTTTTTTTTTTTTAAATTTCAACGTTCTCCCCGTGGTCACCACATTCAGGAGTGCTCATTTCTTCTAGGCAGTGACAGTTTCTTCTTTGGACACAATGACTATTTTGTATGTTTATGTCTTTCTACACACTGTGTCCTTCAGTCAGGTTTTGAAGTATAAGAATTTTATCTTTTTTTTTTTTTGCCTCCCAATGTTTTAGGAAAAGAACTCTCATAATTAGCAAAATATAAATTCAATAAGTGTTTGCTATTTTTTTGAGAAAAATAGCATGAAAAATGATAAGAGAGAGAAGTGGAAAATTTAAAGACTATTTCAAAAATGTTATATTCAAAATCAAACTATGACTATTATTTGTTGTTATAAGACACAGGCCATTGAGATGAATGTATAGCATATAATCGAAATCAAAGTATGCTTATATTTTCTTATAAAAACAGATAATTATAGGTCCAGTAGTATGATTTTTAAAGAATTTATATATAAAAATATCTCTGTGAACCATGAGTCAGGACCTTTTTCTCTCTCTCTGTATGTATTTAAAATATTTCTTTCTTTATCTATCATATATCTACCTATCTCTTCATATATATTAATATCTAAATGGCTAGAGAGCTAAATAAATGGACATATATACCTACACAATATTATAATTTCTGATTGTTTTATTGTGTTATGTATTATTTAATACTTCATGTGGTACATGTTGTGAACGCTAATGAAATAGCAGTTTTCTTTGATTTTTAGCATCATTAGAAAAATGCAAGTGGAAGAGCTCAGTGTCAAAAGAAATATTCACAATTGTAATGACTGAAATGGATGGAAAAGAGAGTCTTGGAAATTAAAATCTTTTTCAGTTTTCACATTTTTTTTTTTCTGTCTGGGTTCTGAAATAACTATAAATGAAGAAATCCAAAATGACACTGAACTTGATGATTAACTGCCTGGATATAAAGTAATCAGTATGCAAAAATCAACTGGGCTGAATGAAATATATTTTCAACCTCCAAGGGTATTTTTTTGTTATCATAACTCTAGCAAAATGAAAATGTGCAATATAGAAAGGATTTGTACTGTATAATTAATGGAAACCTTGGATACCAATTGTGAAAATAAAAGGACAGAACTCATGAGTGAATTGAAATAGAAATAGAGAGCCTCTCCATCTGGTCCTTGAGAGAAAGCTGTGAAATTGTGTATAATAACATGTTATTGCCAGGTTCTCCACTGGACATATTTTACTAGCATCTTGTATTAGGTAAATTTTATTTTTTCTTTTTGCTTCTCAACAAAGATGCTGGAAAACCCCTGAGTCTATTTGTCATCTTCTTCCTGCCCACTCCTTCAATCAGTCCTCCATACAGTTCCACAGAAATGTGTCTAAAATGCAAGATATTAAGACTTTTCTCAATTCTTTAGTAACTTGTTGTTCAGTCACTCAGTCATGTCTGACTCTTTGCGACCTCATGGGCTGCAGCACACCAGGGTTCCCTGTCCTTCACCATCTCCTGGAGCTTGCTCAGTGTCTATTGAGTCAGTGATGCCATCCAACCATCCCCTTCTCCTCCTGCCTTTAATCTTTTCCAGCATCACCTCTTCACATCAGGTGCCCAAAGTATTGGAGCTTCAGCTTCAGCACCAGTCCTTCCAATGAATATTCAGGATTGACTTCCTTTAGGATGGACTGGTTGGATCTCCTTGCAGTCCAAGGGACTCTCAAGAGTCTTCTCCAACACCACAGTTCCAAAGCATCAATTCTTTGGTGCTCAGCCCTCTTTGTGGTCCAACTCTCATACTCCTTGACAATATAAAGAGGCCATCTGTAATCTGCTCCTGTATCCTCTCCAATGTCACCCCTTCAAATTGTTTCTTGCCAGAGTTTTCCACCACCGTCCCTATTTACTGTTCTTACCCCACCTTCTTGCATCCTGTCTATTTATTTATAATTCTTATTGGCCTATAGTTGGTTTACAATGTTGTGTTAGTTTCAGGTGTGCAGAAAAGTGAATCAGTTATGTTGTTGCTGTTTAGATGCTGAGTCATGTTTGACTCTTTTGCAACTCCATGGACTGTAGCCCACCAGGCTCCTCTGGCCATGGGATTTCCCAGGCAAGGATACTAGATTGGGTTGCCATTTCCTTCTTCAGGGGATCTTCCTGACCCAGGGATCAAACCCACGTCTCCTGCATTGGCAGGTGGATTCTTTATGGTTGAACTACCAGGGAAGTCCAAATCAGTCATCCATATATCCAGTCTTTTTGTGTTTTAGGTTATTTTCTCCTATAGGCCATGACTTCATGTCCACTGAGTCTGTGATGTTATCTAACCCTCTCAGTGGACATGAAATAATGGCTTCTAAAGGGAAAAGAATCTAAAAAACAAACAAACAAACAAAAATGAATAGAGTTCCCTGTGCTCTATGGCCTGTTCTTGTTAGCATCCTGTCTATTGAAATACACCACCTTACATTTTAACTCTACACAGTTAACTCCACCCTTTAAGACTCCTTTTAGCCATTATTTTCTCCAGGAAGCTTCCTTAGCCTCCAAGCTTTATTCGTTTGGTGTCCCTTTTTTGTGCCCTCAAAATACCTCATTTTATCGTAACTTTTTTCATTGAAGTATAAGATGCATGCAGAGAAAGGCAAGCACAACTAAACGCATAGGTTGGTTGGTGATGTTAGTCCACATAACCGACCCTTAGGATAAGAAATAGAACATGACTCCACCATGGAAGCCTCCTCCATCTCGCCTTCCAGTCTCAGCTCCATCCAAAGGCGCTTACTGTCCTCACTTCTCGCATCATGTCCATTCCACCTGTGTTTGAATAACATAATGTGTACAACTTTGTGTGCTCAGCAAAAGTTACCTTAGGACCTTGTCTTTGCACAGCTTGCTTTAGTGATGAATATGTGACAGATGAATGAAAATACCCAATTTTTATTCCTAAAGACAGATTTTCTGTTTGCATAAATGGAAGTAGTTTAGCATACTGAAAAAATGTTTTAATATGTAGCAATAAAAAGACTCAGTTGTGTACACTGCTTACAATGGGTTTTCTGTATTACTTATACTATCTTCCTTATGTTTCTAAAAAACCATTTTTCATAGAAAACCCTCCAGTTTCAGGTCACTGAACTGGACATTTCTGTGAAGCATACAATTCTTTGTAGGAAAAAAAAAATAGATAATAAAGACAAAGAAAGTATTGGATGGCTCTATGTGTATTGAGTTAGATGGTATTTGAAAGGCAGTGCATACAAAGACAAGATTAATATCCTCTTCCTTATAAACATGGAAAGAGATTTAAATAAATGTGAGTTACGGTTGGATCAGGTTACAGAAAGAGCACTTGTCAAAACCTAATGCGCGTATGAAATTTCTCCTTAATTGCAAACTAAGAAGCCAGTCAGTCACAGCTTTTCACGGATGCTGACAGAGCACATGGGACTCTTAATCAGAGACAAAAGACTTGATCACTCACAGCAGGCACAGTCAGGGTAACAGTATTTTCTTAGGCGGCTGATAGTCGGTCACCTCAGTGACAGGAAGAGGGCGTGTGCACGCACAGCGGGTGACATTACAGGGGAAGAATCTCCAGCTTAAGGAGCTCGCATCTCTTATGAAGGACCGTCGGCATGCCCTTGGCTTCAGAGGAAGGCCCTGTCTCTGTCTTCCATGGCGACTGCATTTGGTTGTGTGTCTTGCTGTAACCAACATCCTAGAAAGCATCTTACCGACATCCTATACCAACATAAGGGAACAGAGGCCATTAGTGCCTTTGCTAAGAGACACGCAGACATGTAGGAAAGCCAAGGATAACCGTCTCCCCCAAATATCCACCCCTGGCTGGTACGTTGTTTTAGATTCTGCTGAATTTCCTGGTAGGAGCACTACTCTGTCAGCCATTCTGATTCATCTCAAAGATTAAGTTTTGCCTCCAGCAAAATTTAAATAAAACTACTATCAACACAGTGCCCAGAAAGTAGGATAAGACCACCCCATGGTATTGATCTCAACCATGATGCACAGCGTCCTGGAACCAGCCAGCTGAACAAATCCCATTAATCCCCAGGGTCTGTCTTAGAAAGTCAGATGGCTTTCTCACAATTTCTTACTCAACCTTTCTATTTGACCTGTGGAATTAAGCAGGTACAGCAAGAGGTATTAACAGTTTCAGAACTCTTACTTGGCTCATAAGGAAGAAGCATAAGGCCAATTTATCATCCATAAAGACACTGGCCAGTGAGTTGAGGCTCTTTCCCTTTCAGAGATGGTGTCATGGCTCACTGCAGATAAAATCAGGGACATAGTTCATGTCATCTTTTATAATTGATAACTCCCTTTGGAGAGAGAAGTGCAGACAGGGCGTGTTGTCCTTCTGGGTAGCTTCCTACAGTAACCAAAGGGATTACACTTTGGGGAGATCACTGAGTCATCTGGGGTCTATCTGACTCACTAGTGGTGTTTCCATAACACTTTAAGGGTCTTATTTCCTTGCATAATATGCAATTCAGTGTATTTTGAGGAGAGAGACAAATTAACACTTGGCTTCCATACCTAAAGTATTGTCTCAGATTCCCTGGAGAGCATTGTTCAGTTTTGAAGAGGGGTGGGGGCTTGGGGCGGAGAAGGCAATGGCAACCCACTCCAGAGCTCTTGCTGGAGAATCCCAGGGACAGAGGAGCCTGTTGGGCTGCTGTCTATGGGGTCACACAGAGTCAGACATGACTGACGCGACTTAGCAGCAGCAGCAGCTGGAGGATTGGGGTGGGTGGAGGGGTGCGGGGTGGGTGGGGGGAGTGGGTTCCTCTAAGTGCATAGATTGACAGCATCTCCAGTGGAGCCTCTAAGCCGGCCAACAAGCCTTGGGTTCCCAGGCAGTTTCAGTAATTCAGTTAGCAACTTGTTCTGAGGGATTCCCTGAGGACAATCCAATTTGTCCTGCCTGTCCATGCCAGCCAGGAGGCATTCATCGAGCCCAACGAGTGACTGAATGAAGGCTACAGCGGTGGAGGTGGGGAGACAATTCCAGGGATGTTTCACGCAAGATGTAGGAGAATTGGAGCCACCCTTAGCTGTTCCAGGTAGACAGACATCTTGGTGAAGGGAAGTGAAAGTCGCTCAGTTGTGTCTGACTCTTTGTGACCCCATACACTGTTGCCTACCAGGTTCTTCTGTCCATGAGATTCTCCAGGCAAGAGTACTGGAGTGGGTTTCCATTTCCTTCTCCAGGGGATCTTCCCGATCCAGGGTTTGAACCTGGTCTCCTGCCTTGGAGGCAAATTCTTTACCATCTGAGCCTCCAGGGAAGCCCAGAAACAAGGGTGACCCAATAATGATCAGAGCCTTTGCCGGGGCTGATAGATGCAATAATTAGTTAAATTGAAAGTGTTTGCAATCATTTGGGAGAGCTGCACCAGGATATATGCCTTCCTCGCAAATGCTGTGTTGAGACTCTGGAGGAGAGAAGACTATCAGTGTCCTCCACTCCTGGGAAAGTCCCAGGATCCACGATGTTGCACATTCCTGCATGTAGGTGTTACCGCTCTTCCTCCAGCACCAGGAAATCAGTGAGACTCATTCCAGTAGGAATAGCTTTGCTTCTGTTCTAATACTTTCCAACTCACAGTAAATCAGGTGCAAATATACCCGGGGTATATTTATAAAACATAACCAAAATTTGGTTTGCATCTCCTAGGCCCCCTTTGATGGTCCAAGAGATCACAAAAGAGTCGGACATGACTGAGTTACATACACACACACACACACACACACACACACACACGCATGTAGCTTCTACCTAAGTTAAACTATACAGCCTCCTCCTATAGACATCCTCAGGCCCTTCACAGGGACCATTTGTTCCCAAAGAGCTCAAAGAACTTTGCTCTTTTCTGCAATATGCAGCTTTTCTTTTCTGCAAAGAGGAAATCCACTTGTTGGGCCTCCCGCTCCTCTCCTTTACCAATCGGGCTTCTTTGTTGCTAGGACCTACTTTCTGTCTCACTTACCAGTTCTATCACTTACTCCTTCAATATCCTGAGGTCCTAGTTGTTTTCAGAAAACAAAACAAAACAAAACTATATATATATGAAAGTGAAATGTTCACACACCATTCTCTTAATCCTTTCAGAGGTGACATTATTTTAAATATCATTTTTAAAAAGTATTTCTCTTGGTAAATTATTTAGGTGTTTTTCTGAATTGGACCCCACAGAAGAGATGAAATCTACCTGAGTTGTCTCTATGTGTCCACGTACAGAGTTTTACAGCCGACAGCTTTAAACACAAATATTGGGAGAGGCAGTGGTGATGACTAAATTGAGTCTTGTCCGACTCTTTGTGACCCATGGACTGCAGCCCTCCAGGCTCCTCTGTCCGTGGGATTGCCCAGGCAAGAATACTGGGGTGGGTTGCCATTTCCTTCTCCAGGGGATCTTCTTGACCCAAGGATAGAACCCAGGTCTCCTGCATTGCAGGTGGATTTACTGACTGAGCTGCAGGGGAGCCCACTGGGAGATGGTAGATTAAGAATATTCAGCGGGTTATGCTACACTAACATTGCCAAGTGAACTCAGAGACTTTTATTGTGGGTTAAGGATTTGGTCTTATGGTGGTAATAGTTTCTAGTCATTATTATTAGTTGAAAATGAAAAGTGATCTAATGTAAAACTGTTGCATTTTTATTACCATTTCCTTCTATTTTTTTTAGATAGATTTCAGTCTTAAGGACATGGATTTAAATTGGTATACAAGACATATTCTTTAAGATGTTTTACTATCATTTTCTGAGTCTTCCAATAAAATATCACTCTAAAACATATTGACATCTCTATAGCATTTTTGAGCCTTATATTTAGATTTCCATTGTTGTTTATCTTTTCTATAGTCCATACCTTTCCTTTGAGAGAATACATGGTTTTATTCAGTATGTTCATTACATAAATTGTCTTTGTCTCTGAAAGTGTAATTATTTGGAAGTGAAAATTGGATTAAAAACATGAGTGTTGAAAGCTTACAACAGTCAAGCTTATAATTAATAGTACTTTTGTATTATGCACCCAAAAATCTGTTTTCCACTTTATTTAAATAGTCTTTTCCTGTTTATGTCCTGGATTCTTCTTGTCAGACATCCATAATTAAAATAATTGATCCTGTGAAAAGATCCAGCAGTGTAATGCTTAACAGTCCATATCAAAAAGGTCAGACACCAATTACTGTAATTTTGCATAAAATGAAATAAAAAAGCTGCCCCTTTCACTCCAAGTGAAAAATGTTAGGATAATCAGAATTCTCAGGAGGCTTTTTCAATCAATACATGCTTCAGTGAATGATTGCAGCCCCAAAATTGAAAGAACATTCTATTCAGACCTGCAATTATGGTCACACGGAATATGAGTCCTTTTAGAAGGATTTTTTTTCTTTCCCTGCTTGAAAAGATTGATTTTGGTTGTCCATAATCCTCATGTTTTCTCCGACACAACGTTGTGCAAGTTTCCAGCGTTCAGTCCCTTTTGTGAATGTTTGTAGTCACTAGATTGACTCCTTCCTGCAATGCTTGTAACTCTTTGTAGCAAGGGTACCTTTTCTATTTGGACTTTCAGGGTTTCAACCAATGAAACCTACACATTTTAGGATGATGTAATACTGCAATCTTGAGGGTACTTTTAAAGTCAGCATGTGGAAAACATTCACATTAAAGCGGCTTTTTGAGTCTGCTATAAATGCGATTAATTTTTCCAATAAAATATCATTTTTTTTCCCCTTGGATTTAGGCCCCACATTAATCCAATATGATTTCATCTTGATTACATCTGCAAAGACCCCATTTCCAAATGTCACATTCATAGGCTTCCAGGGGACATGAAATTTGGGGTATAATATTCAATCTATTACACTATAACTAAAATATATATACAGCATAATTGTATACAGTGTTTTTGTAGTTTTATTGTAAAAAACCTTCACATGGCCTATGTGGCCCACCCAGTAAGTGGAATAGATCAAACTTAAACTTTGATCTACTTGGTTCCACACGTGGTTCTCAGGCTGCTTCTACTTGACAGTGGATCTGTATTTTACACTTTATGAAGAGCTCAGAGCTACTCAAAGCTCTTTCCTCTCAATGCCAAACCTCTCACCCAGACACATATGAGCAAACCATCTTTATTCTAATTTCAAGGCAGAATATTCTCATATAAGTAGAGCACAAGAATAGAATGTTTGATCTCTTTTAATGCCTAGGAAAGTAGTATCAGTTGTTTTGTGACTTTATTTGGGCATGAAATTTACAGGGTCATATTCTTTCTCTCTACTTTCACTTGAATTTTTTAAAATTTATTTTTAATTGGAGGATAATTGCTTTACAATGTTGTGTTGGTTTCTGCTGTACAAGATGTGAAAGTCACTCATTCATGTCCAACTCTTTGAGACCCCATGGACTGTATGGTCCATGGAATTCTTCAGGCCAGAATACTGGAGTGGGTAGCTGTTCCCTTCTCCAGGGCACCTTCCCAACCCAGGGATTGAACACAGGTCTCCCGCATTGCAGGTGAATTCTTTACCAGCTGGTCCTCCACGGAAGCCCATACAAGGTGAATCGGCTATAAGTGTACTTACGTCCCCTCCCTCTAAAGCCTCCCTCCCACCCCACCCCCATTGCTCCCCTTTAATTTTATGCGACGAGAGTCAGAGGGATACTTTCATAACAAGTCATTAGAAAACTGGTTCTCTAAGTCTGGTCCCTGGACCAACATAATCAGAAATGCAAATTCTCATGTCCAGCGATCTGTATTTTAATGAGCCATCCAAGAGATTTTGATGGATGATAAACTTATAGGACTGCTGCTCCAGAATCAAAATTTTCCTCTACTGCTGGGCATTTATTAAAAGAGAAGTTCTTAGAGAGTCTGGGATGGACATGGACACACTGCTTTATTTAAACTGGATAACCAACAAGGACCTCTGCTCAATATTATGTAAGAACTTAAGTGGGAAAAGAATTTGAAAAAGAATGGACACATGTATATGTATAACTGAATCACTTTGCTATACATCTGAAACTAACATAACATTGTTAATCAACTATAATATAAAATAAAAAGTAAAAAAAAAAGAAAAAATAAGAAATGAGTTCTTGGTGTCTCCCCCACTCCAACTGTATTCACCAGGGCCAGAAACTACAGATGTATTTGTCCTTGAGGTTGAGCCAATACTATTAAAGTTCATGCTCTTATTTTCTCTGCTGTATTTACATTCTCCGCCATCATCGTTAGGTTGTGGTTTCACTTTGGGAAGAGCCTGGGTTATGAGATCACAATGAACTTTATACCTTCTTTCCAGCATGTCTTAATTTCAGTTTCTGCCTCATTTTACAGATGTTTGGGTGCATGTTTTATCTTTCTTTTATGGGTATAAACTCTTTTAGGACAGGAATAATGTACTATTGTGCTTCCATCCTTCCACAGTGCCTACAAATAATAAACTCACCATGTACACAGTGGCCACTCAATGCATTTTGGGGCAAGGGACTGAATTAAGACATAATCTTAGAAAAACATAATTTCACAAAAGCAATTTTTATGCCCCAGATAGTTAATCATATTGACATTTCATAGTATTTATCTGTACATTTCAAAGCTAATGCCTTTATTGGAAACAGAATAGAATTATCCACTAAACCCATTTCTATAGCGGTTAAAAAAAAAAAAAAAAAAAAACTTTTAGAGCAACATGAATCAAAATGTCCTTTTGAATATAAAGTACAGTGACAGTAATAATTGAAGTTCCTAGAAGCAATGTAGCCATAATGAGCTGCTGCCGCAGCTGTTGTATGCTTACTTATTAAGCACAGAGGAACTGTTTGCTGCTGTGGATAAAAAGGACTGGACTCCTTGATCATTTGCTGAACTCCACTTTAGATAAAGTCTTTAGAAAATAAGCTTCCATTAACAAGATTTTCTTAAAACCACTTAATGGGTCTCCGCCTTCTATTTAATGTTTAAGATGTCAAATGAGAATGACTCCTCTTTAGGAATCTCTACTGGCTAGTTCATTTCTACCAAATATAATATTTCTCCTCTACCCTTCAAAAAAGAATAGATTATTCTTGCCTCGCTGTATGTATAGTTTAAAAATCGTTCTTCATTTCTCTAAATTTAATATATATCTTTGTAATTTCATTATATTTTTGTTGATCTAAATTCATTCTTTAAAAATTGTAATTCTTTTAAATGTTAGGGATTCCCTTTGTTTGCTGCTAAGTCACTTCAGTCGTGTCCGACTCTGTGCGACCCCAGAGACGGCAGCCCACTAGGCTCCCCCGTCCCTGGGATTCTCCAGGCAAGAACACTGGAGTGGGTTGCCATTTCCTTCTCCAATGCATGAAAGTGAAGTCGCTCAGTCGTGTCTGACTCTTAGCGACCCCATGGACTGCAGCCTTCCAGGCTCCTCCATCCATGGGATTTTCCAGGCAAGAGTACTGGAGTGGGGTGCCATTGTCTTCTCCTTACCTTTGTTTAGATACTAGCATATTTTGAAAATTGTTTAGAATATAATACTCAAGTAGCTAGAATTTAGAATTTTGTTTCATGTATCACTGATTACCACACTAGAACATATGCACTTAATAAACATTTGAAAAGTTGAATGAATTCATTTTATTATGGAGGGGAATTTCAATTTGAAATAATCCATCCAAGGGATAATGTTGTCTAGAAATGTGTGGTGGAGATGAACACTGCACTGTCTTAGAACCTGAGTCTGAATATCAAATACCAGCTGTGTAGAGAGAAAGTTCCCAGTCTTCATACAGAGGGTAAGCAGGTGGATGTGGTGGAAATATGTCAATAATTTATTATAAATCTAGTCCTTTTGAGTTGATAACTTGAGAATTATCATACAGCATTACAGAATTTTAGAAAGTCATTATATGATGATACAAAAAAAAAAAAAATAGAATTCCTACTGGCTTTCAAGAGAGTAATTTTTATCCCTAAGAGTGGAGTAAGCAAATTAGGATGATCATTCATGCATAATTTACAGTTAGGTGACATTTTCTCACTGCTAGAAGTCATCCAACTCTTTAGGTTATCAACTGCCAAGAGCAGGTATAATGTAGTTTATCTGCAGCTGAACTGAGGATAATCATCTTAAAGAAATGAAAACAACTTCTTAGCATAAAAAGATGCTTATCTTCTGATAGGTCTACTAAATATAGGTTCAGCAGAGTTAAGAACTCCCAGTTTTAAAATAGCTCTTGCGTACAGAATTAGCCAGTTTGATTCTGCTTTGCTCAACGTCTGTTCAACCTGGCTGCTGATCCCTTCACAGGTCTTCCTCTTACCTCATTTTCTGCTCCATAGGGTAATCAGAAAGAGTTCAACAGGTCCTCAAAGGCAGTGCAAGACAGTTAAGTTTTCTGAATTAATACTTACTCACTATATCTCTTCTTTATTTTCAGGTGAGCTGTTTTCTCTCACTTTCTCTTCTTTCCAACTTGAGCTTAAAATTTCCCAAACTTTCACTGAACAATTATGTTCAAATTCCATCCTTCTTCACAAACTTATAGGACTTCACAAAACTATCTTCTTTTCACTTTCTCCCTCTTTTTCTATATATGGACCAAAACATACCAGATTATTAAAAAGTACAAGAAATATATGCTCAAGACATACCTGAGTTGACAAAAAATGTATATATTTTGAAGTGAAAATAGATTTAATAAAGAACTATTGCTATCAACTAGTAAAGCCCTTGACAGTGAAGAGAAATCTACTTCAAAATTGGTTTATTTTTTTTCTCTTTGTAATCAAAGTAAAGATAGCTCTTTCTGAGCTATAACTTGTAATACTAAAAACATACTTAATTCCTAATATTATTAAATGACCTGTATTTTATTGTGACAATGTTTTCTGCTATATTTCATTGAAAATATGTATCATTTAATACTGATGAAGAACCTTCTGGTGATCTAGTTTGGGAACCGTACTATTGTTTACTAGGCTGCCCTCCCAGGAAAACACATTCCCAGTTTAGGCAAATGAATCACAAATGGAATATAGGAGCCTCACCAACTGGAGTATTTGCTGATTCAAATTACTTCTTAGAAATCTTTTAATATTAGAACTCTTTTTATTGTGATCCCCAAGTTTTCTTAAGTTATATTAGTAAACAACTTAGGAAAAGGGAAAACAAAGGGATGAAACCGTGGCATGGAAATAAAGCCTAGCTACCTCGACGTTTAGTTAGGCAGTGACTCCCAACGTTTACCACGCGTCACAATCACCAGCGGGTTTGTTAGTACCCAGGTCATGGAACCCACTCAAAGTTCATTGTCTGGATGTCACGGGTCGAGTTTATTTATAATAGGTATGCTGCTGCTGCTAAGTTGCTTCAGTCCGACTCTGTGCGGGTCGACCCAATAGACGGCAGCCCACCAGGCTTCCCCGTCCCTGGGATTCTCCAGGCAAGAACACTGGAGTGGGTTGCCATGTCCTTCTCCAATGCATGAAAGTGATAAATGAAAGTGAAGTCGTTCAGTCGTGTCTGACTCTAGCGACCCCATGGACTGCAGCCCATCAGGCTCCTCCGTCCATGGGATTTTCCAGGCAAAAGTACTGGAGTGGGGTGCCATTGCCTTTTCTGTATAATAGGTATAACGTGGACATTTGTTTCAGCATGTGAAATAAGTATAACCATTATTTATTGACTCAGTATTTTTTCATAAAGAAACAGATTATCAATATCCCTATTTTGCTGGAATAATATACCTTTCCACCATGATGGTCCTAAATATTTTTCTTAGGATTTTTGGTCTTTAACTGAAGAGGAACTAAAAGGCCTCTTGATGAAAGTGAAAGAGGAGAGTGAAAAAGTTGGCTTAAAGCTCAACATTCAGAAAACTAAGATCATGGCATCTGGTCCCATCACTTCATGGGAAATAGATGGGGAAACAGTGGAAACTGTCAGACTTTATTTCTTTTTGGCTCCAAAATCACTGCATATGGTGATTTAAGCCATGAAATTAAAAGACGCTTACTCCTTGGAAGGAAAGTTATGACCATCCTAGATAGCATATTCAAAAGCAGAGACATAACTTTGCCCACAAAGGTCCATCTAGTCAAGGCTATGGTTTTTCCAGTGGTCATGTATGGATGTGAGAGTTGGACTCTGAAGAAAGCTGAGCACAGAAGAATTGATGCTTTTGAACTGTGGTGTTGGAGAAGACTCTTGAGAGTCCCTTGGACTGCAAGGAGATCCAACCAGTCCATTCTAAAGGAAATCAGTCCTGGGTGTTCATTGGAGGGACTGATACTAAAGCTGCAACTCCAATACTTTGGCCACCTCATGCGAAGAGTTGACTCATTGGAAAAGACCCTGATGCTGGGAGGGACTGGGGGCAGGAGGAGAAGGGGACGAGAGGATGAGATGGCTGGATGGCATCAGCGACTCGATGGACATGAGTTTGGATGAACTCCGGGAGTTGGTGATGGACAGGGAGGCCTGGCGTGCTGCAATTCATGGGGTCTTAAAGAGTCAGACATGACTGAGCAACTGAACTGAACTGAACTGAACCTGTTGTAAGTCTTCTGTTAAAATTATTTTGCCTTTAACCCTTGAGCATAAATACTCTATTTAAAATAAGAAGCAAAAAATAAATAAATAAATAAAATAAAATAAGAAGCAAGGGGAGGAATTTTTATGGACGAAATTTCCAGTACATGTTGATTGTTACCTGACACCCCAAGTCAAGGAAATCTGTCTGTAAACAGAAGGAAGGCTCAGCAGAGAAGTTTATTATGCTAGCAATTTGGAAAGTCACACTGTATGTCTGCCCCTTGGGGCTTCCCAGGTGGCTTAGTGTTAAAGAATCTGCCTGCAAATGCAGGGGATGCTGGTGGGATCCCTGGGTCAGGAAGATCCCCTGGAGGAGGATATGGCAACCCACTCCAGTATTGTTGCCCAGAAAATCCCAAGGACAGAGGAGGCTACAGTCCATGGGGTTGTAAAATTTTCAGGCATGACTTAATGACTGAAAGAACAAAACACAATAGAGGTCTGGGTTGAATGATGATCATATCAAGAAGAGGCCAGTCTCCTTGTTCAGATTAAACTGTACCCACTCCGCTTCTCCAGGATTGACAGAGGAATGGAGACTTTTGGAATGGCTCCATATCTGTACTCCTTCCCTGTGACCTAGTTCACTTTCCTGTCTTGTTTCTACTTACACTCTCCCCTCTTCCTCACACTTCTACTTATCCCTTATGTACCTTCAGCTTGTTTTTCTGGACTCAGCTTAATGCAACTTTTTCAGGGAAGCATCTCTAACCCTCAATAACAGTGAATTCTGTTTCCAGTAACATACCATCTATGTGTCTTACATTTGTACTGATACTATGCAATTAACTATTTGTTTAACATTTTTATTATTATCCATGAGGTTTCTGTAAGTATAAGTAAGAGTGTATCTGTAAGTATAAGTAAGAGTGTATAAGTAAGAGTGTATCTGTAAGTATAAGAGTGTATTCTGTAAGTAACTGTAAGAGTGTATCTGTAAGTAGTTTAGGAAGAAAGAAAGTCTAGGTTATAAACACTGTGAGGGCAGACATTTGGTCAGTACTGTATAGGGTTTAACAAAACAGATGCTGTGTTTGTATGTACTCAGTAGATAGGTATTAATTATGAGTTATTTTCTCACTAGATAGGCAATTGTAACTAAATGTAAACATTCCAACTGCATTCACAATGGAGAAGACTTCATTGTGAAATAAATCAGATCAGTCAATCAGTTTATCCACTAGAGGTCCAATAATTGTGCTATGGAATGGCTCATTTAATAAAGACCTGTATCCTTAGTTAACTACCAGATCAATTCTGCGTTTAGATTCATAACATTTTCAAGCCAAAAGAGGACTCGGTGCTATAAACAGGCTTTGGAGTTAGATAAGTTTGAGTTTGATTTTCAGCTTTTTTAGTTAAATATATTAGGCAAGTTATTTGAATTTTATAAGCCCTTTAAAGTCTCATATCTATCTCATATATAATGTTATGTATGACCTTTGCAAAATTGTGAATATTAGGAAAATTACATGAAACATTTGTTATATAATTAATAAACATTACTTAGTTATACATATAGTTAAATAATTAACAACAGAAAGTCATCAAAAAGAATGTTTCAATTTTATTCCTTAGTTAATTTTGCAAAAATACTTATGCCAAACAATAAATGTCCAATTTGCCTAATAATTGCCTTTAGCTCTTAGGATACGGAATGCATTTTTGTTTAAAATTTACCTGTGGCATGTGATAGTTCCTTCCAATTTTAGTTTTAGCAGCATTTTAATTCAGTCTTTAAAGATACATTGAATAACACTGTGAAATTATATTAACCTAAAGGAATAAAGTAAATTATTTAACCATTCAAAGCCACTTTGTGAATCCCTTAAATCAATATATTAATATTTAATTACATGTATTAAGAAAGAATTAATATGAAAACTTCAGCAAATACATTGTAGAGAAAGGTGATTTTTAGCTCTTAAAAGTTCCCAGGTGACTTCAGTGGTAAAGAATCCACCTGCGAATGCAGGAAATGCGGGAGACTCAGGTTCGATTTCTGGGTCAGGAAGATCCCCTGGAGGAGGCAATGGCAATCCACTCCAGGATTCTTGCCTGGGAAATCCCATGGACTGAGAATCCTGGCAGGCTACAGTCCATGGGTTGCAAATAACCAGACACAATTTAGCAGCTGAGCACATGAGCATCATTCTATTAGCTTCCAGACTGTATATATGACCATTCTAATTCTGGGTTAAGTGTAGATTGAATGCATAGTCTAATTTTATTCTCTCCAGAAACCCCAGTAAAAGTTATTTTAGTTTTTTTTCTTCATACTCTTGTTGCTATTTCAAGAACTGAATTTACTACGGATGGGAAAGTTAGAGAGAGGGAGAGAAAAACTCAAAAAAAAAAAAAAAAATAGCAATAGAGTCTTGGGAATAAAATAAATATGGATAACTGATCATTCATTTAGCTGAATCTCACATACAGTGAAGGAAGGTATAAAAGCAAAACCAATATATTTATATAGCAGAAGTTACAAGAAGTGGTGGTACCAATTAGCTTTGTAAAAGGAAGGCAATGAGGTGGTAGTGGTGGGTTAGTCACTAAGTCGTGTCCAGCTCTTTGTGACCCCACGGACTGCAGCCCCCCAGGCTCGTCTGTCCGTGGGACTTTCCAGGCAAGAATACTGGAGTGAGTTGCTGTTTTTTCCTCCAGGGGACCTTTCTGACCCAGGGATCAAACCCACGTCTCCTGCGCTACAGGCTGTCTTTTGCATTGCAAGTGGATTCTTTACGGCTGAGCCACCAGGGAAGCTAAGGTAATGAGACATGGCTCAAGTTAGGAGAAACGAGAAAGTTTTTGGAGAGCAGTTAAATAGATCCCTATGTGACTTTTCTTACACCAAACTCCTGAGAAACTACCTGGCTATTCTTGTTCTATAAATTGGAGGATTTATTTTCTGGAGGGGATAAAACAGGAGGACTCTGGAGAGGGGAGTGTCAATCATAACTGAACATGTAGGTGCCAAACCAAAAATGGTGAGATTAAGGAACCATTGTCTTTTAATCCTGAAGCCCCCACCTTGCCAGTGGTCAGAAGTTTGCCATCCAGGTAGAAGACCTAAACATACCAACAGTGGAGACTCCCCAAGAGATTATTCAGGTTATCTACTTTGATATCAAAGTAGAAATTAGATATAATAGTCTGGTAATCGAAAATGGGTCCAGGAAAGACATATCTATTTAAGAGTCATTTGTGTCCAGAAACCAGAAAAAGAAAGTGTTTCAGACTGCCCAGAAAATGTGGTTTGTTGGATACCAAGAGAAAACCCATTCAAAAGAAAAAAAAGTGATCAACTGTATAACAAGTTGCTGATAAATGAGAAATGAACAGTGAGGGTTGACTTGGATTTCAAGATACGGAAATTAGTAGAGATAGTAGATAATTTAGAAACAGTGGACAAAAAGAGATTTTTGAAGAGTTTTTCCATAAAGGATAACAGAGCAGAGTGGTGGTTGCTATAAGGGGAAGTGGAGACTGATGTTATGTTGTGGTTGTTGTTTTTTAAGGAGACATAAAATGGGTGTTGGCTTAAGGGAAGGATATTTTAATGATAGAGAGAAATATAATTGCTGAGAATTATACTTGACAATGTGAGAAAAATCAGGATACATAAGCAAGGAGTCTGTTTTTAACAGGGAGCTCATAGTTTATTAACAGTATTAGGAGAAAAGCAAATATATCAATTTCAATGTAATTTTTGACATTGAAAGCTTGTGAAATGTTCTTTAGTCTTTCTATTTCTTCATATAAGGGTGATTTGAGGAAGATTTTGGTAGTTGGGATTATAGTTTTGAAGTTAATGGGCATGACAAGGTTTAAGTTATAATTATGGAAGTTACTGACTAAGGAGGACTGAGGTCATGTAACTTACATACCAGGATTTGGAAAGATCACACAAATGTACATTGTGTGTGTATGCTCAGTTGCTCGGGTGCGTCCGACTGTTTGTGACCCTTTGGACTATAGCCCACCAGGTTCCTCTATCTGTGGAATTTTTCAGGCAAGAATATTGGAGTGGTTTGCCATTTCCTCCACCAGGGGAAACCCTCATCTCTTTCATTGGCAGAGGAACTCTTCACCTGCTGAGCCCTGGGGGAAGAGGTTTGTTATAGAGATATCCAGTGAACAAGGAGAAAAGATTTTAAAGAAGCAGGGGGTGTGAACCTGGGTTAGTGATCATTCCAACAGGAAGAGTTGGTCTTGGATCTGAGAGTCGAAGCTGAGAGATTTTAAGCAGAGAGGGAGCTGCTATAGAAGAAGCAACTCAGAACAAGGAAGTAGGAAGCCACATCTCACTGTTGAGACAGCATGTATGCCGACTGGAGAGAAAAGCACAAAAAAACCTTGCAAAGGCTGCTGGGAAAGCAGGCTCCTCAGAGGAGATTCAAGTTTTAGAGCCTGAAGGTAGAAAGCCTTCTGAGAAACTGCTCATGATAAAAGTCTGTGCTTGATTTCTCCAGAGTTGCTCACACCTATTCTTTGTAGAATAACTTCCTAACTGATATTTATATGTGGAGAAAATAAGGCATCAATAGTTTCAAGGAGACTATGGCACCCTACTCCAGTACTCTTGCCTGGAAAATCTCATGGACAGAGGAGCCTGGTGGGCTGCAGTCCATGGGGTCGCTAAGAGTCGGACACGACTGAATGACTTCACTTTCACTTTTCACTTTAATGCATTGGAGAAGGAAATGCCAACCCACTCCAGTATTCTTGCCTGGAGAATCCCAGGGACAGGGGAGCCTGGTGGGCCCCTATCTATGGGGTCGCACAGAGTTGGATATGACTGAAGCAACTTAGCAGCAGCAGCAGCAGTTTCAAGGAAAATGAAATTTCAGATTTTCAAGATATGCATTATAAATACATAGTGTGAATATTCAAGACTATGTTACAAGCAGAGGAGGTTGCTGATGTACAAGTATATATTACGTCTCTGATTTTACATATATATAATATATCTAACACATCACAGATCCCTAAAACGTTTATACACATTTTCATCTAACAGGACAAAATATCTACTGTATTCAATCAGTTCCTCATTATTTGGAAAATTTTATAGTTTTAAGGACATTCACCATCTCCCATTCTTTAATATAATATTTAAAGCCTACTCTGAGGCATTTCTGACTTGATCATTCTGAGTTCAATAACTTTCTTTTCCACTGTTTCTCATTATGTTTAAAATTTGTTGCAAGATGATTCCAAGTGTAAGAGCCTGCAGCTATGTTTAAATGAGAACAATATTTACATGGAGAAAGAACGTCTCCCACTCTCCAAGTCCAAGTAGCTGCTGCACCCTTCAAAATGCTGTTGTTTTTAATGATCAAACAATGTGTGTCTAATAGCACTTTTATCAGGGCTATACCTAGAGTGTAAAACAGAATACCCACATGCTATCACGTGTGACTTGTCTTTTAAAATACTAATCAGAAATGGAGCAGTCCTTGGCAATTTAACACTCTTGGGAATGATTTCGATTCCTGAGAAATAGCTCAACATTAATCTATGACAAAACACTATTTTCCAGATACCAGCAAATGCTTGACAAGAAATAGAAGCAAGATAAATAAGCATAAAATATCCCTCTAAATCTGTTGATAAGTTCTGAAACTAATATTTTTTCCCAACTGCCAGCATCTCATTGTGAAACAAATTGAAAACTTGCTCGTTTGGTGCCTTTATTTTGTATGTAAACAGCAGTATATATATATTTTTTTTTTATGAACAAAGAGAATTGTTCTAGTTCTGCTTAATCACTTTAAAAATGAAAAAAAATATTGTGTTCTACATTAGAAAAAGAAATTAAATAAGAGGAGTTGAAATAATTACATTTCAAAGGATATTCAATTCAATATAAAATTTCAATTTCTAAGTACATAGATTTACAAAAATTGTTATGTAAGAGAATATGTGAATATCTACATTAATTAAATTTTTTCCTAAAAGGAAAAGAAAAAACTGCTATGCATTTTTGAATGTCTTAGAGAAAATAAAAAATATGTGGAAAAGCAAGCACGTTTCTTCACCCATCTCATATCTAGTCCTTCTGTGACCTGTCTTTTGTATTACTGACAGAAGTCAGTAATATAAAATTTTTTCCTAATGAGTGTGCTTACACAGTTATCAGTGGTTTATAAACATCCCAGAGCAGTCTATCAAGGTTACCTAAATTCTCCTTTGCTACAATAAGGTTGCTTGAGATGTTATCCCCAGAGAACACTTAGCATATGTTAAGTATTTTTACTGGAATTCACCGTGAATTTTATATCACTTGCTAACATAGTTCCCTCAGTATTATAATATATATTACTCAAACTTTGAGTTTTTTAAAAATAAACAGTACATTATTCAACACCCAAAGAAAATTTAACCAGGACAGTAAAGTAAAATTTTATGTAAAAGATGAAAGTGGAGATAGAGTGATTTGATTAATGAAAGAATTCAGGAATCACATCAATTTTCTTCAACAACAGCCCAGGGGAATTTTAACCAAATCCTGAAGAAGAGTGGAATAAGGTTTGAAAATGACTAGATTAGGTGTTTGGATTAGAAGACTGTTCTCATGAAAAGATCTCGTTCCAAGAGGGATATGTGAATGGATTATACAGAGATATTAAGGCAAATATATATGTTTAAAATTCTCTACCTAACCAGGATATCATTCAAGAAAAAAGGAACAGAATATTGTCCATATGCATATAAGCACTGAAGAATTATAGCATTTTACTTGAATCCATGCTTCAAAAGGCAATTAATTTGAAATAAAAATGACCAACAAGGTAGTTGTGAAAGAGCCAACTCTTCTTTCAAAACAATATTTTCTTTAAATAATTGTGGAAGTCATGCTTACAAACTGAGGCCTAAAATCCATTAAGTCAATGGTAGGGAATATATGTTTTAAAAATTATATTACTACCAGCAGGTAATACCTATGAAAATGCACTAGAGATAACAAAGTGGAGAACTCACTGAAACAACCCTCTTTATTCCCATGAAAACCTATAAAATAACTTAAAGTTCCTTTACATCTTGTCCGTGAAGTCTATGAGATGCTATTTAAATAAATGCTCATTTTAACCCATATCAGTCAATTCAGATTTCTTAATTAAAACCAGAAAGTTCTAACCAAGACACATGAATATTAGATTACATGAGAGTTTGGTAAATAACATCCTATTTCTGTTTCTTCTCTTTCTTCCCATTCTGAAAGGGAAGGGAAGTCGCTCAGTCGTGTCCGACTCTTCGCGATTCCATGGATTGCAGACCATCAGGCTCCTCCGTCCATGGGGCTTTCCAGGCAAGAGTACTGGAGTGGGTTGCCATTGCCTTCTCCCATTCTGAACCCAGTTACAAACAGTTAAAAAAAAAAAAAATGGGTACAGGTATTCCTTTCCCTTCCTTATACTCATGCCTTGTTGCAATGTGACACTGCAGTTTTTCCCATCCGTAAATGAAGTCTGTTTCCCCTATCCCTGACTCTGGATTGACCTTGTGACTTCCATTTTCAGACAGAACGCATCAGAGGGATAGCATGGCCGTTTCAAGCCCAGGCTTCAAGCAGCCTTAAATACCTATTTTCTTGAGAGTTTGCTGAGCCACCCTGTGAATAAGCCCCAGCCAATCTTGCTGGAAAATGAGATGTCATACAGAGGAGAGGGAGTCTTTCCTAGAGCAGGCATCCTAGGCCCACCAGTCCCAGGTGAAGGACCCCATCCCTGTGAAGCCAGGCTGAAGTCAGCCAAACCGAGAACAGACCAGAACCATTTACCAAAGCTCAGTCCAAATTTCCAGCTCACAGAATTGTCAGCTAAATCAATGAATGTTGTTTCGACCCCCTATATATTGAGATGTTCACACAACCGATAACTGATTCAAAAGTAATCTGGCTCTTTGCCAGGTTGAAAATCACTATCATATCTGGACCCTTACTATGGCTATATCCATGCTATGATCACTTCTTTAAACTGAGTTTTTGCTCATAAGGATCTGTTTCACAAAAACAATTGAATTATCCTTTCCTTATGCCTTCTCAGTCTAATCTCTTCTTCAAGGTAAACATATTCTTGAGATGGTTTTCTATGACCCCAGGTCACAAAATACTATGTGATTTTATGCTAAAATCTAAAGGATAAAAAGAAGTAAATAAGAAAAAGGCAAAATAGGATGGGTTAGCTTGATAAGAAATGTTCTAGCAGATAAAAACAATGAATAAAATATCCCAAAGAATAGAATAAAAGGCCCTGGAGGCACCAGAATGGGCTAGTGGCAAGTTCAGAATGTTCGGCAGGGCTAAATCATGAATGTCTGTGCACCATGGGTAACATTGTGGTATTTATTCTTTAATTGTACTACCCAGCAGTGAGAAGACTTTAGATACAGAATTGGCATGACCTATTTTATACTTCAAGTACAGAACTATGGGGTTGTACATGAAGTGAATTGTAAGTAGGAAAAAAAAAAAAAAAAGCTACGTAGTCTCATCCAGTAGTCCAGGGAAAATAATTTGATGACTTGGATAAAAATGTTGCCATCGGCTGTAAAATAGCACTAAGATATATTCTTCTGGAGAAAGAATTGGCAAGACTGGGTAGATGGGATTTGTGGAGTGAGAAAATGAGTTCAAGTTTTGAGCTTCAGCAAGTGGGTAGATGCTACTACTTATTGCCTAAGGGCAGGTTTGGAAGTGGGAAGAGTAGGCAAAAGACTCAAAATAACAATTGACCGTGAAATCGACATATCTGCAATGTGTTCTATGAGAAATCTGATGAATCCTGCAGTGATATGGGGTCAGCCATCCATTAGCCATTACTATGGTGGAGCTTGGAAAAGGAAATGGTAACCCACTCCAGTATTCTTGCCTGGAAATGCCTCAGACAGAGGAGCCTGGCAGGCTGCCGTCCCTGGGGTCAGATACAACTTAGCGAGTAAACGACGACTGTGGAGCTAGCTCTATGGATAGTACAAATTGTGTATTAGAGAGTATGTTCCATGACTATAAGCTCTGTGAAAACAGATCTCATTTCCCTTTTACTTGGCACCATGTCTTGAAAGGATGGCAATAAGGAATTATATCTCCAACACAAAAAGCTAAAGAAGTAAAAATTTAAGAAAAGTCAAATAAATACAGGTATAAAGATAAATTCATATATCAATGAGTTAAAAGTACATGTAATTAATACCACTCTTTTGTTTATGATGTATTTCTTGCTAATCTCAGTATTCCTTGTTTCCAGTATCATTTCATTGTTTTCTTCAACTTGCTATTTGAACTTCCACAGGTCATTTTTCTGCTATTTTGACTCTAGTTTGACCTTTTCTCTGTCTTGGCCTCTCACTGCCTCAGTCACCCTAGAGCTTCCTTTTCTCTCTCAGACCAGTGAACATTTTACTCAGAGTTAATTTTTTTGGTTTTCTTTACTTGGACATTTCTTTGCGCTTGGGTGGTCAAGCATGGTGAAGCAGTTAAAAGGTGTCCAAGAAAAGTCCAATTATATGTATTACTGTTTCTGCCTCAAAGGAATTAATGTGTATGAAAGTGAAAGTTAAGTTGCTCAGCCACATCCGACTTTTTGTGACCCCGTGGACTGTAGCCCACGAGGCTCCTCCGTCCATGGGACTCTCCAGGCAAGACTGGAGTGGGTTGCCATTTCCTTCCCCAGGGGATCTTCCCAACCCAGGGATGTGTGTGAAATGTTATGAAAATGTGTATGAAAGTTAGAGATAAATCTCTGGGTCTCAGTGCAAGGGATTGTGGAAAAGAGAGACAAAGTCTAATTAACATCCCTGTCCTGATGATGAGGACTGAAAATTTGAGACCTCAGTCAGAACCCTGGATAACTTTAGTCATTAACTTTAGGAGTGTCATGTGTCCTCCTCGCTGGAGGGGATTTGGTGGGAGTGTTTGTTTTGGGAGAGAGCTTCTAGATCTCTTCTAGATCTCTGTAGTCAACTGGTGGAATGCTGCCGCTGAGTGTCAGTAAATACCATTTTCTGGTGACTTCATTGGGGGTCCTTAGCAACTAAAGCATCCTTGGTTATCTCTTAAAAGGCTATTGCAGGTATTTCTTAAAACACACACATATGTCTTCTCTAAGTCTTCTTACCCCTTCGTCTTAACCAAAAAGGCTTCAGTTCTGCAGAGTTGTATATATATTATTGTTGTTCTGTCACTAAGTCATGTCCAACTCTTTTCGACCCCACAGACAATAGCCCACCAGGCTCCTCTGTCCATGGAACTTTCTAGGCAAGAATACTAGAGTGGGTTGCCATTTCCTACTCCAGAGGATCTCCCCAATCCAGGGATCAATCATGTGTCTCTTGTGTCTCCTGCATGGGCAGGTAGATACTTTATCACTGCACCACCTGGGAAGGTTTTTTGTTTTTTGTTTTTTTTTTAAATTTTTTTAACTTTATCACTTTAGCAGTGTATTATTTTGGGGGGGCTTCCCAAGTGGTGCTAGTGGTAAAGAACCCACCTGCCCATGCAGGAGACATAAGAGATGCAGGTTCAACCCCTGGGTAGGGAAGATCCCCTGGAGGAGGGCATGGCAACCCACTCCAGTATTCTTGCCTGGAGAACCCCCTGGACAGAGGAGCCTGGTGGGCAACAGTCCATGGGATTGCAAAGAGTGGGACACAACTGATGCAGCTTAGCACAGCACATATTATTTTTTAATGCCTTGAAAGACAAATTCCACACCATAGATTAGCTTCCTGAATGAAGAAGGAAATGAACATCTTACTTCTAAAAATAAGTTAAAGTTCAGTCCAGTTCAGTTCAGTTCAGTCGCTCAGTTGTGTCCAACTCTTTGCAGCACGCCAGGCCTCCCTGTCCATTACCAACTCCCGGAGTTCACTCAGACTCACGTCCGTCGAGTCAGTGATGCCATCCAGCCTTCTCATCCTCTGTCGTCTCCTTCTCCTCCTGCCCCCAATCCCTCCCAGCATCAGAGTCTTTTCCAATGAGTCAATTCTTTACATGAGGTGGCCAAAGTACTGGAGTTTCAGCTTTAGCATCAGTCCTTCCAAAGAAATCCTAGGACTGATCTCCTTCAGAATGGACTGGTTGGATCTCCCTGCAGTCCAAGGGACTCTCAAGAGTCTTCTCCAACACCACAGTTCAAAAGCATCAATTCTTCTGTGCTCAGCTTTCTTCAGAGTCCAACTCTCACATCCATACATGACCACTGGATAAACCATAGCCTTGACTAGACGGACCTTTGTTGGCAAAGTCTCTGCTTTTCAATATGCTATCTAAGTTAAAGTTACAGAAAGTCTAGATGGATGTTCAGAATAATGGCCCCCAAGGATTCCCATGTTGTAATTCCCAGAATTCGTAAATGTATTACATTACATGACAAAAGGATCTTTGCAGTGGTAACTAACATCAAGGACCTTCAGGTGGGGGAGATTTTTCCTGGGTTACCTGGGTAATTACACACCCCTAAAATTGAAAGAGGAAGGTAGAAGATTGGGTCAGAGAGATAAGATGGAAGAGGAGGCACTGGAGATACAAGTGCTGGAGAGACTTCCTATTGTTGGCTGGATTTAGGGATGGAGGAACATGATGAAACAGGAATGCAATGACTTAGAGAAGTCTGGACTAATTTTCAACTGACTGCCCACAAGACGGTGAGGACATCAGGCCTATAGACAGAAATACATGAGCTCTACCAAGAATCTGAATGAGCCTAGAAATGGATTCTCCCCCAGAGCCTCCAGAAAAGGAAGCAAACCTGCCAACACCTTGATCATAACCTGTGAAGAGCTGTATGGGGCCTCTGACCTACAGACTGTGAGACAATAGACTTGAGTTGCTATAAGCCACTGCATTTGTGGTGCTTTTTCACAGCAGGAATAGAAGCCAAATACAGTGGAGAAAAAGGAATGTGTAGAAATAATTATATAACAAACATTTTGATGTTATCCTGAGTGAAATCTTTATAACATACTTGACAATTTAATGTCAAGTGGCCAGATTTCATTTTTTGAAAAACCTATTTCCACATCACTATTTGATTCTTTCCTTTGTATATTTCTTCATCAAATTTCAATTTTTGAATGATTGTACAATAAATTAGGAGAATATCTTCATGTTAGTATTTGGAAACTTCTGTACTATAGCACACAAAACATCTCAGAGTATATATAAAGTATTTATAAGGATTAAGCCAGTTCTGTGTGTGTATGTGTGTTTGGGAAGGTGAAGTTCTGAATTGTACTATGTAGAAATAAAATATAAAGCCTCTGAAACCCATTTGAAATTATATTTGAATTGCGTTTCAACATATCATCTTCGTTGTACTTCTCTGAAAGTCAAAGTAGCTAATATACTCTCTAAACAATGCAATTTTCTTTCTCTATATTGTGCTTTGAGAATTAAGCTTATTCTTCACTAGTGAAATAATTTGGTGAATTGTGTTACATGGAGAGATTGATTTTTTCCCCCATTTGTGGATGTTGAATCATTCTCCTTCAGTCAGTTAAATGGAGTGGAATTATTCATCAAGCTCTCTTTTCTTTCTTGCTCAACTCTGGGACTTATGCTTCAGAATATCTATGTTCTATTGTATATAAATGACACGTTATTATTGTGCTGTAACTAAACATTATTGTGCTTGTCAATAGTTAGAAACTAACTGGTAAAGTCAATAGATTGAAAGTTGACAGTTTGAGAAAGGACAAATATATTTGATATCTTGGCATTGCTATTATTTTAAATGAAACATATTAATCTACTGGCTCAGACAGTAAAGAATCTGCCTGCAGTGCGGAGACATGGGTTTGATCCCAGGATTAGGAAGATCCCCTGGAGAAGGAAATGGCAACCCACTCCAGTATTCTTGCCTGGAGAATCCCATGGACAGGGGAACCTGGTGGGCTAATGTCCATGGGGTCACAAAGAGTTGGACATGACTGAGTGACTAACATTTTATTTCTTAATCTATTATTTTGGTAAGGAGCTCATTTTTTTGTCAGCTATAGTTATTTTATAGGCATACACAGTTGTCTTAGGTAAAGTAGATAGGGTAATAGACAAAAATACCAGCTATGAATGTTTAAACCTTTAAGTTGAACCATTTTTTGAATTCTTCTTTTGAAAGATTTTGACTTTATTTTCAGCATATTTCAAAATGAAATTCCTTGATTTGTAAACATTTCATTTTGCTTTCATTTTATAGTTACAAAATGAAACAAGAATGTTAGCTCTCACCATTTCTATTTATCATTGTACCAGAGGCTCTGACCAGTCAAATAGGGCAAGAAAGTAAGTTAAAGAGATAATAATAAAAACTGGAAGAAAAACAAAGTTCTCATCACACAGTTATGTCTTGTTTGCCTCTGTGGAAAACTCAAAAGTGAGTCTGGACAAGCTCTTGAAATAATAAGTAAATTCAGTTGTGCTTCTAAATATACCAGACCAACATGCAAAATTAAATTATATTTCTATACACCATCAGCAAGCAAAAAACAAAATTTAACAATATAACTCAAAATTAATCAATATCAAACAGATTAGTATAAACCTAACAAAAGATGTATAGAACCTCTGTGTTGAAAAATCATAAAACATAAGTAAAGAAGTTTAAGAAGACCTAACTAAATAATGGCATCACTGACTCGATGGACATGAGTCTGAGTGAACTCTGGGAGTTGGTGATGGACAGGGAGGCCTGGCGTGCTGCGATTCATGGGGTCGCAAAGAGTCAGGCACGACTGAGCGAATGAACTGAACTGAACTGAACTAAATAATAGAAAAATGTATTCAAAGATTGGAAAGCTAAATATTTTAAGGCTGCAAATTCTTCACAAATTAGTCTACAGATTCAAAATGACTCCATTCAAAGTCCTAAGAGTTCTTTGGGGAAAGGGGCATAAGTTCAAAAACCCCAGAAAAGCATGCATCTAGGAGCAGCCATGGCAGTTTTGAAGAAGAAAACTGGAACATTTAACCTATATGTATAGGTCTTATCTGTATTAATATCTATTGGGTAGATTTGGCCCAAGGACAAAGTGACCAATGGAAAGTGAGAGAGCATTGAGGAACACACATATTCTGTTAGATAACTGATGCAGTGGAGAAAGTGTGGTAATTTCAATAACTGATGATGGATTGACTTTCCAAATGTACTTTGAACCCTACATAAAATACATTATACCATATGTAAAACTGCATTTCAGATAAACTAAAGATCCCAGTGTGCTACCAGTACTTGGCATTATCAGAATTCTATATTTTAGGCATTCAAATAGGTGTGTAATAGTATTTCATTTTTAGTATTAATTACCCTAATGATCAATATTATTTGACATCTTTTCATGTACATGTTTCTCATTCCCATATATTCTTTTGTGGTCTCTTGTAAAACCCTTACCAAATAATTTTTGTCTTTTTAATTTAGTTGTGCTTCTTTTTTATTTTTTTAATTAATTAATTTATTTTACTTTACAATATTGTATTGGTTTTGCCATACATTGACTTGAATCTGCCATGGGTGTACATGTGTTCCCCATCCTGAACCCTCCTCCCATCTCCCTCACCATCCCATCCCTCTGGGTCATCCCAGTGCACCAGTCCTGAGCACCCTGTATCATGCATTGAACCTGGACTGGCAATTCGTTTCATATATGATAATTTACACGTTTCAATGCCATTCTCCCATATCATCCCGCCCTCACCCTTTCCCACAGAGTCCAAAAGACTGTTCTCTACATCTGTGTCCCTGTTGCTGTCTCACATACAGGGTTATCATTACCATCTTTCTAAATTCCATATATATGTGTTAGTATACTGTATTAGTGTTTTTCTTTCTGGCTTACTTCACTCTATATAATAGGCTCCAGTTTCATCCACCTCATTAGAACTGATTCAAATGTGTTCTTTTTAATGGCTGAGTAATACTCCATTGTGTATATGTACCACCGCTTTCTTATCCATTCATCTGCTGATGGACATCTAGGTTGCTTCCATGTCCTGGCTATTATAAACAGTGCTGCGATGAACATTGGGGTACACGCATCTCTTCCAATTCTGGTTTCCTTGGTGTGTATGCCCAGCAGTGGGATTGCTGGGTCGTATGGCAGTTCTCTTTCCAGTTTTTTAAGGAATCTCCACACTGTTCTCCATAGTGGCTGTACTAGTTTGCATTCCCACCAACAGTGTAAGAGAGTTCTCTTTTCTCCACACCCTCTCCAGCATTTATTGCTTGTAGACTTTTGGATCGCAGCCATTCTGACTGGCGTGAAATGGTACCTCATTGTGGTTTTGATTTGCATTTCTCTGATAATGAGTGATGTTGAGCATCTTTTGATGTGTTTGTTAGCCGTCTGTATGTCTTCTTTGGAGAAATGTCTGTTTAGTTCTTTGGCCCACTTTTTGACTGGGTCTTTTATTTTTCTGGAATTGAGCTGCAGGAGTTGCTTGTATATTTTTGAGATTAATTCTTTGTCCATTGCTTCATTTGCTATTATTTTCTCCCATTCTGAAGGCTGTGTTTTCACCTTGCTTATAGTTTCCTTTGTTGCGCAGAAGCTTTTAATGTTAATTAGGTCTTCCAAGTTGTCCATTTTATTTGCATATATTTGCTGATAATAGTCTCTTTTGATCCTTTGTATTTCTGTGTTGTCTGTTGTGATCTCTCCATTTTCATTTCTAATTTTGTTGATTTGATTTTTCTCCCTTTGTTTCTTGATGAGTCTGGCTAATGGTTTGTCAATTTTATTTATCTTCTCAAAGAACCAGCTTTTGGTTTTGTTGATTTTTGCTATGGTCTCTTTTATTTCTGCCCTAATTTTTAAGATTTCTTTCCTTCTACTAACCCTGGGGTTCTTTGTTTCTTCCTTTTCAAGTTGCTTTAGGTTTAGAGTTAGGTTATTTATTTGACGTTTTTCTTGTTTCTTGAGGTATGCCTGTATGGCTATGAACCTTCCCCTTAGCACTGCTTTTACAGTGTCCCAAAGGTTTTGGGTTGTTGTGTTTTCATTTTCATTCGTTTCTATGCATATTTTGATTTCTTTTTTGATTTCTTCTGTGATTGGTTGGTTATTCAGCAGTGTGTTGTTCAGCCTCCATATATTGGAATTTTTAATAGTTTTTCTCTTGTAATGGAGATCTAATCTTACTGCATTGTGGTCAGAAAAGATGCTTGGAATGATTTCAATGTTTTTGAATTTACCAAAGCTAGACTTATGACCCAGGATGTGATCTATCCTGGAGAAGGTTCCGTGTGCACTTGAGAAAAAGTTGAAATTCATTGTTTTGGGGTGAAATGTCCTATATATATGAATTAGGTCTAACTGGTCTATTGTATCCTTTAAAATTTGTGTTTCCTTCTTAATTTTCTGTTTAGTTGATCTATCCATAGGTGTGAGTGGGGTATTAAAGTCTCCCACTATTATTGTGTTATTGTTAATTTCCCCTTTCATACTTGTTACCATTTGTCTTACATATTGAGGTGCTCCTATGTTGGGTGCATATATATTTATGATTGTTATATATTCTTCTTGGATTGATCTTTTGATCATTATGTAGTGTCCATCTTTGTCTCTTTTCACACCCTTTGTTTTAAAGTCCATTTTATCTGATATGAGTATTGCTACTCCTGCTTTCTTTTGGTCCCTATTTGCATGGAAAATCTTTTTCCAGCCCTTCACTTTCAGTCTGTATGTGTCCCTTGTTTTGAGGTGGGTCTCTTGTAGACAACATATATAGAGGTCTTGTTTTTGTATCCATTCAGCCAGTCTTTGTCTTTTGGTTGGAGCATTCAACCCATTTATGTTTAAGGTAATTATTGATAAGTATGATCCCATTGCCATTTTCTTTATTGTTCTGGGTTCGAGTTTATACACCTTTCTGTGTTTCCTGTCTAGAGAAGATCCTTTAGCATTTGTTGGAGAGCTGGTTTGGTGGTGCTGAATTCTCTCAGCTTTTGCTTGTCTGTAAAGCTTTTGATTTCTCCTTCATATTTGAATGAGAGCCTTACTGGGTACAGTAATCTGGTCTGTAGGTTATTTTCTTTCATCACTTTAAGTATGTCCTGCCATTGCCTTCTGGCCTGAAGAGTTTCTATTGAAAAATCAGCTGTTATCCTTATGGGAATCCCCTTGTGTGTTATTTGTTGTTTTTCCCTTACTGCTTTTAATATTTGTTCTTTGTGTTTGATCTTTGTTAATTTGATTAATATGTGTCTTGGGGTGTTTTGCCTTGGGTTTATCCTGTTTGGGACTCTCTGGGTTTCTTGGACTTGGGTGATTATTTCCTTCCCCATTTTAGGGAAGTTTTCAACTATTATCTCCTCAAGTATTTTCTCATGGTCTTTCTTTTTGTCTTCTTCTTCTGGGATGCCTATGATTCGAATGTTGGTGTGTTTAACATTGTCCCAGAGGTCTCTGAGGTTGTCTTCATTTCTTTTAATTCTTTTTTTCTTTTTTCCTCTCTGTTTCATTTATTTCTACCATTCTATCTTCTACCTCACTTATCCTATCTTCTGCCTCTGTTATTCTACTGTTGCTTCCCTCCAGAGTGTTTTTGATCTCATTTATTGCATTATTCATTATATATTGACTGTTTTTTATTTCTTTTAGGTCATTGGTAAACCTTTCTTGCATCTTCTTGATCCTTGTCTCCAGGCTATTTATCTGTAACTCCAATTTGTTTTCAAAATTTTGGATCATTTTCACTGTCATTATTTGGAATTCTTTATCAGGTAGATTCCCTAACTTTTCCTCTTTTGTTTGGTTTGGTGGGCATTTATCCTGTTCCTTTACCTTCTGGGTATTTCTCTGCCTTTTCATCTTGTTTATATTGCTGTGTTTGGGGTGGCCTTTCTGTATTCTGACAGTTGGTGGTTCTTCTTTATTGTGGAGGTTCCTCACTGTGGGTGGGGTTGGACTTGTGGCTTGTCAAGGTTTCCTGGTTAGGGGAGCTTGTGTCGGTGTTCTGGTGGGTGGAGCTGGATTTTTTCTCTCTGGAGTGCAATGAATTTTCCAGTACTGAGTTTTGAGATGTCAATGGGTTTGGTGTGACTTTGGGCAGCCTGTATATTGAGGCTTAGGGTTATGTTCATCAGGCACTCTATCTATCAGATCTAGTCCCTTAAATCTATTTCTCACTTCCACTGTATAATCATAAGGGATTTGATTTAGGTCATACCTGAATGGTCTAGTGGTTTTCTCTACTTTCTTCAATTTCAGTCTGAATTTGGCAATAAGGAGTTCATGGTCTGAGCCACAGTCAGCTCCTGGTCTTGTTTTTGTTGACTGTATAGAGCTTCTCCATCTTTGGCTGCAAAGAATATAATCAATCTGATTTTGGTGTTGACCATCTGGTGATGTCCATGTATAGAGTCTTCTCTTGTGTTGTTGGAAGAGGGTGTTTGCTATGACCAGTGCATTTTCTTGGCAAAACTCTATTAGTTTTTGACCTGCTTCATTCTGTATTCCAAGGCCAAATTTGTCTGTTACTCCAGGTGTTTCTTGACTTCCTACTTTTGCATTCCAGTCCCCTATAATGAAAAGGACATCTTTTTTGGGGTGTTAGTTCTAAAAGGGATTCTAGGTCTTCATAGAACTGTTCAACTTCAGCTTCTTCAGCGTTACTGGTTGGGGCATAGACTTGGATTACTGTGATATTGAATGGTTTGCCTTGGAAACAAACAGAAAAGGCAGAGGAACCAGAGATCAAATTGCCAACATCCACTGGATCATCGGAAAAGCAAGAGAGTTCCAGAAAAACATCTATTTCTGCTTTCTTGATTATGCCAAAGCCTTTGACTGTGTGGATCACAATAAACTGTGGGAAATTCTGAAAGAGATGAGAATACCAGACCACCTGACCTGCCGCTTGAGAAATTTGTATGCAGGTCAGGAAGCAACAGTTAGAACTGGACATGGAACAACAGACGGGTTCCAAATAGGAAAAGGAGGACGTCAAGGCTGTATATTGTCACTCTGTTTATTTAACTTCTATGCAGAGTACCTCATGAGAAATGCTGGGCTGGAAGAAGCACAAGCTGGAATCAGGATTGCCGGAAGAAATATCAGTAACCTCAGATATGCAGATGATGCCACCCTTATGGCAGAAAGTGAAGAGGAACTAAAAAGCCTCTTGATGAAAGTGAAAGAGGAGAGTGAAAAAGTTGGCTTAAAACTCAACATTCAGAAAACAAAGATCATGACATCTGGTCCCCCATGGGAAATAGATGGGGAAACAGTGGAAACAGTGTCAGACTTCATTTTTCTGGGCTCCAAAATCACTGCAGATGGTGACTGCAGCCATGAAATTAAAAGACCTTTGCTCCTTGGAAGGAAGGTTATTCCTTGGAAGGAAGATAGCATATTCAAAAGCAGAGACATTACTTTGCCAACAAAGGTCTGTCTAGTCAAGGCTATGGTTTTTCCAGTGGTCATCTATGCATGTGAAAGTTGGACTGTGAAGAAGGCTGAACACTGAAGATTTGATGCTTTTGAACTGTGGTGTTGGAGAAGACTCTTGAGAGTCCCTTGGACTACAAGGAGATCCAACTAGTCCATTCTAAAGGAGATCAGCCCTGGGATTTCTTTGGAAGGAATGATGCTAAAGCTGAAACTCCAGTATTTTGAAGAGTTGACTCATTGGAATAGACTCTGATGCTGGGGAATGACAGGAGGAGAAGGGGACGACAGGGGATGAGATGGCTGGATGGCATCACTGACTCGATGGATGTGAGTCTTAGTGAAATCTGGGTGTTGGTGACGGACAGGGAGGCCTGGCGTGCTGTGATACATGGGGTTTCAAAGAGTCAGACACGACTAAGTGACTGAACTGAACTGAACTAAACTGAGGGTTATGTTCCTGTGTTGCTGGAGAATTTGCATGGTATGTCTTGCTCTGGAACTTGTTGGCCCTTGAGTGTGCTTGGTTTCAGCATAGGTATGGAGGCATTTGATGAGCTCCTATCGATAGATGTTCCCTGGATTCAGGAGTTCTCTGGTGTTCTCAGGATTTGGACTTAAGCCTCCTACCTGTGATTTTTAGTTTTATTCTTACAGTAGCCTCAAGACTTCTCCATCTATGCAGCACCGATGACAAAACATCTAGGTTAATGATGAAAAGTTTTTCCACAGCAAGGGACACCCAGAGAGGTACACAGAGTTACATGGAGAAGAGAAGAGGGAGGAGGGAGACAGGGATGACCAAGAGAAGAAGAAGGGGAATCAAAAGGGGCGAGAGCAAGCTAGCCAGTAATCACTTCCTTATGTGCTCTCCACAGTCTGGATCCCTCAGAGATGTTTATGGAGTTACACAGAGAAAAGAGGGAGGAAGGAGACAGAGGTGGCCAGGAGGATAAAAGGGGGAATCAAAAGGAGTGAGACAGATCCAGCCAGTAATCAGTTCCCTAAATTTTCTCCACAGCCTGGAACACAAAGAGATTCACCGAGTTGGGTAGAGAAGAATATGGGGAGGGGGGAGATAGAGGCGACCTGTTGGAGAAAAAGGAGAGTCAAAAGTGGGAGAGAGCAATCAGGGCAGTGATCTTGCTCCCATTAGAAATGGGTACTGAAGATTGGGTTCTTAAATATACAAAGTTGATAACAAATACCAAAAAGCAAAGATTAAAAATCTAGAGTAGGGGTTAGATTCTCAAAATTATAATATTAAAAAAAAAACAGTCACAAAAATTATAAAATATATATATATGGTTTGCTTTAAAAATAGGGTCTTTCTTTCTTTCTTTCTTTCTTTTTTTTTGCAAATTAATAGTAGGTTATAAAAATGAAAATTAAAGGAGTAATGGGGACTTAAAAATAAAATAAAATATTTTTTTAAATTTAACAAATGATAATAGTAAAAATATATCTAAGACTTTCTCTGGAGCTGTTGCGGACAGTGTGGGGTCAGTTCATTTTCAGATAGTTCCTTGGTCTGGTTTGTACTTCTCAAGGTCTATAGGCCCCTTCCTATGTAGTCGGTGCTAACTACAGGATTTTAATCTATTGCACCTGTCACTTCCAAAGTGGTTCCCTCTGTTTATTTTAGCTTCTTCTGTTTGCTGGTCTCTTCAGTGTCTAATTTCCACCCTGACACAAGGGGCGCAGTGGTGGTCACTTTTTTTTAAGGCTTGCTTGTTCAGTCGTGCTTTGGGGAGGGAGGAACACTGCAAACAAATATCACTGGCTTCTGTTCACAGTGATTCAGCCACACTGGGTTTGCCCCTGCTCACGGTGTGTGTGCTTTCTCAGTCTACACTGCTCAGACTCTAGGTTGCTCTGCCGGGAACTGTCTGATATGGGTCCTGGTTTGCATGCACTTCCCAGGTCTAAGGCACTCAGTATTTAACACTGAGCCACTCCAGTATTCTGGCCTGTCTCGGGCAGGGGATGGGTTGGTCTGCAGCCGGCTAGCTCTGCTCAGTCCTTTGTTCTGTGAGCATGCCTGGCAGTGTCTTAGGTTAGGGCTTTTCACAGGGTAGCTATCCCACAGTCTGGGCTGCTATCTCAAGCTAGTTCCCTCAGATTGCCCTCAGGGCATTCAGGTCCTGTCCTAATCCTAAGCAATGCAGCCAGCTCCTCCCTGTCCCTCCCCCACTTGCTAATGGGGGATGTGAACCTCTGGGCTGCTGCTCCGCTGGGAGTTGCTGTTAGGCAGGTAATCTGTGGGTTTTACTTATTTATTTATTTTTAAAAATTTTTCCTCCGGGTTATTTTGCCCTCTGAAGTTCCAAAGCTCACCACAGACCTACCAGAGAGAGTGTTTCCCGGTGTTTGGAAACTTCTCGCTTTTTTAAGACTCCCTTCCCAGGACAGATCTCCATCCCTACCTCTTTTGTCTCTCTTTTTATCTTTTATATTTTGTCCTACCTCCTTTCGAAGACAATGGGCTGCCTTTCTGGGTGCCTGATGGTCTCTGCCAGCATTCAGAAGTTGTTCTGTGGAATTTGCTTTGCGTTCAAATGTTCTTTCGATGAATTTGTGGGGGAGAAAGTGGTCTCCCCGTCCCATTCCTCGGTCATCTTAGGACCTTCTCAGAATCCTTATTTTTGTGATTAGAGAAAGATTTATATATTCTGGACACAAGTCCTTTGTAATATATATATATATATATATAATTTGCATTTATATTCTTCCATCTATAGTTTGATTTTTCATTATGTTGTCAGTGTTATATACAGAACAAAACTTTTAATTGTGCTAAAGTTAAATGTACAGTTTTTTATTGACTTAATGTCATATTTAAGAACTCTTTGCCTAAACCAATAACATGAAGATTTTCTCCTATCCTTTTAAATGTTTAATATTTTTACATTTTATATTTAAGTCTATTATTCCTTTAACTTTCATGTAAGAGGTAAATAATATCTTGAAGTTCCTTGTTTTCCATCTGAAATCTCCATCTGAAATTTCCAGCACCACTTGAAAAAAACTATCTTTTGTTATAACATATATTTTTAAGTTGGAGAAGGAAATGGCAACCCACTCCAGTACTCTTGCCTGGAAAATCCCATGGACAGAGAAGTGTGGTGGGCTACAGTCCATGGGGTCGCAAAGAGTCGGACACAACTGACCGACTTCACTTCACTTCATATTTTTAAGTAAGTTCCATTCACCTTCATATGAAACTGTTCCACTTCATGTATCATTACAAGTGCCCTATATCAGATATTCCCAATTCCTCCCTCTCTTCCCATATTATGGCTTCCCTCATAGCTCAGTTGGTAAAGAATCGTCCTGCAATGCAGAAGACCCCAGTTCAATTCCTGGGTCAAGAAGATCTGCTGGTGAAGGGATAGGCTACCCACTCCAGTATTCTTGGGCTTCCCTTGTGGCTCATCTGGTAAAGAATCTGCCTGCATTGCAGGAGACCTGGGTTCAATCCCTTGGTTGGGAAGATCCCCTAAGAGATGGGAGAGGCTACCCACTCCAGTATTCTGGCCTGGAGAATTCCATGGACTGGGTCTCAAAGAATAGGACAAGACTGAGTGACTTTCACTTCCTGTATTATATTTTCTCCTTTATTTCCCTTATTCATTTGTTATGACAATTCAATGCTTTGTTACCATTGTCTACCTTAAAAAGATGTTTCTTAGATTAAGAATAAGAAAAAGACTATCACCCTCATCTATTTCTCTTCTTATGCGCTTCCTTTTTTAAACATAGGTCCATGTTTCTGATGTATATGATTTTCCTTCTTGGCGAAAATTTTTTAACATTTCTTGCAGGGCAGGTTTTCTGGTGATTAATTCCCTTAGTCTTTGTTTGTCTAGAAGTCCTTTAGCTTTCTTTCATTTTTGAAGGTTAATTTCATTCGATAGGAAACTCTAGGTTGGTGTTTTTCCTTTGAACACTACAAACTGAGTATCATTATTTTCTTGCTTGAATTGTTTCTGATGAGAAGTTTGCTGTAATTCTATCTTACAAATTTTTATTGGAGTATAGTTGGTTTATAGTATTGTGTCTGTTTCAGGTGTACAGCAGTGATTCAGTTATACATACACATATATCTACTCTTTTTTAGAATTTTTTCCCATATGAGTACTTAGAGTTCCCTTTAGTATACAGCAGATTCTTATTACTTATCTATTTTATATATAGCAGCGTGTATATGTCAATCCCATTCTCCCAGTTTATCACCCCCTCCATATCCCCTGGTAACGGTGAGTTTGTTTTCTATATCTGTGACTCTACTTGTTGTTGTTGTTCAGTTGCCAAGTTCTGTCTGACTCTTGGCAACCCCATGGGCTGCAGATGCCAGGATACTTCTATTTTGTAACTAAGTTCATTTGTACCAGTGTTTTAAAGATCTTGCATATAATCAATATCATATGATATTTGCTTTCTCTGACTCACTTCCCTCAGTATGACAATCTCTATTCTTCTGTGAATAGAAGAATATTCACCACTCCCACAGGCCTCTTTCAAGATTTTCTCTTTGCCTTTCCTTTATACATTTTAAATTTTTATTATTTTACTTATTTATTGCCAGTTTAATACATGCTTCATTGCAATTTTTACAGGACTTAAATATGCTTTGTATTCTCTGAGTATCCTAGATCTGTGTTTCTTGTCTGTCATCAATTTTGGAGCATTCTTGGCCATTATTACTCCAAATATTTCTCCTGTACCATTTGCTCTTTCTTCTCCTTCTGGGATTCCAATTACGCGTACACTATATCTTTTGAAATTGTCCCATAGTTCTAAGGTGTTCTATTCTTTTTTTTTAATTATTTTTTCCCTTGCATTCGAGTTTGAAGAGTCTGCGTTGATCCATCATGACCCTCACTGATTCTAGTACCACTTGTGCCATATATACTTATGAAACCATGGTAGGCATCCTTCACTTCCGTTACAATGTTTTTTTATTTCCATCATTTCCTTTTGATTTGTTTTCAGTGCTTCTGTCTCCCGGTTAACCTTACCCATTTGTTCTCACAGCTTGTTTATTTTTCCCATTAGTGCTCTTTCCGTATTATTCATGGTTATTTTGAATTCACTGGCTGATGATTCCATTGCTTCATGCCAGAGTCTGGTCTTCTCAGATTTGCTTTTCTTGCTTTGGGTGTGTCTTGTTAGTTTTTGTGATGGTTGTTGAAAGCTGTATACGTTGTTCTGGGTAACAGAACAGGTAAGTAAACCTCTAGTGGGAGGATATGTGTTCACTGGGCTAGGAGTTGTGTTGTGTCTGCTGACGGCTGGAGCTGCAGTGCCAGAGGTGTCCTAGTCCTCTCGTGCCCTTTTGCCTCCTCCCTTTGGGTTTTCCTGAGTACCCCTCCTCAGAGAGACGCTGTGTGTTGTAGCTCTTTTGTCTGTATCTATTATTATTATTATTATCCTGGAGCCCTGCTGCTGTGGAGGTGAGGCGTCAGGCAGGACACCAACTGAATCCAATTCAATCTCATTCTTTCAGTGGGCTTCTTTGAACGTCTTTGTGTTTCTCTGTGTGTAGCTTTCCTCTGTGTGTGTTAGTTGCTGAGTCCTGTCTGACCCTTTATGACCCCATGGACTGTAGTCTGCCAGTTCTGGCCATGAAATTCTCCAGGCAAGAACACTGGAGTGGATAGTCATTCCCTTCTCCAAGGAATCTTCCAGACCCTGGGATCGAACCTGGGTCTCCTGCATTACAGGCAGTTTCTTTACCACTGAGATACCAGGGAAGGCCTAGGCTGCTATAGCAGGTATTTTAGCCTATTTACAGTCTAATGTGTTCAAATTGTAGCACTGAGAGTGGGCTCTTTTTACTTCATCCAAGTGGACACCAACCAACTGGAAACTAAATGTCATGGCTTCCTCATTACATACTACATGACTATATTATGCCTAAGTAAGAAAGCTAGAGGGATTTTTAAAATTGGGCTGAATTTAGACATAAAAATATTAATAGTATCCAGGCATTTAAAAACTAGGAACTGAAGGAAAAAAGTAGCTGGCAATTAAGTTTGTCATGAAAATCAATCACACTCTTAAATTCAGCCTAGCATATCAAACTAATGTCAAAGCTATCTTACTTTAGCAAAATTGCCTCACCATACTTACAACTGAGATTTATAGGCTTCAAGAAATTTAGTGAATAATCTGTTAAGCCAATAGAGGACATATTTGTTTATAGGTCCAGGATCAACAATAACCATGTTCCAAACATCATAACCAAAATAAATAATAAGAATTGTTGTGCCATCAATTAGACAGTGAGTATGGTATATATTTTGTCCATTACATTAAAATATATATTTTTATCAGGTAAGCTGATTTTATCAGAGAAGGCAATGGCACCCCACTCCAGTATTCTTGCCTGGGAAATCCCATGGACGGAGGAGCCTGGTAGGCTGCGGTCCATGGGGTCGCTAAGAGTTGGACACGACTGAGCGACTTCACTTTCTCTTTTCACTTTCATGCATTGGAGAAGGAAATGGCAACCCACTCCAGTGTTCTTGCCTGGAGAATCCCAGGGACGGCGGAGCCTGGTGGGCTGCCGTCTATGGGGTTGCACAGAGTCGGACACGACTGAAGTGACTTAGCATAGCAAGCTGATTTTATAGGGATATGAATCTATTTGGGGGCTCCTCATTAATCAGTGTCTATTTACTTGCACCACAATTATTTTATAATTCATTATTTATATAACAGCAAATCTTTGTTTTTCATTTGTTTTCAAAACATTTTCTAGCCATTGTTATACATTTTTAGGATAAATTTTAGAGTCCATTATTTCAAATTCAAAATAAAAATTAGTATGGGGAGTGGATTTAATTATGTATGTAGTATGCTGTCACTCTTGTTGCACTTTTTTTTTTTTTGGTCTAATCTATGAAGATTACGAGAACTAAGAATTGAGTGATCTTTTTAGTTCTCGTATTCTTTCTTCTATAGAAACCAGACAAAACCTCTCTGAATATTGCCCATGTACTTTTTCTAAAATATTTATTAATTTCCTGCTGTGCTCTTTTGGATGGTAATTTTCTTTCATAGGCATACAGGCAATTTTCTTGGGAGTCAGAAACGGTTTCAAATATTAGATCAGTTCCTAAGGCTTTTAAACTTGGGCAAATTTCCTAATCCTCCTCTTGATGCCTTTTGTACTTTTTCTTTTCCACATTTATATAGTAGTTAGTAGGATCATTATTTTAAATGTACATACAATTTTACCTGTTATATTTGTATGGAAAACAAATTAGGCATTAATATTTTGTTCAGGAATATTATGCCTGATTTAAAAACTTTAGCTCCCTGGAAAAAAAAGTTATTTCATTCTCTTTTATATATTATCCTATCCAGGAATGTAAAATCTTTGAATTCTGTTCATACATAATGGTATCATGCAGATAAGCAGCCAGTAGGGTAGTCCTTACCTGTACAACCAGAAAAAATCAAGTGCCACTTAATATAAGACTTACATCATCTACTCAAAGGGAAAATTGTGATGCCTTGCCCAGTTTCTTGACTTGAGCCAGATCTCAGGTCTGTGGCCCACTAATTGTGGATTGACTGTTTCCTTCTGAGAAAAGACCCTGAAATACCATTACAGATACAAATAATAAGGACTCTTCCAAACCTTATCCAAATGTATCTGTGCCCATCAGTCAGCTAGATTGTACACTGGGGGGAAAGGAACGCCAGGCTTTGTGAGAGCTGTTCAAGATAGAAAGGGCCACAAATGCCAGCACAGCCAAGCAGTTAGAGTGGAGGCAAAGGGTGTTCATGTGTGAACAGTCTTGGCTTGAGTCTGTCACTGTGGGTCTTCTGTCATCACTGCCTTGGTCCTTGAAAACCTAATTGGGATGAATATACTTAGCAGCTGGCAGAGCCCTTAAATTAATTTTCTTTCCTGCAGAGTAAGAGCTAACACAATAGAAAAAGCCAGTTGGAAGTCTTAGAAACTGCCCTCCCAACCCTAATCATGATGATAAAGCATAGCGATTCCTCATAGCAGTGGAATTGTAGTTAATGACACTGTCAGCGAGGAGTGTCCTGCTGTATCTATTCTGCAGCCCCAGCAACTACCAAGCAGATGTTTGCATTAGACTGGGGACACTGTAATCTTTACAAGAGGTTGCTCCAGCTGCAGCTGTGATGCCAGATAAGTCAGATCAGCAAGTTAATGTGGCAATTTATTCTTTTCAAATCCCTTTGGAAAATGGAAAAAAAAAAAAAAAAAAGTTAATGAAACAGTTTTGCCCTGGTGGTGCAGACGGTAAAGCCTCTTGCTTACAATGTGGGAGACCTGGGTTCAATCCCTGGGTTGGGAAGATTCTCTGAAGAAGGAAATGGCAACCCACTCCAGTACTCTTGCCTGGAAAATCCCATGGACAGAGGAGCCTGGTAGGCTACAGTCCATGGGGTTGCAAAGAGTCAGACACGACTGAGAGACTTCATTTTCACTTCACATGGGAAAGCTACGGAGGCTACTTAAATGCCTCTGCTGTTACTCACAGTATGGTCCACAGGAGCCCTGGTTGTCTCAGAATTTCAAAAGGCATCATGAAATCAAGCTAACTGTCTCCTCTGTAATAGGAAGTGTCAAGTAGTCTGGATGTCCCGGAAAAATGCTTTCTCGGGCTGGTGTTGGTTGTGGTTTAGTCATTAAGTTGTGTCTGACTCTTTTGCGGCTCCATGGACTGTAGTCTGCCAGGCTCCTCTGCCCATGGGATTTACCAAGGCAAGAATCCTGGAATAGGTGGCCATTTCCTTCTCCAGGGGATCTTCCCAACCCAGAGATCAAACCCAAGTCTCCTGTTTTGGCAGGCATATTCTTTAGCACCTAGCCACCTGGGCTGGTGTCTGAAGAGAACTTAATTAGAGTGGTTCTGAAAATTACAGAGAAACTATAGTTTCACAGTTGTTACAGAGATAACTGCTGCCTAGTATAAACACAGCCTGTTAGCGGGAGAGGAAGGAGCAAGTGGCTTCTTTCCACTCCAGGCCTGCAGTCCACCTTTGGCCATTTTATTACAAAGACTACCGGTAAGCAAGCTGGCAAAGCAGAAATGTGGATTGCTGAGCCCAGGTTGCATCTGCAAGGCTGGATTTGGAGCCGAGAGACGATTGATTAATCACCAGCACAGCCATATGGTGGCATCTTGGTCAAGTCCACTTGATTGTCTTTTTCTGCTTAACTGACTCTTTGTCCTCACTTCTTCACTCTGGCCTCTTAGGGTCATCTTCCAAAGAAACTATCCTTGCTCTCGTCTCTTTTTATATGGCAGAAACTGCCACAGATTCAGTGTCCATGTCACTTTGAAATCCATATGTTGAAACCTGCAATGTGACTGTATTAGGAGCTGGGGTCTTGGGAAGTGCTTAGGTCAAGAAGGTGGGACCCCCATGTATGAGATTAGTGCTCTTATAACAAGACGCATGAGAACTTGCTCACAGTCCCTCTGCTCTCTGGTGTGTGAGGGACACCAAAAGACAGTCACCTGCAAACCAGAAAGCATGCTCTTACCTGACACTCATCCACTGGCACCTGATCTCGGACTTTCCAGCCTCCAGAACTGAGAGGAATAAATGTTTGTTGCTTATGCCACCTGGTCTATGGTATATTTGCTATAGCACCCTGTACTGAGACAGAACCCAAACTAATACAATAAAGCATAATAGTGATTCATATTTAAAATACACAAAATTTCACCCTTTATATGAATAAAAATCACAACAAAAATTTTAGGTTTTAAAACATTTTTCTTACCTAATCTCTAATCAATTATGCCTTAAATCAGTGGTTATCATTCAGTTCAATTAAATTCTAGTTTGCCTGAAGAGATTTACTACAATGCAGTCTTACGTGATATTCAAACTTGTCGCATTTTAATTATGATTGAGTTGATCAGTGCTTTTTGTCAATTACAAGGTACATTGAAATGAGGGTAAATATTAACCTTAGCATTATTGAATCAATACTTAACTCTGAGCTCAGCAAACCTTTATAGCAAAGCAGAAAGCTACTTTTACTTTATCTTTTCATATTATTCATATTATAAAGAACTCATAGAAAAAATTTCATTTACTGTAATATTTCTGAAGATTAAATTTATAGTTAAAAAGTAAAGAGTATTTGCAAGTGATATACTTAATTCTGCATTGTAATTGCTCTTACTATCCATCATAAATTCTCACTCTCATCTGTCTGAAGCTGCAATTCAATAGCTCAGAACACTTAATGGAAAATAATCCTCTTTGAATTGACTTTAGCTTTTGGGTATCTTGGGCTATGTTTTTAATGGAGTTAAACTTCTATATTCTACACATAAAATTTAAGTTTGTCTGAGTTTTAACAATCAATTTAGTGAACTGAAATCTTCAAAGTTTATCCTAGATTTACCATTTTGGGCTTTTCAAATGTGTATTTTGCATTTATAATTGAAAGCAAGATGGTTATATTATTCAACCATTCAAAAAATATTTATTGACTGGCTGTGTTTAAGGGCTCATATTCTAGGTGTACCTTCTTATTTTCTGCTGGCTAATGCCTCTGATCTGATTTTTTAAAATGATTTTATAAACAAGGAAAAATCTTAAATTTTCCATTTGAATGTCCCAATAATTTTTATATGAAATATAACTTTCAAATATTGACTATATTAAAGCAATATGTAAGTTCCATCAGAGAAAATTTTTTGTCTGTTATTCACTGCTTCATTGTTAGTATCTAAAAGTGAGATACAACACATGCTGAGAAGTTAAACATAGATTTAAAAATTGAATCAATAGAAATAAAAAAATAATAAAAAGCTCTGTAGTAAGTGACTGAGTTAAACACATTCCTCAATTTCTGCTACATTTTTATCAACCTCCAAAAAAAAATCTCTATTTTTATTTAATTATTTATTTGCTTTTTATGTCATGTCCCTCTCTTATTTTTCTCTTGCTCCTGCAGGTTTATAATGAATCTAATCAATACATATAGTTTAATATGTATACTTTCTTTGTATGTTTTCATACAGAAAAATTATTTTTTAGGCAAATCATTCCCACATGTACACATACCAGTGTGTGTGTATACAGACATTTGTCATGTTTCTTTTTTTATTGAGTACTATACTACATCAGATCCAACCTTGTTGCAATGTGTATATTCAATATCCATTATTATTTTTTGCTAAATAATTTTACAAATAAAACTTATGCAGTCCTCCAGATAGATGAATAGTTACCCTCTAACTAACCACAACAAAAGGCAATGCTGTGCTAAGTAATATTATTCATGTCACTTTATGGACCTGTGAGAATTTTTTTTGAGATTTATGTGAGAAGTGTAACTGCTTGATCATGGCTATGTGCATACTTAATTTTAATACATCATATTAGAATAGGAATTCCTGCTAGTAGTTTTTCATCATCAATATATAACTATAAATTAATTTTAGTACATGTTCAAGTCTCTTTTCACTACTGTATTCATAATGTGTCTTATCCAAATAAAGAAAATTTAACATGATTATCTTTCATATTTATTTGATTTTGTTTCTTAAATCTATTTAATCCTACGAATAATGCATCATATCACTTCAGAAAATATGAAAAAAATTTGTTTTAAATATGTATTCCTATTAGCTTCATAAATTTCACTAATCTGAAAATAAAGTCCATATAAAAACATCTCATATTTTTCTTTCTTATTTCTTTATTACTGATGAATTCTATTAATAGTAATTTTATAGAGATTGCCTTAATGTGTAAATATTGTAAAACATATCTTCATTAATGAATGAATTAGTAATTAATTAATTACTTCATCAAATTACTATGTTTCTATTTATAATTTTCTATTTCATTTCTGAAAAACAAATGAAAATTTCTCAGGTTAATCAGCAATACAAATAGCATGCAGTATGACTAAGTTTGTTAAGTTATGTTTCAGAATAAATTTCATATTCTGCTTATCCCCAGATAGCTCCTTAGGAAATGAAAGAATCCATGTGATCTCAAGACAACAGATCAAATACCTTTAATGGAGATGTTCTAATAAATACATGCCAAGTTTTCATATATCTCTCACATTATTTATGTTCCATAATCCTATGGGATTATTTGTAAATCATTGAACTAACAACAGATATGTATTTTAATTGTTATATGACAAAATAAATTTAATACCAGTAATTAATATAATTGCTGTTGTTGTTCAGTCACTAAGTCATGTCCATCTCTTTTGTGACCTTGTGGACTGTACCCTGCCAGGCTCCTCTGTCTGTGGGATTTCCCAGGCAAGAATACTGGAGTGGGTTGCCATTTCCTTTTCCAGGGTATCTTCTTGATCCAGGGATTGAATGTGGTCTACTGCACTGGCAGGCTGATTTTTTACCACTGAGCTACCAGGGAAGCCCTTTAATTAATTATAGTCATGAAATCAGATTGAACTGAGATTAAACTCCAGATCACCTGAATTCAAAATCCAACTGTGACTCATTGAATAAGTTTGTGTGTCCTATAAACATTAGGTTCTATGTCAGCAACTATGGATTAAGAGGTAAAATCAAGGTAAATCTCCTGCTAATAGTAAAGCAGACACATCCTCATACATATGTGCATCTGTGTAGTACAGTTAAGTGTGTAATACAAGGAAAATAGTACTATCTTTGTTCCCATCTTCATCCTGAAGAACAGAGCTTTCTGAGTGATGCTAATAGGAATTCTTTGAACAATAATTTCCATAATCAAAAAGTGCTGGAGGAACTAGATGATGCAGATTAATCAAGAAGACAGTTTTAAGAATTTAAGAACTTGAAAGGCCATAGGATTACTTACTTTGAAAGGTTTTCTTCTCTATTTCAGAAAGTGATTATTATCTGGAGTCCTGCATTCAGTACACAGATTTGTCTATAAAAATAATGAAAAAAATGTCTATGTTGATAATGATCATTTTTCATTAAGAACAAACTCACTTTATTCTTGTTAAACATATTTAACAGATAAATAGGCAGTGCCCAAATAGTATCCCATATGTTTGGTAGACACTTAAAATATTTATTAATGTTATTTTCTAAGGCTTTTATGAAATTATAAAGATAATAATTAGTTTTCTAGGACTCAACTGTATCTGAAAGTTCTGGAAAATTTCAATAATTTCTAGGAATAGTACATAATATTCCTAATGGATAAAAAGAATTTAGAAAAGCCATACAAGTTTCTTTCATGTGTGACTTTTAAGTTTTAATTCTGCTATTATTTTGTGACTAGTCAAGTAAGTCCTCAAATTTATTTTAGCACAGTAATCTTTTGCATAAGGGAGTAACTGTATTGCATCTCCTCTTCCTAATCTGAAGCAAACTCATGTGGTCTGGGCTCAAACAGAACCACTTTTAGGAAACCTGCCCTATGGAAAATTATTCCCTGGAGACTGTTGAGTAGGCAACTGGAAAATTTTGCTCATGATGTGTCTTGATTTGGGGAAGAAATAAAGACAATTCCAAATCCTCATTCCTCAAACAGTTCTTTAGTTTTGAGATAATTGAATATCCTCTCAGAGTCATCTCCAGGTCAAATATTTCATATTTATACAAATATAAATATAAAAATTGGCTTCCAATTTTTTTGTACATTTGGTATATAAAGATCATGTATAAGATATACTATATATTATAATATAAAATATATCACATATATTTTGAAGCCAATTTGATGATATTATACATAGTCTAGTAAAAAAAATAGATATGTCCCCATTCATGGAAAATACTTTATAAAATACTTTAATTCTTACCATTTATTCTATACAGTCTGCCTAAAAATATATGCTTTTGTAATCTTCCTTTTTAGTTTCATGCCCTAGTACTGTGTAGCCAAATTAATTTTCTATAAAAAGTTATAATTATTAACCAATTTATTTATCTTACTGACATTTTCCCTAGGTTATTGTGAAACTAGACCATAAAGAGTTCACATTTCTCTATGAGAATTTAATTAATTTTACTGTTTTCATTTCATTTAGGCAGTTTGATTTGCTGCTGTTTTAAAGCATAGATATATAGTAACCTAATTAAATATAGCTTTGTATTGTTTGGCTTGAAAAAATAACTTGTGGAAAATAGGTGCTTGGTAATCAACAATTTTTTGAAAACTAAGAGACTGAAAGTTTCACTAAGAAAATCTAAAGAAGACAGATTGAAGCAAATGAGTTTGAGTTAGAATGGTTTAATTTTGGATATGTTGGCTTTGATGGGTTGGTACATTTTAATATGTCTATCTATTGGAGAAATATTTACTGGGTGCCTATATTTTATGGGAAATTGACATGTCAGAATAACTAAAAGTAAAATAACTTATAAAATTCTTACTGCTGTAAATTCAGAGAGTTGGTGCAAAACTGGAAGAGGCAGAATAGTCACACTTCTTCAGATTATTAATAAAATGGAAATGTTACAATAATATAATTTCAGAGTTAGTAGAAATTACTTTTTCAACCTTATGTACAGATAATGAAAGTGGATTAAAGTTTTTGTTTTGTTTTTAGTTTTCTTCAGTTAACTTCAAGTAGAGGGAGGGAAACACAAAACTTTAAACAGATAGAATCTAATCATGCATTTTTACTTTACTTCTATATTAGTTTTCTATTGCTGCTGCAATAGAAATTTGCAATGGAAATCTGCTGCAGCAAATTACCAAAAGCATAGTGGCTTAAATCAGTATTATTATCTCATAGTTTTGAAAGTCAGAAATCCTGAAATCAAGATTTCTGCAGGACTGTTTTCCTTCTTCAAGCTATCAAGAAGAGTCCATTTCTTTGTCTTTTCTAGCTTCAAGAAATGGCCCCAATTTCCTTAACTCATAGCCCCAAATTTCATAGTGACAGCCAGGTGGATAGCATCTCCTGTCCCTCTCTCTGACTCTGAGCTCGCTTCCCTTTATAACAACTCTTGTGCTTGGATTAGACCCATCAGGATAATCCACAATACTCTCCACATCTCAAGATACTCTATTTTAGCTATACAGTCCCTTTGCAATAGAAGGTAGCATACATATTCAGCAAAGATTCCAGGTATTAGGATTCAGAAACATTCTGTCACACCTGCGATAGTTGGGGTGCTATATAATTAACAATTATGTATTCAGAGCATATTGATTGCTCAATTTTTAATCAAAGATTGGTTTGATCTAATAAGATCAGAGAAAGTACAGTTTTTGTAATATCTGGTAATAAATATTTATGAGTCTATTGTGTTTAGCAATTCATTTCTTATTTATTGGCTTTTGTCGAGAAATTCCTCTAAATTATTTTTGTGTTGATTCATTTGAGCTAATTCACCAGTAGATATTGAACAACTGTTGAATGTGGTAAAAAGTCCTTATCATTACTACAAAATAGGAAGATACAGCCAAAGGCCAGTCTTCAGGTGTCCCTGAGGCTAGAAGGAAGGGCTCAATGGCCCCATTCTTTATTTTTAAATAGTTTAACTAGAATATAATCATGTTTGATCCTAGACAACAGAATGTTGCCTACAGTGGGTTATTCCATTTAAACTAAAAATTAAATGTCAAAATTTCCATCAGAAGGTAACTGATACCATTTTTACACAATACTTTTGTTACAACTAGGAAGATGGTCTTCCTTTCTTATTTAGAGGTACTAGAGTCTTTGTAGGGCTTCCTGGTGGCTCAGAGGTTAAAGCGTCTGCCTGCGTCTGCCCTCAATGCAGGAGACCTGGGTTCGATGCTTGGGTTGGGAAGATCCCCTGGAGAAGGAAATGGCAACCCACTCTAGTATTCTTGCCTGGAGAATCCCATGGACAGAGGAGCCTGATGGGCTGCAGTCCACGGGGTCGCGACGAGTTGGATATGACTGAGCGACTTCACTTTCACTTACAGAGTCTTTGTAAAAGTCCTTACGTGATTCGGCTCATCTTTAACCTCATGTCTCTCCAGCCTACCCCATCTTGCTGTTTTCCAGCCAGGCTTGCCTCTTTGCTGCCCCTTGGTGCCTTCACCCAAGCTCCAGCTTCCCTATCTGGGCTCCAGCAATGCCCTCTCCCTGGAAGGCTCATCTAACAGATACTTGCTTGGTTCCCCTGTGCCTCCTGTCATTTGTCAAGCTCTAGACTGTGGGTTCGGAGAAGGCAATGGCACCCCACGCCAGTACTCTTGCCTCGAAAATCCCATGGATGGAGGAGCCTGGTGGGCTGCAGTCCATGGGGTCGCTGAGGGTCGGACAAGACTGAGCGACCTCACTTTCACTTTTCACTTTTATGCATTGGAGAAAGAAATGGCAACCCACTCCAGTGTTCTTGCCTGGAGAATCTCAGAGACAGGGGAGCCTGGTGGGCTGCTGTCTATGGGGTTGCACAGAGTCAGACACAACTGAAGTGACTTATCAGACTGTGGGTTATGGTTTTCCTGGCTGCCCAGATAAAATAACCGTGCCTAATTTCATAGACCTCTTTGTCATAACTTCATTGCAGTTTGATTAATATCTGTATCCATATGTCTACTAGTTTATTTATTGTTTCTCTGCCTTTGTTATTCATCATTGTAGCTCCAGTGCCTAGATAAATGCTCAATTTATGAACTCAGTTTTGTAGAGCCTTATATTAACACTGGTATTGTTTACAGGCTTTAGAATATTAACTCATCCAATTCTCAAAACAATCCTCTGATGTAGACACTCTTAGTTTCTCCATTTCATCAAGGAGTTCTGTGTCATTAAGGCGGTGGTGGTTGTTGTTTAGTCACTCAGTCGTGTCCGACTCTTTTGCAACCCCATGGACTGTAGCCTGCCAGGCTCCTCTGTTCATGGGATTTTCTAGGCAAGAATACTGGAGTGGGTAGCCATTTCCTTCTCCAGGACATCTTCCCAACCCAGAAATTGAACCCAGGTTTCCTGCATTAGAAGGCAGATTCTTTACCACTGAGCCACCAGGGAGGCCCATCATTAAGGTACAATAGTATAAAATGTAGGTACACAAAAGATTTATGTAAGGACACTTTGGTTTAAAACTGTATCTTGATTTGCTTCTGTTGCTATTCATATAATGTTCATTAGTAGAAGTACATAAAGAGCTTTTCAAAGCACATTTTAAAATACATTTCTCAAAATATCTTCCTGTGCTTTTATAAAGCTTTGGGATAGTGTCATCTTTAAAACCCTCAGGTGATAAACCTTAGGATGTTGGGCATTTGACTCATTAATTATAACTTAAATTTTTAAATAGATTACTTTGAAAAGTTAAACTTGTCTTCTGTAACATTATACTTCTTTTTAATTAGAGGTCATCGATCAAATGTCTTTGATCTTTAGAACAGCCTTTTGTAAGAGACAGAGCCTCATTGGCGTTGGTTAATAGAGGATTTCTCTTAATTTTTACTCAGTTACTCTTTCCATTTTAATTGTATCCCAGCTGATTGTTTTCTGTCACAATTCACTTTTATTAATTGCTTAACAGTAAGTAGCAACTATTTTAAACAGAATTTTAACCAGAAATTAGTGTAATGAATTTTTCCGATTATTATGACTGTGATATTTGATAGTTAAAAATAGCTTGTATCTTTCCAAAACAAAACCAACAAAAAACCAAAAAAAGCACATGGCTGCATTTAATGGTGTTCTTAATGATGCTTTAATAGTTACTTTCTCTGGTACATTCTGCCTCAAGAATCAGAAATATGAATGATTTCAAAAAGGTAGCTTAATTACATGAGTCATTTTATAAGTGCATTAGAAATTGGTAAGAAATGTGGCAAGGATGATGAGATAGTCTCTGTCTTTTCAAATTAAACTCAAAATCTGGATTTTGATGAGAAATAGTAAGTCTAGTGTGTGTGTGTATATATATATATATCAAATGCTAATTCACATAATTAAAAATAATTCTGCAGAGTGAAAAAAGTCTTGATAATTTTGTTAAACTTGAAATTATTTGTAAAAGTATAATTTGTCTCATATGTAATGAACACATACTTTATTTAGATTTGTAATGTCTACAACTCTTGATTTGAGACTAATTGAGTTCTTCCCTCAATTTTCACAAAAACTTCTAAATAAAGATAAAAAGCAGTAAAATAACTAGTACTGTTTTTAAAGTGGATGATGAACTCTCAGGTACAGAGAGTCACCATTAGCTGCATTGATTTATATTTAAATAATTCAAAATATATCCATAAGGTGTGATTTTGCACAAATGAATTCCATTCTGTAACAGATTCTTACCTAATTTTTCATCTGTGACCCTCTTCAAAAATTTAAGGAGAAACAAATATTTATATAGCCTTGAAATATAAACTAAAATCTCGGCCACCTAATGCGAAAAGCTGACTCACTGGAAAAGACCCTGATCCTGGGAAAGATTGAGGACGGGAGGAGAAGAGGATGACAGAGGATGAGATGGTGGGATGGCATCATGAACACAATGGACTTGAGTTTGAGCGCGCTCTGGGAGTTGGAGATGGACAGGGAAGCCTGGTGTGCTGCAGTCCACAGGGGTAACAAAAAGTCAGACAGGTTCAGTGACTGAATAATATGGGAAAAGAGGTACCCTACAGAGACACCTCCTTACCCAAATGGTCAAGACAAGCATCGTCAGTAATAATGAGGTGTTGGCATCATGTAACAGCAGACAGGGTTGCTGAACAGGACACATTAACTCTGATCGCCTTCTCCCTGGTTCACACATCATTCTAATAATGATAACATATCAGAGAAATTCAAGCTGAGGGAGATCAATAGAACACCTGCCCAGCACTCTTCAGAGATGCCAAGATCATGAAAGACAAGGGAAGAATGAAGATTGGAGGGGATTGAAGGAGACCGAGGAGAAGTGATAACTAAATGCAATGTAGGGTCTTGGATTGAATCCTAGAACAGAAAAGGGGAAAAAAATAGAAACATCGGAGAAATCCTACTGAAGTCTGTCGTTTAGTTAATAGTACTATATCAATGTTTACTCTTCAGTTTTGATCATTGTACTGTGGTTTTACAAGTGGCAAACGTTAGGGAAAGGAGAGTGAGTGGTATACAGAAAACTTCTGCAGTATTTTTGCAGTTCTTCTATAAGTCTAAATTTATTTCAAATTTAAGTTAAAATAAATGAACTTATAAAGCTCTTTAAGTAGATATTAAAAATTTTCTTTTCTATAAACAAAGCTGAAATCTCTATCGAACTTAAACTTGGTTTTGAAAGATTTCTGCTACTGTTGGTTTGGAGCAAGGTCATCACTTAAATTAAATCTGAAAAAATCCTGCATTAACCAAGTTTGCTTTTGAGAGGAGGAAAAGCGCTGAATGCAGGATAAGCCACAAAGATGTAAACATTTCATGTCTGTTGCTCTTCCTATTTCTAGTCTGTGCTTTCCAAATCAGTCTATGAGTCCAGTGACCTGGCTCAGTCTGAGACAATCTTTTTTGTTGTTAACTTTTGCTTTAGAAAGTCGTTTCTCTTTTGTACGCAAAAAAAAAAAAAAAAAAAAAAAAAAAAGAGGAAAAAGAAATAATCTTTGAATCAGGTCACTGACATTTAACAGAAGCTTTTTTCACTGGTACACATAATTTAATTTCCTGCTGGACAACTGTACTTCATCTGCTTTATCAGCTCTTGAAGAACTCATTGTAACAGATGGAAAGTGTGGCCAAATTAATTTCATGTTTCCTTGGTTAAAAATGTCTGCTAACAGCTCATTACATTTCTCTCCAACTCCACACATCATAGCTACACCCAATCTGTGGCAAATACACTTTTTGGTCAAAATTTCTTCTGAATGTTTTACATTTGTCTAAAGCTGTAGCTGCTATACTTAATTAGGTTGCACTTTTATTGGGAGAGCTGGAGCTTAAAATCAATTTATTCTGCTCATTTAAACCTTGACCTCCTTTGCTTATAGAACCAAAGACCAAAGGAAAAAAAAAATTCCTGCCTTGTATTTGATGATTTTGTAGTTGTGATGTTAAATATTAATAATGTGGACTATTGTGCCTCCCGGAGCTGAATGCACTTATAATTGGTTATAATTAATCAAATTTGCCTGGTTAATGGAAGATTTTTAAAATACTGTACCCTTTCTCTTAACTATTAAAATAATTTTATCTTAAAATTTCTAAAAGTAATTGAATTAAAATGTTTTTTTCTACTGATGAGTCACAGTCAGCTAATTGGTTTAATGTAAACTGGGAAGAAAATTTGTCATGAAAGGACCTGCCAGTGGCACCCAAGGAGGCTTACCTGTTTCTCAGTGACTCAACTCAAGGATCTTAAGACTACTGATATGACCCTGGGGTGGGCTTCCCAAGTAGTTCAGTGGTAGATAATCTGCTTGCCAAGGCAGAAGTCACAGGAGATGCAGGTTACATCTCTGGGTCAGGAAGATCTCATTACAAGATCACAATCCTCACCAACTCATAAGAGAGCCTTTATATCTGTTCTTCCTCCTGGAGCAGGAAATGGCAACTCACTCTAGTATTCTTGCCTGGAGAACCCCATGGACAGATCAACCCGGTGGGCTACAGTCCAGGAGTTGTAAAGAGACAGGCCCTATTTAGCAACTAAACAGCAATAACAAACAACATGACCCTGAGGAGATTCTTCAGGCTTCATGAATTCCTGGTAAGATTCTGCCCTCTGTTCACCCACCCCACCCCACAGGTTCACCATTGTAATTTGCCTACAAGATCTTTCTAATTTATCCTCATGTTCCTTAGAAGTCATGAAGCCCTAGACTCCCAAGTAATCTCTAATCCTACAGATGTTCATCGCCATTGAGCTCTGTGCCCCTTCCAATATGAGCCACCTTTACAGACAAACCCTAAATTCCCAAACAGTCGACTGAGTCTGCAGGAAACTCAATCACTCCTTTGCTTTCTTCATCCTTCCTTCCTAACTACTAGTTGGCTCTTCTCAAGGGCACAGCCATACGTGTAAACATCTCTGGTGGTGCTATTTTCTCTCCCACATCTCAGATTCAACCCACTGCAAGTGAAAATGATGTTTTCCTTACTCTTGGTTGCCAATTTAATACAATTTTCCTTCTCTGGTTCCTATAATTTGACTTCTCTAATTTTCTAGCATTCCACAACTCTTGTTGACTTTTGTTTAAGGTATCCATAAGCTGACTCTTTCTCACAAGTTCTACCATGCTACTTTATCTAAAACACCATCATTCCTCACCTAACATTTTGATACAGTCTGCTAATTGGCTTGTTTACCTCTGTATTTGACCTCAGCAGTTTATTTCCTTTGCATGATCTCACACAGTGGTCTTAGCAGTGTTGGGGGCAGGGGCAGGCAGGGGACATTTGGTCTTGCCTAGAGATGGAGAAGGCAATGGTACCCCACTCCAGTACTCTTGCCTGGAAAATTCCATGGATGGAGGAGCCTGGTGCGCTGCAGTCCATGGGGTCGCAAGAGTCGGACACGACTGAGCGACTTCACTTTCACTTTTCGCTTTCATGCATTGGAAAAGGAAATGGCAACCCACTCCAGTGTTCTTGCCTGGAGAATCCCAGGGACAGGGGAGCCTTGTGGGCTGCCGTCTCTGGGATCACACAGAGTCGGACATGACTGAAGCGACTTAGCAGCAGCAGCAGCAGAGATGAGTCTTGGCTGTTATAATGGGAGCAGAGGATGCCGCAGTCTTCTAGGGGCTACACGCAGGAGCTGCTGCTGAAGCTCTGACAGGACAGCCACCCACAACACAAATTATCTGCCTAAAATGTCAGTGGTAAAGAAACTGCCTGGCAATGCAGGAGATGTAAGAGAGGTAGGTTCGATCCCTGGGTCGGGAAGATCCTCTGGAGGAGGGCATGGCAACCCACTCCATTTATTCTTGCCTGAAGAATCCCGGACAGAGGAGCCTGGAGGGCTACAGTCCGTGGGGCCCCAAAGAGTCAGGCATGAATGAGTGACAGCATCTACACAAATGTGTGATTCCAACCTAGGGAAGCCCTGACATAGGCTGATTATTTTAACACGTTTTGCTCCTTTCCTTAAAAATTCACAATGACTCCTCGTCCACCTCAGTTCAGTATGAACTTAAAGATTTTACAAGGTCACGATCCTCACCATCTCACAAGAGAGCCTTGATGTCTGCTGTTCCCTCAGCTTAGATGGATGGGTCTTCCTTCAAATATCCTCTTCAGTAATCTCCTTGATTCATTCAGTCTGTGTGCAACTCTGCCTTCTCACAGCATCTTTACTTTTAGCAGCTGTGGAATCCCTCCATGTACTGTCACCTCCCAGAACTGAAATATAACTTCTGTGAAGACAGGCATTAGTTTATGCTTACTTCTGGAACGTGACTAGAATATACTGAATGATCTATATGTCTTTGTGAATTAACAAATGCTGTTATTTAGCTTGGGTTTCCCTGATAGCTCAGTTGATAAAGAATCCACCTGCAGTGCAGGAGACCCCAGTTCTATTCCTGGGTTGGGAAGATCCCCTGGAGAAGGGAAAGGCTACCTCCTCCACTATGCTGGCCTGGAGAATTCCATGGACTGTAGAGCCCTTGGGGTCTCAAAGAGTTGGACATGACTGAGAGACTTTCACTTTCATTATTTAGTTTAAAAGGCAATTTAAAATATGTAAAAAGTAGAATTTCCTGACTTAACAGTACAGTTACCTTTCATGAAAACAGGTAATTGTATATTAAGTTATGTGGGAATGTTATTGTATAATTTGCAGGTAAATGATATGTGTAAAGTGACAAGTATTTAGAAACTCAGAACAACCAAGTTAAGTCTGGGTTGAAATATCAAAGATGACACCATTGATGAATTATAGTACTTTAAAGCTGGCTATTTTAGGATTATCTAGCTAAATAATCTCATTTTTTTTATACTTCCCTGTGCTATACAGTGGAGAAGGCAATGGCACCCTACTCCAGTACTCTTGCCTGGAAAATCCATGGACAGAGGAGCCTGGTAGGCTGCAGTCCATGGGGTCGCTGGGAGTCGGGCACGACTGAGCGACTTCACTTCCACTTTTCACTTTCATGCATTGGAGAAGGAAATGGCAACCCACTCCAGTGTTCTTGCCTGGAGAATCCCAGGGGCGGGGGAGCCTGGTGGGCTTCCATCTACGGGGTCGCGCAGAGTCGGACACGACTGAAGCGACTTAGCCGCAGTGCTATATAGTAGGTTCTTATTGTTTATCTATTTTATTTATAGTAGTGTGTATCTGCTAATCCCAAACTCCTAATTAATCCCTGCCCTCCTTTTGGTAACTTTAAGTTTTTTTTTCTAAGTTTGTGAGTCTGTTTTATAAATAAATTCATTTGTATCATCTTTTTAGATTCCACATATAGGTGATATCATGTATGTCTTCCTCTGACTTACTTCACTTAGTATGATAATCTCTAGGTCCATCCAAATAATCTCATTTTTGTAATACAGTAATTCAGGCCAAAGCATTTTGACAGATTCATGGCATTGATTTAACTCAATTCCATACTGACTCCTGTATTCATTGTATCTATCAAGGAACTGTAGAGCTTTCAATTTTATGAGGAAATAGCAGCATGTTGCTGAAGGAATTCAGCACACATTACCCTAAGAGTTGCCATTTGGGCATACTGATTATTTTTACTGAAAGGCATTTGAGAAACAAATACAGATGCAAGAAGGGCACTCTGACCTTTGCTTTTTATTCTCAAAAGTGGGAGATAAAACTCCCCCATGAAAAGTACCTTCCTCGTACCATAAAAGAGGAGGACGTTTTATCATGAGAGGAGGGGAACAGAGGCTGAGAAAAGTCTATACAAACTTTTCTTTCTGATCCCTTTTGCAAGATTTTTTGTCCTAGCCCAAACCCCTGTGTTTTAACAATTCGTCACAAATTTATTGTTTCTTTTTCTAAAAAATAAAATTTTAAAAAAAGCTCTCTTCTCTAGTCATTCCTGCAAGTCTTCATTCTCTTGTGAAGGTTCCCATGTACACGTTAAAAAACAAAAACAAAAACTAATAAATATATGCTTTTCTACCCTTAATCTATTTTATGTTGGTTTAATTCTTAGGGGTATGCTATAGCGGGCATGTTATAGTCCATGGGGTCACAAAGAGTCGGACACAACTTAAAGACTGAACAACAACAAATTCTTAGGGAGACTTTAAAAGGATAAAAAGGAATTTTTCCTCCCCTACACTGCTGAGAGTTCTAACTGACTCTGATATCAAAATGATCCTTCTTCTTTAATAATTGATCTTATGTTTAGCTAGACATTTCCCCCAGCTTTTCTTTCCTCTTGATGGGACCAATTAATTGACTCAGTCATGGCCAAAATACTATAAATAGAAGTAGACTTTGAAACTTCTTGGAAATATTATTAAAAAGATCATTGGTGTATTTCTTGTTCCATTTTTTATCTCCCTGTTGGCTGAGATGTGGAAAAAACACCTCCACTGAACTGGACATCCTACACAATGAGTCCCTCTTAGGAAGAGAGGTAAATATGTAAGGTCCTGGGATTCATGATGCAATGGTGCTTCACGCTAGCTTTGGCCTCCCATGTTGAGACTTCATATGAGAAATAATTGTACTTCTCTTTTATTCAGACAATTGATATTTTTTATTTCGTATCAATTGCAGCTAGCCTTACCACTAAGGCAGGGAGAGTGAAAGATGCTCCTACAAACCTAAAGGCAGATGTGACGTCCTATACGTGTGGAGTAAAATTAATGGGTTGGAAAAAGTTATTATTGGATATTCTTGAATACCTGTGCTTTTAAGAATTTTAAAGCTACAGAATTACCAAGAACAAAATGAAGAAAATGAAGATAAATTAGAAATAATTTTGGCACCCCACTCCAGTACTCTTGCCTGGAAAACCCATGGACAGAGGAGCCTGGTAGGCTGCAGTCCATGGGGTCGCTAAGAGTCGGACACGACTGAATGATTTCACTTTCACTTTTCACTTTTATGAATTGGAGAAGGAAATGGCAACCCAATCCAGTGTTCTTGCCTGGAGAATCCCAAGGATGGGGGAGCCTGGTGAGCTGCCGTCTATGGGGTTGCACAGAATTGGACACGACTGAAGCAACTTAGCAGCAGCAGCAGATGTGCAAACTGATAAAGGTATGAATTAAATTGATGATATTAAAGAGTTAGGACAATTGTATGAGGCTTGATGAATTTTTAAAAAAGAGAAGAAGGAAAAGAGAGAGAAGATAAAACTGCCAGTATTTTTAAAATTTTCTAACATGATTATAACTTTAAAATAACTATTACTTTTATGTAATAAATCAACAGAATAAACATTTTTTTTTAAGTAATGAGAGGAGGGAAAGTAACTTCCCAACTTATACTGATAGTTATTTTATAACTTTTTCATTATATTTATTATATACCACATGTTGATTTCTTCTGTCACAGGCTTGCACCATCAGACACATGTGAGCAGATTCCAAAAGTTAAAGGGAAATTATAAATGAAAATAATTAAGATCATGGTCTGAAAGTGTAAAAATGATTACCATTATACTAGGTTAGAAATGGAACACGATTATAAAACTAGTGTTCCACAAGAAAAGATTTTGAAAATCAATTTTGAAAACATTGAATTATTTATTTAGTCAGGTATTTCAGTTACAGTCAGAGCTCCCTGACTATAGTTGGATCAGATACTATGAGATGATGTTGTTTCTTAGACATGATGGTGTGCGTGTGTACTCAGTCACTTGGTCGTATCCAACTCTTTGTGACCCCATAGACTGTAGCCCGTTAGGCTCTTCTGTCCATGGGATTCTTCAAGTGAGACTACTAGAGTGGGTTTCCATTTCCTTCTCCAGGAGATCTTCCCAACCCAGGGATCGTACTCATGTCTCCTGTGTCTCCTGCATTGGCAAGCGTATTTTTTCTACTGAGCCACCTAGGAAGCCCTTTGAAATATATAGCTCTTTATTATTAATATAATGAACATATTAAGCATTCTATTAATATGATGGAGTTATATAAATTTAAAGTCATATCATATGAATATTTATTTATTGAATTATTATTTGTTATTTGCCATAATTTTATAAGCTGATATAGTATTTGCAAGGTTCTGTGATGAGCTGTATGGCAGATGCAAAATATATAGTTCTCCAGGATATCTCAGATTTAAGAAAATATAGTACAATTTCCTTAAAATTAGGAAAACCACAAATTAGTAAATGCGGTAAAAAATGTTACTTCCATAAATCATAGTATATTTAATAGAGAATATGATTTTCAGGTGGGATTTGAAGGTAAATGGGAATTGGATATAATAAAATGAACAGAGAGGACAGTGAGAGTTTAGTATGAGTTGAGGAAGCTAAGATAAATAAGAAAAACCTTAATCATTTGCACTGATGAGTATAAAAGTCTGAAGAAATGAATAAAAGAGGAACCTGTGATAAATTAGGGACAGGTCATGGAGTACTTAAATATCAATCCCTGAAGAGCCACAAATGTTTTTCAGTGGAAAAAGTGATTTTAAAAATACTGTTCTTTGGAAAATTAATCTGATGACATTTTGGAAAATAAATTAGCTTTGAAAGAACCTGGAAGTGAGATGTGTAGGTAGAATGATATATGCTACTGAGGTAACCTCAGCAAAACTTGGCTAGATCTACAAATATAAAAGATACATTAAAACTTAATTTATGTATGGAAGATGCTAGGTTTATTTGGCTCCTCTCCTGATTTTAAGAGCAGTTTGGCCACAACTTGGCATTCCTGGTTTTCTATGGAAACTTTTAACAGTTAGAAAAGCAAATTTGTTGCTCGTGTTTAACCCCATGGCTTCACAATTTAAACACTCACGCTACGTCTTTTTTCCTCATCTGTTCCAAACTGAGGTTTTTCTGTAAAAGAGAGTAAACTGCAGTAAATCAAGCCCCTCCTGAATCCCACCCTCCTTCTCTCCATACATTAACCTTATAAACTGTGAGAGAGACCGGTCCTTTAACGTGGCAGGATTTTCCGGATTTCCAGGTGTTTTCCAGCTTTAACTTGGACACTGCATTTCCACGGAACCCGTCGGAGAGAAATGCTGTGACTACTCATTTCCTGCTCACAGTCATGATGTTCCTTACACTCTGCTTGGAGGGCTGCCGGTATTTCCCCAGCCCTGTGCTTCCTGTTAGCATAACTTGCCTCTTGACCTTATTTTCTCCCAGAATTTTGTCTCTCAAGATCTCCACCCCACGAGTACTCAACATTTTAGTCTCCTTGACTCTGACATTTGTCTTCTTCCCTCCACGTCCTGACCCTTGACAGGATAAGTCTGCTATGAAAACTGATGGTAGCTCCTCAGAGTTTTTTCAGTCTTGAAATTCCTTCTCTTTAAATCTTATTATATATGCTCAGCTGTGAATTTTTTAACAATAGTTCAGCCATTTATGCAGCCTGGCTTTCTCACACATCCTATTACTAATGATGATTTCCCAAAAGAGTTACTGTTTAAATCGTTTAGTCAGCAAATAGATATTAAGTATCTTCCGGGCACAGATGGCCACTCCTTGGTGCTAAAGGGGATATAAACAATGTATATGTGATCAAATATCTCAAGAAAAGTACTAATGAAGAAGTTCAAAGTTTAAAAGATCTTAAAGCTGATATCTCCACCATCTGGGAGACACAGCTCACAACCCCTATCTTGTCTGGGAATGGTGTTGAGCAAAAGAAACATGTTTGCTTACGTGTTATGTTGGCAGTAGCTCACCTCTCATGACTGGCTGACCTGGGGGAACAAAGGCCTGTCCTCAGTACTGAGCACTTCAAAAGGGCCCTATCAGATCTGCTGCTTTCCAGGGCTTCAGAGAGGTCTCTGCCACACTGGATTGAAGATTCACCAATAACCTTCTTGCGTACAAATACCGTCTTAGAGTGTGTCTCCTACGGTGTCCCAGCTAGGGCAAGCACTGTGGTTATAGATCTTGTAATCTGCAAGTTGTAACATGATTTGATTTTATCTTTATGTTAAATTGGCTGCATATTTGTTTTTAAACAGCTTTTGTGGTATAATTTACATATAAGAAAGTGCACATATTTAACAATTACAATTTGGTAAGTTTTACATAGGGCTTCCCTGGTGGCTCAGTGGTAATGAATCTGCCTGCCAGTACAAAAGATGTGTTTGATGCCTGGGTTGGGAAGATCCCCTGGAAGGGAAATGGCAACCCACTCCAGTATTCTTGCCTGGGAAATCCCTTGGACAGAGGATCCTGGTGGGCTACAGTCTATGGGGTTGCAAAGAATGGGACACAACTGAACAGGCATGCACTTAGGAACATACATGAAATCATCACAGATTAATGATGGTGAACATACTCATCTGCCCAACACTTTTTTTTTTTGCCACTTTATTGCCCAACAGGTTTGTAATCCCTCTGTAATCACTTCCACTCGTACATCTCTATCTGTATCTGTACCCCCAGGCAATCACTAACCAGTTTGTGTCTCTGAAGATTGGCTTGTTAACTAGAGTTTATATAAATGAAATCTTGACTTATGCACTATCTTTCATCTGGCTTGTTTCATATAGCATAACTATTTTTATTTCCATCCATGTTTTATCCATCAGAAGTTTAGAGTTTATGTAGAATTATTATTATTTGTTCTTGAAATATCTTATAAAATATACCACTGATGCCATCTGGGCTTGGGTTTTTTTTTTTTTATTTTATTCTTTTTATACAAATACTTCTAACTACAAATTTAGTTTCCATATTATCTGTAGGGTTGTACTTGTTATTTGTTCCTTTGAGAAGCTTTTATAATTAAAAAGAAAGGAATCTGTCCATTTCATATAAATCAAACTGAGATTCCTTATTCTCCCAAACTGTGAATTAACAAGTGTTTGTATCTTTAAACTGCTATGTTTGGGGATAATTTGTTGAATTATCTAACTAATGTAGTTCATCTGAAAATTGTCACTTTCCATTCTTTTCATTCTTCTTGCAATAAATTGATGTCATCATTAGAGTAAATTTTAAATGATTGAGAGAAAATATTTTGCTGTGTGTCCTATGTACTTAAGAAAATAATTACCCTGAGCATAGCAGTACAATATTTAACAATAGATGAAACACTAATCATCAATGCCAGTTGCTCACTTCTGGTTTTATTCTTAATAACCAACTCCTTAATTCTTTTCTCAGGCTCTCGTTCCATACATGGCCTTAAAATTAACTTTAGAAGCATTCATTGGCTCTAAAACACCACTAACTATAAGATGCATCAACATTTTAAAATATGTACACTGTGAAAAAATTATGTTAGAAATTATTAAATATGGTTATGTAGTTATAGATAGACATTGGACGTCCAATTTAAATGCTTTGAGAGTTTAGGAAAATATTTAGCTAACAAATTTTAAATTTCAGGGGTCCAATGTCATGATGCCGAATGAAGACTATATTTTTTTAGAATAACCATTATATTGTATGTAGATAAATTCAGTCTTTCAATATCAGAAACATAAATAATATTTTATTGAAACAACAGATTCATTTTAAAAGTCAGTTTATAATTTAAATTATATTTTCTCTTTTGAGAATGTGCTGTTATGGATAAGGATACTATAAACATTTTCATATGAGCCTTTGCATGTATGTACATTTTTTTTTATCAAGTAATACTTGGATTATTCAATAATACATAATTGGATTATTAGATCATAGTATAAGTTTATATTTAAATTTATAAGAATTATTATAAGAATTGACCAAACTGATTTCTAATATTACTTGAGAAAATAGCTTGCACAATATAGAAATAGATAAAAAACGTAGATAAATAACAATAAAATCTATCTAAAAAACTTAAATAGATAAAAAAACTTCAAAACATTTATAAGAAAAATTAAATAAGAGATGTTTACCAGGCTTATAGGTCAGAAGGCTCAATATTATTTTGGTGTCAATTTCATGAAACTGATCTAATGAAAAATAGATTCAATAGAATGCAGTTGTAATCTACTCAGGCCTTTTCTCCATGGATTCAAAATCACTGTGGCCTTGAGCTCTACTGGTTACTAAAGGAATGACAATCTTATTCTGTACTCTTCCAGAGGCCCTGTTTTTTTTATAGTTCCAGTTGGTGTTATCTTAAACACATCCAGGAGAATGCAAAAAATCAGGCAAGAAAATCTTTGTTCTTGCTATAAACCTCTAACTTCCCCCAAACCCCTCCATTGCCTGCCAATGCTGGAGACACAAGAGAGTGAATTTGATCCCTGGGTTTGGAAGATCCCCTGAGAAGGAAATGGCAACCCACTCCAGTATTCTTGCCTGGGAAATCCCATGGACAGAGGAGCCTGGTATGTTACAGTCCACTTGGCCACATGGAATCGGACATGACTGAGGACACATGCATGCACCCCCAAACCCTAGGCCTGCAGGTGAGAGGGTGGGCTTTAGAAACATCACGTATGGAGGAGCTGCAGAAAATGTAAGATAATGATGTGCTCCCCTGAATGTATCAGGAGAAACAAAAATGAGGCCCCCTTTCAAAAATGTGTGGAAATAATGCAACTGAGGTGTTGGAGAAAACTAAATAGAATAAACTCTGGCATTTCCTGGTTCCCTACAGCCAATACTTGTATACAGTGTAACAAGTCTATGCACTGATGTGGTTGGGGCTGAGAAGGTTGGCTTTCTGGTAGACTCATGGGGTGGGAGGAAGGACTATAATGTTTGGACTTTTCAAGATAAAGAGCAAAAGATGAAATCACAGATTCTAGCACTGAATGTCTTCAGATAGTGTCTCTTTGACTTTCAAAGCCAGCTGCAACCAGCCAGACCTCAATGGTCATCAGGCCATGGAGACGGCTAGTGAAGAGCTGGGTAGGATCCATTCTCCCCTCACCATGAGGTCAGACCATGTCCCACAACACCACCTTGAAGACAGACACTCAGCCACAGGGGACCCCGAAAAAGTGAGAAAGGATGCAAACGATTCCAACAAGACTGAGGTCACTTCAGACGCTGTTAAAAATATGGGATCTGATCTAGACCAACTGGCTGGAATGAATTATTTTTTTCCTTTTCTTTGCTCACACTGTCCAGTGATATTGAGATTAACAAGGAAGTCAGATCACTAGAGAATAAAAAAGTGAAGATGAAATCCTCAGGAAATAAAGAATATATGAGTTGAAAATTGAAAATACTATGATAATATGTCGACCTTTAAAAGAAACTTACAACTTAATTGTTATGTATTTCTTTGGCTCAGACGGTAAAGTGTCTATCTACAATGTGGGAGACCTGGGTTCGATCCCTGGGTCAGGAAAATTCCCTGGAGAAGGAAACGGCAACTCACTCCAGTACTCTTGCCTAGAAAATCCCATGGACGGAGGAGCTTGGTGCAGGCTACTGTCCATGGGGTCGCAAAGAGTTGGGCACGACTGAGCGACTTCACTTCACTTCACTTCACTTCTTTTCTGCAGAGGTAATCAGAGAGTACTTTTCTTGCCAATGCTTGAAGCGTGCATCAAAAAAAAATTTTTTTTAAGTAATAATATGAAATAAACTGTTTTCACGAGGCTTGGGTAGCAGACAACAGGTGTAAAACTTACTTCAACCTTACTCCCTCTTAATAAATTAATCTGTAAAGAAAGACAATATTATCTAACAGCCAGTGCTACATCCTTTATGTTCTGAGCTGGGGATTTTTTAACTGAGTATTTTTATTTCAGTTGGGATAAAACATCACAGTAACCTTTTTTTTTTCCCCCAGCCATTTCTACATGTAAGCATTTTAAATTAGCATACTGTTTTGAACAAAGGTTATATTTGCAATCTGCATGGGAAAGCAGAGGTTTCCTAGTCCTAAAGACATTGATATACAATAACATATTTACACTGTCAAAGAGACTATGCCAATTACGTTGATTATAAAGGTCACTTAGATGGTTCCCTAGTCAGTTCAGGAAGCATAAGATTTTCCAACACCATTCCATTTAACATTGTTAGTCTCTGAAGTATTATCAATATTATTTTATTTAAAATGTTATGCTAGTTGCCATCGTCTCTGACTCTTTGTGACTCCAAGGACTGTACCCTCCAGGCTCTTCTGTCCATGGAATTATCCAGGCAAGAATGCTGGAGTGGGTTCCCATTCCCTTCTCCAGGGGATCTTCCTGACCCAAGGATTGAACCCAGGTCTCCTACTTTGGCAGGCAGATTCTTTACCACCTGAGTCATTAAGAAAACCCTTCTTGTTATAGTTCAGTTGTTAAGTCATGTCTTTTCGACCCCGTGGTCTGCAGCATGCCAGGTCTTCCTGTCATGAAAGGAAAGCCCTATATAACAAGTACATGGTTTTGAACACAGAGAATGTGACTTTTTAAAATGCACATTGAGGTATGTGATAGAAATTTCACCAAAAAGTCATGGACATTAATTGTTAATATAAGTTGAAAGTAAATTAATATTCCATTGCAATATAGTTATTCACATTAATTTTTCCTTTCATGTTGAATTTTGTAATCACTATATCCAGTCAATTGTTTAAGAAACCTGAAGAAATATTTTGGATATACATTGCCTAGAGCAATTAAATTGAATTTAATAAAACCTTAACTCTTGATTATTTCAGGTAGGCTTAGCATGGAACATAGCATTGAACATATCAACATACTCCAAAGATATTATAAAGGGTTTTACCAGCTAGCATCAAACTTCAAATTGCAATTTCCCCCCTTACAAGTGCTTAACTTTTATAGCACATTGCCTCATTTTATAGAAACTGATAAAATTAAATAAGTGCTATCTATTTCCATTAAGTAAGATAATGTGCCTTAAAATAATACTGTCTAGTAGTTTTTCATAGCATATTTTTTTCCTGCCTTTTGTTTGCAATCCCCTTTTAAGACTTTAAATGGGATTTAGTTTCCTCCTAATTTTATCCTTTTCAATTGGAAAACAGTCACTTTTCCCCACCCTGTGTTTCTAATGGAGCTTGAAATTAACATTGTGCTTTGTTGTAATTTATTTTTATTATTATGGTGCTGAAAATTGGAAAATGTTCATAGGGTTTTTAGAAAACATTGCTTAGTGTTAAACTATGTCAAACAAAAAAAGAGAATTTTTTTGAAATGCTAAACAATGAATGGATTGTGACTTTGATTTTATCAAATTATTTTAATTGATTTCTTCAGAAATGAAAGGTAAATGACAGCCAAAAAAAGCCATGAATAGGTCAGTCACTTGACCTAAAGTTTGGGTGAATTCCTCTTCATTAAAATGAAGAACATGGACAACCTTAAATTAAAAGAGAAATGACCTCATTCCTCTATTCAGTTATTCTTCCTGTATCTGACAGAATCTGAACATTCACCTTCAGAAGTTAATATTCTACAGCGGCTGTGTTTAGGTGGCTGTTTGTAGGGTTCTGATTAGTGTGCACTAATCTACACACAAGAGAGGCCATCAAACGTTACTGAATGCCTTTTCCATGCTCAATCTGCTCCCCCTTCATTTTCTTTCACCTTTATTGAAACTCCCAATTCCTCAATCTCCTCACCTGTCTGGAAAGTGAAATAAAGCTGGCTTGCTCGTTCAGGGATTCTGGATTGGTCTTGATAATGTATTACTATGCACTAATGTTTAAAACTCAGTGACTGGAAAGTAAATGGTTGTAATGTCAATGGGGTATTTATTCTGACTTCTATTAGGAAATGTATTGGGGCGTCTGAATTTAGCCAAAGGTTAGTAAGTATAGTTTGAATCAATCTGAAGAAGTATATTCTGCCCTTGGAGCACAGTAAAATCACCTGTAACTTCAGTTATTACAGGACTCTAACACAGGTCCTACTAACGAAATCCAATGTGACTGCCTTGGATAGGGTGAGCCATGGGAGATACACCAGCTGCGTAAGTACAAGTGCTTCCTCGATGGCTCAGAGGGTAAAGAATCTGCCTGCAATGCAGGAGACACAGGAGACTTGGGTTCAATCCCTGAGTTGGGAAGATCCCCTAGAGGAGGAAATGGCAACCCACTCCAGTATTCTTTCCTGGGAAATCCCATGGACAGAGGAGCCTGGCGGATTCCAGTCCAAGGGGTCGAAAAAACTCAGACAAGACTGAGTGACTAAGCACACATACACATATAAGTACACATACACATATATTTAAATATACATATGCATGTGTGTGCTCAGTCGTATCCCACTCTTTGTGACCCCAGGGACTGTAGCCTGCCAGACTCCTCTGACCATGGAATTTTCCAGGCAAGAATACTGGAGTGGGTTGCCATGCCCTCCTTCAGGGGATCTTCCCAACCCAGGGACTGAACCCTTGTCTCTTGCATCTCCTGCTTTGGAAGGTGCATTCTTTACCACTGCTCTACCTGGAAAGCCCATATGTATGTGTATTCAGGCATTATTGCTATCGTGAAGAAAGTTTTGAGATTCTCTGTCATAAAATATTAATAGCCTTTCTTAGCATCTAACGGAATCTTGCTGAATGCTTGGCTGAATATCTGTGGATCTTGGTGATACAAGTGCAGATTTCTCCATCTTTCCCATTTGGGAAAAAATCTTGTGTACTGTTCTGGCCTCATCTGTCCTTGACTTGAAATGGGTTCAAAATTTCTAGTACACAGTGGTTGGATCTGTGATAATTTGGGGACCTATAAGTTGTCTACTAGGGAGTGATCAATAGTTCCTGTTACCCTTATAACATTCCCAGCAAGGCTGAGAACATGACTTTTGTCCTTTTAATTTATTTTGAACATCTACCCAGAGAGGACCTTTATCTGAGGCACTTCGTACATTTTAATAGAATTTGTACATAATGTCCAAATTAAATAAGGCCAATTTTTCAAGTACATTTTGGCCTAATGGCTTTAAGGGCTGTCCATTCATTGCCAACAGGCTGTGTGGATGGAAGAGGGTGATGATCAATGAGGTAATTATGCTGAAGGTGCAGCAGCTTTAAAGTTAAAGTAGGTATCTTGGCAAGACCCAAATTGATGTTAATTACTCCTACCCATGCCCATTTGCTAAGTGGGTGAAAACTGATCCAAATGTCCTTGCCTGTGCTGAATGGGTAGAGTGATGGTGTGGAAGAGCTTCTGATGGCTTCAGGGGAAGAGCAGCCAGGCCATTAGACAGCCGTGAATATGCATACGTGCACTCACACTTTGTTTCTTCTCCAATAGGAGTGTCCCCTTTCTCCTTTCCCACCAGCCTTGCTTATCATTTTACTTTTTCATAATTATGTTAATGACTTCACTTCTAGATACATTTTGCTAGCTTTTCTTAGCTATCTCCTTTAAATCTAATTATTCTGGTAATTTTAGAATATCACCATACAGAATAAAACTATGTAATTCAAATATTAATATAAAGTACATTATTTTTAATTTTTTTTATTTGCAAATTTCCCTCCTGTTGGGTGGAATGCACTTAGAAAGTGGGAAATTCAAGAGGGAGGGGGCGTATGTATTCCTATAGTGATTTGTGTTGATGCATGGCATAAACCAACAATATTGTAAAGCAATTATCCTTCAATTAAAAATGAATAAATAAATTAATTAAAAGAAAGTCTCTGCCACTTCTAAGACAGCATGTTATCTCTATGTCTTATCCAGTGCAAGTTTGATAGGAGTGTCAAGGCAATATTGTAGAAAGACTTAGACATTTGAGGCTTAAGATTTTCTAAGTGGTTTTGTGAGCTTTATGGTAACAAACTAATATCCTCAGAAATCAGTTTCGTCATCTGTAAAATAAGCTTCCTAAACTCGTAATACTCTACTGTGCGTCAGGAACCATTCCTCTGTGATTAGTTTTAGAATATTATCTACCCAGAACTTACAGATTTATATGTCCATGCATATACATCAGACATTATACTGCGATGCCCATTAGGAAATAGGCAAACTTATTTCTGAATCTCTAGTGCTAATGTGCGGAGAAGGCAATGGCACCCCACTCCAGTACTCCTGCCTGGAAAATCCCATGGATGGAGGAGCCTGGAAGGCTGAAGTCCATGGGGTCACTAAGGGTCGGACACGACTGAGAGACTTCACTTTCACTTTTCACTTTCATGCATTGGAGAAGGAAATGGCAACCCACTCCAGTGTTCTTGCCTGGAGAATCCCAGGGACGGGGGAGCCTGGTGGGCTGCCATCTGTGGGGTTGCACAGAGTCGGACATGACTGAAGTGACTTAGCAGTAGCAGCAGTGCTAATGTGGGGCTTCCCTGGTAGCTCAGATAATAAAGAATCTGCCTGCAATGCATGAGACCTGGATTTGATCCCTGGGTTGGGAAGATCCCCTTGGTAAAGGGAATGGCTACTCAGTCCAGTATTCTTTCCTGGAGAATTCAATGGACAGAGGAGGCTGGTGGGCTGTACAGTCCACGGGGTCAAAAGAATTGGACACAATTGAGCAACTAATACTTTTTCTTTTCAGTGCTAACCTGGTGCTCAAATCAAAATTGAAGCTCAAAAAATTATTGACAAAGAAAGCATGCACACTTCAGGATTCTATAGTTCACAGGTTTGCTAACAATAAAAGAAAGAACACTTGAACATTCTACATCTTTCTGAATCTGTTCCTGGCTTATAAGGCCAAACGACATCTTTTAAAATGAATGTGCATGCCAATTTCTTGTTAAGAGTAAAGCTATAAAGCATACTTGAGCCTTTTTGACTGAGGTCTTCAAAACCTATGTGATTTCCAAAACAACTTTTCTCAGGTGCTGGGACAAACTAGCCCCTTCTCTAGTCACTGGTAGTGTGCGTGTTTTTGTGTGTGTGTGCTCAGTAGTGTCCAACTCTTTGGCAACCCCATGGACTGTAGCCCAGCAGCCTCTTCTGTCCATGGGATTTCCCAGAAAGAATATTCAAGTGGGTTCCCATTTCCTCCTCTGGGGAATCTTCCCAACCCAGGGACTGGTGGAACCCGTGTCTCCTGCATTGCAGGCCGATTATTTCCCACTGCGCTACCTGGGAAGCCCATACTTGACATTACATGAGAAAACCATGAAAAGGATAATTAATGAGTAACTGACTTGATTTAAAACCTTTAAAAAGAACATTCAACCTAATTATTTGAAAATTAATCATAAGCAAAATGATATTTTTCTAAAAAAAGTTTAAAAGTGTATGTTTATGAAACATTTTTAGGTTTTAAATCTATGTCCTGAGAGAGTATAGATATAGAATTCATAAAAAATTTATTCCTTTTAATATTAAGGATATGGTATAATTTATAAGCATTTGTTATTATCTATCATCTCACATGCTAGTAAAGTAATGCTCAAAATTCTCCAAGCCAGGCTTCAGCAATACCTGAACCGTGAACTTCCAGAGGTTCAAGCTGGTTTTAGAAAAGGCAGAGGAACCAGAGATCAAATTGCCAACCTCTGCTGGATCATCGAAAAGAGAGTTCCAGAAAAACATCTATTTCTGCTTTATTGACTATGCCAAAGCCTTTGACTGTGTGGATCACAATAAACTGTGGAAAATTCTTCAAAAGATAGGAATACCAGACCACCTGACCTGCCTCTTTAGAAACCTATATGTAGGTCAGGAAGCAGCAGTTAGAACTGGACATGGAACAACAGACTGGTTCCAAATAGGAAAAGGAGTACGTCAAGGCTGTATATTGTCACTCTGCTTATTTAACTTATATGCAGAGTACATCATTAGAAACACTGTGCTGGAAGAAACACAGCTGGAATCAAGATTGCTGGGAGAAATATCAATGACTCAGATATGCAGATGACACCACCCTTATGGCAGAAAGTGTAGAGGTAAGGAGCCTCTTGATGAAAGAGGAGAGTGAAAAAGTTGGCTTAAAGCTCAACATTTATAAAACTAAGATCATGGCATCTGGTCCCATCACTTCATGGGAAATAGATGGGGAAACAGTGGAAACAGTGTCAGACTTTATTTTTCTGGGCTCCAAAATAACTGCAGATGGTGACTGCAGCCATAAAATTAAAAGACACTTACTCCTTGGAAAAAAAGTGATGACCAACCTAGATAGCATATTGAAAAGCAGAGATGTTACTTTGCCAACAAAGGTCCATCTAGTCAAGGCTACGGTTTTTCCAGTGGTCAAGTACGGATGTGAAAGTTGGACTATGAAGAAAGCTGAGCACCAAAAGATTGATGCTTTTGAACTGTGATGTTGGAGAAGACTCTTGAGAGTCCCTTGGACTGCAAGGAGATCCAACCAGTCCATTCTAAAGGAGATCAACCCTGGGTGTTCTTTGGAAGGAATGACGCTAAAGCTGAAACTCCAATACTTTGGCCACCTCATGCCAAGAGTTGACTCATTGGAAAAGACTCTGATGCTGGGAGGGATTGGGGGTAGGAGGAGAAGGGGATGACAGAGGATGAGATGGCTGGATGGCATCACCGACTCGATGGACATGAGTTTGAGTGAACTCCAGGAGTTGGTGATGGACAGGGAAGCCTGGCGTGCTGCGAATCATGGGGTTGCAAAGAGTCAGACACGACTGAGGGACTGAACTGAACTGATATCCTATGTTTAACTGGCATTATATTTTTTCTACAAACTGTATTCCCGAAATTGAGTTTAAATTTTATGCACTTTTACATGCCTTATGAACAATATGATAAAATATAAAACCTCTGCAATACACAGCATTAAAAAATATATTTCTCAGTTACTGAGAAGGTTCTTTTTTAGAACAACACCACATCCTATGTGAAAATGTGAATGTGGCATAGCATGAATTCTTAGGGGCTCATAAATATTCTAAAGTAAAAGTGTTTTACTTTAATGTTTATATTTTAATGATTTATATAGTTTATCAAATAGATAAAATGATCAATCACAAAATATTTAATTCAAAAATATGAATGCATTTCTAAACTTATATGCACCTAATAGCAAAGCCTTAAAATATATTGAGAAAACACTGACAAGACTACAAGGAAAATGGACAAATCCTGTCAATTTTAGCTCCGCATTTTGGCTATTCATGAAGCACTTATTCCCATTTCTCCCAAAGTAATAGAACTGTAGCTGGGTACAAGTCCTATCCCCCTTGCAGGATACTGAGGTCACGTGACAAAGCTCTTGATAATTGAATGTGAAGAGAATTGATTTGTACAGGCTCCAGGCAAATAATAAAATTCTATCATGCTCTTTCCAGTCTCCTTGATCCACCACCAAATAGACATGCTATAGTTTCTCTCCATCTTTTGGTTGCCGTAAATTCATCTTCTGATCTGTTCCTCTGGAAGACTCATGGGTACAGTACTCCTTGAAGTTTTGCATATTTATAACTGATTTTACTGTGCCCTTTATAGTTGAAGGACAACCTGACTGAGCCTGAAATCCTTCACTTCCATTTTCCTTTCCTTGAGCAGTTTGTAAATTGCTCAAGGAAAGCAAATTTCTTTTGCTTTCCGGCTTAACTTATTGCCATCAGAAGTCTGATGACAATCTGATTTTCTTGCCCCTAGGATGAACTTGGGAAGATTGTCTTGCTGCTGAGTATTATGGGCTGGATTCTGATTAACCCAGTATGCCTTCCAATGTGTAGACTTAATTTATATTTCCTGGGAATTTTTAGGTAATGGTTTTCTCAAATGTCTATTCTGCCCCTTTTCTTTAGTTTTCTGCTTTGAGAACTCTAAGTATATTAATAACACATCTAGGGGCCGGCTTGCTGGATGTCCACCAAACGCAACTATGCAGAGACTAGTACTCAGGAGTTAACTGTCTTGAATGTTTCAATACTTTTATCTTATCTTTGAATCTGTAATTTACAAGCAAAGCCTCAGGGACAAAGGAGCAGGTGTCTGAGGCATAAAGCCCTGGTTCACCAGTCCCACTAATGCAGCCTCAAGGCAGGAGGCAGCCTCCCTGCATCCTTGCCATGGATTCTTGGACCCCATTTCCTCCACCACAACACTTCTCAGCACAGTCTCACCCTCCCACACTCACCCAGTCACTGCACCTGGCAGGGCCCCGGGCAGGCACATGCACGTATCTGCACCTTGGAGTGTGGGGGAGCAGAGGCCATTTCCACGCAGGCTGGAATCCACATGGCATGCTGGGCAGGTGGCTGGCTGACTGGGTGAGCTTCTTGCTCATCCCTCCCAGTTTCCACATGACTCCGGCATGGAGGCTGGATGCCTTTGGGTTCCCCTCCCTGCTATAAGGCAGAGCAGATGGTCATGGGAAGAAGTGATGCCTGGCTAGAGTTGGCTGAGGCACCAGGCAGCTTTTTGGTCCAGCAGCTGGAATGAGGAGGAAGCAGCCTCAATGGACCACATGTGGCTGGGTGTGGGATGAGATGCTGGGGTCTGTGAGGTTGTGCTCTAACCTTGTGGACATCCCTCTGTCCAGACAGTGTGACATTGGACAGCAAATTTAAAAATCACAGGTGAAGAGAGAGGCTCCAGAAGAAATTTTAGAAGCTACATATTTCAGTAAACTTAACAGCAATTTTCTCCTGCATTTTGAACAAGAGCCCCAGTGTTTTCATTTTCTCCAGGCCCCACAATCAGCCCATCTTTATCTGATCCTCACTGCCCGTCTTCTACATCATTCATTTGGCCACTGAAACCTTTTGGATTTACTTTTCATTATCTTTGTCTCCTTCACTTTTTTCTTCTATTTTTTTTTGTTTGTTTGTTTTACTTACTACATGTCTTGTGGTGTCAGTTTGCCTGCTGTGTTCCTTCTAATTTAGTTTCCAGTCTTGAAATGTTTTAATTTTTCATTGGCATATCCCTAAGCTTTCCTCAAGTCTTCCCTTTTCATAGGACATTACTCCTGACTGTCAATGTGAATTGCTCCCGGGAAGTAAGAAAACTTGAAAAGAAGTTAAGAGAATGGTTTAATTTTAAATACTTTTGTAATTTTGTCAATTTTTGTTCTCTCTTTGGTATATTTTACCTCCTGTTTGCATGTACTTTAACACATATAAACCAGCAAGTGTTTTAGAGCTCCGAAATACTATTTCAGTGATATCTGTGGTGTTGTTTCAAGTCTTTGTATCATAATGATGAGAAAAATATAAATTGCTTTAATCCCCCTAACAAGTCATGTAATTAGACATATACTCAATTTAAAAAGGTAAATATTGTTTTTGTTGCATATTTGCTATAAAATAAGCAATGATGAGATATTATCTCTTTGGAAGTATTGAGTGGAAATTTATTCTCAATTGCTTCAAATTTGTTATCTTTTGTTTCAGAAGAGATTTCAAGAGAATAGCGTTCTATTCAATCTAAAATTAACCACAGAAAATACAGACATATATATACAGGTCGGTACAGGATATTAAATACAGGTAAATGATACCTTTAGCAGGCTATTCTCAGGATAAAAGCCCTTTGATGATGGTCCTTTGCATATGCATCAAATTGCCTTATAGAACTTTTTTGTCATTATATTTTCAGTCATTGCAAAAGCTTGTCAAAAAGATTGTAGAGTAATTTTTCAAAGGATTGCTAAAAACAAAGTAAATAAAAAGTGGCCTGAAGGGTGAGGCTCTTAATGGGTGAACAATTACATCTATTAGACACTTGTAGTTGTTCAGTTGATCAGTCAATCGTGTCTGACTCTTTTCAACCCCATGAACTGCAGCACGCCAGGCTTCCCTGTCCTTTACTATCTCCCAGAGTTTACTCAAACTCATGTCCATTGAGTCAATGATGCCATCCAACCATCTCATCCTATGTCATCCCCTTCTCCCGCTTTCAATTTTTTCCAGCATCAGGGTCTTTTCCAATGAGTCAGTTCTTCCCATCAGGTGGCCAAAGTATTGGAGTTTCAGCCTCAGCATCAGTCCTTTCAATGAATATTCAGGGATGATTTCCTTTAGGATTGATTGGTTGGATCTCCTTGCATTCCAAGGGACTCTCAAGAGTCTTAACCAAAACCACCGTTCAAAAGCATCAATTCTTCGGCACTCAATTTTTCATGGTAGCTCAGTGGTAAAGAGTGCCTGCAATGCAGAAGATGAGGTTCGATCCCTGGGTTGAAAAGATCCCTTGGAGGAGGAAATGGCAATCCACTCCAATATTCTTGCCTGGGCTCACACCCCTTCTCTTTTAAACCTCTGCTATCATCCCACCTTCATTGAGGATGTTTAAACTGACTGATGGTTTTAGTAAATTAACCAGATTTCTTTGCTACAGGGTTTTCAAGAGTCTTTGATCTATTAGTGCACAAAAGGAAAAGCCTGTGCACTGCTACACTTTCAAACATATTAGAAGAACAGCTCTTCTCTGAGAGAAGGAGGTCAGCAGTTCAGTTCAGTCACAGAGTCGTGTCCAACTCTTTGCAAAGCCATGGACTGCACTACATCAGGCTTCCCTGTCCATCACCAACTCCAGGAGCTTACTCAAATTCATGTCCGTTGAACCAGTGATGCCATCCAACCATCTCATCCTATGTCATCCCCTTCTCTTCCTGCCTTCAATCATTCCCCACATCAGGGTTTTTTTTAAATGAGTCAGTTCTTTGCATCAGGTGGCCAAAATATTGGAGTTTCAGCTTTAGCATCAGTCCTTCCAATGAATATTCAGGACTGATTTCCTTTGGGATTAACTGGTGGATCTCCTTGCTGTCCAAGGGACTCTCAAGAGTCTTCTCCAACACCACAGTTCAAAAGCATCAATTCTTCAGCACTCAGCTTTCTTTATAGCCCAACTCTCACATCCATACATGACTACTGGAAAAACCAAAGCTTTGCTAGACAGACCTTTGTTGGCAAAATAATGTCTCTGCTTTTTAATATGCTGTCTAGGTTGGTCATGACTTTTCTTTCAAGGAGCAAGCGTCTTTTCATTTCATGGCTGCAGTCACCATCTGTGGTGATTTTGGAGCCCAAGAAAATAAAGTCTCTCACTGTTTCCACTCTTTCCCCATCTATTTGCTATGAAGTGATGGGACCAGATGCCATGATCTTAGTTTTCTGAATGTTGAGTTTTAAGCCAACTTTTTGACTCTCCTCTTTCACTTTCATCAAGAGGCTCTTTAGTTCTTCTTCACTTTTTGCCATAAGGGTGGTGTCATCTACATATCTGAGGTTATTGATATTTCTCTTGGCAATCTCGATTCCAGCTTGTGCTTCATCCAGTCCGGCATTTCTCATGATGTACTCTGCATATAAATTAAATGAGCAGGGTGACAATATACAGCCTTGACGTACTCCTTTCCTGATTTGGAACCAGTTTGTTGTTCCATGTCCAGTTCTCACTGTTGCTTCTTGACCTGCATACAGATTTCTCAAGAGGCAGGTCAGGTGGTCTGGTATTCCCATCTCTTTAAGAATTTTCCACAGTTTGTTCTGTCAGGAGATTGTGTTCACCAAATTGCTCTCTGAGTTTTCCTGGAGTGGTCCCTCTCCTAAAACCAATTTTTACCAATTTTTAGAAATCTAAGAAACGATCACTTAGAAAGCTTCTTTTATGTTGGGGGTCATCTTTTAGTAACAGTATTTTCATTCTGTCTGCAGTCTTCCACTTTCTAAATTTCCTGTGAGGAGTTCACATTAATTTTATAATCATGAAAAATGAATTTACTCTAAGGACCTAAAAAATGCTCTAAGGGAATCTTCTACTTTTTCATGTTGTTGTTGTTGGATTTTTTTTTTTTTTCTTTCCCTTTTGGAGAACTTCATTCTTGCACTAAGGCTGAGTCTGGCCATGCATTGCTAAGTAACAGACCTCCTTCTACCAGAAGGAGAAACTAGCATTTGTTAGAAATGTAATAATGTGAAGTTACTTCCACAATCTGTGAAGTCAACTATATATAATGTTAAGCTAAAATTTTATGTAATAGATCTTAATTATTTCAAAAGCCTCATTTATCCAAGAAAGCAGAAAATGAATCTAGAGACTTTAGGGTAAAATTCAATCAATTCCTTTGTCCTTTCTTTTCTGTTTTTTTAAAAGTTACTGAAAGTTTAATTCAATCAGTTAGGATTTTCTCCAAATCATTCCCTTCTCTGAATTGGTTCTAAACTCAACAGTCTTAAGCTGTCTGTAAGCATCTGCTGAGGAGTAAATCTGTCACTTCTGAGATCTTCTCTGGGTTTGCAGCCCTCCGAGCCCTGCCACCAGGATTAGGTCAAATTTTTTTGCAAACTTGTCTGATTATACAAGTTAGAATATATCTTCAATCTTTTGATTTTTAGTAATCCATAAGTCAGTGCCTTAACAACAATATTATCTTGAGTGTTCACACTCTGTTCTTAAAACTAACCTTAAATGTTCTCACCACAAAAACTAAATGCTCATTAGGGCTTCCCCGGTGGCTTGGTGGTAAAGAATCCACCAATGCAAGGAGACGCAGGCTCTATCTCTAGGTCGGGAATACCAGCTGGAGAAGAAATGGCATCCCACCCCAGTATTTTTGCGTGGGAAATCCCATGGGCAGAGGAGCCTGGCAGGCTGCAGTCCATGGGGTCGCAAGAGTGGGACATGACTTAGCAACTAAGCAACAATAGTAGTAATACAAGCATTCTGTGCATTGAAAACACTTTTCAACTTCAGAATGAAGTTGCCTCTCTATGCCAAATAGTCATGACATTCCTTCTTACTAAACTAAGTTTCTGGCTATTAGCTTTTTCTCCTTAAATTAGTCACAGGCAGGCAATCTCTTCTTGAGAATCTACAAATACCAATGGTTGTGGTTAAAGTAAATACCAAAGAAAAGTTAATCAAACTCAGTGAAAACAACATTATCTTTGCCATTTTCCTTGCCAAGTGCTCAATATACATCTCTGTGTCACAATATAAATGTTTATAGAGGTGTCTGTTTCTTTTCAAGGCTGAATGTTGACTTTTAAAAGGTCCCTCCTTTGAGTCTCCAAAAGGTTTCTCTTGGCTGCAGCATGCGGTTTATTAGTGCAAGATATTATGTTTCTGATAAATCATTTTTTCTTGAACCAGATTGTAAACCATGCATAAATGCAACTTGGGGTTTTGATATGTATTAATAAGTAAGTGACATTTATCATCCTAATTGGGCAACTACAGACATGAAACATAAAAATAATAATTATTATTTTAATATTATTGCAAATATCGAGATGACTCAATCCTTTGGGAACTGAGTCAGTCAAGGTAATTTCTCAGTGCCCATGATATCACCAAGGGAAAATTGGTGAAAACAATCACCACACTGATTCAGTCTTCCTATCTTTTCTCAAGGATGCCTGTGTTCAGAAATTAGTCATTACAGTTTTCTCCTTCTTTTTCTCCTATACTCTAGCCATCCCATTGTTATTAGCCCAAGCCAAGACTCATTGAAGAGAGGACATTTTGTATGGCTACTTCTTGATAGATTGGCTAGTTGTAACTAATTATTGCTTATGAAATAATAAGGTGTATTCAGAATATTTCTTTAGTAAGTAAGATTCTTCTGTAGCACTTCCTATGGATATGGGTGATGTGAATAACTCTAGGAGTTTTCTCATAGCCTCAGACTTCATGATTTTGACTTTCAAAGATAGCTTTTTTAAATTTATAAATCAGTTATTGCTTAATGTAAATTAAAAATCAGATTGTTGATAGTAAATTATAAAGGAGATATGCATATGAATGCTAATGTAGTTTTTGTTAAAGAGTTGGCATTCAGATGCAATGGGACTTATGTAATTTAATGTCTTTGAATATCTATGCACATTTTTATTGTAGATTAGTTCAAAATGTCTTAACACATGAATCTCTATAATTATAAATCTTGTTAAAATTCATCACCAAACGATTCTGAAATATTCTTCATTGATTCTCTATGAATAAACAATTATTCTCTAATGGCGAAATAAGTGATTTACATGTAGAAGTTTTCTCAAGTAATATGTACTATTGCTTCAACTATAGGAAATCATAGATGCCAATAAATTGCTGTTGGAAATTTCCTATTCTTTTGTTTTCATAAGAAAATTTCAGCCTTTAAAATTAGTATAATTTGAAATGCCTGTACTCTTTTCCTAGGGACACACAGGTTTCCTGTTAATGCTCACCTAGCTTCAAAATTCAATTTTTTTCCTCCAGAATTAATCATGGTGAAGCCTCTTACACACATTTATTGGCCTGCTTTTTTTTTTTTTTTTCTCCTTTAAAAACAAATGACAAGGCATCTTCAGACCGAAGTCCAGGGCCTGAGGAGAAGGAAATGGCAACCCACTCCAGTATTCTTGCCTAGAGAATCCCGTGGACAGAGGAGCCTGGTGGGCTGCTGTCCATAGGGTCACACAGAGTCGGACAGGACTGAAGCGACTTAGCATGCACTCATGCATTGGAGAAGGAAATGGCAACCCACTCCAGTATCCTTGCCTGGAGAATCCCAGGGATGGGAGCCTGGTGGGCTGCCGTCTATGGGGCCGCAACAGAGTCGGACATGACTGCAGTAACTTAGCACCAGCAGCAACAGCCAGGGCCTAACCCATTACGTTCTAAGTGAATGTCTATGCGATGGAATAAGCCGCATGTATTCTAAAAGTAATCCTTCCAGTGGAATGTTTTCTATTTATTAGTTGTATGTGGTGAAATCTTTTTCCACATTGACAAAAACTACCTATGTATATTTACTCATATTTGTTGATTAGTATAATTATTTCTCTGACAGGTGGACATTAATCATTTATTTAGTAACTAAGCGTATACTAGGAGAGGTCTCACATCAGGAAATACATATTAACTTTGACTGCAATTTGGGAATTGCTTAGTTGATTTTGCTAACGGTGATGTTTTAAACAAAGTCTGACTTAATATATACAAAACAGAGAGTGTTCTATTGGGGAAGCCAGGATAGAAAGGCATCAACTTAAAAAGAACCCAACTGCAGCGGGAACGGGAGCACTGCAGGGGTGAAAAGAGAGATAGACAGAGACATGGAGAGAGACAGAGAGACAACTCCATAGGAGCATCACATAAGAATCCTCTTGAAATTTGGTTCAGGCTTGTCCAAAATTTATACAGCTATTCTGTGTGTGTGTGTGTGTGTGTGTGTGTGTGTGTTAGATTTTAAAGAGTGATATAAGATCACTAATAACTTAAAAAAAATTTTTGCTTGATTTATTTTTTGGTGGGTGAGAAAGCTGTGCCGTGTGGCATGTGGGAATCTTAGTTCCTGGACCAGGGATTGAATCCGCATCCCTTGCATTGGAAGCATGAAGTATTAACCATGGGAGCACCAGGGAAGTTCCCAATAGTAACTTTTACTTTACTTTTATTTTGCCTGAATCAAACACCTCCAGAAAAATAAGGGAGGAAAAAAAAAGGAAAATATGTTTTGAAACTTAATTTCTTAAAGGTTTGTAAAGACTCTGTTTTGGAAGCACATACAGATTGAAAAACAATAGGAAATAACAATAGCTAGACGTGGGAGGGATTCAGAATGTGCAGAGCATGGAGACAGGAGAGAAAAGAAAGTACATCTCAGATCACAGGGTACTAAAGAAGTATCATTATGGAGCAAAGCACTCAAACTCCTTGTATTTGATGATAAAAATGACTGCAAAATTACCAGCTCTCTCCTCATTTTGTGGTAGATATGCACAGACCAAGTTACTATGGGTGAACACAGATCTTTCCTAAAAATAGCTAGAGTTTCTCTGGCTTAATTTATTCCTTGGTGGAATATGCTACATGAACCTCATCCACTAGTAAAATGTCTTGATTTAATTGGGCAGAAGTCAGGTGGAAAATGCCTCCTTCCTCCCATCCTTCCTTCCTTTCTCACCTCTTTTTTGCCCTCTTTCCCTGCACTTGATTAGGCAAAACTAGTTATGGTTAAAGTGTACACTTTGGATCACAGAACATGGGATATAGAGCAGCTGAAATCTAGAAGAGGGATATGGAGAAGTTCAGAGCACCAGGGAACCCTAACCTGGGATGTTAGGCTGAGGAGTTTCACCTTTTTAATGGGTGCCTTGAGGTGAAGATTCCTTTATCTTTTAAAAAATTATTTATTTTTAATTGGAGGATAATTGCAATATTATGTTGGTTTCTGCCATACATCAACATAAATCAGCCATAGGGATACATATGTCACCTCCCTCTTGAACCTGTCTCCCACCTCCCACCCCATCCCACCTCCCTAGGTTGTTACAGAGCACTGGTTTGGGCTCCCTGAGTCATACAGCAAATTCCCACTAGCGATCTAATTTTACATATGGTAATGTATATGTTTCAGTGCTACTCTCTGCCTATCTTTATTTTATTACTTGTTTGCTCGGTGCTTTAGGTGATCGATCTATATGTGAATTTTCTTTCTGAATCATTGGCAGATCCCAGAGCTATTTCTGTTGTCTCCATAACACATCAGTGTTTTAGGGACTCCTGTGTGTGAAACATTTTCCAAGGTTTCATGAGGAATATAAAGAAGGAAACGATGAAAACCCTTGCTTTGAACTGTTCAGAATTTAGCAAGAGAGACAGAAATGACTCATAAAACAGCAGGGTTGAAATCTTGGAAATTCAAGAAGTCTCTTTTTTTTTTTTCAAGTACTCTGAGAATCTTCACTGTGTTGTGCAAAGACCCATACAAGCCAACATTACTGTGCTGTGTATTTATAAAAATTATGAAATTAATGGTCAACATCCATCTCTATGTCAAAAAAGATTTTTGCTAGGAGCCAATTTAGGGAAAGTACTTTAACTTTGACTCCAGCCTAGTACAGTATGGTGTTTAAGCCCCTTCCATGTGTTCTATGAATCTACAACCTGAGATCTGAGTGTCAGAAAAGTGCTACTTGCTCCTGTAATTGCTTTTCAGAAAACAAAGAGATCATTTAAAAACATACGTCAAGAGCTGGAGCTAAATGGTTTTTTTTATGTTCAGCTCAGATTAAAATGTCTTTGACTGTAATAAAACCCCCTTTAATACCATATATTTCTATGCATGACTTTAGAGCCATATTCAAAGTGATGAATAAACATTGCAGAATATAGACAATAAAGGAATGTAGACTGTGCAACGGTGGCAATATCATTGTGCTTCAGCTTCGGTCTTTTAGAAAACATAAAATAGGAAATGTAGGTGTGAGTTATTTAGAAAATTTAAATAGATGTTTTGTAACTTTACATCAGAATTTTCAAAAATTAAATCTATAATATCTTGATCATTCTAACCTATTAGAATTATATATATATATATATACACATATGACTAAATAATAGAATTACTTAAGGCAGTCAGATGTCCAGAATATACACATTTATATTTATTTTTCTGTCATCACTGGTTGTATTATATCTCAAATTTATGATTCAACTTTTACATTAATATTTTTCCATAAGACTAGTGTCTAAAAAGAAATACAGGAAAGACAAAATCAATGATTTATAGAGAAATAGAAAAAAAACCCAATGTTTATATTTGCCATCACTTTTCCTTAGAAGTTTTAGATTTGGAGCTTAAGATCTTTATTTTTTTTGCCATGCGAGATGGTTACTCTTTGAAATATTCTGAATGGATCAAATAGCTCATCTGGTGAGGACTTTCAGAATTGGGGTTAGACACTTGATATTTCAGAGAATCTAAGTTTACATTACTTTTTCATATTTTAAAGGTTATCTCAGCCCTACCCTTATACCCATTCATTCAACACATATTTATTGAGTATGGAGTTGGTAATAGAAGCACATCAGTGGTGGATTCTGTTTACTTTGCTTATGTCTCATAAGGAAGAGAAAATGTGCAGTGATATATATAATAAAGGGATGAGAGCCAGCTGAAAAGAGATAAGGAACAGAAATAGGACAAATCTCTTTCTAAACTTATCCATCATATCTATGCTTATACACTACCTCTTTCAAGGCAATAGGCAATTATATAAACTAGACAAACTCATTTTTCTTGACATACTATTAAGGAAAAAAATAAAATGTCTCCTTCCTTACTAGATCTGCACCACTTTTTATATGAATAAATAATATTGATTATCTGGGATGTTTGGCACATCAGAAAACCCAAATCAAACTAGTTGAAACAAATTGCATGGGTATTTAAATAACATGTAAGGGCAATGCTGGATCCATGAACTCCTATTATATTGTTCATGGTATTCTTTTTTCTTTCTGCCTCCTGCTCTAGCTCTTGGCCTTCAATCTTGCTCTGCCACCCCAAACCAGAATCTGTGCCTATTCCTTTCGCAAAATGGTTTTATCTTCTGCTTCTGCAGATAAAGCTTTGTCATTTGTCAACACACAATTGCAGGTTTATGTTATCTTTTCTCAGGCCTCAGTAAAGAGAGCTTCTTTCTCTCACTAAACAGATCCAAAATAACATTCCAGGGAAAGACTTGGTATTGACCTGGATTGAGTTCCATACCAGCCCTTGAATGATCATTTTGGGCAGTTACCTAGGATGCTCAGCTTGGTGAGCTGTGGCCTGAGTACCCATTCCTGTGGGCAAGTGGGGAATGTGGGGGTTGTGATTAGAAACCATGCATGGAATAAGAGAAGAACAGTTGCTCAAATGAGGTGGGAAGTTTGGTTACTGGAATAAAAGTGTTATGTCTTAACTTGGATTCACCAAGGATGATGTCATTTATTTGGGAAAATGTATTCACCTGCAAAGGCAGATTGGGCCATAATAAGTTGGATTTGCGATCAGGATGTCAAGACTATGACCACCATCACATCACCATGGGTCAGTCTTCTCTCACTTTGCTTTGCTAATCTGCTAGATAGCAAGCATGCACTTTGAATTGCTGTCTGTTGAGTAGCTTTTGATTTCATCTGTGTCTATTGCCTTGTTGAGTCCAAACAAGCCTGTTATAGGTGTCACCAAACTAAGTCTAACATGCTTGCCATTTAGATTCAGGAGTGTGGGGTTGGAGTCTTCCTTAAAGTGGCCTTCCTTGGGTCATATGGCTCAGCCAAAACCTACTTCCTATGTTTTAGAGTAAAGCTGTGATTGACGGATGCTAGGCTCAGGGGGAAAGTTTACCTGGAGACAGATTGATTGTGCAATTCCATCAGCCCCTGTTATAGACTGTTCAGAGAAGAATGTCCTATGGGTGATATGAACCCATAGGGTGACATCTCACAGGGAACAGCTTTTAGGAGAGAGAGAGAAGAAGAGAAAAGAGGGAAAAAGTAGCCATGGGGTTAGACCCATGCTCTTAATCATATGGTTCACCAGGACCCTTCAATATTTCTGCTGCTACTACTGTTGTTGCCTATAATCCTGTTATGAAAAGGATCCTGATCCTCAAGTTTCTACAGAAATACACTCTCGCCACACGTGTGGCACAGCAAAGAGGCTGATTCAAACCCACTTAGGTCAGGGGGCTTTAAACCCTATCAAGCACTCATTGCCATTGAGGGAGGTCCTGCAACCTGACAATAATGATCTGTGGCTTCTTGGGGATAAGACTTTATAAAGGCAAACTGAATAAGGAGGCTCACTTTGGAATATATCTAGTGGTTTAAAAAACACCAAAAGATACAAATGAATAAAAAACAGAAAGAGACCTAGATCCAGGGGAAGGAGACATGAAAAAAGCAACAAAGCTGAAATGAAGGTTCACAGCTTGAGCCAATTAAAATTCCAAAATTTAAAAATATTATAAAATATAAAGAAATGAGTGATGAATGGCTTCTACACATCTTTAATGTAGATTTTGAGTTAACTTTAACATCTATAGAAAGTATTGTACACCAACTAAAAATCTTCATGTCCTTAATCAATACTGGGACTTAAGTTTGGACTAGGAGATGCCACTAAATTTAAACATGGTGCCCCTATTAACTTAGTGGATATAAAATTATGGAATTAGTGGATATAAAATAGAGGACACGCAGGCATGTCTCTTCAGAATGATTGCCTTGCTTAAATTTCCCATAGTCCTAGACTCCACTGCCCTAAAATAGCTCATAGAGGGCATGGATGCTCTGACCTAATGAATAATAAATTAAAATTAAATCTCTGCCACTTACAAACTGGCTTGATAAAATGGGGCCCCATAGACCTTACCTCTCAGTTAAAATAGTTAATATGGTCTAATATAAATTAAACAGGGGCTTCAAAGTTTGAAACTTACTATATAAGACCTAGATGTTGAAGAAGTGAATACCTCCACTGCTTATTTACAGCCCACCTTAGCCTATTTTTTAAACTTGGAAAAACATAAATAACACCTCAGGTTAGATTACTTCAACTTCAACCTGGTGGATAAAGATAAGGTAGCCATACCCAGTATTATTGAAACTATTGATGCCTTCCAATTAGCAACCAGTAAATATTATTATATACCTGACTAATATATTCTCCTCAGTGTTTGTTTCAGTAGCCTCTAAGCTGCAAAAGGAAATGATACACATTTATTAGGCTACCAGTGGGGTGTATCCAGTCTTGCCATCATGCACAGACTCTACAGGAAAAAAATTTAACTGCATTGATCTTTTTCCAGGAGCTCAGAAATGACTTGGCCACTGATAATGTGCTCATCTAAGGCAATTCATGTGTATGTCCCTAAGCAAGGACATGCAGATATGCACAAAAGAGCCTACAAAAAGGGATAAACCAGTGTCCCACACAGACTGCAAGCACATCCTCCAACATCTCAACTAAATTCCTGAAAACATTTTGGTTAGTTGAAAACGACGTCATTCCCGATACCAGCAAGAAAGAGGTACTGACCATCTCAGCACCCGTGCAGTGATCATGCTCGAGAGAAGGCACGCTCGCAGGAGAATCTCACTGCATTGACTGGCCTCAGGCCTCAGTCACAGAGAGCCATCATGATTCACATCAATAAACTCGAATGCAATCAAACAAAACATGTCACAATTCAGTCACTTGGTTAAACATTGATGTGAATTGTAAGAGAGTCCGACCTGACGTGTGAATGTTGAATGATGATGACTTTTATGCCTCATCCCTTGTTCATTTCCTTTTACCTCACACATGTGTGAGGTGATGAGAAAGACTGGGTGCTCCCCTTCGGCACTGCATGGAGCAGGCGAGTGCTGCAAGCTGGTACTGGATGAGACTCCTCACTTTGGCCCAGCCCTTAAACACAATTCAAGTCCAGGCCACTTTCCTTTTGTCACTTTCTAAAGCAATCTCAGACCTGTTTGACAGCCTGCCCTGCTCTCCACCACAGGCCTCAACAGTGTAAATATTAACCTTCTCTTACCCTCTTAATATGTGTGAGGCATCATTTGCATTGACCCCTGAAAGAAAGGCAATACCAAAAAATGTTCAAACCACTGCAAAATTACTCTCATCTTACATGCTAGCAAAGACTTTGATTCTGGGAAAGATTGAAGGCAGGAGGAGAAGGGGACAACAGAGGATGAGATGGTTGGATGGCATCACCAACTCAATGGACATGAGTTTGAGTAAGCTCCAGGAGTTGGTGATGGACAAGGAGGCCTGGCATGCTGCAGTCCATGGGATCACAAAGAGTCGGACGTGACTGAGTGACAGCAATGAACTGAACTATACGCTAGCAAAGTAATGCTCAAAATTCTCCAGGTCAGGCTTCAACAGTACGTGAACTGAGAGCTTCCAGATATTCAAGCTGGATTTAGAAAAGGCAGAGGAACCAGAGATCATATTGCCAACATCTGTTGGATCATAGAAAAAGCAAGAGAGTTCTAGCAAAACATCAACTTCTGCTTTATTGATTACACCAAAGCCTTTGACTGTAGATCACAACAAACTGTGGAAAATTGTTCAAGAGATGGGACTACCAGACCACCTGACCTTCCTCCTGATAAGTCTGTGCGCAGGTCAGGAAGCAAAAGTGAAAACTGGACATGGAACAAAGGACTGGTTCCAAATTGGGAAAAGAGGATGTCAAGGCTATATATTGTCATCCTGCTTATTTAACTTATATGCAGAATATATCATGTGAAATCCCGGGCTGGATGAAGCACAAGCTGGAATCAAGCTTGCCAGGACAAATATCAATAACCTCAGATATGCAGATGACACCACATTACAGCAGAAAGTGAAGAAGAACTAAAAAGCCTCTTGATGAAAGTGAAAGAAGAGAGTGAAAAAGTTGACTTAAAATTCAACATTGAAAAAACTAAAATCATAGCATCCAGTTCTATCACTTCATGGCAAATAGATGGCGAAACAATAGAAACAGTGACAGACTTTATTGTCTTGGGCTCCAAAATCACTGCAGATGGTGACTACAGCCATGAAATTAAAACGCATTTGCTCCTTGGAGCAAAAGCTACAACCAACCTAGACAGCATATTAAAAAGCAGAGACATTATTTTGCTGACAAATGTCCATATTCTCAAAGCTATGGTGTTTCCAGTAGTCATGTATGGATGTGAGAGTTGGACCATGAGGAAGCTGAGTGCCAAAGAATTGATGCTTTTAAACTGTGGTGTTGGAGAAGACTCTTGAGAGTCCCTTGGACTGCAAGGAGATCCAATCAGTCCATCCTGAAGGAAATCAGTCCTGAATTTTCATTGGAAAGACTGATGCTGAATCTGAAGCTCCAATACTTTGGCCACCTGATGCAAAGAACTGACTCACTTGAAAAGACCCTGATGCTGGGAAAGATTGAAGGCAGGAGGAGAAGGGGATGACAGAGGATGAGATGGTTGGATGGCATCACTGACTCAATGGACATGAGTTTAAATGAGCTTCGGGAGTTGGTGATGGACAGGGAGGCCTGGTGTATTGCGGTTCATGGGATCACAAAGAGTTGGATACAACTGAGTGACAGAACTGAGCTGAACTGAACCAAACTTTGGATGGGGGTCCACCTGCCTCTGGAGATGACCCTAATAGCAGGGTGGGGGCGGGTGGAGTATCAGAGACCAAAGCTATGGCAGCAAGAAAGTGAGACTGGAAGCAAAGCCAGAAAAAGCACCCTGTCCTGATGAGCAGGTTAACCCTGGTCACCTGCAGCTCTCTCACTAGGGCTTGCACACTACCACATGGTGTATGCCTCAGAAGTGTTCAGACCAAGGGAGAAGAACCATGAGCCTTATCTACCAACTCCACTGTCCCATTAGGGCTGGATGGAGTACATGCTCACGGCTAGAAAATGCCTTCATGTAGACAGTTGCAGATATTTGCGTAGAAGTCTTGATAGAAGGTGGGGTGCCAGCGGCATCCATTACTGGGAATGGTGCTGGTCAACACGTCCATGTCACCGCTTTCAGACCATGCTTGCCAGTTTAAAGATGGAAGTCTTAGGAGAGAAAGTTCAAATATTCTACCTTTTTGATATGCATATATCCATAAAGCTCACTTCTACCACAAAACTCCTTCCATTTAAGCTTTGCCAGTGAAATCAGTGCCAGCAGGTTGAAACTTTTAGTATCTGTGAGACACAGTTGTTAAGGAGTTGCAGTCTTCTTTACCAAGTTTTCTTTCCTTAACTAGCATCCACTCAGAATCTTTCCTTAAGCCCCTAGTTCCCCCATGTTAAATTGACTGTGAGTTTAATAGTAATTCTGGCTAGCTTACATACTTCATAAAACTTATATCCTTCATTAAGGAGATTCATTTGCATCGCAGAATTTACTACCCTATCAACCACTTCGGGCTTCCTTGGTAGTTCATCAGTAAAGAATCTACCTGCAGTGCAGGAGACACAGGAGATGGGGGTTCCATTCCTGAGTCAAGAAGATCCCCTGGAGGAGGGCATGGCAACCCACTCCAGTATTCTTGCTTGGAAAATCCCATGGACAGAGGAGCCTGGTGGGCTACAGCCCATGGGGTTGCAAAGAGTCAGACACAATTGAAGTGATTTAGCACTCATGCACAACAACCCTCCACGGATACACAATGCCAAGAGCAGCCGTACATTTACACTAAATGTAGAGAATATTATATCCTTGTATAGTCACCCAAATTATCAGCATTAGTGGAGTGATCCATAAATTATTTTCGTGAAATATCCATAATTTAATATTTTATTTTGAAATTAAAACTTAAATTTTGGATTTTTCCTGCAAATTAACTGCATTACCTTTTCTGAGATCAGTATCCTTTTGGTCATGAAAGGTTTGTTAATGATTTCTGTTTCCCAACAAACATGATGATTACAAAGCCTGGCCAGCAAGCAGTCAAACAATGAGGATTCAATAAACTTGAGGGTGTCTTCTGGGTGAATCCTAAACCAAGGATAAATGCAATTAACCCAGTCCAGGGGGGCAGAGGTGACAAATTACTTGGGGTAGATTTATACGATTTCAGTGGAAAGCCTGGGGCCTTGAGAGCTACTTCTTGGCTGGCATGTGCTTATAAATACTCACAAGGAAGCCCTACAGAATAGTCTGTAAAGGAACTCTGATGTGATTTCTCCCAATCCTCCATTTTTACCAGGTTAGGTGGAGAAACTGATAATGTATTAACTGGGAAAGGATGCTCATTATGTTTATGGAGGGAGGAACTCTTACTTAGCACATGTCTCAGTGATAATAAAACCTGGTGTGAAAGGCATTTCTCCTATAAAAGAGAATGTGCTGGACTGAGGCCTGTGCTGGCTTCTCAGCTCACTGGAAGAATTTCAAGATCCTGAAAATGCACCTGACTATGCAAAGGGGAGGGTGACTACAAAGGCATTCTTTCCCTCTGGTGGATAAGAAGTTTGAGATGATAATACGTGTGAAAGTAAACTTCTTCTCTTCCTTTACTGTGCTTCATTGCAAGGGGGAGTTGTGTGTGTGTGTGTGTGTGCATGTATGTGTGTGTATTTGAACCAAAGTCACTTTAAAATATACAAAACATAGAGACTATGTCCTATATCAATAAATAAATCAATGAAAGAGATTGTGAATCTAGTGAAGAAAGACTAACACATGCTTCAGCGTGGATGGACCTCGAAACATTATGCTAAGTGAAAAGCCAGTTCAGTTCAGTTGCTCAGTTGGTCCAACTCTTTGTGACCCCCATGGACTGCAGCACTCCAGGCTTCCCTGTCCATCACCAACTCCTAGAGTTTACTCAAACTCATGCCCATCGAGTCAGTGATGCCATTCAACCATCTCATCGTCTGTCGTTCCCTTCTCCTCCAGCTTCAATCATTTGCAGCATCAGGAGCTTTTCAAATGAGTCAGTTCTTCGCATCAGGTGGCCAAAGTATTGGCGTTTCAGCTTCAGCATCAGTCCTTCCAGTGAACATTTAAGACTGATTTCCTTTAGGATGGACTGGTTTGATCTCCTTGCAGTCCAAGGGACTCTCAAGAGTCTTCTCCAACACCACAGTTTCAAAAGCATCAACTGTTTGGCACTCAGCTTCTTTATGGTCCAACTCTCACATCCATGCATGACTACTGAAAAAACCATAGCTTTGACTAGACAAACCTTTGTTGGCAAAGTAATGTCTCTGCTTTTTAACATGCTGTCTAGGTTGGTCATAACTTTTCTTCCAAGGAGTGAGCATCTTTTAATTTCATGGCTGCAGTCACCATCTGCTCTGATTTTGGAGCCCAAAAATAAAGTTGTAATCTCTGGTGTCTGGTGTAGAGTGCCAGACACCAAAGATTACAACTTGTATGATCCTCTTTATGTGAAATGTCCAGAATAGGTAAATCCACAGAAGTAGAAATCAGATTAGTGTTTGCCAGGGGCTGGGAAGAGGGAGAAATGGGAAAGGACTGCTTAATAGCTTTGGGGCTGATGGAAAGGATTTGGAACTAGATAAATGTGATGATTGCACAATATTGTGAATGCACTAAATGCCACTGAGTAGTACATTTTCAAATGGCTGTTTTTATATTATGTGAATTTTACCTCAATTAAAATAAAACCTGGCAGCCTACAATCCATGGGGTCTCAAAGAGTTGGATGTGATTGAGCACACACACACAAAATAAAACTTGAAGAATAAAACAGAAGAGAGTCAAAGTTTAGTGGGAAGGTCACCTTGAATTGGATAAACTTGGGTGTGAATGGGCGCCTATCATTGAGCATTGAAAATATGAGTTATTTATACATGAAGTGATGAACAAAGTATCGATACTTCAGTTATAATAAGGATTCAACAAATGTTGAATTACTACTTGCATTTAAACTTTTGAATAAAATGCACTAACAGTGAGCAAATAATGTTATCTCTATAGGATTTTTTAAACACTAAAAAGTATAAAACTTTTATCTGTTCATTAAAATGATATGGGATGAATATACTACAGTGGAATGATACCTTGATTTAGAGTTCAGATGTCTGTATTTCACCATGAAACTCAAAGCTAAGTTGTTGTGAAAAAAAATGTACAAGTTGGTTGATTCTAGGCCTTCATTTCCTCTTCTATAAAATTAATATTGCATCAGAGGAATAGTTCATTTTCTTCCAAGTATAATAGAATATGACTCAGTTATATGAAATGTATGGGGATAAATTAAGAAGTGATCCCTGTGATTTTCTTAAAAGGATAAAGGTTGTGGAGGAGGGATATCACCTTAGAAGTGAGAAGTAATCTGGGTGATTTAATGAATATACAAACTGAATTGTGTCTCTTGTGCCAATTCTGTTTGATGAAAGTAGCTAGTTGCTCTGGAAGATGGTGCTAGGGAGGACTTTATGGTACATTCAGCAGGAAATGGTGCTGAGAAAACCAGCGGCATTTGCTATGGAAGCCTAGGAAACTGTAGGGGGTGGGGGTTATGGGGTAGCAGGCTGGGAGGGGCTGGCCATACAGGTATCATCTATGTGTATTCCTTGATTGAAGATGAAAAGTAAACCCATCAAGGGAGAAAATGACGTATATGATCCACTAAGGGCTAAATGAATGGGTGAGGGGCATTATTTTAGCTATGTCAATTGATCAAGTATAGTAAGTTGCAATATACTCCCCAATTTCACATTAACTAGAGTGAGTGAAAATTCTGAGAAAGTAAGTAGATGTGCCCTCTTTCATTATAGAAAAACTAGAAATTTATCCAGTTATGGTTTTATTCTTATCTGCAAAGAGAAGGTAATTTCACACTCATCAAAATTTCTCTCATTTCTTGCAAGTTGACAATTTGAATGTGTATGAGTGTGTGCATGTGTGTGTGTGTGTGTGTGTGTATCCAGAAGATTTGAATTTGATTTCTGATTTTCTTAACTCCTGTGAGCACAGCTTAAATCCAATAAGACTCAGCAGGCATGCCAAGTCATCTCTAATTTTTCTTGCAGTTTGGTGTTTAATGAAAAGGTCCAATGGCATTATGCAGATCAAAAACAATTTTGAAAATGCCATATGGCAACCCCTGCTAATCAAGGTTCTGAGCCACAGTGGTAATAAGATCTCCTCCCTCAGAAAGGAAAGAAATGTTAATCATGTTTGCAATGATGTGAAAATTGGGGAGCATTGAGGTGAAAAAGTAAAAGTGGGAAGAGGCTGGCAAAAAGGATCCTGTCACAGAGGCATGTTTCTTCTGAGAGCAATTCTCTGATGTCCAAAATGTCACAAAGGTCCAAGAGCCAGTCTTGTTTCCAGAGTCGGATGAAGATTTATTCATTTTTCAAGCTATTTTTCACATCGTCATTTATAAAATATGCTATTTTTTTATGATAGCCAAGGTTTACAAAATTCAGCCTCATTCAGCAGTCTGTTTAATTTCTTAAGGTAAAAATATACATGGTATGTTTAAGTTAACAGAATGAAGAATGTAGAAGTCCGGGGGGAGGTTGTAAACCTACTTGTATTTCTGCTCAAGGAGCAGTGGTCTCCTAGCCCACATCTGGAACTTCAGCCACAGTCAAGCCTGGATGGTCCTTAAGAGAGAAACACACTCTCTGGATTTCTAATTAGGAGAGTTAGAAAGCCATAGAGAAGTAGTTTTGTGATGCTTTCCTCCTCACCCTCAGATTCACAATGACTTGGGAACTCTTGCAGAACCTTTACTGGAAGGCTTTGAGTACAGTTCTGTGGCGGTGGCTGGAATCTTTGGACTATTTTCCTTGCAATTCTGAGTTTTTGGCAATTATACAGCTCCAGATGGCACATGCTTGCCTAGAGGTGTGAGGCTCTTTGTCAAAGGAGTGAATGCTGGAGTGATACATATTCATGGATACTCCGAGTCTTTTCACATCACCTTGTAAACTGTTTAAAATCATAAAAAACCCATAAGCAGTCAACTTTTTCAAGAAAATAAATAAACAAATGGGAGTCAATCAAAGTAAATGATCTCTTTTATAGCATAAAAGAATCTCCATTAAATTGTGTTCCAACTGAGGGAAGAGATGCTACAATTCTGTGCACTCACCACCTGGTCTTGCCCACTTCCCTTAGAGAGAGGAGCCATGTGCACAGGGGCTGTGGAGGGGTGGTATACCACTACTTCATGGGCATGTGCCTTTCTGGCAATTTTGATGTCTTGGAGCTCACTAGTGTTTCTGACAGCCTTTCTATGGTATTGCTTTTCCTTCTATACATTTTCAACTCAGAAGTGTCAATAAAAACAACTTAAATATGTATTATATCCCTTTGACACACAAATATACTCACTAGAGTAATCTTATAAATAAGGGACATTTTTATTGTGTTTTCCCAGCTTATACAGCCCACACAAATACATGATTTCATTGTCAAAACAACCTGTAAGATGTGTATGTTTATGCCATCACTAATCACATGTCATAGTGCATATGGGCTTGGTCAGCAGGAATCTTTGGACCTCAGTAGTTTGGACGGTAGAGGAAATAAATCAGAACTAAAGTAACCAGTCCTGATAAAAGTGTGTTCCTTACCCAGATTGGTAACCTCATTCTAAGTCACAGAATCTGAATGGACACTAGCTTTGATCTAGATCAGTGTCTTGATCCAATAACTTCTAGTAGTTGGGGTTTTCTAAAAGTCTCTGAAAAATGATAATACTCAAAATTAGATGCAGGAGTATTAAATATATCTAAGAGATTCATTAATTGTGATCAAAATAGTCAAAAATAAAAGGTAACTTACCAAATCATCAGGGAGAATGGTTCTTTAGAACTAAGTGGGCAGGTTTTAGCAATATATATAGATTTTGCCAATCTAGAAAACAGAATATTTATTAAAAATTAAAGCAGAGATTGAGTTATGTGGATTTGACAAGGATTTAAATATAGACTTAATAGTTAGTAGAAAATAATTCAAATTAGGTATCCTCGGTACCAGCGTGAAAGTCTCTAATTAAAAGGGCTTAACCTTCTATTCTGTGTGTTGATGGCCTTAAATAGGAATGTCTGAGGGCTCCCTTGGTGGTTCAGATGGTAAAGAATCTGCCTGCAATGCAGGAGACCTGGGTTCAATCCCTGGGTTGGGAAAATCCCTTGAAGAAGGAAATGGCAACCCACTCAAGTATTCTTGCCTGGAGAATTCCATGGACAGAGGAGCCTTGTGGGCTACAGTCCATGTGGTTGCAAAGAGTCAACACAACTGAGAGATTAATACTTTTAGCAACATGATACATTATAGCTTTCAGATGGAAGGGATCAGTGTTTACAGTCAAGAGGAGCAGAGGAAAACATTAATTCTGCCCAGAGTGCATGATATTTTTGAGCAGCCAATATCATGTACATGTAATGACACAGATTTTTTTGAAAATAAAATACTTGACATAATGTAAAAGACCCTTAAAATGAGCTTCTCTTAAATTATAAAGTTATATATTTTTGTTATTTTCCTAGGCTTCATTTGTTCCCTGCCATCAGCTCCTTTAAAATCTCCATCTTTGTTGAAAGATTTGTATATTGTGTGATTGTTTTTCTACTCATGCTTTTCTACTCATGTTTTCCTACTCATGTTTTCCTACTCATGATTTTTATTTAAAGCTCTGAAGTCAGGGGATTTTAATAATTTTAATTTTATAGTCACAATCTGTATTGATTTAATTTTTTTGTCCATTAAATAATTGTGAAAATTATAATACTGCATAGAAACACAGCTGTTCTACTCTTGTGCATAGGACTTTATATAATTATACTTCATGATTTTCTTAAAAATGTGTTCACTTATGACTGATGGTTCTTTATACAGAATATGAAACCTTGCATCCAAATAAGAAGGTTAGAATGGTTTTTATACCATAATAATTGTGAGAAAATGCCATATATCATTAAATATTGATAGTTTTTTCTTCATAATTTTATAATGCTGGAGTTAACTGGTAGCTCAGAAAGAAGATAGCACTGTTTGTTGGAAGTTATTGCTTGAAAAACTGGGTTAAAATCTATTTACTGTCAAACTTGGACAATGTGTTAATGTGAAAAAGAAAAGCTCTGAAAGCAAAACAAGACTATACGTATCTTGAGAAGTTTAATAATTTAGCAATAGACAATTGACTCAATCTCAAGTTATGAACTTGTTTTAAAATGGTGCCATATTGTTAGAGCCCTCAGCAACTGGAAACACCAAATCAAAATTCCTCTCTGCCTCAAAGGGAAAGTGAAGTCGCTCAGTCGTGTCTGACTCTTTGTGACCCCATGGACTGTAGCCCACCAAGCTCCTCTGTCCATGGGATTCTCCAGGCAAGAATGCTGGAGTGGGTTGCCATTTCCTTCTCCAGGGGATCTTCCTGACCCAGGGATCGAACCCATGTCTCCCGCATTGCAGGCAGAGGCTTTAACCTCTGAGCAAGGCACCTCTACTTCCACTCTGAAACAAACTCCACCAAGGGTTTTTCTCAGACAATGGACATCCATATTTATTTGCATTTACCCACAGAATTCCCCCCACTCCATTGCTATTCATTTCTTTATCTCCTAGCTTTCACCTGAGGCAATCTTCTTTGTACCAAAGAAGACCTTTTTTTAGATTTCTCTTCATAAAGGTCTGTTTGCTTATGTTGTCTGTGTAGGTTTCCAACTCAAGAGGAAAGTCTTGGTTTGGTGATAACAGATGAGCAACTACTGAGAAGGTCTAACATACATGTGATTGGATTTTCGGACAGAGAGAAGTAGAGGAAGAAGAGAAGAGTTATTTGAAAAGATAAAAACTAACAATTTGCTAAAACTCATGAAAGATTTCAATGTACACGTTCACAAAAATCTACAAGCCCTTGGCAAGATAAGTAAAAATAAATTTTTACCTAGGCACAACATAGAATACAAGACTCAAAGAAGGCACTGCATTTTAATCTTAACCAGAGGAGTAAAAATCACAAGTATTGTTATGCTCCATCACAAAGGTAAAGTAAGTTCCCTCCTAGCTGTCTCTGAGTCAGCCCTTCACTAGTGGGGTAAGGCTCTTTCTGAATCCATAATGCAACCAACTAACACACTTCCCTTGCCCCCAAAGACTTTTCTCAGTTGATTCTTCTACCAGTATTAGATAGATTAATGTGCTTTTCCCAGTGATGTTTAATCACTAAATTTATTTTTCTCTTTGAAGTGCAAGTGCTTTTTCTCAGCGGTAGAGATAACAGGCAGAGACTAAAAAGGCTTAAATTAATATGGTACCCTGATTGGTAAAGCTGTTCTCAGTCCTGCTTATGCAGTGTCTTTCAAAAGGATAGAAGATAATTCTTGAAAAAGTAGCACTCAGCAGGATCATATAAAATGGACTATAGACAAAGTCCTCAAAAGAGTAACAGCTGGACATCTTTTATGGACACATATCTAACTGTCTCATTTGTCTCAATGTAACTTTATCCCTCCTCCCCTGCTCCTTCTGTATCTGAATAGTGAAAACACATCTTATTCTGAAGAGCTTTGAACTGGATGATGGTTGGTGTGAATTACAGTAGTACGGATAATAACAAGGTTATAAAGTTGTGACAAATATCAATTCTTAGCAAATTACATATTCGAGTATGTACAAATTGCTAATTAAGTTGTTTTGAAAATGCTTCTTTATGAAAGAAAATAGAAGAGGTAACCATATGAAAGTGTCCATACCAACCTGCTCTTATATAGTACACATCTGGGACATGGTCACTAAGCCAAATGCAGTTAATTCTGCACATATTTTTCTGCATGGTTTTAATATTATATCATTTGTATTCACTTGCCATCCCTGTCAAAATCTTACTACATTTGATTAATTTATATGTTTAATGTGTGTGTATGTGTGGTGTGTTAGACGCCACACATACACACAGTAGTCGTGTCCTACTCTTTGCAGCCCCAAAGACTATAGCCCGCCAGGCTCCTCTGTCCATGGAATTTTCCAGACAAGAATACTGGAATGGTTTGCCATTCCCTTCTCCAGGGGATCTTCCCAACCCAGGGATTGAACCCAGGCCTCTTGCATTGCAAGAAGATTCTTTACCATCTGAGCCACCAGGAACTTTAATGCTAGATATTAATAGTCAGCAACCACATCAGTGATCAGAGCTTAGCACAAAATCTAGTTTCAAACTATTTTGGATTCTGAATGTATTTGCTGAATTTAATTAAATTTTATACAAATAAATGCATGCAGTAAGAATAGTCTAGTATGTGGAAGCTGTGTTAGTGGCTCAATTGTGTCTGACTCTTTGCAACCCCATGGACTGTAGCCCACGAGGCTCCTCTGTCCATGGAATTTTCTAGGCAAGAATACTTGAGTGGGTTGCCAGTCCCTTCTCCAAGGGGAATCTTCCTGATCCAAGGATCGAATCCAGGTCTCCTGCATTATAGAGAGCTTCTTTACATCTGAGCTACCAGGAAAGCCCAGTATGTGGAAGGTAAGATTCAAAACTAACAATGAGAATTGAGAAGTGGCAAGTACTGATAAGGACTTTCAAGTTAGTGCCAATCAGACCAGTATCAACATTGGGAAAATGCTGATGTATTTTCAGACAATTTAGCCACTGTTCCAAGTTTTTAAGGGGAAGGTGTCCTTCCCCCCACAGCCCTGTCAAGGACCTAACCAACATTTCCATAGTTAATTACTACACAGGACACAGCTAGAAAGGAGGCTGAAAGAAACATATAAAAACTTTGGGGCAGTTTAATGAAGGAGGAACCCTAGGATATAAGGGCTTGTTTTTTAATCGTCTGTTCAATTTCACCTCTATTTCACACTAACAGTTAATCAAAACTCAGGTGATTATAAGCAATAAAACATTGATTAATTTTACTTGGAAACACAATTTTATTTATAAAAATAAGGCCTAAATATTACCTGTTGTGCCAAGCACCTTTAAATTATATGTAAATTTATACAAAGAAAGCTGAACCTTATAAGGTGACAAAGAGGATTACTTTCAGCTACATATTTTTTGATCTTATTTCAGAAATGTGATTAATATCTGAAGCATATAAACCTGAAATGAATCATAAAATGTATATTAGCTGTCCTTAGAACACTTGCAAGTCTCCCAAAACCTATTAATACACCTAATGTCTATTGATTACGTAGCTAAGAACCCAGCTCAGTGAGGTTTATTGGATAATAAATAAATCAAATTATTTTTTAGCAGGAGAATTGCCTATTGACTATTTCTCCTGACTGATTTCCAGAGCACCATATGTATCAGTGATGACATGAGATAATTATATAAGATTCCCATATTCTGTGTAGAACTAGTCCTAAGGACAGAAGTGGAAACCCAAAGTTTACATAAAGAGAAAGTGAAGTCGCTCAGTCATGTCCGACTCTTTGCTACCCCATGGACTGTAGCCTACCAGGCTCTTCCGTCCATGGGATTTTCTGGGCAAATGTACTGGAGTGGGTTGCCATTTCCTTCTCCATAGGATCTTCCTGACCCAGGGATCGAGCCCAGGTCTCCTGCATTGCAGGCAGACGCTTTACCCTCTGAGCCAAAATTAAGGCTGTCTAAAGATAACCTTCCTGGATACATTTTTATGCCTGTATATGTGCTTAGCCATGTCTGACTCTCTGTGACCCCATAGGCTGTAGCCTGGCAGGCTCCTCTGTCCTTGGGATTTCCCAGGCAAGAATACTGGAGTGGATTGCCATTTCCTTCTCCAGGGGATCCTCCCAACCTAGGGACTGAACACACATCTCTTGCATCTCCTGCACTGGCAGGCAGATTCTTTACCACTGCAACACCTGGTTTTATGCCTGAGTTTCCATTAAATCTTTAATCATTTAGGAAAAATAAATATGAAATTTGTGAAGTCCCAATTGTATTAGATACAAGTTACCTGTGAGAATTTTCAGCAATATTATTTTCATACTATTTACAGAGCCCCTGGGCATGGAAGAAATAAAAACAAGGCAAATAAGTTTTATAATAGATTTAGAGTTTGGCAGGACTAACACCTCCTGAAGGCTCTGAGTTAGGACTAGTTTTATAATGAGGAGGAATCCTTGGGGAGGGTACTTTGGTGTTAGAAAAGTCATTAAAGTTTTATGTTGATTAGGCATATAGGATATATTTCAGAAAGACCTGAAAAAATGCTAAATCCACAGAGTAATCACAAAAGACATAAAACATGAAAAAAATCAGACATATTATCCTAACTTGAACACTGGCATATTGTCATTATATGTATGTTGATTTTATTTGTGAAAAATGCATAAAACTGTGAAAGTTTTATTTAATAAACCCTAGGTTTAGTTGATGACTTATCAATGATGTTTTCCAAAATTTCAAAATGTTCTAATCCAATATTATTTCAAATAAACTGAAGATTTAAGCCCATTATGCATCTGGATTATATGACACACTTTTGAGAAATTTAATCGTCATTCTTTGATTCTTTAATAACGTCACATCTTTTCTTCCATTGTATATTAAAGAGCTTACAATTAGTATTATTCATCAGCAAAATATGGTACATATCATCTATCTTTATTAGTTTAGGTCATGTTAGTCACTCAGTCGTGTCCGAATCTTTGTGACCCCATGCTATAGCCTGCCAGGCTCCTCTGTCCATGGGATTCTCCAGTCAAGAATACTGGAGTGGGTTGCATTTCCTTCTCCAGGGGATCTTCCTGAGTCAGGAATCAAACCTGGATCTCCCACATTGCAGGCAGATCCTTTACTGCCTAAACCACCAGGGAAGCCCAGTTTAGGTCATCAATTCTGTCTTTCTTAGTTTAGGTCATAAATTGTATCAGAACTTCCTGGATGGCTCAGCTGGTAAAGAATCTGCCTGCAATGCAGGAAACATAATAGACTGCAGTTTGATCCCTGGGTCTGAAGGATTCCCTGGAGGAGGAAATGACAACCCATGCCTGTATTCTTACCTGAAAATGCCAAGGACAGAGGAGTCTGGTGGGCTACACTCCATGGGGTTGCAAAAGATTGGACACGACTGAGCAGCAGCTGTGAACTAACTTGGATCAAGGCAAATACGGTTCTTCTCCACTTTGTTGCATTTAAACTAATTTTTAAAAGAGACATTTTGGCTAGGGGTTAAGAGTTTACTTTTGACTTAAAGTTATGGTTGTTGATAAACCTTATTTTGTGCTATTGTATTATATAATATATTAAATATACTATTGTACATATGTGGTATATGACTTTAAAAGCAGATCCAGGATTTTTTTTTTTTTTTTTTTTGGTCTATACCACTAAAATCAACACTCATTTTCTAAGTTTCTTATTTCAGTCATGATGTTTTTACAGGGAAAGCAGATTGTCTAGTAAATAAATAGTCATTTTGAAATGAGTTTAAGTACTCTTGGAGTTTTGAGGAAGCTTTTATTTTTTAGTGAGAATTATAATATGCAATGATATAATCAATTTTTTGTTGTTGTTGTTTTGGTTGTTAAGTCATGTCCTTCTCTTTTTAACCCCATGGACTGTAGCCACCAGTCTGCTCTATCCATGGGATGTCCCAGGCAAGAATATTGGAGTGGGTTGCCATTTTCTTGGCCAGGGGATTTCCCAACCCAGGAGTTGAACCTATATATCCTGCATTGCAGGCATATTCTTTACCATTGAGCCACCTGAGAAGCCCATAGTATTCAACACCTGGCTGTATTTGCTTTATCTGTATTTTTCCTTTGCTAAAATATTTTAAATCATATCCCTGATTATTTTATCCCTATGTAGTTTAGTTTTAGACCTATAAAATTAGAACATTTTCTGACATAACCAAAAGAACATTATTGCACCTAAAAATTGCAATTCCTTAATATCATCAAATACTTCATTCTTATAGAAATGACCATGTTTGTCTTAAAAGAGGTATTTTTACACTTAACTTGTTTAAATCAATATGAAAAAGATGTAAACCCTGCATTTTTATGTCTCTTAAATCTCCTTCAGTCTAGAATAGTCCACACCCTTTATTTTTCATGTCATTAACTTCTTGAAGACTCAAGTGGTCTTATTTGTAGATTTGAAGATTTATGGGACAAATATTTCTTTATGATAATTTCTTTCACCTTATAAAGTCAATAACTCCATTTGCTGACAGTATGATATGAAGGCTGAATTTTAAAAAGAGTGAAAATGATGGAAATTGGAACATGAACTTCTTAAGTACACATTTCCCTCATACTGGAAGTTCGGTGATCATCAATTTACACTATGATTTATTTTTTTCTAAGGAGCAGTGGAGAAAAAGGAATGAAGAGAGCAGTAGTTTGAAATCATCTTATTTTCTATCCCCATGGTAAATGAGAAAGAAAATGGGACCAGGAAATTAAGACTTTAGACGGAATAGCAATTTAATACATGGACCGTGTGATCTAGATTTATAGTATTTATGCATCTGGACTACAATGGGAAAGGTATAAAGATTAGAAGATGCTAATGGAGAAATATTTTTTGAGAGGCTCAGTGGATTACCTTTCGTGATCAGACTGAAGAACAGTGTAGCCAAACAAGCAAGCAGGAAGAATAGAATAATGGGAAGAATAACAAAATAATAGTAGCAATAATAACGTTAAATAATAAGTGGCTGGGCTTCTCAGGTGGTGCTAGTGGTAAAGAACACACTTGCCAATGTGGGAGATGCAAGGGACTTTAGTTTGGTCCCTGGGTCAGGAAGATCTCTTGGAGAAGGAAATGGCAACCCACTCCAGGATTCTTGCCTGGAAATTTCCACGGACAGAGAAGCCTGCCGGCTACAGTCTATGAGGTTGTAAAGAGTCAGACACGACTGAGCATACACACACATTAAGTGGCTGAAATCTATTTATCTTTCACTGTAGGTAAAACTTTCAAACAAGGTGATTGATATTAAGTTGATTATTTCACTTTTAGAGCAAATCTGATGTATGGTCATGAGGGAGGTTCACCAAAATGAGTTGTTGGGAAAAGACAACAGTTAGAAAAACAGGAGACAAAAAGACCTGGATATAAATGGTCGACTATGAGCCCTGTTAAATGCTGCTAGAACTGTGGTAGGATTTGTTATGGTGAGGACAGCTTCTTGCTGTTCTCTTCAAAGACTGGGGAGGAGGAGAACAGTCACTAAGTCATCGTTCTGTAAGCGATGCTGGCATTGCGCTTGTCCACTCACGGTGTGCATCATTTTCCCTGCAGATATCAGTTTGGGTCCATATATTCAGACAAAAGTAATTATATACCACTGCCTAAACCTCTATTACTCTTGTTGTTCTCTAAATTCTCAATATTTGAATGATAACCCTGATTTGAAGAGATCTCTAGTCTTTCCCATTCTATTGTTTTCCTCTATTTCTTTGCATTGATCGCTGAGGAAGGCTTTCTTATCTCTTCTTGCTATTCTTTGGAACTCTGCATTCAGATGCTTATATCTTTCCTTTTCTTCTTTGCTTTTCACTTCTCTTCTTTTCACAGCTATTTGTAAGGCCTCCCCAGACAGCCATTTTGCTTTTTTGCATTTCTTTTCCATGGGGATGGTCTTCATCCCTGTCTCGTGTACAATGTCACGAACATCCGTCCATAGTTCTTCAGGCACTCTATCCATCAGATCTAGTCCCTTAAATCTATTTCTCACTTCCACTGTATAATCATAAGGGATTTGAGTTAGGTTGTACCTGAATGGTCTAGTGGTTTTCCCTACTTTCTTCAATTTAAGTCTGAATTTGGCAATAAGGAGTTCATGATCTGAGCCACAGTCAGCTCCTGGTCTTGTTTTTGCTGACTGTATAGAGCTTCTCCATCTTTGGCTGCAAAGAATATGCTCAATCTGATTTCGGTGTTGACCATCTGGTGATTAAATGGTATGGACCTAACAGAAGCAGAAGATATTAAGAAGAGATGGCAAGAATACACAGAAGAACTGTACAAAAAAGATCTTCACAACCCAGATAATCACGATGGTGTGATCACTGACCTAGAGCCAGACATCCTGGAATGTGAAGTCAAGTGAGCCTTACAAAGCATCACTACGAACAAAGCTAGGGGAGGTGATGGAATTCCAGTTGAGCTATTTCAAATCCTGGAAGATGATGCTGTGAAAGTGCTGCACTCAATATGCCAGCAAATTTGGAAAACTCAGAAGTGGTCACAGGACTGGAAAAGGTCAGTTTTCATTCCAATCCCAAAGAAGGCAATGCCTAAGAATGCTCAAACTACCACACAATTGCACTCATCTCACACGCTAGTAAAGGAATGCTCAAAATTCTCCAAGCCAGGCTTCAGCAATATGTGAACTGTGAACTTCCTGATGTTCAAGCTGGTTTTAGAAAAGGCAGAGGAACCAGAGATCAAATTGCCAACATCTGATGGATCATGGAAAAAGCAAGAGTTCCAGAAAAAACATCTATTTCTGCTTTATTGACTATGCCAAAGCCTTTGACTGTGTGGATCACAATCAACTGTGGAAAATTCTGAAAGAGATGGGAATACCAGACCACCTGATCTGCCTTTTGAGAAATTTGTATGCAGGTCATGAAGCAACAGTTAGAACTGGACATGGAACAACAGACCGGTTCCAAATAGGAAAAGGAGTACATCAAGGCTGTATATTGTCACCCTGTTTATTTAACTTATATGCAGAGTACATCATGAGACACTCTGGGCTTGAAGAAGCACAAGCTGGAATCAAGATTTCCAGGAGAAATATCAATAACCTCAGATATGCAGATGACACCACCCTTATGGCAGAAAGTGAAGAGCAACTAAAAAGCCTCTTGAGGAAAGTGAAAGTGGAGAGTGAAAAAGTTGGCTTAAAGCTCAACATTCAGAAAACAAAGATCATGGCATCCGGTCCCATCACTTCATGGGAAATTGATGGGGAAATAGTGGAAACAGTGTCAGTCTTTATTTTTCTGGGCTCCAAAATCAGTACAGATGGTGATTGCAGCCATGAAATTAAAAGACACTTACTCCTTGGAAGAAAAGTTATGACCAACCTAGATAGCATATTCAAAAGCAGAGACATTACTTTGCCAACAAAGTTTCGTCTAGTCAAGGCTATGGTTTTTCCTGTGGTCATGTATGGATGTGAAAGTTGGACTCTGAAGAAGGCTGAGCACCGAAGAATTGATACTTTTGAACTGTGGTGTTGGAGAAGACCCTTGGGATTTCCTTGGACTGCAAGGAGATCCAACCAGTCCATTCTGAAGGAGATCAGTCCTGGGATTTCTTTGGAAGGAATGATGCTAAAGCTGAAACTCCAGTACTTTGGCCACCTCATGCGAAGAGTTGACTCATTGGAAAAGTCTCTAATGCTGGGAGGGATTGGGGGACGACAGAGGATGAGATGGCTGGATGGCATCACTGACTCGATGGACGTGAGTCTGGGTGAACTCCAGGAGTTGGTGATGGACAAGGAGGCCTGGTGTGCTGAGATTCATGGGGTGGCAAAGAGTCGGACATGACTGAGTGACTGAACTGAACTGAACTGAACCCTGTTGAGAATAATTGAACTCCTTATGGGATAAAAATATTTTGCGATCTTAATTAATTAATATGCACAAATAGAAAACAATGAACCACAAATGACATATATAATCACTTATATCACCAATCTCATCTCCCAAAGGAATGAATGACATAGTTGACTCTATGTGGCTGAGTATTATTTCTGTCCTGAAATATTCATATTCTCTTCTGTTATTAGTCTTCATTGATTCATTAATCTTCTTCTGTCATAGTCAGTATGGGTGAGAACATTTAGTTAATTATTTTAGGGTATTTTTTAGTAAGTGCAGAACATTTGAAATTTGTCTGCAGATTTAAGGAAAGAAACTAAGTTCATAGCCCTCATCTACTTATTACATAGCTTAAGCTAATGTTGTTTCTAATTGTATACTTTTACAGAATGTAATGTGAAACATTATGTGAAACCTCCATAGGAGAAGGATATGGCACCCCAGTCCAGTACTCTTCCTGGACAATCCCATGGACGGAGGAGCGTGGTAGGCTACAGTCCATGGGGTTGCAAAGAGTTGGACACAACTGAGTGACTTCACTTCGCTCACTTCATACTTTATCACTGGAGAAGGAAATGGCAACCCACTCCAGTATTCTTGCCTGGAGAATCCCATGGACAGAGGAGCCTGGCAGGCCATGGTCTATGGGGTCGCAGAGAGTCGGACATGACTACAAGTGACTAAGCACAAATTTTGTTCTATAAACAATTCTTGTTACAACTGACTCTTAACTAGGAATGCCACTGAAGTAATTTAAAAATATTATACTCACTTCTGAATAGTTTTTAAACTCTAACTCGAAAGTATCGCTCCCTCTTTAACGCCTTTTACTATGTACTACCTTATGTTGGGCTTCCCAGGAGGCACTAGTGGTAAAGAAGCCACCTGCCAATGCAGGAGACATAAGAGATGCAGCTTCAATCCCTAGGTTGGGGAGATCCCCTGGAGAAGGAAATGGCAACCTGTTCAGTATTCCTGCCTGGGAAATCCCATGGACAGAGAAGCCTGGTGGACTACAGTCCATGGGGCCACAAGGAACTGGACATGGCTAAAGTGACCTAACACACACACAACTTGTGTTATACTACCATTATGCTTACCTGCAGGTAACTACCTGTTTCATGACCACTTGAAATACATCACTTCAATTCCACATTCTTAACTCAGCAGAACCAAAATAAAACCTTGAATTCCTTCATGTTTTACCAGTAGTCAGGTTTCAATCCAGTGGCAAGTCCTGGAAACTTTACAGATCCTTCTATCTCTACTCACACTGTACTAGACTGCACCCCATCTCCAACAGACAACTCCAGAATACTTCTGACCAGCACTCACTGCCTCTAGAAACCAGGTAACACCTTTGTGATGTCTATCAGATCACACTAGTGCCATCTTAAAATCTATTGCAATGTCATATCATGATAGGTGAGTTGGTTCATGCTCACCTTTCTGTGGTCTTCTATAATGGGATTCCTTCTCTCCCTTCTACAAGCCATGCTTATCTAGTTCTCAGAGATTTGCAGAGACTGATCCCACCTTTTGGGAAACTGCTCGTTTTCATTATTCAAGTCACAAACCAAATGATATCTTCTCATTATGCCTCCGCTAACACAGAGAAATGAATTTTACCCATACAACCTTTAATCCTCTTTCCTTTGACCGCATTTTTTCTTCATAGAGTTTACCATGACTAAAAGTAATATTATTTATATGTCTTTGTTTTTGTTGTTGAGTCACTAAGTTATGTTTTCTGACTCTTGCAACTGCATGGACTGTAGCCCACCAGGCTCCTCTATCCATGAGACTTCCTAGGCAAGAATCCTGGAGTGGGTTGCCATTTTCTTCTCCAGGGGATCTTCCTGACCCAGGAATCGAACACATGTCTCCTACACTGCAGGCAGATTCTTTACCACTGTATGATCTGGGGAGCCCATTTATATTTTGATTGACTATTAATTCCAATTGAAGAATAAGTATTGTCATTGACATTTTCTGACTAATCGCCCAGAAGCATACAAGAGCTTATCATATGGTAAGAATTCAATAAATAATTGAATACATGGTTAGATGACCAGTACTTTTGGGTTACCTTGTGATTCAGAAACTAAATAATTTTAAGCAAACATGAAATTATAAACATTGCCTTTAATTAATAACAAATTTATGTATTTGTTTGCTCTTTTACAGATAAATAGAGGATGCATGCCAGATATGATAACATCATCATTAATATAGGATTTGATAGATTTATAATCATTTTAAGCTCAAAAAACTTATTCTTCATCAAAATATAATTAAAATGGTAATAGTGTGTATTGAATGCTTTCATCATAAGACTATGCTGCCAATTTCCTTTTACATTGTATATACTGGAACTTTACAATCATATGTCTTAGCTCAAGAGAGATTATAAGTTTGTAGGCATGCGCATGTGTCCAGGGATGTATACATTTTTTTGCCCTTTTATGGCAATGACAAAGTGCTAGGATTAGGTCCAAATGGATCTATTTGAGTTATAAGACACTTTACAATCTATTTTGAAAAATAACACTTAAATATTTATGAAACCACACAGGATTTTAAAAAGCTGTGGTTAAGAATTTTAACCTGTTCTTTTTATTATGAAATATTTCAGACATAAAAGGCATGATGAATAACATAATAAATACCCATACATTTAACTCCCAGCTTAGGAAACAAACATTAAAAACAGAATAGGAGCCTTGTATGTACCCCTTTTTACTACAAACTTTCTTTAACCCAAAAAAAGTAAGCACTCTGAATGTGGTATATTTCATTCTCATGCAAGTCTTAAAATTTTATGACCTTTTTTTTTAATCTCTAGACTACTTCTATTATTTTGCATGCTTTTAGATTCTTTAATGTATACTTCAATTTGCTTTTATTCCTTGCTCAAGTTTTTCAAAGAATCACACATATTGATTGCTGAGTTTCTAGTCCATTTGCTCTTACTACAGCTTAGTGTTCTATCTGATGCCTTTAGTAAACCATATCTAATTTCATAACTAAATACTAATGACCATTGAGTTTCCCCTCTTACAACAGTGCTATTAGCATTCTTGTTCATTTCAACCACATTCCCAAGAGTTTCTCTAGGACCCAATTAGCAATGGGATCTGTGATTTTAATTCTCATTATCCTGATTATCAGTGACGCTGAGTATGTTTTCATGTTTACTGGCATCCTTTCTTCCTCTATACATTGCATATCTAAATGTTGACTTTAATCCTATACTGGATTATAAATCTTGTATATTAGCCTAGAGAAGTTCCTTATATTTTTGACAATAAACATTTTACTCTAGTATTTAGATTATCATCTAGTTTGAGATTTGCCTTTTTTTTTTAAACAGGAAAGCCCATTTTTGTTTTTACTGGAGGCTCAGGTGACACATGACAGTTCATAAAATGGCTTCAGAGGTAGGGAGGAGCAGGGAAACAAAAAATTAACTGGGGTGGGAAAGAAAAACAACCAGGAGGAGGGAGGAGCTGGCTGGTTCCTTCTCAGCCTGATTCAGGAGATTTGTCTTTTAAAAAAAGTTTTTGTGAATTGAACCAAAGTTTTCGATATATGTTCCTGCTCAGTGGATCAGTCATGACTGACTCTTTGCGACCCCGTGGACTATACCCCACCAGGCTCCTCTATCTGTGGTATTCTCCAAGCAAGAACACTGGAGTGGGTTGCCATTTCCTCCATCAGAGGATCTTCCCCATCCAGGGATAAAATCCGCTCCTCCTGCATTGCAGGTGGATTCTTTACTGCTGAGTCATAAGGGAAGCCCCTCTCTTTTAATATAACAACACTAAGTTTAATAATTTTTTTCCTTATTTTGCATGTTCTCACTAAAGAACTCTTCTCTATCTTGTTGCCTAGAGACGAACATACAAGAATGTAATTGAAATTGATTTTGTGTGTGGAATGAGACAGTAATCCAATGTTTGTCCACGTGGATAGCAAACCGCCCATGGATTATTTGTTCACACATCTGCAGTGCCTCTTTCTTTCATATTTCAAATATCTATACATGTATTTAATGGTCTATCTTGATTTTTTTATTGTTCTGTCTACTTACTTATACTTGTACCATTCAATGTTTTCATTAGTATAGTTTCACAATTAGTCTTGGTATCTGAAAGGATGTGTCATTTAGCATTAAAGTCTCTTCAAAACTGTCTTCAGTGTTTTGAGCTATTTTGGGATGATCCTAAGAGGGAGGAAATGGCAGCCCACTCCAGTATTCTTGCTTGGAGAATCCCATGGACGGAGGAACCTGGTGGGCTACAGTCCATGGGGTCGCAAAGAGTCAGACACAACTGAGCACACACGTACAAGAGACATCACACAAGAGATGAATTTAGAAATCAGTTTAAAAAATTCCACCTAAACAAAACAAAACAATACTCTCTAATAGGGTTTTGATTAAAATTGTATTAACCAAGAAGCAATGAATTTTTGTGCTTGTGCTAAGTTTTCCTCTGCATTTATTCAGTTAATTTCAGTTCAGTCACTCAGTCATGTCCGACTCTTGCGACCCCATGGACTGCAGCACACCAGGCTTCCCTGTCCATCACCAAGCCCCCAGAGCTTACTCAAACTCATGTCCATTTAGTCAGCGATGCCATCCAACCATCTCATCCTCCGTCGTCCCCTTCTCCTCCAGTCTTCAATATTTCCTAGCATCAGGGACTTTTCCAATGAGTCAGTTCCTCGCATCAGGTGGCCAAAGTATTGGAGTTTCAACTTCAGCATCAGTCTTTCCAATGAATATTCAGGACTGATTTCCTTTAGGATGGACTGGTTGGATCTCCTCGCAGTCCAAGGGACTCTCAAGAATCTTCTCCAACACCACAGTTCAAAAGCATCAATTCTTCAGCACTCAGCTTTCTTTATAGTCCAATTCTCACATCCATGCATGACTACTGGAAAAACCATAGCTTTGACTAGACGGACCTTTGTTGGCAAAGTAATGACTCTGCTTTTTAATATGCTGTCTAGGTTGGTCATAGCTTTTCTTCCATGGCCGAAGTCACCATCTGCAGTGATTTTGGAGCCCAAGAAAATAAAGTCTCTCACTGTCTGTCATTGTTTCCCCATCTATTTGTCATGAAATGATGGGACCAGATGCCACGATCTTAGTTTTCTGAATGTTGAGTTTTAAGCCAACTTTTTCACTATCCTCTTTCACTTTCATCAAGAGGCTCTTTAGTTCCTCTTCACTTTCTGCCATAAGGGTGGTATCATCTGCATATCTGAGGTTATTGATATATCTTTTGGCAATCTTGATTCCAGCTTGTGCTTTATCCTGTCCAACATTTCATGAAGTACTCTGCATAGAAGTTAAATAAGCAGGGTGATAATAAACAGCCTTGACATTCTCCTTTCCCAATTTTCATTTATCCAGATACATTTAAAACATGTTTTAGTAGCTTTATATCTTTTTATGTACACTTTCGACTTGTACTTTTTCATTTGAACTTTATCAATTTTAATTAGTTGCACTTTTTATATTCATTTATGCTGTTTTTAAGAATCTTTGCTGCAGTATTCTGATATTTTCATGTATTTGTATATTCTCTGTATTTTCTTTGAATTTTTGCATTTTATATGACATTATTGCTTGTTTGTAATTTTTTAATTGACATTCTAACATTTGTTTATTCTCACTGCACTTCTTGTGATACTTTTGCAGAGTAATTGTGATATTACATACTCAGGGGTGATTATTGACTTTTATGTCAGCTTCAAACACAATGTAATAAGCTACTATTCAATGCAACTAAGTTCAGTATTCTTATATGCTTTGGTAGGTTCTCTGTATCAATTAAATTATTTCCCTATATTAGTTTGTTAAGAAGGATTTACTTTTCTTTTTTTCATCATGACTTTGAGAGGAATTTTATTCTCTTATTTTCCCTGTATTTGTTATTGTGGGCTCAGGGATTTTTTTCTGTGTTACCTTGTTACTGTGCTAAACATTACTAGATTTTTCTATTAATCAGCCATTTCTATTTTATGTGGTTTTTTCTATTTTTATTCTTATAGATTTTTAAATGCAAGTTATAATGTTTATTTTACTAACATTGTTTTTAGAATTATTGCCCCTGAGTTACTGATTGGAATTAGCCTACAATTTTATTTTATTAGTTTCCTTGTATGGTTTTCATATTAATATTATATGAGACATAGAGAATAAGTTTGGAAGTGTTCTCTCTTTATATTCACCTATAGAATCTGTAATAGCTTGAATTTATTTCTTCCTTGGATATTTAGTACAATTTTGTAATTATACAGACCTAATGTGTGTTCATATTTGCTTTAATCCTGCTAGTTAAAATTTACATAAACTTGATCACATTATTATTGTTATTTTCATTTTCATCATAGTTGAACCTGTAACTGTTTTCTTCGTAATAATGATTTTAGTGCCATTTCTGTTGCTCTCTTTTCTAAAGCTACATCTTAGGTGGTGTTTTAATAATATTTTTTCACAGACTATCACTTTAGTTTTATGATTGTTGAGTTTATTAGGTAGTAAAATTATTGAGTTGACTATTTGTGGGAATATTCTGAGACTTTTTTAAAGAATGCAACCTTCCAAAACTATATCTGTCTCTCTCTTTCTGTCTATGTGACTATCTACCTACCTACTCATCCATCAATCTATGTAATAGATAATAAGTACATGCATTCCACTTTGAGTTTCCTGACCAGCCCCTCCTGGGAGAGTGCATGTGCATCTGGTCTTTATTTTTAAAACTCAGGTGCTTGAGGGCAGACCTCGATTTTATTTTTTTCCTTCACATTAGAGCACAGACCTCATTAGAGCTATTTCCTTTTTGCTGATTATACATAGTTTGTCTTTCCCTGGAAAGAGGGACCTCGAAGATTTTTTACTTATTTCAAGCATTGATTGTACTATATTGTGGGGACCTGAAGCCTTGCCTCCTGTCTTCTGGCAGATATTAAAACCTCAGATTATAAGTTATGAGATCGATAAATTTCCAAAAAGTAGCTGGAGAGTGAAAACATTCTCTATAATGTGGTTTTTGACTCATTGTTTTTGGACTTGAGTAATTTCTCATAGTTTATTGCAATGTTCCCTGTTCATTTAAATGTGTGTTTTTATATCTTCTCCCACATCTATATGTCTTGTAGAAGAGTTATTGTTGTTCAGTCGCTAAGTTAGGTCTGACTCTTTGTGACCGCATGAACTGCAGCACACCAGCTTCCCTGTCCTTCACTATCTCAAATTCATGTGCTTTGAGTTGGTGATGCCATCCAACCATCTCATCCTCTGCTGCCCACTTATCCTTTTGTCTTCAGTCTTTTCCAGCATCAGGGGCTTTTCCAGTGAGTATGTTCTTCACATCTGGTGGCCAAACTATTGGAGCTTCAGCAGCAGCATCAGTCCTTCCAATGAATATTCAGGGTGGATTTCCTTTAGGATTGACTAGTTTGATCTCCTTGCAGTCCAAGCGACTCTCAAGAGTATTTAGATTTAATTGTTGACCATAATGCTAAAAATTGCACTCATGTACACTTACATATTAGGTTTTGTTTCTTAGATTAATAAATACAAAATGTCAAACTTCATTTTACTTCATCAGTAAATCTCAATATTTATATGTTAACTAGTTACTTTCAAAATAATGATGATTATTCCCACAATGTCCATTATTTTACATTTCATTTTGTTCTTCTACAATGTTTGCCTTCAGGTAATGTTCTAATTTGGTTCATTTTGTATCATTTAGTGTATTCCTACTTTTTAAACCTGGAAATATTTTATACTGCACACACACACACATGCACATACTAGCAGATGATTTCATTTATATGCACTACCAGATCATGAAGAGCAGTGATATTTCTGAGAATTTTATAGCCCATCATTCAGCTGGTTCATTTCATGCTATGTACTTATCACATATATATATATCTTTACCTCTATTTCAAATTAGTATATAATTGAAGCCTTTATACATACACTATTCTACTTTAAAGAGTAGGAATACTCTGTTTACTGAACTCCTCTGATCTGGTGCTGTTGTGTTTTATGTGATTAATGACTGTCATTTGTAAATTCTATTTATTCACCTTTCATCCAGGCAGCTTTCAGCTTGTTAGAAACCTGAACTCTGGAATTTTGTCATGTCTTAACATTTTTTTTCAGCATTGGAAGTACAATAGAATATTTTCATTATAAACTAATTCATACATGGGTCAGAAAAATCCTAAATTTGAATCCATTGTTATTTTCTCTTCATGCCATGTTTCTTGGTTCATATATCTCTAATTATTAATGAGACACTCACCTTGATTATATATTTATTTTTCAGAAGTAATATGTCATTTATTTAAATCCTCATACTTATTTTATTTATTTGGTAAAATTCCAGATTTACTCATGTATTGATGATATCTGGCTCTGTTTTCTTCATTATTACTCCTGGAGTTTTCAAACTTTATCATGCTCAGATATACCTGAGTTGCTTAAAATGTCAAGTCTAGCTATGTCACTGAATATTCTGCTTCAGTATACCTGAGGTATGGCACATTAATCTTCATCTTTAATGAACGCTGAGATTATCCAGCTAGTGATGTTTCATGCTAACACTGCACTATTCACAGATACTGCAAAAATTTTATAAAGGGTAGGGTTTTTGGATTGAAAGGAGATTCTGCCAGAAGTAGTTAATGTAGACAATACTGGAAAAGATCCTTGAATAACCACCACTTGCTGGCCATTTATAAATCTGACATTTCTCAAACTTAATTTGAAATGTAATTAGAAGTTAGCATAGACATAACCAAAGAGATTATGCACACACCTTGTTTGGGTGGTGATTTAGTCACTAAGTTACTTCCAACTCTTTGTGACCCCCTGGGCTGTAGTCTGCCAGGCTCCTGTCCATGGGATTTTCCAGGCAAGAATACTGGATTGGGTTGCCATTTCCTTCACCAGTAGATCGTAAGTCTGACATTTCTCTAACTTAATTTCAAATGTTATTAGGGGCTAGCATATACATAACCAAAGAGATTACACACTTGTCTTGCTTAGCAGTACTTTTCATAATCTGTGATCCTTCTCACTTACATTGCACAATGTTGCAGGAATGAATTTCACAAAAATAAGTAGTTTTGAAAGCATGCTAAAGTAAAATATTAATTTCAGCTACATATTTAACTTGGCACTTAATAGAGTATAATAACTCATTATTAAAGAAATAAGAATTTTATAATTTTCTTATTTTCAATGTTTTTGAGAGTTTCCACTATAAACTTTAAATTATGTAATTATTATTAATCAGTTTGAATATATGGAATCAATATTCTGTTTTTCTTTCAAAAAAATTGGGTATAAAATAAAAATTAACAAAAAAATCAATCTCTTTTATAAAACAGTCTCATGTGGGATTCCTTATTTGAGACAAAGAATGAGTTCTAATAATCTTCCACCAGTAAGCTGCTGTTTCCAAAATAGCTTTTCTAAAATAGACGTTCCCAAATTTCTTATTTACTTTTCCTAAGTAGACCATGAGAATTTGGAAAGAAATCTCTAATTAGCCTGTGTTGTAATACTTTTAAAGATGCTATGCTAAGTCACTTCAGTTGTGTCCGACTCTGTGCGACCCCATAGACGGCAGCCCACCAGGCTTCCCCGTCCCTGGGATTCTCCAGGCAAGAACACTGGAGTGGGTTGCCATTTCCTTCTTCAATGCATGAAAGTGAAAAGTGAAAGTAAAGTCGCTCAGTTGTGTCCGACCCTCAGCAACCCCATGGACTGCAGCCTTCCAGGCTCCTCCATCCATGGGATTTTCCAGGCAACAGTACTGGAGTGGGGTGCCATTGCCTTCTCCGTTTAAAGATGCTACTATAAACTATTTGTGTTCCTCCAAAATTTATATGTTGAAACATAATCCCCAAGGTTATTGGAGGTGGGGCTTGTGGGAGGTGATTAAGTCATGAGAGTGAAGCCCTCATGAATGGGATTGATGTTCTTACAAAAGAGAGCCCAGAAAACTCGCTCACCCCTTCCACTTTGTGAAGACACAGCGAGAAGATTCCTAGATTTTCTGACATACATGAATTAAAATAAAATCTTTATTCCTCTACAAGTGATGTTGCATTTATTGGCTCATTTAAAAAATACAACACTTTCATTCCTGATATTTATACAAAGCTTTATAATTTTATTTGTTTCCTAAGATGCTACAAACATTGCAAATAATATACTATAGTTAATAAGTTATCTAAATTATATTAAATCATTTGGCTTTCAAATAACTGTAATTATTCTAAATTATCATATTATTATAAATATGTTACAGGTAAATCAGCTCAGATTAGAGGGATTAAATGGCATGTTCCAGAAGAAGCAGTAGTGTCTTAGCTCCAACTGGGACATTTGGAGGAGTCAGGTGAAGTTTTTAGAAACTGAAGTATAATATGGCTCTAAGACTGGCTTATCCAGTAGCCCAGTGGCTAAGAATCTGCCTGCAATGCAGGAGCTGTAGGAGACATAGTTTCGATCCCTGGGTTAGGAAGATTCCCCTGGAGGAGGGCATGGCAACCCATTCCAGTATTCTTGCCTGGAGAATGGTATGGACAGAGGAGCCTGGTGGATTACAGTCCATAGGGTCCCAAAGAGTTGAACATGACTGAAGCAACTTGGCATGCACTCACGCATGGCTCTAAAGCAAATGTAAATGAACATGTGTGAAAGATTTTATTTAACTGATCAATTGATGAGGAAATCACTTAGATGTTAAAGTCAGCTCAAGGAACATTTGGTAAATGAGGTATATAATCAATCTAACTAATAAATACTGGGGATAAAACTGTTGGATTAGAAAACTAGTTGCAATTCGATTGCTAAGTCATGTCTGACTCCATGGACTGCAGCAGGCCAGGCCTCCCTGTCCTTCACTACCTCCCGGGTTTGCTCAGACTCATGTCCATTGAGTCAGTGATGCCATTCAACCATCTCATTCTCTGTTGCCCCCTTCTCTTCCTGCCCTCAGTCTTTCCCAGCATCAGGGTCATTTCTCATGAGCTGGCTCTTAGTTAATGTTTTACAAACCACTGTCTCTAGGGTTATCTGTTTCACAGGACAGAGATTAAATGTATTTCTCATAGGTTTAAAAAAGAAACAAAACAAACAACTACAAGTCAATAGCTGGGAATTGTCCCGTGTGTGTGTGTGTGTGTGTGTGTGTGTGTTTATTGGGGTGGGAGGGGAAATAAGCCTGGGACTGCATTGTAAGACTATCCAGTGATCTTTCTTGTCTCATTCTAAGTATTGGCAATATTTTGACACAGTGCACAATGTTATTTTAACTGGCTTTGGGCAGATTCTCTGCTAATGAAAACATTTTTACTTGGAAGATATCTGAGGGAGTATCTATTCTAGTCTTCATTTAATAGACAGAGAAAAAGAAGTTCCAAAAAGTAAAATGACTGAGTCAATGCAGACAGCAAGTTGAGGTAAAACCAGAACTAGAACCCAAAATCAGTTGTATTCTAGTAGAGTATAATAGATATGATATTCTAAATATACTAAATATAATATATATTATATATAATATAATAGATATATGCACACTAAATATAATAGATATGAAGCTGGCAAAATACCCTACCCTTTCATTGTAGCCTGAGTGTGAAATTCTGTAGGTCCCAGGATAAACAAATAAACAAAAATGACCAAGAAAACCAAGGAACGGTTTTCTTGCTTCTTGTACGTGCACTTGTTTCATTATGTTTTAAAACTGACCTTAAATGCAAGTAAAGGCATGGATTCAAACAATTGTAATGTGCACCTAAAATATAGTGAAAGTCTATTTTTGTCAAGAGGAATGCATTATTTCACATTGTATAACACTGAACTAGAAGGAGTTGCCATCTTAACTTTTAGGTCCTGCTGTGGGTTCATAACTTATGGTGAATGGTATTTTGGGGGCTATAAATTAATAGATTGTAATGACTCTGAGGAAGTCCTTGCAGCACTCTTGTGTGATTGAGGTAAGCCAAATTCAAGGTCAGAAAATAGTGTATATATATTCCTGATCCTCCTGGCGCTCTCTGGCTGCCCTGCTGTCAGACTTAATTCTTTTCAATCATCCCTCCGCTCACTTTATATCTCAGGAAAAAAAAAAGTGTAACAAATAACACTTTGCTGGGAGGTAGGGGCCTGCAGTGATAACACCACATGTAGAGTTCCTTTCTTATATGCTGAACATCCTCTGTTGGCTTTGAAAGCAGAAGTCAGTGTTGGAAAGAATAGATTCAAATCTTTGTAAATGAATCTCTGTGGAATATTCCAGGTTCCACACTCCTGGGTTTGAAACATAAGTCTGACAATTCTATTTCTGCCTACGTTTGTAAAATTTAACATTAATTAAAACAGTGTAAAGGCCCCAAAAAGTAGCATCTGCCCATTTTGCCAGCCAAAGATCCTATTGGCCAATTCTCCTTTCTAGTATTTTATTATAAATTTATTCATATCGAATAACAAATATTAGCAATAAAAATATTTTTAGTTGATGGAAATACAGCATTTTTTATGCAATCATTTTTTTTTTGCTCATATATTCAAAACAAAACCCCCCAAAATACAGAATGTATGTTCTAGGTATCAATGATATATCATTCATAATATAAATTAATTTAGTTATTATAACAAGGCAGATAAAGCATTCTTTTGTGAGAAAAGGTTGTAGCTAGAGCCTTGATACTGAATATTAAAAATGCAAACAGTGTGATATGATATACCTCTTAGTACATAATAGTTGAGTCAGTCCTCCTGTCTTAGTAAACAGATATTTCCCCTATCAATATCTTTGAAAACTTTATTTAGGAGAGTGCTTTTAGCTTTTGTGATTATAAAAGCATTATCTCGAGTTTTAAAACTTTTTATTTATTGAATTCATCATTGAAAGTTTAAACAAAACAAACCCTACCACATTTCTATTTCGTATTTTTCCATGTCAGAGCTAACAACAAAGGGAGAGCTTTTATAAATTTCCCAGGGAAGGCGATCAGCGGCACATGGAACAGTGCTGCTAAGAAACAGTACACAGTGCTGTCTTCCCTAATAGGAGCATACTAAAAAAGCAGATCCATATTTCTCATGGATACAAATGACTGTATCCTCCAGAAACACAGAAGCAGTCAAAGCATTAACACATCTCTAGGTAAAAAGAGGAATGGAAGTGGAACATGTAAACAGACTGATTATAGAACATAACTAATTCTAAAACGGAAATGCAAAGCTGTGTTTTTCAAGTGACCCTTAAAAGCTGAGTTAGAATTTATCTGGTGAAAGATGATGAAGCACTGACAAGTATGTGGGTGAAGAGGTTTAGAAAGTTTGTTACATTCAAAAACAGTGAGAATTTCAATGTCTATGATGCCATCAAAAAATCTAGAAATAGCAAAATTAAAACCACCAAATCAATGAGTCATATTTAGAAAGAGATTAATGTGCATATAAGAGCAATTTATAAGATGGGAGCCTTTAAATTCAGACTTGAAGCTCCAGGGCATGAATTACTGGATGGCTTATAACATAAAAATCAGGACGTTATTTCCCCTTTATGGTAATCGCTTACAGTGGAGGTTCCTAGATGGCAGGGGATTGGTTAAAAGCGATTATCTCATTCCACTCCTGGAAGTTGACTTAAGCTTCTATTATCATTGTCAGAAGCATATACAAGAAATAACCTAAGTGAGGTTTCATTTATGTTTATGAAATAAGAGATTTAGTTTTGCTTATGTGACTTTATGGCAAATAGATTGGGAAACAGTGGAAACAATGGATGACTATTTTTCTGGGCTCCAAAATCACTGCAGATGGTGATTGCAGCCATAAAATTAAAAGACGCTTACTCCTTGGAAGGAAAGTTATGACCAACCTAGACAGCATATTAAAAAGCAGAGACACTGCTTTGTCAACAAAGGTCCATATAGTCAAGGCTATGGTTTTTCCAGTGGTCATGTATGGATTGTGAGAGTTGGACCATAAAGAAAGCTGAGTGCAGAGAATTGATGCTTTTGAACTGTGGTGTTGGAGAAGACTCTTGAGAGTCCCTTGGACTGCAAGGAGCTCCAACCAGTCCATCCTAAAGGAGAACAGTCCTGGGTGTTCATTGGAAAGACTGATGTTGAAGCTGAAAATCCAATACTTTGGCCACCTGATGAGAAGAACTGACTTATTGGAAAAGACTCTGATGCTGGGAAATATTGAGGGCAGGAGGAGAAGGGGACGACAGAGGATGAGATGGTTGGATGGCATCACCGACTCAATGGACATGGGTTTGGGTGGACTCCGGGAGTTGGCGACAGGGAGGCCTGGCGTGCTGCGGTTCATGGGGTCACAAAGAGTCGGACACGACTGAGTGACTGAACTGAACTGAACTGATGTGACCTAAATGGTTTTATCTGCTTAGGGAATTCTCAAGTCCAGTCTTCATTTTGTATTTAATTTTAATGATGTTTAGGCTCAAGCTGAAGGCTAAAATAGCCATCACTGACAAGAAGTTGATAATAATGAGAGTGAAGTAAGCCAGAAAGAAAAACACCAATACAGTATACTAATGCATATATATGGAATTTAGAAAGATGGTAACAATAACCCTGTGTACGAGACAGCAAAAGAGACACTGATGTATAGAATAGTCTTATGGACTCTATGGGAGAGGGAGAGGGTGGGAAGATTTGGGAGAATGGCATTGAAACATGTAAAATATCATGTATGAAACGAGTCGCCAGTCCAGGTTCGATGCACGATACTGGATGCTTGGAGCTGGTGCACTGGGATGACCCAAAGGGATGGTATGGGGAGGAATGAGGAGGGTTCAGGATGGGGAACACATGTATACTTGTGGTGGATTCATTTTGATATTTGGCAAAACTAATACAATTATGTAAAGTTTAAAAATAAAATAAAATTAAAAAAAAATAATGCACTAATCAGATAAAATGGATCCAGTGGGGCAGCAACAATGACCACCACCTTGAATAGCATAACTGTGATTTATAGTGCCATTTATTATACTATTTTTAAGACTGTCTGTCCAAATGAGTATTTTTAGTATAACAAGAAGTTTTGGACCTTCAAACCATATAACCTTATTTTAAAGTAAAATATAGGAGAAGAAATAGGTAACTCTAATTTAGATATAGAATAAACACAGAACTCTTATTCATGTATCCAGAGTTTCCTTTTTTCACCTTACTTTGTCTTTCCCAATAACTAAAGCCCTTTAAACAGTTCTGTTCAATGTATCACTAGAATATAGAGGTACCTTGATAATTAATCCTGTACTCATTCAAATTCAATGAGGTAATTTACTATTTATTGTAAAAATAGATTTATGCAAAAATATATATGTATACTTATTATATATAATAGGTATTATACAGATACAGTCAGGTTTAAATTTTCACAAAAGAGTTATTAAACTAATTTTAATAATCATATTTCTATGAATATGAAAAGAAAACTTAAAATATTCTTCAACCATGTAATAAACTCAATTTATAATTAATATTCACCATGAATTTGTGGTAATTTCATACTTACAGTTTATAGATGCAAGCATAGCATTTCCATTATCCATGACTCATTTTTGAAACTAATGTCCAGTAGTTCCTGAATAGCATTCTAAATTGCTCAGCAAATCACCAATAAAAGGATAGAAGTATAACTTCATAGACATAAATTATAAATTTATGATATTTAAAATATGCAGTGGTTACCTCATATAGGAAACTTTAATGTTAATACATTTAAACAAAAATAGAGTTATTTCCATGCATATAAATTGACAAATTACTTTTTGACACTTCTAATTTACAGCAGTCCTGGCATAAAAACCAAGCAATGTGAATGTCTCTTTCTTCCAACTCTTGAATCTACATAAAGATTAATCTTCCTGCTAAGTAAAGTGGAGTTATCAATCTTTCATGCCTCTAAATGTCAGATGCTAAGAACATACTATGCAATAAGATTTTTTTTTGTTTAAAATAAAATGAATTTCATCTCTTTGAAGAAAGAATAAAAAGAAAAAGTTTTAAAATATCATTTCTAATTTTTAAAAAGCCTTTAGAATAATTCTGATCACAATAAGGCAATTCTGTCTTCAAAAAATTGAGAAACAAGTATAGAAAGATGTAGACACTGATTAAGTCATTTAGATTATGTTTTGTTATACAAAATAAAGTTTGAATTTTGATGGTAAGATTATATGTACATCTTGACTATTCATCCTCTTTGATCTTTTATTTACTTGTGTTTACATTATAATACTGTTTGTGTATTTAGCTCTGTATTCTTATCTGTGAATAAGATTTAGTAAATATTATATTGCTTCTGTAACTAACGATGCTGGATAGTTTTGTTTGGGTGTTTTACTGTTTTAGGTAAGTAAATAGGAACTCTCCAGGGATTTAGCATTTTACTGATGTTTCAGTTCAAAAGACAATGCTTTTCTCTGTTCTTATGGAGATCTGCCAATGGGGAAGAACACTTTGATGAGATTAAAATGTTAGGTTCTTTATTATTTGTGACTATTAAAGAGACCACAGCACTTTTCACTAGAAAATAATAGTTTGATACATTTGACAATTTAAATTTTATCACCCTCAGTATTCTTTTATTTACCACCAGTTTTCATGTAGGGATAACCTTATATAAGGTATGCCTATAATGTTTTCTGTATAATCCTAAGGGATTTGATTTAAGTCATACCTGAATAGTCTACTAGTTTTCCCTACTTTCTTCAACTTAAGTCTGAATTTGGCAATAAGGAGTTCATGATCTGATCTACAGTCAGTTCCTGGTCTTGTTTTTCCCAACTGAATAGGAGTTCTCCATCCTTGGCTGAAAAGAATATAATCAATCTGATTTCGGTGTTGATCATCTGGTGATGTACATGTGTTGAGTCTTCCGTTGTGTTGTTGGAAGAGAGTGTTTGCTACGACCAGTGTGTTCTCTTGGCAAAACTGTTAGCCTTTGACCTGCTTCATTCTGTATTCCAAGACCAAATTTACCTGTTACTCCAGATATCTCTTGACTTCCTACTTTTGCATTCCAGGCCCTTATAGTGAAAATGACATCTTTTTTCATGTTAGTTCTAGAAGGTCTTGTAGGTCTTCACAGAATTGTTCAACTTCAGCTTCTTTGGCATTACTGGTAGGGGCATAGACTTGGATTACTGTGATATTGAATGGTTTGCCTTGGAAACAAATGGAGATCATTTGTTCATTTTTGAGACTGCACCCAAGTACTGCATTTCGGCTTCTTTTCTTGACTATGATGACTATTCCATTTTTTCTAAGGGATTCTTGTCCACAGTTGTAGATATAATGGTCATCTGAGTTAAATTCACTCATTCCAGTCCATTTTAGTTCACTAATTCCTAAAATGTCAATGTTCAAACTTGCCATCTCCTCTTTGACCAGTTCCAATTTGCCTTGATTCATGGACCTAACATTCCAGGTTCCTATGAAATATTTTTCTTTACAGCATCCACAACTGGGTTGTTTTTACTTTGGCTCCATCTCTTCATTCTTTCTGTAGTTATTTCTCCACTGATCGCCAATAGCATATTGGGCACCTACCGATCTGGGGCTTCTCTGATCACTCAGTTGGTACAGAATCCACCGGCAATGCAGGAGACCCTGGTTTGATTCCTGAGTTGGGAAAATCCACTGGGGAAGGGATAGGCTACCCACTCCAGAATACTTGGGCTTCACTTGTGGCTCACCTGGGAAAGAATCCGCCTGCAATGCGGGAGACCCTGGTTTGATCCCTGGGTTGGGAAGATCCCCTGGAGAAGGGAAAGGTTACCCACTCCAGTATTCTGGCCTGGAGAATTCCCTGGTCTGTACAGACCATGGGGTCATAAAGAGTCGGACACAACTGAGCGACTTTCACTTTTCGCTTTCACTGACCTGGGGAGTTCTTTCAGTTTATCTTTTTTGCCTGTCCATTCTGTTCATGGGGTTCTCAAGGCAAGAATACTGAAGTGGCTTACCATTCCCTTCTCCAGTAGACCACGTCTTGTCAGAACTCTCCACCATGACCTGTCCATCTTGGGTGGCCATTCACGGAATGGCTCATTGTTTCATTGACTTAGACAAGGCTGTTGTCCATGGGATCAGTTTGATTGAATTGAAGAAAGTAGGGAAAAACACTAGGCCATTCAGGTATGACCTAAATCAAATCCCTTACATTATACAGTGGAAGTGACAAATTGATTCAAGGGATTGGATCTGATAGACTGAGTGCCTGAAAAACTATGGATGGAGGTTAGTGACATTGTACAGGAAGCAGTGATCAAACCATCCACAGGAAAGAAATGCAAAAAGGCAAAATGGTTGTTTGAGAAGGCCTTACAAATAGCTGAGAAAAGAAAAGAAGCTAAAGACAAAGGAGAAAAGGAAAGATATACCCATTTGAATGCAGAGTTCCAAAGAATAGCAAGGAGAGATTAAAAAAAAAAAAGCCTTCCTCAGTGTTCAATGCAAAGATATAGAGGAAAACAATAGAATGGGAAAGACTAGAGAGCTCTTAAAGGAAATCAGAGATACAAAGGGAACATTAGATGCAAAGATGGGCACAATAAAGGAGAGAAATTGTATGGTTCTAACAGAAGCAGAAAATATTAAGAAGAGGTGTCAAGTATACACGGAATAACTATAAAAAAAGATCTTCATGACCCACATACTCACGATGGTGTGATCACTCACCTAGAGCCAGACATCCTGGAATGTGAAGTCAAGTGGGCCCTGGGAAGCATCACTATGATCAAAGCTAGTGGAGGTGATGGAATCCCAGTTGAGTTATTTCAAATCTTAAAAGATGATGCTGTGAAGTGCTACAATCCATATGCCAGCAAATTTGGAAAACTCAGCAGGGGCCACAGGACAGGAAAGGTCAGTTTTCATTCCAATCCCAAAGAAAGGCAATGCCAAAGAATGCTCAAACTACAGCACAATTGCACTCTTATCACTCTTATCACATCGCTTTAACAGTACGTGAACTGTGAACTTCCAGATGTTCAAGCTGGGTTTAGAAAAGGCAGAGGAACCAGAGATCAAATTGCCAACATCCGTTGGATCATTGAAAAAGCTAGAGAGTTCCAGAAAAACATCTGCTTTATTACTACACCAAAGCCTTTGACTGTGTGGATCACACCAAACTGTGCAAAATTCTGAAAGAGATGGGAATACCAGACCACCTTATATGCCTCCTGAGAAGTCTGTTTGCAGGTCATGAAGCAACAGTTAGAACTGGACATGGAAAAGCAGTTTAGTACATTTTAGTTCAGTCGCTCAATCGTGTCCTACTCTTTGCGACCCCCATGAATCGCAGCATGCCAGGCCTCCCTGTCCATCACCATCTCCCGGAGTTCACTCAAACTCACGTCCATCGAGTCGCTGATGCCATCCAGCCACCTCATCCTCTGTCGTCCCCTTCTCCTCCTGCCTGCAACCTCTCCCAGCATCAGAGTCTTTTCCAATGAGTCAACTCTTCGCATGAGGTGGCCAAAGTACTGGAGCTTCAGCTTTAGCATCAGTCCTTCCAAAGAACACCCAGGACTGATCTCCTTCAGAATGGACTAGTTGGATCTCCTTGCAGTCCAAGAGACTCTCAAGAGTCTTCTCCAACACCACAGTTTGATAGCATCAATTCTTCGGTGCTCAGCTTTCTTCAAAGCCCAACTCTCACATCCATACATGACCACTGGAAAAACCATAGCCTTGAATAGACGGACCTTTGTTGGCAAAGTAATGTCTCTGCTTTTCAATATGCTATCTAGGTTGGTCATAACTTTCCTTCCAAGGAGTAAGCATCTTTTAATTTTATGGCTGCAATCACCATCTGCAGTGATTTTGGAGCCCAGAAAAATAAAATCTGACACTGTTTCCACTGTTTCCCCATCTATTTCCCATGAAGTGATGGGACCGGATGCCATGATCTTAGTTTTATGAATGTTGAGCTTTAAGGCTACTTTTTTACTCTCCTCTTTCACTTTCATCAAGAGGCTTTTTAGTTCCTCTTCACTTTCTGCCATAAGGGTGGTGTCATCTGCATATCTGAGGTTATTGATATTTCTTCTGGCAATCTTGATTCCAGCTTGTGCTTCTTCCAGCCCAGTGTTTCTCATGATGTACTCTGCTTAGAAGTTAAATAAGCAGGCTAACAATATACAGCCTTGATGTACTCCTTTTCCTATTTAAAACCAGTCTGTTGTTCCATGTCCAGTTCTAACTGTTGCTTCTTGACCTGCATACAGATTTCTCAAGAGGCAGGTCAGGTGGTCTGGCATTCCCATCTCTTTCATAATTTTCCACAGTTTATTTTGATCCACACAGTCGAAGGCTTTGGCGTAATCAATAAAGCAGAAATAGATGTTTTTCTGGAACTCTCTTGCTTTTTCCATGATCCAGCGGATGTTGGCAATTTGATCTCTGGTTCCTCTGCCTTTTCTAAAACCAGCTTGAACATCTGGAAGTTCACGGTTCACGTATTATTGAAGCCTGGCTTGGAGAATTTTGAGCATTACTTTACTATCATGTAAGATGAGTGCAATTGTGCGGTGGTTTGAGCATTCTTTGGCATTGCCTTTCTTTGAGACTGGAATGAAAACTGACCTTTTCCAGTCCTGTGGCCACTGCTGAGTTTTCCAAATTTGCTGGCCTATTGAGTGCAGCACTTTCACAGCATCATCTTCTAGGATTTGAAATAGCTCAACTGGAATTCCATCACCTCCACTAGCTTTTTTTGTAGTGATGCTTTCTAATGCCCACTTCACTTTAGACTGGTTCAAATTAGGAAAAGGAGTACGTCAAGGTTGTATATTGTCACCCTGCTTATTTAACTTCTATGCAGAGTAGACCATGCGAAATGCTGGGCTGGATGAAGCACAAGCTGGTATCAAGATTGCTGGCAGAAATATCAATAACCTCAGATATGCAGATGACATCACACTTATGGCAGAAAGCAAAAATGAACTAAAGCGCCTCTTGATGAAAGTGAAAGAGGAGAGTGACAAAGATGACTTAAAACTCAACATTCAGAAAAAGAAGATCATGGCATCTGGTCCCATCACTTCATGGCAAATAGATGGGGATACAATGGAAACACTGATAGGCTTTTTCTTTTGGGGCTCTAAAATCACTAGGGAATGCCAAAGAGTGCTCAAACTACCGCACAATTGTGCTCATCTCACATGCTAGTAAAGTAATGCTCAAAATTCTCCAAGCCAGGCTTCAGCAGTGTGTGAACCGTGAACTTCCAGATGTTCAAGCTGGTTTTAGAAAAGGCAGAGGAACCAGAGATCCAATTGAAAACACCCACTGAATCATGGGAAAAGCAAGAGAGTTCCAGAACTTTTGAACTGTGGTGTTGGAGAAGACTCTTGAGAGTCTCTTGCACTGATAAAGATCAAACTAGTCAATCCTAAATGAAATCAGTCCTGAATATTTATTGGCCACCTGATGCAAACAACTGACTCATTGGAAAAGAATGTTTTGCTGGGAAAGATTGAAGGCGGGAGGAGAAAAGGACAACAAAGGATGAGATGGTTGGATGGCATCACCAACCCAATGGACATGAGTTTGAGTAAGCTCTGGGAGTTGGTGATGGACAAGGAAGCCTGGCATGCTGCAGTCCATGGGGTCACAAAGAGTCAGACATGACTGAGTGACTGAACTGAACTGATAATATTTCTGATATTTCAGTTAGCTAAAATAGTTTGATGATTTTATAAATTTTAAGGCTAAACTGGATTGAAAAGTGGAGTTCAGTCATATCATAATCTTGTTTTTCTTATCTTTATATTCTTGGCAAATAGAAAATGCCTAGATATACATAATCTTGTATATCTGCATCGTTCAGGTGTACCAAGGTAGACACCACCTAGAAAAGGTAAATCTTGACTGGCAATTTGGAAACCTTCTGATTCACAGTAGAAGAAGCAAAGATCCAATGTAGATACATAGCTTGTAAATTAACACTCTGACATCAAAGCTGGATATGATACAAGAGCAGTAAACACTTAACTCTATAAGGATGAGCAGCTAATGTGGTAAAATAATATAAAAAAGTTATTAGTCCAGAAAAAAAAACAGAAATGAGAAGGAATATATTTATCTGATAATAATTATCAACTTTTTAAATTTAGCTAATACTGTCATGCATGCAAATAAAACCTGATTGTCCATCCTGAAAAAAATATATATACCCCTATACTTCACTGTTTTCTTACCAGTGCCACTAATTATCTTGTTGATCATCTTCCAAGACTTCTTGGGTTAAGATTTTGAAATTATTGGAGCAGTATTTTGAAAGCCCAGAAGCTATTTGTAATAATGCCCACAAATGAAGTTTATACTTTGGCTTTGTCACTGGTTGCTTGGCAGTAATTTACTGAAACCTGCCTCAGTAAGTGCTCACCTAAATCTTCTTTCATATGATCTCTCTTCTATCTCATAATTACCCATCAAGACACTATGATATTTATGTTTTTCAGATTAGGGGCTGTATGTTGTTAAGTTAAATAACTTGCCCTCTAAATTTGAAAATTCCTGACACTATCACCCCAAAGGGTTAACAGCTATGTTATTATTAATATCACTTTCATCATAATACAGCAGATGTTATGGGAGAGGCATCCCCCCTGTTCTGCTCTCTACTGGTGTAGGGCATCAAGCTTGACGCTGGCTACATGCTCTGTATCTGTGCAGGACCAACATCCCCCGTGGCTCAGGCATCTCAGTCAACCCAGAGGTTCTGGATTCCAAACCACTAAGGGCTTCCCAGGTGGCACTAGTGGTAAAGAACCCGCCAGCCAATGCGGGAGACATAAGAGATGGGGCTTCAATCCCTGGATCTGGAAGATCCCCTGGAGGAGGGCATGACAACCCACTCCAGTAGTTTTGGCTGGAGAATCCCAGGAACAGAGGAACCTGGTGGGCTCTGGACACAACTGAAGCAACTTAGCACAGCACACCGCTCTGTCCAGTTTCATGATTCCAGGCTTCCCACAGCTTTCTGTTCATCTGTCAGACTTTCTCTTTCTCACTGACACTGCAGTAGCACCCCTTACTCAGGCTTCCTATCACCATCCAGCAGGAAAGAGAACCCAGAACAGACACAGACCCACTTTGGGCTCTGTTTCTCAATGGTTTTAATCCATGCTTAACCACTTAAGGAGACTTTGTTGAACTTTAGTCCATGTATTCAATTACACAAGCAGTTTTTGGGCATATATTACGCATAAGGCACTGTGCTATACTGTGATTAAACAAAATAGATATGTTCCCTTCCTCATGAAGCTTACAATTTAGTAGGGGAAAAAGTGTTTTTATAGTGAATAATACTTTTCATTATGAGATGGCTGCTTCAAGTATAAAAGCAATTCAGAATGTTATTCACTTCTCAAATGGAAGTTGGAAGCTTTGTTTTGCTTATTTTCATGCACAGACCTTTCTACCCTCTCCTGCTCCCTTTATGAAACAACACTGACACGCACTTTGAGAATCACAAAAATTATACTGTGTGTTTCAGGCAAGAAGCTAAATGTACCATTCCTGTATACGCCCTTCCTTAATTTGTTGAAAAAATTCTCCAAATTTCTTTTCAGTTTTAAGTGTTTACCACTGTACAGAAGCATCATGTATTCTTGACTGTGATAAAATCCATCATATATAACTGTCAGTAATGGATTTAGTTTTAACAGATAAACTTTTTTTTCTAGACACTATTTCAAGATAGCACAATTTGTGAGAAGCATGCAGTCCATGGGGTCACTAAGAGTCTGACGACTGAGCGACTTCACTTCCACTTTTCACTTTCATGCATTGGAGAAGGAAATGGCAACCCACTCCCTTGCTTGGAGAATCCCAGGGATGGGGGAGCCTGGTGGGCTGCCGTCTATGGGGTTGCACAGAGTCGGACACGACTGAAGCGACTTAGTAGTAGTAGTAAGAGCTAAATTAGTAGCATTAAATGAATATATTACAAAAGAAGAACTGTTAGAAAGCAACTAACTAGATCTATCCCATTAATTAGTATGCATAATCCAACATACCCAAAGAAAATATCAGAAAGGAAATAATGAAGAAGAGAGCATAAATCAATGATCTGGTAACCAAAACAGAGAGAAGAAAAATAAATCTGAAAGTTTGTTGCTTGAAAATTTTCATGGCATTAATTATAAAAGATAATTTCATAAAATTGCTATTATATTGGGACAATGGATCAAGAATAGAAGACAAAGTGCACAGGTAATAAATGTCAAGCATGGAGGGGATCAATACAGAATGTTTTAGTCTGTTTGGGCTGCCATTAAAAAAAAGAAAAATCCATAGACGGGATGGCTTACAAACAAGGGAGATTCATTTCTCATAGTTCTAGTGGTTGAAAAATCCGAGACTGAAGCACCAACAGATCTGATGTCTGGTGAGAGCCAGGTTCCAGACTCATAGATGGCCATCTTCTCATCTGTCCTCACCTTACAGGAGGGGCAGGAGCTGCTCTGTGGTCTCTTTTATAAGAGCATTCATCCTGCACTCATGGTCACCATCCCTCCAAATACTGTCACACAAGGGAATAGGTGTCAACATATGAATTTTGGGGAAAGAAACAAAAGTCTACAGCATATATTCTGTGTACAATTTTTTTTTCAAATGTTTTAAAATAGGGAATTATTGCTCAATGTGTATCAAGCTCAGTTATGCCAGATTGTGAAATAAAATTCCTACCATATTAGTGGGCAAGAAATGTCACAGCCATCAATGATCTGGGGCCTCCAAATGGGAATGAGGGCTCCCAAAAGGGAACACAACGTCTGCGATCCAGCAGATGCCGCCATCCCCAGGGTGAGTGCTGAGGAGCTGCAGGGGTGGGGGTGGGGAGTGGGAATGCAAAGTAGTCATCACCTAATCTGCCAGGATTTGGCCCCAGATAGCTGAGGTGCATATGAAAGGATTGAATTCAGTGAGCCCAGAAACTTGAATCTTCCCATACATAGAAGAACACTAAATTCCTGAATTTGATATCTGATTTTCTTTACTTAAATACAATCCCCGATCAGACTGACTGCCGTCTTTGTTGCAAACTTCTGAATAGCCTGACTCCCTCTCCCGCCTCCTCAGGGCAGTCTCTCAGGGCTCCCTGAGATGCTGCCTCCTGGGCTCAGAGTCCTTAACTGTCCCAAATTAAAGAACTCTCTACTTTCAGGCTGTGACTACTTTTTTAGTCGACAAGATGAGTAAGTTCTAGAGATCGGGTATACAACATAGTACATTTTAGGTATCAGTAGATGGCTGTACTCTTTAAAATGTGTTGAAGATAATTCTCATGTTAAGTGTTCTTATTATACACACACACATAAAATGCACACAAAAAATAACTCAAGGAATTCTTGGAGGTGATGGATATATTTAGTATATTGATTGTAGTGATGGTAAGATGGGTATAAGTGAAGTGAAGTCGCTCAGTCGTGTCTGACTCTTTGCGACCCCATGGACTGTAGCCTACCACGCTCCTCTGTTCATGGGATTTTCCAGGCAAGAGTCCTGGAGTGGGTTGCTATTTCCTTCTCTAAGATGGGTATATGCATATGTCCAAACTTATCAAAATGTGTGCAATTTTTTGTATATCAGTTATATGTCAGTAAAGCTTAGAAAAAAAGAAAAAGAGAGGGCAGATTAGCCCATGAACACTCAGAATAAGATAAAATAAAAATAATTTTGTCAATAAATTTAATATTTGAAGAAACAGCCAAATTCATAGAAAGAGACAAGCCAGCCAACCCTCTAAAAGGAAATGCTGAGTGTTCATAAAATTATTAAACAAATTGAATCTGTAACTTAAAATATTCCCAGAAATTCATCTTGTCAGTGTTGCTGATTTCTATCAAATATTTAAGTAAGATTTAACATCTGTGTTAAATAAAGTTCTTCCAGAGAGAAGAAAAAGTGGGAATTATTCTTAATTCAGTTCATAAGGCTATTATATTTTTTTTAACAAGATGAATCAGAGTTTATATTAGAAATATAAGCTGGGACTTCCCTGGTGGTCCAGTGGTTAAGACTTCATACTTCCAATGTAGAGCATGCAGGTTTGATCCCTGGTTGGGGAACTAAGATCCCACAAGCCATAAGGCACAGCCAATGAAAAAGGAAAATAAAAACTAAACTAAAAATATAAGCTAGTAAACTAATAAATAGCATTTTAAAATCTTGAAGAAAACATTAGTCTATCTAGTCAGTATTAAATGGATTGTTTGATGATTAATTTGTATTATAGAAATAGAAAAATAGTATGACATTTGAAAATTAATAAATAAAATTTACAACATTGACAGAATAGAAGGAACATTTTTGAACATTACAATACAGGTTAAAAGTGCACTGTGCTGGGACTTGCCTGCTGTTCCAGTGGGTCCAGTGGGTCCAGTGGTCCCAGTGCAGGGGGCCTGGTTTCCATCCTGATCAGGAAACTAGATTCCACATGCTGCAACTAAGATCCAGCAAAATTAAATAAGTAAACAAATAAGTAAACTTCTTTAAGAAAAATAAAAGTGCATTGTGCTAAGTCACTTCAGTTGTGTCCAACTCTGTGACCTCATGGACTGTAGCCCCCCAGGCTCCTCTGCCCATGGGATACTCCAGGCAAGAATACAGGAGTGTGTTGCCATGCCCTTCTCCAGGAGATCTTCCCAACCCAGAGATCGAACTCGCATCTCTAAATCTCCTGCATTAGCAGGCAGGTTCTTTATCACTAGCACCACCTGGGAAGTTGTTTATTCTTGTTAAAGAGATTTATTTAACAAAGTATCTACAGAATTAATGTATACAAAAAAAAAAATCCTTAAGGATGAAGTGTGAAAGTCTTCCTTTTAAAACCGATGACAAGAAAAAAAGTATTTATCTTTTTCTTTTTGATTTTGTATTGGAGGTTCTAACAAGTGTAATAAGTCAAGAAAATCCAATAGTAAGAAATTCTGATTTAGTTGGTTAGGAGTGTGTCTTTGGATGGTATTTATAAGGGCTCCTCCAGATGATCCTACTGTAAAAGTCCATGATCTAGAGTCCCTGCATTATAGTTTGCTATTCCTGGGGTTTGGAAGAGGAGGTGGACGTAATTGACCAGGACCCTTGTTTCCTTAACCTGGACTATATGGTGTCTGTTGCTACTTCTTTTATTTTACTGTTAAGGACACCCAGCTTCATACTGTGATCAACATGACTTTGACAAAGGCTGGAGAAAAGGAGAATTCTTAACAACATACTAGTTCATATGTCTTAGTCTCCCTGAGAGCTATACACAATTTTCTCTATATCTTCATGTTTTCCTTCCCTTGTCCTTGAGACTGATTACGTGGAAGATGTAAGGTCCATCAGTCACTATGAATTCCTTCATCTTAGAAGGAACCTGAATGTCTAACTCCAGCCTAGGTATAAGAATTATAAATTGTCATAGAGATATCCAAATATTTGGTTATCACCACAGACACATGACAAATGTACCTATTCTTTCTGTGGAATTCTCCTATTTTAAATCTTTACGTTCTCATCTTTTCCTCCATCCATGTATCTTTCTATGTGTTGTATTTCATAGTAAAGGAAAGTGAAAACATTTGATTTCATCAGAAAAATAACTATTTAAGTTTAGACAGACTTCTCCATTAGCAAACATTTCTTCCAAAAAATGAATGCTAATTGGTTGAAAAGCTACAAATAAAAGACTTCTTTTATCACTTCTGTTCTAGAAAATTTAATTGAACTATGTATATGGAATTTCAAAATTACATTAAAATACATATTTTTTCAATTCTAGTGCTATAAATGTCATTCTCCACAAACATATGTGTTAAATTGTGATTAGTAAATAAGATATTGCAAGTAACATACACAGTATTTATCAAATTAAGTCAACCAGAGATGATAATTTTCAATCTAAGTGGATTATTATGGATCAAAATGATTGAAATTTAAAGATTAAAAATCCAATTAAAGATAATTGAACTTGTAATGACCTACAATTTGAGAGGGAAACTAATTATATTGAGAAATATTAGCATTAAGATGCTTTTGTAGAAGATTGATTTGTTCTAGATATTTTGACTCTGTTTATTTTAACCTTGCTTGAGATGATTTAAAAAGAGCAGTTATCTTCAAGCTGTTTGATCATAACAGATGTTTAAGTGTTTAAACCTTCAGAGAAAAAATAGCAGATGATTAAATGTCACAATAAATTTATTGGAAATGAATGAATTTTAGTTCCATTGCTTAAAAAAATCATTTAAGGTGATTCAAATAATTATGTTATGCTTTCAGCCTGGATTAGCTAAAAGAAACCTCTGCAATTTTAAAATGGTCATTCACAATCAATCTCACAAAAGCTCATTTTCTCTCCTTCATTGGAAAGAAGAGGCTGTCAGAGAGCATCTTCTCTAAAGAATCAGGGCTCACCTTTACATGGTCTCTTGGACTCTATTGTTATTGAGTAGTCAGAGTTTAAGAGGCTTGGTTAGTGTGGGAGGGTGTTTTCCTATCTAGAAGTGTTACATTAAAAATGTAGTAAGTTATCTCTTCTATGAAGCAACTAAATAGATTGTATCTTAGAAAGCTCTGATTTCATTATGTGATTATGTGTCTACTAAGTGCACCCTGATGGGCAGTCACCTCCCATCCAGACTGAAGATTCATCTCCCACTCATGAAGGGTCACAGGGAGTTCTGGAGAAAGTTTCCTCTATGTTTATTGAATCTCAATGTGGATGTAAACAAACATCATTGATATTCTCTAGGTGTTGACAGAAGCTTGTACCACAGTATTCAGATTTTAAATAAGGACTAATTAAACTGATTTTCAAGAGTGCTTTTCCCTTTATCTATCTGAAAATGCATAGGTTACAAAGCATTAAGAAAGAGACAAATCAAGATACAAGTGTAATATTATAATTCATTGTCAATTACTGGATCGTGATTATTGACTTAATGTAAGCTAGACCCAGGGCTAAATGCCTGTTTCTTAGGAAATGTCCTATGTGCCACATGCTCCGTGGTTTTCAAACACATGTTAGTAATATTCATTAACAGCAAAAAGAAGCTAACAAAAAGGTTTAAGCTTAGATGTGTGAAATGATCTATATTTGTATTAAACATTGAGCTATTACTTTTAATATTTTTACATTCACTTTAGGTACCTGGATGTCTGTCTACTGCTTTTGTTATAATTGAGTTAGCAGTATTTCTTGTGGGAAGTTTATTAATTTCAAGTGTACCTGGAATGATGTCATGTATGAGTGTGTGTTAGTTGCTCAGATGTGTCTGACTCTCTGCAACCCCATGGACTGTAGTCTGCCAGGCTCCTCTGTCCATGTAATTTCCCAGGGCAAGAATGCTGGAGTGGGTTGCCATTCCCTTCTCCAGGGGATCTTCCCAACCCAAGGATCAAACTTGCGTCTCCCACATCTCCTGCATTGGCAGGTGGGTTCTTTACTTCTAGTGCCACCTAGTTCAGGAAAAAAAAAAGATTTAATGACTCATATGATTCGATCACAAGCCTGATAATGGAACTAAATGCCATCTAATAAGCATTTAACCAGCAGTCAGCAAGTTCTTAGTACTGACACATTATTCCTAGGCACACAATGTAGCCCTTTGCTCCCCAGTGTCCCATTAAGGTAGCATTAGAATCCTCATGGTGTCACTGGTTTTGACACTGGGGTAAATTGATGTTTTCAAACTGTGGCTCTGGAGAAGATGCTTGAGAGTCCCTTGGACTACTTGGAGATGAAATTAATCAATCGTACAGGAAATCAACCCTGAATATTCATTAGAAGGACTGATGCTGAAGATGAAACTCCAATACTTTGGCCACCTGATGTGAAGAGCTGACTCATTGGTAAAGATCCTGATGCTGGGGAAGACTGAGGGCAGGAGAAGGGGGTGACAGAGAATGAGATGATTGGATGGCATCGTTGACTCAATGGAAATGAGACTGAGCAAACTGTAGGACACAGTGAAGGACAGGGAAAACAGTCATGCCGCAGTCCATGGAGTTGCAGAGAGCTGGGCATGGCTAAGCAGATGAACAAGACTGCAATGACGAGTCAGAGGCATCAAGGAACGGAGCCCCTGGACCCTTTCTCTGTAGTCTGACTGTCTTCCTTCTCTCTTCTCTCTTGCCCAGGGCATTGGGGAAGAGTTTGTTTTCCCTGCCATCTGGGAAGTGAGCAGAAATGGCTATTTTCAGATATTCATTTTATTATTCCCAATCCCCATAGAACATAACTTGTGGGAAAAAAATCAGTATTACATATTCTTTTTTTTCTCTCTGCTCTGTTATTTTCTCCCACCATTTAAAATAAAATTAAAACCAAACTAATGAAGTCTTTCTCTGATTCACTTAATGTCTCCCCAAGTAAGAAATATTACTGAATTAGTAAATTATTAAATAACTTCTCTTAACCTCTGAGGAGGTTCTAGATGACCTAGAGAACTATATATGCTAAGGAATCTCATAGGCTATTTTTCATTTCTCTACATAGGTGAGTTGTGAGAAAAATCCCTCTATTCCAGAAAGCTCATTCTAAGTTGGCTTTTTACCTTTATCAACAATTGCCTTAAAACGCAAAGAATAGTGTCCCTTTCAACATTACATATGACATTTATTTTAAGAATGAATCCTGATTTTTAACTGATATGTTGTATTTGTTCAGGTCTGTTAACTTGAGACTATTCTAATTTTCATGATCACCATAAAATAACCTCCTAAAATGAGATCTATTTCATGAATTCATGAAATCCATGGAAGCAAAATTGTCACAACTGGAATTGCTTATAGTGAAAAGAAATAATCCAGAATGGCAAAATAGAATTATGATTTTATTTATGGGACCTGTATGAACAAATTACTAGTTTTTAAGATTTTAAACACCTATGTGTAGTATATTTGAAAATGTACCTATTTGTAAGTTTTTACAGAATGCTATAAATCCAATGGATAAAAACTAAGTGAAGATTCTTGTCTTCTAATATATGTCTCCACTTAAATATTTTATTCTCTTTTCTTTTTTATTTTAAAAGTTATTTTAAATTCTGCCCCCTGTGTATCTGACTTCTTCATGAATGGATAATGCTGAGAAAATTTTCTAACTGGTGTAATTAGTGTCCAACACCCAATGTACTGCAATAAAACCCTGCTTTCAATTAGTCACCTGGGTCACACATTGTTCCCTTGAGTGCATGGCATAAAAATTCAACACTTTAATCTCTTTATTAAAAGATTCTCTGGGGTTAGAGAAGCATATTAAAAATTACTTTATTAAAGATGTTTTAGTCTGCCTAAAATGTGTTGCCAATCTAAAATGCAAAGGAAAAAAGAAGAAAAATTTATAGAAACACTTTATACATTGTTAGATGTATTAAAAGAACAATAAAAATGCAATCCAATTAATATTTATTGAGCAACTACCCTACACAAGAGTCTTTCAGTACTACTACTGTGTAGACTTTCAAAGCTTAATATTTTGCTTCTCATCTTGAAAACCTTACAGTGTTTTAGTGAAAAAGAAAAACATATGCTCCCAGGAATATAGGCATGCCATAATCTAGATAATATAAAAAAGTCCTGGGGATACAGAAAAATAAGATATTCCCACAGGTTGCACAAGAAAGCATTTCTGCTTTACAATGTTTTCTTTCCATGCAGTTGTTTTCCTTGCTTTTCTAACTTCTAGGAGTTACTATTTGTAACTCACAGAAACTTTATAATAAATCATTATTATGGTGTTAAAATATATAAAAGATAATAGAGCTCTTTACTCTCTTAGAATTAGCACTGCATGATTTTAGCAGGTTTACAGATATATGTGCTCTGGTCAGTCTGTAGTAGAATTCTGTTTGCTATACCACATGTCATAGCAATCTCGTGAAAGTGGGAAGGGAGATGTAAACAATGAATATCGTATACACATGCACATTCATATTTATGAGTATATACTGTATAATTCTGAAACATATCATTTCCAAGATGATAAAACCTTCATGTCTTTCACTTATTTTGCTAGCCCTAAATGTACTATTATACATGCCAAAATACTTCTACAATTATGTTTTTGTATGCATGTTTATGTGAATAAATCATGGAATCTTCTACAACATCACCAGATACAAGCTACATATAACATTTGTTGAATAAGAAAAGGACATTTAAACTGACTATTATTAAGACCTACTATTAGCTAGTCTTACAAAATAAAAAACATTCAAGTTTTTGATGCATTTCTTTTTTAATTTTTAAATTATTTTTAATTGGAGGGTGATTGATTTAAAATGTTGTGTTGGATTTTGCTGTACAAGAATATGAATCAGCCATCTGTATACATGTATCTCCTCCCTCTTGAGCTTCCCTTCCACCCCCTCATCCCATCCCTCTAGGTCATCACAGAGTAATGAGCTGAGCTCCCTGTGTTACATAGCAACTTTCCACTTTGATACAGTTCTAATTTCAATGTATAATTAATGCTTTTTAAAACATAATTTTCAAATTTTACTTAATGCTGGAACATTTTGACATAAGTAGATTTAAAGTCATGCTATGTATAAGTCATGTGTAAGTATGTATAAGTTAAACAGAAAAAGAAACACGATTCTCAGAGAAGTGGACATGGACTCAGGAAATTTTGGAGATATGAAGGGATATTCTCTGAATCAATATACAAATGATGATATAGAAAGTCTATTTAAATACATAAATAGAAAAAATGAATCACTAGGGTAGAATGTACAGCTTTAAATACCTACAACAATGATAATTTATAACAGTACTCAGGACTTCATGAGATGTAATTGCCCTCATTTGTCTTCACTAAACCTTGACTTACAGTATTTGGGACAATTATACCATTACCGTGTAATATGAATATAAAATATAAATAGGGAGAGAACAGGATGGCAGAGGAGTAGGTGGACATGGAGTACATCTTTCTCCACAAATACATCAGGAATACAGCTTCAGACACAGAAGTGGATTCAGAACACCAGCTGAGAGTGGACAGGAGGACCTGACCAGTGGAAAAGAATATATAGACCCACGCAAAACTTGGTAGGATGAAGGAACTAGGGGGAAAAACAGGAGTTTAGTAGGACTGGACCTGCCCTTGGCGGGTGGGGAACTGAAGGAGGGGTCCGATCCTCACATCGGGGCAATTGTCTGAGTCAGAGGAGAAACATTTAAGGCTTAGAGTGAAAGAGCTGACCTGTGGCAGCCTAAATGGAATGAGAATCAGACAGTCCTTGCCGCAACCATATGTACCCCGTCAGGGATGCAGATCCCCTGAAATGTGCAGCGGCTGGGAGCTGGAGTTTAGGGATTGTGCAGCAGTCTCAGGATGAGGGCTGCTGTTGACTGTGGAGAGGTGGATCGAGGGGATGTGAGGGAGAAAATTGTGGTGGGACATGCCTGTGGAGGAAAGCCAGGCAGCCACGGAAACCAGGCGATACTGCTGAGTCACACGTAGGGGGTGGAGCCATCACCATAGCCTCTCTCCCCACGCGCCAGCATCAGCAGCTGAACAATAGAGAGGCTGGCCCATCAAACACCTGATGCACTGAACTACAGAGCAAGACCCCACCCAGGGTGCCCCTTTACGTGGCTGATGCGCCAATCTACAGAGTAGGACCTCAGTGAGGCGAGAAGGACTTCTAAGTGCCTGACAAGCCAAACAACAGAGAAGGACTCCAGGCAAGAGAGCCCTCTAAGTGCCTGAATGGGCAGAGCTACGGAGAAAGTCTGGTCAAAGAGGCCTTCTGATTGCCAGCTACAAGAGGCTCAATAAAAGACTCTGAGAGGGTCATAACTCCTGTGGTGGAGGCTGTCTGTGTCCCTGTACACTTGGCACCACCAGGGTCCCCACAAGCCAAGCAGCTGCACCACCTTCATGCTCAACTTTCAGTGGGGGAGAGCTGCTGCAGGGAAAACTGCAGGGAAAAAAAGTCTTGTGTCCATGCGCACAGGGTTGCTTTGGTCGTGTCCAACTCTTTGTGACCCTGTAGACTGTGGCCTGCCAGGCTTCTCTGTCAGAGGGGCTCTCTGGGCAAGAATACTGGAGCATATTGGCCAATACTGGTTGCCATACCCTTCTAGGGCACTATATTTCCTGCTGCCCTACCCGCCAACTCCCCTGAGTACCTGGTGCTGCCAGAACCCGTGCAACCCAAGCAGCTGCACCACCTCCACACCTGGCCCTCACAGGGGCAAACCCAAGTCCTCCAGGGCAGCCTCAGGAGCAAACCCCAGTGGACGACCCACATGCAGAGGTGGAAATAAAACCACAATTGAAACCCAGGGTCAGTGTGGCTAAGGAAAAAGACTCAAACCCTTCCCACCAGCTGTACAAGCTGCAGATTAAATCCACACGATAAAATAGGCAGGCTCTGTCTATGGAACATATAAAAGGTCATTGAGATTAGTTCAGTTCAGTTCAGTCGCTCAGTCGTGTCCAACTCTTTGCAACCCCATGAATCGCAGCACGCCAGGCCTCCCTGTCCATCACCAACTCCCGGAGCTCACCCAGACTCACGTCCATCGAGTCAGTGATGCCATCCAGCCATCTCATCCTCTGTCATCCCCTTCTCCTCTTGCCCCCAATCCCTCCTAACATCAGAGTCTTTTCTAATGAGTCAACTCTTCACATGAGGTGGCCAAAGTACTGGAGTTTCAGCTTTAGCATCATTTCTTCCAAAGAAATCCCAGGGCTGATCTCCTTCAGAATGGACTGGTTGGATCTCCTTGCAGTCCAAGGGACTCTCAAGAGTCTTCTCCGACACGACAGTTCAAAAGCATCAGTTCTTCAGAGCTCAGCCTTCTTCACAGTCCAACTCTCACATCCATGCATTTTTTCTTTTTTTTTCTTTTCCCCCTCTGTTGTAGTTGTCAATTTTATTGGCACTATGAAATCTAATTTAGCTTTTGAGCCTTTTTTTTTCTTCTGTTTTTTCTCAGTCACATTTTTTTTTATTGTTGTTATAAACCTCTGCCTCTATGTTGGGCTTTTGCAGTTCTAGGGAGTTTTCCTTTTTTTTTTTTTCCTTTTCTCTCTCTTTTTTAATTTTAATTTTTAAAATCTATTATTATTTTTTCTACATGTATTCCACTGTTTGCTTTTCCTATTGTTCTTTTCCCCTTGCAGTTAATTTTTAATGTATATGCCTTATCTACTTCTATTTAACTTGGCATATCTATTCTTTCTTTCTTTCCTTTCTTCTCAATATATTTGTTAGTTTTATTTTCATTGCTTTATTTCCCAATTAGCACCTTGCTTTAATTTTGTTTTCCAGTTTGTGCTTTAGTGAGTTTTGTTCTGGAAGACATAATTTTTGGTTTCCTTTGTTTGCCAGGTCAATCTATTGTACTTAATTTTTGCTGGACTGTTTTGATTTTGCTTACTGGTGTGCATGTATGTGTGTATATTCCATTATTTTAATTATTATTTGCCTGATTTTGTAACTGCCATGTTTCTCAGGTTCATCTTTGGTTTCTCGTTTTTGAATATTTGTTTTAATCTCACTTCATGCTATAACAAAACACTTCTGAAATCTTCACTCCTGACCAGAGATCAAGCCCTGAGCCTTTGGGGTGAGAGCACTGACTCCCAGACCCTAGAATAATAAAGAACTAACCCTAGGGAGTATCAAATATGAGAACTCACACAAAGGAAACCACTTGAATACAAGACTTGGGTTATCACCCAACCACCAGTAGCACCCTGTGCAGGATGCTTCAACTAAAAAACAAACAAAATATAAATACAAACCCAATCATCAGCAGACAGGATTGCCACCTCACTCAGCCTTACCCACCAGAGGAAAAACAAACAAACAAAAACTCAGCACAAATCTCACCCTATACAAGTTTACACAAACCACTGGAAGTCGCTCAGTCATGTCCAAATCTTTGCGACCCCGTGGACTGTAGCCTACCAGGCTTCTCCATCCATGGGATTCTCCAGGCAAGAATACTGGAGTGGGTTACCATTTCCTTCTCCAGGACCAACCTTAGAGGGCAGAAACCAAAAGGAAGAAAGAATTCAACCTTGAAGCGTGGGAAAAGGAGACCTCAACCACATTAAGTTAAAAAAATAATGAAAATGCAGAGAAATACTACACAAATGAAGGAACAAACTAGAAACATAGAAGTCAAAATAAATGAAGAGGAGGTAGACAAACTACCTGAAAAAGAATTCAAAATAATGATAGTAAAGATGATCAAAAACCTTGAAAACAAAATGGAAAAAAATGCAACAATCAATTAACAAAGACCCAGAAGAATTAAAGAATAAATATACAGAGACAAACAAGACAGTTACTGAAATTAAAAGTCCTCTAGAAGGAATCAATAGCAGAATATCTGAAGCAGAAGAATGAATCAGTGAGCTGGAAGATAAATGGTGGAAATAACTTCTGAAGAGCAGAATAAGGTAAACAGAATGAAAAGAGCTGAGGACAGTCTCAGAGACCTCTGGGACCATATCAAATGCACCAACATTTCAATTATAGGGATCCCAGAAGAACAAGAGAAAAAGAAAGGGTATGAGAAAATTTTTGAAGAGATTGTAGTTGAAAATTTCCCCAACATGGAAAAGGAAATAGTCAATTAACTCCAAGAAGCACAAAGAGTCCCATACAGGATAAACCCAAGGAGAAACACACCAAGACACATACTAATCAAACTAACAAAGACTAAACACAAAGAAAGAATATTAAAGCAGCAAGGGAGAAGCAACAAGTAACATACAAGGGAACAAACAAAGGAAACCCCGTAGGCTTAACAGCTGATCTTTCAGAAGAAACTCTGCAGCCCAGAAGGGAATGGCAGGATATGTGTAAAGTACTGAAAGGGAAAAATCTACAACCAAGATTATTGTACCCAGCAAGGATCTCATTCAAAATTGATGGAGAAATAAAAAGCTTTTCAGACAAGCAGAAATTAAGAGAATTCAGTATAACCAAACCAGCTTTACAACAAATGTCAAACAGACTTATATAGTCAAGAAATACAGCAGAAGAAAAAAACATCTACAAAATCAACCCCAAACAATTAAGAAAATAGGAACATACATATCAATAATTACTTTAAATATAAATGGATTAAATGCTCCAACCAGAAGACAGACTGGCTGAATGGATACAAAAATAAGACACATATATATGCTGTCTACAAGAAACCCACTTCAGATGTAAAGACACATATAGACTGAAAGTGAAAGGAAGGAAAAATATATTCTATGCAAATGGGAAGCAAAAAAAGGCTGGAGTAGCAATCCTCATATCAGATAAAATAGACCTTAAAATAAGAAATATTACAAGAGATAAGGAAAAACACTAACTAATGATCAAGGAATTGGTCCAAGAGGAAGACATAACAAGTGTAAATATCTATGCATCCAACATAGGAGCACATCAATATATAATACAAACACTAACAGACACAAAAGGAGAAATTGACAGTAACACAATAATGGTAGGAGACTTTAACATCCCACTCACACCAATGGACAGTTCATCCAAATAGAAAATTAATAAGGAAGCAAAAGTCTTAAATGATACATTAGATGAGATGTAGCTCATTGATATCTTCAGGACATTCCATCCAAATGCAGAAGAATACACCTCAAATGCACATGGAACATTATCCAGGATAGACCACATATTGGGTCACAAATCAAACCTCAGTAAATTTAAGAAAATTGAAATCATATCAAGCATGCAGAAAAAGCCTTTGAAAAAACTCAGCACCCATTTGTGATTAAAACTCTTCAAAAAATGGGCATAGAAGGAACTTACCTTGATGTAGTAAAAGCCATATATGATAAGCTTCAGCAAACATTATTCTCAATGGTAAAAAACTGAAAGCATTGCCCCTAAGATCAGGAACAAGAAAAGGGTGCTCACTTTCACCTCTATTATTCAATATAGTTCTGGAAGTTCTAGCTACAGCAATCAGAGAAGAAAAAGAAATAAAAGGAGTCCAGATCAGAAAAGAAGTAAAGCTCTCACTGTTTGCAAATGACATGATACTATACATAGAAAACCCTAAAGATAGCATCAGAAAACTACTAGAGCTAATCAGTGAATTTAGCAAAGTTGTAGGATACGAAATCACTTGCATTTCTATATACTAACAATGAAAATCAGAAAGAGAAATGAAGGAATCAATCCCATTCACCATTACAACAAAAAGAATTAAATATCTAGGAATAAACTTACCTAGGGAGACAAAATAACTGTACACAGAAAATTATAAGATTCTGATGAAAGAAATCAAAGATTACATAAACTGATGGAGAGATATTCCATGTTCCTGGGTAGGAAGAATCAATATTGTGAAAATGACTATATTACCAAATGCAATCTGCAGATTCAATGCGATCCCTATCAAATTACCAATGGCATTTTTTCACAGAAGTAGAACAAAAAATTTCACAATTCATATGGAAACACAAAAGACCCCAAATAGCCAAAGCAGTCCTGAGAAAGAAGAATGGAGCTGGAGGAATCAACCTTCCTGACTTCAGATTATACTACAAAGCTACAGTCATCAAGACAAAATGGTACTGGCACAAAAACAGAAATAGAAACCAATGGAACAAGATAGAAAACCCAGAAATAAACCCATGCACCTATGGGTACCTTATTTTTGACAAAGGAGGCAAGAATATGCAATGGGGCAAAGATAGCCTCTTCAATAAATGGTGGTGGGAAAACTGGACAGCTACATGTAAAAGAATGAAATTAGAACACTTCCTAACACCATACACAAAGATAAACTCAAAATGGATTAAAGACCTAAATGTAAGACCAGAAGCTACAAAACTCTTAGAGGAAAACATAGGCAGAACACTCAATGACATAAATCAAAGCAAGATCCTCTATGACCCACCTCCTAGAGTAATGGAAATAAAAACAAAAGTAAACAAGTGAGACCTGATTAAATTTAAAAGCTTTTGCACAGCAAAGGAAACTATAAGCAAGGTGAAAAGACAACCCTCAGAATGGGAAAAAATAATAGCAAATGAAACAACTGGACAAAGGATTAATTTCCAAAATATATAAGCAGCTCATACAACTCAATGCCAGAAAAACAAACAACCCAATCAAAAAGTGGGGGAAAGAGCTAAACAGACATTTCTTCAAAGAAGACATGCAGATGGCTAACAAACACATGAAAAGATGCTCAGCATCACTCATTATTAGAGAAATGCAAATCAAAACCATAGTGAGATATCACCGTTCAGAATGGCCATCATCAAAAGTCTACAAACAATAAATGCTGGAGAGGGTGTGGAAAAAAAAGAATGCTCTTAAACTGTTGATGGGAATGTAAATTGATACAGTCTCTATGGAAGATGGTATGGAGAGTACTTAAAAAACTAGGAATAAAATCACCATATGACCCAGCAATCCCACTCCTAGGCATATACCCTGAGGAAACCAAAATTTAAAAAAGACATATGTATCCCATTGTTCACGGCAGCACTATTTACAATAAGTAGAACATGGAAGCAACCTAGATGTCCATTGACAGAGGAATGGATAAAGAAGTTATGGTACATATACACAATGGACTATTACTCGGCCATAAAAAGGAACACATTTGAGTCAGTTCTGATGAGGTGGATGAACCTAGAACCTATTATACAGAGTGAAGTGAGTCAAAAAGAAAAAGATAAATATATTGTAATGCACCTATATGGAATCTAGAAAAATGGTACTGAAGAATTTATTTACAGGGCAGCAATGGAGAAACAGACATAGAGAATAGACTTATGGACATAGGGAGAGGGGAGGAGAGGGTGAGATGTGTGAAAAGAGTAACATGGAAACTTACATTACCATATGTAAAATAGAGAGCCAATGGGAATTTGCTGTATGACTCAGGAAACTCAAGCAGGGGCTCTGTATCAACCTAGAGGGATGGGGTGGGGAGGGAGATGGGAGGGAGGGGATATATGTATACCTATGGCTGAATTCATGTTGAGAATTGACAGAAAACAACAAAATTCTGTAAAGCAATTATTCTTCAATAAAAAAAAGTAAAAAGAAAAAATATATAAATAAATCAGTGACTCAAAAGGTTTGCCTTTTAGAAGATCATTTGAGACATAATCATTCCAAAAATGTAGGTCTACCAAAAGGAGGTATTTTTTCATGGTCACTGAATCACACAAACTTAGCACTGGAAAAAAAAAATTAAGCATTTAGATTAGACCAGACAGTGTCAAAGTGTGTATCACCTCACAGCTAATGAACTGATCAGGTCATTCATATGTAACCCCATTCCCTGTCTTCCCTCCCAACTGCCCTGTCACTCACTGCCTGTTCTATCTTGGGCAGCTTTTCCTGCAAGAGTTTTTGTTCATCTTATCATTGAATGAAAATTGGTCTCCCTGTAATTTCCATGCATTGCATGCATTTGTCTTTATTATTGTTTGCTAATAATTCTAAAATTAACATGGCAAAAATATAATTCAGTTTGTATTTAATACCTCTTTGTGAGCACCTTGTTGAGTTTTCTGTATGCTAAATTTATCTCCAATTTCTTATAGTTTTTTATATCAGAAGTCCGGGGCAAAACAATATTTTTATTCTATGATCATGAAAACAGATATCTTAGGAAATTGCTTTAATGAAACACAAAAAAAAATCATGTCATTATTTTAGAAAACCAGCACATAGAATTGTAAATTATTAATCACCATGTGAGATATCTTTCTGTCTATAATTTTAATGTATTATATAACACATGCACAGGAACAAATTGTTGCTCTGACGGAAAAGAGAAATGCCAACAATTACCCATTGTGGTATCATAGACATAATATATGAACCAATTTGCTGACACAAATTGGTTCATAGATGATACAGGATTAAAAGCTAAACTATGCAAAGAATTCATATACCTCAGCATCAAAAAACCACCTAATTAAAAATGAACAGAGAACCTGAATATACGTTTTTCCAAAGAAGACACAGATGGTCAAAGAACATGTGAAAATATCCTCCATATCACTAATTATCAGGGGAATGTAAATCAGAGCCACAATTAGATATTACCATTCACTTTTCAGAATGGCTATTATCAAAAAAGTACAAATAACAAATGTTGATGAGGTTATGGAGAAAAAGGGGCACTGGTACACGGTTGACAGACGTGCAAAATACACTGCTGCCAATATGGAAAACAAAACGGAGCTTCCTCAGAGAGCTAAAAATAGGACTACTGTACAATACAGCACCTCCACTTCTAGGTATTTATCTGAAGAAAGCAAAAACGCTCATTCGAAGACATATGTGTACCCCTATATTTATCACAGTATTATTTACACAGCCAAGTTATGGAGTCAACATATGGGCTGTAAGGATCAGATGAATGAATAAAGATGTAACAGATATGAGGATACAAAATGGGATATTAAGGTTATTACTTGGCTATGAAAAAATTAATGAAATTTTGACATTTGCAAAATATGAACGGACCTAGAGTATATTATGTGAAGCAAAGTAAGTCAGAGAAAGACAGATGCTATATGATATCTCTTACATGTGGAATCTAAAAAGCAAAACAAATGATCAAGTAAAACAAAATAGAAACAGACTTATACATACAGAGCACAAACTGGTGTTTGCCAGAGGGTGAGGAGTGCGGGGGAATGGGTGAAATATTAATAGGTAGAAGGGATTAAGAGGTACAAAGTTCCAGTCATAAAATAAGTAAGTCATGGAGATGTAATGTGTAGCATAGGGGATATAGTCAGCAATATTGTAGACACTCTGGTGACAGACACATGGTTACTAGATTTGTGATGGTCATTTCATGATGTATATAAATGTCTAGTCACTATGTTGGACACTTGAAACTAACATAGTATTATAAGTCAACTATAGTTCAGTTATAAGAAAAAGGAAATTTGAAGTTTTATTCTTGAAAAAAATGTGAATATAATAAAACTATCTTTTAATTTTCTGGTTTATAGTTTATGCTGAGTTGAATAATTAAAATGACAAGCAGTGTGATAGTCTAGAAAGTTTATTTAAAGTGAACATGAATGAGGTCTGTCTCTTCTTCACACTCTGTGTTTGTAAATGTTCAATTGTGTATAAAAATAAACTATAGAGGTGAGAGGTTGGTATAGAGCCTGACCCATGATTAGTGTTCAGTCCAGAAGAAGCTGTCCAACAGATGAAACTTTGGGCAGAATTCTGGCCATCTTGTTGCCTGCTGTTCAGTCTTAATTATTCTTCCCTCAAGAATTTCAGTCCACATCCTGACATGGGTATGTGGCCCTATATAATATTTTATTAATTGAGACACAGAAGAATATTGATGATAGCAATGACTAACCTGCTCATTTTTTTTTTTTTTTTGGTCTTATCCTAAGTATATCTTAAATATAGAAGTCTTGTTTAAATAATAAACACATAGCTTACGTTTTGAGAGAAGAAAATGTCCCTGATATACTTGGATGATCAAATTACTTGCCTTTACTTTCTGATATAATACTGATACATATACTAAGTGATAATATATGGATTTTCTTGACTAGTATTCAAAGAACAGGTGAAGAAACTTTTATTCAACAAAATGTGTCTTATATGCAAGGCCTTTCCGAATGCCATCCTTTGTTTAACAATGACTGTACCTTGCTCACTTGTGATCTCCTATCGTCATCCCAGTATTATCTCAAAGATAGAAAGTTGTGAGACTTCATTGTTTCTGTTTGTCCTACAGAGCTAATCCTTTTTAGGATAGAAAGATGGAGCCACTGCCGTGACTTTAATTCTGAGCTGTAAAAGTCAACAGGTCTCCTTAAACAGTACATTTTTCTTCTTGTCATTCTACAAAACCATGGAAGATTGCAGTTAAGCATTGTTCTCGGTCATCCTTAGAGATGTCACAGAGTCTTGCATTATATATCATTCTTGTGAATTGGTGGCAGTCATACCTGTCACTGCAAAGCTCACCCTTGCAAAAGAAAAATGTAGGTCAAACCTGCTTGTATTAAATATTGTAGATACACAATTGGTTTCTTTAGATGTGTGTAGCATATCTGGAAGTAACGAGACACCGATCCTCTGAAACCTGCAGTGACGGACATGCCTCAGTTTCTCAGTTTATCTCCTTGATATGAGATCACTTTCAGAATGAAGATGAGCACAGGTTAGACCATGTGAAGACACACTGTAAGTACTGTTTATCTCTTTAACACACTTCCAGAGAAAATGCAAAATGTCAATATTGAATCTCTTAAGCATGTGATTCTTGACAAATATGTTTATTTTCCTTTCATAGATTAACATAAACAGATGGCTCATAGTAGTCCAGAGAGATAAGTGTGCTTTCCTTCTGATGTTATGATTGTATTTCTAGTATATGTGATTATATTTTTTTTGTGAGAGTAGGCACCAAATACAATCAAACATAAAGCATAAGCCTGAAGTTATGCAAACCCGTAATAAAGAATAAAAATAAGGTCTTTCTAAAAGATCTGCTTCCTTTTTAGTCTGTTTCCAGCAATATAGGAGTAAAAGTGATAAATGTACTTTCTGATGTGCTCCTAGAACTCAGGAAATGACTATAAACACCTAATTACTTTATAAACAATCTTTCCACTCCAAATGTTTACTGACTACAAATTGAAATTTTCATATAGCTTGATTATGCCACTTAGAATATATATATGAATGTGCACCTTGACAGAATTTTTATAGATCATTTTCAACTGCATGAAGTCAGACTCTGTGTCTATTTTAATCCCTACTCTGTACCAGTTACCTGACATGGTCTCTTCCATGTATTTTCATGGTCTTTTCAATGTACTTAACCAAAATACTTATTTTCGAGTGTGTGTTTTTAGTACTTTACTAAGGAAAAAAAAAGGTTTGTTTAGCTTGCTCAATAATTCAGATTCTGAAAAACAGATTGCTTTGGTCACAAAAAGTAGAGCATGCTGCATTTTCTCATCAAGGTAGGTATGTCTGCACACATAATAACATTTCTATATAGCCATTAAGATGTTAGAGTCTGGCTAAAAATGTCAAAAGCACACATAGTGGTGTTATTTTTCTTAATGCATATTCAGTGAGTGGTCTGGAAAAATATTTCTGTTTCAAATCATATAGTTGGAGTTCATTGGGGCTGCTGATAATATTCTGTTCTTGACATGGGCTATGCACATTTCATGATATTTCATTGAGGTATGCATTTAAGGTTTGTGCATGTTTCTGCTTGTTTGTTATACTTTAATAAAGTGTTTAAAAATGAAAAATAAGAAGATGGAATCTAATTTGTAGGATCAAACTATGAAAAAAAAACCTCAGGTTTTAAGAAATTGAATCTGCTTGTTTACTTTCTCCTTTTTAGTCATTTCTATTTTGACTTCAGCTGATCTATTGCCACCAAGACTCTGTTCTCAGTTGAACCCCTGATTTCGTAATTTGCATAATGACTGAAGAACGGGGGCAGTTGTCTTCGTAGGAGCCTATGCAGACTTCCCAGGGATTTAAATGAACTATAACAGTTTCCTCAGTACTTTGAGGCTGGTGATGACTTTCCAGGTCCTTCCTCTTGTCAAGGACAGAGGGGCATCTCTACCCCAGGTTGTTCTCTTTCCAGCATTAACAAAAGGAATGCCACAACACACACAGAAAAAGGAACACAAGGAAAACTTTTAAGGTGATCAATGTGTCTGTTCCATTGATACCGTGGCAATGGTGTCACTGGTATATGCGTATGGTCCTCTCCCATCCCTTCCCTCACCTGCTCTTCCCTGGCCTCCCAGGTCTGTAAATTGCAGGAGCCTGTTGCTTGGGAGCTCTCTTGGCAGTGAGCCAATCCATGTCACCTGATCCTCCCTCTCCTGAGAGGAGCGTTGTAGAAGCATGGTAGGAACCAATCTCCTTTCCTCACAGTCCTTTTGTTATACTGCTGCAATTGGTGAATAAAAAATTGATGGTTAATTTCAGTTTAGCTCATCATTTTACTTGACCAGCTTAAAACCTAGAAGCTCAGCTCTTTTGATGAATAACTATTTAAAGTGATAAAAGTAACAGTACACTGGGTGACTATAGCATATGGATACAGTAAACAAACAAAAGCAATGTCCCAAAGGACAGGAAGGAGGAATTGGGAATTGTCTACTAGTGACCTGTGTGGACCAGTATACTGATATTTGAAGATGGGTTTAGATTGGTTTAAAAATATCCTGTAACCTCTAGGTCAACCACTATTTTTTAAAAGAAGTATCATTGACACCTAAGAGAAGAGACAAAATGAAATTATATGACATTTAATAAAAACCAGAGGAGGCAAGAAAAGAGTATAAAAAATGCAGGAAGTAGAAAACAGCTACAGATATGGTAGATATTTATCCAACTATATCGCTAACCACTTTAAATATGGATGATCCAAGTGTACCAAAATATGAGACAGAGATTGTCAGAGTGGGAGGAAAAGATAACAACCAATTATAGGTTGTCTACAAAAATTTTACATATGAAGATGTAGATGGACTCAAAGTGATGGGACAGGAAAATAAATGTCTTGTTTATACTAATGAAAGGAAAGATTGCATAGCAATATTAGTTTCAGACAAAGCAGTCCTCAGAACTAAAAATTATCAGAAAAAAAGGGTCATTACATGATGATAAAGAGGTCAGTTTCCTAGAAGGCATAACAATACCAAATGCATGAACCTGATATAATAAACATCAAAATAATAACAGAACACAAAATAATTCAAAATAAATGAGGAAAAATATAGAACTGAAAGCAGAAATAGATAAATCCACCATTTTAATTTGAGGCTTTCATATCTCCCTGTCAGCTATAAATCAAACAGGCAGAAAATCAGTAAGAATATAGTTGACCTGAACAACAATATCAATCAACTTAATCTAATTGGCGTTTATAGATTACTCCACCTAACACAAGCCAAATACACATTTTCTTCAAGTTCACATGGAACACTTATTAAGTTTAATGGATGGAGATTTGGGGGATATTGAGATGAAGTAAAAATTCTAGACCTCTGATCTTTCTTTTCTTAGATACAGTGCTTCAGAAAACTTGTAAGTTTAAATCCTCTGTCTGCTCCTTTGAAATATACATTTTCTTAGGGAATTCCCTGGCTGTCTAGGGGTTAGGTCTAGGTGCTTTCACTACTGTGGCCCAGGTTTGATCCCTGCTTGGAGAACTAAGATCCTGCATGCTGCAAGGTGTGGCTAAGTAAATAAGTCAATATTCTTAAGCCTCTTGATCATTTTATGTGTGCTTAGTCACTCAATTGTGCCTGGCTCTTTGCAACCCCATGCACTTAGCCCACCAGACTTCTCTGTCCATGGGGATTCTCCAGGCAAGAATACTGGAGTGGATTTCCATGTCCTCCTCCAGGGCATCTTCCAAACCCAGGGATCGAACCCAGGTTTCCTGCACTGCAGGTGGATTCTTTACTGTCTTAGCCACCAGGGAAGCCCATAACCCAGACTTATCTTTCTGAAAAACCTGGGAATCATCTCTTTGAAATATAATCATTGAGGAAAAGAATACACCATTTCCTGATTGCTGTAGAAGCATAGGAACCTGCCTCAATGAGTATCTTGCTTCATGTTGTAAAGCCAAATAACAAATAAATAGCTTACCATCTCCCCTTTACCCTGATTCAGCAGAGGTCAGCTCAGACTCAGTTCTGGCCTCTGCCAACTGTAATACTATAGACTTAAATAAAGTCTTTCTGTCCTGTCTAATTTTGTCCATTGTTCGTTCGGCACTGGAAATATTTTGATTATGGACAAAACAAATGGTGTTGTATAGTATTTCTGAATGTATATGGGAATAGAAATTACAAGGATTTTAATTCTATGAAACTTGCCATTTGCAGCAACTTGGATGGATCTAGAGAATATTATACTTGGTGAAGGAAGTCAGAGAAAGAAATATTGTATGATATCACTTATAAAAAAAATGTAAAAAAAATGCAAAGGAATCTGTATACAAAACAGGAACAGACTCACAGGCATAGAAAACAAACTCATGATGCAAGGGGAAAGGGAAGAGGAATGATAAATTAGGTATATAGGATTAACAGATACAAGTTATTATATTAAAATAGATAAGCAAGAAGGATTCACTGTATAACATGGGAACTTATTCAATATTTTGTAATAACCTGTAGGAAAGAGCAAATTATCCAAGATGGCATGATCAGGCTCTCTCACCCCAAGGCCTCTCATTCTTGTCCTACATTTTGTAAATAATAATTATGTAACAGCTCAGATCACTTATAGCACCCTGCATGTGTGTCACGAGGTACTTGCTTGGTCGTGAGCTGCCTTTGGCCTCAGAATAGATTCCTCTTGTGTTACAGACACACAAACCAAAGAAATTAATTTCTAAACAAGGGAACATCACCATTGTTTATGTTGCACAGACTAGATTAGAAAACCTCTGGGTAGAAGTGAGGGATTCTTGGTGTCTGGAGAAAGAAACATTTTTCTACCATTCTAACTTACTCTGGGGCTTCCCCAGTGACTCAGTAGTAAAGAATCCACCTGCTAATGCAGGAGACATGGGTTCAATTCCTGGATTAGGAAGATCCCCTGGAGTAGGAAATGCCAACCCACTCTAGCATTCTTGCCTGGGAAATCCCATGGACAGAGGAGCCTGGTGGGCTACAGTCAAAGAGTTGGACATGACTAAGCACACACACACACACAACTTATTCTGGCTGGCCTATGAATTGAACTAACAGGAGATAGATTAACAGGAGAAAAGCAAATAAATTTTAATAACACATGTACACAGGAGAGACCGAGGAAAACTCAGTAACTCCCTCAAATGATCAAAAACTCTCATCTCAAGCTAAAGGCAAGAGAGGCTTTGCGGGGCGGGGGGGTGGGGGGTGCAGGGGGTAGTAATTTGGGATTTCTCCCCTCAAAGGGGAGAAAGGCAATTCACACGGAGATCAAAAAGCAAGTTTTTGTTAAACAAATGCATGCCAGGTCTGGCAGAGACAAAGGAACACAGAATGGACTTGATCTCCAAGCCCTGCCAAGTTTCCCCATCACATGTGGCCAATGTTGTTTGCAGACATCTCTGGTATTAGCTGCACTCCAGGAACAGGTGCTCTATCTACATTCTTTTTAGGCAGTTAAGGGAGAGAGAACAGCAACAACAACAACAAATTCCTGAGTCTTGTGTTTCTTAAAAATAATTAGCCTAAATTAGTCCCCATGCCAAAGAGGGATGAGTCAGGTTACATAGAAGTTTGGCAACAAAGGGCAGGTAGTCTGAACATCAAAAAATTATTGTTAATTAAAGGAAATAAGATATCTATAATTAAAGAATTTAGAGCTTTTTTTAATATACAGGAAGATGCAAGAGTCTGTGTTCATTGAAGTCATTCCTCTTATATGCATCTCAGCTATCTGGGGCAGGCATCCTGTTTTTTCACATCCTGAGCTCTCTCAGGGCTCACTGTAGGGAGTGGCTGCAGTCTGATGGCCGCTGGATCACAGATATTCTTCCTGAGAGCCTTTCAGACTCACCAGCCCATACTGGAGGGCTGCAATCGCTGATAACTGCGACATCCTTGTTTACTGACATGGCAGGAAATGCTCTATTTCTCACTAATTTAGGTTGTATGATGTGAAGTCCTTTTGCTTTCTTACTCTCATGATATAAAGAACCTTGTTTGCACAGCAATGTCAAATATTTGTGGGGAAGTTTTCTTTCCAGTAGAGTTGATGAAAAATGAGAGAAAAAGAAGACAAAAGAAAGGAAACGTGAGAGGAAGGAAAAGAAAGAAAGGGAAGAAAGGAGAAAGAGAAAAATAAGAAAACAACAATGTGACCAAATATGGGTAAAAAAAAATTTTTTTTGTTAGAGTAGAATATTTCTTCATCAATGAATTATCAGAGCATACCTACTGAGGTGTGCCCATGCACAACACAAAGACCATTAATTAGAAATAGAGTACCAATTACTTTTGGGAAAGTCCTAAAAATAATATGTGATAGCCTGAAATAAAAGATTTACTGAGGTGAAAAAGGAAAATCACAGCCCTGCAAGTACTGATTGGCAAGTGAATTCTCAACTGGAACATAGAGTTGGTCATCTATATAACACCTCTGGGCACCTTAGGGCAATGCTTGAACTCTTCCAAAATATAGCTTTTCTTCATTTTGTACTTTCAATTATGGTTTATACTTTACTACAGGGTATCTGTGGGCTTTTTAGGGAATGAAATTTAAATTAAAAGAGATGCTAGAGAAGAAATTGCATCATTCTCTCTGCTAATAAAATGCTTTATAGTTCTTTCTGTTCTTTCTCTAAGCAATGAGCCAGCTTTTAGAGCACCCAGTTTTATTATCAGGAGCCTAGGATAATATCAAAAGTGATAGGGTAATCATGAAAAATGCTTCTATTCCCTTTCCCATGCTTACTTTTAGTAAATGTAGGAAAAAGCAGAAAAGAAAAAGTTGGTATTATAATTCACCTGGCCTGTTCCTTCAGAAATAATTTCATATATTTCTGTATATTAAGCCCCATATTTTTCTAGGAGATAATTCTTCTAGACTAGGTTGTTTTAAAAATAATAAATTGATTTATTATTTTTAATAGAATGACTATTTTGTGATATGTGATTGTCAATAGTACTAGGAACTCTGGTTTTGTGATAATAAAGAATATTTTTTGATAGGGACTTAAATTTTATTCTGAAACCACAATTGCACCCTTTGCAATTTCATATTGTAAATTCATTTTAAAGGTTTTCTCAGCTTGGAGTGTAGGTAATGCATTGATTTTGAGGATGCCTAATACACTATCCCAGAAATATATAAAACATTAGTGCAAGTTGCCAAAAAGGATAGAATGATGGTGAAAAGTCCCCAAATAAGCTTTTATTCTCTTGTTGTTTTTCAGTTGCTAAGTTCCATCCGACTCTTTGCGACTCATAGACTGCAGCATGCCACACTTCCTGTCCTTCACCATCTCCCGGAATTTGCTCAAACTCATGTCCATTTAGTTGGTGATGCTATCTGATCATATCATCCTCTGCCACCCCTGTCTCCTCCCACCATCAATCTTTCCCAACATCAGGGTCTTTTCCAGTGAGTCCGGTCTTCACATCAGGTGACCCAAGTATTGGAGTTTCAGCTTCAGCATCAGTCCTTCCAATGAATAATCAGGACTGATTTCCTTTAGGATTGACTGGTTTAATCTCCTTGCTGTTCAAGGGACTCTTAAGAGTCTTATCTAGCACCACAATTTCTTTATGGTCCAACACTCACATTCATACATGACCACTGGAAAAACCATAGCTTTGGCTGTCGATAGGAACCTTTGTCAGCAAAGTGATTTCTCTGCTTTTTAATATGCTAAGTTTGTCATAGCTTTCCTTCTAAGGAGCAAGCATCTTTTAGTTTCATGGCTGCACTTAAGCACCATGGTAACATTTTTCTTTGAATTTAAGAAGACTTACATGAACATATGAAAGATTAACAATAATCCGGAATAAATAAATGCACCAAATCCATTTTACTTACACAGTGTGCTCTATGTTGCTGATTTAGACCCAGAATGGTTTGGGAGCTTTGGGAGGCACAGGGAGTAGCTAAGAAGATACTAAACTGGATATGAGAAACTTGTTTGTTTTGGAGAGGAGGAAATTCCCCTCTCAGATCCCTTTGAATCACTATGGGTGGACTAATAATAAAATGGACCCAAGACAGATGAGTGGGTAGAATAAAAACAAATTTAGTTTGTGAGGGCAGTGGTCTCATAAAAACAGGACCTAAGAAAAGCAAACAGCTTTTCCACTTTTTAGCAAAGAAACAATAAATCTGTGAGAAATTGAAAGGACAAAGAAACTTGGGCTTTGGGTGTTTAGTGAGTAAGGAGCCTGAGCAGAATTTGGGCTTGGGGCAATAAATTAAACGAGCAACAAGATTTGTTTTTGGACTTCCCTGGTGGCTCAGATAATAAAGAATCTTCCTGCAGTGTGGAAGATGTGGGTTTGATCCCTGGGTGGGGAAGATTCCCTGGAGGAGAAAACTGCACCCCACTCCAGCATTTTTGCCTGGAGAGTCCCATGGACAGACAGCCTGGCAGGCTACAGTCCATAAACAGTCCGCGTCACAAAGAGTCAGGGTCGACTGAGTGACTAACACTTTGACTTTCCAAGTTTGTTTCTAGAGGCTTCCCTGGCCCCAGGTTCTCTGTCTCTGGTGAGATGAGTATCTTTCCATCTCCAGATGCAGGGAGGGTACCTTTTCCATGAGAGATTTAGTTCCTGCTTTCAGTGAGACAGACAGGGGTGTCAGTGTATCCCTGACACTGACAATGACCCTCTACTATGTAACTTTAGCTCAAAATAATCAGTACCCCATTGAGGCATATTTTGGGGTGGTCTGCCCTAAGCCCCAGTGTTGGACAGCACCAAACAATTCAAAATTTTCCAAGAAAATATGCAGCGTCTCAGCATTTCTGAGGAATTCCATTTTGGCTTTCTAATCTACCACCATACCTAACTATTGGGATTCTCAAGGAGTGGTTACTTTCTGTAACCTGCCACGCCCAAATTCTAAGAAATTGGAGGAGGATTCTGAATAGTAACAGTTTGTATTTCATTATAGCTATTTTTCTAATGTTAAGATCATTTTTTGTAATGAAAAAATAAGATATATATATGAGAAAAAGTTATTTTATTGGAGTTTAATATAATTTCTTTCAATGTTTTCCATGTCATTTAAACACATAACAAATGTTTGTTTTAAAAATAAATTTTAAAATAGATTTAAAGCAACACCACCTAAACTAGAGCACTTAGAGCATCAAAAAATCAAACTTCTACCAAACAGGCATTTCCCATTTTCGTAAAATTTGACCACTAGCAAATTCCCCTTTGTATCCATTTTTTAGTTCTGAACTTTCCTACCGCCCAAAATCTAACTTTCTTTCATATTAATGTCTTTCTATTATTTAGAGACATTTTTAATTTTCTTCTCCTCATTAAATGTTCCTATCAACTAGTCCTTTTTACATTGAGTTAAAAAAAAAAAAGCCTCAATTGCTTTTCTCTGAATTCATTTTTACTTGTATTATAAAAAATGGTCAGAGGTTTTTCTTTTATCTGTGCATTTGCTTGTGCTTTTTACTCATGGCTGGATGTCTCTCACTGAAAAACTCCTATCTTTAGATACCTAAGTCAAATATTACCTTTACCGAAAATCCTGTCATTTCCCCGGTGATATTTACTTACTAGCTCTGTTTTCCCATTATTCTATTTACATAAGTTTAATGACCTTCATCAAATTATATGTAATTAATTTTGACATATTTTCCTCCTGTTTATGATGAAGTCTCCAGTCCCTTGCAAATATTAGGTACTCAATAGATATTTGTTTATGACTGCCATAATAATAGATGTTTATAAAGCAGACAATTTCTCAGTACATGGATATTAGTAACTATGGATTTAAACAATGATATCACAAAAATTTAAAGCTTATGGTTTCATTTCAAGCGGTACCCATTATAACAAACTATACCTTAGCCGCTTATTTTGTTCATTCTGAGTAACTGTTACCATAATAACTGAGGGCAGTATATTAAATTCTAATGAAAATGAATAAAAACTAGAGCTTTTAGTTTTTAATACTTTATTACACTTTATTTATAAAATAGTCTTTCTGAATAAAGACATTTTTATAAAATCAAGAACCTTTGCTGATTATCAGTTAATTTTTCATCTGGTAGACTCATTCAGTAACTATTATATTAATTTTTATCTCAAAATTGTGGAAAATTTTACCATCAAATGGGAACAGCCATTTAGAAACCTTTTAAGGCTGATTTTTGCATTTTTATGAGATTTTACATGGACAGAAACAAAGGAAAATATATCCATAATAACAACTTGGAAAAAGCTGAAACAATAAGAGCTTTTGAATAAATGGCAAACTCCTCAGAAATAAATTTGTTATGAAGTCTGCTTTTCTATTTCTACTCTCAAATATATGTATCTACATAGACTAAAAACTTGGAGAAGGCAATGGCACCCCACTCCAGTACTCTTGCCTGGAGAATCCCATGGACGGAGGAGCCTGGTGGGCTGCAGTCCATGGGATCGCGAAGAGTCGGACACGACTGAGCGACTTCACTTTCACTTTTCACTTTCACGCATTGGAGAAGGAAATGGCAACCCACTCCAGTGTTCTTGCCTGGAGAGTCCCGGGGACGGGGGAGCCTGGTGGGCTGCCGTCTATGGGGTCGCACAGAGTCGGACACGACTGAAGTGACTTAGCAAGCAGCAGCAGCAGGAGCAGCAGCAGTCTAAAAACTAGGGGCGAAAAATGTACTTGACTGTCATACTCATTCATTGCCATGACATCACCTCTGCTACAAACACTATGGTATTCTTTAGTACTGTTAACTTGTGTTTTGGTTTTTCTTCTTCAGATTCTTATTTTGTTTTAAAATTCAACTTAAATGAAATCAAATGATGAGCTAATAAACCCTATAATTGTTTTTTAACTTATTTTTTGAAATTTTTATTAGATTGCAACATTGTTCACAGAATATTTAAAGAATGTTTGAATAGAAAAAAAAAAGTGTCTACTTTTCAGAAAATAAGCAAAAAATTAGATAATCTTTTAACAACTTTGCAGCATAATTAAATTATAAGGAAACCATCTTCTTTATATTATTAGCACACTAGTCCAGATGTTGCCAGATTCAGTATTACGTATGTTTTCCTGGTTTATATTCTCTCACACTTCAGCTAACAACCAAAGTAATAAAGCCTAGCTCTGTGACAATTATATTAAGGGTTATAGTATTTGATAGCATTCTTTTTTATCAGAAAATACAAAGAAAACAGTCATTAAATATTTGTGCCTAAAATAAGATTGAACTCCTTATTGGAGTTGGTGATGGACAGGGAGGCCTGGCGTGCTGCGATTCATGGGGTCGCAAAGAGTCGGACACGACTGAGCGACTGATCTGATCTGATCTGAATGTTTACAAGTACAAATAATTTTTGTAAAATATAATTAATTTTTGTAAAAATACAGTTTGTTTTACAGAGGAACATTTTTCTGCTGAAGAGGGGCCTCCCAATTTATATATATATTTGGGAAAAATATTCATTTCATAGTCTTTTTCAGGAATTTCACTTATCTAATACCTTTATCTAAATTTCCCTAAAAATTCTTAAACTATTGCACTTGAATTATTTAATTATACTCTCTTAGTACGACTAAGTGACTTCACTTTCACTTTTCACTTTCATGCATTGGAGAAGGAAATGCAACCCACTCCAGTGTTCTTGCCTGGAGAATCCCAGGGACGGGGGACCCTGGTGGGCTGCCGTCTCTGGGGTCGCACAGAGTCGGACGCGACTGAAGCGACTTTGCAGCAGCAGCAGCAGCCATCACATCACAGGTAAGGATTTTGGTATCAATACCTTGTTCTACTCATGCAAATAATCATTTCAGCTTGGAAAATTTTAAAAAATTACAGGTATTTCTTAAAATAATGGTAGTAATTTGTGGAAATAGCTAGCAATTAGAAGATAATATAGCATTGAGTAGAGCTGTCCAATTTCCTTATTATTTCTCTGAAAATAAATGCCTTCTCTTGAATTAAATTTACATCTTGAAATATCTGGACTTGAACTAAACTTTCAAAACATAGAAGAATGTATAGAGAGAGACCAGATTTTCTAGGAGTAATAAAATGCTTATATTCATCCTAAGAAAATTTCTTCTAACTGGCATAACCTCTCTAAACCTATATTAGCTAAACATAAGGTTATATCATTTATTGAATTTAGACTAATATACCACAAAACAATTTATACATTTATTGTATTTTATTATATAGAATGATATAAATAATAAGTAAAAACAAATAAAAGAGCAATCTGTGGAGGGTACCCTAAATTGAATGCCATATTTTTCAGTGCTAAAATACAAAATAAAGAGCATGAATTAATTGTTTAGGTGATATAAATATTCATGTGTCTGTCTGTATTCAGTCATTTATTTTTAGTCGAGGACCAAACATTCAAATGACTAACATATAGTCAATAAAACGTCATAAAAAGAACGAGATTAGATGACGTTTTAAAAATTTGATTGTAAATTTTCTCCTTTTATTGCTGATCTATAATGAGATTTTTTTCATATTTCTTCATCTCTGAAAATATCTTGTCACACACATAGGTCCTAGCAAACATGGAAGACAGTCCATGATTTGAATTGATCATGTTCATTCATTGAAAGTTTTTTTATAGTATCCTATTAATTCCTACTCTTGTTGTTTGCCTTTAAGCATGCCATTGCATTATCAATTAATCAATTCTAACTGAAGATTATGCCAAAGTTTCTAAATTGTAGATAAATTACTTTTAAAACATAGAAAATTTCTTTACACATACATTGCTTCTGAACTGTAGTTTTATCTCAGAAAATGTATCAACAAAAGCTGTGTAGGAAAAGAGATCTCATTTTTTGTTTTAACTTTTATTAGCATAAGAAATGGGGCAAAAAAGGCTGACATAACTTGTGAATGAAAAAATTTTAGTGAAATGGATTTACTGCAATATAATTTTCACACAAATTGTTTTTACCTTGTAAACTTAGATTGAATTAAGAAACATTTATTCAAAAAAATCTAATTTTCAAGGCCATTTAATAATCAGTAATGGTGGATAAAGGTTCTTTTTCAGAAAAATTTCAATCTTGATCCTGAATAATCATAACAGAGCTTTTTTAATGTTCTAGAATATAATCAACAAGTACTAGGCAAGAGAATTCTAACTTCTATTTCTGACAAAATTTACAGAATATCCATGGCCAAATGTTGCAAAGGAAGATTCCACCGATGATACTGGTTCAATAACACATTATAACTTCAAATATTTCCTACAACTTTTTCACATGATGCTGAATGACATAATAAGTAATTATAGTCTTTAAACCCTTTATATTTTCATAAAGCTTGCAAATATTTCCAATAAAAAATTTTACTGCTACACACACACACACACACACATGTTTACAACTATCAACTGTTACACATCTTGGAATATTCTACTTTAGGTTACACTGAAATTGCATTTTCTCAATTTCGTTGAAAATATTTCCTTTTATAGTTGTGCAGATATTCACAGAAGCCGGTTCTTAAGTCACTTCACATGAAAATGAAAGTCACTCAGTTGTGTCTGACTCTTTGTAACCCCATGGACTGTACTGTCTGTGGGATTTTCCAGGCAAGAATACTGGAGTAGGTTGCCATTTCCTTCTCCAGGGAATCTTCCTGACCCAGGGATCAAACCTGGATCTCCCACATAGCAGGCAGATTCTTTACCATCCGAGCCACCAAGTTACTTCATACTCTGCATTGATTCCTCTGATAAATAAGTGAATAGTATTGATAACATCTGTTGATGTGTCAAAAGGCACTACTAGAAATAATGTCTTAAGAAATAAGATTATTGATACTGCTTCCAATGCCCTTAGCTTTTTGAGCAATTGTTTACTGAAAGACTAATATACATAACCAAATTAATTTTCTTTGGACGCTGTTAACAGCTGCTGTAATTAGACATAATTTAATTAACTCACCATAAATATCAATAAATGTGTTTCCCCCACTTAGTTAACAAATGAGCCACTTGCAAACGTACTTCTTTGCTGTTCTTATTTTCACTTTGCATTTTGGGAAAAAAATTATGCTGTGATGAATATTCCTGTTTAAATTTCCCAATTTTTCTCAATACTGCTTTTCTATGAGTTCAGAATATTGTGCTGACTGCTTTAGGCTGGTCATTTCAGAGAATATTGCACTCTTTTTGCGCTACATTAGTGCCATTGCTTATTGATCAAAATAGATTTTTTTTTTATGTATTAAAAATAACAAAAATATTCCAAAACTTAATGTAACTTAAAAGTGTTACAGTGGAAGTCCAATTAAAACTTTTTTTTTTCCTTTTTGGACATGATGGATAAGCTCCGATATTGCAGCGAATAAATAAAACTCCGTGGCATACCAGTGTATGACACTCTAAATACTTTTGGGTTATCAATGCATCATAGTAATTTTGTGGTGCACGAAGCAGGGCTATGAAGCCATGGAAGCACCACACGTAGGATTCAACTGCTCAGTTTTTCATTGAGCTCAATTCAACTGCTCAATCTCATTTACAACTGTGCACAATATATGCACAAACACGTACGGCTGTGGTCCTGCAAAACTGAAATGTGAATTCCATATAATTTTCATCTACCATAAAGTAGGCTTCTGTCGATTTTTTTTCATTCTTTAGAAATGTGTAGCTCTTCTTAGCTTGCAAATAGTATAAGAAAAAACAAATATCAGATAATGGCCAGATACTGACCCATGGGATGTAGGATTTCTACCCCTAGCCTGTACAAATTATCCATGAAAAAAAAAAAAAAAAAATCTCTAGTTCTGCAGCTTACTTTCTCATTCTCCATGGTGTTTTGTGAAGAAACGCTTTAATTGAAAAATGTCAAATTGATCAAGAGTTTCCTGATTATTAGCAATTTTTATAAGTTTTAAAGGAAATACTTTGGTGTCCTGAGACTATGAAAAGAATCTTCTTATTCTTTTTGCTAGATCAATACTCACTGAGAATTTTTATTGTGGATAGGTGTTGGATTTTGTGATATCATGGAAAATATATCACTGTACATATAATTAGAAAAAGTTGAAAAAGTTGAGAAATACTAAATACATGAAGACAAAATCAAGCATGTTATTGGGAGTACAATATGATACTTCCATTTTTAAAAACAATTTAGAGATATATATATATATACATAACATGCACATTTATGTGATATGGAAAGGCAATTCTCCTTATTGGCATTCGTTCTGAGAAAATAAATTAATAACGTGAACAGAAGTATACTTGGAGATGTTCAATATGGTGGTCTTATGCTAGTGGGCCAGAAGAACACAAATAAAATGGCATATAATTTCTAAACCTTAAAAATATCTTTTAAATGTGTGGCATAGAATGATGTCTAAGTACAAGGTGTCTAACTATATGATGCATAATATAGTTCCATTTTCAACTGTATGTTTAAAATATGTTCATTTATCTATGAAGTCATACTAGAAGTATATGTGATTATTTAGTTGCTAAGTTGTGTCTGACTCTGGTAACAACATGGACTGTGACCTGCCAGCTCCTCTGTCCATGGGATTTCCCAGGCAAGAATACTGGAGTCAGTTGCCACTTACTTCTCCAGGGGATCTTCCCAGATCAGGGATCAAACTCGTATTTCCTGCATTGGCAGGCAAATTCTTTACCAGTAAGCCACCAGGGAAGCCTGCCTAGAAGTACGTGTACCAAAATATTATCTGTGGTGATTTTTTTGTCTTGGTGCATTTGGAGGAGAATTTATTTTGTCATTATGTTTTTCTGAAGTGCTGAAAAAAGATTTTTTAAATAGGCAAAGGTTCTCATTCTACTAAAAATAATAGAGATTTTGAAAACTGTTCTATCAATGAGGGAAGAACAGGATGATATTTATGTCAGAGTCTGAACATGAGGATAGAGCATGCTAAAAAATTCACCAAAAGTTCTCTGATATGATTTCCTAAAAACATGTGATGTATACAGTGATCCTCACAGTTTGAACATGGATGCCCATCTGCTCTTCTCAAACAGTGAAATTCAGTTTCCATTGAGTAGTTTCTCAGTAGTTGGAAGCATCGTTCTCTAATTGACTCACGTTAGAAACGAGGCAGTCAATTCTGAAACCTGCCTGTCACCCATCTTCCCATCTAGTCATTAAGTTCTGCAAACTTCTCCCTAGGAATTGCTGAATGAAGTTCATCTTTACCCTTCCTCTAAGCTGCTATAATCATCACTCACCCTGGACTCCACAGTAAGTACTTCAGGGCTTCCCAGGCCCTATCTTAGACCTTTAATTCCACCCTCTACTGAGGGTGTATTCTGGATAAACTCTAAGTGTGATCATCCTGTGCTCTGGCTTATATATTTCTATGAGAAAAGCTATACCCCCATGGCAGAGTATGTGTGGTCTGGTCTGGACCTTGTTCACTTGTCCAAGCACAATTTTGCAGGATGTATGTTCAGGCACCACCCACCTCCTTGAATACAGTTTACATAACTCAAACCTCTTTCTTGGTTCTCTGGCTTTGCTTATGTTACCTAGGAGGCCATGAGTGCCTGACTCTTACACCTTTCCTGTCCTTTGCCAGTCTTCTAGTCATTCTTTAGAATTAAGTCATATATGAGCACCTCCAGGAAAGTTAACATGACTCCTCTGTTGCTTGACAAAGTGCCTTACCCCGTATAACCATATCTGTGTGTATCCGATGCTCTTTCTCCCACATATACTGTGAATACCATGTGGCCAGGTCAGTTTAATGTATGGCTGTATTTGCAGGGCCCATTATACTCTCTTAGGCATAGTAAGTAAAACTGAAAAAAATATTTTACCTGAACATTGTAAAACAGATCTACTTTTAAAATTCATTATAAAACAAATTTCAGTTTTGACTCACATTATAAGACACTTCTTCTCTCTCCAGGGATTTCTCCAGTTCTCAGATCTCCCACTGTAGTTTTTTCCTTATTGAATAAGAGGGAGTGTTTTCCTTTTCTTAGGTCATGGCAGTTAAAGAACTGGAGACCTCAATTCAATCACTAGCTTTTTCTAATGAAAGCTAAGTTTATCAATGCATATCACTCCCACCACTTTTTTTTTTTTAAGATTTTTTTGATGTGGACCCTTTTTTACGTGTTTATTGAATTTGTTACAGTATTGCTTCTGGTTTTTTCTTTCTTTCTTTTTTTTTTTTTTTGAGCCACAAAGCATGTGGGATCTCAGCTCCCTGACCAGTCTTTGAACCCACACCCCCTGTGTTGGAAGGTGAAGTCATAGCCACTGGATCTCCAGGGAAGTCCCAAATGTTACTCCCAACATTTCTATCAAAGTAATTCTAGACATTTTGCAAAATTTTGCAATGCTTTCTCAGCAATATGGTAAAGAATCTGCCTGCCATGCGGGAGACCTGGGTTGGATCCCTGGGTCAGAAAGATACCCAGAGAAGGGAATGGCTACCCACTCCAGTACTCTTGCCTGGAGAATCTCACGGACAGAGGAGCCTGTTGGGTTACAGTCTACTAGATTGCAAAGAGTGGGACACGACTGAGCAACTAATACAAGAACACAATAAATAAGTACCGACAGAAGGCCCAAGTCACAATGCTGCTGCTGCTGCTGAGTCACTTCAGTCGTGTTCGACTCTGTGCGACCCCATAGACGGCAGCCCACCAGGATGCCCCGTTCCTGGGATTCTCCAGGCAAGAACACTGGAGTGGGTTGCCATTTCCTTCTCCAATGCATGAAAGTGAAAAGTGAAAGTGAAGTTGCTCAGTCGTGTCCGACCCTCAGCAACCCCATGGACTGCAGCCCACCAGGCTCCTCCATCCATGGGATTTTCCAGGCAAGAGTACTGGAGTGGAGTGCCATTGCCTTCTCCAAGTCACAATACTTCCTGTTTAAAAAAAAAAAAAAGGACTTCCCATTTGATATTAGTTACTTGATCAATTCAATTTAAAAATTATTTGACATTGAAAATGAATGTGAAAGTCGCTCAGTCGTGTCCAGCTCTTTGTGACCCCATGGACTATACAGACTATGGAATTGTCCATTCCAGAATACTGGAGTAGGTAGTATTCCCTTCTCCAGGGGATCTTTCCAACCCAGGGATTGAATCCAGATCTCCTGCATTGCAGGTGGATTCTTTACCAGGTAAGCCACATATTTGACATTGATTCCTACTTATCTATATATTCCAAAGAGAAGGTTGACAATAGCCTAAAACCAAAATTATACTGTGGTAATTTGTTGGGTCCAGAAAAGCAACTAGAAGATATCTAACTAAATGCTTTAAATACAAACTTCCCTTATAAGAGTGTTAACATAGCATTTCCAAAAAATATCATGTTTACTTTGTTATTATTTGAGCACTTTTGGTTTTCTCCTTCAATTCACTTCAGTTCAGTTCAGTCGCTCAGTCTATCTGACTCTTTGCAACCCCATTGACTGCCTCATGCCAGGCTTCCCTGTCCATCACCAACTTCTGGAGCTTGCTCAAATTGGTGTTCATCAAATTGGTGATGCCACCCAACCATCTTGTCCTCTGTCGTCCCCTTCTCCTTCAGCCTTCAATCTTTCCCAGCATCAGGGTCTTTTCCAATGAGTCACTTTGCATCAGGTGGCCAAATTACTGGAGCTTCAGCTTCAGCAGCAGTCCTTCCAATGAATATTCAGGACTGATTTCCTTTAGGAAGAACTGGTTTGATCTCTTTGCTGTCCAAGGGACTCTCAAGAGTCTTCTCCAACACTACAGTTCAAAAGCATCAATTCTCCTTCAACTATTTACTATTTATTATCACCAACATCAATAACAAAAGCTTATGCTCGTCAAGCATTTGCTCAATTAATGTACTCAGCATGTATCAACCCATTGAATCATCATTAAAATCAAAGAAAATAAATGCTGTTATTAATGTGACTTTAAAAAAAATAAGGCTTATGCAGATCATTTTGAAAGATTTCAATAGCTTTTAGTAAAGCTTAACTGTTTTCTTCCACACATAAAGGTGATGTCTTCTGGAAACATACAGACTGTGGCAACCTCTCTAATGTGTTTATTATTAATACTTCATGCTCAAGACCTAGCAGAATACTAGGCATGTGGTCATTGCTAAATAAAAGTTTGTTCAGTGTGTCTATACATATGATATTCTTTTTGAATAAGCCTTAGGAGTTAGTTTAGGAGTTAGTTTAATACAATGAATATGTTTGGAGTTAGGGTTAGGACAGAAAAATAACGCACTTTTTGAAAAGTTTAAAAGGACTCTGGAAAACACCATGGATGGATCAAGTCTTTTGCAGTGTTAAACACACGGTAAGAAATTCCATTAAGTTCAACAAACATTTAGCAAATCACTGTTACGCATAACAGATGCCTATTATGTAAATACCTGGCATTGTGCTAGGTATTTTGGATTAGGAGAAAGAAATGTCCACCCAGGGTTCCTTTCTACTAGGAGAAACAAACGTGCAGATTCAAGAGTATGCGGCAAGCTCTGCTGCTGCTGTTAAGTCGCTTCAGTTGTGTCCGACTCTGTGTGACCCCAAAGATGGCAGCCCACCATCTTCCCCTGTCCCTGGGATTCTCCAGACAAGGACACTGGAGTGGGTTGCCATTTCCTTCTCCAATGAATGAAAGTGAAAAGTGAAAGTGAAGTCGCTCAGTCATGTCCGTCCGACTCCTAGCGACCCCATGGACTGCAGCCTACCAGGCTCCTCCGTCCAAGGGATTTTCCAGGCAAGAGTAGTGGAGCGGGTTGCCATTGCCTTCTCCAAAGCTCTGCTTTAATAGTGACTTTCAAATTGCTATATAAATTAAAAATAATGTGCCAATCCATTTGGTCACAATAGGTAAAATGAGGTACACAGCTAACAGAACAGAAGGACCATGAAGTAGAAGGTCATCAAATAGACAAGAGGATTTGGAATAATATTCTGCTTAAAAGGGACAGCATGAATTAGTTTCCAAAAGTTTTAAAAGTGCATGGTTTAGCTGTGGAACAGAGAAGAGTGTGGCAGGAGCAGGGAGTAAATAATCTGATTTTGCATTGACAGTGACACCCTGTGAGCACACTGGAGGTAGCTCAAGAAGTAAACTGTAGGATTTGTGTGTTAAAAGTCACCCATTGGTGATGTGGAAGTCCTACGGGAAAAGGGAAGCTGGAGAAAAAAAGACCACTTGTAATCAATAGAGGCTTCCCAGGTGGCTCGGAGGTAAAGACCCTGCCTGCCAATGCAGGAGACATAGGTTCAGTCTCTGGGTTGGGAAGATCCCCTTGAGAAGGAAATGGCAGCCCACTCCAGTATTCTTACCTGGAGAATCCAATGGACAGAGGAGCCTGGTGGGCTACAGTCTATGGAGTTTCAAAAAATCAACATGACTGAGCAACTGAGAACACACACACATAATCAGCAATAGTGTGATAAGATCTGAGACAGCTTGAATAGGTAAACAAGTTCAACAAATTTGTAGTTAGACTACGAAAAAGAGAGAGAAGGCTAAAATAAAATTAGAAATAATAAAGGAAACATTGCAAGTGGTGCCCAGAAACACAAAGGATTATAAGAGAATACTATTATACTCCAACAAAGTGATTGACCTAGAAGACATGTGCATTCATTTATAAATTATTTATGACTGCTTACCCATTACGGTGACAGAGTCTAGTTGCAACAGACACCATATGGCCCCAAATGCTTAGAATATTTAGTATCTGCCCTTTAAAGAAAAAAAATGTTGCCAATGTTTTTTGGTTGCTATTTATCATAACTGAAGGACAAATGCTGTAGTTCAATAAAGGCTTCCTTCAGTCTTTATTTGTTCTTCAGAGGTTATTTTCTAGGACCTTCTAAATTTTTTTCCAATGTACAGGAGAATTGTTGTTCCAAACCCTAAAATTGTCAGTTGTGAGGAATTCTTATGGAGCTCAAATTTTTGCCCTATTTACAAACTATAAGGTTAGTCTGTCACAGTTTCATAGATGCTGGCAGAAATCATGAGATCCTTGGGTCCGAGGACTTCATTTCATGGCACTGGTTGTTTATGCTGGCTCTTTCTGCCCCTCAAGCCCCATGAGGCATGGTGATTACCTAGGGGGATACTGTGAGGGTTGGTACCCAAAGAACACCCAAACTACGGGATCATTTTCAATATGCTGCACCAAACTTAGCCAGACCCTCACCAAGATGGCAGACTGTCTTTACTAGGCTTAAAAGTGCAGTGACACCCTCTGCTCTGGAGGGAGACACTATTTCTTTCCAGGCTGGTGACTATATAAACATTATGGAAAGACATTCTGAAAGATAGTCTAATTGCCTCTGCTCTTAAGGCAGAAACATGAGACCGATCTATGGAGAACTGTCTCCTGACATTTACCAAATAAAACATACTTTAATCTGCATCCCTAAACAAACTTTTTAGTATGCAAATAACCACCTTTTATACTTTTCTCACCAAGTTTTATATTTCCTCTGTGCTGGCGAGTGGGCTTATTGTGTGCTTATACAACTTCACACAAGCACTAATGCGTTTGACTAAAGTATTTTTCTTTGATAGTACTTTGAGGCAAGAATTCCCAAGAGTGCAAATATAGATATGTAAACATATCACAAAAGAAAAACCTATTGAAATAAAAGATGCATTCTTATTTTATTGAAACAGTTTAAGAAAATTCAGCTGTGAGAAGTGCTTCACTAGCTAAAATATGTTGCCATCAGTTAAATGACAAATTTTTCCAGACCAAACCACCTAGACTGGCATCACAGTTGCCCTGGTAAGGCACCTTGGCTAACTCCCAACACAACCTACTTATTATTGCAGCTATTTGCTTTTATATGCACTTTTCTCAGCCATAGATGCTCAAGAAACTACAAGCTATGACATCATGCCATTCTTCCTGATAAAAACATTGCTTTGAAACATAGATTTTGACATCTCTAATAATCTTTTATGTTGCTTACAAGGCCTTAATAACAAGTTATGACAGTCAAGACACTTAATGCCCATTCAGGGGAGATTTCCGTTTTAGTTGCCATAGCAAATAGAGGCTTTGATATTCATGGCTATGCTGTGAATTTGTCATGCTTTTGATTCTTTTTTATTTTAGGCAATGCTTGTTATGTTTCAGGCATTCTACAGATGATACAAAATTATCTCTAACTGTGTGTAGGAGACAATAAAAATGAAAGCATAATAAAATGTCAAATGCGTTCATCTGACTGTAATAATTAATTGTACTCTGCCTACACCAGCAAATATCAAAGTAAAAGAATTTGTTTCAGTTGAGAAAAACAAATTAATTTATGGGAAAAGCTTATTTGGAGTGATATATGAGAGTAATGTAAGAAAGAAGATTCCTATAAATTTTGTTTCATCCTCTATCCCAATGATGAGAAAAATGCCTGTCATTTAGTAGACAATCAGTAAATATATTTTAAATTATTATATTATATTATATTATAAATACAAAGAGGGGTGCTAGCTAAGGTCCAGGACCCAGACTTAAATAACAAAATGATTTTTATTTTTTATGTCTGACTACTTTCCCAGTAAGGCAATTAGGTGCTTTGTTACATGAAATAAAGAAAATGTATACAAATATATTTATTCGCAATGGTGGATATATAGCTCACACTTGTTTACTGTTAATAGATAACAAAATTGATTTTCTTTAATTAGAGGGTATATATTAATAATATTCATATATATTCATAAATTCACAGTGAAAAGTATAATCTATACTCTTCAATTTGTGCTAAGTCAAATTTTATCTACATTTCTTAAATTTATTTTGGTCTTTTAATGATTTTGGTATGCTCTCAGCTCTCATTGATGCATTAATAATTATTTAAATTGGTTCTCTATTACTTTTAATTTAACGTAAATGTATTGAAAGGAGTGCGTCAAGGCTGTATTTTGTCACCCTGCTTATTTAACTTATATGCAGAGTACATCATGAGAAACGCTGGACTGGAAGAAACACAAGCTGGAATCAAGACTGCCAGGAGAAATATCAATAACCTCAGATATGCAGATGACACCACCCTTATGGCAGAAAGTGAAGAGGAACTCAAAAGCCTCTTGATGAAAGTGAAAGTGGAGAGTGAAAAAGTTGGCTTAAAGCTCAACATTCAGAAAATGATCATGGCATCTGGTCCCATCACTTCATGGGAAATAGATGGGGAAACAGTGAAAACAGTGTCAGACTTTATTTTTTTGGGCTCCAAAATCACTGCAGATGGTGACTGCAGCCATGAAATTAAAAGACGCTTACTCTTTGGAAGGAAACTTATGACCAACCTAGACAGCATATTCAAAAGCAGAGACATTACTTTGCCAACAAAGGTTCGTCTAGTCAAGGCTTTGGTTTTTCCTGTGGTCATGTATGGATGTGAGAGTTGGACTGTGAAGAAGGCTGAGTGCCAAAGAATTGATGCTTTTGAACTGTGGTGTTGGAGAAGACTCTTGAGAGTCCCTTGGACTGCAAGGAGATCCAAGCAGTCCATTCTGAAGGAGATCAGCCCTGGGATTTCTTTGGAAGGAATGATGCTAAAGCTGAAACTCCAGTACTTTGGCCACCTCTTGTGAAGAGTTGACTCGTTGGAAAAGACTCTGTTGCTGGGGGGAATTGGGAGCAGGAGGAGAAGGGGATGACAGAGGATGAGATGGCTGGATGGCATCACTGACTCGATGGATGTGAGTCTCAGTGAACTCTGGGGAATTGGTGATCTACAGGGAGGCCTGGCATGCTGCGATTCATGGGGTCGCAAAGAGTCGGACACGACTGAGCAACTGAACTGAACTGAAATGTATTGATTCTCATTTTCCCTTAGTAATTTTTTTTTTTTTAATTTTATTTTATTTTTAAACTTTACATAACTGTATTAGATTTGCCAAATATCAAAATGAATCCGCCACAGGTTTACATGTGTTCCCCATCCTGAACCCTCCTCCCTCCTTCCTCCCCATTCCATCCCTCTGGGTCGTCCCAGTGCACCAGCCCCAAGCATCCAGTATCGTGCATCGAACCTGGACTGGCAACTCGTTTCATACATGATATTTTACATGTTTCAATGCCATTCTCCCAAATCTTCCCACCCTCTCCCTCTCCCACAGAGTCCATAAGACTGTTCTATACATCAGTGTCTCTTTTGCTGTCTCGTACACAGGGTTATTGTTACCATCTTTCTAAATTCCATATATATGCGTTAGTATACTGTATTGGTGTTTTTCTTTCTGGCTTACTTCACTCTGTATAATAGGCTCCAGTTTCATCCACCTCATTAGAACTGCTTCAAATGTATTCTTTTTAATGGCTGAATAATACTCCATTGTGTATATGTACCACAGCTTTCTTATCCATTCATCTGCTGATGGGCATCTAGGTTGCTTCCATGTCCTGGCTATTATAAACAGTGCTGCGATGAACATTGGGGTACTCGTGTCTCTTTCCCTTCTGGTTTTCTCAGTGTGTATGCCCAGCAGTGGGATTGCTGGATCATAAGGCATGTCTATTTCCAGTTTTTTAAGGAATCTCCACACTGTTCTCCATAGTGGCTGTACTAGTTTGCATTCCCACCAACAGTGTAAGAGGGTTCCCTTTTCTCCACACCCTCTCCAGCATTTATTACTTGTAGACTTTTGGATTGCAGCCATTCTGACTGGCGTGAAATGGTACCTCATAGTGGTTTTGATTTGCATTTCTCTGATAATGAGTGATGCTGAGCATCAACACACAGAAATCCCTTGCATTCCTATACACTAATAATGAGAAAACAGAAAGAGAAATTAAGGAAACAATTCCATTCACCATTGCAACGGAAAGAATAAAATACTTAGGAATATATCTACCTAAAGAAACTAAAGACCTATATATAGAAAACTATAAAACACTGGTGAAAGAAATCAAAGAGGACACTAACAGATGGAGAAATATACCATGTTCATGGATTGGAAGAATCAATGTAGTGAAAATGAGTATACTACCCAAAGCAATCTATAGATTCAATGCAATCCCTATCAAGCTACCAACAGCATTCTTCACAGAGCTAGAACAAATAATTTCACAATTTGTATGGAAAAACAAAAAACCTCGAATAGCCAAAGCGATCTTGAGAAAGAAGAATGGAACGGGAGGAATCAACCTACCTGACTTCAGGCTCTACTACAAAGCCACAGTTATCAAGACAGTATGGTACTGGCACAAAGACAGAAATATAGATCAATGGAACAAAATAGAAAGCCCAGAGATAAATCCACACACATATGGACACCTTATCTTCGACAAAGGAGGCAAGAATATACAATGGATTAAAGACAATCTTTTTAACAAGTGGTGCTGGGAACTCTGGTCAACCACTTGTAAAAGAATGAAACTAGAACACTTTCTAACACCATACACAAAAAATAAACTCATTTTCCCTTAGTAATTTTTATGCTTTTCTACTAAAAGTTATTTTGCACCATAATTTAGTTTCTGCTAGTAATTTACCCTGGATATTTTAAAGTGAATGATACAACTGTACTTACGTGATAAATGTTAGTGTAAAACTAATGTCTCAGAGGACTTCCCAGGTTGTATCTCTCAGTTGGGAAGGTCCCTGGAGGAGGGCATGGCAATCCACTAAAGTATTCTTGCTTGGAGAATCCCATAGACAGAGGAGCCCAGTGGGCTACAGTCCGTAGGGTCACAAAGAGTTGGACATGACTGAAGCTCAATGTGTTATTAAAAAAAACAAAAAACAAAAAACTTAAAGAGGGAAAGAACTGGGATTTCTATATATTTTATTTTCATTTTTAATATATAAATTTAAAATAGTTTAAAGTTTAGCATATCTAAATCAAAATGTTATATCTTTTAAAATTTGACTATTTTATCAATTTTTAAAAACTGCTATTATAAATAACATTGCAACAGGCATCTTCAAAAAACAGACATTTCATTTCTCCATTTATTTTTTCACTGTTTTTTGTAATGAACACTCATATATCCCTGCCTCTTTTATTTTGTTAGTCACTCATTGCAATGCTTATTTTTATCTAGGAATCATATCCTTCTTATCTAGACATTTTCTTGTATTATTTTTCTGATGATTTTCTTCTCTTTTTTACTTTCTGGAAATCCTATAGCCAAGATATTAAATATTCTAGACTAATTATTTAACTTTGGTCTTACTTTCCATTTTGACTTATCTAGTTTCCAGCTTTCCAACTAACCTTAAGTAACCACATCTTCAACTTTCCCTTTATAGCACTTTTGGGTTTTGACTATTTCTTTCACATAATATCTTGCTTTTATTTAATGAATTCCCTGTCTTGTCTTGTTTTTCAAAAAAAACAAAAAACAAAAAAGAAAATTGTTGCTTGCTTATTTTTCTTTTAGTAATTGTCTTTGGTTCCCTTTATATTCTCAACAATTCTTTTTTTCCTGTTTATTTTGACTTTTGTTTTTTGTTAGTGATGTTTTAGATAAATTTTTGTTTCTGTTAATAGATAAGAGAATACTACAACATAGACCAGATGCTTCTTATGAATACCTGGCATCTAGTGATCTTCACTGATATTAATCTAGATGCTTATTTAGAGGATTGTACAATGTCATTGTCAGTTGGTCTTTTCTTCTGAGTCATACATTTGCCAAGAAGAAATCCTCAGATACCCTTGATTAGTGATTGTAAGCCAACTATTAGGGCCCTTGTTATTATGCTGAAGAAAATTGGGGGCTCTCACCATCAGAACACATGGTTTGGGTTAATCCTTGCCTTTTCTGTGCAGGAAATCTCTCAGGCCATTGCTTGGAGTATTTAGAGCTTACATCCTAGCAGTTTGCGCATGTGTGTGTGCTCAGTTGTGTCTGATTCTTTGCAACCCCATTGGCTGTAGCCCTCCAGGCTCCTCTGTCCATGGGATTTCCAGGCAAGAATACTGGAGTGGTTTGCCATTTCCTCCTCCAAGGGATGGATATTCCTGAGCCAGGGATAGAACACACATCTTCTGAGTCTCCTGCATTGACTGGCAGATTATTTGCCACTGAGCCACCTGGGAGTTTGTTTAGGCGTTAATTTATTCCAGTATTGTCACATGATGAGGACTATGAGTTTATGCCTGAGTAGAATATGGTAAAGCAACCATATGTGTGTCATTTTCTTTATCACTTTTCCCTCTTTTATCCTTGTTTTCATAGGGCTTCAGAAAGATGTCCAGATATGTACACGAATTCATTTCACTAAGTTTAACCAGATAAATTTATTTTGATATATGAATATATTTGAATTGCCCCAACATAGCAAGAAACAAGAGAATGTTGCAGGTTCTGAATGATAAGGGAAGGCAGTGTTTCAAAAACCTTGACAATCTTGGGTTTTAGGGCTCAACACAAGTTTCCAATCTTTCTTCTGTGCTTAATTTTTAACCCATAAGCAATCTGAAGGAAACCTTATAAGGAATGTTCTAAACTTTTACATAGAATAATTTGAATAATGTAATAGAAATACATATTTTATGACAGTATCAGATGAGATTTTGAGAGAAATTATTTTTTAAAAGCAGAGTGTCATTTTTAGTATGTGTTACAAATGTTGAAAGTAAGACTGTGTTAGATAACTCCCACACAATTATGCAACATTCGTCACAACTATTTGTGTTTCTCAAAATACTAATAAAGAGCAAAACCAGATGAATATAACCAGGGAGAAGCTATGCCCAAGGGTATGAAAAATCAGTACAAAGACAGAGAGAGGCCATCTAGTCTGATGAATATTATATCGAACTAGCAAAGCTACTCCTTAGCAATGGGAAAAAAAAAATAGTCACTGCTCAAACAAGCACTAGTAAGTGCCTTGAAAAATGAGAACTATGGCTTCAGTTAAACACTTTAACAATATTTTAGATGTTAGATATGTCTTCAAATTATTTTCCAAACTGATAAGTTCGGGTAGATTGCATATTCAGGCCAAATAAAGTTGAAGTTATAGATCTGTGGACAAAAATTTGATGGAAATGAAAAAAATTTCCTAAGTTTTTGTAAAACGTACTTGCATCTTTGGGACATAAAACTTGACAGTCCCATTTACATGGTAGAGAAGCCACGTAATTATCAGGCTAAGAGGTAATGAAGCGAGGATTTTATTTGAAGAGAAGCAGCCCATAGAATGACTACATTTATGACTAAATTCCTGATCTAACAAATTGAAGATATGTCCCAAGAACAAAGATAAAACATTATGTATTTAAGAAGCACTTCATGACCACAAGTCCGCTATTTACTACATTGCTGTTATCAATTATGGATGGCTTAAAAATCGCTGTTTGTTACAATTTATGTATAAAAAACAAGTTGCTTTTAATGATGCAATGCCATATTGCAAATAGGCCACATCAGATGGCACGGGCTTTCTGTGTTGAAATTAAAAGACGCGTGGTCCTTGGATGAAAAGCTATGGCAAATCTAGACAGCATTTAGAAAGAAGAGCCATCACTTTGCGACAAAGGTCCATATAACCAAAGCTACATTTCTTCCAGTAGTCATGTATGGATGTGAGAGTTGGAGTATACAAAAAAGCTGAGCACTGAAACATTGATGCTTTTGAACTGTGGTGTTGGAGAAGACTCTTGAGAGTACCTTGGACAGCAAGGAGATCCAACCAGTCTCTCTTAAAAGAGATCAGTCCTGGGTGTTCATTGGAAGGACTGATAGTGAAGCTGAAACTCCAATACTTTGGCCACCTGATGCAAAGAGCTGACTCATTTGAAAAGACCCTGATGCTGGGAAGGATTGAGGGCAGGAGGAGAAAGGGACAACAGAGGATGAGATGGTTGGATGGCATCACCAACTCAATAGACATGAGTTTGGGTAAACTCTGAGAGTTGGTGATGGACAGGGAGGTCTGACCCGCTGCAGTCCATGGGGTCACAAAGAGTTGGATACAACTGAATGGCTGAACTGAACTGATTATTCCCAGTCTTTTCCCAAGAGAGAATTTAGTAACTGCTTTAAGATATAGATGGGCTTCCTGTGTGGCTCAGCAGTTAAAAAAAAACTACCTGCCAATGGAGGAGATGGGGGGTTGATGTCTGGGTCAGGAAGACCCCCTGGAGTAGGAAATGGCAACCCACTGCAGTATTCTTGCCTGGAGAATACCATGGACAGAGGAACCTGGCAGCCTACAATCCATGAGATCACAAAGAGTCAAAGACAACAACTAAACAACAAAAATAAAAGTATATTTAGGGACTAAGAACCATCAAGGCTGGGGACCAGATAAAACTGTTGCAAGGACTAAACGGATCTACATATTTTAACAGTCCCTTTTTGTTGTTCATTCTCTCAGTCGTGTCTGGCATTTTGAGACCTCATGGACTGCAGCATGCCAGGCTTCCCTGTCCATCACCATCTCTTGCTCAAACTCGTGTCCATTGATTTGTCATGCTATCCAACCATCCAATCCTCTGTCACCCTCTTCTCTTTTTGCCTTCAATCTTTCACCACACCAGGGTCTTTTCCAGTGAATGGGATATTTGCATCAGATGGCCAAACTATGGAGCTTCAGCTTCAGCATCAGTCCTTCCAATGAATATTCAGGGTTTGATCTCCCTCCTGTCCAAGGGACTCTCATGAGTTTTCTCCAGCAACAAACTTAGACAGCATTAATTCTTCAGTGCTCAGCATTTTTTTATAGTCCAACTCTCACATCCATACATGACTACTGGAAATATCATAGCCTTGACTATATGGACCTTTGTCAGCAAAGTGAGGGAGAAGGCAATGGCACCCCACTCCAGTACTCCTGCCTGGAAAATCCCATGGATGGAGGAGCCTGGTAGGCTGCAGTCCATGGGGTCACTAAGAGTTGGACACGACTGAGCGACTTCACTTTCACTTTCCACTTTCATGCATTGGAGAAGGAAATGGCAACCCATTCCAGTGTTCTTGCCTGGAGAATCCCATGGATGGAGAAGCCTGGTAGGTGTCCATCTATGGGGTCGCACAGAGTCGGACACGACTGAAGCGACTTAGTAGTAGTAGTAGTAAGCAAAGTGATGTCTCGGCTTTCTAATATGCTGCCTAGATTTGTCATAGCTTTTCATCCAAGGACCACACATCTTTTAATTTCCTAGAGTTTATGAATGATTTAATTTTCTAGAATTCATAAACAACTCCCTGGAGTTTATTAACAGTTTTCAGCGACGATCTGGAAAGTGTGGGAATGGGATTCCTACACATAAGAAATGTGGCTATTGGAGAAATGATTTAGAAAAGTAAAAAGTGTAGGATTATATTTGCACCCTGTGTTTGTAGATTATTTTATACTATCAATACATCAGTTCAGTTCAATCAGTCCTGTCTGACTCTTTGTGACCCCTTGGACTGCAGAACACCAGGCTTCCCTGTCCATCACCAACTCCCAGAGCTTACTCAAACTCATGTTCATTGAGTCAGTGATTACATCCAGTCATCTCATCCTCTGTCATAACCTTCTCCTCCCGCCTTCAATCTTTCCCAGAATCAGGGTCTTTTCTAGTGAATCAGTTCTTCGCATCAGGTAGCCAAAGTATTGGAGTTTGGGCTTCAGCATCAGTCCTTACAATGAATATTCAAGACTGATTTCCTTTAGGATAGACTGGTTGGATCTCCTTGCTGTCCAAGGGACTCTCAAGGGTCTTCTCCAATACCACAGTTCAAAAACATCAATTCTCCAGTGCTCAGCTTTTTTTAATAGTCCAACTCTCACATCCATCCATGACTACTGGAAAAACCATAGTTTTGACTAGATGGACCTTTGTTGGCAAAGTAATGTCTCTGCTTTTTAATATGCTGTCTAGGTTGATCATGGAGAAGGCAATGGCAACCCACTCCAGTACTCTTGCCTGGAAAATCCCATGGATGGAGGAGCCTGGTAGGCTTCAGTCCATGGGGTCGCTAAAAGTTGGACACGACTGAGCGACTTCACTTTCACTTTTCAGTTTCATGCATTGGAGAAGGAAATGGCAACCCACTCCAGTGTTTTTGCCTGGAGAATCCCAGGGATGGCGGGGCCTGGTGGGCTGCCATCTATGGGGTCGCACAGAGTCGGACACGACTGAAGCGACTTAGCAGCAGCAGCAGCAGGTTGATCATAGCTTTTCTTCCAAGGAGCAAGTGTCTTTTAATTTCATGGCTGTGGTCACCATCTGCAGTGATTTTGGAGCCCCCCAAAATAAGGTCTCTCACTGTTTCCATTGTTTCCCCATCTCTTTGCTATGAATTGATGGGATTGGATGCCATGATCCTAGTTTTCTGAATGTTGAGTTTTAAGCCATCTTTTTCCCTCTCCTCTTTCACTTTCATGAAAAGGCTCTTTAGTTCTTTTCCACTTTCTGCCATAAGGGTGAAGTCATACATGCTGCTAAGTTGCTTCAGTCATGCCCAACTCTTTGTGACCCTATGGACTGCTGCCTGCCAGTCTTCTGTGTCCATGGGATTCCCCAGGCACGAATACTGGAGTGGGTTGCCATGTCCTCCTCCAGGGGATTGTCCTGACTCAGGGATCACACCTGTGTCTCAGTCTCCTGCATTGGCAGGCTGGTTCTGCAGCACTTGGGAAGCCCATACTATCAGTACTTCTATTCAGTGAAGGTCTGGATTTACTAGAAAGACCCATATAAGAATAGAAAATTATTTATAGTAAAGAGATTACTTTCAGGATGCCCCTGAAGTACATAATGAAAATATGATAGATATATATATTTTTCCTATAGAAGCACATGCTAATGCTTACATTTTTTTCAAGCAAATAAAACCAAAATTATCTAGAAAATATTACTGGATGATAATAATAATAAATATTCTCTTATTATCAGGCATGATGCAATGCCTTCAGAATGTCATTTCATTCACAACATCCCAGTGGAGAATGTACTATAATGATGCCTAATTTCCAAATTGGGGAAAAAGCCTTAAATACTCTTATGATTTGTTTGGGAACCTATGAAGTGTCAGATCGTTGATCTAAACTTAAGTCGACTCATTCCAAAACAAATGACTTTGAATATATTTCAAAGATGTAGGAGTTGGCAAACGTCTAATACTAAAGGAACAGATAGTAAATCTCTTAGGATTTTCTGGCCATATGGTCTATGTCACAATTACTCTACAGTCTCAGTGAAAAAGCAGCCATACACAGTACACAAAGGGCTGATCTTATGCCTTCAATATCCTAAATGCAAACTATTACTTTGGGGGAAGGAGCAGACTTGACCTCATAGCCATTGTTTGCCAACTTTGGCTATATAGTATTATTCATTCTTGGTTCTAATTTATATCTTGACATAATGAAATATTTTTATACTGTCTCTACCTTGAAAGGCAAAATTGAATATGATCTGGTGACATCAAAACATGTAGAAAAGCAAACATTAATTTGAAACAAATAGAACTGACTTTATAATTTAAAAGAAATAAACACAAAAACTTGGATTCAATCCTAGCTCTGTAGCTCCTTTCATGTTAGTTCAGCTCTCCAAGCCTGAACTTCCCTATATATTGGAGGTTACTTGCCTACATTGGAGGATTATTGTAAATATTAAATAATTCTGTAAAATTCATTGTTTGTATTAATCATTCAATAAATATAATACATAGACCTACATAATGGGTTAACAGAATGTGTTTTCTATTTGTTTCAAATATGTGTACAAATTATCAATATATATATTAATTTTTCATAAAAAAATACTTTCTGTATTTCAGTAATGCTAAAATTTATTTCCCCACCTAGGAAAAAACAACAAAAGAATGTATTTCAGATGTTACACGTCAGTTATTTGTAAAGAAATGTCTGTGATCAATAGTGGAATTGTCAATGTATATACAGAATGCAAATTTTTGATTCATATAAATTATCAGAATTCAGGAATCAAATAATAAAGTTTCATAATTGAATTATTTTCATCACATATTAATAATAATACTCTTTACATAAGAATGTGTCATTTATACTGTAGATGCAGTAAGAATACACTATAGATCACTTAGAACATTTCAAAAACAGTATAAAGGAAAATAATTCTGTAAAGGGCTATATCAATAAGTAATATTCATTTAATTTTTAAGTGTATTTTCTAAAATTCTATATATGTATGTGTATTTGCATGTATATTAAGCATGTGTGTGTAGGGAATATATGAATCCATGTGTATTTGTATATTACCAAGCATAGAATTATAGGTCACATTTTTTGAATATTTTATATATTTTAGTACAAATTGCCAAAAGTTACAATATTTTTCTCTTAACATCTAGTTAATAAGATATTTCAACATCTAAGTAACATATAAACTAAAGGAAAGATGAAAGATGATAGATAAAATCTCCCTCAAAGGATCAAGGCTGCAGAATAATTAAACCCAGAGATAAGTAAGAACGAGTTTTAAAAATAAGTGAAAAAAAGCGCCAGCTGTATATGTTAAAGGTTTTCACCCTGGGTGCCCTGAAAAGAACATGTACATCTCTGACAGGAAATGGAAAGGCACTGGGTTTCGCTGGCTTCAGTTATGTTTTGACTCAGTTGGAAATGAGATTAATGACTTTGTGAAATCAAAGCCTGCAAGAGACTCCAGCTGTGGACTGACTCAGCTGATTAACCAGCACAGCCTAAGAAGTGGCATGTAGTTGAATTATGATTGCTTGCCTTCACAGTCATGAAAAATAGCAAGGAATGTTCAAACCCATACACTGATGAAGGGATTAGAGATTCATTTGAATTCCCATATGAATCAAGCTTAGAAAATATTAAACATTCATTGTAAGACTGTATGTGTGTGAGCACCTGTGTATGCACACCTGTCTGTGTGTTTGAGAGGTCTTCTGTATGTTTAAGTGTTGGAATGAGGCTTGTGTACATAATCAAAACTGTTTTTTTACCTTAAAACAGGTTTCCCTCAACAGACATACACTTTTCCCTATTCTGTGACTGAATGTTAAAACGCACAGAGAAAAAAATTGCCAAAAAATCTGTCACTCAGGGAGCATACATTGGAGCTTAGTCTTTCAAAATCATATCACTTCTAATATAGCTAAATTGGAACTACAGAAAAATAAGATTACCGGAATTTTTCATTCAGTGACTACACTACGCATTACTTGACATTCTGTATGATCTTTAATAGCTATTTCTCTTTGTAATTTATTTTTAACTGGAGGATAACTGATTTATGATATTGTGTTGGTTTCTGCCATATCTATTCTTTTCTGCAAAGAACAGCATTGGAAGTGTAACTAATCTTCACTAGGACAGTTGGGAGAGAAAGAGTGACCTAGTTGACTTCTCTTATTTGCATTCTTGTCAACAGGCCTTTGGGGAAAAACACAAGCTATTTGCTACTCGAATGATAATGGAGACTCCTTATCAGTGAAATGCTTTAGTGTGGGTATGGATTTTTGCAGACATAGCCAGGTGAAGAGTGTTCAGTAATCATGGTAATTAATGACATATAAAATGGAGATGTTCTATAAAATGACTAGTTCTTTGTGATATATCTGCATGCACTGCTCTAAACAAACCCAGGTGTTTAGTCCTAAATTGAGAGAAGATAGATTGAGGAGAGATGTATTGATGATGTGAGACACTCCAAGAGAAAACTGCTTTGCTCTGCCATACAATTGCCTGTATCCTTTAAATCACTAATAAAATCTATTACTATTAATAGATACAATTTCCAGGTAGTTTGAGTTCTGGTTGATATTTGAACATTGATTGTTACCATAAATTAACATTATGAGCATGATTCTTTTTTTTTTCCAACTCATGAGTTCTGTTTATTAGAGATAATAACTTTTCTCTGTCACTTTTTGACAAACAAAGATGGAAAAATGTGATGAGGAACTGATAAGCAGGATCATATCTTTACCCATCCTTGGTGTGAAGTGGGAAAGCAGGCAAGTCTTAACAAAAGAATTTGAAGAAAATTGAGTATGACCCTGAGAATTTGCAATGTGGATAGACAGAGTGTGAGCAGAAGGATGATAAGCAACTAACTTCATCCCTAGTCTATTGCTGGCAGCCCAGGCAAAAGTTTGAAGCTTGATCTCTAAAGATGAAGCTAGGGTAAATCTCATGCATCCTTAGCCACCTTGGAAGACAATATATTCAATCACAATATAGGTCAATTAAATTATTGATTACCTGAAAAAATATGCACATAAGGGTCATGGCTAGTAAACTAAATTACAATACAATACAATAAACACAGACAAAAACCCCCACAAATTGTTCTGTTAAAAAGCTAGAGCATTTACAGAGAAATGTTATTAGAAACTTGGTGATGGTTCAAATGGTAAAGAATCTGCCTGCAATGCAGAGGTGGGTTTGATCCCTGGATTGGAAGGATCCCCTGCAGAAGGGAATGGCACCCCACTCCAGTATTCTTGCCTAGAGAATCCCATGGACAGAGGAGCCCGGAGGGCTCCAGTCCGTAGGGTCACAAAGAGTTGGACATGACTGAGTGACTCACACTTTCATTGATCAAATATACTCCATATGTCAAATCTGAATCTAGAAACTCATTTGTAACTATCTGGGGGAAAAAATGTGAAGAGGGTGTCTTTATCCTCCAGACTTTTTCATCTGAAGGGGAAAATGCAAATCCCATTTTTATTGTGATTAACAAGTTGATGAGAAATGTTGCAAGTAAATGTCTCATGAACAATGCAGAACATCAAGTTGAACTTTACTTTGTTTACGGGACCTCAGTACTTCCCAAGAAAAGGGTTGGGGAGGATACCCTCCAGAAGGATCGAGTTCAGAGTCTAGATACTTAGGGGTGAAGGCCTAAGTGATAAGGCTGGAAATATTCTATGATCTGAAGTCATGAAAAGCCATACAACTTAACAACTTCTGTGATAATTTTGAAAATAATTTTATAAACAGGGAGAAAGGTTGTTGTTTTTTGTTTTTTTTTTAGTTTTGTGCCAATTTTTTTAAAACCTCTTTTTTGTGTAAATGTCTCAATAGATGAATCCTAAATACTAAACAGAGGGCTTTTGTTTTGGTTTTTGCTCTTTTAGGAATTAATGACTTACATTTTTTTTTTTTCATCATCTCTTGACCACGGGCCTACAGATAAGATACATACTCTCCTTATTCTCCATTACCTGTTTCAAATCTATCTCCACCTTCCACCGACCCCCTCTACATCTGTTCTCTAAACACTACATCTCTTCTCTAGACACTACATCTCTTCTTTAAAACCACCAGTATTTGAACTGCCTGTCATCAGGTTACATTAGCTACAACCCCTCATTCAAGTCATAATCCACTGACCCCTCATTTCTCAAAGAATTTTGCTTTTGGCTTATGATCACTCTCTTACATATTGCTCCCTTCTTAAGGCTCCTTCACTTCAGCGTTTACATGATTGTTTCGTCTGAAAACTTGCATCTTTGTCTCTTCAATTCCTCTTCTCTAATAATTGTGTCCTTCTCCTCCATACAGCTGATAACTTCCACAGTAAATGTCTGGCCTCAGTTGTAACTACCACTCACACTCTCTCACTATCTCATACCTTTTCAGCTCACTCTCTCTAGGACCCTGACTCCCCAGTTTTTCAACCCCATTGGGAAAGATACTGCCATCTTTCCACTGCCCATTTTCTCTTTGGTAGACTTTTTTTTTTCCCTCTAATGCTCCAATTGTTTGCCTCTCTTTTCAACATATTGGTTTGGGGGGAAACAAAATAAGCAAGCAACAACAGCAAAGATCCATAACCAGTTACATTAAATTACCTACTTTGCATCTGCAATTCTGCAGTTGCCTGTAATAGATAAACTCATAACTCCACTAATTGATTCTATTTAAAATTCAGGGCAAAATAACTTCTGGGAAATCTTCAATGCAGTCAGTTAATCATAATGTAATTGTCTGGAATATTCTTTACTCTTCAGCAGTAAAGCATAAGCTTATAAGCATATTATAAATACTTCATATATCACACTGAATTTGCCATATGAATTGCTATTTATTAAATGTGAATCTACTTTTTATAGACAAGAATGTACAAGCAAAAACTAACATTTTATAACCTGGTGCTTTTGCCCATTTTGTTTTTATAAGGTTTAACCTACTTAGAAATTATCTAGGTACCCAAATTGCCATTCATTCACCTAATATTATATTAATACATAAAATGTCTTAGAAGTGGTATTTAGTTGACTTTACAGATCATCACAATTTTTGCTGATATTGGTATTTCATCATAGGCATGATATTCAAAAATTTACTTAGAAAGTTTATGTTCAGTACTAACTAAAAATGATTTGTAGAATTATTGTAGTCCCAAAGAACCTATCCTTTATTGTAAGACGATGTTGTTAAATGCATACATTTATATTATTGTATCCTTGAATATTTTGGAAAAAATGATAATTTATCTGATCCATAAACCCAGTATATGGACTGGTTTCTTCATTCTACAAAAGTAACAAACAGGGTTCAGTAGTAAGTGACTTGCTTGCGAGAGGTGACCCCAATAATAGTTGCCAGAAGAAGTAAAAGAGAAAGAAAATGTTAGTTGCTCAGTCATGTCCGACTCTTTGCTACTCTCTGAACTGTAGCCCGCCAGGCTCCTCTGTCCATGAAATTCCCCAGGCAAGAATGCTGGAGTGCGTAGCCATTCCCTTCTCCAGGGAATGTTCTTGGACCAGGGATCGAACCTGGGTCTCTTGCAATAAGTGTCAAAATTGGATTTCAAACTCCAACTCATTGGCCCTAGAGCTGGAGTTTCTCACGCGCACTGTAGGGCCTCTGCCACGTCCGTCCTCAGTCACCTCTGTGACAGGTGCCAGAGCAGCAATAAGAAGGCAGAGCATTACCTGTTCAACCGCGCAGGGAAGGTGTGCACTAAGTGCCTCAAGGGTTTTGCTCCTCTGACCAGATCCAGAAATATCTGTGGAGAGTGCTCTGAGTACTGATTTGGGGTTACAAATACCTTTAAGCAAGTGGGCATATTAAAAAATACAGACTCTGTGAATAATGAAGATGAATAATGTAGGTAGATAGATGCATACAGTTACATAGAGATTGGATAGATTGGATAATGTGTTACCATCTGTTTTCAAAGAACATTATACTACTTTGTGTAGGTGGCTCAGATGGTACAGAATCTGCCTGCAATTCAGGAGGCTCTGGCTCAATCCCTGGGTCAGGAAGACCCCTGAGAAGGAAATGGCTACCTGCTCTAGTATTCTTGCTTGGAGAATTTCATGGACAGAAGAGCCTGGTGGGCTATAGTGCATGGAGTTGCAGAGTCAGACACGACTGAATGACTAACACTTTGTTACTACTACTTTAAATCAGTTGCAACAACGTGATAATTTCCATTGCTTTCAATACATATTTTATCCTATTTTAATTATATGTCCTACTTTCATGCTTAGCTGAGTGTATTGCTTCTCTTTGCTTAAATTATTGTCTAATTGCTTATAGATCACATTGAGTTGGAGGACATCAATCAAGTAATGGTATGGGTGGCTGAGCATTTGCTATTACACAGGACTTGTTGCAAGCGGTTTACATACGTTTCAGGTGGACAGCACAGTGATTCAGTCATATATCTTTCTGTTGTTTGTTTATATTCTTTGATATATATTTCATAACCATATGCAATGAATAAGAAAATGTGGAGTTTTATCTAAATGAACACTGCATTTTAGTTTTTTATAACAAGTATAAACATTTTAATCAGAAAATAAATAATATAGCTTATTACTTCCCAGTTGGTTTCTGAAACTAAATATAAGAAGAAATAAATAAGTATTGAGTATTAGGAATTCTCATTAAACAGCTATGTTTAATGACTAAGGGGTGCTTGCCGAGTTTTAAAGCTATTTGTCAGCCACTAAAATGTCCCTGAGCTGTTAATTATCGACGACAGTTATTTCACTAGCAAAAGTTACCTCATTAGCATGACAAGAGATGGATGTCCTCATTAGACACTTCCTTGTTTTGAGAACTCCATGCCAACTTTGTCTCCAGGGCCAGAAACATTAACAACAAATAGAAACTTTGTCCATTGAGTACTATGTTATTTTATTTAGAATTTGTGAAATCACAATTTAGAAATCAAAACTTTATATTGAAAGAACATTTATTTGAAAATTCCCATTGAGAAGAAAAAGACAAACGGTATTACGGAAAGATTTTTTTTTTTAAATATTGCCTATATACGATAGTTTGTAAATTGGCCTGTTAGTGTTCTGAGCTCAGGAACCAGCTCACCTTCATCTTTACACCTTTCACATTCCAAGCTTTCTTACCCAAATGAGATGAAAACTTACATCGATGCATAAACGGGAACATGAATGTTCATAACAGTTTTATTCATAATCAATAAGAACAATTACATATGAAGTCTTTCAATAAGTGAATGGATACATAAATTGGCCTAGCCATACAATTGAATATTATTCAGTAATCAAAAAAAAAAAATCAAGCTTATGAAAGCCATGAAAAATATGTGGATACCTTAAATGGACATTTGTTATTATTATTGAGTCACTAAGTCATGTCTGACTCTTTGTCACCCCGAAGACTGTTCCTCAGATCATGAACTCCTTATTCCCAAATTCAGACTTAAATTGAAGAAAGTAGGGAAAACCACTAGACCATTCAGGTATGACCTAAATCAAATCCTTTATGATTACAGAGTGGAAGTGACAAATGGATTCAAGGGATTAGATCTCATAGACGGAGTGCCTGAAGAATTATGGACCAAGATTAGTGACATTGTACAGGAGGCAGGGATCAAGATCATCCCCAAGAAATAGAAATGCAAAGAGGCAAAATAGTTGTCTGACGAGGACTTACGAATAGCTGAAAAAAGAAGAAAAGCAAAAGGCAAAGGAGAAAGGAAGGATATAACCCCTGAATGCAGAGTTCCAAAGAATAGCAAGAAGAGATAAGAAAGCCTTCCTCAGTGATCAGTGTAAAGAAATAGAGGAAAACAATAGAATGGGAAAGACTAGTGATCTCTATAAGAAAATTAGAGATACTAAGGGAACATTTCATGCAAAGATGGGCACAATAAAAGACATAAATGGTATGGACCTAACAGAAGTAGAAGATATTAAGAAGAGGTGGCAAGAATACACAGAAGAACTATACAAAAAGATCTTCATGACCCAGATAACCATGACAGTGTGATCACTCACCTAGAGCCAGACATCCTGCAATGCGAAGTCTAATGGGCCTTAGGCAGCACCACTGCGAACAAAGCTAGTGAAGGTGATGACGTTCCAGTTGAGCTGTTCCAAATCTTAAAAGATGATGCTGTTAAAGTGCTGTGCTCAGTATGCCAGCAAATTTGGAAAACTCAGCAGTGGCCACAGGACTGGAAAAGGTCAGTTTTCATTCCAGTCCCAAAGAAAGGCAATGGCAAAGAATGGTCAAACTACCACACAATTGCACTCATCTCACACGCTAGCAAAGTAATACTCAAAATTCTCCAAGCCAGTCTTCAATAGGATGTGAGTGGTGATAATCCCTTGCAGATGTTTAAGCTGGTTTTAGAAAAGGCAGAGGAACCAGAGATCAAATTGCCAACATCTGTTGGATCATTGAAAAAGCAAGAGAGTTCCAGAAAAACATCTACTTCTGCTTTACTGACTATACCAAAGCCTTTGACTGTGTGGATCACAGCAAACTGTGGAAAATCTTCAAGAGATGGGAATACCAGACCACCTGACCTGCCTCTTGAGAAATATGTATGCAGGTCAAGAAGCAACAGTTAAAACTGGACATGGAACAACAGACTGGTTCCAAATCTGGAAAGGAGTACATCAAGGCTGTATATTGTCACCCTGCTTATTTAACTTATAAGCAGGGTACATCATGCTGGGCTGGAAGAAGCACAAGCTGGAATCTAGACTGCCAGGAGAAATATCAATAACCTCAGATATGCAGATGACACCACTCCTATGGCAGAAAGCAAAGAAAAACTAAAAAGCCTAGTGATGAAAGTGAAAGAAGAGACTGAAAGAGGTGGCTTAAAATTCAACATTCAGAAAACTAAGATCATGGCATCCAGTCCCATCACTTTGTGGCAAATAGATGGGGAAACAATTGAAACAGTGTCAGACTTTGTGTTTTTTTTGGCTCCAAAATGACTGCAAATGATGACTTCAGCAGTGAAATTAAAAGATGCTTGCTCCTTGGAAGAAAGGCTATGACCAAGCTAGGCAGCATATTAAAAAGCAGAGACATTACTTTGCCAACAAAGGTCTGTCTAGTCCAAGCTATGGTTTTTCAAGTAGTCATGTATGGATGTGAGAGTTGGACTATAATGAAACCTGAGCACCAAAGAACTTATACTTTTGAACTGTGGTGTTGGAGAAGACTCTTGAGAGTCCCTTGGACTGCAAGGAGATCCAACCTGTCAATCCTAAAGGAAATCAGTCCTGAATATTCATTGGAAAGACTGATGCTGAAACTGAAACTTAATACTTTGGCCACCTGGTGGGAAGAATTGACTCACTTGAAAAGACCTTGATGTTGGGAAAGATTGAAGTAGGGGATGACAGAGGATGAGATGGTTGGATTTCACCACCAACTCAATGGCATGAGTTTGAGCAAGCTATGGGAGTTGGTGATGGACAGCGAAGCCTGGTGTACTGCAGTCCATGGACTCTGCAAAGAGTCGGACATGACTGTGCAACTGAACTGAGACTGTAGCCCACCAGCTTCTCAGTCCATGGGCTTTCCCAGGCAAGAATACTGGAGTAGGTTGCCATTTCCTGTTCCAGGGGATCTTCCTGATCCAGGGATCTAACCCACATCTTCTGCATTGCAGGTGAATTCTTTACTGCTGAGCCACCAGGGAAGTCCAAATTCACATTGCGAAGTGAAATTAGCTAGTTTTATAAGATTACATATTTTTTTTTAATTCAACTATGTTGCATTCTGAAGAAAACACAACTATAGGTATATAAAAAACTTATAAACTTTAGGACGAGGTGGGAAAGATGAACAAAAGGATCACATCGGATTTTTAAGGCAGAGGAACTCTTCTGCATGGTACTATAGTGGTAGAAACATGAAAGTATGCATTTGTCAAAACCCATAGAACTTCACGGCACAAAGACTTAACTCTAATGAGGATTATGAATGTTTGCCAGTAATAATGTGTTAATAATCATTAATCAACTGTAACAAATATATGACCCTAAAGCTAGATATTTATAGAAAAACTAGTGGAGAGAGAGGGAGTTATATGAGAATTCACTACACTATTACACTGCTCAGGAATATTCAGTTTTATAAACCTAAAACTGCACTAAAAACTCTATTAATTTGCAAAAATGAGTGTTGGTTGCCATTCACTGTCAAAATGAGGATTTAAATTAACATCATCTATCTCCAGGTATCAGAGAAGGCAGTGGCAACCCACTCCAGTGTTCTTCCCTGGAAAATCCCGTGGATGGAGGAGCCTGGAAGGCTGCAGTCCATGGGTTCGTGAAGAGCTGGACACGACTGAGTGACTTCACTTTCACTTTTCACTTTCATGCATTGGAGAAGGAAATGGCAACCCACTCCAGTGTTCTTGCCTGGAGAATCCTGGGGACGGCAGAGCCTGGTGGGCTGCTGTCTACGGGGTTGCACAGAGTCGGACACGACTGAAGCGACTTAGCAGCAGCAGCAGCATCTCCAGGTATATGGGAAAGGTGACATTTTGATACAAATGGAATTTGGCATACAAATTTGATATACAAAATTTTGTCAACTTCAGAGTTGTATTTGTACATGTGTAGTAGCGTGAATGTCCAATGTGCCATCTCCACTTGATCTTCAGTATTGTCATGCTTTTGTCTACATATGTTCTTGCTGGAGGTTATGTTTTCATGGTGTTTTTTTTTTTTTTTTCCCTTATAATAATTCAATGCACTTTGTAAGTATGAGAACTTCTAGGCCCATATCTGCTCATTAGTGGAGAATAATGCTGTACTCATAGTAAATGTTTCCTCAATTTGTGAGAATTATTGCCATTCTTTCTGTTTGTATTTGTGTCGATATAGTTTTTGACATGGCTTTTTGAAATTGCTAGGCTTTGCTTGACAGCCAGTTATTTGTGTGTGAAACAGTCCTCAGTAAACTTAAGTGATTTAGTAATTTTAATTTTGGATATCTAATTTTAATATTGTGTTCTAGCATCTCATTGATAGAATAAGGCTTCCCTGGTGGTTCAGTGGTAAAGAACACACCTACAATGCAGAAGACATGGGTTCAATCCTTGGGTTGGGAAGATCCCCTGGAGGAGGAAATGGCAACCCATTCCAGTATTCTTGCCTGGGAAATTCCATGGACAGAGGAACCTGGCGGGCTACAGTCGATTGGGTAGCAAAACAGTTGAACACAACTAAGTGACTAAACAACTGATTGATAATATAAAGCAGTCTTTCTTTGTGCTTTAAATAAGGGAGAAATTACATGAATATTCACTCATAAAACCAAAATAATCAAGTTTTATACCATAATTAGGTTGACCCTCATACAGAGAGACTCTTGGGTATTTTTTATGTCATACACTGAAGACGAAGTGCAGTGCTGCATGCTTCTTAGTCTGTGTTCCTTCTCATTTTGGTCATGATTAAGACCGCTAAGTTTCCTGGGTGCAATATTCTATTTATATTCTTTTAAACTTTCTTTTTTTTTTTAATTTTATTTTATTTTTAAACTTTCTCTTGTTACTTCCTGTTCCTTGAATATCTCTTCCAAGTTTCTTTATATAAATAACCCAGTCTTTAATACACATATCCAGCTCTATCTTGTCCAGAAGCCTTTTATGTGCTTTCTTTTTGAACTATATGGAACTTTGCAATTCACCTACAGTTCCCTGAGGATACATTTGCATTCTTATATATTCAAATGGCCTGATCAGGTTGTTTGAAAAAAGTCCACATTCCCCCTCAGTTTAACCCTACCTCCTCTTTTTCCTTTTCTATCCCTGTCAATTTGTCATAGAAATATCTTTTGAAACTGAAGTATGTATGCTGCTAAGTCGCTTTAGTCATGTCCGACTCGGTGCGACCCCAGAGACGGCAGCCCACGAGGCTCCCCTGTCCCTGGGATTCTCCAGGCAAGAACACTGGAGTGGGTTGCCATTTCCTTCTCCCATGCCTGAAAGGGAAAAGTGGAAGTGAAGTCGCTCAGTCGTGTCCGACTCTTAGCGACCCCACAGACTGCAGCCTACCAGGCTCCTCTGTCCATGGGACTTTCCAGGCAAGAGTACTGGAGTGGGGTGCCATTGCCCTCTCCGAGGAGGTGTCTAATATCAGCACATGTGTTCAAGTATGTATAGAATAATGAAAAGAAAATTCAAGGACTTAGAGGGCATAGTGATTTTTTTTTCCTCATTAAGTATTCTTACTTAAATTCAGCTTAACTCTAGCTTTGTGGTAAACTACAAATTATTTCATGTGTTCTAAGGAATAAAAAGCATTTTTCAAAGCTTTCCCAACTTTGTTCTTGCGCATGATGTTGAGTTTATATTCATTTTCCACAGTTCCATTTTACTTTATTGCAAAGGGAAGTTAAGCACTCAGGTTTTGCCTTCCAACTTTATTCTTCAATATAGAAGGAGCTGTATAGAAAAGATATTTGAGAAATCGGAAAAACAACCGTTATACTTTCAAAGACAGTCAACCTTCATCTCATTTAATGGTGTTCAAATGATTATTCTCATATAAATGGTTTTAAAATGGTATTCCTTTTGAAATATGATACTACAATTTGTGGGAACCATATTTTGCTGGGAAACCAAATACTGTAGTCATTATTTCTTTATTAATTTGCACCATTCTTTTTTTCTGTAATTCAGAAAGTAATCTTATGTTGAAGAAAAGAGAATTAGATATTGTCTTTATTTATGAAACAATGACTATTAAATTTTTTTTTCTCTCACTTCTATTTTTGTAAATGATTGAAGGAATCATTAACATTAGTGTGAAGAGTTAAAGGAGGTTGAGGTCTGATACTGACAGTTTCAAATACAAACCAGGAATGTTGTGTTTCCCATATACAAAATGCTGAAGGATTACGGTAGTTCTGGTGGGGATGTTTGTTGCAATCCTAGGAAAATATAATTTAAAGGAAATAATTTATAGGTGGACATGAAATCAGAAGGATTTTTAATTGTTAGCAATAACTCAAACATTATCAGAGTTACTTCTGGGTACACATTACAATACAATTTGGCTGACATTTTCATTTACAACTTTGGTGATAACTTAGGTTTAGACAATAGAGAGACAATTTAGTAATTACAGAGCGTTGTCTTAGCAGCTGGTATTTTATTTTCTGTTTTACCTTCAAAATTTAGAATTTCTAAATTTTAGCTTGATCTAATTTAGAACAGCTTGAGAAGAAAACCCCTCATTCCTGGCTCACCGCCCTTCTTCTTTACAGAGATGAACCAGTTCTTCCATTCAGACATAAAGGGTTAGCTCTACTATCTGCTTGACTTTTTGTTCTTAAAAATAAATAAACAGGACTTCCCTGGGGCTCCACTTCAGACTCTGCTCTTCCACTACAGGGACTGTGGGTTTGATCCCTGGTTGGGGAAGTTCTGCACGCCATAGCCAAAGAAACAAACAAAAATAAACAAATAAATAAATTCTTACTCATAGAAAATAGCGTGATTATTCACGCAATTTTCCTTTGGGGATTGTCATTTAGTATTTGCTAACAAGTATAACTTTTTAATTAGGAAGTAATATTTGAGCCATTTTTAGTGCCAGAGAGGTGGGGCAGATTTTCAGTTTACTTCTTTAAGATTAAGAAGCATGTGCAATTTCTCTCAAAATATGCAAAGCTGCTTGGTGAAGTGTTAATGGTTTTATTATATTTTTCTCATTACTGTATCTGTTTACTCTCTCATTTGCTTCCTCAAATGTGGACTTTCATTGTTAAGTTTCCTACGTTTTAGCATCATTTGCTTTCAAGGATTATTAAAAAAGTTAAATGGATACTACAGAGTTATTTGGCAGTGAAGACCATAAAGATGTATATAACTGTGAAGCTAATTTCTACTTAGTATCACATGATGGCCAGATAGAGATAGCTTTTCTGAGCAAATGTAGCAGAGAAATAGGGGGAAGAAAAGAGAGAAAACTTCATCATCATTAAGGAAAAATTGTACTGATTCCTATCTTTTCTCTGAATCATTAAGAATGCCCTTCTCCCATTCATTTTGATATCCTCCTAGTTTAAATCCCTTTAAGGCTTTACTAGGTACACTATTAAAAACTAATAAATCCAAGTTACTTATTTAGTCAAGCTTGAGGGGATAATAGAGATTGCATTCTTCGAGTCTGTATTATATACCAGTGAAAATTCTTTGTTATAAGAAAGTGTATGGTTAGATCAAGGACATAGTCTCAATGTGTAGGCACATTTAAGCAAGAGGAGAAGACAGATTTTTTTATTCAAAGATGAAATTGTGTATTTTCTGTGCTAGTTTCATCTGTGAGACAGCTTGAGCTACAAATTAGCAATTTGATTAAAATAGAATATGCTGTTTATTTTAAGTTATTTACATCACATTGTTTACAGGGCTTTATTTTATATAATTCATAAAATTATTTCAAGTTAAACATTACACACTGATATATTTCTGATCTAAATATTTTAATAATCTCATTGATTTCAAATAATTTAATGCTATGCATAAACATCTTAAAGTTAAACTTTTCAATTACAGTTAATATTATATGTTGGTGAAATTTAAAGCATCTCAATTGATTCATGTATTTGGTTAAAGAATTTGCATAGGATTTTTCAGGAACAACTTTCAATTTAATACAGAGATTATTTTCCCCTGATTATCAGTTGAGTCATTTATCTCATATTCATTAAATAATCACAAACAAAGCACACAAAATTTTCAAGGCATACCCATTACTACAGATTCTGATATTTTAATATATGATTTGTCTATAAGATATAACAGTCTACTGAGAGAGAAGGTTGAGTATAAAATGAGTATGATGTTAATTATTATCATTATTATATTAATTACAAAACCATTATGAAGCATACAGAAAGATATGCAAAAGGTATACATACCAAAAAGAGACTAAAAATAGCAAGAGGTTCCAGAAATAACAAAGAAATAACAAAAATTTCCAGAAATGAAGAGTGTAGGACTCAATTTGAATGAGTCCTAAAAGACACATAAGAGTTTACCAGGCAAAAAGTCATTCCAGAAGAAATGTTTTCTATTGTTTCATAACAAAATATCACAAATACAGCCTGTGAAACAACATTTATGCTATATCACAGCTCTGAAGAACAAAGTCTGGGCTCTGATGATTCCTTTGCTTAAGACCATACAAGATCTTAACAAGACTGTCAGGTGTTAGCCGGACTGCCCTCTTCTCTTGAGGCTTTGGAGAAGAATCCACATCCAAACTTTTTTGGTTGTTGGTGGGACCCAACCCACAGGAGAAAACTGTTTGCCTTGCCAAGGTTTTATTTTCTTTAAAGCAACTGGTTGCCTTAATTATTTAAAAGCAATGTTTGTTGTACTTATTCAATCTTTTAAATTTTGATTAGAAGGGATTAGTAAAACAGAAGTTGAATGCTTCTCTTTGGTGTCCTTAAGCTTGACATCATTCACCTTCAAACGTCGAGTTCTTTTAGTGTGTTGATCTTCTGCAGTGTTGTTACCAAATTCAAGCTCACTCTGCTTGCCACATGTTAGGCTAATAAATCTGAGAGACAAGGTATTGAGGCAAGGAATAAGACTTTATTCAGAGAGCCAGCTGACTGAGAAGACGGCAGACTAATGTCTCAAAATAACCATCTTGTCAGGTCTGGATGCCAAGTTCTTTTATGGATCAGAGATGGGGGGATGTGAGGAAAAACAGTAAAAGATCATTTAATTCTTGCAAATATCTCCTAAAATGGCAAGCCTTGGGCAGGGAGATGTGCGAGTTTCACTTCCTCACAGCCATTTCACAGGTGGCGTGAAATGGAATATTCTCTGCCCTATCAACACACAAGGATGAAATGGAATATTCTCTGCCAGATCAACACACAAGGATGAAATGGAATATTCTCTGCCAGATCAACACACAAGGATGTCATGGCTATCTGCAGAGCGGCCACCGTTCCCAAATGTGAATTTCTGAGCCACACGGGCAAGAAGCAGACGAGCCAAGCAGTGCAGTTGCAGTTCTCCACTCAAGGAACTTAAGAATGTCACAGTCCTTCACATGTGGGCAGAGTCAGGTTATCTCCCAGTGAACTAAACAAAGGCACTTTAGTCTAAGGATCAGGCAGAGGGAGGGACAGGGTTCCCTGAGGCAGGCAAACATGGCAAGAAAACAAGGATTAAAGTCACAGAAGCATCTAGTTTGGAGTCAAAATGAACCCTTCCTGGTTACAGTGTCAGTCATCTCTGTTTACAGTTGAAATCCATCTGCATATTAACCTGAAGTTCTGAATGAGAGTTTCGAAGAATAACAAGGAGAGATAAGAAAGCCTTCCTGCATGATCAATGCAAAGAAAAAGAGGAAAACAATACAATGGGAAAGACTAAAGATCTCTCCAAGAAAATTAGACATGCCAAGGGAACACTTTATGAAAAGATGGGCACAATAAAGGACAGAAATGGTATGGACCTAACAGTAGCAGAAGATATTAAAAAGAGGTGGCAAGAATACAAAGAAGAGCTATACAAAAAAGATCTTCATGACCCAGATAATCACGATGGTATGAGCACCAACCTAGAGCCAAACATCCTGGAATGTAAAGTCAAGTGTGCCTTAGGAAGCATCACTAAGAACAAAGCTAGTGGAGGTGATGGAATTCCAGTTGAGCTATTTCAAATCCTGAAACATGATGCTGTGAAAGTGCTGCACTCAGTATGCCAGTAAATTTGGAAAACTCAGCAGTGGCCACAGGACAGGAAAATGTCAGTTTTCATTCTAATCCCAAAGAAAGGCAATGCCAAAGAATGCTCAAATTACCACACAATTGCACTCATCTCACACACTAGTAAATTAATACTGAAAACTTTCCAAGCAAGGCTTCAACAGTACATGAACAGTGAATTTCCAGATGTTCAAGCTGGTTTTAGAAAAGGCAGAGGATCCAGAGATGAAATTGCCAACATGTGTTGGATCATCAAAAAACTTCCAGAAAAACATCTACTTCTGCTTTATTGACTACACTAAAGCCTTTGACTGTGTGGATCACAATCAACTGTGGAAAATTCTTCAAAAGATGGGAATACCAGACCATCTGATCTGCGTCTTGAGAAATCTGTATGTAGGTCAAGAAGCAACAGTTAGAACTGGACATGGAACCACAGACTGGTTGCAAATCGGGAAAGGAATTTGTCAAGGCTGTATATTGTCACCCTGTTTATTTAACTTATATGCAGAGTACATCATGAGAAATGCTTGGCTGGATGAAGGGCAGCTCAAATCAGGATTTCTGGGAGAAATATCAATAACCTCAGATATGCAGATGACACCACCCTTATGGCAGAAAGAACAGAAGAACTAAAGAGCCTCTTGATGAAAGTGAAAGAGGAGAGGGAAAAAGTTGGCTTAAAACTCAACATTCAGAAAACTAAGATCATGGCATCTGGTCCTATCACTTCATGGCAATAGATGGGGAAACAATGCAAACACTGACAGACTTTATTTTTGGGGGCTCCAGTATCACTGCAGATGGTGACTGTAGTCATGACATTAAAAGACACTTGCTCCTTGAAGAAAAGTTATGACCAACCTAGACAGCATTTTAAAAAGCAGAGACATTACTTTGCTGACAAAGGTCCATCTAGTCAAAGCTATGGTTTTTCCAGTAGGCATGTATAGATGTGAGAGTTGGACTATAAAGAAAGCTGAGCACCGAAGAATTGATGCTTTTGAACTGTGGTGTTGGAGAAGACTCTTGAGAGTCCCTTGGACTGCAAGGAGATCCGACTATTCCATCCTAAAGGAAATCAGTCTCGAATATTCATTGGAAGGACTGATGCTGAAGCTGAAACTCCAATACTCTGGCCACCGGATGCGAAGAACTGACTCATTTGAAAAGCCCCTGATGCTGGCAAAGATTGAAGGCAGGAGGAGAAGGGAACGACAGAGGATGAGATGGTGGGATGGCATCACCGACTCAATGGATGTGAGTTTGAGTAAACTCCAGTAGTTGGTGATGGACAGGGAGGCCTGGCATGCTGCAGTCCATGGGGTTGCAAAGAGTTGGACATGACTGAGAGACTGAACTGAACTGAACTGAATGAGGTGTGGAGAATCTTCAATAATTTGTCTTTTTACTTCTTTCCAGGCTTAGATTTTTATTTTTTGGTTTCTGTACACCCCAGTCAACACTGCCTAACAAAGTCTGAAGGAAGCTTTAAAATATTATTCATAGTTATCCAAATAGACTTGCAATGTTAGTATTTTTATCTTTGTCATTTCTGTGCTTTTAATGTGTCAGGCAGAATGTTAAAATGGTCCACATGACTTTACTCTTATGTTATGCCTGTGATTATGTAACATGGCCAAAAGGATTTTGCAGATGTAATTAATGTCATTAGTCAGTTGACATTGAAATAATCAAAGAAGGACTGTCTATGTGGTTATTTAAGGATATTCAGGAAGATAAAGTCCATGTAGTTGAATGTGTTCTTTAAAAGTGAAGCTTTCTCCAACTGACCATGGTAGGAGAAGTCAGAGCTGTTCAAAGCACAAGGTAAATCAATGAAACATTGCTGACATGCAGATGGAAGTATTGTGAACAAGAAGATTGACCTTTAGGAGTTGTGAGCAATTCCTGGCTAATGACCACCACAGGAATGGAGAACTTGGTCTTAAATCACCAGGAGCTAGGCATCACCAACAACCAGATGAGTCTGGGTGTGGATTCTCCTCCAAAGCCAAGGTGCAAATATAAGATTGGTTGCTTTGAAAGCAGGAGAGCTTAGGCATCTCTTTATATATTTGAACTTGATATCAATATGCAAACAAAATTCACTGGTAGAGAAAGACATCTATTATTTTTGGATACTTATGTATATTCTGGTGGTTCAGAAGGTGAAGAATCTGCATGTTAATGCAGGAGACACGAGAGATCCCTGGGTCGGGAAGATCCCCTGGAGAAGAGAATGGCAACTCACTCCAGTATTCTTAACTGGAGAATTCCATGGACAAAGGAGCCTGGCAGGCTACAGTCCATGGGATTGCAGAGTTAGACGTGACTGAGGGACTAGCACTTTCTCTTTATGGATATTCTAACTGCTAAAACCAGTAAAAATTAATAGATTAAGACACTTGCCTGACATTTTTTTTTTTTTTTCTGAATATACACCCTGGACTGTTAGATATGGGTAAATGCTGAAATTGTGACTTGATCTAAGAATTTGAAAAACTTGTTCATGAGGTTCTTGTGAGAAACTAAAAATATGTTTATTGAATGAAAATATAATTGATGTGTGGAATTGGATAGCTAAAGCAAAAGATGACAATTAGATTTACTTAAACAAACATAGATAATAAGTTGAAAGAAAACTTTCTTGTAGTATTATAAAGTGTAATAGTTTACCCTCTGCTTTACAGAATTAATAGTATTGATTTTTTTAGAATAAATATGGTTTCTATTATGCAGATAGTGTCTTGATATAATTATGCTATAGACAATTATTTTATTTACAGAGTCTATGTAATTACATGGGCAAATTAGAATTATGGTCTTAATATACCAGAACATATTAATTGGAAAAGATATAAATTCCTGTACTGTGGTTTAGAAAATAGTAATTTCACAATAAGAGTTAAGAATAGAGGAAAATGGAATTCTTTGTTGAAAATTATGAAAAAAATTGCTAGGTTTATTAAATTTGGTTTGATTACTTCATCTCCTTCAAGTTTCTCTGGATGACTCTCAAGTTATTACTTGGCTACCCTTTGTAAAATTGCAAATATTCTCTTCCATTTTCCAGTACATATTTCCAACCAACTTGTCTGAATGATTTTTTTCCCCTAACACCTATAACCTTTTAACAAATTATAAAATTTATATATTAATCATTTTTATCACTCGTCTTCCCCCATACCAACACATCAAAAACATATTTCAGGAGTTAAGAAATGTGTATTTTGTTTACACTGACTGAAGTATGGTAGATGCTAAATAAATATTAATTGAGTGATAAAAATAGATTTATGAAATAAAGGCATTTGGTTGTATTTGCATATTTAAAGTAAGATATTCAAAACCTGATATAAGCCAGAAAAAAAGTAACTGTCTAGAAATACTTCTGTTTATATCTGAAATCTAGTTTGGTAGAAGACAAGTACTATACCTTGTTTTAAGCACTTATTTGAATTTGAAATACGAAAGAATCATTAAATTACTGTATTGATTTGGAGGCTCAAAGTTATGGAAGTTAGGTGGAGATATTCACAAGACATGTTTTGGCTTAATACAAAGAGGAACTTCTGTTCCTTTTCATTGAGATTTTTGGAGAACCATCTCTTAGAGATTTATCAATGAGCTTCAGGCAAGGGTCTATCTTAGTTTTTAAACCTTGAGAGTCTCTAGAATTAAAAGGCTTGTGGATCAGAATAAAATACAAAAATTGACTGAACCTCAGAATATATAATAAAAAATGTCTGGTTAAGCATTACAGTGGAATTGTTGTAATAACACTACATTTGATGTAATTTTCAAGTGTGAGAAAATAACATTTAACAGTATAATAAAAATGAATAGCCGCTCACCATAGATATTTTCTAAACCAGCTATTCAGGCACTCTCAGACACATGTTATTAAAAATAAAAAATGAGCAGTGTACATACTGCTACCCAATGATCCAAAAGCAAAATAGCAACAGTGCCAGTTTTTTTTTTTCTGATATGACTTTCATTTTATTTTATGAAATAGATATGCTTTATTTTAATTTGCTAAAGTTTTTGTAAAATTATACTATATTCAATGAAATTGCTGTCAAACTCAAGTCCATGTGCCCAATGCACAGTGAGATCAAGGAAACCGAAGTGTCAGAATTTGGAGCAAAGAAAGATTTATTGATGGAGAGGGCACCAACTGCGAAGAGAAAATGGGAGACCCAGGTTTGTCTCAGATCTATCTTGCTGGCTTGATGGAACATAGGACTTTTTAGGGCAGAAAGGATAAAGAGGGTGAGGTCTCTGTGATTTCAGCTTCCAAATGAGATCTCAGTTGCAGACTTTCCAGCACTATCTACTGACTCAACGTGTCATTGATGATTATGATTGATTTATATGTTCCTACAGAGCAATCTGTTAAGTCATGGTCTTGTGATCTTTCTGAGAGAGAGCAAAATCAACACTTGAGGCATTTTATTATTTACTTGGAGTCTATGTGATGAGTTAAGAATTTCAATTTCCTGTTGGCCCCTGTGCTGTTTTCCTCAAGAAGATTTAGGCCTGCTTCTTCAAAACGATGACATATTATCTCAGCAATCTGGGGTTGTAAATTAGGGTTTTGCTCAAGCTAGCAATTTCACCGGGAAAAGGGTCAGGCCAAACTTAGGTAAAGAAGAATGTCTAAAGCCTCTTAAGCAAGTTAAGAAGGTCGAAGAGTAGCACACGTCTTTGTTGTGGAGTCAGCTATGATAATGAGATTACAGTAGAAAGACACATAAAGATTGAAATCAGGAAAGCTGGATCTTAGCTGGTCTTAATATAAGACCATGGGAAATTAACTTCTGTGAAATTCATGCTTTCCTATTGTAAACTGAAACGTTTAGGTTATATACTTCTAGGAATCCTCCCACCTCTAAGATACTATGTGTCTTGGAAGCTTTTGATAATAAATGTGCTAAATTAAATATTGTTGTTGTTTAGTCGCTTTTGGGTCCAATTCTTTTACAACCTCATGGACTGTAGCCCACCAGGCTCCTCTCTCCATGGAATTTCCCCGGCCAGAATACTGGAGTGGGTTACCATTTCTTTCTCCAGGGGATCTTCCTGACCCAGTGATGGAGCCCACATCTCCTGCACTGGCAGGTGGATTCTTTATCACTGATCCACTGTGGAAGCCCAAATTAAAGATACAGCTGCAATATTGTGATTTATATGAAATATATATTTGGTCATTCAGATGACCAAAATATACTTCCATTTGTATTTCATATTTAAACACAGGGTTCCTGACACAGAGCTCCAAAAAGCCTTTGAATTTCCTGAGCAACAAGAGCAGTGGGAGCATCTTTTGTTAGAATATTTGCTCTTTTATCCTCAGTTCCTGAAATCACTTCAGAGCCACGAAGCTGAAATACGTGTCTTGTTATTCATAACAAGCCCATTCCACTGCAACTGGGTTCATTAATAAGTGACTTTCAGAAAACACCTAAGACTGGGGACTCGTTGCCAGGGCAACTAAGCAGAAGTAGAATGTTAGAACTTTCAGATCCACCCCTTGAGAGGGGCTGGGGGTTAAATCCATCACTGATGGTCAGTGATATCATGAATCATGCCTATGAGATGAACCCCTGTAAAACCCCAAAAGGATGGGTTTCAGAGAATTTCCAGGCTGGGGCACCAGACTGCTTCCATATCCCCTCAATTGGGCCCCAAACTCTAAGAGGACAGAAGCTCCTGTGTTTGGGATCTTTCCCTGTGTATCTCTTCATCTGGCTGTTGCTTTGCATCCTTTGTAATAAACTGGTAATCTAGGGAGTAGTCAAAAATCCAAGGAGGAGACACAGGAACTTGACTTACACCCAGCTGGTGAGCAGTACCTGAGGGTTTCCCAGGTGGTGCTAGTGGTGAAGTACTCTCGCCTGGAGAATCTCACGGATGGGGGAGCCTGGTGTGCTGCTGTATATAGAGCTGCAAACGGTCCGACACGACTGAAGCGACCTAGCACACGTGCACTTGTACTGCTCAGAACTTGTGATTGACCTGTGGGGTGGAGAGATGTCGGGTGGGACTGAGCCCTTAACCTGTGGAATCTGATTTCATCTCCAGGTAGACAGCATGAGAACTGAGCTGAATCACAGGATCCCCAACTGATGGCCCTAGCATTGTTCAGTGGTATGTGTGGGAAGTCACCTCCCCGCACTGGAACTGAGCACAGAACCCAAAATTAAAGCCAACTTTTCTGAACTTCATTTTATAAATCTGTAAATTTACAAAACTGGGCTAAAATAATCCCTGATCTGTATCAATTCTAACACTAATAAAGCTCTTGTTTCTCTCCAATATTGAAACACTTTGGATTTTGACAGTATATTATCAATCATGTTGAAGGTTTTGATTTATAATTTGATTCTTATAAAGTGACACAATTTTAGACTGCAATGCATGCATATAACTTCAAACAGTATTATTTAATGCATAAAATGTATCCCAAAATAGTCTTAATAGATGTGGCCATTTGATAATAAATCATGCAATTAGGGAAATAATTTGTATTCAGTGTTTCTTCCAGATAAAATTCTGTGCTGAGCACTTTGTAAAAGTTGGTGTTACCTTCAGTATAGCACAGTGAAATGGTAGTTCATATGGCATATTTATTAGATGGGGAAACATAGATGTTTAATGACTTAATCTTACAGAAAATGTGAGCATACTATAAATGGAAGTTAAATCCAGGTTTTTAGATTCCAAAACCTATTGCATATAACAGACGTAATCTAATCTTTTATTCAGTTAGAGATAAAAGCTGATTTCAAGATATGTCTAATTATTTCCATTAAACATATTATTTATAAAATAAGTTAAATTTATTATTTAAATATAAAATATCTGGGGATGATTATATTTGGAGGATGGGGAATAGCATCAAAAGTAATTCCTAGGTAGTGTGTGGGATATGTTCAAGAAGATGATAAGTTTGGAGTTAATTGGTGTGGCTGAATGTCTAATAAATTTAGTTAGAAAATATATATCAGTTCAGTTCAGTCGCTCAGTCGTGTGCTACTCTTTGCGACCCCAGGAATCGCAGCATGCCAGGCCTCCCTGTCCATCACCAACTCCCAGAGTTTACTCAGACTCACGTCCATTGAGTCAGTGATGCCATCCAGCCATCTCATCCCCTTCTCCTCCTGCCCCCAATCCCTCCCAGCATTAGAGTCTTTTCCAATGAGTCAACTCTTCACATGAGGTGGCCAAAGTACTGGAGTTTCAGCTTTAGCATCATTCCTAGAACACATTATAAACCTATCTATAAGGTACACATTTTTGTTTTTATAAAAAATTTGTCCAGTAATATAAAGCATCAGTAATTCAGAACTAAGCAAAATAAAATAAAACTAAACTAAGTTTCATTTCGTTCAATACTCATATCAAACACATTTACTCTCAAAATATTCATTGGTACTAGTCTGTTGTTCATTAATAGCAACAGAGAGAGCTGGGTGTTACAGATATGTTTCATGTCTCTGCTTATGTCACATTTACTGTGTTCCCAATGACCACCCCAATGCACATGGCAGAGTCTGTGATCAGTGTGTGTGATAGCTTCCTACGGGTGTGAATCAAGGGAGAGAATTATGGCGAGCACTTTGCAAATGACCTATCACAGTGCCTACAAAACCTCAAGTGAACTACAAAACTCCACTTTATACATTGTGGAAGATGCAAGGGGTTTTCATGTGGACTTTAAAAATGTCAATGATGCTGCAAGCTCAGGAATCTTTAGGAGTTTATATCTTTCTATTCAGGCTTCCCTAATGGCTCAGTGGTAAAGAATCTGCCTGCAATGCAGGAGACTTGGGTTCCATTCCTGCAACAGGAAGATCCCCTGGAGAAGGAAATGGCAACCCACTCCAGTATTCTTGCCTGGAAAACCCCATGCACAGAGGAGCCTGGTGGGCTACAGTCCATGGGGTCACAAAAGAGTCAGATATGACTAAGCCACTAAAAAACAACATCTTTCTATTCATATGCTTTTCTGGGTGACGGACACTTACCATTTTCCGCTCACCAGGTCAGATTAGCCCGGCCTCAATACAATGAAATCAGTGTGATGTTTGATAGAATGGAAATATACTGTAACCAACAGCAGAAGAGTCAGCATTACCTTGAGGTAAGATCGTGAAATTAATGTGTACCTTACCATCAAGTGGCAAAATGTTATACTCCTCTTGACGGATAAAAGAAAACATTTGCCAAATCACTGCCACGTACTAAGGGTATATATTTTTTCTGCTCAAGTAGGGATACCAAGTTCAGTCCTGCGTTTGCCATGCCACCCTCATTTGCTCCCTGCACAGCTAGGTGGGGAGACCAGCTGTTTCTGGTAGGTGCGGCCTCTTCAGGCCTTTTTAGTCCTGGGGTGAATGAAACACAGGGAAGCTAAACAGGGCAGCGTGAAGCGCAAGGGAGTTGCTTCTGAGAGTAAAAAGTGGTAGAGAGCTCAGCAGAGAAAGCCCCTCTCCTTTCTCCTTCCAGAAGCCCCCTCCGAGTCCCTCTCCTTTCTCCTTCCAGAAGCCGCCTCCGAGAGGTGGTGTCGCGGCCAAGCCCGTCTGGAGACTCGCTATGCGGTGAGCGGACCCATCTGCAGCATTTGTTCACATCTTGTAAGCAGCGGGCACGGTGGCTACAAATCACCTCGCGTCTCCTCCCTGCCTCATTTTTCTTTGTCCTAACTCGCATTGACCTGGATCTTCATCTCCCAAATACAGCGTCTGCAATTTATCTTTGCCGCAGGCTCTGTCTTCTAGGATCCTTGGGATACTGTCAATTTAAAAAATGTGAAAGCTGAGAGGAGACCAAAGGTTGCCCAATAATTATGTCTATATGTCACAGGCCTGGCATGTTTTGGGTGCAAAATGGACTTCCTTTTTTTCTTTCACAGAGTCTGTGAAGAACTGACCATCTGTTTAGTGAGGCACTCTTCCCTTTATATCCCAAATAGATTACTAATACTTAACTCCTTCAGCCCATTTCTCCCACTCCTGCTCTGTATCTAATCCTGGCACGTCATCACCACTCCTAATTTTCCTCTTTCTAGTCCAGAAAAATCTTACCTGCTTAAAAAAAAGATTCCAAGTCAGTGGAAGCAAAAATTACATGAATTAGCTGGACAGATTAAGCAAGAATGATTTAAAAATGAGTTCAAAAATGGTATAGGCATTTGGAGGTTGATTGCTTGTAATACCAATATTTATTAATTGACAGTGTCTGTATATTATTGGATGGATTAGTTGATATTTATTTTTTAATTATCAGTGATCCAAAACAGAACTTTTTATTTTCAGACTTAGGCAGTGTTTAATAGGATTGTGAATTTCCATCATTAACTGTATGAACAACAAAAGGGAAAAAAAAATAGATTATTGCACTTTATGATGTATTATTGGATCTGATTTGATCAAAGTCACTTAGTGGAATAACACATATATATTATCTAGACTATCTCTTAGTTATAATTTATCAAACTATCTTCTTATATATAATTTTAAATCTTCTCTCCCTTGAATAGAATACCATTTACATTTTTAAAAAATGAACGCCTGATACAGCAACAATATGGATAAATCTCAAAATAATTTTACTCAGTGAAGGAAGCTAGGAAAAAAGAATATATTGCCTATTATTCAATAAAATTATATAAAATATGAAAAAATCTAGTTAAAGACTGAATTGGTGGTTTCTTGTGGTTGAATTATAGGTATTGAGGAGGAATATGTAGTGACACCAGGAAACTTTTGGCATTGATTAATTTTGCTATCTTGAGCAGAGTGACGGTTTTTCAGATGTAAACATACGTAAATTTTATAAGAATAATAAATGTACTTTATTACATGTCAATCAGGTTTCAAAAAATGGTAACATGTGTCACAGAGTAATCTGACAGTTGGTTAACTAGCCTTTCTTTGTATTTTCCAGTTGCCTCTGTGACATACATTTGCAACATCCCACTCAGATAATACTTTTTTCTTTTCAAAGGAGGAAGGACTTTACCTCTAACTTGTACATTAGCTTAAGTGATTGTTATGCCCCAATGGAGAGAAGGTTATCCTGTTATGAGTGATACCTTTCTTGATGTTCTCTTCTGATTCTGTGTCTCCCCTCCTGGAAAATCCATAACTCTCCTGCGAAAATAAGGAGAAGAGAGAACAATTTAAGCAGCAATTTGTTGGAGTTGCTCAATCCCTGGGGTGGTTAAGAGGACGACTCATGACCACACACAATAGAGCTCTCCTGTTTCCTCTTGGACAAACATGCCAAAGAATATGAGAAGAAACAGATGAACAGCCATCCGCTTTATTACATACACTGATCTCAATACATATCATTGGGAAAAAATCAGTAATAAGAGCTCTTTGAGTTTCCCAGGTGGCACTAGTGATAAAGAATCGGGCTACCAATATAGGAGAGGCAAGTAACATGGGTTTGGTCACTGGGTTGGGAAAATCTCATGGAGAAGGAAATGGCAACCCACGCCAGTATTCTTGCTTTGCAAGTCCCATGGACAGAGGAGCCTGGTGGGCTATAGTCCATGGGGTCACAAAGAGTCGGACATGACTGAGCAACTGAGCACACACACAGACACAGACACACACACACACACGAGTTCTTTAACAACTCTCTGCGTCATGCAACCTCCCATTCATCCTTCCTTTACATTTTTCAATTTTTCCCTATTGATTTGGATGTTTGTGGGGCAAATTACCATCATTTCCTTCTCTATGCTTCATCCAATTTTGGCCCTGTTAGATACGAATAGGTCTGCTCTCAATGATAGTTTGCTTGATTCCATATTCTCTCATTATTCCATGGGATTCATTGCCAGAGAACTCAGGAGGGTTTCATGTGCCATTTCAGCTTTCTTTAAAATCTGAAAATTGTCTTGGTTAGGCAACTATTGGATTTTGCTTGCCTCATTTTTTTTAAGACAGAATGCAATACTATTTGTTTTCCCCTATTTCAGACACACTAAAAAAAAAAAAATGAGAGCAAGGAATACCATTGGTTGCTTCATACTCTTCATTTTGCAATTATCTTCCATCTCTCAAGGTACAGAGTCACTCTGAGTGGGCTTGAAGAGTATTCTGTTAAATCTGGCCTAACAAAAATACTGCTGCTGTAGTAAAGGACAGTTTAGGAAGAATTTATATAACAGAAGTTTTGTCAAAAACATGTGGGACAATTCTTTTCTTTCTAAGGCTGCACCATTATGTGGAGCTGTGTGTCTTTCTGATGCTAATGCTTTCTCCTAGAGGATTATTCTCTCTGATAAGGTCTGTTTTTTTGTCCCACCTCACTAGAGACAGAAGTAAGAGATCTCTTCAAGAAAATTAAAGATATCAAGAGAACATTTCATGCAAGAATGGGCATGATATATACGTGTATGCATGAGTGCTAAGTTGCTTCAGTTGTGTCTGACTCTGTGCAACCCTATGGACTGTAGCCTTCCAGGCTCCTCTGTCCATGGGATTCTCCAGGCAAGAATACTGGAGTGGGTTGTCACGCCCTTTTCCAGAGAATCTTCCCAACCTAGGGATCGAACTCGCATCTCTTAAGTCTCCTGCATTGGTAGCCAGGTTCTTTACTAGTGCCATCTGGGAAGTATGTATATATGTATATATATATATATATACTGTTCACAGAGAAGAAAAAATATTTCTCTATCAAAAATCAGTTTTTTGAAACTGAATTTCCACTGTTAGTAGACATTACAAGCAACAAAACTCTGCAATGCATTTGCTTTCCTTTAATGAAAGTCATCTGGCTGGGTGGAGCTCTGAATGGAAGCTGAAATAACAGATCCGTTCATCACCTGTTAAGGACTCTTACAGATGTATGACCTTGAAGACCTTGAGAGCCTTGTGGTCATGGATCATGTGTCATCTATCTCGATCTGCCTCCTGACTGTCCATGCGTGGTGTCAGGGACCCTAATTCTTCACAGCTTAAATACCATTCTCTTCTTTCTAAATCACTTAGACATCTAATGTACAGTACACTTAGAACAAATGTTTGCTGGTTTTTTTTTCCTCCTGAGCTCTTCCTTCCAGAGTGTTGCTGGTTCTTTGCTCTTGGAACATCAGCTGTGTTTTATGAAACCTCAAAAATCTCTTAAAAGGCAGCTGTGCCATGTTGAAGCAACACATTCTTAGGAACTTTATTCTTATGCTTTATTTAGAGCTGAAGGTGGGTGGTTGGGGGAGGAAAAACAAAAGAGGATCAGGAGGATTGTGGTAAGGAGAGAAAGAAAATAATTTGTAGAAATAAGTGGTATTTACTGAATAACTTTAAACTTTGCAAGTTGCTTATCCCCACTGTACATTTCACTGAATCTACCCAGCCACTCTGAAACTGTATGTCTGATACCACATAATACAAAGAAGAAAAAGGGAGGCTCAGTTAAGTCGAATAACAGCCTCCAAAGCCATACAACTATTTGAGAGGAGAGACTTTACACATCAGTTTTATTTGTCCCAACAACATTCCACTAAGCTCCATTGTACCAAGGGTCACTTACATTTTCCCCCAAGGTCTACATTAATTACCTTCTGTTTTCGAAGTTAACAGCTCCCTCATCAACCATCAACCTCCCAACATCCAGAACTAGAACACAGTTGAGTATGGAAAGTCTGACCTACACCATTCCCTGCCCTGATTTCTTAACTGTGCTTTTTCTGTATACCACCACCATTCTGAGGAGTTGCTTTTAACAGAGAAATGCTTGTGCTCATCCAAAATGTGGACTATGAAATACTGCAGAGTAATCTAAGAGAAGGAGAGTTTCAAGCACCATCAGAAAATGAAAATGGGCTTGCTCAACCAGAGAATAGTTTTTGATAATGGAAAAGCACACACAGATGTGATTTCTGTAGTGGTCTGCAATAGTTCAGAGTCTGGGAAGACTACCTCTTTAAATCTTTGCAGATGGCTAACATTTTCCCATTCTTTTTAAAAGGTTTATTGTTGTCCATGTTTTTTTTTTTTTTTTAATTTAAATTTATTTGTTTTAATTGGAGGCTAATTACTTTACAATATTGTATTGGTTTTGCCATACATCAACATGAATCTGCCAAGGGTGTACACGTGCTCCCCATCCTGAACCCCCCTCCCACCTTCCTTCCCATACCATCCCCCTGGATCATCCCAATGCACCAGACCCAAGCATCCTGTATCCTGCATCAAACCTGGACTGGTGATTCATTTCTTATATGATATTATACATGTTTCAATGCCATTCTCCCAAATCATCCCACCCTCTCCCTATCCCACAGAGTCCAAAAGACTGTTCTATACATCTGTGTCTCTTTTGCTGTCTCACATACAGGGTTATCATTACCATCTTTCTAAATTCCATATATATGCGTTAGTATCCATATATATGCGTTAGTATACTGTATTGGCGGAGAAGGCAATGGCACCCCACTCCAGTACTCTTGCCTGGAAAATCCCATGGATAGAGGGGCCTGGTGGGCTGCCGTCCATGGGGTCGCTAGGAGTCGGACACGACTGAGTGACTTCACTTTCACTTTTCACTTTCATGCATTGGAGAAGGAATTGGCAACCCACTCTAGTGTTCTTGCCTGGAGAATACCAGGGACGGGGGAGCCTGGTGGGCTGCCGTCCATGGGGTCACACAGAGTCGGACACGACTGAAGTGACTTAGCAGCAGCAGAAGCAGCATAATGTATTGGTGTTTTTCTTTCTGGCTTACTTCACTCTGTATAATAGGCTCCAGTTTCATCCACCTCATTAGAACTGATTCAAATGTATTCTTTTTAATGGCTGAGTAATACTCCATTGTGTATATGTACCACAGCTTTCTTATCCATTCATCTGCTGATGGACATCTAGGTTGCTTCCATGTCCTGGCTATTATAAACAGTGCTGCGATGAACACTGGGGTACACGTGTCTCTTACAATTCTGGTTTCCTTGGTGTGTATGCCCAGCAGTGGGATTGCTGGGTCGTGCTATTTCCAGTTTTTTAAGGAATCTCCACACTGTTCTCCATAGTGGCTGTACTAGTTTGCATTCCCACCAACAGTGTAAGAGGGTTCCCTTTTCTCCATACCCTCTCCAGGATTTATTGCTTATAGATTTTTGGATCACAGCCATTCTGACTGGTGTGAAATGGTACCTCAGAGTGGTTTTGATTTTCATTTCTCTGATAATGAGTGATGTTGAGCATCTTTTCATGTGTTTGTTAGCCATCTGTATTTCTTCTTTGGAGAAGTGTCTATTTAGGTCTTTGGCCCATTTTTTGTTTGGGTCATTTATTTTTCTGGAATTGAGCTATAGGAGTTACTTGTATATTTTTGAGATTAGTTGTTTGTCAGTTGCTTCATTTGCTATTATTCTTTCCCATTCTGAAGGCTGTTTTTTTCACCTTGCTTATAGTTTCCTTTGTTGTGCGGAAGCTTTTAAGTTTATTTAGGTCCCATTTGTTTATTTTTGCTTTTTTTTTTTAAAAAAATCTATATATTTTTTTTATTTTATTTTATTTTTAAACTTTACATAACTGTATTAGTTTTGCCAAATATCAAAATGAATCCGCCACAGGTATACATGTGTTCCCCATCCTGAACCCTCCTCCCTCCTCCCTCCCCATTTTTGCTTTTATTTCCAATATTCTGGGAGGTGGGTCATAGAGGATCCTGCTGTGATGTATGTCAGAGAGTGTTTTGCCTATGTTCTCCTCTAGCAGTTTTATAGTTTCTGGTCTTACGTTTAGATCTTTAATCCATTTTGACCATGTTTTCCTTTTCCCTTGTACAATGGCCCACCCTGTGGCCCAGATTCTAGGCACTTCTGGGGGCACTGTCGAGCATCACACCTACCCTCACTGCACAGAGAGGAGCTTGAACCCCAGGCTCCTGCTGGTCCCTAACCCTGAGGACATCTTATATTTTGCATATGATGTTGTGAAATGGAGAGAAATTTCCTTTATTGTTAAAAGGAGAGGAAATCTTTGAAAAACATTCCTAACAAGAAAACTCTTGAGAGTCCCTTGGACCATAAGGAGATCCAACCAGTCCATCCTAAAGGAGATCAGTCCTGGGGGTTCATTGGAAGGACTGATGTTGAAGCTGAAACTCCAACATTTTGGCCACCTGATGTAAAGAGCTGACTCATTTGAAAAGACCCTCATGCTGGGAAAGATTGAAGGTAGGAGGAGAAGGGGACGACAGAGGAAGAGATGGTTGAATGGCATCACCGACTAATGGACATGGGTTTGGGTGGACTCTGGGAATTGCTGATGGACAGGAGGCCTGGCGTGCTGCGGTTCATGGGGTCTCAAAGAGTCTGACACAACTGAGTGACTGAACTGAACTGAACAAGAAAAAATATTATAAGAAAACTGACATTCTTTTAACATAAAATGCACAGAACTAATGACATTGAAAATGAATTAAGCAATACTTCCCTATTTAAAATGACACCTCCCCAATCCACTTACAATAATAATTTTCACATTTATATTCCGGCAGGATATATTTTTCCCCTCACAGGGCAGTAAGCAGTATTCTTTTTTTCTGAAAATATCATAGTCTCTGTTTTCTCTCATGATTCATTAAAATTTCAAATGATAATTTGTATAATCCTTTTGCAACCAACAGCAGAAACTGTTTACTTCTCTTTCATATAAGAACCAGCTTTCTCTTGTTGTGAGTAAGGAATGTTTTACAGTATTTTACAAAACTTCCTTCAGAATGAGAATAAAGACATTGTATAGTGACATTATATATAGTATTTAGTTCAGTTCAGTTGCTCAGTCGTGTCCGACTCTTTGCAACCCCATTGACTGCAGCACGCCAGGCCTCCCTGTCCATCACCAACTCCTGGAGATTACTCAAACTCATGTCCATTGATTCAATGATGCCATCCAACCATCTCATCTTCTTTCATCCCCTTCTCCTCCTGCCCTCAATCTTTCCCAGCATCAGAGTCTTTTCAAATGAGTCAGTTCTTCTCATCAGGTGGCCAAAGTATTGGAGTTTCAGATTTAGCATCAGTTCTTCCAATGAATATTCAGGACTGATTTCCTTTACGATTGGCTAGTTGGATCTCCATGCAGTCCAAGAGACTCTCAAGAGTGTTCTCCAACACAACAGCTCAAAAGTATCAGTTCATCGGTGCTCAGCTTTCTTTATAGTCCAATTCTAACATCCATACATGACCACTAGAAAAACCATAGCCTTGACTAGATGGGCCTCTGTTGGCAAAGTAATGTCTCTGCTTTTTAATATGCTGTCTTTTTGGTCATAACTTTTCTTCCAAGGAGCAAGTGTCTCTTAATTTCATGACTACAGTCACCATCTGCAGTGATTTTGGAGCCCCCCAAAATAAAGTCTCTCATTGTTTCCACTGTTTCCCCATCTATTTCCCGTGAAGTGATGGGACCAGATGCCATGATCTTAGTTTTCTGAATGTTGAGCTTTAAGCCAACTTTTTCACTCTGCTCTTTCACTTTCATCAAGAAGCTCTTGAGTTCTTCTTTGCTTTCTGCCATAAGGGTGGTATCGTCTGCATATCTGAGGTTATTAATATTTCTCCTGGTGATCTTGATTCCAGCTTGTGCTTCATCCAGTCCAGCATTTCTCATGATGTACTCTGCATATAAGTTAAATAACCAGGTGACAATATATAGCCTTGACCTACTCTTTTCCCTAATTGGAACCAGTCTGTTGTTCCATGTCCAGTTCTAACTGTTGCTTCTTGACCTGCATACAGATTTCTCAAGAGGCAGGTCAGATGATCTGGTATTTCCATCTCTTTCAGAATTTTCCACAGCTTGTTGTAATCTACACAGTCAAAGGTTTTGGCAAAGTCAATAAAGCAGAGGAGATGTTTTTCTGGAACTCTCTTGCTTTTTCCATGATCCGACGGATGTTGGCAATTTGATCTCTAGTACCTCCGCCTTTTCTAAATCCAGCTTGAACATCTGGAAGTTCACAGTTCACATGTTGCTGAAGCCTGGCTTGGACAATTTTGAGCATTACTTTACTAGCGTGTGAGATGAGTGCAATTGTGCGGTAGTTTGAGCATTCTTTGGCATTGCCTTTCTTTGGGATTGAAATGAAAACTGACCTTTTCCAGTCCTGTGGCCCCTGCTGTTTTCCAAATTTGCTGGCATATTGAGGGCAGTACTTTCACAGCATCATCTTTCAGGATTTGAAATAGCTCAACTGGAATTCCATCACCTCCACTAGCTTTGTTTATAGTGATACTTCCTAAGGCACACTTGACTTCGTATTCTAGGATGTCTACCTCTAGATGAGTGATCACACCATCATGATTATTTGTGTGGTTCTTTTGTGTATTCTTGCCACCTCTTCTTCATGTCTTCTGCTTCTGTTAGGTCCATACCATTTCTGTCTTTATTGTGCCCATTTTGCATGAAAATTTCCCTTGATATCTCTAATTTACTTGAAGAGCTCTTTAGTCTTTCCCATTGTATTGTTTTCCTCTATTTCTTTGCATTGATCATATAGACAGGCTTTCTTATCTCTCCTTGCTATTCTTTGGAATTCTGCATTCAAATGGTTATATCTCTCCTTTTCTCCTTTGCCTTTAGCTTCTCTTCTTTTCATTGCTGTTTGTAAGGCCTCGTCAGACAACCGTTCTGCCTTTTTGCATTTATTTTTCTTAGGGATAGTCTTGATCACTGTCTCTTAAATAATATTTATGAGGGAAAAAGTGGCATTAATAATAAATAAATAATAAAGATAGTTTAATTATTAAATTTAATAACTTTTTAAATTATAGGTACAATTTATTTATTTTAAATATTAAAAATAAAGCAACTAGTAAAATTTTAATGAAGGCAGATTAGATGAAAAATTTTCATAGTCTAGAAGCCAGATGAATTTACAGGGGCAGGAAAGAGGAGCCAGAGTTTCTGTGCAAGGAAAGATCCCAGTAGATGATAATATGATATTAACATAGTGGTAGTATTCAACACCTGGTATTAATAAGTAGTATTATTGGTATAGTGGCATATAGTAAACCATCCCACAGAGTAGCAACAATTGTTAGAGATTATTTTACAGATATAGGACTTTGTGAAAAGTCCTGGAACTCTGATGAGCAAAGTGAGGATAAAATTACAGAAAAACCAGTGTCTAATCTAAGATTTATTCTAGTACTGGCAACTCCAAGAATTTTTGAAAAGTTCTTATTTAGTTCGTAGCCTAGTTTGAACAGCATTTACCTGAGAACAGAATGAGTTTTCTGCATTGGGTAGATATCCATTGAGAGTCTCCTAAGTTTCTCACTATCCGGGGAGGGTTTGGTTTAAGGTCCAGCTGTCCTTCATCGACCTAGCCTGGAATTGCAGTCAGATCTGTCGCCTGGCCTGGTTTGAATCTGTCCTGACTGTAACATTTGGAGAATTAAGTCCAACTTCAAAACTTTGACTTTCCACATTTACGGAATTCATAAAGATTCGATGTAATTATGTAAAACTCAATATTAGAACTTGGAAAACTGCTGCAATACACTCTTTGCTTGCAGAAAAGAATGTGCAGAAGAAAACCTTTGATCTCAGGTGCGTTTCTGATCTTTCACATGGAAATGTCTGTTTCTTGTTTTCCACTTGTTAGCATGAAAATTCAATCACAACCATTTCAACTGTCTCTTAGGGAATTGGTATATTCTTGGCCATCAGGAGGAATGAGAAGTAGAGTATTAATTTTATGAAGCACTTGGCAATCCTTGCATGACGCTTTGGAGGAGAATCATAAATATCATTAGGACTGTTAAATTAGATGCTTCAATTTACAGTTGTACTTAATTACTTTATATATTGACAAAATGATCACAGCTGGGTATTTTAAACCTCACTCTTGTATAGTACATATAATTTTATGTAGCATATTAGCCTTTCAAAATAGTTTCCCGTCATTAGCCTTACTAATATTAGTTATAAATGATTGCAAGCATTTAAAAAAATTTATAACATTATGCTCTTAAAGAAAAACCATTTCAATATTTGAGAAGGATCCAATAAATTTTGGTTCACGTTGCTTTGGTTACTCAAATACACAGATAAAAGTTTATGAGAGTAATAGTGACAGCCGTAGAAATACTTTTCATTGAAAAGTCTTCAAGTATATTGAATATAAACATAAATGTATCTGTGTGTGTGCTCTTCTCCTGAATATGGCTAATATTTCATTAGTTATTTGCCAGAGTTATGAATATGACTGATTTTATTCTGCTTGTGTAAACAATTTAATGACTATCTGTTCCTATTAAGCAAGCAAGATATCTGATGTATTAAATAACTCAGAAGCTGAGTCACTTCACTTTTTTAATTTAAAATGACAAGATTATTACAAGAGGACTCTGATATTCTCATACAGACTGATATATACATATTTGTGGAAATGTCATGATTTTATTGCATTTACATGAATTGGGAACTAAATATACTGTGGGCAGTAATGGTATAAAAAAAAGTCACCTTTCTGAGAATGCAATGTGTCAGATGATTGGGGCACTCTCTGAACAAGATATTAATATAAAGACATCTGTTCAGAGGAACCAAAAGAAACAAACAAACAAATTATGGAGAGGTTTCCCCAGCAGTTCAGTGGTTAGAACTCTGTACTTCCACTGCATAGGACACAGGTTCAATTCCTGGTCAGGGAACTAAGATCCCACATGCCATGTGGCCCGGGGGGAGGGGGTGGGGTGGGGAGGAATCATGGAAAATTCTAATGATGAATGTTTGTATTGTTGGGGAGGAATCATTTTCCTCTGCCTTTCTCAGTTTTTCTAACTGCTTAATAATTAGATTGGCATGAGACAGTAATAGGAAAAAAATAAATTTAATTACATATGTATAAGAACTCCAGAAGAGCAAAGGACAGTCAGGCAATTGAGGTTTATATGCTCTTCTGAGCCGAAGACAAGCAGATAGGGGTCTAGGATATGAAAAGGGAGGAAGATAATTCACATCAGTCAGATAATAACAATTGTTTAATAAATAAATTTTTGCTGAACATATGGAAGCAATGAGACACGGAAAGGAATTTTAACAAATAGACTTTACTATGTTCCTCCCTGTCTACCCATATGCAGTTCATATTATACCATAGTTATCTATGGTGATGTCTCCCTTCCTGGAGCAAGTCCTCTATCTAAATTCTTTTAGGCAGTTGAGGTGAAGAGCAGACTTTCTTCCTGAGTCTTTTGGACTGAATTGCTTTCAACTCAAAATAACATGCATGCCCAAATGGCGTCTCTTGAGGCAGCCTGCCTGAACCCCATCAGTAGAAAGGGTATGCTACATGAGATGCGTATTAAGATTCAATTGAATTTTAGGAGCAGTGTAAAAATACAGTTAATTTGCATTTTGTACCTAGATTTTTGAATAAGTTTACTGAGTTCAGCTCTCTGAAAGATGGGATTCCCAGGGGCTGAGTTAAGCACAGAACAGCTTTAGGTCATTTTTGGATTTGAGCTTCCCAGGTGGTGCATGGAGGGACTGGGAAGCCATGGTAAAGGATCTGATTACCAATGCAGGAGACACAAGAGACAAGGCTTCAATCCCTGGGTCAGGAGGATCCCTGGAGAAGGAAATGGCAACCCTTTCCAGTATTCTTGCCTCAAAAATTCCATGGATGGAGGAGCCTGGCGGGCTGTATATAGTCCATGGGTCACGAAGAGTCAGACACGACTGAGCATGCTCCCTGTCATCATTGTCATCAAGAGCAAATTAATCATTTTTTATGTAAAGTTAATGAAAATCAGTTTCATAATAGGGAACTGGAAGATTGCAAGGTGGCTACCAAATGTTCAAACACTTGTAAATTAGTTAAATTGACTGCTAGTCATTGAAGGGGATTCTCTAGAATTCTGAAGAATTCTCTTCTTTCAACTGGGGTCTAACGTCAGGGTGGAGCTGGGCTGGGAGGTGTAAAACAACCTGTAAAGGTCAGATGCTGGAATTACTTTGCCATGCCGTGCTAAGGCTCTTCAGTCATGCCTGACTCTGTGCAACCCTGTGAACTGTAGCTTACCAAGCTCCTCCATCCATGGGGTTCTCCAGGCGAGAATACTGGAGTGGGATGCCATGTGCTTCTCCAGGAGGTCTTCCCAACCATTATTTGGAAACTCAAAATTCTGTCTAGTTGAGTGCCAAACAGAATGGGAATACAAATGTTCTTCATAAACAAGCATTACAGTTCCAAATTTTACACATTTCTTAGGTCATAGCACAGGTTCATGAATTGAGATGAATGCTTGACACAGTCAGCAAAAAGATCTCCCATAAGTCAAAGTTCAGCCTCATAGCTTACACTTCACTTCACTTCAGTTCAGTTCAGTCGCTCAGTCATGTCCAACTCTTTGTGGCCCCATGAATTGCAGCACGCCAGGCCTCCCTGTCCATCATCAACTCTCGGAGTTCACTCAAACTCACGTCCATCGAGTCGATGATGCCATCCAGCCATCTCATCCTCTGTTGTCCCCCTTTTCCTCCTGCCCCGAATCCCTTCCAGCATCAGAGTCTTTTCCAATGAGTTAACTCTTCGCATGAGGTGCCCAAAGTACTGGAGTTTTAGCTTTAGCATCATTCCTTCCAAAGAACACCAAGGGCTGATCTCCTTCAGAATGGACTGGTTGAATCTCCTTGCAGTCCAAGGGACTCTTAGGAGTCTTCTCCAACACCACAGTTCAAAAGCATCAATTCTTTGTCACTCAGCTTTCTTCACAGTCCATAGTGATATGTTAATTTAGTCCAAAGAGAAGTTTACTGAAATCTTTTGGTTTTGCTAAAATCATTTGTTTTTCCTACAATTTTTCTTTCTTCTTCTTTTTAATGAATTCTGTACACAGTCTTTATTGTCCCTTGTGTTCCTTTTTGTAATACAAAGTTTCTTCAGCATCAGACTCTGAAGACATTTCAACCCAGACCTGCCTGGCGGGAGTGGATGTCAAGATTTGTCTTTCAGGTCTGAGTGGATGACTGATTCCTCATTCAGCCCAAATTCTTTGATTTCTCCCTGAAACCAACCAGCAGCCCAGGTTAGCTCCAACTACATGTCTCAGCTCTGAGTTTCTTTTGTGGGAAACAAATAACTGGCATTTTTTCACCTTAAAAATTAGGGAATGAATTTGGGCATTGTCTGAGATATCCAGTCATGGATGTTACCCCAACATCCTCCCTTATCTTTGTTTTATCTTAATCGTTGTTTATTGTTGTTGCCATTTCATTGCTAAGTCATGCCCAACCCTTTGTGACTCCATGGATTGTAGCCTGCTAGGCTTCCGGTAGGCTGCCGTCTATGGGGTCACACAGAATTGGACCTGACTGAAGTGCCTTAGCAGCAGCAGCAGCAGCAGCAGGCTTCTCTGTCCATGGGATTTCCCAGTCAAGAATACTGGAGTGGGTTACCATTTCCTTCTCCAGGGGATCTTCCCCACCCAGGGATCAAACCCACATCTCCTGCATCAGCAGGTGGATTCTTTACCACTGAGCCACTAGGAGAAGCCCCATTGTTCAGAGGTCTCCTATTTTGGATTCTAGATTTCTAATATCCACTTCTTCAATTTTAGCTGTAGTTAAGAATTTGTGCATCTCTATTTTAGTTCTACTTCAGGGTGATTTAACAGGAAAAAAAGGAGAAATAATCAATTTGCTTATCCAGAATTCTTCACCAGTACTTTAAAAAAATAAATCAAAACAAGTGTCTGTCCTTTGCTTCATATGCTACTGACCATGAGGCTGCTCTCACCATCCTTCTGCCCGGAGGGCTTGTTCCTTTCCCTCCCCAGATGTGTAAAATTGGTTCGTGCAGTTTTACCTTTGTTCAAGCAGAATGTAAAACTGCTTAACTAAAGACACTCAGTGATCAGCTTTCGGAATGCAGTTCTTTGAGGCAGAAGTATTTATGTGTGTTTATATATACATATATATATGGAGCAAGCATCCAACTCCAGTATTCTTGCCTAGAGAATCCCATGGACTGAGAAGCTTGAGTGGGTCCATGGGATTCTCTAGGCAAGAATCTGTCCATAAAGTTGCAAAGAGTTGGACATGATTGAGGTGACTTATCATATATATATGATAAATATAATATATATATATCATATACTTGTGATATTATATGATATTTATATACAGATACAAAGATCTATATAGATAGATCTATATATATAGATACTTATATATATCTTTGTATATATAGATACAAAGATATATATATATCTTTGTTCAAAATATTTAGAAGAGTGTTGGACTTGTGATCACTAATTTGAAGGTCAAAGGAGTAATTATGGTAGCATTTCGGTGAGGTTTTTTTGTGTCTGGAGCCATTACTTATTTTTTCTTCTTACTTTTTAATACAGTTTGCAAAGTAGAACCCTTATTCAGTCCCATCCCATTTTGCCATGTCTCCGATATTTTTTCTCACATTGAACAGGAAAGAAATGAATACAAAATACTCTGTTCTTGAGGTTATTTAGTGCTGAACTTTTGACTTTTTCTCAGCTTGAGTCTGTGAATCTCATTAGAGAAAAAAGTCTCAACACTTGAAGCAATGGGAACTTAGAAGTGAAACCTGCACAGCAAACAGTCACCCAGAGGCCGCTCAGCTGCTCCAGCTTCCCCAAGATCCCGTTGGATTCCTGGCCATTGGCTCACCTCTTCTGACTGCTGAGCCACCTCTCCTCTCATCTCTCTGACAGTGTATTTCTGGTGAAGCCACAAAGGTGAATGAGAGTTTAAAGAATGCAGACACCTGTCAGAATCTCTCGAGAGTCCAGTTTCTCTAATTGTGTCAGCTCATGATAACTTGGGGGCTTCACTGGTGGCTCAGCAGTAAAGAATCCGCCTGCAATGCAGGAGCCACAGGTGGTGTGGGTTTGATCCCTGGGTCAGGGAAGATCCCCTGGAGAAGGAAATGGCAACCCACTCCAGTAGTCTTGCCTGGAGAATCCCACGGACAGAGGAGCCTGGCAGGCTGCAGACCGTGGGGTCGCACAGCGTCAGACACAACTGAAGCATCTTCCTATGCACGTATGATAACTTAGAGTCCATTGCAGTGAGGGGATATAGAATGTATCTTTATGTCATATTTCTTTACATTGCTGACTGAGAGCCACCATAAATATCAAATATTTTTTAGACACCAATGCACTGAATTAAAAATCTTCTCACATATACCATCTTCTTTTTGTTTCTACTAATAATATTTTTTCTACTTGATAATCATTTCCAGCTACCACTTAGAAGGTGAAGTGAAGTTGTTCAGTTGTATCCAACTCTTTGCGATCCCATGGACTGTAGCCTACCAGGCTCCTCCGTCCTTGGATTTTTCCAGGCAAGAATACTGGAGTGGGTTGCCATGCCCTCCTCCAGCGGGTCTTCCTGACCCGGGGATCAAACCCAGGTGTCCCGCATTGCAGGCAGACGCTTTACCCTCTGAGCCACCAGGGAAGCCCTATGAATAACTTCTGGGGATTATGTACAGCATAGTGATTATAACTAATAATTCTGTATAGTACACTGAAAATTTGCTGAGAGTAAATCTTAAGTATTCTCACCTCTCCCCCACCATGGTATCTGTGTGAGGTGATTAATATGATCAAGGTAATCATTTCACAATGAATATATACATTAAATCATGCTATACACCTTGAAAAACTTCATGTGTTACAATCTCAATATATCCAATTTTATTTGTCAGTCATATCTCAATAAAGCTGGGGAAAAATATAGCTTCCAAATATTTTAAGTAGTATGTTACAGTTTAATAATTGTATCTACAATTATTTATGTGTAGCCTTCTAATATGGTTTAACTCAAGAGAACTTTCAAATGATAGATTGTAACAGTGCTTCATCTCTCTTTCTCTCTCACTCTCTCTTTTTTTTTTTTCTTTTAAAAGACTTTTAACAATATAGAAAGTAATTGGAGACAGTAATAAAGAAATTGGAGATGGTACAGTTAGTTTAAAATTCAGTGTCCTTCCAAAATATTAAGGAAAAGTAATAACTTAGAGGCTTTTCAAATTTATTATTATTATGTTAACTTCGGCGCATTCATGCTGTTTCATTTGCGTGAGAAGTCTGTTTTCCCACCTGTTTCCCTCTTCCTTCCATAATAAGTGTTAATAATTTCGATATCACCAGAATGTATAAACTTAATTACCTTGATCAACAGCCACCATTTTTCCCCTTTTCTTTGTGTGTTTCTGGCCACCTGTCACAAGCAAGTGATGTACTGGGCCCACATAGCTCTTCATCCTCTAACTACTCTTGGTTTAGGGCTTATAAAAGTGTGTTGAAAATCACAGAGCAGGCTGGATGAGCCCTGAGAGGCATATGTGACCAAAACCGAGTACTGGTTTGAGCATGAAAGAAAACAGGCTATTTCTTAACAGTAAAGAACAGACAGAAGAAGAGGATTTTTCTAGATTCATGAAGACTCCTACAGAATTATTTAGAAGGGCCATATTTTCTCAGGTGTCTAGAACAGTTTTGAATAATCCTGAGCTGGAGGATGAATTCACTGATTCATACGTCCTTCCCTGATTTCATAAGCCTTTACCCCGTTGATACATGAGAAATGATGGTGTGGAGCATAGATTATGGTCTCGGTATTTCCTAAATTTTTAATCATTCTTTTAAGGAGTATATATTTATATATTAATTTTTTTCAGAGATGTTTTAAACCATTACATGCCTCAATAATATATTTAGCATTTAAACTGTTTCTTCCCTGTACTGAATAATTTTTTTTCTGAGTTTTCCAGAGAAATTAGGAGACATTTATAAAAAGAGAGTCATATACATCATGGAACTTGTGGTCCTAGTACTTAAATTCCTGAGAAGAATATCTAATAAATAACCCAAGCCTTTTCAAGAGTTAGCTATATAAAACTTCAAAGACCGCTAACTAGATCAACTGTTAATTTTTAAAATATAGTATAAAGACTACTGAGCTTCAAAAACTTATGAAAGGGAATGATTTAAGAAGCTTTTGTTTACACACATTATTTTTCCCCCTTGGAATGTGAATGCCTAAAATATTATGATGATGATTATTACACAACTTCAGATGGTTAAAAGTCTTCTAAAAGTGCCTTACTATAATTCTTTCTCATGTTTTAGTAAGGAATTTATTTATTTATTTTATTTTTGACTGTGCTGGTCTTCACTGCTGTGTGGGCTTTTCTCCAGTTGCAGAGAGCAGGGGCTACTCTCTCGTCACAGTGCACAGGCTTCTCACTGCAGTGGCCTCTCTGGGCAGCGTGGACTCCAGGGCACGCTGGTTTCAGTAGCTTGTGTCACATGGGCTCAGTATTTGCGGCTCCCAGGCTCTAGAGGGTAGGCTCAGTTGTAGCACACGGGCTTTGTTGTTCTGCAGCATGTCGGATCTTCCCAAACCAGGGATCGAACCAGTATCTCTTGCATTGGCAGGCAGATTCTTGACCACTGAGCCACCAGAGAAGCCCGAGGAATTTATTTTTAAAATATCTTAATAATATTAAAAAATCTAGTATGCAGTTGTTACAAATGAGATCAAGATAGGTTGATAACTTACAACAAATGCATTTATTTCTGTGTAAGGCATTTTGAATTTATAGGTTTGAATTAAAAAAGCTATCACCTTATTAAGACTTAAGAGGGAAGTATGAAATGAGGTTTGTTTTCTTAATGCTCAAATTTTATTTTCTTATAACTATATTAGCATGATTACATTATCCCAAATGAATTGTTCAGTACTTTCACTGAGGCAGTAGCTACTTGCTTGAAATATTTTGCAAAAATTCTTGTTAACAGCACTCTTATTTCTGCTCATTTTAGTTATTTTCAGTGGTGAAAAAAAAAAAGCCGTGTGAGCCAATACTATATTATTCTAATTTAATGATTAAATAAAAAACTTTGCTATCTGCCACTTTACAGACAGGTTTATGGTGTTTTGCCAGTTTCCTTTGTTTGTAAGTTTCTTTCACTTGACAGTCAGGAATTTAAATGTCCATAGATTTTTCTATAATTTAAATGTCCATATTGGTTAGAGCTAAGCTCATCCCCACTATGAATGGTGCCTGTGCCCTCTCATTTGATTGGTGCAGACACAAGGTGCCAGAAGGTTGCGGTCAGTCAATCTGACTCATTACCCTCCAGTCGTGGGCTAGCCTTTTTACAGTTTTATTTTTATTTTTTTTTCCATCTGAAAATGTGATTTAAAAGTAAAAAAAAAACTTACATTTTCTTCTGAACTTTCACTGACAAGCATATAAACTGAGAATGTGCCGGTTTTGCAATTATGCACAAGAAATTTGTCATAGTTTCCTGTATTGGCCTACTAATTAATTTCAAGTTACTTTCCAAAATAATTTAGACAGATAAGTACACAACTTTTGCCAATGTTTTTATATTGATATCAATACCTAATTAAAAATCATTATAACTTGAATTGAATTTACCTTTTATTTTATTTAAAATGCTGTTAGACTTATGTAAGAGACCCAAAACTTAGATAATGTACATTAGGCTAGTCACTGAGGTTTCGGTTGCCTACAGTAAGAAACACGAAGCTCTGAGTATTGTGAATGAGGTTTGCTACTTGCCTGTCCTATATTTATATATATATATGGAATATTCTTTGATTCTGAAGAATCTTATTTTTAAACAACTACAAAAATGAATCTACTTTGTGTGATACTGTGCTAGCAACCAAACTAAAAAAGTACTAAAATGTTTGGCAGAAGCTTTACCTTTAATTCAGCATAACCCATTTGGGAAAAGTGTGATTAGTATTTTGTCAACATTAAATAGACTGCCAGCTATGCCTTCAGCAAAGAGGACTTTATCTGGGAGAAGCAAAGAACTGCAGTTCAGGATCTATAGCCATGACGAACCCTAAGCAAGTCCCCGAAGACGGAGAAAGAAGATTACTTTTATAGAAAAGAAAAGGAAGTTGGGAGGCCTGCAGTGAACAAGGAGTCGGAGCTGTTTCATTGGCTGAGTTGTAACCATCTCTCATTGGCTGCGTTCTTGCCAGGCAAGAAGAGGGAGTCTTTCTTCTTCCAGTTGGACTCCTGCAGGACACAAGAGCATCCCCTTCTGGTCTCCCAGCCCTATTTAATTGGGGCTTCTGTTAATGAATTGCTTATCATTTTAAATGGAACAAACTAAGGCTGAATGTTAGTCCCCATGTTGACTATATTTTTGTCTTTGGCGGACTGATTACTTAGGTAGTTAAAGCCTAAAATCTAAAATATTTGCAGGAAAGGAGTAAGATGTAAACTTGCTTGATTCTCTTCCAGTGATTTTGGGAACACTTCACCAAACATTTCTTCACTCTGAAGAATTCCTTGTGTTCCGGTAACTTAGAATATGTATCCCAGAGTAGAGGTTCTCAGACTTCAGCATGCATCAAAATTACCTGGAGGGTTTGTTAAAAACACAGATTGCTGGGACTCACACCAATTTCCAGTGTAGAAGGTCTAAAACAGAGCCCTAGAATTTGCTTTTCTATCAATTCAGTAATCTTGATGTTATTGATCCAGGAACCACACTTTGTAAAACACTGTTCTGGAGAAGAGAGGGAACTTCACTGACTGTAAGCATAGCTGCAGTACTGTAGGTGCTTGTTATTTATTTTTATTAAGTAAATCAACGAATCTGTTAGACATCAGCTTCTTCCAACAGCTTGTGTGTGGTGTTTAAGCTTGAGACTGCCTTTGTGATTATGTTTTTGGTTATATAACAACATTTATTTTATTATAACTATTTTCAAAAATGCTTTTCTAATAAAGAAAACTTGTGAAACTCCTACTAGTAAAAATGCTAATATTATAGTATTATAAATATGTTATATAAGCATTACATGCAAGTTAGGAAATAAAGGAAAAAGGAAGAGAGAGAGGAAAATTAAGAGGAAAAAAAAAGTCTCCTAAAACATAACAAAGAAATAAAACCATGGTAGTCATATTTTTCTTTGACCTTTTCTTATACCTTGCTTCAGTTCAGTTCAGTTCAGTCGCTCAGTCGTGTCCGACTCTTTACGACCCTGTGGACTGCAGCGTGCCAGGCTTCCCTGTCCGTCACCAACTCCGGGAGCTTGCTCAAACCCATGTCCATCGAATCCCAGAAATGATATGTTTAGTGATGTCATCGTGGTAGCTCAAAATCTGTAATGATGGTAGTGTTCACCATGGACATTGGCAAGTACTACAAATGTTTTCCCCATGCTCTGGGACTCGGTTTACCAGCAGGCCATAAATGATTATTGTTGCTTTTGCTGCTTTGTTATACCTGTTTGATTTTTATCACAGCCCCTTTATTCCCTGGGAAAACACAAGGAGAGTGAGAAAATTGGAGTCACCAATCCTTTACCAAACCTAAAGTCCTCCCTTCCTGCAATTCACCACCATGTCTGTTTAAACCTCCTGAGACCTGCATGTGGTGTAACACACAGGGCACCCTCACCATCCTGTCAGTTCTTACTGAAATTCAAAAGTAAAAGTTGCCTATTATACTCTAAATAATGATCGAGCTGAAGACTAAAGTCTCTAATCCCGCCTATGTCAGTTACAACGATAAACTCAACTTCCAGGATAGGCAGGTGCATGGCAGGAACACTGTAGCCTTCTGATCTGTCAAGATATCCAGTCTTCTTAATGAGAAAATAGATTATTTTATTTCCATAGTTTTAATCAGTGGGCTTCCTTGCTTGCTTCTGGTCAATCTGCGAGCAAACCTTAGCATCACAGAAACCTATAGGTGAGGCTGTTTACACTTAGAATAGATTGATGTTTCTGCAAGAAGTAAGATTCTGCAATCTTACTTTGAGACTATGGGATCATGTACTCTAGGGGATTTCAGTCTCAGTGATTACAAACAAATCTGTCTTAAATATGTCTTCTTTTCTTTAACTTATTAAACACACACACACACACACACACCCCTGATGTGGCCACCAGATGTGCAAACAGCTGTCCAGCCATAGTTTTTCTTCTTATGCTAAAACTCCTATTTTGCATGAATCAAGACTTCTCATGAAATTCATCAAGGAAAAGAATTAGAAAATACTTACTGCTTGAGTCCAGGTGTTCATGGACATAAAACCAAGTCCATGATGGTTCCTGTGGACCATCTCTCTTTCTGAATTTTGAAGCTGAAAACATTGTATCTTCCATCTTTTATAATATATGCTAGGAACACTAGAACCCTTGGTTGCTATAAAACTATTACTTGAATCATATATAAAACTTATTTTTTAGACATTTCTGCTTTCAAATTCACATGTGATAGCCTCATGTAGAATTCTGTCTTTCACTAATTACATGCAATAATGGGCTTTCCAATTTCCTGCCTGAGAGTTTTATCTCTGAAAAGGCTGCTAATTATTTCCTTAAGCCCATTTGAAAAAGAGACATGGGCATTAAAAATGCAGTTAAAATCAATCTGTTTACTTTATAGATATTTTAAATTAAATTCTTTTATATGATGATCTGTAGGAAGTTACATAGTTGGCTGGCCCTTATTAATTTATTCTTTTCTTCCTTCTGCATAAATAAATTACTCTTCTGAGTTTTAATTAATTCTCTATCTTAAAGCTTTATTGAGAATTTTGTCATAAGGTTCTATGAATATATTATTTTCTTTATATGGTTTGTTGATGAAATAGTCTGCACTGTTTTTATATATATTTATTACAAGTGATTCTTAAACTACAGTTAGAATTAGTTAAAAGATAAAAACATTTTCTTTATGAAATTATATAACTCCTTTCTATTTTTCCTTTGTTGCCAGAAACTCAGTGATAACTTACTAGTCAATAACAGGTTTTATGTTAGCCAGATTCACTAAATGATCTCTGCCTTTCTATCTCTTTCTCTCTCTCTGTATGTTATCATAAGAGTTTTATGCAAATTTTTACCATAAAGCATTTGCTGTGTATGCATCTTATTATGAATTGCCTTAAGTTGTTTTGGAAGCAGAACTGATATATTAGTTATGAATATAAATGACCTTTAATTTATTGTTATATATTTATCATATACAGTGGAAAACAAAGAGATAACATATGTGCTTACATGTGTTACTTGGAAGAAACATTCTTTAACTTCTCTTTATTCTTTTCACCAAGCACTGTGTCCTTTACATAGAGGACAAGTTTTATAATGTGCCTCCTAAGTAAGGTCTTATTAGTCATAAAAGTGGTGTGGGCTACTAAATAATGGATAAATCTTATAAACTTAAATTTTACTTAAAAGATTTCAAAATGATATTACCGAGGGTAAGAAAAACTCTGAAAGGTGAGCATTAGCCAGTGTCTAAGAGATAGGTATTGGTCCAGCTAGCAGCTGGCTTGGCACTTAATCCTCTTTTCCTAAATGAATATTAATCATTTTACTGTATACCAGACTTAGGACCATTCTGTGACAGTGAGCAACACAAACAAGCCATCCCTTACATTGACTAATATGAGTGACTGTTCCTTCTTTGGCACATACAGCTTTAATTTCACTCTTCCTCTATTCTAAATAATGTTATTAAGATCACCTATCACAAAATTGGGCTTACCTGGTGGCTCAGTGGTAAAGAATCCACCTGCCAAAGCAGGAGGCTCAGATTTGGTCCTTGATCCAGGAAGACCCTCTGGAGAAGGAAATGACAACCCACTCCAGTACTTTTGCCCAGAGAATCCCATGGACAGAGGAGCCTGTATGGTATAGTCTGTGGTGTCACAAAGAGTCGGACACAACTTAGCTACTAAATGACAACAACAATTCACAAAACTGCTCTGGTTTTCTGAAAAAAAAAAAAAAAAAAAAAAGCCCTATTTCCATAAATCCCCCTAGAAAAATCAATGAAAAAATCCCCTATTCAAAATGTCTTTTCTAACACACTCTTACTGGGATACACCTTGTGTTGGGTGGTTTGCTTGGTCAAAGATGTATAAACACTGTGTGGAAGAGTGACAAAGTGGAGTTTCTACAGAGATGTACCTTCGCTGCTGTAGACCAGGATCCTCTACTGACTCATATTGAGCAGGTCTGCCATGCCCTTTGTCTCTATGACTTCAACATGCTGCACTGCCCACAGCTGGCTGGTGAGCTCTTGACAAATTGAGTTTGGGTCTTTATTTGAGTATCTTCATGTTTGGGTTTGTTTTGTTCGCCTGATTTCCTACTAATAGGGTCCCTTGGATTGGATGCTGTCATGATTGTTACCTGAACAGATTTGTATTCTTCCTCATTGAAGCTGTTTTCTAACATCCTGACCCCTGATCCTATGGTCTGCTTACATGTTCAGTGTCTTCAGTGTTTATGGTGAAGAAAATAAAAGGTTTAATGAAAGATGGGCATGATGCTGCTGCTAAGTCGCTTCAGTTGTGTCCGACTCCATGCAACCCATAGATGGCAGCCCACCAGGCTCCCCCATCCCTGGATTCTCCAGGCAAGAACACTGGATCAGGTTGCCATTTCCTTCTCCAATGCATTGAAGTGAAAAGTGAAAGTGAAGTCGCTCAGTCTTGTCTGACTCTTAGCGACCCCATGGACTGCAGCCTACCAGGCTCCTCTGTCCATGGGATTTTCCAGGCAAGAGTACTGGAGTGGGGTGCCATTGCCTTCTCCGAAAGATGGGCATAGGTCAAATAATTCTTTACTCAAAACTGATCCAGGGTTAAGAAGTTCAAAAGATCTTTTTATATATATGCCTTGAAAAACTTTACCTTATAAGTTTTAAAATTACATAAGGGCATTTGTTATTGCAAATATATTTCCATTTTTTCATACTTTTCAAATTAAAAAAGCATAGTCGCTTAAAAAAACAAAACAACCTGGATATACCTATGGAAATCTATTTGTCTCCATGGTTCTAGATTTCCTAAATCTTTTCTATATATTTTTTTCATGAAAGATGTGGACTAGGAGTAGTGATCTGATTACACATCACAGGGCTATTACTTATTTTATTACGCTCAGTAACCAAGACATTTCCACCTCATCTAAGTTATCAGGCAGCAATTGCAAAACACACGAACATTTCATGTTTCTCCAAACATTTTAATTTTTCTAAAAATAATTTAGAAATTCTCCTGTTAAATTTGTAAATAGAGGAAATTCTCATAGCAGAGTCAGATTTTACCCTATAATTGGGCCAACTATGCTTTAACAGTCTTCCTATTTGTAAGTAAATATATTTTGCATCAGTATGTTTTAATTTTCTATTTATCTGTTTGTCTAAAACCTGTTAGATTCTTCTAAATTACTAAAACTAATACCGTTGGCTGGCTGTAAGTACAATGACTTACTCTTTTGAGTTATGTGTTTGGCACTAATGTGTGAGTAGTCAATGCATAGAAAATGATTGAATGCATTTCTACTAAAAGAATTAAACACAAAAATCAATCAACATTCCAATCTGATTTACTGTAGATGATACAAATCAGTCAGTACCTCTGACATTGGCCATGAATATTTTATGTCAATGGTCATATCCTGGATTATTTCCATTGGTTTGGAGGCAGGCAAGTTGACTGAAAGTCACAAACTTACACCAAATAGGCTCATAAATTAATAATTTATAGAATAGAACATTGTAAAACCGTGCCCCTTAATACATTTTCCCCTGCCTTCTACTTCTGAGAGAAGCTTCATATGAATGACAAGAACCTATATAAATATTTGATAGATATTAGGGGACTTCCCTGGTGGCTCAAATGGTAAAGCATCTGTCTACACTGTGGGAGACCTGGGTTCGATCCCTGGGTCAGGAAGATCCTCTGGAGAAGGAAATGGCAACCCACTCCAGTACTCTTGCCTGGAAAATCCCATGGACTGAGGAGTGTAGTATGCTACAGTCCGTGGGGTCACAAAGAGTCGGACACGACTGAGCGACTTCACTTCACTTCAGAGATGAACAAACAAATAAATAATTGTGGAAGCCAGTTAATAGTCACTCTATTTAGTATCCTTTAGACTTTATATATTTAAAATGCTACTGTCTCTAGCACAAATTCCTTCAATGAAATCTCCTTCTATTTTTAGGTTGTGTTCCATTTAAAGTCAATATTCTACTCACCCTTCAACTCTGAGTTTCATCTCTATCATTTTATTTTTTTTCATTTTTTTTAAAATTTTATTTTATTTTTAAACTTTACAATATTGTATTGGTTTTGCCAAATATTGAAATGAATCTACCACAGGTATACATGTGTTCCCCATCCTGAACCTTCCTCCCTCCTCCCTCCCCATACCATCCCTCTGGGTCGTCCCAGTGCACCAGCCCTAGCATCCAGTATCGTGCATCGAACCTGGACTGGAGACTCGTTTCATACACATCTCTATCATTTTATTGAAGCAATTTAAAAAAAAATTATTGGAGTATAGTTGCTTTGGGCTTCCCTGTTGACTCAGTGGAAAAGAATCCACCTGCCAAGCAGAAGGCATGAGTTTGATTCCTGGGTTGGGAAGATTGCCCGGAGAAGGAAATAGCAATCCATTCTAGTATTCTTGCCTGGGAAATCCCATGGACAGAGGAGCCTAGCGGGCTACAGTCCATGGGGTCACAGAGTTGGACACGACTTAGCAACTAACCGGCAGCAAAAGCATAGTTGCTTTACAATATTGTGTTATTTTCTGTTGTACAGCAAAGTGAATCAGCTATATGTACACATGAAGCTTCTCTTTTTTGAATTCATACTATATGAAGTAAGTCAGAAAGAGAAAGACAAATGTCATATATTAACACATAATATATAGAATCTAGAGAAAATGGTACAAATTAACCTATTTACTGAAGCAATTTCTTTTAGATTTTAAATCCTAGTGTTGGTAAATCTACTGGACATTCTCAGCCCAAATTGCAGAACCAGTCCTGGGGCCCGTGTTACAGAGAGTACTGCATATCATAATGACATAATATACACAAAGAAAATATATTTATATTTAAAATGCACAAATGTGTTGCTCATTTAAAGACCAACACAGTGGGAGAGGAAAATCTATAACCCTAAATATACATTCTTATTCCTATCTTCTCTAAATGAAAAGCAACTGGGTCAGAATGGAGCAGAGATTTACGTTTTGTGTAGTTGCCAAAATCATATACGTTGTTCGCTATGTTTTGCCAAGCACTTGAGCAGTAGAAGCATTTAGGTGAGAAAAATGACAAATTACTTGATTTTCTAAATCTTCCCTCTCAGCATAAACTTGAAAGTTTATTCTATAACAGAATATTGTTTCTCGTGTTGCTGAGCAAGCCTTACTTTTCTTTAATTTCCGATTCATGGTTCTGGAGTTACCCAGAGTTTACTGGGTTTTCACACTAGTTACAGGTAGTAGTTAAACAACATTTTGTTTTACTGAATAATTCATATTGCTCTAGAATATATACATACATTTCACTTATTACATGTATTTAGATATTGCTGTAAGAGGGTGAAGATGAAAATTTATATGATGAATTTATATAGTGACATGAAATTATTTTGTAGTATTTTCTTAATAATGAAAACTTACATTTGCCTAAACATTTACACTTAGGTAATGCACCATTTAAAGAAGAGATCTATTAAAAATGGCACATCAAGTATTCTGATTTCCCCCAATCCTCGCTCACATTTTTGAAACAATTTACTCTTATCCTTCTTGAAACCATCCTCACCTGATCTCTCCCCATAACTATACTGGTTGCTAGGTAACAACATAAAATGACAATGAATAACAGAAGTAGTAATAATTATTACTATGATTATGTTTAAATACACTCTCATGTTTATTGTACCTTTGAGGGGCAGATTGCACTCATATTCCTCCACATAGTTGTTACCTCTTGGAGTTTCTCTTGACTTAGTCTTGACTACATTTTTCTTCTTCTTTTCCCTAAACAATCTCATTCATATTCACAACCTCAGTTAGAATACATATGGCCATGAATTCCAAACTTATATCTTCAGCTTCACCCTCTTCATATATCCAGACCTTGTATGTATAACTATTTAATTAACATATCCTGTTATATACCTGAAATGTGTCCCCCAATATGCCAGATATTAAAGTCATTATCTTCTCCCACAGTTCTTCTTTTCTCATTGGTCTACATCTCTGAATGTAGCCAGAATCTGTCTATAAAAGCTGCATTCCTGGCACCCATACTTGATGCCACACTTCTACTCCTCCCAATAATAAATATATCCTCAACAACTTAATTTCACATGTTCAGGGTCTCTGGAGTCAATCATTTTCCCCCAACCCACTCTAAGCATCCCAAGGTCAAACTACTTGTCTCCTCTTAGATGAATTTTCCACCTACCTTCTTTTTCTGCCCTAATCTTTCTCCATGATACGGCCAGAGTGGGACCTTTAAATACATATATGGTAGTATCATTCTTTTTCTTAAGGCTGTTCAGTGGCTTTCCACTACTTTTACAGTAAAAGTCACAATCCTCAATGTGCCTCTTTGGGGCTGTACCTCAGGTCGCCCCCTTTCTTTCCAGCTTCTTATACCAAACATACTCTATTCTCTCCACAAGTCACATCTGCACTCTTTTGGTTCTTCAAAATAGAAAGCTTCCACCACATACTGCTCTTCTATCCTGAATACCCTTTCTTCCTTCTTATGCATGAAACACCCATTCTTCTTTAGATCAAATATAACTTCCCAAGGCAGCCTCCTTTGAGTTCCTGAACTAGTCATATTCTTCTATCATTTCCAGCTACCACTCCACTACTTCTCTTCACAGGAATTATCCCAGTTTCATTCACATCAGCTCAGTTCAGCTCAGTCGATCAGTTGCTGTCATGTCCGACTCTGTGCGACCCCATGGACTGTAGCATGCCCAGCCACCCTGTCCATCACCAGCTCCTGGAGTTTACTCAAACTTATGCCCATTGAGTCAGTGATGCCATCCAACTATCTCATCCTCTGTCGTCCACTTTTCCTCCTGCCTTCAATCAGAGTCTTTTCAAATGCATCAGCTCTTCGAATCAGGTGGCCAAAGTACTGGAGTTTCAGCTTCAACTCCAGTCCTTCCAATGAATATTCAGGACTGACTTCCTTTAGGATGGATTGGTTGGATCTCCTTGCAGTCCAAGGGACTCTCAAGAATCTTCCCCAACACGACAGCTCAAAGGCATCAATTCTTCAGCACTCAGCTTTCTTTATGGTCCAACTCTCACATGCTTGCATGACTACTGGAAAAACCATAGCCTTGACTAAGATGGATCTTGTTGGCAAAGTAATGTCTCTGCTTTTTAATATGCTGTCTAGGTTGGTCATAAGTTTTCTTCAAGGAATATGTGTCTTTTATTTCATGGCTGCAGTCACCATCTGCATTGATTTTGGAGCCCCCCACAAAAAAATTCTGCCACTGTTACCACTGTTTCTCCATCTATTTGGCATGAAGTGATGGGACTGGATGCCATGATCTTAGTTATCTGAATGTTGAGTTTTAAACCAACTTTTTCACTCTCCTCTTTCACTTTCATCAAGAGGCTTTTTAGTTCCTCTTCACTTTCTGCCATAAGGATGGTGTCATCTGCATATCTGAGGTTATTGATATTTCTCCCGGCAATCTTGATTCCAGCTTGTGCTTCATCCAGCCCAGAAGTTCTCCTGATGTACTCTGCATATAAGTTAAATAAACAGGGTGACAATATACAGCCTTGACGAACTCCTTTTCCTATTTGGAACCAGTCTGTTGTTCCATGTCCAGTTCTAACTGTTGCTTTCTGACCTGAATACAGGTTTCTCAAGAGGCAGGTCAGGTAGTTTGGTATTCCCATTTCTTTCAGAATTTTCCACAGTTTATTGTGATCCACACAGTCAAAAGCTTTGGCATAGTCATAAAACAAATAGATGATTTTTTGGAACTCTCTTGCTTTTTTGATAATCCAGTGAATGTTGGCAATTTTATCTCTGGTTCCTCTGCTTTTTCTAAAAGCAGCTTGAACATCTGGAAGTTCATGGTTCACGTATTGTTGAAGTCTGACTTAGAGAATTTGGGACCTTACTTTACTAGCGTGTGAAATAAGTGCAATTGTGCAATAGTTTGAGCATTCTTTGGTATTGCCTTTCTTTGGGATTGGAATGAAAACTGACCTTTTCCAGATTCCTGGCCGCTGCTGAGTTTTCCAAATTTGCTGGCATATTGAGTACAGCAATTTCACAGCACCATCTTTTAGGATTTGAAATAGCTCAACTGGAATTCCATCACTTCCACTAGCTTTGTTCATTGTGATGCTTCCTAAGGCCCACGTGGCTTCACATTCCAGGATATCTGGCTCTAGGTGAGTGATCACACCATCATGATTTCTGGATAGTGAAGATCTTTTTTGTATAGTTCTTCTGTGTATTCTTGCCACCTCCTCTTAATATCTTCTGCTTCTGTTAGGTCCATACCATTTCTGTCCTTTATTGAGCCCATCTTTGCATGAAATGTTCCCTTGGTATCTTTAATTTTCTTGAAGAGATCTCTAGTCTTTCCCATTCTATTGTTTTCCTCTATTTCTTTGCATTGATCACTGAGGGTGGCTTTCTTATCTTTCCTTGCTATTCTTTGGAACTCTGCATCCAAATGGATATATGTTTCCTTTTCTCCTTTGCTTTTCACTTCTTTTCACAGCTATTTGTAAGGCCTCCTCAGACAGCCATTTTGCTTTTTTGCATTTCTTTTTCTTGTTGATGGGGTTGCTTCCTGCCTCCTATACAATGTCACGAACTTCCATCCATAGTTCATCAAGCACTCTGTCTATCAGATCTAGTCCCTTAAATCTATTTCCCACTTCCACTGTATAATCATTGCTACTGCTGCTGCTAAGTCACTTCAGTGGCGTCCGACTCCGTGCAACCCATAGATGGCAGCCCACCAGGCTCCCCCATCCCTGGATTCTCCAGGCAAGAACACTGGAGTGGGTTGCCATTTCCTTCTCCAATGCATGAAAGTGAAAAGTGAAAGTGAAGTTGCTCAGTCATGTCCGACTCTTAGCAACCCCATGGACTGCAGCCTACCAGGCTTCTCTGTCAATGGGATTTTCCAGGCAAGAGTACTGGAGTGGGTTGCCATTGCCTTCTCCATATAATCATTAGGGATATGATTTAGGTCATACCTGAATGGTCTCCTGGTTTTCTGTACTTTCTTCAATTTAAGTCTGTTTGGCAATAAGGAGTTCATGATCTGAGGCACAGTCAGCTCCCAGTCTTGTTTTTGCTGACTGTATAGAGCTTCTCCAACTTTGTCTGCAAAGAATATAATCAATATGATTCCAGCATTAACCATCTGGTGATGTCCATGTGTAGAGTCTTCTCTTGTGTTGTTGGAAGAGGGTGTTTGCTATGACCAGTGTGTTCTTTTGGCAAAACTCTGTTAGCCTTTGCCCTGATTCAATTTGTACTCCAAGGTCAAATTTTCCTGTTACTCCAGGTATCTCTTGACTTCATACTTTTGCATTTCATTCCCATGTAATGAAAGGGACATCTTTTTTGGGGTGTTAGTTCTAGAAGATCCTGTAGGTCTTCATAGAACCATTCAACTTCAGCTTCTTCAGCATTAGTGTTTGGGACATAGACTTGGATTACTGTGATATTGAATGATTTGCCTTGGAAATGAACAGAGATCATTCTGTCAGTTTTGAGATTGTACCCAAGTACTGCATTTTGGACTCTTGTTGACCCTGATGGCTACTCCATTTCTTCTAAGGCATTCTTGCCCACAATAGTAGATATAATGGTCATCTGAGTTAAATTCACCCATTCCAGTCCATTTTAGTTTGCTGATTCCTAAAATGTTGACATTTACTCTTGCCATCTGTTTGATCACTTCCAATTTGCCTTGATTCATGGACCTAACATTCCAGGTTCCTATGCAATGTTGCTCTTTACAGCATCGGACCTTGCTTCCATCACCAGTCACATCCACAGCTGGGTATTGCTTTTGCTTTAGCTCCATCCCTTCATTCTTTCTGGAGTTATTTCTCTACTGATCTCCAGTAGCATATTGAGCACCTACCAACCTGGGGAGTTTGTCTTTCAGTGTCCTATCTTTTTATCTTTTCATCCTGTTCATGGGGTTCTCAAGGCAAGAATACTGAAGTGGTTTGCTATTCCCTTCTCCAGTGGACCACATTTTGTCAGAACTATCCATCATGACCCGCCCATCTTGGGTGGCCCTAGATGGTATGGCTCATAGTTTCATTGAATTAAGCATGCCTGTGGGCCATGGTTAGTTTTCTGTGATTTTGGTTTTCAGTCTGTCTACCCTCTGATGGAGAAAGATAAGAGGCTTATGGAAGCTTCCTGATGGATATATGCATTTAAACATTTCCACATTATATAATGGGTTAGCCAATCAGTTCATTTGGGATTTTCCATAAGGTCTTCTGGAAAAGCCCAAATGAACTTTTTGGACCACTCAATGTATATAGCTGCATAGCACATTTTTTTGCACTTATTTTGGTGTATATCTAACTAGTAACTGCCCTGTAAACTAGTCTTTTACTTCTGTAAGTACCCAAATATGAGGGAAACATTTAAAAATATTTCCAGTTAACTCAGTTAAATTTAGGAAGAGAAAACTCCAAGATTCAAACATTCTGATTATTCCTTATTTTCATAAAGCCAACTCCATTAATGTATCTCTTTCCTCTGACCTTACAAGTAGCTTTTTTGGGGTAAATGTAATGTTGATAGTTTGATTACATGTTGTGCTGTTGGTTTAAGGAGGTGCTTCTATGACGACACTGACTCTAGAAATGCAAGGCTTTGCAGATCCTATTTGCAGAGCATAGAATTAGGATGGTACTGTCCAGTCTGACATTCTTACTCTTAGTGTTTATCTTTTTGCTCATCTCTTTGTAAGCACAAGTGAGGATGCATAAATATGAGCAAATGCTTTCTCAGTGAAGTCAATGTTCACCAGTTCCCCATTATTTATTTCCTGTCCTACAGGCTGTAAGCTCTATTGATCCCTACTCTTAGCCAGCATCTAATCTCATAACCTTTAAGACTCCAAAAGTGGAGACACTCAAAATCTATATTGAATTTCAATTCTTTCCAAAGGCTCTTCTAAGGAAAACAGCATGAAGCAGTGATTCTTTCTCCAGAACTGATAATTGGTTTCTAGCCCCAGTTCCTAGCAACTCCTTGATCCTGAGTCATTTAGTCATTCTGTTCTTTGATTTCCTCATGCACAAAATGTGGAACTTAATGAATTGATTCTGTGGATATTTTCCTTGTTGAAAATTCACAAGTCAGAGTAAAATTCAGTATATTGATATTTTATTGCATACACTAAATTATATAACATGTTTAGAAAACTAAAACTTTAACATTGATATTTAATATAGATATGCAAGTATTTATGTAGGTATATATATAATAAATTACATTTATATAAGCACATATATATAACTGTAAGAAAATTATCTCATTCTCAAGTGTTAAAAAAAAGAGGGACTTCCCTGACTGTCCAGTGGTTAGGACCTCATGCTTCCATTGCTAGGGGCCTGTGTTCAATCCCTAGTCAGGGAACTAAGATCCTGCAAAGCATGCAGAACAGACAAAGATAAGTAAATAAATAAATAGAAAAATTAGATATATCAGATTATTTTATCTGTAAATAATACTAATGGCAAAAACATACTTGATTTGAATCATTTGGTTTGAATTAGTTAACTGTGCCATAACTTATTGTTTGGAATTGAATTTTACCATTACATATTCTTAGTATCATTTGAATAATTAAACTCATCATTAAATTTAGATAATCAAAATTCCTAATTCTACTTTGCTGACAAGATCAATTTTACATTATCCAAATAGTAAATGAATTCAACAAGAAATACACATGGTAGCCGATACTGTTTGTTTATAGCTTCAGGCTATTATTTTTTATTGCTATAGTCCGTATTACATATTTTCAATATACTTGGAAATTAGACTTAGTTCTCTCTGTCTTTAAAAGAAATCTGAACTTGCCTCCCAAGGAGATACTAGAGGCAATTGTCAGCTCCATAATTTGTGAGACCCAGCACAAAATTAAAATGTGGGGTCTTTGTTCAGAAAGAGGAAATGATGCTAAGAAGTAAAGCTTCTCCCTCTCCCTTTTTTTCTAGACCGTTTCTCTCTGTTAGTCATGGCACTTCTTTTCATTTGCTATTTTAGTCATTTACACTTAAATTTTTAAAAGAATTAATATCAATTTGCTTTATATTCATATTATTATTGAACAAGAGTGGTGTCAAGTGCAAGAATGAACATTAAGTAGTACACAGACTCACCAAAATTATACAATTTCTATTGTGAGGCTTGTGGCTTGCATGTGTATTTCACTCTTGCCAGAACAGTGTAAACACTGTGCAAAAGTCACATCACTATTTTTATCTAACATCTTGCAATATTCACATTTTGTGGACGTTTTCTACCTTTCACTGATGAGTAAGATAGGACTGATAGAAAAGTTAGTGTGGATTACCCTTTCCCAGTTCATCCATATCATCATTTTCTTTGTAAGTGGCTGGCTAATACAGGAAGGTAACATAGGTGAACCCATGGATTTACCTGATTCTTCCTTCATAATTTTTGGTACTTTTTAATTATTTAGTAGGGCTTTCCTGATGGCTCAGTGGTAAAGAATCCACATGCAATGCTGAAAACCACCGGCAATGCAAGACATGCTGGTTAAATCCTTGCATCGGGAAGACTCCCTGGAGTAGGAAATGGAAACCCACTCCAGTATTCTTGCCTGGAAAATCCCATGGACAGAGGAGCCTGGCAGGCTAAAGTCCATGGAGTCACAAAGAATTGGACATGGCTAAGCGACTAAACCACCACACACCATAATTATGTAGCAATTGTTTCAAATAAATGAATAATGAAAATTTTTATAGAACCAGTTGAGTCTTCTCTACCAGGAAGCTTACTCTAAAGTGAAGACAAATGATGTGGAAGGAATGGCAAAACTACCTTGTCATGAATTTAGGTATTTATTTATTGAGATGAGAAAACTGATGCTAGTGAACCTTCTTCTCTACAAGAAGAGATCTTTCAGATTCTATTTCAGATTCATATTCTAACCACTCACCCAAACATGCAGGAAATATGGGTTTTCACCACTCAAGGTCTGAACCCAAAGCCTGTGCCCAAGGAGAAATGGGAAAGGAGATTCTTGAACCTAAGTGAAACACCTTCTCTCCATCGTTTTGTTAGGTGCAGATTTTGGAAAAAGAGTAAGACGATGGGGGTTCAGAGGTCATTTATTTTGACAGAAGTATACACAGTTCCAGAGATCCTGAAAAAAACAAAACAAAACAAAACAAACCCTCCTGTCACTAGTTTTAGTTACCAAACCCAGTCTCACCAGCAGAGTCTCCTCCTCCTCCTGGTTATTTATGAATGGCTTATCCCAGCCCCCTCCAAACTCAGAAAGGCAATAACAATCAACTGTAAGAACCACTGCAGAGCCCTGAGCTAGCATGGCACATGGACTACCCATCCTTCAACAGCACAGCCGTGTTCAGTGAACCGGAGGTGGTGATGGAAAGAGAATGCTGTGGCCACGTGCTGTCTGTATCAGCTCAGCCTTTGTCCTGCTCATGAGGGGCTTCACTGAAAGGTACTTATTTACTTATCTGTTTATTTAAAAGAGGGAAGTGGGACAGTGTATAGTGTACATTTTAGATATGAGTATACCAAGTATGCAGGCAGTCAGTTTGAAAAGAGTGAAAGAGATCAGTTAAGGTGTCAGGGTAAAAAAGGAGAAATACATTTGTCAAAATGGAAAGGCAAAGATAAATCTGCAGCATCTCTGGTCTTTAAAATCCTGAGGCTGAGAGGGAACTGTGGTGAGAGCTGGTGAACATGAAGGAGATAACACCATCCACCTTTCCCACCAGGGAATCAGGGTAACGGCAGGTTAAGAAGGATTGGTCTCTTCATGTTTCATTCAGTCTGCCTGATTTACACTTTTTAAAAGTCCCTAGAAGTTTTTTTTTTTTTTTTTTTTGAATAGGGAAAAATCAAGATGTATTTGCTATATTAAGCACACTTCACTTAGCAGAGAAAATTTTCCAGGACATTGTACCTCAAGTGTATAAGTGTTTTCATTCTCTGAAAACAGTCATTATAAACAAAACTATGTCTTTGTAACCAGAGTCTCTCTTGAAAGGATGCTTGATCCATCATAAATATAGCTAAATTGGCCAGAGTTGAATCACAACTATATCCACATTAGCCTCTGGGCTTTAGGTCTTTATCTTGAAATCTACTTTGGTACGTATAACATGGCAAGAGGGAGCAGGGCAGGCCAAACATGATCAAACATTTCATGAGCCTCAATGTCTCTCACTTTTCTAGAATTCTATTAGCTTGAGCACTATCACATATTTATCTCCTATAAAATCCCCAAGTAGACAATGTACTTACAAGGCTGCTGGAGTTTTTTTCTTCCTGTGGGGGGTGTGTGTGTGTGAGTGCCAGGCACAAACTGAAGGATCTTCTTCATTCTCCTGTGATTGTAAATTTTTCATTCTCTAGCAAAAACAAAACAAAACAAACAAACAAAAAAAACACGTTTTCAAGAAAAAAAAAAATACTGGGCAAAACCAACTCACAAAAATCTATAAATGTCTGTGAAACTTGTCAATATAGTAATATAATAAGTTAATATCAATTTCCAAACCTATGCCTGGGTAGACAGTAGTGATAGAATTGTGAACAAGTTTGACCTAGATTCAAGTCTCATGTAACACAAACAAAATTGTTTATATTGCCAAAGAAATGCTAAATGTGAAATTTCAGACTGCAGCTTGAGAAAAAGTATTTTTTATGTATTACTAAAGAAAAATCATCCTGTTTTTAATTTTCACAAGGCACTTTGACACCTAATGTCTTAGAATAGTGCAGTCAACAATTGTGTACCTCATATGAGCTCCTGACACATTCCTGTACCTCATATGTGCTCTAACAAAGGACCTTCCTGAGAAAGTCCAGTAAGACATAAAATAATCATTCATAGATCCAGGTTTCCTACTTTAGATTTCAATGACCATTCAATTCTGTGATTTTTGCAAAATAACAAAATGAGCCAGAGGAGTCCTGGAATCCTGATGCTCTGGTTGGTTAGGATGTTCTGCGAAACCAAACTTATTCTGAAATTTGATATATTATGTGGAATCCATAGGAGAATGCAAAGCAAAGAGGAGTTGTAAGACAGCTTTTGTTAATATCATGAATTTGAGGTCCATAGTTAAATTAATGATACAAAGAAATTGGGGTGTTTTCCATCTTTTGAGGATTGAGAACATAATTTCTGATTCACTACTGAGAAGATAAAATGTTTTCTTTGACTCTTGAGAAAGACAAAGCAGGATTCAAAAGTTATACTTAAATATGGGAAGGGTTAGCACAAGATGTAGTGTGTAAAGGAGGGAGACAGAACAAAATTTTTAGTAGCTTTACGAGAAAGATTGAGTAGCTTAAAAATTCATCAGTTTCTTAAGGAAAAAAAATGATTAGCCTTTTGTACAGGTTAGAAACTATAAAGAATTGAACAGATGGAATTCTGACTTTCCTTCTTTAAAAATGTTAACTGAATAAAATTTAAATAATGGTCAAATAGCAACTGGAGGGGTAATTCAGTTACAAAATTTGCAGAAGTGGATAAAATCCATGAAACTAGTTAAATTAATATTGATATTGATATAAAAACAACTGAAGTGTTTTAAACAGTAAGAAATATTGTACTCTCCCTTTCTCTATTTCTCACTTTCTCTGAATAAATGACTAAAGCCTGTTCCAAATTCACTGAGTATAATTATATGCAAACATGTATGTCTTTTTCTGGAGGAAGCAGTTTCTTTCACTGATTTTCTGGATAACAGAGCATCCCTCTCTCTGCAGAGAGCAATGGAGGAGCACAATGTTTGGGGGATGATTTGTTAGATTTATAATACATACTGCCTCAATTTGTGGAATGAAATCTTTTGCCAACAGAAAAGTGGTAGAAGGAGCCAAGTGGGCAAGATTTAAGGAATCCATGACCTTGAATGGAGAAGGGAATGGCTATCCGCTCCAGTATTCTAGCCTGGAGAATTCCGTGGACTATATGGTCCATGGGGTTGCAAAGAGTCGGACACAACTCAGAGACTGAACTGAACTGAACTGAACTGATCTGAAGTGTCAGAATGTGCCCTAGTACTCTGTGTTTCAGAAGGGAAATTGGGTCAAATAGGCATTGTGCTGGAGGCCTCATATCTGTTCCCCGTATCCTGTGGTCTTTGGACAACTTTAATCAAACATTTTAGAGAAATGTAAGATCATATTAAATTCCCCAAAGGGCCACTGAAAATCTCACTTCTGTGGTTTGGGAACTTCTGCTAAATTATTTAAATTGTATTCCAAAGTAAATTTGCCCTTGGTGATATCGGGTCTCTGTGGGTGTTGGGATTTTTCTGCTGTTAGACCCAGATCACTTCTTAAATATAAACTGACTTCTTTCTACTTAGAAAACAATAGAAAATAAATTAGAATCATATGAGCTTGGGGTTGAACATCAGTTTCAAAAATAACTAGACATTTAACTTTAGAACCTTAATTAGCAAAAATGGAATTTATTTTCTAAACTTCTTTGTATTAAAATACCACCACGATTGCCACCACCGCCGACATCACCACCATCATTTTCATCACCAATACCATCACCACCATCCTCATTACCATAACTTGCTATCATAGTTAAGAATAGTTTTAAATGTCAAATATAAGTTGCTTGGTGCCAGGATAGATTTTAATTTTAAGACCTATTCTGAGTCTTATCCTTCTGAGAAGTGCTTTTACTTTCTAATCTCCATTTCCTTTTTGTCCCCATTAAACAAATTTTACAAAGCTTGTTTTATTTGTTTTGTTAAACAACGTTTAGAAGAATGTTCCCACAGAGAAAAGACGGTCTTAAAGTACAGTGGATGTAAGCCTGAGTGAAGACTGAAGGTGACCATGCGTTACTAGACTGGCAGGCCCATTCTTTCCGGGAATAATGGCTGTGCTGATGCCATCTCTTCATTTACTTGTACACTTCATACACACTCAATTCATCTTTATTTGGATGGAGAACTAGACTATTCTTTGAAAGGGGAGGGTAGTATATTTTGCTTGAGCTATTGCATTTGGGCGTTCTTCTATAATGTAAAGGTTTTCTTTTTCTCCACCCCCTAATCCTGAATGTTTTACTTCTCAAAAATAAACTTAAAGCTTCTAAACTTCCTGAGGATTTAAATTTGAACTATTTTCTATCTCCTCAAAAGGAATGGTCACTATTGACAAAAAACAAAAAATGAGGAATTTCTTCTTCACATCTCCCAGTGATTTTTAGATTGAGAAACTGGTACCTGAATAATATGATTTAGATTTAGATTAATCTGAGATGCAAGGGTTTGCTGAAACAAACAATGTTAATTTGCATTTATATGGAACTGGATTGCCATCTCAGATTACTATGGAGATTCAGGCTGAGAGCATTACAAACCTCATTTGAAAATTAAAATACACGAAATTCATCATCTTGTTATTATATGTATGAGTTGCTGTCTTATCTCTGAAGATATAAGTATGGATGACAGGGAAATGCGTATAATAAAAATTGTGCCATGAATTTCATGTGTGCGTACTTAGTTCCTTTTTCTCAGGGAATTACATCCATCCATTCACTATCTCGCCCTTCCTTAATGTATAGAAAACAATTCTCAATCTATAAAACTGAACACCCTACAAAGATAATACAGTTTAAGGTACTTAAATATCTAAGAAATAAAGTGACAAAGGCAGACAGTGAACATTTAACTTTATGTGCATCAACATTTGCATAATTTAAACATGCCGATAAGCAGACCAAACTAATCTGAAAGACTGACAGCAAAAACTTTCACTCTACAATAAGATTACTATATCATACACATACATTCTGTGCTCATTGATCTTGTGTTTCTATAAAGCCAGGCCAGTTATCCTCAGAATCATCTACAAATATGAGCGTGTCTGAGCTTCCATCTTTTGTAACAATGGATTAAAAACTGATAGCACTAATAATCATGAGATTTTTATCATTTCTGTTGTTACTTGATGATTTCCATGACAGTTGAATGAATGAAGACATTGATTAAAAATATGCCTGTTACTTGCTTCTGTGCCCAAATAGTTTCTTCACGTATAACTTGGTTTTGGTTTTGCTACTGTGATTTACCACCATTTTGTAATGTATAGAAATACCAAACCAGTTTGTTGTCCACCAGGAACTAACATGGTGCTGTAGGTCAATTGTACCCACTGCCAAAGCCCAAACAAGTCAACTCATAGTAAAGGAGATCAAATTTGTGTTTACCGGAGGCAAGAGATGAGGGGAGGGGGAATTGGTTGAAGGTGTTCAGAGGTACAGACTTACAATTACAAGATAAAAAAATACTAAGGATGTAATGTACAATATGATTATAATTAACATGGCTTTATGCTATATGTAAAAGTTAAGAGACTAAACACGGAGTTCTCATCACAAGAAAAACATTTTTCCCTTGTTTTTTCCTTTTGTATCTATACGATATGATGGATGTTCTCTACACCTACTCTGGTAATCATTTCATGATGTATGAAAGTCAAATCATCATGCTACACACCTTCAACTTATACAAGATGACAAAAAATGTAGATAGTCAAGCACTTTGACTGTGGAGATTAAATGACAGTGAGATAGGTCAACACCCTGAAGCTGATGTGGTTTGTTTGTGTGTGTGTGAGATTTATTTTTTAAAGTTTGAAAGACTTGAGCAGGTTTTTATGTTTAGTCAGAAAAGTCAGTAGGTCCTGACTTAAATTAAAGGTAGGTCCTACTGTATAATTTTAAAGATGAGGAAATTTATTGGCTTCGGAGGACTAAAGGGATTTCAGATAAGTAAGACACAGATGGTAAATGAGCACATGAAAAGATGTTAGTCATTATTATTCATGAAATAAATGCAAATTAAAATCACAATTATATACCACTACCCTCCTATTAGAATGGGTAAAAATCAATAAAATATATAGACACTTAATGTCCTGTTACTCACATGTCAGGAGTATCTTTATGGCCCCAACACTCAGCGAAGATTTAACTGAGATCACCTCTTTCTTTCTCTTTTGCTATAACTTTAAAAATTCCTTTTTTTACTTTCTGCCCATCAAATGTGGATTTTTTTTTTCCTTAAATTTGAATTATAGACTGTATTCCTAGGTGAGAAGGGTCTTCCCTGGAAGCTCAGTGGTAAAGAATCTGCCTGCCAATGCAGGAGATGTGGGTTTGATCCCTGGGTCTGGAAGATCCCCTGGAAAAAGAAATGGCAACCCACTCTAGTATTCTTGCCTGGGAAACTCCATGGACAGAGGATCCTGGAGGGCTACAGTCCATGGGGTCACAAGAGTCCAACGTGACTTAGCGGCCAAACAGCAAACAACAGCCTAGATGAGAGCATCAACTTCATGATCCAATTATCATGTAATGGTAATCCACAACATCGAGGATGGTGATAATGGCCCAGATATTTTTACTGAGCTCTGGATCATTATACCCTATTCTTTATCATCTACCTTCCACGGTTCCATTTCAAAACCACCTTAACTCAGTATGTTTTAAAATACATTTATCACTTATCTCTGTAATCACCTCTCTGGTGTTCATTTTCCTATGCAAATGTCCCTGCTACTCACGTAGTGTCAAAATCAACAGCATAGAGATTACCCTTTGCTCTTCACACTCCACTCCATGGAATCAGGAAATTGTATCCCCTCTGCCTTCTAAATACTCCTGTGCATCCTCACTGCTACCGTCGCGAGGTCGCCACAAGTTCTCACCCGAAACCTGAAGCCTGCTGTGACTTCTACTTTTCGCTCTTGCTAGTCTCCTTACTATGTTCTCAGGGATGGTTCCAAAACACATGTTTTTTCATACTTGTTGCCTTACTTGCTCAGCATCTATCAACAGCTACTACTCACTGCTCAGGTAGTGTTGCTGAAAGTCTCTGTACATCAACACCGAATTGAATCTCAGAGACAGAATTTTGGGTGAAGCAGGAAAAAGGAGCATTTATTGTTTTGCCAGGCAGAGGCTGCCACAGCGAGCTAATGCCTTCGAGACGGTGACCCGACCTGGAGGGCTCAGTGAGCAATTTTGTAGTCATGGCTCAAGGAGCAGGGCTTGATCAGATCCTGGACTTTCTTCTGATTGGTTGGTGGTGAGATGATCGGGGGCCAGCATCATCAACCTTCTGGTTCAAACCAGTCTAGGGCCTGTGTACTTGCTGTCGCAGTTTTCATCTGGTGTATGTGGAGAGTGGGGAAAATGTCTACTTCCATAAAAACAACCTAGAAATGTGGGTGAAGCCTTTCTGCATATCTTTCTTTCAGGGAACTGAGAGTTCAGTAATTCTACGTGGCAAATTTATGGTTTAAATAGTTACCAGTTCCCCAGTCCAATAGCTATTCTTTGTTTCTACATCCTCACATTTCCCAATCATAAACTCTTCAGTTCAGTTCAGTTCAGTCGCTCATTCGTGTCTGACTCTTTGCCACCCCATGGACTGCAGCACGCCAGGCCTCCCTGTCCATCACCAACTACCGGAACTTACTCAAACTCATGTCCATTGAGCTGGTGATGCCATCCAACCATCTCATCCTCTGTTGTCCCCTTCTCCTCCTGACTTCAATCTTTCCCAGCATCAGGTTCTTTTTAAAGGAGTCAGTTCTTTGCATCAGGTGGCCAAAGTATTGGAGTTTCAGCTTCAGCATCAGTCTTTCCAATGAATACTCAAGACTGATTTCCTTTAGGATGGACTGGTTGGATCTCCTTGCAGTCCAGGGGACTCTCAAGAGTCTTCTCCAACACCACAGTTCAAAAGCATCAGTTCTTCAACACTCAGATTCCTTTATAGTCCAAATCTCACATCCATACATGACTACTGGAAAAACCATAGCTTTGACTAGAGGGACCTTTGTTGGCAAAGTAATGTCTCTGCTTTTTCATATGCTATCTAGGTTGGTCATAGCTTTTCTTCCAAGGAGAAAGTGTCTTTTAATTTCATGATCATAGTCACCATCTGCAGTGATTGTGGAGCCCCCCAAAATAAAGTCTATCACTGTTTCCCCATCTATTTGCTATGAAATGATGAGACCAGATGCCATGATCTTAGTTTTCTGAATGTTGAGCTTTAAGCCAACTTTTTCACTCTCCTCTGTCACTTTCATCAAGAGGCTCTTTATTTGTTTTCTCCTCTCTGCCATAAGGGTGGTGCCATTTGCATATCTGAGGTTGTTGATATTTCTCCCGGCAATCTTGATTCCAGCTTGTGCTTCATCCAGCCCAGCGTTTCTCATGATGTACTCTGCATAGAAGTTACATAAGCAAGGTGACAATATACAGCCTTGACGTATACCTTCCCAATTTGGAACCAGTCTGTTGTTCCATGTCCAGTTCTCACTGTTGCTTCCTGACCTGCATACAGATTTCTCAAGAGGTCAGGTGGTCTGTTATTCCCATCTCTTTAAGAATTTTCCAAACTCTGGAAAACGCTTGCATCAGCCTTTTATTAATACTTTGAAAGACAAGGACACAAGGGCTTGTACTGGGTTTAGGTAGGAAGCTGACACCTCCTTTCCATGTCTTAGAAGGCATGCTGTGATGGCATTTCTGACACTCCAGCATCACTTCTGTCTCCTAGTCCCACCCACTCCACATTCCAAACATCCCTGAGGTTTGTTCCCTGGAAACTTCCTGCCTGCCTGGGAATCCTCACCCCACAGGTGCTACCTGGATGGCTGCTGCCAAATTTTATGTTTGGCTTCTCTCCCTAAATCTTTTGTCATTTCCTCTCACCACTTCCCCCAATAAGATCCACCCTTGATGCTTTTTTTTTTTTTAAATTCTGACAGGATTCTTATTTCACCCTCTGGATTGTTGCTTTTTTATTCTCTTCTTGCAGAGCATTCTGAACTTCTCGATTAAATATTTAATGTTATAAAATGTTTTCTTGTCTTCTTTCAAATGATATATAAACAACATGAGAGCAGTGATCATTCCAGTCTGTTCTTTATTCCTTTTTATAGAATTTGACATAAATAAGCACCAGATATGATTACACAATAACTTAGCCAGTTAAACTACTGATCGATTGATAAGCATGAGTTTTGTAGATCATGCATCTAAAGTGAATAATATAGTAGCTGGGACTGAGTAGGTTACCTGGAAATTGTCGCTATTATCAAACCTATGATTGTAACTTAATTTTCACATGGTGTACTTAAAAGCTTCTTTGAATCTAATTCTCTGTTTAATTCAGCCAGGCATTCAAAAATACAAGTGCAAAACTCTATATTTCTTTTTTCTCAGGAAACACATGTGTCCTAAATGATGACTTTTACATTAAATATCATCTGATCATAAGGTCTTTTTCTGTCGCTCAGCACCTTCAACTGAACCACCCTCATAAGAATACACCAGTGGATGACCTGTCAGAACAAATCATAGTATCAGTCCATAAGGCCCATGAGCCCATGGTAACATACCACTCACAATGATGCTTAGTGTGAATGGACCAGAATGCACTGTCCATTCTACTCTTAAAAGAGAAGGCAAACTGTTCTCTTAGTAATACAGACTACAATGAGTTGGCTACCTTCTCAGGGTTGTGGAGACAAAAGATAAAGTCCAATAATTATAGATCAATATGTTTTTAAACATTACAGTGGGTATGACCACATTTGTGTGTACACACATAGACTCTACAGAAACAATACAGTTAGTAAACATATATAACTCATCACCAATGCAAAGAATAAAAAATAATAATGGGAATTAATATTCTCCTGTGAGTTTAGAAAATTAACAATAATGAGAAATATCACATTTATTTATTTTTTAAAAATCATTTTATTGAAGCATGATTTACATACAAAAGCATATGTGTTTAATGTATACAACTTGATTAATTAGGAGATAAGTATACATCTGTGAAACCATCAGCACAATATACACCATAGACTTATCCACCACCTTCAATACTTTCTTCTTCCTACCCTTTTGATTTTCTTTTGTTATTTTATTGTGATAAGAACACAATATGAAATAAATCCTATTAACAAATTTTAAGTGTTGTTAACTTCAGGCACCATGACTCGCCCTAGTTCTCTTGGACTTATTCATCCCCCTCTCCTTCTCTCCCAGCTCCTGGTAACCACCCATTCTATACTCAGTTTCTATGAGTTTGACTAGTTTACATGACTCATATAAGTGGAATCAGGCAGTATTTGTCCTCTGTGACTGGCTTATTAAACTTAGTATAACATCTTCCAGGTTCATCCATATGGTCATATATGGTAGGATTTCCTTATTTTTTTGAGTTGAATAATGTTAATGGCAACCCACTCCAGTATTTTTGCTGGGAATAATTCCATGGACAGAGGAGCCTGGTGGGCTACAGTCCATGGGGTCATGAGAGTCAGACATAACCAAGCTACTGAGCACATGTACAGTGTTTTATTATATATATACATACACATATGTATATGTATGCCACATTTTCTTTTTCTTTTCATCTGTTGGCAGACATTTAGATTGTTTGGATATTTTGTTAACTGTGAATAATGCTTCAATGAATACGAGAATATGATATCTCTTAAAGATTCTGATTTCAGTTCAATTGCTGCATTATATGGTAGTCTATTTTTAACTCTTTAAGGTATCTTCATACTGTTTTCCATAGAAGATTCTTCAAAATACATTCATACCAATAGTATAAAGGGTTTTATTTTCTCTGCATCCTCACCAACACTTGTTTCTTTTTTTAAATAATAGCTATTCTAACAGGTATGAGGTGATATACCATTGTGGTTTAATTTACATTTCCCTGATGATTAATGATGCTGAACTGCTGGTCAAATACTGTTGGCCATTTGTATATCTTCTTTGGAGAAATGTCTATTCAGGTTCCCTGCCCATTTTTGAATCCTGAAATAAACCCACACATATATGCAGTGAGGGAAAGGATAGTTCTTAATGAATGGTATTGGGAAAACTGAATATCTATGTTCAGAAGAATGAAATTGAACCCTTATCTTACGTCACATAGAAAAACTAGCTAAAAATTAATTAAACACTTAACTATAAGACCTGAAAACAAAACTTTTAGAGGAAAGCATAGGAGAATACTTTTTGACACTGCTCCTGGCAATAATTTCTTAGAAATGACACCAAAAGTCCACACAACAAAAGCAAAAATAGACAAAGGGGATCACGTCAAACTAAAAAGTTTCTTCACAACAAAGGAAACAATCAAAAAATGAAACTGCAACCCACTGATTGTGAGACATATTTGAAAACCATACATCTTATTAAGGGTTAATATCCAAAATATATGAGGACATCTTAATATTCAATAGAAAAAAAAAACAACAACAACAACCCAATCACAGGGATATATGAAGAATGAATTAGCTTACTTTAATTTCAAGAGATTGCAATAGTTGAAGACATTCCATTCTGTTGGTAAAAGCAGTTTTGCAGTTTTTTGACCTCTGCTTCATCAGATAAGAAGGAAGTATTCCTGGTTCTGGAACACTTCCTTACCCAGAGATGGAGTCACAGAGCCTTTGCTTGGGTCATCACCAAGTGTGAGATTGTCTTTCCCTGTTTCAAGCTCAGTGTGTGCTCCTTCGTTCTGTGTAAATGTGTGATACAATGGCCCCAGGAACATCCATTAAATAACAGTGCTTTAAAACATATAGAAGCATGGGCAGTTTCTACAGTATACATTGAAAATCATTTATCCTTTTTCAGAATGTGTGTCCTTATGTAGACATTTTAAAACTTTCTATTAAATACCTGCTGCTACTGCTGCTAAGTCACTTCAGTTGTGTCCGACTCTGTGCAACCCCATAGATGGCAGCCCACCAGGCTCCCCCGTCCCTGGGATTTTCCAGGCAAGAACACTGGAGTGGGTTGCCATTTCCTTCTCCAATGCATGAAAGTGAAAAGTGAAAGTGAAGTCACTCAGTCATGTCTGACTCTTCGCGACCCCATTGACTGCAGCCCACCAGGCTCCTCCGCCCATGGGATTTTCCAGGCAAGAGTACTGGAGTGGGGTGCCATTGCCTTCTCCGATTAAATACCTAACATGTACCAAATATTGTTCTTGACTTTGAGAAGACAAGGGTGAACAAAAATGAAGAATGTACAAGTTGTCATCCAGGAGTTAAATTGATGGCAGGTAAAGAAATAAACATAGAAGGAGGTTTCAGATAAGAAAATGTATCATGAATAAAATAAAAGACAGTAAACTGAGATTTATTAATGAAAACTAATAAGGCAATTGGGAATCTTGTAAAAAGCATGCCCCGCAGAGGAAAGAGGAAAGACAATGGTTGTTAAGAGGGAATTCAAAACAACTTAGCTGAAATTAATAAAGCAATAGGAATAGGTCCAAAATAAGTGTCATGAGAAATACAACATGGAATTAGAAATTTAGGGAGGAACCAATTCACATGCTATTTTATAGGCCAAAGTAAGGTGAGATCTTTTGGGCCAAATTGATCTTTAATTGGATAATATTGAATGCATACAAAGCACCAGGTTCTTTATGAAGTTCTAGGGAAATACAAGCAAGCAAATGCATTTGGCCGTTATCTTCCTATGTGGCCTCCACAGATTGAAAACCCAAGTATTATACAACTCTGTTAAAGAAAAATCCATGAACGCTGTAAAATCAGTGAAGAAGCAGATAATTCAATAATTCCATCAAGATCTTACAACAGGGTTTTCATATAAGATGGTTATTTTGATTTTCATTCATTCCTTAATTAAACCGATGATTACCAAGCTCATATTACATACAATATGCAAAGGCTTAACTCACTTATAAAATTAAATCAATTATTCATAACTGTCTAAGCAAAGTGCTAAATAATGTGGGTACTCAAAGGAAAAGAAAAAAAGAACTCACTATTCTCAAGTTGCTTAGAATTTGTTTCAGGTAACTTGGATGATCATGCTATGATAAGGGAAAAAAAACAGAGAGCATCAAAATAATGTTATAAAATATTTAATTAAACTTTATCATATGCCAAAAATAGAGAACAAAATTTAATGAAGCATAAATGACCCATAAATGTTCATGTCTGCATTTGGAAAATGCAAGTAATCTCAAAGCCTAAAATTCCTGTCAGCCAATTTAATCTGAATTGACTTGAAGTATTGCCTTCAAGAGCACCTGGGGTCATAAGGTCATAAAAAAGATTATTCCAGCTTAAATCATACAATTGCATAGTGCTGCTGCTGCTAAGTCGCTTCAGTCGTGTCCGATTCTGTGCGACCCCATAGACGGCAGCCCACCAGGCTCCCGTTTCCCCGGGATTCTCCAGGCAAGAACGCTGGAGTGGGTTGCCATTTCCTTCTCCAATGCATGAAAGTGCGAAGTGAAAGTGAAGTGGCTCAGTCATCTCCGACTCTTAGCAACCCCATGGACTGCAGGCCACCAGGCTCCTCCGTCCATGGGATTTTCCAGGCAAGAGTACTGGAGTGGGGTGCCATTGCATAGTACATCACAGTAAAACTTTATACATTAAATTTTGTTTTATTTATGTATTTACGTATATTTAGAAAATAAGAAAAATGGACTAGGATATTCTATTTTTTTCATTTCATAGAGCTAGTAATCTATTTTCTTCTCTTTTCTGTTTAAATAGCAGATTTATTGAACATAAACCTTATACGGAGGCCCTGCAGAATTAGGTATTATACGTATTTTACAAGGATTTGTTCTGACATGCACATTAAGTTGACTGAGTATACCTGTCAGACACACAAAAAATTGCTGAAGACCATCACTGCCCTGTTAACCAAGGGCTCTGAAAGTCCATGTGTGTCCTTTGAGATCTATAATAAATATTCCACATCAATCAGTTGTGCAGGGAACCCAGGCTTTTTGAAGAAGGAAATGGCAACCCACTCCAAGGTTTTTCTTGCCTCTTTCAGTTTATGGTGGCTCCTGGCATTTCTAGGCTTAGAGCAGCATAGCTCCAGGCTCGGCCTCCTTCTTCACACAGCCTTCTCTCTGTATCTCTGTGTCTTCTCTTACAAGGACACCAGTCATGAGATTTAAGACCCATCCTAATCCACGCTGATTTAAACTAGAGAGCTTTATCTTGAGAAGGCAATGGCACCCCACTCCAGTAATCTTGCCTGGAGAGTCCCATGGACAGAGGAGCCTGGTGGGCTACAGTCCTTGGGGTCACAAAGAGTCGGACATGACTGAAGCGACTTAGCACACGTATTAGTCCTACAAGTGTGGATTAGAAAGACTAAGATTCATTGAAAAGCATAAGCAGATTTCATTCAGATTCATCGACTTTCTTTACACTTAAATGGAATTGTACCTTAATGGAATCCCATCAAAACATGCCCCATGTTAATGGATTTAAAAAAATTAAAAATCCCATTATGCTCTCTGAACATAGCCATAAATATTTTTAAAAATTATTTAGTTAGTTTGTTTTGAGTGGTACATGAAGGGGTTGGTGCTATGAAATCAGGTTAAAAAAAAAAATCTATGGACGTCTAGAGGTATAAATGTTTCTGAAAGTCTGCATTTCCAGGAATTTGCAGAAATCGTGGTAGGGTTATGGACATGTATGTCGTATTGCATAGGATTTGAAATAATGAGTTGAAATTTCCAGCTAACCTCTTTCTGGCAGCCGGATTACATGAGTATACCCTTTTTTGAAAGTCCAGTTAAAACGCATACTGCTCTGCCACTCTTTCCTTAATTGCCATGTACAGTGTTTTTCCTCCTTCATCTTTTCTGCATGGCATTTGTAATTGCTTCTCTAGTAATGATATGTATCATACTACTTCAGATCATTAGTGTGTGTTCTCCTCTGTGTTTTCTAAACTCTGAAAATCCCATCTAGACAAAACACGCAAACTTTCTCCCCCTAGGATAGGGACTAAATAAATTCATCTCTGTGTTCCCAGATGCTAAGAGGACATGATATATGAATTCTATATTATGATATATTATAATGTGCTAGCCTGGCGTGCTGCAATTCATGGGGTCACAAAGAGTCGGACACGACTGAGCGACTGAACTGAACTGAATGATGTTTAGCTGCTATATCATAAGTAATCATTAAATGGTGTACTAAATTACTAAAAAGTATGAATGGAACATTCCATGAACAAGAGGAGTCTGGCAGGCTACAGGCCATGGGGTTGCAAAGAAGCAGACATGACTGAGTGACTGAGCGCACACACACATCTGTTTTAGTCACTGCTTTGAGCAAGCTCTTGAAATTTATTGCAAATAAAATATGTCTTATTTGATATTGGGAAAGGAAATTTAAAAATAGCAGTAAAAATATCATACTCATTAGAAAAATTTCTGAAAGACTTTGATAAATAATCTTTCTGTGGAGATGCTGTCCATGCCAACCCCCATCCCTTCACGACCTTACCAATAGACATTCCAGGACTTCAGAAAATACTTCCTTGATCCCTCTCACTTCCAAAAGTTTAGTTGTGCTTCCTTTTTTTTCCCCCATGTAGCTCAGCAGTAAAGAATTTGCCTACAACACAGGAAACTTGCAGGAGATATGAGTTCTATCCCTGGGTCGAGAAGATCCCCTGCAGAAGGAAATGGCAATCCACTCCAGTATTTTTGCCTGGGAGACTCCAGGGACAGAGGGGCCTGGTGGGCTACAGTCTATGGGGTCACAAAGAGTCGGACATGACTGAGTGACTAAAGAATAACAACCTTGTTACTTCATAACTTTGCTAATATATTATTACAGAGGTTTATCACTTATATTTTTCAATACTTGGTGTGTGTGTATGTGTGTGTGTGTGTGTGTTAGTTGCTAAGTTGTGTCCAATACTTTGTGGCCCCATGGACTATAGCCCGCCAGCCTACTCTATCTATGGAATTCTCCAGCAAGAATACTGGACTGGGTTGCTATTCCCTTTTCCAGGGGATCTTCCTGACCCAGGGATCGAACCTGGGTCTCCTGCATAGCAGGTGAACTCCTTAGCATCTGAGTCACCAAGGAAGCCCAATAGTCAGTGGCTTTAATTAAATTATGCATTATTACTGTTGTATCTTCAGTAATTGGTACATATTCTGACACCCAGCAGGCAATTATTATGTTTCCTAAATAGACAGGAAGAATAAACAATTTCTGCATGAATCAATTGAGTACTAGCTGCTCAAATTAATAAGTGGAAGAGTCTAAGTAGTCTCAGGTACTTATAAAGCTCTTCCTTAAGGATTTGTAATAGAATGTAGCAGTGTAATTCAGGGAATTTATAGATAACATTTTACTAAGTGTTGGCCGTATGGGTTTGATCTCCCAGCCAAAGACCTTTGTTTGCTAAATTACCTGTAATGGTAGCAATCACTGTGACATAATTTTTAAGAACATCTTTTAAGGTTCCTGGATTTGTATTAAAACTGTCATCTTTTATTATCTTAGCTGATAAATGGAAATTTGGTGACACTCTTTTATCTGGAAAAAATGCCTCACAGAAGTTTTAACCATCTGCATGCATGTGTACCAAGTCACTTCAGTCCTGTCTGACTCTTTGCGACCCTGTAGACTATCGCCCGCCAAGCTCCTCTGTCCATGGGATCCGGCAAGTAAGAATACTGGAGTGGGTTGCCATGCCCTCCTCCAGGGGATCTCCCTGACCAAGGCTTGAACTCGCATCTCTTACATCTTCTGAATTGGCAGGTAGGTTCTTTACCACTAGCTTCACCTGGGAAGCCCTTTAACCAGCTGTATCTTGTAAAATATAGCATTCATATATGCGTAAATGCATTTTCACGACACACACAAGACCTTGCTCACGCTGTTTAATCTATTTGTGCATACTTTTAAATATGTAGAATACAGATAATAATAGCTTCTGAGATATTTTTTGAAAATTAAATTAAACAATAAAAGGGATTAAAAGGTAATTGAAACTTGGTAAGACCTCAATAAGTATTAAATATGATTATTATTCATGTAAAGGAAACCTATCACTGGAGAATTTTTATAAGACAAAGCTTATCAAGCAAACTCTATTGGAATATAAAAATGTGTGGAAGTGGAGTGCATTACTTTTAATTTGAGAATTTAATTAAAAACATGCAAACCTATCATATGGCTGATTAGGTTTTGTGGTTTGTAATTAGTTAAGTGATAGTAAGTATCTAGATTTGTAATACAATGACTCCCTAAGGTTCATTTCTCAGATTCAACCTAGCATGGTTTTGAATACTGCATTAATTTATTCAAAATAAGTAAATTTAAAACTACAGTTTATGTATTCAAATTTTTACATAGACAGTAAAGAATCCATTTGCGCTAACTCCAAGTCTGAGAATGCTTGCCGACAGCCCTGTGCTTATTCTCAGATTCTTAGTACACCAAATAATTCAAATCTGAAAGATAAATGTTAAGCAGAGAATCAGGGATTCTGCAATTCTCCGTTGTCTTTAGCAAACCATGGAACCACAGGTAAATGCAGCATGTCACAAGCATTAAAATTCTATGTATCAAACCAACCAGAAAAATAATAAATTCCTATAGCTTCCCATTCCGAGAATATTGCAGCAATGGATACCTAGTCCTACTTTCTATTCACAGATGACTGGAAGTAGGTCTGTCTAAAAACTTGGAAGTTATAAAAGAAGGCACTAAGACATATAAGAAGATGTTCCTAAACACTGCCTTGTGAAAGGATTAATCTTCCATGAGTGATTTATTCTATTAAAATAGTTTACTCAAGATAAGATAGCAGTTATTAAAAAGTGTTATACTGATCGAAGGCACTTTCCCTCACAGATTCTACTTTCCTTTTTCAGATAATTAAACACTATCTTGCAAACACTACACTCTCCTTTGCCTTTGAGCATGTTTGAGTAAATGGCATTCTCAAGACACTCCTGCTCCATCCATCATCTTTTCAACACGCCATTTTGTCACTCTGATCCCTGTCATACTGAAAGCCTGGAGATAGTGCATTGTTTTCTCAAATGAAATCACTCCTGTGTTTTTCTACACGTGTGCAGTACCTGTTAACCAATAACAAACAATGCTCCTGAGGGTGGAACTATGGTGCCCTTATTTTTCTTGGTTATGCATTCACATGCTTTAAAATATCAATGGTACCAGATTGACTTTGATTTATATTTCTAGACCTGACCCCTTTCCTGCCCTGTTCCCATGTGTTACACAGCCTGCTGGCCCTTTCTTGATCATAAATGGAACCATTTTTTTTGCCTTCCTTTCTCATTTCTCCCTCCTTTCTAATAATTTTTTTTAAAAATTTGTTAACTCCCAAATCTCATAGGCTATGAATCATCTTTTCCTCTTCCCAGCCCTATGTCCACTATGTGGAATCATGTACTAAAATGTTTTGTGTTCTATCTCTGAATCCAGCTTTTCTTCTCTCTTTTTCCACCCAACTCTTCATCCAGACACTCCAGACACAGAAGAACTCCTTAAACTGAAGTAAAATATGGTAAAGATATCTTTGGAAATAATATTAATAAGAAATATTAGAGGTGGAGGTTTAGTTGCTGACGTCGTGTCTGACTCTTTGTGACCCCGTGGACTGTAGCCCACCAGGCTCCTCTGTCCATGGGGTTTCCCAGGCAAGCATACTGGAGTGGGTTACCATTTCCTTCTGATAAGAATATTAGTATCACTAATAAGAAATATTAGTATCACTTAAATCATATTATCTCTCTTCCTCAAATTATTTCACCAACACACCTTGACTCGTGAAATAAAATTCTCTTAAAAGATCCCAAGGGCCTTTGGCAAATAGCTTCAACCCATTCAGTATGCTTGTTATCTACTGGGTCATTTAATCGATAATGTTGTTTCTTTGTTTCCACACTTTTCCCTGCCTCCTGTGGGTGGAACCCTCATAATCATTTCTGGTTTGGCACTGCTCAATTGGAATCCATTTGTGCTCAAATGAACTCTTAAAAATGTTAATGAGCCTCAGTTTATCTTTTAACAATTGTCACAGCGTATAGAATATTTGCAGTGAGGTATTTGCAGTGAGATACTTTCTGGTGTTTGTGTTCAATGCTGTTCGTTATCAGTTGTCTAGCTTATTGTATTTTTTTTCAAAATTAATAACATCTTTAAATATATTCTTTTTTTTTTTTGTCTCATTTAAAGTCTTTTTTCATAAAACCTCTTTCACTGATCCTATTCCATTACCACCTTTGATTTTTTTTGGCATGATTGACGTGATTCCAACTTGACATGATTCCAAGTTATGGTAATATAGCACTACATCCAACAGATGTGAGCTCATTTTTAGGATCAGAAATGTGACTCCCAAAATGGGCTAGTACAGTAGAAAAAAGGGTTGATGCTTTTGTTTAATTTCATTAGTAAGTGAGATTGTTTTTCTCTTGTTCTGCATAGAAACTAGGTTAACTTTTCAGTCTTACAAGTTTGATAAAATAAATGACCCTGTGTTTGAATTATACAAGCAACATAGAAACTAGGCCCTTTAAAATTGAACAAAAAAGTGATTTGGGTTTTATGCTTGGGTTTATGCTTCGTGTAATTTGTTAGATGTGGGCCAGATTAATGGAATATTTCATTGATATTGGCCTGCCAGAATTCATAAGTATGCTATAATTTTGCACTGGTTACTGTTCTTGAATCTATATTGAAACCACAAAGATTCAGGGCTGTGATATGCAGGGCTATAACATTGATTGTTTGTAGATTTACTTTTTCTTTATCATGTAGCCCTGGAGAGTCTTGCTTCTTTTCAAATGCATGATTCTCACCAATTGAGTTACAGGCATTAACATGAAACAATAGCAGACTTATTCTAAACCTTTTTATCCAACAAAGGGTAGCATTTTTAATGAGACTCAGTTGTGATACAGGACCAAAAAAAGTCATTTTTTCCTTTAGAATATATTTTCAGAAAAAATATCATAATCAATGTAAAATACTCATTCCTTTGAGATTCATGCCTGTTAAGAAACGACAGACAAATTCATACTTAAAACACTGATGTTTTATGGACAGAGGACTGTTCTCATTTAGATACTTTCTACATCATTAAAAAATCAACCATAGTACAGGAAGATCTATGCTAAAAAAAAAAAAAATGAATTACGCTATTTTCTTCTTGCTGTAGAAAGAAGCTGTGAGAGTGGCAAGATATGTAAAACAATGCAAAGGATCTCTTCCAGACATTTTATCTTGCTTAATTCAAATACTGAACTAGGCAAGGAATGTGTGTGTGTGTGTGTGTGTGTGTGTGTGTGTGTTAGTCACTCAGTCTATCATATCTGACTCCTTGCAACCCCATGGACTGTAGCCCACCAGGTTCCTTTGTCCATAGGATTCTCCAGGCAAGAATACTGGAGTGAGTATTCTTCTCCAGAGGATCTTCCAGCCTAGGAGTCGAATTGCGGACAGATTCTTTACCATCTGAGTCACCAGGGAAGCCAGGTAAAGAGTATTTAACTTTAATCTTTGTGCCTGATGAGAATTTTGAAAAATCCCCTATTATAAATTCAATATAATAGTCAATAAGCACAACTCTTCAAAATATAGCCAGCCCCATTTTCTATAGTGTCTGTTGTAAAAGATCAATTGCTAAAGAATTGTGTGGGGCTTGCCAACAAAAAATATTAGTAATAGTAAGCCTCTGTTATTATTTCATGTCTTTGTAAAATTCTTTTGTAAAATGAAGAGTGATGCTCATAATTTTGAAATTGTTTCAAAATGCACACTTCTTGGCAGGAGGAGGGGAAAATAATCATTTTGAAAAATGCTCTGAACATTCTCCATCACAAAGGCCTCTCCAGGAGGAAGAGTATTATACCAGCTGTCTTCCTATGGGATGGGAGTGGGGGTTTATCCAAGTTTATCCCCTCTAGCCTGTGTGTCTCACCTAAGAGGTAAAAGGGGCTTAAAAAAAAAAAAATCTGTAAAGGTTACAGCCCAAGGGCACAGGCCCACTGAGAACCGAGATTTAATCCTAAAATTATAGAATCCTGTCCCTGAGGCCTTACCACCACATGAATAGGAATCTGGAATTATAAATGCAGATTACATTTTAGAGAGCTGCAGGGCCCAGATTCTAATTAGGCAGGAGTTCTTAGGTTCTGTTAAACTCAGAGACGGCAGGGGAGTTAAAAAACCAGAACATCAGAGGAATCTGAATCCTCTGGGATCTAGAGCTACAGCAAAAAAGAAATACAGCCGAACTCCTTGTCGGATAAACATAAAACCCACAAGAAAGATCTTTCACTTTGGTTTATATTATCTGATACATCATATCCAGATTTCAGCCAAAAAAATCACAAGGCCTATTAAGAAGTTAGAGAAAACATGGTGTGAAGAGACAAAGCATCAGAGCTAGACAGACCATAGATCAGTAGAGAATTTGAAGTACAATGAAATTAAATTTAAATAACTGATAGATAAGTAATTAATTAAAAATACAATTATTAGTATGGGAGGGTCTTTGAAAATAATGTAGACAATATGCAAGGACAGATATTAATGCATGTAGGAGGTGGAAACTCTAAGAATCAAAATGAAATGCCAGAAGCAAAATACACTATAACAGAGTCAATAATTGCCTCCCTTGAGCTCACCGGCGGACTGGACACAGTGTAGAAAAGAATCAGTGAGGGTGTGTGCCAATGTGATAGTACCATTACTTCCAATAGCCAAAAGATGGAAACAACCCAAGGTGAAATTTGTGACCCCATGGACTGTTACCCACCAGGGTCCTCTGTTCATGGAATTCTCCATGCAAGAATACTGGAGTGAGGAGCCATTCCCTTTTCCAGGTGATCTTCCCAGCCCAGGATAGAACCTGCATCTCCTGCATTGCAGACAGATTCTTTACCATCTGAGCCACTAGGGAAGCCCAACCAAGGGTGAAATAGTAAATAAATTTATGAGCAAAACGTGGTATACACATGCAATGGAAATTATTTTTCCATGAAAAGAATAAAATTTCAATATGTATTATAACATGGATGGGCCTTAAAAACATTTATGCTTAATGAAATAAGCCAGATACTGAAGAACAAATATCACATGATTCCATTTATATGATATGCCAAGAATTGGCAAATGGGCAAGGACAAAAAGTAGAATGAAGGTTAACAGAGGCTGGTACAGATTTTACACTGGGGATGATGAAAAATTTATACAACCTTGCAAATGTATTCCCTGACATTGAATTATATACTCACAAATTGTTAAAATGATAAACATTAAATTTTGTACATTTTACCACAATTTAAAAAATGAGCCAGTGAGCTTGAATATATCTCAATAGAGACTTCCTAAACTAAAATGCAAACAGAAAACACATTAAAAAAAAACAGCGAGTAATATCCAAGAACCTTATTAGAATTTCAAAAGGTTTACTATACGGCTAATTAGAACACCCTAAGGAGAAGTAAGAGAGACGGAAGTAAAAGAAATATTTGCAGTAATAATGACTAGAGGTTTACAAAATAATGACACACATAAAGCTTCATTTCCAGATATCTCTAAGAATACCAAGCAGGCTTAATACCAAGCAGTCTATGCCTAGGGATATTATAGAGAAAGAGAATAGAATTAGTTGCTCAATTATATCCAACTCTTTGCAACCCCATGGATTGTGGTCCGCCAGGTTCCTCTGTCCTTGGAATTCTCCAGGCAAGAATACTGGAGAGGGTTGCCACTTCCTTCTCCAAGAGATCGTCTGAACCAGGGATCAAACCCAGGTCTCCTGCACTGCTGGCAGATTCTTTACCATCTGAGTCACCAGGAAAACCCCAGACATAGTATATTCAGACTGCAAAACATTTAGAGAAAAAGACCATCTTGAAAGAAGGCAACCAAACAAAATCCAAAACATGGTCTATAGAGAAAACAAGGATAAGAACTACATAGGACTTTTCTCTACAAACCACATGAGCAAGAAAAGAGTGGTGTGAAAATATTTAAAATATTAAAACCACAAACTGTGTTCCTTCAGTGAATGCTGCTACCAGCAAAAGATTCACCTTTAAAGGAATTTTCTTCCACTTCCTTTTCCTTTCTTCTGAGGTTTATTATCGCTGGAACTCTCAGGAAATGTGTATGCTTTTTCTGTGCATTGGTACAGAGTTCACGCTGTTTCAGTCAATCCTTTTCAAGGCAGAGAAGGGCTCCTTCCACCATTAAATTGAGCGGCTGATTCCTGACACCGGCACTGATTCCTGACACCAGCGCTCTCCATACTTTGCAATCCCCTGTGATGTTCCCTTAGCTGCTCTCAGTTGATTTAGCAAATATAAAGATGTAAATTCTCAAATATAAAGATGCAGTGTTCTCTTGCCTCTAGTTTAGCTGAAGACAGTTTGTAGATTTTTTTTTCTTTTTTTGTTGTTAGCATTCTTCTTGTTGCTTAGATTGGGACTGATATGTATACACTGTGCATATTAGGTTGCTTCAGTCATATCTGACTCTTTGTGATCCTATGGACCATAACCCGCCAGGCTTCTCTGTCTGTGGGATTCTCCAGGCAAAAACGCTAGAATGAGTTGCCATGCTCTTCTCCAGGGGATCTTCCTGACCCAGGATTGAATCCACATTTCTTATGTCTCCTGCATTGGCAGGCATGTTCTTTACCACTAGCGCCATCTGGGACTGAGATACACAAAATAATCTGCCTACAATGCAGAAGATCCAGGTTCCACCCCTTGGTTGGGAAGATCCCCTGGAAAAGAGAACTGCTACCCACTCCAGTGTTCTTGCCTGGAGAATTCCAGGGACAGATGAGCCTGGTGGGCTACAGTCCATGGGGTCATAAAGAGTCAGACATGACTGAGCAAAAACCAAAAAACATACACAGTTCAGTTCAGTTCAGTCGCTCAGTCGTGTCTGACTCTTTGCGACCCCATGAATCGCAGCACGCCAGGCCTCCCTGTCCATCACCAACTCCCGGAGTTCACCCAGACTCACGTCCATCAAGTCAGTGTTGCCATCCAGCCATCTCATCCTCTGTCGTCCCCTTCTCCTCCTGCTCCCAACCCCCCCCCCCCCCCCAGCATCAGAGTCTTTTCCAAGGAGTCAACTCTTTGCATGAGGTGGTCAAAGTACTGGAGTTTCAGCTTTAGCATCATTTCTTCCAAAGAAATCCCAGGGCTGATCTCCTTCAGAATGGTCTGGTTGGATCTCCTTGCAGTCCAAGGGACTCTCAAGAGTCTTCTCCAACACCACAGTTCAAAAGCATCAATTCTGGATAAAATAGATAACTAATGGCAACCTATTGTGTAGGATGGAGAAATCCTCAGTGCTCATTTGATGACACAAATGAGGAAGAAATCCATGAAAATGGAGCTGTATGTATACATATGGCTGATTCACTTTGCTGTATAGCAGAAGATAATACAACTCTGTAGAGCAATTCTACTCCAGTAAAAAAAAAAAAAAAAAAATGGTATCATGAGACTTTGGAAGTATTGAGACTAATTCAGCTGTCCATTTCTAGCGGGACTATGAGTTCTGTGTAAACACCAACAGGAGCACTCCAGGCTGGCTCCTGGAAGCTCTCTCTGAGACAGAGGACAAGCTCATTGGCTCAATCTGTCCGTCTTTCCCAATATGCCTTCGCAGGGGCTTGGTATTCTTTTCCCTCCAATGAGAGGAATGTGCCTGAACTCAATTTCCATGGCAACATAGATTCCTGCTCTCTGTAGGGTTTTCATTACTTATAGTTAGTAATTAAGATAAAGTTGTGTTCGATGTTCTGCCTACTTTTCTCTAACCTAAAATGTCACACTGATGCCTATGTGTTACTGACACAGAGGCAGGAGTTACCCTGTTAAAACAGAGTCCTGGAATTTACCCATCTAAGCACTAACCACACATGCCTTAGTACAGAACCCTGGGAAAATAGATATTCATATATCTGCTGTTATTTGTACTTATTTCCAGGCTTTGCCAAGTAACACTGATGATGTTTATGATAATGCCTATGCAGAATCACTCCAAAGGAACATTTATGTATGATATTGAGAAACTTATAAAAATTTTAGCCATCTAAAGAATAGTTTAAAATTTAAAACTACACTAATAAAGCAATCAATCATAGTAGAAAATGCGTTTCTCAGCACCTTCAGCATATTTCCAGGTTTTATATAGGCATCAAACCAGAGGCCCCAAATTACACCAAATTTCTCCAAATAATATTAACAATTCCTTACAGAAAAGTTAGGCAGCTATTATTTCTCAGTCTTAAAATGTTTTTAACAGCTCATTTTTTTCTGAATTAGAAATCTATTGTCTCACCCCAATAGAAAATCATCTGTTTAATTTTTTTCTCAAATGATAATCTCTTTCAGTGTTTATCTTACATATGTTGGTATAAAATAATTTAACTTTCAGTAAGACAGTATCATCAGAGAGGCATCAGAGGGCAGACACACAAACCATAATCACAAAAACCTGGTTAATCTAATCATACAGACCACAGCCTTGTCTAACTCAATGAAACTAAGCCATGCCCTGTGGGGCCACCCAAGAGGGGTGGGTCATGGGGGAGAGGTCTGACAGAATGTCGTCCACTGGAGAAGGGAATGGCAAACCACATCAATATTCTTGCCTTCAGAACCCCATGAGCAATATGAAAAGGCAAAATGATAGGACACTGAAAGAGGAATTCCCCAGGTTGGTAGGTGCCCAATATGCTATAGGAGATCAGTGGAGAAATAACTCCAGAAAGAATGAAGGGATGGAGCCAAAGCAAAAAGAATACCTAGCTGTGGATGTGACTGGTGATAGAAACAAGGTCCGATGCTGTAAAGAGCAATATTGCATAGGAACCTGAATGTCAGGTCCATGAATCAAGGCAAATTGAAAGTAGTAAAACAGGAGATGGCAAGAGTGAATGTCAACATTCTAGGAATCAGCGAACTAAGATGGACTGGAATGGGTGAAATTAACTCAGATGACCATTATATCTACTACTGCGGGAGGAATCCCTTAGATGAAATGGAGTAGCCATCATGGTCAACAAAAGAGTCCGAAATGCAGTACTTGGATGCAATCTCAAAATGACAGAATGATCTCTGTTCGTTTCCAAGGCAAACCATTCAATATCACAGTAATCCAAGTCTATGCCCCAACCAGTAATGCTGAAGAAGCTGAAGTTGAACTGTTCTATGAAGACCTCCAAGACCTTTTAGAACTAACACCCAAAAAAGATATCCTTTTCATTATAAGGGACTGGAATGCAAAAGTAGGAAGTCAAGAAATACCTGGAGTAACAAGCAAATTTGGCCTTGGAGTATAGAATGAAGCAGCTAATAGAGTTTAGCCAAGAAAACACATTGGTCATAGCAAACACCCTCTTCCAACAACACAAGAGAAGACTCTACACATGGACATCACCAGATGGTATACATTGAAATCAGATTGATTATATTCTTTGCAGCCAAAGATGGAGAAGCTCTATACAGTTAGCAAAAAACAAGACTGGGAGCTGACTGTGGCTCAGATAATGAACTCCTTATTGCCAAATTCAGACTTAAATTGAAGAAAGTGGAGAAAACCACTAGACCATTCAGGTATGACCTAAATCAAATTCCTTATGATTATACAGTGGAAGTGAGAAATAGATTTAAGGGACTAGATCTGATGGATAGAGTGCCTGAAGAACTATGGACGGATGTTCGTGACATTGTACAGGAGACAGGGATCAAGACCATCCCCATGGAAAAGAAATGCAAAAAAGCAAAATGGCTGTCTGGGGAGGCCTTACAAATAGCTGTGAAAAGAAGAGAAGTGAAAAGCAAAGGAGAAAAGGACAGATATAAATATCTGAATGCAGAGTTCCATAGAATAGCAAGGAGAGATAAGAAAGCCTTCCTCAGCTATCAATGCAAAGAAATAGAAGAAAACAACAGAATGGAAAAGACTAGAAATCTCTTCAAGAAAATTAGAGATACCAAGGGAACATTTAATGAAAAGATGGGCTCGATAAAGGACAGAAATGGTATGGACCTAACAGAAGCAGAAGATATTAAGAAGAGGTGGCAAGAATACACAGAAGAATTATACAAAAAAAGATCTTCACAACCCAGATAATCACGATAGTGTGATCACTGACCTAGAGCCAGACATCCTGGAATGTGAAGTCAAGTGGGCCTTAGAAAGCATCACTACGAACAAAGCTAGTGGAGGTGATGGAATTCTAGTTGAACTATTTCAAATCCTGAAAGATAATGCTGTGAAAGTGCTGCACTCAATATGCCAATAAATTTGGAAAACTCAGCAGTGGCCACAGGACTGGAAAAGGTCAGTTTTCATTCCAATCCCAAAGAAAGGCAATGCCAAAGAATGCTCAGACTACTGCACAATTGGGCTCATCTCACATGCTAGTAAAGTAATGCTCAAAATTCTCCAAGCCAGGCTTCATCAGTATGTGAACCGTGAACTTCCAGATGTTCAAGCTGGTTTTAGAAAAGGCAGAGGAACCAGAGACCAAATTGCCAACATCTGCTGGATCATGGAAAAAGCAAGAGAGTTCCCTAAAAACATCTATTACTGCTTTATTGACTATGCCAAAGCCTTTGACTGTGTGGATCACAATAAACTGTGGAAAATTCTGAAAGAGATGGGAATACCAGACCACCTGACCTGCCTCTTGAGAAACCTATATGCAGGTCAGGAAGCAACAGTTAGAACTGGACATGGAACAACAGACTGGTTCCAAATAGGAAAAGGAGTAAGTCAAGGCTGTATATTGTCACCCTGCTTATTTAACTTATATGCAGAGTACATCATGAGAAACGCTGAGCTGGAATAAGCACAAATTGGAATCAAGATTGCTGGGAAAATATCAATAACCTCAGATATGCAGATGACACCACCCTTATGGCAGAAAGTGAAGAGGAACTCAAAAGCCTCTTGATGAAAGTGAAAGAGGAGGGTGAAAATTTGGCTTAAAGCTCAACAATCAGAAAACTATGATCATGGCATCTGGCCTCATCACTTCATGGGAAATAGATGGGGAAAGAGTGGAAACAGTGTCAGACTTTATTTTTGGGGGCTCCAAAATCACTGCAGAAGGTGACTGCAGCCATGAAATTAAAAGACAGTTACTCCTTGGAAGGAAAGTTATGACCAACCTGGATAGCATATTCAAAAGCAGAGACATTACTTTGCCAACAAAGGTCCATCTAGTCAAGGCTATGGTTTTTCCAGTGGTCACGTATGGATGTGAAAGTTGGACTGTGAAGAAAGCTGAGCACCAAAGAGTTGATGCTTTTGAACTGTGGTGCTGGAGAAGACTCTTTAGAGTCCATTGGACTGCAAGGAGATCCAACCAGTCCATTCTAAAGGAGATCAGTCCTGGGGTTCTTTGGAAGGTCTGATGCTAAAGCTGAAACTCCAACACTTTGGCCACCTCATGCGAAGAGTTGACTCATTGGAAAAGACTGATGCTGGGAGGGAGTGGGGGCAGGAGGAAGAGGGGACAACAGAGGATGAGATGGCTGGATGGCATCACCGACTTGATGGACAGGAGTTTGGGTGAACTCTGGGAGTTGTTGATGGAAGCCTTGCATGCTGCAATTCATGTGGTTGCAGAGTCCAACACAACTGAGTGACTGAACTAACTGAACTGAACTGAAGACAATATCACTCAAATCAATCAGACATGTTCAAGGTAGAAGTGAAGAATTGTTTAAGGAAATAAGGAATGAATTACATGGCTTTAATATGAATACCGACTAAGAAGACTGAGATTAATGTGGAAAGCTAAATGATGGTGTATGAGCAAAGTCTTCTTAAATTGTGAAAGACATGAATTGCTTTAGACCTAACCAACTACTATTAAAAAGCTCTATTTCAGGGACTTCCCTGGTGGTTCAGGGATTAAGATTTCACCTTCTGATACAGGGGGCTTGAGTTTGATCCCTGGGTGAAGGAAGACTAATCCACATGCCTTGAGGTGAGGCCAAAAACAAACTGATAAAGAAATAATATATTTTTTAAATGAAAGTTCTGACTTTTAAAAATAAATAAATTTTAAAAGCTATATTTCAGTAAAAGTAACAGATTCAGTTGAAATATCTGCAAAAACTGAACTTTGATCAGAGTTTGTACTTCTCAGAGAGGTAAATTTTATCTTGATACAATTAAATGCCTTTTAATAAGTATATTGGGGGATAAAAATATGTAGGTTTTGAAAAGCAAGGTTTTTTATTTTGTGTTTTTTGCTATGAGAGCACGCTTCCTGCTTTGGTTTGAGAAGATTTCTGTATTCTATGAAAATTTATAATGAATGATCGTTAAAGAGACTTTTTTTCAATTTTATTTTTAATTGGAGGATAATTACTTTACAATTGTTTAATGGTTTCTGCCATACTCAACAACAAGCATACACACATCCCCTCCCTTCTAAACCTCCCTCCTGCCTCCCTCCCCATCCCACCCCTCTAGGTTGTCACAAAGCACCAGCTTTCCCACTAGCTGTCTGTTTTACATATGGTAATGTACATGTTTCAATACTATTCTCTCCAGTCATCCCACCCTCTCCCTCCCCCACTGTGACCAAAAGTCTGTTTAAAGAGACTTTTAATAACAGAAAGGAGTGTTTTCCTAAGAATAAACATGAGGTACATCCTAAAATCAAATATGTGTTCTTATTATATAGTATATGATATTTATTACAATATATCTTTACATTTTGGAAAATGCGTATGGAGGGAAAATTGAGTGTAATTATTTTGCAAATTCACATAACTGCAAAGCAATGTGCCTATTTTAAGATCTACTGCAGGCGTATTCATGGCACTTCAAAGACTAGTGCATCTCCTACAGATAAGGGAGAAACTCATGGGGACACAGAGCATTGCCCAGTTAGTGGGCCTCGCTCAGTGTATTTGTCTCACTGCAAAACCTGGCGGAAAGATGGCAGCTCTTTTTCTTTTTCTTCCTCTCTCTGTCCAAAGTGGCAATTGGAACTAAACATCTTTGATCTTGCTTCCATGATGACCTTCTTTGGATGTTGGTCTCATGTGGTATATGCAGTTTAGGTTTAGTATTCTAAACATATTAAATCTGTATGATTATCAATCATTACATAATGCTATTGGAAACTTTGAAATCATATATGTATCATACAGAAAGTAGAACTAATATTGATGTTGAAGAAACCATTCGTGATACTCTGAGATAGTGCTATCCACTCTTTTAGGGAAAAGCATATCTGATCTCACAAACAAATCTGATATAACTTGCTGTAGTGAAAATGTCATTCACCTCCCCCCCTGACTGTTTCTGCTTTTGCATTCTTAGCTCATTTATCTTAATCCCCTAAGTATGTTTTTCCTACTTGGTAGCATGCACCCCAACCTTGTTGTCTTCCTGCGCTAACGTGGATAATATGGAAATAACCTTTTTCCTCTGACGAGTGGATCTGTTTTTTAGCTTATGTTACCGTGTGATAAATTGTGACTGTGCTAAGGGGGATCAGAAAGAAATCTTATCTTCAGTAGTTCTTTCCTCCTTTCTCTCTGTGATGAGGGATGGTTGGTTTGCTAGGCTTTTATGTAAATTTCTTTGTTCCAGATCTCGATAATTGCCTGATTTATATTCTTCAGTTTCTCTTCCTAGCGCCAGAGACCTACATTGTAACATCTGAATAATTCCTTAAGTCCTCACAAAATAAAGGAGCAAGTAAGCTTGACATTTTCATTAGTATATATATTATATGAAATATATAAGTATTAAAATGCATATATGTATCAATCTATGTATATACACATATACATGTGCGTATATGTATACCTATATTATATGTGACTTCCCAGGTGACTCAATGGTAAAGAATCTACCTGTCGATGCAAGGACACAGGACATGGATTTGATCCCTGGGTCGGGAAGATCCCTTGGAGGAGAGCATGGCAACCCGCCCCAGTATTCTTGCCTGGAGAATCCCATGAGCTGAGAAGCCTGGTGGGCTACAGTCCAGAGGGTCATAGAGTCGAACATGACTGAGCACACATACACATGTGTGTGTGTATATATATATATATATATATACCATTTTCTGTGTGTTTTCACTTTTCAAGATTTTAAAGAATTCACTGTATATGTATTCACTTTCAATTATCAGGGCATTACACCTTCATTATCAGGGCATTACCATGGTGACATCTTATCTGATTACTGTTTGATCAGGCTAACATTTTTGCAGCTATTGTACAGTGATATAAGCCACTCAATCAAAGGAGTCTGACTTTCTATCTTTGTACAAATTGCTTTCCTATTACATTCATTCCCCACTAACTTACACAGTGACATAGAGAAGCCATATCTCGCGGTAGTAAAGACTAAAGGCACAACTCAGGGTGCACCCAGAAGTTCAAAGTCTCCTCCCCAGGTGACTTTCAGAATCACTTCCTCAGGTGTGAACCAGAGCCTGCTTAGTGTTCCAATGTAGTCTTGAAGATGTGTTAAGCGTTTCAAGATCTTTCTATTTTTTGTGATTTCTCCTCACACCGTTTTCTTATTTCTACACTGATTCTGACAGTAGAGGAAACAAAAATGTCTCAATTCATCCTGTGTTGTCTATGTCACTGTTAGTGTCTATGAAACATTACATAACACATATCACAGAGCTGGTCTCTCACCTTTGTGCTAAAACACATAGGCTAGATTCTGTCATTGTTTTCTCCCCAGATGATCGGCAGCTTTGCTTTTTCCCAGACCCCATCTGTCTGTTTGCAGGTGCTCAGTTGCATTTCTGTTCACATTTTTGGCTCTCAAAATCAATAACGAAGGGTTCTTTGTTGCTGTTAGATAAAAATTCTTAAAGCCCCAAACTCTAATGGTCCATCTCTTCCCATCTCTCCCTCACTCAGATGGTCACTCACAAAGTATCTCAGATCGATAACATTGTGATGACATTTCTAAACTCACAATTTTAAAAGTTCGCTGCATTTATCCATTTTTACTTAACTAAGCAAAATGATTGTGCCTGTACATTTTAAAAAGAAAATTAGTCTAGATATACACCTTTAAATCATTCAAGTATAATGTACCAATCTCAAAAACAACGTGGGCACATATAGAACTTTTCAGTTCATTATTCACAGGGAGAATATTCCACTTAAAGGGTCCAATAAAGAAGGATAATATCCTAAAATTCTAAATTTGAGAGAAGAGATTCAGGAAAAGAAATCCAAATGAATACATGCTTTGAATCTGATTATCTCTGGAAATCCAAATTCCCTTGCAGACACCAGGTGGGCATGAACAGAGATGAAGACATTCAGGTGCAAGAGAAAGATAAAACACTGCTGTGAGTACCTTAAGAGATGTCTGGTTGACAAGAAGAGGTTGGCAGCTTATGGAACATATCCGAGCAATGAATGCATCACCGGTTTGGAATTTTAACTAGATTTTTTTTTTTTTTTGGTAGCTATTTTAACTGCAAATTCTAAATTCCGGGAAATACAACATCAGGGGGGATCTGTCACATTAAGTGATTTAGAAACTGTGTTTAAAGAGGAGCTGTAATCAATAGAAAAAGGAAAAAGCTAATTCAAAGAAAAACATATGACCAAAAAACCCAATACAGAGCTGGGCCCACTAGAAAGTCAGTGTAAGTAATCATCATGTGTTAGCTGCCCAGCTCACCTCCCACAGGCCTTATGGGTACTCTGCCTATGCTACCAGCCGACACGACTGTTGGTGACCTCCTGCTTCGTGAGATTCTCCAAAATGACCCAAGGCAGTCTGTGACAGCTAGATCATGGCAATGAACGCCTCCATGAGATTCCCCAAAGTTGGTACTAAGTGAAGTCACACCCAGTTATCCCTCCCCAAGTGCAGCTCTTACGTCAAGCACAGTTGTTTGCTATTGATCAGTTGCTAAGTTGTGTCTGACTCTTTGAGACCCCATGGACCACAGCACACCAGGCTTCCCTGTCCTCCAATATCTCCTGGAGTTTGCAGAAACTCGTGTCCATTGAGTTGATGATACCATTCACTGTCTCATCCTCCATCTCCCCCTTTTCCTCTTGCCTTCAATCTTTCCCAGCATCAGGGTCTTTTCCAATGATTTGGCTCTTCGCATCAGGTCAAGAGTGGTAAGATGGACTTAGCCACTGGACGTTTTATCTAGTCATCAAATGTATCTGTAGTTCCATAATTTGCAAAATTTTCCAAAATTACTTGAATTGCTGCACTTTTTCATTTCTGAAATTTAGCACTTTTAATGAAATAGCTCTCTTTCATCTAATTTGTTACAAGGGCTCTTGAAGGTTAAAATCAGTTTACATGTGTTATACAGTTTCCAGGGGATCTTTCTGACCCAGAAATCAAACCTGGGTCTCCTGCATGGCAAGCAGTTTCTTTACCATCTGAGCCTCATGCCATACAATACACTAGGATTACTAACTCCTGTTCACCTTCTCTTTCTGCTAACATGATACAGTAGAAGCCTCAACTTTGATGCTCCTCAGTATAAATAGCTATTGTACCCTAAATTGGAAAAGGTATCATACTGCAAATTAAACTAAGATTCCTTTCTCAATATAAACATAGCCATAGACACACATGTTAATTAGATTTCATACAGAGATAATAGCATTTCAAACAAGAGTTGGCCGGCTTTATAGAATATTCCCATATGAGAAAAGTTGGCCAATTTTTGTTGTTTGTATTATGACATCTTGATACTTTCGAACTGTAGTGCTGGAGAAGACTCTTGAGAGTTCCTTGGACAGCAAGAAGATCAAACCAGTCAATCCTAAAAGAAATCCACCCTGAATATTCATAGGGAAGACTGCTGTTGAAGCTGAAGCACCAATACTTGGGCCACCTGATGCAAGAACTGACGCGCTGGGAAAGATTGAAGGTGGGAAGAGAAGGGGACGACAGAGGATGAGATGGTTGTGGCATCACCAACTTAATGGACATGAATTTGAGCAAACTCTGGGAGATAGTGAAGGACAGGGAGGCCTGGTGTGCAGCAGTCCATGGGGTCACAAAGAGTCGGACGACGACTGAGCAACTAACACTTTCTAGGTGACCTGATGTCAGAGGTAATAGCATTTCAAACAAGAGTTGGCTGGCTTTATAGAATATTCCCATGTGAGAAGAGTTGGCCAATTTTTGTTGCTTGTGTTACAACGTCTCATCAGTATAGCAAGTTGCTTTAATAGATATTTACATTAACATGCAATCTGTGGTTTCCTGCGGGCTACGTTTCATCAGTAGTTTTTGAATTCCAGGCATCCCCTGCTTTTTGAAAGTTTGCTTTGTATCACTTTACTTTTACAAAAGACCTACATTAATATCTGTGCTCGCTACCTGGAAAAAATTCAAAGAGAATTGTCACTTTTATGGGAAAAAAAGGCAAAAAGCAAAATCAGCATGTAACATTTGTCTTGTAGCAGGGGTTACAGAGGCAGTACCCCACCAGAACAGCAAGAAAGGACCCACCAGGCTCCTTCCCCAGGAACTACAGCAGCATTTCTGCATCAAGCTGCCAGAGCTGTGAGCTGTGTGTGAGTGTCTGTGCTTTATTTAGATTTACTGTCTGCCTCTGTTAGCAAGATGCATCCTAAGGTGATTGCTTCTTCACTTTCATGCCATTTCGACTTACAAAAGGTTTCGTAGGAACGCTCTAGTTCCAGATAAGTTGGAAACTGGTACTTCATTTCTGTTGTCTTCCCAGCCATTCTAAAATGCTAATCCCTCTTAAATCTGCCACAAGTTGATGACCTTTTATGTATTTTACAGATTTAACATCATCAGTAAAATAATGCTGACAATTATATTTTTTACGACATGTTATCCAACTGGCAATACGAACATTCTTTAAAATATAGGATTCTTAAAATTTTAAAGAAATGGCTTTCTAAAATTCAGATTAAGAGTGAAAACTGAAACCATTTAATGTCAGCCATAGAATGTTTATGTTTGCTTAGAAGGGCACTCACAGGTTTTGCAGATGTCTGGAAACCAAGGTGAGAAACTGTTCCTTAGAAGTTCATGTTTATAGATAAGTAACTATCATCTTCTTATTATTAATAAATAAAATGAGTTGCAGACCCAAATCAGAGGCTAGGCTTGTCAGTTTTGTTGTTGTTGTTGATGATGTTTTGTGGGGGAGGGGGAGAAATCTCACATTTAAAAAAGAATCTGCCCTTTGCCTTTCTTAAACTCATAGTTTCATTCTTACACAAGTTCTGTCTTTTTCCTTTTGTCCTCATTCTTATTTCTGTTCTCATCTGTGATCTACCTCCTTCTCTGGGTTTAAGTGCAGAACTGATTTGGGAAGAGGCTGGACCAGCCCAGGAGTAGACTCTTGTCTTGGGTTAGACACACAGGCTGGCCTGCCGGTCAATTCCCATTCCAGCTGCCGAGCTCACCAGGCCAGCAGAGCACTGCAATCCAGGCTGTCAGGAGGCATTAGAGTAAATGTATTTGCAGCAATAAATGTGACATAAAATAAGAGCCTGGAACCAAAGTTGAAAAGAGGAAAAAAACGTTAATGTCGTTATCTGAAAAACTAACGTTTTCACAGAGGATGGAAAGGACAAAAATAACGAATTCCCACCTCTAAGTGGTTGACTCTGTGGGCAGCATATTAAAATACCCAAGAAGGAGTTACAAGCAAGATATTTTTCTAAGTACCCTTTTCTATTATCTTTTAATCTCTCTCTTTATTCTTGCCTTTTTACCCTTGCTTTTTGGTTTTTCTAGCTAGTCGATAAGTTGTTGCTTCTCATAGCCATTGATTTCACTGAAAATAAGAAACCAGTAATTTAATCCTATGGACTAAGAGAGATTAAACAATAGGAAATAATGTTTCATGTTACCTAGAAAGTGACAGTCACTCAGTCATGTCCCACTCTTTGGGGAGCCCATGGACTATAGCCCGCCAGGCTCTTCTGTCTGTGGAATTCTTCAGGCAAGAATACTGGAGTGGGTTGCCATTCCCTTCTCCAGAGATTCTTCCTAACCCAGGGATTGAACCTGGTTCTGCTGCATTGCAGGCAGATTCTTTACTGTCTGAGCCACTAGGGAAGCCCTAAAAAGCACCAAGTTATTCCTGATAAGAGATGAGAGCAGTACTATTCATTACTTGAAAGCAACTAGTTTGTTTCCTGAATTCCAACTTGAAGTAAACATTAATCAATAATACAAATAAATATTGATGATTCATTTTATATTTTCTGTGCCTTGTTGTATGTTTAAATATATCAGTGTTGCTTTGACCTTCATGTATTCCCCAAAAAATCAATGAGAAAAAACAAATTATCTGTCAAGAGGATGTGAGTTTTGAAACAGATTTACTCAAAGGACTAAAATTAGATTCACCTTCTTGTAAAAGATTTAGAACTAGGCAGTGTTATTAAATTTCATATTTAAATTCAGTTTTGATGTCTTACAAAGGCAATAAGTTATAGTCTTTCAATTTTATTAAATGGAACTAACCTAAGATACATGACACTTTCTTGATAAATTGAATTTCTTAAATGCTCTGATTTCTAATAAAAATACAGATTAAAATTATCCTTCATATTTTGTTCTCACACTGTACTGTAGCATCAGCAATAATAAATTATAAAAAATATACTATGAGCAATAATTATGCATCAGATTTTCTCCAAAAATTTAAATTAAATGTGATTTTTTTCTAAAAAAATGATAAGTATTTTCAAAGCCATTTGAAAATTTGTATTAGAAAAGTTCATGGCTTATTATTATGCTGTGCAAATGAATCAATAAAGCAGAAGTAGATGTTTTTTTGGAACTCTCTTGCTTTTGTGATTATCCAACAGATGTTGGCAATTTGATCTCTGGTTTCTATGCGTTTTCTAAATCCAGCTTGAACATCTGGAAGTTCATGGTTCGCATACTCTTGAATCCTGGCTTGGAGAATTTTGAGCTTTACTTTGCAAGCATATGAGATGAGCACAATTGTGCGGTAGTTTGAGCATTCTTTGGCATTGCCTTTCTTTGGGATTGGAATAAAAACTGACCTTTTCCAGTCCTGTGGCCACTGCTGAGTTTTCCAAATTTGCTGGATCATCAAAAAAGCAGGAGAGTTCCAGAAAAACATCTACTTCTGATTTATTGTCTATGCCAAAGCCTTTGTGTGGATCACAACAAACTGGAAAATTCTTAAAGAGATGGGAATATCAGACCACCTGACCTTCATCCCGAGAAATCTGTATGCAAGTCAAGACAACAGTTTGAACTAGACATGGGACAACAGACTGTTTCCAAATCTGGAAAGGAGCATGTCAAGGCTGTATATTGTCACCCTGCTTATTTAACTTATATGCAGAGTACATCATGAAAAATGCTGGGCTGGAAGAAGCACAAGCTGGAATCAAGATTGCCAGGAGAAATATCAACAACCTCAGATATGCCGATGATACCACACTTATGGAAGAAAGTAAAGAACTAAAGAGCCTCTTGATGAAAGTTACAGAGGAGAGTGAAAAAGTTGGCTTAAAGCTCAACATTCAGAAAACTAAGATCATGGCATCTGGTCCCATCACTTCATGGCAAATAGATGGGAAACAATGGAAATAGTGGGAGACTTTATTTTTGGGTGCTCCAAAATCACTGCAGATGGTGACTGCAGCCATGAAATTAAAAGACGTTTGCTCCTTGGAAGGAAAGATATGACCAACCTAGATAGCATATTAAAAAACAGAGACATTACTTTGCCAACAAAGGTCCATCTAGTCAAGGCTATGGTTTTTCCAGTAGTCATGTATGGATGTCAGAGTTGGACTATAACAAAAGCTGAGTGCTGATGAATTGATGCTTTTGAGCTGTGGTGTTGGAGAAGACTCTCAAGAGTCCCTTGGACAGCAAGGAGATACAACCAGTCCATCCTGAAGGAAATCAGTCCTGAATATTCATTGGCAGGACTGATGCTGAAGCTGAAAGTCCAATACTTTGGCCACCTGATGGGAAGAACTGACTCATTTGAAAAGACCCTGATGCTGGGAAAGATTGAAGGCAGGAGAAGGGGATGACAGAGGATGAGATGGTTGGATGGCATCACTGACTCAATGGACATGAGTTTGAGTAAACTCCAGGACTTGGTGATGGACAGGGAGGCCTGGTGTGCTGCAGTCCATGGGGTCGAAGAGAGTCAGTCATGACTGAGTGACTGAACTGAACTGATAGTCATGTAATGTGTTAATGCCTGAACAAACTTCACTTGATGCAATAAATAGCATATTTTCAGCCTCAGTTGGTTAAATTAACTTGTTTGAGAGATGATTCTGAATTGTAAACTGTAAAGGGTAATGAGGGTAAGAGTTTAGGGACTTGGGGAAAGTATGGCTCAAACACAGTTACTCTGGATGATAGACCTGCTTTGAGGGTCAGGGAGGACACTTATGATCCAGATACAATGTCCTCAAAGCAATCCATAAGCTACTGTGAGTGCACACCTAGAAAAGGGAATGTGTGCATGCGTGTTCAGTCACTCAGTTATGTTCAACTATTTGTGACCCCATGGCCTGTAGCATGCAAGCAACCAATTGATTTCTTAAAAGGCATATATTTCAAAACCTCAGTTCTAGGTTGTCCAGGGTTGACTTTCATTCATACTGCGCATCAAACTGAGAGACTGGTTTTAGTTTGCCTAGTAAAAACATTCCTGACTATGTTCAAAGCTTATAACTGATAAATGTTTAGGAATTCAAATCCAGTCTTCACTTTTGTGTTCCCCACATTAGTTGAGTGGTGAATACAACATTAATAAGAAAAAGTGCTGCCTCTCTGAAATAATTGCTCTATTTTTGATGACGACAGTGATGTCAATATTGTGAGGATATGGTGGGAGAATTAATTTTCATTAAATTTCATACCTGGACTGGTGTATTACACAGTTAAGGAACTGTGTAATACACCAGTTAAGGTCCAGACGGACCTTTGTTGGCAAAGTTCAAATATAGCCAGGGACTACTCCAACCACATTCTCATTTTTTCCCTCTCTCCCTTTTTTACAACTTTTTAAAAAAATTAACTTAATTATTTTGGCTGTGTCAGGACTTGGTTGTAGTAGAACTCTTCCTTGTCATGTGTGCCTGTAGCATCTTAGTTCCCTCACCAGGGATCGAACCCATGTCCCCTGTATTGCAAGGTGGATTCTTAACCACTGCTCACCAGGGAAGCCCTCTCATTTTCTCTTAAGGAGGTAAAATCAAATAAGCAACAAACAATCACAGCCAAGGGACAACAAAGATACGACTATCCCACTGAAAGTCCAAATTGCTGAGTTAACCCTCTCTGTAAGCACACTGAGCTCTACTGGTGCGAAGAACATCATAAGATTTTGATTATGGCTCTGTTCTAGTTCCTTTTAAAAATGTCATTGTTTCAGGAGTCCAAAGTATGCACATGAGAATCAAAAACTCACTAAAAATGAATGGGATCAGCCAGGTCCCTGGGCGCCATTTGTCATGTCTCCTTGGCCTATTAGATCTGTCTCCAGTATAATACATCAGTTTCATGTAAAGCCATTTTTTATACTCCTGAAAAAGGCTTTTCCCCTGGCTATTGTCACTGGTCATAGATGGAGACAGTGCATGGTGTGTAGTAACTGCTGCCTGATGCTGGAGCATAAATACTTTAAAACTATGATTGGACTTATTGGTCCAATAACAACGATGGACTGTGTGGACTGAACCAAATAAGCAGTGCGCCTCCTTACACTGCTTGGCCAAGACACCTCATCCGTACTCTGTCTCTTTATGCTTTAGCCCTTAAATTTTTTTAGCAAAGCACAGTAAAACTACCAGTATTGAACAGTAATAGGGTTTCTTTGAAATACACACAAGCAGTAAGTTACGGTAACAGAGTCACTTGAATATATTGTTTGAGCATTAAAACGTGGTAGTTGGTGCTGTAACACTGATAGTCCCTCAAATTTTTACTGAAAAAAGAAAAAAAAATAAAATTTGTTGTATTCTGTGTCTGAATTATGCATATATAAAATGCAATAAGTAAGTTCAATCCCTGGGTCAGGGAGATCCCCTGGAGAAGGGAATGGCTATCCACTGCAGTATTCTTGCCTGGAAAATTCCATGGACAGAGGAGCCTGGCAGGCTACAGTCCATGGGGTTACAAAGAGTTGGACACACTGAGAGCAATAGAAAAAGGAAAAATAAAAATAGAACTGTACCTTATTACCAGAGGAAAGGCCAAGGTATGTGGGAAAGAAGCTATTGGTATAGTCAGTCCGATATCAGTGTTTTAAGAAACTGTAAACAGTTAGATGACAAATTAAGGCTATATTTTGCTGTCCACTAAGTTATTATGAGAAGCCAGGTTTTTAGTTGTCTAGAAAAAGTCTAGGATCTTCCCAACCCAGAGATCAAACCCAGGCCTCCTGCAGCAGCAGGCAGATTTTTTACTGTCTAAGCTACCAGGGAAGCCCCCTGCTTTCAACACTTTCACATGTGAGCTATCCATATTATTTTAGCAATTTAAAGAATGGAGAAAATTATATCCTGAAATCTGAAGCATCTAAAAGATTAATCAAAAAATATTCTGAGAAGATAATGTTGTTGTTGATTATAACAAAATATGCATAAATCATTTTGCAAAGTACTTTCACCAAAAGCATTTTAACTTCTCCACAATCCTACTCAGCTGTTGGAACAAGAAATTCTTTCCCCTGTACACTATATTCATTAAGTGGAAAGATAGTCTGCTCAAATACATCTATTCATCTATTTATATGCTTAATGAAGACCTGATTTTTGGTTACAACCAATATTTCTATCAGGGAGGAAAATTGTTTCTGACCAATTTTAACTATGTCCTCATAGAATTTATAGGCAAAAGGAAGCTAGTAAAATGTAATATAACGATGTCTGAAAACCAAGCAAGTTTGTCCAATATATTAACAATCAAGTAGAAATATGTGGTTTAAATCTCTCCATAGACAGTGGCTGCATGAGTGTGGATGTTGAGAGAAATATCATTTCATGATGCAGCCTGCAACTTGCTCGATGGGGAAAATTCAAGCATTAATGTCTGTCATCAATGGTACTCAGTCAAAATGTCTCAGAATGCCTTATCAAAAATATGCGGTCCATCTTTGGCACATTGATGATCCCAACTTAGACATCATCAGAAGTGACTGTTAATATCATGGGAGTAGAATAGAAATTTCCTGTGTTCATATGTTGCTAACAAAAATCTTACAGAACCCAGTACCTAAATGAGAATTCTAAATCATCGTATGCTCTACTTAATTTGTTAAATATAGAGAAAATATGTGTATTTTTAGAAAACAAAATAGATGTCCAGCACTTTATAAAGTTAGCAAACTTCTGTTAAATTGATAAACACGAGGTGCTTAAATGAACATGGATTAAATATGTTACAAGATACTCACTGTGAGACATTCATGATAAGAAAGAAAATGGCCAGAGTTACACATGGCAAATACAACTGAAATGACTGGCAAGATGTTCAAGAAGAAAAATTAGACTAGCTCAGAAGAAAGACTTTCTCTTGGTGCTGTAGTGGAAAATGTTTTTTCACCAGACTCCTCTGGAGAAGGGAATGGCTACCCAGTCCAGTATTGCTGTCTGAAGAATTCCATGGACAGAGGAGCCTGGAGTACATGGGGTTGCAAAGAGTCAGACACGACTGAGCAACTAACACTTTCGTTTTCACTTTAACTACTTCGGGAGAATCGAAAGTTTGAAGCAAGACTAAGCCTGTCTTCTCTTTTGGGGAAAATATATAACTCATCTTAAATTTATGTACATTAAAGGGATTATCCCAAGTCTACAGCATGAGCTCAGTCATAGAACCCCCAAATTTTAATAACAAAGATAGTAAATGCTACCGTGTTGCTAAATGTCAGCCATGCTACACAGTTCTTGATATTATTTCCTTTTGTACTCACATGAAACCTGACTTAAAGTATGCATGGTTTTGTGGGTCCATTGCACAAATAACTTATTTATTATACTTGTCTAGGGTTACACAGCTAGATAGAGTGTTCAACATTTGAATCAAGAACTCTTCAAATATCATTAAAAGTAGATCTATGCAATCTAGTCTCCTAGGATGGTTACCTTGAACTACACCTTTTTTATACTTTGTTTCACCATCTCAGAAACTTTAAGACCACTTTACATCTCATTTATAGCAGTGATGCCATATAACTTAGTGATGCAGGTCCTTCATCTTTTTATGTAAACCCTAAACTCACAAACACACAGTTATGAAAACATGAATTACTCTAATACTCTTTCAGTCAGTGAGTTTATCTCTCCCATCTTCCTACTAAATATCTACCAACTCATCTCAAACAGAGACAGGAGATTATTTTCTGAGATAGCCCTTTCTGCCTTAAAATGTGGTTACAGTGACTGTATGTTAAATTGAACTATTTCCCTATAAACATCCTAATCCAGTGTGCCTTTATTCTATACTTAGATCATTGTAAATTAAAAAAAAATTATCTTTCATAATAGTATTTTAAGTACCCAAAGAAGTATTTTTCCAATTGTAACATATTTAATTTATTTAACTTTATTCACTGTATACTGTGTTATATCACCTTACCTCTATAATCTCTTTCTTCTGTACTTTTTGCAGAGCGAGTCAGCATAGAACAAAGAAGTGAGCAGTGTTTGGATGGAGATTGTTCCTTAGATCTTAAAATATGATGTCTTTGGAAAAAAGGATATGAATTTCCTCTCACATGCTGCCCAGGAGCACAGACTGTGAAATGAGCAGATAAGCAGTCGGAAGTCTGTTCAAAGAGTTCTCTATTATTTATTCGATGTGTAACTTTGCACCTCAGAGCTTCTATGAGTTGTGTGATTTTCTCCTGAATTGCCTTGAGAGAACTTTATATATAAAACATTTCGCACTGTTAATATGATTTTTGAGTAATTTACAAATCATGCCTAAACATAATACAGTTGCTAAGTTGTGTCAGACTTTTAATGCGACCCCATGGACTGTAGCCCAGGTTCCTCTGTCCTTCGGATTTCCCAGGCAAGAATACTGGAGTGGGTTGCAATTTCCTTCTCCAGGGGATTCCTGACCCAGAGATTGAACCCCAGTCTCCTGCATTGCAGGCGGAATCTTTTTTTTTTTTTTTTTTTTGCAGATGGATTCTTTATCGACTGAGCCACCTGGGAAGTCCCGTAAGCATAATATTTTATACATAATATTTCTCTTTTGGCAAAAGATTTGGATAAGACAACACCATCACAGCTGGCAGGGTGATTCTGTGACCTTACATTTATTGTCTCCTGAGATGGTTTCCCTCAGCTGGTAAAGAATCTGCCTATAATGTGGGAGACCCTGGTTAGATTCCTGGGTCAGAAAAAATTCAATGGAGAAGGGATAGGCTACCCACTCCACTATTCTTGGGCTTCCCTTGTGGTTCTGCTGATAAAGAATCCACCTGCAATGTGGGAGACCTGGGTTCAATTCCTGGGTTGGGAAGATCCCCTGGAGAAGAGAAAGGCTACCCACTCCAGTATTCTGGCCTGGAGAATTCCATGGACTGTTTAGTCCATAGGAACACAAAGAGTAGGACAGGACTGAGTGACTTTCACTTTTCTCCTGAGAGTATTTTAAAACTTGAGCAACTCAATCTTATGAACTTTCTGGAGAGTAATGTCACCCTAAGTGTTCTCCTTGCAATGAAGGGGACAGCATGCTAGAGGAACTGTGAAGTGTCTGGGCCAGAAAGGGTTGGAAAAACATGCTACAGGATTTATTACAGGTGATCCTAGCAAGTGTTCAAGGGTGTGGGTATTGCGCTGTCAGGAATTGTCATTAATTTTATGATCGGATTCTTAATACTAATAATTTTATCTTAATGGTTGGAGACAGAAAAAGAGTTGAAAGCTACAATAATGAAAAGAAGCCACTGTGTACTCATGTTAACCAGAAACTGGGAATGTTTAAGCATTTTTGCCATTTGGGAAAGCTCTTGCTATTTTGCGTGCTCAAACATGAATATGAAAGTGGTTTCATCTTTGTTCTGTTCCATCATGTTCTTGTAGTTGCCTTGTCTGATGCTCATATTCTACGAAATTGTTTATGTTCAACAGGAGGTCGAATGCCAAGGTCTACTTCCAAGTATGAGGCAGTTTCTGGCTGAAAGTCCTTCCTTTCATATTCTCCATTACTCTTTCAGGCCAAGAGCACATACAGTTAGGCCGGAGAGCATCAACCCATTATAACATTTTTAAAGATTTTGTTGACCAGGATATTTTCCAGAAAATTCTTATAGCTGTATAAGAGCAAGTCTCTCATTCTTCTTTCTGTATTTGTTTTTTCAAAGTGAGTTATTGAATCATCTATGGGGCAATGTTTGTAAAGGACCATTTAAGATCTTGGAGAAGATAAATCAGTCAATTCTAACATAGTGATTACCAGAAACAAAATAGCTATTAATTTTGCAATAGACTCTAAAGCTAAGAGCTTAGATTATCTCATTCATGCACCGAAAATGCTCCAGATTCCAACTTGGTCTTTTTAAGAGAACTAGGTCTTGTTATTGTTTTATTTATCCTGCTCATGAGCTGTTCCACTTGACTTACAGTATTTATTTAGTTCAAGCAAGAAATATTGCTATAACTCAAATTCCCCTTTGGCTAGCTCAGAGGAATCCAGGGCTTTTATGAATGTTCAAGAGCAGCTGATCAGTTTGTCTTTGGAACTAGTTGTTTTTCCACATAAAGAAGGGACTCGAAGGGGCACAAAATCCATTGGAAACACAAGCATAATTTATCTCAACTGAAGTAAGTCCCTTAAGGAGAGAAAAATGTTTGAGAAGAGATAAACAGTTCTTACGAAGCAGGCTGGAGTGTCTTTGAAGAGAACAAACTGTTTACTGCAGCAAGAAAAGTCCTAATACAGTTCTCTTTCCCTAAGGGGCAAATTTTGCTGGTAGTGTTTTAATGACATCTGAAATCATAGCTTCTGGAATATTCCTAAGAACCCTCAGTTTGAAGCCTCTAGATGAAATGAATGTTCAGTAGTCAGGGGAAAGTTATATATATTTCTTTTTATTTGAGAAATATGAATCTACGAATCAACTCTTTGGAGCTTTACTATACCTGATAAGGTCCTTTTCAATGATGTTCAGTGAAGAAGAGTTTCTGTCTGTCATTTCTGGAAATCCAATACCCTATGTCAGTTTATGTAAGTCTTTAGTAAATGCAATTTGTTAATAAATAACAAACAAATTTGTTAGTGACCATGGTATTTATCTCATGGTATTTAGTCATATTAGCTCAAAATAGAATCTAAGAAACAAGGAGTAAAATTTCCAAATGCATGCAGGCATCTCTTAATAACTTATCAGATGATAATGTATAGATCTTAAACGGAATTGATCTTAACATAATTGAATATAATGACAAGGCTTAGGACAAGGAAGTTCAAGGGTTTCTAAATGTTTCCCATTTAATTGTCATTTAATTATTTGATTATATTTAATTTTTATAACATTTATAGATGATAACATTGGTAGACTTTCTAAATATAAAATCCACCTTTGGAGAGCTAATAAAAAATGGCACCAGTAAGATCTGAGTCCCTGTTACAGTGATTCCCTAACTCAGTAAAACCCGACTAGATGGACATGAGTTTGAGCAAGCTCAGTGAAATGGTGATGGACAGGGATGCCTGGTGTGCTACAGTCCATAGGGTTGCAAACAGTCAGACAAGATTGAGCAACTGAACTGAACTGAACTGAACTCTGTAATTTAAAATCAAGCAGGTATCTTTCCACCAGCACGGTGATAACTCTCCAGAAAAGCAAAGCCTTGTCCATCCTGAATATAAACAATAGTAACCAAATCTATTGCTGGATTATTTAGGGGTCCAGTTCAGTTCAGTTCAGTCGCTCAGTCGTGTCCGACTCTTTGCGACCCCATGAATCGCAGCACACCAGGCCTCCCTGTCCATCACCAACTCCCGGAGTTCACTCAGACTCACATCCATCGAGTCAGCGATGCCATCCAGCCATTTCATCCTCTGTCGTCCCCTTCTCCTCCTGCCCCCAATCTCTCCCAGCATCAGAGTCTTTTCCAATGAGTCAACTCTTCGCATGAGGTGGCCAAAGTACTGGAGTTTCAGCTTTAGCATCATTCCTTCCAAAGAAATCCCAGGCTGATCTCCTTCAGAATGGACTGCTTGGATCTCCTTGCAGTCCAAGGGACTCTCAAGAGTCTTCTCCAACACCACAGTCCAAAAGCATCAATTCTTTGGCTCTCAGCTTTCTTCACAGTCCAACTCTCACATCCATACATGACTACTGGAAAAACCATAGCCTTGACTAGACAGACCTTTGTTGGCAAAGTAATGTCTCTGCTTTTCAATATGCTGTCTAGGTTGGTCATAACATTTCTTCCAAGGAGTAAGTGCCTTTTAATTTTGTGGCTGCAGTCACCATCTGCAGTGATTTTGGAGCCCCCCAAAATAAAGTCTGACACTGTTTCCCCATCTATTTCCCATGAAGTGATGGGACCAGATGCCATGATCTTCATTTTCTGAATGTTGAGTTTTAAACCAATGTTTTCACTCTCCTCTTTCACCTTCATCAAGAGGCTTTTTAGTTCCTCTTCACTTTCTGCCATAAGGGTGGTGTCATCTGCATATCTGAGGTTATTGATATTTCTCCCAGCAATCTTGATTCCAGCTTGTGCATCTTCCAGCCCAGTGTTTCTCATGATGTACACTGCATAAAAGTTAAATAGGCAGGGTGACAATATACAGCTTTGACATACTCCTTTTCCTATTTGGAACCAGTCTGTTGTTCCATGTCCAGTTCTCAGTGTTGCTTCCTGACGTGCATACAAATTTCTCAAGAGGCAGGTGAGGTGGTCTGGTATTACCATCTCTTTCAGAATTTTCCACAGTTTATTGTGACCCACATAGTCAAAGGCTTTGGCATAGTCAAGAAAGCAGAAATAGATGTTTTTCTGGAACTCTCTTGATTTTCTGATGATCCAGCAGATGTTGGCAATTTGGTCTCTGGTTCCTCTGCCTTTTCTAAAACCAGCTTGAACATCTGGAAGTTCACAGTTCACATATTGCTGAAACCTGGTTTGGAGAATTTTGAGCATCACTTTACTAGGGTGTGAGATGAGTGCAATTGTGCAGTAGTTTGAGCATTCTTTGGCATTGCCTTTCTTTGGGATTGGAATGAAAACTGACCTTTTCCAGTCCTGTGGCCACTGCTGAGTTTTCCAAATTTGCTGGGATATTGAGTGCAGCACTTTCACAGCATCATCTTTCAGGATTTGAATAGCTCAACTGGAATTCCATCACCTCCACTAGCTTTGTTCATAGTGATGCTTTCTAAGGCCCACTTGACTTCACATTCCAGGATGTCTGGCTCTAGGTGGGTGATCACACCATCATGATTATCTGAGTCGTGAAGATCTTTTTTGTACAGTTCTTCTGTGTATTCTTGCCACCTCTTCTTAATATCTTCTGCTTCTGTTGGGTCCATACCATTTCTGTCCTTTATCAAGCCCATCTTTGCATTAAATGTTCCCTTGGTATCTCTAATTTTCTTGAAGAGATCTCTAGTCTTTCCCATTCTGTTGTTTTCCTCTATTTCTTTGCATTGATCGCTGAGGAAGGCTTTCTTATCTCTTCTTGCTATTCTTTGGAACTTGGCCACAGAGCCTCAAATTTTAGTTCTCTGTGCATGTCCTTCCTTTAAGGCAGAAATGTGGTAAAATTATAGGGTGAAAAGTTTATGCTAAATAAGATACAAGAGCATATTCAAAAATGAAATTAAACAGTCATATAGGATACTAAATATGACTATATGTTTGATGATCTCAAGTTACATTTATGCATTAACTCATCACCAAAGTTGGATGCCTTTCATGTGCAAAGTGTTTAGATTTCTAGTTCAATTCTAGAGCTCTCTGATCTCAGAAAATATTGGTCCTGCTAGGAATCAAAGAGAGACAAAGGACATTTGATGCTACATTTGATAGGAATACTCCCAATATTTCTACAGAGTTGTACTCCAGAAAATATTTTTCCACTGAAAATCAGAATATTTAATTGGATCTTTCATTTAAAAGATCTTATAGTTTATTCTACTTTAAAAATGCTGCTGTTTTGTTTTTTCCCTCTGAGGTTAATGTGAAAACAATAAGCCAGTACTACTGTGAAGTAATATTTTCTGCCCCCAGGAATCAGGGGGAAAAAACCTTGAAAGTAAAACATTAATTTATACACACACAGTAGAAGCTTACTACTGATATTCTACTGTAAGAGACCACCTAAAAAATAATTATCATTTTACTTCAAATTTTAAAAATATAATTTCTTATACTTAGAGAAAAATGACATATCTTTGCAAACTAGATTTGTTGATATAGAGAATAAAAAAAATTTCAAGGTCAAAACATCACTTAAACATCACTATGAATCATAGTGGGATTTATTTATTTTTAGTATTTAATTATTTGATTGCATCAAGTCTTAGTTCAGCATATAGACTCTTAATTGCAACACGTGGAATCTAGTTACCTGACCAGGGATCCAACCTGGGCCCCCTGCATTGGGAGGGTGTAGTCTTAGCCACTGAAACACCAGGGAAGACCCCATAGTGGGCTTTATTAATTGGTTATTAAAAGGTATATTTCTTTGTGCTACATAGAATAAATCAAATAAAGATTTTTTTTTTCTGCTACACGCTTGAAGAATATCTCAATTAGTAACTGTATGGACTGACTCGTGTCCCCTGCAGAATTCATATGTGGAAGGCCAGCCCCCTTCCCCACTGCATGTGACTGTGTTAGGAGACGGGCCTTTAAGGAAGTAGTTAGAGCTAAGTGAGGTCATCCGGGTAGGGCCCTGATCTAGTAGGACTTGTGCTCTGGTAAGGAGAAGGAACACCAGGGATGGAAGCACACAGAGAAAAGGCCATGTAAAGACACAGCAAGGAGAGGAACATCTGCACGGCAAGGACAGAAGCCTCAAGGGAACCCAACCCTGCCAGCAGCGCGATCCTGCACTTCTAGCCACCACAACAATGATGAATAATTTTTTGTTAAGTCACCCATTCTGTTGTATTTTTATGGCAGTCCTAGAACTGATATAAAAATTTATATGTTACATTCAATAGAAGCAATCTATCTGCTTTATAGATAATAGAATGATTGACTTTTATTTTTTTGCAATTTTCAGTTTTTTCCCATTTTAGTTCTCTAATTTATCCATAAACTCATGAAGTTTAAAATGATGTAATATGTACATTACTAGGTTGCTATAAAATGAATCAGTACTATCACTCTAACGTTGTTAATAAAAAACTTTTGTATAAATACTAATTTCCTCAATTATCTACATATTAGGCACTTTTGGGAAGTGGAAAAATATTCAATACTAAGTGAACAAAATCACCAAGAGAAATGTTAAGGCTATACTTTTTCTGCCTTTGTTCCCTAAGAATTAACTTAGCAGTTTTGTTTTAAAAAAGCAACACTCTGCAGTATTCCCATAAACACAATATTTGCTACTGCCAAATGATTCAATATTTACTGGGCCAACTTTACCTCACCGAACCTCTGGAAATATCATAACCATGGTTTAGCAGAGTAAGTACAATAAAAGTGTTTAGGCGAGATTCAGTTCATAGAAGTATATCGATACCATACAGTAAATGTACATGTGTTTACAACAATGAGGCTTCTGGGAACATTTAGCACCTTGCTCCATCATCTGCTTTTTTCTTTCTTGTTTTTGTTTGTTTTTATACAGTGCTTGGGTTTGTGCTCAAATGGGGTGCATGACAATGCAGTTGCCACATACTCAGGTTTTAATCCAAAATAATCAAATATATACTTACAACATACTTCCCAATTATCTTATAAATTTTCAAATGCAAATCCTAGTGATTGCCATAAAGACAAAATAGCCCGGGCTTAGCTCTCAGGCCCGAGATAGGACAGATGGACAGACAGACACACACACATTCACGTTATGTATTGTTTGTTATCTTGTGGGATATCAGGTTACACAAAGTTTCTTCCCAGGAATTAAGACATTTTCACCTTTAAATAGTGAGTGTGGTTAGAAATGTGAATACTATAGAAGTTATTTTAATTCACTGTGCAAGAAAAGAATGAACATAAAGAACATCATCAATGAATGTAAGACCATACAACCATGTTATATACAAAGAAGGCTGTTTTTTAATTTTTACCTCAAAAAAGAGCTGTTAGTATAATAATGCATGAAAAAAAATACACTCACTTTTCTGGATTCTTCAGATGGAAAATATCAATATGTAGCTTCTGCATATTTGCACAAAGTTGGATAACCTAAAGTAAAAATGAGATGTTATCAAGAACAAGGAGTAGAAAATGAATGCATTTTAAAAACAATGGTGCAATATTTACACCACTTCCAGGAGAAAGTATGTATTTTTAAAGTGTAAACTCGATCTAAAGATTCCACACTTTGAAGGATTTCATAGAAAGAAAGTGTCTTTATTTTTTAAGCAATTCATTCAAACCAAGAAAAAGCGACAGTTTCACTTCATCTGAAGTGAAAATAAATCCAAATAATTGCTTTATATTCTTGCCAGGACCCTGCCTTGACAGGATTAAATAGGACTGGTGTGGTTTCACCATGGTATACCTGGGCTGTTGGATCACAAACAGAAACTCCAGCTCCTTTTCTCAATAGGATGTTTCAGTTCTTGGTAATTAACTGACTGAATCCAGTAGAGCTAAGAGGCCAAATTCTTGTTCATTGTTTTCTGCTGTTTTATTGATAACTACTCCTCAAATCTCACTGGTTTGTGAGTCTTGATCTCCTTTGTATGAAAGGACTAGTCCAAGTTTAAAGTCCTCAGTGATGGGGAGGGAAGACAGACCTCCTCTTGACCTTCTAGAACCTTCCTATGGCAAATATAGAAGGCAACACTTTGGCCTCAAGATGTTAGCGGGGTGGTAAAGAACAGACACATAAGAATTGAACTACAAAAATAGGATATTTCTGCTGTGAGAGTTGTCAAGGTAAATAGGCTTAGGGGAATAAGCTGCATTTTGTGCTTCCCCTTCTTGATAAAAGTGAAAGCGGAGAGTGAAAAAGGTGGCTTAAAACTCAACATTCAGAAAACAAAGATCATGGCATCTGGTCCCATCACTTCATGGCAAATAGATGGGGAAAGGGCTCCAAAATCACTGCAGATGGTGATTGCAGCCATGAAATTAAAAGACGCTTACTCCTTGAAAGGAAACTTATGACCGACCTAGACAGCATATTCAAAAGCAGAGACATTACTTTGCCAACAAAGGTCCGTCTAGTCAAGGCTATGGTTTTTCCAATAGTCATGTATGGATGTGAGAGTTGGACTATAAAGAAAGCTGAGCACTGAAGAATCGATGCTTTTGAACTGTGGTGTTGGAGAAGACTCTTGAGAGTCCCTTGGACTGCAAGGAGATCCAACCAAACAATCCCAAAGGAAATCAGTCCTGAATATTCATTGGAAGAACTGATGCTGAAGCTGAAACTCCAATATTTTGGCCACCTGATGTGAAGAACTGACTCATTTGAAAAGACCCTGATGCTGGGAAAGATTGAAGGAGGGAAGAGAAGGGGACGACAGAGGATGAGATGGTTGGATGGCATCACTGACTCAATGGACATGAGTTTGAGTCAACTCTGGGAGTTGGTGATGGACAGGGAGGCCTGGTGTGCTGCGGTTCATGGGGTCACAGAGTCAGACACGACTGAGTGACTGAAATGAACTGAACTGAACTGAGCTACCAATACCCCCAAAATATGCAGAATCCCCTGGCATTTTGACTGCAGAGAGCAATTCTTCAGTCTGAATATATACTGTGGCATTGTATGTATTTTGCTCCATGACCTGGAGAGATATAAAGTGCTTAGTAATTCATTTAAAAATATCTCTTTAGTTCTTAGCTTGGAATTGTTCCTGCCCCCATGTAGGTCACATTTGGTGGAGAAAATGAGCATGTACAGTTGACCCTTGAGCAAGGCAGGTCAGGGGCACTGAACTCCTGCACAGTCGAAAATTTGCATACAAGTATACAGTCAGCCCTCCATATCTTCAGATCATCCCCACGAATTCAACCAACTGCAGGTGGTATAGTACTGCAGTGTGTACTGAATAAAAAATCCACATGTAAGTGGACCTGCATAGTTCAAACCCATGTTGTTCAAGGGTCAACTGTGTACCCATATTTATCTCATACCATATAAATTTATATTCATGTTTTAAATAACAATTCTATACCACAAAAACCTTCCCTAGGTGGTGCTACTGGTAAAGAACCTGCCTGCCAATGCAGGAGACTTAAGAGAAACAGGTTTGATCCCTGGGTCAGGAAGATCCTCTAGAGAAGGGCATGGCAACCCACTTCAGTATTCTTGCCTGGAGTATCCCATGGACAGTCGTAGCCTGGCAGGCTACACTCCATAGGGTCACAAAGAGTCAGACACAACTGAAGTGACTTAGCACTTACACATACCATAAAAACAAAGACCTAAATGTAAATTTAAAGAACCAAAACTAAAATTAAGGTTTGGGAAGACCTCCTTAACTAAGATTGTATTAAATTATTTCATATTAAAAAATAACAACAAGAAGTCAATAGAAAAATAGCTGACTTGGGTGAAAATATTTGATGGTTGATATTTTCATATACAAAAAGCTCCAGAATACACAATAAAAAGTGTGTGAATACTATAAAGAACAGATTCCAGAATGTCAAAGAAATTGCAACAAAATATGTGGAAAGTGATCATCATAATTAATATTCAGTGATTACAAACTTAAGAAACAGTACCATCCCTTTTTGACCATTGGATTGACAAAAATAAGTACAATTAAGTTTGCAGTGTTTCAGGGAAATTTCTATTATTCATTATGGGTGAAAATGTGAGGCAGTGTTTTTTTATCAAAAACAATATTAATAAATATACACTTACCATTTGAATCAGTAATTTCACCTTTCACCATGAAATAAAAATGCCAATATATTGGAGTGTATTGGCAGGGGCAAAAATTGGAAACAAATTTGATATCTGTGCACTGAGAAGAATATTGATGATTTTAAAAGTACAGTAAGCTTTTAAAATAAATTTCATCTCTAAAGTTGCAGAAATTCCCATGGGTATCATGGTGTCCTACACTGTAATAAGGTGATTTATTCTTGTAAAACAATGAAAATGATCATCCCTATGTTTTACATATGTTTTAAAATTAGCATGGAGAAACATAGAAAAGAACTATGAATATGATCACATACAGTGAGAGATTTAAGCAAGAAGAAAATGGAGAAAGGGGAGAAAACAGAAATGATCATAAATGAAAAAGGATGCTTTCTCTCCTTCCTCTCTCATTATGGCATGCTGTGTCAGCCAACTTGGAACACGTGGAAAATGCCAAGAGAAAGAAAACGCCTGGTATTGCATCTGGTACATTGACACCACCCACTGACAATGCCCAGCATGCTGGTCATGTGAGAGAAGAGTCTCACCCCATTTGATTAAATATTCTTAGCTGATAGACATCTTCAAGTAAAATTTGCTTGAAGATAGAGAATTTGTTCCATTTTATATTTATGTTTCAAGAATGCTGGGGTGTATATCCCAACAGTATTAATTCTCACATGATGAGCAAGTGAATTACTATTTCTGTTACATCTGTTTAAAAACACAAAGTTGTCTTAAATCATTCACAGTGTGTAGGCTAAACAACTGCATTTCAGTTTTTAATAATTCCAGTATTTATTAATTAATATGGGTAAAGAAATTTTCAGGTTTTTTAATTAGCCATGTTAAGCAGTTCTTATATTTGCCCACTCTTAACACTTTGCCTTATATTGGGGAACTTGTTTATCATTTTCATATACATTTTAAGAACTCATTTTTAAAAAGTGAAACTTTCTTTGCCAAATGTGCTTCACATTTCCTGTCTCACTCTTCCGCACCCCCAGGAAATGAATTTTTTTGATGATTAGTTGTTTCTGAGTTTGGAGACTTAAGTTTTCAGGTTAATACAACAGAATACCTTACAGAAACTTCCCAAAAGAAGAGACTCCACATGTTTACCTACATGTTCTATAATTTGTTTCTAAAATTACTTTTATAAATTCATATTTTCTTTAACTTTTTGGCCCATATTTATCTATTTTTTAATCTCCTGGCAAAAATCCCATATTCTAAAAGCTTCTGGACACCTAATTCACCCCCACCCTTCCTCCCCTCCGTAACTGACTTTTGTTCACAGTCTCTTATCCCTTATGAATTTTCAAACTCTGGATGGTGAGCTTGGGTTTGGGTTTTGTCTAGTAGAGTTAGTTATCTTTGTCCTAGTTCGTCCCCCTCCTCACAACATTAGCTTTCAGCAACCATTTCATCAGGAAAATGATCCATGTGTTTGAGTCCTTCAAGTTGTTGCTATGTTACTTCCATCATCTGAAACTCCTAAGCTGTTTCTCTTTATTCCTGCAAAACCCCTCTCCTCAATCAAAGCATCCAGAATTAGTAAATGAAGAAAAAGAAGAAAACAACACCACCTCTGATTATGGTTATCTTAGTTTTGATGGCTGTTTTCACTCTGAAATTTTAGTCCATCTGCTCTTTGTTGCTTTTGCAATCATCTGATGTCTTTTAAAGACCAGATTTTGGTAACAGCTGTTTTTTTTTTTTTTTTTTTTTTTTTTTAATTTATTGTTAGTGGAATATTTTTCTGGCACAAACTATCACCAAACCTGGGAGTATAATTCCATAAAAATTATCTTCTGAAAATGCAACATAAGTTGAAGGAAATATTTTTTAAAAGATTCAGAGTCTGGTGAAAGAAACTGATCTGAAAAGGCTACATGGGATAGAATTCCAGCTTTATAGCATTCTCAAAAGGCATAACTCTGGACACATAAGAAAAGTTCAGTGGTTCCCAGAGGGTGGTGGGGAGGGATGATTAGGTGGACCATAGAGAATCTTTAGAGCAATGAACACATTCTAGTCTGTATGACAGTGTCATGGTAGATACCTGTCATTGGATGGCATCACGGACTCGATGGACATGAGTCTGGGTGAACTCCGGGAGTTGGTGATGGACAGAGAGGCCTGGCATGCTGCGATTCATGGGGTCACCAAGAGTCAGACACGACTGAGCAACTGATCTGATCTGATCTGAAACTTATGGAAAAAACAACGCCAAGAGTAAACCCTAAGGAAACTATGGGCTTTGAATGATTATTATGTGTTGATGTAGGTTCATCAGTTTTAACAAATGTGTCACTCTGATGGGGGATGCTAGTAATGGGTGAGGCAGGGGAGTGTGGAAAACCCTTGTATATTGCTCTTCATTTTTGCTGTGCAACCATAGCTGGTCTAAAAAATAAAATCTTAGAAAAATAGAATGAGGTCAGAAGATTAAAAGTGCCAGACTGGAGTACTGGCTTGAAAGATCAAATAGAGAGGTATGATTGATACTATCTCTGACTTTTAGTAAGTAGAATTTATAACATTTCATAATTGAATTAATGGGTATAAATGGGTTTTTTTGAAAAAAGCACAATCTTTCCCTATTGTTCTTGTACCCAGTAATTTGTCTTATCTCCCTCACTAATTCTAATTTATCTATAAATTAATTTGGATTTTAAATTTATACAGTCATGTATTCTGTTAAAAAATGATGTTTTAATTTCTTACTTTCCAATGTTCATTTTTTTTCTAATGGAACTGGTTAGAACCTTCAATTTTTAATAGAAGTGATGACAAAAGACATTTTCTTTTCTCATTCTAAGTCCCAGGGGAAAAGTTTTATAAATAAATATGAAGTTTTCTGTAGGTGTTTTGATATATGCTTTATCAGATGCTATAGATTCCTTCCATTCAGAGTTTGTTCAGCATTTTCTCTAGGCTGATGTACTTTGAACTTGATCAGATGCTTCTGTGCATCTATTCAGAGTATCTCATGACTTTCATTCAGTTAGTGTAGGGAATAACATTGATTAATTTTCGTATGTTAAACCAACTTTTTTTCAGCCTTCCCTCTAGTTTTCAGATAAACAAGATCCCTCAACGTGGAAAGCAGCATCAAACTTTTCAAGTATCTGGTCCTCCTTTATACTCTGGCTTTTCCCCTCATATCATCACTGACTGCCTACCTCAGTGTTGCTTCACAATTCTTTCTCCATATTATTTTGTTCCCTCAGTGGTAAAGAACTTGCCAATGCAGAAGACCCAGGTTCAATCCCTGGATTGGGAAGATCCCCTAGGGAAGAAAATGGCAACCCACTCCAGTATTCTTGCCTGGAGAATCCCATGGACAGTGGAGCCTGGTGGGCTACAGTCCATAGGATTGCAAAGAGTTGGACACAACTTAGCAACTAAACAACAAAATTATTTTGTTCAGCATGTCTAGCCTTTTATGTTTTTGTTTTAAATCAGGAGAGTTGATCTGACTGAAAGTATAGTTTTGTCAGGGTTTTGACTTTAAGATTGCATCACAGATTGAAGTAAGTTATCTTTTCTAGGGTCAGAAATCATAATTTAATATAAAACTCTTATTGTTTAAAAACCCAAGCTTTCTTCTTCATTATTTAAAGTAATTTTGACAGTTGATCTATAAGAGGTTTCCCGCCCTGGCCCCGGGTTATTTGCCTGTATTATTAAAATATTTAGCCAGGGAAAAGTAAAACATTTGCTACTTTATAGCAGTCCAATTCAAATTTTTCTTTACCATAAAATCTAAGAGCTTCCAATATGTTTACCTATGGCTGATTCATGTTGATATTTGGCAGAAACCAACAAACATACAAAAAATTTAACTTTCTAAAATGTGAAAAAATGATCTCTCAACAAAAACAAACAAAAAAAGAGTTACTATAAGGCAGACATTCAATCAACAAGACTCAAAATCATTTTTAAAATGAACTCTTCTCATCCTGATAATAGAGGTTCAGAATAGTTTATCTGGACATTATCTTTCATGTTAATGATTTGATTACAGCTGGATAGAAGCTGTATTTCTCCCCAAAATCTGTCATCTCATATTCTTTTCAGCAACTGAAACAGCATATGTTAAAGCAATGAGGCATGGGCACCTATTGGGCTTTCATATGCCAGGATAAATAAAATGAACTTTAATGCCAGAGTTAAACAAACGTATTAAAAATGCAGGTGTTTTGGAATATCATTTCTTACTACTTCCTGGTTTAAAGTTGCCATTTTATATTTTCTGTGGCGCTCAAACTTGAATGATGAGTGTGATTTTCTCTGGATTTTTGCAAGGAAAATACATGCTCAGCTTTGTTAAAAGTATTTGCTTTTTTACACATTCATTTATTCTACATATAATTTGAGTGCCAACCATGTATTAACATGTCATTGCCAAATATGGAATCAGTACAACATTCGGTTAAAAATACTAGGACATATATAGGTATAAAATAATGTAACACTCCACTTTAAATTGTTTTTAAGCATATTGTGCTGTGCTGTGCTTTGTTGCTTCGATCGCATCTGACTCTTTGCAACCCCACTGTAGCCCACCAGGTTCCTCTGTTCATGGGGATTCTCCAGGCAAGAATACTGGAGTGGGTTGCCATGCCCTCCTTCAGGGGATCTTCTCAACCCAGGGATCCAACCCAGGTCTTCCACATTGCAGGCAGACTCTTTACCTACTGGGTTACCAGGGAAGCCCCTTTAAGCATATTAGTCATTTATACGAGCATTGTTTATCACATGTTATTTGTCATATAAACATGTGTTGATGGTAAATTCTTATTGGGATGGAAATTTCTAGAGGCAAGAAATTTGGTACTAATTTAATATATATATGAATACATATAAAAGATTCTATGCCATGCAGATTTCTGGAAGGTGGATAATTTCTTTAGTGATAAATCAATGGTATGAGTGACATATAGACAAAAGTAATTGAGGCCATAATTTAATATAGTATTTAAATAATGTCTCTGGTAATTAAATAAAAACATTACAGATCATACCATGTTAGTCATGAGATAATTAACATATTTATTTGCTCCATTTAGAAAAAATAAAACTCCACAAATGTAAATTATTTTGCATTCATAGAGGTGAGATACAGAAAAATGAAGGTAGAGTAATAATTCTCAGATAATTTTTTAAAGATATAGTGAAACACTTTAAAAATTGTGTCTGTAATATCGAGTGGCTTTGATAAATTGCCATCAAAGTTTAACTAATGAAATTGTCTAATTATCTTACTCTTTCATAAAAACTCACAACATTTTCTGGACATATCCATTAAACCTATGGACCAATGATTTACTTTTATAATAGAATCAGGCAAACCACTTCAAGAATCTTCACTATGTATATAAACATCAGTAATATAGAAATTTAAGAATAGAATTTTTTTGAAAAATATTCTGTCCTTAAATATTTGTATTGGAGATTTATGGAAAATCCAAATATTTCAGTTAGTGCCTTGAGAAAGAGGATTTAGACTATTATCCAGAAGTGAAATGAATATTCCAGGTAAGTAAAACTATTTTTAAGCAGTGAGCAAACAAGACTAGCTTCCTAAGAGTCAGAGGTGTTTTCAGAAGTCACTCTGCAATTTTTATTTCAGATGTGGTCTTTGATGTGTATGTGTATGTGGGTATTAATATTTAATGCTTCTCACTTAACTTTCTCTTTTTATTATACTCTCTTATTTGAATATTCTTATCTGTAAACTTTTCTTGATTACTTATAAAATAATTCACTCACAGTGTATAAAATTGCATATTTAGAAATAATTTAAATAAAATAAATATGACCTTTTCCTACATAAACTACCTGAAAGTAGTTTCTTTTTTTTTTATCAACTCTGTAATATTATAGACTGACTTGATTAAAATTAAAATTTGCTTTGGATAATTTCATTTGCAATACACATATTTGAACAGTTAAATAGAATGTATGTACACTATTCTATACCTGTAAATGTTCATGAATGTTTCTAGTCATAACTGTTATTCAGTTCAGTTCAGTTCAGTCAGTCACGTCCGACTCTTTGTGACCCCATGAATCACAGCACGAAGAGGCCTCCCTGATCATCACCAACTCCTGGAGTTCACTCAAACTCATGTCCATCAAGTCGGTGATGCCATCCAGCCATCTCACCCTCTGTCATCCCCTTCTCCTCCTGCCCCCAATCCCTCCCAGCATCAGAGTCTTTTCCAATGAGTCAACTCTTCGCATGAGGTGGCCAAAGTGTTGGAGTTTCAGCTTCAGCATCAGTCCTTACAATGAATACCCAAGACCAATCTCCTTTAGAATGGACTGGTTGGATCTCCTTGCAGTCCAAGGGACTCTCAAGAGTCTTCTCCAACACCACAGTTCAAAAGCATCAATTCTTCGGCACTCAGCTTTCTTCACAGTCCAACTCTTACATCCATACATGACCACTGGAAAAACCATAGCCTTGACTAGATGGACCTTTGTTGGCAAAGTAGTGTCTCTGCTTTTGAATATGCTATCTAGGTTGGTCATAACTTTCCTTCCAAGGAGGAAGCGTCTTTTAATTTCATGGCTGCAGTCACCATCTGCAGTGATTTTGGAACCCCAAAAATAAAGTCTGACACTGTTTGCACTGTTTCCCCATCTATCTGCCATGAAGTGATGGGACCCGATGCCATGATCTTAGTTTTCTGAATGTTGAGCTTTAAGCCAACTTTTTCACTCTCCACTTTCACTTTCATCAAGAGGCTTTTGAGTTCCTCTTCACTTTCTGCCATAAGGGTGGTGTCACCTGCATATCTAAGGTTATTGATATTTCTCCTGGCAATCTTGATTCCAGCTTGTGCTTCTTCCAGCCCAGTGTTTCTCATGATGTACTCTGCATATAAGTTTAATAAGCAGGGTGACAATATACAGCCTTGACGTTCTCCTCTTCCTATTTGGAACCAGTCTGTTGTTTCATGTCCAGTTCTAACTGTTGCTTCCTGACCTGCATATAGGTTTCTCAAGAGGCAGGTCAGGCGGTCTGGTATTCTCATCTCTTGAAGAATTTTCCACAGCTTATTGTGATCCACACAGTCAAAGGCTTTGGCATAGTCAATAAAGTAGAAATTGATGTTTTTCTGGAACTCTCTTGCTTTTTCTATGATCCAGCAGATGTTGGCAATTTGATCTCTAGTTCCTCTGCCTTTTCTAAAACCAGCTTGAACGTCTGGAAGTTCACGGTTCATGTATTGCTGAAGCCTGGCTTGGAGAATTTTGAGCATTACTTTACTAGCGTGTGAGATGAGTGCAATTGTGCAGTAGTTTGACCATTCTTTTATTATTTGCTCTTATATGTACATCACATGAACCAGGCTACTCCTTTTTATGTCTAAAAGCCAGAACAATATTAGAAGATTGCAATTCAGAAAATGTATCTTCCTTGCTTTCACTTTTGGAAGAATATATTGCTGTCTACTGAAAATAGCATGAGCTTATTCCTTATCCTGAAGGAAATCTGTGTTAGCAAAGCTTAATGTTTTGTAATGACTTTTTCTGTTTTCCAGATCCACTTAAACATCATTAACACATTTAGTAAGATTGTATTCTATCTGCTAAATCCATTAATCTGGCAGCAATTTACAAGTTAATACCTGTGTAATACACTTCTAATCTTTTGACTTCAGATATGTCATTAATATGATTATTGTACCGGGATGAATTATGCATTATATTTATTTTGATGAGTCACTTATGTTTAAGTTTAAGGACAAATGTCAGTTTCAGACAATGTTGTCCTACATTTTCTTCCATGTTTTCTTAAGAAAAACACCAGACCTTAAAAGGCTATTCCACTGTAACTCCAACCACTGAAACATATTTTGAAAGATACAGGCTACTTTACTGAATTTTAATTGCACAGTTCATTAATAATTTGGGCACAAATAGGAAGTTTATTTATAGGTATAAATAAAGCAAAAACCTCTTTATTTTAGGTATATTTTTGATGTATAAACATTACTTTCTCAATATGTATTGTTAAAATCTCTATAGTATTACCTTTTATTATAAATAACCATTTATTCTTAAAGTTAATATTTCTTTAAGATTTACACTCTAAAGGCCAGCCTACAGCACTTGTGTGGTTTCACAGTCTGACACCCCCAGTCTATCAAAATAATGGTCCTACTGGTTTCCTGTGGAAGCATATACAATTCTTGTTATGTATAAAAGTCTTGAAAATATTTTTATGTAACTATTCATCACTTCTAGTGTTTTATTCCTTCACCAAAATATCTAATTTCTTCTATGTTCTTTTTCACATAAGAATTTTGAATCACTCAAATCATGATGAGTCTCTTCTGGAAATGGTCTTGACCTCTTAAAATGCTGTTCTTTGAGCAGACAAAAATAAAACGCTTCAGGTGTAGGCTGAAGTGGTCTAAGACTCTTGCCTCTCCACTCACTGCGATCTCTTCTCTGCCCGGTCACTGAAAGCATTCACGATGTCCGTCAGCGTTATTGCGCGTGCGTCCTCAGTTGTGTCCGACTCTGGAACCCCATAGACTGTAACCGCCAGTTAGCCGCCTCTGTCCATGGGATTTCCCAGGCAAGAATCCTGGAGTGGATTGCCATTTCCTTCTCCAGTTAGCACTATTCGTGTCCCCATCTAATACAAAACTGGAGAAGGAAATATTCCAGTATTCTTGCCTGGAGAATTCCATGGACAGAGGAGCCTGACAGGCTACAGTCCATGGGGTTGCAAAGAGTCGGACATGACTGAGCGACCATCACACTAATACTAAATCCAGTTAGTTCTTCAGTGTTACAGTGATTACATTACTTCACTTTCCTGAGGCAACAATGTTACCTAACCCTTAAATATTATCTTCTCTGTCATTCTGATAATGTTACTCTCTTGATCTTCCTGCACCTATAATCTCTCTGTGTTTTTCTTCACAAACTCCTATTTCATCTGTCTAAGCCCTTCAAGGTTTCATCTTATGTCCTTTTTTTTTATTTCTCTACAAACTCTCCTATACTACTCTCCAATGGAAATTCAACCATATTAATGATTTCAATTAAGATAATGACTCCCAAATACCCTTCTAGGGTAGTTCCTTTGATCTATATTTTCAATTATTTATCAAATATCTCTTACTGATTCTTCAAAGAATATACAATCATATATGATTTTCCCCTGAATGATGGTTACTTATTCTGAAACAGATTATGTGTGCAGGCTTGGGGCAAAAAAGAATATTTACATTGTGAAGGTAAATATAAAGGTCCAAAAAAGGAAGTTTTTTTTTCCTAAATATAGTAGGTGAACAAAGGAGAAGCCTTTTAACAATAACCTAGCATAATACAGCAAGAGTGGGAAACCAGGAATATTCTAGAAAAGAAGACCTATGAGTTCAGGGGTCTGGGTCTGTGGATGGTGTGTCTTTCATAATATGGAAGGGGAGAGATAGTATCAACAGTTTGCTGAAGAGCCAACCTTTTGATCCTACTTTAGATATTTCACTTACATAATGGTTCACTTGAGTTTGTTTGTTTTTTTTTTGGGGGGGGGGCACAGGTTTCAAATGGTCCCTCAGTCTAATGTCATCACTTTCTAGTGTGCTCTTACATTGTCTTTCCAAGGTAAACAATTTTATCTATGAGAAAACACACACACACACACACTTTAATTTTACATGGTGACATGTAATTTGGCTTCATAAAAGAACAGAAAATCAAGCCAAAGAGTTTTTTCATTGTGTGCTCATTTGCTTTATTAAACTCATGGCTCAAGCTTGTCTGGGCACCTAGATCCTCATTCAAGCTTACCTTACTTTTTCTCAGAACAGTAGAAGCTATTCATTTCTTTTTTCTTTTACTCAAAAGTTTGCAATGAAAATAAAGTTTGAGGTTTATCGATTGGGTCAATTCTAATTCATGTCATTGTGCACACGGATATGCACTTATAAACACACACAGTCTCCCTAGAGCAAGGAAAGGGAACATTTTTATCTTCTACAAGATATGGTTCTGCTCACTGTCTCAAAGGACTAGAAGTTACTCTTAGAGAAAGCAGTGGCATTTACAGTGCTGGGACCAAGAGGGAATGTTAATCACGATTCAGTGTTGTTCCTCAGTTATATAAAAATGTTCCTTCTTTGAGATTCTGAATCTATGAGATTAAAAGCAGAACTAGTGATCCATTTCTTTTTCAACAGAAATATTAAATGTAATTTTTATTAAAAATAACATTATAGTAGTTCCTTCTAACACATTTTTATATCCTTTATTCTTTTTCTCATATTTGAGATAAATAATTTATCCTTGAGAATATAAAGCCAAAGTGTAATTGACATTAAAGTGTGATAGTCACTAAAATTTTATTTCCTCTTGAAATCAGATTTAAAATAGTGTATTATACTTACTAGTCAATGAAATAATTGATTGAAATAATTACATACTAAACATTACTTGAAACTATTAAGTTATTTTAGCAGAGAATTATGTAGTTTGTTGTCATGTAACTTACAGTGGAATATTTTCATATGTTATGTTTCATGTAACTTAAGTATAACATTTAACATATCACATTTCAGATTATAATTAATTTAATTGCAATCGTTTTGATATTGGCATTTTATACATTTTCATATTATGTATTTCATTTAATATTTTTTTTAATATTCAAGTTCAATTTAGAGGTGTAAATATGTATGGAATTAAAGGAAATGAAAGTAGATCATAAAACTAGGTGATATATTCCAGAGGCAAAAATCTATGAATTTGGATTCACTTTTTCATTTTCTTTTCTACTTAACTCTGAAAGCAGATTTTTCCCTTTCATGTAGAAAATTCTCCAGGTAAGAATACTGAAGTGGGTTTCCATTCCCTTTGCCAGGGGATCTTCCTGACCCATGGATCAAAACCAGGGTTCCTGCATTGCACACAGATTTTTTACCATCTGAGCCACCAGGGAAGCCCAATATTATTTGTAGGTACAGTTATAAAATTGTTTTATGTACTTCAGGATATACTGTTCAACTTTAGTTTAAGAATGCTCCATACATCTGAAGACTTAGGTTCCAACAAAATAACATTTTTGATAGTATCTCTTCATCTCCATTTAGAAGAGCACCAGCCAGTGTCAGACATGTCAACTCTCTGTTCTATCAGCCCAGATCTAAAAGACGTGAGAACATATGTTTTGTGTTGGCCAGTTGATTTTCAAACACTGACATGATCCCATACAACGGTGAAGAGAATAGAGCCTCCCTTTTGGGGATTTACTGAGGTGTACTTGGCCCAATGCTGTCTTATTTGAGTCCATACAAATAAGGCAGCCGACAGCATGGGATTTGTATGCAAAGGAATCATCAGTGACAGATGAAAAGATTGATTCTGCTCTAAATTCTGTGCTTTGTTTTTTAAAAGGGAGATTGACTGAATATATCTGAAAGACTCCCAGTCTTCTGTACAAATGACTTATTGTTTAGTAGCTTGTCCCGAATAATAATCCAGTTGCTGAACTTGGCCATATTCAAACCTCAGAGGTAAGAATTTACCAGATATTATGTTCATTGAACTTCCAAACAACAACATGGGGTAGGGAATTTTATTCTCTCATTTTACAATCAGAGATTTTTTTTTTTTTCATTTTTTTTGGCCGCACTGCTCAACATGCAGAACTTCCCTGACTAGGGATCAAACCCATGCCCTCTGCAGTGGAAGCATGGAGTCTCAACCACTGGACTACCAGGGAAATCAGCGGTCAAGGAAATTTTAACTAAGAGAATTAGAATAATTTACAAGTAATGACACAGCTTTTAAAAGGTCTTTCAATCTGATGCCATGACCTTTCTATATGCTCTTACATTACCTTCCCAAGGTAACCAATTTCATTTATGAGGAAACACACACACACACTTGAATCTCATATGGTATAACATACAATTTGGCTCCATAAAAGAACAGTGAAACAAGCAGCAAGAGTATTTCCACTGTGTGCTTTAGTTTGGTTTATTAATCTCATGTCTCAAGCTTATCTGAGTACCTTAGTTATTTTAGGATACCAGCATCCTCATTACCAGCTTACTAAAGTTGACAAGTTTACTAAAACATGAAATTGAGCCTCCTGAGTGGGGTTGAAATGATTTTAAATAAAATACTAATAATTCGAAAATTATTTTCAGACAAATCATAGAGGAATACTTTTGTAAATATTCTTCTAGAAACTGAGACACAAGTTTAGGTTCTGCCTAAACTTTCATTGAATTGGCAATATACATATATGTATATCCCTGGTGGCTCAGATCGTAAAGAATCTACCTGCAATGCAGGGAACCAGGTTCGATTCTTGGGTGGGGAAGATCCCCTGGAGAAGAGAATGGCTACCCACTCCAATATTCTTGCCTGAAGAATTTCATGGACAGAGGAGCCTGGCAGGCTACAGTCCATGGGGTCACAGAGTTGGACACGACTCACACACACACACACACGCATAACTGATTCACTTTGTTGTACAGCAGAAACTAGCACATTGTAAATCAACTCTAATCAAAATTAATTACAAAAATAGACATATAACACAACTTTAAAATATGACAGCAAATGTGAAATAGTACTCCATGGGATGTTTACTGTTATGCAAACAGTGTTGTGATACACATGATTCTGCTGGGTGAGGGATGTCCTTTTGAAGGACAGGCTCAATGTGAAGAATTCTCTTCTTAAGAAAAAAAGTCAAAAACTCTGCAGTCCCGCAGTGCTAACAGAATGCAGGGACAGCTGGGCTTTATACCCGGAGAGTGCTCCGAGTCAGAATGTCGCAGGACTAGGCAAACCGTGCTGTAAAGATCTCCTAATTTTCAATGATAGACAGCAAGCATTTAGCTAAGAACCTTGGAAAAATAATGACCCAGTTAAAAAGAACTGAGAATGTCCTAGGGTGAATAATAGTGACTGATCCAATCTATAAGAAATAAAACAAGGTGGCAAACCCTCCTCAGAATTCCACAAATCATGGAAGAGAGAAGAAAAAGATGAATCCAGAACAAGACAGACCAGTGACAATAGCCTTATTCACAGCTAACTGGGGACTTTTTTCTTCTTAATTCCTATGAAATAAGAATTGGAAATTATTCAAACACCATAGATTGCCAATAATGGACTGTCACATGCAAAATTATCTAAATGAATAGGCTGTATATATTTTGCATTTTATTGTCTGAGCTAAATCATCCACAACTAATCCTTCAGTTGATTTCGTAAATCCAAAGGTGAAAATAACATTTCCTGTGGGGACTGGTTTAGGTAAGCAGCACTCAAGCTGTGAACCATAGTCCAGGGGGCAAATTCCTTCAAGGATGGAGAAAAAGACAAAAACGTCAGGTGTTCACTGAAATTTCATGGAAAGTTTCCACTGAAACTCTAGAAACTAGAGTAGCATGCATTTAGGGCTCCCAGGTGGCATTAATGGTAAAGAACCCACCTGCCAATTCAGTGCAGGAGACATAAGAGACGAGGGTTAGATCCCTGGGTCAGAAAAATCCCCTCAACGAGATCATGGCAACCCACTCCAGGATTCTTGCCTGGAGAATCCCATGGTCAGAGGAGCCTGGTGGGCTACAGTCCATAAGATGGCAAAGAGTCGGGCATGGCTGAAGTGACTTAGCATAGCATAGCTCAGCATGCTTAACTGTATTGGTAGGTGAAATCTGAGCAAGAATTTGCTTTTTTCAAAAACTGTCACATGAGAAGAATAACTTGAAAACTGCTATCACATTTTATATCTGTATTAGATGAATCCTGTGTGATTCTCTTAGTGGAGGTCTGGATTTCAGACAGGTCATGCCAGAAATGTCAGCCTACTTACCCTATTTAAAAATTTTTTTTCAAAGTCTCAACTGCACATCTTGAGATGTCACATAATAAATATAAAGAGAACAAATCAACTGAACTTTTACTTAATTTATGGACCAAGCCCTAAACAGATTAACACATATTCCATAATTCTTGCTAGTCTGCAAATTGTATGTGACTCCAAACCTCATTAGGTGAAGTTCTACCCTAGTGGGCAGCATATCTATATCTATCTATATATCTGTCTATCTATATATATATGTATGTGTGTGTGATTTCTTGTGATAATTATTTATGTCATCCTAGATAAAACTCAACAGGCTTTGTAGTTATTAAAATTGGCAAAAATTTTTTTAATTAATATCTGCATTTTATTTTAGAATAATATATTATGTAGGTTCTTAAATGTGTGATCTTTGTGTAAAAATGTTGTAAATTAACTTTTTAAAAGTTATCATTTTAATTTACACACAATTTATTAACTCATTTTAAGTGTTCAATTTATTAAGTTTGGCAATATCTATGTATATATGACAAATGAATTAAAATACAAAGCATGTCCACTATTTCAAAAAGTGTACTGTATAGCATAGTACCTATAGGTAACAATGCTCTTAAAATATATTCTATTTTTTAAAGTATTGTGCAATTTAAGGTATATTAAGAGGATGATCTCATGTTGTGTGTTCTTAACAAAAGAAGCAAAAAACGGGATGTAAGAAGAATTTTAAGGTGATGGATATAGACATGTTTAGTACTTTAGTGGGGGTGACAGTACCATGGATGGTGTATGCATATGCCAAATTCACCAAGATGCATATATTAAATGTGCGTGTAATTTTTTGTATATCAATTATACCAAAGTAAAGTTGAAGAAAGAATAAGAATGTGGCAGATCTTGCATGTTCTCAGATTTCCCTGGAGTTGATCTAGTAATTCAGTGTAAAACCTTTCATAATGAGCTCATTGTTTCACTGAGAGAGAACAAACAAAAAATGTTTCTGAGAACACTTCTGATTTTTATTATATTCTCCTCTTCTAATCAAAATTGTGTATGATTGAAAGCCTCAATATCAACAGCCATTTTGTCTCAAAATCATAATATAATATCTGGACTGGATATTTATGAAATATTGTTAGCACTGTTAAAAGAAATAAGCTTCACATTTCAGGTATATTTTCTTGCCCTCCTAACACATTAAGAATTTAGATGTTTATGACAAAACATTACTAAGGACTCCTTACATGCATTTGTTTTCAATTAAAGAGACTAGAATTCATGAAAACAAGAAAGAGATCAATAATATTTCCATGTCAGCTCTCACTCAGTACACAGGTTAAAGTGGCATTATTCCCTGGGTGGAATGCTAATGTAAGCCATGATCAATAAACGAAAACAAATGAAACTTGTAGCTATTCCCACAATGCTAAGGGTAATCCAAGTTCCTGAATTCGTGTATCTATCTCATTAATGAAACTGAATAAGAAAAAAAGAAACCCCATAGTGTGCTTACAATCGATCTACTTCACAGATGAAAAACTGTAAAAGCTTACCACTGAAGGGACACTGCCTGACTATGGATAGCTCTGATTTTCACTGTCAGTGTGATGCCCATTTGTAGAGAAAACTGTGGTGCAGACATGTGCCAGTCTGTGGATCTGCAAAATTACCCTGGCGGAGCATAGCCAGACGAAAGATGGCTTCGCTTTCTCCTGGCAAATGCTCTGAAGACAATTATCAAAGAGACTCTGAGGAGGGCTGCTGAAGCATGAGCGCTCCGCCACATTCAGGTGACAGTGGGTTTCAATATTCAGTGTCAAAAATTCCGCATTAGCGAACCTGCTTTACTCTCATGAATATTTCTTTGCACCATGATCCCAGTCTGCAAAATAAATCAAAGAAACGCAAAGAAGTAACAGTTTACACTCCCAATGAACATCAAACACAGTCATAATTGGTACTCAAAAATATAAATTTATCTCAACTACGAAGTCACATGTTATCACGATACCCTAGGATGGAAAAGGTACATTTGCCAATAACTTGAATTTTACCTTTAAAACCTTTAACAAGAGGAGTTTTATGCGATAGCTCTGAATTACATTCCCAAAACTGTAATACTACTTGTAAATTTAATATTATACAGAAAGAAAGTGAAAGTGTTAGTCAGTTGTGTCCGACTCTATGTAACCCCATATACTGTAGCCCACCAGGATCCTCTGTCCATGGAACTCTCCAGGCAAAAATACTGGAATGGGTAGCCATTCCCTTCTCCAGGGAATCTTCCTAACCCAGGGATCTAACCTGGGTCTCCTATATTGCAGGCAGATTTTTTATCATCTGAGCCACAGGGAAGCTCCTAGCGGTGGTGGTGGTTTAGTCTCTAAGTCGTGTCCGACCCTTGCGACCCCATGGACTTTAGCCTGCCAGGCTCCTCTGTCCATGGGATTCTTCAGAGCTTGTTAATTTTACATTCAATGAATAAGGACAGTATCTACTTCCAGTCACTGTATGTAAACATCAATACATTGCCTTTTCTGTTTTTAATACACACTTGGCCTTTTCTAAGTCTGTTACTAATAATTTAAATGCCAGGAGGTGGATATGAGCAAGCACATTTTCATTTCAGTTTAAATTAGTGTATAGTTTGTTTACTGTTTTCCATTTCCTTTTTATCTCCCTGTATAGATTGCAATTCCAATGCCTGAAAAGAACTGTAAAAATCATTTCACTTTATTCTTATACTGTAAACTTTTCATTTGAAATGTATTGGCCCAATGAATTTAATAGTTCTATGCCAGCAGGTAGAATGTTTGTTTGAAAATGATTTCAAGTTTCTAATTCTCTGCTCAGTCAGAAGGAATATCTAAAATGATGTTCTAAACCTAAGCAGAAAGAACACCAGGCTTCTTTTTATGAGTCATTTGAAAACACATTCACAGTATTCTCCATTTACAATAAAAATGCTTCCCACCCAGGGTTTTCAAGGAGACCCAGGTGGGTCGTTCTCACCTGGCATCCTCTAATTGGTATCTGGATGCTGTGATTGACAGCTTAGAAACAGGGTACACAAAATGCTACAACACTTTTTCCTGTCTCTGGTGAGCACAAGTAAGCCAACTATGAATTTTATTTTGGTCTTTGTCAGAAACAATTAGATTTCTTCCCCTCGTTCTCCCTCACTTCTTCATCACCCCAAGACTTTCAAATACATGCTCTTCTTTTGCATTTATTTTACAAGTTAGAAACTGAAAGTATTCTCACTCTGGGAACACATCACAAAATTTTTTTTATTCTCCGGGTGGTACTGATTCTCGTTTAACAAGGTTTCCTGTACAGGGTCAAGGATTAGCCTGGAGTGATTCATTTTCAGTCTTGAGCACAAAGCATGACTCAAGTCATGCTTTAAAGCAAATAATAGCACCATGCCTAGTGGAGACAGGAGGCATATTTGTAAGAGTACCTGTGTGTGTGCTTGTGTGTGTGTGTGTGTGTGTGTGAGTGTGTGTGTGTGTGTGTGTGTGTGTGTGTGTGTAGTCGCTCAGTCATGTCTGACTCTGTGTGACCTCATGAATGGTAGCCTACCAGTCTCCTCTATGCATCGACTTTTCCAGGCAGGAATACTGGAAGGGGTTGACATTTCTTCCTCCAGGAGATCTTTGCAACCCAGGGATTGAACCCGCAACTCCTGCATTGGCAGCTAGATTCTTTACCACTTGAGCCACCTACCACTAATGACATTAATCTCTCAAGTTATAACCTAGCCCTAAATGTAATCTGAATTATTTCAAAAAGTAAGAAAGTAGTAGACTTACTTTAGGGTTCTTTTAATTCAAGAAATTTTGAGAATCCACACTTTAATTTAAATCCTCTCCTAAATTCAGAATCATGTACCAATACCTAGAGGAATGCATTAGGAGGTGTCACCCCAAAGGTAAGGAAGATGATGGATTCAGGGTACCTCTCATTGACTAGGTAGGGGAGAAGGGCTTCTAAAATACTAGAATCCAGTAATAACCTTGATTTCCATGCAAAATCATAACGATTTCTCAACTTTGGCTATCTTGATTTTTATAATAAAAGTGTTTCTGACAGATACTTAATGCACACCAAATTTTGAGAACTTAAATAGAATTTTAAATGCACTTACAAACACACATATCTTACATGGCCTTCCCGGATGGCTCAGAGGTAAAGAATCTGTGTACAATGCAAGAGATGCAGGGAAAGTGGGTTCAGTCCTGGGTCGGAAAGATCCCCTGATGGAGGGCATGGCAACCCATTCCAGTATTCTTGCCTGGAGAATCCCATGGACAGAGGAGACTGGCGGACTACAGTCCAGGAGGTCACAAAGAGTTGGGCACGACTGAAGTTACTACACAGGTACGCATATCTTACTTAATAGTTGCATTTGATCACCTGTCCATTCAAGTGACTTATCAGCATTTAGTATCTATTAGGCACTGAATTAGGAATAAGATCAATAACTGGTTACAAATTACAGTCCTTGTATCTCATGATATAATTCATTTCAATAATTGCTTGATGTAATTTTAAGTAAACAAATGAGCATTTATTTTTGTGAAAACCATCTCAGTTCAGTTCAGTTCAGTTCAGTCACTGAGTCATGTCTGACTCTATGCGACCCCATGAATTGCAACACGCCAGGCCTCCCTGTCCATCACCAACACCCGGAGTTCACTCAAACTCATGTCCATCGAGTTGGTGATGCCATCCAGCCATCTCATCCTCTGTCATCCACTTCTCCTCCTGCTCCCAATCCCTCCCAGCATCAGAGTCTTTTCCAATGAGTCAACTCTTCACATGAGGTGGCCAAAGTATTGGAGTTTCAGCTTTAGCATCATTCCTTCCAAAGAACACCCAGGGCTGATCTCCTTTAGAATGGACTGGTTGGATCTCCTTGCAGTCCAAGGGACTCTCAAGAGTCTTCTCCAACACCACAGTTCAAAAGCATCAATCCTTCGGCGCTCAGCTTTCTTCACAGTCCAACTCTCACATCCGTACATGACCACTGGAAAAACCATAGCCTTGACTAGATGGACCTTTGTTGGCAAAGTAATGAAAACCATCTAAAAGTGGATTATAGAAGAACATTTACTCTTTTAACCTTTCATAATGATTAGAAATAACATTTTTTTTAAACTGTGTTTGTCCAGATTTAGTGATCACTTTGAAAACCATTCATGTTATTGCTGGAAAAAGTTTCTACCACAATTTTCTAAATAAAAGTATATTCTCTAACAAAGTCAAAGGTGAAGCAAAAATTATCCTAACTTACTGAAAGCTGTATTTTCCAGACAATGGTCCTGAAGATTCCCAGTAGGACAGTTGTCCATAGCTCCTTTCTGACAGATTGCAAAAGGAAGGAAAACATCAAAGGTATCATTCAAAGACTGATTTCATCTATTTTGTGTGTTGGCAGTTGGTAAAATATATACTGCACTGTCTGTCATGTGTCAACACTTCTTCATTTCTTAAAAGTGAAAAAAGTGTCCCTTATTGTATGAAATGACAAAATTTCTTCTGTGTCCTTGGGTTGGAAGCTTAGTAATGTTTTTCTCTCTTCAATAAGTACCTGTCATGGTACTGGAGGCTTTCTTGTTTGTTTAATAACATTTTAGCATGTTAATATGTTTGATAACTTGTTAACATGTTTAATGACATGTTCTTTAATAACAACTGCCAACATGGAAAGAGGTTACTTTGACTTATCAAAGGATGCATAGATGAATGGATATAAACTGATAGATAGACAGATGTAGGAATGCATGCTAGATGGATGAGAAAGAGAAAATGAGGTAAAAAGAGGAGGTGGGGAGAGGGGGAGAAGAGAGAGAATTATCTACAGATGTAGACACAGTAGAGTTGTGTGTATTATATCTCCTAATTGTCAGGATATTTTGTAACACACAATGTGTTTCAGTCTAGGCAACTTCCAATGTTATCAATACTGAATTAGTAATTTTCTTATTTTAACAATAAAGATGTGAGATATCTATCGTTACACATAAATTAAGCTTTTTGTCCTAGCACAACTATTTTTAAAAGATATCACAGTGTTAACTGGCTATTCCTATGTTGCTTCCTTTTTTTTTTTTTTAGAAAAATAGAGAATGTGAGCATGAATATTTTTGAAAACAGTAGCACACTTACACACATAAAGACATAAACAATTACTTTAAACTGTTGATTTCCATACGAATATGGAACACATGTTGGCAACTTGCTTTGGTAATAGATACACAGTTCTAGCAAATATGGAAACAGACATTGTAATTTCTCTCGACTATCCATCCCAAAAGTCCAGCAAATATTTTAGCAAAGTTCATTGACGATACAAAATTCACTGCCACGTTAATTATGGAAATTTTGCCTTCTGAAACTAATTAGATAGTACACACATCATAGAGTTTAACACAATATTTTCTATTAAAACTTAAAAAGAAAATTATGTTTTTATAATAACATTTATTTTTCTATATGACCCTGCACTTTCTGTTTTGTTACTGCTTTATATTCTGGTTATGATCATTTTCTTTAAGCATCAACAATAAAATGACGTTAATACTTATCAAACATTTTTACATCCAAAATATGATCAGAAATACACATACAATGATTTTTCTCTTATACCTATATTTTATTTTTTGCAGATCAGTCTTCTGTAGAAGTTAAGAAAAGCACTTTTTTTGGAGAATAAAATGTGTCATAGTCTATGTAGTTTCTGTGTCTTTATAGATAATATCCAAGCCAATAAAGAAGAGAATACATTTTATCTCATATGCAATCTGGTGATCTCTTAGTATACCAGCATAATTATAATCAGTTTCTTTACTAGTAGCTCAACTTAAGATAAACTAAAATTTTAAACCCATTGATTATAAAAGGGGTCTAACAGGGACATAATATCTCTTGTGAAGTCAGAGGTGCCATTGGCTTTAATTTTATAAACTTATCAGCAGATTTGCTCTGAAACATGAAATACAGTGTTATCAGTTGTAATCATTGATTCAACTGAGCTAGAATTGCAGGTAAGCTATTTTGTACTCACAAGGGAGAGTGTGATTTAAATTCCATGCAAATAGAAAGATAAATCTAAAACACTACTTTATAGCAAAATTAATTATTATTCCTTTGGGAGCTCTCAGTACCCATATTTCCACATTACATTAATTTAGCTATAAATATAAATATTTCAACCTACCTAAAATTAGATTTAAAATTATGGAATGTCTTAAGGCCAAGCCATAAACCAAGAAAAAAAAAATGAAATAGGAGGATGTGTTATTTAGAGATGTATCCACTGAGTTTCTGCTTGTCATCTCCCCCTCTCCTCCCTACTCCTTCTCCTCTTCTTCTCCTTCTTTTCCTCCCCCTTTTCCCCAAGCAAACAGAATAGAAAATAATGGACTCACATGCTTCTTTTGAAAACATAAATAAACGCACTTATTCAGATAGCTTTTGTACTTGTTTTTAAAATGTGTTGCTTGCTGTTTAGTCTCTAAGTCATATCTACTCTTTGTGACTCCATGGACTATGTTTTCCAGGCTCCTCTGTCCATGGGATTCTCCAGGCAAGAATACTGGAGTGGGTTGCCATTTCCTTCTCCAGGGGATCTTCCTGACCCAGGGGTCGAACCCATATCTCCTGCATTGGTTCTTAAAGGGAATTCTTTACTACTAAGCCACCAGGGAAGCACCATTTGCACTGATAAAATAGCCATTATAAGCACTTGACTTTCAAATATAATACTTTTTAATATTTCTCTAAATACAAATGATGCAATGCAAAAATTTGAAAATGTCATAGAAATCAATGAAAAGGGGATTAATCATTTCTGTACATAGTGTTATAAATGTGTTTCATGAATTTATATGCTTCAAAGTTATAGCTAGTAGAATTGCATATTTATGTAAACATGATTAAACATCTTTAAGCATATATATACTTTTGTTATATTTTGCCAAAATTGAAAATTTATTTTTCCTTGATCAAGTTATAAAATTCTAATTTGCTCACCAAATTCTTATGGTGACTATTTTTACTGCCCACCAAAGAATTTAATATCATTTCTTCCTATAGTGGGGAAAATATCATATTTGGCTAACTGTCATTTGCTTATAAATCATTTGTATCTAGAAGAATTTGTTAATCACCTATCCTGTACCAACAATCATTCTTTTGATAAATTCTGGGACTATAACAGGGACCAGAACAGTCAAAAATCTTGCTCTTATGAAGTTTGCATTCTATGGCAGAAAGAAAGTAACATAACAAGGCAATCTTGTGATACCCTGTGCATGCGATCTGTCTCTTCAGTCGTGTCCGACTCTTTGCAACTCTATGGGCAGGCTCCTCTGTCCATGGGATTCTCAGGAAAGAACACTGGAGTGGGTTGCCATGCCCTCCTGCAGGGGATCCTCCAGACCCAGAGATTGAACCGGAGTATCTTATGATGCCTGCGTTGGTAGGCAGATTGTTTACCACTAGCGTCACCTGGAAAGCCCTGTGGTATTCTAGATCTAAGGAGGGGAAAAAGTGATAGGGTCTCTTGGGATAGTGTTGTTTTTCAAATTTTAAAGAGAGTAATTGGTGTTGATTTTAGTGGGCAGGTAGCATTTGAAAAAGGACTGGAGTGAGATGAGTGAGCAAACCATTTGGAAATCTGGTAATTGACTTTTCCAGACAGACAGACTGACATGTGCAAAAGCTTGGAGGAAAGAACGTGCCTGTTATGCCCTAGACAGTGGACTGGGGAGCAATAGGAGAGCAAGCCGGGGAGGTGATTTCGCTTTTACTCTGAAAGGTATAGGGCTTCCCTGGTGGCTCAGGGGTAAAGAATCTGCTTGAAACCCAGGAGACACCAGAGACCTGGGTTCAATCCCTGGAGTCAGGAAGTTCCCCCATAGAAGGGCATGGCAACCCACTCCAGTATTCTTGCCTGGAGAATCCCATGGACAGAGGAGCCTGGTGGGCCATGGTCCATGAGGCCACAGAGGGTCGGACACTACTGAAGCCCCTGAGTGGGATAGGAAGCCACTGATGGCTTAGAGGCAAGGACTGACATCTTCTGTCTTTCATTTTAATAAGATTGTGCTGGCAGCTGGGCTAAGCAGAAGCTGCAGGCTTGGACCTGCTGGTCCAGTGGTTTCAAAGTGGTCAGATTCTAAATATGCTGAAAGTTGAGCCAAAAGGATTTATTGATCAAAAGAGAAAAGCTAAGCACGACTTCATTCTGCTTTTGGCTGCAAGTTAGAAACGCTAAAAATGACTTCGTTTTACTTTGCTTTAGAAGTAATGGAAAGTATACAACTATATATGGTCAGAGGAGAAAGACCAGAAATTTGCCTTGCTTCTCAGGTGGTGCAGTGGTAAAGCATCTACCTGCAAATACAGGAGAAGCGAGTTCAACCCCCTGGGTCAGAAAGATCCCCTGGAAGAGGAAGTGGCAACCAGCTCCAATATTTTTGCCTGAGAAATTTCATGGACAGAGGAGCCTGGCAGGCTACAATCCCTGAGGTCACAAAGAGTCTGAAACAACTGGGCACACACACGCTCATAAGACTAGGGTGCTCATTAGATGGACTGGTGGAGAGGTCATATATCAGCTAGGAGACTGGAGACTGGAGAGGTCATATATCAGACTAGGAGACTGGAGTTAACAGCATCGACCTACAAGCTTCAGAAAATCTTTGAAGCTTAATTTCTAGACAAGATCCTCAAGGGCGTACATGGCGATAGAGAAGAGAAGGGAGCACAGGCTAAGCCTGGAAATCTCTAAAATCGGTAAATGAAAAGAAAGTAGAGGAAGCAGCAAAGGAGAAAGAGGACAGGAAGTGGTGAAATAAGAGGGAAGCCTAGAAAACATGGTCAAGGAAAGGCATAGTTATGAGAAGGAAGAGATTAACTGTGCAGTGATGCTGAGGGTTATGGAAGAGGAATAATGAGCTTGTTTTCAGAGTTCACCATTGGTCAGTCATCAGGGACCTTTCAGTTTGTAGGCTGCATGTGTGGTTTGTTTTTTTTGTTTTTTTGTTTTTGTTTTTTTTTTTTTTTTGCATGTGTGGTTTAATAGAGACTGGGAGACATATTACATAGAGTCAAGGGAAGTCTAGGAAAAAAAATGGATCTGGAGTGAATGTTGCTGTTAAGAGAAAGTTCCTTTTTACATGAAAGAAACAAGACTGTCTTTAAATGATAATGAGGATGACCCAGAAGGGAGATAAATGAGGATGCAAGTGACAGGGGGAAAATAGATGGAGTAATGCCTTTAAGAGGACAATATGGGACAATATTTAGTGCTTAAGTGGCACACGTTTCTTGTAGAGGAAGGTCCTGAATACACAAATGGGTTGAAAAGAACTGCTTAGCTGTGTGGACTTTAGGAACATGTTTTGGTGTTCTCAATAGCTGAAGTGAATATTATGACATGAAATAATATTGATAATTTGTTGTACTTCATTCTTGTGTGTGTATATATATATATATATATTTTTTTTTTTTAAAGAAGAACGTACCTTCTCACTCTAACACGAGGGAAGACATTGTATGAACAGTGATGCAGAGGAACTGTGGATTTGGAAGGTTATGGGAGTTTTCATATGATAACTGGAATTTTCTTAGTCAAATGAGAAGCAAAGTTATCACCTGAGTGTGAGAAAAATGTGGGAAAACCGAGGAGAAAGGAGACTATGGGAAACGGCCATTTAGGAAAACTGGAAAGCAAATGTAATTGGGAATTATAATACGGTATCCCTGCCAGTTTGGCAAATAGGACCAACGTGATATTCATGTTTCTGGATTTTAGTTTTCTCCAGCCAACTATAGGTACAGGTGCAGAAGAGGTGCGGAATTGGAACACAATGAGATTTTTCTTTTTTAAGAGAGTAGGAGGAAGTTAGAAACAAACAATCCGGTGTATTGTTATACAAATAAGGGAACATTAGATTTGTTTATGATGTTCATTTATTTTGATGGTATATTTGCTCTTTGTGAACTCTTTTATGATATTACCTATGGATCTATCTGAAAACATTTTCTCTTTATAGTGCTTCCCACGATGTGCAAGAGAGAATTTTCTGGAATATGTGAATAAAATTTTAAAATACTTTGTTATTTAGGAAAAGTATATGGTCTTGATATAGCTGGTGCTTTATTTTGATGCAGATGAACTGGTTCTAATGAATCATCAATATTTTGAGACTTTGTTTTTTCATACTTGGACATTCTAGCTTGCTCAATAACATTAATTCTTTGATTATTCTCAGCTGTTTCAAAAATAAAAATTTTAATAAGAGTAAGGAGTAAATCACCCTTATAATTACGCCAACATTATAAGAAGCAGAATAAATTATTATAAATGAGTCCACATAGGAGAAATATTTGTGAAACAAGTTTCACTAAGGCAGAAGTACTTGGATTTAAAGTCTAACCATATTTACTGAAAATAATCAATTAGTTTCTGGGTGTACAAATAAGGAAGGGAATTAGGTTGAGGGAAAAACTTCCATATTCATTTACTGGAAATATTTGAAGCAACAATTAATGGGGATTGAATTGAAAATTGGTACTTGTCTACACTCTGTTAAAAATCTCTATCCAGAAATCTGTATGCAGGTCAAGAAGCAACAGAACTGACATGAACAACAGACTGGTTCCAAACTGGGAAAGGAGAACATCAAGGCTGTATATTGTCACCCTGCTTATTAACTTATATGCAGAGTACATCATGCGAAATGCTGGGCTGGATGAAACACAAGCTGGACTCAAGATTGCTGGGAGAAATATCAATAACCTCAGATATGCAGACGACACCACCCTTATGGCAGAAAGCAAAGAAGAACCAAAGAGCCTCTTGATGAAAGTTAAAGAGGAGAGTGAAAAAGTTGGCTTAAAACTCAACATTCAGAAAACTAAGATCATGGGATCTGGTCCCATCACTTTATGGCAAATAGATGGGGAAACAGTGAAAACAGTGACAGACTTTATTTTGGAGACCTCCAAAATCACTGCAGAAGGTAACTGCAGCCATGAAATCAAAAAACGCTTGCTCCTTGGAAGAAAAGTTATCACCAACCTAGACAGCATATTAAAAAGCAGAGACATTACTTTGCCAACAAAGGTCCGTCTAGTCAAAGCTATGGTTTTTCCAGTAGTCATGTATGGATGTGCGAGTTGTACTATAAAGAAAGCTAAATGCCAAAGAACTGATGCTTTTGAACTGTGGTGTTGGAGAAGACTCTTGAGAGTCCCTTGGACTGAAAGGAGATAAAGCCAGTCAATCCTAAAGGAAATCAGTCATGAATATTCATTGGAAGGACTGATGCTGAAGCTGAAACTCCAATACTTTGGCCACCTGCTGTGAAGAACTGATTCATTGGAAAAGACCCTGATGCTGGGAAAAATTGAAGGTGGAAGGAGAAGGGGACAACAGAAGATGAGATGGTTGAATGCCATCACTGACTCTATGGACGTGAGTTTGAGTAAGCTCCAGGAGTTGGTGATGGACAGTGAAGCCTGGCATGCTGCAGTCCATGGAGTCACAGTCAGACATGACTGAGCAATTGAATTGAACTGAACACTCTGTTAGTATTAAAATAGCCATTGCATTCTTGACCATTCCACTTTTCCACCTCTGGCCACAGTTCCCATGTTTTCTCTAGATAAGATTATTTGTTTATACAAAATAAATATATTCCCACATTTTCCTCCCTGGGGCTGCATTCATTCCTTTTGTAGCAAGATGGGAAAATCAAATTAATTAGCCGATTGTTCTGTGGTGAGTCTAGTGTTTCTTAAACTGAAAAAAAATTATTTTTATATTACAGAAAATAAAGGAAGACTGAAAAAATCACTACCTCATAACCTTAATGAAAATGATTTAAAATGTTAAATAGAAGTTGCTTAAGGCCAGAAGGAAAAGTGTCTGTATATACATCTACATCTACATCATAAATATACAAGCCCCAATTTACTTCTTAGATTTTGCCAACACAAAGAAAATTTAGGGTATTATTTAAGAAAAAAAAACCCAAATTTTCTTGAATAATCATACCAAATTTTAATGAGTATAGCAAAAATTTTAATAGAATAAATATGCATTTACTGTTGGTGAACTAGTGCCATGATGTGTGTGTGTGTTCAGTTGCTAAGTCATATCTGACTCTGCAACCCCCTGAATGTAGCTCACCAGGCTCCTCTGTCCATGGGATTTCCCAGGCAAGAATACTGGAGTGGGTTGCCATTTCCTTCTCCAGAGTACCTTACCAACCCAGGGATCGAACCCATGTCTCCTGCATCTCCTATATTGGCAGGCAGATTCTTTACCACTTGAACCACCTGGGACGCCAGTGCTAATGATATTTCTACCTAACATTTGTATGCAGCGACACAAAGTATCCCACTAATAATATTAATTTCAAAATTATAGTGATGGAATCCATCAATGTTCACTTCTTTACACATATTTTACCAACATATATATATATATATATATATATATATATATAATCTCCATGCTACTGATTCAAATATATTTCATATTATAGCTTACTTCTCAATTACCAGTAAGACAAAGCATGGTATATCAATGTATTTTTTAACTACTACACATACTACATGTATGTTATGAAACTTCTTTAAAGTTTTTGTTTGGTTGTTTGCTTTTTCCTTGTAATATATGCACCAATGTTCACTGAAAATAATATATTTAATCAATGCAATCTAAACTTATTTTCACAGCTAATAGCCTTGTTGCTTATTTATAATTCATGATTGTCTCTTGGGTTCCAGGAAAAAATATGTCAGCATTAAGTATAAAACAAATGTTTTCTTCCACAAAGAAAATTTAAATTGCTTTTGTTAGTTAGATGAAAATAATTTTAAAAACTTTCCTTTTGAAATCAAGATATCTTCAGTTCAGTTCAGTTCAGTTGGTCAGTTGTGTCCAAATCTTTGCGACCTCATGAATGGCAGCACGCCAGGCCTCCCTGTCTATCACCAACTCCCGGAGTTCACTCAAACTTGCGTCCATCGAGTCAGTGATGCCATTCAGCCATCTCATCCTCTGTCGTCCTCTTCTTCTCGCACCTCCAATCCCTCCCAGCATCAGAGTCTTTTCCAATGAGTCAACTCTTTGCATGAGGTGGCCAAAGTACTGGACTTTCAGCTTCAGCATCATTCCTTCCAAAGAACACCCAGGACTGATCTCCTAAAGAATGGACTGGTTGGATCTCCTTTCTGTCCAAGGGACTCTCAACAGTCTTCTCCAACACCACAGCTCAAAGGCATCAATTCTTCAGCGCTCAGCTTTCTTCACAGTCCAACTCTCACATCCATATATGGCGACTGGAAAAACCATAGCCTTGACTAGACGGACCTTTGTTGCCAAAGTAATGTCTCTGCTTTTGAATATGTTATGTAGGTTGATCATAACTTTCCTTCCAAGGAGTAAGCGTCTTTTAATTTGATGGCTTCGATCATCATCTGCAGTGATTTTGGAGCCCAAAAAATAAAGCCTGACACTGTTTCCACTGTTTCCCCATCTATTTCCCATGAACTGATGGGACCAGATGCCATGATCTTCGTTTTCTGAATGTTGAGCTATAAACCTGCATTTCTCAACATTTATATGCTTCATATATCTGCATAAGCAACTGTTTGAAGGTTTATAAATGGAATATAAAGCAACTATTCCCTCTTTAGATGGCTTTTAAGACATCTGTGATATGATGTGGAATATTGGCAAATGAGACCAAGGTGAATGAACATTTGCTTTTCTTACAGAGTAGTATAGTGTGCCTGCTCAGTTGTGGTCTGGGGTCTTTGTGACCCCAGATTGTAGCCCACCAGACTCCTCTGTCCATGGGATTTCTCAGGCAAAAACACTGGAGTGGGTTGCCATTTCCTCTTCCAGGGGATCTTGCTGACATGGGGATTGAATTTACATCCCCAGCACCTCCTGCATTGCAGACAGATTCTTTGCCACTGTGCCACCAGGGAAGCCCTTTCTTACAGAAAAAGACATTATATGTCACTGTTGTAAGGTTGTTATAAATATGAAAAATTTCAGAAGATGCTAAACTATTTTTAAAAGAGAGAGAACACTTCACTGGGTAAGGATGAGTATGGAGTGAGGTTCTTCATTATTTAATTGGCCCATGAACTTAATGATTTAAAACTGATTATCAAAGTTCACATAAGCCATAGGTTTAATTTAACTGCAAAACACAAAATCGCTGATGGTGATTTCCTCTTAGATCACATAAAGTATGTTCAAAAGTGATGGATACAGACACCATCTGTTATGATCTGAATGTTTTTGTCCTTCATGTGTTGAAAACCTAACGTGCAGGGTGATGGCATTAGTGGGCAGAGCCTTTGGGAGGAGACTAGGTATGGAGAAGGCAATGGCACCCCACTCCAGCACTCTTGCCTGGAAAATCCCATGGACAGAGGAGCCTGGTGGGCTGTAGTCCATGGAGTCGCTGAGAGTTGGACACGACTGAGAGACTTCACTTTCACTTTTCACTTTCATACATTGGAGAAGGAAATGGCAACCCACTCCAGTGTTCTTGCCTGGAGAATCCCAGGGACGGGGGAGCCTGGTGGCTGCCGTCTGTGGGGTCGCACAGAGTCGGACACGACTGAAGCGACTTAGCAGTAGCAGCCTAGGTATTGAGGGTACAGCCCTCATGGTGGGATTTGTTATTCAGTTGCTAAGTCATTTCTGACACTTTGTAACCCCATGGACTGTAGCCCTCCAGGCTCCTCTGTCCATCGATTTTCCAGGCACGAATACTGGAGTGGGTTGCCATTTCCTTCTCCACGGTATCTTCCCCACCCAGTGATTGAACCTGTGTCTCCTGCATTGGCAGATGGATTCTTTACCACTGAACACCTAAGAAGCCCTTATGGTGGGATTACTGCTTTTGTAAAAGACCTTTCCTTGCTCTTTCCACCTTGTGAGGACACTGCAAGGAGTTGAAGTCCAAAGTCTGCAGCTAGAAAAGGGGCTTCACCAGAACCTAGCCATGCTGACACCTTGATCTTGGACTTCCCAGCTTCCAGATCTGGGAGCAATATATTTCCGCTGTTTATAAGCCCCACAGTCTGTTACATTTGTTGTTGTGGCCCGCGGGGACTAAGACACCATCTTTGGTGGTGCTTGTCAGATCTCATTCAGAGGTCAAAATTGCCCACCAAGAATTTTAACCTTAATCTAACACCAATGGAAAACCATGGTACATTTTAAAAAGTGAAACAAACAAACAAACTCAATATGGCAGCACGATTGGTTGTAGTATTAATATGTATCAGGGTACAACCAAATCAGGTAACCCTCGAGGTCTTGTGCACTTTAATTTCTATTATGTTGACACAAGATGATGAGGAGGAGATCTACTTATCAACACTTAGGGCAGGAATATGTGCATTTTTCCATTTGTTTTCTCACTGTTTACCTCTGCAAACATCTTCCTGTGCAGATCACTACTTCGCAGTCACCAAATGTTAAAATATTTGACTTCTGAAATTCATTATTATCAAAGTTATGTATGTTGTTCTGATTAACTTTAGCAATGTAGATAATGTCATAATCAGATAGTATATGGCAATACTTATGCTTGCAATGTTACATGAGCATGTTTAAAAAGATTTGTATTTTCAAGTTTAGTATGTAGCAAAAAGATGTGTTTTAGTGTCAAAAAAAGTTTTACTACACTTCAAAATGTTTTACTAACTTTATAATAAGGTATTCAGATTTATGTCACTGTGATGTTACAATAATAAGACACTAAACCATGAATATAGTGCAAACGAAAATGTCCTGTTCAGATATTGATGACTTTAATTATATATAAGAATACATGACATAATCTAGCTACATGAGGGCTTCCCAGATGGCACTAGTGGTAAAGAATCTACCTGGAAATGCAAGAGATGTGAGTTCAATCCCTGGGTCGGGAAGATCCCCTGGAGCAGGAAATGGCAAATCCAGTCCAGTATTCTTGCTTGGAAAATTCCATGGACAGAGGAGCCTGGTGGGCTGCAGCTCATGGGGTTGCAAAGAGTCAGACACCACTGAGCGCACGCACACACACACACACACATACACACACACACAAGCTACATGAATACATTTTTTTCTGTTTATATTTTTAAAGGACTCAACCAACCTTGTGACTTCCCAGAATTGTATGTGACAGTTGATATCTCCTTTTATTGTATAAATTGGGAAGAGACCACTTTTTGTTCACAAATATTGAACTTCTTTGTAGCCTCCTATAGTCAAAGAACTCAAGTCCATGTAATTGCTATCAGACAAGAGAAATGACTCTTGAAACTGCACAGCTCATGAATTTCTTTGTGTTCTCATCAACACGGATAGGAGAGGTTATTAAACTGAGCAATGGCTGCTGCCCCTGATTGATGCCACGTGACAGAGTTTAAATCCTTTCCTTTCAGCCTTGTAATACATGCATTTTCCAGTCACGGCCTGGTGGGATTTTAGGTGAGTTGTAGTTCTCTGGCGTTATTTTATCATCTCTCAGAGGCTCCATTGGATTTTTTCCTTCTTCTATTTTTTTTTAAATTTCACCAATAAAGCTAAACACATCTACTTACAAAATATTAACCACTGTATTTCTGTAAAGTATTTATCAAAAATCATTTCAAGTGAATAAAGTTGAAAATATGTTCCTAAATAATGTTAGAAGTTGCAAAAAATTATTTCACTTAAAGAAATATGCTTTATTTTTTATCAAATTGAAAAATTCCTACTGACTTTCTATAGGAATCAAAAAGAGGTATATTTACAAGGTGACTGCTAATATTTAGGGCTATTTAGATACTCATATATCTATTTGAGAAACTAACATATATATATATGTTATATATACATATATTATGTATATATAAATTAACATATATATATATACACACACACACACACACACATTTAGAGAAAGGATGCAAAGGGGAGATATTTCACATTCTAGAATAAATCAGCAACAGAGTTGCACAGTATGTATTTTAGAGAGATTTATTTCTAGCATATTCAGTCTTAACCAGGTTGGAATGTGTAAGGTGAATTCTATAGAAGTACAATTTAATTCAGAGTAAATGCTCTCAAAATTGTAGTAAAATTGAATGAATGCTAGTTGTTCCTTCCCTGTTCTCATTTCTCTGTCATATTAACAAATGCAGACTCTCTACCCACTCCAGCTCCCCACCCTCCCCCATATACCTGAGCAATAGGTGTGATTCTGTGCCCAGGGGATTTGCAGAGTGTCAATTTCAAGACTCGAGAAAGTATTTTGTAGTAATTCACAGACTCACCACTCTACACTTATACAAAAGTGTTTTCCTTATTTTCAAAGGTAACAACAGTTCTACTCTGAATGCTTTTGAAAGGAAATATCAGATAAATCCAAACAATTCAAAACCAAGACAACAGTTTACATAGAAATAAAAAGTGGAACTTTTCCACAGTCCACTGTGGCTTTTGAAATATCTAAACATTTTGGAAGTAGCAGGGGTCAATTTGCAAGCATGTAAACCTTATATTGAGTATACTAAATATCCACTTAATCTTTTCATTTCACTCCTTGGAAAGGATTTAAGCCCATTGTTTTGTTTTATTTCTTGCTAGTACTCCTTTGTGCTATTATATTTTCTCTGTCCATTTCCTTCTATTCTGTGATACCTATTCTGTGTAGCATGTGTTTGCATCAAAGTTGCACCTTAACTTCACATATCTTTTCTGTAAGCTTAATTGACTTATTAGAAATACTATGAATTTGTTTGAAAATTGAAATATAGTTGATACACAATATTATTTTAGTTTTAGGTGTACTGACTAGTGATTTGACACGTGTGTACATTATAAAATGATCACACAGGTAAGTCTGGTAACCATCTGTCCCCATACAAAGTTATTAAAATATTATTGACCAAATTCCTTATACTGTATTTTACATCCCTTATTTATGGCTTATTTATTTTGTAACTGGAGGGTTGAACCTTTAATCCTCTTCACTTATTCTGCGTGCTTTGCACCTTCCTCGGTTCTGGCAACTGCCCATTTGTTCCCATATCTATCAGTCTTCTTTTGTTATATTTTGCTTTGTGGGTTTTTGTGGGTTTTTTTTTTTTTTGGCCTTTTAGATTCTGCATACAAGTGAGATCCTGAAGAAATTTGTCTTTCTTGTTCTGACTTATTTCACTTAACATAATACCCTAGAGGGAGCATTGCCCAGTAGCTCGGTGACAAAGAATCTGCCTGCAATATAGGAGATGTGGGTTTGATCCCTGGGTCAGGAAGACTTCCTAGAGAAGGACATGGCAACCCACTCCAGTGTTCTTGCCTGGAGAATCTCATAGAAAGAGGAGCCTGATAGGCTATATAGTCCATGGGGTTGTAAAGAGTCAGACATGACTGAGTGACTAAACAACAGTTAACAAATACCTTCTAGATTCATCAATGTTGTTGCAAATGACATGATTTCATTTTTATGGCTGAGTAATATTTCACTGTATGGAGAGGGAAATGGAAACCCACTCCAATATTCTTGCTTGAAAACTCCCATAGACAGAGGAGACAGGTGGTCTATCTTACATGGGATTACAAAGAGTCAGACATGACTGAAGCGACTCAGCACAATATTTCACTGTATCAGTAAGCCATATCAGAGTGAAGTTATTTTTAAAAGTTAGATGTGCCTTTACTGACCCTGTCTCTTTTTATCTGTTACTCTCTCTTTTTCTCTGTGTCATATATATATAACTATATAAATATAAAAGTAGATATATTTATCATAATACATATATAAATGCATACATGTATTTATATGAAAAAAAAAATGTGGGAAAGTACTTCAGAGAGTTGGCCTAGCTATCTTGGGATAGTGGGTGTATTTGTATCAGTTGCAACAAATTACCACAAACTGGGTGGCCTAAAACAACAGAAATGTATTCTCTCACAGTTCTGGAGGCTGGATGTTCAAAGGTGTCAAGCAGGGTGACTTTCTTTCTGGATCTCTAGGGGAGAGGTTTTTCTTGCCTCTTTCTGATTATGGTGGCTCCTGGCATTTCTAGGCTTAGAGCAGCATAGCTCCAGGCTCGGTTTCCTTCTCCACATAGCCTTCTCTCTGTATCTCTGTGTCTTTTACAAGGACACCAGTCATGAGATTTAAGACCCATCCTAATCCATGCTGATTTAGACTAGAGAGCTTTATCTTGAGAAGGGAATGGCATCCCACTCCAGTAATCTTGCCTGGAGAAATCCATGGATAGAGGAGTCTGGTGAGCTATAGTCCATGGGGTCACAAAACAGTCAGACACAACTGAGTGACTAACACTTAAATCCCGGCTTATTTAAACTAGAAAGCTTATCTTAATTGTATTGGCAAAGACTCTATTTCTTAATAAGGTCACATTCAGGGGGTCCTGGTGGATAGGAATTTTGGGTCAACTGATTATAGTGTAATTACTCCAGTTCTCTTATTTGTGCCATAAAGTAATTCCTTTTCTTATGCCTGAAAGTGTTAGTCACGCAGTCACATCCAACTCTTTGTGACACCATGGACCATACCACCAGGCTCCTCTGTCCATGGAATTCTCCAGGCAAGAATGCTAGAGTGGGTAGCCATTCCCTTCTCCAGGGGACCTTCCTGACCCAGGGATGGAACCCACGTCTCCTGCATTGCAAGCAGATGTTTTACTGTCTGGGCCACCAGGGAAGCCCTTCTATGCTGATGTATTGGATTTACAATTGCAAATTGAAGGATTTATAGTTCTGGAAAAAAGTATATGATTAAACATGGATATTCAAGGAATGCAAAAATGCAGTTAACACTAGAATTGGGAAGTCCTATTAATATTGGCTGGAGCTCTGGATGGCTAAGTCATCTCTTTGGAAGTTATTATTTTTGTTCCAGGCACTGCTTCTTAGGACCCTGAGTCCAGCTTCTCACTGGTTGGTTAGAGAAATAAAAATCAAATGTACAGAGAAGACACTACAAATCTATTATTGGCCAAATTATTTTTCAATGGAAAAACAACTGGTGAAGTTGTCGAGCAATTGTAATTGTCATATATTGGTGGTAGAAATGTAAAGTGACGCAGTCTGTGTAGAAAACAGTTTGACAGTTATTCAGTAAGTTAGACATAGTATTACCATATTACCCAGCAATTCCAGGGCAGGGTGTATACACAAAAGAGTAGGGAAAAAAGATATCTTTCAACATGTGTCCATTCAATCTAAGACGTCCATTTTATCTGACAACTCATGGCATAAATTTGTTCATAACAGTCCCTTTCAGTATCTTGATAATTCTGCTCTTTCATGCTGGTTATTCACTTTTTTATTGTGTCTTTATGTTTAAAGCATGTCTCTTATGCCAGCATATACTCGATCTTACTCTTTAAAGTCATTATGACATGACTTAATTGGAGTGTTTAATTTGATAGTCAAGGGAATCGCTAATATAGTTAGAGTCACAATTTTACAACTTATTTTCCTTTTGTTCCATCAGTTTTCTGTTTCTCTTTCTGTGTCTTCTTCTACTTCATTTATCTGTTGAGAATTTTGACTCCATCTCTTTGCATGATATCATGGCGGTTTCTCTACAGATAAAAGCTTACATTCTTGACTTGATACAATCTACTTAGAGTCAGAGTTGCGTTGCTTAATGGGAAATACAGAAACATTAAAAACCACAGGGGATTTTCCATCCCACATTATTTGTATGATAATCTATGTATGTATTAGATGTACATACTTTGTCATCATAAGACAGGGTTAAGCTATTTTGTTCGAAACAGTTTAAGAATCTTGAAGTTTATAAAACCTAGGAAAGCCATATGGTCTCCTTTGTAGCACCAGATAACTTTAGATGGGTGATTTAAAAAATCCTGCGTGTGACACTACACTGGAACGTGTTAGCTGTGATATTGAAGAAACACTGGAAGAGAAGCTTTTCTGATCTAGTAATGGATGTTGCCTTCACATACCTTCTTTTTAAGCAATATAATTATGACTACCCTCTAAAGGTGAGGAATTTGGAAACACTGAGAACCTCCAAATGGATTTTTAGCAATTACTTCCCACTATGGGTTTTGATTATGTACTAGCAACAGTATGTTTATTTTTGCTCAGTTTGAAGCATTCAGTAATCAGAATGTCATGACATTCACAGAGTCTGAAAGCTGTTATTTTTTTTTTAGTTTCCCTAACTAGGGCATTCCAATTTATCTATCTGGTGATAGGGAAACCCAATTTACTAGGACAAGTTTTCATGAATTATGTATATAGAAGCTCTGCTCCTCACTCAGAGAGACTGTACTCTCCTTATTAACTCCCTCCCCCAAACTCGGATAGGTCAGCATGGCTAAAAAAAACAACGTTTTTTTGTTGTTGTTGTTTTTTACCATGTTCAGCTGTGCAAGAATAGATGCAGTACAAAGCAGACAAAGAGATTTAACTACAGAATTGTTTTTATGGTATTAAAAGGGAAGATCTATCAAATATATTAAATATTATGCAATATTGGATACATACATATGTGTATATTACATACAAATAGTATGTAATATTTGATATGTGTACAAATATGATGAGGGAGAGAGAGATTGATTCAAGAACAGAACAATTTACAGAAAATTTAGAAAATTATGCATTATGTTCAATTCAGTAAATTATCTAGTGATAAATGGTGTATGGGCTTCCCTGGTGGCTCAGCGGTAAAAAACCTGCCTGCAATGCGGGAGACGTGGGTTGGATCCCTGGATTGGGAAGATCCCCTGGAGGAAGGCATGGCAACCCACTCCAGTATTCTTGCCCGGAGAATCCCATGGACAGAGGAGCCTGGTGGGCTACCATCTATAGGGTCTCAAAGAGCTGGACATGACTGAAGCAACTAAGCACATATTTGAAGCATGAAACGTTAATCCTCCCACAATCTGAAAGTCAAATTAGATCTTTTTTCAATTATTTGATGTGTTGCCATTTTGAGTTTCTGCATATTTTAAGGCAATAAGATATAAAGTTACTTTATAAGCTCCCAGTTATCACACTGGAAGCTCAAACAAAATCCAATGTGCTGTTTATTGTTAGCTTAGTTTACCTTTTAACTCAAGCAGGGTTTTGTGTAGTTTTCCATGATACAGTCCACAAAATTGTACAGGGCATTACAAGAGTATTTCTTAGGTCACCTCCAAAAATCAACTTTGTTATGTCCTGATCTCTTTTTAGTTAGGAAGCAACAGCATGGCAATAATGACGCCCTAACCATTCCCTCCCCACATACTCTGCAGCCAGCTAAGCTTCACCAACCATATGAAAACAAACTGTTTAGAACACCACATGCATTCACTACTGCTCTAATAGAAGAGAAATTGCGAGTGAGATTAGTCCTATTACTTGGAGAATGTCGCTAAATGGATTCATTTTACAGCAGGTGGTTCAAATTGTATCCATTGAATTAGCATATGCAGAAACTACTCCTTAGAAAATGAGCAAACATGATACATAAATTTGATTGCCTTTTAAGTCTTTAGGTAATCATACTTATATTTTAAACAATCTACTAAAAGATAAGCCATAGCATTTGGAAGATTTATTAAGAGAAAAACAAATCTCCCCTAAAATATTACCCATTGTTGCATTTCAATATTTGCAAAGTGTTTACTTATTCCTCAGTCTCTTATTCAAAAATTCATTGGTTTAATTATATTCTACTCTAAAGAAAATTTTAAAGCAGCTTAATTATTTAATAATTAATTCTTCCAGCCAATAAATATTTGCCATTAAATTGCATGTGTAGGCACCATGCCTAAGCTAAGAATAGAATGGTAAACAAAACACATATGCCCTTGATGACAGTGAGTTATATAAACAATAGAGTAAAGCAAAATAAAGCACACTATGAAAGATAAGAAAAGGTAAAATCAGTTAACTTAGATGAGTTTGAATAAACATAAAATCTTTAAATGAATAATATGAATTCTACACATTTACTAGACAATACGTGTTTCATATACACCAAGAAGTAGCTGAATAATCAATTATCGATTTGGAAATTTCTGAAAAGCAAAAATATATCAATATTATTATTCCAAACATGACTAACATTCTTAAGGAGGCAGAGTGATGCTAAAAATTGTGCTCAATGCAAACAGTGTTACAGGGACTCCTTGCAGAGTCCAGTGGTTAAGATTCCACACTTCCGCTGGAGGGGATAAGGGTTCAATCCCTAATCAGGGAAGTAAGATCCAGCATGCTGCACAGTGCAGCCAAAAAATGAAATATAATATAAAAATATTCTTTAAGAAAACAGTGATTGGTCTATTTCTCATACATATAAATAGTAATATTCTCATGCCATACAGCAAAAAAAACAAATATCACTTGGGATATTTCTCCCTGTGCTATTCAATATGGCAGTGATTAACTACATGCAGTTATTTAAATTTAAAATTTGAACAATTAAAATTAGTTAGAAATTCAGTTCCTCAACTGTGTTAGATGCATGTCAAGCGTTCAGACAGGCATCTCAGAATGTTTTATGGTGCGGCTGGCTGTGATCTAGACAGTCTATTCAAACATGCACCTGGAACTTCAAAACCTATGAAACAAATTAAACATTCCATCAGTAAAACATCTTGGACATTCTTGTAAATACTGTAGTACCATTTCTACATTTTTGTGATTCTTTAGTTTTTTCTATGGTCTATGCATTCATCCATATATCTTCATTCATGTATACTTATGTTTAGTTTTTCTTTTCTAATTAGATTCAAACCCTCTAATTACTTATTAATGAGAGTCTACATTTCTACACTGCCCACAACTATATGTAGATAACACACACACGCGCACACACACACATGCACAAATCAATTAAATGCTATAATATTTTCTCAGATGATAATGTGTCTAAGTCAGTTATTTAATTGTAAAAAATGACCATATAATGTAAAGATGTTAATAACAGAGAGAAATGAGTCTGAAACATATGGGAAGTATTTGTGGTATCTTTTATAAAACTGTTGTAAATTTAAAATTTATTTTTTTAAAGTAGCAGGCATGGAGAGATTGTGGTTTAATTTTAATTGGGGCAAGAGAGATAAAATCTAGTGATTTTATTCTCTTCCAGGCTGTTGCCATTTTATGATCAAGAAATACCTTCTACATGGCATGAAAAGATGTCAGATGAAACTCTCTATGCCAGACAGTTGACTCCAAGGATGTACCTCTATTTCAGCACACATCAAACCCTGGAGGAGGAAGTGGCAACCCACCTCAGTATTCTTGTCTGAAAAATCCCATAGGATTCATCAAACCCATCATTGGCCAGAGCTTCACATAGTACTAAGGTAAATGTTAAAATTGGGCTTCTCTGGTGGCTTAGTGGTAAAGAATCTGCCTGCCATACAAGAGACTTGGGTTTGATCTCTGGATCAGGAAGATCCCCTGGAGAAGGCAATGGCACCCCACTCCAGTACTCTTGCCTGGAAAATCCCATGGATGGAAGAGCCTGGAAGGCTGCAGTCCATGGGGTTGCTGAGGGTCGGACATGACTGAGCGACTTTACTTTCACTCTTCACTTTGATGCATTGGAGGAGGAAATGGCAACCCACTCCAGTGTTCTTGCCTGGAGAATCCCAGGGACGGGGCATCCTGGTGGGTTGCTGTCTATGGGGTCGCACAGAGTCGGACATGACTGAAGTGACTCAGCAGCAGCAGCAGCAGGGACAGAGAAGCTTGGCAGGTTACAGTCTATGGGGTTGCAAAGGAGTAAGACACAGCTTAGTGACTAAACAACGACAAATATTAAAATTGCATAAATTCTCAAGACAGATGGGGGAGGATCTTAGCTGTGCACAAAGTGTGCTCTAATCTCAAGAAAAGCCTGTAAAAATGTTTTTAAGAAAAGCAAAAAAGGAATTTAGCTCTATGACCGTGCAATTCTACTACTGTTGTAAATACCGCAAATAAATGAATGAATCAGTTCAGTTCAGTCACTTGGTGATGTCCAACTCTTTGCGACCTCATGGACTGCAGCACTCCAGGCCTCCCTGTCCATCACCAACTCCCAGAGTTTACTCAAACCCATGTCCATTGAGTTGGTGATGCCATCCAACCATCTCACCCTCTGTCATCCCCTTCTCTTGCCTTCAATCTCTCCCAGCATCAGGGTCTTTTCCAATGAGTCAGTTCTTCACATCAGGTGGCCAAAATATTGGGGTTTCAGCTTCAACATTAGTCCTTCCAGTGAAAATTCAGGACTGATTTCCTTTTGTATATGCTTGTCTGAAGACTTCTTAAGGATATTTATAATTGCATTAATTCTGAAGTGAATTCAGAAGGGAAGAATGGCAACCCACTCCAGTATTCTGGTCTGGAAAATCCCATGGACAGAGGAGCCTGGCAGGCTGCAGTTCCTGGGGTTGCAAGAGTTGGACATGACTGGGTGACTAAACAACAAGAAGATTCAAGGGAAACCGGGCATGACTGGTTAGATAGTCCGGGATTTTTTCATAGGGTGCACCAATGCTCAATGCCCAAGCCATTTCAAACTGTTTGCGACCCCATGGACTGTAGCCCGCCAGGCTTCTCTGTCCTTGGGATTCTCCAGGCAAGAATACTGGAGTGGGTTGCCATGCCCTCCTCCAGGGAGTCTTCCCCACTGTGGAACTGAACCTGTGTCTCCTGTATTGGTAGAATTCTTTACCACTGAGCCACCTGCAAGCCCCTCTGGTAAGGTAGCACGTCCTATTTCTAGGGTAAAGTGAGCAAACTGAGGCTGCTGAGTTGTGAAGACAGGATGACTTAGGCGCTGATTTGAGACATGGACTGGACCATTGGAGCAGCTTGCATCTTGTAGGTCCCCATATACATGAATTAAATGTATCAGAAAGAAAAACATGTACACAAATGGCCGAGTAACCACAGTTCAGAGATACGGCTCAATGGCCGATGCCGTGTGCACTCTGGGCACTGTTGTAGTCAAGTGGAGCTGGAAACCAAGGTTTTTAACCAGAACATGTTTTAATCTCACTCTGACAGATATTTCCTATTTTAAGCATATGATTATTTTTGTAAAGTTCCCTCAAACACTGTAAGGAACAAGTATGTAACATTGCACAGTTAAAATGCGTTATGTTTGATTCTAACACTGATTGTAGAACACTGTGGTTCTACAATCTTATTTCAGCTGAAAGGAAATGGGTTCTTCCTAATTCTCCTGTAAATTAAATACATTAATCTGAACAGTGAAAATTGCATTTCAGTTTATGACCTCACATGAGAAATTCTAACACATCATTTCCTAAGTTTTTAATATTTATCAAGTTTCTTTTTGGTTTTCCTCTGCTTCCTACTCATAGGAACGAAGGGCTATTTAACCAATGATTATTTTACATGAATCTTATATCATATTATTCCAGGATTTTTTCCCCCATTATTTCAAATCTTTATTCCAAAGAAGATTGTTTGATTTTTATGAAACTCTCTGGTTTAATTTATTTTTTGAATCTGATTCTGATGGAAAATTTTAACAAAACAAAATACTTTTTCTATTTTAGGATAAAATTTTACTTTAACAGCTTCTTGATGCCTATCTAGATAGACTACCTAAAATGACTATGTAGAAAGATAGTCACTATTTGATTCTGAAAAAATAGTAAAAAGGCAAGAAGAGGAAGATTTGAATTATTATTTCTTCATGGCAGTTAATTCCAAATACATATTGTGTTTTCTCCACAGTTTTCATACAGAACTAAGACAACTGGTATAAACTAAACATCAGTCAATCTGTGAATGATTTGGCTATTATGCAAAACTTTCTTTTGAATTTTTAAATCAGATTAATTGAAAAAATACAAAACAAACTCAGTCAAGAGTCTTCTCAGGTATTAACTGATACAAAATTAATTAAAATTAATTTTAAGAACTGTAATTTTGGTTCATGTAACTGGTTGGTATCAGGTCAGAGAATTAAGGCTTAACATGAAGACATTCTCTTCCATTATTTGTGTCTGATTTTCCTGGATTAGCTTTGCTCTTTGACAATTCTCCCTTCATAGTTGTTACCAGGAACTGCAGTTTTACATAATTTTATGGTTAAGACTCCTAGAATACATAGCAAGCCTCTTTCTGTATAACTCTAGACACCTTTCTGGAGTTGATTCTAAATGGACTGGCATAGATCATATGACCATTGACATAGAATGGAATAAATGGCTTAGCATGAGCCTAGCACATGGCATTTTAGTCTTAAACATTGTTGGTAAATTGGTGCAGTGCTATGGGCAGCAGTATAGAAAGTGAAAGTGAAAGTCATTCAGTCGTGTTTGACTCCTTGCAACCTCATGGATTATGCAGTCCCTGGAATTTTCCAGGCCAGAATACTGGAGTGGTAGCTGTTCCCTTCCCAGTGCAAGGATAGAACCCAGGTCTCCCACATTGTAGGGAGATTCTTTACCAGCTGAGCCACCAGGGAAGCCCAACCATATGGAGGTGCCTGCCAAAATGATAGTAAAAGTAGAATATTTTCCTCAAAAAGAAAATAAAACTAGAACTACCATTTGACCAGGTGATCCACCTCTTTAGTATACAGCCAAAGGAAGAGATATGCTATCAAAGAGATATGTGCATACCTATGTTCATTAAAGCACTATTTATGGTCAGAAAATACGTGAACAACTTGTGTCTATCAAGTGACAAATTAGTAAAAAAGATGTGATATATATCCATGCAGTCATCCCTCAGAATCCAAAAAGGGTTGGTCCAGGCCCCGTCTTCAATACAAAAATCCACACATTCTCAAATCCTATTGTTGGCTCTCTGGATCCACAGGTTCCTTGTTTGTGGCATCAACCAACTGAATATCATCAACATTCAGATATGCAACTTGCAGAGAAGGGGAGCCAATTGAATATTTATTGAAAAATCTGTAAATAAGTGGACTTCTGCTGTTCAAACCCATGTTGTTCAAGGGTCAACTGTACATATATTCAGCCTTGAGAAAGAAGGGAATCCTGCCATTTGTGACAACATGGATGGAACTTGAGGGTGTTATGCCAAGTGAGAGAAGTACGACAGAGGACAAATACTGCGTGGTGTCACTTATATGTGGAATCTAAACAAAAGCAAAGGAAAAAATCAACATCATAGAATCATAGAAACCAAACAGAAAAGTGGTTGCCAAGGGCTGGCTGGGAATTGGGAAATAGGACATAGTTGATTAAAGGGTATGAACTTCCCTGTAAGGTGAATAAGGTCTGCAAATCTAATGTACAACATAATGACTGTATTTGGTAACACTGTATTGGGTACTGCATTTGAAATTTGCCAAGAGAACAGAACTTAAAGGTTCTCACCAAAAAAAAAAAAAAAAAGTGAGGGGATGAATGTGTTAACTATGTGGAGGAATCTTTTCACAATGCATACATTTAAATGCACACACACATATATGTGTATAGTATATGTTGCTATTGTTTAGTCGCTAAGTAGTGTCTGACTCTTTCTGACCCCATGGACTGTAGCCCTCCAGGCTCCTCTGTGCATGGGGTTCTCCAGGCAAGAATACTGAAGTGGGTTGCCATTTCCTTCTCCAGATGATCTTCCGACCCAGGGATTGAATCCAAATCTCCTGCGTTTTCTACATTGGCAGGCAGATTCTTTACCACTGAGCCACTTGGGAAGCCCATATAGTATATATATTATAATATATATAATATCTATATATACACAATTATTATTATTCATAAACACATGAATTAATAGGATTGGAAATCAAATTACATAGACTGAGAAGGGGAAGGGTTCATTACCAAATGAAAAAAAGTACTTTTGTTATCAGAAAAAAGAGGTTCAAGAATGCAAAGCAAAAGATGTACTTCAGTCTTATGTATATACCCTTCAATTTTTACATAAAATGACATTCAAAAACAATTATATGTATACACACATATTTATACATAGGCAGAGGACATAAAGGTATATAATATTTAGCATTTTTATCCTTTAGGTAAAAGAGAACATTTTACCTTCAAAACCATTAGAACACTATAAAATGGTTACATGTGTTTAAATAACTCTTTGTCAATACTCAATGAACTACAGTAGTGATTTTAAAAATTATATCACTTTTGTGCTTTATAATTGGAGTGCACAGAAGCTGCTGTCTGTGCTCAGTGAGACAACTGACCAGTGGTCATAGAGTGACCCCTGACCTCTGTCAACAACAGTCTATGCATGACTGCCTCTAAGTCAAAGTTCGTAAGCTAGAGTGTTGGTGAGCAGCCCTCAGCCATCATAGGCAGATACAGGTGAATCCCAAAGTTAAATGGATATGCTCTCTTATTTCATTTTCAAAAGTATTGTAGTAGGAATGCACTTGGATGAAATATATTAGAGATTTAAAACCAGATCACTAAACTAACACTTATTGATAAATTGTGTGCTAAGAATGCTGCATATAATTCTGTGTATCCTTTTGTCATTTTCAAAGAACATAGACTTGCATTTTGACAAGATACATTAATTCAATTAAATTAAGATTTATTTTAAGCAGTTTAAAAACTACCTCTAATAGAGCACCTAATCATTTATATTAATTCCTTCTCAAATATAAAGAATTCACAGGGGAAAGTATTAAATGTAGAGCAAGACAATATTTTTTAAATTTGTACAATTTAGATAATATGAAATCAATGATAAACTATATAAAGGTGTAAAAAATAATGTTGGAGTGCTAATAAGTTTTCAAGCAATATGAATGATGTATTCTGTGAAAATAATTATGCTTGATTATCAAAATTATCTGCCCTCATGGAACATATCATACATGCAATAATAGTGCAACTATGGAATAGAAAACAGAAAATGCAACAATAAAGTAAGAGTTGAAAGAAACTTACAATAATATCATTAGTTTTTCCTTTTTAAGACATGTCAATTTTTCCTCAAGGCAGAGAATTTGGACAGGCATACATGCAGTCAAAGTTCAAACTGTCAAAGAAACAATCCCATGTTCTGTGACAATGTAGGAAAAGAAATAGCAAAAGCAGTAATGTAGAAGACAGTTTGAGTCTTATTTTGAGCCTTACTGAAAATGGTGAGGAAAAATATAGTCTCCATACTCTCTGTGAATGTTACCTCCCTTCCACCTACTCTTCTCGATTTGTGTGGGGGTGGATTTCAGATGTTCATATTAAGAAATCACCATTTTTTTTTTTTGACTAGTATGGGCAGAATTTTAGAAGATGTGAAAGTTAAAGATTTTCTCTAAAGTAGAAATGGGAGGCAAAACTTGCTTAAATCATGCAATTCTTTTTTTTCTAAATTAACCTATTAGTGACTTATTCTAACTCATTGTTATCCATATACTAGCTTTTACCTATAAAGAGAAAAGTCTATTATGGACATATGAACACATTCCTATTCAAATATGTAAATGTAGAACTAACTTTTTCATAACTTCTTCAATAGTGTGTATTTGAATAATTTTTTTGGCAGTTTCATGCTGGTGATTCTTCTTTTTTTAAAATGCAAGCCACTGATTTTTTAAGAAAAAATTTTAGACCAAAAGTTGTGTATTAATATTGCACACAAACAATTTTATTAAAATACAGCCTGAGACATAATATTTGATTGTTCAGTCTCTAACTGTGAGAAAGTGATAAGGATAGCCTTTTGAGATTGTGTGACTCGTGTTACAGGGTTGTCTTATTCACACACATGAAGTCTGTAAAGCCCAAAATTAATCCCTGAGGCATGTTAATGTGCTTCTTTGACAACTCTTATTAACTATAACAAGGTATTTAAATTGCAGATATGCTGCTGGGTGAATATTCAAAAGGCCCTTGACAGCTCTACACCAGAATACCACATGCTCCTTACAGAATGTTCCTTGTTTTATTTTGTGATTTATGAAAGATCGACTTAGTTTTGTATTTTCATGATACTAGAGAGAGGAAAAGAAGGAAGGAGGGAAGAGCAGGAAGTCACTCAGATGTCAAGAATCAATCATATATCAGACACTTTTACCTTCTTCCCCTCAAAACTGTTACATAAACACAGATATCCGTGCCTCTTCATTTCACCTTTCCTCTTACTGCTTGAACTCCTTGAACTTGTCTCTTTTTTGGCCCCACCTGACTTTGCAAGGTGGAATTCTCTGATTTTCCAGTCTTTCCATGACATTATCGATTGAAATTGAGTTGCTAGATTTAAGTTTATTTATCTTTCCTTATTTTACTTAAATTGCTATTGCTAAGTCACTTCAGTTGCGTCCGACTCTGTGTGACCCCATAGACGGCAGCCCACCAGGCTTTCCCATCCCTGGGATTCTCCAAGCAAGAACACTGGAGTGGGTTGCCATTTCCTTCTCCAATGCATGAAAGTGAAAAGTGAAAGTGAAGTCGCTCAGTCGTGTCTGACCCTCAGCGACCCCATGGACTGCAGCCTTCCAGGCTCCTCTGTCCATGGGATTTTCTAGGCAAGAGTACTGGAGTGGGGTGCCATTGCCTTAAATTGAGTGTTAATTAAATAACTTGGCTTTAGTCTTAAAAAAACTGATATTGTTTTGCTTTACTCAGAAGGAAATGGTTTACACCCCTTTGGTCTTAGGATATTCTTGATAATCATTATAAGGTGATTGGGGCTTCCTAGGTGGTGCCAGTGATAAAGAACCCACCCACCAATGCAGGAGACATAAGTGATGCAGGTTGGATCCCTGGATTGGGAAGATCCCCTGCAGGAGGGCATGGAACCCCACTCCAGTATTCTTGCCTGGAGAATCTCATGGACAGAGAAGCCTGGTGGGCTACAGTCCATAGAGTCAGAGTCAGACACTACAGAAGTGACTTAGCACACATAAGGTGATTGATTTTTTTTCCTGAAGCAGCAATCGTAAGTGTTAGTAGTTGAGTGATTCCCCAAAGATTAAGGATACCTGTTCTTCCATCCTATCACACACTCTGAACACAGATCTATCCCTCCCCCCATTACTTGGACAGGAAGCCACAGCAGAATACCATGAAACAACCATGAATGTCAGAGTCTAATCAACTTGGTCTTAATCCCACTTCCACCTCTTCTTGGTCTGCATACCTTACCCACTCACAGCCTCAGATTTCTCTCTCATAGTGAACAGAAAAATGTCTCTTCTCAAGGTTGACAGAAAAATTAAATTGCTAGTATGAACTTTAAATGAGTTGACATTGCATCAAAAAAGAACAGTGCTTGACATCTATCATTTGGTCATAATGTATTATGATTATGTCAATCTTTTCCAACTACATATTTTTTTTTTTAATTTAGCTTTTTATTTTTTTCATGTAGGACAAGAAATATGGGGATAATGAAGGGAACTGAAAAAGGAAACTCAAGAGATTATACATAGGTATTGAGTGACTATTCCATTCACACAAACTGCTACATTAAGGATTAGCAAAGTTTTATGGCTACGTACAATTGAATATTTGTCTTTCCTGACCTGGTTCCCTTGACTAACTCATCACCCCCATCCTCTGCTTTCATCAGTCTGTGTCCAGCACTTCAGTCATAGCAATCCAAAGCTGCATTTCTATGCTACAAGAAAGGTTCCTTTTGTACATAAATCCAAATATTCCAAAAATTTCTTAAACCCTCCCATTTGGAATATGGACTCTGAAGCTTTCTAATCCATTATACTTTTTTTTTCATATATTCAAATATTTGCAGTAAAATACATATAATATAAAACTTGAATTTGAGCCATTATTAAGTATATAATTCAGTGACATTGGTTGCAAGCACCATAATTATTTCCCCAGACAGAGACTCTGAGGCCATTTTGTTCATTTCCCCTCACCCTAGCCCCTGGTAACATTTAATCTATGTTCTCTCTGTATGGGTCTCCACATTCTAAATATTAACATTTTAATGTAAGTGGAATCATACAATGTTTGTCCTTTTGTGTCTAGCTTATTTCACCTAGCATGATGCTTTTGTGGTCTGTGCATTTTGTAGCCTGTATGAGAACGTCATTACTTTTTTATGGCTGGATAATATTTCATTGCATGTATATACCATTGTGTTAGTTTTCCAGGCTGCTATAACAAAAGGGAACAAACTGGGTAGCTTAAACAACAGAAATTGTTGTATAAAATTTCTGGGTCTGGAAGTCCATAATAAACAGTCAGCAGGTTGGTTCCTTCTAAAGACTATGAGGAAAGATCCACTCCAGCCTTCTCTCCTTGGCTCACAGATGGTTGTCGTCTCCTTTTGCCTTTATGGTCATTGTCTTCTTTTGCCTGTTTATAGTGTCCCCCTTCTCTGCATTGTTGTTGTTCAGTCACTAAGTTGTGTCTGACTCTTTGCAACCGCATGGACTGCAGCATACCAGGCTTCCCTGTCCTTCACTATCTCCGGAGTTTGCTCAAATTCATGTCCGTTGAGTCAATGATGCCATCCAACCATCTCATCCTCTGCTGCCCTCTTCTCCCTTTGCCTTCAGTCTTTCCCAGTATCAGGGTCATTTCCTCTCTGCATGTCTATCTCCAAATTTCCCACTTGTAAAAGGATACCATTCATACTGGATTAGGGCCTGACCTACTCCAATAAGATCTCATCTTAACTAATTACTTCTGCAACAATCCTGTTTTTAAATAAGAACACATTTTGTGATACTGGAGGTTAGCAATTCACACTGGAGCTATGGAAGGAAAAAAAACTTAAACCCCAAAACAACCACATTTTATTTTATCCATTCATTTGATAGACACTTGGGATGTTTCCACTTTTTGGCTACTGTGAAAAATATTGTGACGAATATTGTTGGAGTTTATATTTCTAATTCTTTTGGATATATACACCTAGGAATATAATTTCTGGACCATATGGTAATTCTATGTTTAGCTTTCTGAGGAACTTTGGAGTGACTTTCTTGTGGATTTTGTGGAATTCTAAAGTGTAGAATTATGTTATTTACTAATAGGTAGTTTTATTTCTTCCTTTCAAACCTAAATGTCCTTTGCTTGTTTCTTTTTCTCATTTTGGAGAAGGCAATGGCACCCCACTCCAGTACTCTTGCCTGGAAAATCCCATGGATAGAGAAGCCTGGAAGGCTGCAGTTCATGGGGTCGCTGAGGGTCGGACACGACTGAGCGACTTCACTTTCACTTTTCACTTTCATGCATTGGAGAAGGAAATGTAAACCCACTCGCCGACTAGAAATTACAGTGCGATGCTAAATAGCACAGATGAAAGCAAGCTCCCTTGTCTTTTTACTGGTCTTAGAGGGAAAGCCTTCGTCTTTCAACAACCAGTGTGATGTTAGCTGAGACTTTTCATCAATGGCCTTATCATGTTGAAGAAATTCTTTTATTACTAGTTTTCTGACTTTTTTGGGTATCATGAAATGGTGTTGGATTTTTCAAATGCTTTTTCTATATCAATTGAGATAATAATTTTTTTTCCCTTTGCTCTGTTAATATGGTATATTACATTGATTGATTTTTTTATATTTAATCACTCTTGCATTCCTGAGATAAATCTCTTTCAAGTATGGTCTGTAATTCTACTAAAATTTTGTTGGATTCAGTTTTGCTGTATTTTATTGAAGATTTTTGCATTAATGTTCATAAAGGATATTGGTCTTTAATTCTCTTTCCTTATGATAGCTCTATTGGGTTTTGGTTTCAGGATAGTGCTGGACTCACAGAAAGAGTTAGGAAGTATTTTTGGATGAGTTTGAGAAGGATTGATGTTAATTCTTTAAATATTTGATAGAAGCCACCACTGAAGCCATTTGGTTAGGAACTTTTCTTCCTTGGAAGTTTTTGTATTATTGATTCAATGTCTTTAACTTGTACAAGTCTATTTAGATTTTTTTTTTCTTATCCTCTTGAGTCAGATTAGCCTGTTTTCAAGAATTTGTCCATATCATTTACTCTGTAAATTTGTTAGAGTACAATTGTTCATAATACCCTCTTTTTTTAATTTAAATTTATTTATTTTAATTGGAGGCTAATTACTTTACAATATTGTATTGGTTTTGCCATACATCAACATGAATCCACCACGGGTATACATGTGTTCCCCATCCTGAACCCTCCTCCCACCTCGTTCCCCATACCATCCCTCTGGGTCATCCCAGTGCACCAGCCCCAAGCATCCTGTATCATGCATGGAACCTGGATGGGTGATTCATTTCACATATGATATTATACATGTTTTAATCCACTCCAGTATTCTTGCCTGGAGAATCCCATGGACAGAGGAGTTTGGCGGGCTTCAGTCCATGGGGTCTCAAGGAATCGGACATGACTTAGCGACTAAAACAACAAATTGTGTCCATTATACAAAACATTTTATAATTCGCCAGAGCAACGGTTGTTCATTCTTTCTGAAAGTATTGAAAATATATTAAACTACTCATAAAAATCATTTTTCTTTAGTTTAAGTCCTCAGTTGTTTATCTAGAAAATATCAACTTGAACCTAGACTGGCTATTCATTTCACATATGATATTATACATGTTTCAATGCCATTCTCCCAAATCATCCCACCTTCTTAATACCCCTTATAATACTTTTTTTTTAATTTCTGAAAGTTAGAAGTAATGTTGCCACTTTTATTTCTGATTTTAGTTATTTGTATCTTTTTTGTGTTAGCCTTACTAAAAATTTGTCAATTGGATAGGTAATTACAGTATTTGCAAATGACACATTAAACCACAGAAAGACAAGGAGGAACCTTAAATGTATATTCTTATGAAAGAAGCCAATGTAAAAAGGCTGTGTAAAAATTACTGTGTAATTCCAATTATAAGGCATTTTGGAAAAGGCAGAATTATAGAGACAGTAAAAAGATCAGTGATCATCAGGTGTCTGGTGGGGGCAGAGATAAGTGCAGGAGATTTTAAGGCAGTGAAACCTTTCTGTATGATACTATAAGACACAAAGTTGTCAAAACCCATACAGTATACAACATGAAGAGTGAATCCTAATGTAAACTATAGACTTTAATTAAAAATATTGTATGAGGGTTTGTTCATCGATTGTTATGCATGCCCCACACCACTGCAAGTTGCTAAGTAATAACTGTGAAGGAAGAGGGGATTTTTTAGTAACTTTGCACTGTAGACTTAATTTTTCTGTCAATCTAAAACTGCTCTGAGAAATAAAGTCTTTTTCAAAAAATGAAAAAATATTCCCTTTGAATCAGAAAAAAAAAAAAAAAAAAAAAAACCCACAGAAAGAATCAGTGTAGCTTGAGAGCTTAAGAAAAACATGCTTAATGAATGTTGTATAATTAGACACTTTGGTCCAGCTGCAAACAGAACAACTTTCCAACTGGTTTTTAGAAAAGCCCAATTTTCTATTTTTTTTTTCATTTTGCTAGTGTTTAATCTGAAGTTGACAAAGGGAATAATTTGAAGTTGGAGCATTATCCACCCTTTGTATTAAAAAAAGCAAAAATAATATCATTTTTAGTATTTTGGTATATTAACTCTATTTTGTCAGTCTTTTGTATTTTGTGAGTAAAAGTGAGATTTTATTTTTGATGTTTTTATTAATCTATAATGCAAAATTTAATTTAAAAAAACAACATGCGTGTTTGTACTGGCTTCAGCACATCTTCTACTGGCTTCAGCTCTCATCAAGGGTGATTACATCTTGAGCACAATGCATGCTGCTCATGGCAGGTTGTGGAACTTGGTTGAGCCAGCAGGGCCTTCCAGACCCCCTTTCTCAGGACAAGTATAAGCCCATGATGACCTCCTAGTGTTTTTTTTTTTTTAATTTTATTTTATTTAACTTTACAATATTGTATTGGTTTTGCCATATATCAAAATGAATCCACCACAGGTATACATGTGTTCCCCATCCTGAACCCTCCTCCCTCCTCCCTCCCCATACCATCCCTCTGAGTCGTCCCAGTGCACCAGCCCCAAGCATCCAGTATCGTGCATCGAACCTGGACTGGCGATTCATTTCTTATATGATATTATACATATTTCAATGCCATTCTTCCAAATCATCCCACCCTCTCCCTCTCCCACAGAGTCCAAAAGGCTGTTCTATACATCAATGTCTCTTTTGCTGTCTTACATACGGGGTTATTGTTACCATCTTTCTAAATTCCATATATATGCGTTAGTATAGTGTATTGGTGTTTTTCTTTCTGGCTTACTTCACTCTGTATAATAGGCTCCAGTTTCATCCACCTCATTAGAACTGATTCAAATGTATTCTTTTTAATGGCTGAGTAATACTCCATTGTGTATATGTACCACAGCTTTCTTATCCATTCATCTGCTGATGGACATCTAGGTTGCTTCCATGTCCTGGCTATTATAAACAGTGCTGCGATGAATATTGGGGTACATGTGTATCTTTCAATTCTGGTTTCCTCAGTGTGTATGCCCAGCAGTGGGATTGCTGGATCATAGGATCAGACTTTCTAGGACATTCCTTCCTTGGAATGCACCTACAGCCAGTCTAGCTGTCTGCAAAATGAATTCAGAAGACTCTTTTGCAACAGAACATGTGCTTGTGGGCACTTTCACATGCCAGTTCTTGAATTACTTGTTTTTATTCGAACGATGTGTATGTATGTGTGAGTCAATCAGTCGTGTCCTACTCTTTGCGACCCCATGGACTGTAGCCCGCCAGGCTCCTCTATCCATGGGGATTCTCCAGGCAAGAATACTGGAGTGGGTTGCCATCCCTTCTTCAGGGGATCTTCCTGACCTAGGAATCAAACCCCAGTCTCCTACATTGTAGGCAGATTCTTTACTGTCTGAGCCACCAGGGAAGCCGTTTATTCAAAGACATTGATACTAATGATCATGAAGCTATGATTATGAGGATTTGGAAGAGGCAATGACTCTGCTAAATGCTTTGCCTATGTCACTATCTTTATCACTACTCCATGGAAAGGACATTTTGGAGTAAAAGTCTAACCATCATTATTTGGAGGCCCCAGGATGGGCAGTATTTATAGATTAAGTAACAAGTGCCAGGTAAAATACCAGGGAGAGAATTTGGAACCAGACCTGTCTGACTCCAAAATGTAAACTCTTAAGCTGTCTGGCATCCTAAGGAAAGTGATTCTTGCCTGGAAGGAAAGTTTAATAGACTTACTTGATGTGAACCGTGAACTTCCTGATGTTCAAGCTGGTTTTAGAAAAGGTAGAGGAACCAGAGATCAAATTGCCAACATCTGCTGGATCATGGAAAAAGCAAGAGAGTTCCAGAAAAACATCTATTTCTGCTTTCTTGACTATGCCAAAGCCTTTGACTGTGTGGATCACAATAAACTGTGGAAAATTCTGAAAGAGATGGGAATACCAGACCACCTGATCTGCCTCTTGAGAAATTTGTATGCAGGTCAGGAAGCAACAGTTAGAACTGGACATGGAACAACAGACTGGTTCCAAATCAGAAAAGGAGTTCGTCAAGGCTGTATATTGTCACCCTGTTTATTTAACTTCTATGCAGAGTACATCATGAGAAATGCTGGACTGGAAGGAACACAAACTGGAATCAAGATTGCCAGGAGAAATATCAATAACCTCAGGTATGCAGATGACACCACCCTTATGGCAGAAAGTGAAGAGGAACTACAAAACCTCTTGATGAGAGTGAAAGTGGAGAGTGAGAAAGTTGGCTTAAAGCTCAACATTCAGAAAACGAAGATCATGGCATCCGGTCCCACCACTTCATGGGAAATAGATGGGAAAACAGTGGAAACAGTGTCAGACTTTATTTTGGGGGGCTCCAAAATCACTACAGATGGTGACTGCAGCCATGAAATTAAAAGACGCTTACTCCTTGGAAGGAAAGTTATGACCAACCTAGATAGCATATTCAAAAGCAGAGACATTACTTTGCCAACAAAGGTTCATCTAGTCAAGGCTATGGTTTTTCCTGTGGTCATGTATAGATGTGAGAGTTGGACTGTGAAGAAGGCTGAGCGCCAAAGAATTGATGCTTTTGAACTGTGGTGTTGGAGAAGACTCTTGAGAGTCCCTTGGACTGCAAGGAGATCCAACCAGTCCATTCTGAAGGAGATCAGCCCTGGGATTTCTTTGGAAGGAATGATGCTCAAGCTGAAACTCCAGTACTTTGGCCACCTCATGCCAAGAGTTGACTCATTGGAAAAGACTCTGATGCTGGGAGGGATTGGGGGCAGGAGGAGAAGGAGATGACAGAGTATGAGATGGCTGGATGGCATCACTGACTCGATGGACGTGAGTCTGAGTGAACTCCGGGAGTTAGTGATGGACAGGGAGGCCTGGCGTGCTGCGATTCATGGGGTCGCAAAGAGTCGGACACGACTGAGCGACTGATCTGAACTGATCTGATCTGAGGGTAGCAAACTCTGCCACTCTGGATGTTTACATGATTTCTTTATGTGATACTAATAATTGTGTAGAAAGCAAACATGAACAGGAGTTCCAACTGTAGCTGTGTTGAGCTGCAAATCTACACATCAATGTATATTTCAAATATTTAGTGGCAATTGCTTACACTAATAAACAATCTTTAAAAAATGACTGAATATAGTTTTATAAATAATTTTATGTATATATTTATTTATTTTGGGCTGTGCTGGGTCTTTGTTGCTGCAGACAGGCTTTCTCTAGTTGCAGTGAGCAGGGGGCTACTCTTCTTTACCGCGCACAGGTGTCTCATTGTCTTGCGTGGGAGCACAGGCTCTAGGGCACTCGTGGCTGAGTAGTTGCGAGCCTGGGCTCAGTAGTTGTGGTACATGAGCTCACTAGTCACTGCAGGGTATGTGGAATCTATCCTGACCAGGAGTCCAACCCATGTTCCTACATTGGCAGGCAGATTCTTATCCACTGCACCACCAAGAAAGTCCTTCAGTTCAGTTCAGTTCAGTTGCTCAGTCACGTCCAACTCTTTGCAACCCCATGAACTCCAGCACACCAGGCCTCCCTGTCCATCACCAACTCCTGTAGTTCACTTAGACTCACGTCCATCGAGTCAGTGATGCCATCCAGCTATCTCATCCTCTGTCATCCCCTACTCTTCCTGCCCCCAATCCCTCCCAGCATCAGAGTCTTTTCCAATGAGTCAATTCTTTGCATGAGGTGGCCAAAGTACTGGAGTTTCAGCTTTAGCATCAGTCCTTCCAAAGAACACCCAGGACTGATCTCCTTTAGAATGGACTGGTTGGATCTCCTTGCAGTCCAAGGGACTCTCAAGAGCCTTCTCCAACACCACAGTTCAAAAGTTCAAAATCAATTCTTCAGCGCTCAGCTTTCTTCACAGTCCAACTCTCATATCCATACATGACCACTGGAAAAACCATAGCCTTGACTAGATGGACCTTTGTTGGCAAAGTAATGTCTCTGCTTTTGAATATGCTATCTAGGTTGGTCATAACCCTCCTTCCAAGGAGTAAGCGTCTTTTAATTTCATGGCTACAATCACCATCTGCAGTGATTTTGGAGCCCAAAAAATAAAATCTGACACTCTTTCCACCTTACTGAATGTCATACATATCACCTGATTACCAGCATTGGACATCCAAAATTAGGGAAAAGAATAGAGAATAAAGTTTCTATATGTGACAATTATGAATTCTATTACTCCCAAGTACAGCTTAAATATATGCAGTGAAAACATATTGGAATATGAAACCCACTTCCTGAAAGGTTCAGTGATGGATTCCTAAAGAGAAGAACTAAAGAGCCTCTTGATGAAAGTGAAAGAAGAGAGTGAAAAAGCCGGCTTAAACTCAACATTCAGAAAACTAAGATCATGGCATCTGGGCCCATCACTTCATGGCAAAAAGATAGGGAAGCAGTGAAAGACTTTATTTGGGGAGGCTCCAAAATCAGTGCAGATGGTGACTGCAACTATGAAATTAAAGGGTCGTTGCTCCTTGGAAGACAGGCTATGACCAACCTAGACAGCATATTAAAAAGCAGAGACATTACTTTGTTCGGTCACTCAATCATGTCCAACTCTTTGAGACCCCATGGACTGCAGCACGCCAGGCTTCCCTGTCCATCACCAGCTCCCGAAGCTTGCACAAATTCATGTTCATTGAGTCGGTGACGCCATCCAACTGTCTCATCCTCATCCTCTATGTAAACAAAGGTCCATCTAGTCAAAGCTATGGTTTTTCAAGTAGTCATGTATGGATGGGAGAGTAGGATTATAAAGAAACTGAGTGCCAAAGAATTGGTGCTTTTGGACTGTGGTGTTGGAGGAGACTCTTGAGAGTCCCTTGGCCTGCAAGGAGATCAAACCAGTGCATCCTAAAGGAAATCTGTCCTAAATATTCACTGAAAGGACTGATGCTGAATCTGAAATTCCAACACTTTGGCCACTTGATGCAAAGAACTGACTCACTGGAAAAGCCCCTGATGCTGGGAAAGATTGAAGGCAAGAGAAGAAGGGGATGACAGAGGATGAGACAGTTGGATGGCGTCACCGACTCAATGAACATGAATTTGTGCAAGCTTCGGGAGCTGGTGATGGACAGGGAAGCCTGGCGTGCTGCAGTCCATGGGGTCTCAAAGAGTTGGACATGACTGAGCGACCGAACTGAACTGAAGGTACCCCTTCAACATGCTAAAATGAATATGGAAATCCGGATGTACTAGTATTATATCTCCTGACTGGAAAACAGATAAAGGTCATTCTATACTTGATCTTCTGTTTACAGAAAATTAGAGTCACAATGAATTAAACATTGGGGCTATTTTGCATTTTATCTCATGTTTATCTCATATTAATAGCCCAGTATTTTCAATGTCAATTGTTTTGAGAATTCCATTTAGTATAGATAGCATATTTCATTTACTCATTTTTATATACAGCATGGCATAGAAATACAAATAAATATCTATTGTCCAATTGTTTACAAATATCTCAAAAATAGCTCACTCTAGAATTATATACTATATTCCAGATAAATGTCATAAGCATTGTTCTCAATGAGTGGATTGTTAAGATTGATATGAAGCATAGACATTCCTTTGAAAATACATGGAGTGAAAATAAAATAGAAAATAGGGAAATTCTTGTCAAGGACAAGCAATGTGGTCTTTCTATCCAGTAAGCAGGAGTATTTAAGAAATAGCTCCAGTTTATCTATTGAGGTATCACTATGAAATAAGCCTTAAGTTGAATTGATCATGAACGAATAACTTGCAGTAATCCTTCCCATTCTTACTCTGACTCCGTTGTTGAATCTTGTTATTTTTTAAAGGGAAAGTCCGATTTCAGGAGGGCTTTGTGTCAGCCTTCTATAATGTCTGGTTTATTTCATTCCTTAAAATTTCACATGCATCTATCAAGTGATTACTATCTGCCAGGTGGCTCAGTGGTAAAGAACCTGCCTGCCAATGCCGGAGACACAAAAGATGTGAGTCTGATCCCTGGGTCAGGAAGATCCCCTGGAGGAGGGCATGGAAACCCATTCCAAACCCATTCTGGAGAATCCTACAGACAGAGGAACCTGGTGGGCTACATTCCTTGGGGTTACAAAGAGTTGGATACTATTGAAATGACTTAGTACTTGGCTTATATGCCAGGTGCTATTCAAGACATGGGGGTAAATTTCCTTTCTTAGAAAATGCTATTGAAGGTACCCAGTTGATAGAAAGATAAAGTAGTTATTGGATCAGCATTTGAACATTTCTTTGATTTTACTCCAAACATTTGTTATTTAAAAAGTATATTATTGGTTATTGTTAGTAATTTATTCATAGTTCCTTAGTTTTTATTTACTGCTTTTTTTTTCTGTCTAGGATCCCATCCAGACTACATTTAGTTCTTATGTCACCTGAGGCTCCTGTTGCCTGTGACATTTCCTCAGACTGTTTTTGTGTTTGATGACTGACAGTTTTGAGGAGTATTAGTTAGCTGTACTGTGAGATGTCGATGTATTTGAATTTGTCTGATGTTTTCCTGAAACTGGGGGCATAGCCTGGGGTTACAGACTGAGATCCTGGAGTTTTAAAATCGAATATTCTTATCTCTATTGATGTATTTTTCAAATAACATGAATGACTTTTTCCTTAGCCCCTTAATGATGTAAGATACTTCAGTCAAGAGACTAGCTGATTTTGCCATATCAAACAACCGTGCACCTCAGTAAGTTAAGCAGCAACAACTCCCCTCTCAGTGTACAATGTGTGTCATTGGTTGGCTAGGCCTTTTCCCCATATAACCTATGTCTCTACCCTGAGGTTACCATGGGGCATAGTTCTGGTACCCAAGGCAGAGGAAAAAGAGTGCAGGGGAAGTCTCCTAAATCTACTCCCTAGAAGCGACATGTGTCACCTCTCAATTTTATTGGTTAACAGAAACCACATAACCAGCCCTGACTATATGTGGCAGAGTAATACAGTCATCAGTAGGAATAAAAATGGGGTTTTGTGAACAGTAATAAAAACTAGCACATGGGTGTTTTATTTTTATAATTTAAGATGAAGACAGATACATAATTCTATAAAATATAATAAAAGGAACTTTATGGAAAGCATGAGACACATAATTATAAAATCAAAAATAATTTCAAATGAGAAAAAAGTAATAAAAATTATAATAAATCAAGTTAGACTATAGGAAAAATACTCAACAGATCTACAACACATATATTTAAGAAAGAAGAAAAATAAACCAATAATTAAAAGAAAAAGTATTGAATAGATACACCAACAAATGTAAAGACTTAGAGATGATAACATGAAACTTTCTAAACAATAAATTAGACAATCTCACTAGAATTGAAATTTGTTGAAAGGCAGAATTGACAAATTTATGGAGAATTCAAAATATGAAGAATTTGAAATGCAAATTCAATAATCATAGCAGCAATTGAAAGTCATCAAAGAGTGATTGTTTTCCCTCTTACACTCCTTGTGCAGCTCAGCCTGTGACTTTTCCAGAATAAAACTAATTTAACTTTCAATGAAAAAAACTTTGCATAGAAAAATAAAGTTAATCCGAGGCTGCTATAAAGAAGCAATTTTATCCTTTATTATGAAATAGAAGACTGCACACTACCTCAAGCAATGTTTATTACAAAGTTCTATGATGCTAAATAGGTACTTTTTCAAAGCAATCAAATGGCAAAGCCAATTTGTGTTGATATATCTCAATAAGCAAAGCAATTCCGTGTTCTTGAAATAAAATGTATTTCATACTTATTTAATGAGATCCACATATTCAAGGGCACAAACGGTGTTTATGTTTCTGCTGGCTAGTTATCTGCCAGTTCCTGAAAGCATTGTTAAAACCAGCTTTAGTAAAAGCTGTGCATAACAGAGAACAACAAAAGAGAAGAAAGTATGTAACACAGGATGACATACATTAAAAAATACCAAACACAAATCGATTGCACGTGCAGGTTCTTGTGTCCCCAGCTTCAAATAAGGTTTAATACTGTGTAGAACTGTATGTAAAATATATTTTTTCATTTTCCTCAAAAATATCCACCTACAAGTCTAATTTTACCAATCATTACAAGTTTTATATCATTCTTTCACTTGCATTATTTTTAATAATAGAGCAGATTTGATATGTAACACAAAGCCATTCATTAGACCACAATCGAAACCAATTTGAAATGGTGTGCAACTTCTCAAAAACCTAAAACATAGAATTTCCATAGGACCCAGCAATTTCACTCCCTGGTTTATACCCAAAATAACTGAAAGTAGACTAAGAGTGGAGAAGGGCATGGTAACCCATTCCAGTACTCTTCCCTGGAGAATCCCATGGACAAAGGAGCCTGGCAGACTACAGTCCATGGGGTTGCAGAGTTAAACACAACTGAGTGACTAAACACACATGCAAAGACTAAAAGAGATATTTGTAAATCCCCATTCACAGCTGCATTATTCACAATAGCCAAATGGTGGGAGCAACCCAACTGTACATCAGTGGATGAATAGATACCCAAAATGTGATATGTACACATAATGGGATATTATTCAGCCTTAAAAAGAAGGAAATTGTGACAAATGCTACAATGTGGATGAACCTTGATACTGTCACTGAAATAAGCCATTGACAAAGGGATAAATCCTGTACTATTCTTCTCTGTGGTTCTTAGATCAGCCAAAGCCATAGAGAAGAAAAGAAAATGGTGATTCCTGCAGACTTACTGATCTGATCTGATTTAATCGTTGTAGAGTCTCAGCTGGGGAATATGAAAAGATTCTGGAGATGGATAGTGGGAATACTTGCATAAGACTTTAAATGTGTTTAAAGCCATAAAATTATACATTTCCAAATCCTTAAAATGTTAAATATGTTATGTGTAGATTGCTACGATTTACAACAGAACACAAAAGTACAGACAAAAGAAGAAATTAAAAGAAAAACAGGATGTTATGGAAGTTACATGGTAGAAAAGATAAAAAGACATGAACCAAATTTACAGTTAGAATTTATTCCCAGGTAAATCACTGCATCAGTCCTTTGTAGATCATACTTGCTCACAATGTAGTAAAAGGCAGTGGTATAGCGATCCCAAACATATACCACAAAGTAAGTTATTTTGTGAGTGGGGCTGGAAGTTTGACAAATTATCTGATGACAACATCACTAACGGATTTAACGTGTTCAGTATTTTAAACAATTTAGAAAGAAGGGGCATAGTATTTTGAGGAATCTGAGATAGCTGGCATAAAAAAGTGCCTCTGGCAAAGACAACTTGATCTGATCTTGAAGATGCCTTTGATAGGTTAAAGTGTAAGATATAAGAGAGAAAAAAACCCACATATTTATAAAATGTTATATAATTATATAAACTATGATACTTGAAAAATGCCTGTGTAACCAAATGTTTCTTGGAAATCCCTCATAACATTTCTACTGACATTTTAATGTCTAGAACTTAATCATGTGGCCACACATAGTCACAGGGAAACTTAAAATGTGGTATTTTGGTTGAATCATTCTTTTTTTTTTTTTTTCACCCTAACCCTTGGGACAAACTTTGTTTTCCAGAGTGTTTTTTGTTTTAAATTGAGATTAAGTTCACACAGCATAAGATGAACATTTATTTATTTATTTATTTTTAATTTTATTTTATTTTTAAACTTTACATAACTGTATTAGATTTGCCAAATATCAAAATGAATCCGCCACAGGTATACATGTGTTCCCCATCCTGAACCCTCCTTCCTCCTCCCTCCCCATTCCATCCCTCTGGGTCGTCCCAGTGCACCAGCCCCAAGCATCCAGTATCGTGCATCGAACCTGGACTGGCAACTCGTTTCATACATGATATTTTACATGTTTCAATGCCATTCTCCCAAATCTTCCCACCCTCTCCCTCTCCCACAGAGTCCATAAGACTGTTCTATACATCAGTGTCTCTTTTGCTGTCTCGTACACAGGGTTATTGTTACCATCTTTCTAAATTCCATATATATGCGTTAGTATACTGTATTGGTGTTTTTCTTTCTGGCTTACTTCACTCTGTATAATAGGCTCCAGTTTCATCCACCTCATTAGAACTGATTCAAATGTATTCTTTTTAATGGCTGAATAATACTCCATTGTGTATATGTACCACAGCTTGCTTATCCATTCATCTGCTGATGGACATCTAGGTTGCTTCCATGTCCTGGCTATTATAAACAGTGCTGCGATGAACATTGGGGTACTCGTGTCTCTTTCCCTTCTGGTTTTCTCAGTGTGTATGCCCAGCAGTGGGATTGCTGGATCATAAGGCATGTCTATTTCCAGTTTTTTAAGGAATCTCCACACTGTTCTCCATAGTGGCTGTACTAGTTTGCATTCCCACCAACAGTGTAAGAGGGTTCCCTTTTCTCCACACCCTCTCCAGCATTTATTACTTGTAGACTTTTGGATTGCAGCCATTCTGACTGGTGTGAAATGGTACCTCATAGTGGTTTTGATTTGCATTTCTCTGATAATGAGTGATGTTGAGCATCTTTTCATGTGTTTGTTAGCCATCTGTATGTCTTCTTTGGAGAAATGTCTATTTAGTTCTTTGGCCCATTTTTTGATTGGGTCATTTATTTTTCTGGAGTTGAGCTGTAGGAGTTGCTTGTATATTCTCGAGATTAGTTGTTTGTCAGTTGCTTCATTTGCTATTATCTTCTCCCATTCTGAAGGCTGTCTTTTCACCTTGCTAATAGTTTCCTTTGATGTGCAGAAGCTTTTAAGGTTAATTAGGTCCCATTTGTTTATTTTTGCTTTTATTTCCAATATTCTGGGAGGTGGGTCATAGAGGATCCTGCTGTGATGTATGTCAGAGAGTGTTTTGCCTATGTTCTCCTCTAGGAGTTTTATAGTTTCTGGTCTTACGTTTAGGTCTTTAATCCATTTTGAGTTTATTTTTGTGTATGGTGTTAGAAAGTGTTCTAGTTTCATTATTTTACAAGTGGTTGACCAGAGTTCCCAGCACCACTTGTTAAAGAGATTGTCTTTAATCCATTGTATATTCTTGCCTCCTTTGTCGAAGATAAGGTGTCCATATGTGCGTGGATTTATCTCTGGGCTTTCTATTTTGTTCCATTGATCTATATTTCTGTCTTTGTGCCAGTACCATACTGTCTTGATAACTGTGGCTTTGTAGTAGAGCCTGAAGTCAGGTAGGTTGATTCCTCCAGTTCCATTCTTCTTTCTCAAGATCGCTTTGGCTATTCGAGGTTTTTTGTTTTTCCATACAAATTGTGAAATTATTTGTTCTAGCTCTGTGAAGAATGCTGTTGATAGCTTGATAGGGATTGCATTGAATCTATAGATTGCTTTGGGTAGTATACTCATTTTCACTATATTGATTCTTCCAATCCATGAACATGGTATATTTCTCCATCTGTTAGTGTCCTCTTTGGTTTCTTTCACCAGTGTTTTATAGTTTTCTATATATAGGTCTTTAGATTCTTTAGGTAGATATATTCCTAAGTATTTTATTGTTTCCGTTGCAATGGTGAATGGAATTGTTTCCTTAATTTCTCTTTCTGTTTTCTCATTATTAGTGTATAGGAATGCAAGGGATTTCTGTGTGTTGATTTTATATCCTGCAACTTTACTATAGTCATTGATTAGTTCTAGTAATTTTCTGGTGGAGTCTTTAGGGTTTTCTATGTAGAGGATCATGTCATCTGCAAACAGTGAGAGCTTTACTTCTTCTTTACAAGTCAAAGGCGTTTAGTGCATTCTCAATGAGGTGCTAGAACTCTGGATCTCCGTGTAGTTTCAGAATATTTTCGTCATCTTATCTATTACCTAGTTTTCTCCTGACCCTCCTTCCCCAACTAATACCCAAAAACTACTAATCTGCTTTCTGTATGTACAGACTTACCTCTCCTGGATATTTCATATAAGTAGAATCATACAGTAAATGGGCTTTCCTTATGGCTTCTCTCACTCAGCATAATGTTTTGGAGGTTCATCTATATATCAGGATTTCATTCTTTTTTATGGATAAATAATACTAAATTGTGTGTACGTACTGCCTTTAGTGTATCCACTCATCTGGTGATGTATATGTGGACTGTTTCTACCATTTGGCGACTGCAAGCTATTAGCATTTCATGTACAAGTATCTGAAAATGTTTTCAGTTTTTCTGGGTATATACTGCTGAGTCATATGGTAATTCTGTGTTTATCTGGTTCATTGATTCCCCAATAGAACTGGAGTCCTATTACTAGCAACGAAGAGGAGAGCAGATATTATCTGGCAAGCAGCAGTGTCTGCCACACACAAGTGCCCATCTTTTTCCTGTTGGGACACTTTTCCAGTATTTCTACTCAGTTTCCTAGTAGAGGTGGAATCAGGTTCTTTTTCTTACTGATGGACTAAAATCATATACAGTTTTTGCACTCAGAACTCTATAACATATTGCCTTCCAGCCTAGTTATTTATAGCACAGTGATTTGGTCCCAGACAACTGTATCATTCTAAAAAAATTGCTGAAGCATGAGCCACTACACAGCTGTGACTGTTTAGTTACAAAAAAACATGGCAAGGAACAAATGCATTTCCCAATATCCTGCATTTACCATAGGCTAAAAGATGAATTTCAGTTGATTCATGATTTAAATAAGTGACCTTTTAGGAATTGAATATGAATAACAGGAAACCATTCAAAACTGTATGGGCTATTAATTTTTTAAAAGATCAAGTTTTTGAAAAAAAATTCTCATTCATAAAATTGTCTCAAGCTGTATACTGTATATAGGTTGTAAACAGACACATATACAAACAACAGGTCACATTATTTTTAGTGGGTGAGGTAGACACTGATAGGCAACTAATTTTACTTACCAGATGGCCAGTTAGCAAATTCATCTTAATTAATTAAACATGTGGTATCAGAGATTTGGGCTCCAAAATCACTGCAGATGGTGCAGTCATGAAATTCAAAGATGCTTGCTCCTCGGAAGAAAAGCTATGACCAACCTAGACAGCATGTTAAAAAGCAGAGACATTACTTTGCCAATAAAGTCCACCTAGTGAAAGCTATGGTTTTTCCCGTAGTCATGTATGGATGTGAGAGTTGGACTATAAAGAAAGCTGAGCGCTGAAGAATTGATGCTTTTGAACTGTGGTGCCGGAGAAGACTCTTGAGAGTCCCTTGGACTGCAAAGAGATCCAACCAGTCCATCCTAAAGGAAATCAGTCCTGAATATTCATTGCAAGGACTGATGCTGAAGCTGAAACTCCAATACTTTGGCCACCTGATGTGAAGAACCGACTCATTCCCTGATGCTGGGAAAGATTGAAGACAGGAGGAGAAGGGGACAAAAGAGGATGAGATGGTTGGATGGCATCACCGACTCGATGGACATGAGTTTGAGCACGCTCCAGGAGTTGGTAATGGACAGTAAAGCCTGGTGTGCTGCAGTCCATGGGGTCGCAAAGAGTCAGACATGACTGAGCAACTGAACCAAACTGATCAGAGATTACACATTTTCAGAGAAACATTGTTCTCCACATCCTTGTAGGACGCTTTAAAAGTGCAATCTATTAATCCTTCTATACAAAACACAAACTCATAGTCTGATTATTCATAGTGATATGGGCAATTCATGAGTCCTCTGAAACTGTAAAATCTGCATGTGTGTGTGTGTGTGTGTGTGTGTGTATGTATTTTTCTGTTCAGAATACCCAAGCAGTCACTGCCCACATTCTCCCCACACTGAGGCATCGGTTTAAAAGTTGTGTGATATTAGGAAATGCATTTAATCTCACAGGAAATAGGAAAAAATCCAAGGTTCATAGAGCAACAGATGAGGATACTCTTCCAAAACATGTGTGCTTGGCCAAGGGTATAAGATAAATATAAAGTTCCTTTCCCTCTCCTTTTCCTTTCACACTTTTGTACATACTACTTTCAAATTTAAGATCAAGATATGTTTCCTGTCTCTTTGAAGACTTTAATAACGATTCAACTTATCTGTTTATGGACAGGGTTCAGTCTTCTTCTCTGGGATTCTTACAATCCTCAGTCAGATCCACAAAATACCACTTCCTTGTTGTACTCAGCAGAAGGTAAGGTTGGTGGTGGCTGGAGATCTTTTGTTTCTGCTTTGTTGCTGTTGTTTTTGTTTGCTGTTACTGTTGTCTGCTTTTGTTGTACCCTAAGAACCCAGCTGCTATTTCCCAGCTCCTTTTAGGAGATGATAAATATTGTCTTCCAGTTCAAATGAAAGCTTTAGTTTTTCGAGCCACGCTACCACTGTTTTGAGTGACAGAATTTCTATTCATTCATTCCATATCTTGCTCTACCAGGTTCATGTCAATATTTGCTTATAAACACTTTAATTAATTAAGTGCTCTTTACAAGGATACTGAAGTTAGTCCAAAAGCACAGCAGATGCTTCTATGTCTCTAGGAGATTCTGAAGGAATAGTAAAACTACAACCATCAGGGAAGGAAAAAATAAGAAAATCAGCTTTAGTGCTAAATTTTGTTTTGTTAAAAAGTGACTATTCATATCCAGCATATCTAGAGGTTAAGAAACTACATTAATCCTGATAAAGAAATGTTTAAAATGGGTGAAAATAATAAATAGAGTCAGTAAATTAAGGGAAAATATCATTTGTTTCAGAGTTTCTTACCTATTTAAACATTTGAATAACACAGAGCTCACACACACATGTGCTCACACACATTTCATTTTGGTAAATGTGACTTCTGATTATGCTTCTTTCACTGGCTAGCTATGTGATTTTTGACACGCTGTTAGATCTATGGATTTATCAATCCTCTTCCTTCTAAAACTGGATTAAACATCCCTATTTTTCCAGATTTTTGGGAGGAATACATACAATACACTTAGGTCATGTTACTGTTCACCCAGTAAACATTTTCAAGGAAAACTGGTCCACATTCTTTGTCATTACCTGTTGATTCAGTAACTCGAGTCAATATTTTATATCTGAAGCTACTTTGTGTTATCCTCCTGACATATTCCCTACAAATTATCCATTGAATTAATTGGTGCACATTTGTTAGTGGTTTTGTTGTTAAGTAAAGTGTTTTTTAATCATTCTGGAAGCAACACTTTCTGTGTTTTTTCTGTAAAGGGTTTCTCTACACTTTCATTCACAGGCATCGTTAGCTCCATCAAAGTGCATCACATAGATAAATCCAGATTTAAGGACTCTTAATTTCACTGGAACCCATGTCCTAAGCCTTCTGCTTCAAATATAGGAGATTTCAGTTGATAAACAAGTTTATTCCCTAGGCACATGATGATATAGCTCTCGACTTTTCAGGGGATACCAAACTAATATTATTTTTTTCTTTCGCATCAACTATGTCTTGTCCTTCTTTTTTGTGGTCACTGTCCATTTTTCCACCTGTCACAGAGATTTACCTAAAGCCTCTGTTTCCACCAAGGGTACAACTGGTGTAACTCTCGCCAATATGGCTCTTGCCAATGCTTCCTTCCTGGGCCCTTCCCAGCCATATGGATTAGGTTTAGATTATTAGATTATTAAATGTTTAGATCATGACCTCCTCCACTGGGTAGGAAAGCAGCTGTAACTGTTATCATCCATAGAGAGTTGAGGAATGAAAACAACTGCTTCAGATTGTATGAAGAATTTGGGCAGTTATTTTTAAAGGTATTGCCATTGTATAATATTAAACACCAGTTCCTTCTCTGGAACTTATTAATGCAACCAGGTCCCTGAACAACTATAAAAAGCAGTCAGAGAAAATGAAATATTTGTAGAAGTAGAGAAATTTATGTAAGTTCCACAATAACCCCTACCCTTTCTTCCCTACTTCCCCTACAATATTTCAATAGTAAACGCAACCACAACATTCCTTTACCTCTATGCTTACTGTTTCAACATGCATCCCTGCAGTCATTCAGTCATCCCTTTAGACACTTATTGTCTCTCAATTTTGTAAGTACATATTTTAGTAACTCTTGCCAATTTTCAAACAATCCACTACTTGGTATATAATAAAATACACGATTCCTTATATATGATGTTTTTTAGCCAACGTTATCCTGCACCTGCAGGAAAATAGATTTCTTAGCTGATGATAGTTAAACAGGAATTGCAAAATGAAATATTTTCTGAGTTAATCATGTAGTAGGTTTGGAGACATCTGCTTCTGTCTCTGGGGATGCAAATTAGGTCCAGAATGAGTCTTGATTCCAGTGAAAACTCATGGGTATGCACTCAGAGCTGTGGGTAACAGACCTATGTAATCCACTTGTCCACACTATGGATGAGTCCAGATTTTTATGGGATGACTCATGACGGATTTTAGTGTCTGACATTCCTGTCGAGAAGCATAACAATTTTAGTCAATTTTCTAGTTTTTGAGGGACACAGTAGGAAATGATCTTTTTCTGTCCGGGTATGTTACTTCCCTTTTTCTGTTAGTGCTCATTTTACGTCCTCAGAATGCTGATTTCAAAGAGCTGATGAGGACACGACTTGTTGCAACTAGACCTCTCCATATTCAGAAGGAGAATTTCCTCCCCACATGCCCCACTTAAATTTTCCTCTATGTTCATAATAATTTCCACACCATAGCATTTTCTACAAACATGTCTTTTATCCTTTAACCATTCAGAGTTCATTTTTCAGACCATATGACCAATCCAATGCCTACTGAAAAATAAGCGTTATAGCTCAATGCTTTAGTATTCCTGTGTGCGCGTGTGCGTGTGCATGCGCGGGAATGCGCGCAGACTCAGTCATGTCTCTTTGCGACCCCACGGACTGTAGCCCGCCAGGCTCCTCTGTCCATGGAATTCTCCAGGCGAAAACACTCGTGTGGGTTGCCATTTCCTCCTCCATGTAAGTTTCCTGACCCAGGGATCCAAACTCTGTCTCTTGCATCTGCTGCATTGGCAGGCAGATTGTTGACCACTGCACCACCTGGGAAACCCCATTCCTATATATATATAATTGTCCCTATATTTTATGTCCTCAGATATTTCAAGAACACTATTATTAATTCTACCCATCAAGGAAATTTATCTTTTCTTTTTCTAATTCAAAAGGTGAGGTGAGAATCACTGACATTTCTAATAACACCATCTACACATTGTCATTGTGAGAAACCAAAGAGATCAACTGAGCATGGAGCTCCAGTATGGAGCTTCTGCTGTTCAGAGCTTCTACTACTGTCAGAGTTTCTGCAACAAAATGCAAAAGATGGCTTAAAATGACATAAATGTATCGTCACATAGTTTTGGAGGCTAGAATTCTGAAACCAAGGTCCCCTCAGGACCACCCACTCTCTGAAACCTTGCTCTCCTCCTCCTGGCTTCTGGTGGTTTCCCAGCAATGACCATCACTCCTTGACTTGCAGATGCAAAATCCTTTCTCTGCCTCTGTCGTCACCCAGTTTTTTCTCTTCTTTGTCTCTGTTTTCACATGACCTGTCTTATAAAGACACCAGTCATATTGGATTGGGGCTTGGCTAACTTCAATATGACCACATCTTAATTATTAACATCTGCAATGATTCCATTTCCAGGTGAGGTCGCTGGCGGTTAGCACTTCAATACAATAGACCTTTTTTGAGAAATGAAGGGGCACAGTTCAACCTATAAGAGAGCCCCATTAACTCCATTCAGATTCAGCATACTTATGTAATTGCTTGAATGGAGGTAGTAGAAGCCATAACTAGGGGTAATATTCTTCAGAAATAAAGGAACCTGGGACTTCCCTGGCAGTCTAGTGGTTAGGACTTTGCCTTCCAATTCCTAGTTGAGTAGCTAAGATCCCACATGCCCCATGGTGAAAACATGAAAAACATAAACAGAAGCAATATTATAACAAATTCAGTAAAGACTTAAAAAAAATAAAGGAACCTAATCATGTCTGTACCTCATCTTAACATTTTCTTGCTGGCAGAAACAACAATTTATTTTTGTTTGAGAAATATTCCCAATAGTGGTTCATGTCTGGGCTCTTCCTGTGAATTTTACCATCTGCGTCACACCTTGTATTTTGGCAAAGTGAAGCAACCATCCCCAGATAGTCATATGCTTTTCCACGTTTGTAATTCAACTTGATTTTATGTTGAGATACCATTATTATGTCTGCCCTGGAAGCTCAAAATGGTAAAGAATCTGGCTGCAATATGGGAGACTGGGGTTCGATCCCTGGGTCAGGAAGATCCCCTGGGGAAGGAAATGGCAAGCCACTCCAATATTCCTGCTTGGGAAATCCCATGGACAGAGGAACCTGGTGGTCTACAGTCCATGGGGTTGCAAAGAGTTGGACATGACTGAGTGACTTAACACACACATCATTATTATATCATGAAAATAATCCCGGTGCTTTCATTTTACCAAGTTATGACCATAAGCCAAAGAAGACAGATATCTCCGTGGGAGCACAGTAAACCGTGTAGTCTTGGCCATATCACACGAATGCAGATTTTCGTTGACTTTCTTCAGAAGTAGGAGTCAAAAGACAGCATTAGCCAAATGGATCTCAACAGCATATCAATATTCTTCAATTTGTGACAAAGCTTGATTGTTACATCATTTCTGTATAGTTGACCTCTTTGGAAGCATCACTGTTGTTTAGTCATCTATAGTCCTCTGCTCCAATATCTGTCAGCTGTTTTTATAGGCTATAATGGACTGGTAAGTAAAACAATTAAGTATGCCTGTTGTAGGGGCTTCCCCTGTGGCTCAGCGGTAAAGTATTCGCCTGCAATGCAGGAGCCACAGGAGAGGTGGGTTCAATCCCTAGGTCGAGAATATCCCCTGGAGGAGGGAATGACAACTCACTCCAGTATTCTTGCTGGAGAATCCCATGGACAGAGGAGCCTGTGGGCTACAGTCCATGGGATCACAAAGAGTTGGACATAACTGAAGTGATATAGCATGCACATACCTGCATCTTGAATAAGAGTAGAAAACCCCTTAACCTTGCCATCCCATCCCAGGTAACCATTATTGCTTCAAATTGCCTAACCAAATGCTTTTTGGTCATTGTAAAGGATTCCATGAGTAATATTCAACTAAAAGGCATGTGAGCAGGGGCTTCCCTGTTGGTCTAGTGGTCAGGACTTCACCTTCAAATGTAGAAGGTAGGGGTTCAATTCCTGATCTGAAAGCTAAGATCCTACACGGCTGGTGGCTAAAACACCAAATATAAAGCAGAAGCAATGTTGTAACAAATTCAATAAAGACCATTTGAAAAGGAATATGAGCAGCAGAATTGGAGGACAATGCTTTTTCCAATGACTAATATGAGGGAAAGAAAGAAAGATAGTGCTGAGTCATGTCCGACTCTTGTGATCCGATGGACTGTAGCCTACCGGGCTCCTCTGTCCATGGGATTCTCCAGGCAGGAATACTGGAGTGGGTAGCCATTTCCTTCTCCAGAGGATCTTCCTGACCCAAGAATTGAAACCAGGCTTCCGGCATTGCTTTACTGACTGAGCTTCACGGGAAGCCCAGTATGAGGGAAAAGACCCCCGAACAGATATTACATGCTTTCAATGAGAAGCTCAGGGCAAGGTATTAAAAAAAATCATGCATAATTTTCTTTTAACAAGTCTGACTTTAGGGCATATTTTCTCTTTCAAGACTTCTGAAGTCAAATCATCATAACCCTCACATTTCATCACATTTCTTTTCAAACTCCATCATAGATTTAGGGAATGAGATTGTGCTCTGATGTACAGTAATGTCAATAAAGATTCTCTACACACTTATGCCACATTTCACACAAACGTGAATGGCCTCGGGTCCTTACCCGGTGTCATACTGGGTAGTATTGGTAGTAATACTGGTAGAAATGCTGGTAGTATTTCTCATACTAAGAGAAATCTTAGCCACCCCATTACTCAAAATGGTTGTCGTTGTTCATTCACTAAGTCAGGTCGGATTCTTTGCAACTCTATGAACTGTAGTACTTCAGGCTTCTTTGTCCTTTGCTGTCTGGTAGAGTTTGCTCTAACTCATGTCCACTGAATCAGTGATGCTATCTAACTATCTCATCCTCTGTCATCCCCTTCTCCTCCTGCCTTCAATCTTTCTCAGCATAAGGTCTTTCCTATGAGTTGGCTCTTCACATCAGGTGGTCAAAGAATTGGAGTTTCAGCTTCAATATCAGTCTTTCCAATGAACATTCAGGGTTGCTTTCCTTTAGTATTGACTGGTCTGATCTCCTTGCTGTCCAAGGGACTCTCAAGAGTCTTATCCAACAACACAGTTCAAAAGCATCATTTCTTCCATGCTCAGCCTTCTTTATGGTCCAGCTCTCACATCTATACATGACTACTGGAAAAACCATAGCTTTGACTATCACTTTGTCAGCAAAGTGATGTCTTTGCTTTTTAATACACTGTCTAGGTTTGTCATAGCTTTTCTTCCAAGGAGCAAGCATCTTTTAATGTCATGGCTACAGTCACCACCTACAATAATTTTGGAGCCCAAGAAAATAAAGTCTTTCAGTCTTTCCACTTTTTCCCCATCTACTTGCCATAAAGTGATGGGACCGGATGCCATGATCTTAGTTTTTTGAATGTTTTACACCAGTTTTTTCACTCTCCTCTTTCATCCTCATCAAGAGGCTGTTTAGTTCTTCGCTTTCTGCCATTAGAGTGGTATCATCTGCATTTCTGATGATATTATTGATATTTCTCCTGGAAATCGCAATTCCAGCTCATGGGTCTTCCAGCCGGCATTTTGCATGATATACTCTGCATGTATGGCAATCCACTCCAGTATTCTTGCTTGGAAAATTCCATGACTAGAGGAGCCTGCTGGGCTACAATCCATGGGGTGTCTAAGAATCGGAAACAACTGAGTGACTAACACACTCTGCATATTAATTAAATAAGCAGGGTGACAATATACAGCTTTGATGTACTCCTTTCCCAATTTGGAACCAGTCATTGTTCCTTGTCAGATTCTAACTGTTGGTTCTTGTCTTGCATACAGGTTTCTCAGGGGACAGGTTAGGTGTTCTGTTATTTCCGTCTCCTTTAGAATTTTCTGCAATTTGTTGTGATCCACAAAGTCAAAGGCTTTAGCATATTCAATGAAACAGAAGTAAATAAATTGTTTTTTTGGAATTCCTCTGCTTTTTCTATGATCCAGCAGATTTTGGCAATTTGATCTCTAGTTCCTCTGACTTTTCTAAATCCAGCTTGTACATTTGGAAATTCTCGGTTCATACTGAAACCTAGATAAAAGGATTTTGAGCATGACCTTACTAGCATGCGAAATTAACACAGTTGTACCATAGTTTGAACACTACTTGGCATTGCCTTCCCTTGGGATTGGAATGAAACCCGACCTTTTCCAGTCCTCTGGCCACTGCTGAGCTTTCCAAATTTGCTGCCATATTCAGTGCAGCACTTTAACATCATCATCTTTTAGGATTTGAAATAGCTCAGCTGGAATTCGGTCACCTCCACTAGCTTTGTTCATAGGTTCATAGTGATGCTTCCTAAGACCCACTTGACTTCACACCACAGGATGGGTGGCTTTACGTAAGTGACCATACTATCATGTTTATCTGGGTCATTAAGACCTGTTTTGAATGGAAATTTTGCATGGAATGGTGCTTGTTTTAACAACTCAAAAAATGTTTACCATCACTCTGCAGATCTTGCCATATATCTCTGGGGAGCAAAGTCAGTCCCATTTGAGAATCACTGATACAACCAATCCAAACTGGCTAATATTGCTTATGTTCTGAGCATATTTACATATTTTGGAGGAGTAAAGCAGTTTTCTTTCTTCCTATGCTTTATTCTAATTCCTTCTTGAATACAGATTGAAAAATTAGGGATAAGATTGAAGGATTCATCCATCACACACATGGTGATGAATGTAGTTTCCTACTGAGAATCCTGTGTTAACTGGAACTTCCCCCTCCTTGAGGCTGTGAGCAGAGCTCGTGAGATTTGCCCCACTTAATAATGTGAACAATTCATTGTAACAGGAGTCTTCTGGGAGCTGTTTGTATCTGTCCACAAAATGAGTCAATTTCTTGACAAAATAACCCTCATCGCAGGCATCACCTGTCCAGAATCTCTAATCTCTGTAGGATTCTGTATAATGAGGGGGTGGAATCAGTCACATTTTTCACACCCTCATACTTTTGCACTTTCCCATCACAATATTTTCATCCAGAACAAGGATCATAATTTAGCCTCAACTAGACATATCCTAGTACTTTGGATAACAGGCTCCATTCTGACTTTCATTAATAAAGTTAAAAGCAGCCAAGGAGCCCATCTAATTGGTGATTTGCCCTTGGTTTGTAGCTTGTTTATACATTTTGCTATTTTTCCCAGTACTGAATTTATTATTTCTACTTTCCATTTCCATAATTGACCATAATGGTTGGGCAACTTCAAATCAGGGATGACTCAGGGGCCAACCTGGCATTAAAGATGATTCATTCTCCTTTTTCTTTTTTCACTTCCTCTCAAACAAAGCCTTGGCCATATTTAAATTAAATCTGGAGTTGTTTCAATAATCCTGCCAACTACTCTAGTCGCAACAATTATTCCTGTGCACTCACACAGGCTCCAATGAAGGCAAAAGGGTCAACATAGCAGAAGAATGAAAGCAGTGGCCAACAGGAGGACAGTCAGAAAAATTCAAGCGAATTTTGAATTTCTCTTGTACTCACAAAGAACACAATTCGCCTCTGTTTGTGAACCTTCAATATATGCATGATATATGTCTCAGGAAAACTCCAGTCCCATCTGAGAGCCTCTTACACCCTTCAGAGGCTGAAGATTTACATGGGAGCTGACTGTGTTCCCTAGGGTCCCCACTGTGACCAGAAATTTAATAAATCTCACGCTTGGAGAAGCAGACAGTGTCTTGGAAAACATGAAGAAATACTGATGACGTACACATAAAAGCAGGAGACATCACACAGCTCCTCTTACACAATAACTAAGAAATTTCAGAGAGCTGATGAGTCTACTTATTTGTCTTCCTGAAGCATAGAATCTCACAGACAGAGTCTCTCAACTACAGTTTCCTAAGTAACTACTCTGGCCTAGATATCATACCAGACACCAGTGCCTCATACAGGAATAGAATGATTTTCCTCTTTCTAACATGAATATATAGGATATGTATAGATACATAAGGGCTTCCCTGGTTGCTGAGTGGTAAAGGATCCCCCTGCCAATGCAGGAGGCGTAGGTTTTATCCCTGGGTCAGGAAGATCCCCTGGAGAAGGAAATGGCAACCCACTCTAGTAATCTTGCCTGGCAAATCCCATAGACAGAGGAGCCTGGCAGGCTACAGTCCATGGGGTCATTAAAAAATTGGACACGATTTAGCTACTAAACAGCAATAGATATGTAAATCAATTGTATGAGATATTCTAAAATGAGGATATAAATAAAAAGTAAAAATACTGAAAAGAGAAAGCTGCCTGAGGTTGGAGCTCCCATCAGAGTTATGAATAGGTGCTATATCTACCCCATTAATGAATAGTGATTTATTAGCAAGAGGCATTTTACATTTGTATTCATAAGATGCAACTGCATATATTTAGCTTCTTTAGGATTTAGAAATCTGAAGATCTTGGCAGACTTTGGGGATGTCAGCTCTAGCTAGTTTAAAATTCTACGTATATTTAGCACTTTCATTTTTCAAACAATTTCTAACTTCAATGGTAAATATTCTTCAAAAGCTGAGTGCAATTCAGTCCAAGTTGGCTCAGAATGTGTGTCTTACCTGTTAAACTCCTAAAGAAGTCCTTATCCTGAGTTGTACATTAGATATTGGATTTTATAACTATGTTCTACATTGATGTATATTATTTTTACCCCAAATATTACATTTTAATGCTTCCTTTTTTAAAAAAATAGGGAGTTGGGACATATCATTGAGATTCCAAAGAATTTTCTACCATGATTTATCAACTTACATCATAATATAACCTAACTACACATAAAACATAAGGTGTTTGGAACTTCTAGTCTTAATTTATATAGGTGTTTCCATCACATAGAATCCTGGTGGCTTAGATGGTAAAGAATTCACCTGTAATGAAGGAGACCCAGGTTTGATCCCTGGGTCAGGAAGATCCCCTGAAGAAAGGAATGGCTGCCCACTCTGGTATTCTTGCCTGGAGAATTCCATAGCCAGAAGAGCCTGGCGAGCTATAGTCCATAGTGTCACAAAGGGTTGGACATGACTGAGGGATTTTACATCACATTAAAACATATTGACATGTTTTCTGGAAGCTTGGGGAACAGGTGGGCATATCGGGAAATTATCCTTAGCACTGTAAAATCTCCAGCCCATTTATGAAATGAAGTATCTTTTCATGTGTTGGAGGAGAATAGAATAATGGTAATTTCAAACAGAAATGTTTCCAATAAAATTATTTCACATGTAACCATTTTCATCCTAACAGAGAAGGATGCTTTTATTCAAAAGATCATTGTCTAAGAAAAAGAAAGACATAATATTTGGGACAAAAGTGATACCACCTAGTAAGGGCCTCTCTAGCTGAGAGAGAAAGGAGAATCCTGGATGGCAATAGTGCATAAGTCTAGAGCAAAGCGCGAGGAAGGGAATAATTTCAGAACCAGAAGTGATGGAGAATTTGATTTTTTCAAGTTAGATTCTTTCAACACTGTCAGGTGTTTGGATGAATGAAATGGTGAAAAAATACAGGAAACAACACACAAAAACAAAGTAGTTATTACTTCCAGGAACAATAGAAAGTTGTTCAAGATGGCAAGTGCAAACAAATACTAACATGGAACAACCACTTATGATTACCTGCTGCTAAGTCACATCATTCGTGTCCGATTCTGTCCAACCCCATAGACTGCAGCCCACCAGGCTCCCATCCCTGGGATTCTCCAGGCAACAATACTGGAGTGGGTTGCCATTTTCTTCTCCAGTGCATGAAAGTGAAAAGTGAAAGTGAAGTAGCTCAGTCAAGTCCGACTCTTTGCGACTCCATGGACTATAGCCTACCAGGCTCCTCTGTCCATGGGATTTCCCAGGCAAAAGTACTGGAGTGGGGTGCCATTGCCTTCTCCTTATGATTACCTAGAACACTGAAATATAGCAATTGTAGTCATGAGTAAAATCATAAAACAGATTCGTGAAAAAAACACATAAATGCATAGTGCCTGGTATGTATTGGTTGTTAATTAAATCAACTTGATACAATACAATCAGAATGTCAAAGATTTGGAGCCCATACAGAATATTTCAAACAGTATTTAAAATTTTATATGGCCAAGAAATAATTTAAAACTTATTTAAACAGGGGCTCTGTATCAACCTAGAGGGGTGGGATGGGAGGGAGCTGGGAGGGAGTTTCAAAAGGGAGGGGATACATGTATACCTATGACTGATTCATGTTGATGTTTGACGGAAAACAGCAAAATTCTGCAAAGCCATTATCCTTGTATAAAAAATAAATTAATTTAAAAAATGATTTTGTGTCTACACAACTAGGAACCTGTATCCATATAATGACAAACAGAAACTTTTTAATGAGTTTAGTAACCACGATAAGATGTAATTTTTATTTAGGTCTCTTTTTGCTCCCTTTATTGCTCAAAGGCAAAAATCTCCCACCCTTCAATCACAGTGATTTATGGCTTCCAAATGCTCTTCGCCTGGCAAGAAGACATCTGATTTTGTCAAATTACGTACTAAATTAAGCTTATTTTATGATTTATTAACTTTTTGAGAAATTTGCAGATTATGGATTTTATCTCTAATTAAAGAGCTATATGGGCTTCCCTGATAGCTCTGTTGGTAAGGAATCCACCTATGTTTCAGGGAACCCCAGTTCAATTCCTGGGTTGGGAAGATCCTCTGGAGAAGGGATAGGCTACCCACTCTAGTATTCTTAGACTTCTCTTGTGGCTCAGCTGGTAAAGAATCTGCCTGCAATGTGGGAGACCTGGGTCTGATCCCTGGGTTGGGAAGATCCCACACACATAGTCAATTGACATTTCAAGCCAGGTACAAGTAGTGCAGACAGCTTTAAGAAAGGGTCCTGTTATTATCCTGTGCCTGAAGCAGACATTCTCTAAGGACCAAGAATGAAGGAGGGTGAACAGTAAGAGAGCAGGATGTGAGGACTGAGTTCTATCCATTGATTGCATGTGTGCTGTGCTAAGTCACTTCAGTCGTGTCCGACTCTCTCGACCCTGTGGACTGTAGCCCTCCAAGCTCCTCTGTCCATGGGATTCTCTAGGCAAGAATACTGGAGTGGGTTGCCGTGCCCTCCTCCAGAAGTTCTTCCCGACCCAGAGACTGAACCCATGTCTCTTGTGTCTCTTGCATTGGCAGGTGGGTTCTTCACCACTAGCGCCACCTGAGAACCCATTTATTCCCTCTTTCTAAATCTGCCCCCTTTCTCCACTACAAATTCACTCTGATAAGTGGACAGGAAGATAATGAACCTTTCGAGATATGACTACTTCTGGAGACAACAGTCATATGAAATGAGCATACAGAAATTCAGAGTAAAACGTTACATTAATCTGCCTCTCAAAAGTAAAACCCCATTGCGTTGCTGCCAATGTCTGCTTTACCTCACAAGGATACTGAGGAGAAGGAAAGATTCTTAGTGAAAATAGCTATTAGAAACATCATAGGATTAAATATGTGATTGGGTCTTTCACCTAAATGACTGTAATTAGTATTATTTGGAAATGGCATTTCACTTATATTGATGTTAATTAGAGTGTAGCAGAAAGACAATTATGCATGTCATTAGAAATATATCCAATTAAATTTGCTCTGGGTTTTATTTGATGGGAGCAGTAAATTCAATGTATATGTTTAGTACACACATTTTATTAGCCATGTAGCAAAATTGACTGGTCAAAACAAGGCACTTTAGTAAAATTATTGCACCCCTATACGATAGGATGCATAAACTTCGGTAGAGGATTATGTGTGTGCTTATTTACAGATGCTGTTAATCACTATTCTTTTCACTCATGAATGTGTTCCAACGAAGTTCTTTCTGTCTTAGTGCCTTTTTTCATGCCATTTCTTTTACTTGGCTCACCCTAGGTAATTTCCTACAAGCATTAGTTTTCTCTTCTTCCTTAAAGAGTAAAATCTCAGACTTAACTGGGCCGTCTTTGCAGCAGATAACTTTGTATGGGACAATGGACTATAAGACGTGATAGATGTTTCTTTCATATCAAAAAATGGTTTAACATTCATATTTAAAGGCTTCCCTAGTGGCTCCAAAATCACTGCAGATGGTGACTGCAGCCATGAAATTAAAAGACACTTGCTCCTTGGAACAAAAGCTATGACCAACTGAGACAGCATATTAAAAAGCAGAGACCTTACTTTGCCAACAAAGGTCCATCTAGTCAAAGCTATGGTTTATCCAGTAGCCATGTATGGATGTGGGAGTTGGAATACAAAGAAAGCTGAGCACCGAAGAATTGATGCTTTTAAACTATGGTGTTGGAGAAAACTCTTGAGAGTCCCTTGGACTGCAAGGAGATACAACTAGTCCTTCCTAAAGGAGATTAGTCCTGGGTGTTCATTGGAAGGACTGATGGTTGAAGCTGAAGCTCCAATCCTTCAGCCACCTTGTGCAAGGAACTGACTCCTTGGAAAAGACCCTGATGCTGGGAAAGATTGAAGGCAGGAGGAGAAGGACATGACAGAGGATGAGATGGTTGGATGGCATCACCAACTTGATGAACATGAATTTCAGCAAGCTCTGGGAGTTGGTGATGGACAGTGAAGCCTGGCGTGCTGCAGTCCATGGGGTTGCAAAGAGTCGGACACGACTGAGTGACTGAACTGATCTGAACTAGTAACTCAGTGGTAAAGAATCTGCCTGCCAATGCAGCAGATGCAGCTTTTATCCCTGGGTTGGGAAGATCCCCTGAGATGACAACTCATTCCCATATTCTTGACTGGAAAATTTCATGGACAGAGGAGCCTGGTGGGTTACAGTCCAGGGGGTCACAAAGAATCAGACATGACTGAACACATTCACATTTGAAAGCTAAAATATTTTTGGACATATCCTAAGTAGAGCTACAAACATTTTAATAAACTACACCATTTGTGGAATTAAACTCCACTTTACTGTGTCTTTCTAGGTCATTTTCTGTTTTCCTCCAGGTTCTGGAGAACTAGCCAGCATTAACTCAGTTAAAATTCTTGGCTCACAGCACTTTTCAGCATTATTCTATTACCTCTACAAAAAGAGCCCATGGCAGACTCCATATTGATCAAAATGACCCCTCTAGAGGAAGTTATTTATATTTATATATTTGAGAACAAATCAGTATTCAGTTAGGATAACACTTTAGCTCTTAAACTAAATGAAGTGACCCTATTAAAAATAATCTGCTTTTCCATGCATATTGATTTCAGAAGCTCCTAGGAGGTAAACACCACTAAGAAGTACCATTCCACAGGGCAGAAAAATGGGAAATTGCTTGCTACAGTTGTATGGTTCCAAGATCCATTTAAGTCACATGGTGTTCAGTTACACGGATGTCATTAATGCACATAAAGCATTATCAGTGCTTTCCAGGCACGAGTCTCATCTTTGTCATTAGTCTGACTCTCTTCTGATTCTGGAAGTCTTGCAGATTAGAGGAAAGGAATGTACTCAAACTCAAGGAGCCATGACTGCTAAGGTTGAAATGATAAAAGTGGAAAAATAATATCATTCTACTTGCAGTGATTTTGATAGAAATGGCCTATGAAATATATGTATGATAGTTTTAAAGAATTAAAATTTAAATATAGTACCTATTATTCTAATTGTGGCAATTATATTTCTAATATGTGGAGATATTAATTTAAAACAAACTACATATTTATTTAAAAAACAAAATTAAAATAAGATAGATTTTAAATTATGACTTGTATTTAAAAAGTGAAATTGTATGTGTTAAAGAAAAAATATTACACACAGTTATTACTATTATAATGCAAGTACTCTGTGTTATATTGAGAATTTTTGAAAATACATGCAAGCAGAGAGAGTAACTGAACTAAAATGTGTTCTCATAGCCTGGAATTTCCAGTGGTTGACATTTTGTCATATTTACTTTGTAGTCTTTTTAAATAAGAACAATATACATTACAGGAGAGACTAGATAACATTTGCCCCACTCACTCTTATCCCAAAACTCCTCTAGAAGAACTCACTTATCTGAATTAAATATAAATCCTTTCTGTCCTTTGCAATATTGATAACTAAGCCATTGTTTTACAGGAAAACTAATCGTCTGCATTTATGTTGACAATTACGTGTATTTGCTGTTAGGTTCAAGCTTCAGGAAGGGATAGAAAGATACAAAAGTAGTCCACATCATTAGCTATGTGGGAAAAATCATGGTCATGTTAAAAGTGAACTGGCTAATCACTGTAGCAGTCAAGAGACTGAAACAAAGCAGGGTATTCAGAGTCCTCAGATCTAAGAAAGGTGTAAATCATGTCTTTATCTTTCAATGTTAATACATTAGAAATGGTTTAATGTGATAATATTAAATACATGTCAATAGGAACTTCTGGAGGCAGAAACAGCAACTCACTTCGGTGTTCTTGCCTGAAAAATCCCATGGAGAAAGGAGCCTAGTGGGCTATAGCCTATGGAGTTGCAGAATCAGACACGACTGGTTGACGAAACATATACACACACAATAGGAACTTAAGATGGCAGATCAGCCTTTCAAAGATGGTCGAAGGACAGTATCTCCCCCACTGCCATGTTGGACAAGCCATATGCAGGTGATCTGGTCAATAGCCCAGCCAACACCGACCGCCTGCACTAGAATGAGCCATTCTTGAACATCTAGACAAGCCAAACTTTCAGATCGCTGCTGTCCAGGATGACCTCTGACCACAGCTGTATGAGTCAGCCAAATGGAACTGCCCAGATACCTAGAGGAGAAGGCAATGGCACGCCACTCCAGTACTCTTGCCTGGCAAATCCCATGGATGGAGGAGCCTAGTGGGCTGCCGTCTATGGGGTTGCACAGAGTCGGACACGACTGAAGCGACTTAGCAGCAGATACCTAGTACACAAATACCTTCTACACAAACATCTAGTACACAAAAGCATGAGTGAAATAAAATGGATTTTTAAACTGCCAGGTTCTGAAGCAATTTATCATGCAGCAAATATATTCTTGACAACTTTAAAATCTAATAAAGTGTTAAATGCTTAAAGAAATGAAATTTGGGGCAATATTAATGAGATAATATATTCTTTACAATTTGAATTTACACAAAGTTGTTATTTGTACCATCTAGCTTTAAAATAATTTTTCATTATTTATTTTAAAGAACTCATTTGTGCAGTTTAGAAAGAAAATATAATCTGGACATAATATGTGCAAAGTTGCTCTGGTCTGAAAGCATAGCTACTAAGTTCATTTAGCACTAAATTAGTGAGTAATTGTGGTGAATGCTTCGAATGAGACAGAGATTCTTTTAGGATTGTAAGAAAAGTGCTAAAATGTGTTTCAGTGATACTGAGATTATGTTTTTCTTATTTCCTTTTTATTTCTGTCATTTAAAGCAATGCAAAGTGACTTGCATTATCTACAACGTGAAAACGATGGAATAGAAAGGACGTGAGAAGAACTTAAGAAATGTGGAGAAATTTTTTTGTCTAGTCGTTATTAAAATCTGTAAATCAGTGGTAAAGTTCATATACACACATGCATATAGCTTTACATGCCAATCTTTCAAGAAAATCTATATATATGCTGAATGTTTCTATACTCAGTATGCTTTCTGTATTCAAAACTTACTCTCTTCAATGGCCTATCTGTTTTCACACTACTCCACTCCAGGATTTTATTAAGTAAGTATTGTTTTTCATACATATAAAATACATTTTTCTTCTATTTCACTGGAGTATCTATATTTTAGCATTAAGCTTTGTTATTTTTTCATACTATATAGTAATAAACTGGAGTTGCATTCAAATGATGTAGTTTATCATATTAAGTCTTTCACTTTCAAGTTGGTATTTTCTAGATAAAAAACTGAGAACTTAAACTAAAGAAAAATGATTTTTATGAGTAGTTTAATATATTTTCAATACTTTCAGAAAGAATGAACAACCGTTGCTCTGGCGAATTATAAAATGTTTTGTACAATGGACACAATTTGTTGTTGTTTTAGTCGCTAAGTCATGTCCGATTCCTTGAGACCCCATGGACTGCAGCCCGCCAAACTCCTCTGTCCATGGGATTCTCCAGGCAAGAATACTGGAGTGGATTAAAACATGTATAATATTATATGTGAAATGAATCACCAGACCAGGTTCCATGCATGACACAGGATGCTCGGGGCTGGTGCACTGGGATGACCCAGAGGGATGGTATGGGGAATGAGGTGGGAGGGGGTTTCAGGATGGGGAACACATGTATACCCATGGCGGATTCATGTTGATGTATGGCAAAACCAATACAATATTGTAAAGTAATTAGCCTCCAATTAAAATAAATAAATGTGTATTAAAAAAAAAATACTGGAGTGGGTTGCTATTGCCTCCTCCAGGGAGCATCTTATTGACACAGGGATTGAGCCCTTGTCTCCTGGCAGGCAGACTCTTTACTGCCGAACCACCAAGGAAGCCCAATGGACACGATATATTCATTCATATTTTTTTTTTCATGTCCTCTCAGAATAAATATTTTGTTTATCCAAAATGAGTACATAATGAAGGAAAACCAAATTGACAGAATTATATGCGTCTTGAAAATCCCTCCCGTTGTCCTCTGGTGACCTTTGTCCTTTGCCCTACTGCGTGACCTCCTTTTCTCCAATTCCACTGCATTTTCCCTTAGCCCTCACACTTCCAAGACTAGAGGTGGTTACAACTCACTTGTTTTCAGTACTGAATACATGGTCTATCAGTGTGACCTTTTATACCAATATTTCTGCTCACAGTATGTATTTCCCTTTTTCATTCTGGAGAATTGGACACTGCATTTATGTGTTCCAGAGATAAAATAATACCATCAAAATACTGTGTGTTAAAATAAAGCAGAGATTTTACTTCCTGAAAATAATTATATTTTAAACAGAGCAGAAAGTTTCAATATTTACGTAGAGAGAAAGTTATTACACTTATGAATTTCTCTGGTATTTTTTTATTTAGAGAAATAATTTTAACACCAGACTCAGGTGGAATTTCACTTGTTTTTTTATCACTTAATTTCATCAAATATATTTATTTAAGGAGAGAAGGAAACTACTAAGCTGAAGACTAATTTTCTTGTCCGAGCAAGGAATGCAAGACATAAAATCTCTGTTAAGTGTTAAAAAAGCAAAATGATGCCAACAATATCATTGGCTTATTTCTGTCACTTCAAGTATTCATTTCAGATCATAATTTTCATTTTTCTCAATGTCAAAATATCATTATCCAATTTTATATTTAATTTTAATGTTAACATTGCTGAGTGCGTACTATGAACCTCTCTAAGTACCTTGTTTATATTAATTTATTTAATTTGCACAAGAATTTTTGAGGGAAATAGTAATGCAACCATTACTTAATGATTGAATAAACGAAACCCAAAAAAGCATAAGTGGTGGATACAGCAAGGGTTTGAGCCAACAGGAGGGCTCCACTCCTGGCTTATGTGTTTTGTCATCAACCGCATGGATTCTCTGTTACCAATATTGCTTCCCATGGCCCAAAATGAAATAAACAAACAGATACTTTAAAAAGTTCCAACTCTTCTTGAGACCTACATGGCTCACATTTTTCTCCATGTGATTTTCAGAAACAGTCTAATATTAGTTTTATTCACATGGTTCTTTGCTATTTTCCTTAAAAAAATACAAAACAATATAAAAAGAGGTTCAGATACTAAGGGTACACTTTAAAAGTGGTGAAACGGACTTCCCTGGTGGCACAGTGGGTAGGAATCCACCTGCCAATGGAAGGGACACAGCCCTGGTCCAGGAAGTTTCCACATGCTGTGGAGCAACCAAGCCCCTGGCCACAATTACTGAAGCCCATGCCTAGAGCCCGTGGCCCAAAGAAAAGCCACCACAACAAGATGCCTGCACACCGCTGTTAGAGAGTGGTCCCTGCTCCCTGCAGCTAGAGAAAGCCTGTGCAAATTAGCCAAGACCCAGCACAGCCAAAAATAAATAAATGAAAAACATTATCTTTAAAATGACAAAACTACAAATGTGAAGGAAGCAGATGTCAAAATTCATAACATGTAAACATTTAGAAAAGCATCGATTTAGGTGTTTTTTTAGTATATTAGTGCAACTAAGACTTTATATTTCCAACAACAGAGTAAAGATTTTGCTATGGTCTGAATGTCTGCATGCCCCAGATTCATATTTTGAAATCTTGATGCCCCACATGATGGTATTTAGGAAGTGGAACCTTTAGGAAATGCTTTGGGAAGATTCTGGCGGGATGAAGAAATTCTAGCAGGTGATGAGAACACACACTAACAATAATAATAACCAGAAGTCAGAAATGCAAAACCAGAAAAGTATGTTTTCTTTTTTCAGAAATCAAACACACTTAAAACAAAAATCTAGAAATAAAATATTAAAACAGTGCAGACTGGTGGGAATAAAAATACCTGTAACCTATCAAGGGTGAAATATGTATAGGAATAATATTTAAGTTTTAGAAGTAACCTATGAAGTAAGCACGATTGTGAAGAGAAGTGAAAGTGTCAGTAGCTCAGTCGTGTCCAACTCTTTGCGACCCCATGGTCTGTAGCCTGCCAAGCTCCTCTGTCCATGGGATTCTCCAGGCAAGAATACTGGAGTGGGCTGCCACTCCCTTCTCCAGGGGATCTTCCTGACTCAGGAATCGAACCCAGGTCTCTTGCATTGCAGAGGGATTCTTTTACCATTTGAGCCACCAGTGAAGACCAAGCATGATTGTTGCTGCTCTACACAAATACAAGTTAGGACTGACTTCAAGGACTAAGACCTGGAGCAGGAAGAAGCAACCTAATTCTATAAAGCAATGATGAGTGGATACATTGTGTATTCTGAGCCAAACACAAAGCCCTTTTCATGGATCATTTCACTGAATCCTTGAGACAGTTGCATGACTTCTGTACCTTGCTCTTTCCTGCTTGAGCAGTGAGGAAGCCTGGGAGAGGGAGTTTAACTCTCTCACGTCTCCACCCCAGTGCTCCTCACATCCTGGGCAAGCCAGTCCTTTCATGGGTACCTGTGAGCCTCTTTCTCTGTTGCAAAACTTGGTCGACTCTGATCCTGGCCTATGAATAGTTTCCAGACATCACAGAAACCTGAAACACTGCAAATAGTTTCCACTGTCAGAAAACAAGGAGACAAACAAAAGCAGAGGTTGCTTTGCAGGGAGGCATGCCTCAGGGCTTTCCCAACAGAAGTCTTGCTTTCCAAAGTCAAAGGGATCAGACTTTGAGAACGGAGGTGTGGGCATGCCTATGGGGTGCAAGGGGGCGGGATAAGTTTGGAGACTGGGATTGATGTATATGTATTACCATGAGTAAAAGAGATAGCTAGTGGGAACCTGCTGTATAGCACAGAGAGCTCAGCTCAGTGTTCTGGGCGCTCTGTGGTGGTGACATAGATGAATGAAATGGGATGGGAGGAGGGCTGAAAAGGTGGGAAATGTGTGTGTGTGTGCGCGCATACACACATGTATAGCTGGTTTACTTTGTTGTACAACATTGTAAAGCTTCTATAGTAGTGGTGGTTTAGTTGCTAAGTTGTGTCTGACTCTTGTGACCCCATGGACTGTAGCCTGCCAGACTCCTCTGTCCATGGGATTTTCCAGGCAAGAATAATGGAGTGGTTGCCATTTCCTTCTCCAGCAGATCTTCCTGACCCAGGGACTGAACCTGGGTCTCCTGAATTCCAGGCAGATTTTTACCATTGGAGTCACCCCAATTAAAAAAAAATGTCCAAGAGATGCTACATTGTGAGTATCTATATATTAATACATCAAAGGAGGAAAAGAAAGAGTATCAGCTCACACACGTTAATTTTCACTGACCTCTCCAAGCGTCTACAGAGGTAAATTGGAGACATGCAATATTGGGAAGATCCCCTGGAGGAGGAAATGGCAACCCACTCCAGTACTCTTGCCTGGAAAATCCCATGGACAGAGGAGCCTGGTGGGCTACAGTCCTTGAGGTCACAAAAAGTCATATGCGACTGAGCACACTCACACACACAATGACTGGAAAACCAAAATAATCAAGCAACTTCAACTGCTCTGGAGGAAAGATCTATAGTTAGATGACTTCACATAGACAGTTTCAGCTTAAGCTTATTTAGGCAAAGGAAAATGTCACTTTAATCAGAGGAAAATGAAATTCAGACACAGTCACTTGTAATCTGTGATATTCATTACTATAGAGCTTTTTAATTTCCCTTAGAAAATATATGTGTGTTTGCTTATATTGCAAATATATTTAGTTGCTAGTTTTATTTTCCTTTCATGACTCACCTCATTTCTGTTTTGATCTCTGAGAAACTTTTTCACACTTTTCCAGCTCCCAGCTACTTAAGAGTTCTAATAATCCATTTCACAAATGCACAGTAAGAATTAAAATATAGTACAATAAAAATTAGATCAAATATATGAAGAAAAGTTACCATTCACTATCTTAAAAATTCCTGACACATGAGGTGATGCTGGTAATGGTAAAGAATCCACCTGCCAATGCAAGAAACTCAGGAGATGTGGGTTTGATCCCTGGGTCAGGAAGATCCCCTGGAGAAGGAAATGACAACCCACTCCAGTATTCTTGTATGGTAAATCCCATAGACAGAGGAGCTTTGTGAGCTACAGTCCAGGGGCTCTCAAAGAGTCAGATACGATTGAGCACACACACACTCAAGAAATATAAACTATAAATATCACTTAATATAATTTTAGTAAACAAATATGAGGACTATAAACATATTGATAAGAACTTGCTAAAAATGCATATTGTATACTTCACAATACTATAGTCTAATGCTGTTAAGTATTTTGAAAAAATTGAGATCATAGAGAGATGGAAAAAAAGATTAGAATAATAGAGCTTTGAAAATCATAATAGAACAGCCGATGGCTAATTCAAGAATGTTCTTAGGGAGATGACTCTGGGAAAGATCTCCACACTCTGATCCTCTTTCAGTGAAAACTCAAGAGTCCATTTGCTTTTTCTGCCCCTCATTAACTATCATAAATGTTTTCCCACTCAGGAAGAACTGAACCAACAGTCAGAGGGACCAGTTATGCTGCTGAAACACCTTAAAAGGATAACATTTTTACTCTTCTGCTCTTATAAAAATTGCCATTAGTCAACTCCAAATCCATCTCTCTCCCACAGAAATGGGATAGTAGCTGGTCACCTGAACACATACCTGGAACTTAAGTATTCTGATCTTCTTTGCAGGCAGGTGGACACAGAGGGACTGTGAGTAGAAGTCCCCACTTGTAGGTTTGAGCTCTGGGACAGCAGCCATATGCTCCCGCAAACCCTTCAAAACCTGTGCACTGAATTGGAGGCTTACCTGTCACTTAGCTTCTGCCATGCAGACACATCGGTCCCCAGGACACGGCAAAGCCACGGATGAAAGTAATTCCGATTCTCTGAAAGGCAGTGTGCAAAAGAGCCATCCCGCAGCCTGTACTACTCCTCTTGGGCTGTTAGAAGTGACGGAATGAACTTCACACTGTTCTAAGTCATCCGTCACAGCAGCCCAAAGTTTGCCTCGTGTAATCCTCTCACACAAACACTCTTGCCATTGTCTTCTGTGTTGCCTAGTCCCAGCTCCAAGTGTCATAAGATGCAAAGTAAGAAAAACACGAGGATGCAAAATAGATTTTTTACTCAAACCTCTCTGTTATCTTTTTAAAAGTTCAGCATTAAATTCAGTTCAGTTCAGTTCAGTTGCACAGTCATGTCTGACTCTTGGCCACCCCATAGACTGCAGCACACCAGGCCTCCCTGTCCATCACCAACTCACAGAGCTTACTCAAACTCATGACCATTGCATTGGTGATGCCATCCAACCATCTCATCCTCTGTCATCCCCTTCTCCTCCCGCCTTCAATCTTTCCCAACATCAGGGTCTTTTCCAGTGAGTCGGTTCTTTGCATCAGATGGCCAAAATATTGGAGCTTCAGCTTCAGCATCAGTCCTTCCAATGAATATTCAGGACTGATTTCCTTTAGGATGGACTGATTGGACCTCCCTGCTATCCAAGGGACTCTCAAGAGTCTTCTCCAGCACCACAGTTCAAAAGCATCAATTCTTCGGTGCTCAGCTTTCTTTATAGTCGAGTTCTCACATCCATACATGACTACTGGAAAAACCATAGCTCTGACTAGATGGACCTTTGTTGGCAAGGTAATGTCTCTTCTTTTTAATATGCTCTCTAGGTTGGTCATAGCTTTTCTTCCAAGGAGTAAGCGTCTTTTAATTTAATGGCTGCAGTCACCATCTGCAGTGATTTTGGAGCCCCCAAAATAAAGCCTCTCACTGTTTTCATTGTTTCCCATGTTTGCCATGAAGTGATGGCACCAGATGCCATGATCTTAGTTTTCTGAATGTTGAGCTTTAAGCCAACTTTTTCATTCTGCTCTTTCACTTTTGTCAAGACACTCTAGTTCTTCGCTTTCTGCCATAAGAGTGGTGTCAGCTGCATATCTGAGGTTATTGATATTTCTCCCGGCAATCTTCATTCCAGCTTGTGCTTCATCCAGCCCAGCATTTCTCATGATGTACTCTGCATATAAGTTAAATAAGCAGGATGAAAATATACAGCCTTGATGTACTCCTTTCCTGATTTGGAACCAGTCTGTTGTTCCATGTCCAGTTCTAACTGTTGCTTCTTGACCTGCATACAGATTTCTCAGGAGGCAGGTAAGCATTAAATTGCTTAGGCTTCATTCCTGGCTTCAACACACTGATGAAATCAGTTGAGCCACAAATTCTCTCCAGTTGCCTCATCTCCACAATAGTTATTGTAATAATAATAGTCTAGTTACTACAAGATTTAGGTGTTATTATTTATGTTAGACCACTTTGGCTCACAGTTAAGCTGTCAACAAGGGCTTCCTTGGAGTCTCAGTGGTAAAGAATCATCTGCAATGCAGGAGCCACAAGAGATGCGGGTTTGGATCCTGGGTCAGGAAGATGCCCTGGAGGAGGGCATGGCAACTCAGTCCAGTATTCTTGCCTGAAAAATCCCATGGACAGAGGAGCTTGGCAGGCTACAGTCCACAGTGTCTCCAAAGAGTTGGACACAACTGAAGCGACTTAGCAGGCATGCAGGAAAGTTGTTGATAAATGTTATTGTTATGTGGTTAAAATGCCACCACCAAACCCCTTGGGATATTTTTTGGCCTCGATCAGTCAGAGCAGCAGCCAGGACAAAGAGGCCCCTCCTGCGCTCAGAAGCTGTCAGAAGTCAACAAACCTTTTCTGCAAAGGAACAGGGAGTGCAGGCATACCTCGTTTTATTGTATTCACTTTACTACACTTCTCAGACTTCCCTTGTTTTCAATTTGCAGCTTTGTGGCAACCCTATTATCAAGCAAGTCTATTGGCTCTTATTTCTCCAACTGTATTTGCTCGCGTCACACTTCTGTGTCACATTTTGGTAATTCTCACAATATGTCTAATTTTTTTTTTGTTGCTATATTTGTTCTGGTGATCTGTGATTAGTGATCTTTTGATGTTACTACTGTGACTCTGAAGGCTCCGATGATGTTAACATTTTTTAGCAAAAAAATGTATTTTTCAGACAAAAGATATGAACATTGTTTTTTTAGACATAATGCTATTGCACACTTTATGGACTACAATACCGTATAACATAACTTTTACATGCTCTTGGAAACTAAAAAATTTGTGCAACTCGCTTTATTGCAGTGGTCTAGAACCAAACCCAGAAAATCTTGTCTCTAAATCCTTTAGGCTCTGCAGGCTGTGAGAGTTGTCTCAACCACTGAATTCTGCTACATTAGCATATAAGGATCCACAAACAATGAGTAAGCAAATAAGCATGGCTGTATACCAATAAAACTTTATTTCTAAAATCAGACAGTAGGATAGAATTAGCCAGTGGCTGTTTTCCAAACCCTGAGTGAGACTAGAAAATCACAGACAGGTGATAAATGCTGGTATTTTTTCCATAATTCTTTAATAAAATGTTTATACAAAGTCACAGTAAAGGGTGAACAGTTAATCTAAAGATTCTTAGTGTTTGTTTTTGCTGTATTTACTGACAACATGTAGATGGTCTTTATTTATCAAATCACTCACTCAAACATTTATTCTTGTACCTACTGAGTCTGCTACATCTTTGTTTTTGTATAATGTAAAATTGACAACCATTATATATGTTCTAAATTTGTACTTAGATTAATCAAGGAAATAACTGAAGAACACTAGGTTAAGAATGTAATACCTTTGTCTCTGAATATTTATTGGAACATTTGTTGTTCAGTTGTGTCTGATTCTTTGTGGTCCCATGGACTGCAGCATGCCAGGCTTCCCTGTCCTTCACTAGCTCCCAGAGTTTGCTCAATTTCATGGCCACTGGGTCAGTCACACTATGTAAACATCTCATCCTTTGCCACCCCCTTCTCTTGCCCTCAATCTTTCCCACCATCAGGGACTTTTCCAGTGAGTCAGCTGTTCGAATCAGGTGGCCAAAGTATTGGAACTTCAGCTTTAGCATCAGTCCTTCCAATGAATATTCAAGGACGATTTCCTTTAGGATGAACTGGTTGGATCTCTTTGCAGCCCAAGGGACTCTCAAGAGTCTTTTCCAACACCACAACTTGAAAACATCAATTCTTTGGCGCTCAGCTTTCTTTATGGTCCAACTCTCTTTGGAGAAGTAGGGAAAGACATAAGCAGCATCATGATTAGAATAACTAAATTATGAGCATCATAATTAGATGATCATTATTAGTCATCATAATTAGATGACTAGCATAATTAGAATAACTAAATGACTGGATTCAAAACTAAGATAAAATATCTAATAAATTGACGTTGTGGGATAATTCACTTTCAAATAGAAGGAAATACTTAAATAATAGGTTCTTGTGAGTCAGAGCTCAAGCTTATTTACTTTGCCTTCAGCACTTTTGATAATTTACTAAGATTCATTACTTCTTGCCCTCTTGTCTCTACAGCCTTTTTCTCTGTCTGATTGCTTTCGCTCTCTTAACAGTGAAAGTATCCAAACACACCCGTCTTGCTCTCACTCCTGCCTTTAGAGTCACCTCCATCCTTCTGTCCTCTCTGTCTGCAAGTACAGGCAGCGTCTTGCCTCTTCTCACTTGCTGTACTTCACCTTTAAAATGTAGACACACTATTCATAGGGCAAGTTTAGACTGGCAAAATGAAGTGTAGAAACGGCCAAGACTTTTATTCAGTTGATTGCTGAAATATGTGAATAATCACATAAGAGGTTCATCTTTAATTTGAAGGGTTATTGTAAAATGATATACATTTTTACCCCAGGCCTATATCCTTCTTTTTTTCATGTCTTTCAACTGCTATCAATTAATTAACTTAAATGTATAAAGGAAATACAGTATGTTGTGTGTGTGTGTGTGTGTGTATATATATATATATATATATATTCCTCTATTGGTGCTTTGTATATTTATGGCTTCTAACACCTATACTAGCCTCTCCATGCTGTACAGTGACTAATTTTTACATCAGACTCTAATCTGGGCAGTGACTCTTGAGGGAGGAATCAAGGAACTGATTTTAATCCATTGGTGGCTACAAACCCTGAATGCATTGCTTCCCTTAGTAGCAACCAACACATCAAAGCAAAGGAGATGGCCACTGAAGCCCTCTTTAACATCAGTCTTTCATGGTTTTCTTTATCCTGTTCAAGTCAACACAAAGTTGTGAATAAGATAAAATAGTTGCTGTTGTTGTTTAGTTGCTATCTTGTACCCAATTCTTGCGACCCCATGGACTACAGCCTGCCAGGCTCCTCTGTCCATGGGATTTCCCAGGCAAGAATACTGGCATGGGTTGCCATTTCCTCCTTCAGGGGAACCTTCCTGACCCAGGGATTGAACCTGGGTATCCTGCACTGGCAAGCAGATTCTTTACCACTGAGCCACCTGGAAAGCCCAAGATAAATAAAAGAGAAGTTTCTGATTTTCAAACCTCTCTAGTTAAAAATCTCAAAATGAGCTAGTGACTTAGAGATCTCTTCCTTACCGCTTTTACTAATGAGAAACTAAAGCACATGGAAACTGTTCTGCCCATAGTCATCCAGGGCAGTGACTAGAATCGGGCTTCCTATTCTCATGCAGAGCGGAGCAGAGAGGATTCTGAAAGCACCCTGTACAGTCAACGTGTCTGCTTCGGCAGTAGATACATGGAAGGAAGTCAGTCTTTCAGACTTGGTTGGATGGTGTTACAAAATACCTATCCCACTTTTCAAGAGTTCATTATGGTGAAAATAAGAAAGGACTGCCCAAATAATGCAAATCAGTCTTCTTCTTCACAAACGCTAAGTCCAGCAATTGGAAAGCCACGTTCCTCTCACTCTTGGAGTTGGCTTTATTTGCAAAATATGAACCCAGAGAGACTGAGGACAGGCATTGCCATAACAATTTTAAGAATTTACTTGCCAGTTTCCTGCCATATTTTAAATAAATGAGCTCAGAGCTTATCAGCAGAGTCCTCAGGAATATCTAGGAATAAAATCTGTTACTCTGTAAAAATCCATGGTAAATAATGAATCACATTTACCCAGATATGGGTAATTATACTATTCAGTGTGGAAGACTACTTTGGAAACCTGTACATATAACAGTAGAAAAACAAAGATCTAAAGCTACCATATAGGTCAAAAAATAACACTGTGAAAACTGATTCCTTGGGGACTTGTTGGAGTTAAAATTGCCATTCATTTCTTCCCATGCAGGACTATTTCAATGTTCTTGCTTACCTCCTTTTTAAATTATATTTAAATGACTGAAATTAAACATACAAACTGTTTGGTAAACAGTTAAATTGACTTAATTTTTTAGTAAAGTGAAATAGCTAATTATAATTGTAATGCTGTTGTGTGTTGTTTTTAAAAGTGTTTTACAGAAATCACCTTTGTCAAAATGCAGGGGGGGAAAAAAAGTCATTGATTTAGAAACCATTGAAATGGAAACCATTCAAATGGTCCATTGAAATGGAGGAATAATTTTCTAAGAAGCTCTCATTCTGTAGCCTAAACTCATAAAATAGTCTCCATCTTGTCCTAAAAATGGCATAGAAATCCTTTTTTTATATTTCAGAGTGACTTCGTTTTTGTTTCTTTCTTTGCATGTCTGTTTTGCCATGGAATGATACAGGGTGGCTCACTTGTTTATACTTTGTTACAAAACTCAGAGAGATATTTTGGTATAAAATGTAGGTGCTAGATAAATGAAAGCATCTAATTCTGTTTACCTACCATGATCCTGAAGCTAGAGCCGTATAATCTTATTCTTTCCTGAGATTACTTTTCCACACACTTGCTGGGTTATGGCTCCGAGGCTCAGGAAGTGAATTCAAAAGTGTTACTGACTATGAGACAGATGATAATCATGTTCATTGAGTAAACAAACAAAGCCAGTTGTGGGAGAAGGGGATTCATTTGAAATTGCTTAAATCACAATTGAAATTGACTATATTTGATCTTCCATAAAGCCTCTGTGACTCTAAAGACTTTAGTCGTTTTGTTTTCTAGAACCTCCTGTGGATTTAGGAAAGAAGATAAACAACACAATTGCTCAAAGCAGTGCTTAGCTACCCCAGGAAGGGGTAGGTAAAATGGTTCTGATTAGGATCACAATCCTTTTGCTGAACAGGACTCTCACCTTTCTGCTCTTCCCTCCTCTAAAGGTATGCACTTTTAAGGACTGTGAATGAAATGGATCAGAACGTAAAATGTCTAATTCAAAATACATGTTCTGATTTTTCTGTAGAATCTCCACAAGTATGCAGATTCACTCAGTCTAATCTGAATGGTGTGATTGGATCCAAATATAACTTTAGTAAGAATGTTTTCTCTCTCTCATTTTTCTAGAACACGTGGGATTTTTCTTAAGGACTTTTTAAACATTTTACATTTTATTATCATATTTCATATAATCACTCTTTTCTTAATGGGTACATTGAGGGAGAAAGGCTTTTTTTTTTTAATTTCCCCCACTAAGTTCAACAACTCTTCTTATAAATCTTCTTATAAAGATTTCAAATCTATGTATGCAGTTAAGAGACTTTCATTTAAAGTGAATGTTTGAAAAATTGACTTCAAATTATCATCCTCATAGAATATGGGAAACTGAACTGGAAACTGCGAGATTGCCATTGAAAGGAAGCCTTTGATCAATACACATAAAGTTACTGAAAATGCAGCATCATTTTTAATATGCATGGAAATTATGCTTTCTATGAAGCAAATTAGCTTGCAGTAGCTTTCAAAAATTATGAGATGTGCTCGGAGACATATTTAAAAACCTAAGAGTACAGTGAAATATGTTTAATGAAGCTGGTCATGGAGGTTTAACTGAAAGCCATACCAGCTTTATTATTGCTGGCGTCAGTATCTGCCTCATGTTTTCATATTAATGTCTAATGAGGCTGGCGTTCAAAGAAAGAAGAATGTTAATGATTCTTAGAAGCATCTCTGATGAGATGCTTACTAGTCCACTGAATCTATTTATTTCATATAGATGCATTATATTTTCTTTTTGGAAGCTATTCAGTTTACATATTTGTTTATCAGAAGTTGTTTCTATCTAAAGGACACACTGATTCTTAGATAAGGTGGTGGAAAAGATCACCAGAAACATTGCATCAGATGAATCTCTACAGAGCATTTTTTATTTCCTATCATACAGACTATAGTCTAATGCGAATTGCTTGATCTGCAAACATCCCTACACTCAGTAATTGGTCAGTCTAAGCAAAATGTTTTTTTCAAATTTGATCATGAAAACAACCAGAAAAAACCCAACCTCAAACATAAACCAAAAGAGGGGTGTTGTAAAAATAAACACAAATAAAGACTGGATACACTGAGTAATAGTCATTTCTTTTCATTGAACTTATGTTATTTTAATGCTCATTTTATGATGATCTATGTTTTGTTTTTTCCAAAAGGTATTTAATTTTTGCTTTACTTAGAGGGGAAAGATTACTTATAAAAAAAATCCTAAATGGAGGAGGCAGTTAAAATGTCATTTTCAAAATTTTGTTTTCTGAATGAAGTCAATTTGCAGCTCAAAAAATAAAAGAAAAAAAGAAAGAAAAGGGCACATAGAGTTCAAGTTTATGCAAACAACTGCCCTGCTGTGCTTTGTCCTGCTCTCTTGGCTGCTCCTGACTGTCTCTGGTGATTAAGAGCAGGCCATTTGAGGAGACAGTGATAGATTCCATATCAAGTTCATCTCTTGCTACTTTATGATCCTTTCCCATTATCTAAGCTTTCTCCTTTTAACAAGGCTACAAAGTGAGATAATAAGAGTGACCTTATTGGGATGTTGTAAAAATTAAAAGAGAGAACATGAATAAAATGCTTACCCTCAAGCTTTGTATGTATTAATATATGCTCATTATCAATAATGGTTTTAGTAGTAGTTGTAAATAAACAACTCATTAAACAGGTAATACAAAGGATATTAATGTTCTATCAGTCCAGACTATATATCCTAGAAACATTTTCAAAAATGAATACTAAAAAACATTTTTTTATTGACCCCCCAAAATAACTATTAATTAAAAAACAAAAAAACCCACACCTTTCATGCACCAAATCTTTTTAATTAAAGACTTTCCTGTCAGTCCTTTATAACTAAATGATGGAAAGGTTAGCATAATCCGGAGAAAGTCAGGGAAAGAAATGAATATTGAAGGTCTGGTGAGCCCCATCCTCAATAGAAACACAGTGAATCCAGACTTCCAGTGACCCTCTTGTTGGGCACAACATCAATCAATGTCAAGAAATTAACAACTCAGGCTTTCCAGTTTCACTCTGCAGTCGTTTGCATCTCATGCTTTCTCAACTGTTATTAATCACATCAAAATAAAGGAAACAGATTAGGCCTTCCAGGACATTGGGAAGGGAAAAGTGAAGGAGGTACTTGTCCTATTTCAGCTGTGGAATACAGTGGTGGACAGGTATGCGTTGGAGTGCATTGGAGCAATATGAAGGAGAAAAAAGATAAAGCACTTTGTGTCTCTGTTCTGAAGAAAAGGAATTAGAGCAAGGAGAACCAGGACTGCCCTGGGATAGAGCAGCTGCCTCAGCACCGATTTTGAAAAGACATAATGCAGATTCTGGCTTCTCCTTTCGGCAACAGAGGATGGCTGGAGGCATCACCGACTCAATGGACACGAATTTGGGCAAACTCCAGGAGATAGCAAAGGACAAGGAGGCCTGGTGTGCTGCAAGCATGGGGTCACAACGAGTTGGATGTGACATACGACTAAACAACAACAGAACATGCAAATTCTCAAACAGCCATCACTTCTGGACACCCGGCACATAGAGAACAGGATATCTCCCTGGGGAACCATGGCTGTAGGTGGACCAAGAAATCTTTCCCGGAGAGTTAGATTGTAAGAAATTGAATGCAACACCTATGCAGGTGTTTATATGTGCAGTGTGAGTGTGTGTGTCTGTGTGTGTATGTGTGCTCAGTTGCTCAGTTGTGTCTGACTCTTTGTGACCCAAGGACTATAGCCTGCCAGGCTCCCCTGTCCATGTAATTTTCCAGGCAAGAATACTGGAAGGAGTGGGTTGCCATTTCCTCCTCTGGGGGATCTTCCTGACCCAGGAAAGGGATTGTGTCCCATCTCCTGAGTCTCATGCATTGGCAAGTGGATTCTTTATCGCAGAGCCCCCCTGGGAAGCCCCACATGTGCATTATTCTGGAGTTAAATCCACATCTTAGAATAGAATCTCAAAAGAGATTATCACACATACACACAGCCACCTGAAAGTCTTTAATGCCCATGAGATTATCATTGAGCAGCATGGACTATGCATAGAGTCATGAACGAACAGAACTGGAAGGAACATCAGTAGTCAACAAACTGTTCACCCTTCTAATTTTATAGATGTGATACTGCGAATCTGAGAAGCTGGGTGACTGGCCCATGATCACAATTGGAAAGCTTATAAGTGCTAGATTCAGATATAGGAGCCATGTTTTCCTCTCCCCCATTCAGTGATCTTTACATTATATATTTGCATCAGTATTGATTGTCTGACCATAGCATGTGTATAAAATATATTAAGCACCATTCTGCATACTAAATACATTACACAATTTAATTCTTTAGTGCTGAGCAATAAGCTAATAATTGGAGAGTTTGTATAACCAGCCTATTGGAGGCAGATCAAAACTTAAAAAATCCCCTGACTCTACAACACCCAATTTGCTCTACACCCTAATGTTCTTTGTCTTGTCAATCACTCTCCTCCCAAGAATATAATAGCATTTTTCTGTTTTTATTTGTGTATGTTTTTGAAATCAATTCTCAAAGTGCTGAGCGTGAAATGGGTTCTCAGGAGATTCTTGGTCGAGTATGATGGAGGTGGTAGTAATGACAATATTAATGATTTGGTACACACCCAGACTCCAAAATGATGGAAGTGAAAGAAAATGTACCCTGCAAATATTGATCTCTCATTAAATATTGTGTCCTGCATAAAAAGAGCCAGCAAGATGCTGAAAGAATACACAGAACACTCAACCATTGATCACTCAGAATGAGATTTAGAAAAGGAACTCATGGAATTCTAAAAACAGTGAACCCTGGGAAGATCCAAGCTGACCCAGGGTTATTAACACTGGAATACATAGACAGAATCCAACTGTAAAGAGACTTGTCTGAATGCTCTTGGGAATTATTGGCACTATATGTAGGCTCATTCATTAAATTTTTTTAAAAAAGGAAAAATAATACTTTCTCAACTACTTGTAAAGAATCCTTTTGATGTTTACTCATTGAAACTGAGCACACAGCCCTATGAATAAACACTGCTGCTGCTGCTGCTAAGTCGCTTCAGTCGTGTCCGACTCTGTGCGACCCCATAGACGGAAGCCCACCAGGCTCCCCTGTCCCTGGGATTCTCCAGGCAAGAACACTGGAGTGGGTTGCCATTTCCTTCTCCTGAATAAGCACAGGCTGACAGATAATCACAATGGTGTGATCACTGACCTAAAGCCAGACATCCTGGAATGTGAAGTCAAGTGGGCCTTGGAAAGCATCACTACGAAAAAAGCTAGTGGAGGTGATGGAAATCCAGTTGAACTATTCCAAATCCTGAAAGATGATGCTGTGAAAGTGCTGCACTCAATATGCCAGCAAATTTGGAAAACTCAGCAGTGGCCACAGGACTGGAAAAGGTCAGTTTTCATTCCAATCCCAAAGAAAGGCAATGCCAAAGAATGCTCAAACTACTGCACAATTGCACTCATCTCACACGCTAGTAAAGGAATGCTCAAAATTCTCCAAGCCAGGCTTCAGCAATATGTGAACCGTGAACTTCCAGATGTTCAAGCTGGTTTTAGAAAAGTCAGAGGAACCAGAGATCAAATTGCCAACATCCATTGGATCATGGAAAAAGCAAGAGAGTTCCAGAAAAACATCTATTTCTGCTTTCTTGACTATGCCAAAGCCTTTGACTGTGTGGATCACAATAAACTGTGGAAAATTCTGAAAGAGATGGGAATACCAGACCACCTGATCCGCCTTTTGAGAAATTTGTATGCAGGTCAGGAAGCAACAGTTCGAGCTGGACATGTAACAACAGACTGGTTCCAAATAGGAAAAGGAGTTCGTCAAGGCTGTATATTGTCACCCAGTTTATTTAACTTATATGCAAAGTACATCATGAGAAATGTTGGACTGGAAGAAACACAAACTGGAATCAAGATTGCCGGGAGAAATATCAATAACCTCAGATATAGAGATGACACCACCCTTATGGCAGAAAGTGAAGAGGAACTAAAAAGCCTCTTGATGAAAGTGAAAGTGGAGAGTGAAAAAGTTGGCTTAAAGCTCAACATTCAGAAAACGAAGATCATGGCATCCGGTCCCACCACTTCATGGGAAATAGATGGGGAAACAGTGTCAGACTTTTTTTTTCTGGGCTCCAAAATCACTGCAGATGGTGACTGCAGCCATGAAATTAAAAGACGCTTACTCCTTGGAAGGAAAGTTATGACCAACCTAGATAGCATATTCAAAAGCAGAGACATTACTTTGCCAACAAAGGTCCATCTAGTCAAGGCTATGGTTTTTCCTGTGGTCATATATGCATGTGAGAGTTGGACTGTGAAGCAGGCTGAGTGCCAAAGAATTGATGCTTTTAAAGTGTGGTGTTGGAGAAGACTCTTGAGAGTCCCTTGGACTGCAAGGAGATCCAACCAGTCCATTCTGAAGGAGATCAGCCCTGGGATTTCTTTGGAAGGAATGATGCTCAAGCTGAAACTCCAGTACTTTGGCCACCTCCAAAGAGGTGGAAGAGTTGACTCATTGGAAAAGACTCTGATGCTGGGAGGGATTGGGGGCAGGAGGAGAAGGGGACGACAGAGGATGAGATGGCTGGATGGCATCGCTGACTCGATGGACCTGAGTCTCAATGAACTCCGGGAGTTGGTGATGGACAGGGAGGCCTGGCGTGCTGTGATTCATGGGGTCGCAAAGAGTCGGACACGACTGAGCGACTGATCTGATCTGATCTGATCTGACATTATGAATTGACAAAATGGAACACATTTGAACAACACTTGGTAGGCAAGACTTTCCTCAACTTTAGCCACTGAGGAATGAAATGAAATGGTCTTCTATAAGATTTTAAACTATTTTAATCTTCAAAGAATAATTAGCTTTTTAGCCTAAGTCTTTATATGTATGTGTGTTAGTCACTCAGTCATGTCCAACCTCTTTGTGACCCCATGGACTCTAGCCTACCAGGCTCCTCTGTCCATGGAATTCTCCAGGAAAGAATCCTGGAGTGGGTTGTAATTCCTTTCTCCAGGGGATCTTCCCAACCCAGGGATCAAACCTGGGTCTCCTGCTTGGCAGGCAGATCTTTACCATCTGAGCCACCATGGAAGCTCAATAAATTTTTAACATCAAGCTGCTCAATGAAAGGAACAGAAGATCCACTCTGTAACATAATACTGGGTACAGAGCAATAGATGGGAAAAGCAGAATATCGAAAGGAAGGTCACTAGTGTCTGAAAATACTAAAATGAAGAATAAGTCCTAAGAATTTCTGGAGATAAGTAACCTGAAAGGTCCCTTTTCAATAAAATATTTTTAATTAGCTGCCTTTGACAGAGCCTTGAATGGCAATATTTAGATTTTTGACCATTATCTTCTTCATGTTGTAGTTTGTGTTAGATCAAACACTTGGGCTCAAACAAGGCCATAATGGTTAAAATATCTTGTTTCCTATGTCCCCGGTCCTGAGCTTCCTTGGCAATATGTGTCTCTTCAAACTGAGTCAACTGGCTGCCAGTTTAATTTTGAGTAACTTTTTGGACATATTGAATGCAAGAAATTATATCCAGCTTTGCTCTTAAAATGGTACCAACTTTTCATCCTACGACTTCAAGAAAATAATTGATAAAATCAGCCAGAGTGCTTAAAGAATCATTTCTCTTCCATCTCCAATAGAACACAGCCCTTTCATGATGATAAATGTGTTGCTTTGGAGCTCAGGTTAGTATTCCCAGATTTCTCTTTCGCCCCTGGTGTTCTGTAATTTTAGTATCTGATTCTAATTTTTAAGGTCCTAGATCTTTTAAATTAGTTTACTGCCTTTAGGTGAGACTTAGCTTCTGCAGTTCAGTGATACATGATTGTTTGATCCACCCTTTTCGCAGTTACTTGGATACAGAGAGGACGTCTGATGAAGTTATACACTTGCTGCACTTACATGCATTCAAGAGCACTGGCTGGAACCACAGCAGAGCTCCTGCAGCACTGCATTCAAGACGCTGAGAAATGACAGCCCAATTCCCAGCCCTCGTGCTTCTTCTTAGCTCTCTAAGAGGCCATCTTCGAGAGCATAGAGTATGAATTCTCAGAGGCAGTGAACAGAAGTGTCATCTTTCACACATATTCCTCTCTGTCTTATAACAAGGACTACCATCTCATATTGGGACCAGGAAATCCTTACCTAAGAACAGTGACCCTAGCACTCAAAGTGAAGTGCAAGTTGCTCGGTCATGTCCAACTCTTTGTGACCCCATGGACTGTACCCCACCAGGCTCCTCTGTCCATGGGATTCTCCAGGTAAGAATACTGGAGTGGGTAGCCATTTCCTTCTTCAGGGGATCTTCCTGTCCCAGGGATTGAACCCAGGTCTCCCGAGTTGCAGGCAGATTCTTTACCATCTGAACCACCAGAGAAGCCCTCAAACTTTGACCTTTATTCAAGATTCAAGCAAATCTTGCTCGTCTAATGTTACATACATCCTTGCTCTATAGTTTACTGTATCTCTGGGGCATGGTTTTAAAAGTGTTTTACTCCCATATAAGTTCTGTTTACTTGTGCAGCTCCCATTAGCTTTATAACACAACACAGAACCTGAGCAGAAAATATATTTTATGAAGATTCCAGGGTGATTGGTGCTCATCATGGCAGTATCAAAGGCTCAGATCCATGCAATCAAGTATCTTTACGCTGTTCGTCATGACCTTCTCCCTTGAAATGATTGCCCGCCATCTGTTATTTCATTAAGTATTAAATCTTTGTTGCTGAGCAGCAAGCCAATTTGCGTTCACAGATTTACCCCCAAAAAAGCATTTAAAATTCCTTTATGAGGGATGTAATTGCTTAAACTCAGAGTTCTTTTAAATTCCAGATAAAAACTGAACATGTGCATGCAAAGTACACTGCAATCAAGATACTGAAGTCATTAGCTGTGCGGTCATACAACCCCTTAAAAGGCTATTCACGGCTCAAACCCTACATTATCACAGTGTGTAATTGCTGCAAACTTTGCCCATTAAAAATGAGGATGTATACAAGACAACTAAGCAAAAGCATTGTGAGTAATTTCAAGAGGCAACAAATTGTTACCATTTACATCTGTAACTAAAAAGTTTGGGGATTATACTTTTCTGTCTCCTGGATGTGTGTTTGGATGCGTGATTCCTCTGTGTTACTACTGATCTGATCACTCAGTTTGCACCCCCTAATTCATTTCTTAATCCAAGGCTTCCCTGGTGGCTCAGACGGTAAAGAATCTGCCTGCAATGCAAAGGATCTGGGTTTGATCCTTGGGTTGGGAAGATGGTTACCCATTCTAATATTCTTGCCTGGAGAATCCCATGGACAGAGGAGCCTGGTGGGCTACTGTCCATGGGGTTGCAAAGCATCAGACATGTCATTTCATAATCTAGATTTAAATAACTACTCAATTGGGAGCACATAGGGATGAGATAGGAGAAAGAAATGACAACCCACTCCAGTATTCTTGCCTAGAGAATTCCATGGACAGAGGAGCCTGGTGAGCTGCCATCTATGGGGTCACACAGAGTCAGACACAACTGAAGCGACTTAACAGCAGCAGCAGGAGTGAGATATTTATAAGGTTATGGCAGCACGCAAAGCCAATAATATATATTGCATTAAGGAAATTGATGCTGAATATTCATTGGAAGGACTGGTGCCGATGTTGAAGCTCCAATACTTTGGCCACCTCTTTTGAGAAGAGACGGCTCATTGGAAAAGACCCTGATGTTGGAAAAGATTGAGGGCAGGAGGGGTTGGGGACGGCAGAAGATGAGGTGGTTAGATAGCATCACTGACTCAATGAACACGAATTTAAGCAACCCCAGGAGATAGTAAAGGACAGAGGAGCCTGGTGTGCTATAGTCCACAGGATCACAAAGATTTGGACCACAACTTATCGACTGAACAATACTTAATATATTCATAGTTTTCAGTGATACATCAGAGTTTATTTTCATGGGAAACTGGTGAGAGAAAGCATTACCCTCGCCTCTGGCCAAGGGCAGGATTTCTTGCCCAAGACTATCTCACAACAGAAGATTTCCCCAGTAGTTAAGGAAGAATGCCTGAGCATTCACCTAAACTAAGAGCAACTCAGGCAGTGTTCATTGTGGTCCAATTCAAAACACTTGGTGTCTCAAATAAACACTGCAAATGATGACGGGCACTCAAGGCATACTTTTCTAGGCCTAGGCAGACAGGTCATTTTTACAGACAAAAATGTAGTAACTGCTAGCAGTTATTATTAGAGATAAGGACTGAGGATAGGGAGTGCCATGGCTAAATCGAAGACATATGTTAGACAAGAAACTCGGGATGCAGACCAAAGTTGAACCTGAAAATTTTCAAACTGGAGCACATGGGTTTGAAATACCCCTTTGCAGATTAAATTCAGCAGTGGGGTTTTTTTATTATTTAATGTAAGTTTTCAAGAGAATGAACTGAAAATTGGAAGGAACATAAAACCTCTATGTCAGCACTAGAATGTAGATTCTAACAGTGGTTCAACAGAGAGGTTTACCAGGCGTCAGATGAGCCCTCCCAAATCAAGGGCAGAATGAAAAATGAGGAAGTTCCCGGAGACGGTTCTCACTTTCCTGGAGCCTGCAGGGTTCATATACCAAGGGCAGGGCTGAGGGTGAGGGATGCCAGTTATCAGCCTGGCAGTGTTGTTGTCCCAGCAGAGGCTGGGGGAATGAGCAAGGGCATTGTTCTAAATATGATAGTTTTCACTAGTGATGGTTATTGAATAGTGCATCTTATTTTATGTTTGTTTCCAAATCAATAATACTCGGAAAACCAACTGTTTTCTCCAGTTTTAATTCCTAAATTCAAGTTCCTAGAACTGTGAAAGACTGTCTCCTTTGTTGTCACATGCGAGGTTTTTTTTTTTATTTAATATGTCTTAATCCAAGCCTAGGGTATCATCCAGGAATCTATATTTCTAAAAATTCCTACGTGATTCTGATGTACATTCAGGTTTGAAAGTTACTGTAAAGAATCATAATGTTACTCAGAGAAATACTTGATAAGGATGATTTCAGATAGAAAGATTAAAAGAGTGAAACTGTGTCAGTATCTGAATGATAAAGAATGAATTTCCAAAAAAAGAAACCTCTGATTTCAAAAGGTGACCTCCAACAAGGGAGCCATAAAAAAGGGAGAAAGAAAAAAGTCAAGAGAGCTTTAAAACCAGAGTGGCATTTGATTTATATTCACCTAAGGAGATGGAAAATGATTTCACTTTTTCAAGTAAGAGTAATCAGTCCACAGCTTTCTGGAACCCTGGTGTTGGGGATTTTAAGCCATGTAATTACAAAAGTAAGAATGGAAAGAAAGAATATTGAAACATAAAAAAAGATCAAGGAGACAACTTCCATGTGGGGTACATACTACAAGTTATGTAATTATAGTCATGCTTAATGAAATGCAAAAGGCAGAAGAAAACAAAGGAAACAATATTTTATGTGTAGACATGATTTCCAAGGTTCTCACATGTGCAGGAAAACTCTTGAGTCTAATAATAATGAAGTCAAATGCCAGTGGTAATGGGAACTCTGCATTCAGTAAAAATAAATGGTTGGTTAGCTAGGTAACTACATGAGACCTTCATGGAAACATGTGAATCACTTGAAAGGGTCATGCTCTTTGTGAGCAACACGAATCATATTCTGTAGGTAGATAGCAAGTGCATTTTTTTAGAGAAGAGGAGAAATTATAAGAGAAGAGTTTCATTTTAAGAACTGTTCTCAAAAGAGAAATAGTACTTTTAGCAGGTGGTGTTTCAATGCATTTAATGAGAGTCACTATAGGGATTCCTGAATCTCTCTGTTCTTCTAATAGAGCCATTTGTGCTCCTTTGAGTATTTGGGATAATCCGAGGTGATGGGTTCATGCTGAATCTCACAAAAAATGCCTGACACTCATTTTTACTAGTTTCACATTTGACTCCAGAAATTCCACAGGCGATTCTTAACATGTTTTCTACCACATTCCTTATCAAGCCACGACCTCGATTAGAAAATAACGCCACTGTTCTTGATGGACATGCCACTTAGACATGGCTAAACATCATAAGGGGGCTTCCTAGGTGGCTTTAGTGGTAAAGAACCTGCTTGCCAATGTAGGAGATATAAGAGATGCGGGTTTGATACCTGGGTGGGGAAAATCCCCTGGGGAAGGGCGTGGCAACCTACTCAAGTATTCTTGCCTGGAGAATCCCATGGGCAGAGGAGCCTGGTGGGCTACAGTCCATGGGGTCATCTATGGGGTCACAAAGAGTCGGGCAGGACTTGGCGACTAAACAAACCAAAGACAGATGCATGCAGGGGGAACACAGTTATATTATAGAAGGCATTGATGGTTCATTTAATAGAAGCTGAAGAATGAAAAAGCAGAAGGATCAGAAAAAAATAGAGTTGCATAATGTGGAGAGTCTATTTTTAAAAAAGTGTCAAATTCATAGAGTCATTTAGATGCCAAGGGCTGGGGAATGGGGAGGCGAGGAGGGGTCTTGGGGAATTAGTATTTAATGGGAACAGAGTCTCAGTTTAGGAAGGTGAAAAATTCAGAAGATGGATGATGGTGAGATTTGCATTACAATGTGAATATACTTAGTGCCACTGAACTGTACAGTTACATATGGACAAAACAGTATATGTCATATTTGCAACTCTTACCACAATAAAAAAGAACATTTAAAAATCCTTCCCCCAAAATATCAAAACCAATTTCCACATTAAAAAAGAAAATTGTTCCCTGTGTCTATTTTTCTGGATACCATGTCAACGAATAAGATAAATGAGTTTTTGGCACTTGTATGTTAAATAGAGTATGAAGAGTTACCCTAGTCTGCAGATTTAGTTTAGTACTTGTTTCTTGGTCTCTGGGTCATGAACATCATCTCCCCTCTCCACACAGGCACACACACACACACACACACACATGCACATCAGGAGGGTGTTGTTGTAAAGAATAATGGAAGCTTCATAAGCATTTCTGTGAAAGAAGCGTTGTGATTAATATGGTGAAGCCGGGGCAGCGAGGTCAGAGATGAAGGTCACACTGGCATGAGCTGGTGCTGTGAGGGGACACCCGGTCAGGGTGAGGCTGGAGGGGGGTTCACTGGGGCATGGGGGGCAGTGACCCTGAAATCCCCTCTCCACCAGTACTCCAAGGCACAGTACCAAAGGCGAGAAGGATGCTCATCACTGTCCTATGTCCTCTGCTGAAAAGAAGTTAGAACAGATTTGCTAACATTTCCCACAGCACTTTAGAGAGTACCGTTTTGAAGGACATTTCAAAAAAAGGAGAAAAAAAGTTACTCTTTGCCATATGCACTGTCCCTTTCTTTCCAGGACTCAACTCTGATTTCAAGGGGGAAGTAAAGACAATACGACAGGATATATACCATGTTCAAGTGATATAATAATCAGAGGCTTGCTGTACAGCACAGAGTTGGGAAATGATTGCTAAAAAGAGAGCTGATTTCTGTGCAGCAGTCTTCAGCACTAACAGCAGAGATGCTTCAGAAAACAACAGAAAAAATGTTATAAATTACTTCTTTTCCATCAGTTTCAAGAGAGTGACTAAACTCCTAATGTAAGAACTTATATGAATCTAAATATGACTTTGATGAAAAACCATTTTTTGGCATTTTCTGAAAGAACATGGAATCAAGCTATAGGTATAGTGATTTTTTTTAAACAATTTTTGTTTAATTGGCAATATTATTTATGTAAATTATCTGAGTTTATCATGTAATCATTTAAGTTATGCTTTGCCTATTACTGTTTTCACTCTAAAACTGATATATAATTTCTTCAACTCCAAAAGGAGCTGTGATAAATTAGAGGTTTACATCTGATGAGATGAATATTATGAATAAATGTAGATTGCAGAGCTATTCTCACTAAGCTATTCTCTCTAAGCTATTCTCTGTAAGGGCTTCCTGATGGTTCAGATGTTAAAGGATCTGCCTGCAGTGAAGGACACCCAGATTCAATCTCTGGGTTGGGAAGATCTCCTAGCAAAGGGAATGGCTACCCACTTCAGTATTCTTGCCTGGAGAATTCCATGTACAGAGGAGTCTGGCAGACCACAGTTCATGGAGTCTGCAAAGAGCTGGACACAATTGAGCAGCTAACACTTTCCCTTTATAAGTCTGACCAAAAAAAAAAAAAAAAAAAAAAAACCACCTCAAACTAAATATTCAGGAACCTTGTTATGTTCTTTAAAGATCTCCAATTCCTTTTATTAAATAAAAATGTCAGCACATTAAAATTTTACTTAAATTAGTGAGAAAATAACTACTTTGTCTGTGTTTTAGTTATAACAAAAGACTTTGAACCATAATTTAAAGGTCAACTTCAGACTTCTTTTTTAAACTCAAATCTGGTGTTTAATATTTAAACCATGGCTTCTAATTATTTTTCTTGAAGCAATACTTTTCTCCATTACTTCTGTAGAGTGGATTTTTCTGTCAAGTAGGGAGATGTCAAAAAGAGAAAAGTGCTTGCAATAACTTCATTCAAAGACAAAATACCTGAGGACAATTTAGATTTCACACAGCTATACTCAATGAAAAGAAATGCTATTGAATCTGTGAAACATCAAATTTCATGAAATCTCACAGAGACCTTGAAAAATTGACCTTTTAGAAACATTGAGAAAAGCAAGGAGAAACCATAAGGTTATCATGGCCTATATTCTCTAGGTAATCTTGTTCTGCAATATTTTCTTCAAGGTTGCACTCTTAGGGTATTAATTATGCTTACATGTTCATAATTTTATTGTGTAATAAAACATCTTCCATTCTCTTCTCCAGGGGATCTTCCCAACCCAGGGATGATGGAATCCATGTCTCTCTCATTCCAGGCAGATTCTTTACCGTCTGAGCCACCAGGGAAGCCTAATAAAGCATTTACTTTCCATAATCCATTTAGAGCACTATTTTCTCTAAGTATATTGATATAAATTATTTATATACAGTGCATACATATTTATGCTTTGTAAAATCATATTTTCTTAATTTTATTTAAAATATTACCATCATTTTATTTATACAAATTATAATCTCCTGCTAGTTAAGAAGTCTAAATATAATTACTATGAAAAAAGTCCTGGATTAAGTTACACGGAATCTTGGAAAATAAAATAATATGAAAAATGCTTTTACAGATTCCCGATGTTTATCAAGAATTTGCTTTGGAAGGTAAAATGTATTAATATCAGAATTTCATATTATCTCCCAAATCTGCATATAGATAATCTTCTGTATTTGTGAACCACTGATATCAATCATGCATGTCTTATGCATATTTATTAGGATATACATTGATATTGGTGTTCAAAAGTACTAACAACTGATGCCTTCTCCCATGAAAGAAATATTTTTATGCAAGTAGTATCAATCATATTTATAATCAGAAAATATGATTAATCTGAATTTCTATTTCTCAATCTTATGACGTTTTCTCTTACCTCCTACTCTTGCATATGCTTAATATACATGCAAAGATGCAAAACACATACCATACCCTCTACATTTGTCTGTGATTGCACGATGTGTGCATATGTGTATATGTATATATATGTGTGTGTGTGTGTGCTCAGTTGTCTCCTACTCTTTGTGATCCCATGGACTGTAGCCCACCAGGTTCCTCTGTCCATGGAGTCTTCCCGGCAAGAATACTGGTGTGGGTTTTCATTTCCTTGTCTGGGGGATCTTCCCCATCCAGGAATCAAAACCTCATCTCCTGCATATCCTGCATAACAGGCAAATTCTTTACCCACTGAGCCATGGGAAAAGCCTTGAATATGTGTATATACAAATAGAATTTCATGTGATCCTTAAAGTAGAGAGAAAAGTTGGATTATTCTTGGTAAACCATTACAGCAAGTTAAAAAAAAAGATCCGTTACATGCAATCTTCAAGATAAAAATAAACGACATGAATAAAACAATTCCATAAAATGGAAGAGAATACAATTAATAAATTTAAAAAGCAGAAATATACTACTGAAAAAACTTCTAAAAAGGTGACAAGAAAGACCTAGCATAATACTGTTTGTGATGAATATTGATGAAGACTAATTCTTTATTAAACAGTGAATAATGGGCTTCCCTGGTCACTCAGACAGTAAAGAATTCTGCCTTCAATACCAGAGATCTGGGCTCAGTCCCTGGGTTGGGAAGATCCCCTGGAGAAGGGAATGGCACCCCACTCCAGTATTCTTGCCCAGAGAATTCCATGGACAGAGGAGCCTGGCAGGCTACAGTCCATAGGGTCGAAAAGAGTAGGACATGACTGAGACACTAACACTGTCTTCACTTTCATTGTTAAGATGTAGGTTGAATAATAATAACACAGAACTGCCCATGAACTTGGCCTCCCTATTTGGCCTTTTCAGATACCACTTTGATTCGAGTTTTCCCACAGATGGTTCCTGTCTGGGGAGGATAGAGGTCTGGTGGTCCCTCGGTATTTGCTCAAGTGAACGCGTCATGGTTTTGTCTTCAGAGGATTGCTTAACCACACTGCTTATTTATTAAGTTTACCATCTGCTAGGCTGCCTGTTTCCTGGTTCTTTGGTGAGAAAGAGAGGCCTTTGGGGAGAATTTCGAGTCTGAACCTTCTGATATTTCACAATTGCTGCCTTCTTTTGCTCCTTGTTCAGATTATATAAGACTAAAAGAAAATCTGGCGAAATCACTACCCCGTTACTTTGGAGTCCTTGTGTCTATGGACACTTTGCTTTCTCCCCACCTTTCAAAGTTTTATCTTATATACAATGCCCAGGGTTTTTAGTTGTACTTAGAAAGAGAAAAAACAAAAATTATATCTACTTTATATCTACACTTTCTTCCCCAGGGCTTCCCTGGTGGTTTAGATGGTAAAGAATCTGCCAGCAATGTGGGAGACCCAGGTTGGTCTGCTGGTTTGGGAAATTAATTGGAGAAGGGAATGGCTACCCATTCCAGTACTCTTGCCTAGAGAATTTTATAGACAGAAGAGCCTTGTGGGCTACAGTCCATGCATGTCACAAAGAGAAGGATACGACTGAGCGACCAACACTTTCACTTTTCACTTTTTTTTTTCCCTGTAATTTTAAAAGACGTGTATAGGAAATGTGCCACCAATTTGGACCAAGAAGGAAGAGTTATCAAATTTGAAAAAGACCTCCAAGCCTCCAAATCTCTGGATACTGAAAACAAGCAGGAAAAAGTCATTTGCAAACATATTCCTGCTTATTTTCTCCATTGAAATTATTATTATTATTTCTTGGTTGCTATGCTAAGTCACTTCAGTCGTGTCTGACTCTGTGCGACCCCATAAACGGCAGCCCACTAGGCTCCTCTGTCCCTGGGATTCTCCAGGCAAGAATACTGGGGTGGGTTGCCATTTCCTTCTCCAATGCATGCAAGTGAAAAGTGAAAGGGAAGTCGCTCAGTCGTGCCTGACTCTTAGCAACCCCATGGACTGCAGCCCACCAGGCCCCTCCATCCATGGGATTTTCCAGGCAAGAGTACTGGAGTGGGGTGCCATTGCCTTCTCCATTTCTTGGTTAGGCTCTTATTTTTATTATATTCTGCTTCTACTTCCTAAACTTAGAAGCAGGGTTTAACCAAGAAATGTTTCCTAACCTCAGAGATACGGGTCTTGCCAACTTTTACCTTGTGGAATTTCAGCACTCCCATGGAACTGTAGACTGTTAAGTGCTTCCTATTTCTCCCATTTAGGAATGGAAGTATTTATTACAGTCATCTTTGTTGCTTTAGTACCATTGCATGGTGGGTGTGATGGGGTCAGGTAACTTGTTTAATAGTTTATATTCCTTAGATCAATAGCAGCCATATCTGAGGAGACTGTCAAATTTAATCCAAATTGTGAAATTCTGAACATTGAGCCATATGCTAGAATTTGATGAGAATTTGGGGATCATAGATAAAGGTGAGTATATTTTGTATGAGCCTAGTGGCTCAGATGGTTAAGCATCCGCATGTAATGTGGGAGACCTCAGTTCGATCCCTGGGTTGGGAAGATTCCCTGGAGGAGGGCACAGCCACCCACTCCAGTATTCTTGCCAGGAGAATCCCATGGGCAGAGGAGCCTGGTGGGCTACAGTCCATGGGTTGGCAAAGAGTCAGACATGACCGAGTGATAAGCATAGCACAGAATGTAATTATCTGCACACAGAAGCAGTGGTAGCTTGTAAAAGTGGGATCTATTATTTCTCTCTCTGCAACCTTATCCCTTCAATGTGACTGTAGAATCTTTCATCGATTGTTTTCCCTTGCCTTGAATTGGACTTGCTTACATGACTTCATTTGACCAAACAGGAAGTTAGAAAACGTGGAGCAAGAGAGACCGGAAGAGCCACTCCTGAACACCAGGACTCACCCTTTCTCACTGCACTTGGACCCTGTGATTGCCATGGGAAGGAGTGGAAGCTAGTCGACTGGAAATTGACAGGCCATGTGAAGAAAAACAGAGGTCACAGACCCAGCGGTCAGTAAGCCCAGTTCTTACCACTGACACACGCGTGGGCTCAACCAAGACCACGGGAGCCTGCCTCAGACCAGATGGACCACCTGGCTAAATGGATGATTTTTTTTTTTTTTTTTAACTGCAAGCTTTGGTGTCATTTTTGTTGTTGTTCTGTCACTCAGTCTTGTCCAACTGTTTGCGACACCATGGACTGCAGCACGCCAGGCTTCCTTGTCCTTCACCATCTCCCGGAGTTTACTCAGACTCATGTCCATTGAGTCGGTGATGCCATCCAGCCATCTCATCCTCTGTTGCCCCATTCTCCTCCTGCTTTCAATCTTTCCCAGCATCAGGGTCTTTTCCAATGAGTCAGCTCTTTGCATCAGGTGAACAAACTATTCAGTTTCATCATCAGTCCTCCAATGAATATTCAGGATAGATTTCCTTTAGAAATGACTGGTTTGATCTCCTTGCAGTCCGAGTGACCCTCAAGAGTCTTCTCCAGCATCACAGTTTGAAAGCATCAATTCTTCGGCACTTTCTTTCTACTAGGCATTAAAACAGACAGCATCGTCAACACTAAAGAAAATATTTGTGATGCCCGTGTCCACCAACTTATCCCAGGCTCCATGACATACAGAGAACTTCTTTTAAAAAAATTAAAAACATAGTCTTGCCATGTGGTCATAGATTTGAACAAGCATTTCACACATACACACAAAGGAAAAAAAAAAAAAAAAACTACACCCAAATGTCTAATAACTATATTTAAAAGTCCTCAGCTTCACTGGCCATCAGGGAAATGAAAATCAAAACCACAAAGGCGATATACAAGTATCAGATTTACTGAAAGGAAAGCATCAGAAAATACCAAGTATCTGAGTGAATGTTGTTGAGCAACCACACTCACAGATCACTGGTGGGAGTATAAATTGATATTTTTAAAAACTGCTTGTCAGCAGCAACTCAAGTTGATACACTTACCCTGTTACCAAGCAATGTCATTTCTGGATAGGAATCTGGAAGAAATATGTGCATATGCTTACAAGAAATATACGAAATTGTTCACAGCAGTATGATTTGCAATGTTCTCAAACGAGACACTAAACAAATGTCTATCAGCAGAAGAATGGATAAACTATCATGCAGTGACACAAAATATCATTGAACAGAAATGATGTAAATAATCTAAAATGCTATACAACATGAAGGAATGTCTCAAAATATGATTTTGAATAAGGTAGACCAAAAAAGGTATGCAGTGTATTCTATTGAAACAAAAATAGGAAAATCTAACTTCATGTTTCCCTGATAGCTCTGTGGTAAAGAATCTGCCTGCCAGCACAGGAATTGAGAGTTCAATCCCTGGGTCAGAAAGATCCCCTGGAGAAATAGCAACCCACCCCAGGATTCTTGTCTGGAGAATTCCATAGACAGAGGAGGTTGACGAGCAGATAGTCCATGGTTTTGTAAAAGAGTCAGACATGACTTAGCAACTACACACCAACAACAGCAAAAACAACTTAAGCTCTCAGAAATCTAAGAAGTGGTTTTCCTTGGGGAAAGGATGAATATAAGTAAGGCTTTGTGGTGCCAGCAATATTCTATGTCTTGACCTGGGGGCTTGTTACAGAGGAGAGATCAATTTGGGGAAAAACACAGATATACATTTATTGAAAGGATATATATCACCTTAATAAATGTCCCCTGTCGATCAACAATGTTCTTATTAAATGTTAATAGGATGGTAAAAATTAATACTTATAGTTGGTTTCCATCTGAATATTAATCAATATCCTCTTAAATGAAAGCAGATATCCAAAATATCTGAAAGATTTTTAAATCAAATTGATTCTCTTCCATCTTTCATTATACTCTCGAGCTATTTTTGCCTAGTATCTCAGTTCCACCTTATTTAAATTAGGCATTATATTAATAGTTAATTTCCTGGCATTATGCAATCAATGAATTTTAGATTTATTTAATGTTTAGCAATTTATTTGCTACCATTTCCCTTTCATTTCACAATCTGTGTTGGTTTTGATGTCTTTCATTCTGAATATATAACTCAGTAGTTTTTCTCTCAGTAGTGTGTTATGTTAGCAGTGGTTTCTATCTGAAAATGTCCTTTTCTAACACTGTCAGATATTTCAGGAGCTTATATCAGTAGAGAATTCAAAGTTCACCATTGTTTTCTCACATCACTTTAAAGGTATTTTTCTGCTGCCTTGTATCTTTTTATCCCTGTTAAAATGTCTAATTTTAATTTTAATTTATTCTGATAAAATCTTTTTTTACAGTCATTTTTAAGACCTACTCTTTGTTTTTCTGAAATTTCCCTATTCTATGGATTAAATTATTTTCATATTCAAGATTGTGTGTATTTCCTAAATCTGAAAATTCATATAAATTTTGGAATATTCTCAATACTATCTTTAAAAATATTACCTTTCTCATTCTCTTTTTTCCTCTTAAGAGTTTCCAGTGGAGATGTATTGGAATTTCTCACCTGTCTACATATTTTTTTTTCAATTTGTCTTTTATAATGTCATTTTTTAACCTTATTTCATTGCATCAAGATGAATCCCCCCAAAATGTGCTTTAACTCTTTCCTCAAATTCATGTATCTGCAGTTTCATAAATAATTTAATTTTTCCTTTGGTTCTTTTTATGTCCAGATTGTGCTTTATTTTCAAACACGACTTCTTGTAGTGTATATTTATCATATTTTTACTCCCTACTGTTATTCCTTTAATAACTTTAAACTTATTTTTATATAAAAGCGATAATTCTCTGGGGATTTAATTCTACTGTTTGTATTTTCTTCTGTCCCTGTTTACAGTGGATTGTTTCCTTCTGGGGTTTGTAATTTTAGACTGTGAGCTCTTTTTCGTTAAGACTGCCACTGTGGAACACCAGAAGTCTAGTGAGACATTTATAATCCCCTACTTCATTTTATGGAACATCACAGTACTGTAGCCACATTTTATGTCAATATTTCAGATGATATTTCAAATATTTCCAAGACCACAAACTTGAATGCCAGATTTACATACAATGTAGGCTTATGATCAGAACTCTTCAAGGGACAGGTCTTTTTCTTAGAGGATGCTTTAGCTTGCCAGGACTACCATACAAAGTGGATTTCCCTGGTGGCTCAGGGGTAAAGAATCTGCCCTCAATGCAGGATACCCGGGTTCCATCCCTGGGTTGGGAAAAATCCCCTGGAGAAGGAAATGGTAACCCACTCTAGTATTCTTGCCTGGAAAATCCCATGGACAGAGAAGCCTGGCAGGCTATAATCCATGGGGTTGCAAAGAGTCAGACACGACTGAACAACCACCACCATCATACAAAGTACCCCAGGCTAAGTGGCTTAAAATAAGAGTAGTTCTGAATGGTGAAAGTCTAATGTCAAGGTTGGTAGAGCTGATTCTTTCCAAAGGCTATGAGGAAGGGATCTGTTCCAGGCCTCTTTCCTTGGCTTGTAGATCCATCTTCATATCCCCATGACACAGTCCCTGCATAGTACCTGGATCCAAATTTCCTCTTCTTATAAGACACTGGCCATATCAGGGGCTACCCATTAGGGTAGGGCTAGGGATCTAATTTGAATTTTGCTGCTTCTGTAAAAACCATGTCTCCAAAGCAAGTTAGACATTGGAGATTAAGACCTGAACATGTGGATTCTGGGGACACAATTAAATCCATAACAACCACATGCTGTTTATCTTTTTTTTTTTTTTTAGTTTCTCTTTTACTAATAACACAGGTCTTTAAGCATCTAACTTTAATAAATGGGTCACATTTTCAAAGCAGCCTAGTGCTACCTTCAAACCAAATTTCTCATATGTACGTTAAACCCACAGCTTCTACTTGACCAAGATTATGAATCATGTTCATATATAGCAGAGGTTTTAATGCCTTAGGTTTTGTTCCTCTTTATTTTTAGATCCTTGGAATTTCTTTTATTTTTATGAGCTTATTGCAAATAAAAAGGTATGTTTGTGATGATGTACCCCTTACACTTTAGTAAAAGCAAAGGATGAAAGTTTCAGAGGTTTTTCAGTATCTCATGAGCTGTAATCCCACAACTGGAAAACTAGAGATTTCAGTTATCAATTACCACATAGAGAGGAAGAGTCACTTACTTAGAGGATAAAACTCATGCTCATTTGTGGGCTTTTGATTATCTCTAATGAAAATGAAATGGAAAAAAAATGATTGAAATGCTCTCTCAGTTTTAATTTTTTTTAATAATTGTTAATTTATTTATCTTTGTTTGTGCTGACTTTTTGCTGTGGTGGCTTCTCTTGTTGCAGAGTATGGGTTCCAGAGCATGTGGGCTCAGTACCTGCAGCTCCTGGGCTCTTGGAGCACAAGCTCAATAGATGTGGTGCACGGTCTTGCTCCTAGACAGGTAGAATTTTCCTGCATTAGGGATCAAACTGTGTCTCTTGTGTTGGTTGGCAGATTCTTTACCACTGAGCCACCAGGGAAGCCTTCCATTTTAAATCATAGTGAACTAGATAACACTGGACCCAGGTAAAAAAAATGTTAATTTTACTGTTTTAGAATTATAATAGCTATAAATCTAATCAGCCCATCAGTTCAGTCACTCAGTTGTGTCCAACTTTTTGCCACTCCATAGACTGCAGCATGCCAGGCTTCCCTGTCCATCACCAACTCCTGAAGCTTACACAAACTCATGTCCACTGAGTTGGCAATGCCATCCAACCATCTCATCCTCTGTCATCCCCTTCTCCTCCTAACCTCAGTCTTTCCCAGCATCAGAATCTTTTCAAATGAGTCTGTTCTTCCCCTCAGGTGGTCAAAGTATTGGAGCTTCAGTTTCAGCATTAGTCCTTCCAATGAACACCCAGGACTGATATCCCTTAGGATGGACTGGTTGGATCTCCTTGCAGTCCAAGGGACTCTTCAAGAATATTCTCCAACACCACAGTTCAGAAGCATTAATTCTTCAGTGCTCAGCTTTCTTTATAGTCCAACTCTCACATCCATACTGGAAAACTCATACCTTTGACTAGATGGACCTTTGTTGGCAAATGTCTCTGCTTTAAAAAAAAATCTAATATGGAGGATTTACTGTAATTATTTAATAAAATACATAGTAATCTAGCAGAAATCAATTGCAATATAAAAGTCAGAACAGAAAAATACAAGTCATGTTTTTTAGAAATATTTCATTTGTTAAAATGCTTGTTATCCTTCTTTTTTCATGTGATGTATCATTAGCTAAAAATATACCTCTGCCTCACATCCTCATGGACCGCCACATGTCACATCATGTGTTTCCTTTGACATTTATCATGATGCTCTGCTCTCCCAGGTGATCTTTTCACATTTTCTCCTTTTGTATGAGTTGTGTTTGTTTTCCCTAAAGTCATTCCCACTGAGCTCCAAGCAGTCTCTTTTTTGCTCTAATTTCCCAGGTTCTCATATTTTTCTCTCATTTGTTTCTCTACACATTAACTTTTATTTCTAAAACCAGACAATGCACATGATATATGAGTGGTTTATTTATTCAAGACAGTTAGTTCTTCTTATATATTAAGTACTTAATATCTTAAACTGAATTACATTATTTTGAATTCCACATATGCTTTCAGAGTAATAGTACCATTGAATGATTTGATGATTCTGCAGATAAAAGGAGAAAGATATGGAAATTTAAGCCTGAATTAGTCAATAAAGAATCTGTCTGCGATGCAGGAGACTCAGGCTTGATCTCTGGGTTGGAAAGATCCTCTGGAGAATAGTATGGCAACCCACTCCAGTATTCTTACCTGGAGAATCCCATGGACAGAGGAACCTGACAGCCTGCCGTCCATAAGGTTGTACACAACTGAAACGACTTAAACCCAATATGTGTAGACGCAAAGCAATGCCTGGCACATTGGGCATGCTCTGTATTTGTCATGATTTCTTTTCTATTTTAGCAGTATCCAAAACTTCATGGCTGCAATCACCATCTGCAGTGATTTTGGAGCCTACAAAAATAAAGTCTGACACTGTTTCCACTGTTTCCCCATCTATTTGCCCTGAAGTGATGGGACCAGATGCCATGATCTTAGTTTTCAGAATGTTGAGCTTTAAGCCAACTTTTTCACTCTCCTCTTTCACTTTCATCAAGAAGCTTTTTAGTTCCTCTTCACTTTCTGCCATAAGGGTGGTGTCATCTGCATATCTGAGGTTATTGATATTTCTCCCAGCAATCTTGATTCCAGCTTGTGCTTCTTCCAGTCCAGCATTTCTCATGATGTACTCTGCATATAAGTTAAATAATGCAGATGGTGATTGCAGCCATGAAATTAAAAGATGCTTACTCCTTGGAAGGAAAGTTATAACCAACCTAGATAGCTTATTAAAAAGCAGAGACATTACTTTGCCAGCAAAGGTCCTTCTAGTCAAGGCTATGGTTTTTCTAGTGGTCATGTATGGATGTGAGAGTTGGACAGTGAAGAAAGCTGAGTGCAGAAGAATTGATAATTTGGAACTGTGGTGTTGGAGAAGACTCTTGAGAGTCCCTTGGACTGCAAGGAGATCCAACCAGTCCATTCTAACAGAGATCAGTCCTGGGTGTTCATTGGAAGGACTGATGCTGAAGCTGAAACTCCAATACTTTGGCCACCTCATGCGAAGAGTTGATTCATTGGAAAAGACTCTGATACTGGGAGGGATTGGGGGCAGGAGGAGACAGGGATGACAGAGGATGAGATGGCCAGATGGCATCACCAACTCGATGGACATGAGTTTGAGTAAACTCCGGGAGTTGGTGATGGACAGGGAGGCCTAAGTGTGCTGCAATTCATAGGGTCGCAAAGAGTCAGACACGACTAAGTGACTGAACTGAACTGAACTATATCTATCCCAACCACTTTTGTAGGTCAAAATAAAAATACCTACAGTCAACGAAGTACTGAAACATTCACTGGATCCACAACAGAATCCTGAAGAAACTCTGCATTGGATCAAGTTTGCCACGTAAATTCTGAGTCAAATTTAAATTAAGGTCTGAGAGCAGAGGGGAGGAGTGACAGAAATTATTTAATGTTGGAGTATTAATTGGCATCAGTGGCTTTCCATCCTGCAGTTTTTCTGAAGTATGAGCAGTGTGCCACCTACTTTCTCATATTCACCAATAATGTCAATGTGCAGTTACTTCTTGTCATTAGGTATACGAAACTGCAACTCAGAGATCAGTGGATAATTTTATTAAAGTGACCAGTACTGTAAATTTTGAATATTATATAATTACAATTATTGGAAGCAAGAGATGAAAGATAATTTTGAAGTTATTACCATGTTGTTGTTGAATAACTAAGTCATGTCCAATTCTCTGAGACCCCATGGACTGCAGCATGGCAAACTTCCCTGTCCTCCACTATCTCCCAGAGTTTCAGTTATTATCATAAAGACCCAAAAAAAGGAAGATGGAATATTCTGGAAATGGTGTGACACAATGGCTGTCTGTGTGGGTATGGGTGTGTCTTCAAAAAATGGACCTATGTCCCAGTGAAAGAAAAATAGGTAAATAAAAATACATCAAAACAGTTGACATCCATCCAAAGAAGGGAAAACTCACTGATCAGTCAAAATAAGCACAAGAGAAATTAACAAACAGAAATTTAACAGAACAAAGAGATTCAAGATAAGCTCCAAATAATTTCCTGAGCCTAAATGAAACATGACTTCCTATATAAATAATTTAGTCAATAAATGAAGCAGAAGTTCAAAGATGAGACTGGAATCAGTGGCTTGGAAGAAAAAAAATGGAAGAAATAAGTCAGAAGAAAACCATCAGGGAAAAGTTAAGGGATTTAAAGGATTTATCCAGAAGACCTAACATACGAATAACGGGAATTCCAGAAGGAGAAAACAGAACAGATGGAAGGCTGTTAATAATTAAATAAATTAAATAAATCATAGAGGTCTATTTCCCTTGCTGAGGAAATACCTGAAACTGCAGATTTGGAGAAGATTAATGAGAAATGTCATACTCTTGACCCTCCTCTTGAAAAATTTCAAAAATCTAAGACAAAAAGAACAATTTATAAAATGCAAAATAAAAAAATAAAGTGAAAATGTACTAACCTTATGTATAACATTGAGATATCAAACACAGATTAATAACTTCTACAGCCTACTATGAATAAAATATTGCAGTCTCACAGTACAACATATAGACTAGTTTATCATGCTTTTGTGAAGAAGAAGAAAGACTACATTCATGGTGACAAATACCTTGTTTGTTAAATTTAAATGGATATAAGAAGATGAGCTTAGAATGGGCAATGTAAGTAATGCACTCATAAAGCCAAGAGAGTGTATGACACCACACTGAGACAACTAGTTAATTTGAGCCAACTCATGAGAGCAACTGGAATGCTTGAAAAAAAAAAAAAAATCATGAGGCTATTAAAATGGTACATGGCCTGAAAATGAAGGAAACTCAGGGAGAAGCTAGGCTTTGGATCCACTTTTTGAATAGAAGTAAAGGAAGTGGGAAAGATGAGAAGTGAAGGAGATATTTTACACCTGGGACCTTAAGGAGGAACTGGATGTAGGACCATCTTGAGCTTCTCAATATTCTCCAATATTAGGAGCCCAAACCTCTTATGGTTAAGAGATTACCTAAAAGGGACCATCCAGGACAGAAGTGATTCAGTGTAATGACTGAGGAGCAAACAGTTACAATTTTCCAAAGTTATGAAAAAATAGAACAGAGATTTAAAATAAAATGCACAGACTCAGGAGAGAAAAAAGGACAAATAAAACCTCAATTAAATATATCTCAGGAAAACTGCTTAAAAGAAACAAAGTAACTAAAAGAAAATCATAAGTACAGCCAGAGAGTAAAAAGCAATTAATTTTATTAAAGCAAAAATATGTTTAAGCACCTATCCCGAAAGAAACAATGGATGTCAAGAAATAATGGAGTGATACCTTTACATTGCTGAGAAAAAAATGACTGTGGCCTCAAATTCTATAGCCAGAAAAAAAAAGAAAAAAACCTTCACAATGGAAATAAATGTCCTAAAGATAAGGGCAACTGCTTATCTTTAGATAACAATAACGAGCTACAGCACACACTTCAAGAAACAATTCAGAGAAAGGACGGATGGCAGGTTCTCATTGCCTTATCACACTGGATAAAGACACATCTAACACAGCATATGGCAGTCTTAGAAGATCACCCAACCCCTGGACTTGGGGTTTTGGATTGTGGGGTAGAGAAAGTGTTGCTCTCGTCCTTGTCAGGACTCAACAGGAGACTGTCATAGTAGAGGCTTGATTGCAATCCTATGCTAGCAGCTCTTTTTTTGTGGGACTAACCACAAGTCCCTCCCAGGCTAGCGTCAATGGCTTCTGTTTGCACATCTTGTGATGCACCTATGTGACATAACAGCATCAGGAAACATGCTAGCACTCATGGTGGATATAACATTCCCAACATCTTCATGAGGCTTGGGTCTAAGACTGAGCTGGATGAATATTGATGTCCTCATGCTGGGCCTTAACTAGTTTACCTGGGTGCTTTGCAGAAGTTCATTCCTTTTCTGGGGCTTCCCAGGTGAAGCTAGTGGTAAAGAATCCACCTGCCAATTCAGGAGACAAAGGAGACTCGAGTTCATTCCCTGGGTGGGGAAGATCCCCTGGAGGGGGAAATGACACCCCATTCCAGTATTCTTGCCTGGGAAATCCCATGGACAGAGGAGCCTGATGGGCTACAGTCCATGGGGTCACAAAGAGTCAGACATGACAGAATAATTCACAATGATTCCTTTTCTGAGACTCCAGCCTACCTGGGATCTGTGTTAGACAAAAAAAAAAAAAAAAAAAAAAAAAAAAAAAAAACTAATAAATGAACAAATAAAACCACATACCTGTGAGTGAAATAAACACATTTTCAGAAGAAAACACCTGCAGAATGTTCCACCAGAAGAACTGCAATAAAGAAGGGAGAGTGGGGATATTTTTGGTCAAGAAGGGAAATCATTCTAGGTGGAAACTCAGAAGTGCAGAAATAAATAAAGAGAAATAGAAAGGAGTAAAAAAGGCTGAGTGCCAAAGAACTGATGCTTTTCAAATTGTGGTGCTGGATAAGACTCTTAAGAGTCCCTTTGACAGCAAGGAGATCAAACCAGTCAATCCTAAAGGAAATCAGTCCTGAATATTCATTGGAAAGACTGATTCTGAAACTGAAACTTCAGTAATATGGCCACCTGATGCAAAGAGCTGACTCATTGTAAAAGACCCTGATGCTGGGAAAGACTGAAGGCAGGAGGAGAAGGGGACAACAGAGGATGAGATGGTTGGGTCATCACTGACTCAGTGGACATGAGTTTGAGCAAACTCCGGGAGATAGTGAAGGGCAAGGAAGCCTGATGTACTGCAGTTCATGGGGTCACAAAGAGCTGGACATGACTTAGTGACTAAACAAAAACAGCAAAAGTGGGCAAGGGCCAGAGTGGTGAGATTCCAGGATAGTGGAGTCAGAGTTACAGATTATGTTCCTATGTGCCTGTCATAACTACATATTTTTATTTGAATGATTTACCATTTATTTCAATATTAAGATAATTATCAGAATGTTTTAGAACCAGGTAATTTGGCCTATATAGTACACAGCCCTTTTCAGACACAAATTGAACAAATGGTTTAAGAGAGGTGAGTCCATTTATTTTTGTTTGATTTTTCTTGTTGTTTGGTTTGGTTTGCAGAATGTTTTTGCAGCTCTTCAGAAACAAGTTGTCTGCTTGCAACAAAAGCTAATTAAATGTAGGGATTTTACATGTTTACTAAGAGAAAGTGAAGGAAAATGAAAGTGTTAGTTGCTCAGTTGTGTCCAACTCAGTGCAACCCCATTGACTGTAACCCACCAAGCCCGCCAGGCTCCTCTGTCCATGGGATTTTCCAGGCAAGAATACTGGTAGGTTGCCATTTCCTTCTCCAGAGGATCTTCTCGACCCAAGGATTGAACTTGGATCTTCTGCACTGCAGGCAGATTCTTTACCATCTCAGCCACCAGGGAAGGACCTGGGATATTCGACAGAAGAAGGAAGTAAAATGTTAATATCAACAGGGCTTCCTCCCAGAGGCCGTTGGGAAGTGATGACGATATAGAGCAACACAGCAGCTGTGACCTGTGACCGAGAGAAATACCAAATACGGCAGGGGAAATACCCGCCTCCCCTCCCCAGGCAGTCCTCTGAAATGAGGGGATTTTCTCTGAGAAAATAACTATCTCCTCTCACACTGGGCTTCCCTGGTGGCTCAGAGGTTAAAGCATCTGCCTGGAATGCAGGAGACCCGGGTTCAATCCCTGGGTCGGGAAGATCCCCTGGAGAAGGAAATGGCAACACACTCCAGTACTCTTGCCTGGAGAATCCCATGGAGGGAGGAGCCTGTTGGCTACAGTCTATGGGGACTCCAAAGAGTCGGACACGACTAAGTGACTTCACGTTCACTTTCTCACACAAGGGAGTTAATCAATGGATTAAGAACTATTACACTACATTTGAATTACATACAGCTCCTTGCTTTTACCACTAATGTCAGCAGCACAGGCAGTGAACCAAGGGTTAGACTATACACTAGGGGTGGGACAAGGTGACACATAGAGAGATTACAGCAGCCCTAGCCATTGGTGGCCAAGAGTCTAGCAAACAGTGAGAGAGGGCAACTCCTCTTAAGAGAGCATTTTTAAGCAATTAGGAAAATCACATCTGGAGAGAGAAATGGCAACCGTCTTCAGTATTCTTGTCTGGGAAATCCCATGAACAGAGGAGCCTGGTGGGCTGCAGTCCATGGGGTTGCAAAAAAGTCAGACACGACTGAGCAACTAAACCACAACTTAGTCAAATACACCAATACTGGTGGACCTAGAAAACATCATAATGAAAAAAACAAACACGAAAACTGCAGACATGTATATGGTTTAGCGTTATATGTGTAGTTGGTGAAACAAATTTAAAAATGAAATTCATGTAAACCTTATGTGAGCAGTTTAGGATAGGGCTGCCTCCATCGAAAGAAAATTCAGAGATCTTTGCTTGATATGCATATTCTGTTGAGTGAGAAACAAATTGTTCCTAAACAGAGATTACAAAACCAAAAGGGGTCAAGAGGCTTGGTTCTCAGCAGTTACGGCTCAGTTTATAAACATGAATGAGGGAGTACATTGTCTTGTGTTTGGTTACTGGAAACTTAAGTTCTGTTTACTTGTCTGTAGCTGATTGGCTAGAAAGCGGGACGGTCACGTGGACATGAAGAAAGCTTAAGTTTTGGTTAAGGTCAGAGTCAGCATAGGGAAACCAAGATAGTTTGTTTCAGTTATGTAGCCTTCAGTACAAGTGAAAAACTGGCAATTTTTCCTGTAAAGTGAAGTCACTCAGTCCTGTCCACTCTTTGTGACCCCATGGATGGTAGCCTACCAGGCTCCTCTGTCTATAGAATTTTCCAGGCAGGACTACTGGAGTGGGTTGCCATTTCCTTTTCCAGGGGATCTTCCCAACCCAGGGATTGAACCTGGGTCTTCCTCATTGCAGGCAGACACTTCACCATCTGAGCTACCAGCCTTCAGTATTGCCTTCAGTATTTAATAGAAAGGTCTATTCAAGCTATGGCCTTTATTTTTTATTCTGCTTAACACCCCAATTAAAAAAAAAAAAGAATCTAGCCATAATCAAATCTTTTACCTGCATGGAAGATTACTGGTATTACTTTAATAATATTTAATTAGTAATAAAATATATAAAATTATGCACACATTACTTGTATTTAGGCACTTCTTTCTATATATTAGAATTTATATTAATAAAAGTCAATCATTCAATTGATCCATCTATTGTCTATATCTATGCTAAGTTCTTTGAATCTTGAGACTGCTTTTCTTCTATAGGGTGGTCTTCAGCTCAAGATTATTGTCCCTGGCTGACCCACAGGAAGTCATGAGTTGCAAGTCATAAGGTGTTAATATTCTGTCAACATCAGATACCTGTCCAGTAGGGGAGGCACATTGACTCCCATCTGTAAAGTCAGAGGTGTGACCTTGGGTTTCACCTTTACCCTATTTAGGTTTGTCAGCTCTTACTTGGATTCCATGAATCATCTTAGCACCCTTCTAATAAATTCCAGTTTTTTATATATAAAAAGTTAAAATGTAAAAGCAATCTACCTAACTTTCCCCTGACAAAATCATATAGCATTTGTATGTACTTAATTGTTGAGACTTAAATTGTTCTTTTATTTCTGTGTCCAACTGCATTAACTTCAGATCTTCCTCTTTTTAGTATAAGTAACTATTAGAAGGGACTTCCCTGGTGACTCAGATAGTATACCTGTCTGCAGTGCAGGAGATCCAGGTTCAATCCTTGGCTTGGGAAGATCCCCCTGGAGAAGGGAATGGCAACCCACTCCAGTATTCTTGCCTGTAGAATCCCAGGGATAGAGGATCCCGGCAGGCTACAGTCCATGGGGTGGCAAAGAGTTGGACACAACTGAACAACTAAGACTTTCACTTCAACCATTTAAAAAACTCTATTAATAACCATTCATGATAGGAGAAATTTTCCGAATGTGATGTAAGCACTATTTGTCATTTCACCTTTATTTAGGCAAAATTATCCCAGATGTCAATAAACTTTTGATAATAAAATTTACTGAGCATATGTGTGATTAATCCAGATGTCCAGGATTTCTGCCCTTTATCTGCATGATGCCCATCGTACAATGGAAATTTAACATATTGATTATATTGGACCAGAATACTTATGCTTGCTATACATGCTTCCACAAATGATCAGTAAATTTACCTAGTGTGATTTGGGAATTTGTTCAAGCTAAACTTTATTAACCAACAGTATTCTTTTTTGTTTTATTAAAGATTTGTTTTAATGTGGATCATTTTTTAAAAACCCTTTTTGAATTTTTACAATAGTACTTCTATGTTTTGATTTTGTGGCCATGCCATCCGGCATGTGGCATCCTAGCTCCCTGACCAGGAATCAAACCCACATTCCCACCTAACCCACATTGGAAGGTGAAGTAACAACCACTGAACCACCAGGGAAGGCCATAGCTAGTCTCATTCTGAACAGAAACTCTTGATTTTATAATAGAGGTCACTGTGAGAGCACGCTGAATTGTATAGGGTATCTGTCTGTATGTCACTGGACAAAAAGATCCAAGGGTAAATAACATGCTGAATCATAGTATTTATTAATAGTTGAATCATGTAGTTTAGTTTCCAAGTGTTACATTATTCAAGAGAAGAATAGATTATGCTACAGATAATTATGAGTGACATGTTAGATTGAACAGTAATTACATAAATATTCCATCATTGTCAATATAAAGTAATGTTCATCAGCAAAATATTTTTTAAAAATCCGATTAGTCAGAACTGATGACTTAATGAGTTGGAGTTGAGAGCAATTACCGTCCGTCCTATTTTTGATGGATCTTCCAATGATCAAAGGTTATCCTAAAATTGCACTGCAAGAAAACACAACAGAAAATTCCATTGTGCTCCTAGTATATTAAAATGACAGGGGGAAAAAAACCCACAAAGTTTCATTTGCATGATTTGTTTTAGAAGATTAGGCTCTATCTTTAATATACTACCACAATAAGGAATATTAAAAAGTAGGGTTTTCTTAGAGGCAAACAAACAATTAATTGGTAATGTAGTCATAAGACAGCAACTAAACAACAACATGCTTTGTTTTTTTTTTTTTTGGTCTGCTTACAGAACTGTGCAAATATTGCTGCAGAAACTCATCTTTTGTTCACAGTGAAGAACAGAAACAAGGAGACAGAGCTTTGGTGAAGTAGAGAAGAGTAGCTTTTATTGCTTTGCCAGCCAAAGAGAGCCACAGCAAGCTAATGCCCTGAAGACTGTGTCACCCACCTCGGAGTGGGTACTAAGGAGTACTATGGTGTCCAAGGGGCAGGGCATGATCTGCTCATGGACAATTCTTGGATCGGTTGGCATCAAGGTGAACTTTCACACATCATCAACCTTCTGGTTTCAATCAGGCTAGGGTCTATATTCTTGTAGTCAGCAGTTTTCATCTGGAGTGAAGGGGGCGTCTATTTCTTGTAAAGACAACTTAGGAATGTGTATCAGGCATTTATCGATATCTTTCAGGGAACTGGGAGTTGAGTGATTCAGCTATGTGGTGGATTTATAGTTCCCCAGCCCAACAGCTATTCTTTGTTTCTACATCTTCACAGTTCCCAATCAGTGACTCTTGAGGCAGTCCTTTACTTCAAAAGACAAGGACACAGGGGCTTGTATATGGCTTCAGTATCACCAAAATGAATTCATTTCTATCACTTTAAAAGATCCTTCATGCCCATTTGCGTTCAGTCCTCTGTCATGTATCTATCTGCCTGTTGTTGCACAGTACTGTTCGACTCTGTGACCCCATGGACCGCAGCATGTCAGGCTTCCCTGTCCTTCACCACCTCCCAGGGTCTGATCAAACTCAAATCCATTGAGTCAGTGATGCCATCCAACCATCTCATCTTCTGTCGTCCCCTTCTCCTTCTGCCTTTAGTCTTTCCCAGCATCAGGGTCTTTTCCAATGAGTCAACTGTTCACATCAGGTGGCCAAAATATTGGTGCTTCAGTATCAGCCCTTCCAATGAATATTCAGGGTTGATTTACTTTAGGATTGACTGGTTTGATCTCCTCGCAGTCCAAAGGACTCTCAACAGACTATCTACCTACATACTCATGTATCTGTCTTTACAAACACTTTCTTCCTTCCATTTTTATTTTACTGTGTACACATTATGTAAAAGATACTCAATTCCTCACTTTTGACTTATTGTCCTTTTAATATGATGTCCTGGTATTAATCTCATTCTATATGTGAATACACATGCACACACATATATATTCTAAATATACTATAGATGGGATCAGATAGAGTTAGTCAAGAAAAAATGCTGGTACACCTAAGTGTGTGCTGTGGAAATAAGTAAACTAATGCAAAATAACTTAAACAACTGCTATTTGGAGAGCCAGGAGTAGAGGACAAAGTGAATCTTAGGAAATAAAGCCTAATCCATTTGAAGACAATTTTATGTAGATCAGAAAATCTCCTGAGTTACTTTATCAAGGATAAAAAAGTAAGCATAAATACAACAAATATTAAGCCAATGAATAGCAGGGCTAACGCTAAATAAAGTAGTCCTGTCATCTGAGTTTGATCCAATCAAGGACATGACTTTGCTGAAAAGGTGAGCATTCCAACTTTCTTTTAGATGTGACAGATGGAGACAAGACTTCAGGATAAACAAAGCGCATTTGTGATCATGTTAACTTTGTAAACCAGCAACAGATGTGCTCTGTAGGGGAGTGCTAACTCCACCAAAGATAAAACTTGGCAGAGAAGTTCCCATCTTTGCATCTTCCAACTGTTGCCTCATATCCATCCTTACACACAAGTACATTTGCTGCAAGAGGGGTACCTCTCAAGAGAAGCAGCCATTTTCCTGAACCTGCAATAATAGAAGCCAAAATAGAATCTCATAATCTTAGCCTATTCTTTCAATAGAGAAGAGACATTACATAATCAAACACTGAAACATTTGCCTCTGCTCAAGAAGTTTCCATGTAGAGAAAACTGCTTTACAAAATATCTCATGAAGCCAGGTTAGTCCCCTTCTCGAAACTAATAATTGTTTAAACTGGAAATAAAAATTCACTTAATGTAATCCTCACATTTCATCTCTAAGGAATAAAATTCTTGTACCATCTGTAAAAACTGAAGTAATCTAAATAAAAACCACCCACAATATTTATGAGAAAGTGTAGGCTGAAATGTATTTGCAGCAGTTCAAAATAATCAAAGGAAAGGATGGTGCCTAAAAGAATCCACAAAGTGCAAAAAAGACCAAAAGAAAATAGCATTAAGGAGCTTCTTTCTAAAAATATGCATTGATACTTATTTCTGAGAAAATGATAAATTGTCTACAGTATTTTTAGGAGCTCCAAAGTAAACGAAAAGTGCTTTTGCTACCATATGTGATTCAAAATTGAGATGAATTAAAAAACAGATGAAAATAAAATGAAGCCATCCATGAAGACACAATTTAGGAAAATCTAAAATCTATGTCCAAATAAACATTTTCAATAGTAAAAGAAATATCTGATACCAAGTATTCAAATTATGGATACTTCATTTAGTAGAGCATCACAATTTTTACACAGAGTGAAATGAAAAGATGAGCAAACAACCAAAAATCTTTCCAATTTTTGAGAACAAACAAACACCATAAAATGAGGTGCAAATATAGAGAACTGAAAGGATCAACAAATAAGGACAGAACTATGAGAGTACACAGACCACTGTGAAGAACCTGAGAAACAGCTCGCAAGAACTGTTAAAGCCCGAGGGAAGTATGTACTCCATGCTATGGACAGGCATGAGATCAGTGGAAACATGGAGACACACACAGGTCTCTAGATGGGAGGACTTACACTGTGAAGAAGTCGGTTCTCTCCAAATAATTTACATTAAAAAAAAAAAAAGAATCAAAAATGGTTTCTGTATAACTCAGCTTATACTAAAATTCACTGCATGGGAGTGGGGTTCAGGATGGGGAACATGTGTATACCCGTGGCGGATGCATGTTGATGTATGGCAAAACCAATACAATATTGTAAAGTTAAAAAAATAATAATAATAATAAAAATTAAAATATTAAAAAAATAAATAAATGAAATTCACTGCAAAGATAAAATGAGCATGAATAATTAAAACAAAATGAGGTATTAACTATGAGGTAATCAAAAACTTTCCTAGTTAAAACATTGTTTTTTCATAAATATGTAAATGAATATAACACAACACAGGATCCATAGGATTCTTAATATGTGATGAATTTGTCTTTTTATTTTACTGATAAAATGACATATTCAATAATTTCATCTCAGACAACTGGCTAATAATTTATTCTCTTTCATCAGCAACCAAAAATATAATTTCTAGATGGATTAAAAGTCTAACCTGAAAAACTTTAAATGGATAAAAATGAAAATTATTGGATAATATTTTCATAATTTTCAAGTTGAAGAACTCTTTCTGTAACCACATAAAAATGATAGCATACACAGAAAAAGATTTTCAAATATATATGAATACATAAAAAAGGCTAAATATAAAATAAAAAGACAGAAAACAATATAGTATAGGTTTTAATAGTACAATATTTCACAAAATATAAAATATTTTTATATATTTTTATATCAGCAAGTGTAGAAATTACTTACAATCACAAATAATTGAGAAAACACAAATTAAAGCATCAATTAAAATAATTTTCTATTGAATTGAAAAATATCAAAATGTATTGAGTATCCATTGTTAGTGAAATTCATAATGATACAACTTGGGGGGGTGGGTTGTGGTCTGGTAACTACTTTTTGGAGACAATATGGCATCTGTTAAAATTACCATATAAATATCATTAAGATTAATTTTACTCCTGAAGTATATACTACAGAAAGGCTTGTGCTTGTACTCAAAGATGTGTGTTTAAGGATGTGAATGGGCAAGCATCCGAAAAATACTTAGTGTCCACCTTTATGGAAGTGGGTAATGAACTATGTAATACAGTATTAAATATAAATACACTGTTGTTCAGTGGCTCATTCGTGTCCAACTCTGTGCAATCCCATGGACTGACACACCAGGCTTCTCTGTCCTTCACCATCTCCTGGAGTTTACTCAAACTCATGTCCATGGAGTTGGTGATGCCACCCAACCATCTCATCCTCTGTCATCCCCTTCTCCTCCTGCCTTCAATCTTTCCCACATACACATAAATGTCACACTAAAAAATATACTGTTTACATGAAAGCTTCCCAAGGTATACATTTAAGGGAGAAAGTCAAGTCACCAAACTCAACAAATGTATGTACAAAATGTATTACAAAGTATTTGCATATTATATATTTATAAAAATGCAAACAAAATCAGAGGTAGAGTCTCCCAAGCTGACAACAAAGTCCTCTGTTGAACAAACTATTAGCAGTTTTACCTGGATAGGGGCACAGAAGAAGAAGATATATGGATCTCTGTCAAGAGAATCGATTGCATTTACTGTATGCAGGTGACTAAGCATTGCTTGAAATAACTTTAAAGAAAATGGTTCAGGTGATAATTTTGTAAATTAAAAAAAAAAGATGGCATATCAAGTACAGTCTTCTAGTAAAGTTTGTTTTCTAGAGAATGGAAAATTGGAAAGGTATTTAAGAAATAAAATCATAAATATTTGACCAAAAATTTATCTATTTAACCTTTCTGCAGTCAGGCAAACAAGACATGTTTCCCACATTTTTAAGGACAAATTTTGTTTTTGTATTCTCAGAAGAGGAGCTACCCACACTACAAGGTCAGAGGAGGCGGTCAAGAGGAATTACCCCACGTCCAAGGAGCGGTGGCTGGGCAGGTGCAGGAGGGCTGAGAGGAGCTACTCCATGTTCAATCAAGGTCAGGAGGGGTGGCCGAGAGGAGATACCCCTCATCCAAGGTAAGGAGCAGTGGCTGCGCTTTGCTGGAGCAGCCGTGGAGAGATACCCACATCCAAGGTAAGAAAAACTCAAATAAGATGGTAGGTGTTGCGAGAGGGCATCAGAAGGCAGACACACTGAAACCATAATCACAGAACACTAGCCAATCTGATCACATGGACCACAGCCTTGTCTAACTCAATGAAACTAAGCCATGCCTTGTGGGGCCACCCAAGACGGACGGGTCATGGTGGAGAGGTCTGACAGAATGTGGTCCACTGGAGAAGGGAATGGCAAACCACTTCAGTATTCTTGCCTTGAGAACCCTGTGAATAGTATGAAAAGGCAAAATGATAGAATACTAAAAGGGGAACTCCCCGGATCAGTAGGTGCCAAATATGCTACTGGAAATCAGTGGAGAAATAACTCCAGAAAGAATGAAGGGATGGAGCCAAAGCAAAAGCAATACCCAGGTGCGGATGCTAATGGTGATAGAAGCAAGGTCTGATGCTGTAAAGAGCAATACTGCATAGGAATCTGGAATGTCAGGTCCATGAATCAAGGCAAATTGGAAGTGCAAACAATAGATGGCAAGAGTGAACATCAACATTCTAGGAATCAGTGAATTTAAATGGACTGGAATGGGTGAATTTAACTCAGATGACCAGTATATCTACTACTGTGGGCAGGAATCCCTTAGAAGAAATGGAGTAGCCATCATGGTCAACAAAAGAGTCTGAAATGCAGTACTTGGATGCAATCTTAAAAATGACAGAATGATCTCTGTTCGTTTCCAAGGCAAATCATTCAATATCACGGTAATCCAAGCCTATGCCCCAACCAGTAACACTGAAGAAGCTGGAATTGAACGGTTCTATGAAGACCTACAAGACCTTTTAGAACTAACACCCCAAAAAGATGTCCTTTTCATTATAGGGGATTGGAATGCAAAAGTAGGAAGTCAAGAAACACCTGGAGTAACAGGCAAATTTGGCCTTGGAGTATAGAATGAAGCAGGGCGAAGGCTAATAGAGATTTGCCAAGAGAACCCACTGGTCATAGCAAACATCCTCTTCCAACAACACAAGAGAAGACTCTACACATGGACATCACCAGATGGTCAACACCAAAATCAGATTGAGTATATTCTTTGCAGCCAAAGATGGCGAAGCTCTATACAGTCAGCAAAAATAAGACCGGGAGATGACTATGGCTTAGATCATGAACTCCTGATTGCCAAATTCAGACTTAAATTGAATAAAGTGGGGAAAACCACTAGACCATTCAGGTATGACCTAAATCAAATCCCTTATGATTATACAGTGGAAGTGAGAAATAGATTTAAGGGCCTAGATCTGATAGAGTGCCTGATGAACTATAGAAGGAGGTTCATGACATTGTTCAGGAGACAGGGATCAAGACCATCCCAATGGAAAAGAAATGCAAAAAAGCAAAATTGCTGTCTGAGGAGGCCTTACAAATAGCTGTGAAAAGAAGAGAAGCCAAAAGCAAAGGAGAAAAGGAAAGATATAAGCATCTGAATGCAGAGTTCCAAAGAACAGCAGGGAGAGATAAGAAAGCCTTCCTCAGCGATCAATGCAAAGAAATAGAGGAAAATAACAGAATGGGAAAGACTAGAGATCTCTTCAAGAAAATTAGAGATACCAAGGATATATTTCATGCAAAGATGGGCTCGATAAAGGACAGGAATGGTATGGACCTAATAGAAGCAGAATATATTAAGAGGAGATGGCAAGAATACACAGAACAACTGTACAAAAAAAGATCTTCACCACCAAGATAATCACGATGGTGTGATCACTGACCTAGAGCCAGACATCCTGGAATGTGAAGTCAAGTGGGCCTTAGAAGCATCACTACGAACAAAGCTAGCGGAGGTGATGGAATTCCAGTTGAGCTATTTCAAATCCTGGAAGATGGTGCTGTGAAAGTCTGCACTCAATATGCCAGCAAATTTGGAAAACTCAGCAGTGGCCACAGGTCTGGAACAGGTCACCTTTCATTCCAGTTCCAAAGAAAGGCAATGCCAAAGAATGCTCAAACTACTGCACAATTGCACTCATCTCACACGCTAGTAAAGGAATGCTCAAAATTCTCCAAGCCAGGCTTCAGCAATATGTGAACCATGAACTTCCAGATGTTCAAGCTCATTTTAGAAAAGGCAAAGGAACCAGAGATCAAATTGCCAACATCTGCTGGATCATGGAAAAAGCAAGAGAGTTCCAGAAAAACATCTATTTCTGCTTTACTGACTATGCCAAAGCCTTTGACTGTGTGGATCACAATAAACTGTAGAAAATTCTGAAAGAGATGGGAATACCAGACCACCTGACCTGCCTCTTGAGAAACCTATATGCAGGTCAGGAAGCAACAGTTAGAACTGGACATGAAACAACAGACTGGTTCCAAATAGGAAAAGGAGCAGGTCAAAGCTGTATATTGTCACCCTGCTTGTTTAACTTATATGCAGAGTACATCATGAGAAACACTGGGCTGGAAGAAGCACAAGCTGGAATCAAGATTGCCAGGAGAAACATAAATAACCTCAGATATGCAGATGACACCACCCTTATGGCAGAAAGTGCAGAGGAACTCAAAAGCCTCTTGATGAAAGTGAAAGTGGAGAGTGAAAAAGTTGGCTTAAAGCTCAACATTCAGAAAACTAAGATCATAACATCTGGTCCCATTACTTCGTGGGAAATAGATGGGGAAACAGTGGAAACAGTGTCAGACTTTATTTTGGGGGCTCCAAAATCACTGAAGATGGTGATTGCATCCATGACATTAAAAGACGCTTACTCCTTGGAAGGAAAGTTATGACCAACCTAGATAGCATATTGAAAAGCAGAGACATTACTTTGCCAACAAAGGTCCATCTAGTCAAGGCTATAGTTTTCCCAGTGGTCATGTATGGATGTGAGAGTTGGACTGTGAAGAAGGCTGAGCATCGAAGAATTGATGCTTTTAACTGTGGTGTTGGCGAAGACTCTTGAGAGTCCCTTGGACTGCAAGGAGATCCAACCAGTCCATTCTAAAGGAGATCAGTCCTGGGTGTTCATTGGAAGGACTGATGCTGAAGCTGAAACTCCAATACTTTGGTCACCTCATGTGAAGAGTTGACTGATTGGAAAAGACCCTGATGCTGGGAGGGATTGGGGGCGGGAGAAGGGGATGACAGAGGATGAGATGGCTGGATTGCATCACCAACTCGATGGACATGAGTTTGAGTGAACTCCGGGGATTGGTGATGGACAGGGAGGCCTGGTGTGCTGTGATTCATGGGGTCACAAATAGTCGGACTTGACTGAGTGATTGAACTGAACTGATTCTCAGAAGTGTGTGGAAGACATTGCCAAATAACAAATGAATGAGTGAATGAATAAGTGAACAGCTTTCAACATCTACCTTCTTTTCAGACATTTTGATTTCAGTTTCAGCAACTGTATACTCTTTGGTTGCCTATAAGTTTAACTTTCCTGCCTGTTAACTGGGAATAATTCTGCAGTGCTCTGCATGGTCAGACCTTTTTTCTACTCTAAAGAATTTATTTAAAAAAAAAATTCTCAACTTATACTTCAATCCTGCTAGGTCACCAGCTGGCTAACATATGTCCTACTCAGTTAAACAGCTAGTTTCTTGACAATCACTTTAAATTACCTACTTGGTTTTAATTTATTTTAAAGAGTAAATGAGATTGCTTAAGTGGGGATATTCAAACCTAAATAATAATGATAAAATAACATTCATTCTGTTTACCATATACTCTATCTGGTTATCACAACAACCAAATAAATAGTTACTGCTATTGGGCTTCCCTGGTGGCTCAGTGGTAAAGAACCTGCCTGTAATACAGGAGGCCCAGGTTCGATCCCTGGGTCAGGAAGATTCCCCTGGAGAAGGAAATGGCAACCCACTCCAGTATTCTTGCATGGAGAATCCCATGGACAGAGGAGCCTGGTGGGCTACAGTCCATGGGGTCGTAAAGAGTTAAACATGACTCAGCAACTAAACAACAACAAAAACTTTATAGATACTGATGCCAAACGTATTGACAAATATGAATGTGACATGTGGAGAAACAGAAGCTATATATTTGACTCTAAGATCTAATAATTTAGATATAATGCTAATGCTTTCTCATAAATATCCAGACATTGTGGCCAGTGAATTCAATATGTGGAGTTAAGCAAGATTTTTTTCTTGCTGCACAAATTATATCTCATAGGCCACACACACACACACAAATCACCTATCCAGAAAAGAAGAAAAAAAAAGAGAGAGGAAGAATGCAGGAAAAAAAATCATTAAGATTTCCATAAAATTAGGAATAATGATATGTTTAATTGTCACTTTGCCTCTTGCATTTACTCCCCTGAATTGTTATGGGTTAATTATAAATTTAAAAACTTTTCAGCAATATATCCCGTAAATGCTTGACAACAATTAAAATTTTATTGCATCAAGTTCATTAAGCAAATCCTATTGGACTGTGAGTTTATTGTCAATTTTAACTTGTTCCAGTGTTTTCAATTACAGTTTCATTTTGAACTGTAATAAGGTGGCTGATAAATGACAATGGTTAACAACTGCTATTAAAGCTACCCAGGGCAGAACTCCATAAATGTAGAACAATTAGGGTAACAAATGAGAGTAGCAATATTCTATTATCTTTACATTATTCAGTTGATTTAGTGCAGCATTTTAATTGTTCTCTTAAAAAAAAAAAAAACTTCCACTGTTTTCACTGGTTTGATCATTGCTTTTGAAATGATTTTATATCTATTTTATTTCTGAAGCAGAATAATCAGTGTGAAGATTTTGGGGAGCGGAGATCAAATAATGTAGACAGAGACTGTGAGTCACTGATTTTGCTGTGCCTATCAGGGCATGGAGGGTAAGATTTTAAGTAAACAATTCTTTTCTTTTGTTGTTTAATTGCCAAGTCCTATCTGACTCTTTTGCAACCCCATGGACTGTAGCCCACCAAGCTCCTCTGTCCATGGAATTCTTCAGACAATAATACTGGAATGGGTTGTCCTTCCCTTCTCCAAGGGATCTTCCTGACCCAGTGATAGAACCCATGTCTCCTGCATTAACAGGCAGATCTTTCTTCTTTTTTTAAACCACTGGGCCACTTGGGAAGCCTCATTTCAAAATTAGTGATATAAAATTCAAGAAAGGATTTTTGAAACAAGACAGAATGTTGGGTATCAAATAACTATTTAATGGAGAGAATCGACAGTCTGCTGAGAAAATTCTTCCATGGCATGTTAGTTTTAAACTAAAAGTTTTAAAAGAATGTTGAGTTTGTATTAAAACTTATAAAGCATATACATATTCATGTTCGTATAAATTTATGAATATTTTATCACAAAGAGTGAGACAGTAATATTCAATTCCTTTTAAGATTTGATACAAAAAAGCCTTCTCTGAATAACTGATGCAAATCTGAAACAAAATTTAAGAATTTTGATAAACATCTCCAACATTCTTCAATATCATAGAGAGTCTTTTAAAACTTGCTGAAGCTAGAATAAAGCATAAAATGATTCAAAACCTAACAGTTATTTTGTGGAATGAGGTTATAAACCTTTATTTATTTTAAATTATATTGTGGCTTTTAATATTTTAAATAACTCCAAGCTCAGTACTTTTGTTCCTCAACTCATAAACCATCTGAGAAGGATAAAAGCTTTATGGAACTTAAATTGTTTTATATTTATCATCTTGAAATAAAATCAAAACAGCTTTGGTTTAAATTGTGTATAAATTCCTGCTCATCTGAGTGCTTTCTTCTCCTCAGTATCCTATACATGTACTATCCATGTAACATTCAAACTTCCCACAAAGAACAGTATCTATACTAATGATTATTTCATATATTTACATCAAGAGAAGTGAAAGAAAAACAAGCTATTCCCAACTTAAAAATGAGTAGCGTCAGAACATAATGAAATATTATAAGAACTACAAAAGTTCTCCAAAAGACAGCATACTAAATAATAATTTGCTAATTCCAGTTTCATTAAAATCAAGAATAAAACTCACCAGAGAGTTTAAAGATTATTTTGGGGTTCTAGCCAGTGCAATAAGGTAAGAAAATTAATGTTTAGCAAAATAAATGTAGCTGTATTTTATGATTATAAATTTAGAAATGACTTCACTACAAACTTATCATGATGAACTAGATATTTTTCATGTGGCAAAAGACTAGCAGCATACACAGAAATCAACAGTTTTAATATGTGAACAAGAATCTTTTTGCATTTCAAATGGAAATTACATTTTAATAAAAGCGGGAAAATACATGTAAAATATCCCTGAATAGTTAAATAGAAAAATTTCAGGACATACATGAAGGCAGCTATCAAATCTTATTGAATGAGTATAAATTATGAGGTCTTTCACAGAGAAATCGATCATGATTTAATGACTTAAATATCCATTTAAACTTATTACAATTCTAATCAGAATACTATAACATAATTTAAATTAAAAGTGAGAAGTGCTTACTTAAAGGATGTGATTTGCACTCAATCGTGTCCAACTCTTTGGGACCTGATTCAGCACAAATACTATCGGTTGACATTTACTTCTCCAGGGGTTCTTCACAACCCAGGGATTAAACTCACATCTCTTGTGTCTTCTGCATTGGCAGGCAGATTCTTTACCACTGCCCAACCTAGGAAGACTTTACTTAAAGGATACTAAAGTATGTTATGAGTGATTGTATTAAATGATATGGTAACAAGAAAAAAAAAAAAAAAAGAACGGATGGATTAGTTGAACAGGATAGAGTCTAAGAAAGGATCCAAATATAGGTCATAGACATTGTGTAAGAAAAATTTAATTTTCAATTTGGTACAAAAAAGTTATTAAATACAGGATGTGGTTAAGAGTAGCTGCTCAAAGAGAAGCAAGAAAAACAGCCCTTTACCTTGTAAAAACATAGAAAAATCAGTTTCATGTGGGTTTAAAATAAATAGCAAAAATGTGTTCAGAATAACATTTCTATAGCATTGTGGACCTGGGAGTTTCTAAGCCAGTCAGAGGATAAAGTCATCATAAAGCAGAAAAATAGTTTAACTACAAATTACACTATAAAACATTTGCACAGAGAAATATGCCATAAACAAAGCAAAAGAAAAAATAGGTATGGAATACATTAAACTAGTAAACAGCATATGTTATACTTTAAAAAGTTTGTATAACATGATATAAAAAAGACTATAAAATGAAAATTTCAAAAAAGCTCACGATGAGACAAATCTCAGAATTTATTTAAATAGATAATAATGGCAACCCACTCCAATATTTCTGTCTCGAAAACCCCATGGCCAGAGAAGCCTGGTGGGCTACAGTCCATGGGATTGCAAGAGTCAGACACAACGGAGCAACTGAGCACAACACACAGCACGCATACAAAGGTAGGTGTAACTTCAGTAGATAACCCAGAGATTTCAATTAAAGTAACAACATGATAGTTTCACTTACCAGCTTGCCAAAATTAAAAAAAAAAAACAGATACACAAGTTGATAACTAGTCTCAACAGGGATGTGGCAAACTAGAAAATAATCAGGAAATCGTATTTGGGAAATCTTTCCAAAAGAAAGAAAAATGCTAGAATATAATTTAAAAACAAGCTGAAGAGTGTATATTGCAAATTAATTATATTGAAGGTGACAAAAACAAGCAAAAATTGTTTAATGGCAGAGGAGCAATGGAGCTTCAAAGAGTCAGGCACAACTGGACTGAGCACACACACACACTAAAATAGATTAATATTAGTATATAAATAAATATGTTCTCTTTTATTCTCAATATAAAGTAAAAGATACATTACAAAAACGCTTACCAAATGTTAGGCATAAATTTTAATGTAAGGAATCCATTCTATTATTTGTTATGTAATTTACTGGATTTCAGGAATTGTTGGTGTCGTTTTCCTTTGATGTGTCAGCCTCTAAATGGAGTCCCATTCTGAGCCCTGACGACACAGAGCAATGCGCAGACCTTTCCGTGGCTTCCTCCTTGTTAATGCTCACGAGGTTCATGGCGGCAGGTCCTTTGTATCTTCAGAACAGCTGGGCCTGCTGTTCCGTGTGTCCCACAGGCCGCACACACACACACACAAATCCTCTCTTTTCATGGTCTCATCCTGGAGAGCCTGAGCTATTAGCCCCCCGAGGGTGCCGGGGCTACGGTCCACTCCAGAGCTGCCAGGGGTTCACACATCAGAGCTGGTACCACTGCCTCGCCACCGCTTACCCGCCTGGGCAACAGCAGCTGCTACCATTAGGCAACTCATATTCTCAGCAAGAAAAAAAAATTCTGAATATCAACAATATGGTGTATAGGGACAAATCCCCTCTCCATTTCTGCTAAGCTAAGAACAGAAAATTTTCCTTCTTATCATTATGATGCCTGAATCTCTATCAGGTCAGTCATACTAAGGCAGGAAGACAACAACATTATCACATCATCCTCTGACAATGGGTCTCAACTAATAAGTTTAGGTTAAAATTTTAATCTGCTATTTAATTGTATTGCTTACTGTACAGCAATGGATACAGAATTTTGAGTATGTTTCTCCATCAGGATCACCCATTCAACAAAAACAAGACAATATATGTCAGTATAAGACTTTTCTTCCTTTAAATTAGGATGTCTCACCCAAGCATCTCTGTGATGGCACGTGTTTAGCATCTCAGCGGTGAGAAATTGGAGTCGTTCTCGCCACCAGAGATTCCCACCAAGACTCCTGAAATATTAGGTACTGAAACAATAGAGAAGCCAAGTCAGACTTAAGTGGGCGTGAAAAACCTCTCCTTTTACTTTATCTTTGTCTCTGTGTGCTGCCATGCAGTGAATAGAAATCTCTGCCCTGGATCTGATCAAACGACCCATTACAAAGCTACAGAGTAAACTGTTCAGTTTCATGGTATAGTCTCCTCTTTATGTTGCAGGCATTTTTGTGTCTTTTGATGACTTAATTGGTTCTGCTGCACTGTGATTTAGTTTTGGATTAACAGAGTGTCAGCAAAAATTAATGTTCTAATCATGCAATCCTACCCTATAATGACTAGAAGTAACTTCTAATATTAGCAGATGCCACTTAAGTTCATAAGCACATTGAAAGAGTATAAATAGCTCTTAAGTCAGATTTTCTTTATGAAAAATAACAAGAAGCTCTGAACAACTCAGTTACATTTAGAGATTAATACTGCAAGCCTCAATCTTTGCTATTACACATATAAAGAGGAAGAAATCTTGCTTTCAGAGGCCTGATAACTGAATTAAGAAGAAAAGACATAGACCCAAGAAACATAATTACATTACTTTGTCTCTGGGTAAAATTTTTAAAAAGTAGATATTAAAGACAATATTTACGCATTCAGTGAATCTCTAAAGAGAGTCATATTAAAAGTATATATAATGAAGATGAAATGCATTGATGTTCATTTGGCATCTTTTTTTTTGGTTCTCTAAATGGGCTTATTCCTTTAGTTATATAAGAAAATGATTAAAGAGGCTAAGATGTTCTCGGAAGCATCTTTGGAGATGGCCAGTTGTCTTCCTAAGCATTTTCTACCCTTTCCAAATGCATGACTAGACCGCCTCACCCAGGTTTCCTTGCATTTTAGCATCAACCTCCTTATAACTATGTTTTCTATGATGGGAACATTATTGTTGTTTTAGTCACTAAATCATGTGATTCTTTTGCAATTCCATGGACTGTAGCCTGCCAGGCTCCTCTGTTCATGGAATTTCCCAGGCAAGAATGGTGGTGGGCGGGTGGTGGGAGGTTGGTGGGTGGGTAGGGGGGGTGGGTGGTGGGAGGGTGGTGGGTGGGTGGGGGGAGGGAGGTGGGAGGGTGGTGGGAGGGTGGTGGGAGGGAGGTGGGAGGATGCTGGGAGGGTGTTGGGAAGATGGTGGGAGGGAGGTGGGAGTATGCTGGGAGGGTGTTGGGCGGGTGCTGGGAGGGTGGTGGGAGGGTGGTGGGCGGGAGGTGGGAGGGTGGTGGGCGGGAGGTGGGAGGGAGGTGTGAGGATGGTGGGAGGGTGGTGGGAGGGTGGTCGGAGGGTGTTGGGAGGGTTGTGGGAGGATGTTGGGCAGCTGGTGGGAGGGTGGTGGATGGGTGCTGGTCGGGTGCTGGGCGGGTGCTGGGAGGGAGGTGGGAGGATGGTGGGAGAGTGCTGGGAGGTTGGTGTTAAGGTGGTGGGAGGGTGGTGGGAGGGTGGTGGGAGTTGGGAAAGTGGTGGGAGGATGCTGGGAGGATGTTGGGGGGGGTGGGAGGGTGATGGGAGTGTGCGGGGGGGATGGTGGGAGGGTGGTGGGAAGGTGTTGGGAGGGTGGTGGGAGGGAGGTGGGAGGGAGTTGGGAAAGTGGTGGGAGGGTGGTGGGTGGATGGTGGGAGGATGCTGGGAGGGTGCTGCTAGGGTGATGGGAGGGTGTGGGGAGAGTGCTGGGACGGTGCTGGGAAGGTGGTGGGAGGGTGGTGGGAGAGTGGTGGGAGGGTGCTGGGAGGGTGCTGGGAAGGTGGACGGCGGTGTGCTGGGAGGGTGGTGGGAGGGTGATGGGCGGGTGCTGGGACAATGTTGGAGAGAGGTGGGTCGAGTGGGTTGCCATTTCCTCCTCCAGGGGATCTTCCCAACCCAGGGATAGAACCTGTGTTTCCTGCCTTGGCAGGTGGATTCTTTACCACTGAGCCACCTGGGAAGCCCAGGAACATCATTACTTCAGATAAAATGCATACAATTTCTCAAATACCTTCCCCCACGCTCTTTTCTTGCCTTGTGCAGTCTAGAACAGCAAGAGCTCTAGAAACCTTAGAAATAGCCAGTTGAAGGTGACAGAGACACCACGGCTTGGGTCCCTGAATGACCAGATGGAGAAGATTCTCCCAACCCTCAGCACTCAGCCCAGACTGGAATATGAGCAGGAAATAACCTCCTCTTTCCTTTGAGCTTTTGAATTTTAATGCTTATTGTTATCAATGTCTGTGTGTGCCTGCGTGCTAAGTCACTTCAGTTATGTTCAACTCTGTGACCCCATGGACTGTAGCCCGCCAGGCTCCTCTGTCCATGGGGATTTTCCAGGCAAGAATACTAGAGTGGGCTGCCATGCCCTCCTCCAGAGGATCTTCCCCACCCAGGAATCAAACTTGCACCTCTTGCGTCTCTAGGATTGGCAGGTGGGTTCTTCACCTCTAGTGCCACTTGGTCAGCCCTAAGATCTATGTAGAAATTCCAACATGTGTTCAGGGAAATAAAATATTTAAGGCCTATAAAGATGTTGACATTTTTGTGCAAGGGATTAAAACTTAAAGCAGCCTTTTGTGAGTGGAGACCTTTAGCTTTAGTCATGAATGGCGTTAGGAAGTAACAACTAGAGAACCTGCTGCATCCCTCTTAAACAAACTATCACATTCCCAGAAAATTCCTCCACTTCATCTGGGCTGATTTTTACTTTGATTTATTATTCTCTTCAATATGACCCCTTTCATAATTTGGGGGTGATTTTAAAATACACGTGGAGGATTTCCTAGTACCCAGGACCCTGAGTCCCCCAACCCTCTCTTCCCCAATACCCATGTATTTCAGTGGGCCACAGGGACTCCTGGTCTGACACTGGGGTGGAATTTATTAACAGTGGATCCAACAAGATCTCAGCACTCCCACACACATTCAGTCTTGGGCTCATACACTTTGACTCCAGCAATTTTCCAGTTCTGCCAGGCCCTAAATCTTTTTATCCCTCAAAATTTTCACAATTCCTCACCCCCAAGCTATTAATATCTCAGGCTTAAATTTTAGGAACAACCGTGATTGTCATTTCTTGAGTAAATTCTCACAAAGCTCCTGCCCTCTTTTCCTTATTGCACTTTATTTGTGCCAAACCACCTTTTGTTAGCTTGAATTCCCATTTCATATCTGCACCTATGAAACCAGATCTAACCAGGAGTTAAAAAAACAAAAACCAAAACCCACAGACATCCAAATTAAAACACTGCAACTGTAAAAGTCCCTAGTATCGCTTGGAAACAACAGTCTATGTTGTCACTGTTGTTTTAGATGCTAAGGCATGTCAGACTCTTTTGCAACCCCATGGACTGTAGCCCGCCAGGCTGCTCCGTCCATGGAATTTTCCAGGCAAGAATACTGCAGTGGGTTGCATTTCCTTCTCCAGGGGATCTTGTCGATACAGGGATCGAACCGACATCTCCTGCATTGGCAGGCGGATTCTTTCCTGCTGCGCCGCCTGGGAAGCAGAGTATATGTTATCAGTCTATTGGTTTTCCTCCCTGCCAGAAGACCCTCCCAAATGATTATATTTTAAGTTTTCTCATTTCTTCTTTAACTGTGTATATTCCATCTCTCCCTGTATCACCATCATCTGGTAAGTGTGCTTTCTACTTCACTGAGGAATATAAAGCAACTTTAATCATTTCATATTATGGGCAGAGTTATAAAAGTGTTTTATCATTCTATTACTTACTTATATAATAATTAATATTTAAATATATGATCATTTCCATATAGTCTCAACAAATGCTCTGGATTTTGACATTATCTGGAATCTCAGAAACTGGCAAAACATTTCAGATATTTTTTATTAAAGTTAACATAATTCTTGTAAGCAAACCAGTTAAAATATACACAATTAAATTTCTATAAAATGAAAGATGGTTCAAATGCTAGGTGTAAAATACATTCTTAGTAAAGATTTTAAAAAACAAGATTGTTTTTTAAAAAGTTTCAGCACAATATTTTAGGACTTTGTAATTTGCAAAGAATTGACTCATTGGAAAAGACTCTGATGCTGGGAGGGATTGGGGGCAGGAGGAGAAGGGGACGACAGAGGATGAGATGGCTGGATGGCATCACTGACTCAATGGACATGAGTCTGAGTGAACTCCCGGAGTTGGTGATGGACAGGGAGGCCTGGCGTGCTGTGATTCATGGGGTCACAAAGAGTCGGACACGACTGAGCCACTGACCTGAACTGAACTGAACTGAATTTGTGTATGTATATTTAAAAACTACCTTTTATATAAAATGGTTACCAATGTGCCTATTGTTTCCTTTGTAATGTTTTAAATAGCTAATTATGAAAATTACTTCCAAATTTATAAAATCATTTTTTTAACTATAAATGTTCAAACTAAATATAACTTTATAAATAAGTGCTTTTATTATCTTATTTCCTCAGATCAGTTTCTTTTGGCTTATTGAAGAACTGTTGATTTTTTCCATGTATTATGAATCTGTCATTTTAATAAATGGGCTATCTTCTTCATTCTCAGGAAAATTTTCAATAGATTCTTTTGATTTTTTTTTCAGTTAGACAGTCATATCTTTGCAAATAACAATTTATCTTTTTTCCTCATAGCAGTTATTTTTTTCTCTTATTTTCTTGCTATGGTTTAGAACTTCTAGTAATAACAAGCAGATATCCTTTCTTTGATCCATTTTTTCTGAAAATGCTGAGATAACTTCAGCTTTCTTCTTTTTGCTGTCGTTGTTCAGTCACTAAGTTGTGTCTGACTCTGATTACATGAACTGCAGCATGCCGGGCTTCCCTGTCCTTCACCATCTCCTGGAGTTTGCTCAGACTTAGTGATGCCAGCCAACCATTTCATCCTCTGTTGCCCCCTTCTCCTGCCCTCAATCTTTCCCAGCATCAGGCAACACAAATAATAAGTTTGTGTGCCACTTTCATTCAGGAACACCAAGTGATGTGTGATCTACAATGCTTCTGTCCATGTCTAACTCGTCTTTCTCTTTTCCATTTCTGTTCATGCACGCTAAGTCGCTTCAGTTGTGTCCGACTCTGTGTGACCCCATAGACGGCAGCCCACCAGGCTCCCCCGTCCCTGGGATTCTTCAGGCAAGAACACTGGAGTGGGTTGCCATTTCCTTCTCCAATGCATGAAAGTGAAAGTGAAGTCACTCAGTCGTGTCCGACTCTTAGCGACCCCATGGACTGCAGCCCACCAGGCTCCTCAGTCCATGGGATTTTCCAGGCAAGAGTACTGAAGTGGGGTGCCATTGCCTTAGCCTTCTCATTTTGTTCTTGTTTACATGGCCTCCAATCCAGGCAAGGATTGCTGAAATCCCCAGCTTTCCTCTTCTACAACCCCTAAATTTGGTGTAATTGCCTTAGAAGCCTAGAATTTCTCAGAGAAGATTTTAGAAAACATACAGTGGATAATATAGTTCCACCAGGTAATCTGCTTATTTCCTAGTATTCTACACTGTTTTCTCAGAAGAGAGGCAAGTGGATCTAGGATCAGTTCCTTCCACTGGGTGACATCTGCATTCTTGCAGAAACTTCATAAGGTTTTTGGTGAGGCAATAAGTCTTCCAAGGTTTGCAGATTTATAGTTGTCTTAAAATTTCTTTGGCAAAGCCAACAAAGACCAGGAAGAGGGATTTTACTTATATTTGCCACCTGGGCTTCCCTGGTGGCTCAGACTGTAAAGAATCTATCTGCAATGTGGGAGACCCGGGTTCAATCCCTGGGTTTAGAAGATCCCCTGGGGGAAGGCATGGTAACCCACTCCAGTATTCTTGCCTGGAGAATCCCATGGACAGAGGAGCCTAGTGGGCTACAGTCAGTGAGGTCACAAAGAGTTGGGCACAAATAAAGAGTAAGCCCAACTAGCTGATTGTGAGGTTTGTTGCCAAAATGCTAGGGCTACAATTCATGCTATCGGGCTACAATTCATGCTATCATATCTACTTTTGCATGTGAAGCTGATATATCATTTGTTGTCAAATAACCCCCAAGTAGATTTTAGGTCAAAAAAAAGCCGAGACACTATGTCCAGCAGTTAAGACTTCATCTTGCAATCTAGGAGGTGCAGATTTGATCCCTGGTCGGGGAACTAAGATCCCACATGTGTCTGAACCAAAAAAAACAAAATATTAAATGGAAGTAATGTTGCAACAAATTCAATAGAGACAATGAAGAGAGAGAGACTATCTTTGAGTTATCTTCTGTTTCTATGATCCAATTGCATTAAAAAAAAAAAAAATTGTTACCTCTAAACAAGGGCTTCCCTGTTGGCTCAGATGGTAAAGAATCTGCTTACAATGCAGGAGACCCAGATTTGATCCCTGAGTTCCCCAGGCCAGGAAGATCCTCTGGAGAAGGAAATGGCAACCCACTCCAGTATTCTTGCCTGGATAATCCCATGGACAAGGGGAGCCTGGTGGGCTACAGTCCATGGGGTCACAAAGTCAGACAGGACTGAGCAAATTTCACACACACACACACACACACCTCTCTAAACAGTGGCAGGTACAGATTTGGCTCAATGCATAAATATTTGTCCTTTAAGACTAGGACGAGAAACGTTATATTCTAGCTTAATCCTAGCACATTCAAACCAGTCTGTTTTAATTTCTTGCCATTTTTATTTCTTGGTGGATGAATAAATATGAAATGGCAGTAATTTTAAAACAATTCAATCAAGTACGTTTTCAGGTCTTGACAAATTTTTAGATCTAGAGTTTAAAGTTTGCTGGAAGTTACTCCAGGGTGTACCAAGCAATGGTACAAACATTGTACTGAACTCCAAAAGCCTTACTAGTTATATGGAAATGGACATATCCTATTATTTTAACACCGTTCCACTGTCCAGCAAAACCTTTGTTATTGTTTTTTCCTCTTTAGTCCAAGCCTGAAGGCAATGTATCTAGCAGTGTTTTTGTTATCAGCTATACTACCTCACCCTTCTGCCCTTTAAATACTTACCTCTTGTAATAAACAAGTTACTTCAACTTTGGTGTCCATGATATCTATGCTTAATAATAATAGTAATTCCTTACTTCTCTATCATTCTCTTGCCTCTGTACTTTTATTTACATGTTTTCCTCTGTGAACTAATAGGAGAAAGTGAAAATATCCCTAGATAATCTAATAAAAATCTAAACAAGTGAAATAATAAAAATAAATCTATTGCTAAAAACCTTGGCTGATAATTTTGTTTATATTATTACCATTGGGTATTTAAGAACCTAGATTTTAAAAGTCATTGCATGTAGCATGTTTCTTTGTTCTAATAACTCTATGGATTAGAGATTTATGACTAAGAAGATGGTATCCAAATTAAGAAAAAATGTCTAGTTAGGCCTAGACGTGTTTTGGATATAGACATAGCATTCATTTTGATATTTGGCAAAACTAATACAATTATGTAAAGTTTAAAAATAAAATAAAAAAAAAAAGAAAGATAAAATGTTTGTGAGTCATCACTGTTCTCCTTTCCTTAAATTTATTATAAAAGCACACATTTGTTGATGAAGCCCATGCATATTAGAATTTATGAAATTTCCCATGGTTTTAGAAAACCAATATCTAGGATTTCAACAAACACTAAGTATTTCTGGATTTAAAGTTATATATTTTATGAATTTTAACTAACAATCATAAATAATATGTTTAACCCATCGTGTAGAAAATACTAAATTAGTTTTATTCTTGCTATAGGAAATTGTACCTTTAAAAATCATTTTAAGAAGAGGTAGTCAAAGAATACATAGTAAAAAATGAAAGTAAAAATATTTTATGGAGGTATTGTTGATGTTTAGTCGCTAAGTCCTGTCTGACTCTTTGTGACCTCATGGGAGCCTGTAGCCTCCTGTAGAGGACAGGCTTTCTGTCCACTAAATTTCCCAGGCAAGAATAGTGGAATAAGTTGCCATTTCCTTCTCCAGGGGATCTTCTTGGCTCTGAGATCAAACTCGAGTCTCCTGCAATGCAGGAGATTTCTTTACCACTGAGCCTCCTGGGAAGCCCATTTTTAGAGAGGTAGATCTAATTAAATATGCATATATTCTGAATTTTTTAATGTTTGAGTTATTTCTGCTTTTGTACATTTTTCCCTTTATTTCTTTTCTGCTTTAAACATATACTCACTTTTGTATCTAGTTTTATCTCCACAGATTGAATTGTTTTTCTTAAAGAAAGCCCCTGATTTGTATGAGCTTCAGATATGACAAAATCTTGATCTATCTGTGAATTTAAGACTTTGTTTAGTGATGCTAAAGTTTAATCATATTAATGCTTTTTTATTATATCCAAATATAAATATTATTTTCTTTTCTTTTTGAAAGACATAGAAAGTTCCACTGAAAGAAAAACGACTTGCTATTGCTGTTTGAAAAATGAACTGTTTCTCGTTTCATTTCTCAAGTTTCAGAAATAATAAGAAAAGTGTTTACACTCAGAACATTTCTAACTTTGGTTACACAGATGTGTCAAGGTAAAGGATATTTTGTTTTCTTCAGGCAAATGTACGCGGTCCCAAATGAATTATTTCATTCACATTAAATACAATACATTTTATGGACATTGAAATAGTTCCCATAATTAAAAAAAAAAATCATGATTTTTTATCTTTACTTTTTTTACCCTCTTATTCTTTTATTCTGGAGAAGGAAATGGCAGCCCACTTCAGTGTTCTTGCCTGGAGAATCCCAGGGACGGGGGAGCCTGGTGGGCTGCCGTCTCTGGGGTCACACAGAGTCGGACACGACTGAAGCGACTTAGCAGCAGCAGCAGCATTCTTTTATTTACAAGTTCTTATGCACTCACTGTTTACATTCAATCTGCCTATATGGCCCTGGAGACAGAGTCGTATTTCCCAGATAGCTTTTGCTTCTCTCTCTAAAGATAAAAAGGCCTCTTTTGGCAGGATGTTCAAATCACCACGCCTATTATTTAAAAAAAAAAAAAAAAGCTTGAAAATGTTAGTATTAATTCAATGCTTATGACTTAGACATGGGACAATGTTGAAAGGATGATTATGGAAAAAAACAGAAATAAAGATTAAATGATCTTCAGCCAACACAGTTGTGGAGCTCTGATGCTAAACTGAACTAGAAGAGAGGTCAGAGAACGTTAAATACTGTGATCCCAGAGTGTGTTAAGACAGAAGAGAAAAAAGCAATACTTCTCAGAAATGCACTTTAAAAATTGAGTACAATTAGATTTTCTTTATGCTTATTTTTCCTCAAATATTTTAAGTGTGTAAAAAATAAGAGAAAGGGAGTCAAGGGAAAAAAGAAGGATTAGAATGGCCTTTCTGTGCTACTTCGGTTTTATAATCTCAAGAAGTATATTTCCATCAAGTGACATGGAAGAGAATTTTCATTATAGAGTAAGAATGCATCTAAGTTAAATTCTTACCATTAGTCATAAAAATCATATGACTGCCCACAGCACCACACACACACATTACTTAAAAATAGTACGTTAGCACTTCCCTGGTGGCACAGTGGATAAGAACCCACCTGCCAATGCGGGGGACACGGGTTCGACCCCTGATCCAGGAAGATTCCACATGCCACAGAGCAACTAAGCCCGTGTGCCACAACTACTGAGCCCATGTGCTGCAAATATTGGAGCCCATGCACCTAGAGCCTGTGCTCCGCAACAGGAAAAATCCCCACAGTGAGAAGCCTGTGCACTGAGCCTAGAGAAAGCCCAAATGAAGCAATGAAGACCCAGTGCAGCCAAACATTAAAAAATAAAAGAAAAGAAATTATGTTTTTAAATGGTAAGCTATTAAAACCTATTATAATAAGCTCAGTTTTAAGATCAAGGTGAAAAGGTTCAATATTTTCAGCCACTTTATGGAATAAGTCTGAAGATATTTCACAAGCATTGTTTTTTCAGCTGTACCATCAAAGATCGGCAATGATGAGTAGGATGCTGGCAAAAGAGACAGCCCTGATACATTTCTACCCCACGGAGAGAAGACAGAGTGTGTTAACAGCATGGTAGCAATGTTGCTGGTACTTAGAATCTGTCTCTGTCTTAACCATGGCTCATCTGTGCTCCCATGATAACACTGGCAGAGCAGAACATTTTTTTTTTCTTAAATACTATACCAGAAGAGCAAAAGACTTTTAAATACTACACTAGAACAGCTGTGATAATGATGATGGTATTTTTATACATTGAGATGAGTTGACAGTTAATTTAGGTTGCTGGTAATTAACAACAGTGTATCTCCTTAAGCCTGAAAAAGAAAACAAACCTTCTTTCTCTTAGTTATTATTTGACAATGATGAACTAGCCCCACTTTATGACAATGGTACCTATTAGTGGGTTGGAAGATGTATGCAATTACTTATGGCTCTAAAATCTCTAAAATTCACATGCATTTGCAAGGAGCATGTGTATATAGTTCTTAGTTATCTATATTAATGGCATTAAAGTATTGAGTTGATGATATCTACAGCAAAACCATCAAACTCCTTTAGCTGTTAGTTTCAACTGCCTCCTATATCCAAACTTCACAAGAAACTATAAAAAAAATCACAGATAATAATTTTATTTGGCAGTAGAGCATCCCACTTCCCTTTCCAAACTATTAGTGAACAGTAGCAGAAACTGAAGGTGAACAAAACATGCAAAAACTGTTTACAAAGCATGAACACAATGAATTTTCAGTAGCAAACATTTTTCTACAGATTACATCAAGTATAAAGTCTATTTAACTGAGACTAAGAAGGAACACGAAGATCATGGCATCTGGTCCCATCATTTCATCGGAAATAGATGGGAAAACAGTGGAAACAGTGTCAGACTTTATTTTTTGGGGGCTCCAAAATCACTGCAGATGGTGACTGCAGCCATGAAATTAAAAGACGCTTACTCCTTGGAAGGAAAGTTATGACCAACCTAGATAGCATATTCAAAAGCAGAGACATTACTTTGCCAGCAAAGGTCCGTCTAGTCAAGGCTATGGTTTTTCCAGTGGTCATGTATGGATGTGAGAGTTGGACTGTGAAGAAGGCTGAGAGCCAAAGAATTGATGCTTTTGAACTGTGGTGTTGGAGAAGACTCTTGAGAGTCCCTTGGATTGCAAGGAGATCCAACCAGTCCATTCTGAAGGAGATTAGCCCCGGGATTTCTTTGGAAGGAATGATGCTCAAGCTGAGACTCCAGTACTTTGGCCACGTCATGCGAAGAGTTGACTCATTGGAAAAGACTCTGATGCTGGGAGGGATTGGGGGCAGGAGGAGAAGGGGACAACAGAGGATGAGATGGCTGGATGGCATCACTGACTTGATGGACATGAATCTGAGTGAACTCAGGGAGTTGGTGATGGACAGGGAGGCCTGGCATGCTGCGATTCATGGGGTCACAAAGAGTTGGACATGACTGAGTGACTGAACTGAACTGAACTGAAGAAGGAACAGGATCTTCCCAGACTGGCATGATAAACCAGGGATGTCTTTTAAAATTAAACGTCTTTGGATACTGTCCATTTATTTCTAGAGTCCCTAATCTGAAATTAGTGTACCTCCTGCTAGAATATGCAACAATGTGTGTGTATGCACCCGTGGCCACCATTTCTTACTAAGAATCTGTGATTCAGAAAGATTTGAAAATCAGTGATGGTACTATTTGAAACATGTTAAAAGTTGTTGATTTTGGGCATTAATCCATAATTAAGAACCACATAACTAAATGTTGCACTGTATCATATTCAAACACTGATTTGACCAAAAAAAAAATATAATTTTAACTTGCTGGATTTCAGATTACTTAAGAGCATGCACTTAAGGGTCAGAGTAGAGTTTGAATTCCTGTTCTGTTAGATGAATTAGAACATGTTTTCAAAAATCTCTGAATCTTGGTTTTATCATCTGCAAAAAAAGTAAATAATATGTACATTAAAGGTTTGCCATGAGGAACTGATTAGACATTAATGTAATAGGAATGTACTTGGCACATAGTAAGCACTTCATAAAAATTAGTTTTCCTTATTCCCTTCCAACAATGAAACCCACATTTAAATTAAAAAAAAAAAAGTACTCCATCACTAGGCATATGAAGTGAACATAAGGAGATAATTAAGAAAGTATTTGATGAAATATCCTGAAGAATTGCAAGACTTTTGGAATAAGTTCACATAGCAACACCCTTAGTCCCATAAATTATCAAGTTTAAAAAAAGATACTGGTTTTCTTGTATAGATTTAGGTAGGTTAGAGATTGTTTGGTCTCGAGAAACATTATGGTGATTACCAGCAGGTAATCTTATTCCTTGGAAGGAAAGTTATGTCCAACCTAGATGGCATATTCAAAAGCAGAGACATTACTTTGCCCACAAAGGTCCATCTAGTCAAGGCTATGGTTTTTCCTGTGGTCATGTATGGATGTGAGAGTTGGACTGTGAGGAAGGCTGAGTGCCGAAGAATCGATGCTTTTGAACTGTGATGTTGGAGAAGACTCTTGAGAGTCCCTTGGACTGAAAGGAGATCCAACCAGTCCATTCTGAAGGAGATCAGCCCTGGTATTTCTTTGGAAGGAATGATGCTGAAGCTGAAACTCCAGTACTTTGGCCACGTCATGCGAAGAATTGACTCATTGGAAAAGACTCTGATGCTGGGAGGGATTGGGGGCAGGAAGAGAAGGGGATGACAGAGGATGAGATGGCTGGATGGCATCACCAACTCAATGGACATGAGTCTGAGTGAACTCTGGGAGTTGGTGATGGACAGGGAGGCCTGGCGTGCTGTGGTTCATGGGGTCGCAAAGAGTCGGACACGACTGAGTGACTGAACTGAACTGAACTGAACTGAACTGAATCTTATAGGCATTCATTCCTTGGAGAACAAGGAGGCCAATACAGGCTTCTAGCTTCTCCTTCTGTGTCACTGAGTGACACGGGGCCTGTCTGTGCCATCCTTATACTTTAAAGCCCTATAAGGCTTCCCAGGTGGCACAATGGTAAAGAATCCACCTGCCCATGCAGGAAATGCCAGACACGAGTTCGATTCCTGGGTTGGGAAGATCCCCTGGAGGAGAAAATGCCCACCCACTCAAGTATTCTTGCCTAGGAAATCCCATGGACAGAAGAGCCTGGTGGGCTACAGCCCATGGGATCTCAAAGAGCTGGACATGACTGAGTGATTGAGCGCATGCGCGTGCGAACACACACACACACACACACACACACACACACAAATACAGAACAGCTGAAGCTATGAGCGAATTAGAATATTGATTGAGAACATTACATATTTTCACACGAAAGCATTATTATAGCATCACATCTCACATTATTTGCAGAATTTGCTTATTTAATCTTAGATACACATACTATGAAGTGAAGTGAAGGCAATCTTTGTGCCAACTCTTTGCGACCCCATGGACTGTAGCCTACAAGGCTCCTCTGTCCATGGAATTTTCCAGGCAAGAGTACTGGAGTGGGTTGCCATTTCCTTCTCCAGGGGATCCTCCCGACCCAGGGGTCAAACCCAGATTCAAACCCAGATCTCCCGCATTGCAGGCAGACGCTTTACCATCTGAACCACCAGGGGAGCCCACTCACACATACTATATGGAGAAGGAAATGTCAACCCACTCCAGTATTCTTGTCTGGAGAATTCCGTGGACAGAGGAGCCTGGTGGGCTGCTCTCCATGGGGTTGCACAGCATCGGACACGAATGAAACGACTTAGTATGCATGCATGCATTGGAGAAGGAAATGGCAACCCACTCCAGTATTCTTGCCTGGAGAATCCCAGGGACGGAGGAACCTGATGGGGTTTGTCTATGGGGTCACACAGAGTGCAACACGACTGAAGAGACTTAGCAGCAGCAGCAGCAGCACATAATATATAATCAGGCAGTGAGCTTTGACAAGGTAGAGGGAAACGAGGTGCAGATTTATCAAACTTTTAAAAAGTCCCAGATTTTACATTTGACAACAGTATGTTGTTGCCTTTGGAAGGTAAAGCAAAAGGAAAGCCTACACTTCGGCAGAACCATTCTCAGACATAGTTGGAGGAATCTGAGTCTGAAACATACAGAAAAGAAAGAAATAGAGGTCAGGAAGCAGCCAAAATATAATTAAGGCCAGCTTGGAAAATATTTTCCATGCAACGCTTCTACTGATTTTGAGGTCTGCTCTTTTGGTTGTGATTTTTAAGATTTTCTTTGAGTTTCTTTTCTTTTTTTCTAAATCATTTTACTTTGGTTTAAAAAATGTGGTAGAAAGAGGAAGTGAAATGAAAAATGAGCAATATGCCGCCGTGCTCTCTGCACTGCAATTTGTTCTGGAATTTCACTTGCCTTAAAAATGCTCTTTTTGTCAAGGATTCATTCATTCTTCTTCACTAACTTAACTGATTTTCTGCTTTTCATGGAGATAGATCTGAAAATGTAAGCACTTCTTCACATTGACTGCATTGTATCTGTCTGCTGAGTTAAGTTCCCTTCACCATTTAAATCTAGAATAAAAGTAAGGCACTCAGGATAATAAATTAACATGCTTAATGCACAGGTTTACTCCAAAGTACTGTGTTCCATTATTGTCAACTAATTTAGTTTGGAGGAGCTATTAAAAATCCATTATTTTCAAAATTAAGAGACTTTTGGTAAACTGCCTGATGGTTGAAAACTCATGTAACTGGAGTGCCAGGAAGAGAAGAGAGAGAGAATATGACAGATTCAGTATTTGATCTCATAATGGTTGAGCATTTTCCAAACTGGACAGGCTGTTAGAAATTGTCTCCATCTTGAGTTTTATGAATGTAATATGTGCAAGTCATTGGGCTGTAAACTTAAGACCAACTCCCCTTCAGAGTTTTACTATATAAATGTTATTTTTTGATTAAAAATAGGAAATTGACAAAGATAAATAAAAGGAGCTCTAAATAGCAACTGTCTTCACTGGGTGTCCCCATAAGTAGGTCCTGAGGTTAGGACTGAAGTTGTAAACAGCTGTGCCATGCCGGGACTTCCCTGGTGGCTCAGATGGTAAATCCGCCCACAATGACTGAATGACTAAGCACAGCACACAGTGCCTCAATCCGTCGTGTCTGACTCTTTTCAACCCCATGGACTGTAGCCTGCCAGGCTCCTCTGCCCATGGGATTTCCCAGGCAAGAATACAGGAATGGGTTGCCATTCCCTTCTCCAGGGGATCTTCCCCACCCAGGGATCGAACTGGCATCTCTTGAATCTCTTGTACCGGCAGGCAGATTCTTTACCACTGTGCCACTTGGGAAGCCTAGGTCTGCTGTGTAAGTGGCTTATTTGAGAGGTACAGGTAGGAACATTGGAAGTGAAATAAAAAAATAAGAGGAAGTCAATGTATTACCTACTCAGAGTCCTCAGTTACTTATGCAAATGGAACAAAATTCCACTGGGAAAATTCTGAAAGTTAGGAAGAAAGTGTCTTAGAATTATTCTATCCAATCCCTGTCACTAGTTGAGAGACAGTCCTTGGGAGGACTTGGATTCCTCGGCATTCCTGCCCTGACAGTTGGCAAGAGAAATTGGGAGTCAGATCTTGGGTTATTTTGTGCTGAGGTTGTGGGTCACCTGTGTGGGCCCTCACTAGCGTGCGACATGTCAACCACTCAGAGTGTCTGTGTCCTCCTTACCTCCTGATGCCAACAGTCGGAAATTTCAACAATGACCGGATACTTGATGGCATTAAGGGATTGGCGGGTTTCCCAGGTGGTGCAGTGATAAAGAATCTCTCTGTGAATGCAGGAGACACAGGTTCAATCCCTGGGTTGGGAAGATCCCCTGGAGGAAGAAATGCAATCTGCTCCAGTATTCTTGCCTGGAGAATCCCATGGTCAGAGGAGCCTGGCGGGCTACAGGACATGGGGTTGTAAAACGATGCAATTGAGCATGAATGCATATTAATTTTATGCAAAATAAGTTACTGGCTAATGTAAAAAAAAAAAAGAAGTACATTTAATATATACATAGACAAATGCTTGTGAGTCAAATATTATATGTGTGATTTTACCTAAAAATGTAGCAGGGCCATGAGGGAAAGTTGGTAGAGGTATGGATGAAATAAACTGCCATGAGTTGATAATTGCTTAAGCTAGTGACATATACATAGGTTTATGACACGATTCTCTCTACATTTAAAATTTTCAGCAGTAAAATTTATTGTTTTAATAAAAGAGAAGTAGAGAGATATAGGTGGCTTACTAATATCAAATAATTTAGGAGAACAAAATATAACCAGTTATAATTTTGAAAACTTTCTAACAGTTAACTCTTAACCTTAGAGATGAAATTTGATTCTCATATAAATATAATTTATAAATATGGCATTAAATGTGAACAAAAGCTAGCTTTGAATGTTAATTAATCAATACTAGTTCAAATGTTCATAGAAATTACTCCATAGCCTTTTAACTTTGAGTATGTACAGGGGAATATTGGAAACCAAATAAATCAGATATAGGAATTTAAGAAGCTTCTATAAATAGTATGGGTTTCCCGTAAAAATCTGACATTTATTAGATGAGACAAAACTGAACCGTCATCTTCTTGCAGATTTTTCTCTAAGCTTATTTTTGTTTCTTATCTATGAGCCACGCAATGTTAATAAGCTACAACCTAGCAGAGAATACAGTATTATGATCATTTCAACTGTAAAGCAATGAGAAAGTTTCAGTTCTCACTTACCTAATAATTTCACACAGTTCTATTTAGCTGTTCCAAAAATGTCCCAAACTATTTTCATATTTCTTTTCAGAAATGTACAGCTAGACTGAATAATCCATTAGTTCTGGCTACTTTACGTGGTCCTGTGATTACTTACTACAAAAAAGGATGTGCTTCCCAAAGTGGAGACACATCCAACATGACACAGTTTCTAAAGTCAGCATATGAATAAAAAAACCTATATAGAATTATACCCAAATTACCCATAAGATCCCTCAAACCTCCATAAGTTAAGAATCATCTCTTAACAAGCTGATTAAAACCAATTTCTCTTTATCAATGTATAGGTATTTGTGCTTGTTCAATTCTTTTAGGTTATAAATTTTTCAAAATTGAAATTTGGGAACAATTAATACAAATATCTTTCTATTCTCATTGTTGTAGCTGCTGGCAAAATATGCAGATTCCATAACATCAGTATCTTACAAAAGTGAAAGCAAAATATTCTGTTAGAAGAAAATAAATTTTAGAAAAGAATAACCTTTAACTCTATGTGTTTTTAGAGTCAGTTCCTCTTCCAGAGCAGTTCAGTAGTTGGCATTTTATGAAAATAAAAACTAGCTGGCTTAACTGACTGTAGAAATGAAATCAAATACTCATTTCTAATCTAGAGTTTTAAATCAGATGTCTCAGGACTTTAATTCTACTAACTAAGTAACAAGTGAATTACTAAATAACACATCCTTCTTTTAATGAACTAGTATATGAATGGATAGTTTGAATTTAAAAAGTTGTTAAAACATGTTGATTTTGCCAAGATATTTAAGATATTTTATGTCAGCCTATAAGAGTCTTAGGATTAATATGTAAAAACTGGACAGTATATGTATGTGAAAAATGAAAAAACCTGGACGGTATGAATAGACTGTGATACAAAATGCTACATGAATTTTGAGACCAAACATACATAATAAAGGATTCATTAGGCTTTCAAAATGTTGACAATTAAACAACAAATGTAAGCACTTGCTTTGCTTACAATGAGATTAAGAACAGATTTGACTGCCTTTTTCTTTTGCATGATTCTAATACGTATGTTCATCTCCAGTATCACCTAGAATTTGTCCCAGTACTGACTGCTACAATATAATATGAATTTGGTACAAATATAAAAATTCACTAAATATCAGTTTAAAACACAAAGCAATTATCTGGAATTATGACTACTGTGGCCATTGAGAAAATATTGAATACCAATTTAAAATTCTAAATAAGGCATATGTTGACTGCCCTTGGCATCTTTCTATATCATTTAGATGATAACCAATCAGAGAAATAGGAAAATCCACAGATGTCCCGAAGACCAGGTAGGCAGAGGGAGTTGATCTGTGGGATTTAAGATAATATGGATAGATCATGAATGGCAAAAAGATGCCATACACCATTGGCAAAACGAGCAAAGAATGGAGTACTTTACTGGTCAAAGAAGTAATTCTTGCACTGTCAGTGACCTTAAGACCTACGGTTGTGACCACATCCTCTCATTCCTTGCTGTTTGTGGACAAATCCATATGTGTGTGTGCTGGTCATTTAACTTAGACCCAGAATCAGACACTTAAAGGAACAGTCTTAGATCACAGCAGAGGCAGTGCTTAGTGACTGGTTCCCAAAAGTGTGCATCAGAATCTTCTCACTGATTTTTTAGGTTCTTTTTCTTCAGCTCCTTCTTCAGCTTCCTGACTCACAACATCTAGAGGTGGAGCCAGGAATCAGTATTAATACAGACAGCAAACAAAACTTTTCTAAATAATCTGTGTGCATAGCCAAATCTTAGAAACATAGAGTGAAATAGACTTTCTTCCTTATATGCCCTCACTCGCAGACTTCTTTTTTTAAACAATATTTATTTATTTGGTTGTGCCAAATCTTAGTTGCAGCATGCAGGATCTAGTTGCTTGACAAGGGATCGAACCCAAGCCCTCTGTACTGGGAGCACAGAGTCTTAGGCACCAGGCCACCATGGAAGTCCCTTACGTACAGACTTCTATGCATAAATGCATACAACCATCAGGGGTATCTGAGGTTTAGGAATTATAATCTTCAAAAGTCTAATGGGAAATAGTGATGATGATGATGACAATAATTTGCCCCTTCTTTTTAGTTGAGTTTTGGAAATAGTCTCAGGTACTTCCCAGTAACATTGTCCAGCAAAAAGAGATTAGAATTCTGTATAACTGTCCAGTCGACTACAATAATTCTTTGTTTGATGTTTAATGTTTTATTCATTATTTTACTACCTCATAATATTATAATTCCATTAGCCTTGCTAAACTGCAAAATATAAAGAGATGGCTTGAAAGCCATTAACTCTTTTGGAAATACTGAAAGGGTTAGGGAGGGTTCAGAATCAATTAAGACAATGGATGTAAAAACTTGCTCCTATCCCCCAAATTGGATAATACTTTTGTTTCTGCCCCTCAAGGTTTACAATTTATTCATTTCACTTTGATCAGAAAATTCATTTAAAAGGTATTTATTGATTGCAGTTACACTTTGCACTTAAAATGTTACACTGTTAAAAGGTGAAAATTATCCTTATAAAGGCAAGGATATTAAATTCTCAGATCAAAAATACTGGCATTTTCTAAAAAGAAGGCTAATAGCTGAATTAATTCTAATTACAATGGAAAGTGTGCATAAGTGAATGACATAGTTCAAACATGGATAAATGCTGCTAATCATATGTTAAAGCTATAGCCAAAACCCTGCCTTGGGGCTGGTTCAAAGTTAATCAAATTCATCTGGCCTGAATTCACAAGCTGCTCACCTTTTCAGAAGGTGAACAGTCTGTACATTCAGGCCAAAGCTAAAGGGAAGAATGAATGAAATCCTGTTATTTCGAAGGAGATCTTGGAAACCATGGATCCATGATTCATTGAAATTACATAAGACACAGTGGCTGCTGCCTGAAAATCCATTTAGTCCCTACAGTTTTAGAAACTGACCAGGGTTCACACAGCACTCACTGAGGCAGCGGGGTGGGGGGGTGGGGCGCTGGAAGGTTTCACACTCAGCAGCGCCCCACACTCCTGTCACTGAGAAAGTGGAAATGGTCCAGGATGCTGTCCTTCCCGTTTACCATCCGTCTTCTCTGGGTCTCTTAGGAGTGTGTTTTTGTGTTTGTTATTCATTAGTTAAATAGCCCTTAGTACAATCTATGCTATCTTTTTTGGGTCTGTAATTCACACATTTTTAACTGTCTTAAAGTTCCATCTTTTGGAATTATAGGCTATTTTCCATTGAGATTAGAATTATCTGCTATTATGTTCATAGGGAAAAAAAAGATAAAAATTTGGATTATCAGCTGTTTTGATTTTGAGGCCATAGGTATTTTGATTTTTATTCTATTTTAAAATGATTTATTCTGATTATTTGTATTCATTTTAGACACTGTTGTAGGGGATTTAGAAATCATTAAATCACTGCCTTCACAAAACTTGTATTATTGTAGGCACAGGAGGATTAAAAAAAAAATAAATAAATTGAGAGAGTCAGGGGAAAGGTGACTTAAATAGGATGGTCAGGAAGGACTCACTGAAAAGGTAAATTTAAGAAAAGATTGAGACTTCCCTAATGGTCCATCCTAAAGGAGATCAGTCCTGAGTGTTCATCGGAAGGACTGATGTTGAAGCTGAAACTCCAATATTTTGGCCACCTGATGCGAAGAGCTGACTCATTGGAAAAAAAAACCCTAATGCTGGGAAAGATTGAGGGCAGGAGGAGAAGGGGATGACAGAGGATGAGATTGTTGGATGGCATCACCAACTCAGTGGACATGGGTTTGGGTGGACTCTGGGAGTTGGTGATGGACAGGGAGGCCTGGTGTGCTGTGGTTCATGGAGTCACAAAGAGTCAGACATGACTGAGCAACTAAACTGAACTGAATGGTCTTGTCTGTGCTTAGTCATGAAGTCGTGTCCAACTCTGACCTCATGGATTATAGCCCACCAGGGTCCTTTGTCCATGGAGTTTTCCAGGCAAGAATACTAGAGTGGATTGCCATTTCCTCCTCCAGGAGATCTTCCCAAACCAGAAATCGAACCCACGTTTCCTGCATCTTCTGCTTCAGCAGGTGGATTCTTTACCACTGTGGGAACCTGAGGATCCCCAGAATATGCAATACTTGTAAACTATTTTAAGAAATTAGACTCTAAACACTCGGGGATGCTATTAAAGGGATTAGAACAGAGGAGCATAGAGCCATGTTCTACTCTGCTGAGACAAGAGTGTTAGGAGGCAAAGCATAAAGAGAGACCACAGCACACTTGGGAACAGAACCCTACATCAGACCCTAATCAGAGTTTATTTTTTCTGATCTTCCCATTCTTTATTCAATAACTACTTAAGATAAAAAAAAAAAAAGATACAAAAAAGGAAGGCAAAGCAGAAGGAGGGAACTCAATTAGGAAAAAGTACAATGATACAAAATCATTTGTGATTTGAATCAGAGTGCTAGCTATGACCCTGGTAAAGGGAGGTATCAACAGGTTGTGAGAAGCGTTCAGAATTTGAATATATTTTGAAGTAGAGCCAATAAGATTTTCTAGTCACCTGGATATGGACTGTGAGAAAAGGAAATAACTCAGAGATGATCCCAGTATTTGGCTGGAGGTACTAAAAGAATGAAATTCATGTGTTGAGCATTTATATATGGATTTCTACTCTACTATATATATATATATATATTAATTAATGGAAATTGTTTCTTTTCACAACTGAATAAATGTTCTAGAAACTATAAAACAAAGACATGACTAACATGTATTCAGTTTTTCAAACATTGCATCACCGACTTATGGGAAGTAAGTACTTACATTTCACCTCTCTTTTCTTTAAGTCATTAAAAAAATATGCAGTTGCCACACAGAATTAATTTGGGCTGAATGAATGCACTTACCAAGCTCTTTCTCATTACTGAGCCGCAAGAAGGAAGCTTCTCGACAGACAGCGATTTCTCAACATCATTTCTGCCATTCTTGAATGTTTAAACTCTGAGATAGAAAGTGACTCCTGACTCAGGATGTGGATTTCAGCGACCTTCATCCCTCTGCTTGGCTGTTTCTCTGAACTTGCCACCGTGTCAACCCTTTGCAATGTGTGTGGGATGGAAGAGGCAGGATCCCTTAATAAAATTTTATCACTCGTTTCACCCAGTCCTGTAATAAGACTAAACTTAGAATATGATTCAAATGGGGTAGAAAGTTCAATTTTCAATGTGGCAAGTTGCCTTTAACAGGAATATTTATAAGAGGATGTTCACTAAATGCAGTTCCTTTATTAAATACAGCTCTCCTGACACCAATTTCTGAACTATAAATTTGTTCTGATTCCCAGAGGCTTTTATGCCCTACCAACACTTATGACTTGTGAGAGGCATGCCTTTTCTTTGGTAAATTGGGAAAAGAGTTGCTTTTAAAGGGGAAAGGAAGATTGACTAAGAGCGGAATCTTCTCAGCATAGTCATTTTAGGAAAAAGAACACGTGAACATGAAGGATTTCCAGACTATCTGTAGCCAGTGTCTCTTTGAAAGTTTTCCTGTTGCCTGAGGGCTGTGCATCACCTACAGACCACAGGGTCTGAGAAAAGACTTATGACACAGTTGCCGATCAGCATGGACCAACACAGTAGTCACGGGCTTTGGTCTGTTTAGCTTTTTTCAGTAGCACTGATCCCAACATACATTAGGTTAACCTTAAAAATGCATCCCAATATATCGTGCTCAGCCATTCAGTTGTGTTCTACTCTTTGTGACCCCATGGACTTGTAGCCTGCCAGGCTCCTCTGTCCCTGGAATTTTCCAGGCAAGAATACTGGAGTGGGTTGCCATTCCCTATTCCACCAGATCCTCCTGATCTGGGGATTGAACCCGTGTCTCCTGCATTGGCAAAGTGGTTTCTTTTCTACCAGCACCACCTGGGAAGCCCCCAGTATATGTTCAGTTCAATTCAGTTCAGTCGCTCAGTCGTGTCTGACTCTTTGTGACCCCATGAATTGCAGCACGCCAGGCCTCCCTGTCCATCACCAACTCCCAGAGTTTACTCAGACTCACGTCCATCGAGTCAGTGATGCCATCCAGCCATCTCATCCTCTGTCATCCCCTTCTCCTCCTGCCCCCAATCCCTCCCAGCATCAGAGTCTTTTCCAATGAGTCAACTGTTCACATGAGGTGGCCAAAGTACTGGAGTTTCAGCTTGAGCATCATTCCTTCCAAAGAAATCCCAGGGCTGATCTCCTTCAGAATGGACTGGTTGGATCTCCTTGCAGTCCAAGTCACAGACAAATAGTGTTTGATTCTGCTTGCACAAGGTACCCAGAATAGTCAAATTCATAGAGTCAGAAAGTACATTGGCAGGTGCCTGGACAGGGGGTGGGTGGGGTGACTGGGGGAATGGGGACTTGGCGTTTAAAGGGGACAGAGTTTCAGTTCAGGAAGGTGAAAAATTCAGGAGATGGATGATGGGAAGAGTGGCACACGATGCGAATGTACTTAGTGCCACTGAACTAACTCCACGGTTAAACATAGCTAAAAGAGTATGTTTTATATTATGTGACTTCTACAACGATAAAAAATACTTTAAAAGTAGTGATTCCAAATGACTTATAAATTCTCTTTGTATCTCCTGTCTTTTAATTGAACAGTTTATGTTTTATCCCCAGTACTTTCCCTTCATTGGGCCATTTGTTCTTTTTACCACTCTACTCTCTTGAGTTCAATAGTCACTTCTTGTATTACCAGTTTCAATTACATGAGAAAATGATAAAATATTAAACGTATACATAACAAGGATAGCTCTTTGCTAAATTCTCCCAACCAGCACAAGCCATAATGTTTTCTGTAAGTCCTTCCATCAAATCTCTTCTAGATTCAGTCATCACAAGTTATACACAAGCTGCTGCTGCTGCTGCTAAGTTTCTTCAGTCGTCTCCGACTGTGCGACCCCATAGACGACAGCCCACAAGGTAAATATGTTCATATTCAATATTTGCTCTAAAGTAGAAATCAAAAAAATGCATATAATCATTATCTCACCCTAGATTATAAATTGACTGAAGACCAAGAAATTATCTCATTCATATGCCTGTAGCCTCAAACAGTGTCTGGCATAAGAAAGGAGTTTAGTAAAATTGGTATGTGATGACATGTGAGCTAACCACGAGAGACAGAGGTATTTAAATCTACCACTCCACTCTTTTCCTCTTCTGTTCTTTGCCTCCTGTCTCTAACAATTCCTTTATATAACAAACAAAGAATTTAAAGTGTCTTGTATTTATTTTTGATCCAAAATTATTATAGAGTCCTTTCTGATAGCCAGTACAAAGATGGGTTTCTTGTCATTACATTGTAAAAGATGTCAACCATTTCAAGTTGTATTAGAATTATTAGAATTCAGTTACTATTGCAGATTGTAGAGTTTTTGTTGTTGTTTGTATGTGGGAGATACATATATATATACACACAATATTTTAATTTTGAGACAATTATTCACATGCTATTGTAAGAAATAATACAGCATGACTCAGTACACAAATAAGCACAAGAAAAATGGCCCAAAATAACTTTGCTGAATTATACCAACGTTAACATCCAGATTCTGAAGTTGTAGTATAGTTTTAGAAGATGGCTTGGCCTTTTGGCTATAATCCAGTGTAGTATGGGGACTTCCAAGTGGAACAATGCTAAAAAATCTGCCTGCCAATGTAGGAGACACAAGAGATACACATTCGAGGCCTGGGTCGGGAAGATCCCCTGGAGAAGGGAACGGCAACCCACTCCATTATTCTTGCCTAGAGAATTCCCTGGACAGAGGAGCCTAGTGGGCTACAGTCCATGGGGTTGCAAAGAGTTGGATGCAACTGAGCGCACACACCAGTTTCTCGCAAAGCACATCTTCTTGTACATATTTGCATGTATATTTAGTTCTGTGCAACTTTGTTACATGCATAGACTCATGAGATCACCACACAGTCAAAATCTAAAGCAAATTTATCACAAATTTCTTCTATACCAACAGTCATCTCTCTCCTCCCGTCCCTAAAACATGGCAATAATGAATCTGTTCTCCACTTCTGTCTCTTAAACAATCTTGTCTATATAAAAGAAGCAGACAGAAGGTAACTTTGTGAGATTGGTTTTTATCACTCAGCATCTTTTCTTTGTGATCTGTCCCAGTTGTTACATGTATCATTAGTTTGATTCTTCTCAGTGCAGAGGAGTTTCCTATGGTTTGAATGTACCCCTTTGACTAACCAGTATCACCTGGAAAGAAGTTTGGGATGTTACTAATTTGGGGCTATGACCAACAAAACTGCTATCAATATTTGTGTAAGATTCGTGTGAGAAGATATGGTTTCACTTTCCAGGAATAAATAGGCATGTGTGCATTTGCTCTGCTGTATGGAAGGAAAGTTATGACCAACCTAGATAGCATATTGAAAAGCAGAGACATTACTTTGCCAACAAAAGTCCGTCTCGTCAAGGCTATGGTTTTTCCTGTGGTCATGTATGGATGTGAGAGTTGGACTGTGAAGAAGGCTGAGCGCCGAAGAATTGATGCTTTTGAACTGTGGTGTTGGAGAAGACTCTTGAGAGTCCCTTGGACTGCAAGGAGATCCAACCAGTCCATTCTGAAGGAGATCAGCCCTGGTATTTCTTTGGAAGGAATGATGCTCAAGCTGAAACTCCAGTACTTTGGCCACCTCATGCAAAGAGTTGACTCATTGGAAAAGACTCTGATGCTGGGAGGGATTGGGGGCAGGAGGAGAAGAGGATGACAGAGGATGAGATGGCTGGATGGCATCACTGACTCAATGGACGTGAGTCTGAGTGAACTCTGGGAGTTGGTGATGGACAGGGAGGCCTGGCGTGCTGCTATTCATGGGGTCACAAGGAGTCGGACATGACTGAGCGACTGATCTGATCTGATCTGATCTGATGGATAGTATATGTTTAGTTTTGAAAGAAACTTCCACATGTGTTCCAGAGTGGCTTACACGTCTTACATTCCTACTGGCAATGTGTGAGTGATGCAGCTTCTCTGAACCCTAACCAGCATTTGATTTTATCATGTTTTTTAAAATTTAATCAATCTTATAAGTAAATAGTGAATCAGCTTGTTCTAGAGAAGAAATGATGACAGAAGAAGAATCCTATGAAAGCAGGGTCTGTCCCGTGTAAACTTCATAGATGAGTTTATTAACCAACCACAGCTGAACTGGGCATTCTATTTCAGTTTCCTTTATCTGATCTTGAAATCAGATCTGTCCAATTCTTTGTGACCCCATGGACTGTAGTCTACCAGGCTCCCCATGGAATTTTCCAGGCAAGACTACTGGAATGGGTTGCTATTTCCTTCTGCAGGGGATCTTCCCAACCCAGGGATCGAACTCGGGTCTCCTGCATTCTGAGCCATTTACACTGGGATACATTTACACTGTGTACTTCTTAGGATAGTTATATAAACAAAATGCATGCAATGTGTTTATACCAGTACCTGGCTTACAGTAATGTGCACCATTATCAGTGATTTCTACTATTACTAGGTATTGCCCAGAGGCACTATTTAAGCTTTGATGGTCCTAAAATGGTCAGTTTTAACAGCGATAAGAAACTTGAAGTCTTAGATTGAAAAGGAACCACTTAAAAGGAATTTGATTCCAGTCACAGATAACCATTTTACTACTACTTTCCATTCCTCTGGTATCACTGCTGATGCTGATGCTGCTAAGTCACTTCAGTCATGTCCAACTCTGTGCGACCCCAGAGACGGCAGCCCACCAGTCTCTGTTGTCCCCGGGATTCTCCAGGCACAACATCTAGTCAAAATATAAAAGCACTTAATAGTGGGAGGGAAGTACATAAAATTCAAAGTGGTCCTTACTGTAAATGTTCATTCACTAAAAAAATAGATGTACACTGCCTAGTTCAGTTCTGAATTTTGCTTTTGATTGGCAGAAACATTAAAATGTATCTTTCCATAGCACTTTCCTTTTTTGTCTAAACTAAGTAGATTTAAAATGTGGATTCCCAAAACATTGCTGAAGATTCTAAGTTACTTAAAAAATTAAAATTCTCCAAATAATTTTCACAGTTAAGCTTAATTTAAAACTCATCTGTTACAGTTAACAAAGCATTCAGCCTGCATTTTTCTGACAAAGCTCTACAGTAAGCTGTACAGGTTGTAACTATATTCAGGCACTGTTATTATTTGCTAGGAGTTGTTATGAGCTGCCAATTCTTCTACTTGCACAGTTCATTGCCATTCAAAGTAGTTTCATGTTCACCATCTCATTTGTCTCTCCTAAAAGATCCCTAATGGTAAGGTATCCTGGGCATTCCTCATTCTGTTTTAAAGATGTGGAAACTAACATAGTTCATTAAGCCAGTTACCTCGCTGGGCCTGGAATTCAAGTCTCTCCAGCCTGCATTTGTGCTTACCAACTGTCACTTCATCCCCTTAAGCTATCTCTCAGGGCAAAGTGAACTCTAACTGAAAGGATGCAGAGCATGATTGCCAAAACTGCAGCAAGAACTTCTATCAAAACGTGTACCCCTCAAGGTCCTTGGAAGATAATGTGCTAGGTGAAACTCTGGAGTTAAGATAGTCTGGTAGGGAGTTGCTGACACTCATTATCAGACAGGTCAGGAAATGCGTTTGCTGTGCGGCACATTTCCCAATACACCGTTCATTCTGGCCACCTCATAATCCAGTTCCCTGACTTATTTGCTTGTGCTGGTGCACAGGAGAACTCCCACACAGTTCTCTACCTCTGCTCTTCCCACAGCAAATGGGCAACTCAGCAGTGATTCTATTTATGGCACTTAAACATAGCTGTTAAAAGACTGACATACGGAATGATTTTAAAGATCAATACAGTTCCTCCCTTAAAAAAAAAAATCCTCCCGTCCACTAATTCTTATCAAAAATTAAGCAAAATGTTCCATTTCCTAACTCAGAGGTAAAGAAATCTAACTGTGGCTCACCTTTGTCCTCCCAAGGTATCTGATCTTAAGATGTTATTAAATTTCCAAAGTTTCTTTTGTGAAATCTTGCCTATGTCTTCCTCCTATCACCCTGAGATTCCAGGGAAGACAGTGTGTGTATGCCTGTGTGTGTGTGTGTGTGTGAGAGAGAGAGAGAGAGAGAACACTTGTGTGTGTAGTGATGAGGGGGTCCTGATACTATAAGAATGGTGACATGATAGATACGTAATGATTTAAAATAGAGAATCAGGCCTACACTATTCTGTTTCTTAACACCTATTTATTATTTTTGCCAAGTCTTTGCTGTTCGGTCACTCAGTCAAGTCCAACTCTTTGCAACCCCATGGACTGCAGCACGCCAGGCTTCCCTGCCCTTCGCCATCTCCCAGAGCTTGCTCAAACTCATGCCCACTGATCAGTGAAGCCATCCAACCATCTCATCCTCCGTCTCCCCCTTCTTCTCCTGCCTTCAATCGTCCCCTGAAGCAGGGTATTTTCCAATGAGTCATCTCTTGGGATCAGGTGGTCAGAAGATTGGAGCATTAGCATGAGTTCTTCCAATGAATATTCAGGGTTGATTTCCTTTAGAATTGACAGGTTGAATCTCCTTGCAGTCCAAGGGACTCTCAAGAGTCTTCTCCAATACCACATTTCAAAAGCATCAATTCTTCAGTCCTCAGCCTTCTTTATGGTCCAACTCTCACATCCATACATGACTACTGGAATAGCCATGAAAAGTGCAAGTGAAAGTGAAGTCACTCAGTCGTGTCTGATTCTTTGTGACCCCATGGACTATAGCCTACCAAGCTCCTCTGTCCATGGGATTTTCCAGGCAATAGTACTGAAGTGGATTGCCATTTCCTTCTCCAGAGGATCTAACTGACCCAGGGATTGAACCCAGGTCTCCCGCATTGTAGACAGACGCTTTACCGTCTGAGCCACCAGGGAAGTCCTAGAATAGCCATAGTTCCAACTAAACAGACCTTTGTTGACAAAGTAAAGCCAAGTCTTACCTATTTACATTTCCTGATGTCTCTTGTTAACATTTTGCATTTTCACAGTCACCAACATATTCAGATCGTCATGTTTCTCACTTTTCTATTTCCTCCAATTCTTCCCTTCTTTCTGATTGTATTTCGCTCAATTCAAGCACATGTACTGCATCATGAATCATAGCATATCCAAGTCCATAAACTTCCAATAACATTTATTTTGTGGAATTAAATACAAGTCATTCCCATTTAGATTTCTCAATATGTTAACATCTTATCTTAAAACCTTCATCCTGCCTTTTCTCTCTTCATTATCCTCTCAAACTGGATTACATTATTTTATTTAAACAATATATTTATCCTCCCATCTGGATGACTCACTCCTCCATCCTGTTCTGAATATTTACTTCACATCATCTTGAGAAATCCTGCTCACCTTCAAAATCCTTCACTAATGCCATATTTTTTTAGAAATTTGAGTTACATCTTATCTATATTTATTTTACAAATCCTACACTATTATATTATAGCATTGTTTTTTTTCTGCTTATAGCCCTGCATGAGTTCCTTGAGAACAAAGGTAAAAAAATATGCCTCATCTTGTATCCCATGTGTATTAATTTGCTTGGGATGCCCTAACAAAATACCATAGACCAAGCAGCTTGAACAACAGACATTTATTTCTCCCAGTTCTGGAATCTGGAAGCCCAAGATCAAGGTGCCAGGTAATTTGGTTCTCCAGTGAAGACCCTCTTCTTGGTATGCAGATGGCCACCCTCTTGTGCTTCTCATGACAGAGAGAAAGAGCAAGCTGGTGTCTTTGTGTGATTGCTGTTTAGTCGCTAAGTTGTGTCCAACTCTTTGCAACCCCAGGGACTGACTGTAGCCCACCAGGCTCCTCTGATCACAGGATTGTTCAAGCAAGAATACTGGAGTGGGTTGCCATGTCCTCCTCCAGGGCATCTTTCTGACCCAAGGATCAAACCCACATCTGTTACATCTCCTTCATTGGCAGGCAGGTTCTTTATCCTATCTCTGCTTACAAAGGCAATAATCTCACCATGAGAGCCTGACCCTCACTACTTCATCTAAACCTGATCACCTTCCAAAGGCCCTGTCTTCAGTTACCATCAAATATTTGCTAAGGGCCTCAATATACGAATTTTGGGGAGACAGACTTCAAGGCATAGTACTGTGTGTTATTTAACATAATACTTTACACATAATAAATACTTGTTGAGCTAAATTGTAATAGAAACAAATTTCAAAAAGCAAATTTGATATAATAATGATAATGATGATTTTCCTGACTTCCAGATCCTTTCTTGGTAACAGATTCCCCCCACCCCACCACACACACACACCACACATCGTTATAAAGGAAAAGGGAGGAAGAATTCTTATTCCAAGGATTATCTAGTGAAAAGGCAATCCAGCATTATACTTAAACAGTAAGAAATAATCCCAGCCCCAAAATTTTAAAATTACATTTGAATAAGCCATAATATTTTGCACATTCATTGAATCATTTCACTTTGGGAAAAAAATGACTATGATAAAAAATATAAATCAAAAGTAAGTGAAGTTAAGTGATAACCATTTTGAAACAAATCTATTTAATCTATGGAGATAAGCTCAGGTTTTGTCTACTCTGGCAAAATGCAATGCATACTTGTAACTGTAACTATAAATCATAATGGTATTTGTACTATTCAGTTCCAAAAGTCCCTTTTTTCTCTTAAGTTTTATAGATAATTATTCTTTCTTATTTTTCACTGTATTCTCAAACAAATCTATGCAGTAGAAGAGCTTTATCATTTTGTAGTACAAATTTCAATATAAAAAATACAACTTTGTGTGGTATTTACAGAAAGAGAAAAGAAATCGTAACTCTCCTAGAAGAATTAAGGAGGCTGTAACAGAAGTCTTAGGATAGCTAGAGAGTGACCAATGTTCCTCAAAACATGGGGCTACAGTTTTAATGAAACACTGAGAAGCTTCAATAGTTCAAATACTTACTAAATTCATCATAAGACTGCAAACGATCTGTACTATCCAGGTTTGTAGGAAAACAAAGACTACCTCCGAACTAACCATAGATTAAATGGTAAGGCAAGGAAGAACAAGAGTATGGGCTACAGTGAGTAATATTCTGTAAGTATGAGCCACGCTCTGTTTACACTATGCAGCGTTGACATGCTTTTCTCTGTCTTCTCTGTTTAACAGATCAGATGGACTCACGGTCACAGCAGTTAAAAAGATGGAGATATCTGAATGAAAACATCTCACTGGGCTTCTGTCCATGTTCTGTCGCTGGGGGTTTGACTCCATGTGTCAAATGAGTCGAGTCTCTGGATACTAATAATGCTGGTGTAGGCTTCTGAGATTATACTATAAAATTTTCAATGGTTTCTGCCTCTCAGTGGAGGCAGAAATTCTCTTGATTCTCAGAAAAAGGTAAAGCCCTAGAAATCTCAGCAACCCAATGGTTATCACATGTTGAGATGCTCTGTGTCAACTCAGATCATTGACACACACATTTCAGACTTATAAAGCACTGATGTATAAACCAGCCTGGCCAATCATAACATAAATTCAACAAAAAAGAGTCAGACTGCCAGGGTTCAGTTTGGCAGTCTGTTTCATCCAGTTTCAGCTTGATGACTTCCTAGCAAGTTACTTAAAGACTATATCAATTTCTGAACTTGTGAACAATGGAAATAATAGCAGCTACCTTAGGCACTGCTGTGTCAATGAGCTAATATGTATAAAATACTAATTATAGTGTTTGACATATATTAAACATAAACTACACACACAGTAATGATTTAGGGTTTGAGAAATGAGTGTAAATTATTAGTAGAAATAATATGCTAATACCTGGAAAATTAGAATTAAGTAGCTTGGTTCATTCCACTCCAGTATTCTTGCCTGGAGACTCCCAGAGACAGAGGAGCCTGTTGGGCTGCCGTCTATGGGGTCGCACAGAGTCGGACACGACTGACACGACTTAGCAGCAGCTTGGTTCATCCTTTTCCTGTACTCACTTTCCCTGGCCAATTTTTGAAAACTATGTTTTTGCTGAATAATGGCTTATAAAAATGTTACATTTCATATCTTTCAGATTTTTTAAAAAGAAAGTCATGTAAACCAACTGAACTAACTTCCTATGACATAAAGAGTTTTTATGTAAACTAGCATTTTTGTTTGTTTCTAATTATAGGGAAAGAAGGATGTCAGTATTTCCAGATATTATAGAAAAAAACAACTGATACTATTTTCTCCCAGTTTTTAAAAATTTCTTAAGAAACCTTATTCTTCTATTTACATATAACTGTGTATTTAAAACCTTTAAGCCTGGGATTCCTATAGACAGGCAGGCTTTATGCTGTTGGGTTACATCATGGAATAACTTCTGCAAAAATGAGTTGGAAAATATTATTACATCTATTCTCTGTGTTGCACACTGGTTGTTGATATTCCTGTTTATGTTGACTACTAAATAAAATACAAATAGCTCATTGCACAATGTGGGTTTAGTCATTTTCAACAAATCCTCGTAGTTCCTAGAAATTCCTTATTAATGAGCACTTCATGTATTGCTATACATATATGTACACGAACTGATAGGATATCAATTAATGATCACATTCAGAATTCTTACACCTGGGTAATCAAAGGTTCTCTTTTTGGTCACCTGGCTTCCATATACCCTCCAATGTTGGACCTCCCCACCTTTAAGGCACTCCTGCCTTGCAGGATATAAAGAGAATACGAAGATGTCATAGTCTTGCTTCCTCAGCCTTCCTAGTCACAATCCTGTTGGCATGAGATGTGGATTCAGAAACTCTTGCCCAACTTGGCCAAACAGAGCCTCATGGGGAGGAAGGGGATGGGGCAGGACCCGCTAGGCACTCAGGGTTGCCGCAGTGGCGGCCCCTGCTGGAGGGATCAGGGACAGCAATTCTCCATGGGCACTGGCCCCGCAAGCAGCCCAGCGCTCAGAGCGGCCACTTGGCCCCCGGGACTGGACCATTTCACCGATAGCATCAAGGACTCTGTTCGGAGATGTGGCCCCAGACCTTGCTTCTCATTCTAGTCACCCCCACCCCCAAACTGAGCTCTCTTATTCCCCCAGTGAAAAATCCTGCTAACAAATCCCATTTCTTCCCTAAGTTAGTGAGGCGTGCCTTGTGACGCTGCTCATCAGGGATCCTTAGGGATGTGCTAGCTGAGGATACGCCTCCTGAATGTAGCTGTTCTCACCTGGGCAGCTGAGTCCCGGCACTCACTGCATCCTCACTTGTTTCAACAGTTTGAGCACTTTTCTACATTTTAGTATCTGTGAAGGCTACCCACCATTTCTTGTCTTGGACCTCATTCTGCTACCCACAATTTCTTGTCTTGGACCTCATTCTGCTAAGAGACATTATTATTATTAAGCTTTCTGGTTATTCTTATATAAGAAAGAAATACTCTGGACACATGTATTCAGGTCATTCTTCTTTATGTTCTCCGACCTCCTGTGGTGACTGTGTGAATCAGTCCCCCCAGAATGAATCAGGCTGAGGACACTTAGAAAAGGACCCTAGGACACACTTGGGCATTCCGGAAGTGATCCTTCTGGAATCAGCCTGTCTGTCAATGGCTCCCTCAGAACTATATCCTGTCTAACTCTGCTCTGTTCCACACAAATATGGAGATTTTTATGGCTGTTCTGCTGCAGCTCATAATTACCATGTTATCATGACATTCAATTTATCAGAACAGCGGGTAACTTTGATGGATATGAATCCATGATGAGAAGTGATGAAACATTTCATCTCACATTAGAATATACAAAGCCTGAAGACACGTCTGCTGGGATCAGGACCTGCTGCCCTACATGCCGGCACTAGCAGGGCCTCCTAAGCATTCAGTTCAAGCATTGAAAATAGAACCGCATCACATTATACAATCTTAGGATGCTGTGAGCAGGGAAAAGAGTTTGTAGTCTTCCCCGGAGAAGGAAAGAAAAGAAAAAAATAATGAAAAGTTTAAAGAATCAAAATGGACTCAATCTTCCAAACAGTAACACTGGAAGATAGAAATCTGAGAGCAAATTATTTCCAGACAAAGTTTTGCAACAAGCTGATGAAGGTCAGAGCTAACACAGAGGATATGTGAGAGTTTTCTTATGAAAAAGGGAAATAGACTATTTAATACATGTGAACAAATGAAGAGGAGATTTTCATAAGTGAAAATAGATCTTGAATTAGCAATAAATAGAAAACAAAACACGCAAACATATTACAACCATAATAAAACAAGACAATAATTAGTTCTAGTCAAAACACATGATTGTGTAGGAAAGGAAAGGAAGCAGTGATTACCACGTGGTTCAACAAAAGCATATTTACATAATTATATTAATACAAACACTAGATCCTAGTATTAGCATTAAAGATCCAGCAAGCGATGATATTTACCAGTATGCACTGATGGGTGCTGCTAATCAGGACTGTGTCCACTCTGACTGGCCAGAACAAGAGCTGTACCTGTAGTTAAGTATGCTGAACATCAGCTCCAACCATGCAGCGCAGGAGACATGGCCCAGATGTGGGGGTGTGCAGGCCTCTGCAGGAGGCTGGGAGGGGGTCGTGGAGAAGGAGAGCTAACCCTCACCTTTCCAATCAGTTAGGAAGCATTGCTTGCAGGCGGGAAGTTAAGATTCTTGAATACGAGAATTGTATTTTTAAAATATGTCCAGAACAATGATAAAATAGGAGGAAGATGCAGAGAAAATGTTTTTTGATATTAAAAATGTTTATAGTAAAAAAGGTTTCTCAACTCTTTAAAATACATGCTTATATAACTTTGTTATTAAGATAAAGTCTAAAGGTTTCATGTCTTGAGTGTCCACATGCTTAGTCTAAGGTACTACTATGTGTCGGATTAGATCTCAAATTTTAAAATAGAGAATAATTAGAGTACTGTGAGAAATAAATGTCTGTCGCTTAAGCCAATCAGTCTATGGAATTTTAGTTACAGCTCTCAGAATGAACTAAGACATATATAGTCCATATACTTTTCATTTTAATTATGTATTCAAAAATTAAATGTTGAAAAATGTGGTATCAATTTATTTTAATTTCCAAGGGATGGTTAACACAAATGAAAGATAAATCATGATAATTACATTGCACAATCAGAAAACATAGATGAACCATAGGGATATGTTTCTATTTGAGCAGAAAATACATGAAATTGTTAAGATAATAGTAAAAATGTCCAGGAAAACAAATCTTATAAAAAGTTTGCATAAATTTTTGAAAAGATATTTTAAAGGGACTTCAAGAACATAGTCTCTTTTAGAATAGTTTGTAATAACTTTAAAATAATAGAGTTATATATAGACACTAAAACATTTTTCTAAAATAATTTATAAAATATATATTATAAATTAAATATATATATATATAAACTAGTTTTATTGGAATTAAAATAATTTGATTGCAACACAAGGATTAACCTGCATCCATTCTGCCTTAATCTGGTCCTTGTCCTTTTGCCAGATGATCCCATGCTCACTGGTTTTCACTGTGTGAAAATGTTCCTGCTCACTTGTGTGTATCTAAGATCTCTCTGGCACACACTGGAATTAATCACACTCACCTCCTTGGAACCCAGGGCTCATGGAAGCTTTTGAATCCATGTTTAAATCACAAATATCACCTAATCAGTAAGACAATATTATCGAGGTAAAAGAATGCGACAGGATCCTCTGAAGTGCAGGAGCAGAATCAAAGCCAAAGCTTTTCAGAGCTTAATTTATGAACTTAACACAGTCTTCTCATTGAACAGAAGACTTTATGAGACTGGTGGTTTAGTCCATAAGTCATGTCCTACTCTTGAAACCCCACGGACTGTAGCCTGCCAGGCTCCTCTGTCCAAGAGATTCTCCAGGCAAGAATACTGGAGTGGGTTGCCATTTCCTTCTCCAGGGGCTCTTTCTGACTCAGGGATTGAACCCAGGTCTCTTGCATTACAGGTGGTCTGCATTGCAGGTGGATTTTTTACTGACTGAGCCACCAAGGAAGCTGCAAAACAGAGAATTCTGAGTATTTAAGAATACACATTGCCTCATTCACTGAATTATTAGAACTGTTTTTTCACAGAATTCTAAAAATTCATGTTTGATGAGTCCATCCCCTATGGGAGAGTTTATTTTTGTAAGTTTTCCAAAAGCTATTAACAGTAAAGTTTTCATCAGTCATTCTGAATTTTCCTAATCCACTCATACTTCAGTCTCTTAGATGATAACTTTGTGTTTTATCTCCTCTATTCAAATATCTAACACATCCTCATCTAAGCTTATTTGCCAATGCACTTGGGTCGTGCTTCACTGAGAAATAAGAACAATCAGAAGAGAACATCCATGGCACAGATGTCCTCTACAGCCTGTTATACAGAGTGAAATAAGTCAGAGGAAAGCAAATGTTGTATATTAATGGTTGTATATATATGTGTATATATATATATATATATACACATATATATATAATCTAGAAAAATGGTACAGATGAAGCTATTTGCAGTGCAGGAATAGAGACGCAGATATAGAGAACAGACATGTGGGCCCAGTTGGGGAAGGAGCGGGTGGGACGAACAGACAGAGTAACACTGAAATATGTACACTACCTACTCTCTGGAGAAGGCAATGGCACCCCACTCCAGTACTCTTCCCTGGAAAGTCCCATGGATGGAGGAGCCTGGTAGGCTGCAGTCCATGGGGTCGCTAAGAGTTGGACACGACTGAGTGACTTCACTTTCACTTTTCACTTTCATGCATTGGAGAAGGAAATGGCAACCCACTCCAGTGTTCTTGCCTGGAGAATCCCAGAGACGGGGGAGCCTGGTGGGCTGCCGTCTGTGGGGTCGCACAGAGTCGGACACGACTGAAGCGACTTCGCAGCAGTAGCAGCACCGTGTGTAAAGCAGCTAGCTAGTTGGAAGCTACTGTACAACAAGGGAGCTCAGCTCAGTGATCCATGATGACCTAGAGGGTGGGAGGGAGGTTCAAGAGAGAGGGGATATATGTGTACTTACAGCTGATTCACTTTGCTGTACAGCAGAAACTAGCACAACATTGTAAAGCAATTGTCCTCCAATTAAATATAAACTGAAAAAAGGAAAAGAGAATATCCAAAAGCTCCTAACATCACAACACCCACTTCCCCGGCTCTCCATCAATGAGTTCTGCCATCCATCCTGTTAATCCAGATGCGTGTCTCGCCGCTGTCTACAACTGAGCTTGAAAATACCACATTTGTAAATACCACATTCCCTCCTACTTTTGCAAGCATATAATTCTGGATTCTCATGCGTCGTCACATTTTCTCAGCCAACCGAATCACCATCCTTAGCAACAAGCATGTTATGATACCTCAGATCTCTTTCACAAAAGTCCTTTTATCTTCACATCTCCTTTCAGAAACTTCTGTTTTCCTCCCATTCACCAAAAAAAAAAAAAAAAAAAAAAAAAACAAAAAAAACTCGTAAAAAGAGTGAACTAGACTCACTGTTTCCAACTCCTCTCTCTCCACTCTCTCTTTAAACCGTTTTAACCAACTTTTGCTCCCACCATTCCACCAACACTGATCACGAAAGACCTCGCCAGATGACACAGTGTATTTGGTGTCTTCATCTTATTTGATCTATAAGTAGCACTTGAAGCCTGGATCCCTCAGCGCTCTCAGATACCCTTTTAAGATTAGCATTCCAAAGTACCAAACTCTAATGATTTTGTTCCTGTATCTCCACTGACCGATCTAAGTCTTCTTCCTTCTAAGTCCTCATCATTTTCCCCTATCCCTCAAACACCAGGAAGTACTAGACCTACTTGCTTTCCTATCTACCCTTACTCTGCTTGTTATCTTATTGATTCTCATGGCTTTAATTTCTATGCAGTGCCTGGGTCTCTCCCCTGAACTCTAGGCTCAGATATGTAAAGTATACTCAGCATCTCTACCAGGATGGATAAAATTTTAACCATTGAATTAATCACCCCAGTCCTCCTCCCAGTTAACAGCATTTCTATACAAGATGCTTAGTCCTTAGTAATTGTATTCTCTAATTTTTATCATCAATCTATAACAATAATTCATCTTATCCTCTCCTTTACTACTACCCTAGAAAAGGTTATACATATCTCTTGTCTGTTTTATTTTAATAGTTTTCAAGCTAATATCCCTGCTTTCTTTCTTCCTTTCTTCCAGTGTACCCTTAATATAGAATAATCTTTTTATGACATGTCAGACTATGTCACTTCTCTGCTTAAAATCCCACATGGTTTTTCATCTCATTAAGACTAAAAGTCAAGTCTTTACATGGTGCGTGAAGCCCTGCATATCTGAACCTTCATAATCTTTTAACTCATTCCCACTTTGTTCATACCACTCCAGCTGCACAGAATTCTTTGTTCCTTTGCACCTGGGTATGTGGCTCTTAGATAATCTACACACCTGTTCCCTCTTTAGGTCTTTGCCTTCAAGCCACTGTTGTAACGAAGCCTGATATACCAGCCTATTTACAGCAGAAAAAAAAAAAAATAACCACCCTCTGTATTCCCTACATTCCTGCTTTATAGGTCTCAATAGAAGTGATCATCACCTGAAATATAATTACATATTTACTTCTTGAGCAACTTTCTCATTTCCAGAGGATCTTCCCAACCCAGGGGTCGAACCCAGGTATCCTGCACTGCAGGTGGATTCTTTACCAGCTGAGCTACAGGGGAAGCCCCAATTACATATTTGCTTTACGAACAACTCCCTCTCTTGGAACATAAGCTTCATGAGGTCACAGCACACATATTGCATGAATGAATAAAAAGTAGTTTTTAAAATTATGATGTCTTTTACAGTTGAGAGCACTTCAAAATAGAGGAAATATGATAATTATTATGTTTTAAGTGTAGACTTTACAGATTATTTTTGAACAACTTAGGAACATAATTGCAAAGCTTCACATTACAGTGAAAATGATTCTTATTTTAAATAACTGCCTTTAATCTCAGCTCAGCCTTCAAGGACATTCAAAAATAGATCTTAGGACCCTGGTCACATCTCCATTCTTTCCCCCAGAGCAGCTCTCTTCTTAATACGAGTCCTGTTAATTCACATATATTTCGTAAATCGCCTCACTCTCAGTAGGGGATCTTGGCTTGTACTTCAGAATGAGAACAGTCATTAAAAGTGAAAACAGCCTGGCAGTCTGAGTTTCTGCCTCATCAGGAAGCTGGTTTGAGTTGCTAAAGTCAACAGGGTAGGAGGCACACAAACAAGAGACAGGGATTTATTTCTCTTTCTAGTTATACTTAATGGGGTTATCACACCTGTCATCCCCACGATTTCAAACAAACGTTTCTTCCTTCATACTATCCGTATTGATGCATTGAGTGTTTATTATATACTTGAATTATCATCCAATTATGCTTTTCCTGGGCTTCTCTGGTGCCTCAGATGGTCAAGAACCTGCCTGCAATACAGGAGACCAGGGTTTGGTCCCTGAGTTGGGAAGATCCCCTGGAAGACGAAATGGCAACCCACTCCAGTATTCTTGCCTGGTGAATTCCATGGACAGAGAAATTGGCAGGCTACAATCCATGAGGTTGCAGAGTCAGACACGACTGAGTGACTAGTACACACACACACAAACACACTTTTTCTCTTTTGCTGTTCAAACCGTTTCAGTTTTGGCCTTGGGTCAACCTTTCATTTTTCTCCTGTGCCCTGTAGACATCATTATGGATTTTTTGAGCACTTTCTTACTTTATGGCACTAAAAGATCCTCCAGATTTATCTCATATATTCCTGCCCCAGTCATGTTGTTATTGTTTTTGGTTAGTTGCTAAGTTGTGCCCAACTCTTTCGTGACCCCGTGGATTGTAGCCCACCAGGTTCCTCTGTCCGCAGGATTACCCAGGCAAGAGTAATGGAGTGGGTTACCATTTCCTCCTCCAGAGAATCTTCTAGACCCAGATATTGAAGCCTTGTCTCCTGCCCTGCAGGTGGATTCTTTTATGGCTGAGCCATTGGAGAAGCCTTGCATGCATGCATGCTCAGTCACTTCAGTCATGTCCAACTCTCTGCAACCAGGCTCCTCCATCCATGGGACTCTCCAGGCAAGAGTACTGGAGTGGGTTGCCATTTTCTCCTCCCAGAGATCTTCCCAATCCAGGAACTGAACCCATAGCTCCTGCATCTCCTGCTTTGCAGGCAGATTCTTTTACCACTGAGCCACCTGGGAAACCTGGGGAAGCCCTGGAATCAGTCAAATCTCTAAGAAGTGCTGATTTCTTTTCAGGGAGAAGGCCACCATATAAACCACATCTGGGCTATGTCAGCTGACAGAGCAAGGAAATATATGTGTGTACTAACCTGTTATAAACGTGTCTATTATTAACTACCTGTATGTATATTAAGCTAAACATGAGATTAAACTGATGTATCCAGTTCTAATCCACAACCACAGGATCATTCTGGTCTCCTCCCTGGTTGACTCTTACTAAGTCAGCCACTAAACCTTTTTGGTTATCTCTTATTTCAACACTTAGAAATCTGGCATCCACCATCCTTCATCCATTTACATGACTGTCAGAACCCGTGTAAAGCAATCTAAGAATCTCTATCCATGCCGAGTGGGAAACACCTGTGCCATCTGGAATTACTATCTGACCAATAGAAAATGTCTCTGTGACTCAGATTCCTCCTCTATAAAATGGAATAACGACCATGTCTACCTCATACCATAAGTGTTAAAGGATAAATATATAAAAGTGCTCAGTTCAGTGCCTGCCGTATATCAAGTGCCTGTATTTATTGGCATTTGTTGTTTTGTTACTATTAAGTATTAATAGCACATGTCTTCTAGCCATGACTCTACTGCATTTTGCTGTGCTGTGCTTAGTCACTCAGTCATGTCTGACTTGTTGCTTCCCCATGGACTGTAGCCCTCCAGGCTCCTCTGTCCATGGGGATTCTCTGCACAAGAATACTGGAGTGGGTTGCCATGCCCTCCTTCAGGGGATCTTCACAACCCAGGGATCAAACTCGGGTCTCCCGCATTGCAGGTGGATTCCTTACCAGCTAAGCTAGCATGATAAAACTTTTTTTTTTAAGATATAGGTTATCTTTATTGTTAAAAATGTGAGCAATATAAAATGGCCTTTCAACTTGCCTGACCGTGTGGTGGATAAGAATCTGCCTTTCGGTGCACGGGACACAGGTTCGGTCCCTGGTCTGGGAAGATCCCACATGCCACAGAGCATCCATACCCATGCACCACAAGTGCTGAGCCTGCACCCTAGAGCCTGTGCTCTGCAACAAGAGAAGCCTGGGCAGCACAACTAGAGAGAGGCCCCCACTCGCCACAACTAGAGAAAACCCACACGAAAGCAAAGCATACCCAGTGCAGACAAAAATAAATATGTAAATAAAGAAAGAAAAATTAAAAAATAATAATAAAAAAATCACTCCAGATGGTGACTGCAGCCATGAAATTAAAAGACTCTTGCTCCTTGGAAGAAAAGTTATGACCAAGCTAGACAGCATATTAAAAAACACAAAGGTCCGTCAAGTCAAAGCTATGGTTTTTCCAGTAGTCATGTATGGATGTGAGAGTTGGACTATAAAGAAAGCTGAGCGCCGAAGAATTGATGCTTTTGAACTGTGGTGTTGGAGAAGACTCCTAAGAGTCCCTTGGACTGCAAGGAGATCCAACCAGTCCATCCTAAAGGAAATCAGTCCTGAATATTCATTGGAAGGATTGATGCTGAAGCTGAAACTCCAGTACTTTGGCCACCTGATGCAAAGAACTGACTCAAAGCTGGGAAAGATTGAAGGCGAGAGGAGAAGGATACAAGAGAGGATGAGATGGTTGGATGGCATCACCTACTCAATGGACATGAGTTTGAGTGAGCTCCAGGAGTTGGTGATGGACAGGGAGACCTGGCGTGCTGCAGTCCATGGGGTCACAGTCAGACATGACTGAGCGACTGAACTGAACTGAACTGAAAAAAATAACAAAATGGCCTTTCAAAGTTGATATGAAAGACAAGAATTTATTTATATAAGAACATTGCTTATTACATATGTCATTTATAAACTGTGTGAACTTATCTATACAATATTTTAAGATATTTAGTAATTGATAAAATTGCTATATTTGGGGATAATGAATTCAAACCCTATTTTTTAATAATATGTTTGTTCATTTTAAATAAATCGATGTCCAATTAACTAAACATGCCAGGTGTATTTATGCATCAATATTGCTTTCCTTTGACCTGGTTTTCCTCTAGCTTTCCTGTTTATTTTCTTCTTGCTACATATATCTCAATATCTCAATAAAGATGAGCTGTTTGTAGGAAGGAACACTTTCACCCCTCCTGCTATTTCTTTCTGGAGACGGCTCTTTCTTCTTAAATTTATTTTTTTAATTGGAGTATAATTGCCTTACCATGTTGTGCTGGTTTCTGCTGTGCAACATAGTGAATCAGCTCTATGTAGGCAGATATCCCCTCTCTCTTGAGCCTCCCTCCCAGGCCCCCATCCCTCTCCTCTAGTCATCACAGGGCACTGAGCTGAGCTCCCTGTGTTATGCAGCAGTTTCCCACTAGCTGTCTATCTTACACATGGTAGTGTAGACATGGCAATGCTGCTCTCTCGATTCATCCCACCCTCTCTTTCTCTCTCTGTGTCCACAAGTCCCTTTTCTATGTCTGTATCTCTATTCCTTCCCTGAAAATAGGTTCATCAGTACCAGGAAGGCTCTTTCCTAAGTTTTCTTAAACTCGTCTCAGCCAGTATTCCTCCCCTAGATATAGCATACATTACCTCATTGTCCAATCAAAGTCAGTGGTCATCTTTGTGGGTGAATGGAGTTAATTTTCCCATAGTCCAGAGCATCCAGAGGGATTGTTTGATCTGTTTTTGCATCTCATCCCACAAGGACCAAGATGTAACTGGGGTGAGATGTAACAGCTTGGCCAACTTTCTCCAGTGGTTTCTCAAAGTCAGTCTTTACCTGACTTTTCTGGTGGGTAGGAGAGAGTAAGTTCCCTCTGACCACCCTGAGCAAGGCTCACATTCAATAGATAAGGACCGTGTGGCTTTGCAGTTGTTAAGCTTGGATGTTCCCATTCTAAATGATAGAAGTCTTTGCCATGAAGTTGTTAAGTATTTTGATGACCAGTTCTGCCCGAAGCTGCATTCCCTGGCTGAGCCTTTAGGAGTTAGGAGAGTGATTCTTTTCATTCTCTATTTACTGCATGTTTAGTGTGTTTGTTTCTTATTCAGCAATTAGCACATACCTCAGAGAAAAGATGTGCTATTTGTTGGCTCCACTGAAAACCTCAGGCTGCCAGGGTACTCTAATCCAGGGATTACCATTCACACTGTCTTTGATGATAAATGCACCCCCGGAGCATAAGTATGCAACATCCCAACAAAATATGTCAAATGAAAAATTACCTGTCTTTTAGTATAAATGAGCATATTGAATTGCTCTTTAGAGATTTAAGAATTATTTCATTAATCCACAATCAATTCTGAACATGTATGTCTATTTCTTTGGCGCATGTTTTTGTCTTAAGAGAAATTACATTACATAGAAATAAACAACCGAAGATGCTAAAACACACAAAGAGAGACATACACCACTCACTCAACAGCTCTTCAAAGCACAATTTATTCACTTCAAGACAGCAAGTATTAAAGACTCTGGGACGTGATAAATTGGGTCTATTGTTCTGTTCCCTGAGTTTCTCAGGCTTCTGAGTTGCTGGCATTTGAGAAAGGAAAGAAAACTGTTATATCTGCATCTTGCTTCCTATTAAGCTTGGATCTGCTCTACATCACAAATGCCATGCTCCCAATTGACAGAGATGAGGGACTTGTATGCTTAACAGATGGCCTTTTCATAATCACCCTGCCCAATTGTTTTTAACTGGCTTTGTTTGTCTTCAAAGCTATCTCCAACACCTGTTCTAGTTCAGGATAATCTTTACAAAAATATCAGGAGTAGTGAAGTCAGAAAGCATACTGCATGAGTTTTCCTAGGTTCTACACACTATAGAGGAGCTTCCCTGGTGGCTCAGTGGTAAAGAATTCACCTGCAATGCAGGAGATACAGGCTCGATCCCTGGATCTGGAAGATCCCCTGGAGAAGGAAATGGTAACCCACTCCAGTATTCTGGCCTGAAAAATCCCATGGACAGAGGAGTCTGACAGGCTATAGTCCATAGGCTTACAAGAGTCAGACACGTCTTAATGACTAAACCACCATCACCACACACTATAGAGAGTCAGTCAGTTCAGTCAGGTGTGTCCAATTCTTTGCGACCCCATGAACTGCAGCACGCCAGGCCTGCCTGTCCATCACCAACTCCCAGAGTTTACTCAAACTCATGTCCATCGTGTCAGTGATGCCATCCAATCATCTCATCCTCTGTCATCCCCTTCTCCTCCTGCCTTCTATCTTTCCCAGCATCAGGGTATTTTCAAATTAGTCAGTTCTTCGCATCAGGTGCCCAAATTATTGGAGTTTCAGCTTCAGCATTAGTCCTTCCAATGCATATTCAGGACTGATTTTTTTTAAGATGGACTGGTTGGATCTCCTTGCACTCCAAGGGACTCTCAAGAGTCTTCTCCTACACCACAGTTCAAAATCATCAGTTCTTTAGCACTCAGCCTTCTTTATAGTCCAACTCTCACATTCATACATGACTACTGGAAAAACCATAGCTTTGACTAGACGGACCTTTGTGTTTTTTAATATGCTGTCTAGCTTGGTCATAACTTTCCTTCCAAGGAGTAAGCATCTTTTAATTTCATGGCTGCAGTCACCATCTGCAGTGATTTTGGAGCCCCCCCAAATAAAGTTTCTTACTGTTTCCATTGTCTGCCCATTTATTTGCCATGAGGTGATGGGACCAGATGCCATGATCTTCGTTTTCTGAATGTTGAGTTTTAAGCCAACTTTTTCACTCTCCTCTTTCATTTTCATCAAGAGGCTCTTTAGTTCTTTGCTTTCTGCCATAAGGGTGGTGATATCTGCATATCTGAGATTATTGATATTTCTCCTGGCAACAGAAGATTCTTGCTATAGAAACACACATAAACACATTAAAAGTCTGTGTTCTCAGGAAATCCACTGTCAAGTTATAATTATTGACCACATAGCACAACATGGTTAGATGGTTAAAAGCTATATTAGATGGAGAAAGTATAAAAAGAACCAGGAATTAATTTTCTCTAAGAAAGCACCACCAACTTCTGCATTTTAGTTGTGTATGTCAACTTTGTAGATCCATATGACCAGAGTAAATGTGGTAAGCCTGTACTCCCAAAGCAATTGATTTATAAAAGTTATTTAATAACCAACATGTGAATTTTATATTAGCTATATATATATATATATATGCACACACACAGACACATATGTATGTATGCATGAGTGTATTCAGTCAGCCAATCAGTTCTTATCAGATTATTCCTCACACTCCTAGTTTATTGATAGCAATAAAGCAATAGATAGATAGATAGACAGACAGACAGATGAAGCAAAACAAGCAAGTAAAAAATCTGAAAGATTCCACAAAGAAGGGAAAAAAAGAAACCTCCATAATCTCTTGTGTTTGTGATAAAAAGGATTGTAATTATACTTAGCTAACAGGCTGTAAAAGAAAACTGATCGCTAACTGGAATCATGTGGTCAATAATAACTGTTCTTAAGGTTAAACTATAGCCCTCATCTTCCTGTGGTCAACGGTGCAGGGCCCCACACAGAGGAGCTGAGAATCAATGACACTCAACCTTCCCACCCTCAAGCAAACAGGACGTAGAGAATAAAGTGGTACCTACAGGCCGTGAGAACAGACCCAGGTTCTTCCCAGGCAGTGCCCGGCTTTCCCTGAGCAGCGCTCCTACGTCTGCAACATGACCACCTGAGGATCTTATAATGCAGGTTCTTATTCACCTTGGTCTACAGAAAAGTCTGATTACTTCATTGTAGCAAAATCCTGGGAGATGCCAAGGTTAGCTGTCTGTAGGGAAGTTTGAGCAGCAAGTCTCCAGGACTTCTCTGTCTCAGGTAGGAAGGGTAGGCATGTCACAAGCAAACTGGCTCCACGAACCTGCAGCTGAAGCCTTTACAAGAGAAACAGTGAGGAGATCAACTGTCCTCTTTCCAGTGGACCCACAGCCAGAGAAACACCTTTCCTGAGAGGCAGCCAAATCCCGCCAGAGAAGAATAGTGTATAAAATTTTAAAAAGTCACAAGTTTTCATCAACTTGGTAACTCCAAAAAAAAAAATAAAAAATAAAAAACCACAATAGTGACTTCTCACTTTTGAAAATGCCTGGCACGAGTCTTCTCTTAAGGTCCTCTGTCTCTTTACCCCTCCCTTCTCCCTACCATCTTCCTCTATATTTTCTCATATTGAAATTCCTTCATTTATTCCTTCTGGGTCATGCAGATACCAAGAGCTTGTTTTTATTTTTGCAATTTTTCTGTGAGCTTGAAATGATTTCCAAACACTTTTAAGAAGATGAAGAAAGACTGAAAAGGGACTTCCCTGGGGGTCCAATAGTGAAGACTCTGCATTCCCAGGCCCAGGTTTCAATCCCTGGTCAGGGAACTAGATCCTGCAGGCAGCAACGAAAAGTTTACAGGCTGCAATTAAGACCCTGTGCAGCCAAAAAAATAAAGAAGACAAAAAAGGTTGAAGAGGACAAATTTATACAATCACAACTCCAAACTATCTTTGTTGACTCAGATTATCCATCATCTCATTTTTCATTTTTAAATACATATTCCCTCATAACTCAGTCTGTAAAGAGTCTGCCTGCAATGCAGGAGACCTGGGTTCGATCCCTTGATCAGGAAGGTCCCCTGGGAAAGAAAATGGCAACCCACTCCAGTATTCTTGCTATTCTTGCCTGGGAAATCCCATGGACAGAAGAGCCTGGCAGACTACAGTCTATGGGGTTCCAAGAGCCGGACACAACTTAGCAACTAAGCACACATGTATATACATATGTATATATGCTTAGGTTTCAGTTCAGTTCAGTTGCTCAGTCGTGTCCGACTCTTTGCGACCCCATGAATCACAGCACACCAGGCCTCCCTGTCCATCACCAACTCCCGGAGTTCACTCAGACTCAAGTCCATCGAGTCAGTGATGCCATCCAGCCATCTCATCCTCTGTCATCCCCTTCTCCTCCTGCCCCCAATCCCTCCCAGCATCAGAGTCTTTTCCAATGAGTCAGCTCTTTGCATGAGGTGGCCAAAGTACTGGAGTTTCAGCTTGAGCATCATTCCTTCCAAAGAAATCCCAGGGCTGATCTCTTTCAGAATGGACTGGTTGGATCTCCTTGCAGTCCAAGGGACTCTCAAGAGTCTTCGCCAACACCACAGTTCAAAAGCATCAATTCTTTGGCGCTCAGCTTTCTTCACAGTCCAACTTTCACATTCATACATGACCACTGGAAAAACCATAGCCTTGACTAGACGGACCTTTGTTGGCAAAGTAATGTCTCTGCTTTTCAATATGTTATCTAGGTTGGTCATAACTTTCCTTCCAAGGAGTAAGCGTCTTTTAATTTCATGGCTGCAGTCACCATCTGCAGTGATATTGGAGCCCCAAAAAATAAACTCTGACAATGTTTCCATTGCTTCCCCACGTATTTCCCACAAAGTGATGGGACCAGATGCCATGATCTTAGTTTTCTGAATGTTGAGATTTAAGCCAACTTTTTCACTCTCCTCTTTCACTTTCATCAAGAGGCTTTATAGTTTCTCTTCACTTTCTGCCATAAGGGTGGTGTCATCTGCATATCTGAGGTTATTGATATTTCTCCCAGCAATCTTGATTCCAGCTTGTGCTTCTTCCAGCCCAGCGTTTCTCATGATGTACTCTGCATAAAAGTTAAATAAGCAGGGTAACAATATACAGCCTTGACGTACTCCTTTTGCTATTTGGAACCAGTCTATTGTTCCATATCCAGTTCTAACTGTTGCTTCCTGACCTGCATACAAATTTCTCAAGAGACAGGTCAGGTGGTCTGGTATTCCCATCTCTTTCAGAATTTTCCACAGTTGATTGTGATCCACACAGTCAAAGGCTTTGGCATAGTCAATAAAGCAGAAATAGATGTTTTTCTGGAACTCTCTTGCTTTTTCCATGATCCAGTGGATGTTGGCAATTTGATCTCTAGTTCCTCTGCCTTTTCTAAAACCAGCTTGAACATCAGGAAGTTCATGGTTCACATATTGCTGAAGCCTGGCTTGGAGAATGTTGAGCATTCCTTTAGTAGCGTGTGAGATGAGTGCAATTGTGCGGTAGTTTGAGCATTCTTTGGCATTGCCTTTCTTTGGGATTGGAATGAAAACTGACCTTTTCCAGTCCTGTGGCCACTGCTGAGTTTTCCAGATTTGCTGGCATATTGAGTGCAGCACTTTCACAGCATCATCTTTCAGGATTTGAAATAGCTCAACTGGAATTCCATCACCTCCGCTAGCTTCATTCGTAGTGATGCTTTCTAAGGCCCACTTGACTTCACATTCCAGGATATCTGGCTCTAGGTGAGTGATCACACCATCGTGATTAAATTGGTCATGAAGATCTTTTTTGTATAGTTCTTCTGTGTATTCTTGCCATCTCTTCTTAATTTCTTCTGCTTCTGTTAGGTCCATACCATTTCTGTCCTTTATTGAGCCCATCTTTGTATGAAATGTTCCCTTAGTATCTCTAACTTTCTTGAAGAGATCTCTAGTCTTTCCCATTCTGTTGTTTTCCTCTATTTCTTTGCATTGATCGCTGAGGAAGGCTTTCTTATCTCTTCTTGCTATTCTTTGGAACTTTGCATTCAGATGCTTTTATCTTTCCTTTTCTCCTTTGCTTTTGGCTTCTCTTCTTTTCACAGCTATTTGTAAGGCCTCCCCAGATAGCCATTTTGCTTTTTTGTATTTCTTTTCCATGGGGATGTTCTTGATCCCTGTCTCCTGTACAATGTCAGGAACCTCAGACCATAGTTCATCAGGCACTCTATCTATCAGATCTAGTCCCTTAAATCTATTTCTCACTTCCACTGTATAATCGTAAGGGATTTGATTTAGGTCATGCCTGAATGGTCTAGTGGTTTTCCCTACTTTCTTCAATTTCAGCCTGAATTTGGCAATAAGGAGTTCATGATCTGAGCCACAGTCAGATCATGACTTTATTTAGGTTTATAAAAGTAAACCTAAGTCACATATGCTTAGGTTTACTTTTATATATTTATATATGCTTTTTATATATGTATATATGCTTAGATTCGCTTTTGAAGAGTACATTTTACATATCAAATTGATCTGTTTACTGTTGACAATATTTCCTGTGGGGACCCAAGTGATTTACTTAAAACTTTAAACAGTATTGCTATTTTAGAAGTAATTTTGCCCTAGTTTCCTTCTTCCCTGGGACATGTTGACAGTTATTAGTGTTGATGCTTTTGGAAGTAGGTTAATTTCTTTAAGTTATGCTTTACTCTTGTTAACCTGATTGCTCAGTTCATAAAGAATCTGCCTACAATGCAGAAGACCCAGGTTGGATTCCTGGGTCAGGAAGATCTGCTGGAGAAGGGATAGGCTACCCACTCCACTATTCTTGGGCTTCCCTTGTGGCTCAGCTGGTAAAGAATCTGCCTGTAATGCAGGAGACCTGGGTTCGATCCCTGGGTTGGGACAATCCCCTGGAGAAGGGAAAGGCTACCCACTCCAGTATTCTGGCCTGGAGAATTCCATGGACTGTATAGTCCATGGGGTCACAAAGAGTAGGCCATGACTGAGCGACTTTGACTTTACTCATGTTTATAAGATACAGTTTTCATAAAATATTTGTTTTGCCTGTCATTGATCTCTGATTTTGTTACATAACTTTTATGAGGTAAATAAAAAAGTAATTTATTTATTTCACTTTCTTTTTCTTATACTACTTTCAATGTAAAAATAAGCCAGCTGAAATTTGTAAACATCAAATAATCCATTCATGGTAATTTTAACTTAAATGCCATTTTAAATTTCTTCATATTCTTTTGGGATTGGAATAAAAACAGATTCTAGCTTAATAATCCAGTATTACAAAAATTCTTCAATTCAACAACATTTAAAGTAATCTTGGTTCTAATTATTATAAAAGCCCAAGCTGGTGTTGATGCATTGTTTGTAATAAAGCTGAATATAAAATATTTTTTCCAAAAGAAGTGTAAAAGTGAATTGCTTTAAAGGGAGAAATTTGAAAGGATTGTTGATAGCTTTATAAACACTTCCAAAATGTTAGAAGAACTCCAAAGAGAGCTTAATAGTTCGGCTGGGAAAGAGAAGAACAGAAGGGATGTTACAGTAGGAAAGGGAATTGTTAAATTTGTTTCCAATGGCTTGTCGGTGCAGATACTCCTGAAAATAAGAAAACCAATCTACAGATGTGTTCCCTATCCTGTGCTGCAAAAGAGGAGATTATCAGAGGCAAGAATCAATTGTCTACCGAAGTTTGCAGTTTTGTTCATTTCTATCCAATTTTTTTGAAGATCTGCACTTAAAAATGTCAGATTAGCTCTGTTATATAATTTAGTTTAGTGGCAAGTGCGTACTAGTTTATTTGCTAAAATGATACCAACTGATAGTTGTATTCTTTCTCATAAGTTTGTTCTAAGAAGTTTATGAAAACAAATTATTTTAATTGTCACGTATTAGTAAAATGTGTGTTCATTGCTCAGTCGTGTCTGACTCTTTGTGACCCCATGGACTGTAACCTGCCAGGCTCCTCTGTCCATGGAATTCTCCAGGCAAGAATATTGGACTGGGTTGCCATTCCCTTTTCCAGGAGATCTTCGGACCCAAGGATCAAACCCCAGTCTCCTGTATTGCAGGCAGACTCTTTATCATCCGAGCCACCAGGGATTGAATTCTTCAGTTTTACATAGGCTTTTAATTCTACATTTGTTTGCTTGTTTATTTTTAAGAACTATGAATCCAAGTTGAAATAAGTTCACATTGTTATTTTAATTAAGTACAGATGAAGGATATTAAGTAGATTTACATGTTGGTTCATAGTCATGGTACTAAATTAAAGTAGGTGTAGATGGTCATTTGCCATACAGATCTTTTTAAAATGTATTAGATACAAAAACAAGACCCCTACATATGTTGTCTACAAGAGACCCACCTCAAAACAGGGAACACATACAGACTGAAAGTGAAGGGCTGGAAAAAGATTTTCCATGCAAATAGGGACCAAAAGAAAGCAGGAGTAGCAATACTCATATCAGATAAAATAGACTTTAAAACCAAGGCTGTGAAAAGAGACAAAGAAGGTCACTACATAATGATCAAAGGATCAATCCAAGAAGAAGATATAACAATTATAAATATATATGCACCCAACACGGGAGCACCGCAGTATGTAAGACAAATGCTAACAAGTATGAAAGGAGAAATTAACAATAACACAATAATAGTGGGAGACTTTAATACCCCATTCACACCTATGGATAGATCAACTAAACAGAAAATTAACAAGGAAACACAAACTTTAAATGATACAATAGACCAGTTAGACCTAATTGATATCTATAGGACATTTCCTCCCAAAACAATGAATTTCACCTTTTTCTCAAGCACACATGGAACCTTCTCTAGGATAGATCACATCCTGGGCCATAAAGCTAGCCTTGGTAAATTCAAAAAAATAGAAATCATTCCAAGCATCTTTTCTGACCACAGTGCAGTAAGATGAGATCTCAATTACAGGAGAAAAACTATTAAAAATTCCAACATATGGAGGCTGAACAACACGCTGCTGAATAACCAACAAATCACAGAAGAAATCAAAAAAGAAATCAAAATTTTCATAGAAACGAATGAAAATGAAAACACAACAACCCAAAACCTGTGGGACACTATAAAAGCAGTCCTAAGGGGAAAGTTCATAGCAATACAGGCATACCTCAAGAAACAAGAAAAAAGTCAAATCAGTAACCTAACTCTTCACCTAAAGCAACTAGAAAAGGAAGAAATGAAGAACCCCAGGGCTAGTAGAAGGAAAGAAATCTTAAAAATTAGAGCAGAAATAAATGCAAAAGAAACAAAAGAGACCATAGCAAAAATCAACAAAGCCAAAAGCTGGTTCTTTGAAAGGATAAATAAAATTGACAAACCATTAGCCAGACTCATCAAGAAACAACGGGAGAAAAATCAAATCAATAAAATTAGAAATGAAAATGGAGAGATCACAACAGACAACACAGAAATACAAAGGATCATAAGAGACTACTATCAACAATTATATGCCAATAAAATGGACAACGTGGAAGAAATGGACAAATTCTTAGAAAAGTACAACTTTCCAAAACTGGACGAGGAAGAAATAGAAAATCTTAACAGACCCATCACAAGCACGGAAATTGAAACTGTAATCAAAAATCTTCCAGCAAACAAAAGCCCGGGTCCAGACGGCTTCACAGCTGAATTCTACCAAAAATTTAGAGAAGAGCTAACACCTATCCTGCTCAAACTCTTCCAGAAAATTGCAGAGGAAGGTAAACTTCCAAACTCATTCTATGAGGCCACCATCACCCTAATACCAAAACCTGACAAAGATCCCACAAAAAAAGAAAACTACAGGCCAATATCACTGATGAACATAGATGCAAAAATCCTTAACAAAATTCTAGCAATCAGAATCCAACAACACATTAAAAAGATCATACACCATGACCAAGTGGGCTTTATCCCAGGGATGCAAGGATTCTTCAATATCCACAAATCAATCAATGTAATACACCACATTAACAAATTGAAAAATAAAAACCATATGATTATCTCAATAGATGCAGAGAAAGCCTTTGACAAAATTCAACATCCATTTATGATAAAAAACTCTCCAGAAAGCAGGAATAGAAGGAACATACCTCAACATAATCAAAGCTATATATGACAAACCCACAGCAAACATTATCCTCAATGGTGAAAAATTGAAAGCATTTCCTCTAAAGTCAGGAACAAGACAAGGGTGCCCACTTTCACCATTACTATTCAACATAGTTTTGGAAGTTTTGGCCACAGCAATCAGAGCAGAAAAAGAAATAAAAGGAATCCAAATTGGAAAAGAAGAAGTAAAACTCTCAGTGTTTGCAGATGACATGATCCACTACATAGAAAACCCTAAAGACTCCACCAGAAAATTACTAGAACTAATCAATGACTATAGTAAAGTTGCAGGATATAAAATCAACACACAGAAATCCCTTGCATTCCTATACACTAATAATGAGAAAACAGAAAGAGAAATTAAGGAAACAATTCCATTCACCATTGCAATGGAAAGAATAAAATACTTAGGAATATATCTACCTAAAGAAACTAAAGACCTATATATAGAAAACTATAAATCACTGGTGAAAGAAATCAAAGAAGACACTAATAGATGGAGAAATATACCATGTTCATGGATTGGAAGAATCAATATAGTGAAAATGAGTATACTACCCAAAGCAATTTATAGATTCAATGCAATCCCTATCAAGCTACCAACAGTATTCTTCACAGAGCTAGAACAAATAATTTCACAATTTGTATGGAAATACAAAAAACCTCGAATAGCCAAAGCGATCTTGAGAAAGAAGAATGGAACTGGAGGAATCAACCTACCTGACTTCAGGCTCTACTACAAAGCCACAGTTATCAAGACAGTATGGTACTGGCACAAAGACAGAAATATAGATCAATGGAACAAAATAGAAAGCCCAGAGATAAATCCACGCACATATGGACACCTTATCTTTGACAAAGGAGGCAAGAATATACAATGGATTAAAGACAACCTCTTTAACAAGTGGTGCTGGGAACTCTGGTCAACCACTTGTAAAAGACTGAAACTAGAACACTTTCTAACACCATACACAAAAATAAACTCAAAATGGATTAAAGATCTCAACGTAAGACCAGAAACTATAAAACTCCTAGAGGAGAACATAGGCAAAACACTCTCTGACATACATCACAGCAGGATCCTCTATGACCCACCTCCCAGAATATTGGAAATAAAAGCAAAAATAAACAAATGGGACCTAATTAACCTTAAAAGCTTCTGCACATCAGAGGAAACTATAAGTAAGGTGAAAAGACAGCCTTCAGAATGGGAGAAAATAAGAGCAAATGAAGCAACTGACAAACAACTAATCTCAAAAATATATAAGCAACTCCTACAGCTCAACTCCAGAAAAATAAATGACCCAATCAAAAAATAGGCCAAAGAACTAAATAGACATTTCTCCAAAGAAGACATACAGATGGCTAACAAACACATGAAAAGATGCTCAACATCACTCATTATCAGAGAAATGCAAATCAAAACCACTTTGAGGTACCATTTCACACCAGTCAGAATGGCTGCAATCCAAAAGTCTACAAGTAATAAATGCTGGAGAGGGTGTGGAGAAAAGGGAACCCTCTTGCACTGTTGGTGGGAATGCAAACTAGTACAGCCACTATGGAGAACAGTGTGGAGATTCCTTAAAAAACTGGAAATAGAACTGCCTTATGATCCAGCAATCCCACTGTTGGGCATACACACTGAAGAAACCAGAAGGGAAAGAGACACGTGTACCCCAATGTTCATCGCAGCACTGTTTATAATAGCCAGGACATGGAAGCAACCTAGATGTCCATCAGCAGATGAATGGATAAGAAAGCAGTGGTACATATACACAATGGAGTATTACTCAGCCATTAAAAAGAATACATTTGAATCAGTTCTAATGAGGTGGATGAAACTGGAGCCTATTATACAGAGTGAAGTAAGCCAGAAAGAAAAACACCAATACAGTATACTAACGCATGTATATGGAATTTAGAAAGATGGTAACAATAACCCTGTGTATGAGACAGCAAAAGAGACACTGTTGTATAGAACAGTCTTATGGACTCTGTGGGAGAGGGAGAGGGTGGGAAGATTTGGGAGAATGGCATTGAAACATGTAAAATATCATGTATGAAATGAGTTGCCAGTCCAGGTTTGATGCACGATACTGGATGCTTGGGGCTAGTGCACTGGGACGACCCAGAGGGACGGTATGGGGAAGGAGGAGGGAGGAGGGTTCAGGATGGGGAACACATGTATACCTGTGGCGGATTCATTATGATATTTGGCATAACTAATACAATTTTGTAAAGTTTAAAAATAAAATAAAATTTAAAAAAAATAAAAAAATAAAATGTATTAGAAATTCTAGTGTATACCTGATTTCATGGCAATGGATTTTATAATGACCATATATATTCAATAATTTATAATGAGTTTTTATTCTCTGGTAGACATTTTTATACATTATGTCGAATCCTAATAAGAATTATAGAAGTAAGATATTTCTTTTCATCCCAAAATATTCTCATCTTTTAAAAAAAATTCTGCACACAAACTAAACTGAAATTTTTAGCCCTTCTTAAATTAATCTTCAAGCTCCCACAAATTCAAATTCAAGTTAGTTGCTCAGTAGTGTCCAGCTCTTTGTAACCCCATGGACTATAGCTCACCAGGCTCCTCTGTCCAGGGGATTCTCCAGGCAAAGATACTAGAGTGGGTTATCATTCCCTTCTCCAGAAGATCTCCCCCACCCAGGGATCAAACCTAGGTCTCTCGCTTTGCAGGCAGATTCTTTATTATTTGAGCCATGAGGGAAGCCCAAAACTTGTATTTGTGTCTCAGACTGAGACATTATCTCAAGTGCTGAGTAGTGGTCTGGAAGTACTGTTGTCTTATCTCCTGCTCAAGCTTCCAATATTCTGATTATCTTTTCTCATCCTTTGAAGTCTCAACTTTAATATACATTTTTATGAAGATACTCCTTTTCCTAATGAACTAGTTCACTTGCTACTCCTTTAAGTTCCCACTTTCATTTCTAAATTTCCCTTATGTTGCTTATTTAGAGGTCTGAATCTTCCTCTAATCTTAGCACTATGAAGCCGGGGGGTTTAATGCTTCTGCTTATTAAAGTACCCTGGGGTTTATTATGGTGTTTGGTGCATAAAATGACTCATTAAGAATATTTTTTATGTTAATGATAGGATTCCCATTTACACTGAAAAAAATTGAAGTTCAGGCGAAAAGGGAGCATGAGCAGTCTTACCATCGATAAAGGGCAGAACTAAGATTCCAAGCAAATTTGTTTTCATTTCAATCTCATGTTGTCTTTAACAACACAGCTTCCCTCAGTATGTTTGTGAACACAGAAGTACCCTCTGGCATAACGTTCTGGAAAGAGATAATTCAGAAAAATATTAGCATCTGATACATTCAGATTCTAAAATTCAGGGATAAGCTTGTGCTATTTATTGATAATAATGGGAAGGACAAGAGATTGTAAGAGTTAATTTGATGTTTGGATTGGATATGAACACCCAACAAGAATATTTTGGAATATATATTACAGTTTTCATTTGATAAATGTAATAATCAACACAAAATAAAGAATGACAAAGTGTGTTAAACATATATTAAAATACTCTTGCCATATATTAAAATATGCTTTATTGCCTTTGTACCTTGCAAGCGCTTTATTCACTACCCTGTTGCTTTTCCAAGGTAATTCCTGAATTTTACATCTAGAAACAAATACCAGGAAATGCCCGATATTTACTCTTCGCAATGGTAATTTCTTTACCAGACCACAGTAACATAATATATATGAATTTACCTGCAAGTCTCAGCTAATTTATCCATTTTCCTTTTTAAGTAGCTTTCAACCACTTATAATATAGTCTGCATTTATATTCTAAAAATGGTCAGAAAAAAAGTGCTGACTTAAAGAGAACTTGATAATCTTCCACCAAGCTGCCTTACTAAGATTGATTGCATTTTTGCTGATAAATTTTGATTTTTCACATAGAGTTTTAATACAAGGGACTAATAAAATTGAAATGCTTTAGAGGTCTTTTGACTCCCTTTCCTTGGAAACCAGAAAAGACATCGACTAAATTGTTTCTCATTCTGTGCTTTGTTATTTATTGAAGTTTCAAATCTCAGTGCCCATGTGTCCTATGCTGATGAGATTGATGCTGAAGTAGAGGCTCCAGTACTTTGGCCACCTGATATGAAGGCTGAACTCATTGGAAAAGACCCTGATTCTGGAAAGATTGAAGGCCAAAGAAGAGGGTGAAAGAGAATGAGATGGTTAGATAGCATCACTGACTCAATAGGCATGAATTTGAGCAAACTCCTGTAGATAGTGAAGGACAGGGAAGCCTGGAGTGCTGCAGTCTATAGGGTCACAAAGAGATGGACACAACTTAGCAACGGAACAACAATATTGAGTCTTATAGGGGACTGGAATGCAAAAGTAGGAAGTTAAAAGACACCTGGAGTAACAGGCAAATTTGGCCTTGGAATACAGAATGAAGCAGTGCAAAGACTAATAGAGTTTTGCCAAGAAAATGCACTAGTCATAACAAACACCCTCTTCCAACAACACAAGAGAAGAATCTATACATGGACATCACCTGATGGTCAACACCGAAATCAGATTGATTACATTCTTTGCAGCCAAAGATGGAGAAGCTCTATACAGTCAGCAAAAACAAGACCAGGAGCTGACTGTGGCTCAGACCATGAACTCCTTATTACCAAATTCTGACTGAAATTGAAGAAAGTAGGGAAAACCACTAGACCATTCAGGTATGACCTAAATCAAATCCCTTATGATTATACAGTGGAAGTGAGAAATAGATTTAAGGGACTAGATCTGATAGAGAGAGTGCCTGATGAACTATGGAATGAGGTTCGTGACATTGTACAGGAGACAGGGATCAAGACCATCCCCATGGAAAAGAAATGCAAAAAAGCAAAATGGCTGTCTGGGGAGGCCTTACAAATAGCTGTGAAAAGAAGAGAAGCAAAGGAGAAAAGGAAAGATATAAGCATCTGAATGCAGAGTTCCAAAGAATAGCAAGAAGAGATAAGAAAGCCTTCTTCAGCAATCAATGCAAAGAAATAGAGGAAAACAACAGAATGGGAAAGACTAGAGATCTCTTCAAGAAAATTGGAGATACCAAGGGAACATTTCATGCAAAGATGGGCTCAATAAAGGACAGAAATGGTATGGACCTAACAGAAGCAGAAGATATTAAGAAGAGATGGCAAGAATACACAGAAGAACTGTACAAAAAAGATTTTCATGACCCAGATAATCACGATGGTGTGATCACTCACCTAGAGCCAGATATCCTGGAATGTGAAGTCAGGTGGGCCTTAGAAAGCATCACTATGAAAAAAGTTAGCGGAGGTGATGGAATTCCAGTTGAGCTATTTCAAATCCTGAAAGATGATGCTGTGAAAGTGCTGCACTCAATATGCCAGCAAATCTGGAAAACTCAGCAGTGGCCACAGGACTGGAAAAGGTCAGTTTTCATTCCAATCCCAAAGAAAGGCAATGCCAAAGAATGCTCAAACTACCGCACAATTGCACTCATCTCACACGCTACTAAAGGAATGCTCAACATTCTCCAAGCCAGGCTTCAGCAATATGTGAACCGTGAACTTCCTGATGTTCAAGCTGGTTTTAGAAAAGGCAGAGGAACCACAGATCAAATTGCCAACATCCACTGGATCATGGAAAAAGCAAGAGAGTTCCAGAAAAACATCTATTTCTGCTTTATTGACTATGCCAAAGCCTTTGACTGTGTGGATCACAATCAACTGTGGAAAATTCTGAAAGAGATGGGAATACCAGACCACCTGACCTGTCTCTTGAGAAATTTGTATGCAGGTCAGGAAGCAACAGTTAGAACTGGACATGGAACAACAGACTGGTTCCAAATAGGAAAAGGAGTACGTCAAGGCTGTATATTTTGTCACCCTGCTTATTTAACTTTTACGCAGAGTACATCATGAGAAACGCTGGGCTGGAAGAAGCACAAGCTGGAATCAAGATTGCTGGGAGAAATATCAATAACCTCAGATATGCAGATGACACCACTCTTCTGGCAGAAAGTGAAGAGGAACTAAAAAGCCTCTTGATGAAAGTGAAAGTGGAGAGTGAAAAAGTTGGCTTAAAGCTCAGCATTCAGAAAATGAAGATCATGGCATCCGGTCCCATCACTTCATGGGAAATAGATGGGCAAACAGTGGTAACAGTGTCAGACTTTATTTTTCTGGGCTCCAAAATCACTACAGATGGTGACTGCAGCCATGAAATTAAAAGACACTTACTCCTTGGAAGGAAAGTTATGACCAACCTAGATAGCATATTCAAAAGCAGAGACATTACTTTGCCAACAAAGGTCTGTCTAGTCAAGGCTATGGTTTTTCCAGTGGTCATGTATGGACGTGAGAGTTGGATTATGAAGAAGGCTGAGTGCCGAAGAATTGATGCTTTTGAACTGTGGTGTTGGAGAAGACTCTTGAGGGTCCCTTGGACTGCAAGGAGATCCAACCAGTCCATTCTGAAGGAGATCAGCCCTGGGATTTCTTTGGAAGGAATGATGCTGAAGCTGAAACTCCAGTACTTTGGCCACCTCATGCGAAGAGTTGACTCATTGGAAAAGACCCTGATGCTGGGAGGGATTGGGGGCAGGAGGAGAAGGGGACGACAGAGGATGAGATGGCTGGATGGCATCACTGACTCAATGGACGTGAGTCTGAGTGAACTCTGGGAGTTGGTGATGGACAGGGAGGCCTGGTGTGCTGCGATTCATGGGGTCGCAAAGAGTTGGACACGACCAAGTGACTGATGTGATCTGTTCTGAGCCCCTGAGAAGTTGTTTTCAATTTCTATTACAATGATACTGATGAGGATAATCAAGGAGAATTACAGAAATGCCTCCTCTACTGACTGCATAAAAATAAGTATTGCAAACCTTTTAAGCTCATCTTGTTAAATTTATGGCAGAAAGCAATATGACATTGTATCATGGGAACAGAGCACACTTGTCCAGATAACTTCCCTAATTTTGGGCTCTACTATCAAATTTTTTCTTGCAGGGACATGAAATAAACTTGTCACTTAAAAAGTGTTAGTCACTCAGTCGTGTCCAACTCTTTGCAATCCATGGACTGTAGCCAGCCAAGGCTCCTTTATTCATGAAATTCTGCAGGCAAGAAGACTGGAGTGGGTAGCCATTCCCTTCTCTAAGGGATCTTCCCAACTCAGGCATCAAACCTGGGTCTCCTGAATTGCAAGCAGATTCTGCACCATCTGAGCCACCAGGAAAGAATGTCAACAGAAATGCACTATTCGAATACTTATTGTCCAACTAGGATTTAACAAAACTCTCAAATCCTAATCCCAAGGACACTCTTGGATTCAACATTATTTTCTGCCCTCCTCGAATCACATTCGGGCTTCCCAGGTAGCTCAAATGGTAAAGAATCTGCCTGCAATGCCAGAGACCTGGGTTTGATCCCTGGGTCAGGAAGAACCCCTGGAGAAGGGCAACACAACCCACTCCAGTGTTCTTGCCTGGACTCCAGGCAAGAGGAGCCTGGTGGACTACAGTCCACGGGTGGCAAAGAGTTGGACACGACTGAGCAACTAACACATACAATCACATCCATACACTTACCACCCAAAACATCTCCCTTATGCAATATCTAAAGGAAAAGAGGGAAAAGCAGAGGAATGCAGATTTTGAGTTGATAAGAGTAGTGCAGCTGGAAAAATCTTCCCCCAAATGAGTTTCTAATTCAATTGGAAGGTGATGTGTGGGTGGTGAGATAGAATGGCCAGCCCCATCTCATCTCAGAATAAGAATCTTTGGTATTTGTGATAAGATAGTACAGTTCAATAATGGTTTAAGTACACATGTGGTCTCATTATCACCAATCTTTTCCTCGTTTCCATGACATTTTAAGGGTTTTATAGTGGTTAGCACTTCTTGAGCAAAACATAAATTGACACACCATCTTTTCTTAAAAAAAGTCAAACTACTGAAATATTTTTTCTTTGTGTATGTAAGTTTAAATTCTAAAATACAGTGGGTCAATAGTAGAATTGTTTTCACAACTCATTACAGATTCATAACTTTAACTGCTTCAAGAAAATCATTCAAGACAAGGGTAATATAAGTTCCTATATCCCTGTAGCCTTAAATTCATTTATCTCTTTTTTTCCTTCATGGAATGTGTCTAGTAATCATGACACTGAATTCCCAGGAGGCAATATCCTAATTTTTTAGATGGAAGTCCTTCAGTCATGCTTAATAAGAAGGTAGATTTTTACATTTTTTTCTATTCTTTAATTAATTGCCTCAGCAATCCAACTCAATTTTATAATAGCAATATAGATATTTTTAGTTAGCCATCTTCTTTATTACCTTCTATATATGCTTAGTCACTCAGTCATGTCCAATTCTTTGCGACCCTTTAGACAGTAGACCACTAGACACTTCTGTCCATGGGATTTTTCAGGAAAGAATGTTGGAGTGGGTTGCCATTTCCTTTTCCAGGTGATCTTCTTGACCCAAGGGATAGCACCTGCATCTCCTACTTCTCCTGAATCATAGGAGGATTCTTTATTGGCTGAGCCATCAGGGAAGCCCTATGTATGTGTGTATGTGTGTGTGTGTGTGTGTGTATATATGCATAATATATATGTAAGTATATAAGCATTTTTAATATGGCTTCTTTATTTTTATTTTATAAATCAAGTCTTTACACACTAACTCAGTATGCTGCTTCATGTTTCAGAAATTCTATTATAAAAGTATAAACTCCATGTCCTATTACATTTGAAATCTTTGTAAGTTAACTAACTGTTCAGTTCAGTTCAGTTCAGTCACTCAGTCATGTCCGACTCTTTGCGACGCCACGGACTGCAGCACACCACGCCTCCCTGTTCATCACCAACTCCTGGAGTTGACTCAAACTCAGGTCCATTGAGTTGGTGATGCAATCAAATCATCTCATCCTCTATCGTTCCCTTCTCCTCCTGCCTTCAATTTTTCCCAGCATCAGGGCCCAGATAATCACGATGGTGTGATCACTCACCTAGAGCCAGATATCCTGGAATGTGAAGTCAAATGGGCCTTCGGAAGCATCACTATGAACAAAGCTAGTGGAGGTGGTGGAATTCCAGTTGAGCTATTTCAAATCCTAAAAAATGGTGCTTTGAAAGTGCTGCACTCAATATGCCAGCAAATTTGGAAAACTCAGCAGTGGCCACAGGACTGGAAAAGGTCAGTTTTCATTCCAGTCCCAAAGAAAGGCAATGCCAAAGAATGCTCAGACTACCAGACAATTGTACTCATCTCACACACTAATAAAGGAATGCCCAAAATTCTCCAAGCCAGGCTTCAACAATACATGAACCGTGAACTTCCAGATGTTCAAGCTGGTTTTAGAAAAGGCAGAGGAACCACAGATCAAATTGCCAACATCTGCTGGATCATCAAAAAAGCAAGAAAGTTCCAGATAAACATCTATTTGTGATTTATTGACCATGCCAAAGCCTTTTACTGTGTGGATCACAATAAACTGTGAAAAATTCTTCAAGAGATGGGAATACAGACCACCTGACCTGCCTCTTGAGAAATCTGTATACAGGTCAGGAAGCAACAGTTAGAACTGGACATGGAACAACAGACTGGTTCCAAATAGGAAAAGGAGTACGTCAAGGCTGTATATTGTCACCCTGCTTATTTAACTTATATGCAGAGTACATCATGAGAAATGCAGGATGAAGCACAAGCTGGAATCAAGATTTCCAGGAGTAATATCAATAATCTCAGATATGCAGCAGAGAAGGCAATGGCAACCCACTCCAGTATTCTTGCCTGGAAAATCCCATGGACTGAGGAGTCTGGTAGGCTGCAGTCCCTGGGGTCACTGTGAGTCAGACACGACTGAGTGGCTTTGCTTTCACTTTTCACTTTCATACATTGGAGAAGGAAATGACAACCCACTCCAGTGTTCTTGCCTGGGGAATCCCAGGGATGGGGGAGCCTGGTAGGCTGCCATCTATGGGGTCTCACTGAGTTGGACACGACTGAAGTGACTTAGAAGCAGCAGCAGCAGCAGATATGCAGATGACACCACACTTATGGCAGAAAGGGAAGAACTAAAGAGCCTCTTGATGAAAGTGAAGGAGGAGAGTGAAAATGTTGGCTTAAAGCTCAACATTCAGAAAGCAAAGATCATGGCATCCGGTCCCATCACTTCATGGCAAATAGATGGAGAAACAATGGAAACAGTGACAGACTTTATTTTCTTGAGCTCCAAAATCACTGAAGATGGTGACTGCAGCCATGAAATTATAAGACTGTCTTCTTGGAAGAAAAGTTATTACCAACCTAGATAGCATATTAAAAAGCAGAGACTTTACTTTGCCAACAAAGTTTCATCTAGTCAAGGTATGGTTTTTCCAGTAGTCATGTATTGATGTGAGAGTTGGACTGTAAAGAAAGCTGAGCACTGAAGAATTGATGCTTTTAAACTAGGGTGTTGCAGAAGACTCTTGAGAGTCCCTTGGACAGCAAGGAGATCCAACCAGTCCATTCTGAAGGAAATTAGTCCTGAATTTTCACTGGAAGGACTGATGTTGAAGTTGAAACTCCAATACTTTGGCCACCTGATTCAAAGAGCTGGCTCATTTGAAAAACTAACTGTGCATCTCATAATTAATATAAAAGGTAAATCAATCATTAACAAAAGACAACTGCATTTGAGGTGGTAATAACTGTAGCTGAACCCTTCAATCTTTGTGTGTGTGTGTGTGAAAACTAATATGAAACAGTTTTAAGTTAGCCTTTGTTAGACCAGAGCTATAGTCCAGTCTTTTTGTCTCCAAGTAGAATCTCCCTTGCATTAGATAGAACAATAAATTAGAATTTAACTGAAATAATGCTCATTTCTCCTTCTATCTGGTTAATTATGACTTTGTCTTCCTATATCGAAAATCATGTTTCTCGTGTTTCTTTGTAAGAACAATCTAATGCACATAACTCTTTTGCATCCCAAAAATGTCCAATATATTTCCACATATCCAGTTGATGATAAATAATAAAAAGTGTATAAACATTACATTTTCTAGTCTTTCCTCCAAACTACATCAGCCAGCAATTACTTCTGATCTTAAAGATCCTGATCTTTGCTCATTTACCAGGGTCTGTCTCCTAAGCACCTTAGTATGTGAGATGAATGCAAATCACACTAGCACTAACAATTTCACGCTTTCCTCTTCTGCTGTGTGAAGATGATTTCATGTACACTGCTATTAAGCTGGCTCTTGAGCAGTGTTCCTGAGTGATGCGACCTGTCAATCTTCCTAGCAGAGCTGGCTAGAGGGTATGATGAGCTGATCTCAAAGAAGCAAAAGACTTTGTTTTGATCACTGGAGGAAGGAGATCTGCAACTGGCTTTATTGTAATCTTACTCCTGCACCTGGCAAATCCAGACATTATAGAGAATTATTGTTCAGCAAAGCAGAGGAAGAGCAAGTAATGTGAGTTTTGTCTTTTTATATTTTTCTTCAGAGACCCAGTAAAGTTGAAGGCTGTGATTTCGAGGAATGTGTTAATTTTCCACCTGCCATTCCAAAGCATGCTGTCTTTGTCAGAAGCTTCAGCTTTGTTCACTATCCAGGACTCTTTTGTTTTCAACAATCCTCCTTACTTGCAGTCACCATGTTAATGAAATTAGGAGATGGTTTTACAGATTTTATTTTTTAATCCAAATCAACTAGGCAATAAAAGCAGTGTATGGCATGTATCAGCAACAGAACTGGACTGAGGGCCTGGAGAATTGGGTTTTCATGACACTGCCATTAATTTTAGGTAACTTTAAATAAGTCCTTCCTGCTCTAAGGTCTTTGTTTTCTTTTTTTTTTTTTGCCTTCTATTTTTCTTTTTTTTTTAATTTAATTTTATTTTTAAATTTTACATAATTGTATTAGTTTTGCCAAACATCAAAATGAATCCGCCACAGGTATACATGTGTTTCCCACCCTGAACCCTCCTCCCTCCTCCCTCCCCATACCATCCCTCTGGGTCGTCCCAGTGCACCAGCCCCAAGCATCCAGTATCGTGCATTGAACCTGGACTGGCAACTTGTTTCATACATGATATTTTACATGTTTCAATGCCATTCTCCCAAATCTTCCCACCCTCTCCCCCTCCCACAGAGTCCATAAGACTGTTCTATAGATCAGTGTCTCTTTTGCTGTCTCGTACGCAGGGTTATTGTTACCATCTTTCTAAATTCCATATATATGCATTAGTACACTGTATTGGTGTTTTTCTTTCTGGCTTACTTCACTCTGTATAATAGGCTCCAGTTTCATCCACCTCATTAGAACTGATTCAAATGTATTCTTTTTAATGGCTGAGTAATACTCCATTGTGTATATGTACCACTGCTTTCTTATCCATTCATCTGCTGATGGACATCTAGGTTGCTTCCATGTCCTGGCTATTATAAACAGTGCTGCAATGAACACTGGGGTACATGTGTCTCTTTCCCTTCTGGTTTCCTCAGTGTGTATGCCCAGCAGTGGGATTGCTGGGTCATAAGGCAGTTCTATTTCCAGTTTTTTAAGGAATCTCCACACTGTTCTCCATAGTGGCTGTACTAGTTTGCATTCCCACCAACAGTGCAAGAGGGTTCCCTTTTCTCCACACCCTCTCCAGCATTTATTACTTGTAGACTTTTGGATTGCAGCCATTCTGACTGGTGTGAAATGGTACCTCATAGTGGTTTTGATTTGCATTTCTCTGATAATGAGTGATGTTGAGCATCTTTTCATGTGTTTGTTAGCCATCTGTATGTCTTCTTTGTTTTCTTTTTAAAATAGAAATGGCAAGGAAACTTATTTTGCATGGAAACTCATTTTGCATGGGTGGCTTTTGACCATGACTCAGCAGAATTTCTTTGGGCTCTTGTTAACAGGACAGGCACCAAGAAAAATCCATGGGGAGTCTAACATAGCAACTTGGAAGTCAAATGAGAGAATATACATGTTAGTGTGCTTCCAAAGTCATTCTGGTGCAGTGAGTCTATAGATGGACACTTGAGAACTATTAGTGTAATGATTCTCATGATCCCTTTGAGTTCTAGATGAAATCCTTTTGCAAGATAGATCTTGCACATTAGGAATATCTAGTACACTTTTGAAAGGTTATGGGTATTAGGAACCACTCCTAGGCATTGTGCTACAATTGGTCTGGAGTAGAAACTAAGTGAAAAGTGTGTTTATTTTTGTGTATGTTGTTAGAAAGTGTTCTAGTTTCATTCTTTTACAAATGCAAACTAGTACAGCCACTATGGAGAACAGTGTGGAGATTCCTTAAAAAACTGGAAATAGAACTGCCTTATGACCCAGCAATCCCACTGCTGGGCATACACACTGAGGAAACCAGAATTGAAAGATACACGTGTACCCCAATGTTCATCGCAGCACTGTTTATGGAAGCAACCTAGATGTCCATCAGCAGATGAATGGATAAGAAAGCTGTGGTACATACACACAATTGAGTGTTACTCAGCCATTAAAAAGAATACATTTGAATCAGTTCTAATGAGGTGGACGAAACTGGAGCCTATTATACAGAGTGAAGTAAGCCAGAAAGAGAAACACCAATACAGTATACTAACGCATATATATGGAATTTAGAAAGATGGTAACAATAACCCTGTATATGAGACAGCAAAAGAGACACTGATGTATAGAACAGTCTTTTGGACTCTGTGGGAGAGGGAGAGGGTGGGATGATTTGGGAGAATGGCATTGAAACATGTATAATATCATGTATGAAACGAGTTGCCAGTCCAGGTTCAATGCATGATACTGGATGCTTGGGGCTGGTGCACTGGGACGACCCAGAGGGATGGTATGGAGAGGGAGGAGGGAGGAGGGTTCAGGTGGGGAACACATGTATACCTGTGGTTGATTCATTTTGATATATGGCAAAACCAATACAATATTGTAAAGTTAAAAAATAAAATAAAATGAAAAAAAAAAAAAAAGAAAAATGCATTAGTTGCTCAGTTGTGTCTGGCTCTTTGCACCTCTGTCCATGGGATTCTCCAGGCAAGAATACTGGAGTGTGTTGCCATTCCCTTCTCCAGGGGATCTTTCCAATCCAGGGATCAGACTCTGCTCTCCCACACTGCAGGCATATTCTTTACCATCTGAGCCACCAGGGACTCCCAGAAGTGACTCTAATGCATGGGCAAGGAGAAGATCCACTCCTTTAAGGTTTTTCCTCGAATTCAGCTCCAAATTATTAAGGGTTTATTATATGTTCTTTGTCTGCCACTCTGTACACACTTGCAGGACAAGTGTGGATTTGTGCTAGTACTAAATTTGGCTATGCACACAAGAGGAAACTGAGGCTTACAGAGGCCAATTAACTCGCCGAATGTCAAATAGTTCATGAAAGGAAGAGGAAAGATTGTAGCTTGATCATCTGCTCCTGTGTTTCTTCCAGGAAGACATACTGCTTTTCACTAGCTTATGGAATGTCTATAATATACTGACATCAGAATTGGGCTAACTAATCAAATTTGGCCAGATTCCCAGTTTTACTAACTCCTAGAATGATTAAAAGAGTTTCTTCCTGGGAAACATATCTACTACAATCCATCAGGGGACTCAATTTCATGTACTATCTTGGGTCAAATTCAAGTGGCATAGTTATGGAAATAAATCCCAGCACATTTATTGAGAGCCCCCTACCCACAACCCATAGCCAAATTTAGTACTAGTACAACATCCACGGGTTTGAAATCAATCTTTGAGTCCCAAAGCAATTAAGAAATTGCCAGAATTTTGGGGAATAAATCATGCTGATTCTGTTTTAGGAAGCACCCTAGTTAGACATTTTAATTAACTCCAACTATAGGTCAATAAGGCACTTGAAGGAAAGCCAACAGTTAGGTTCTCAAAAATGCGAATTTCCTTCTTCTGAAATAAACATTTCCAGTACAAATTGTTGTAATGTGACCAGGTGGTCAAGTTGTAATGTCTCTGAGCTATTTCTTACATTTCCTCAGGGAGTTATCCTATAAGTGGGATAAAATTTCACATGTGGAAAATTAGAATTATTGCCCAAGACTTATTACATAGTCGCTGAAAATATTCTAAGAAACTTGTGAAATATACCTCTCAGGATACTTATTCTGCAGGTATTCAGTTTACTTGTTCAATTTTAAGATCAATGTCAGACCCTAGGTTTCAAACACTGTACATTTAAGATGTTGTTGTTATTCAGTCATTTCAGTCATGTCCAACTCTTTGAGACCCCATGGACTGTAACCTGTCAGGCTCCTTTGTCCATGGGATTCTTCAGACAAGAATACTGGACTGGGAGTGAAAAAGAATACTGAAGTAGGTTGCCACTGTTCTTTCTCGTGGGGATCTTTCCGGATTAGGGATTGAACCTGCGTCTCCTGCATTAGCAGGTGGATTCTTTACCACTGCACCACCAGGGAAGCCTACTTTAAAATGCAGAAGATAATACCTCTAGTCATGGGATTATTGGTCCCTGATGAAGTTTACATGTCAGTGGGACATTATTCACAATCTTTGACTGAATTTAAGGTTATGTTTACTACTTTTGTTGTTGTTGTTGTTGTTAGAATTAGTAAATCTATCTCAACCTCTGGACTTCCCAGGTGGCACTCTTGGTAAAGAACCCTGCTACCAATACAGGAGACACAAGAGATAGGGGTTCAATTCCTGGGTGGGGAAAATCCCCTGGAGAAGGGCATGGTGAACCACTCTAGTATTCTTGCCTGCAGAATCCCATGGACAGAGGAGCATAGCAAGCTACAGTCCACTGTGTTGCAAAGTGTCGGGCATGGCTAAAGCAATTTAGCATGCATGCATGCCTAAACCTCTATTTCCTGGTTTCTTGCTCACATTTGGTTTGTTCTACTGTACTGAATTTCTAACCTTGATCTACTACTGGATCCTCTTTTACACCAGGCTCTGTTAATTCACCAATAACTTTTTCAGGGTCTGATCTCATCTTGTTTGTAGTTATTCCAGCTACAGGTAGGTGCTAAAAGAACTAACTGAAATTCTCTACTCAACTTTATTTATAAGAACCATGAAGGCGGCTTGTACCTGAGTTACCTTGAGTGGACGGGTTCTTACTTTAATGAACTGGTCCACCATCCATTATTCCAACAAAAGATCCCGCAAGCCATTTCCAAAACAGGCTTTCACAAGCCTTGGTAATCCTAAATCTGACTGTGTCTTGGCAATTCTTCTCATGATTTCTTGAGACCTATTTTATTGAAAATCTCCTTTTACCCCTATGTGTCACTGTGTTTTGAACAGGCGCCAGACTCTCCCCTTGCTTCAGATTGACAATTTGCTGCCCAGAGAATTAATGCAGAATGCTGAACCTCAGCCTACTGTGTATCTTAAATGGTATTTGAGTTATTGGGGTTTTATCTGGAGCAAATGTTCTGCAAAATATCCTTGTTTACTGACTGGACACAATAGAAATAGAGTAAAATAAACGCCGTTACTTTACTGGTCAAAGTAAACTGGTAAACTGTCCTTTAAAACACAGATAATGTTATCACTGTCTTTGAGGTTAATTAGCATTTTTCCTTTTTACTAGTCTACTGGAACACAAAGGAAAAATTCTGTTACAAACATGTTTTTGTTCATGGTAGCTGCGTGCTGCAGATAAATGATGATTTTAAATTGTTTATTCTCAAACCTAGGACAAAAGAGAAGTGGCAACCAGGGTATTTTATTTGATTATAAGTAACCTACACACAACACTATACGGTATACTATATAGGCTAATAAAGGCTGAATAGGACGTTGCAAGTTGGCTAGTTTTAAGGGTTTATGATGTAGCCTTCAAAATTATTGTGTCAGAATTACACCTTCTATGGATGAAAAATAAAACACATAATTGGTTTGACTCTAGTGGCTACTGATCAGACTGATGCTTGTAATTCAGCCATTCAGTCTGGTAAAACAGTGATTCGTTAGGCTTGTGGAATAAAGCAGCATTTTATACAGTAAAGTTTCAGTTCAGTTCAGTCTCTCAATCGTGTCTGACTCTTTGCAACCCCATGAATCACAGTATGTCAGGCCTTCCTAAAGTTTAAAATTAGGCAAAAACATGTTGTTTATGTGTTCATCTTCCCCCTTGAGGAATGAAAATCTGTGACAACTGTCAGTTGCTGCCCACCTTATTCACTTTGGTATATCTGAAAGATTCTTTAACTTGGGATTTATAAAGAAAACAGAAAAGAGAACTAAAATCACACATACATTAATACACATAGCTATATCTAGACTGTGTACATTCTATTAATCAATTCACATAAGATTAAAATTATATACAAGTTAAAAAATTATACAGATAGATAAATAGATAGATAGCTGTGTGTTTGTGATCAGTCGCCTCAGTCATGTCCAACTCTTTGCAACCCTATGGATAGACAGATAGTCTAAATGGTTCAACTACATGGGTCTTGTAATACAAACAATATTTGGGCAACATGTTCTCATTAAGAGAATCTGCTAGATATTGGACTTTCAGCCCCCAGAGGTATAAGAAATAAACTTATTATTTACAAGCCACTCAGTCTATTTTGTTACAGCAGCGGGAACAGACCGAGACACCACGGTGAAACCGACAAGGGCAAAGAGCACGCACACCATATCAGCTAGGACTCTGCTCATTGGCCGAAACGCATGGACAGTCCAGGGATGCAGTTTATTAGGGTGATTGATTGCCTTCAGCACTGGTTGGAGTTGCTTCCTATAAGCATCTGCAGGAGGCCAGCTTCTGCTCTGGGAACCAGGCTGTGAGAGTTGAGCCTCAATCAAGCCAACCTTCACCTTTCACTGTTTACCACTCATTTTCTCTTTAAATCATCTCAACAACATAAGGAGAGATGCTCTCTTTGTAGTTATTTCTACAGAGCTATTAACAGATGCATAAGGAATTGAAATATTCTTGCAAGGTATTTCAGAAACATTCGAAGAGAAATATGAATTTGAACCCAGTTATCCAATAATATGACCCACGCAGTAAGCTTCTTTAATTTTGGTAGCGATTACATTTCTATCTTAGCAAACATTCAGGAAACAAAAGTGTCTGAATCATTTATAACGGGTTTCATTTTTGTTTGCATGAATGTACTGAATCTGTCTTCTATCTTATCTCTCAAAATATAGCTAGATAATTACAGGTATAAATAAAATACATATAATAGATATAGACATGCTCATATATACATGTAACATGTATAACATATGTTTCTGAGAGAGATGCATAAACAGTAATTTGGTGACGAACTCCTTACACCCCACCCTGAATCAATAACTTCTAGAGGAAAATAACTCCAGGTATAAGAGATAATAAAAGAGATGCCGTTAGTCTATCATTATCTTCATCAGCTTGGCATTCTCTGGGGCCCTCAGTGTTAGTCTGAGATAGTCCTTCACAATGCATGCAAATTGTGCCATCATTCCTATGACAAAGCTTTTCTCTTAGGTGAGTTTCTCATAGAAGATCTCTCTCTCTTCCTCAATCTGTTTGTGTTTTCTCTTTTCCCTCTCTCCTTCTTTCCCTCGATAAAATTTTCAGTGGTAAGGACAAGATTTGAAGGGAGGAGGTCAAAATGCATTGGAAAGTGACTCTTGCTTTTTACCTGAAAATCTTTGGTGGGAAAAACTTTCCTGGCTGAGGCCAAGAGATGATTTCATATGAAAATACAAAAACAAACAAACAAAAAACCTAAAACCTTCTACTCCGTTGGTGACTTCACAATTTTGTTGGGTTTCCCTGGTGGCTCAGACAGTAAGGAATCCACCTGCAATGTGGGAGACCTGGGTTCGATCTCTGGGTAGGGAAGATCCCCCAAAGGAGGGCATGGCAATCCACTCCAGTATTCTTGCCTGGAGAATCCTCAAGGACAGAGGAGCCTGGAGGTCTACAGTCCACGGGGTCACACAGAGTCGGACATGACTGAAGCAACTTAGCTTAAATCAGGTTTACCTGATTTTTTTTTTTTTCAAATTTCAAATATCTTATTTTCTTATTCATACAGTATGGTTTCCTAAAGATCTGACAACATGATGTTTCATGTGGAAGAAAAGCTAAACATTCAACATAAACCATGGTTTATGGTTTATGTTTACTTGATTTTGACATATTTTCAGAAAGTTGGTGTTTTTTCCTTGGTTTGTTTGTATGTTTTCTTTATCAGCTCCAGGTTTCAGTTTCCATAAGTGTCAGCTTGGTTGACATCAAAAGCAAGAGGCTCCTACTAAACTATACACAAAGCCACATTTGCTGCCAGCCAGGCAAGGTAGAAAAGTCTGAACCACATTTTTTTTCTGCATGCTGGGTTTTGCTGACATTCCTTCCTGGGAGCACAGTTAGCAGAGATTAGCTCAAGCAACCAAGGAAAAGAAAAGACAGTTCCAGCCTGCCTCTTCTGTTTGCTTGGGAGATGAAAAAACACAGCTGTCCACTGCTGCTCATTTACATCACATCTTCGATACTAGGGCACCAACACAGACCATGCAATTCACCCCGTCTTTCATGGTCAGTACACAACTCTCCCCCACACCCTTTCCCTCATTGCCTGAAACCTCCAGGGACATTTACAAACCATTTTGAGTTCATTTTGTGACCAACATCCCTCCTCACCCCAGCTCTTTTCTGAGTACACTTGACTCCTAGGCTGAGAATGTATGACCCTGTTCCACCTGCTCCCTTAGCCTGTCCCAGACCCACATAATTATTATGTTAATCATCGCTGCATGTTAAAGTGGTCTCTAACTCTCTAAATGTCTTAACCCTTTGTCTGTTGACAACAAGATTATATATATAATCTGAGAAAGTCCCTTCATCTTACAGATGAAGAAAACTATAGGACAGCTACTCAGAGCAATCTAAAGCCAGGTGACGATGAGCCCAGATCCCTCTTAGGAACCTGAAAGGTAAGCCTGCTAGGGTTCAATGTCACCGGAAAGTAGTCAATTACACAGGCATGGTTCGTTCTGTGTGTTTCGATTTATTTTAAATGACCTGCATTCTCTTTTCATGCTGATACCATTCTCTTCAAAAATGACTCAGAATATTCCATTTGCTCCTGTTAATGCTGATTCTCTGCAAAATACATCATCATTCAGCTGAAATCAGCTTTTGGACAATGCCCTTCCCATCCTGACTGTCACTATGACTTAGCTGGGTAATTCCAAACCGCAGTCCTTATCTATTTGTTCAGGTTTTCCTTTCTTTTTATCCGTCTTGTCAGAAGAATGAGATTTTTTTTTTTTTTTTGCATAAATCTCTTTTCTGTTTTACCTGATTGCAGCTTACACTTCATATCTGATCCCTGTCAGCCTTCTAGTCCGTGTGTCCTTGCCTGTCAACAGTGGGATTATCTATCATCCAGAACAACAATTTTACATTTCCTCAGGTTTTCTATTTTGTTCAGTGAGTTTACTCAAAGTATCCTTCTTTAAAAAAAAAATTATATACATAGCTTTGCTGGTTTTTCAAATAAAATATTTGATAGTACAGTGCTGTTCATGTCCACACTGTCATAGGCTGACAATCAAATGTCATAGGCTATGACCATACGAGTTGTTCAGTATTTCAATATTTCAAAATTACAAGCTCTTTTCCTAATGTATATTTCCAGAGGACATTTACCTGCATTATTACATTTGTTCATTACAGCATCCCACAAGTTAATCAGATAGGCATTGGTATAAGCCATTATAGCTGTGAAAGTTCTCAGAGAATTTTTAAGTGACAAAGTCAAAGTTAGCCAACAAAAAGCCAAAAGGACCCATAAAAAAAGAACAAAATTTTGCCATTTGCAACAATGTGGATGGACTTGGAGGGCATTACACCAAGTGAAATGTGTCAAAGACAACTTATATGTGGAATCTAAAAAGTACAAGAGACTAGTAAATGCAACAAAAAAGAAGCCTCACAGATACTGAGAACAGACTAGGGGTTACCAGTGAGGGGAAGAGCAGATTTTTTTGTGTTAAAAAATATATAATAAAATTTTATAAAAATGAGCTATCTTTATGTGCTTCACATTGCTTGTGTTGAAGCTGAGTTTTTAATTAATAAATATAGACCTTTATTGTCATTATTATACTATTAATCATTATTATTAGGGCTTCCCTAATGGTTCAGCAATAAAGAATCTGCCTGCAGTGCAGGAGACACAGCAGACACAGGTTGGATCCCTGAGTTGGGAAGATCCCCTGGAGAAGAAAATGGCAACCCACTCCAGTATTCTTGCCTAAAAAAATTTCATGGACAGAGGAGACTAGTGGGCTACAGTCCAAAAGGTCGCAAAGAGTCAGACATGACTGAGTGAGCACACACACAATAATAATTATTATTGATTACATAGGTTATATTTTATTAAGCATCAATAAAATATTAATAGTATTAATATGAGCTGCATTAAGTAATCAATTTCATAACACTAGATATATATACTGTCTCCAATTTTTGTTCTTACAGTGAATACTGCTTTCATTTTCATACATAATATTCTCTACTTAAAAACTTCTTTCAATTATATTTTCCTTATATATCATTGCAATCTATTCTTTCCTATGGTAACATTCCACAACAGACAAGAAAAGCCTACTTCCTCCTGTACCAATATTCTCAGAGTAAAAGTATATCGTTTATCTGAGTGGTGGACACATTTTTGTAGTAGTAGCAGTAGCAAGAGTCTTTCCTCTGCAAATACCCATTCATGTGGAAAATGCAATTCTCAATAATTTTTAAAATTTAGGGGGTTCCTTGGCGGCCTAGTGGTTAGGATTCCAAGGTTTCACTGCCATGGCCCAGGTTCAATCCGTGATTGGGGAACTGAGATCCCACAAGCCATGTAGTGCAGCCAAAAAAAAAAAAAAAAAAAATTAACTTTATTTTCTAGCAAATATAATCGGAAAGTGTTAGTTTGTTCTTAAAACATAGACAATATTCATAAAGTTTGTTTCTTTCTCTCTTTGTCAATAGTGACTTTCTTCCTTCATTTTAAATTCCCCCTAAACTCTATTTGTATTGACTACTGGCTTCACACTCAATCCCATATCACCATCCATATCTACATATTTCATCACCATCAGTAAGTTTCATTCTCTTTCAGTGTGATTCAATCCAAAGGTTCTGGATAGGTCTCATTTCTCTCCAGGCACAGCCAAGACCCAGGAAATGTGATGACAAAGGTAAGACTCTTCTTAACAGTAGGGAGCATCAGAGAATGAGAAATTCACATATTAAAGTGTTCATTTCTCTTCTATACAACATTTAAAATATCTTCCTAAAGATATCATGATGTGGAGGTTGGAAAATGTGAGGTTATTTCAGAGACATAGAGAAATCTGATGTAGAAGTTTGAGATGAATAATAGGATAACACTGTATACAAGGTATATACTCCCTTGAGTACACTAAGATAAAACCTAACAACCAACTAGAGCAATTTTATACTTGGGGAAACATCTCTGCTTAGTTACAGAACTGGAAAGTACTGAAGATCAAAAAGCGTGCATTTCACAAACGAGTTGGGTCCTTATTAGTGGAAAGAAGGAAAGGAGGGAGGGGAAAGCAATACCCAAGAAAAGATGGAGAAAGTTGCTGAAAATTATTTATATCTTCCATATTCTCCTCTCTCCCTTCCCTTGAGTCTTTCTAAGAAGTAATTTCCATATATAATCTATTAAAAAGTTAGTGACTAAGCAGTAAAATATCTTTATATAAATCTGAGATTCTTGAATTCAGTTCCTATTTGGGCATCTCTTAAAAGTACAAATCACGGGACTAGATCTTTTAAACAGCTGACAGCTGTAGAACTATACATCTCTATTCCTGGTAGAGTTGGAAAGATATGACAGAAGTCAAAACAAGTTATAAATAATAATAAAAGTCTATTTGAAATTTGGTTTTCCTGCAATCGTATCTATCTTGAATTCAGCTAAAAATTGGGAAGTAAATGTCTATAGAGACCTTCTACAGGAAAGCAAATGATGTGCTCCAAACGTTAAGCACTAGATATCAAGGACTTCTACTTCTACATTGTAGAAGGCTTCTACAAGGAGCCTATTTATACATACTTTGGGCAAATGTTTAATAAAAGCTATAATATAATTAAGTTCTTAGCAAATTAGTAGTGATGACAGAACCTATTTGTAACTTCTTAGAGCAACTTTGTAACATAACACTAGAAAAACTTATATCAATAGTGATTATACTAAGCCACCAGGAAAGCTAATAAATTACCATTTTTTTTAAATTTCAAAAGTCATAGAAATATGTTATCTGTTTTAGAAATATTTTTATCTACAATGGTTAAAGTAAGACAAGTTTAAGGCAAAAAGGAGTAAATCTCCAGCTAGCCAGAAAGCTGGGCTTAACAGAATAAATTATTTCCCACAGGTTTTGAAAAGCAGAGCTTTTATTCAATGGAAAAGAATCTGAATAACAATAAAGTAATAATATGCCACAAGGTAAAACATGATTAAATGTTTGAATGAAATATATAGGAAATTGCTCTTGGAGCTCAGAAAAGCTTCCGTGATGGAAAGTTGACACTTCTGAGGGTTTTCAACTGGGCATTCATGGATAGAGAAGATTTAGATAGGCAAATAAGAAAGGGAAAACTCAATAGGAGATTGAAATTGCTGATGCCCTATTGAGAATAATAAATGTGTTATATATTTAAGAGGGAATTCAAGAGTTAAGGGAAGAAACTGATGGAACGAGTATTCATATGCAGGGATGGTGAAATTTAAGAAGCGTGGTGAAGAGTTTTTGAAATGTAAGGTTGATACCCTTTGTATTTCAGCACTTAGGAATAAGAAATTATTCAATACTTGTTTTAAAGGGAAATTAAACAAAAATAGTATTGAAAGAGTTGGATGTGGCATCACTATTTAGGATAGCTTATTTGCTTGCTAAATCGTTCAGTTGTGTCTGAACACTATGGACTGTAGCCCACCAGGCTCCTCTGTCCATGGGATTCTCCAGGCAAGAATACTGGAGTGGGTTACCATGCCCTTCTCCAGGGGATCTTCCCAACCCAGGGACCAAACCTGTGTCTCTAATGTCTTCTGCATTAGCAAGGGAGTTCTTTAACACTAGCTCCACCTGGGAAGCCCACCTTTAGGATAGAAAGTATTAGTTGCTCAGTCATGTCAGACTCTTTGTGACCATATGGACTTTAACTCACCAGGCTCCTCTGTCCATGGGATTCTTCAGGCAAGAATACTGGAGTGGGTTGCCATTTCCTTCTCCAATTTAGGATAAAGAGAAACTTAATTGGGATGAAATGTAGAGAAAAAAAGAATGGCAAAGAGAAAACCATAAATAAAGATATTAATAAAAATCCAGACATGAACTTAACAGTGCCAGTGGGAATGGAAAGGAAGGAGACTTCAACCCACAGGGTTTTCAGAGGTGACCCCATTTGTTTTGCAATAAGGACCCTTAGGGAAGGGAAGACAGGTAACTCGTGCAAGGTCACACCCCTAGTTAATGCTGAAACCAGGACTTCCTGCTACTCGGTCCAAGGATATTTTCTATTATAATAACTATTTAAATTATGCTTCTTTAATTTTTTTCTACAAGGCATTAGCCTTCAGAAACTAGGCTAGAAGCCAAGAATTTGAGATTTCATTTCCCAGTCTACCCAGAATGGTTCTCTTATTGTCAATTAACCTAACTGTGCCTTTCTCTTACTCCTCTTAAATTAAGATCCTGAGAATGTTTCTGCCAGATAATATCTGTTGAGAAGAAATGCTGTTCTAAGAATGAGGCCGTGTAAATGTGACTTGCAAATACAGCATGTTGTAAAATACACGGAAGTCAGCCAATTTTCTTCATGTTGCGATTGATTTTGGCATGAATATCATGGAAGGAGATGTGTGTTATTCACCAAAAAATGTGGTTTTCATATATATAATTTCAATTTAATCTCTAAGGGAATTTAGTTTTCCACTGAGCCAGCAATAAATTTTCACTTAAAAATATTTAGAAAAGGAATATATATAATTAAAAAGAGCAGAAAGGGACTTTCTCCAGACTATTTCCAGTCTTTAATTACCTGGGAACAATTACCTTTTCTTTTCTTCCTTTTTGTGCTTTTCTGTTCATCTGGCTTAGCGCTGAGTCAGCAATGACCTTTTTATGAAACTCAAATGAGTCTGTTTTCTTTCCTAAGTTAACAATGTCTTTAACACACCATTCGACAACACCAAGGCATTTTATTCCTTTTAGCAATTTGTTAAGGATTTTATTTTGATGGGATTTTATTTGTGTAATAGAACACATCCTTCTCAAGGAATTATTTTTTGTTTCCCTTCAATTTCACTGTTCAGTTGCTCAGTCATGTCGGACTCTTTGCAATCCCATTGACTGTTGCTTACCAGGCTCCTCTGTCTGTGGGATTCTCCAGGCAAGAATACTGGAGTGGGTTGCCATTTCCTCCTCCAGAGGATCTTCCCAACCCAGGGATCAAACCCCCATATCCTATTTAACCTCAATTATTTCCAAGATCTTTCCCCAGGGTTCCCTGTTGGCTTCGACCTCCTTTTATACTTATGCTTTCATTTGGTAATACTGTTAGGTTTGGGGACTGATTTTGTACACCGTAATTCCCCAAATCAACCCTGAAAAGTAGGTACCTTTCTTTTGTACCTTCATGATAATCCTCATGTAAAGTATACAGCTGACTATCTGAAAAAGCAAACAAACAAAAAAAGGTCAGCGAGATGAACTTCAACAGCCTTTTCTCTGTTTTTTTTTTTTTTTTTTTTTAAGGCATGTTTCCCTCCTAGGTGCTGTGTTTCTTTAATGGAGTTTTCAATTTACCTGATGCTTCTGTCTTTTTTGTGATCTGGAAATAGGCAGTATGAAATAAACAAAAGCAGAGATTCCTATTAGAGCAGCATATCCAGACGCTGTGGGCATTATTGAACCCTGCTACAGTTTCAAGTCCTAACCTTTATTATTTTTGCCACATTTGTGGGTCTGGTGCTTAATTATCTCGAAAAGTTCAATACAAGGAAAGAGATAACTTGACAGGTAGACAGAGCAGAGCAATGGAGAATCTCAGAGCAGGTAGAATTAGAGAAATGAGCCAGCAAGTGAATGGAGGTGCCTGGGTAATCTGTCAGCAGATAACAGGGCCCTGGGCAACTGCCTGCATCATTGGAACTGGAAGGGCGAGATCTGCAGGCCAGTACAAGGGGATACTGGTGCGGACATGTAGGCCTCACACAATAGCTCATCAAAGATAAAAACACACAAAACTAGCCAAGAATCCAGGCACCAGAAGACTATTATTAATGGTTAGGATGGGTCTTCAGAATCTGAAGGTCAGCATTCCTAGGTGTGGAATTTGGGTCTGATATTTGTGATGATTTGCAGCCACGGGAATGTAACAGAGAAATCCTCCATGTGAAACTCTTCAGCATTTTCTCTTTTCCTGAGATCAAGATTGATCTTGGATCTGGGAAATCCCATGGACAGAGGAGCCTGGCGGGCTATAGTCCATGGGGTCGCAAAAGAGTCAGACGCAAGACTTAGTGATAAGTCAACAGCAACAGCTGGGGCCAGTCAAAGGCTTCAAATGGGTCAAAAGGTCCTAAAAGTAGTCAGGAAAGGATGGAGAGGTGACCACCATGATAGTGCTTGAGAAAAGTATCCAATATAAACAAAAAGCTAGTGACAACAGATAGAAGGATAAACTATGAAACAAAGTCAGAGTATAAACAAGCCCCCAGGGTCAAATTAAAATATAGAATTAAATAAGAGGGAGCCATTCTGGAGTTTCTCTCGTGAAAAACCACAACCATTCCCAATTACTCTCTATATCGCAAAGACTACAGTTTGTTGGATAAAACGTAATATTCCTTTCAATCCAGCCATGCTTCAGAAGTCGCTTGTTCTGTGAAGCAGTGCCTCAGTGTGGGGTCGAGAAGACTCCCCTACAATCATCTTTGCCTGAGTCCCCCACCCCCTGGCTTCCCTGGTGGCTCAGTGATAAAGAATCTGCCTGCAATGCGGGAAACGTGGCTTTGATCCCTGGGTTGCAAAGATCCCCTGGAGAAGGAAATGGCAACTGGCTCCAGTATCCTTGCCTGGAAAATTCTGTGGCCAGAGGAGTCTTCGGGCTATAATCCATGGAGTCTCGAGAGTCAGACACCACTTAGTGACTAAGCAACAAGTAGCTAGCTAATGAAAACCTACTATTTAGTTCTGGGAAATCTACTCAGTGCTCTGTCATGACCCAGAGGGGAAGGAAATCCAAAAAAGTGGGGATATCTGTACACGTATAGCTGACTCACCTTGTTATACAGTAGAAATTAACCCAACATCATAGAGCAACTAAAGTCCAATAAAAATTAGTTTTAAAAAAAATGCAAAGCAATGGTTAGAAGTGCAGATTCCGAAATCCAACTCACGAGTTCAAACCTGAGCCCTGCCACTTGCTATCTCTGTGACTTACAACAAGTTATCTAACCAGACTACACCTTAACTTCTTCATTCTTGGGGATAATAGTTCTTATCTCATGGCATTGACATGAGGCTTGGTTACATGGATCCAGACTGAGCACTACCATACCAAGTGGCACTAAAGGCCTTTACTGTGTTAGCTGTATTTTATATTAATCAAGCAATCATTTTGTCTTGCTTTGGCTTCCCACATATATTTCCCTACTGAACAAAAATGAATGAACCATGGATGAGATTAATTCCGGTTGGCTTGGCAGCTATGTCTCCATTGTACTTTAATCCACTTACTCCTCGGGCATATGTCTGTTTTGTGTGAATAGGATAACGGTGCTTTTGAGGAAACTGAATAAATCCATGCCACGTAAAATTTTTGAACTTGCAGAGCTGAAAAATAAGATGCTTTTCAGTGTGGTGAAAACAACCTGGAAGATGGGCCCCCGAAATGGGAGTGATAATAATGTACAGACTGCTACTCTCTTTTCAATGCTGAGAATCTCATATCCTTTTTATTATCTTCTTATTAAAAACACTTATTAGGTCTCAGGAAACACTTTCTTTGAAAGGCCCTTTAATCCCAAAGACCCACAGTAAGCAGGATGGAGGTCTGGTTCTGTTATTCTGAGTCTGGTTCTGTCACTGACCCTCATGTGGGCCATCTACCCTCTACCCTGGTTCATTAACTTTCCTGACAGTTGCTGCACACCCCACAGGAACACTTAGAAGCTGGGCATTCTGCCCTGATCAAATCATAGCTCTTTCTTGACTGGGTCACAGTTGCAAGATAAGAAGACCTACGTGTCTTCTTAAGCCCAAATGACTACTGGCAAGTGAGTTAGTCACTGGGAACAACAGAGACATGTGTGTGTGAATTTCTTCTTCTTCTTTTTTTTTTTTTTCTTTTGAGACTGGCCCAAGTTTTGGGACACTGGAGTTACGTAAATGCCCTTTGGTTTGAATCGAAAAATCTCAGTTACTAGTTACTAAGCAAAGATCATTATGTGTAAATAGTAATTTATGTATCTTAAAGACTTTGAGTGTGATTTACTAATTATCAGGGAGATCTTTCCACTATTTCTTATTCCTCTTTTAATACACTGGAACTGTTCAATATTCCTCAAGGGGTATTACTACTATGTGGATGGGGTCATTCTTCATCACTTGGATAACCTGGTCTCCACCCACGAAGTTCTATTCACTCTTATACCAGGTAGCTATTGCTATAAAATAAATTCTATAAAATGCAATAGAAGACTTCCCTGGTGGCTCAGCAGTGAAGAATCTGCCTGCGATGCAGGAGATGTGAGTTTGATCCCTAGGTTGAGAAGATCCCCTGGAAAAGGAAATGGCAACCCACTCCAGGATTCTTGCCTGGGAAATTCCATGGACAGAAGAGCCTGGCAGGCTACAGTCCATGACGTCTCAAAGAGTTGGACATGACTTAGTAACTAAACAACAACAGGCATTTGGAGGTTGACTCGGGACTCTGCTCATCTCTGTTGGGCTTGCTTATCTGTCTGATGGCCTTAAAGTCTCTACTCCAGGTGATTTTTCAGTTCTCTTCCATGTGTATCTCATTCTCTTTCTGGAACAAGAGAGCTAGACGAGTTTCATCCTTCTCTTGAAAACAGCCAAAGCTCTAAAGTAATCAAAGACACACAAATTTTTCAGGCCCAGGCTGTTAGGAGCTGTCATATCAAAGTGTCAGCCTCACTCTATGGGCCGGAGCAATTACAACACAGAGCCTGAATGACAAGGATGGAGGAGGAAGTGCAAAGTTCAATGTCAAAGCCTTTATACAAGTTTCCTTTGGCTGTTGTAACAAATTGCCACAAACTTAGGTCTAAAGCCACACACATTCATTCATTTTCAATACTGGGGGTAGTCAGAAGTCCAGAATTGGTTTCAATGGGCCAAAATCAAGGTATGGACTGTATAGGGGAGAATATGTGTTCTTGCATTTTTTCAGATCCTAGAGCTATATTCGATGCATTTTGTGGCTCATGGCTCCTTCCGTCCTCTTTACAGCAATCATCCATCATAGCATCTCACATTGGTGATCATACGCCTTTTCCTGTCCAATCTTCCATTGTATCCCTCTTATAACAAGAACTGTGATGACATCAAAGGCCCAAGAGAATAATCCTGGATGATCCTCCAAAATAACATTCCAAGTATTAGAACCTGGACATTTCTAGGGTCCACTATTCAACTACTGGAGGCTTGGACACAGGAGTCATGAATCACTGAGATCATGACTGCAGTCTCTTGCATGCACTCACTGGGGCCCCCAAACATCCTCACACATCTCTAAATGTTTCTGAAAGACAGAATCACCCTCAGGAATCAGTCTTGATTGAAATTAGTAGCTTAAGAAAGGGACTTCCCTGGTGGTTGGTGGCTAAGACTCTGTGCTCCCAATGCAGGGGACCCAGGTGCAACCCCTGGTCAGGGAACTAGATTCTGCATACCACAGCTATAGATCCCACAAGCTGCAACTGAAAGGGCCTGCATGCCACAACCAAGACCCAGCACAAATATCTTTAAACAAAGAGAAGGAGAGAAAGGGAGGGGGCAAAAGTGGAAAAAATAGAAACATGCTACAAGGTCTTAGATGTAGGTACTAAATATTCCAGCAGGCAAAATTCAAACTGTCAAGGAAGAAATGGTACAGTGATATAATCCAGAGATGTGTGGGTCCCTTACCCACTCATAGGACTGAATATAGAAATAAACGTGCAGATCAGCTTTCATTCGTCAAATATATCTTGTGGGTATCTTCTCAACGCTGCAAATAGAGCAGTGAAGAAAATGGATGGACACAGCAGACCTCATGGGTTCATTTTTGGAGATTTCTATTGGAAGCAGCGGCACAGAGTCTGGGAGCAGAGAGAGAAGGCCATGCTGGTGAAGGTGCTGAGCAAGAAAAGGCATCTAGGTCAGAGAGGGCACTTGACCAGTGTCATTCACCTTCTAGAAAGTTCTGAAGAGATTGGCTCTTACCCTGCATGAGCTGGGAGCTCCCTGGAGGGTTTTTAGCAAAGGCTCGTCAAAAAGCGACTTCTTTCAGAGCAAGAACATCATTCTGGTAATGGAAAAGGGGACGGGGGTGGGGTGGGGCAGGGTGCAGACCAGGCTGCTTACTGAATTGGAGCCACCACCCCAGGAGGAGAGAACTGACCAGGGCTTGGGAGAGAAGGGGTGGAGCTGGGCAAAGAGGAACCGGCTTAGTACTTCCGGGCTAAGAAGTAAACCTTCCAAGACCTACAAGCTTATGAACACGAGCTTTCAGATCTGTGGCCTTCCTCTCATCCCGCCCCCATAAGTCTTACCAGCTCCCAGAGAGATACACAAATTAGTTGCTTCCATGTGTATACATGTAAGACATCTGAGTTTGATACCCGTGTTGAGAAGATCCCCAGAGGAGGGCATGGCAACACACCCCAGTCTTCTTGCCTGAGAAATCCCATGGACAGAGGAGCCTGGTGGGCTACAGTCCGTGGGGTTGCAGAGTTGGACACGACTGAAGCTTTAACACTCACACACACGTGTTTATGAGACTATGGGACATGAGCGAACACACACACACATATGTGTAACATATAAACATGCACATGTATATATACTTACATGTATTTAGCAGAAATGGGATTACATTGTACATATTTTTCCACAACTTGAATTTTTTACTTAATATTAATATTTTTAAAAGATCTTTAGCAATAGCAACTGCCAGTCACTTAACTGTCTGGGTTCAAATCTGGCTTTTCTAGCTTCTAGTTTTGCGATTTGGGCCTAGTCATTCAGCTTGTCTATAGGCCTCAATATTCCTATTAACAAGAAGTGCAATAGCCAAACCATGTAATCCCAACTCCCCAACACATATTCAGGACCTCACTTTACAAAACACACACACATACACAGACACACCAGTATACACACACACCCATACACTTTTCAGGGAAATCGTTTTCAAGGAGAGACCTTAAGACAACAAACTCCACTAAGGGAACACAAAAGAATGGAAATTCTCAACAAAGAATGCAAAATTACTAGAAGACATGTTAGTGATTATCTTTTCATTCTGTTATCTAAGAAAATGGTATCAATGTTAAATGATATATTTGGGATCACAGTTAGACATGTTAATTGCTAAATTAAGAAAAAAATTTAGTACTCAGGGCCATCAGGGAAGTCCAGTGGCTAAGACTCCACACTCCCAGTGCCTGGATTTGATCCCTGGTCAGGGAATTAGATCCCACATGCTGCAGCTGAAAAATCCCAAATGCTGAAACTAAGACCCAGCACAGTTAAGTAAATAAAATTAAAAAGAAAAGAAACAGGAAAAATGTTTTCATTGCCCAAAAAAATACACCTCTCTCACACTGTCTGACATTGTACCTACGCTTAATTAGATTATATTGTTTTCCTCAATTCTCAAGTTGCCAAATCTCTATTTGTTAACCTAAGGGAAAGGAGTTATGCTGTTTGGAATGGAAAGAATGATGAGAGTGAGCAACTGTTTATTTATTTTTTTTATTATTTTTTCCACTCGCCATGTGGGAATCTTAGTTCGCTGACCAGGGACCAAGCTGAGCCCCCTGAAGTGAAAGCACAGCGTCTTAACCACTGGACCACCAGGGAAATCCAAACAACAGTTTGAAATGAAGCTCCCTTGCAGGGAACAGAGCAGAGTGGTCCTTGGAGCTGGGTCAATTACAGAGGGAAAACAAGAGTTTCTGAGGATTGGACCTTGGATAGTAAGAGGTGAGACAAGGTGTTAAAGGAAAGAAAACTCACGTTAAAGATCAGCTTCCCTACTTTAAAAATTTGATCTAGGTCTTTAAATCTTTCCTCTACTTAAGATTATAATTCTACCTCTTCCAGATCCCTTTTTGTATACTGCTGTTTCATAGAGTTTGTTTATGAGATGTATGTGTGTGTGAGTGTGTGTGCCTGTGCATCTGTGTGCACGTGTGTGTGTGTGTGCGTGCATGTGTGTGTGTGTGCACACATACATATAACTAGTATCTGTTCTCTCATAGCCTCCTTAATTTCATTTCTGAGTCTGAGATTCTGGATCAAGAATGTCCTAACCTTCCAGTGGTCATGTATGGATGTGAGAGTTGGACTGTGAAGAAAGCTGAGCACCGAAGCATCAATGCTTTTGAACTGTGGTGTTGGAGAAGACTCTTGAGAGTCCCTTGGACTGCAAGGAGATCCAAGCAGTCCATCCTGAAGGAGATCAGCCCTGGGATTTCTTTGGAAGGAATGATGCTAAAGCTGAAACTCCAGTACTTTGGCCACCTCATGCGAAGAGTTGACTAATTGGGAAAGACTCATGCTGGGAGGGATTGGGGGCAGGAGGAGAAGGGGATGACAGAGGATGAGATGGCTGGATGGCATCACTGACTTGATGGACGTGAGTCTGGGTGAACTCTGGGAGTTGGTGATGGAGAGGGAGGCCTGGCGTGCTGCGATTTATGGGGTCACAAAGAGTCAGACACGACTGAGCCACTGAACTGAACTGAACTGAACTCTGAAATTGGACAGGGAGGCCTGGTGTGCTGCAATTCATGGGGTCGCAAAGAGTCAGACATGACTGAGCAACTGAACTGAACTGAACTGAACCCTGAAATATTTAACAATTACTCAGAAAGACAAAAACAGTTCAAGTGGCAAAAGTTTTTCATTAGCTTCAGTGAAAACATAGATAATAATCATCTTGTCCTAACCTCTGTTGCCCTCAGCCAATCCTAAGGGAGTCAGGTTCAGATGCCCTGAACTCTTTAAATAAACAAAATAGTGGAAAACTAAAAAATTTGAGCATCTGTTTAGGCTCACAAATTCATTGCAGCTCTAATCAGACATAAAACATTCTTTAGAACAGACATAATAACAAGCATGTATGGAAATAATGTGAAAATTTTCACAATAGGCACAAGCCTGCCTGGACCAATGGATTCACTCCAGCCCATCCACCCCACTGCATCCAACAGTATCAGGAGAAAGTTGCCCTTTTTTTCAAACCATGAGATAGGACTTTAGCTTGAAATCGCTGTGAAAAAGTGTTTTGATGCAAGTTTGGCAAAGCACATCTGTCCTGGAGGAGATGCTTTTCATCTTTAATTTTAGGCTATTTGTATTAGAGAAAACAAATTTCTTGGTAAGCCTAGGGTCTTTTTTCAACCCTAGGCTATTAAACCCAGTTAATATTGATTTATTGTTGGTGAAGATTTGACAAAAGACTGTTGGGAATGACAGAAAGATGAATCAGATTTCAAAAAAGGATCTTTAGACAGATCAAGGTAGTGATTAAAAGTGTGTGTCTATGAAGTGAAAGTCAGATCTGTTCACACTCCCATTTCAATTCATTCATTGGCCTCTTGTGAGTCTTAGAGTGGCTCTTCCTTTGCCCTTAAAACAGCCACAAAACATGAGCTGACCACTGCCAATGAGAGAGTCAATTCCTGGGCAGATTGATAAGTCCAGGGTCCTGAAGGAGGAGAAGGGGGTCTGGGGCTCTCGAAGTGGAGATTGGGGGTCTGGATTTCTCAAGGAAGAGAAAAGTTTATTTTTTCTAAAACTTTTTTTTTTTTTCCTCTACATTCCTTAGTCTTAGTCAATTACACAACTCAGTTTAAACTCTGTACTAGGGATTATAAAACAGCAATGTATCCCGCTGGAGGACCATTTCTCCTTCCTAAAAACCTTCTGACTAATCCTGATATCTTAGACTGTATATTATGGGAGTGGGTCTGGAGGATCTTTCTATTGTTAAATTCTAATCTTGTTATCCTAAAATGTAAATTGTGGGAGTGGGTCTGGTAAAATTTTCACCAACTTGAGACATTCTTTGGATTCATTGTAATAACTAATTCAATGTAATAACTAATTCATTGCTAACAATAGCAAGGGGGTACTCTTTCTGCCCCCTTCTGATGTCTATGTCAGAAGCTTTCCCTATCCCTTTTATACTTTAATAAAACTCTATTGCACAAAAGCTCTGAGTGATCAAGCTTCATCTCTGGCCCCAGATTGAATTCTTCTCTTCCGGAGGCCAAGAATCCTGACATCTTTTGTGGTTCAGCAACAACCTTTCGCTATCTTCATCAGCTTTCTGAACCCAAGGCACAAAAGCCTCCTCTCAATTATTCCAAGTCACTGTGCTGCTTGTGGTCTTAGGACCTTGGACTGAAATTCCTGTTACTGGAATGCTTTTTCTCCCATCCTTATCTACTTAATTCCCAACCTTCCTTCAAAATACATCACCCCAGGACCTTGAAGAACTTAATGAACTTCCCCTGTCAGAAGTCCTTTCTCCCATCCTCCATTTCCTGTGGCAGTAATATCTGAACTAAGTTTGAGTTGAGTAATGCATCATGTAATTTTTTGTTAAATACCATACTCACCCACAAGAATGCATTGCTACAAGGGCAACGGCTGTGGTTTTTTTTGATTGGTGATGAGTCCTAGCTCCTATTACACAACTCCATTCCATGAGGCAATGGATAAACAACACATCAAGTGAATGAATGTAACAGTGGAACTAAAAACAGAAAGCCACAAAATTGGCAGTAATAAGGGTGCATCTCATATAAAAATCAACTATCTTGACACAGGATAGGGGATGCTATTTTCACAGCAGCAACTATTAAATTGACCTAATGTTTGAGAAAACTAGAACTCACTGCATGTCTGGGGTGGTGTGCTGTGCCAACAGCAACTAAGCTGAGCTAACAGTCCTATTCCAGCTGTGAACAGATCTTATCATATCTGGAATAGCATGCTGTAGGGGAGGAAAAACTTTCCTTTCTTTTCTCCTAGGTCCTTTAGCTGGCCTTATAATTAAATGACATAAGACAGATTAACAAGGGAAAAACAAATTTAATTTGGTACTTCTGGGAGTCCCATAGAACACAAGGCAATCAGGAAATAGAGGCTTATATCTGCCATCTTAAGCTAAGGAGAAGCGAGTAGGGGTCTGGAGCCCCAAAGGGCTCACAGGAAGCTGATAGTTCACAGGAAGCTGAGACGTGCAAGCATTTGGTTATCAGCTGTGTGGCAGGCCATGTGGATAAGTTGCCTTTCTGATACAACGAGTTATCTCTGGTAATTGCTCTCTTCCTGGTTCAGGCCCCCTATCTAAATACTTTTAGGCAAGTAAAAGAAAGGTAAAAAGCTTTTCCCCTGAGTCTGCTGGATCTTAATTGCCTTCAGCTCAAAATAAACAAGATGCCAAACTGGCACATTTGGGGTGACCTGCTCTGCTTTAAAGTTCAATTTTGAGGCTCAGAATTAAGAAAGCATTAAAATACTAAAGAAAAGCAATAATACATATCAAAGAGTAAGAGGCAGAAACTATTCAGTAGACATCTGAATAGCTATCTGAGTCTCTGGAGAGCTATGATGATAAAGGAATTTAGATTTACTCTTTATAATCACAGAGGGGAAAAAATAAACAAATTTTTGGTTCAAAAAAAGGAAAAAATAATAAACAATCAAAATTGTCTATTATCTTCTGGGATACTGATTTCCTGTTGTAAGGAGTCTGAAAATACACACTGGATGGCTGAGCTTATGGTCAAAAATGGATGGACAAGGTCCTCAAAAAGATGAGCTCTGAGGGTGTGTTTGTTGCTGACAGTTAATTTAATTTGACATGAGAAATGCTATTAATTCTTATAATTCCTAAGATCACTACAAAGGACTTACCAGCATATTAAATCACTGTTAAGTGTAAATAATTTGCACTTCCTTCTCCTGTCACAAACTATTAGGAAGAAAGCAAATTTGGATATGAGAGTTGGAGCATAAAGAAGACTGAGCACGGAAGAATTGATGCTTTCAAATTGTGGTGGTGGAGAATGAAGACTCTTTAGAGTCCCTTGGACAGCAAGGAAATCAAACCAGTCAATCCTAAAGGAAATAAACTTTGAATTGGAAGAACTGATGCTGAAGCTGAAGCTCCAATACTTTGGCCACCTGATGCAAACAGCCAACTCACTGGAAAAGACCCTGATGCTGGGGAAGATTGAAGGCAGGAGGAGAAGGGGACTACTGAGAATGAAATGATCAGACTGCATCATTTACTCAATGGACGTGAGTCTGAGAAAAACTCCGCCAGATGGTGAAGGACAAGGAGGCTTGGTGTGCTGCAGTCCATGAGGTTGCAGTCAGACATGACCGAGCAAATGAACAACAACAAAAAAATACTTTAAATAAAAATCAGTGTTAAAATTAGGTTACAGAATCAATGCAATACTGTAAAGCAATTATCCTTCAATTAAAATAAATAAATTTTTAAAAAGTTAGATTGCAGAGATGAGGTATTTCAGCTCCATACCAGAGCTAGTACTATATTTAAATTAATGTCATTTCAAAATTGTCTTTAAAAAAAAAAAAAAGGTGTCTGTACCAGTTTTTCTTGAAGAACCTTCTGGAAAGTTTACTATTATAGGAACACTATTTTGAACTAAGCCAATTGATCCCATATGTTCAATCATTAGCATCTGTCAATGTCTGGAAATTATTGTTGGAGCACCTAGACTTCACAAAATTTCCAAGCTGCTTCTGGGCCTGAAATACCTGATTGGCTGATTATGAGTCTCTCAATGGAGTGTTAATAGATGTATCAGTGAATTTCTACTTTTGGAAAATTAAATTGCGCTTCTGTAAATGTGTATTTCTGGGGTAGATAAGAAATTTCCAATTTTAAAAACCTTTTAATCACAACTGGTCATCTTTACTCCCATATAGGCATAGTTCTCCTGAGATCTCAGTCCCTGATTTTCAAAAGTGAGCTGCCCTGGCTGGAGTAAAACAAGTTTTGTGTAGTTCATTATAAGTGTGTATCAACAGTATAACAATGTTACCTCCATATAATGGAATATGGTGGGACTGTGAACCTCCTGCTCTGACACCTTAGTGAATGGTGTGCGTGAGTCCCAGTGCTCAGTTGTCTCTGACTCTTTGCAATCCCATGGACAGTAGCCTGTCAGGCTCCTTTGTCCATGGAAATTTCCAGGCAAGAATACTGGAGCAGGTTGCTATTTCCTACTTCAGGTGATCTTCCCCACCAAAAGATCAAACCTGCGTTTCTTAAGTCCCTGGCATTGGCAGGCAGATTCTTTATTCTGTGTCACCTGGGAAGCCCATTAGTGGATGGACCTATAACATAATCTGCTGGTGTGCTTTTAATAGATGTTAATTCTAGTCTTTTTGTCTTCAAAAATCTATATAGACCTTTAAAATTAAGTCCATCTGCCAAATTATTGAGTCGGACATGACTGAGCGTCTTCACTTTCACTTTTCACTTTCATGCATTGGAGATGGAAATGGCAACCCACTCCAGTGTTCTTGCCTGGAGAATCCAGGGACAGAGGAGCCTTGTGGGCTGCCATCTCTGGGGTCACACAGAGTCGGACATGACTGAAGTGACTTAGCAGCAGAAGCAGCCAAATTATTCTGTCCAAAATGAAGCATGACTAAATTTAAATTTCATGTGGATATTTTCTCATCTGTTGCAGTAATTATTTTTCATAGTGACTTTTTCCTGAATCCATTCAACCCATTTCTGTATTCATTCTTTTACATACTGTCATTGTGAGGACAATTACCATCACTATGAGCCACAGACTACCTTCATCACTATCTGAGTATCTCAGATCCTTGTTTGACAAGTTTATGATCACCTGCATAACATTCTACATCCTTTTTTCTGTTTTCTTAGTCCTATGCCCAGATCTAGAATTGTTTCATGAAGATAAAGACATGTGTGTTTGTGTGTGTGTGTTTCCATGTGTGTTTTCCATAGCAATGTTGAACAGCTCTGCTCTGTTCCCCCTTGGACTCCTGCCTTCTGTGGTATCAATGAGGAGAAAAAAAAAATGTTTCCTTTTACCCTTCTAGCTTTTTGACTGTGACCTCCTTTAATAAAAGAAAGGCAAACAGGAAAAGAACAATCAGAATTTTATTAACATGTGCACCTGCTGTAAACATGAGAAATACTCAGGAAAAGTGAATAACTCCTTGACATAGTCCAAGCCACCACCCATCCCATCTCCAGCTAAAAGCAAAAGGAGATGCTGCTGGGGAAAAGTGTGAGAATAAGCCAGTCTGGGGAGGTTATCAGGCGAAGCACAGTAAACAAGGAAGAGTTGTTATGCAGGTGTAAGCCTTGGTCTTCTCCACTGATGAGTGCCTAGAAGTTTATCATTTTCCTATATCAGAGAGGGAGACATGCTTGCAAATGGAGATTTCCCTTATAAACAGAAATGTCTCTTATAAGCTGGAGAAGGAAATGGCAATCCACTCCAGAGTTCTTGCCTGGAAAGTCCTATGGACACAGGAGCCTGGCGGGCTACAGTCTATGGGGTCTCAAAGAGTCAGACCTGACCGAGTAACTGAGCATGCATGCACGTTTCTTGCAATAGGGCAGCTTCTACTTGGTTTTCAGAGCTTTTCCTAGGTCTGCTTTTTCTTAAAAATAACCAGCTCAAAACATTCCTTATGCCAAAGAAGCATATGTTGGGATCATATATTCTGCTCCCTTTCACTATTTTCTGTCTGTGATTCGTAAAGCTAGGTTAGAGAGGTGCCTGGTTTTTCCTGGTATATCTAGCTTTAGGAGACTAGTAAATAATTTGACTTAAAATGTCAAATTTTAAATTTTTGTTTGTTCTCATCTTTGTTGCTATATTCCCATATCTAAGAATTTTAAGTGACCAGATATGGGAATATATCCACAAAGATGAGGACAAACTTCCAAAGCACAGATCATAGAAAGTCTGTATAATGATCACAGGATTGGATTAGCTGTTTTGGAATGCATTGTGTAAAGGACTTAACTCTCTTAAATGACACCTGGCATTTGAGAAGGTTTCCTACAGCAGGTGTAAGCCTCTCCATACAGAGAGCAAAGGCTATGGATTTAAAAAAAAAAAAAAAAAAAAAAAAAACCCTCCTTGTCCATTTATTCTCATAGACTATTTGATATTCCCACAACCATATGGTGACTTCAAAAGAGTCTTTACAATAGCTAGGACATGGGAACAACCTAGATGTCCAGCAACAGATGAAAGGATAAAGAAGCTTTGTACAGATATACAATGAAATATTACTCAGCCATTAAAGGAACACATTTGAGCCAGTTCTAATGAGATGGATTGACCTAGAGCCTATTATACAGACTGAAGTAAGTCAGAAAGAGAAAAAAACAAATATTGTATATTAACACATATATATGGAATCTAGAAAGATGGCCCTGATGAACCTATTTTCAGGGCAGCCATGGAGACTGAGACATAAAGGACAGACTTGTGGACACAGCCCGGAGAAGGAGAGGGTGGAATGAATGGAGAGAGTAACATGGAAACATATACACTACCGTACGTAAAATAGATAACCAGTAGGAATTTGCTGTATTATTCGGGGAGCTCAAACTGGTGCTCTGTGACAACCTAGAGGTCCATGAGGTCCCAAAGACTCAGACATGACTTAGCCACTGAACAACAAGAAGGGTGGGATTGGGTGGGAGGGAGGTTCAAGAGAGAGGGGATATACGCATACCTATGGCTGATTCATGTTGACATATAGTAGAAACCAACACAGTATTTTAAAGCAACTATCCTTTAATTAAAAAAATAAATAAATAACATGGAATTAAGGATCATTAAAAATAAAGATATTGGTTCTTTCATCAAGTAAAAAAGAAGACTTTATAACAGTGGCTTTCAAATTGTCTTCATCAAGCCATAGGGTTTCAAATTTACACTAAATTGTTTCAGATGAGCGTTTACTAGAGGAGATGCTTGACTTAGAGTATCTCTGCTCTCATATGTTTGTTATATTAGCTATTAATACAGAATTTAATCAGGGAGGGAAGCTGGCATTTCTACATTTGAAGACTACTGCTTTAGAATCAAACTATTTTAAAGATTTTTCTGAAAATTTAATCTGGCTTTGATCTAATATTATGATGCACTTGAGAAGAGGCATATTTTGTCTTCCTTTTATTTCACTTTCTAGAAAAGTGTTTTATTTCATTAACTTTTCTTTATAATTCAATTAATTGAAGTTTAGCATACAGTAAAATTCACTCAAGCTGTTTAAAAAACTGTTTTCCCTCAGGGCATGTGGCATCTACTTTTCAATAAAACATTTCAGGAATATGCATCAAAATGATTTTTACATGGCTGTAGGAGGCAGCTGATAACTCTGAATTTGAAAGTTTTATACATTATTATTATTGGTGCTCAAGGCTGATGCACTATGCCATCCTAAAATATGCCACTTTGGCATAAGGATCATTTTGAATTCAGTTTAGTTCAGTTCAGTCGCTCAGTGTTGTCCGACTTTGCTACCCCATGAATCGCGGCACGCCAAGCATCCCTGTCCATCACCAACTCCCGGAGTTTACTCAAACTCATGTCCATCGAGTCGGTGATGCCATCCAGCCATCTCATCCTCTGCTGTCCCCTTCTCCTCCTGCCCCCAATCCCTCCCAGCATCAGGGTCTTTTCCAATGAGTCAACTCTTCGCATGAGGTGGCCAAAGTACTGGAGTTTCAGCTTTAGCATAATTCCTTCCAATGAACACCCAGGAGTGATCTCTTTTAGAATGGACTGGTTGGATCTCCTTGCAGTCCAAGGGACTCTCAAGAGTCTTCTCCAACACCACAGTTCAAAAGCATCGATTCTTCGGCACTCAGCTTTCTTCACAGTCCAACTCTCACATCCATACATGACCACTGGAAAAACCATAGCCTTGTCTAGATGGACCTTTGTTGGCAAAGTAATGTCTCTGCTTTTGAATATGCTATCTAGGTTGGTCATAACTTTCCTTCCAAAGAGTAAGCATCTTTTAATTTCATGGCTGCAGTCACCATCTGCAGTGATTTTGAAGCCCCCAAAAATAAAGTTTGACACTGTTTCCACTGTTTCCCCATCTATTTCCCATGAAGTGATGGGACCAGATGCCATGATCTTCGTTTTCTGAATGTTGAGCTTTAAGCCAACCTTTTCACTCTCCTCTTTCACTTTCATCAAGAGGCTTTTTAGTTCCTCTTCACTTTCTGCCATAAGTGAATCTGCATATCTGAGGTTATTGGTAATCTTGATTCCAGCTTGTGCTTCTTCCAGTCCAGCATTTCTCATGATGTACTCTGCATAGAAGTTAAATAAGCAGGGTGACAATATACAACCTTGACCTACTCCTTTTCCTATTTGGAACCAGTCTGTTGTTCCATGTCCAGTTCTAACTGTTGCTTCCTGACCTGCATACAGATTTCTCAAGAGGCAGGTCAGGTGGTCTGGTATTCCCATCTCTTTCAGAATTTCCACAGTTGATTGTGATCCACACAGTCAAAGGCTTTGGCATAGTCAATAAAGCAGAAATAGATGTTTTTCTGAAACTGTCTTGCTTTTTCGATGATTCAGCGGATGTTGGCCATTTGATCTCCGGTTCTGAGGTCAGGGGCAGCGGCTGAGAGTGCCAGGCTGCGACGGTGCAGGAACGGCCAAGAGGAGCTACCCCACACCCGAGGCCAGGGGCAGCGGCCGAGAAGAGCTATTTGAGTTAAAGACACTTAAAAAACAGCAGAAGCAGAAAGCGCATTCTCATTTCCCCTTCTCTTCCTGAAAATAGGAGATAAAAACTTCCATGTGAAAAATACCATGCCTGGACTGGAGAGAAAGAAACATTCTTCCAGAGGGAGTAAAAGCCGAAAATATTTTATACAAACAGACCTTGTTAGAATAATGCTCATCTTTCTTTAGCCTCCAGGTATATTTTTATTTTTTCCACAATCATCTTTCCTCATTCAACCCAGTACAAAAATAGTTACATTTTGCCACATCTTCTTCATGCGTTAACGAAGACTCCCATTTCATATAAAACACACATAATACATTTATATGTTTTTCTCCTGTTGACCAGTCTTTTGTCAATTTAATTCTTAGCCAGATCCTCAAAATCCCTAAGACAGGTAAAAATCTGCCTCTTCTTTGTTGCCACATTTTATGGTGGAGACATTTAAGAATGTAACTGTTTGTTTTAAAAAAATGTATTGATGTAAATCTAGCATTATTTTCTGAAAAAAAAAATATGGATTGTAGCTGCAGGCATATTCGCATCTAATCTTCACTCAGAGGTAACGCGGTCTTAGATTCTGACAAGAGGTTTATTTCATTTCCTTTCCATAAGAAGACACCAGCTTTTTCGCCTGCCTGGATGACTTCCTTAATCTTCGCATGATCAACACCTTAGCGTGCCTACACTGTGTCTTTTGCCAGAGAACTGAGTCTCTTCTCTGCTACTCACCTTTTACAAACAGTCTGGTTTGGAGTGAAAATAAAATTAAGTTGGAGCAAAGCCTGAAAAATATGAAAGTTCCTATCCTGAGCCAGACTGTGCAAATGGATCCAAGAGGAAAATGGAAGAAAAAATAGCCGATAGGTAAAATTGAGTGAATGGAAAGAGACTTACTACTCCTGGTCTCTCCCATCCACACCAGAAAAATTCAAAATGGGGCAGAAGTGAAGAGAGTAACATGAGAAGACCTTGGGGTAAGAATACCTGTGTGTATGGTGGAGTGAGAACAAGGAATTTGTGTTTCTTGAGCAATTTAACAGTGACTGCTATATTGAGTTCAGTAAACACGTCACCTGATTGTGTTTGTCCCGTCACAGGTCTTAGCTGTACTTGGTAAACGCTCAATGTCTACCCGTATGTCAATGGGTTGTGATCAGTGTGATACTGAAAGATGTCAGGAAGTTTAATGAGACGTGGTAACTGATGTCTCTTAGAGAAAAGCAGGTAGGAAGAACAGTGTAAAACGTACAGGGGGATAGGTGTAATAATAGTAATGGAGGTCTACCAAGTGACCGAGGCATGTTTTTTAAGAACAACGGTGATTTTTTTCTTAAGATTCAGACAAATCATCTTTCAACTTAAACTTGTAAATTATCTCAACTGATCTTGCCACAGAAAAATAAAATACACAAGAAAACTTTCGGAAGGCCTAGGAGTCTGGTTTCTGAGAGAATTATTCATGATAAGCATAACCCCTGAAGGATGTATTCATTTAGCAATTACTTGATAAACACCTACAATTAGCAGGCACTGTTCCAAATATTTGGAACACTGCAGAGAACAAAAGTGACAAAATCTCCTTGCAGCGGGGAATTTATATTCTACTGGGAGAAACTGACAATTAACAAAATACATACATTGTATGATAGACGGTTGAAGGGGAGCAGAATCTGCTACCCCAAAATGTGCCTCCTTGACAAGAATTCTCCTGAGTTGCTTATTTTTAAGAAATAGTAAACACAGGAGAAGAGGAAAAGTTATGCTTCTGCAAGAATCCTGGAGTGGGTTTCCCTTTCCTTCTCCAGGGGATCTTCCTGATCGAACCCACATCTCTCGCTTTGGCACCCAGATTCTTTACCACTGAGTCACCCGGAAAGCCTTTGCTCTACTATTTCCACATAATTCAAGAATCGAATTCTTTATTCTGATGGCTCCTGCCAAATAACATATTACAGATTTCCACCAACCCGGGCATCTTTTTAAGTAATGCCTTCTGTTGTGTATGAGTTATAATGACATTCTTCTGATTCAAAGACCAATAACCTCACCAGGTCTGTGAGGATGTGGGAAGTAGAAGCTTTGTGATGGCCCTGCATTTCGTCCCATCTATTCTTCTTAACTCATCACACTGTCTCAGAGATGGATTAAAACTCTATTTCATATGAAACATAAATTTTGTGCACAGCTTTCCTCTGCGATTTTGTCAGCCCTTCTACAACTCTGAAATATCTTGAACTGTTTAGAAACACAAAACTACTTTTTTATTCATTTTTACTTCCATACTTAAGAAGTCAAGAGGGCATTCTTATTGATAAATAGAGACACTGAATTCTTTCTGACCTGGTATGCACTGATAAAGAACCCACCTGTCAATGCAGGAGATACAAGAGACACTGGTTCAATCCCGGGGTCAGAAAGATCCTTGGGAATATGAAATGGCAACCCACTGCAGTATTTTTGCCCGAATAATTCCTTGCACAGAGGAGATGGTGGGCTACAGTCCATGGGGTCACAAAAGAGTCAGAGACAACTGAGCGAATGAGCACAGCACAGCATGTATCAGTGTGCATGGCTTGAATTCTATCTACCGCACATAATCTGGAGTGCCTACTGACAACTTGGAAGACCTGCTTCCCTCAGATTGACTAAACTATATGTAATTTTGACTCTGGGCTTTCTTGTTGGTTCAGTGGTGAAGAATCTGCCTGCCAGTGCAGGAGACCCAGGTTCAATCTTTGGGTAAGGAAGATCCCCTGGAGGAGGAAATGACAACCCACGCCAGTATTCTTGCCTGAAAAATCCCATGGACAGAGAAGCCTGGTGGGCTACAATTCATGGGGTCACAAAAGAGTCAGCCAGAATTTAGCCAGTAAACCACATCAAGTGAAGAAGAACTAAATAGCCTCTTGAGGAAAGGTAAAAAGGAGAGTGAAAAAGTTGGCTTAAAGCTCAACATTCAGAAAACAAAGATCAAGGAATCCAATCCCATCACTTCATGGCAAATAGATAGGGAAACGGTGGTTGACTTTATTCTTCTGGGTTTCAAAATCACTACAGATGGTGATTGCAGCCATGAAATTAAAAGATGCTTACTCTTTGGAAGAAAAGTTATGACCAACCTAGACAGCATATTAAAAAGCAGAGATGTTACTTTGTCAACAAAGATCTGTCTAGTCAAGGCTATGGTTTTTCCAGTGGTCATGTATGGATGTGAGAGTTGGACCATAAAGAAAGCTGAGTGCCAAAGAATTTTTGCTTTTGAACTGTGATGCTGGAGAAGACTCTTGAGAGTCCCTTGGGCTGCTAGGAGATCCAACCAGTCCATCCTAAAGGAGAACAGTCCTGGGTGTTCATTGGAAGGACTGATGCTGAAGCTGAAACTCCAATACTTTGGCCACCTGATGTGAGGAGCTGACTCACTGGAAAAGACCCTGATGTTGGGAAAGATTGAGGGCAGGAGGAGAAGGGGATGACAGAGGATGAGAGGGTTAGATGGCATCACTGACTCAATGGACATGGGTTTGGGTGGACTCCGGGAGTTGGTGATGGACAGGGAGGCCTGGTGTGCTGCAGTTCATGGGGTCACAAAGAGTCGGACATGACTGAGGGACTGAACTGAACTGAAACCACAACAACAATCCTGACTCTTGACCCTGGCCTGCCTTTGCTTAGTCTTCACAAAGAGTAAAAATTCTTTCTCTGCCCTTTTGAGATGTAAATATCTTTGAAATGGCTAACAGTTTTACAAACGAGGAATGTCTTCCTCAAGGACCTGGGAATGATCTCATTAAGTGTCACCAGCAAGGAAGAGGCTTTCCCAGGCTCCAAGGGAAGGTTAAGAGCTCAAAGTAATGGGTACCAATGGCAAACAGTCTAGTCACCAACAAATGTATCTGCAGACTCAGGAATAACTCAATGTACTGGATACACGCCATGGTTCAGCCTCTCTCCAGCTCACACTACCCTCCTTCATCCACACTTTCACAGCTTGTTTTGAGGATTCATGATTAAACTGGGTGTGCACAGATAATTCAGGATAATATTTACATCTGTGTCATCTGATTAGCAGTCTTAATTGCATCCAGAACCTTAATTCCCTTTTGTCATGTAACATACCATATTCATAGCATCTGAAGTTTACAAAGTAGATATCTTTGGGGAGTCGCCCACCACATTCTATAGAATGTCTTGGTCTGAATAATTCTGGATTAGTAAAAAAATTGAAATGGAATCACACACATTTTCTATCCTTGGCAGTTTAAATAGAGTCTGTTGATTAATGAGTTTCAGGTGAAAAGAAAAGAAAGTACATTAACCCAAAGTGAGTGAATTGTGTTATCTGTACCATTTGTGAGGGTTTAGAATTCTATGTATATATCTGTCAATTCAACAAAGCCATTGAGCATGTGTACCAAACACAGTATTTGTGACTTTAAATAAAGCAGATACAACTCCTATTAAAATTACAAGCCAGGGAATTCCCTGGCGGTGCGGTGATTAGGACTCTGTACTTTCGTTGTGAAGGACCCAGGTTTGATCTCTAGTTGGGGAACTAACATCCTGCACATCCATAAATAAATAAATAAAATTACCTAACAGTGAAAATGAAAAATATTTAAAATATACACAAAAACATAAGTATATTACACATTTGAAATTTCTGAATATTTTAAAACAAAATATATTCAATATCTATAGTGATTATTTTACTTTATCATTAGGGAAAAAGTGATATTTGACTTTTCTATTTTTCTCTTCTTTAATGCAAGGCTATGTTGAATAGAAATGTGAATTTGCATACTTAGATGAAAATAATATTGAGTGAGAGAGCTGTGTTTAAAACCATTTAGACAGTATTTCAATTTGATATTTGGCAATTCTCTTAAGGTTAATGGAACAGTCTTTGAGATAACATCCAATTTCAACACTGCTATAATTCTACCTGGTTCATGCTCACTCTAGAAGAAATGAGATAGTAATGATACTGTATCACATTTAATGAAATATGAGAAGTGGATGTGTCTGCACTAAATTTTTTGAAATGAAAAAAAGTTGTATGAACCTAAAGTTTGTCAAAGTTTCTAAGACAATAGGAGAAGACAGAAATATGCCATGCTTCCCATGATGAAATAGAGAATGTCATTTCTGCCCAACTAGTTTCATCATCATATGGTCTTAACTTTATACTGTCTGGACTTCTTCTGCCCTGAACAGTCCTAAGATTTTCTAGAAATTAGAATTAGAGACTTGTAGAGTAGAGGTTCTCAGAATTATACACTGACTTTCCTTGTACTGCTTGTTTTCCAAATGCAGAGAATGAAAGTCAAGTGGCACCTTGAGTTTAAGAGATATGATCAAGTATTTTCTAGGAAGAGACAAGGACAGCTCTGGGAGTAAGTCAACATGGACAGCTTCTTATTCCGCTCCCATGAACACTTCTGCTCTATTGGTTTAGAAAAGCTCCCAATTTCACTCAGATTTTTCCAGTCAAATTTTTTAATGTAATTTAAAGCAGTTACTGGAATATATATAATGTATTTTTTTCTGGTTCTAATTATGCAGTTTTTAAACATTAAAAATATTGATACTATTATAATTATCCCATCATCAGAGATACTTACTGTTAAAAGTTCAACCCATAATCACCAGATTGTTTTCTTCATAGATGTAGATACTAAAAAAGAAAACAACAGAAGATCACATTAAAAACATGACTCTGAGTTTGTATCCATTTTTCTTCTGCCTACCAAGCCTTCCTGTCCATCACATCTTTCTAAAAATGTATTCAGTTATTCATCTTTCATTCATACTCCCTTGGCATGAGATCCCTTTTGTTCCTATTATTAGTGAAGATTTATTTTCCTCTCCAGGAACACACTTTAGCTTGCAGTTTCTTGGTAATACTCATTTCAGTGGTGAAGCTCTTTTTGTAGGCATTTGTGAGTCTATTAGGTCAGTGAAGGGGGATATTTATCATCATTTGCTGCTGTTTAGTCACTCAGTCATGTCTAACTCTTTGCAGCCCCATGAACTGCAGTCCATCGGGCTCCTCTGCCCATGGGATTTCCCAGGTGATAATACTGGAGTGGGTTGCCATTTCCTTCTCCAGGGATCTTCCTGACCCAGGGATCAAACCCAAGTCTCCTGCATTGGCAGATGGATTCTTTACCACTGAGGCACCTGGAAATCCCATATAACGTCTTATAAAACCATTAAACGTATCGTCAAAGCTATTGCTATACCAGTGGTTATGTACAGACATGAGAGGTGGACCATAAAGAAGGCTGAGCACCAAAGAATTGATTTTTTCAAATTGTGTTGTTGGAGAAGACTCTTGAGTCCCTTGGACAGCAAGGAGATCAAACCAGTCCATCCTAAAGGAAATCAACCCTGAATATGCATTGGAAGAACTGATGCTGAAACTCTAATACTTTGGCCACCTAATACAGAGAGCCAACTCACTGGAAAAGACTCTGATGCTGGGAAAGATTGAGGGCAGGAGGAGAAGGGGATGACAGAGGGTGAGATGGTTGGATGGCATCACCAACTCAATATTCATGAGTTTGAGCAAACTCCAGGAGATATGCCTGGTGTGCTGTAGTCAATGAGTCGCAAAGAGTAGGACATGACTGAGTGACTGAACAACAACAATATTCTATAAAACTCTTAGGCATAATTCTAAAGCATCTCATGATCTTTTTGCTTTACTCCTCATTAAAAAAAAAAAGTCAATCAATACTACAAATCTAAAGGCACATGCTTGAAACCTTAGTTTAAAACTTCTAGACTTCAGTACATTATAAAACTAATGGGAGGAAATAAATACGTAATTGGTTTTACTGGCAGGCTTGAGACTCCAAAGATAAATTTTACCAGCATCAAAATGGCCTGTGAAAGAGTTCCTGTAGCCGCAGTTGTAATTAGCATTTTGTTACAAGGAACTAACCTTGGATTTATATGCAGTTTAAAAAAAAATATGGGATTGAACCAGGTCTTCTGCATTGTATGCAGACTCTTTCCCCTCTAAGCCACCCATATAGTTCATCTCTAGAGATTGAAGAATTATTTCCAGAGTCAGAACTAGAATAAAAAGTTTAAGACTTTTCACAAATACAATCTGACAAAAGCTTTAAGGGACAACATAACAATTTTTTCAAGTGTAACTCTTCTAAGATTTACATTGTTTATAATTCTCTTGCAGTGACTCCTTCAAACCCTGATGTCATACATCTGTGTATTTACTCACATATCTGGGTGTGTTTGTTTTTTTGTTTGTTATACAAATTATGAGCATGGAAGGACTGCGAAGGAAAGAATGGAAAAAGAAAGATGGGGAGATAATGACAGAACACGAGAAAGAAAGATTTTTAGTGTTTCAGCAGTCCAAGTATATGAGTCATTTGGATTGCTTGCAAATTGTTCTACATCCAACACAAGCAAAGATTGTGTAGCTTAGAGACATTTTCCCTTCTCTATTTTGTCTGGAATTCTTAATATGCAAGGTTACCCATCTATGCAGAATGCTGCATTCTGATATGAATTTATTAAACTGAAATATGAGGTAAGATGATGTGATTAAAAACTGCATTAAAATTAGATGTAAGAGTCTTAATGCCAGTACATTTTGAGTTCTTCAATGATTTTTAAAGAGAAAAGAAAAAAATAACAAAATTATCTCATTTTTGCATTATGCCTAAATTTGCTGCCAGTTCACAAAATATTCATTTCTGACTTGTTAGACTTTTTCTTACTATGTTTCCAAGTTTCTGATGATAGGAGAGAGACATGCAGAAGCTCAGTTTTCTACTGGAAACATAACTATTAAGGCACTTTAAGATTCCAGGCAGTTTTTTCTCCAATAAATCAACAGGAAATTTGCTCCCTTATTAATGAGAAAGGGACATGATTTATCAGCATGGCAAATAATACAATTACAAGGGAATCTGTATTTTGAGTGAAGTGTGAAAGTCATTCAGTCATGTGTGACTCTTTGTGACCCTATGGACTATAGAGCCCATGGAATTCTCCAGGCCAGAATACTGGAGTGGGTAGCCTTTCCCTTCTCCAGGGGATCTTCTCAACGCAGGGATCAAACCCAAGTATCTCTCATTTTGGGCAGATTCTTTACCAGCTGAGCCACAAGGGAAGCCCAAGAATACTGGAATGGGGTAGCCTGTCCCTTCTTCAGCGGATCTTCCCGACCCAAGAATTGAACTGGGGTCTCCTGCATTGCAGGCAGATTCTTTACCAACTGAGCTATCAGGGAAGGCCCTATATTTTGATCCCTACATTAAATAAGTAAGATTTGGTAGTAAATATAATAATGCTCTCGATTGTGGATTCCTATCTCTGTTTATTTTATTAAAAATGTTATTACTGTAATGTAAATAAAATGTTCAATTTCAGCTTCTCCTGGTGATCCAAATATTTTCACAAAGAAAGGACAGCTGTCCCTGGACTCAATGATTGGGACAGTTAGCTGTAAGTCAAGCCACCACAAACCCCTCAGAGAGGAAAGAGTTTTGTGCATGCGCCCTCAGGAAGCTACTTTGAACAATGCATTAATATGCATTTCTCTCTCATCATTCCTCTGGCCTTCTCCTCTGGGGTGGTTCCTTTAGGGATCTATCATTACATTGCACCTGGCCCCCAGCCACTGGTTTATCTAAAATTCTTTTTACTGTCATCTCTCAACATTTGGGAACACACACACACACTCAGCAAAAGGGTCTATCATTTTACAGTAATCAAAGACACTTGGCGAAATGAGATGCCAAAGCGATATACACTTCAGGCCACTCCTTTTGCTGATAAATTATTTTCCCTCCATGTCTCTGTCTCTCTGTTTTCCTCTCTCTCTCCTCTCTCCACTTTTCTTTAGAGGTCTCTTTCTCACACGCATATAAATACAAAACTGCGTGTCTGTGAACATAGTAGTGCACAACTACAGGTTTCGTGAGATTGTGTCCGCCTTTCTAGTTGAACAAAAACACATACTAGTATCTCACTTATAATTTCTTTGAGCTGTTCCCACAGTGCTCCTAGTCCAAAGCATAATAGTAATGCTATTAATGCTATTGAACTGAACGATTGCAAACACAAAAGAATAGTGTAGTCCAGAGAAATGTGAAATGTGGACAGAAAAAGAAAATTATTAATCTTTTGACAACTACTCTGTTGATAGAGCACTAGAGATGTTGTAGGTGTTTCTCTGATGCTTAGCATGACGTTGCAGGATATGCATTCATTTTACAATTTTCCAGGTGAAGCAATGGGCTCACAATGGGAAAAGAAACAACCCACCCTGCATGCGTGCACGCTAAGTTGCTTCAGTCATGTCCGACTCTTTGTGACCCTATGAACTGTAGCCCACCCGGCTCCACTGTCCGTAGGATTCTCCAGTCCATCCTAGGTCACTCTTAATGCTCAGTGATAGAGACAAAATGTTAATCCTCAATTGTTGACACAAAAGGTGTTCTACTTCTATGAATTAGTCAGTATCAGTAGGCAATTTTCACAGAATGGCTCTATTCAATCAGAAGAATTGCATATGCTGAGATCATTATTTGAGAATTATTTTTCTGGAATTTTTCAGATAGTAAAGTTCCCAAATTTCAGTAGAAATGGATGAAACTATATAGTCAGTGGGTGGGTGCCTCTCTGTCTCTCTCTCTGTCACCCAGCTAACTATACTGCATCTAGATCTATGGGTTATTGTGTAAACATGCATCGATTTGCAGCTCAAAGTCTGAGTAGTGCTGGTTGGAAACCTTAGGGATGACCCAGCTGAAATCTAAAACTGGCCCAGGGACTCAGAGGGCAAGGGGAGACCAGAGGCAGAGGTGGATCATTCCAGAAGGGTAGATGACAGCTTTCATGAAGGAGGAAACTTACTTACCTACAGGACTTGTCTTGGGCTCTGCCAGGTTAAGTTGGTCTCTGCACCCCCGGCCAAAGTCTTGAGCTTATTTAGAGGATTTTAACTTCTGTCTTGGATTTGGCCAAGAGGATCTCAGCCCTACATTGGTCTCTCAAGGCTGGTGTCCTTGAAATGGCTCCACCTTTGGCCTTTGGTTTTAGAGGGGGAAAGTTATATCCCCAGGGATGTACATACATCCCCAGGGCAGGGTGGGGAGGAGCCTTCTTGGGTCCACAGAGTCACTCTGTGGTCATGGCCTCTCCAAGACCTCCTCTAACACTGCCCCTCGTGAAACGCTCTTACATCTCACATGACCCCCGTGGGCCCTGAGGGATCACCAAGGGGTACAGCTGCCTGGAGGTGGCTCATGGGTGGCTCTCTGGCTGCTCTGGAGGCAGATACTGCAGCAGTGATGCAAGCATACCCACATGGGCTCTTTTGTCCATCAGTCTTGCACATCATAACCTTTGACATGTGACCCCCTTCTTATAACCAGCTACTTGAGGAGGGTCTTTGCAAGTGGTACTCAGCCTCTTTAATCCTCTTTTGGGGGCACCCTCTTTGGCATGGTGACAGGAAAAAGCTTGCGTCAGACCTGACTCTGCGTCCACACAGATCAAGTATATTTAGAACCTTCACTCGGAGGCAGAGGGGATCAATATAGCCAATTTGCCAACTCCTCACTGGTTGGGAACTCCTGTGAATGGCCCCAGACTCCTTTGGCAGTTGCCTTGTGTTGTTTAGGACACACGGGATGTCCTGTTACTGCATTAACTGAGTCATTGTAGCTCAAGGGCAATCCGGCACCCTTGACTAAACACCATCACCCCCGGGCACTGCAGTGGCCACTCTCCCTTTGCAGTCCATCAGCTGGACCTCCTGCAGGCTCAGGTGCTTGGGCTCACACCTAGACCAGGGCATCATCTTCCCAACTGCCAGGCGATGTCCATGCCTCATGAGTCAGGACATGGAATTCAGGCTCTTGCAGGTGAACCTAAATGTCTTTTCAAACATCCTGACCCTACAAGAGTTTATTCATGATCATCCCACTATCCAAGCCACAGAGTTAAACCCTTTAGGATAGCCCATCAGTCAGTGTGAAGGGTCAATGGCCACCTTCACGAGTGATCACCAGCCAGCCCCTCTGAGTTCAGCCCACTGGCTGCTGAGGTTCACCCCTGTGTCCTTGCAGACGGTGCCAGTGTTGAGCTGAGCAGTGACTGCATTCCCTGCGCACAGATGGCTTAGACCAGACCCATCTGCACATCAGGCGTTGGTGGGAATTTCCCCCACTCCCTCTCTACAGGACGCAGGGGCCACCTAGGGAGAGGGCTGGGGGATTTGGAAGGTCTATACACTCTATAGGGTCTACATTTTCCTGAGTAAAATCTGAAACTGGCCCCTGTACATGGAGGCAGGGAGAGACACCAAAAAGAGACCGATCACTCCAGACTGGTAGGTGGCAGTCACAGGGAGCCCACCCTGGCTCTCTGCAATGACCTAGAGGTGTGGGATGGGGGAGGGAAGGAGGCTCAAGAGCGAGAGGTATACGTGTAAATGTAACCGACTCCCTTCGTTGTATGGCAGAAACCAACACAATATCGTAAAGCCATTTTCCTCCAATTAAAAAATTAATTTTTTTTTAAAGTAAGGGGACTTGGGTTTATATGGCTAATCTTGGGCAGTTTCAAAGGACTCAGTCTCTCTCCCTGCTGAATCCTGTAAGTCTATACACAGGTTCTGATGGGATTCCGCCACTTTTTCAATCTAGAGGGTCTCAATGACACAGTGCTTCCTTGAGTTTACTTCCTTGAAACGGCTGCTAACAGAGGCCTAGTAGGTGGAAAGTACACCCCAAGGATGGGACCATGTTGGAGGTGAGGGGTGTGGGTGGGGGTAAGGAGCATTGCCTGGTCCAGCCTGGGGGTCCACATGGTCACATCTTCTCAATGACCCCCTCCAGCAGGTAGGTATTGGGTGAGTTGTTGGAATATTAAAACCTGTTGATTGGATATCTTCATGGCCAATTCTTGTATTTATCTGACCTTCAGTCTTCTCCTCTGGGAATGACATCAACAATGGTACGTACATCACAGTTCTGCAAACTGCCAGATGTGAGAGGAGATTTGACCATGGGATATATAAAATATACATATACATCTACAGGTCCTTTTAGTAAAAGCTTTTGTTCCCTTGACTATGTGAAACATGGTGGTTAAGTCAAATATTGAGGGTTCTAAGACTGGGACTGCTGGGAATTACTGAAAATAAAGTCTGTTTTAGATGTCTTAATTCAATCTCATCTTCCTTGCCTCTCTGATGAAGATGGTAGGTCATTTACCATGTTCTCAGTGTAGGTTCCTGGGAGAAAAGCAGTTTCTCTTAACTCCCTTAGTTTTAATTCTATAACCTGTGAGGGCATCTGAGCTAACCAGAAAATTGTTGCCCTATCTGTGCATGCATGGTATCTTATTCACTGTTAAAAGTCACATTTTAAACATTTTTATTTATTTATTTATTATTTTTTGGCTGTGCTGGGTCTTCATTGCTGTGTGAGGGCTTTCTCTAGTTGCAGTACATGGGTTTCTCATTGTGGTGGCTTCCCTTGTTGTGGAGCCTGGGTTCTGGGGCACGCAGGGCTCAGTAGCTGCGGATCAAGGGCTCTAGAGAACAGGCTCAGTAGCTGTGGGGCCTGGGCTCAGTTGCTCCGTGACATATGGGATCTTCCTGAACCAGGAATCGAATCCGTATCCCCTGCATTGCAAGGCAGATTCCTAACCACTGGACCACCAGGGACGTCCTTGTTCACTGTTAATATCACTCAAGCAATCTCCCCTTCATTGGTCGGGAGACTGTATAACCTCCAGCAGTTAAGGGGATAAAAGTTACATTTAACCATCACAACTCTGCATGTCACAGTTCCCAAGAAACCTCAGCATGGCTGCCTGACTGGGGGCAGCCAGTCAGGTATGTGTTGGAACCAGTATATATTCCAGGGTATATGTTGGAACCAGTCTTCTCAGGCTGACCAGGCCTTACCTACACCATCTCACTGTGAAACTTTTAGCTATTATGGGAATGATGAAAGAGAAACTCACTTCTTGAATCTATATGAAAAGATCAGTTTTCCTTTCCTTTCTAGCTCACATGAACACACGAACACAATCTCTCTTTTTCTCTCACTCTACAAAGCCCTCCAAGTGAATGATATTTAGACTAAAGGGTTACTTAAAGATAGTTTCACTTTTCTTGGGAATTGTTACTCATCAAGTATTGTTTACAGAGGAGCTTTGAAGGTTATGTGAGCGTAGTTTAATACTGAGAAATTCACGCAAGGCTTTTAAACTTATCCTGCATTTTTTTTTTTTAAACCTCAGAGGTATATGGCTTAGCCAACTTTATAGAAAAGTTTTATTGAAAAACAGGATAATTTAAAAATTTACCAAGAATGCAGACTTTCATCACTGAATGCTTTTGAAAAATTTGGCTGTCCTTCCTTTCTTTACTAGAGGGAAAAAAATAAAAAGACAAGGAAAAATGATTTTTATGGCTTTTCCAGAATTTTAGAATAGTTTCTTCCATAACTGAGATCATTCCCTGGTGGTATTTCCATTCAGAAAAACCACAAACATTTTTATGCCTTTTTCCTCCTATGAATTTTAGTGGAAACAGTGTCAGAATACAAAGAAGCTCACACGTAAGCTATTTTTGAGATAGCCACAAGCTCAGTTTCATGGTGTTTTGAGTAAGTCTTCGACACTGTTCTTTGAATTTGGCCTAAAAGACACTAACATTCAATTGATTATTAATAACTCTAGGAAGAGGGATGCAGAAATATATCCCTTACCCACCAAGTATATTGCAACTCACATATGCCACATAACCACAGGTGTCTGCCCACTGACATCTGGCTCTTGAATAAGGAGGTGGGATGCCTGGGTTATAGAGGAAAGAGAAGAAGGTCAAGGTCAAGCTAGCTGGCTCCTATCACACCACCAAAGTTCCTCCTCTCTCATAGGCTCCAATGCTGTTGGAAGTTGTGATAACCTTCTGACTTCTTCCTGTCCCAACACACCATCTGTTCTAAGTTTTTCAAGCCTCAAACTATTGCAGACAAATTTCCCACTGTAGATTTGCTGGCTAAAGTCATCCATTTTTTTAATCTCATGGATGTAAAAACCCACAGTCAAAACTGTTTACATACTACATGCTTACTGCTGATGTTCACACATTTGTATGCTTTGTACCAAGAATCCTATCATTTTGTGACACTCTTCCCAGCAAGGGAACCCAAGCTCAGTAGTTGATACTCTGATAAGATCAAACCAAATTGCTAAGGTAATTGGTTAATACACCTCACACAGATTATAGATATTAATAAGGGGATCTCAGCTCTCTTGCTCTCCTGAACATCTGTAGCTCTGATGGGCTCAGTCGCTCAATCATGTTCAACTCTGCAACTCTTTGGACTGTGGTCTGCCATGCCCATGGGATTTTTCAGGCAAGAATACTGGAGTGGGTTGCCATTTCCTCCTCCCGGGGACCTTCCTGACCCAGGACTTGAATCCGTGTCTCCTGCATTGCAGGCAGATTCTTTACCCACTGGGCCATCGCGGAAGCTTGCAGCTCTGATGGTGAGATGCAATGTGATGGTCTCAAAGCAGCACATAATGCTCTCCTGCAAGTTGTCTACTGACAGCATTTTCTCTCCTTCCGGGCCCTCGCGTCCAGGAGTCTCCACTTTGACAGGCACTGCACCTCCAGGGCTCAGTCACTTGTACTTGGCACAGCATAGTTTCCTGGTGAATATTACAAAGCTGTTGAACGCCAATGAATTTCTGTCCCGAGAAGCAGCAAATTAAACCTCATGGCACCATCTATTTTGAGCTATTTTCCATGAGGAAATATTTTCAAAATAATTTTGTTGACCCAAATACCTAGAGGTTTCTTAAAGAAAAACAAAACAAAACACAAGTTCCTTTCAATGTAACTTAGATTGAAAATACTACACTTTTTAAATTATTTACGGAAAACACACTTTCTTGACATAAAAATGTAGGATTCTTCTAGCTTCATGATTATAACTGTAGTTCACTACCACTGGGATTTAAAAAACAACAACACAAGAAGAGTTCTTAATAGATAAATAGCTAAATCTTGAGCACAGCAGAAACTATTTTAAAATTGTCTTTCAGTTGGCTTTCTTATTTCAGATCTTGAAATATTTACATATCACAAATGTCTCCAGAGCAAGTATTTTATTTGAAACTCTGAAGTAGGCAAAGTGGGTGATTTAAAATAAAGATAGAGACAATGAGATTAAATAGTGGATACTGTGCAGTCTCATGCAGAGGCACATATATAAACGATTCTCTAATTCAAAGGATGCTGTCACTTATGCTATATAATAGATGCAAAATACTTACTATGGGAATAGAGGAGTAAATAAGAATATTTCTAAAGAATGCTTGGTTAGGGAAAATATTGGGAAAGTTGGAAACTTTGACAATAGAAAAAAGTAAAGGCAAGTCATTGTATAAAAAGAAAGTAACACGTGCAAAAGCCCCCAAAAGAACAGATATGCTTTTAGACATACATGTAAAAATGTGTATGCATGCTGAAAACAGAAACATGCGTTTGTGTGTGTGTTAAGTCACTTCAGTCATGTCCAACTCTGTGCGACCCTACTGACTGTAGCCCACCAGGCTTCTCTGTCGGTGGGATTCTCCAAGCAAGAATACTGGAGTGGACTGCCATTCTATAAATGTGTATGTACACATTTAATTTTTTAGTGTTTCCTAAAACAGAAACAGAAACATAGGAAACACTAAAAAATTAAATGTGTACATACACATTTATAAAGTTCTTTGTCCAGGCTGAAGAGTTTGGACCTTATTCTTCTTGCTATTAAGAGAGAAACTTGATCAGACTGTTGGTTTAAATAAACTTCTTATATAAAAAAATGATAAAGTTTAGAAGTAATATTAATGGAAAATAAATTTATTCATTCATTTACTCATCTTTTAAATAATTATTTATTGTGTCAACTTGTACCTGACAGGGAAAATTCTAAGACCTGGAAATACTATAATTTATAAAACAGACAAAATATCCTCAGAGTTATCAAGTCCTGGTGGAGGTAGTCAATATTAAAATACTGAAACAGATAAATTATATAATAATAATTTATATAATAATAACTTATAATAGCATAATAATATCTAAATATGTGGTTATGCTCAGTCCCTCAGTCATGTCTGACTCGTGCCTGGCCCCATGGACTGCCAGGTTCCTCTGTGGATGGAATTTTCCAGGCCAGAATATTGGAGTGGGTTCTCATTCCCTCCTCCATGGGATCTTCCTGACCCAGGGATCAAATCTGTGTCTCTTGCATCTCCTATATTAGCAGGCAGACTCATTACCTCTAGCACCACCTGAGAAGCCCAATATTTAAGTATAAGAAATAAAGATAAAATAATTTTTAAAAAAGGATAAATTGCATTAGAATGAATTATAAGTACTGTGATAAAAAGTAAATCAAAGAAAACTGAGTCAGGATAGAGTGGTCAAATATAGGACGTGTGAGAAAGAATGATGTCAGAGACAAATATATGGTTTGGCCTGAGAAATTTGAGGGATAGAATTGTCATCAACTGAAATTGAGAAGCTTTTGTTAGGTCCAGACCATTTCTGTCCTTCACTTTGCTCGTCTTTGCATGAAAAGCTAGTGGAGGTGATGGAATTCCAGTTGAGCTATTTCAAATCCTAAAAGATGATACTGTGAAAGTGCTGCACTCAATATGTCAGAAATCTGGAAAGCTCAGCAGTGGCCTCAGGGCTGGAAAAGGTCAGTTTCCATTCCAATCTCAAAAAAAGGCAATGCCAAACAATCCTCAAACTACCGCACTCATCTCACATGCTCAAATTTCTCAAAGTCAGGCTTCAACAGTACATGAACCATGAACTTTCAGATGTTCAAGCTGGATTTAGAAAAGGCACAGGAACCAGAGATCAAATTGCCAATATCTGCTAGATCATTGAAAAAGCAAGAGAGTTCCAGACAAATATCTACTTCTGTCTTATTGATTATGCCAAAGCCTTTGAGTGTGTGGATTACAATAAACTATGGAAAATTCTGAAGGAGTGGGAATACCAGACCACCTTACCTGCCTCCTGAGAAATCTACATGCACGTCAAGAAGCAACAGTTAGAACTGGACATGGAACAACAGACTGGTTCCAAATTGAGTAAGGAGTACATCAAGGCTGTATATTGTCACCCTGCTTATTTAGCTTCTATGCAGAGGACATCATGTGAAATGCCGGGCTGGATGAAGCACAAGCTGGAATCAAGATTGCCAGGAGAAATATCAATAACCTCAGATACACAGATGACACCACCCTTATGGCAGAAAGCAAAGAAGAACTACAGAGCGTGTTGATGAAAGTGAAAGAGGAGAGTGAACAAGATGGCTTAAAACTCAACATTTAAGAAACAAATATCATGGCATCTGGTCCCATCACTTCATAGCAAACAGATAGGGAAACAGTGGAAACAGTGTCAGACTTATTTTAGGGGGCTCCAAAATCACAGCAGATGGTGACTGAAGCCATGAAATTAAAAGACGCTTGATCCTTGGAAGAAAAGCTATGCCTAACTTAGACAGCGCATTTAAAAGCAGAGACATTACTTTGCCAACAAAGGTCCGTCTAGTCAAAGCTATGGTTTTTCCAGTAGTCATGTATGCATATGAGTGTTGAACTATAAAGAAAGCTGAGCACCAAAGAAGTGATGCTTTTGAACTGTGGTGTTGGAAAAGACTCTTGAGAGTCCCTTGGACTGCAAGGAGATTCAACCAATCCATCCTGAGGTAAATCACTCCTGAATATTCATTGGAAGGACTGATGCTGAAGCTGAAACTCCAATACTTTGGCCACCTGATGTGAAGAACTGACTCACTGGAAAAGACCCTGATGCTGGGAATGATTGAGGGCAGGAGGAGAAGGGGATGACAGAGGATGAGATGGTTGGATGGCATCACCGATCAATGGACATAAGTCTGAGTAAACTCTGGGGGTTGATGATGGACAGGGAGGCCTGGTGAGCTGCAGTCCATGGGGTCGCAAAGAGTGGGACACGACTGAGCAACTGAACTGAACTGAATTGAAATTGAGAAGTCTGCAATTAGATCAGGTTTTGAGTACAGCAATCAGGAGCTTGTTTGGGCCATATTACATTTTACATGTCCATCAGAAACCCAAGATGAAATGGGGAATAAGTGGTTTGATAAATGAGCCTGAACAACAGAGGAGAGGACAAGCTGAAATTTAAATTTTGGATTAATTAACTTAACTATGCCATTTTAAAGCCATGGGACCCGAAATCATCAGGGGTGTGAATAGAGATAAAATTGAGAAAAGAGTCAAAGAGCACACATGCCCTAGGTTACCTCAAGACTGAAATGATCAGAGGGAGGAAGAGGGAGCAGTGGGCGAGACGGAGATGCAACGACTGCCCCGTGAGGGGGAAGACCAAGGGAGCTTGTATCTTGCAAGCACTGTGGAAAAATACTTTCAGGGAGAAAGAGTGATCAAATGCTACTAACAGGACAAAGAAGAGGACAACTGAGAATTAATCATTGTTATTTAGCAAAATAGAGATTGCTGTTGACTTGGAAAAGAGCAGGTTGGGGGATTAACGAAGATTAAGCATCTCTGAAATGAATTTAGAAAAGGACTCCATATGTCTCATCTGCCTGGGACAATTTAGGTTTACATTAAACTTCACTAAAAATTAATAGCATTTGTTTTTGTTCTCAATAATATTATGGTTACCCAATGAATTACATCATCACCTTACTTAAATAAAGAATGGAAGAAAATCAGTTATAGATAGCAAACAGACAACTTTGTAAAAAAGTTTTGCTGAAAGGGAGAATGAGAAAATAGGTAGAGAAGATTTGGGTCAAGAGAGAGGATCTTTTGTGGATATTTTTAGGAAAGTATAATTTAAGAAAGTGTTTTATGTTGATGGATGTGTTCATGAAGGGAATTTTGGTAATGCAGTAGAAATAAGAGAAAATCCTCAGGGCACTGTCTTTTGGTAGAAGAAAGAATCTGGTACACAAATGGAGACTGAGGCTTCTCCAGGAGCACTGGCTGATCTTTAGCAACAGCAGAGACGACAGAGGGAACTCGTGAGCGGAAACAGGACGCACACTCAGGACCTAAAGGTGAGGGTGCAGTAAATGTTTGAAAGACAGGAAAATAGAGAAGGTGTTATGAAGTAACTGTCTCAAAGTAAATGCAATAGGGATATACCAAAGCACTGGTGGATAGTGCTAAAAGGGATATTTTGGTCCAAATCATGAATTACTTACTTAGAGGATTACCACTGAAGTTCAGGTAAAATAACAATGAATGGGACAAAAGAGTTAAAAAGGTAGAAAGGAACCAACTCTTATACAATGTGGGTTTTGAGGATGATAAAAGGTCACCCACAAAAGAGCCCTTTAGGACTGTGATAGGACACCGTACCTTGAATCTTAAGTTTATGGAAGAGAAGTCCTGGGTGAGATGAGGAATTGAGATCGAAAAACATGTACTTTGCATGATCTCCATATTTGTAGAAAGTTATGTTAATTCTGACCAATATAGATTTGGAAATTCAATAATGATTAAAATGAACAATATAGATTTGAAATAGGTTCACAAAATGACTTTTGAAACTTGGACGTGGATATTTTATAGCAAGGGAGTTACAGTATCTGGTAAAGTAAAGAATCCTGAAGAATTTCTATACTTTAGTTATATAACAGCTACCCTCTCCAGTATTCTTGCCTGGAGAATCCCACTGACAAAGGAGCCTGATGGGCCATAGACCACTGGGTCACAAACAGTGGGACATGACTGAGCAATTCTCACATAAATGTTGAGTGGATAAAACAAATATAGAAGTAAATATAGCTGTTTACTAAGGAAATAGCAGAAGAAAAAGAGTTGTAGACACTAGTTTTTTCTTAAGACTTTGCCAACCAAATGAGGTAAATAAATAAGGCAATATTTTAACTATAACAAGATGCAGACATTTTTATTAGTGTATGTTTAGAAAAAGAAGCAATGATACTTTTAATATGTCTGGGCATATACCTTTTCCTTGATCTCATTCACTCCCATCTATTTGTAGACCTTTAGTGGATATATTGTAGGTTTCTTTTTATAAATAAAATAAATAATTCAAAATGTAGAAAAGTATATGTGTGCTAAATCGCTTCAGTCATATCTGACTCTTTGGGCTATGGACCATAGCCCACCAGGCTCCTGTGTCTGTAGGATTCTCCAGGCAAGAATACTGGAGTGGGTTGCCATGCCCTCCCCCAGGGGATCTTCCTGACCCAGGAATTGAACCTGTGTCTCTTATGTCTCTGACATTGGTAGGCGAGATCTTTACCACTGAGCCACCTAAAAAAAGCACAGAAAACTAAATAGATGATTCTAAATAAATAAAAGTAGGACTGAATGTGATTTTTAAATACTTTCAGTTAATACAGAAATTGTGTGATACACTTTGAAAATGGAATTCTAGACTGATATTTATACTTAAATATATACATAACATTATAAAAATTAGGCTACAAAGGGATATTCTGACACAACTATATATTACAGACTACACTGATATAGTTATGTCATACTCAAAATATATATGCCTGAGGTTTATAAACATGAGCTTATTTTTAGATCAGGAGTGACCAATCACAAATTTTCATTACGGTAATATGAACAATTCCTTAAAATGAGTTTAACATTCACAAATTTTAGCCAGTTACTATCCTCTCTCCACACAAGATGCATGTTCATGTTCCACTAGAAGCCAAGCTCTGACTGACATAAGCGATTGAAACAGCTTTAATTATACCCCTGTAAGCGGAGTGGTTCTATAACCACAACTTGGGCAGAATATATTCTTTCATCTCATATAGACTTGCTTAAGACCTCACAGGGGCCCATGAGGCTTTTGTGTAAGGAATTTCAATAGGCAAATTTTGCTTTTGTTTTTGTTTTTTAAGTACAAGGGTTTTTGGTTCACTACATCACACTTTTCCCCACTGTGTTATTCCCATGCTAATAAATGACTGAAATTTAGTCACCAGGGCTTTTTCCTGAGACTGTGTAAGAACATTAAGATTCTCCAGGAAAAGGCATGGCCCGAAAACCTTTATGAGGTCATTTTTTGGCTTTGAGAACTGCAGAATTAGCTTTAAGAACTCCCAGAAGAAAAAGGAAGACACTTCTACCCCTCGTATTTGAGGTCCCTTGAGGCTGTAAATCTCATTTCTGGAATATCATGCAAGGACCATCTGGTAGATGGAAGAATCAGCTACCTCTTTGCAACTGTGTTCAGAATACTGGAAACTGGAATGTTTCTCAACATGAGTCCGTCTCCCCTTATCCTGTATATTTTGCAATATTTTTTTTTCTTTTTATCTTACCAGTACAACCAAGTGGATCTACTTTAATATAAATCTTTGACTATAAAGAATCAAAAGGCAAAACAGTGACCAAAAAAACAAAACAAAACAAAACTTCTTTGATGTATTTTTTATATTTCTGAAAGCAAGAAAAAATAGTGAAGCTGAAGTAGATTACTTACTTTTCAGTTTTAATCTCTAACAAGTGGTCCTTTTCAATAAAACTCAAATATGGAGTTAAAAAAAAAAGATGGGGTGCAGAGAGAGTTATCATAGTTTTCAAGATTTTCATCTTCCCCCACTGATTTTGGAAGCCCTAATTAACCTGCCCTCAGTAGGTGCTGGTCAGCAGTGTGTGCTAACAGGCTTGGAAACTGAAAAACATCAAAGAGTAAATGGATTTTTAAGCAAGTATTTTTTAAAAAATTTCAACAGAGACAAAATGTTATCATTACAATGCAGTTTTAATCAAGCCTTATAAAACCAAGCTGTGTATCTCTATGGCTTCTCAAACCTGCCAACAAAAAGTCTGAACTATAGCAATGAGTGAGTTATGACTTAGCGATCAACTGCCACTACCACCATGTCAAAGTTAAAAAAATATCTCTTTATTTATGTTCCACAGCACCCAGTTGAAATGAAATTATTATGTAGACATATTTATTCAAACTGTGGTGCTTGGTGTATTTTGTTCAGTTCAGGTAAGTCGCTCAGTCGTGTCCAACTCTTTGAGACTCCATGGTTGCATCATGCCAGGCTTCCCTGTCCATCACCAACTCGCGGAGCTTGCTCAAACTCATGTCCATTGAGTTAGTGATGCCATCCAGCCATCTCATCCTCTGGTGTCCCCTTCTCCTCCTGCCTTCAATCTTTCCCCGCATCAGTGTCTTTTCCAATGAGGTGGTCATTGGAAAATGGTCACTTCACATCAGGTGGCCAAAGTATTGGAGTTTCAGCTTCAACATCAGTTCTTTCAATGAGTATTCAGGACTGATTTCCTTTAGGATGGACTGGTTGGATCTCCTTGTAGTCCTAGGGACTCTCGAGAGTCTTCTCCAACACCACAGTTCAAAAGCATCAGTTCTTCGGTGCTCAGCTCTCTTTATAGTCCAACTCTCACATCCATACATGACTACTGGAAAAACCATAGCTTTGACTAGATGGACGTTTGCTGGCAAGATAAGGTCTCTGCTTTTTAATATGCTGTCTAGGTTGGTCATAGCTTTTCTTCCAAGGAGCAAGCATCTTTTAATTTCAAGGCTGCAGTCACCATCTGCAGTGATTTTGAAGCCCCCTAAAATAATGTCTCTCACTGTTTCCACTGTTTCCCCATCTATTTGCCATGAAGTGAAGGGACCAGATGCCATAATGTTTGTTTCTTGAATGTTGAGTTTTAAGCCAGCTTTTTCACTCTCTTCTTTCACTTTCATCAACACGCTCTGTAGTTCTTCTTTGCTTTCTGCCATAAGGGTGGTGTCATCTGTGTATCTGAGGTTATTGATATTTCTCCTGGCAATCTTGATTCCAGCTTGTGCTTCATCCAGCCCGGCATTTCACATGATGTCCTCTGCATAGAAGCTAAATAAGCAGGGTGACAATATACAGCCTTGATGTACTCCTTACTCAATTTGGAACCAGTCTGTTGTTCCATGTCCAGTTCTAACTGTTGCTTCTTGACGTGCATGTAGATTTCTCAGGAGGCAGGTAAGGTGGTCTGGTATTCCCATCTCTTGAAGAATTTTCCACAGTTTGTTGTGATCTACACACTGAAAGGCTTTGGCCTAATCAATAAATAAATCAGATTTAAATATTTTTCAGATATTCTCTTGCTTTTTGAGATCCAAAGGATGTTGGCAATTTGGTCTCTGGTTCCTCTGCAATTCCCAAAGCACACATTTTCAGAAATGAACTGAATTTCAGGTTAGTGAGAGTCAAAAGAACTCCCCCACCTTCACAAAAAATAAAATTAAAATGTCCTTATCTGTGATCCAGAGCCAAGGGTCCACTAGACTTGTGTGGAGCTGTTAGGGCAAAAAGCCAGAAATGTATCAAAAGACGAAGCCTTGACCGTAACTGCTCAGAATCACTTTACTTCAGTGCTCCAAAGTACTGCTGGCAACTGAGTTTTTCGAGTTTTCTCTCTTTCCCTTTCCTTGATCTCCTCTGGAGAGATGTTAATAATTTGGCAGTGGCAGTCCAAACAGAGGAAGTGCTAATTGCCAGTGAAAAAGCCATGTGTGAACCAAGTCTAACATAAAAGGTGAAAAGATTAATTTGCACGATAGCTAAATGTCCCTAAGTAGTCAGGAATTTACTTAATTGCATAATGAACCTCAGATGTTAGCCCTGCAATGAAAAGAGAAAGAATTATGATAATAGCATTATTATAGTAGACTATATGGCCATTTCAAGACAGAGAAAAATATCAATTCAATGTCCACACTGATAATTAAGTGGTGTAACAACAGCACTTATTATTTATTATTATTATTATCATCATTGCCAGTACTTACTAGGAGTCAGGCACTGTGCTAAAGGCATTTCTTATGTTAGCTCATTTGATTATCAGAATAATTCTGACATTAGTATTATAATCTCCATTTTATAGACCTAATTTTACAGAGCTATAATAATTTCAAATTAAGTGGCAGAATCAAGCTTTCGATTTGCATCAGAATTAAACAGGTAAAGAAGACTTTATCCAAGGCTATTGCAATAGGGGAAAGAGTTAAAAACTGAATCTATGTTCAGTTCCCTAAAACAAAAGTCTGGCCTGAGGAGAGTATCATAGGCCAGTGTGTTTGCTAATTGGTTTTCTCCAAACAGAAAGTAAACTTTTTCTGTTGTAAAAACTACAGTTTTTACAGTTTTTGACTTTTTGTCAAATTGTAAAAAGTGAAAAAAAGTGAAAGTGTTAGTCGCTCAGTCCTGTCAGACTCTTTGCAACTCCATAGGCTATAGCCCGCCAGGTTCTTCTGTCCATGGGATTCTCCAGGCAAGAATACTGGAGTGGGTTACCATTTCATTTATTCCTTTCTCCAGGGGATCTTCCTGACCCAGGGATTGAACCCTAATCTTCTGCATTGCAGGCAGATTCTTTACCATTTGAACTAAATTTGGAGCCCTCTGTAGTTAGGCTCTGCCCCCAGCCACCCGTCCCCCACCCCTGACTAGGAGGTAGTCACCACCTTCCTTTACAATCTCACTTCAAAGGCTAGGCTCCTGGGTCCTTGAGAAAGACATTCCTGGGCTATAAAACTAGAAAGAGGCTTTTGAAAAAGATTTACACCTCAAAGGGGCAGAGGAAGGATTTACAATGATAAGTTTTCTAAAGTAAATGTTCTAAGAAAAGGGAGCTCAGAGGTCCAGAGTCAGGAAGAAAATGGTCTGAAGTTTAGTCTAGCTGAGAGGAACCATAAAGGCTGTGTTAGTTAGCTATCTGAATTAAGGATCTGCCTCCTCAGCACCTCCCACACCAGGCATATTTGATAATTCATAGCAGGGAAGAAAGTAACCACAAAGAAAAAAGATTTTTAAACTCCCTGGTGGTGGTGGTGGTTTAGTAGCTAAGTTGTGTCCAACTCTTGTAACCCCATGGATTGTAGCCCACCAGGCTCCTCTGTCCATGGGATTCTCCAGGCAAGAAGATTCTCCAGGCAAGAATACTCCCTACCCAAGAATTGAACCTGGGTCTACTGCATTGCAAGCAGATTCTTTACCAACTGAGCTACAAGGGAAGCCCTTAAACTCCCTATTGGGCTCAAATGGTGAAGAATTTTCTTGCAATGCAGGAGACTTGGGTTCAATCCCTGGGTCTGGAAGACCCCTGGTGAAGGGAATGGCAAGCCACTCCAGTATTTTGCCTGGAGAACCCCATAGATAGAGGATCTTGGTGGGCTACAGTCCATGGGGTTGCAAAAGATTTGGACATGACTGAGCAAAGATTAGGGGCAGGAGGAGAAGGGGACAACAGAGGATGAGATGGCTGGATGGCATCACTGACTTGATGGACATGAGTCTGAGTGAACTCCGGGAGTTGGTGATGGACAGGGAGGCCTGGCATGCTGCGATTCATGGGGTCGCAAAGAGTAGGACACAACTGAGTGAATGAACTGAACTGAACTGAACTGAGCAGATAACACTTTCATTTAATCTTTGCTTCATTGAGTATCAGTTTCCCCCCATCTAAAATGAGATTTCTCTAGATTTGTGTATTGCAAATCACATCACTTAAGACCCTGGGGTGGGCATTAAGAAGCCGGGAGAAACCAAAGATTGGTGGGAAAGTTGGGTGATGGGCTGGTAAATCCACAGCACCCTAGTCTCATTCCAAAGAGGACAGAGCAGACAGAAGAGGGACCGATTCAAGGCGGGGGTGAGCTGAACTCCAAGAGTGTGTGAAGATATAGAGGCCCTGGAGTGAGAGCTGACTTTGACCCCCTCCTGGTTATCTTCTTCATCCTCGGTCACTGCTCATGGGTACTTTTCCTGGCTCACAACTACTGCTTTAAAATGGACATACTCGCTTCACTACCCGTTTAAGAAAGACAACAATTTCATGTCTTTACCTTACCTATAGTTAGCTTGTACTTAAAACCCTGCATTTTTATCCTTTGGCTCAGCTAGTAAAGAACCCGCCTGCAATGCAGGAGACCTGGGTTAATTCCTGGGTTGGGAAGATCCCCTGGAGAAGGGAAAGTCTGCTTATGAACAACCTAGATAGCATATTGAAAAGTAGAGACATTACTTTGCCAACAAAGGTCCATCTAGTCAAGGCTTTTCCAGAGTCGGACACGACTGAGCGACTGATCTGATCTGAAACTCACTGTTGAGAAGGGGGGCGGCGCCGTGGGGAAACAGCCTTCATTTATGCCACTTGATGATTTCCATGCTGTAAACATTCCCACTCTGGGTATTTTATCAGTGTGATGTCACTGAACACAGAATTGGGAAGGCAGATCCAGTTTTAGTGATATGAAAAAAAAAAAAAAAACCAACCCAGAAATTCACATGTGCTTGTCTTTTCTCATGCAGTTCAGGACCATATTCCTTCAAGAAAAGAAAGCAGTGAGTATGTGACTTTAATCATTCCTTTAAAATTCAACAGCAGACAGATCTTATGTTCAAGACATTTTTATGTTGTCAGTTTTTTTTACTATAAAAACACATTTAATACTTTGATGATATTGGCAATATGGCTGGATGTGCTCTGGAGAGAGAACAGTGAGTGAAATTTCAGCCTGAAGGTAGTTCCTCCTTAGAGTTAATGTGCATTTTGTGTACTTAATGTACTCTCCTGACCCATTTCAGAGGCTCGGGGAGCAAAATCTAATCATCTTCCCATTATCTTAGGAAGATTGGTTTTGATGCATCTGTCTCACAAAAGATAGAAGCAGGGCTGTTTTGACTCACCAGCAATATCCGCCCTTGTGGGACCAAACCATCCTCTGGAATATGTTGGATCAATGTGTTCTAGGTCTTTTTGGTCATGTCCAACTCTGCAACTATGAACCTCCAATATTTTGGCCACCTGACATGAAGAACTGAGTCATTGGAAAAGACCCTGATGCTGGGAAAGATTGAAAGTGGGAGGAGAATGGGACGACAGAGGATGAGATGGTTGGATGGCATCACTGACTCCATGGACATGAGTTTGAGCAAGCTCCGGGATTTGGTGATGGACAGGGAGGCCTGGTGTGCTGCAGTCCGTGGGGTCACAAAGAGTCTGACTGAGCAACTGAACTGAACTGAGTCCACTCCAGGCTCCTCTGTCCATGGGATTTCTCCCAGCAAGAATATTGGAATGAGTTGCCATGCCCTCCTCCAGGGGATCTTCCCGACTCAGAGATCAAACTCGCATCTCTTATGTTTCCTGCATTGACAGGCAGGTTCTTTGCCACTAGCATCATCTGCGAAACCCTGTTAGTAGTATACCAGTTATTCTGCAGAATTTCTGTTTTAAATAAAAACACTTGGTTTTTCATTTTCCTGAAATGACAGGATAGTAAAAAAACAGGAGGAAGTCTTCCCACAATATATACATATATCAAATCATTACATTGCACACTTTAAATCCTTTACAATTTTATTTGTCAATTGTAACTTAATAAAGCTGAGTAAAAGTAAAAGAAACAAGATGTGGCCTGAGAATTAATGATGAAAAGGCAGAGGCAAAAGAGGAATTTCATGAGGATTCTTAACAACACACTCAAAAGTCCTGGCAAACAGCCTGGCAGTCAAACGGCCTGGCAAACTGACATTGGTCTCCTCCCTTCCTGTCCTCTGGTCCCATGTTCTGGTCCTGCACCTGAACTGTATGGAAGGCTTGTTAAAACTGGCACTGCTGGCCAAAGACCCCAATTTGTTGGATGTTGTCTTGGAACCTGCATTTCTAAGAAGCTTCCAGATGATGTGTATGTGCTGGTTAGAGGTGCTTGCTCTTAGAAACTCGGGTCAATTGGTCCAAGGGCATGAGAATTAGGAACATATTTTATAGGAGGGAGGGATGAGGAGAAAGATACTTCAGTTAGCAGCTTCTGGGCCATCAAGCTAGAATGCTTTCCTTTCATTCTCACATTCATTATATATGTTTCAAACTTGGGGCTACAACACAGACAAAACCATGATTTCATGACCCAGATAACCACGATATGTGATCACTCACCTAGAGCCAGACATCTTGGAATGTGAAGTCAAGTGGGCCTTAGGAAGCATCACTACAAACAAAGCTAGTGGAGGTGGTGGAATTCCAGTGGATCTATTTCAAATCCTAGAAGATGATGCTGTGAAAATGCTGCACTCAATATGCCAGCAAATCTGGAAAACTCAGCAGTGGCCACGGGACTGAAAAAGGTCTATTTTCATTCCAATCCCTAAGAAAGGCAATGCCAAAAAATGTTCAAACTACCCCACATTTGCACTCATTTCACATACTAGCAAAGTAATGCTCAAAATTCACCAAGCCAGGCTTTAACAGTACAGGAACTGTGAACTTCCAGATGTTCAAGCTGGATTTAGAAAAGGCAGAGGAACCAGAGATCACATTGCCAACATCTGCTGGATCATCAAAAAAGCAAGAGAGTTCCAGGAAAATATCTATTTCTGCTTTATTGACTATGCCAAAGCCTTTGACTGTGTGGATCACAACAAACTATGGAAAATTCTGAAAGAGATGGGAATACCAGATCACCTGACCTGCCTCCTGAGAAATCTGTATGCAGGTCAAGAAGCAACAGTTAGAACTGGACATGGAACAACAGACTGTTTCCAAATTGAGTAAGGAGTATGTCAAGGCTGTATATTGTCACCCTGCTTATTTAACTTATATGCAGAGTACATCATGAGAAATGCCAGGCTGGATGAAGCATAAGCTGGAATCAAGATTCCTGGGGGAAATATCAATAACTTCAGATATGCAGATGACACTACCCTTATGACAGAAAGTAAAGAAGAACTAAAGAGGCTCTTGATGAAAGCGAAAGAGAAGAGGGAAAAAGTTGGCTTAAAACTCAACATTTAGAAAACTAAGGTCGTGGCATCCAGTCCCATCACTTCATGGCAAATAGATGGGGAAACAATGCAAACAGTGAGAAACTTTATTTTAGGGGGCTCCAAAATCTCTGAAGATGGTGACTGCAGCCATGAAATTAAAAGGCATTTGCTCTTTGGAAGAAAAGCTATGACCAACCTAGGCAGCATATTAAAAAGCCAAGACATTATCTTGCCAACAAAGGTCCATCTATTCAAAGCTACGGTTTTTCCAGTAGTCATGATGGATGTGAGAGTTGGACTGTGAAAAAAGCTGAGCACCAAAGAATTGATGCTTTTGAACTGTGGTGTTGGAGAAAACTCTTGAGAATCCCTTGGACTGCAAGGAGATCCAACCAGTCCATCCTAAAGGAAATCAGTCCTGAATATTCATACTGAAGCTGAAGTTCCAATACTTTGGCCACCTGATGCAAAGAACTGACTCATTGGAAAAGACCCTGATTCTGGGAAAGATTGAAGGCAGGAAGAGATGGGGATGACAGAGGATGAGATGGTTGGATGGCATAACCGACTCAATGGACATGAGTCTGAGTAAGCTCAGGGAGTTGCTGATGGACAGGGAAGTCTGGCATGCTATAGTCCATGGGGTCACAAAGAGTCAGACAGGACTGAATGACTGAACTGAGCTGAACTGAACTGATGTGCTAAAAAAAAATACTTATGTTTTTTCAGAGTGTTTTCATATACCTCACATTGCCTAATTCTCAAACAAGTTATAGGGGACTTCCTTAATCATCCAGTCTTGACTTCGCCTTCCAATGCAGGCAGTATGGGTTCAATCCCTGGTCAGGAAACTAAAATCTCATATGCCTCAGGGCCAAAAAATAAAACAGAAGCAATATTGTACCAAATTTAATAAAGACTTTAAAAATGGTCCACATTAAAAAAAAAAAAAAACTTTAAAAAGAAACAAGCTATAATTATTCTCAAAAAAACAAAAACCACTCTAAAGATAAATGAGTCTATGGTTTTCCTAGTTCTGAGTTCCAGAGATGGGATCATTACCCATGTCTTCTCACTGCTAATTTAGTACTGTTTTTACTGCATCACTATGGCTTTTAAATAAGACACATATCAGATATTAGGGGTGCACAGTGAGCCCCTGAATATGAAAGTAATGAGCCCTGACATCAGGGCTGACATTGGGGTGAAGGAAGTGAGACACCTATCTCAGACACATAACCTCAGGGGACTCCAGAGAACACAATAATCAATAAAACAATGATGTAATATTTTTGAAGTCAAAATTACTGCAAAAATTAATCATAAGTAAGATCATCATAAAAACAGGTCATTTGTTTTTCTCACAATTGGTATTCTGATGCAATGTAAATGGAGTTATTGTGTATGAGACCATTTCCAACCAGCCTATAGTCCCTGGACCCAGCCAGATAGGGTTGAGAGTGTCAACAACAGTGTGTGAACAGATTGGACAACATGACTCTTGATACAAAGACTCTTTATACAAAGTCCTGTCTGTTGATTGTAGGGCTTATACAATCCTTTTCTACTGAATTTAAAATATGTGAAGATGTTTTGATAAACGTATAAGGGGCACACATTGTTTTGCTTCCTGCTACCGTATGCTTATCTATAAGCCAGTGCTTAATGGGTTAATTCCATTTTTTAATGTTTTACTTCCTTTATTTACTTTTGGCAATAAGTCCATGCTTAAAGGGTTAATTCTTATTTTTTAACATTTTGTTTCATTTATTCATTTATTTTTGGCCTCGTGGCATGTGGGATCTTACTTCCCCAACCACAGATCCAATTTGTGCTTCCTGCATTGGAAGCATGGAGTCTTAACCATTGGACCACCAGGGAAGTCCCTGGGTTAATTCTTGATAAATGGAGATTTTTGGAGTTTCTGTTTAGATCTGAAGAACAAAGAGAAGGAGGAGGGGAACTAATTTATGTCTGATGTGAAAGAAAGCCTGTAGTTATGTACCCGCTTGGATAATATCAGTCTGCAGAAAGAATTCTCCAGGAAGAACAGAGGCTTCGAAAAATGATTTGACTTCTCAGGTCAGCCCTGGTAATTTGGCCATTCGGGTTCACAATTCCCAAAGCTCACCGGAGAAAAGGAGTGGCTTAGGGGGGGCATTTCTGGCATCATGGAGGTGAGATATAAAATTATTTTAAAATATGTGCGTATGGCTCATGTAGCTGATTACAGTCTAACATTTCACCGTCTGTAGATTTAAAATCTTTGTTTCTGCAAGTGGTTTGTTTACTCCTGATGGAGTTCGCTTGTAGACACTTTTCTATTTTAACATAAATGATTTTGACAGAAGAGCCTGCATGAGGTTTTCTAACTCTCTGAACCCTTCTCCCTCACCACTATCACTTCAACTCTTCAATTTTGTACATAATCAAGGTAATTACAACTGTCATTGTTAGTGTCAGTTTAATGAGGAGAATCATTTTCTGGGTGCTTTTTAATAATGCAGATTCCTAGCCTCCATTCTCTTATAGATACTCTAAATTCAATAAGCCTGGGATCAAAACCAGCCATCTGCATTTTTAACAAAACTCTGATTTTATAATATGTTTGGTGACCCATAGGTCAAGCTCCCTGGGAAGCAGACTCTGCATCAAAGATTTGCTTGCAGAAAACTTGTTGGAAAATGCTATTGGGATCAAGTCCTGTGGTGAAGGGGCAAGAGGGCAGAGGGAGAAGGTGTGCAGTGGCATTGGGCATCCTACAAAACCCTGGCACTGTGATGGGTCTTCAGCGATGCTGGGAGTGGAATAGAAACGGAGACCTTTTCCCTTCATCTCCCCCGAGAGGTCACTGTATACATGCTGCTATAAGGAAGGAGGCCCAGGACTGAGTGAGGTTAGGTGCTTTCCTAAGAGCAAAGGAGTTGGATAGAAACCAGCATCTAGGCTACGCCACAATAGTGCCCAACCAGGAGTCAGATGGGACCTCTTGGCAAGTACTGGCCAATAGACCGTGGTTAGTGATATGTTCACAAACTGAACTGAAGCTGGACAGGTTAAGAGCTTGCATCTGATTCCTTAGCTGGTTCTTCTGACCCGCATCCTCTAGATAACGCAGCTATAATACTGTAGGGTCTCCATGACCCCTGGATTCCTGAGTACCAGTGTAGAACCTATACCCTGAGCCAACTTGCAGTGGAAAGGCAACATGGACTCAGTTCAGTTCAGTTCAGTCACTCAGTTGTGTCCAACTCTTTGCGACCCCATGAATCGCAGCATGCCAGGCCTCCCTGTCCATCACCAACTCCCGGAGTTCACTCAAACTCACGTCCATCAAGTCAGTGATGCCCAATCCAGCCATCTCATCCTCTGTCGTCCACTTCTCCTCCTGCCCCCAATCCAAAACCAAATTATTTCAAGTTACCTGGATTTCTTTTTGTAATTGATTTTTGGCTGTGCTGGGTCTTTGTTGCTTTGTGGGCTTTTCTCTAATTGCAGCAAGCAGGGGCTATCTTCATTGCAGAGCGGGGACTACTCTCCAGCACGTGGGCTCAGTGGTTGTGGCTCTCCGGTTCTAGATCACAGGCTCAGTAGTTGTGGCACACGAGTTTAGTTGCTCCGAAGATCCATGTGGGATCTTCATGGATCAGGAATCCAACCTGTGTCTCAGGCATTGGCAGGCAGATTCTTTACCACTGAGCCACGAAGGAAGTGCAAGCTTCCGGATGTCAGCATTAGCTTTTGACGATAGCATTGTCTAGGCTAACCTTACTAAAACAGTGACCAGGCTGCAGTCATACAGTAAACTGCATTGGAACAGAATTATCTAGTGATATTTATGATCAGACTGAAACTACGTCGTAAGGCTCTCACTGAGTTCAGAGTTTGTAGAAATGATGTCTCAGGAAAGCAGATAACAATTTCCGGATGACAAAGGGGACTTTCCATCTGTCGTATCAGATTGGATGACACTCCGGTTGTACGCCCCCCTCAGCCACCTACTATAAAAAAGATAAAGCCTACCCTTTATTATACTGAAAACATGATAATGAGAAATCATATCAGTATGTTGTCCTATGTAAGAGTAAATACAATAAAACAAAATAGAATCTTCTCTGGTGTCCAAAGAGGAAGACGACTTTCCAACCTCTCATTTTCTTTTCTTTGTATATTTATGGTTTGTTTTATAAAAGCCAGGACAATACGATGGTACATAGTATCGAAATCACACACACAAAATTAACAAATATTTACAGTGAGACACACCCACAATGGAAATACTTCTCTTCAAAACAAGTTACATACGATGATGAGAGTCTATATGCACAAACAATCCCTAAAACTATGGGTTCTTTTTTTGGCTGGAGGAGGGAGGTAGGGAGGGAGGGACAAGAAAAAGAAAGCATGGAAACCCCCAACTCCTTAAACGTAAATGTTTGTTCAGTGAAAATGAAGGCCTTAATAGAAAAATGAGTTGACACGTTTCTGGCTGTTGTAAGCCATTTCAGGGATGGCACATGGGTTCCTGTGTACTGGAAGGACCCAGGCCCTCACCTGTCCTTAGGGAAGGCTCAACCCTCCGTCTTCTAAGCAAATTTTCTTTAGCTAATTTGTAGCAAAGTATTTCTCTGTCCCTAAGACTGTAAGCATCTTGCCTGTTTTACAGCCCAAGATTTTTCTTTTTCTTTTTTTTTTTTTTTTTCCTTAAGGCCCTTGGAGCTCTCTCTTTAAAATGCAAAGGTCAAGGAAAATAGCATCTCATGCAACCTGTCTCTCCATGAGTTTTAAGCTAGGCACCCTCCTCCAAGTTGCAGAGAGTGTTCCGTAGAGAGGGCAGACTTTTCATTTCCTTTGGATAAAGGCAACTAAGGAACACAAGTGGCCACTTGATTGCCAGGTGAGGCTCGGATGAACTATGTGTTCCAAGCAGGGCTGTCAGTTCATCAGACTTGATGATGACATAATTTATCTTAAGAACTTGTAAGGAATGGGTTGTAGCTGCCCAGCTTTCAGAAAAGATGAAATTTCTTTCCGCCTTTGCAATCCCTTTATTGGATTTCTTGTCATGTGTGTCACAGTCTGGTTTAATGGTTATTCAATAACAAGATGGTTTAATCCTTCTCTATGTTTGTGGAGAAGACGATACACTGGGCTTCCAGGAGGTTTTCCTCTGCTTATTTTCCCCAACACTTATAATATAAATTGCTATAGGGAAAAAATGTGTCCTGATCAATTATTCTAAGATGAATTAATCATTGTTTTGTACATCTTCTGGTTTTTAACTGTCAGACCCAGCAATGCCATAAGTCAAGCAATCACATTTAATCATGCAGGGCTGGCTGGCGCACCTACGTGCCTTGAGAGGGTTCTCAGAATATTTGATTAACCTCGATTTAAATAGTCAATGAGCACTTCAATGAAATGATTTTTATACTTGTAATAGATAATTAATGTCAACCTACATTATATTTTTCCAGATGAAAATTTTCTGTACTTATGTTTCAGAATGTGGCAATCTAGGACTTCGGCATCCAGTCTGCCCTGGGGCCGCCTGCAGATCTAGGGGGTCCCACTGTAGTCACAAAGTGGGAAAATATCTTAGGATTATCCATGAGCATTTGTCTCACTCCCTTGTGAAAGTACAGTGGCCATCTATTGAGATTTAAATCATCAAAAGTAGGTAGAGGCCCACCTCTCACTACACTATGTTTTGATGACCTTCTGTTTATTTCATTGGTGAAGGGGTGACCCACTGCGTGCATGAGAGCTAAGTTGCTTCAGTCATGTCTGACTCTGTGACCCCATGGACTGTATCCTGCCAGGCTCCTCTGTCCCATGGAATTTTCCAGGCAAGAATGCTAGAATAGCTTGTCATTTCCTATTCCTGGGGATCCTCCCAACCCAGGGATCGAACCTGCATCTCCTGTGTTTCCTGCATTGGCAGGTGGATTCTTTACCACCAAACCACCTGGGAAGCCCTGATGACATCAGGGCAGCACTTAAATTTTAGGTTTTACAGCACACAGTTCTAAATCAAGAATTTGGATTTGTCCTTAACCAGGAATTAAGTTATTTGAATATCTGGTATATCTTAGAAAAGTTAATTGAAATTACATTATGATACCATTAGTCAGAAAGGTTTTTATTGTTATTATTGTTCTGTTTTTTTAACTTATTGTATACTAGTTAAGATGGTGAAATAAGTAGATGCACTTCCTTGTATGTATGTGCATGTCTATATGTATCTATCTAAATACTTATCTACAAAAATGAATACATAAAAAATACCCCAAGGAACAAAGTAACATGTCTTTAGTGCTATTTAATTCCATTTGAGAATCAAAACAAATTGTAAATTACCTGATTCTTGGTCAAAGGCTTTTGGAACATTAACTAGTCACTCAAATCTTCATTTTTCTCTGAGTATTTGCAAAATTTCAGTATTATTGCAAAATGATTGAAGTGAAAATATATTGAAGAAGGTTAGCCAAAGAGATTGACATGGGAGAAGCACATTTCAAATTTCAAACTTAACTAGCCTTAAAACCACACACATATTCACTATTATATATAAAAAGGTGTTTATGTTCAAAAGATCATTTTTTTCTTTTTATTTTTTTATTGAAGGATAATTGCTTTACAGAATTTTGTTGCTTTCTGTCAAACCTCAACATGAATCAGCCATAAGAATACTGATGGCTGATTTTGAACTTTGAATCTCCCTCCCATCCTCCACCTCATCCCACCCCTCTAGGTTGATACAGAGCCCCTGTTTGAGTTTCCTGAGCCATACAGCAAATTCCAGTTGGCTGTCTATTTTACATATGGTAATGTAAGTTTCCATGTTACTCTTTCCATACATCTCACCCTCTCCTCCGCTCTCCCCATGTCCATAAGTCTGTTCTCTATGTCTGGACAGAGGAGCCTGGCGGGCTGAAGTCCACGGGGTTGCAAAAAGTAACTTTCACTTTCAAAAGCTTGATGTTAATGTGGAGACCCCAGTGGGAAACACTTTACCCCCTCTTAACCCTGTTTTGGGTTCAGATTCAAGAAAATGACAAAAATAGACAAAAATGTTTCCCAGTTCTTCTTTCTGACCTAAATAATTTAAAGCCAAGTGTTCCAAGTCTTTCATGGAAAAGTACCAGGATATGTCGGAGACTTAAACCAAGCTCAGCTAATGTGACCTATGTGTCAGTCAGTAAAACTGGCCCATGACAACACAAGTTGACAATTGTGAGGCCAAGATACTTTCAATACCTTCCCTTAGCAAAAAGGACAGGGGCTCATGAAACAATTAAAAATAGTAGAGCAAAAGAAGAAAAAGTGGAAAGATGAAGGGAGTACAAGAAGGAAGACTGGCACTGATGTGGAGGAGAAAATAGGAAATACGGCCAACAGAGGATATAAAAAATAAGCATATTTGCTGTTACAGTTGGGGTGAGGATAAACAGTCACAACAGAAGGAAATAAGAAGGCAGCTAAAGAAAAGAATGGGAGAGGGCAGGGAATCAGATAGGTAAGTAGATAAAACAAGAAAAGTATTTGGGCCTGTGTATATCTGAGCGCCAAAGAATTGATGCTTTTGAACTGTGGTGTTGGAGGAGACTCTTGAGAGTCCCTTGCACTGCAAGGAGATCCAACCAGTCCATTCTAAAGGAGATCAGTCCTGGGTGTTCTTTGGAAGGACTGATGCTAAAGCTGAAACTCCAGTACTTTGACCACCTCATGAGAAGAGCTGACTCATTGGAAAAGACTCTTGACACTGGGAGGGATTGGGGACAGGGGGAGAAGGGGATGACAGAGGATGAGATGGCTGGATGGCATCACTGACTCGATGCACATGGGTTTGGGTGAACTCTGGGAGTTGGTGATGGACAGGGAGGCCTGGCATGCTGCGATTCATGGGGTTGCAAAGAGTCGGACACGACTGAGCAACTGAACTGAACTGAATGTAAGTTTCCATGTTACTCTTTCCATACATCTCACCCTCTCCTCCCCTCTCCCCATGTCCATAAGTCTGTTCTCTATGTCTGTTTCTCCATTGTTGCCCTGAAAATAAATTCTTCAGTACCATTTTTTCTAGATTCCATATATGTGCCTTAGAATGTGATATTTATCTTTCTCTTTATGACTCACTTCACTCTGTATAATAGGTTCTAGGTTCATCCATCTCATTAGAACTGACTCAAATGTGTTCCTTTTTATGTCTGAGTACCATCCCATTGTGTATATGTACCACAACTTCTTTATCCATTCCTCTGTTGATGGACATCTAGGTTGCTTCCATCTTCTAGCTATTGTATACAGTGCTGCAATGAATGCTGGGATACACGTGTCTCTTTCAATTTTGGTTTCCTCAGGGCATATGCCTAGGAGTGGGATTGCTGGGTCATATGGTGGTTTTACTCCTACTTTTTAAAGGAATCTCCATACCATCTTCCATTGTGGCTATATAAATTTACATTCTCACCAACAGTGCAAGAGCATTCCCTTTTATCCACACCCTCCCCAGAATTTATTGTTTGTAGGCTTTTTGATGATGGCCATTCTGACCACTGTGAGGTGATATCTCATTGTGGTTTTGATATTCATTTCTCTAATATGAGAGATGTTGAGTATCTTTTCGTGTGTTAGCCATCTGAATGTCTTCTTTGGAGAAATGTCTGTTTAGGTCTTTTTCCCACTTTTTGATTCAGCTGTTCATTTTTCTGGTATTGAGTTGTATGAGCTTCTTGTATATTTTGGAAATTAACCCTTTGTCAGTTGTTTAATTTGCTATTATTTTCTCCCATTCTGAGGTTGTCTTTTCACCTTGCTTATAGTTTCCTTTGCTGTGCAAAAGCTTTTAAGTTTAATCCTGTCCCACTTATTTATTTTGTTTTTATTTCTATTACTCTAGGATGTGGGTCATAGAGGATCTTGCTTTGATTTATCTTATCAAGTGTTTTGCCTATATTTTCTTCTAAGAGTTTTATGGTTTCTGGTCTTACCTTTAGCTTTATAATCCATTTTGAGTTTACCTTTGTGTATGGTGTCAGGGAATGTTCTAATTTCATTCTTTTACATGTGGCTGTCCAGTTTTCCCTGCACCATTTATTGAACAGGCTGTCTTTGCCCCATTGTATATCCTTGTCTCCTTTGTCAAAAATAAGGTACCCATAGGTGCATGGGTTTATTTCTGAACTTCCTATCTTGTTTCATTGGTCTATATTTCTGTTTTTTGCCAGCACCATACTGTCTTGATGACTGTAGCTTTGTAGTATAACCTGAAGTCAGAAAGGTTGATTCCTCCAGCTGCATTCTTCTCTCTCAAGGTTGCTTTGGCTATTTGGGGTTTTTTATGTTTCCACATGAATTGTGAAATTTTTTGTTCTAGTTCTGTGAAAAATGCCATTAGTAATTTTATAGGGATCATGTTGAATCTGTAGATTGCATTTGGTAGTATGGTCATTTTCCCAATATTGATTCTTCCTACCCAGGAACATGGAATATCTCTCCATCTGTTTATGTCATCTTGGATTTCGTTCATCAGTGTCTTATAATTTTCTGTGTACATTTCTTTTTTCTCCTTCAGTTCAGTTCAGTTGCTCAGTCATGTCCGACTCTTTGCGACCTCATGAATCGCAGCATGCCAGGCCTCCCTGTCCATCATCAACTCCCGGAGTTTACTCAAACTCATGTCTCTGCATGTTTATTCTTTAATTCTTCTAGGTCTTTGTTCATTGATTCTTGTGTTTTCTCCGTTTTGTTTTCAAGGTTTTTGATCATCTTTACTATCATTATTCTGAATTCTTTTTCAGGTAGTTTGCCTATTTTCTCTTCATTTATTTGGACTTCTGTGTTTCTAGTTTGTTCCTTCATTTGTGTAGTATTTCTTTACCTTTTCTTTCTTTCTTTTTTTTAAACTTATTGTGTTTGAGATCTCTTTTTCCCAGGCTTCAAGATTGAATTCTTTCTTCCTTGTTTCTGCCCTCCTGAGGTTAGTCCAGTGGTTTGTGTAAGCTTTATATAAGGTGAGATTTTTGCTGAGTTTTTGTTTGTTTTTCCTCTGATAAGAAAGGGTGAGTGAGATGGTAATCCTGTCTGCTGATGACTGGGTTTGTATTTTTGGCTTTTTTGGTTGCTTAGATGAGGCATCCTGCACAGGGTGCTACTGGTGGTTGGGTGATGCAGGGTCTTGTATTCCAGTGGTTTCATTTGTGTGAGTTCTCAGTATTTGATACCTTCTAGGGTTAGTTCTCTGGTAGTCTAGGGTCTTGGAGTCAGTGCTCCCACTCCAAAGGCTCAGAGCTTGATCTCTGGTCAGGAATGAAGATTCCACAAGTGGTTTGTTATAGCATTAAATGAGATTAAAACAAATATCCAAAAATGAGAAACCAAAGATGAACCCCAGACAAATGGGGTTACAAATTTCAGCAAATAATAATTAAAACAATGGAATATATGCATATACATTTACACCCATGAGCAAAGTCAAATAGTGCAACAAAAATAAAGTACAATAGATTGACCCCGGGAACAAAGGAAACCAAAAATTATATCTACCAGAACAAAACTAAGTAAAGTACAAACTGGAAAACAAAACTAAAGCAAGGTGCCAATTGGGGAATAAAGTAGTGAAAATAAAACTAATAAATATGTTGAGAAGAAAGGAAAGAAAGAATAGATATGCAAAGTTCAATAGAGGTAGATAAAGAAGATTTATATATATTAAAGACTAACTGCAAGGGGAAAAGAACAGTAGGAAAAGCAAACAATAGAATAAATGTAGAAAAAAAATAATCATAAGTTTAAAAAATTTTAAATTAAGATATGGGAGAATAAAAAAGGTTAACTCCCCAGAACTGCAAAAGCCCAACACAGGCAGAAGTTTATAACAACAATAAAAAATGTGACTGAGAAAAAAAAGATTTAAAAAAAAGCTCAAAAGCTTAATTAGATTTCATAGTGCCAGTAAAATTGACAACTTCAACAGGGGAGGGGGGACGGGGGAGGGAAGGGAAAAAAAAGAAAAAGAAAAATCCAAAAGAATCTACAGAACAAGTCAAAACATAATAATAAATGTTTTTCCTGAGTCACCACCGTCAGAGTCCTTTCCCTCACTGGGAGTCACAGTCTACCTCACCTCACAAGGTTCCCTCCAACACTGTGCTGATCTCTGGACCTGCTGTAGGTGCAATTCAGATTCTAATCTAGTCCTATTCCTCTGTGTTCTTGCCTCCAATGTCCACAGCTATCAGAACTAGTGTGTATTCTTTCATGGGAGTGCTCAATGACCTTTTATATATTCCATAGACACAGAGTCTGCCTAGTTGATCATGTGGATTTAATCCACAGCTTGTAAAGCTGGTTGGAAGGTTTTGGGCCTTCTTCCTTAGTCACACTGCTCCTGGGTTTTAATTGTGGTTTTACTTCTACCTCTGCATGCGACTGCAGCCATGAAATTAAAAGATGCTTACTCCTTGGAAGAAAAGTTATGACCAACCTAGACAACATATTAAAAAGCAGAGACATTGCTTTGCCAACAAAGGTCCATCTAGTCAAGGCTATGGTTTTTCCAGAAGTCATGTATGGATATGAGGGTTTGACTGTAAAGAAAGCTGAGAGCCAAAGAATTGATGCTTTTGAACTGGGGTGTTGGAGGAGACTCTTGAGAGTCTCTTGGACTGCAAGGAGATCCAACCAGTCCATCCTAAAGGAGATCAGTCCTGGGTGTTCATTGGAAGGACTGATGATGAAGCTGAAACTCCAATACTTTGGCTACCTGATGCAAAGAACTGACTGATTTGTAAGGACACTGATGCTGGGGAAGATTGAGGGCAGGTGGAGAAGGGGACGACAGAGGTTGACATGGTTGGATGGTATCACTGATTCAACAGACATGAATTTGGGTAGACTCTGGAAGTTGGCAATGGACAGAGAGGCCTGGCTTGCTGCAGCCCCTGGGGTCACAGTCGGACACTACTGAGCGACTTAACTGTACTTAATTGCATGTGGGTCGTCCACTGGGGTTTGCTCCTGAGGCTGCCCTGAAGGACCTGGGTTTGCCCCTGTGATGGCCAGGTGTGGAGGTGGTGCAGCTGCTTGGGTCACAGGGGTTCTGGCAGCACCAGGTACTCAGGGGAGCTGGCGGCTAGGGCAGCAAGAAATATAGTGCTCTAGAAGGATATGGAAAACAGTATTGCCCAATACACTCCAGTATTCTTGCCTGGAGAACCCCCATCCCTGACAGAGAAGCCTGGCAGGCCACAGTCTACAGAGTCGCAACGAGTCGGACACTACTGAAGCGACCCTGTGTGCATAGGGGCAAGGCTTTTTTTTTTTTTTTTTTTTTTTTTTTTTTGCCTGTGGCAGCTCTGCCCCAGTGAGAATTGAGCATGAAGGTGGTGCAGCTGCTTAGCTTGTGGGTCCTGGTGGTGACAAGTGTGCAGGAACAGGGACTGCCTCCGCCACAGGAGTTATGACCCTGCCAGAGTCTTTTTTCAAGCCTCTTGTAGCTGGAGATCAGAAGTCCTCTTTGGCCAGTCTTTCTCTGTAGCTCTGCCCATTCAGGCACTTAGAGGCTTCCTTGCCTGGGGTCCTCTGTTGTTTGGTGTGTCAGGCACATAGAGGGCCCGCCCCTCCCCCTCCCCCCTCCCCTCCCCCTCTCCCCTCCCACTCCCCCCCACCCCCAACCGTCGCGGCTTGCTGGGGTCCTACTCTGTACATTTGTGCATCAGGCACTTGAAGGGGCACCCTGGGTGGGGTCCTTCTCTGTTTTTTGCTGCATCAGGCACATAGAGGCCCCACCCCCTGCTGGGGTCCTACTCTGTAGATCAGTGCGTCGGGCACTTAAAGGGGCACCCTGGGTGGGGTCCTACTCTGTAGTTCAGTGCGTCAGGCATTTGATGGGCCAGCCTCTCTATTGTTCAGCTGCCTGTGCTGGTGTGTGAGGCAGAGAGGCTATGGTGATGGCTCCACCCACTACGCATGACTCAGCAGTATCGCCTTGCTTCCATGGCTGCCCAGCTTTGGAATTTCCCACCACAATCTCCTCCCTCACATCCCCTTGATCCGTCTCTCCACAGTCAACAGTAGCCCTTGCCCTGTATTGCTCCACAATCCCTAAACTCCAGCTCCCAGCCGCTGCATCTGCCAGAGGACCTGCATCTCTGTCCAGGGTATGTATGGCTGTGGCAAGGACTGTCTGATTCTCATTCCATTTAGGCTGCCACAGATCAGCTCTTTTACTCTGACTCAGACAATTGCCCCGATGTGTGGATCAGACCCTGCTTAATTTCCCCCACCCACCGAGGGCAGGTCCAGTCCTACTAACCCTCCTGTTTTTCCCCCTAGTTCTAGAATGGGTCTATATATATATGTGGGGGGGGGGGGTCTATGTATTCTTTTACACTGGTCAGGTCCTCTTGTCCGCTCTCAGCTGGTGTTTTGCGTGCGCTTCTGTGTCTGAAGGTGTATTCCTGATGTATCCATGGAGGGAGATGTACTCCGCATCCACCTACTCCTTCGCCATCTTGTTCTCTGCTCTCACTATTTTGGTTTTAATGGCATTCTTATATGTAATAATTACCCAAAAGTCATTGTTATACCAAGAGAAACATTTGTTCAAATGCAAAATTTATTGTAAAATATATGTAAGTTTGAAAAATAAATATACAGTAGAATGTGACTTTTACTGTATTTTAGAATTAATGCAACTATGATTTTTTTGCATTCCACATTTTTTAGGAACTTTATAGAATAAGAGATAAGTAAATATCATATGTTGGGCTCCATGAAAAAAAATTTTGCTAAGATTTCACTAAAAGATAAAAGAACACATTAAATAATTTATCTATTTTATAGAGGTTTTCTTCTCAGTATAAGTTATCAGGTAATTACTTATAACACGCAAAATACAATTAAGCTAACAAGTCAAACTCCTATTTAGAAAGCAGTATGTCAGATTTATAGCAAAATCTCAAGCTCATTTAAAGGAAGAAGTAAATTCTTTTTCCTGAAAATTAAAATCTGCTAGAATGATTAAGAAAAAAATGGAAGAGTAAATGTGAAACCATAAAAGGAAATTGTGTTATATAAAAAGAGTAAAGATCTTGGCCATAGCAGCCAGATTCCTGCATGATGATATATTCATTTTGGCAAACCATAGCATCATTTGGTTACATATGTTAGGTTTAGAGTCTCCTGGATTATGTTGTCAAGAGCTAGGAAAAGATTTGGAAATGAAACAAATCAAATCAGGAAATCTGGTATAATTGATTTTTTATTAGAATAACAAGAAACTTAAAATATAAGAAAGTATATTAATATGAGCAAGATGATAAAATATTAGCCATTGTAGAAGGCCATAAATATATGAATTAAATATAAATTAGAACTAGATAAAACAAAATCAAATTCAATACAGAAAATGCAATGGTATACCTTGGACTAAATAGTAGTTTTCTTCTGATTAAGAAGGTCATTTTGCTTCATACACACTCTGGTTTGGGAGAATCCTGAGAGTGAAAATTGGAGAAAGGCCAGTCCCTGTGTTCTAATCAAGGTTAACAGTCAGTGAGTTACAAACCTTACAGGCAGGACAGTTCCAAGTCCCTGTGATGTGGTGTGTGGATTCTGGGAGCAATTTTCACTAAAAACAAAACAAATACAAAGGAAACTGAATTAGAACAAGAAGAGGGAAATACATTTAATTTTGTACAAAAAGACTGACATAAGTTACCACATATATAATCAATCTCCTCTAAAACAAAAACAAAACTCATAGAAATTAACAAAGGAGCCAAGACTATTTAAAACTCATTCATTAAATCATAAAACATCATCTAACTCACTACCAATGTCAGCATCTGATCATTTTTGGAAATCAAGATACTGGATCCTAACATACCTTTTTAATTGCCCAGTTTTACCAGGGATCTTCTGTAATTTGAAACAGAATAAGGAGATTTCTATTATCAATGGCAGCTCACCTTTTTTAATTAGAAAACACTTTCTATCACAGCTGATTTGTATTTACTTAATAGTATGTACAAAGATGTAATATTTTAAAGTACAGTTGGCCATGAGAATACTGATTGCAAATCCACCTCTTATTTGATGGTATTATTTAGCTAGATTTTCTGGAGAAGGAAATGGCAACCTACTCCAGCATTCTTGCCTGGAGAATCCCAGAGACGGGGGAGTCTGGTGGGCTGCCGTCTATGGGGTCGCACAGAGTCGGACACAACTGAAGTGACTTAGCAGTTAGCTAGATCTTCTGCTTCGCTTGTGTATGGCTTGAATAGACACACACACATTATCCACATCATATACACATATATGAAAACACATATATGAAACCACATGTACATATAGAAGTATGTGATTCTATATGCATATATATTCCAAATGATTATATATAATATGCATGTATATTTTCAAATATTATATATATACATATTTGGAATATATATCTGTAGAGATATAAAATCTTAATGTCACAACTGAAAAGAAACTGTGGACTCTCAAATTCTCCCACTCTTCTCACTTGGTAAATAAGCTTTTGCCCTGAGGGATTGTTTCTCAGACAACACCTTCATCTGAGTTGTCAACAACCTAATTGTAACTTATTCTTACCACATAATTACCTGGTAGGTTATTTTCCCCTTCCAGGCAGTAATTTCTTGAAACGAAAGAATGCCTCTTTCATCATACATTTCACATGACCAGCAAAGGATTAGGTACATATGAACAGAACACAAATTTTAATTGTTAAGAAGAAAGGAGAGAGAGGGATGATGGGAAAGTCAGACAGAGGCTTTATGTGATGTGTCTCTACCATCCAGGGCCCACCAGTTATAAATCTCCAGCCATCCCTGGACCAGGATTCAATTAAACCTTGAAGAAGAGCAAGCAAACAATCAGATCAGATCAGATCAGTCGCTCAGTTGTGTCCGACTGTTTGCTACCCCATGAATCGCAGCACGCCAGGCCTCCCTGTACATCACCAACTCCCGGAGTTCACTCAGACTCACGTCCATCGAATCAGTGATGCCATCCAGCCATCTCATCCTCTGTCGTCCCCTTCTCCTCCTGCCCCCAATCCCTCCCAGCATCAGAGTCTTTTCTAATGAGTCAACTCTTCGCATGAGGTGGCCAGAGTACTGGAGGTTCAGCTTTCTCATCATTCCTTCCAAAGAAATCCCAGGGCTGATCTCCTTCAGAATGGACAGGTTGGATCTCCTTGCAGTCCATGGGATGCCCAAGAGTCTTCTCCAACACCACAGTTCAAAAGCATCAATTCTTCGGCGCTCAGCCTTCTTCACAGTCCAACTCTCATATCCATACTTGACCACAGGAAAAACCATAGCCTTGACTAGACGGACCTTTGTTGGCAAAGTAATGTCTCTGCTTTTGAATATGCTATCTAGGTTGGTCATAACTTTCCTTCCAAGGAGTAAGTGTCTTTTAATTTCATGGCTGCAGTCACCATCTGTAGTGATTTTGGAGCCCAGAAAAATAAAGTCTGCCACTGTTTCCACTGTTTCCCCATCTATTTCCCATGAAGTGATGGGACCGGATGCCATGATCTTCATTTTCTGAATGTTGAGCTTTAAGCCAACTTTTTCACTCTCCACTTTCACTTTCATCAAGAGGCTTTTGAGTTCCTCTTCACTTTCTGCCATAAGGGTGGTGTCATCTGCATATCTGAGGTTATTGATACTCTGTGGCATTCCCAATAATTTCAGAGTTTTGTTCAGTCTCTTATGACACAGGGGGAAAAGAAAGAAAATATAACATCAGGACTGTAAGTTCCCTCATTGATTGAAAAGAGAATCTCAGTTATTTAGGAAAAAGGAATCTCTCTGTAAGGATGCATCCTTACTCTATAATCTGTGTTTTCCTATTCCACATACTAACTAAGCTTCCTTATCCCCATCTCCTTTGTTTGTATCTACTTCCGTCATTGTGACTTGAGGTTTGGAGAACTGATGGTGCAAATGGATCACAGAAACTCCAAAACTAAATCTCAGCCAAGTTTTCTAGCTCTCTGTAAGTGAAAAATGTCCTCTGTGAACGTGTTATTACCTGCCTTTCTCAAAAGTAATCACTCATCTTCCCATTATAAGCAAGCAACAAGGATGACTAAACAGAAAGTAGGCTTGCAGGTGCTAAACTCAGGCAGTGTCCACAGTGTGTGCAAAAGAGAGAAGTGTGACTAAACCATAGTGAAACTGGATTAGATTCAGGACCATCAGATGTTCAGTCATTACCACCGCCAGCCTGAGGACACATCTGACAGCACAGATTTTGGTCAACTTTGGAGTATGGTCTTGTGCCTTATGCAGCAACCACAACAGCAAAGGGCTGGGGTTGAAAACTCTAAGGTCCTTGTTTGAGGTGATTATTCTTCCAGGGTGAATGATCAGAAAACTGGAAGAGTGATTACAGAACGGTGGGCCTCTGTGTTTTGCCTGTTGCATGAAAGCTGGTGCAAATTGGTTTTCTTTGCATTTAATTAAATTGCATGATATACTGTGACCAGTGTAGTTACAAGGTGAATTCACCTGCTTGATTCATTCAGTTTCTCACTGAATATTGACTGATTTAGATCTCCCAGAAATTTTTCTGATGATTCTAAGAGATACATAAGCAAACAAATATATAAATTCTATTGTCTTTAAGTTCTTGGGATGTAATTTATAAATGTAAGCAAGTATAATACGTTTCTGAGTAATATACACAGAAAGAGAAACTAATTATATTAGTAATTAGATCTGTATGCTATAAAGAGTCCCGATTAAGGCACTTGGGAATTCAAAGGAGGATTTTATAGTTTTCCCTTTAGAAATATAAAGTTCATGTTAAATGGAGAATTTGAGTTAGAAAGAAGGACAGGTTTGCATTACAGTTAGAGAAAAAAGATAACCTAGACCAAAAAAAGAAAAAAAAAAACATAGCAGGAGGAAAATCTCACAGCTCATTTTGGCTCAAAATGGCTTATAGTTCATTGTGGCCAGCATCTGGCTGTGTATAGTGAATGATGAGAAAACCGTTTAAATCGGCTATTGGGTTCAGGGCATGGAAGAGTGACTAATATACTTGGGCATCATTCTACAGGCAATGGGGAAACATTAAATATTTGTGAAGAAGGTGGGGAGGTATAGTAAGTGCTGGCCTTCAGAAAATTGATCTGGCAGCCAGCTCTGGGAAAGGATCCTCAGAACAGGGGAAAATGAGAGGTAGGCAGAACAGCTGGGGTTGGGTAGGGGGAGGAGGAGGGCTGCCGCGGTGACTTCCTAGAGCTCCTGGGAGGAAGGAAGGAGGGAGTCAGTAGAGGAATGAGATACTCTGGATGTAGAACAAATGACATCTTAGAAGTCAACAGAGGTGCAGCTGAAAGAGAAAATAGTCAGAGTGATGACTAATAGGCAGCTAAACTTCTGTCCAAAATAAGTTTTTTGTTTTGAAGCAACAGATTCTGTCAAAAGAAGTGTGATATTCCTGAGAGATAAAGAAGTGTCATTATGCCACTGAAAAACTCAATACAAGAGTTAGGTCAGATTTTGAAATTGATCACTGCTTTTGAACAGGAATTAAGAGCCCTACTTGTAATATTTCAGTCATTTGGAAAATTGATGCTGTTTTGCATAAATTTCCATAAGATTGGATGGAGTAGTATGGGGGGAAAATCTTTGAGTTCTTTTCTACTTCAAGTGGAAATTCTAAAAGTCAAACATTTATCAAAAGGACCGCTGGACAAAGATACCATCCAGCTTCATGAGTTGTGTTTTTCAGGTCTGGGTCTATCAATTCAGTTGCTTAACATTAGGTGAAGATTCAGTGTGGGTAAAAATGAGAGTTCATCTTTGGGAAAATCTGGAATTATCGTGCTCTGTTTGTTTATTCCCAACTCTTTCCTCCCACATATGGGTGTCCAGCTGCCCTCAACACCACATGCTCTCAGGCAATCCCTTCCCTGCAGGGCTTTCCTGGGAACTGGATTCCTCCAGAAGCATCGATTACTCTGGGCTTTTCTAAGTGCAAGTCTCCATCAGCATCTGTCTATATTTCTTCCAGAGCCTTGCTTCCTGTGCAGTGAGATCTGTTACAAGGAAGGTCTGTCAACAAATAATATAACCCAAAATGTGGAGATGCTGAGACTAGTTATTGCTGGGGGTGAGGGAGGAGAATGTGGAATACAGGTGGGTGTGTGTGGGTGTGTGTGCACGCTCTCACAGTAGGAGCTTTAGGAAAATTCAAAGGCATAAACCTCAAAAATCAAATAAGATAGTTTTGAAAATTACAAGAACAGCTTAGAAAACTGGGAAAGGAGATCCAGGCAGAGCGATATAGCAGAGAGATAAACTTCACAGGTTTTAGAGCTAACAGCCTGAGAATTCTTTACTAGTCCCTAATGACTATGTGGCAGGGAAGGCGATGGCACCCCACTCCAGTACTCTTGCCTGAAAAATCCCAGGGATGGAGGAGCCTGGTGGGCTGCAGTCCATGGGGTCTCGAAGAGTCGGACACGATTGTGCGACTTCACTTTCACTTTTCACTTTCATGCATTGGAGAAGGAAATGGCAACCCACTCCAGTGTTCTTGCCTGGAGAATCCCAGGGACGGGGGAGCCCGGTGGACTTCCGTCTATGGGGTCGCACAGAGTCAGACACGACTGAAGCGACTTAGCAGCAGCAGCAGCAGCAATGACTATGTGGAGCTCAGTAAGTTACTGAAACTGAAAGATTCTGTTTCTTTATGTACAAAATAAGTAAGAAAATAGTATTGTGAAAGTGTTAGTCGCTCAGTGGTGTCTGAGTCTTTGTGACCCCATAGACTGTAGCCTACTAGGTTCCTCTGTCCATGGGATTCTCCAGGCAAGTATACTGGAGTGAGTAGCCATTTCCTTCTCCAGGGGAACTTCCTGACCCAGGGATCAAACCTGGGTATCCCACATTGCAAGCAGATTCTTTACCATCAGAGCCACAGTGGGCTTCAAGAAAACAGTATTAATTCATGCTTCTATTGATTGGAGGATTAAATCAGATGCTACACATTTTTCTCTTTAGGAACCTGGCTGGTATACCTTAGGAACTCAGCCGGAAGCTCTTCTCTTTATCAGTGTGATTGCTTTGATTTTCCTTTTCTTTCTCTCCTTCCTCCTCCTCCTCTTCTTCATCTTATGGTGAAGGGTTGGTTTTTGAGTCCTTTGTGCTCACAAATCCTCCCGGATGCCTAATGGTGGTGAGAGAGTCAGGACTGTCTCTGTCTGGGGGTAAAATTTTCCACCACGGAACCCAGCAAAGCTAATTGGCCCCTCAGGGATTTCTTTTCTACAACTAAACTATTTGGCAGAGTATTGCAATATCTATTTTTCTTTAGAAATAATTTGTTTCACATGCTCCTTTGAAATAACCAAGATATAAGGGTACTTTTTGTGACAATTTATATTTTAAAATCAAATTAGTTTGCATTTATCCTTGATACCATCTAGGACTTTTCTATGTGCATATTCAATATGCATAGTTATAATATTGTGGATAGAATTTTCCACTTCACAATCTAAATGCTATACCATGTATACTTTATCTATTTTTCTGTGTTAGAAAAATGCTGTGAGAACTTCAAGAAGAGCCTAAGGTCGGAACTTCCTTGTTCTCATCTTTTCCATCATCACCTCCCTCGTACTTACAGCTGCCCTGCTTCTCTCCAAACTTCTAACCAATTTCAAAAAACCTGTTCTTTATGGCCTTCTTCCTCTTTCTGAATATGCGTGCAGACACAAACAGATGCACTGACTTGTGTACAAGGTTTTTTTCTGTTGTTTTACAGCTACAAGAATATGCCATGTATACACCTTCCTACCTCTTGTTGTTCACACTTAGTACATTATGGAATGTCCCCACCGTTGGGTCAGCTGGCACATATCTAATGCATTATTTGCAACAGCTGATTGATCCTCCATTGTTTAAATGGGCCTCATTTATTCAGCAGAATTATCAATAAATCCTTATGTCTTTCAATTTTTTTGCTGCTATAAATAATGCTGTGATAAAAATTCTTGTATTAGCCATATGTCCTTTTACTCTGAGAGGAAATCTGGATAAAATAATATGATTGCTCTAAGGAAATTTATTTAAATGAAAAAAAAAGTTTCATAGAAAAATTTAGGGGTACTTGGTAGTTATCCAAGGTTAAGGAGGAGACACTTATAAGGTGAGTAGTAATCAATTTCAGGAGAAGGCTGAGAAAGGGCTGAGAGAGGCTCTTTCCCTGAGCTAGTTTTGTTGTTCAGTCACTAAGTCATGTCTGACTCTTTGTGACCCCATGAATTGCAGCATGCCAGGCTTCTCTTTCCTTCACCATCTCACAGAATTTGCTCAAACTCATGTCCATTGAGTCAGTGATGCCATCCAACCATCTCATCCTCTGCCACCCCCTTTTCCTCCTGCCCTCAATCTTTCCCAGCATCAAGGATTTTTCCAATGAGTTGGCTCTTCACATCAGGTGGCCAAAGTATTGGAGTTTCAGCTTCAGCATCAGTCCTTCCAGTGAATATTCAGGATTGATGTCCTTTAGGATTGACTGGTATCTTAAAACAATGCAAATGTATTGTTTGATGGGACTGTAGACGACAAGCTTTAAATATGGTATTGGGCTAAAATCAATCTTATGAAGCTATTCAGCAGGACTAGTTCCCCCTGGAGTTCTCAAGGAGAGAAAGCTGTTTACTTCTCTTTTATCTTCTAGAGCCCACCTGCATTCTTCAGTTTCCGGTCCCTTCCTTGCATCATTTAGAATTCTTACTTCTGCTATCACATCACATCTTCAACTACTGACTGGCTTTTTTGCTCTTAAAAGGAGACTCGTAATTAAATTGAGTGCACCTGATGAACCAGATTGATCCCACAATATGAAGATACTTAAGCACGTTTGCAAAGTCCCTTTTCCCATGGAAGGTAACACATTCACAGGCTCCAAAATTAGGAGATGGATATCTTTGGGGACATTATTCAGCCTACCACAGAGTCCAATAGATGGCTCTGGAAAGAGAGAGAAAATACCAAGCAAAGATATTTGCTGATATAAATAAAAACAAAATATAGCTGGCTCAGATGGTAAAGAATCTGCCTGCAATGCAGGAGACCTGGGTTCGATCCCTAGGTTGGGAAGATCCCCTGGAGAAGGGAATGGCTACCCACTCCAGTATTCTTGCCTGGAGAATCCCATGAACAGAGGAGCCTGGTGGGCTATATTCCACGGGGTGGCAAAGAGTCAGACATGACTGAGTGACTAACACACACACATAGCCCCACAAAATCTAGAAAATGTCTATGCCCTGCTTTTGTTAAGTAAAAATTATATTTAAATCTCATTTAGACCACTTACTGCCTTGTGTTATCTGTAGGAAGTCACTGGTGTAGATAATCAGATTCCAAAACTAGAATTCTTTTTTTTTTTTTATGTGGACCACTTTTAAAGTCTTTATTGAATTTGTTACAACACTGCTTCAGTTTTATGTTTTGGTTTTTTAGCCTAGAGGCATGTGGAATCTTAGTTCCCTTACCAAAGATTGAACCTGAATGCCCTGCACCAGAAGCATGAATCTTAACCACTGGACCACCAGAGAAGTCCCCAAAGCTAGAGTTCCAACCACCTCTCTGATATAATTGACCAGTGTTTCTTGAGCCATGACAAACTGGCAGGCATTACATAGTGCACAATGTATATGATCCTAAACTGAATGTTCACAAATGTACAACCTTAATACAGTTAGATTTAAATAATCACCAGTAGATGGGCACTCATTCCAAGCAAGAACTAAGTTAAGATAGCTCTAGTCCTCCTCCCCAAGGCCTGGCATAATTAACAGCATCCATCAAGGTGGGCATGGGGGAGGTTCTCATTCACATCTGTTGCTGAGTCATGCCTGTATGATGCCCATTCTAATATCAGGTCATGTAAAATTTACTTCCAAATTAGTCCTAGAATTAATCTGCATTCATCCAGGTAAACTGCCACTATTCTAACCAAGTTACCATTAGTTCATCTCTAGAGAGCAGAAATTAAAAGACACTTGCTCCTTGGAAGAAAATCAATGACAAACCTCGTGTGCAGTCACTTCAGTTATGTCCAACTCTCTGTGACCCCATGGACTGTAGTTCCCCATGCTCCTCACTCCATGACAGCATATTTAAAAGCAGAGACATTACTTTGCCAGCAAAGGTGTCTAGTCAGGGCTATGGTTTCCTCCAGTAGTCATGTATGGATGTGAAAGTTGGACCATAAGGAAAGCTGAGCACTGAAGAATTGATGCTTTTGAACTGTGGTGTTGGAGAAGACTCATGAGAGTCCCTTGGACTGCAAGGAGATCCAACCCATTCATCCTAAAGGAAGTCAGTCCTGAATACTCATTGGAAGGACTGATGCTGACATTGAAGCTCCAATACTTTGGCCACCTGATGCGAAGAGTCAACTTATTATAAAAGACCCTGATGTTGGGAAAGATTGAAGGCAGGAGGAGAAGGGGATGACAGAAGATGAAAAGTTTGAATAGCATCACGGACTCAATGGACATGAGTTTGCACAAGCTCTGGGAGTTGGTGATGGACAGGGAGGCCTGGTGTGCTGCAGTCCATGGGGTCACAAAGAGGACATGACTGAGCGACTGACCGACAACAACAGCAAGAGAGCGGAAAACAGGTGTTTCTAACTCAGTGAGGCTGAGCTTCTGCAAATTCAAGTCTTATCACGTACTTCCCAATTAATTGCTTCCTTTATTCTTAAAGACCCAAGTACTGAACATGTCCTACCAAGCCCTAAAGGACGTGGCCCAGACTACGTGCTGTTCAAAATTGTCCTCATTCTCTCTCTCTAACCAGACAGGCATTTCCAAGCCCTTGACCTTCTGGCCTTGACTTCCCCTTTTGAAATAACTTCCTTTCCTCTTTCTCTGGTTGATTCTTCTTCTTTTTGAATTTACCTCAATTATTGTTCCTCAGGGACATCACTCCTCTCACCCCTGACTTCCCCAGAAGTCATAGCCTCAAAGTGCCATTCATCTCATTCACGGTGTGCTTGGTGGCTGCACTTAAATAATCTATTGTGTAATTCAGAGTTTAATTAATTATACAAATATTAGGCTTTAAGCTTCATAACTGCACAAACTCTCACTATTGCATTTTGGAATTTTGTCTCCAGTGTTGCAGAAATAGTTGATGATTAGAAAATACTCCTGAAAGGCTGAACAGCTCGAAGGATAAGTTTTCTAAGTAGAGAGATACATAAGTAAACATTTCTGCCCAGTAAACATTTCTATCTAAATTGTCATTTGAAACTTCAGTGCAAAGAATCAAACAATTCTAGTTGAGTAACAAAAAGGAGAAACGTTGCTCATTGATAGAAATACCCCACAATGGAGAGAGTGTAGTCCACATAATATGGTGGGAGAGAAATGGCAGGGTGCATAGATTTCACTCAGGGCTTCTAAGTACAAAGGCAGGACCTAAAACCCTCCAGCCTGGAGGCTCTGCTCCAGGGAATTCTTTAGTCAATAATTTGCTAGTACAGTTGGTTCTAGTAAAATCCAAAAGAAGGCAAAATTTTAAAAAATGAAATTTCTTTCATAATCTTTCATTTAAGGTGAGGAAATTGAGAATCCGCCCCCCCTGCAAAACAATGAAGGCAGGTAGCCAGATTCGTAGCAGAGGTGGGATTCGATATAGCCAAAAAGCAGAGTTAATACCTGCTTTGAAAATTTTGACCATCTTATAAGACTTGAAAGAATTATAAAATTAATGGTTTATAAACCTATTATTGAGTTAAATGAAACATCCACTAGCACATTTAAAGCAGTTATTTCCCAATCTCTTCTGAGCTTATTCACCAAAGGAACAGTTGAATGCATTTCTAATCAACTACAAATTCAAATGTGGAAAGATCATTTGGTCCATTAAAAAAAAAAAAAGAAAGTGGTGGGCTTTCCAAAGGTATCATTATTGTTATACTTATATTCCAGAGAGGAAAACACACTCTTCAAGAATTGCTGCTGTGCCCTCTGCTTACATTTGAAACATTTAAACATCTTTGATTGCATGCAGTTAAATATAGGGCTTCGAATGCATACAATCAAATATGTTTAAATGTTTCAAAGAGTTCTACCTTTGGAAAAAAATAACAGCTTCTCTAAATCTCTAAATCTTAGCAGGGTGGATTGTTGGGAAAATAACAAACTTTATTTTTTCTAAATTACTTTTTTTCTCTGATGTATTTCCAGAGGCACAATTTGGAGGGAGTATTGCATAGTAAGTCAGTTGTTAATACTCATTCTGCAGACCACAGTGGAGAGCTGCTTAAAGACACTTGTAATAAAGATGTTTCTAGAAATACTACTTGCTCACTACATTGAGAACAGTGTCACGTCAGTCAATGAAGTTATACCCTTTCTGTAATGCATGCAGAGAAGTGTAGAAGAGCACTTGTAATAAAGAGGTTTCTAAGAACGATAAGAAAGTCAATGTTAGTGATTGTTTTTTGAGGCTGCCTACTGTTATCAACAAAAAAAATCACTGAAAACAGAAAATAAAAGAAGGAATGAAGGATATATTACTAGCATTAAAAGCTGTAATTAGCATACATTGTGAAGTACTTAAAGTATCAAAAAATAAAATAATGGTGATCCTGTATTAAAATTTATATCCTTAAATAAAAGCTTTAATATTATAATTTGAACTCTAATCTCAAATTGTGATGATAGACTTTATGCTAATAATTATAATCATTATTATTATTTCCTTTCCTAATTTTTAAACAAAAATATTAACTTAAATAATTTTATAGTGAATGAATTATAGTATTTTTATTTTTATGTTTATAAGATAATAATGTCTGAAATTAAACTTAAAAATAATTTAGAGGAAAAGTAAAAATATTAAATTGGTAAAAATGAAAATCATTTTGTGTACCTAATATTTATTTGTAATGAAGAGCCAAAAGTTGGATAGCTGGCATGTGAAGTGGCTTCCTTTGGTATAAAGTCACATTCATATATATAAATGCTGCTGTGCTGGGCTTAGTCACTCAGTTGTGTACAACTCTTTGAGACCCCATGGACTGTAGCCCACCAGACTCCTCTGTCCATGGGGATTCTACAGGCAAAAATACTGGAGTGGGTTGCCATGCCCTCCTCCAGGGGATCTTCCCAACCCAGGGATTGAACCCAGGTCTCCCACATTGCAGGCAGATTCTTTACCATCTGAGCCACCAGGGAAGCCCATAAATATATTACACTTGCAACATAAGTTTTAAAACCTGCGTATTTTGATGTGAATATGTGATAACATATGTACTCTGATAAGTCAAAAAAGGTCTGTTAAACGGAGACACCCTTATAGGAAGAAGTTGCAATTCAACATTGATTAAAAAGAATCCATCATTTGCGTAAGATGTTCACTCAATACAATGTTCATTTTCAAAAAACAGAAACACTCCTGAAAAGCTGTCAAATGAAGCAGGCTTGGGAGGGCTGTGGTCTTCAACAGGATGTGTTTAATGTGCTCATAATTACTAAACAGCAAGGTCTGTGTTGATAAAATGAATGTAGGTTAAAAGTGGGCTTGCTTTGAGAATCATAAACCTAGTTCCACAGTACTTAATTTCATCCTGCTCAAGGTGACACTCATCCTTTTCTCCCCGCTTACGGTCTCTGCTATTGCCTTTGACTACAATAAATGGAGCTTGGAAAGCAGAAAGAAATAGGACAGAAGAAAGAACTGGGTCTGGGAACAAAGTCCAAGACTGTGCACACCTGCATTATGGCCTACTCAGCTTCTCTTCTCACTACTTCTCTACACGTAAACTTGTGCATAAGAGCATCATACAACCACCTGCCATGATGAACTTGTCAATTCAAAAGGGAGCATGAATAGCCTTTTAGAGAAGGATGCTGAGATAATGGGATATCCTCAAGCGAAAGAACTAAGGTGGACCTCCACCTCATAGGCACATAAACATGAACTCGAAATGGATCACTGACTTAAGCAAAAGAGTTAAAATTATACAATTCTTAGAAGAAAACACAGAAGTAAATCTTTGTGGGTGAGAGTTAGACAACAGTTTCTTAGCAACAACAGCAAAAGGCAGAAGCAACAAAAGAAAAAAAAAGTAGATAATTTGGCTTTATCAAAATTAAAACATTTTGCTTCAAAGAATACCATTAGGAAAGTGCACAGAGCACGCATAATGAGAGAAAATAATTGTGACCGTATATCTAAGAGATTTTCATGTAGAATATATTAAGATTTCTTACAATTCATCAGTAGAAAAACAAAAAGTCCAATTAAAAATGGGCAAAGTATTTGAGGAGACAGTTGTCCAAAAAGTTATCCAATTACACACAATATACAAAGTATAGACACAGTACATAAGCTCATGAAAAGATGCTCAATACCATTCCTTCCTTATTAGAGAAATGCAACTTTAGGGATTCCCTGGCACTCCAATGGTTAGGAATCAGCACTTTCACTACCAGGGACCAGGGTTCAATCCCTGGTCTGAAAACTAAGATCCCACAAATCTTGTGGTGTGGCCAAAAAATAAAATAAATAATTGCAAGTTAAAAACACAAGGAGATATCATCTCATACTCAGTGCTGCTGCTGCTGCTGCTAAGTCGCTCCAGTTGTGTCCAACTCTGTGCGACCCCATAGACGGCAGCCCACCAGGCTCCCCCGTCCCTTGGATTCTTCAGGCAGGAATACTGGAGTGGGTTGCCATTTCCTTTTCCAATGCATGAAAGTGAAAAGTGAAAGTGAAGTCGCTCAGTCATGTCCGACTCTTCGAAACCCCATGGACTGCAGCCTACCAGGCTCCTCCATCCATGGGATTTTCCAGGCAAGAGTACTGGAGTGGGGTGCCATCGCCTTCCCCCTCACACTCACTAGGATAACTAAAATTTAAAAAAAAATGTAGTCAATAGCAAGTGTTGGTGAAGATATGGGGAAGCTGGAACCTTCATGCTGGTGAGGGTAGAAAATGGTGCAGAAGCTTTTAGAAAAAAAAAAAAATGGCATTTCTTCAGAATTTTAAATTGGAGCTCGTAAGATCCAGTAATTTTACTCCTAACTATATATCCAAGATAATTGAAAAACTATGTCCACATAAAAGCTTGTGTTCATAGTAGTACTATTCATAATAGCCAAAACTGTCCACCAATTAAGGAATAGAGAGACAAAATTTGGTATATCCATATGCTGCTGCTGCTAAGTCGCTTCAGTCATGTCCAACTCTGTGCGACCCCAGAGATGGCAGCCCACCAGGCTACCCCATCCCTGGGATTCTCCAGGCAAGAACACTGGAGTGGGTTGCCATTTCCTTCTCCAATGCATGAAAGTGAAAAGTGAAAGGGAAGTCGCTCAGTCATGTCTGATTCTTAGGGACCCCATGAACTGCAGCCTACCAGGCTCCTCCGTCCATGGGATTTTCCAGTGAGAATACTGGAGTGGCATGCCATTGCCTTATCCAGGGTATATCCATATAATGGAGTGTTATTCGGCCATAAAACTAAATGAGGCATTGGCATACTATAACATGGATGAGCCTTAAAAGTATTATGCGAAGTGAAAAAAGTTTAAAAAGAGTTCATATTGTATCATTCCATTTTTGCACTGTACTCAAACAGGTAAATTTGCTTGTCTCTGGCTGGGAGGGGAGGGTTGCTAACTAGACGTGGGGCCATCCAGAATGACTATGGAGTTACATGTTTTGAGGTGTTGAAATGACAGATAGACGTGACAGTTGCACAAACATTGTAAATACATATCCACCTGTGCTGTGCTGTCCCTTCAGTCGTGTCCGACCCTGTGTGACCCCATGGACTGTAGCCTGCCAGGCTCCTCTGTCCGTGGGATTCTCCAGCGAAGGATACTGGAGTGGGTTGCCATGCCCTCCTCCAGGGGATCTTCCCAAACTAGGGATCGAACTGGCATTTCTTGTCTCCTGGACTGGCCCCTGTGTTCTTTACCACTAGTGCCACCTGGGAAGCCACTAATACCAATGAACACTTAAAAAGTGAATTTTATGGTATGTGAATTATATCTGAATAAAGCTGTTGAGGAAAGGGCACTGGACTTGGTCAGGTAAAATATCTTTTGAGTCCCCTCCAAAAGATATTGTTCATGCTTCAGGAACCTGAAATAGCTAAGATCAGATTTTAAAAGCTATGGCAAAAGCAGATTAAAAAATATTTGATGCTCATGAGGACAGACTGCATATGACAATGGATGCAATGAGGACGGATTTGTTTACATCCTTACCTAGGATGATGCTATGAAAATCAGCCAAATTTATGGGGGGAAAATAAATGTTTGCTTGTGTCTGACTCAACATATTGCTAAGTACTGCCACTTAATCAGACGCCTATCTCCATTTATTTTTATAACTTCTCTCTTCATTTTCTTCACGGTTAAATCGCATGATATGTGTTGTTCTGCTTCAGAAAGAACCATCTGTTGTGTAATTATCACCAGGGGCTAACCATTCTCTCAAGGTGCAGAAATTCAGCATTATAGGTAATATGAATGCATAATTTATTATGCCTGTGTACCTAATTGAAAACACAAATGTATCCACTTAGAACTGTATTTGATCAAGAATTTTATGCTTTGAAAAATGGCATTTTTCTCTCAAACTTGTGAACAAAATAACTTTTAAAACTCAAAATTTACTGGAGAATTTTTTTTTTAATCTGAGACTTCTTGGCTTTGAAATAACTGTATTCAACTCAGAGAACTCAAAGGCAGAAAAATAATGTCTATGGAAAAAAGAGGAAATATTCACTGGCATATAGTCATATGTGATTTTGAAGCTTTATTACTGTTGGCTGCTGCTGCTGCTAAGTCGCTTCAGTCGTGTTACTGTTTAGGACCATAGAAAGGGCAATTATAATATGTAACAATATCAACCAAAACATAGGCACCAATCTTCACCATAATGTTTTGTTTTGTTTCTGCTTTCTAAACTGATAAGCTGCAGGGAAGAAAAATAATAATAAAAATAATCGTTAACCACTGAGGATATTTTCCCTTATATCATACACTCATTTTAGTCCCTAGATACAGATATCTGTGTCTATTAGGCAAATTGTGTGTCAATAGAAATGTTTCATTTTCATGAGGGCATCTTGGATATATCAGCTTTTATTTACAAAATAGAAAAATGAAAATAGAGCATATTCATTTCCATCTGGTACACTGTCTTTAAATATTCCTCCTCCCTCAATAACATGGTTTCCAAAATTCATAAGATCTTTAAAATTAACACTTGGGTATGCTGGCTCCAATTCTTTCTCATATGAGTTACTAAAACCTACACTAAATAACAAATTATTTTGAAGTTTCACACTGTGATGCGTAATGTACCCAGTAGGAGCACACAGCGGCCCTGCTTTTATTATGCTCTTGAATTCTGAGAGCTGCTGTCAGGCTGAAAACAGGTAGTTTAGATACATACCTTCAGTAGCCTTGAAGTAACCCTCTAACCCTAGAATTCACATAGATAATAATAGGTTTAATTAAAAAATGATACATGCCCCACATCATATGTCATCAAGAAACTGCAAACTAAAAACAGTCAGATACCTCTACATACTTATCTATTAGAATGACCAACATCTGGAATGATGACCACACCAAATGCTGGCAAGGATGTGGGGACAACAGGAACTCTCATTCATTGATGGTGAGGAGGCAAAATGATGCAGCCATTTTGGAGGATAGCTTGGTGGTTCCTTACAAAATTAAACACACTCTTAATATAGGACCCAGCAATCATGGTTCTTGTCATTTACTTGAAGAAACTGAAAATGTATGTCCACACAAGAACCTGCACATGGATCTTTGTAGCAACTTTATTTATAATTGCCAAAATTTAGAAGCAACCAAGTATCCTTCAATTGCTGCTGCTGCTGCTCCTAAGTCGCATCAGTCGTATCTGACTCTGTGCGACCCCATAGACGGCAGCCCACCAGGCTCCTCTGTCCCTGGGATTCTCCAGGCAAGAATGCTGGAGTGCGTTGCCATTTCCTTCTCCCATGCACGAACGCATGCTAAGTCCCTTCAGTCGTGTCCAACTCTGTGCGACCCTATGGACAGCAGCCCACCAGGCTCCTCTGTCCACAGGATTCTCTAGGCAAGAATACTGGAGTGGTTGCCATTTCCTTCTCCATGTCCTTCAGTAGATGAGTGGGGAAAAAAAAAAAAAACTGTAGTACATCCAGATAGTGCAATATTATTCAACACTGAAAGGAAATGAGCTATCGAGCAATGAAAAGACATGGAGGAATCTTAAATGCACATTCCTAAGTGAAATAAAGTCATCCAAAAAGGCTAAACAATATATGACATTCTGCAAAAGGCAAACTATGGAGACAGTAAAAGATCATTGGTTATTGGGGTGGGGTTGGAAAGAGGAAGAATTGGTGGAGCACAGATTTTTAGGCAGTGAAACTACCCTGTATGATGGACACTCACCATTACATATCTGTCCAAATGCACAGAACATGCAACATCAAGAGTGACCCTTAAGGTAAGCTTCAGGGGAAATGATGTATCAATGTAGCTTTACCAGCCTTGACAGATGGGTCACTCTGATGAGAGACACCTATAATGAGGGAAGCCATGCATGTTGGGGGCAGGGGATACTTGAAAAACCTCTGTATCTTCCTCTCAATGTGACTGTGAAACTAAAACTGCTGCTGCTGCTGCTAAGTCGCTCCAGTCGTGTCCGACTCTGTGTGACCCCATAAATGGCTGCCCACCAGGCTTCCCCGTCCCTGGGATTCTCAAGGCAAGAACACTGGAGTGGGTTGCCATTTTCTTCTCCAATGCATAAAAGTGAAAAGTGAAAGTGAAGTCACTCAGTTGTGTCCAACTCTTAGCGACCCAATGGACTGCAGCCCACCAGGCTCCTCCGTCCATGGGATTTTCCAGGCAAGAGTACTGGAGTGGGGTGCCATTGCCTTCTCCAGAAACTAAAACCGCTCTCCCCCAAAAAAATGTTTTTAAAAATCACACAGGTAATTTTAAGTATATTTATTTTAAACATATAAAATTATTAATAACTTAAATTGTGCCTCTGCTACTGATTTTCAATGCAGCATCAAGACCAAATTTGTGAACATTTTACCAGCTATTCAGTTCAGTTCAGTCTCTCAGTCATGTCTGACTCTTTATGACCCCATGGCCTGCAGCACATCAGGTTTTCCTGTCCTTCACCAACTCACGGAGCTTGTGCAAACTCATGTCCATCGAGTCGGTGATGCCATCCAACCATCTCATCCTCTGTCAGCCTCTTCTCCTCCTGCCTTCAATCTTTCCCAGCATCAGTGTCTTTTCAAATGAGTCAGTTCTTCGTATCAGGTGGCCAAAGTATTGGAGTTTTGGCTTCAGCATCAGTTCTTCCAATGAATATTCGGGACTGATCTCCTTTAGGATGGAGTGGTTGGATCTCCTTGCAGTCCAAGGGACTCTTAAGAGTCTTTTCCAACACCACAGTTCGAAAGTATCAATTCTTTGGCATTCAGCTTTCTTTATAATCCAACTCTCACATCCATACATGACTACTGGAAAAACCATAGCTTTGAATAGATGGACCTTTGTCGGCAAAGTAATGTCTCTGCTTTTTAATATGGTGTCTACGTTGGTCATAGCTTTTCTTCCAAGGAGAAAGCATCTTTTAATTTCATGGCTGCAGTCACCATCTGCAGTGATTTTAGAGCCCCCCAAAAATAAAGTCTCTCACTGTTTACATTGTTTCCCCATCTATTTGCCAGGAAGTGATGGGACCGGATGCCATGATCTTAGTTTTCTGGATGTTGAGTTTTAAGCCCACTTTTCCACTCTCCTCTTTCATTTTCATCAAGAAGCTCTTTAGTTCTTCTTTGCTTTCTCCCATAAGGGTGGTGTCATCTGTGTATCTGAGGTTATTGATATTTCTCCCAGCAATCTTGATTCTACTTTGTGCTTCATCTGACAAATGTGATCCACTGGGGAAGGAAACAGCAAACCACTTCTGTATTCTTGCCTTGAGAATCCCACGAAGAGTATGAAAAGGCAAACCAGCTATTACTGAAAGGAATGTTTGTGGTCTAGTTGTCTAGTGGTTCACAGGATGTGTACCTGGGATTATCTTATCATGGTTGCCTGGAAGTTAGTTACTAACTGGAGACTCTCCCAGCCCAGCCCAGGCCTGAATCAAAATCTATGGGCTGGGGCTGAGCAACCTGTGTTTTAACAAACTCTCCAGATGGTTTCCATGCACATGAAAGTCAGGGACTGCTAGTCTAATTTATTCCAACTTCTCTCATCACTCACAGGTAAGTCAGCTTCTCTCATCCCTCACCAGTAAGTCACCTTCTGTCCACCTGGTGCTCCGTTATGGATGCATTTCATGAGAATAGTCATTTCTGTGTGTCAGGAATTAAGTGACCATCTGCTGTGCTTGGACGTCCAGCATTTTTTGGAAACTCCACTCAGTACTTTGATTGTTTCATGTAGTATGTGTCCCACCCTCCCAAAGTAGATATCCAAATACTACATTTCCAACTGGTCACCTTGTTACCATGGTTATTCTAATAGATGCACTTAAGTGAGAATTGGAGGTGGAAGGGGGAAGCCTGAAGTGATGGCCACAACAATCAGGCCAATCTTCGGACAAGTACAGTGGTGCGATGGCTGGTCCATTCAGTAGCCTTGTCGATGCCAAGTGGCAATGATGGTATTTTTACTAGGACGGCCTCACTATGTGGCTGGGCATAGCTCTTGGCTCTGTTATTTTGGACTCTAATCACCAAGCCTGATTGTTTGCCCCTCCTGGAAAATTCTGTTAATTCTCTAATTTCCTTTAGTACAAACTTGCTTTTCAACCTTGCTAGAGAAGATTCTGTAGTTTCCAATTAAGAGTACTGAATGAAAAGAACATTTGTTATTATCAAAAATTCTGTGTCTTTGGCTGTAACTGGCAGATGAGCTTTACCCTTGGCATTAGCTGTTTTCTGAGTTCTAAAGTGCTTCTCTCCCCTACAGCATAACGTGAGTGCCATCTCGATGTCGGAGTCCACTGCCACCTTCTCGTGACAAGGGACAGCTTCTCTGCCCTTGCAGTGTGCTTCCAACCTCTGCTCTGCATCTCCCTCTTTAGGCTGTCGCATCCTGAGTGCCTCGATTTGTTTCTGCACATTGTTTATTGTCCCTGCTTCAGTTCCCTCAGGATTGTCCTTGAACGGTGCTTTGCTGGTGGGATGGTTTTATGCTTCCTGGTGTTTTGTCAGAAATGGCTTCCAAGATGGGCCTGACCTTGACTCTGCATGGAGCCCAAGTCCATGCCTTCCTTCACATCCAAATGGCTCATTCCCTTTCTGTCTTGACCTGAGGCACTGGGAATTTATTATTTAATCATCTTAGATCCATTTTGTGGTAAAGTGCAGTTCCAAGACTGGACCTGCTTTATCAAAAAACAGGAAAGATATGGTATTTGGTAGGGCACATTGTGAATTAAATTTTAGAAACATTGAATTTTATGTTGGTAAGGGATTGGTTAGTCTCTGACCCTGATTTTGAGAACATGAAGGAGAAAATAACCCAATGTCAAGAAATAGAAATGCAATTAAAGGATAGATAGAAGATCAAGAAAAGGTAGCCTTGTATTACCCAAGAAAGACAGACGAATTTAAATGACTTAATTTAATACAAGAGAGTCATTTTACTAGTATTGGAAGTTATCTTCCAACTCTTTAGTAAAATATGAATTCATATTCATATTTCAAAGGTTCAATCTATGAGTGAAGGTAAATAGAGGCAGTGAATGCACAACACCAATTTTAGGAATATTTTTCTGAAGCAATAAATAGAAATAAAATGATAATTCTAGTAAGACACATATAAAATGCAAGACCTGAAAAACTAATTATATATCTCACATTGAAGCAGACATTAATGTTATTAAAGATGCAGAGTTTTACCTCCAAAATAAATAAAATTTATTCTTCACAACAGAATTATTAATAGGATCATAGTTTATTAATCTGTTTATTAATCTTCCTCTAGTGAACGATAGCCATTTTTTTTGTCTTCAATGCTATACACTATAGCAAAGAGTCACAAAAGTAAATTATCCTGCTACCAAATAAATGGTCTGTTTATTAAATTAAAAAAAAAACTATGGAGAAAAATAAAAATTAAATGTTGCTAATTCTAAGGGCAAATTGCATCAGAATGTTTATAAATGATCCATTCTCCAATAAATGGAGGTAATCTATATTTGCCTTCTGGATCAATAAATAAACAATTTAGATGGAATGGTTCCCAACATTTGACTGGCTCTGTCATCATGTTTCTTGCTTTTTTCCCCCCACAAATTATCTAGTAATAGAAGGTAATTAAACTTGTAATTCATTTAACAAATGCTAATACTGTAGATGTGTATGGCCATATCTTCAGTTTATCCTTTTACTAAATTATATATTTATTTGGGATAAAATTGCACTTCTATTTAAAGCAGGTATGAGGCTCCTGGCTTAGAATAGGTGAGAGATGATAAAAAGCATTTGTTAGGGTAGTAATACAGAAAGGAGGACATCCATTTTAGAAAGAGGTCATGAAATCAGTAGGACTTCATGATCGATTGGTGAAATCAGCAAATATAAACTCTTTGTAGCTTAGATGTGAATGAGAGGAGTGACTGAAAGGCAGCATCCAAATAAAAATCAAAAAGCTAAGAGATATAATCTTTATGGTGGAAGAGATGCTGTGCTTTATATGTTCAGGTTATATAAGAGAGGTGAAAGATCCGATGATAACCCATATTTATTGAAGCCTCCAAGTACTTTGCAAGTATCTCATTTAATACTCACAACTACTCACTCCAGTATTCTTGCCTGGAGAATTCCAAGGACTGAGGATCCTGGTGAGCTACAATCTATGGGGTCATGAAGAGTCGGACGCAAGTCGGACACAACTGAGCAACTACTGCACACAAATGTCATATCAGCCCGGCACTCTGTGATGGGAAGGGGGATGGAGGCTCAAAGCCGGGGTATATATACATATGTATATATATATATATATGTATGGTGGCTTAGATGGTAAGGAAACTACCTGCAATAGGGAAGACCTGGGTTTGATCCCCTGGAGAAGGAAATGGCAACCCACTCCAGTACTCTTGCCTGGAGGCTCCTCAGTCCATGGGGTCACAAAGAGTCGGACACTACTGAGCGACTTCACTTTCACTTTATATATATATACACATACATACATATATATATAATTGACTGATTTGCATTGTTGTAGGGCAGAAACCAATATAACGTTTTAAAGCAATTATCCTTCAATTAAAAAGTAAATAAATAATCCTCTCCCAAAACATCATATCATATTTTATAGTTAAGGAAACAGAGGCACAGAATCCTAAATAATATACTCAAGTCCACTACTACAGCTAGTGTGATAGAGGCTGACTCTGGTCTCTTGAACTCACAACTGTGTCCCACTAGAGAGGAGAGAATGAATGAAGTCCCAGAGGAGATGTGACAAAGCAGAAGGGCAGATGAAGGTTTAATCTGAAAGAAAAATTCTCTGGGACCCAAGGAAATGACATAAAGGTAGGTCAGATGCTTATAGCATTTTTAAAAGATGAGATAAGAAGTTGAGGTTCTTAATATCTGCAATCTCTCTTTTACATAATGAAGAAGAAAGCAAGGCTGCCTCTCAACATTCTAAAGCAGGGAGAGTGTCGAGGAGTTACTCTTAAAACACTTGCCAAAGGAATTATTGCCTGAATGCGTGATGGAAGAACGGTAATTTTCATCATATTTCTAATGATTTCACTGTGCAAGAAACCTGAAAAAATCATTACAAAGTGACCATATGGTGATATTACTCTACATAAAAAGCAGGAAAAATGAGGACTCTTTTTAAAAATTCAGGCTAGCTCAGAATAACAAAGAATAGATGGATACCTATTTCTGAGCTACATTATGTAAATTTGATTTTTAAAATCTCATAAAAACAAAAATCCAGTTTTAAGGAATACAAAGCAAATGTAAGAATTAAATTATGCCTTCATCTTCTAAGGAATAAATCCAAGTTGCTATAGAGAAATTTATCTTTACTATTAATCAATATAATTTCATAAAGCTGAAAGAGACTTGGGCATCGGATGACCCAAACACTTCACTTATCAGAACAGGAAATTAAGGGCCTGTGAAGTGTATGACTTGCTCAAAATAGGCAGTTCATTGCTAGGAGAACCAAGACTCTTTTAGACTGCAGTCTTCCCCCCCTTATTTTGTGTGTGTGGTCAGAAAAGAGGTTGCATCTCATACTCATTTTCCGTTTCTGTGTTGTTCTATCACCTATGTCAATTACTCTTCTGTAACAGATGTATAAGCTCTTAATTGATCCTGAGGGTCAGATAAGGGAACTAACATTTACAGAAGGTGAGCTCTTTGCCAGGATCATGGCTAAGCACCTCTATTTGTGCTTTATCATACATAATTACTTTAAGTATTTATTGATGGCCCCATTTATCTTCACGGTTGAGAGAACTGCAGTTGAGGGAGGTTAAATAACTCACACCAGGTCGTATGTGGCCAATTTCTTCCCCATGCACTGCAAAATACTGTGATGTTTGCATCTTTTAATTATCTGCTTTTGTTTTCCCTGTGAGGTTAAATTTTTTTTTTTTTTTTTTTTGCTTTTAAATATGTTCAGCGTAGTTCTGGAAAGTTGGCTTTGGGTGGCAGGGACTATACCGGGAAGTAAGAAGGTAACTGCAGAGAAGTCATTGAGCTTAGTTCCTCTTATCCCTGCAGAATCCTGTCTGAAAGAGACAATGAAAGTAGAGTCTACTGAAGGGCCAGCATCGTGACGGGAGCTCCCCGCCCCTGAGTGAGTGAATGCAAGTTGCTCAGGCGTGTCCGACTCCTTGCAACTCCATGGACTGTAGCCCGCCAGGCTCCTCTGTCCGTGGGATTTCTCAGGAAAGAATTCTGGAGTGTGGAGCCATTCCATTCTCCAGGAGATCTTCCCCACCCAGAGATCAAACCCAAGTCTCCTGCATTGCAGGCAGATTCTTTACTAACTGAGCCATCAGGAAATCCTGCCCCGAGACCACTCAAACCTGAAGAATCCTTCATCCCATATTTCCTCTAAAACGTGTTATCAAATCTGCGTCTCCCAAAAGAACGTTAGTTTGGCATAGCCCAAGTCACATGTATAAACTCTGGTGAAATGGGAGACTGGGAAATGTAGCTTATTAGATTCTCTGCAGGAAATATTTGGAAATCTCAAAATACAAAGAAGGATTTCAACATCCTTTGGTAGCCCAAACTTAAAACTTCCCAACATAGACCAACACTCTCCCAAATGCAAAAAAAAAAAAAAAAAAAAAAAAAGAAGAGCTGCAGGCTACACTCCCCCAACCCAGGAAAATAGAATTTCATTATAAAACTGAAAACAGGTTCACTTTCTGATGAGAGGTCCCACATCTCATCAGCCTCTGGATCAGCTTCAAGTCCAATAAATTATTTCTTCCTCATCCAGTTCAGTCATATTATCACTTTAAGATTCTTCTGTAACATGAGAGAAATATGAAAATTTAACCACTTCACAGATAATTTACATATAATTAGGGGAAGAGAGTGAAGAAATTAGTTAATGTGTGTGTGTGTGTGTGTGTGTGTGTGTGTGTGTGTGTGTGTATAAAACACAGCAAAGAAATGAGAAAAAGTGAGGAGGAGGTACTGCTCATATTTCTCTAGGGAGAGCAGCAGGCTGCACTGCAGTCCAGAGTCTTGTTCTCAGGTCTGCAGATCCAAGGCGGCAATGTTCCAGAAGCCAGACAGAGTTCAGGAAAACTGAATCATACTCTTCCAGGAATCTTTTTGATAAGATACACACATACACACACTCTCTCACTTTTGGAATATACCCCATCCCATCAATTTATTTGGCAATAAATATGCAGATCTAATTTTTAAAGACCAGATGTTTACATTATTTAAAAAGATGCCTAATTTAGTAGTAGCTTGATAGGCAATTACATTAAGTATACATTTTTAAATGCTTCAGAATCTATAACTTATTAGCTTTCTTCAGCACAATATGGGGGAGGGCGAGGTGGAAGGGAAGGGGGAGAAAGGCTGAGATTTTAGAAAGAGAGACCGAGATGGAGAGAGACTGAGATTCTTGAACAAGAATCTGTCTTTGTGCCACTGTCAACAGGGAATGAAGCCTCTGATATTTCTATCGCTTGATGTATTTTGTAGGGAACAAGTAATAGAGCAGCTGCCCAATAACTAAGTAAACAACAGGACCAAAGCAAATTTTGGCAACATTTATCTCCCCCTTTACTGTATTGCAACTCAGATCTAATTTTGAGGAATTGACAGGAAACTACCATTTTTGTGTAAAAGCACACAGCAATGGTGCTAAATCTGCCTCCTGCTGAGTTGTCTCCTACCATTAGCATGAGGCTTCCCAGGTGGCAGAGTGCTAGCAAATCTGCCTGCAATGCAGGAGACCCAAGTTTGATCCCTGGGTCAGGAAAATCCCCTGGAGAAGGAAATAGCAACCACTCCAGTATTCTTGCCTGGAGAATCCCATGGACAGTGGAGCCTAGAGGGCTACACACACACACTACTATCGTATGGTTTTTCTCTCCCAGATTTCCACATTTAAGGTCCCACAGAGTTCCTGGGCATAATAAAATAACTTATTACTCAGGAATGCATTTTATCTGATTTAATTATCTTACACACAAATATAAAAAATTCTAACTGATTTTTTCAAAGTAAAAGCAAAATCAAAGAGTTTAGATGGTTTCCTTCCCATAATACAGACATTGAGTATAAATATTTTATCATATTTTTGAAATTGCAAAAATATTTGAAGTGAAATATTATGTTTTCATGTACATATACTGATCTTGTCATATCATTGAACTGAGCTTTTATTTTTTCCCAGAAACCAATTTATCCTCTAAAATTATTTTCTTCACTTAGTATGCATGACCTTTTGCCTTTTTACTTTTCTCAGGGTTCTATGATTTTTATTTGCATCATCCCTCTCCCTGAGGAAGAATCCCACATCTTCTCCCACATTTTTTATTTAAATATTTGCTATCCCCTTCACCACTAATGACAAGAAAGTAGCTCTCCTCATGTCTCCGGCTTCCTAAAATTTCCTATTCAGTGCATTCTTTTCACCATCACACTGATCACCCTGAAGCCAGAGAGGAATATCTAAAATATTAATTGACTTAAAATCAAGCATTCCTGTCTAGAGCTGCTGCTGCTGCTGCTAAGTCGCTTCAGTAGTGTCCAACTCTGTGCGACTCCATACACGGCAGCCCACCAGGCTCCCCCATCCCTGGGATTCTCCAGGCAAGAACACTGGAGTGGGTTGCCATTTCCTTCTCCAAAACATGAAAGTGAAAAAATAAAGTGAAGTCGCTCAGTCATGTCTGACTCCTAGTGACCCCATGGACTGCAACCCACCAGGCCCCTCTGTCCATGGGATTTTCCAGGCAAGAGTACTGGAGTGGGGTGCCATTGCCTTTCTGAGATTAGCAATATCAGCAACACCTGGGGACCAGTTAGAACTGTAACTTATCAGTCCCACCCAGGTCTTCCGAAACCCAGGGACCCAGCAAAAACCTGCAGGCTGTTATGAAGCGTGTAAAGTTTGAGAGCCACTGGTACATGAAACAAATTCTCTTTCTTAGCATGATACACAGTGGTGTCATCCATGGAAAGGCAGCACCTGGGTCAATGGGCACTTGTTAGAAATGCCAATTCTTGAGCAAACTGGAAATAGCTAATACAACATGCCTACATGGAATTGACACTTTATCTTGGGAAGGGATTGGAGGGGGTGCTATGTTCTAGCAGATAAGGGTATTCAGTATTTAATCTCATACCTTTATCTGCTCTTCCCTATGATATTTTTCAGCACACAATCTGACATTGTTGTAAACACGTAAACACTTTAGATTTTAACTTTTTCTAAAAGCCCTTAACTTTCTAAAAGTTCCCTACCAAGGGAACATTTCATGCAAAGATGGGCTTGCTAAAGGACAGAAATGGTAGGGACCTAACATAAGAAGAAGATATTAAGAAGAGGTGGCAAGAATACACAGAAGAACTGTACAAAAAAGATCTTCATGACCCAGATAATCACAATGGTGTGATCACTCACCTAGAGCCAGACATCCTGGAAGGTGAAGTCAAGTGGGCCTTAGAAAGCATCACTACGAACAAAGCTAGTGGAGGTGATGGAATTCCAGTTGAGCTATTCCAAATTCTGAAAGATGAGGCTGTGAAAGTGCTGCACTCAATATGCCAGCAAATTTGGAAAACTCAGCAGGGGCCACAGGAATGGAAAAAGTCAGTTTTCATTCCAATCCCAAAGAAAGGCAATGCCAAAGAATGCTCAAACTACCGCACAATTTCACTCATCTCACACCCTAGTAAAGGAATGCTCAAAATTCTCCAAGCCAGGCTTCAGCAATATATGAACCGTGAACTTCCAGATGTTCAACCTGGTTTTAGAAAAGGCAGAGGAACCAGAGATCAAATTGCCAGCATCTTCTGGAATATGGAAAAAGCAAGAGAGTTCCAGAAAAACTATTTCTGCTTTATTGACTATGCCAAAGCCTTTGACTGTGTGGATCACAATCAACTGTGGAAAATTCTGTAAGAGATGGGAATACCAGACCACCTGACCTGTCTCTTGAGAAACCTATATGCAGGGCAGGAAGCAACAGTTAGAACTGGACATGGAACAACAGACTGGTTCCAAATAGGAAAAGGAGTATGTCAAGGCTGTATATTGTCACCCTGCTTATTTAACCCTTATATGCAGAGTACATTTTGAGAAACACTGGGCTGGAAGAAGCACAAGCTGGAATCAAGATTGCTGGGAGAAATATCAATAACCTCAGATATGCAGATGACACCACCCTAATGGCAGAAAGTGAAGAGGAACTAAAAAGGCTCTTGGTGAAAGTGAAAGAGGAGAGTGAAAAAGTTGGCTTAAAGCTTAACATTCAGAAAACTAAGATCATGGCATCTGGTCCCATCACTTGATGGGAAATAGATGGGGAAACAGTGGAAACAGTGGCAGACTTTATTTTTCTGGGCTCCAAAATCACTGCAGATGGTGACTGCAACCATGAAATTAAAAGACACTTACTCCTTGGAAAGAAAGTTATGACCAACCTAGACAGCATATTGAAAAGCAGAGACATTACTTTGCCAACAAAGGTCCATCTGGTCAAGGCTATGGTTTTTGCAGTGGTCATGTATGGATGTGAGAGTTGGACTGTGAAGAAAGCTGAGCGCCAAAGAATTGATGCTTTTGAACTGTGGTGTTGGGGAAGACTCTTGCGAGTCCCTTGGACTGCAAGGAGATCCAGCCAGTCCATCCTAAAGGAGATCAGTCCTGGGTTCTTTGAAGGACTGATGTTGAAGCTGAAACTCCAATACTTTGGCCAACTGATGCGAAGAGTTGACTCATTGGAAGAGACTCTGATGCTGGGAGGGATTGGGGGCAGGAGGAAAAGGGGATGACAGAGGATGAGATGGCTGGATGGCATCACTGACTCGATGGACATGAGTTTGAGTGAACTCCGGGAGTTGGTGATGGACAGGGAGGCCTGGCGTGCTGCAATTCATGGGGTCACAAAGAGTCGAACATGACTGAGTGACTGAACTGAACTGAACTGAAAAGCCCTTAAGCTAGCCAATATCAATGTCTTCCTATTCTTTACCGTCATTGATAAAACCAAGTATTGATAGAATTTCTGCACATGGCCTTTTGTTAGATTTATACTTTTATAACCTTTGTATTATTTAACCTTTTGATTCTGTATCTGAAGGTAAAAAATTACCAACCCACTGTTAAATATTCCCTGTTCAGACTGGCCAGCAAAGAATTTGAAAAATAATATGATTTTATGGAATATGTGTTCTTATAACTTAGAACATTTAGTTACTTGATCCCTAAAAGTAAGTGGAATCTCTAATGTGTTTTACCAACATTAAATAAATGAAATATGAGTGGGTAAATGAGTGAATCTCATGTATATACAATTTCTTTCTGTCCCCAAGTAAAATTTTTAATTATTTTTTTCATTTATACATTTCTTTGACTGATTGATATTCTTTCTTTAAGAATGATTTTCAGTTTTGGGCTGTGTTTCCTAAATTTCTCTAGTAGGAATTATAGATTCTATCAATGAATTTATCATTTGGCAGACTATATTACCATGCTTATAAATTCTGAAGAGCTGCCACTAACAACCACCACCTCTAGTTTCAGTGTTTGAATTTACTATCTTTGCATCCTTCTTTCTCCTCTCTAGTAACTATGTGTGCTGTGTGCTCAGTTGCTCAATCGTGTCCAATTCTTTGTGACTGTAGCCCGCCAGGTTCCTCTGTCCATGGGATTCTCCAGGCAAGAATACTGGAGAATTCTTGGATTGCAATTCCCTTCTCCAAGGGATCTTCCCAACCCAGAGATCAAACCCAGGTCTCTTAGGTCTCCTGCAATGGCAGACCGGCTCCTTTCTACTGCTGCCACCAATCCTAATAGTCAGGGGTTAACTCAGCACTCTGGGTCTAGCTTGGTAATGTAACTCTATTTTCACATTTGTAATTATTTGTTTATATTTTTCTTCCTTGAATAAACAGCGACATTTTCAAGGACAGTAACCAGGACTTACTTATTTTGGGACTGTCTAACTCTATTGATAAGAAATATACTGTATTATTTAGACCATCTGAGCCTTGCAATAAATATTTGTTAAGTTAGTTCAGTCACATGCCCTTTGCCAGCATCTCAGATAACTGCACAGACTATAGTTTTGTTTTAACTAACCTGACTAGAATATATTTTTTTATAGAGACAGTTTCTCCAGAATGCAAAAACATCTGGTCAATTTGGTGGGGAAAAAAACATCCATAAACTGACATTTTTCTTGCAAAATTGCCTATGTGTTCTTCAGTTTTTCCTCCTTTCAAATGGATGTTCTGGCATTATTAAAAAGAAAGAAAGAAAGAAAACTGCTGTGTAAATCAGACTGTGGTTTTGTCTCCCTTTCCATTCCTTCTTTAATCTCACTCAGCAAATGAATTTGCCTTGCTTAGAAATGGACTTGCTATAAAAAATATTACCAACTTCACAGTGATTCTAGAATCCCATAAATTGTAATAATTAACATGACCTCCCTTTGTAATTCGATTAGCTCCAAAGGAGCACTTCTCTTCAATGGATGACCTCTGTTCTTCCTACAATATTAACTGGGCAAGGCTGTGGATGGCATTGTGAGCCAGTCCAGTGCTTTGTCCAGAAGCACACTTGTCTTGAGCTGAATCCAAGGGTATCTAGGGGCCTGGATATCTAGGGTCCTTCCTTCCTTTGCTGCTCTTCTTACCCACAGTTAACTGTGTTGTGGTATTTATATCATAGGTACTGATTATTCTTGTGAGCATGCTCAGTCGCTCAGTGGTGTCTGACTCTTTGCAACCCCATGGCCTGTAGCCCACCAGGCTCCTGGGATTTTCCAGGCAAGAATGATGGATTGGGATTCCATTGCCTCCTCCAGGGGATCTTCCCAACCCACAGATCAAACCTGCGTCTCCTGCATTGGCAGGTGGTTTCTTTACCACTAAGCCAGCAGGGAAACCCATTGATTCTCTTTAATCACTAACAATGACTTAGTTAAATGTCTACTGCTTCTACTATTCCTGAAGTTTTCTATTTTTTTATAATCTCATTTCATTCTTTGCATTGGAAAGGCAGCCTCTGAAATGATGATAGTTTAGAATTTTTGAATTTGGCAAATATGGTAAGGTCAGCAAGTGGAACAGTGATCGTTTCCCCAGGACAAAATGAGAGGTTAGCTTATATCACCACTAGAGTCCATTCTTGTTCTAAAAATCTGGAGATTGAGAATCAGTAAAAGTGCAGAGCTACTCTGTGACACAGTCATGCAAGAAGCCTGCATACACAGGCCTCTTTCAAGGGGTCTTCAAACAAGTCATCAGGATTTTGACCACAGAACTCTGTCCATTTGGTCACAGCCGACTGGTTAGTATAGTTGAAATAGGACCTTGATGATAGCCCTGGCTACAGAGTGATTCAGTGAGATCCAGTGGTTGGGGAGTTCATTAATAGGAGTCCATACAGAGGACTGGGTTAGCTACTAGTGCCAAGAGCCATAGAAGCAGAATCATAGAAAAATAATGAAAATCATTATTATTTTCATTAAAATCATCATTAAAAAATAATGAAATCATAGAAAAATAATCATAGAAAACCAGTAAATAAAGATCAAGATTGTCAATATATCTAAGTTCCAGATCTTCACGGAATCTTGAACAAAATTCTAGCTTTCTATGATGCTCACAAAATACTCTTTATACTTCTCTATTTTCATATACACCCCATGACTAAGGTCTTAGCATCTTAGCTGACTTGAACAAGCCAAATTTTGGTAAAGTAAATGATCCTCAATAATTGTGATATAAAACTACTTATTTTAAAAAAAATCGTATATTATCTAGCAATAACTTGAATGCAAAATATTTATAGAGGTTTAATTGTATGTCTGATTAGGTAGAATATAATATTTTTCTGATTCATTGTAAATTTAATTGTAAACTATTTTTAGACCACTAAGTTCACCATTATGTGCAAACCTTTGAAAGTGAGAGTCATATAATGCCAACCAAACAGTGGAATTATACAGAGGCACTTTGAAAAATTGAATCCATTGACACCAAGCTCTTTCCTTTCACTTCCAAATAATCTATATAGTTGTAGAAAAAGTTCAGTCTTACAAGTAAAGAGATTTTCTAAATTAAATATATATATTTATGTATATACATATGCATCTGTGTGTATTTGTGTGCAGTTTTCTTCAAGATAATGTAATTATTTGATTCGCTTCTAATTCACTTGATTTTTTAAAATCTATTTAATACCACTATATTCAAAGCTCTCAGAGTCTCACAAGGGCAAGTAATGTGATTAAGTTGACACTTTAAGGGTCATGTGGTTCAGTTCGATTACAGATTAACAAGTCTTTCATATGGAAAAAGAAGACTATATCTGCAGAAAATGAGGAAATTATGGGGTTTTTTTTCCTTTGCTGCAGTCATTTGATTATATAATTTAAAAGGTTTTAAAATTTTAAATAGCAATTACAAAAACTAAAATGAAATATTTGAAGCTATTGAACTATACTGGGTTTCATGCTTTAAAAAATAATACGTACTCGAGAAGAAAAAATTAGTCCAAATTAAATGCACATTGAACAATGCTATTCACAGCACAATTATAATGCAAAGATAATGGCCTCTGGAAAAAATAACAGAAATTAAGTTAACTAAATGAAAGGGGGAAAAGTGACCATTTTGATCCATTTTTAAATACCCATAGATTTTCTTTTTAAATTATGCATATAAAAGTTTTTAATTTCTGATTTTAAATTACTATATAACACAGAAGAACAATTTGAAACCAGTAGGATAAAATATATCTTCGTTCTGAGAAATGCACTGTTTTTTCATGAGATGTTGGAACTCTGTAACTGGCAGCAAAGCTCAAAAGAAATAATTCTCTGTTGAGGTTCTTGCTGTGATAACTATTTTTTATTTTTGCACACACAAAAAAGAGAGAAGTTTTTTAAGTTGCCAAAAGGAGAATATAAACAAGAGATATGTGAAAAATTTAGGATTTGTTCATGACATTTTGTTCTACCCTGTTGACCTTGGCATGGGAAGATCCTCATTAGCATGTGCTCTGAATCAGGATCCAGACCACCTCTCATAAAACAAGATACCGGGTTCTAGCAAAGTCTCTAATGATCATTTCTTCAGGCCAAGGCAACTTCCTTTCCACAAGTTAAGAAAACTTTGGTGGTCTTCATATTTTCTGTCAAATTGTTATTCCTATCTGTTTAGACAGAGTATTAATTAATGACAGAAGAGTAATATTAAATCTATGCACAAATAGTGAAAATGCTGAATTTAACATTCAGGATAGCATTAAAATTAATTTTAAGGAAAACAATAAAATGATAATCTCTATGAGGTTGATTTTCATTTTTTTAAAGTAGCATTAGTTACCAAAAAAAGAAGCTTTCAAAGCTAAATATTTATCTCTTTTTAAGAAAAAAGTTGGATTAACTTTTTATGTTCTATGTTTACTTTTTTTCTAATATTTGCAACATCTTCTATCAAAGATCCTTTTACATAAAGATTCTTTCCCCTCTTTTAAAGGAAGGAGAAACATAAAATCTGGTCTAATTTAAATGTGCTATTTGACTTTAAAATTACTTGACAAAAGAGTAACATAACTGGAATTATTTTTAACCTGTGGCTCAGCTCTTAGCATCTAAATAAATGGTCCTAAATTCCTCTGTTTTCTTCTTTCTAGCAGGGAGGGGGTGTGTTTTAAAGAGACAGATTTCATCACATTTCAACATTTTTGTTTAGTTCTCAAACACTATTTCTGAGATGCACCTGATGACTTGATACCACTTCACATAGGAGCTAGAACTGGCTCTAGACTTATATCTCCTGTTCTTGAAAAACACTATTTTCTTTGAAATCATGATAGCCACCTCGATTACATTCTGCCTCTACTATGGTCCCTAAGGACCTCACAGTGATTCCTCCTCAGTTCAGTTCAGTTCAGTTCAGTCGCTCAGTCATGTCCAACTCTTTGCGGCCCCATGAATTGCAGCACGCCAGGCCTCCTTGTCCATCACCAACTCCCGGAGTTTACCCAAACTCATATCCATTGAGTCAGTGATGCCATCCAACCATCTCATCCTCTGTCGTCCCCTTCTCCTCCTGCCCTCAATCTTTCCCAGCATCAGGGGCTTTTCCAATGAGTCAGCTCTTCACATAAGGTGGCCAAAGTATTGGAGTTTCAGCTTCAACATCAGTCCTTCCAATGAACACCCAGGACTGATCTCCTTTAGGATGGACTGGTTGGATCTCCTTGCAGTCCAAGGGACTCTCAAGAGTCTTCTCCAACACCACAGTTCAAAAGCATCAATTCTTCGGTGCTCAGCTTTCTTCACAGTCCAACTCTCACATCCATACATGACCACCGGAAAAACCATAGCTTTGACTAGATGGACCTTTGTTGGCAAAGTAATGTCTCTGCTTTTTAATATGCTGTCTAGGTTAGTCATAACTTTTCTTCCAAGGAGCAAGGGTCTTTTAATTTCATGGCTGCAGTCACCATCTGCAGTGATTTTGGAGCCCAAAAACGTAAAGTCTGACACTGTTTCCACTGTCTCCCTGTTATTTGCCATGCAGTGATGGGACCAGATGCCATGATCTTAGTTTTCTGAATGTTAAGCTTTAAGCCAACTTTTTCACCCTCCTCTCTCACTGTCATCAAAAGCCTCTTTAGTTCTTCTTTACTTTCTGCCATAAAGGTGGTGTCATCTGCATATCTGAGGTTATTGATATTTCTCCCAGCAATCTTGATTCCAGCTTGTGCTTCATCCAGCCCAGCATTTCTCATGATGTACTCTGCATATAAGTTAAATAAGCAGGGTGACAATATATACAGCCTTAGCGTACTGCTTTTCCTATTTGGAACCAGTCTGTTGTTCCATGTCCAGTTCTAACTGTTGCTTCCTGCCCTGCATACAGGTTTCTCAAGAGGCAGGTCAGGTGGTCTGGTATTCCCATCTCTTCCAGAATTTCCACAGTTGATTGTGATCCACACAGTCAAAGGCTTTGGCATAGTCAATAAAGCAGAAATAGATGTTTTTCTGGAACTCTCTTGCTTTTTCGATGACCCAGTGGATGTTGGCAATTTGATCTCTGGTTCCTCTGCCTTTTCTAAAACCAGGTTGAGCATCTGGAAGTTCACGGTTCACATATTGCTGAAGCCTGCTCTACTGTGGCATATTCTAGCTGGCCCGTTTCCTGCAAACATTCACCTTCCATGGCCTCTCAGCAGCTTGAGCAACATGTTCCAATGAAATTTCCTCTTATCTCCACTTGTGGTCATGCTCTGGACCTTCTCATGGTACTATTAATAAATGATGAATTTCTACATTCTGCTCTGGCTTTTCCCAGTGTCACTCTTATTCTACCAAAGCCTATTCTCTCAACAGTTGTCAGAGAAATTCCTTTGAAACATAGGTCAAATCTTCCCAGTTTCTGCTCCAAATACTCTCACAGCCTCCCATCACACCAAGAACACAATCCAAGGGCCTTACCAGGGGCCACAGAGTGTATCTGTGCTCATAGGTCTTCAAATCCTCACAACCCCCATCCTAGCTGATCCTAAGTCTAACTCAGCACCCCAGACCCCAGGACTGTGTACCCACTGACCCACTGGCCTAGATTTCTCTCTCCTTGTTCCGTCCCTTCTTTTGGTCTCAAACATCACTTCTCAAAGAGGGGTGACAGCTCTAAATGAACATTCCAAGCTTATGTTACCCCTTAATCTACTTTATTTTTTTCTTAGTATTTATTGCTACCCAATGGCACCGCACTCCATTACTCTAGCCTGGAAAATCCCATGGATGGAGGAGTCTGGTAGGCTGCAGTCCATGGGGTCACTAAGAGCCAGACACGACTGAGTGACTTCACTTTCACTTTTCACTTTCATGCATTGGAGAATGAAATGGCAACCCACTCCAGTGTTCTTGCCTGGAGAGTCCCAGGGATGGGGGAGCCTGATGGGCTGCCGTCTCTGGGGTCGCACAGAGTCGGACATGACTGAAGTGACTTAGCAGTAACATTATACTTGTTTACATGTTTATTGTCCCCCTTGAAGGTACAATAAATCTCCTGAGGGACAAGGGCTTTATTTGTGTGATTCACTGGTCAACCTTTAGCACTGAACTTAGCTAGAATACACTTAAAAAATGTGAATACAAAGAATACAAATAAAAACAAAAAACCCAAATAACAACCAAAAAAAAGAAAAGAAAAGAATCTTCCCTCTTGAAAACACTGCCTCTTCCAGCTCACTTGTACAGCTGTTTCTCTAAAGGCCATTTGTCAGCCTCAGCCCAACTTCAGTAGAGAAACTTGCTTCACCTCTCCTTCCTCTGGATGCAGCTAGATTAATGATGGGTCATCATCTCAGCAGCACCGCCACAAACACCAGCCTCCTTGTACTGTGTTCAAGGCAAAAACCTAGTATTGGGTTGACTTTATAATCTGCTTCTTCCATGAATGAACCCACACAACTCATTGCTACCCCACAGAATAAGTGAAAAAGTGAAGTCGCTCAGTCATGCCTGACTCTTTGCAACCCCATGGACTGTAACCTAGGAGGCTACTCAGTCCATGGGATTTTCCAGGCAAGAGTACTGGAGTGAGTTGCCATTTCCTTCTCCAGGGGATCTTCCCAACCCAGGGATCGAACCCGGGTCTCCCTTATTGCAGGCAAAAGCTTTACTGTCTGAGCCACCAGGGAAGACAGCGAAGAGAGCAAATACCATTATTTTAGGTATTCAGGGGATCAAACTGACATCACTTGTTTGAAGATACATTACGGGAGATGGAGAAGTAAACGATGACTGGTATCCTGACTTGTGACTAGATGTACATGGTGGTGGTTTAGTCACTAAGTCATGCCCGACCCTTGTGACTGTAGCCTGCCAGGATCCTCTGTCCATGGGATTCTCCAGGCAAGAATCCTGGAGTGGGTTGCCATTTCCTTCTCCAGGGGATCTTTCCAACCCAGGAATCAAACTGGGGTCTCCTGCATTGCAGGCAGATTCTTTACTGACTGAGCTATCAGGGAAGCCCAAAGTCACTCAGTCGTGTCCCACTCTTTGTGACCCCGTGGCCTATACAGTCCATGGAATTCTCCAGGCCAGAATACTGGAGAGGGTAGCCTTTCCCTCCTCCAGGGGATCTTCCCAACCCAGGGATCGAACCCAGGTCTCCCACATTGTAGGTGGATTCTTTATCAACTGAGCCACCAGGGAAGCCATGACACTCCCTAAACTACTAGTGAGGAAGACAGTCACTTTTAGCAGAGGAGGAAATCACAAATTTGAGCTTGGCTTTGTGAATGTTTGTTTCACTTACAAGACATTCAATTGGTGCTACTGAGAAAGCATTTGATTACCTTGACCTGGATATATAAAACTGGGAAATCAACAATCTATGAATAGCTATTAGAGATATGGACATGTGTAAGATTGTAGAGGTGGGGAGGAAGGATGGGTAAGAAGATGGTCCAGAAGTCTGAAGTTCCACCAACATGTAATGACTGCAAAGAGGTAGAAGGAAAAAGCAGGAAAATTGCCATTGTAAGTGATGGTTTCAGGAAGAGAGTGAATGACAACATCATCTGCTGCAGAGATGACAAGTAAGACGAGACCTGGAAAAGATCTCCAGATGCTACAGCTGCCCTTAGACGGAACACTTCCAGGACATGGCCGGGGAAGGAAGCAGAAGACAGTGGGTTAAAAAGTGAGTAAGAGGTGAGAAAACAGACCCACCGAGTGCTGTGCAGAGTAGACAGATAATTTCCAGGATCTAAATCAGAGGAGGCTGTACTGGGCTTTCTTGGTGGCTCAGATGGTAAAGAATCTGCCTGAAAATGCATGAGATGGCATTTAAATCCCTGGGTCGGGATGATCCTGTGGAGAAGGCAATGGCAACACACTCTAGTATTCTTGCCTAGAGAATTTCATGGACAGAGGAGCCTGGTGGGCCATGGGGCCCCAAAGAGCTGGACGTGACTGAGTGATTGATACTTGAACTTTTTTAACTTTTACTGGCTGTAGATAAAAGGAGTAATATCTTCCACAGTGTAATCTGAGAACAAGAGAGATTTTGTGTGGGTGTAGGCAGGTTTGCAGGTTTGCAGATCTTATAGCTGGACGATGAGAGAGATTTTGTTCATTGGTTTAGTTTTCAAGGAAAACAGCACAATTTCCTCTGCTGAGGGTAAAGAGAGAGACGTTTGGAAGTAGAGGTGGAGTCGAAGTTTGTAAGAGAATGAAAAAGGCTCATTCTTGTCATGGAAAGAGAAAATGTCAGCTGCCCAGAGGTGCACAGAAGGACTGCAATGCAGAGAGATGGCCTCTTTCTTCAATCAGGCCACTCTGCACATCTTCACTTTCACTAGCATGGTCTAAGCAGCCCCATCTGCCGAGCTACAGCAGTAGACAAGCCTCCCTGTATGTTCTGTTGTCCATTCTAACTCGTTCTGCTCACAACAGCCAGAGAGATAACAAAAAACACAAATCTGTTATCCCTATTATTCTATGGTCAAAACCCTTAATGGCTTCCTATCATTATTAAGATAAAGACCAAAATCTTTAACTCAAATAGTGTGACCGTAAAATACATCATCCAACCCCGGAGCCTTTCAAGATTGATGGCACATACTATTTGCAATGATGCTGGGAAAGCTAATGTAAAGTAGGATGGCCCTGGGCAAAACGGGATTGAGTATTACCTTGTATATTAGATGGTACTTGGCTTAGCTACTTCATCCCTCTCCAGCTTCTTTCACGTCACATTACCCTCAGCTTTCTCCTTTCCAGGTAAACAATTCTTTTTATTTTTCTCATATGACCACCTCACTCCCACTGCAGGTATTTTGCACTTGCTATTCCATGCACAAGAAATGTGAACTTCTCCCCACTCAGAGCTTGGAAACACACCATGGGTTTAAGGTTATCGAAAAAGAGACGTTACCACGTATGACAGTTGTCGTGAAGGGAAGGGACTGATGAGTGTTCATAGCAGGGACCAGACCACCACCCCCACAGAAATGACAAGTCTGCATGAATATGGAGGTATAACCAAGATCTGCCATATCTTCCTTGTGGCGATGAGAAAAGGCTTGCTCAGGAAGCAAGGTGAGAAATTCTGACTAACTGTAACATAGTCCTTAAAATGCTGTCTTGACTTGTTTTGAGGTCTTGGCTAGAGGCCAGTCACTTCCCCTTAAGCAGCTTAAATCCACGTTCCAACCACCTGTGCTATGGGGTCTCACATTCAGGGCCGCTACACACTCATCTGAATTGTCCCAGACAACAAGCACTCTCTGTCTAGAACCTGCCAAGACGATGTGAACTGGGCAGTCCTAACCCTGCTTCCCCAGCATCACCTGTCCTTCCCCCAGAGGCCACTCTCAACACTCGTGTCCACAGCTTCTGCTCCCTTTCCCTGCGACCCACTCACTACTCACCCGAGAGACCCTCCTCTTTCTCCCCAGGGTTCTGGGAGTAACGAAGATGGGAGGCTCTTTCCATTTTCTCTCTCTTGATCCAACTTTGGCCTCACTGTACTTCAGCCAAGACGGTGTGGTTAAAACAGAGACCTCTTGCCTACAGCCTCCCGAGGACCTCTGAAATATGGCATGACGCGGTGGTGCTCCACAGTGTCTGACTCTTTGCAACCCCCGTGGACTGTCACCCGCCAGGCTCCTCTGTCCAGGAGATTCTCCAGGAAGAATACTGAAGTGGGTTGCCATGCCCTCCTGCAGGGGATCTTTCCAGTCCAGGAATCAAACCCACATCTCTTGCATCTCCTGTATTGGCAGGCAGATTCCTTATCACTGTGCCACCTGGGAAGCCCTGCTACCAGCTGTTAATCCTCAGAAACTTGGAGGAAATAAACCTTTGATTATTTTTGACTGCCAAGTTTGGGGATAATTTGTTATGCAGCAATAGATAACTAACATTCAAGCTAATGTTCCTCAAAATTGGCATGATATTTGGGCTTTTTCCCCTCTCCATTAAATTAGATTCCTTTTGTCTGAAGCCTAATTTTTTCTGATCTCCCTCTTGCATACATATAGGAAAGAAAGAGTACACACACACACACACACACACACACACACACACATTCTCTCTCTCTCTCTCTCTCCAAACAAACAATATATCTGGCAAGAGAATTATGCTTCTAATTCAGATCAAATTTTATAAATGATATATCTTTGGAAATGATTCATCCATACACCTGCTTCACAGATTTTCATATAATCAAATCATTTTACCATAATTTGATTCTATCACCATTCAATTCAATGAGTTAAGTGAGTGCAAAGTGTCTGCTTAAAATTCTGGCTGGAAGTGACAGGAATACAAAAGAAGGAAAGTATGCAATTCCTGTTCTCAAGGACTTAATGGTTTAATTAGCTAGTTCTCCAACTTTAATTAGTAAACTTGATAAATATGCAAATTCTCATTCCCCATCAAGATTCTGATTCAAAAATGATCTCTGGTGGACATAGAAATCTATGTATTTAAAAAGTTTCTGATAGAATTTTGGTACAACTGTATGCTAGATAATCCCTTGAAAAAATGCCCCATTTTAGGATGCATATAGAATGGTGACTAAGGAGTTAATATTTTTTTTAATATCAAAGAAGCAAATCTAAAACATGTATCGCTGGATTTACTTAGAGAGAAATCACATCCTCAACAAGGCAATGGCAACGCTGCAGGATGGACATTAAAATCCTTAGTTCTAGGGAACTCAGCCTGGGCTCTGTGATGGCCTGGAGCAATGGGAATGGGTGTGAGATTGGAAGAGATTCAAGAGGGAGGGGGCATATGTATACCTATGGTTAATTCATGTTGATGTATGACAGGAATCAAACCAATATTGTAAACCAATTATCAATCAATTTAAAAAAAAAAAAAGCAAAACTTGAGTTCTGGATCTGCTTGTCCATCCATCTCTCTCACACCGAACAAATTAGTTTACTTCACTGGGTCTCAGAGTCTTCACCTGTAATGCCAGCGAAATGCATTCAATATTTCCTTAAAACATTCTCAATCTTTAAAATTAGACAAATTCAGAAAGCAAGTTGCTAGACACCAGTGTACTATTTTTGCCACACTCTCCCAAGATATGTTTTCTCTCCAGAATGTCTCTTCCTCAGTTTTTAATTTACAAAACTGAGTTAATCATGTACTATTCACATGATTGATAAAATGACCAAATGAAACAATGTAAGTAAAATTGCTTTTTCACTGTAAAGAGTGCTCAGTGAACATCCCCAAACTCTGCAGGAAGGATTTTACCTGCCTTTTCTCATTTAAAATTCTCAACTTCCTATGACAAAATTAGTATTCTCTGGTGGCTCAGTGGTAAAGAATCTGTCTGCAATGCAGGAGAGGAGGGTTGGATCCCTGGGTTGGGAAGATCCCCTGGCAGAGGAGGAAATGGCAACCAACTCCAGTATTTTTGCTTGGAGAATTCCATGGACAGAGGAGTCTAGTGGGCTACAGTCCATGGGGTAGCAGAGTTGGAAACAAGTTAGCAACTAAACAACAATTGTATTTTTACAGTTGAGGACAATGATAGAAAAGTTACAGAAGTGACCTCATGTCTCACAGCAACTTACAATATGGCCTCATAGCTCAGGTTCAAATTCAGGACCATCTTACCATGAAAGCTGACATAACATGGGTAACTGGAACTCACACCATCACAGGGAGAGAAGCCTTCTTTATCCTTCCACTTCGGTATCTCTTACATCTCTGGCGGTAACAATCACTGAAAATATCCGCTAAGACACCGATTGCTGATACCATCCTTGCCTCCGAATCTGCATTTTCGGCATGGAGAATCACTACGTGCCTTTGGTGATTCTTACCATCGAGGACTTTTGGAAAGCATGCTTCTGTCCATCTCTTTTCTATTGATTATGAGTACCCAGGAGAGGCTGGCTTCCCTGGTGGTTCAGCAGTAAAGAACCCACCTGCCATACAGGAGCTGCAGGAGAGCGGGTTCGATCTTTGGGTCGGGAAGATCCCCTGGAGAAGGGAATGGCAACCCACTCCAGGATTCTTGTCCAGAGAATCTCATGGACAGAGAAGCCTGGCAAGCTACAGTCCATAGCGTTGCAAAAAGTCAGACATGACTGAAGCGAGTTAGCACGCACGCATCAATGAGAGATGACTTTCATCTTGTATTTGGGGCTTGACTGAATCTTATGATTATAATCTCTGGCTCAGAATGAGGGGTATGCCAACTGCATGGCCCTGTTCTTTCAGACTGAGCCTCCTCCGTGGCTGGCTTCGCTGCCTGCTGCGGGATAAGGGCTCTGTCTCATCCCCAGCGGTTCCCAGATAAACAGCTGCGCTGCTGCATTCATTGTTGCTGAATCCCCTCATTGTCCATAGGAAGTCTCTGGCCAGTGCAGGGTGCTGGGAAGTCTAGAGACAGGTCAGCAACAGAGCTTCCAGGATTCCTTTCTGCACTAGTCATCCGGCGAATTTTGTGCCTGGCTGGACTCCAGGGATTCTAACAGAGGGGGGTGCAGCTCTGAGAAAATGCAAATAGCCTCGAGATTTCTTACAAAATGAAAGGTTTTATCCACTTTCCCCATTCCTGAGTCATTACTGATCTTCCATCCTTGTCAATTCAAATGTGCTTTTCAAAATAATGACAGCAAGACATAGAGGCGCCTTCAAAAGACAAATCTCATGAAAGAGTGATTAAAATACAAACAACGAAGTAACATTTCATACCTATTATGACTTTTCATTATGCCTTTTCTGTCCCATAAGATTAGATAAGCTTAAGCTCCATTTGGCTAGGATTTGTTTTTTTTAACTTGCTCATAAAGTTTTTCCAAACAGTGCCTGGCAGAATGTCTTATTGAGCACTTTGTGCATATTTATTGAATAAATGGAACAACTTTAACACATCTCTACAGATATGAATAAGATTATTTGAACATATCATCTGTCTTGGACTATTCCAGACTGAGATGGGTTATAGGAGTAGATAATTTAAAAGAACAGTACTTCTCTCCAGCATTAAAAAGGAAGTTGAATTCCTGGAGTGGAGATGGATGAAGATAGTTAAATCAGAAAATTAATTTTCAGTGCATCCAGCTTCTATAAAGTCACAGCCTAGCGTTATATAACCTGAATCCATCTCACAGACATATTTTATTTGGTCTTCATGTGTTTTTGAAAAAAAAAATAAGCCATTTAAAAAATCACATTGTTTCACATAAAAATCGAGGTTTCTGTCTGTCCTTGCAAAATCAGATCATCTGGCTAGACGTGGTTCTAAATTCCACATGACAACCATCAATGGTTACCCACAGATGTTACCTAGTGAGACAGTGTGGTACCACAGTGTTTAGGTTAGATGTGGTTCTAAATTCCACAAGGCAACCATCAAGGGTTATTACCCACAGATGTGACCTAAGGAGCCGGTGTGGTCCTACAGGGTTTAGGTTCTTCGGAGGATTATAGTAGAATCTTTTGGAAGTAATACACTCTGTCATTATTATCAGCAGCATAAGTATTTCAACACCTCAACATCATCAACATTGTGATACTTACCCACCAACTCTGCACAGACCTAGGATGGGGATCCCGACATAAATATTACACCATCTTTCTCCTTGACTCCTCCTCTGTGTTCTAATCCAACAGAACTTTGTGCAGCAAAGGAAATGTTCTCTACATGTGCTGTTCAGTATTACAACTACTAATCACAAGAGGCTACTGCACACTGGGAAATGTGGATAGTACAATTAAAGAACTGTATTTTTTATTTTATTTAACTTTACCTAATCACACATGGCTAATAGCTACTATACTGGACCACACAGCTTTAAAGCCTCACTCACATATAGCTTATTTTTCCTCCCCTGTCTGTCAAACTCTGCTCTCTAGACTTGAAACTAATTTATGTTCTATCATAAGAAACTGGCAATATTTTATACAGGTTATCTCTTTAAGCAGCAGTCCCCAACCATTTTGGCACCAGGGACCTGTTTCATGGGAAGATTTTTCCATGGATGGGGGACAGGAGATGGTTTGGGGATGATTCCAGTTCATTACACGTACTTTGCACTTTATTTCTATTATTATTACATCAGTTCCACCTCAGTTCATCAGGCATTAGATCTCAGAGGTTGGGGGCCATTGTCTTCAAGGACAATTTAACAGTTTTGCAATGACAAGATGACATTTAAAAACATGAATTCTTTGGATTCCCTTCCCCACCCTACCCTGAGGATTCTAAGCAGGGACTCAGATCTCATATTATATGTGTTTAACAAGTATCTTCTAGGTGATTCTTAGAATCAGGTAAATTTAATTCAAAGAGGGACAAGGATGAGGAGTGAGCTTGCATCATGCAATGAACGTGTAGGCGTTTTTGAACAAGTGCCAACCTCCCGGCCCACCTTCCACTGCCCCACCCTCACCTCGACCTCCCCCACCTCGACTACCCGCCCTCAAGTCCATTCCTTCGACAGGCCTCTAAGAGGGAGTATGGCCCTCTGGTGAGTCATTTCCTAACAGGCACTTTTCAGATATGAGCCAGCTCTGTTCTCTTGTGATGATTTATGCCCTAAACCCACAAATGCTACCCCCTGCAGCCATGCTTGAACTAGTGACCCTGAACTGCTTTCCATCACTGTGTGCGTCATGATAGAACCCCGACTGTGCTGTGCAGCCATCTTTTCTCTCCTGAGACTTTGAATTTGGAGTTCCAAAAGGAGAAATGATGGTAGGATCAAGATGATAAAAACTTACGCTGGGGGCAGCCCGGTTTATTCAGATTGCCGTGAAGGATCTGGTAAAGCGATTCTTAGGAAAAAAGAAAAAAGAAGCGAATGCTCAGAAGCAAAGAGAGGCACCTCCCGGCCTTGGATGGAAGGAGAGAATGACCCTCCTCACATCCGAGTGGCTTTTCAGTGAGGACAGGGCGCAGGCGGCTCTGACTCGGGTGACAGAATTGAGTGGACGTCACGGTTGACATCAGACAAGGACCGCCTGCCACACTGGCTGAGCTCTCACTGCTTTCTGGGGAATCCATAAAGAACTGCAAGCTCACCACTCAAGGACCCAAGACAAATGTCTCTGCTACCTTCCAGTCGATTGTTCTGCCCCAAAACATGCAATACAAGTTCCACTGTTCCCAGATGGTCTTAATTTTTCTCTCCTCTCTCTTAGAAACCCTCTTTACCTCACTCTTTCCTGTGAGAATAAACAATTAGCATAGTAAAATAAACTCACTGTGAAGAGGTTACCCATGTGTCTCTGGGTATTCTACAATACCGATTCCCATCCCTAGGTAATCCCTGTGCTCTGGTCAGCCTGGGGATGGTTTGGTTACATATCCAGACAAACCAGCAGAGACGCACACACAGGTGTGTGGGGAACAAAAGAACCCTTATCCTAGAATAGTAACTCCAAACTAGGTGTGCACCCCAGGAGCATTTCAAAGGTGTGGACTATTGGATTGGACACTCAAGGATTCTTAATCCATAAGGCTCAGATAGATTTGAGAAACTGGCATGTTTTTACAACACCTTGGTCTTTCTGATGCTAGGGGGTACAAGTATTTTAATTTCGAAAGCACTGTCCGAAAGGAGAGTCACCTGGATGGCTCAAGCAGTAAAGAATCTGCTTACAATGCAGGAGACACAGGAGACTCAGGTTCTATCCTTGAGTTGGGAAGATCCCCTGGAAGAGGAAATGGCAACCCACTTCTGAAGGAGTCTTTTGGGCCTAGAAAAGAAAACAACAGTTTCAAAGGCCCTTGCTGAATCACCTAACTTCGGAGAAAACAAAACAGAACTTTAGGTCCCGCCTTGATGCTCCAGGCCAGTTGCATCTATCTGGGACTTATCACCCCCTGTCCAGAAACCTTCCACCCCCTACACTTGCCCAGAAGACTTATCACCCCCTGTCTGGAAACCTTCCACCCCCTACACCTGCCCAAAAGACATCACCCCCTGCCCAACTACAAATGCCATCTCAACTAAAAAATACCCAAAACATCCCTCCTGATTAACATTTCCCTTATCGCTTCCACAAGCCTCCCTACAAATATGGAGCCTCCCTGATCTCTCTCCGCGCTCTGCCTGGTCGTTAGGCCGACTGTCGCCCCTCCTTGCCTAAATAAAGATAACCTACTTCTGTTGAGGTCGTCTTTCCTCTTTCTGCCTTGGGTCTGAACTATACCTTACAACTTCAGTATTCTTTCCTGGAAAATCCCATGGACAGAGGAGCCCAGCGGGCTATACTCCACAGGGTGGCAACGAAGCGGACAATACTGAATACAGGATGGATGGATTAGCCCTAAAAGAAAAAAAAAAATCAGATATTCAAAAATATGTTTGTGAGGTGTATGTGTCCGTGTGTGTGTGTGTGTTCTGATTTTTTTTAACATCAGAAGGGGATTTCTGATAACCCTGAAGTCACATTTTTCCCTTACTGTTTTGAAGTCATTGATTTACTGCCAGTTTTGCCTGGAAGCCTAGCCCAGGCTTTCATATGAGGTGAAACAGCTGGGTTCAGCAGTGTCTTTGGTCAAGAGAAGACAAATGGACCCAGTACCGGCTAAACAGAAAGCCATGTGTGAACAAATTAGGTAACAGCTAGCTCAAGAACCAGTGGTCAAGAGCTGACTGAAAACCCAGGGGAGAATTCAGGACTTGAACAACTACTAAGCATTTGCACATAATCAATTTTTAGAGTCAGGGGGCTAGGGCAAAGTTTCTCAAACTCAGGAGTATTGACATTCTGGGCTGGAAAATTCTTTTGAGGTTAGAGGCGGGGAGGCTGTGTGCATTGTCGGGTGTTGAACAGCCTTCCTGGCCTCTTCTCTCTAGATACCAGCAGTGCTTTACCCCCAAGTGTGATGATCGAGCACTTCTCCAGACTTTGCTGAAGGTGCTGAGGGGCAAAACTGTCCCCAGGAGAGACCACTGTTCCAGAGGCACAGGGTGGGGGGCGGGGAATGGGTGGAGGGAAAGAGGAAGGGCCCCACGTTGGGGCTGGGCTCCCTTAATAAGTTTCATCTCCTCTAAAACCGTCTTTCATAGTAAAAGCAGGACTATATGTAAGCAGAAGTGGTAGCAGTAAAATGTCTCATTTACAAACACGAGGTTTTAGTGGACTTACGGGGAAAGTTCTTTCCTCAGAAGTTGGCTTTGGTATTTTTGAAATTTCATAAACCCCGTTACTGTCATACAGACTTGTACAGCTGGATAAACAAACTCAAAGAACACTCTCAGCCACATCTTCATTAGCAGCTCTGCAGGCAGAATCCCCGTCACTTGGAGATGTTTTGTATTCAAAGCAATTGCAGAAAGAGTATTTCCAGATCCTGCTGCCTGCTTTAAATCTGGCTTTGTCTTTATCATTGGGGTGGCTATTACTGCTGGCCAGTCGTGCAATAACATTTGCAGCTTAAGTTTGGTGTCTGTACAGAGCTGCTACCCTCCCAAACTCTGGCACAAAACTAGTCACAGCGGCGCTCGTGGATCACTACAATACACCTCTGGCCTTGATAAGTGGTTCAAGGAATCTGCATCCGAGCTCACGCAGACAAAACCATGCCAAAGAAGAGATATGCTAAGGGAAGAATAACTAAGTCTTCCCTAGATTCAAACGCCTGAGCTCTACACCTCGGAGACCTGTGCACAGTCAGCTGCTGAGCATACAGCAATTAGTTCCTTGACATCCTTGTCCCAGTTATTAAGAGTCCACCAGAATAACAGATCACGGACAAATACGATTTCAGTCAAGGGACTTTATGTAGTTCTTGGTTTGTTTTATTACTTGCTGTTTATCCTTCTGTAAGGTGATGCAGTATTTACCTATGTTCTAAGGCTCAGAACTTGAATTTACTTATCTTAAGGATAAAATGTCTTGCAGCAATTCTCCTTAAAATGTTGACCAGCTTCCTTCTGAGGTTTCAATTGAATTAAGTCCCTCCAAGACATAGCTCTGACTCTGTGCTGTGGCAAGGTCCTCTGCACCACTGGGAGAGTAAGAGCTTCTATTCTACTCAGAACTCAGCAACCCACTTTAGATGTTTATGACTGTTTCCTCGCCTGCCATAAAATGAGGGTGATAATTCATGTTCAACAGTCGATACACACTCGACACAAAGTGCTGGGCTCTGAGTTAGGTGTTGAAGAATTTAAAAACAGAAAAGAAGAAAAAGAAAAGGTAAGAAAAAAGAAAGAAAGAGGAAGGAGGAGGAAAGGAAACCTCCTGCTTTGGGGAATCTAGTTGAGAAAGCATCATCTCTGATGTAAGTAGGGTGGCCAGGGGTAGCTGCTGCTGCTGCTGCTGCTAAGTCGCTTCAGTCGTGTCTGACTCTTAGCGATCCCATGGATGGCAGCCCACCAGGCTCCTCCATCCATGGGATTTTCCAGGCAAGAGTACTGGAGTAGGGTGCCATTGCCTTCTCTGGCTGGGGGTAGAGTTGAAAGATATTCAAGTGAAAAAAAAAAAAAAGATTTTCATTAAGTGCTTTGAAATCACAAGTAAAATCTCATGTAGATTTAAGAACTTTTTATATAACAGGATATAGCAGGAAATCCCTAGAGCTAGAGTGACAGACTCTATGGTTCTCCTCTTCTATTAAAATAAGATACCGCTCCAGGATTCTGAATTTAGCAGCTGCTGGTATATGTGTCTCTTGCCACACTCATAAAGATTTTTAATGCACAATAACATAATATATACCTCATGCCTTCTGTGGCTGGATGCATTATTTATAATTAACTAACTTCGTACCATCTTCATGTGTGGAAGGAGCAATAATTGGAGCTATCCATTTTTAGTTCACAGGAAGCAAGACGCTCTTCATTTGTCACAGAACCGTTTACTTACCACCCTTTCTTGCCAATGATTTGAAACAGTCAGCTGTAGCTCCTGTTTAGTTTCAACAGACTCACAACTGGGAGACAATGCCAGTTCAAAGTGAATTAACCAGAAAGTTCATCTGGAAATGCTGAAAGGCCTGCTGCACCCCACAGCTTAGGTGCAGACGCTCAGGGCAGACCTGAAAGTCATAATGTCTGTACCGGAATGCATTCATCTGTAAAGTGAAAATGATCATATTGATGTTAAATCTGAAAAGAAAAAGCAAAGGTTTGGATGGAAGTTAAAATATTCCCCTGGCAGATGTTAGTGTTTGTAATAGTTCTCCACGGTTCACTTTGCCCTGTGTCATGAGGCACTTTGGATTCACAGAATAAAAGAATCCCATCCACACATTTTGTTCTTAGAAACGGTCTGCATATTTACTCACTGTATTTACTAACACGGATTCCTAGTCACTTTCTAAAGCTCCTCTTTGCAGAAACTTATAACAATCTTTGCATCTGGGCTCCTCTTTCCTCCAACTCTACTTTCTCCTGTAAGGGAGGCTAGAAGCCAGGAGTCATCTTTCTCCATCGTGGGTCATATACGGGGACAGTCCTGATGTTTACAGGAAGTTCTGTCTCTAGAGGTTGGAGGAGGACCCTTGTTTCAGAATGAATCTCAGTGGAGGAGATGAGGCACTACGTGAGCCCAACTGTTGACGCTTCAGCTCATTTCAAACATAGGTACAGTCCTTATGAGAGGGGCTGAGACTGACCATGACCTAACAGAGCTTTGAGGAGAGCACAGTAGTCAGCCAGGGAAAATATAGCACATAAAACAAATGATCTGAGGCTTAATATATTTACAGATAAAAACTATAGCGTGGTTAGGGAAAAACCTAGGGTGTATTTACAGAAGAATTTAAGCATCTGAGCTGGGACAAGTATAATGAGAGAACTTCAACAGTCAGAAAAACTTTCAACCAGTAAATTGGAGTGTCGGGGGCAGAGAACACTATGCAGGAAGGAGCTGGATAAGCATAGTTACAGAAGCCGCAGGCAAAAAGCAAGATTGGCCATTTGGACAGAGGTAGGGTTCCCAAGAGGATCAAATAGAAGATTGACGGTGAGGCAGAGGCCATATTTCACACCCAAGGTAAATTATTTTGAAATGTATTCTGCTAGCAACAGTCTACTGTTTGGTTTTACCAGGAAGTGATCAGAGCAAGACACTTATTTTTTAATAGACACATCTGTCCCTTTCTACCAAAATGGAATGGAGTAGGAGGAAACTGAAGGCATCACCAATCCTCAAATGAGTTGAGTTTATTTGCAACAACTGGTATTTCACTATATTAGATGGCAGACTCAGGTTGACTCTTGGCCAAGTGTAATCTCAGATGTTAGTGAGAGGTTCCATATGTCCAGTACCACAGGAATTACAGCTGCTCGACGATTTCCAAAGTCTGGAATTGCACACACGTGTCACAGTAACTGAGCCACACAGTCTTTGCTGCCTGTGGGTCTTTACTGAATTGCAGGTTCCATTTCTTGAATAAGAAAGAGGTTCCTTCCACCTGTTTGTCACATACCTTTCCATATTTACACTGCCAGAGAAATTATTGCAATCAATAAGGCTGATGAGTCTTTTTTGTCTTCCCCTGATCTTTAGCATCTGTGCTCCTCAAGTCAGTCTTGTATTAGTACGGCATATTGATTTTGCATTTCTAAATGACAGCAACCCCAGCCCAGCTGCCGCACATTCCCCTCCTCAGCCCTTGCTCTTCCTGAAGGCTGATCCCAGACATCCCACGGCGTCACCCCGCCCATCCCCACTTCCCCCATTATTTGTAATCTGGCCCAGAACCTCCTCTATCTTCCTCTCACTCCTAGCACTGTGAGGTCGGCCCTCTCCCAACAACAAAAGGGGTAACAGCAGCGGGACTCGACCGGCAAGGAGAGGTCCTCTGACCCTCGCACTCCCAAATCCCTCCCTCCCTCTTTCCCCTGCTCCGCCGCTCCGGGAGCGCGCGCCGCCGCGGCAGCCGGGAATACGCGCACTCGGAGGGCCCTGGGGTTCAGATTCCGGGGGCGGTCGGCCCCTCCCTCGGCCCCGCCCTCATCTCCTTCCAGCCCCGCCCCCGATCCATCTCCGGCGTAGCCTGTGCTCGCGCTCCCCCGCCCGAGGCCCCGCCCTACCAACGTCCTCCCCGCCCCGCCCACCACCCGCCTCGCCCTCCCAGGATCCGAGGCCCCGCCCAGGCCCCGCCCCCAGCCGTTCCCGCCCCGCCCCCGGCCCGCGTCGCCGTCTCTCGCCCTCCCCCGGCCGCGCGGCCGGAGCTGGCACTGAGCACCGGCGGCGGCGGCGGCCTCGCGTTCTGGGCACGCCAGCGCCCCGCTGGACACGGCGTCCCCGAGAGCGCCCGGCGCGCGCGGATCTGCCTTCCGCGGCCCCGGGCTGCCCGGGGGCGTCCGGCGCTCCCCGAGGGCGGGCGTGTCCGCGCGGCGCCGGGCGGGGCACGGGCGCGGGGCCTCAGCCTGTTGGAGCGCCGGGAGCGCCGGACCCGGGGGCTTCAGGAGCCCTGCGTGGGCCGGGCCGCCCGAGTCCCACGCAGAGCAGTGTTTTCCAACTCTCCGCCTGCGTCTCATCGGGCCCACCACCACCCGGAGAGACCCAGTCCAGATCTTCCGAGGTAAGAGGACTTGGCTATTGAGGGGTCTCTTGTCCTGAGACCACTGCCAGGGGTCGGGAATGGGGAGCGGAGGATGGAGCTGGCATGTTCGTAGGAAGCGAATCACAAAATGCAACAGGCGGAGCGGAGCAGGAAACTCCTAGCGTTTATGTTTCCCACAGAGAGGAGACTTGTCCAAGACTGAAACTTGGTGAGGTTCTTCGGAACCCAGACGGGCTGCCGCGAAGCTGCTCCTTGAGTCCGGGTTTGGGTCTGAGCTCCCTCTGGTGGCTTCTTTTAAGGATGGAAAACCAGGCTTTTCGGGAGGGAGACTGGAGCAGAACTGGCGTTCTTCGCTCCCACACATTGTCATAACTTCTCCTTAGACAAAAGTGACTGCGCTTAGTATTAGTTTCTCTGGCAAAGACACCTTGAGCCCTTGAAAGCTAAACCCTCATCGAGAATCATAAAATGGTCCTTTCAACTTTGGGTTTTTGTCTCTGAGTCTTCCGTGATCAAAACAAGAATGACAGCGGTACTCAATCTTCTCTTGACTGCATTTGAGTAAAAACATTTTAAATTAAGAAAGCAAGCCACCGTTAAAATAAATACTCTTGGGAAAGTTACATCTTGTAGCCGCTTGTCTTCTACCACCATTGTTATCCTAATATGTGCCTTGAAAAGTATGAGAAAAGGAATCATTTAGTGTAACTTCGATTGTATTAAATAACAGATCTTAATGTCATTCTAAAATTTCTATCAGGAGATGGTAGAACGTTTAAATCTTCCGTTTATGTCCCAGCATACCTGTAGCCTCCGAGAATTTCTGTTTTGTTTTGTCCCCCAGAACAAAATTTCTGTTTTGTTTTTCCAGTGTCATGAAAAAGGAACAGAAAAGAGACGTCACTGTTGGTGAAAGGGGAGTTTTCTTTCCCAGTTGGTGGTTACTTCATGATTGGAAAAGAAGTACCTAGGTGGTTGCAAAGATTAGGTTTTCATAGTTGTACAGATGAAGCTGATAAAAGAAGATGAGAATATGCTTTCTCAGATGGGTCATAATAGGCTGATGAGTAAGTAAGCCTGACAAGACAGACTGGAAATGAGGGCAGGAATCCGGAATGTTTTAAAACCAAGTAGGACTTTGAACACTTGCTGAGGATGTTTTTCTCCCAAAAATGGAGGAAGAAAAAAAATTCTCACAGCCAGAAGTGTAAAAAGCGGAGTAAAAACCCAGTCTGCTCCAAGGATTTCAGTACTTCATCAGCTTCTTTGAGAGCACAGAGACAAAGGCATCAGACCTGTATGATGAGCTTGTCACCAGTGATGGTATCCTGTGCCAGGAATGACTTCTTAGTTTGGATTTTGGAGTGCTTTTTTTTTTTTTTACAATGTGGGGTTTTTGACTCTCCATGTTAGGTAGATTTCTGTCACTGAAGTAACTTGTAAATTCATAGTATTCTAGACTATCTTCACTCCTGTTTGCTGTGTGACATGGGAAAATCAAGAGGCTTTAACATTCCTTGAAGTTTTATTGGAAGCAACAGTGCATCAGGGAGCAGATTCACAGTGTAAGTTTTCTCTTTTTGGCAACTGTACTTTGAATGAGCCAAATGTCAGCAGGATTTCACAGCACATACAATTTACAGTCTTTGTTTTATCAAGGCCTTAAATGTATGTTTTATACTCAGCAGATGGGAAGCACATTGAGCGCTGCATTTGACATGTATGCCTGAGGAAAGGAGCTCCCCGATGGATCATGGCGTTAATGTTTACAGGACATTGCTTATTTTTAGTATTAGTGATGTTTGCTTTCTCTACTTTGGAGGAATCTGTGAGCAATTACTCTGACTGGGCAGTTTTCCCAGATGACATAGATCCATTTAAGACACAGAGAGTGCAAGATGTCAGACCCAATCAAAAACCGAAGAAGAGTACGCTTCATCCACGCTTGTATTTTGATGCTGGAGAGATCCAAGCAATGAGACAGAAGTCTCGCACAACCCATTTGCACCTTTTTAGAGCGATCAGAAGTGCGGTGACTGCTATGCTGTCGAACCCGACATACTACCTCCCTCCACCCAAGCATGCTGATTTTGCTGCCAAGTGGAATGAAATCTATGGGAACAATCTGCCTCCTTTAGCCCTGTACTGTTTGCTGTGCCCGGAAGACAAAGTTGCCTTTGAATTTGCCTTGGAATACATGGACAGGATGGTGGGCTACAAAGACTGGCTGGTGGAGAATGCACCAGGGGATGAGGTTCCAGTTGGCCATTCCCTAACAGGTTTTGCCACTGCCTTTGACTTTTTATATAACTTATTAGATGGTCGTCGGAGACAAAAATACCTAGAAAAAATATGGGTTATTACTGAGGAAATGTATGAATATTCTAAGGTCCGCTCTTGGGGCAAACAACTTCTTCACAACCATCAAGCTACTAACATGATAGCACTGCTGACCGGGGCTTTGGTGACTGGGGTAGATAAAGGGACTAAGGTAAATCTATGGAAACAGGTTGTAGTAGATGTGATGGAAAAGACAATGTTTCTGTTGAATCACATTGTCGATGGCTCTTTGGATGAAGGTGTGGCCTATGGAAGCTACACAGCTAAATCAGTCACACAGTATGTTTTTCTGGCCCAGCGCCACTTTAATATCAACAACTTGGATAACAACTGGTTAAAAATGCACTTTTGGTTTTATTATGCCACCCTTTTGCCAGGCTTCCAAAGGACCGTGGGGATAGCAGATTCCAATTATAACTGGTTTTATGGTCCTGAGAGCCAGTTAGTTTTTTTGGATAAGTTTGTCTTAAAGAATGGAGCTGGAAATTGGTTAGCTCAGCAAATCAGAAGGCACCGACCTAAAGATGGACCCATGGTCCCCTCCACCGCCCAGAGGTGGAGTACCCTTCACACTGAATACATCTGGTATGACCCCCAGCTCACCCCACAGCCTCCTGCAGAATATGGCACTGCAAAAATGCACATGTTCCCTAACTGGGGTGTGGTCACTTATGGGGCCGGGCTGCCAAATACACAGACCAATACCTTTGTGTCTTTTAAGTCTGGGAAGCTAGGAGGGCGTGCTGTGTATGACATAGTTCACTTCCAGCCATACTCCTGGATTGATGGGTGGAGGAGCTTCAACCCTGGACATGAACATCCGGATCAGAACTCATTTACCTTTGCCCCCAACGGGCAGGTGTTTGTTTCCGAAGCCCTCTATGGACCTAAGTTGAGCCACCTGAACAACGTACTGGTGTTCGCGCCGTCACCCACGAGTCAGTGTAATAAGCCCTGGGAAGGTCAGCTGGGAGAATGTGCACAGTGGCTCAAGTGGACCGGCGAGGAGGTTGGTGATGCGGCCGGGGAAATCATTACTGCCTCTCAGCACGGGGACATGATATTTGTGAGTGGGGAAGCCGTATCAGCTTACTCTTCAGCAATGAAGCTGAAAAGCGTGTATCGGGCTTTGCTTCTCTTAAACTCTCAGACTCTGCTAGTTGTTGATCATGTCGAGAAGCAAGAAGATTCCCCAATAAAATCTGTCAGTGCCTTCTTCCATAATCTGGATATTGATTTTAAATACATCCCATATAGGTTCATGAACAGGTATAATGGCGCCTTGATGGACGTGTGGGATGCTCACTACAAGATGTTTTGGTTTGATCATCGTGGCAGTAGCCCCCTTGCTAGTATACAGGAAGCAGAGCAAGCCGCTGAATTTAAGAAACGGTGGACTCAGTTTGTCAATGTTACGTTTCAGATGGAATCCGCAATCACAAGAATCGCATATGTCTTCTATGGACCATACGTCAATGTTTCCAGTTGCAGATTTATTGATAATTCCAATTCTGGACTTCAGCTTTCTCTCAATGTCAATAACACCGACCATGTTGTTTCGATCGTGACTGACTACCAGAACTTGAAGACAAGGTTTGACTACTTGGGATTTGGCGGCTTTGCCACTGTGGCTGATCAGGCCCAAGTAACCCGCTTCGGTTTGGGCACTGAGGCAATAGTAAAGCCCATAAGACACGATAGAGTTATTTTCCCCTTTGGATTTAAATTTAATGTAGCAGTTGGGTTGATTTTGTGCATCGGCCTGGTGATCTTAACTTTTCAGTGGCGGTTTTACCTTTCTTTTAGAAAGCTTATGCGGTGGATCCTCATCCTTGTTATTGCCTTGTGGTCCATTGAGCTGCTGGACGTGTGGAGCGCTTGCACGCAGCCCATCTGTGCCAAGTGGGCGAGGCCGGAGACCGAGGCGACCGGGCAGGCGCTGGCCCCCGGAGGCCAGCGCACAGACCCGCCGGACATCGTCATTACCTCACTTCCTGGTTCCGGAGCTGAGCTTCTCAAACAACTCTTCTTCAACAGCAGTGACTTCCTCTACATCCGGGTCCCCACAGCCTACATTGACATTCCGGAAACGGAATTGGAAATCGACTCCTTTGTGGACGCCTGTGAATGGACGGCGTCCGAAGTCCACAGCGTGCGTTTCCGTTTACTCCGAGGCTGGTTGCAGTCCTTGGTCCGAGACACGAAACTCCATTTGCAGAACATCCATCTACATGAACCCAGTAGGGGGAAACTGGCCCAGTATTTTACCATGAATAAAGACAAGAAAAGGAAGTTGAAAAGGAGAGAGTCTCTGGCAGAACAAAGAAGCAGAATGAAAGGCGCCTTTGACAGAGACGCTGAATACGTCAGGGCTCTGCGGAGACACCTGGTCCACTACCCCAGTGCGCGGCCGGTGCTCAGCCTGGGCAGCGGGAGCTGGACGTTAAAGCTGCATTTCTTTCACGAGGTGTTGGGAGCCTCTATGAGGGCCTTGTACGTGGTGAGGGACCCTCGGGCGTGGGTTTATTCCATGCTGTACAGTAGTAAACCTAGCCTTTACTCTTTGAAGAATGTACAAGAGCACTTAGCTAAGCTGTTTAAAACGGAGGGAAGCGCAGGCCGTTGTACCTTGAACTCAGGCTATGCTGTGGAGTATGAATTGCTGCGGAAGGAACTGTTGGCATCCAGACCTCACCCAGTCTCGCTGCTGGCCCATGCGTGGCTGGCAAACACGGCCGCTGCCCTGAGGCTAAATGCAGACCTGCTGCCCACCAGCTACCAATTAATCAAGTTTGAAGATCTTGTGCATTTCCCTCAGAATACCACGGAAAGGATTTTTGCCTTCCTTGGAATTCCTTTATCTCCTGCTACTTTAAACCAAATATTGTTTGCCACCTCCACGAACCTTTTCTATCTTCCCTACGAAGGGGAGATATCACCCACTAATACTAACCTTTGGAAACGAAACTTGCCGAAGGATGAAATTAAACTGATTGAGAACATCTGCTGGACGCTGATGGATCGTCTAGGATACCCAAAGTTTATGGACTGAATGCTGCAGGTCAGCAGAGATTTGCACTAATACTTTCCAACCCAATTTGTGGATATGAATTAGAAGTTTGTTTATTCTTGTACTGTGTGTGTTTGTGTGTGTGTTTGTGATCAATTCGTTACATGCAGAGAGAGATTATTTTAAAAATAAGCACCGTATTTGGCCTAGCAGGATTTATTTTTGTCACCACTTTCCTTGCCTTTGTTTCTGAATTTTTTTCTGCTAATATGTTTCTGCCACAGAGGTGTAGATGAAGTTATATTACCATGGTCAGGGGAGATAGGAGGATTATAAAGGTTTTTGTCTAACTCTCTGCTTCATCTGTAACTCAGCTGATCTAGCCCAGAACCTCATGCACTGCTGAAAGCCTGGCAGTTGCTGCTTTACCCAAGCGCCTCTTGCTTTCAAGATGAACTGCAAAAGTTTCCTAGTTTTTTAGAAGGTGTCCCAACACATTTATCTTGCACGCCACACATACACACAAATCCTTTTACTGTGTAGAATGTTCACAGATATCACTGGGGAAATGGTGAAAGCTCCTATTGGAATTATCAGATCCCTTCTGGAAAATACAGATGGAAATACAGAATGGATTTTTTTTTTTTTTTTTTTTTAGGTCAGAAACAGTGACCTGAAAATCCTCCTTCAAGTTTTTTACTTAGAAGTCATAAGGAATCAGTCTTGAAACAGTGGATGCCAAGGGCTGGTAGGGTATTTTAGGCCCTCTTGTCTCTTTAAAACCCTCTCATTCTTGCTTCCTTGAAACTGCAGCTGTTCACCATTACCGCTCCCACCCTGTCCTTTCTGCCACTGTCACGCAAAACAGTCAGTAGTTGCTAATGGCTAAAGTCTGATATTTGTGGGGATTTTTTTTCTCCCTGTCCTGATGATTAATTTTGTGTCAAAGCCTGAGACCACCTTAGAATCAGATTTCTCCTTGTGGAATCATCACTGTATGAGTCAAAGCAGTGCTGCTGCTGCCGGTGTTTTTTTAGACTGGAAACAGAATTGGAAAACTGCCTGACTTCTCCTGCGTCCCTTTGAATGAGTCTCCAGACTGCCGGTGTCTGCAGAAGTTGAAGGCCAATGGCAGATGATGTCAGAGGCATCTGCTTCCTTTACCATCTGCATCTTATTATAAATGTCGTTGTCATAACACATGGTTCATTTTATTTTGGTAGACGCTGGAATCACAATGCGATGCCATTAGAGACCAGTGGAGCAATTACAGTGAACTGGATGAAACCATGAGGCAGTGTGGGGACTTGATGCAAATCTCTGTGTAGACTGCAGTCTTTCTCCTGATGTTTCAAACTGTAGTTTCACACCACCCCCCTCACCCTCCAGGCGCTAACACTTGGAATTCTGTCATTCTGACCTAGATAAAAGTGGCTCTTTCTCAGTAGTTTGTTGTTATGTCAAAATGTGCCTCCAGGGTGATCAAGCTGTGGGTATGTTACATTCCAGCTGAAGCTAACCAGGCTGTCATTTTTCTTCCATTACAGTAGGAAAACAGCTCTCCTACGCCCCCACCTCTACTTCCTGGTGTAGCTCTCCCTGCCCTCTCTCTACAATGTCAAAATGAATGAAAATCCTGTTGTATTAATACAGGTTGAGAGGGCAACCAAGGACTCAAATCCGCACTATTATTCTTAAGGAAGATTATTCCTCCTATCTCAGGGTTATCGCGATGCATGTAACATTTCTACATGGATGATAACACCATTTCCATTACTGGTCAGAGTCTCAGTGTCTGCTTTCAATTTCCAGGATATGTGATCTTATATCAAATAAAAAGGCTTTGGGTTGAAAATAATATGAGGTTTGATCAAGGTAAGAATTACCAATGTGTGCAGATAGCAGCAGAGAACACCGATTCTGGACCACTGCCTTTCCTTTAACTTTGCACAGAAACATGCTCACAGGCAGAAGAGAGCCAGGTTGAGTATGCACAGGGGTTGGGGAGAGATGTGGAAAATGAAAAAGAGCAGTTCTGTGAATGAATATGGGAACAAGATGAGAATACATTATTAATAGATAAGGAAAGGGACGCACTTAAGGTGATCTTCACAGGGTATCTTTCACCACGTAGCAAGGTCAGGGTGTCTACTTCTGACCCAAGGGAAAGTTTGCTGGAGGAGACTAATGTTCACAGGTTCTGTTTCTGAGGAATGTTACACGTAGGTGAAAGCTGGCCCAGCTGTTGCATATGCAAGGACTTGTACATGCTTGGGACCCACTGCCTTAACATCCCAATTATGATCTCAGAACACCTAGGTCCTGCACTTCCAGAGTGTTATCCTAGGAAAAATGTGAACTTACTTTTACTACATTTTTACTCTGATCATCACAAAAATACTTAAAGCAACCCTGATGACTTTATGACATTTTCAAAGGAAACACAAAATGTTCTTTCCATAAAAACAATTCTTTCCTTCATTAATTTCCCCAAACTTGGGCCCAATTGGAATAAAAGCATTTATTAATACTGTTTACATATTGAAATTCTGAAAGAATGGATTAGTTTTGCTGACATAAAAAGTAGCTTAAGTGTGGTAATAATGTTGATCTAGTTTTCAAAATTTAGAAATGATGCAAATTACTCACTTTGGATGAGAGAAGCCATATCCATAGCCGAATTTACTGTATGACAATTCCAGAAAGGAAGGAAATGAGAGAACCTGCTCAGGAGAAAGAAGAGAAGTCTATGATTATACTTAATCTATAGAAACCCAGAAAGGCATGAATTTTAGGTAGATAAACTTTAATACCTACATACTGAGCCTAGAACCTGAGTATTAGATGTTTGATTAGCTGGCTTTTTGGACAAACAGAATAATTAGTACTATAAATGCTGGCAGGAATGGGGTAATTATGTCTAATTCCCAGGCGTGGTATAGGATCTGCCATAAATACCTTCATATTTGAAGAGACTCTCTCCACACACTAGTTATGTTTAATTTTTTTTTTCTTTTTGTAGAAATGCCACCCCTTCTGTCTGCCATTGACTTGATTGGCATCATTTATCAGCACAGTTTTTGGTGATTTGGTTTAGGATCATCATAGATGCTGTGTGTATTAATCACTCAGTCATGTGTGACTGCCACCCTGTGAACTAAAGCTTACCAGGTTCCTCTGTTTAAATTTTCCAGGCAAGGATACTGAAGTAGGTTGCCATTTCCTTCTCCAGGGTATCTTCCCGACCCAGGGATCAAACCCAGGTCTCCTGCATTGCAGGCAGATGCTTTACCATCTGAGCTACTATATAAAGTCTATCTCATTCAGTTATCTATAAGTAAATATGGACAATGGTTTTCAACTCTGACTTAATTCTGATCATAATTAGAAAAATGTCACTAATTTAGTGAAAAGTGTAAGTAGAAGATAATATAACACCACTTACAGAGGTAAGGGAGCCTAATATCCTAAGACAGATCTAGGAATTTAATATACATATGTGAGCTATCTACTGCTTGTTTAAATATAGACCAAAGTATGTCTAAAAATAGCTGCTAAGGCAATGTTTTCCATACTTGACTAGTATCATTATTTCCCTTCATGTTGGCAGAAAAATTCAAATAACATTTTAAGAACTAGACTGAATTTTTGTTTTTTATTTTTTTTTTGCACAAAGAATGGAAGGAACTTAAAACAGATTCTCACACTCTCTAGCTAACTTGTAAATGCTTGAGCTGTAATTTACATGAGCTTATGTTGTGTTTAGTCCAAGTAACATGTTTAGTTCCATTTCCAAAGATAGGTTTGGAGAAAGCTTCCAAACCTTAGCCGGGTATTTTGTTTTTGTTCTTCATTTTCATTTTTCTTTCACATCTATCCAGTTACGCAGCGAAGAAAACCTATACTGGAGACCATAGCCCAGTTTATTCTAACTATATGTATAACATGACTCCTCTGTTAATAAAAAGCTAAAAGCAACTCGGCTATGGTTGGGATAATTTGTAATAGCCCTCTTCTTTAGGTCTTTGGTTACCTGTGCTAGGATTTTGTCTGGAGCTGAGAAGGCATATTTGGGAAATGCAGTCCCATGATTTCAGCTACTAAACTTGTACCCTTCAGTGATGGACAAGCCATGACTCCACTCTTGTAAGTTAATTTTAAGTCCTGCCTTCAGTCCATTTCACTCTTCTCTGTACTTTGTCCTAACTTACTAAGTAGTAAGAACAGCCTGGTACTGTATACCTGGGCTCCACAATTGCCCCTCCTATCATTGGTGGAATCTCCATTTGAGCAGGAGATCTATGAAAGGAAGGTTGGTGCAGGTTCCTTGAGTCATTCCAATAGGTAGGTGGTGCAGAGGGTTGGCATAGTGGAGACTTTTGCTTTTAAAGACAGAAGGATCCATCATAAATTAGTCTCAGTATGTGCTGCACAGAACCTTAACGTTTTCATGTTCATCATTATAATCTTCACAACTCACTAGTGTTGATTTTACAGATAGATCTGAAGCCTGTATTCTGTTTGCAGGGAATCTGTTTTTGTGAAGATATTTGGAGCAGGTTTACAATTCAGTTATCAATTCACGGTAGTTTTAGGGTATCTACCACCAAGGTATTGATTTGCATGAGGGAAGAAGACAAAAATGAGTTGACTTTGTGCCTGCCCTGTGAAGAATTGGTGTTCTTGCCAGAGACTTCAGAGCCAGTAGGAATTCATCAAGAGGAGAAGGAGAGGAAGGGCATGCCAGTAGCGATTACCACCCAAGGAGAGGCACCACAAAGTGTTAGCTGCTCTGCCTTAGAAATGGTGGTTATGAGAAAAGGAAGTAGTTTATGGAGCTTCAGTACATTTGGAGAGAGATCACCATCCATGCTTTTCCTAGTTAGATTTGACTCTATCGTCACAGGACGTCCCATCAGTAAGTAGTGAGAGGCACAAGCGGAACAAAACTGCTGACACTCACTCTCTCCCAATTCTCCCCTGACTTAATTGCCCCAACACATTTCTCACAAAGAAATGTGGTCCATAACTGAACAGCAAGGGATGCCCTGAAGAGAAGGCTGTGTGAGTGTGGTTGGACTGGGGTGCATGCAGATTGCTGCTGGTAATAGCAGTAAAGGATAACTCAGGGTATCTCATCTGGGCTCCAGCTGGCCAGTAGCATCTCCTTTTCCTTCCCCTGCCCTCTCAGTGCCTCCAGATTCACATTGCCAGGCGGAGCTGACCAATCCTGAGAAGGCAGCAGTGAACAAAACCTATGGAGCTGACAGTCAACCAAATATATTGGGGATGGGGCGGGGGGGGGGGGGGGGGGTCGGGGGGACTGTTCTTATCCCTACTATGAAAATAGTAGAATGAAGGGAAGGAGGGAAGGAAGAAATGGAAGGAAGGAATTCTGAACCTAAATCTGAATACAAGGTGTATAAGGAGAACTGTTTCTTTAACAATTGAGTTCATTATTGTATGAACTATTTAAGAATCTCTTTGAAATCTTATTATAGCTAAAACTTCAGAAAAAAGGAAAGATTGTAATCTGAGCAAACCTTTTCTATAGTACATTGCAGTTGCTCTATCATTTCTTTTAACTATTTCTGTATTGCTGTGACTCTTGAGATGAAATGAATTTTTCCTTTCAAGGGTATTAACACTGGTGTTGAATTGCATCTAAGTGTCAGGTTTTACAGCTTCCTAGATAGTGTGGTGTTTTCCTATATACTGTCTCCCTCTCTGTTTCCAAGCGAGGGGTATATGCAATGATCCCAGTGATTTAAGGAAGCAGACATTCATACACATGGGAATCCATGGTGCTCTTCATTCTTTTGGAAGTTAATTCAGCTCCCATCACCATCACTTTTCTCACTTCATGAGTAAATGAACAACACAGAAATCTCTAATCCCTGCATTAAAATCTGACATCCCTCTACGGACAATGCATAAAGCCCTTCTTACCTTATTCATTGCATAATGGAAATAATGCTCCAAAACTTTGTTCTACTACAATGAAAGATAACTGCCCAACTTTATTAGTGTTTATTTATTGTTTTAAGTACTAATTTATTCCTTTGCCTTGTTCCAAAAGATTAATTTTGTTTTATATATTTGTTTAAAGTTTCTGGAATTTTAAAATAAGGCTTTTTAAACTATATTGAGCTATTTTAACTTGATGCCTTAATGCGGTATTCCACAAAACTTTGAAGGGAGATTTACAAGAACACAATACAACCAAGAAGTGATGAAATTGCTTCCATAAAACACCCATGAAAAGACAACTACATATAAAGAGTGCAGTTAATAAAAGTTAACCCTACACAGTGAAATAGGTGGGTTCTGCTCTTCATTTTTATTCCAAACATTAACCTGGGTGTCCTGGTATTCAGTGTTAACTCGAACACATCACACTCACAGTGGGCTTATGTGCACCAAGAAACTCGTGATATTTTTCTTTAGATTGACCAAAATAAACTGAAATGTACATGCATTCAGTTATACTTTATAAGGCTATAGTTTTTCCTGTGGTCATATATGGATGTGAGAGTTGGACTGTGAAGAAGGCTGAGGCACTGAAGAATTGATGCTTTTCAACTGTGGTGTTGGAGAAGACTCTTTAGAGTCCCTTGGACTGCAAGGAGATCCAACCAGTCCATTCTGAAGGAGATCAGCCCTGGGTATTCTTTGGAGGGACTGATGCTGAAGCTGAAACTCCAATACTTTGGCCACCTGATGCGAAGAGTTGACTCATTGGAAAAGACTCTGATGCTGGGAGGGATTGGGGGCAAGAGCAGAAGGGGATGACAGAGGATGAGATGGCTGGATGGCATCACTGACTCGATGGACATGAGGCTCAGTGAACTCCGGGAGTTGGTGATGGACAGGGAGGCCTGGCGTGCTGCGATTCATGGGGTCGCAAAGAGTCAGACACGACTGAGCGACTGAACTGAACTGTAAAATTTGAGTTTATAGTTACTGAACAAAAACCCCATTACTAAAAGGTACTTGCTTTTATGCTCAGTCACTCAGTCGTGTCCAGGTTTTTGCAACCCTGTGGACTATTGCCTGTCAGGCTCCTCTGTCCATGGGATTCTCCAGGCAATACTGGAGTGGGTTGCCATTTCCTTCTCCAGGACTTTCTTGTGCACCCACATGAAAATCTGGCACGATTCTGTTATCATATGAGGTGTAAGGCTTTCTGTGTATAATCAACATATTGTACTCGTGGGTTTTTCACAAGCTATGTTTATGCCTTTCTCCCATTTCCTTGGTTAATTTGAAGAGGGAGATTTCTATTAAAAATGTTATATTAACAACACTTTGTATATTATATGAACTTTGAAATTTGATAAAATTTGAATACAAATCACCAGGTCAGTAAATAATGACCAGCTGTAAGGTGTTGCTCAAACTACCGCACAATTGCACTCATCTCACATGCTAGTAAAGTAATGCTCAAAATTATCCAATCCAGGCTTCAGCAATATGTGAACTGTGAACTTCCAGATGTTCAAGGTGGTTTTAGAAAAGGCAGAGGAACCAGAGATCAAATTGCCAACATCCACTGGATCAAAAAAGCAAGAGAGTTCCAGAAAAACATCTATTTCTGCTTTATTGACTATGCCAAAGCCTTTGACTGTGTGGATCACAATCAACTGTGGAAAATTCTGAAAGAGATGGGAATACCAGACCACCTGACCTGCCTCTTGAGAAATTTGTATACAGGTCAGGAAGCAACAGTTAGAACTGGACATGGAACAACAGACTGGTTCCAAATAGGAAAAGAAGTATGTCAAGGCAGTATATTGTCATCCTGCTGATTTAACTTTTATGCAGAGTACATCATGAGAAATGCTGGGCTCGAAGAAGTACAAGCTGGAATCAAGATTGCTGGGAGAAATATCAATAACCTCGGATATGCAGTTGACACCACCCTTATGGCACAAAGTGAAGAGGAACTAAAAAGCCTCTTGATGAAAGTGAAAGAGGAGAGTGAAAAAGTTGGCTTAAATCTCAACATTCAGAAAACTAAGATCATGGCATCTGGTCCCATCACTTGATGGGAAATAGATGGGGAAACAGTGGAAACAGTGTCAGACTTTATTTTGGGGGGCTCCAAAATCACTGTAGATGGTGACTGCAGCCATGAAATTAAAAGATGCTTACTCCTTGGAAAGAAAGTTATGACTAACCTAGATAGCATATTCAAAAGCAGAGACATTACTTTGCCAACAGAGGTCTGTCTAGTCAAGGCTATGGTTTTTCCTGTGGTCATGTATGGATATGAGAGTTGGACTGTGAAGAAAGCTGAGCACCAAAGAATTGATGCTTTTGAACTGTGGTGTTGGAGAAGACTTTTGCGAGTCCCTTGGACTGCAAGGAGATCCAACCAGTTCATTTTGAAGGAGAACAGTCCTGGGTATTCTTTGGAGGGACTGATGCTGAAGCTGAAACTCCAATAATTTGGCCACCTGATGCGAAGAGTTGACTCATTGGAAAAGAGTCTGATGCTGGGAGGGATTGGGGGCAGGAGGAGAAGGGGATGACAGAGGATGAGATGGCTGGATGGCATCACCGACTTGATGGACATGAGTTTGAGTGAACTCTGGGAGTTGGTGATGGACAGGGAGGCCTGGGGTGCTGTGGTTCATGGGGTCACAAAGAGTCAGACACGACTGAGTGACTGAACTGAACTGAACTGTGTGGTGTTGGGGAGTTTTCTTAATTTGAAATCATCATTTCCCTATCTTTAAAACTCCCCAGAGTTGATGTAAGGATTAAATAAAATCACATGTAAAAATTAATAGAATGATACTTGTTTCCTCTTTGCAATCACCTCAAATTCATTTTCTATCAAACCCATATGTAACAGAATGCCCCATTCTCCCAAGAAGAAAATATTAAAATGTCCCCAGAGGATTTGAGCCTACATAGTTGGCATATAGACCAGATAGACACCTATTTTAATATTTCATATATGCTCTGAGTTGTAAAAACATGTAAAATCACAATTATGCAATTAATATATGTGGAAATAATTTGGAGCATTTTTCATGTTCACATTTTAAGAAAAAAATCATTCAAATTTTCACTTACTTTAGTGCTTTATTTCTAGAGTCATGGTTTGAGTTATCTAGAGAATATTGTATTTCCTTCTGAATTTTATTAAGATAGAGACTCTTTTTAAGTTTATGTTTAGTCACCCAGTTGTATCTGACTCTGGAACCCCATGGACTGTAGCCCACCAGGCTCCTCTGTCCATGGGATTTTTCAGGCAAGAATACTGAAGGAGGTTGCCATTTCCTCCATGGTATCTTCCCAACCCAGAGATTGAATCTGCATCTCTTGTGTCTCCTGCATTGCAGCAGAATTATTTACCTGCTACACCATCAGAGAAGCCTATTGAATTTAAGTATGATGCTATTACTTGAAGTTTTATATCATGTTACAAGAGCTATTTGTATAACATTAATCATAATTTTATGTTCATACCTTCATTCAGTAGATACATTATTATGATCTTATGCATCAAAATCAATGTAGTTTCCTATTTTAATATTTTCATTTATTTATTAGGAAATATGCATAAAAGCTGGGAGTGTTGAAGACTATGTGTGAACATGACATTTACTGCACTGGCTATGATGGAATAAGTGAGGGTATGGCACAGTGGTAGAGAATCCGCCTGCTAATGCAGGAGATGCAGGTTCAGTCCCTGGGTTAGGACAATCCCGTGGAGAAGGAAATGGCAACCCCTCCAACATTCTTGCCTGGAAAATCCCATGGACTGAGGAGCCTGGTTGGCCACAGCCCACAGGGTTGCAAAAGAGTCAGACACGACAGCAGCTAAACAACAACAATCTGAGGTAGCATATCCAAGTTACACATGTCATGATTATATAGCTTGACACTGTATGCAACAGATGGTTTTGTGAATATAAAATGATCTCTTTATAGAACACTTAATGCACACATCCTTCACACACATTTTTTGGCTCAGGGTTAAGTTCTACAATACATTATCATCTGCCTGGTGCTTTGTAAGTGTGGGTGTTTTTTCCCTTCTGTGGCTGTAGATCACAACCCAGGAGCAGTTCCAGAGCCTCCAGTTGGAACCTCAGCCTTCCAGCAAGGAGCCCGGGACAGCATGTGCCTCTGCCCAGGGAACGGGTGCCACACATTTACGATCACAGGGTTCATCTCACTGAGGACAGGAATTCCTCTTCTATGACTGGTTTTCCCTGGATACTGCCGTCCAGACCCTGGCTGAGGTCCACTGTATGCAAATCAGAAGACACTGTTTTGCTGAGCCTTGCACGTGTCAGGTCTGCTGCCCCCCACTTCTCCAACTGTAGGTATGATGGATAGGTTATGCTAACATGTGGATGCTGAAAAGACGTGCTGACCCTATCAGAAGCCCTCTTCTGTGATATTGATAAGTCTCTGTGACCAGAGCTGGGACTTAGAGTCAGAACCCCTATACTCACACCCTACCATGTGGTACAGAGCGTATACCTCTGACCTTCGATTACTGTATCCTCCCACCCTAACCAGCGACCCCAGAGGTAACAACTATCCTGAGTTTTGTGTTTACCATTCCTGTGCTCTTCTTTATAGCTCCACCATATATGTCTCTATATTTATCAACACATTGTGCATTTTTGCATGTTTTTATACATTATGCAAACCTAACATACTGCATATATTCTTACACAGCTTGCTTTTCTTCACTCAAAATTTTGTCTAATGCATGTTGATGTTTGCAGGTGGAGAGCACTTATTTCCAACACAGTGAGTTCCAATATAGACTACTGTCCAAACAGCATACTTTATGAAGCTTTCATCTTATTGGATTTGGGAAATATTTTTAATTTTTGTAATTTTAAACATTATACATAAAACATTATATATGCTATATAATGCATATATGTTAATGCAAGAATTTTGGCATTGTGTTTTTTTTTTGTACTCAGAAACCTTCCCACCCAGCCCTACTCCAGCCTAGTGTATATATTGAGGGCTCAACGCACATCCTCAAGTATTCTTGATACCAAATTATTATTTTCACAGATTGTTTGTACCAGTTGACACTCTAGCAATTGTTGAAAAGCTTGTGTTGCTCCAAAGCTTCTCCTGTACTTGGCATTTTCATAGATTTAAATATTTTTCTGTCTAGTGGGATAAAAGAGTGCTATGTCTTTTTTTTTTTCAGTTCTGTTAATAACATAGAACACGTGTGCAGCACATGCACTAGTGTACACACACACACACAGCCGTCATTTTTCCCATTTGTGTTTCTTCTTTTGTGAAAAGAAATCATGTTCCTGTCTTTTATCCATTTTTCCATGGCATTCATTTTTTTCTCATTGACTCATTGACATCTACTGTATATTAATAATACTAATCCTTTTTTGGTTATACTTGCTGTGAAGAACTTCTTGGCTTATATTTTTATGATCTTTGTACTATGACTTTTATGATACATTTTGATATGCAGGTGTTCTCAATTTGAACGTAGACAAAATATGTTTACAAATAATTTTGCTTTATTATTTATACTTTTCAACATCTTATCAAAGAATCTTAGCGTCTTGGCACTGAAAATGTTCTCCTCTATTTTCCTATCATTATCAGTTGCTGCCAAACAATATTACCACACATGTAATAGCTTAGAACAGCACACACTGATTGTCTCACAGTTTCTGTGGGTCGGGAATCCAAGCCTGGCTGAACTTGGTCATCTGCTCGTACATGTGGCTGCAGTGACGTTGCTGGGACTGGGATCTCATCCGAGAAGCACCCACTTCCAAGCTCATGTGATTGTTGGCAAGACTGAATTCTTTGTGGGCTATTGGACTAAAAGCCTCAGTTCTTTTCTGCCTGTTGGCAGGAGACCTTGAGTCACTTGCCATGTGAGCATCTCCATTGGCAGTTAACTTCACGAAGTCAGGATGAGAGAGTCTATAGAGAAACTGCTAACATGCTCTCATAATCTTGGAAGCGACACCCAGGCAGCTTTGGTTAGAAGCTAGTCAGAGGTCCCCTTACCCCTACACCCAGGAAAGGGTTTCCACAAGGACAGGACTACCAGGAGAAGGAGAGCTTATTTTGCCTTTTATATTTAAGTATTTAATCTGCATACTTAGTTGGTCAGTCATGTCCGATTCTTTGGGACCCCATGGACTGTAGCCCACCAGGCAACTCTGTTCATGAAATTTCCTGGGATTTCCTAGGCAAGAATACTGGAGTGAGTTGCCATTTCCTTCTCCATTTAATCTGCTTTACATTAACGGTTAAGTCCATTCTGAGGTGGTTGTTTTTTTTTTTTCCCTGTATCAATAACCTGCTGTCCTAGACTGGAAAGATTCAGTACCCTCTCCTTTCCACTAATCTTCAATGCCATTTCTACTGCATATCAAGTCCTTATATTTTGTGTGAGCTGATTTCTGAGTTCTCTACTGTACTCCACTGGCAAATTTGATTACCCAATGACAGTACTGCACTGTCTTAATTACTGCAGTCTTTTTCTTGGCCTTGAAATCTGGTAAGGGAAGTCTTTTTATTTTCTTTTTTCTATTTCTTAAGCCTTTGTTCTTCCATATGCATTTTAGAATTAGTTTGCATAGTTCCTCAAAGCAAGCAAACAAAGAACAATACATGTTATTGTAAATGCATTACATCAGTTTTGGGAGAATTGACCTCTTTAATTAATCCCAATTCATAAGCATGGCATATCTCTCCTTTTATATAACATTTGTTAATCCTTTGATAGATTTAAGTATGAGCACTTTATATATTACAGTGGATCATATTTATTTTTAATTGTATGTCCTAACTGATGATAGTATGTAGAAAATACAGTTGACTTTTGTGTATTTATATTATATCAGGGAACTTACTAATTTAATAATTTACCTGTAAATTTTTTTGAAATACTTACATAAGATGATTTTGTAATCTGTAATTAATGGAATACATTTCTTTCCTTTTAATTTTATAACTTTTTAATGTTCTTACTGGATTTGTTAGGACGTCTTGTAAAGTACTGAGTGGATCTGGCAATGTGAATATTCTTGTACTGTTCCTAATGTGAATGGAGTAATTGTACATTTCACCACTGAGCAAATGAATGGATGCTGTGTGTATTTCATAGATTCCCTTTATCAGGATGCAATACTCCCTTCTATTGCCAGTTGATAATTGCCTTTTTATCATCAATGCATGATGAGATTTATTCCTGCTTTTACTGTATTTATTGTGATAATCATATATTTCTTTGCCCTAATCTGTTAATGCAAGGTATTTTGTGAAGATATTTTTTTCTTTTGAGATTAAACCAAATTTGGCTTGCTATGATGAAACCAGACTGGGAACGATTTATTATATTTGTTGCTGAATTGAGCTTATTAATAATTAAGATGTTTATATCAACATTTGTAATTATAATTTTCTCATGATATATTTGTCTAATTTTCAAGTCAGCAAACTTGTCACACAAAGTAAGTTGAGGATGTTCTATTTTTATATTCTCTAGATGAGTTTGCATGGGATTGAAATGACCTAATACAAGAATGTTTGTTAGAACTCATTCGTAAAATTATCTGAGCATTCTGTTTTCTTTGTAGGAACACTTTAACTAAATATAAAATTTTATTTGGTGGTTATAGGGTTCTTTTATTTACCTCATGAATTTATTTTGAAGCCTATTTTGGCAAATTATGTTTTTAAGGAATCTGTACTGTTCTTTTAATTTTTCACATTTATTGAGCTAACTTTACTCAAAATGCAAATTATCTAATTTGCATTTCTAATTATCCATCTCCCACACATGTATTTTCTCTCCCTAATACTGAGTATGTGTGCCTTATTTCTTTATGTTCCTGATGCTTTTTGGCTGGTGGATATTGACAATAATAGGTCATATTGTTAAATTACCTTCTATATTGGTGGTGGTTTAGTCGCTAAGTCATGTCCAACTCTTTGCAACCCCGTGAACTGTAGCCCACCAGAGACCCCATGGACCGTAGCCCACCAGTCTCCTCTGTCCATGGAATTCTCCAGGCAAAATACTGGAGTGGGTTGCCATTTCCTTCTCCAAGGGATCTTGCAGACCCAAGGATTGAATCCTGGTCTTCTGCATTGCAGGAGATTCTTTACTGACTGAGCTACCAGGGAAGCCCTATTTATCTTCTCTATTAGGAACATAAATTGAAGGTCCTTTACAACGACTAATTTTTAGCTTTTTTGTTCTTACCTAATATTTTATGTTTATTTGCTATTGCATAACCAGCTCCTAATCTTATGTATTTCCTTTATTTCTCTAACATCAGTTGTTTTTCTTTTTTAATCTTTAATTATATACCCCGTTATTTTTTGTCAATGTTCACCAGCCAAAAACCACCATGAAGAAACAGGATTTATTAGAGTAAGAGGGTTTTAAGCAGTACAGCTTTGCTCTGCCCGATATCAAAAAATGAACTAACAAAAACAGCATGTAAAAAAGCACCAATTAGAAAATAGGATTTTACCACAAACAAGTAAAGATTCAATATCTTTAATGTAGAAAAGATTTTACTTTTATGTAAGCAAAAAAATGATTACCAGAAGTTAAAAGCAATGGAGCAGATAATCAGTTTCACTAATTCAAAGTACAAATACTGTCACTTTCCTTTTCTTTTACAGTTTTTATCTTGGCCTCCATATTATTTCTACTTAAGGCCTGTCCTCCCAGTACTAAATAAATTTTAAAAAAAGAAAATACAGGGGAAATAGTCTAAAATTCCTTGGAATTTAATCAAAAGGTTTAGGACTACTTCCAAACATAAATCAAGAAAGAGCTTTAATCCCATGTGACCAATACTTTACCTGTTTCTCACTGGTATAATGTATCACTGTAGATGACTGAGCCTGTCCAATGCAACAAATGATGCTTTTCTACAGAGGCTAGAATCACATGCTTATATTGTTTCTGCAGAGTTCACATTAGTGACCCATGCACAAAAGGCCAGTTCATTTTAATTCACCTCCCCCACTCCTTTTTTTTTTTTTTTTTCTTAATTTTATTCTTGAAAGCACAACCTACTGGACTGCTGTTCTTGGGTCTAGAAAATTTGCCTACATTAGGTGTGTATTGATACTATGCAGAAATTACTCCCACTTCCTGCACCATCCTTGCAAAAACCATTAGACATTTTTATAGAGACTGGATTACCAGCCTAAAATCCCCTCCCAGGGGAATGTTATTTCAGGTATTTTCTCGTCCTTTCTTGAACAAGTAATTGTTTTGAGGGCCATGCTGGACCAATTTTAAGGGCTCTCTACTTCCAGATTTTGAAAAGAGGTATCAGTTATAGGTTACTTCACGTTCACAAATGCTCTGGGCCCCTTCAGGAAAGAAATTGGCAATCACCAAGGAAATTGATTCAGATTACTTCAGGAAATACAGATATAAGATGGCCAGAAAACCACATGACCCAGTCCAGTGGGGAAGAAAATCTAAGATGGATGTCCAGCTTCCCTATCATTGCAGGGCACTTCCCAGGAGGCCCCCTCCAGTTTCAACTCATGGGGTCCCCGGAAAAATCCTAGGAGCTCAGTAGCTGGGGAAATGGAGAAGAAGGATGGAACTTAAGAGCAACCAGTGTTCAAATCTCCACGGACTGCATTCCTGCTTCCAGTGGTATCTGAGTGGACAGTCTACCCAGTAGCTCTGCACATGTGCAAAGCAGAACTAATCCGTGAAAATCAGTAACAGGAAAATCCATAAATACCTGGATATTAAAGTGAGGTAAAGACACTCCTGAAAGACCCACTGGCCAAAGAAAAAATAAAAAGAGATATCAAAAAATATCTTGAGACAAACAAAGATGAAACAGTATATAAAAACTCATGGGGTGCAGCAAAAGTAGTTCTATGTGAAAAGGTGATATTAATAGCTATGAGTGACTACATTAAGAAAACAGGTCTCAAACAACCAGAAGCAAGCATCTTTTAATTTCATGGCTGCAGTCACCATCTGCAGTGATTTTGGGGCTCAAGAAAATAGTATATTTCAAGGGGCTAGGAAAAGCAACAAATTAAGCCCAAATTTAACAGAGAAAGCAAATAATAGAGATTAGTGTAGAAATAAATGAAATAGAGAATAGGAAAACAATAGAAATGACTAACAAAACTAAGTGTTTATTCTTCAAAAAGATAAACAAAATTGTTAAAAACTGTAGGATGGTTTACCAAGAAAAACAGAGAGAGGACTTAAAAATAAAGGCAGAAGTAAAAGGAGAGAAATTAAAATTAATACCACATAAATACAAAGGCTCTTAAGATATTATGATAAGCAATTATATCCCAATCAACTGGACACCCTAAAAAAGTTAGATTTATTGCTAAAAACATGCATCCTGCTAAGACTGAATCCTAAAGAAATATAAATCTGAAAAGACCAATAATGAATAAGAAGATTGAGTCAGTAACAAAAAAATTAAATAGTAATAAGAACTGGAGAAAATAAATATTCGAGAAAGCATTAGTATCAATGTCACCTAGTTATAGTTATCGGATTACTTTAGAATATTTTCTTCGACCTGGGTACAGGAAAAGGCTTTCTAACTAAGACTCAATATTCACATGCCTGAGTTCACTTTTGATTAAGGACCAAAGAAACCAAGATTGCTTCAACCCTCTCACAGACAGCAGCATTTAACTCTAGAAAAAACTTTTAAAATAAATAATAAACACACACACACACAACTACTAGAAGACACTGGAGAGTGATCCAAAAATTAGCAGAAATCTGAAAGAATTTCACTATTGGAAAAAGGAAGAGGCACTAGTGATTTTCTTATTTCACCACTTCTAGCTTGAAGTCAGGCCTTGCCTGCAGCATAAACAGAAGCTAAAAAGCCAACAGACTAGAAAATGCCATTTTCCAGTGAAAGAAGCAACTGTAAAAGAGGAGTGCCAGAGACTGGGGGCACAAACTCCATGCATAAACTCTACCTAAGTATCTTTGAGTGTGTGCTCCGTCATGTCCGACTCTTTGTGACCCATGGACTGTAGCCCACCAGGCCCCTCTGTCCATGGCATTTCCCAGGCAAGCATACTGGAGTGGGTTGCCATTTTTGCCTCTAGGGGATCTTCCTGATCCAGAACTCAATCCTGAGTCTCCTATGTGTCCTGCTTTGGCAGGTGAATTCTTTACCACTGCCCCTAAATACCTGGTCTATTCCTAAACCATGAGCGCTAAGGGCTGAGTCTTAGCTTAAACATAAAGATAAAATAACCCATCTAAGATTCAATCTGTCAGAAGTCCAAAACCGAGCAGAATTAAAACCATTAAATCAATAAACAGTCTTTAGTAAGAGTTTATCATGCATCACTTCAGTTCAGTCACTCAGTGCAATCCAATTCCTTGTGACCCCATGAACTGCAGCACACCAGGCTTCCCTGTCCATAACCAATTCCCTGACCTTATTCAAACTTATGTCCACTGAGTCGGTGATGCCATCCAACCATCTTATCCTCTGTCTTCCCCTCCTCCTCCTGTATTCAATCTTTCCCAGCATCAGGGTCTTTTCCAATGAGTCATCTCTTCGCATCAGGTGGCCAAAGTATTGGAGTTTCAGCTTCAACATCAGTCCTTCCAACGAGTATTCAGGACTGATTTCCTTTAGGATGGACTGGTTGGATCTCCTTGCAGTCCAAGGGACTCTCAAGAGTCTTCTCCAACACCACAGTTCAAAAGCATCAATTCTTCGGTGCTCAGCTTTCTTTATAGTCCAACTCTCACGTCCATACATGACTACTGGAAAAACCATAGCCTTGACTAGTTGGACCTTTGTTGGCAAAGTAATATCTCTGCTTTAAAATATGCTATCTAGGCAATGGCACCCCACTCCAGTACTCTTGCCTGGAAAATCCCATGGATGGAGGAACCTGATAGGCTACAGTCCATGGGGTCGCTAAGAGTTGAACACGACTGAACGACTTCACTTTCACTTTTCACTTTCATGTATTGGAGAAGGAAATGGCAACCCACTCCAGTGTTCTTGCCTGGAGAATCCCAGGGATGGCGGAGCTTGGTGGGCTGCCGTCTATGGGGTCGCACAGAGTAGGACACAACTGAAGCGACTTAGCAGCAGCAGCAGCAGGTTGGTCATAACTTTACTTTCAAGGAGTAAGCGTCTTTTAATTTCATGGCTGTGGTCACCATCTGCAGTGATTTTGGAGCCCCCAAAAATAAAGACTCTCACTGTTTCCACTGTTTCCCCATTATTTGCCATGAATTTATGGGACCAGACGCCATGATCTTTGCTTTCTGAATGTTGAGCTTTAACTTTTTCACTCTTTCATTTTTTCACTCTTCAACTTTTTCACTCTTCTCCTTCACTTTCATCAAGAGGCTCTTTAGTTCTTCTTCACTTTCTGCCATAAAAGTGGTGTCATCAGCATATCTGAGGTTATTGATATTTCTCCTGGTAATCTTGATTCCAGCCTGTGCTTCATCCAGCCCAGCATTTCTCATGATGTCCTCTGCATATATGTTAAATAAGTAGGGTGACAATATACAGCTTTGACGGACTCCTTTTCCTATTTGGAACCAATCTGTTGTTCCATGTCCAGTTTTAACTGTTGCTTCCTGACCTGCATACAGATTTCTCAAGAGGCAGGTCAGGTGGTCTGGTATTCCCATCTCTTTCAGAATTTTCCACAGTTTATTGTGATCCACACAGTCAAAGCCTTTGGCATAGTCAATGAAGCAGAAATAGATGTTTTTTTCTGGAACTCTCTTGCTTTTTCGATGACCCAGCAGTTGTTGGCAATTTGATCTCTGGTTCCTCTGCCTTTTCTAAATCCAGCTTGAACATCTGGAAGTTCATGGTTCATGTATTGTTGAAGCCTGGCATGGAGAATTTTGAGCATTACTTATATTATCATGCATATACGTTTGCAAACCAGGAGCTTTCAAAAGGACCTTCATTAAGTTACAAGGGTGACTTACAAAGTGAAAACAAAGAAGTTGTTTGCCCTTTGGAGAGATTACAATGGGGGTTTCTGGTTGGCAAGGGATTGCTTAAAAGTGATTACTTCATATTATTTTTAGGAAGATGGTGTAAGTTTCTTTTATGATTATCAGATGCATTTGCAAGAAATAACCTAAGCTTTTTCTTTTGTGCTCATGAAATAGACTTAGTTTTGCTTATACGACTTAAATGGTTCTGTCTTCTCAGGAAATTCTCAAGTCTGGTCTTCATTTTGCTTTTAATTTTAATACCTGCTACTCAAAAGACTGACTTTTCATTTTGAGAACAACTGAACTAGTTGCCTATTAAAAGCAAAAGAAAATAAAAATATCTCTTTAGGGTAAAATAACAGAAACCAAATTCTCCAACAAAATGCTTTTCATAGCACACAGGACACAGTTTAAAATCACACAACATATAAAGAAACAGAGAAATGTGACCTATATTTGAAATTAAAGACAATTTTTTGAGACTGACTTCTAGAAGACACAGATTTTTGAATTAACAGACTCAGATTTTAAAGCAGCTGTTATAACCATGCTTTATGGCATAAAGGAAGCTTAATTTGCAATAGCTGAAAAAGAGAATATTTCCATTGAGAAATATAAAATAAGAAGGGAAATTCCATAGCTAAAAAGCACAATATTTGAAATCTTTAAAAAAACAATAAACATGCTTGATGGTGATACAGCAAAATGGAGATAGCAAACACCATGAGCTTGACAGAGCCATAGAAATTATTTAAAGACTAAAGAAGATATTAGTAATATTTGGAAGCAATAACACACACATATTTGGAGCCCTATAAAGACAGAAAAAAATAGGACTAAATATATTCAAAGAATAATAACTGACATATCCTCAAATTTGTGGCAAGATGCAAATTTATATTCTGTGAGCTCAGAAAACCTCAAGTATGTTAAATGTGAAGAAAACTATGCCAAGACACACCATAGTCAAAATACTATAAATCAAAGACAACAGAGCATCTAAATACCATGAGAACAAAGTGGCGTCATGTATACACTGGGAAATAATTCAAATAACTCCTGACTTTAAAAACAGTAGAGTTGAGATTTGACAGAAAACAGCAAAATTCTATAAAGCATTATCCTTCAATGAAAAATACATTAATAAAAAAATAGAATTTAGAGGATATTGGGCCAATGTCTTTATAGTGCTGAATGAACGCAACAACCTTTCAACCCAGATGTCTCTATACAATCAACAGGTAGCTCAGGAAAAAATAAAGACATTGTGTTATGCACAAAACTTGATAAACTGTATCACCCACCCATGTGAGCTACAAGAAAGGATAAGGGGATGTTCTTTATGTAGAAAAGTAATCAAACAGATGGAACCTTGCATACTCAAGGAGTGAAAGAAAAGCCAATAATATGAGCATAAAGAGGGAATGCAGTACTGTGATTATCCTCAGATGAGAAATGGGGACCTGGAAGCAGGGAAGTGGGTATTCCTTGGAGTTGCCTAGTGCACACTCCAAATTTCTTTAAGTTTCTTTCCTTTTTTTTTTAAAGAATCCATCTACATGAAATACTTTGTTGTTTAGTTGCTAAATCGTGCGACTATTTTGCAGTCCCATGAACTGTAGCCCACCAGGGTCCTCTGTCCATGAGATTTCCCAGGCAAGAATATTGGAGTGGGTTGTCATTTCCTTCTCCAGGTAGAATTTCTTTAAAGCCTCATTACCAAAAAGGAGGTAAAAATGCCATAGACTATCCCATGATATAGACAGATATGTTTTAATAGTAAAATTTTTAAACTATTGTTAAAAATCATGAGACAATTTCTCTGCAAAAATATTCACTTAAAATTGAGAAGCAAGAACTAGGCCTTGCCTGTTGTGTGGCTTTATGTATGAACCCCTTGGCCATTAGATTTAAGACTTAGGCAAATTGAGAACTGATTGTGATGGAGGGCATCCTTTTCATCTGACAAAGGCAGAAATAAAAATATTGTTTGAAATTGCCCTTTAACCCAGGAGGGTGGAGGAATATAACATCTAGCATTAGCTTTCTATTCTGCAAACCAAGCATTTCTCTGTTAGCATTTTTAGGAATTTCATCCTGCTAATCAAAATGTATATATACATCCAAATCTCCAGATTTTTTAAAGGAACTACTGCAAAGGAAGTTTCCTCTTTTCTGAAATTATACCACTGAGTTTTGAAAAGTACCAGACTTCTGCTCAGTTTCTATAAATTTTTGTCTGAGTTTCTACACAGCATACCAGATGGTCAAAACTATTTCTTTTTCCTCTTTCTTGATTTTGTTTCTATTGCTTTAGTTATCACTTCCAGCTTGCTGCCATCTACAAATCTTAAAGCTATGCCCTTTATCTGTCTTTCTCCTGGGTATTAATCAAGTTTTTAACAAGATAGGGATAAGAGCCAATATACACTGTAGAAATCTGCTAGAGACTATTCCACTTTGCAATTTAATATTTATTAGCATTCTTTGGGCATCTAGCTGCAATACAACTTGATTTTTCTGTGAGAAACCATTAATCTTCTTTTGGCTTATTTTCCTTATCTTTAATATGGGGTGGATTTCATAGCAGTATTTCTCAAAGCATCTGTGGTAAGGGACAGTTTTGCTTTTTAATTTCCATTTGTCAGGTATCTGTGTTTTTGTACAATACAATAAGAATGAAATATAAAAAAAATTTCTAGAAAAATGATAAATAAAAGAGAAATGAAATCAGAACCATTTTATTACTAGACTCAAAAGACATAAGACCACATTTCAATAATCCAATCAAATAGATAGGAAAATAAAACTGTTGCAAAAACTATATACATGATTCATTGAAATTGTGCACGTAGGTAATTAATATAGGAAATATTTTTACAGTTGTCAATTTTTGTTGTTCTTCAACTTTCACCAAATAAGGGTTGTTGTTGAAATAACAATCCCTGCACTAAACTGCTGAGTGGACATTTTGAATCAATTCTGTTTGTCAATAATGTTTTTTCATGTGACAGATGAACTTACATTTTGCTTGTTAACTGATCTAATTTAGATTGGATAAATAACATCACCACTCATACAGGTTAACCTCAGTTTTGATTTCACAGCACTCAGAGAAGCCTGTCTCAGAGATAGGTATGCTGAGCGGATTGGAAGACAAGAATTTGAAGTAAATTCAGTAAACTGACTGAATTCATTTTTAACATAAAGTAGATGATTCTATATTTTAAAAATTTATCTTCAATCCTTCATCATCAGTGAGTTTCAGCCATTAATCTTATGAAATATTAATTACAGTTATACTTTGACAAAATAAATGGAGTTCATCTTTTTTTCTGGTATGGATATTTGATGAAAAATAAAATTTAAAATATTCAAAATAAAATGCAAAACACATTTGTGTTTGGTGGTGGTGTGTGTGTGTGTGTTAGTCACTCAGTCGTGTCTGACTCTTTGCAACCCCACAGACCATATCCCGCCAGGCTCCTCTGTCCATGAGATTCTCCAGGCAAGAATAGTAGGGTGGGTTGCCACTTCCTTCTCCAGGAGGTCTTCCCAACCCAGGGATCGAACCCGGGTCTCCTGCATTGCAGACAGATACTTTACTGTGAACTACTCAGGAAGCCATTTTTCACAAATGTACAAAATCAAAATTCATTGAAGTAAGTATGTGTGAATACTTCCTGCCAGGCATGGAAGTATTAAGATGATTTAAAAAATTCAAATACTCTGGTACAGGGCGAAACTATTTTTGGCACTCTGATCAGTTAGCAAAGCTATACAGGAGATTTTAAAGTAAAATTAGCATTCCTTACCAAATTTGAAAATGTGACTATCTGCAAAGAAATATTATTCCAGTATTTTCTATGCAGACATTTAGATTGAATCTGAGACAAAATACCATTAATTTCCCAGTCTGTCTCTGTACTTTAAAGAGCTAATCTCCGGTGTGCTGGCTGTCACAGTGCTGAGTCACTAATGCATTTTGACTGCACGCTAGGAGAAACTACTTCACATGTAGTATTTAAAAGTGTTCGTGTTTCTTACTTCTTTTGACAGTTCTAAGCCGAGTTTGTTAAATCATAATGTTTATTTAAACATTTTTTAAAAGATGTGCCCAAATTGCTTTTATTTGCATGTAGTTTGTACATAAAATCACCTCATGTAGAAAACCAGAGGATACATGAGATGCAAAAATTATCCATCTATAAACTGCTGCCACTTGAATTTAAATATTTTAATCTAAATAATGGCCAGGAGGCTTATAACTGTGAAAATCTTAATAAAATCATACCTAAAATGATGGAAAATTTCTGCTCGTGATTGACTTTTGCTTATGGGCAATATTTGCTAAAATCCAAGGAGGATTCGGTAAAGGCTTCTTTGTGTTTTCATAAAAGTTTGATTATATATGTATGTATAAGCTTATTGTGGCTGCTGTAACAAATTACCATTAACTTGGTGGCTTAAGAAAACACACATTTACTATCTTTCAATTACAGAGATCAGAAATCAGACATAGGTCTCACTGGATGAAATAAATTTATGTGTAGATCTGTGTTTCTTTCTGGAGTCTCCAGAGGAGAATATGTTTCTGTGGATGTTCAAGCTTCTAGAGGGCACCATTGTTCTCTGACTTATATCTTCATTTCTTCATCTGTAGAGACTCTGAGCCATAAGCTTCTCACATTGCCATCCTTCACGTCTCCCTCCTCTCTCAGCCTCTTTTGATCCTCTTTTGAAGATCCTTGTGATTATACTGAACCCACCCAAATAATATATAAAAATCCCCCAACCCCAAAGTCAGCTGACTGGCATCATTAATTCAACATGAAACCTTAGTTGTTCTTCACCATATAGGCTAACATATTGCTAAATAGAGGAACAGGTGACTAAAGATTGAAATGGAAGCTTTTATCAGTGAGAATGACAAGGCTGGAGGACTATGGGGGAAATGGGGTCCCTGATCCTTTAGACTAGATATAGGCAGAGTTTTCCCAAAGGTCCCAAGTGGTGCTGGAAGCCTCCCATGGGAATCAACCCTGACAGTACTCTCAGCATGGGGGAGGAGATTAGAGCATCTACTGTTAGGGGCAACAGGAGTGTGGACTATGGGCCAGTTAGACACACCGCCAGTGATGTCACCCACCGGGGAGAAGAAACAGGACAGCAGTGACCAGCACAAAGCCCCTCCAGGTGGGCCCACCACAGGGGGTTGGAAGCATTCCCCTCTCCACCCAAAGACCAGTCACTTCATTGGAAATACAATCTATCTATTCAGTTCAATCTGTCAAAAACAGTTGTGGATAAAGACAAACTAGCATTTACATTTGAGTATAAAGACAAATTTTTAGAAACTTACTAGAGTAAGTCAGTAAGTCTTCCCTGGTGACTCTGATGGTAAAGAATCTGCCTGCAGTGCCGAAGACCTGGGTTCCCTCCCTTGGTCGGGAAGATCCCCTGGAGAAGGAAATGGCACCCCACTCCAGTATTCCTGCCTGGAGAATTCCATGGACAGAGGAACCTGGTGGGCTACAGTCCATGGGCTTGCAAAAGAGTCGGACACAACTGTGTGACTGATGAACATTTTAAAAAGAAAGTTGATAACATTATATCATATTATAACTATCTGGAAATATGTATGTCAGGAAACAGGCAAGGCCTATCCCAATAAACTGAACTGTAAGAAGTAATTTTCCAAATAACCTGCTCCTCCTCTTGTTCAAATAGTTTTCATTTTTAAACTATTTATTTTGGTAGCAGCTGCTTTACATATATTTTTGGAATAAACAAACAGAATTTTGGTTTAAAGCATGGAAAATATTGAGAGGAACAATTAAAAAATAATCTGAATATTTATAAATATGTTACTAATACCTGTTTTTCTTTCCACCAGAATCCACAGTTGCAAAGTACGTTTCCAATAAAACAAGGCATCTGTATATAAGGTGTATGATAAAAGATCTTTGTCCTCTGGAATCACTGCTGTTTGACACCAAGGCTGGGACCATGCATGTCTCAAGAATTAAGCAAAGGTTTGTTGAGGCAAAGGGTAAATGAATCTTCACATCGAGATAGGAAGTCATTTCCATTTGGTAGAAGCCAAACTTCCTGAGTTCAAATCCTGTCTCTACAGTGAATTTCTTCAGGCCAGTTACTTAACTTCTCTCTGACTCAGTTTCCTCAAGCAGTACGAGGATTATAATAATATAACCTACCATAAAGTTATTGTAAAGTTGAGTTGAGTTGAACACATAAAGTTCTTAGAACAACAGGAGGCATGTCTTAAACTATTATGTGCTCCTGGTAAAATAAAGAACGACTCAGAGTTGTGTTTTTTTTGTTTGTTTTTTTTTTCATGTCTCATAGTTAGAAATATTTAGGACTTGAGCTCAGCATACTGATTCTTAAGCCCAATTCTATTTCTAAAATGTCTGAACTATGTTCAAGATACATAGGTATGTTGTTTACCGCTAGCGCCACCTGGGAAGTCCCCACAGAAACTAATCTTGAAATGTGTGTCATTTTTACTGTTCATGGATTTTTTGTAAGATATTGACTTTTTATCTATCTAGTTGCAGAATAGTATGAAATGATTCTAATATGAAACAGTCAAATCTTGATTGCCTGATAGTGATCTCAATGAGGCAGCAGTGGGCAGTGGTGTGAAGTGGGATCTTAATTCCCTGTTCAGGAACTGAACCTGGGTGAGAACCAGGAATCCTTGCCACCAGACCAGCAAGGACTAGAGGCTAGAAGCTATTTTTCTCTTGGTCTTTGCCCCCAGTGAAAAATGTATCCATCACAAAGGCATAAAACATAAATTCAGATATAAAGTTTATTATTAGAGACATATCACAACAAGTGGGAGAGCACACAGAGAAATGGTTTGTTTAGTTAAGACAGAAGCAAGGCAGAGATGAACACCTGGAGAGAAAGGGTAAGAAGGAGTGCTGTAAAGAGATGGTTAAGTCATTCATATAGGTCACTTCTTTCAGCTGTTTGTCTTCCTTCAGGCCAATTATCCGGAGAAGGCAATGGCACCCCACTCCAGTACTCTTGCCTGGAAAATCCCATGGATGGAGGAGCCTGGTGGGCTGCAATCCATAGGGTCGCTAAGAGTCGGACACGACTGAGCAACTTCCCTTTCACTTTTCACTTTCACGTACTGGAGAATGAAATGGCAACCCACTCCAGTGTTCTTGCCTGGAGAATCCCAGGGATGGGGGAGCCTGGTGGGCTGCCGTCTATGGGGTCGCACAGAGTCGGACACGACTGAAGCGACTTAGCAGCAGCAGCAGCAGACCAATTATCTGGTTTCTTTTCCCACATCTGACCTGTCCTGGGACACCCTCTTGGGATGCACAGGCACCTCTTAACCAAGATGGATCTCAAAGTGAAGGCTTCTGGGAGGAGCACGCCTCCTTATGGCCTAGCGTTATCCCTTGACACTTGACCCCTAAGGAGGATTTCTGAACATGTGTAGTGTCTCCCTTGTTCCAAAAAAGAGGTGAGTGGAGATCCCTTAACCCTTTACTCAAACAGGGTTTTACCCCTCTTTGTCCTTACTGTGACTATTACCTTAAGGTGTTTACGAGAGACAAACACTGGCTTTTTACCCTGTTTCTGTTGTTACTTCCAATTTGGAGGGCAAATGGGAGGCTGATTATAAATGCCTCAACTGGGGCTCACCAACTCTTGTCTCAGGAAATGTAAGCAGGAGGCTGGTTGTAACTGTTTAACCTGAAGCCCATCTATCTCCTATTTCCTACATCAATAGGAAAGGGATCGGAAGAAATGGGTTTTACAGCAATGTGACTTTTCTCCATCTTAGATAAACTTTTATGCATGGGGAAGAAAAAAAAAGACTACGTGAGCTATTTGAGAGATAAATAGGGTACCCTTGTTTAAGTAAAATTATACATCATTAAAAGTGCTTCAGTTGAGTTTTCAATTCAACTCACAATATCATTTGAGTCATTCTGGCTGAAAACCAAGATCCTGTCACTACAACCTGGGGCTTTGCTGTTTATAACCATCATTAAAATATTTTTTGAGATAATATACCCTAGCACAGATTTTCAGGTAGACACAAAGAACTCACAGACTGGTGGGAGGCTACGTGGATAAAATGGGGACTAGAATACTATCATGGCTCTGAGTGCAGAGAGGAAGACTGTGATTGGCATGGGGGAAGGTGTTATGCAACCCATATCCATGCAATGACGTTTCAGCCGCACTGTGTAGTCTGGGTCTTGGGAGTCAGCACTTTTAATTTTAATATTTGATTTATTTGCAGCATGACTTGGGGCAAATTACTTAGCCTTTTGAGCCATAGTTTTGTCATCTGTAAAATGAGAATACTAATACACATTGTCTGTTGCTTCTAAAGATGACAGATACAAAGGACATATTAAAGAGTGTACATGTGTTTCCATGTGTTCAAAACTATGTACTTTTACAATTTAGTTTAAGTCCATAAATTATTAATCTTTTCCATCTATACACTTACTTTTTTCCAGTGCATTTCAATAAACAATTGCTATTATACCTAATTTTTTAAACAAGGTTTTGCTAATAGGAGCCCTCTTAGAAAAAGGACATATGTATATTTGGGGAAATTATGAAGAAAGGCCAGTTTAAATTACTTAGAAAGTAAAAATGTATAGTATGTTTAAATGGCAACCCACTCCAGTGTTCTTGCCTGGAGAATCCCAGGGACGGGGGAGCCTGGTGGACTGCTGTCTATGGGGTCGCACAGAGTCGGACACGACTGAAGTGACTTAGCAGTAGCAAAGTATGTTAAGCTTAACATTATCAAGTGCAAAGCACTTAGATCTTTTCAATATTTAGCCTTTGTTCAAAGACCAAGTCATTTTCTGATGTTCCACATATGCATTAACTTCTTTCATAAAAATTTCTATCGATCCTCCCATTTTCTGGACTTCTAAATATTTAGAGTAGGTAGTATTCTAGTTCCCAATCAAATACACATTTAGGTACCATAATTGTGTTTTCTTTGTAAATGTATGTTGATTTTTTTTTCTTTTTTTCAAAGGAAGTCTTTAAAAATATGATAATTTTCTTCTAGGATAATGATGTTTTTGAATGCCACACAGAAAACAGCCTCTTTCTCACCGATTGTATTTCTGTAAATGCACTTCAGAGGAGCCTACTTCTCCCTTTTCCACCTTAATTCATTCATTAGTGGTGGTTTCCTTTGGTCCTCCGGATTTCCTTTCATCAGTGAAGGAGCACCATCTGGTAGCAGACAACAGTAAAATCAAGCTACACAGAACACACGCAGGGAGGACTCCCTTCAAACTCCCTCCTCCCAGCCAACATCTGCTTCCCTCTGCTGTTTGCAGTGACATTTTAAAGGGAAAACTGGGAATCATGGTAGTAATTTGAACTAGGTTAAGCAATTTTGATGGTTGATGAAGACATCTGTAATGAGGATTTCAAATCAGCAGTATAATCAGTGTTTGCTTGTGTTAAAGTTCTATGTCTTAGGCGTTGAATTCATGTAGTTCTTGAGAAACATTTTTTTAAAGTATTTTCCACTAGCTGAGTAAGTGCCTCTTATTTACTGATGGTGGAAAGTTAAATTTTGGCTAGTTAGGTTTTGTATTGTACCACATATTCTTAAGAAGTTAAGTCTGAGTTCATGGAATTTGTTTATAATTAAGAATACTATGGCATGAGTAATCACATACATCATCAAGCATCCAGTATATAACCACAAGTTAACGTGACACCGTTTGTACAGATAGGACTGAGCGACTGAACAACAACAGAAATAAGCATACAATTAGTTACCTAAGATCCAAACTGATGAACACTTGGAAATGTTAAGCAATGTTGGATAGCAAAAATCACATTGTTTTCACTATAGATGAATTAAATTTTAATACATTCATTATTTGTAATTTAATTTTTAATAGTCCAGATTTTAGACCATCAACTCAATGGACAAAGGTCTGAGAAAACTCTGGAAGATAGTGAAGGACAGAGGAGCCTGGCATGCTGCAGTCCATGAGATTGTTAAGAGTCAGACATGAGTTCGTGACTGAAAAACAGCAACAATGGACCATTTAAATATGCACAATCACAAAGTTATGTATGAAGAGAGAAATATGAAAACCAAAAGAATAGTCTTCCCTATTTTATTTAAAAATGTGTCTTTAAACCCATGCTGATTCTCTCATAACCTCCCAGGGTCAGGCCTCAGATCCATGCCATTGGTGTTTTCATCAACAATGGGAGAAACAAAGGCATGGCTTGAAATATTGAGCTTGCTTTCTCAACTAGGAAAGAAATTTCCAGAACTAGGAATGCTTCCAGCTTCACATAAACCCACATTTCAAGCAGTAGGTTTAATAACTATGGATTTGTTTTTTCTAAGATAATAAAAAGTCTTGAGAAAAAGGTAGATACTAGTTGTGATTCAGTTCCATGATGCCAGAGTGGCAGCTCTGATAGTCTCATGGTAACCAAATGGCTGCCCGTGTCAAACCATTACATCCACCCTCAGGGCAGAAGGGATAAAGAAAGTAACGGCAACACATATTTCAGTCTTTTTACCAGGAAAGCAAAATCTTCCCCAGAATATTCTAGCAGAATTTTTATTATGTCTCATTGGACAGAAATGTAACATGTGAACATTCTTAGCCAAGAGAGTGTAGAAATAGGAGAATTTATCATTTTATCTTCTTAGGGAGATAGGAAAAGGGGAAAAGGATTAAGAAAGGATGTTTGATAAGCAAGTCAAAAATGTTTAACCTAGTTCCCAACCTCCACTTCAAGACACATCAACAGTTTTTTAAAAGTTTATTTGTTGAATAAATAGTGTGAATGGAAGCTCTGGTACCTGTTTTTAAGAAATATGCATCTTCTAAATCCTTCTAATATAAATTCTGGAGCCACTAATCCCCCATTCCATTGTCTCCACTGTCAAAATTACTTTCTCTTTTGTCTGTGTATGTGTGTGTGTGTGTGTGTGTGTGTAAAGAGAGGGAGAAGTATTGATTATTCCTCTTAATCCTTTAGGCAGGTGTGGTGGAGACTGGCTAGATGTTTATCTTTTCTATTTCATTAATCTGATCAGACCACATCTCTCAACATCCTTAAGTTCCCATAAAATAAAGTGTGAGCAGTGTAACTGGGTTTGGACCATGCCTGCAAATGGTCCAGCACATCACAGAAATGATGTCCTGCAAAATCCCTATGTTCTCTCTCTCGTTCTCTCATCCTTGCAATTGTAATTGAAAGACTTCAAGATGGCAGAGTGACAGAATGAACAAGCACTGACTCTCTGTCCCTGGGGGAGAGGCACTAATCTGCACTCATCTGTCACGTGAGTTAGTCACTGATCTGAGGGGTATTTCTTCTAGCCGCTGATGTTACTTACGCTACTTACCACCAATGGTGTATTCTCATGTGTAGTTTTTCCCAAATGTCCAGATAACTGGGTGATTGCTTGTACTTCAGGGATTATTATCAGCAAAATGACAGGGGAAGAAATATGTGCTAATGTAATTAAAACTGAATACAGCTTTTTATGGTATAATTAATGTCTTTATAAGGACTCCTCGGGAGGTTACAACTTAACGAGTAGGTAGGCAAACCTCTTAAATAACTTGGTAACCATCAAGATTAGACAGCTTTTTAATTAGAGAAAGAAGTAAAAATGTCTTTTTACAATCATTAGGCACAATATATCAGAGTATCAGCTAATTGCAAATAGATTTAACAACAGTCTTGACATAATCAAGAAGCAACTATTATTTAAAGACTGTTAATCAAATAAAAAACTCAGTGTATCATCAGAGGTAGCCTAACCTGATAGAAGCTAAGTTCTTCTATGGCAACTAATTCCACTGGGGGTAGAGCAATCCTGATAAAAGTGGATTCTTCCATGGCAACTAACTGCAGCTGCTACCTTTCCATTGCTGTACTTGGGTTTTCCAGGTTTCTTACTTGTTCTCCTTTTAATTCTTGAAATTAGTTAAAAGGACAAGTGCTCTTTCTCCCCTTTACTACCCAGAGATTTCCTAATTATTTTCCAAGTCCCAGAGCAACTGCGATCTACATGAAGCATTTCTGTTTCCTGAGTTTCTTTAAGCAATGCTGTCTGCTCTCTCCATTTGGCTGTTAAGACAAATTGCACCTGCCTTCTTCAGCACTTAATATTTATGCGATCTATGCCTGCCTTTCAGCCAAAGATATTTCCCTGAAATCTGGAACACAGAATAAGTAAATTTATTTGTGTGATTGATTTACAGCCCAAATAAGAGTTTGGATCTTTCATAGTCCTTTGACAGAGCAGGATCATATTCAAACAAAGTATAGAAAGAAAAGCAAATCTATATGTGTGTATATATGTGTATATATATGATAAGAAATTTTAAGATTGACTTTCTTAGCAGCTTTCAAATTTTCAATATAATATTATTGACTATGGTCCCCAGGCTGTACATCACATCCTTACTTATTTTATAACTGGAACCCATTATACCTTATAATTTAAGTATGCTTACTTATTTTATAATTGGAAGTTTGTACCACTTTATCCTTTTTACTCACTTCATCCACACCCCTAATCTCCCTGCCCTCTGTCAACCACCAGTCTGTTTTCTGTGTCTATGAGCTTTGTTTTGTTTTCTAGATTCTGCCAATAAGTGAAATAATTGTCTTTTTCTGACTTATTTCACTTAGCATACTGCCCTCAAAGTCCATATCTCAGAATAATATCCAAATAGAAGAGGAAAATCAGAGGGGAAAATTAATTGTATGGTGTAATATATTTTGAGCTTCCCAGGTGGTTCAATGGTAAAGAATCTGCTTGCAATGCAGGAGATGCATGTTCCATCCCCAGGTCGGGAATATCCCCTGGAGAAGGAAACAACAACCCACTCTGTTATTCTTTCCTGGAAATCCTATGGATAGAGAAGCCTGGCAACCTAGAGTCCATGGAGGTCTCAAAAGAGTCAGACATGACTTAGTGACTAAACAACAACAATAATTTATTTTCAATGCCATAATTACACATAACTACATAATTTTTGATTCATTTTGTATTTAATTTTGTTGGAAGGAGACCTCACAATTGCAGTGACTCATGGCAATTGCCACACTTAGATGCTTTGCTCCAGCATATTTTTATTCTAATACTGCAAAGCTAAGAAACAGAAAATTCTGCCCAGGAACTAAGTGGCAAGGAAAGTTCTGCAGATAATGAAAAGGCACATTCTTGTAAAGTGATTTTTGTTAGGGTTTTCAATACTTTTTCTAATGCATTTTATTTAATGGACCATTTAGATCAACAAAACCTGGTTGTTTAATTAAAAATGAGGCTCAAAATAGACCAAATTATTTTGCTAACAACCTATATAAAAGGCATCACTGTTGTGCCCATGCTCTTATGAGAATTTTGGGAATTAACTTTTACCTAAAGTTTTATAAATTCCTCAGTATTAAGAAATGTGACCCTTTTTCCATTTTCTTTTTGGATTTTCAGCCAAGACTGGATGCCTAAAATGACGAAATGCTACAAGGAAAGTGTCTTGTAATTTTCTGGCAGTTGCCCAGAATATAATACAGGAAGTAAGACTCAAAACTACATTCTGTGAGGAGGCACTGAAGCAATAATTTTTTTCAGATGTACTCTAGTGGCCTGAAAGACATGATGCAGTTTCAAAAAAAAAAAGGGAGGGTGGGGGAGAAAAACACTCATGTGCATTTAGGGAGTAACTTATCCATAGAGGCATCAGTTTGTGAATATAACAACAAAAAAGATTCTAGCTCCCTGTAAGGGAGCTAGAGGTCATTTAGTACAAGTATTTTCTGTTAGTGTCCTGTTATAAAAATTAAATATGTATTTTGTTAACACACATATTCTTATATAGTATAGATATAATGCATATTACATAAAATTAATATTCACACTTCTAAGAATTTCACGTTAAGCCTACATGACAGGGATGAAGGGCTTCCCAGGTGGCACTAGCGTTAAAGAACCCGCCTGCTAATTCAGGAGAGGTAACAGACTTGGGTTCCATCCGTGGGTGGGGAAGATCCCCGAAAGAAGGAAATGGCAACCCACTCCAGTATTCTTGCCCGGAGAATCCCATGGACACAGGAGCCTGGTGGGCTAAAGTCCATGGGGGTCAAAAAGAGTTGGACACGACTGAACAACTTAGCACGTATGCAGGCTACATGACCGAAGTCAACCTATGTCCTACAGCTTCTGAATTTATGTCAAGGCCCTCTTTAAAGTTTGAACAGTTTGGAATTTTCATTTTTCTTTCAGTTTCATTTGTCTAAAACACTTTTGGTATAAATGTGATTATATTAGGAAAGTTCTTTCTACTTACAGGAAATGACTAGTTTTGTACCACTTAATGACTTTTGCCTTGAATTTTATTTGCACTTGCCTGTTTTAATTTGCCTATAAAGTTACTTCTGCTATTTAGCATCATCAAAACTTGCAGGAAATATAGGATTTTCTTGACCCCCATTAGTCAGTTTCTTACTTGTTTGTTGTTTGAGGAAAACAAACAACAAACAGGTTGTTTTATTTTTAGCTATTGTTATAACTTAAATATTCAGGTTAGTTCTAGTTCTGTTACCTACAATTTATTCTTTTTGCTTTTGATGAACATCCTGTCTTTCCATTACTTGTTAGATTTTTCTCCCTGGATGTCTTGGAGGATATATTTTGTGATAAATTCTACTTTGTAGCTATTGTTTACTTTTTCAAAGTGATTCATTTTATTATTCATTAATTATCAGATTCAACTATAACTCCCCAAAATTTGTGGTAAATAGTACAGGAAATACTTAACTTCTAAATGATTTTTCAAAAGTAACTCTCCTTGTTTTGATATATTATTTGAACAAAAGTAAAATGTGATTTTTTCAGAAAATTTCTGACATTTTATTTAGTTTCAATTATACATATATTAACTGATTTCAAATCTCACAATATATACACTTTAAGTATTTTTAAAAGGATGAACACAGTTCAGTTCAGTTCAGTTGCTCAGTTGTGTTCAACTCTTTGCGACCCTATGGACTGCAGCAAACCAGGCTTCCCTGCCCATCACCAGCTCCTGAAACCTGCTCAAACCCATGTCCGTTGAGTTGGTGATGCCATTTGACCACCTCATCCTCTGTTGTCCCCTTCTCCTCCTGCATTCAATCTTTCCCAGCATCAGGGTCTTTTCCAATGAGTCAGTTCTTCACATCAGGTTGCCAAAGTATTGGAGTTTCAGCTTCAGCATCAGTCCTTCCAATGAATATTCAGGACTGATTTCCTTTAGGATGGACTGGTTGGATCTCCTTGCTGTCAAAAGGATGAACACACTGATGCCATATTTTCTGGTCCCTTTTATATCTAAGTCTTTAAAAATCATAACGCCTGCCATTCACCTTCACATAAGAATAATTTATCGTTTAAAATTTTTCTTAGGTCATGTTTTTCATGCAAATTTGAGAATTTAAATTTTTTTATTAAGCAGCTAATTATTTTTTTTTATTATCTACCTTCCTACTCAAGATCCACTGATTTCTTTTTCCCCAGTTTTATTCAGAAACAATTTTTCTAATTGATTTTATTTGTGTCCCTATACATTAGCTTGAGTTTCAGTAGGAAACGAGTAGCGCTCACAAAAGCAGTGATTAAAGAAATGAAGGAACTGTTTACAAAGGTGTGGGCTGGGTTAAGAGAAACCAGTGTGTTTGTGTGCACGTGTGTGTTCAGTCATGTCCAACTCTTTGTGGCCCTATGGACTATAGCCCGCCAGGCTCCTCTATCCATGGATTTCCTTGGCAAGAATACTGGAGTGGGTTGCCATGCCCTCTTCCGGGCATCTGCTCAACCCAGGGATTGAACCCGCATCTTCTGGGTCTCCTGCATTGGCAGGTGAATTCTTTACCATTAGCACCACTTGGGAAGCCCAAGAGAAACCAGTGAGAGATACTTAAAGAGGTAAGAGGGGAGGGAGATTGCCTGTATCTGTGAGAGCCGAGCTGTAGGAGAGGGCTGCTTGATGTGGGCTGTGGCCTCTGCAAGCCGACTTCTTCACTGGCAGACTGTGGCCCCGCTGGGAGAGGCAGGAAGTAAGCACTTCCAACTCTCAGTCTCTTGGTGGTTCTGGCCACCCGCCCGCCACCACCAGATGCAAGGAGACAAGGGAGCAGGTTGGTGTGGTCAGTGGGCACAGGAATTAGTGGGCATGCATGTAGTTCTAACGAATGAGACCTAAGGGAAAACCTGAAGAATGTTTGCGTAATTACTTTCTTTTGTTGATAAATGGCACCAATGCTCCTTGTTCTAACTCCCCCCACCTCCCTCTTCTTTCTATCTGGAAAGCAGATGTGAACCAAAATTCCTGGCAAGGACATTAAGCAACTAACTCTACCAGCCTTGGGTTGCCTATATTTGAATATTATTTTTTAATATGAGAGAAAACAAACTGGAATATTATATTTAATAGTCCTTGTTGCTTTTCATCTCCAATATATGATACTTTTCATAATCCTATGTTTTCTGTCTTTGAAATCACTCTTCTCATTTCCACTCCTATATGACTTCTTATTTTAATCCTGGATAATGATACTAGGTGATTAACTGACCTTCTTCTTTACGTTCTCCAAACTCAAAACTATCCTAGGACTTCCTCAGTGTCTCAGTGGTAGAGAATCTGCCACTGCAGGAGATGTAACAGACTTGGATCTGATCCCTGGGTTGGGAAGGTCCCCTGGAGAAGGAAATGGCAACCCACTCCAGTATTCTTGCCTGGAGAATCCCATGGACAGAGGAGCCTGACGGGCTACAGCCCATGGGGTCACACAGAGTTGGACATGACTTAGATACTAAACAACAAATCCTAGCTATGGAGTAAATTAGTCCCCCCAAAACACCAATTCCACAACCATATTCCCTTGACACCACCCTGGTAATTACTCTTCATCTACAGAATTCATGACAGTGTACTCCAAGGATGCTATTAGGCTCTGATCTACAGGTTAGATCTTGTCTCTCAACACTTCCTAAAGGTATATGCTATTTTGACACAAACATTTTAATGCCAAGTGCATTTTGACATATTCACATTGATATTGTTATCATAAAGAGGAGAAAAATTTGGTTTTGCTGGATTGGAAAATAAACCATGATATTTATATTCCTTTCTCTCCTTTCAAGTGAATGAGTGAAAGTCGCTCAGTTGTGTCCGACACTTCGTGACCCCATGGACTATGAAGTCCATGGAATTCTCCAGGCCAGAATACTGGAATGAGTAGCCTTTCTCATTCCAGGGGATTGGCCAGGGGATTTTCCCAACCCAGGGATTGAACCCAGATCTCCCGCATTGGAGACAGATTCTTTACCATCTGAGCCACAAAAGTTTCCAGTTAAGAAGCAAAATACACACTGTCACCCCCATTAAATCATCCCTGAGCCTTAAGCACTAACCTACCCCCTCTTCTGTAGGGAAATAAACTCTGACACGGCTCTTTAAGGGGTTAAAATTCTGAAATAAGCCCATGTCTATGCTTAAGTGGACTTTGCTTCTGGTTCAGCGGTAAAGAACCCATCTGCCAAAGCAGAAGACGCGGATTCAATCTCTGGGTTAGGAGAAGGAAATGGCAACCCATTCCAGTATTCTGGCCTGGGAAATCCCATGGACAGAGGAGCCTGGTGGGCTACAGTCCATGGGGTTGCAGACGAGTCAGATATGACTTAGCAACTAAACAACAACAGCACAATGCTTAAGGACAATAGAATTAATCTACGGAAAGCAGAAACATTAACAACACAAGTCCGCACGTGAATGCTGCCGCTGAAGGTAACATGTGCCAGACTTCTCCGTGATTGCCAAGGTCCTTCTGTTTCCGCTCCATCAGAGCACGTGTTCTGTTCTCCATCACAGGAGTGTCTGTGGGGTCCCCATATACCCAGGGATATTCTGGGGGCTCATTCTGTAGCAACACTGCTTTAGGAGACTCCTTGATGTATATGATTCACAAAACAGCCCGCTGCTCCCACTTCTAAATTGTTGGAATTTTTTTTTTTCTAATACAATGTTGTAATTTTTGTCTAAATGCAATTTATATATTCTTTTGAATGTAGAAATTCAAATAAAATATTAAAAACCAAAGCCCAGAATAAAAGAAAAGTAACTTTTTAAAAGATTATTACTATTGCTTAAAAAGTATGATAAAAAGTAAATCTTTTGAACCTTACAGAAGACCAGAAACTGCACTTATTTTTGTCTAATTCCAGTGGCCAGAATAGACAATAACCAAAATAATATATGACACTGTATTGGTGTGACTCAAGAGAAATGTTTCAATAAGAACTGTTCATATAAAAACATTATTAGATTTTTATAGATTCTGATGATGTAATGACAGAATAGAGTTAGTAGTTTTGGTCACATTTTTGAAAAAAAAATGAATAATTAATTTGGCATTACCTACCATACCACTATATCTTACTATATATATAAAATTAAGAAAGTTTACTTTCTAGTATATATGAAATTTCTAATAGATATTAGAAATTAAATTAAGCTTTAAAGTTGTCATTGGAAATGTCAGTTATGTATTTTGCTTTACAAAAAAGTACTGTTTCAGCTATTCAAATCAAAATAATAAGTATATGACTTTAAAAATGATAAATAAAAGTGGAAGACATAAAAATGGGAACATGTAATATGCTTGAAAGAAGAGCAAAAACTATTCTGAAGGAAAAAACTGCTAGAATAGCTAACATTATGTGAATATGCATTCAACATAGGTGATAATAAATATTCAGGCTCTTTCATTCCAGTTGTCCTGAAACTAACAAAGTGATGTTTCTGTGTATAAATATGAACAAAAATATTGAATTAAGACAACTAGTTGCAAACAGCTCTCACAAATGTGATATTCTTGTGTGTGACTTGGTATATAATGCATTACTCAAGTATACTTACACAAAGTATATTTACACAAAATATCATCACTGCTATTATTCTAGCAGAATCTAAGAGAGGGTTCAGCATAATGAAAAATACATCACAGATGATGAAGGCACTGTTCTGTGCATAGAGACTTCATGTTTTCCGAGTCTTTGTCTTTACCTACGTCAACCTACTCCTCAGACAGGATCATCTTTTCTAGGACAGTTGCATAATACAAAAAATTACATGAACGATTTCTTAAAAATAATTAAATGACTTAAAAGTTACTGATAGACAATCTGTGGTATAATTTACCACTTTGTAAACAAAGCTTAATAATAAATGTACTGTATTTTTAAAATGTTTTTATAAAATTATATATAAATTTGCAAACTTGTCCCAGAAATATATTGAACATTATCCATGGGTATAAGCTAATAAAGGATCACTGATGGCATGGGGATGGTGGGGTTAGAAATGTTACGAGATTTGGTGATATCTGTCAGGTAAAATCAGACGTCAATCATGACTTATCTGCTCATAACTTCTCAAAATCTAAAAAAGGTTCATTCTCTAAGCATGTGAATGTTTTAAATAGCTCATATTATCTGAACTGCTGTTTTGTTACAATTCATTATGCTAATGGTCTTTTAATTAATAATACATTTGGTTGATTACTAATGGAATTAGGGAAGAGGAATGACAAACTTGGTAATTAGGTCCTTTGTAATCATAAAAGTAACATCTTCATTAAAGCAAAAAGTCAAAATGAATTTTGTGTCAAGCAAAAGTCTGCTGTAATGGAATGAGTTAGTGTGAAGTAAGAACCGAAATGTCTTTTTCATACATTATTGTGCATAAAAATGCCCAAAAGATTTCCTTCCGGCTGGGTCTTTTGGATCCAGCTATGTCCAAAGAGTGTGAACATGCCTAGAGTAAAATGCCCTGATTCTCCCCTGTGTGACGAGTTAGCCCAGAATAACTTACAGTGCATGCCCCTTTATCCCTGTCTGAACATCTCCATCTTTTCCCAGTATACATATCCGGTTCAATCTGTACATACTCCTTATTACCTTACCTTAACTCTATGGGGTCGCACAGAGTCAGACACGACTGAAGCGACTTAGCAGCAGCAGCAGAGTAACCTCTTAATAGACCTTGGTGACGCTAGCACTACTTTTCATCTGTATCATGCAGCTTTGCATTTAATCCCATAATACTTCCTATTTTAAAACCAATCAAGGAACTTCCCTAGTGGTCCCATGGTGAAGACTTCCCCTTCCAATGCAGGCAGTGAATGTTCAATCCCTGGTCTGGGAGCTAGGATCCCACATGCCTTTTTCAGTCGAAGAACCGAAACATAAAACAGAAGCAATTTTGTAATGAATACAACAAAGACTTTAAAAATGGTTCACGTCAAAAATCTTAAAAAAAAAAAAAAAAAAAGAAAGCTTCCATGATAAAGAAGAAAGGCACACTATTCAATGGGTTTCTTTGAGTTCTGCAGACAGCCTGTCTCACACTTAGGTGTGTGCCCTGACCTACACAGTCTGTGACAGGAAAGTGCTGGCTTTCAGTGGAGCCAGACTCAGACGTGCACCATGGCAGGTCTAGACAGCTGCTTGGACCATATGGCTGATTCCACATGTAATGTATCAGAGATGAGAAAAGACACCATATGTAATAAGACCTAATGGAACAATTGCTGCATTGACCATGAGAGTTTTCTGATCTAAAATATGCCAACTGAGATAGGAATTGTATACATTTTGAAAGTATAGCTTTTGGCTAGTTCCTGAACCCTGGAGGAGTCAGGGATTTTTGACCGTGGAACATACTCCAATTTTTTCAATGTATTACTGAGTTTCATTAAAGGACAAAATTGCAAACCATATGAAAGATTTTTAAAGGCGTTTTGCATAGAAGAAGATGAGACGATTTCTTTTACATTTCTATAACCTCTACTTTATAGGTAATTGTGATGCAGTTGATGATTCCTAAGCTTTTATATCCAAGCTGCTCATATTCCCACGAAGCCCTATAGTTAATGTCACAATTCAACTTTTATAATAACATGCATTGGTGGCCATGAATGCATAATGGATACCACTGAAATGGTGACCATTCTATTCCCTCAAAGCTCTTTCCTGTTATAAAACACGTAGAAGGTTATTATTATAGCTTATTAGCAATCATTTTCCTCTTTAAAAGTTTAACACTATCTAGAGGAAACTTCATGTAAAACCAGTAACAGTGAAATTCTTCCACAATTCATTAAAATTGCTTTTTTTTTCATACATAAAATAATGATCAGGAAACTGTACCAGAAGACAACTGTGGCATACTTTAAAACAGCATCTGCTATTAAGTATTTAAACTATCAAATTTGATAGGAAGTAATTAAACAAATTTCTTTTCCCAGAGATATTCTGAATCTCCATAAAGCTTGAGGTTTCTTCCTTGTGATGACTTCTTATTCTTTCCCCACAAAAACATATTTTATTTGTTTATCCCCACATGGATAACTATTGCTAGAGAGAATAAGACATTCATTTAGGACAAATAGTTGACTTCTTTGAAGAGTCTTGTGTCAATCAAGCAGGCTCCAGAGAGCCTTTTTCTTTGATGGGTAATGGACAGGTAATGGACAGACTGCACAGGTAACTAGAAGTCAAGGGATCACCATTTACTACAGACAATATCTCTGATATACGATGGAAGGTTCTAAAACCTAAGCCCCCAGAGTCAGATCACGTCCATGGAGCACTCTGTCTATGACATGTAATATACTGACAACTTTTAGAAAAGTAAGTTCTTCTCTTTCCTTTTCAATGTTTAATGTTCCATGGCCATTACTATGGATTAAACTGATATTTTTAGAAATCTGTTTCAACAGTTATTATTTATTTCACCCAAAACATTTTTATCTCTTTAGATTCCTTGTGAGAGGTTGAAGTGATCTAACTACTAACTTCACAAAACAGTTATTCTTACACCCAAACACTGAAGAGTATAATCTCCCACATAGACCATCCAGAAGCTTCAGAAGAGACACAAATAACTTAATGGAGTCATAATATATTGTTTCTTGGTGTCATCATGACACGGTTATAGCCCGCATCCCTTATGGAGAGCAAGAACATTTCTTTATCTGTGTGTAAACACAAACATATCATTACAATACTGGTAGGTTAGTGAAATACAGCACTAATATTATTTGTAATAGTGATAACTAACAATATCTCATGAAAATTGAATTAGGGTAGTAAAGCTTAAACCTAAGGAAAGTCCTACTGTTAACAATATGAAAAAAAGAGGCAAAGTCAGAAGCCTATAATTTGAAAACAGTAAAAAGCAAATGTATAACCAAAGGGATAATTATTTTTTAAAGCACTACAAATGAATGTGTGACATGTAATTTTCCAGCGGTCTTATGCAGAACTCTCTGTGGTTTTGTCTGCATTTTCCAAATATCCTGCATTCGTGTTCCAATCTCTTCCAAAAATTCTGTGACGAACAACAGTGTAGGTTGCTTAATAGGTGTTATCCCAATTCTTATAGGTTTTCTGGTCGTTTTAGTTGAGAAATATGCATCCAAAGACGAATTCTTTGTCATCAATTTCTGTACTGACAATAGAGTCCTTGATAAGGTCTTCTGCCAGCAGCTTTTAAGGGTAACCTTTCTCTGATATCTCTTCCAGGATATGAGCTCACCTATTTTTAGGTCACATGAGGAACTGGTTAGGTGGTTTTTTGAGGAAAGGCAGCCTGTAGCCATTAATGGTAAGACTGATTATATCTGTTCATTCCCTGACAATGATCAGCTAGAGCAACTTTAAAAAGTTGGAATTCAGTATGAATGGTGGCATTTCTAGTTGCAGGGATCTGCTTATAAATGATTCATAAAGAGACAACCTATGCATATCTGAGAGGCAAGACCACAAGGTCATATAATGTTAAAAAAAAAAATAAAAAAGGAAGTGTTAGTCATGTCTGACTCTTTGCGACCCCATGGACTGTAGCCCACCAGGCTCCTCTGTCCATGGAATTTTCCAGGCAGTAATACTGGAGTGGGTAGCCATTTCCTTTTCCAGGGGATCTTTTCAAGCTAGGGTTAGAAACCAGGTCTCCTGCATTGCAGGCAGATTCTTTACCGTCTGGGTCACGAGGGAAGCTCATATAAACTAAGGGTAGTAATTGAAGCCATAGGAATTCAGTGGCATCTGGTTGGTTAGCTAAAACTTTTAGGCTTAATGTTTATTTTTTTTCCCCATTTTTCAAGAGTATTGGGAATGATAAGAAAATGAAGTTTCCAAGTAAGTGACAAAACTTTGCATAGTTTACAAACAGCTGGGCCAGTAAAATATGTTCCTCTATTGCTGGATAGATAAATCTGAATGCCCGAGCAGGGAAACACAGTATATATTTTTGTTTTAGCCACTATGAGGTTGTAGTTCTATAGGAATTTGGTGCATCCTGTTCAGATAATAGACTACTATTAGGATATTGCCATATCCATAGTAGAAGGAAATGATACAAAATCTCTTTGAAGAGCTGAAAAGATCTTTTAGGACATAGTTCCAGTTCAGTCTTACCTTTACTTTTTCTTAATTATCTAAGTCACACAAAAGTCATGAATTCCCCAGGCTCTGCTGTCTCAGAAAAATTTCTTTCTGGCTTTCTCACAATGTTTGCTTAATGGTTACAGTTAGTCTCTGCCGTGTTGCTTCAAGGGGGCTTTTGGCAAATGTGTATCTGAAGTTTTATCTGGGGCAACTGGATGGCTATGCTAACGTTTCCAAATGTAATTCCTGTGGATTTTACACTCTGATCATTTCCAGCGCTCATATTTTGAATTTGGGGCCACATTTCCATATCTATGACAGGATTTTTTATTCTCCTCCTGCTTTGTGTTTGTTTTATAGAAGATTCTTGCATAAAGATTCTGCCAGTGTGACCTATTTAGCATGATAATCTAATAAGTATTTTCTCTAGACTCAATATTATCTTTTTTTATTATTGACTTTTATACTAATGACAGCAGGCATCACATGAGTATTACTCCAACACAAACATAGACACTTTCGGTGTATATACTTATTTCTTTATTTACAGCAAACTAATGTGCCCCAGAAAAGTGAAAGTCGTTCATTCGTGTCTGACTTTGTGACCCCATACAGCCCATGGAATTCACCAGGCCAGAATACTGGAGAGGGTAGCCTTTCCCTTCTCCAGGGGATCTTCCCAGCCCAGGGATTGAACCCAGGTCTCCCACATTGCAGGCAGATTCTTTACGAGCTGAGCCACAAGGGAAGCCCTAGAAAGGGCCAGCTTTTACCCTTTGAACCTATTTTGCTCCTGGTTAGGAATGAAATTCTACAAGATACTAACTATGAACAGCTAGGCTGGTATCAACTCTTTCTATTTAAAAATAATTGCTAGGAAGGAAAACATTAGGACTCATTTGGTATGAGAAGGGACAAAAGTCTTTCTTGGGCTCCGATACTTCTCTAACTACAAAATTACAATCATGAGATTCTTTCTCTCTGTGTAAGCCTCATAGAGTTGCTTGATTAGGGATATTACCAAAATGAATGGCAATGTGAGAAGAAAGTAAAAATTATTTACAATTAATTAACTAGAAAAATGTGTGTTTTTCATTAGCCACAGAGACTCACTCAGTAGAGTAGTTTTGGATTTAGAGATGATCCTAGGGACTTTCTTGGTGGTCCAGTGGTTAAAAACTCCCTGCCAATGGAGGGGACATGGATTCAATCCCGTTCCAAGAATAAAGATCCCACAAGCCCTGGGGCAACTAAACTCGTGGGCCACAGCTGCTGAGCCTGCGCTCTAGAGCATGCTCCGCAACAACAGAGACCACTGCAAGGAGAAGCCTGAACACTGCAAACAGAGAAAGTCTGTATGTCCCAAGCAAAACCCAGGGCAGCCAAAAGTAAAATTAATTAATTAAAAATAAAGATGATCCTAATAGAAGATATGAAGATGCTTTGATTAATTTAGCTGAGGATCTTAATTTCTCTGAGGGAAGAAGGGTGAGTTTTGGCTACTGGGTCAGAAGATCAGTTTTTTATAGACAATAGGTCTTTGATGTGGGCCCTGAGTTAGCACCCTAAGGGTATATTCTTAACCTCTTCATATTCATACAAAAATAAAGACCTACATTAATCTAAGTAGAATAGATCTGAATTCTTATGGATTTTGTTCCAGTTATTCTCTCTATGCCCCATTAGTCTTTTCTCCATAGGGACTCTGGGACTTTGGGTAATTCTTTGCTCATTTTTTGTCTCATACATAATGTAGTGTTCTAATTTCTGGATCAGCTATAATCTGATTATGTGCAGATAAATTAAAGGAAATTTAAATATATTTTATCAGACAGTTCTATTTGCTGAGTAAATCCTGCTTATTAAATTTTTACAGGTTATAACAAAAAGAAGAAAGGAATATTCTGTGATAACAGTCTCCAAATTGAAGGTCTATATTATAAATTGAAAAATACTTAGAACTGTTACAAAGTTCTACTACTTGAGTAGTTCTAATAAAGCAGAGAAAATAAAATTAATTTTCCCTTAAGCTTTCTACTACTGATACATGCACAAGTTTGCTGATTTTTAAAATATGTTATGGTACAACCAGATATTTTGCTTCAAGACAAAAATTATTCTTTTTTCCTTTTTTACTTAATACAATTTGTCTTCAATTTTATTTTTTTTTTCAGACTACTTAACATTTTCTCTAAAGCTGAAATTAATTGTGGGTGGAGCGCTTCCAAATTTACCAGCGTATTGCCATTTTTCTGTATTTGTAGACAATGCCTCTCAGGAGATAAGAGAAATGGCAGGAAGTTTTTGGAGTACTAATTTTTTCCTCAAGCGGACATACTGAACAGGTTTTGATAGTTTTTCTTGTTTCCTATCAATATGGTAAAAGGGATCTTCCAAAAGTCCTTTTGCTTGCAATTAGTTTACCCGTATCCTTCTCTGCTGCTGCTGCTGCTGCTGCTGCTAAGTCGCATCAGTCGTGTCCGACTATGTGCGACCCCAGAGACGGCAGCCCACTAGGTTCCTCTGTCCCTGGGATTCTCCAGGCAAGAACACTGGAGTGGGTTGCCATTTCCTTCTCCAATGCAGGAAAGTGAAAAGTGAACGTGAAGTCGCTCAGTCCTGTCTGACTCTTAATGACCCCATTGGCTGCAGCCTACCAGGCTCCTCCGTCCATGGGATTTTCCAGGCCAAAGTACTGGAGTGGGGTGCCATTGCCTTCTCCGGTATCCTTCTCTATGAGCTCTTAATTCTTAGGGAACCAAGGAAATTTGGTCTTATATTTCTTTCATGAACTGGTGGTTCTCTCCAGAGTCAAAACAATGTTACTTTTTTATATGGATCTCTAAAATTTGGGTTATTATCCAAATTGTAAATTTCACATTTCCATTTGTATTTTTCTGATGAAATTTTAATTTAACAATTGAATCCATTTGTAGAAAGTACATGACTCCTTTTATTTAAGCGAAGTCCACCTGAACCTCGAGGCAGCCTAAAGTTCTATTTCTCATCCTTATTTAGTTTATATTTTTAAAATGGACTTTGTGAAAATTAAAGTTTCTTAAATAGCATTATGTGGTGATATTTTTGCCCTTTAACAGTTAAAAAAAAATTACATGACTGGAGTATTTAAATCTTAGTTCTGCCATGCTGCTTTTTAATACCTTTATCTCTAAGCATCTTATTAACTAAACTAGTTGCTGTGGGTATGTGTGCACTCAGTCACACAGTTGTGTCCAACTGTTTATGACCCCGACCCCGTGGACTTGTTACATATCTGTATTACAAAATAATATAGGCCTAACAAAATCCTGAAATCTGCAGTTAAATTCTGTACTTCTCCCTGTGGTTTAGGAAAATCTGCAATTGTTGTTTTTATTTAACCTGATGCCCTGGAGACCCAGTAGCCATTTTAACCATGGGGTAACCTTGGGTTTGTGAGCCAAATACTAATGATATCAGAGGAGAAAAAAACCCTTGATTAATCATATCACAGAATTGGCTGCAATGCCAGCCTTTGACCAGCTACCTCCAGACTTCCTTTCCTTGAAAGAATATACCTGATTTCTGAAGTCACCACAGTTTGGTTTCATTCATTAACAACTGTATCTGAATTCCAACTAATACAGGATTTTAAAGTATAAGTAAACAGAAAGTAAATACAAGCAAGAATAGCAGATTTGTAAGTGGCAGCTTAGCAGGTTAAAAATAAAGCAGCAACAGCAACCAGACAAATTCTTTAGGCAGCATACATGGAAAGGAAGGGAGACGTTTTCCAGGATGCTTCATATCTAGTGACTGACTTGCAAGAAGGAGTGAGAAAAATGATATTCTAACAAAATACCTAAGGAGAGTTGGCATTTAAGAATATTTCCATGACTCTTCTCTTTCTGTGGGTGAGGATATTGTTGCAAAATTCAAGAAAGAAGCAAAGAAATGCACTCTCTGCTTTCCTTAATGAAATGAGGTCCTCTTTTCTGAAAGAAGTGATTTTCTCTGAAGATTATGAATGTGGTATGTCTGAATATTTCTGAAAATCTTCATTCAGTGTTTTGGTGTAGTAGAAAAATTATGAGAACAAATCCTGCTCTGTGATGTACAGCATGTATTAATAGTATCCACAAATAAAAATCACAATTTCCCTTTCTTTTTTCTTTCTTGCTTCTTTCCTCATTCTTATTACTGATATCCTTAACTACGTGATTTTGTCTTTTTAATTCTTACCTGTTTCTACTTTTTTATTTGAAAGATAATTGCTTTAGAGAATTTTGTTGGATTCTGTTTCTTAACTGTAAATTTTAGCTTTGGACAAGATGATCTTTGTAGACTCTTCCAGTTCTGACATTTTACAATTTTATGCTCCGTATCTAAAATTGGGAAATAATGCATATTTTCCCCAGCTTTATCGAAACCTAATTGACATCAGACATTGTATAAGTCTCAGGTGTACAAAGTATTGATTTGATTTACTTATATATTGCAATATGATTACCATTTTAGTGTTAACTAACATCTTCATTACATCACATAATTAATATTTTGTGTGTGTGTGGTAAGAACATTATCTCATGTTTGTATGAGTGCCTAAGTTTAGAGATTCTAGATAATATGCTACCATTGGTTAAGCAAGTTATCTAATATAAAAAAGCAGGATACCAAAGAAATTGTATACGTGTGTGTGTTGTTCCCTTTACTCTATAGGCTTTAAAAAAATCACCTAGGAAATATGATATTATTTTATAAATCTATATATTATTTTATGTTTTGCAGGGATGAAAGTGAAAGTCACTCAGTCCTGTCCGACTCTTTGTGACCCCATGGACTGTGCAGTCCAAGGGATTCTCCAGGCCAGAATACTGGAGTGGGTAGCCTTTCCCTCCTCCAGGAGATCTTCCCAACCCAGGGTGTGAACCCAGGTCTCCAGCATTTCAGGCAAATTCCTTACCAACTGAGCTACAGGGTGGGGGTGGGGGTTTGAAGTTTCCAGGGGTAAATATAGGTAAATTTTAGTGAGTCTTCAGTACTAAAAGTCTTTCTAGAAGCTCCCATGGGGATCTTACTTAACTTCTTAACATTGTTTATTTTTTCAAATAACAGGCTACTAAAATGTATATACAACGTGGCATAGATAAAACTTTGAAGAATTCTACATTTTTGCTGATCTAATACCCTTTTATTTCACAATGTCCCATCTTGATAATAATTTCTGAGGGGCAGTAATTAAGCTTTGGACTGAACTTGTGGTTTTCTTCACTATTGTAAGCCTATCTTTGCAGATGCTTCATAGATGCTCAGGCTATACCAGTCTTCTGAGAGCTAATGCAGTCCAGTGAAAATTAATAAACAGATTACACAGGATTACTGCAGCTTTCGAGGTTTTTCACACTAGCACTTCTGAGATTTCAACATGAGCTCTAGAATCAGAGCAGGCGATTCTCTACTGTGGCTGGTCTGCTGTTTAATTCCCCACACCTGGCTATTCTTTGAATCCACAGATCTGAGAGAAAGTATAAAATACAGGTTCAGACCCCAGCTGGTCATCATACCTACCAAGGCTGTCAGTGCTGAGATGGACAGAGCTGCAGTAAATTGAGGAGGAGAATAATTCTTCTTTTGTGTCTCCCTATTGAAAGTGTGTGTAGTGTCACTCAGCTCAGCCGGGCAGTTCTTTCAAATCTGCTTTCATCTGCTCTTCCCTCGATGCACACACACTTCTGAGGTGGCTGCATTGGAAAGGGTTCAAGTAGCAGTAGCCAGTAGCCAGTTGTCAAAACATCAGACTGCCCTGTGTTCCACAAGTTTTATTGCTGAATCTTGTTCCTTTATAGCCAGCTTCTTGCTTTGTAATAAAATCATTTTTGAAATCTGGCTTCTCTTACTCTACTCTGCCACTTTCATAAGTGTGTCCCAGTTTCAGCTCTGGCCTTACATTGCTCTGTGTGTGTGTGTGCTCAATCACTCAGTTGTGTCTGACTCTTTGAGACCCCATGGACTACAGCCAGCCAGGCCCCTCTGTCCATGGAATTCTCCAGGCAAGAATACTGGAATGGGGTGCCATTTCCTACTCCAGGGTCGTGCCCAACAATTTGCGACATGGACTGTAGTCCATGGAATTCTCCAGGCCAGAATACTGGAGTGGGTAGCCTTTCCCATCTCCAGGATATCTTCCCAACCAAGGGATCGAACTCAGGTCTCCCCCATTGCAGCAGATTCTTTACCAGCTGAGCTATCAGGGAAGCCCTATCTTCCGGATATAGGGATCAAATCTGCATCTCTTGTGTCTCCTGCATTGGCAGGCAGATTCTTTACCACTGAGCCACCTGGGAAGCCCAGCTTTACATTGCTCATTTTATTTATATCTCTGTTCTTCCAGCACTTGTGTATGTGTGTGTGTGTGTGTTTGCTTACTAAATATTTTATAGGACCATATGAATTAAGGTCATGTTTTAATGAATTACTTCTTTCATTTATGTATATATTCATGTGCTTCATCATATACTATTTAATTTTAAAAAGTTTTTTTTTTTTTTGATGCTGTCCATTTTTAAAGTTTTCATTGAATTTGTTACAATGCTGCTTCTGTTTTTTGCTTTGGTTTTTTGGTCAGGAGGCATGTGGGATCTTCACTCCCCAACCAGAGAGGAACCTGTGCCCCTTGCATTGGAAGACTTAAAAGTATGTGTGCGAGACGCAGAAAGACAATAAAATGATTTTAGGTGCTGGTTTGAGTGTGTGTGTGCATGCCTCTCTACATGTGTTCTGCTATTCTATTCTGAAAAACATACATTTCTCTAAATGAAACCAACAATAATTAAATACAGTAGCTGAAGGCAGTGTCTTTTATTAAAAAATCTATCATTTTTGGTTTACTTATGCTCAAATCTCATTTCAAGAGAAATTTACAGTTTGATGTAACATGTTTATCATTCCTTAAGTTTCAGTTTCTAATAATTACCCAAAATGTATGTCTCTTCAGAAAAATCTCATTGTTCCTCTTATGAAAATAAGGCATGCATTTTATTTTTCTTAAATCTCTTCCAACAGCAAACTCTCTGTCAAAAAAAAAAAATATATTACATTTATTCTATTTTAAGCCAACAGAAAACAAAATAGGACAAGGAAATTTAATTATTTCTTCTTATTTTTTCTTTTTTTTATTTATTTTTTTAATTTTATTTTATTTTTTAAACTTTACATAATTGTATTAGTTTTGCCAAATATTTCGTATAGAGATAACAATATTTCCATTAAGAGCATTTATGGCTAGCTCCAAATCCTTCACTAGATTCTGAGTCCATGTGTAAGATGATTAGCCAGTAACCACTTGAGTGCAAGAAATAATAGAAGTTTGGGATCTAGCTTGATTCTTCTCAGTGAATCACATAGGTAGATATCTCTCTTGTAGCCTAACGCTGTCACTCAGGGGCATCCAAGATTCCTCACCGAAAAGAGAAAACACCCAAGTCGATATGGTGGATCTGTGATCTGGTCATCAGAGGTTATTCACAGCGCTGGGAGCACATCGAGCGAAGCTCTCAGACCAATGCAAGGCCTCCCCATGAAGTGTCCTTGAGACTCTGGGGGTGCTCTGTTTCTGGTTAAAAGCTTGTTCAATTTTATGATTGCCTTTTTTATTTAGTAAGGCATAATCCTAGAGAAAAACCTGGCAGAGTGGAAGAGACTTCCAATTTAATTGAAATATTTCAAAGTTTTCTGAGCTGTGAATATGAAAGAGGAACACAGCCCATTTGCATAATAAACTTTATGTATGTTGATCTGTTGATTAAAAGCCAAATGTACATGAAAATGATGTTTAATGTTGAATTTTAATCAACCATAAGTTTGGGAAAGATGAAGCCAGTTATAACGGTCTTTGCCTCCACTGTGTTAAATACATAAAGATCATATGAAAAATTGAAAATGTGTCAAAAAATATACTGTAGTGGTTTTTCTTCTCTGTTGTCAAATTGTCAAACTTCTTTGCAGTCAAAAATTATAGGGTTCCCTATTCAATCAACAACAGCATTGTAGACTTGAATAAATTAAAATTATTTTAAAAATATGGAACATAATTTGTATAAATATTCAAAATTCTACCCAAGAAATTCCTATCATTTCTGTTTCTAACAACCTCTTGATGGTCACAAGTTCATATGCAAATTTGCTTTCTCTGAAGCCAGACCCAGGCACAGTAGACTATGCTGCTCACTCAGAATGCTTTTGTTTCTACATTTACCAGTCTCATTCTAGTGTGTCTCTTGTGTGTGTTTCATTTCTTAAATAAATACTTACAATCAATCATGGCACCCAGAATCATGTGGAATTTAACAGGAGCAAAAAACCTTGATAACAGGCTAAAAAGTAAAGTGTTAGTAGTTCAGTATCTGACTCTTTGTGACCCGATGGACTATAGCCCACCAGGCTTCTCTGTCTGGACAAGAATACTGGAGTGGGTTGCCATTTCCTCCTCCAGGGGATCTTCCAGACCCAGGGATCGAACCCAGCTCTCTTCCATTGCAGGCAGATTCTTTACTGTCTGAGCCACCAAAGAAGCCCATTAAAATTTTCCTTCTTCCATCAAGACCACAAACTATCTTACATTTTCCAGATTCCATACTTCTCTATCATGATACGGGTGCTGGGACCTTGCAAAGCCAGCTATACCCCCTGTTCAGTTCAGTTCAGTTTAGTCACTCAGTCGTGTCCAACTCTTTGTGACCCCATGAATCGCAGCACACCAGGCCTCCCTCTCCATCACCAACTCCCAGAGTTCACTCAGACTCATGTCCATCGAGTCAGTGATGCCATCCAGCCATCTCATCCTCTGTCATCCCCTTCTCCTCCTGCCCCCAAGTAGCCCAAGTACTGGAGTTTCAGCTTTCACATCATTCCTTCCAAAGAAATCCCAGGGCTGATCTCCTTCAGAATGGACTGGTTGGATCTCCTTGCAGTCCAAGGGACTCTCAAGAGTCTTCTCCAACACCACAGTTCAAAAGCATCAATTCTTTGGCACTCAGCTTTCTTCACAGTTCAACTCTCACATCCATACATGACCACTGGAAAAACCATAGCCTTGACTAGACAGACCTTTGTTGGCAAAGTAATGTCTCTGCTTCTCAATATGCTATCTAGGTTGGTCATAACGGTTCTTCCAAGGAGTAAACCTCTTTTAATTTCATGGCTGCAATCACCATCTGCAGTGATTTTGGAGCCCAAAAAAATAAAATCTGACACTGTTTCCACTGTTTCCCCATCTATTTCCCACGAAGTATACTCCCTGTTAGGATGTATCAAAAGGGGATTCTGGGGGAAGATGGGAAGGCAGGAAGACATAGATGGGACTTGCTCATCACTGATCCACTTGCTTCTCTCTGCATAATTCTCCAGCAGCTTTCTTCCCCAATCTCACTCTCAGGAGCACTGGCTGATGAGTAGCAAGTAGTTTCAGGGTCCAGGATTTTTATTCACGCTGCCAGAATTGTCCTGCCATTTCCACTTAGAGGGACTAGGTGCCAGACAAGTAGCTCCTGCTCCTTAGAGGTGTATGTCTCAGCTCTGCATGGCCTCTCTGAACTTCTGAGATGCCAGGACCATCTGGGCTGTATCTCTTCTCGGAGGTCTCAGTGCTAATACTTTGGGATCCCTTATCCTCATAGCTTCTAGAAAGTAACAGCCCATAACTCTCCCATCTGTATTCTCATTTCTAAAAGTGAGCTCCTTCTTATTGTCTCTTATTTTCAGTTTTTCCTTTATGCCTGAAAGTCCTTCCATCAATATCCCCTCAAACAATTCCATATATTAAACTCAGTCTGTTTCAACAGCGTGTAGATTCTGCTTTTCTGACTTGACACTGACTGATATGGCATTGAGTACCAGGAATTGCCCAAGAAACTCAATCCTCAAAGCTGAGATTCTGGGATTAATTAGGTTGTGCCATTTGACCTACACACAGTGATCCTCCCTAACTGGCAACAAGATACTGGTAATTTGTGGAATGGTGTGACATCATGGTTAACCATCATCAACTAATTTAGCTAAGTGCCTACTGATTCAAATGCCTTGGGGAACCAAGGGACTATTGCACTTGACTAAATGGCAGTAATAATAATTAAGAGGACTCTGGGTGGAATGGATGCTTACAACTCTATTGATAAGTTTACGGAAAGAAATTGACAAAGAGAAGCCTTTAATCCTTAAACTCAAGTAATGGCAAGAATATTCCATCAGCTAGTCATTTTCACGTTTGTATTTTATTCTTTATCATTAAGCTACTGGTGATCTAAAGAGATGATTGAACTGTGGGGGAAAAAAGCGGCACATACTTAAGCCTGAAGAAGAAGCACGCCTGTATTGCACATTTATGGCCAATAGGATTAGATTTTCTGAGCCTGGAAAAATCAGCACAAAAGACCTGGCAGATGTCATTCAGACTCCTTCCACTCTGACACAAAGGCAAAGGGAAGGAGGAGTCTGCTCTGACATCCGACTTGACGTCACAGCAGAGCATCCAAATGCCTGAACATTGTCCTTTCTGAACACTAGGAGCGGGGAGCAGCCTAGGAGAATAATGGAGCACATTTAGCTGAACATGCTCTGAAAGATGGTCTTTGGGGAGTGCAGAGAAGAGTGGAAGGAGTTACCAAATCTGAGGATACTTGGTTAAAGGCAAGGACGTGTGTAAGGGACTATGAGGATGATTGTGAGTGTCTGCAAGAGCTGTGATGTCAGTCATCGGATATGTCCAGACTCGGGTCCAGACACTGATCCAAGGAATCATGGGCTTCCCAGGTGGTACTAATGGTAAAGAATCTGCCTGCTAATGCAGGAGACACGGGTTCAATTCCTGGGTTGGGAAGACCCCTGGAGGAGGGCATGGCAACCCACTCCAGTATTCTTAATTTCATGGACAGAGGAGCCTGGTGGGTTACAGTCCATGGTGTCAAAAAGAGACAGACACGAATGAGCAACTAACACTTTCACTTTCAGGGGATGGATATGTTTAACCATATAATATAAATTAATTCATCTTCAGAAGTAGACTAATATACTGGTCATTTTCACTCACAAGCAGGTAACATGACTTACCTTGCTCTTATCATTCGGTTCATATGCTAAAACTCTTGGTTTGGCGCATCAGTGGCTACTACTAAAATAGTCTTATAGCACAGAAACTGTCTGTGGTTACTTGTCTTGTTATTTTTGTTGTAGTGTTAAAAAAAAAATAAAAACAAGGGGAAAATTGTGTTTCTGACCTTCATTAAATCATTCAATTTTTTTTTTCTTTTTTTATTTAACAAAATTTTGCAGGAATGTCCTACTTTGTACTTTACTAGTATTGCATTATGATATCCTTTTGGGGGCATTTCAAAGCCCATATTCTTATCTAAGACTTTGTCTTTTTTATTAACTAACTTTAAATGACTGTTTTATATTATGAAATTCATCCAAGACTTGAACGACTCTTAAAGAAGACATCCCTTATGCATGCATTGGGCTCTTCTTTGAAGTCTGACTTTGCCTTTGAAGACTCTTGCATCTTTGAACATAGCTTGTGCTAATATATTTGTAATCAAAAGAGATTGAAAGTGTCGGCCGTCTTTCATCACTGAAAAACTTTCTACTCAAAATTACTTTTATTGAAACTATAGACAATTCATAATTCAAATTTCTCATTAGTAACCTGGATTTCTGTCTTTAAAAGTATTCTTCTCTCCATCCTCATGGAGAGTCCAAAATGTATTCATTGTTTCTTCTCTTTTTTTCCCAAATTTATCAGTCATTTTTTAATGAGCTTGTTAAAAATATGTTCTAGGGCTGCTTTGGTAGATTTTTTTTTTTTTTTTTTTTTGCTGAAAATAAGGGGCACAGATATCAGCGGTCACTGTGGGTGACAAGACAAACAGAAAATTCCAACACATTGTAAAAGCTTTACTTAACTGGGATACGGCCAGAAGGTCACGCTTTGAAGACTGCAGACGTTTGGAGGAATGTATGTCAGGAAGCTGTTCTCTGCGGGTGTTGAGCTTCTGTAGGTCTTGCAAACAGAAGCATTGACTGCTTTTGTTCTGGGCTGCCTTTTCAAGGATTATTTGTGCAGCCAGCAGCCTTGGGAATGAGAGAGGGTGCCTCCCTCTGGAGTAAAGGGCAAGTGTGTGCGCTGTCCAGTGCTATAAAGACGCTGCTCCTCTCCCTGGTGAAGGTCAGACAGGCTCTCCACTGATCATAAAAGACTTGGGTTCTCCAAGCTCTGGGTTCCTGTCGTGTAACACAACTCACTGTGTGTGTGGAGTGTAGTCTGGCCGTGCCTGCTTCACTTTGACAGAAGAGAAACTCGAGGAAACAGTGCACATGCTGACGCTCCAGCTACTTCTACTGCTGTGCTCCCATCCTTCCGCTCTGACACTGGGCTTCCAAGACTTCTGGAACCTTCCACAGACCCGAGGCATCTGACATTTTTAGTTAGCTCAAAATGAGGCATTTTTAGTTAGCTCAAAAGTCAGGAAACACCACAGACCCCTCAGAGCTTTTGACAACAGGGCACAGACTCCATTCCCGAATATTCCCGAATCTAGATATCAAAAATCGCCTATTGAATCCCACCTACTGCTGTTAGTACTGTATTATACATTTTAAAACTAGAGTATGCATAAACTGCTTTTTTTTCCCCACTTTAAATTTACCATTTAAATTGCAATACTTACAAAAGGGGCACATTTAAACATTAAGGTTTAACCGGTAAGATTTAGGCCACAACTTTTAAAAGTTGGAACAGGCAATAAGTCATTGACTCCAGCTAAACACAGACAGTTACGTTGATTTTTTTCATTCTCATCTGGGTTAACACCTGAGATTTTCATCATGAATGCTTCTTTTTATTACTTCTTTAAATTTTTGGTGGAAATATTGATTAGATTATTTTCAAAAACCAAAGCACTTTCATTATGATGCCATGCCCAAGGAATTAAGTACCTACTGTTGATCAGAAATTGTTTCTTATGCAAAATGTAAATTCAGAATAATTCTTTCATGCCTGGACTATCTGTGAACTGCCTAGTCAGCTTTATTTTTTCAGTAAAGTACTGAATATTCCAATATTCCAATATCAATTGTCCCCCTCCTCCCACTTTTCAAGTTGACTCCATTGATTTTAAATTGCTTTTAACTAAACATTCATAAATGATATAAATAGCCCACCAGGCTCCTCTGTCCATGGAATTCTCCAGGTAAGAATTCCAGTAGTGGCTAGTCATTTCCTTCTCCAGGGGATCTTCCCAACTCAGGGATGGATCCTGGGTCTCCCACCTTGCAGGTATGTTCTTTACCATCTGAGTCACCAGGGAAGCCCTTTTTTCACTTTTTAAACTAAACATTCATAAATGGCACATGGGAATTTTTAAGTTCTGTTTGTCATCTTACTCTACTACATAAAAAATAAGAAATTAGAGTCTCAACCTGAATTTCAATTATGATGAAAAAGAAATAGTTACAGCCCCATACACATTATTTAGGAGCTAATCACAAATTGTTTTTGTTCTCAATGTTATTAAACTTCATCTCCCTAGGGTAGACAATGCCATGAGCCTAATTGGTTCAAATATGACAGCCTAATTGGTGTCATATTTCTAAAATGAGGATTTTAGGAGTGAAGAAGTCAGTGAGAACTTGTTCACCTGTTTTAGTCATAAAACTACTTGGAGGTGTAACACTGAGGTTTATCAGATGCTTCTGAAATTAGGATAGCGTGGGGATGGTGGATGATACCATATGTGGTTGGAACCCTGATGATATAGACAGATGCTGCTGAGACCACCCTGCTTGTCTATGTGAGACTGACAATTAACTAAACTGTTCATCTTTTCCCCTTTGAGCAACCATCACAGCTCTGGTCCTGGAGATGTCACACTAGCATTTTACCAGGGACACTGAAGTATACCTGCAGTTGGGACAAAGGTACAAAATTAAAAGTCTGGGTAGTTGGTGACCCTAGTTCTTCCTTTGTTCTCTTTCTAAAACTAGGATCCTTTTTCTTGATCAGATCTGGGGAATGAAAACATTCAAATGAAGATCTAATTGATTGGGCAAAACATATACACACACCCATGTGTATACAATGTGTATATACATACATATTTCTCCCCTCCTGATGGCAGTGTCTCCACCAACTCAGGGATAAATGGCTCACTTGGGACCTGGCTACCTGTGTCCTCAGATGCCCTGTGGGCCAGCTCTTAAACCTAATTATACCAGTCCTGCTTTGATCTCTCCAAGGTCTCAGGGGACTGTGTGGTGGCATGAAAATGCTTATATTTTAACTCATGTGGATGCTAATACCATGGAAACATACAAGTACACAGGTGACAAGGCAATGAACATGTGAGACAAATTACACAGCTTTTGAGTGATATATTCTGTTGACTATAAAGCTTTTATCTCATGAATTAACATACACTTTCATTTTCCTTTATTTTTTCTCTCTTTGTTTTTATTTCTGATTAAAATTCCTCATCATCTAGTAGTAAAATACATAGTATCTAAATTTTTTTAAATTTTTACCCTAACCTGGAGCACTTAGCACTTGCTGCTTCTTAATACTGTAGTGAAAACACACAGCATGCTCCGTATCTAAGTTGTTGAGCGGTGCTTGACTGCTCCAGTGTGAAAGAAATAGGGGGTTTCTGGTGTTGAGATGATCAGAACATAATACCAGTTCTGGAGAAATGCCTCTCACAGCTGAGCATGCCAGCCAGTAAATTCTTAAGCAGGAAAAGGGAACATTTAATTCAGAGAGACGCTTGCATATGGTGACTGCTAACATTTTTACGTATTGTGTCTGGTTGAGCAGTAGGGGAGCGGTGACAAATAAATACGATTATTTGGTGATGAGGTGGTTCATCATACTTGATGGGACCTCACAGTGGCATTTGTGGGCTCTGCAACAGCTGGTGCAGGGCAGCCCTTTGCTAAGGGCACACACTGGTTTTGTGTTCCCAAGAGGCAAGGCCAACCAGGAACATTACACCCAATTCTAAATAAATCATGTTTATACCCTCTACTATCGGTTTTGAAACTACTTGTCTATCATCCTTGTAGAGAAACTGTCTAAAAGCTAAGATTAGTTAGAAGTAGTCTAACTAATGGAAAAGAATCAGATTCTTGCAAAGCCAGTAATTCTCTCAATAAATATTAAATTACCATTTGAGTACAAGCCCTGTTGCTTTTTGTCCATGAAACATTCTTGGTGAGAAGGTTCTTCTCATCATCCTTGTCTAATTGTCTTTTTCTCTTCTTTCAGATCTCAGATTAAATATCACCCAGGGAGATTAAAGCCCTTCCTCACGTTTTATGTTCTATCATGGTACTCTGCTTTTTTTCTTTGCTGTATTAGTTGCCATGATTACTTTAATAATCATAAATTAATGACCCCTGCACACTGAAATGTGAGCCCTAAGAGAACAGGGGACAGCTCTGTTCTGTCCTTTCTTCTCTCCAGACCCTAGGGAGTTACCTGAAAACCTACCAGGTGTTCAATACATAGTTACTGAAATACTAAATGAATGAAATACCTTCTGAATAGTTTTCTATTTGAACATCAATTATTTTGTAAATTAAAGTGATTGCTTTGTAAACCAAACTACTGTTCTCAAATTTGCTAATCTAGCTATTTCTATGATGAACTGCTGTACTCAATACAAGATTTCGGGTTCTACAAATGATGGTGTATTTCTTACTCGCTGTTGAGCTCTCTGTGTGAGGACTCTACCGCTATCTGGTGATGATACAGCGAATTACAGGCAAGAGTTCTGGGTGGAGGGCACTTGGGTCACAATAATCTCTCTAAAGAATTTACGACTTCTCCTTCAATAAATCAATGAGGCATTACATCATACCTAAACTTATGCATGTTCATTAACTAGATATAAGATGTGAACATTTATAGAAATTTATTAAGCCTCTGCTGTTGATATTAATGATCCACATATAATTAAGGTAAAGCTTGCAAATTAGATACATGAAAAAAGACACCCTGTATTTAGTTTTATGATTTTATAAACAGAAATAAGTTCCTACAGTATAAGTCAACATATTTTGGTAGAAAAAAAAATTTTTTTACCATGAACAATAATATAGTACTATTTCCCCAAATGTGGACCCCATTAAAGTCCTTCTGAACAGATACTTATATCATTCACTTTTGTAACCAATCTACAGCTCACTTAACACATTTCACATAGTAGGCACCTAAGAATAACAACAAAAATCACTGAGTAAACGCTGAAGGCCAGTCAGGAGCTAAATTCCTTCTTAGTTTATACATATTGCATTAGGCGGGGAACTACTCCATCTGACCAACTTGGTACGAAGTTTAAAGTATTATGTTTAAACAGAGGTAAAATAAAACCAGCTGTCAAGAAAGTCAAGCTTTTTTTTCTTTTCTTTTAATCATCACATAGGAAAGGTTTAGAACAATAAAAACAGTAGCGATTTTTTTTTTCCCCAATGCACAGTGTGGTAATTCAGTGAACAACAAAATTGAGATCTGACATTGTTGACTTTTAAGATTATTGGTAGCCAGCTAGAGGGGGAAAATACAATATGTAACATGTTTCCCTACCTGACTTATGCTTCTAGTTCCTGTAAAATGTCAAACTGAAGGTGACAAGGAGCAAACATCCTATCTCAAAATGTAGCAAGAAAAGGCTCAGTCATGTGGCCCACAAAGATGTGCAGAACATCATTTTTACTGACACCAAAACAGACTTTTTTTCCCCCATAAAGGCAAATTCAGGAAACCTATTGCATTTTTATTACATTTATTTTCAAAGATGTCAAACTTAACTGTTAATATCCTTTTGGGATATAGCTGTTATTCTGTATTAACATATATATGAGATATTTGCTTAGATATGAGAGCCTAACACTGATTTAACAGACTTTAAGGGAACAGTAGTTCTATTATGTTGGTAAGTGATTTTTTTTCAAGGTGGCTTAGACTTTATTCTTCCTAACATATATTTATTTACATATTCCTCCAGAAAACAATAAACAGATCATTTGCTAAGTGTTAAACTTTCTATGAAAGTGCAGCAAAATAGAATGTAATACGATGAAGTTTCTGTCTTTAAGAAGCCAACTGTCTGTTCAAAGAGAGATGCCATCACAAGGCATGGTAAGACATCCTTAAACGAGATTGTATGTGAGCCCTAGATGGGCCCCAACATCTGTGGTGGGTAAAGGAGAGTTTCTCACAGTAAGTGACATTAGATCTACAGAGTGATCATGAGCTCTGTCAGCAAAGCAGCTGCCTAAATAAAGCCCTGGGGTCTACGCTTGGGGGTAGCCTGAGCAAAGTTTGCTGCCGGAAAAGTCCCACATTGGGAAGGAGTGGCTCCCATCAGTCCTCCTGCCGCGATCCATCACTGGCTGGGAAAAGGCCAAGCTCCAGCTTTATCTGGGGGCCATCAGTCAGCTGGGCTCCCAGCACTGGGTTCTTTGAATGAAGTTTGAGTGGAGCACCTTCGTGGCCACTACAGCCTACATCAAGCACTTTCTCCACCTCGTCCTGTTTGTCATATTAGAACTACCCCTCCGTGGTGTGATGTTCTGGCCTCCTCTGCTTCTTGGTTTCTGAGGCTGTCCTTTCCTTGCTTATATCTACAGTGAAGCAATAGGAATCTCAGTCCTTAATTAACTTCCCTATCAGCTGCAAAAATCACTCACATGAAGCCCTCTAGAACTGCACAGACTTTACACAGGGTATTTTAATGGTCATGAAGCAGATTAGCTTTTCATAGCCACGCCTACAGGACATCCCTTTTGGTATCTTTCCCCTACCTCCCCATCTTTAACCTCCCCTCTCCAAGCTGGGACTCTCCTCTCCCACCTCAATTATCTAGAAAATTGTCTCCTCTCAATGGTACAAACCACAAAAGAATAGACAGATTCTCAAATTCGACCCAAACCCATTATTAAATTATGCTTCTCAGTGAACACTATTTTTTTTCCTTTAGAGGACCTCTGTCACAACGACTAATACAATATATTACTATCACTCTCAACCAGAGATTTGCAACTTGAGAATTTTAATCATACTAATCATTTTCACTCCATAGCACAGCTAATTCAAACTCTTATTCCAAGTTTCGACAGTTTCAGGTCTGAGATGCCCATGAAAGCAGAGGTAAGTGCACTTTGTGTTGCTTATTCCAGTCTTGAGATAATTATCTTACTAATTAAATTTTCATTCCCAACTCCAAGACCTGTTGCTGTACTCCAAATAGCATACGCCCTACTCTCTGACATGGAGTACCTGCTGCTGCTCTTGCTGCCTTGAACAAATAGCACACACACAAATGATAAGAACAAAACCCAACCATCCTATCAGTGAGTTGGGGAGGAGAGCAGTGGTCCTCTCCAGCCATCAGGGATTTGTAAAAACTAAGAGTCCCTGATGACTCTCGGTTGCTCAGTAACCACCTTGCTCTGGAAGGAGCGTGAAAGTGAAAAGTGAAAGTCGCTCAGTTGTGTCTGACTCTTTGCAACTCCATGGACTATACAGTCCGAATTCTCCAGGCCAGAATACTGGAGTGGGTACCGTTTCCCTTCTCTAGGGGATCTTCCCAACCCAGGGATTGAACCCAGGTCTCCCACATTGCAGGCAGATTCTTTACCAGCTGAGCCACAAGGGAAGCCCAAGAATACTGAAGTGGGTAGCCTATCCCTTCTCCAGGGTATCTTCCCAATCTAGGGATTGAATCCAGGTCTCCTACATCGCAGGCAGATTCTTTACCATCTGAGCCACAAGAGAAGTACCTGTAGCATATTCATTGAATCAGAAAATCTCTTTCCTGGATGAAGCTCTAGAAATCACCGTTGTTGTTGTTGTTTTTTTTTTTTAAACCTAAGTGAATTATGACATAAAGGCATGAAAAATAATGCTTCTCACCTTTTCCTGTTGTTCTTGAGAGACTGAGGGTTGTTTGGCTCCAACCCCTGGAAAATCAAGACAAGCAGAGTTAGGATGATGCTGCATCAGGCAGAGAAAGAGGCAGTCAGTGCTGCTTACTGCTTGTGTGCCTGCTAAGTCGCTTCAGTTGTGTCTGACTCTGCGGCCCTATATATGGACTGTAGCCTGCCAGACTCCTTTGTCTGTGGGATTCTCCAGGCAAGAATGCTGGAGTGAGTTGCCATGCCCTGAGGATCTTCCCGAAGCAGGGATGGAACCCGTGCCTCTTATATCTCCAGCATTGGTAGTCTGATTTTTTACCACTAGGTCCACCTGGGAAGCCCTCCTTACTGCTTACTGCTTCCTAAACCAAAAGTCCTTACTTTTAAGAGGGAGGAGGGGTCAAAGTGCTTGGTAGTGGAAGAGAACTCTCCAGTCCAGAAAGAAGAACCTTGTACTGTTAATATCTCAAAGGTGATAAAATAGGGAAGATCGGATACCTTGAGACATTTTATTTAGTAATTAGTTCCCATTTGTTTATTTTTGTTTTTATTTCCATTACTCTAGGAGGTGGGTCATAGAAGATCTTGCTGTGATTTGTCAGAGAGGGTTCTGCCTGTTTTCCTCTAAGAGTTTTATAGTTCTGATCTTACATGTAGCTTTTTAATCCATTTTGAGTTTATTTTTATGTATGGTGTTAGAAAGTGTTATAATTTCATTCTTTCACATGTAGTTGACCAGTTTTCCCAGAACCACTTGTTGAAAAGATTATCTTTTCTCTATTGTATATTTTTTCTCCTTTGTCAAAGATAAGGTGTACATAGGTGCATGGCTTTCTATTTTGTTCCATTGATCTGTATTTCTGTAATATAATAATATTCCTTGGCTTAAGATGGGGTTATGTCAAAGAACTGATGCTACTGAACTGTCATGCTGGAGAAGACTCTTGAGAATCCCTTGGACAGCAAGGAGATCAAACCGGTCAATCCTAAGGCAATCAATCCTGAATAGTCACTGGAAAGACTGATACTGAAGCTAAAGCTCCAATACTTTGGACACCTGATGTGAAGAGCCAACTCATTGGAAAAGACTCTGATGCTGGGAAAGATTGAAGGCAGGAGGAGAAAGAGAATGAGATGGTTGGATGGCATCACCAACTCAATGGACATGAATTTGAGCCTACTTTAGGAGACAGTGAAGGACAGGGGAACCTGGCGTGCTGCAGTCCGTGGGTCACAAAGAGTCAGACGTGACTTAAGGACTGAATGACAAAACAAAAACAGAGTTGAAAGCATCATAAGTCAAAACTGCGTTTAATAAAGCTAGCCCACCAAACATCATAGCTCAGCCTGGCCTACCTGAAACGTGCTCTGTACACCTGCATTAGCCTATAGTTGGGAAAATCACATAAGACAAAGCCTATTTTAAAACAAAGTGTTGATCGAGCTCACATAATGTATTGGATACTGTACTGAAAGTGAAAAACAGAATGGCTGTCGGGGGGCAAGGTGGTTCAAGTGTCGACTTTTCACCCTGATTACCACGTGGTGACTGACTGGGAGCTGCCACTCTCCTGCATCAGGAGAGAGATTCGAACCTCACATCACAAGCCCAGGAAAAGCTCAAACTTCAAATTTCAAAGTATAGTTTCTCCTGATTGTATGTCACTTTTCCATCATTTTACAGTCAAAAGAACTGTAGGCCAGACCACCATCCTAAGTCAAGGATTGTCTGTATTTAAATGATTAAAGGTCACAGTAGAAAAAATCCACAGGGTGTTCTAAACTGGCAATTATTACACGGGTGTCAATTTCTATATTAATGTTGATGACTTCCTCTAAATTCTTTGTTATTGTAACAGAGACCCTTCCTCCCTTGGTGTCATCATTAACTCCTTATGTGAGTAAAATTACCACTTGCTTAAAAAGAAAGTTCAATGCAATGAACGATGCCCTTAAAATTGAGACCTAAATCAGAGATACGGATTTGCTCATAGAGTTATTTAATAGTATACATCAGTGCTTTCATTATTTACTACAGATTCACAGTTTTAAAATGGGAGGTTGTTTTTAAAAAACTTACTAAGAATAATTGTTAAAGTAAATCAGGGGTCAGGTATTATTTTCTACTTATGATTATAAAATATCTGATGCCATCATGATTAAACAATATTTGGACATTTAGCAGATTTTTGAATGTCTGCATGCTGCTGTAAAGTAATATTTTTCTAGATATATTTCCCCACCAGTCATGGGGTGCGTGCTAGAAAGGTCATGGCTGAAGACTGTTTATCTCCCAGATACACGGATTTATTTTCAGGCATCTGACTCAAAGTGTGTAATTCATAAATGTCTACCTCACAGACTATTTTCTAGAAAATCTTAGTGAATTATCGACCTTCTGAAATAAGATCACATATTCTATATCATGAGCTCTCATCTGCTAAATACATTTTAAGCACCCTATATCAGAGAGGAAATGTCCATTTCAGGCACAGAGGAATGGGCTTGCAGTGTGGACTGTATCTCAAGCAGCAAAGGTGGCATGAACTGGTGAGGAGAAGGTGATGCTCAGGATTGGACGTTGCTGCATTTGGGTGAGAATATGTCTAGAACACAATTTCCCTGGTGGCTCAGGCCCTAAGACTCCACCTGCAATGCTGGAGACCTGGGTTCTATCCCTGGGTCTGGAAGATCCTCTGGAGAAGGGACTGGCAACCCACTCCAGTATTATTGCCTGGAGAATTCCATGGACAGAGGAACCTGGTGGGACACAGCCCATGGAGTTGCACGAGTCAGACAAAACTTGGCCATTAAACCACCACCATCACAATTTCAGACAAGATATGACCTTAACCGTGATGTGGTTCAATCACCTACCTTAGAGGCCAGAAAACTAAGAGACTTTAGAATTTAATAAGGAGCCCCATTAATGAACATTTTTAGTCCATAAAATTTGAGGTATCGTAATAACAATAGGAAAAGGGAAAGTGACACGACTCTTAGCGACCCCATGGACTGCAGCCTACTAGACTCTTCTGTCCATGGGATTTTCCAGGCAAGAGTACTGGAGTGGGGTGCCAATGCCTTCTCCAACAATATACACATTAGACATCATTTCAGATAAATAGGCTAACAGCTGAAGATCAATGATATATATCTAAGAAATACCATAGATTTGGGTGAATATAATATTAGAATCTGAGTAATAAACCAGTATTTCCGTAGGAATTGAATATATCATAAAGCTTTATTCAAGAGTCCTTGGATTCGAAACAAATAGCGGAGTTCTACCAAAATCCATGCATACTCAAAGATAGGCTTGTTACCTCACCTTATCACTGATGGCAATTAAGTGCCAATTACTCTGCTTATCCACATTTAAACACATGAGTATGCTCAGTTCTGACTGACTCTTTGCAGCCCCATGGACTGCCAGGCTCTTCTGTCCATGGATTTTTCCAGGCAGGAATACCAGAGTGGGTTGCCATTCCCTACTCCAGGCGATCTTCCCAAGCCAGGGATTGAACCCATGTCTCTTGTGTCTCCTGAATTGGCAGGCAGATTCTTTCTCACTAGCATCGCCTGGGAAGCCCCATTTAAATAAAGATTTCATTAAATGCTGACTCGTGCCACTGACAGCCTCGGTCAGGCACTCCTCTGCCTGATTCTAGGAAATGAATCAGGAAAATAACAGAGGTTAAACATAACCCACCTCACAGAGAAAGATCAGAAGAAACAAATGTGTCCTTAGCTTTATTGTTAAAATGAACGTGAATTTTTCATCTATTTGAACTGGTGTCTAATTAATTATAGTTAATCCAATAAAAAATGTAGCCATGGATAAGTCTTTAATATCCACATCAGAATAATGCAGTCAGTGATGCCATCACTGCTTAAGACTAAGATCGTTGTTAAATTACTTTGATGCTGTATTGCTTGAAAGCAGTGATAATTCACTTTTTTATCTTCTCTCCATGCACAATTTATCTAGGAGAAAGTTAAAATATTTAGCATAACACATTTCAGTTATTAAGTTATTAAAGCACCAGATAATACTTTTTTTTTTTAATTTTATTTTATTTTTAAACTTTACATAACTGTATTAGATTTGCCAAATATCAAAATGAATCCGCCATACTTTGAAGAACAGATTAGAGTTGTTTATATTATCTATATACTAATAAGAAGGTTCTTTGTTTCATAGATGCTTCCATTATATCAAGAAATAGTTACATATTTAAAAAAGCATTTGCTTGATAAAATATATTTCATTCTTTCCCTCATAATTTTTTTTTCAATAGTCTCCAGAATTTCACTTAACAAGATTTCTCTCACTAACCAGAAATAAAATAACACTTCAGTTCAGTTCAGTCGCTCAGTCATGTCCGACTCTGCAGCCCCATGGACTGTAGCATGCCAGGCCTCCCTGTCCATCATCAGCTCCTGGAACTTACTCAAACTCATGTCCTTTGAGTCAAAATGAACATGAAAATGACATTTAATTCCACCAAAAATTATTGAATAAACATCTGAAGATATGTCAAATATGTCTTTAAATTATCACATGATACTCAGTGGTATCACATGATACTTTACCGTAATACCCTAAAGTTGTTCCAAGGCTTCTGAGAGGTAAACCTACCATGACTGAAGCAGGATGGCAAATTCTGTAACGTCACAGTTTATGTGTAAACCTGATTTTGTTAAACAAACCAAAGTTATGACAAACAGTTCGGTTCATAACTACCAGGTATAGTACCAGCTCTCTTGAGCCACACTTTTAAATCACATTTTTATCTTACTAAGGCAATAGAGATGGACCTTGATTATTTATATTTTCTACCTGTTTAGGTTTTATATATATATATAAGTCTCTACCTTGATTCTGTTTCTTGGTTCTAATTCTTGCCATAAACTCAAGGTGGTACATTTGAAACTTTTCTTCCTATTTCCTGAAAATTCCAGTGTGGGCTTGCCCTTTTAGGATTCCCAGGTTTGGGCCAGTTCAGTGTATGAAAATCTCAAATTCACAGTTTTGCACAGTGGAAAATCACTGAAATAGCCATACCTGAAGATGCCTCACTCAGTTGGTACAGATCTTTTGGGTCTGTACATGGGAAAGTGTGTAGATACAGTGATACATCAAATGATACATGAAGTACAGGGATACATAATACAGTGATGCATGGAAGTGATATAGTTACATGAAAAAATGGTGGTATTCATACCACTGATTATTCATGGACGACGAGGCTGGTCAATTTGGTAAGATTTTCAGAAGCTGGTCAGGGAGAGGCTGGGGCTGTTCCTTCTCTTTAAGGCCTGCTCATCTTTATTGGCTTCCAGAGCCCTTGGCTAACTGCCATCCTTTGTGGCCACCTCATAGGTGGATCTTTGCCTGGGCCTGAAATTCTCTCAGTCTCTCTTCTGGAGCTTCTGAAGTTGTCATGTTGACTAGAAGAAGTAAGCCACATGGCAGGAGGCCACTGTGACTAATGAGTTTGAAAGAAAATGATAGTCAAAGCCTAAAAGCCACATTCCACTCATAACTGAGTGGAATACAGAACTTGGTATCACCTAAACTGTTATTTAACTTTCTTGGGTGTCAGTTCTTTCATTTGTAGCTTAGTTGTAATAATGCTTCATTTTACTAAAGTTCAAAGCCATTTTGAAAGCAGAAAATTCTTAGTATGTTAAAAAAAAAACTATTTTGAAAGGAGAAAAGTGATTACTACATTAAAAAAACATTTAAAGTTACGCATTTTCAAATGTGTAATTCCATTAACATTCTGTAGGCAATGCAGTGCTTTCTTATGATCGTGCCTTACGTCAGCTCGAGTTCTATGACCCAGATATGCTACGGGTGACTCACCCTTAAAAGAACAATGCATGCTGAGAGTGATGGTTTTGAGCCTCTTGGAAGTCTGTAAGGTGTTATGCTTAGAGACTCAGTATTTACACTTGCATTTATATGTACACTTTCTCATTTCCCATAAAATATTGATTAAGCATTTCTATTTAATGAGTAAAGTGAATAAAGTAATACATGGACTTCACTGGGAGCTCAGCTGGTAAACAATCTGCCTGCAATGCAGGAGACCCTGGTTCAATTTCTGGGTTGGGAAGATTCCCCTGGAGAAGAGAACAGCTACCCACTCCAGTATTCTGGCCTGGAGAATCCCATGGACTATCCATGGGGTTGCAAAAAATCAGACATGACAGAGTGACTTTCACTTTAATATTTTAAAGTGATACATAAATGTAACAGACAGCATGAGTGTTCAAGAAGATTGTAATATACATGGTGAGACTCTGCTGGTAGTCATTGCACAGTCGAGGATGCACTTCTAAATTAGTGCAACAGACGTATTAATAATTGCTTGGCTACTCCAGGTCAGTAATCATTCTTCCCTGTTTTCTCGAAGATCATTCATGTCTCCTAATTCTAGACTAGCTATGTTACTTGTTACTTGGATATTTGGTTGATAGTAATCTGTTTCAGAGCTCACAGAAGGAACAAAAGGGAAAGAGTATGTACAGAAAAGTTTGTCAACAATTTTAGCAGATAAGTGGGCACTACAGCTAAAGAAAGAGCTGGAGGAGAATGAATGATGGAAGACTTTTGTTTTTATCTTGTCTTCATATTGGGTTCAAGCGTGTTTAAAAGAAAAGGGACTATGAGCAGATAATCAAGAAAGATGAATCATCACAGAATATAAAAATGAAAAGGATGGAACATTTTGTACCAGGAAGGGAAAGGAAAACAGTGGGTGACAAGGATTGTTCATTTAGAGAATTGTTACAGGGAAGTGAAGTCACAACTGATGTGATTTGCAGCGACTTAGAGATGGAGAATACCGTACATTTGTTTAAATCTATGCAAATGGAGAATGAGAAACAGGCTGGTTAGAAAACACAGTAGGTTGTGTGGGAAAACAAAAGGTGAAACTGAATTTGCTGTCTGTTTTTATAGAGGACCTGACCTGTATGATTCAGTAAGACTCAATAGACATGGAAATACTGAGCAGCTGTATTCATTCAAGGATGATGCATGTGGACATTAGGACATGAGATTTGGTATAGGCCATTAATGTAACCTCGAGAAGAAAGAGAATGGGGATATAAGAGCCCCTTCTGGCGGATGTGGAAGCTCTCCAGTAGGGCTAGTTCTTTACAGAAGACTGGGCAGAGACCTTGCAGATAGCGATCTATCAGAGGCAGAGAAAGCAGAAGAGTGTAGAAGAAAAGCTACTGAGCTCTGCAGACTTCAGGCAATATTCTATCATGGTAGTGAACACATTTGCTTTTTTGTGTGTAAGAGACATTTTTAATCACCTCCATGTGTTCCAAGAATAGGTTAATTCAGTTATATTGAAAAAATATGACACAACTTCTAATTGCACTGTGTTAGTTGTACAGTCGTGTCCACCTCTTTGCGACCCCATGGACTGTAGTCCACCAGACTCCTGTGTCCATGGGATTGTTCAGGCAAGAACACTAGAGTGGGTTTCCATTTCCTTCTCCATGGGATCTTCCCAACCCAGGGCTAAGTATTTAACAAAAACTTCTTTGCAAATACTGCTATTGAGAATTACTTTAAAAGGATTGCAAATGTTAAAAGACACGTAGTTATTACATTAAGCTATAAATTAATATCACTCTGTAGCTTGTAGGTTTTTACACTGAAAATAAGGCAAATTGCTTTAAAATTATTTTTAAAGCAATTTCATCACTGAGATAAAGTCTTCTGTCTTATTGGCATTTAGTTTATCCTTTCACACTAAAAATATTTACAAATTCAAAGTTAATGACAAACTATTTGCTTAGAACAGTCCTTTTCCAATGTCACTTCAAGTTTTACAATGAGTCACAGAAAAACAGATATTGCTTTGTCTCAAAGGGATTTTTTTGACATTAAAAAAAAGAAAGCTGACATACTTTTATTGGATGCCATGTCATTTTCCAAAACAGCTGTTTTAAGAAATATCAACTGAGTTCACATGAAGTATTTTGCCTTCTAGCTTCAGAAAGCCCCAGGAAGATCTTTCTCTGTCAATGTGATTGACTGTGGAAATATGAACTGGTGCCAGTCTCCAGGGAAAAGAACAGAGAGAGTCCAAGGAATCAGAGCTGGAATAGTCTGCCCAACTCTACAACGCAGAGACAAACTACACTGAAGACAGATGATAATACGATATTCAGGAGGCTGAAGAGATCTTGCTATATGCATACAGTGCACATATCACCACTTAGAACAGAAATATCTACCACGATGTTTCTAGATTTTGTTGGTGTCTGACTTTGGGTATGTGTTCTCCTTTCACTAGCTTTGAAGGCTGGATTCTTAATGGTGTTCTACTGCCAAGAAGTTCACCCTCAAATTCCCAAGTCAACCAAAGAGTAGGTTTCCAAAGCTTCTGAATATACAAAGGAAGCAATGGGATTAACATAAAAAATTAGGTTGTATTGCAAAAAACTACAGAAAATGGTCCATGTCACTTAAGTACTTTTTTTTTGAATAATCAGTACAATACAGTCCGATCTATCCAATTACTCCAACCAGATTTGTACAGTCTCAGTGGGGCCTTCATAGATACAAAATATTTTGATCTGGTCAGAAGCCAAGATGCAAAACAAGTTGGGAAACTTGGTTCCAAGAATTCCAAAGGAAACGTTACAGAAATTCAACTTCTTCAGCTCTTCTTGCTTATTGTTAAAGTGTGAGTAAATCCAACAGTGTTTAAATCAGAAAAGATACCCTCTCTTTTAATATCAACAACATTGCAAATATCCCTTTTCCTAAAGGAAATAGTGACCCTGAAGTTCTTTGTTGGATATTTTTCTGTTTTCAGCTAAATGCACTAAGAAATCGGAGATTATAGTCAGTCTTAGGGTGAGTCAATTCATTGCAATTTTATTTAGCATTTATATTTTTAAATTTTTTAATTAGAATGCAAAACATCTATTTTAAATATCATTTATCATGGAAATGTTAATAAATACATAATGGACAAATTGAACTCTAACTATTGATCTTTTCTGATTATCTGATACTCGGGAGTTTACCAGTTTGTTCTTTCAGACCTGAATCTCCTCCTGGGATAGCAATTTAACACAGTATGTCCTAATTTATATAAAGTCTAAAAGATTCATGTCACCAAACCTATAATGATAGCTGCAGCAGAGTTGCTGAAGCATCTGGTGGCAATTATTATATCATCAAAAAAGTTTCTATAAATTTTGACAAAAGAAGGGATTTGACTCTCATGGTGTTATTCTTGGTTTTAAGATGAAGATTTACTTTATTGATAAAGACACATAGAAACATATGTATATGTATACTGAGTAAAATAAGATTTGGGGAATGGTTGCTCTATTTAAAAAATAAAACCATTTATTTTGTACATGTTATGACGGCCATTAAAATTTGAGACAATCTGAGTGAAACAAGCTTTCCAGTGATGTTAAGAGCCCACTTGGCTGGTCTTAGTGACACTCACTTAAAAGGGGGGAGGCATCTTAACTGAAGGTTCCTGCAGTATTATTTCCAGGGTGGCATCACTGACTCGATGGACATGAGTCTGAATGAACTCCGGGAGTTGGTGATGGACAGGGAGGCCTGGCATGCTGCGGTTCATGGGGTCGCAAAGAGTCGGACACGACTGAGCGACTGATCTGATCTGATCTGATCTGATTCCCTCAAATTAATCTTTTTTAGCATTACCCTTCCAGAGGAGCAGGCCGTGGCTTGCCTTTTATGACTGTGCTGTGCTGTGCTGTGCTTACTCAGTCAGTCCTGTCCAACTCTTTGTGACCCCATGGACTGTAGACCACCAGGCTCCTCTGTCCGTGGGGATTCTCCAGGCAAGAATACTGGAGTGGGTTGCCATGCCCTCCTCCAGGGAGCCTTCCCAATGCTGGGAGTGAACCCAGGGATCAAATCCAGGTCTCCTGCATTGCAGGCAGCTTTCTTTACCAGCTGAGCTTCCAGGGAAAGCCCTTTCATGCCTATGTGCTGTAAATTGCACAACCCTGATTTCGGCTGTTTTACAAACATTAGTGCAATCTGCATCTAGATACCTGTCAGTTAATCTTTGCTTAAAACAAGATGTTCCAGTCCCAGTTTGTTACAGAGAGTTACTTTTCTCCGGGTTTTGAAATACATATTGTACAATTTTATATTTATGTGTGTGTGTATATATATATATATATATATATACACACACAATGACATCAACATCTATATTGTTTTGAAAAGTATTTTAACTACAATTTTGATATGTTATTAGTTTTAGTTTTTTTTTTTTTGCTTTTCAGTTGTATGAGTTTCTTCTGTATCTTGGATATTAATCCTTTATGAGATGTATGATTTGCAAATATTTTCCCCCATTCTATAGGTTACCCTTTTCTCTGTTGATTATTTCCTTCGCTGTGCAGACTTTTTAGTTTAATGTACTCCAACCTATTTCTGCTTTGTGATCTGCGCGTTCAGTGTTGTATCTAAAAAATCCTTGCTCAGAACAGCATCATGAAACTTTTTTCTTATGTTTTCTTCTAGCAGTTTTATAATTTCAGTTCTTATATTTCAGTCTTAAATCCGTTTTGAACTTATCTTTTTATACAGTATGAAATTAAACTTGTGTTTCTTCTATAGTGATACATTAGCATTTTCTTTTTATTTTATTGATTTTTTTCTCAAAGTTACTCATGTGACAATAAGTCACTTTGACATTTCTATTTATGTTTTTTGTAAAAAATCTTAGTTGTTACCATGGTTTTGATAATTTGGACATTTAGGAAACATGATAGGGCTTTGATCAAATTTGGGTAATGATCTCAGGTGGTGACTCACTCATTCCTTCTTTTTTTCCCCAGTAAGAATTGTCTTCCTAGTGACCACTTAAAATTTCACTCTAGTACATTGTATAACAATCCAGACTATAATTATGACTAATTTGGTTTTTTTTTCCTGAGTTTTTAAAGAATATGATTTTAGAAAAAGTCTGTGAGACAGTTTGACCATAAAACAACACTGCAGAGGGAATTAAAAAATATACAGATTCATTGGACACGTTCTTAGTAGATAAGATAAATATAGCTCATGGTAGAATCATAAGTAACTTTACACTTTTCATGTTTTCCAATGACAGAGGAGCAAGACTTCTTGCTTGAGTGAGGTGTTGAGAACTGAGATGGGATCTTCAGAAAAATAATAAGGTTTGGAAAAACATACTAGTGATATGTAAGTAAAAGTTTAACACAGACTAGTACAATTAATACGGAAGAGGGGAGATAGGGAAAAGAATAAATACCACTGTAATGAAAAGAGGAAAGGAAGAAGGGTTTATAGTCCATCTCTTTACGTGTCAATTACAAATAATATTTATATAGTGATACATCCATATAGAATATACAAATATTTGTCCCATTTTTTAAAAATTGAGTATTTCACAATGTTTAACCACATATTAATAGAATGTTTGGGCTTCTCATGTGGCACTAGAGGTAAAGAATCCAGCTGCAATGCAGGAGACTCAAGAAACACAGGTTTGATCCCTGGGTGAGGAAGATCCCCTGGAGGAGGTAATGGCAACCCATTCCAGTATTTTTGCCTGGAGAATCCAATGGACAGAGGAGCCAGGTGGGCTGTATAGTCCATGGGGCCACAAAGAGTTGCACATGAGTAAGCACATACACACACACACACATATATACGTACACATTTATAGATCTACTTAAATTTTCAAGTAAAAGTGAATATAATAAAATGCATTGATATTTACACTTAAAAATACTCAATTATCATAATTGTTCTTTTATAGATACAAATTCAGCATGATGTAAGGATAATGTTTCTAGAACAAAAAGAAAAATACTCATCAATTCCTAAAATTCAGGATTTATGAGGTATTGAATGATAATAAAATCTTTAAAATCTTCAAAAATGAGCTGCATAGTACTGGTAAATGGCATTTTGTGTGTTGTATGCCAAGTCTCTTCGGTTTTGTCTGATTTTTCGCAATCCTATGGACTGTAGCCCGCCAGGCTCCTCTGTCCATGGGATTCTCCAGACAAGAATACTGGAATGGGTTGCCATTCCCTTCCCCAGGGGATCTTCCCAACCCAGGGATCAAACCCACGTCTCTTGTGCCTCTGCATTGGCTGCTGCTACTGCTAAGTCACTTCAGTCGTGTCCAACTCTGTGCAACCCCATAGATGGCAGCCCACCAGGCTCCCCCATTCCTGGGATTCTCCAGGCAACAACACTGGAGTGGGTTGACATTTCCTTCTCCAATGCATGAAAGGAAAAGTGAAAGTGAAATCGCTCATTGGTGTCTGACCGTTAGTGACTCTATGGACTACAGCCCACCAGGCTCCCCTGTCCATGGGACTTTCCAGGCAGGAGTACTGGAGTGGCGTGCCATTGCCTTCTCTGCTCTGCATTGGCAGGCAGATTCTTTACTACTAGCGCCACCTGGGAAGCCCTAAATGGTATTTTGAAGCTGATTCAAGCATAAAAGAGAGCCTGCCCTCATAACTTCCTTGTGCCTCGGAACACTGCTTTCTCTAATTATCAGAAGAAAACTCTCTCTTCACGGCTCCTTGGCTTTGCATCAATGTAAAGTGTTGAAATCATTAATTCCACTATATACCAGATGGTACTTAGGGATCACTTCCTAATTAACCTGGCTCTTAAATGGCATTCACTCATTTTTGGTTTTGCTGACATTTTATCAACTAAAGCACATTTCATATTTCAACAGCTTATCAGCTGCATTTTCGACAAACTGGTACAACAGGGATAATGTTCCTAACCTATAATGAGGCTTCTTGCGCTTCTACTTCAACCTATTTAATTGCTGCAATGATAAGATGAACACTCTATATCTCTAAAGCTTTTTATGATCTCAAATACAGATGACTTAGTGCACTAGTTTGAAGATTTTACATTCAAAACAAATTAAAATCATCGATGTTGAAAGTAAAACTCTTATAATTGCATGTATAATTTAATGCACGTGGATTATAACAGTGAATAAGGCATAAAAATCTGTTGACCAAAAATTCAACCCCCTCCTAGAACTCAGTCTACTTTAGAGGTCAGGGCTCTCACATATTACATGTCCTAGATCCAGTCACAAAGACTTCTTGAACCTTGATTTTTCCCTTTGCAAATGAAGATAATCATAGTACTTTCCTTATGGAATCTTTGAGGATGTTCATCAAAATAGTTCAGTTAAAGTGCTTAGCACAGTATTAGATTGTTATTGTTTAGCTGCTAAGTCATGTCCGAATCTTTTGTGACCCCCTGGAATTTCCCAGGGGATTTCCCAAGAAAGAAGACTGGAGTGGGTTGCCATTTCCTCCTCCAGCGGATCTTTCTGGCCCAAGGATTGAACCAACATTTCCCGCATTGACGGATTCTTTATCACTGAGCCACCAGGGAGGCCCATGGTATCAGATACTAAAATAATAACTCTAAACATATTATGTGGAAACTGTTATAAATATATATATATATATCATTGTCTTTGATCTATTTTAAAGTTAGAATTGTCTTCCAGGAGTAATGCACAGCTAGATTAGACCTAGCTATCTGTATCCCCCAATACTGTGCCAAACTCAGTCAGTCCACCTTGAACAACGGGAGGATGATTTACCATGCCAGGAATATACCCGCTTTGACGCTCGTACCTCACTGGACATTTTCTTAGAACCACACAAGTTTTCTCTGAATAGTCAAATGAATCATTTTCTCTATAACATGCTCTATAACAGCTAATGTCTGGGGGAATAGCCCTTCATAAGAAACTTTATAGAGAATAATGTACAGAAATTACATGCAAATACTTAGTAGATGGAAATATAAGGAGTTTTGAAGTGAGTATCACTGAAGTTCTTATTAGATATTGTGAACTTAACTACAGAATTTTAAAAACAATTTAATTTGGTTTATATCTATGTAGACTATCTTTTACAAACAAATCTTCTCACTATATTTCCTTAAAATGTCATATTTCCAGTGTGCAATTAATAATGAAGTAATACACACTCTAGTGAGAGTTTGCAATCAGTTATTAAGGGTTATAATTAATAATTCACAAAGAACTAACTCTTCCTTTCTGCATTGTTGGAACAGGCAGATGATGTATTAGAAATTTGCAGTCTTACAGATAGAAAGTAATTATTCACCTGAACTCATTTATTTCAGAGTGGTGCCATTTCTCTAAATATAACCCAGTTTCACATCTGCGTGCTGACATTGTAATTTAGTAGACATCAAAGCATTATGAATGGAAGAGTCTAATTTGGTGAAAAAATGATTTTAGATCATTTTTGTGGGGAGCAGACTAAGTATAAGCAAATCATGTGGAAACCATGAGCATTTGTGGGGAAGCAATAGAAGCCCTCTGAGCTTCGTCTAAAACATTTGCTCAGTCATTCACTGCCAAATATTGATCAATCGACTAAATCAGTCTTTACCCAGTGAGCAATATAAAGTAAATATCTTTGTAAAAAAATGAACATTCTTCACGCTGAAGTGGTATATCAGTTTATAAATTAAACAGGCTCTAATGAGCATTAATAAGCTAGCACTGTTGATATGAATGTGACTAAGACCTGGGTCAATCGCTGTGTGACAGTGTAAAGGGTACAGACTGCAAAGTAGGAAAACATTCATTTCAAATTGAGGCTTACTTTGTCCTGTAACCTAGTTGTTACCCTTATCTGATGTTGAATTTTCTAATCTGTGAAAAACAGAAAATGATTATGATACTGTAATACCGCTGTACTAATGGTCCAGGTGCCCAAGATACTGTGAGAGTTCCACAGAAGAACTTGAACCTGTACCAAAGGTCCAAGCATACTGACAATCCAATTGACACAATATATATGGCCCTGAGGGCTTCCCAGGTGACTCAATGGATAAAGAATCTACCTGCAATGCAGGAGATGCAGGAGACATGGGCTTGATGCCTGGGTTGGGAAGATCCCCGGGTTGGGAAGATCCCCTGGAGGAGGGCGTGGCAACTCACTTCAGTGTTCTTGCCTGGAGAATTGCATGGACAGAGGACTAGAGGGCTACAGTCCATGGGGCTGAAAATAGTAGGGCACAAGTGAAGCGACTGAGCACACAGGCATGCACGTATGACCCTGAAAGACAATCCCTCTGAATCAAAGGCCGTTTGAAACAAATTTCAATGAATCCACTCAGGTTCCCTCTGCCTCCCACACCTTTCTCATTAGATGTACATAAACGTCCATCACTATGCCAGTCCTTCTGGTGTTTCAGAACAGAAGATCTCTTAAACACCACTCAGGATGCATATAAACTCTCTTATCATTCTTGTCACCATGGTTCTATCTCCACACCATCAGACCATAAAGGCAGACATTCTAGCAAAAGCCTTGGTACCTGCTAACCTCTTGATCTAAAGTGAAGTGAAGTCGCTCAGTCGTGTCCAACTCTTTGCGACCCCTGTAGCCTACCAGGCTCCTCTGTTCATGGGATTTTCCTGGCAATAGTACTGGAGTGGGTTGCCATTTCCTTCTCCAGCAGATCTTCCCAACCCAGGGATTAAACCCGGGTCTCCCACATTGTAGACAGATGCTTTAGCCTCTGGGCCACCAGGGAAGTCTTTGTTGATCTAAGGTACAGCTGAAATGAAGCAGTGAGAGTCATGATATGTTTTAGAGTTGGGATTTCAGCACTTGCTGCGAGATTGCCTCTAAAGGGTGAACAAAATTAAGGAAGTACAATTAAGGAAGACTTGTAGATACTTCTGTGGATGGTGGAGCCAGGTAGGAGATGGAAACAGGTCTGGATGAGAGGGTGGAATCATGAGTTCTAATTTACACAGTGATTTTGACATGCCTATTATATACTGAGCTGAGAAAAGGTATGTGGGGAAAATAGATTTACAGAATAAGCAAAAGCGTTAGAATGCAACCTCAGTTCAGACAAAAAGAGGTAAACACAAACAAAATAAAATAATGTGAAGACAAAAACAAGGTCTGACAAATAATATGTGGGGGAATTCTTTACTGAGAATTTTAAATAAATTGTTATCTATTGAGATGTCATTTTGTTGAGATGTAACTAATGGGAAGAAACTAATCATGTAAATCTTGAGGGCAATAACATTTTAGGCAAAAGAAACAGTGTCCATAGCCTTGAGTTGGCAAAAAAAAAAAAACACAAAAAACTGGAATAATCAAGAATAAAGGAAAACCAATGTGACTTGACAGTACTGAATAGGGCACGTGGATCCGTAAGAGGCAAAAAGACTGACTAGAAAATGAAGTGAAGACTCATGTAGGTGATTTAAGTACTCTGGATTTAATTCCGAAAGTAATGAATAGTCAGTTATTCAAGAACTTAAACAAGAGAGCAGTAATTCCTCATATGGGTTTAAGATCTCCTATACAAGTATGTAAAGAGGCACTTATTTCTTTTTTAATTTCAAGATCCTTTATTTATTTGTTCTTTCAACACTAAACTTCTGGCCCATTCTGCCAATGCGCAAGCTATATAAATGCTTGCTCAGCAGCGCGCTTTAGTAGCAAGTTTAAAAAGTGAATAAAAATCCATATAAAACAAATATTCAAATAGTATCCATAGGAATACAGTATTGTGTGATCCCCATCTCCTAGTCTTCCACATTATTGCAACCTTACTCACAGAGACATCTCAAAACTAGAAGTAATTAAGTTAAATGGTCCCTCCCAAATCCTTCAGTTCAGTCGCTCAGTCGTGTCCAACTCTTTGCGACCCCATGAATTGCAGCACGCCAGGTCTCCCTGTCCATCACCAACCCCCGGAGTTCACTCAGACTCACGTCCATCAAGTCAGTGATGCCATCCAGCCATCTCATCCTCTGTCATCCCCTTCTCCTCCTGCCCCCAATCCCTCCCAGCATCAGAGTCTTTTCCAATGAGTCAACTCTTCGCATGAGCTGGTGAGTTTCAGCTTTAGCATCATTCTTTCCAAAGAAATCCCAGGGTTGATCTCCTTCAGAACGGATTGGTTGGATTTCCTTGCAGTCCATGGGACTCTTAAAAGTCTTATCCAACACCACAGTTCAAAAGCATCAATTCTTTGGTGCTCAGCTTTCTTCACAGTCCAACTCTCACATCCATACATGACTACTGGAAAAACCATAGCTTTGACTAGATGGACCTTTGTTGGCAAAGTAATGTCTCTGCTTTTGAATATGCTATCTAGGTTGGTCATAACTTTCCTTCAAAGGAAGAGCTAAATACACAGATAACTGCTATAAGAATGGTATCTACAAGAATGGAATCAGGAGAGGAAGTGGGAAAGTAGTTACATTCAAGATATACTTATCATGAAACAAAGTATATATTAATATATTTAAAAATGCTATATAGTTAGAGAGTGGGCACATACTAATACTAATGAAATTATTTATATAATTTTTGTATTTTTATAGTATGATCACTTTCCTTGAAACATGCACAGTGGTAAAACTAATTAGGAATACTTCTTTTTCATTGAAAAAAATTGTCTCCTTTGGATACTCTTTTGCATTTAGGTTGATAAAATTAGGATACAAATATCTTTTTCTAAGTCTTCATTTTCAGTCTATGTCTTACTTAAAGCTGAAAGGAGTCTCTTGTAAACAGCATATAGTTGGGTCTGTTTTTTTAAATTAATTTATTTTTAATTGGAGAATAGCTGCTTTACAATATTGTATTGATTTCTGCCATACATCAAAATGAATCAGTCATAGGGCTATATATGTTCCCTCCCTCTTGAACCTTCCTCCCACCTCCCACCCCATCCCACCCCTGTAGCTTGTCACAGGTTGAGCTCCCTGTGTTATACAGCAAGTTCCCATTACTATGTATTTTACACATGGTAATGTATTTATTTCAATGCTACTCTCTCAGTCCAGCCCACCCTTCTCCTGCCCCTGCTGAGTCCATAAGACTATTCTTTATGTCTGAGTCACTATTCCCTCCCTGCAAATAGGTTCATCAGTACCATTTTTCTAGATTCCATATGTATGCATTAAGATATAATACTTGTTTTTTTCTCTTTCTGACTGGCTTCACTCTGTGTAACAGGCTCTAGGTTCACCACCTCACTAGAAATGACACAGAACTCTAAGTCTTTGATTGAGGAATGTATTCCATTTACACTTAAAGTTAATTATTGATAGTTATGGACATACTTTTGTTATTTTTGCTAATGTTTTCTGGGATGGGTAAATCTATGAAGTAATAGATGTGCTAATCAAATTGACTGTATCACATTGTATACTTTAAACATATTCCAATTTTATTTGTCACTTATAACTCAGTAAAGCTTAAAATATAATAGAAATAACAGGTGTATCTCACTTTTTTTTCTTGTTTATTTAGGATTTTGCTACTGTTATAAAATATTCTTAATCTTAGTTTTTAAGAAAGCAACATTTGTGATCTTGGGTGAATTATTTTATTTTATTTCACTGTTTTTGAAAAATCTTGTGATCAGCAAAGTTCTTTGTTGTTTGCTTAAAAACAAATTAATATCAAGAAATTCATTAACACTTTGAAGTAAAGACATGATTTTTTTTCTAATTACTGTGTTAACCTGAAAACATGGTTATTAGAAACTCAGTCCTAAAATTTGATGCAAGTGAATTTATCTGTAGAATTCATTATTACCAATGCTTGTTTTGAACATGAAAACTCTGTTCAGAGTTAAAGAATACTTTCCAGTCTGTATACACTAATTAGGGTAATCAATTGCTCCATTAGAAAGGATATGATATTCCAGGCATTGTTATTCCTAAGTGCCACTCTCTTGATGCTTTTAATAGTATCATTTATTAACAAAAGCAAACAATTATATAAAGAGTATACAGATTTCCCCTAGTCTGACCATATGCTACCATTCTAAGCAAGTATTCTAAACAAATGGAGGGGAGATAATTGGAGGAGTTTACACTGGGGAGGCTGCAAGGACAAGAGTCCTAAAATCTGTGCCAGTAGATACTTATTTTACAGCATTTTCTTAGTTGATTGACCATTAAATTGATATACTTTTATATATATACAATAATATAGCAAAAGATATTTGAGGACATTTCTTTCATGTTACATTACAGTAATAATAAAACTTAGGGTGTGCGTGCTCAGTTGCGTCCAACTCAGCAGCCCCATGGACTGTAGCCCACCAGGCTCCTCTATCCATGGAACTTTCCTGGCAAGAATACTGGAGTGGGGTGCCATTTCTTCCTCTAGGGGATCTTCCCGACCCAGGGATCGAATCTGCATCTCCTGCATTGGCAGGTGGATTCTTTACCGCTAGTGCCACCTGGGAGGCCCTACTTAGGGTAGTCTAAGAAATCAAAAGCATGGAATGATTAGGCAGTAGAAGCAAGAATTGCCCATGATGAGAGAATAAGTATAAGAATAAAAGTGTCAAGTCAGTGAGGAAGCTTAGTGGTTAAAACTTACAGGCTTTGAGTCAGACTGCCTGCATCTAGATCTTTCCTGTTATGTGCTCAGTCACCCAGTCCATGTCAACTCTTTTTGGCCCCATGGACTGTAGCCCACTAGGCTCCTCTGTGCATGGGATTCTCCAGGCAGGAATACTGGAGCGGGTTGCCATTTCCTTCTCCAGGGTATCTTCCTGACCCAGGGATCAAACTCGGGTCTCCTGTATAGCAGGTGGATTTTTTCTTTTACCACTGAACCACCTGAGAAACCCCAGATCTTTCCTAGTAAGTTTATTTTGGGCTTAATTAATATTGCCATAGTTTATTTTACTAAATTTATAAGACAGGGATAATAATTATACCAATTTCATAAGGTTGTTGAGAGGGTTTTTAAATTGCTAATATATGTTTGAAAAAATACAAACTCTGTATGGTAAGTGGTATAGATGTTTCAAGTACTCCTATTATCATCAGAAGGTCCCCTCATGCCATCTACTTAAGAAGCTCTCTATATTTCGTTAATCCGGATGTTCTCAGGGAGTGTCTGTGTGATGGATTCTGCTTATTTTGTTGTCTGCATGAGTTCTGTTGATGAGAGAGATGATTTATTCCAGTATGCTACTAGTGTCTTGGATAATTATAGTGATAGTGTGTATCATAATTATTCTTGACTTGAATGAAATTTCTTCTAACATTTCATCATTAAGTATTTTGTTTACAGCAAGTTCTGGTAGATAATTTTCAGCAAGCTGAGAAAATATCTTTCCATTTATAGAAAATTAAAAGCTCTTTCCTTGTTTAATCAGAAATGAATACTCAATTTTAACAATATCTTATTAGTAGGTCCATTTTTGAGTCCCTTAAATGAGGATGGCATTCTATTTATATATAGTTGATTTACATATTCTAGATGCTATTTACCTCTAGCATAGATTCACTTAATACTTGTCCCCACTTCTACCATAGAAATTCAGATCTATGGGGTTGTGTGTGTGTGTGTGTGTGTGTGTGTGAGTTGCTCAGTTGTTTCCAACTCTTTGTGACCCCATGGACTGTAGTCTGCCAGGCTCCTCTTTCCATGGAATTTTCTAGGCAAGAATACTGGAGTGGGGTGCCATTTCCTTCTCCTGGGGATCTTTCCAACCCAGGGATTGAACCCAGACCTCCTGTATTACAGGCAGATTCTTTACTGTCTGAGCCACCAGGGAAGCCCCAATTAGGTGGACTTCCCTGGTGGCTCAGATGGTAAAGAGTCTGCCTATAATGTGGGAGACCCAGGTTCAATCCCTAGGTTGGGAAGCTCTTCTGGAGAAGGAAATGGTGACCCACTTCAGTGTTCTTGCCTGGAAAATCCCATGGACGGAGGAGCCTGGTAGGCTTATAATTCATGGGGTCACAAAGTCAGACATGACTGAGCAACTTCACTTTTACTTTTCACTTTCTCTCTGAATTTCATCTCTTATTTTTGATCTTGCTAGAGTGGGTTTAACATATTGCTTATTTGTGTAGCAGGATCAACACTAGCCAAGAAGATTAAAGGCAGTCTCTCTGTAAATTCACTGATATATTTTGTATATATTAGTATGCCTTCATAGTTTTTACCCATTGTAAAATCTAAAAATTATGTATTGGTTAATACATCTTCCATCCCATTTTGTTTTGTCCACTCCACACATTCAAGCCTAAGCCCTCTTCTCATCTGAAAACACCTGCCCTACCTCCTCCTACAAAATGTCTCAAGGAGATATATGACTTAAAAAAGAAGCACCAAAAAAATAACAAAACGGATTCTGATATACTTTCCTCATCATACTTTCCTCATCATATCTTCATCACAATTGTGATCCTTGTACCACTACCATGCAATATGCTTACTAAACAAAAGCTCTGGACATCAAAATTGAACTCTGGTCTTCCCCAAGCCCTCACACATTCCAGTATCCATTGCAGAAAGTCAGGAAGCTTTGTGATTTAATTCCATATTTATCTGAATCTAATGACTTATTTCTCCCTGCACAGCCACTTTCCACTGCAATCTAACATCTCATTTCTGATCCCTCTCTGCTCCCGTACTTCCGCCTGAACTATTGCAAAGGACCCAGGAGGACTTCTGTCCCCTTTCCATCCAATCTACTCAGCCATCCAAGTCATCAATGTGAAATATGAATCGGATGATGTGTCTAGTTTGCTGAAGATTTGCTTATAGCTTATGAAGCTTTGCTTATAGCTTATGAAGCCCTGCTTAACTTGGCCTCCATGTAAATTTTCGACCTCATCCCTTATCTCTCTCACTCATTTGATCATCATCTTCAATTACAGCAAATCTATCCTTGCTGTGTCCATTTCACCATTAAAAATTTTATTTTGTTACATTTTATTTTCTATTCTCTGCTTTTGTAAACCTGTTCCTACTCTTTCTGGCACCCTTCTAACACATACCCTTTTATATATTACATTTTGCACTGATTTTACTTTATTTTTTACTTGGCATTAAATTTTTGAGATCTGCTCATATTTATATTATACATATAATAGACACATACATATATAATTTAGGGGCAACTTGGTGTTGGAGAAGACTCTTGAGAGTCCCTTGGACTGCAAGGAGATCCAACCAGTCCATTCTAAAGGAGATCAGCCCTGGGATTTCTTTGGAGGGAATGATGCTGAAGCTGAAACTCCAGTACTTTGGCCACCTCATGCAAAGCGTTGACTCATTGGAAAAGACTCTGATGCTGGGAGGGATTGGGAGCAGGAGCAGAAGGGGATGACAGAGGATGAGATGGCTGGATGGCATCACTGACTCGATGGACGTGAGTCTGAGTGAACTCCAGGAGTTGGTGATGGACAGGGAGGCCTGGCGTGCTGCGATTCATGGGGTCTCAAAGAGTCGGACACGACTGAGCGACTGAACTGAACTGAACTGAATGCAAGTGCTTGGTGAACTGTACTCAGATTTTATATTCAGCACTATTTAAAGACAGTAGGATTCCTTTTAAAATAGTTTCTATTTTATATAATTAGAAATTTGTATAGCCTATGGCTGGAAATCAAAACCAATAAATTCACTGTCACCAAGTTTTATCTACAGAAATTTTAATGCAAGTGAATAATTCTCATTTTGCCTGTCCTCAAATTTGTCAGGGCTTCTGCCATGCCACAAAGTGACTTTCCCTACTGTGAATGCTTCGAGATTACTGTACCAGTTTCCTGGGAAGGCACTGGTCCCACAAAGGAATGACAAGAATGTTGCACCATAGTTCATGTTCTGAATAAAGTTTATCTTCATATATTATCCTCAGGACATATACTTATTGTGCAATTGATTTGTACAATAATAACCTGACCAAAAAAAGAGAACAGGTCCTTTTTGAATGCAAGCAAATAACTATACTGCTATCAAAAGCAGAGTGACTTCCTACAAGTGTTTCCATGGGGTCAGTGAGAAGACAATGTCAATCCAGCAGTGTTTTATTTCAGTTTATATAAGCACCGTGTACAAAAATTAGAACTAGATTAGGAAGGATGTGCAAGATTGTCTCATTGCCTCTCAGAATATAGACATATTATATTCTACATAGAATGTAGAATATTGTGCTATAGTAGCACAATAGCAACGATATTCCAAAACAGATAATCAAAATTATATTCTCATTATTATTGTTATTATTTTCATTCATATTATTTATTTTTTGTAAGAATCTGGATTTAAGCAGCTCTCATTATGTGTCCTATTTGGAATGAAAAGAAATTCATGGAAATCCTCAGTCTGTCCCTGGAAGAGTCCTGCCACCATCTACTAGAATGGTGATGTCAGCTCAGACTGAACAGTCTGTGTCCATGAGTCTGTTCCTCGCAGTGAGTGATTACAACGACTTTGTATGGTCTTTGACGCTGGTCTCTGAAATTATCCTTTCTTGCCTGGGAAAAACAAATGCCATGTATTAATAAAAAGATAGATGACTCTAGGTAATGTATTAGAGTTAACTAACACAGTCAGTTGTTCCATTAACAGTTTACTGTTTTCCTTTCAACTATTTGAAAGGAAAATAGTAAAATTGCTGTTTGAATAGGAATAAACTGAAGGTGAGGGGAAAATCAAAGACTGGAAAAAAAATGCCTGAGAAGTTTTGCTGGGAGGGAGGGAAAACAAATCTGAAGGTAACCCCAGGAGGATGAGGGGCTAAGAAAGGGGTTTAGTTGCAGCGTTACTTCTTATTCTTCCCTGAGTTGCAGCAAATTTAATAGCAAGTGAGAAAGAGCTATCTGAAAGGCTTAAACTCTATGAGAGATAAGGGATAAACTTTGGGGTAAGGTTTATGGAAGAGAGAGAGGCAAGTTTCTGAGCAAAGGGATTAGTCTTTGATAGGAAGAAAAACTCCACTACTTTATCAGAGGAAAATAGGTTTCTATATTTGGTTTGAGAAAGTGAGAGCATGCCTGTCTGGACCATCTATTTTCTCTATGCAGTGAGAAGTAAGGTCATTTTCTGTGAAAAATAGATGAGAAGGTTTAGAAATTTGAGGAAGTGGCGCAATGGTAAAGAACCCACCTTCCAATGCGGGAGCCACAAGAGACACAGGTTCAATCCCTGGGCCAGGAAGATCCCCTGGAGGAGCACACTGGAGTGGCAACCCATTCCCAGGATTATTGCCTGGAGAATCCCACGGAGGGAGGAGCCTGAAGGGCTACAATCAATGGGATCACAAAGAGTCAGACACAACTTAGCATTATACCCACACAGTCACACACAGGGAAGGCTTGAAATGGTCTGTATAGAAGCTTAGTGAGTAAACTGAAAAAAAAATAGATATTAGAAAATCAGAGGCACATACAGGAACTCAAATGAGTTTTCAAATGCATATAGATATTCCAATATGCTCTTCATAGGTAGAACATAAGTTATAAAAATAGGCCTCAAAGTATTTAAATATTTTAAAATAATTTAGAGTAAGGTCTTTCCCCAAAGAGAATTAAATTAGAAATAAATAACACAAGATTTAAAAATAACCTGCAACTTAAAAATTATATATTTTAACTTTAACATATAAATAAAAGAGGAAGTATGATAGAGAGTTTTACAAATAATATAAGTACTAAGAGAAAGGAGGACATCACTAAACATCTTATAATCATTAAAACCTAATAAAAGAAAATGAAGAGCTTTACGGTAACAACTTCAGCAACTTGGAGGAAATGGAAAAAATTACCTTAAATATCCAAACTTTTTAAACTGACACAAAAAGAAATAGAAACTCTGTATCTCTATACCTTCAATAAATCAAATTTCTAGTGAAAATCTTCCTATAGAGAAAATTATAGGCTGCAGTGACTTCACTAGTAAATTATATCGGGTTTTCCAAAGTGTTCATAATGGCTTTTGAATAACATCTTACAGAAAAACCCAGATGAACTTTTTGGACAATTCAATATATAATGTTTAATGAAGACTTAACACCAAGCTTACATAAATGCATTAAAAAATAGTGAACCTGCAAGAACCCTATTTTCAAATAAGGTCACGCTCTGAGGTGCCGTGAGTGAGGACCTCAGCATATCCTCTGAAGTGAAGCGAAGTTGCTCAGTCGTGTCCGACTCTTTGTGACCCCATAGACTGTAGCCTACCACAGACTGCAGCCTACAGGCTTCTCCGTTCATGGGATTTTCCAGGCAAGAGTACCAGAGTGGGTGGCCATTTCCTTCGTCAGGGGATCTTCCCGACCCAGGAATCGAACCCAGGTCTCCCGCATTGCAGGAATACACTTTACCCTCTGAGCCACCAGGGAAGCCCTAGAGGGCACAATTCAACCCATGACCGGTATTTACATGGAGTCCACTCTAAAGAAAACGATTACTATATAAAGAATAAAGTATAAAAGTTCACCTTCTTAAAAGAAAGAAGGGAGTACTTAGACAAAAATCTAAGTGGAGACGTAAAATCGCAGCGGCAAACCAGCAGCTCTGGGCAGGCTTATCGGACCTCTCCTGGGCAATCACGCACGTGTGATCAACTGATGCAGCGACTAGGGCTGCATTTTCTAGGATGGCCTCACTCTCACATTTGACACTTGGTCACCACCCAACTTGCTAGCCTGGCTTCTTCCAACAGTAGTAGCGTCCCAGGAGAAAGCAAGTCTTAAAGGGCAAGCACTTTTCAAGTCTCTGCCTGCCTTACATTGGCTGTAATTCTATTGGCCAAAGCAGGCAACAAGGTGGAGGCCAGAATCAACCCAGCTCCGTCCAGTCGCTCAGTCGTGTCCGACTCTTTGCGACCCCATGGACTGCAGCATGCCAGGCTCCCCTGTACATAACCAACTCCCAGAGCTTGCTCAAATTCATGCCCATCAAGTCGGTGATCCCATCCAACGATCTCATCCTCTGTCGTCCCCTTCTCCTCCCGCCTTCAATCTTTCCGAGCAGCAGGGTCTTTGGAATAAATCAGTTCTTCACATCAATGAGTCTGCTTCGAAACAACTCAAGGAAGCAGATAAAGACATGAAAACCAATTGCAGCCTGCAGCTGACACACCCTCAGTGAAACCCAGTGAATCACACAGGGTGTGAAGACAGGTGACTGGCTTCTTCCCAACAGAATGTCGAAAGGGTGATAGCATGCCACTCCCTTCATTAATTTCATTATACAGCAAAGGTGACGGGGTCACAGCTGTGATTATGTCATTAGAATCTGCCTTATCCAACTGAAGAGGGAACTGTGGATGACCTCCACACCTGAGGCTGGATCCAGTAAGAAGTCAAGACTCTCAGTCAAAAATCCACAAGGAAAGGAATTCTCCAACAAACTGAATGAGCCCGGAGGGAGACCCTCCCTTATGTGGAGACTCTAAATGAGAACAAAGCTGGCTGACACCTTGATTACAGCTCTGTGACCCTAAGCAAACCATGCTCAGACTTCTAATTCATGGAAACTGCAAGATAATGAAAGTGTGTTGCTTTAAGTCACTAGTGAGTGAGTGATTGAGTGAAATTCTCTACCAACTGAGCTATCAGGGGAGCCCTTGAGTCACTAGGCACATGTAAATTGCTACACAGCAACTGAAAACTAATATAGGAACACTACTAAAAAATATCTACCACAGCCAGTTAACAGTGAAAGCCTCTATATCCTGCACCTCTCTTCTGATCTAAAATTTCACCTTCTTTTTCTCTTATATGGCTCTTCATAAAAAACCACTGTATCCCATGAAGTCTTCTCCAATGAGGGCTTTTTTTCTCTTCTTCACATTCAGTAAGTTCCATATAGAAAACCATGAATAAATCTAAAATGTACTCCTCCATTCCTGCATGTGTAACTGTAGAAAAAAAAAAAATTGTGCTAACTGCAATCATAATTAATCCATGAACATCAACAGTAAGACAACTTTTAAAGAAGCCCAGCACGAGTACATAGTTCCATCACCCAGTTTCACATCAGCTCCTTTTTAAACATCCAACAGCTTCTCCCCATCTTCCCTCTCAACAGATGACCTGTTTCCTATACCACTGAGAAAATAAGAGCAATTGAAAGTTCTTTCATAATTTCCCATTTCCAGATTCTGTGCGCATACAACCTACTTCAGAGAAACAAGTAACCGGCACAATGCCTCTGTATGCTTCAGATTTTTCCCTTAAAGGAAGAGCTTTTGGTATTGGGAAGAGCTTTTGGTATTAGGTATTTATTCATTTTTAATGATACAATCACAATTACAGTAAATAAAAAACATTACTTTTAAGTTACTTTGAATTACATTATTAAATAAAAATAACATAAATCAAAATTTTAATCATATTTGAAAAAATTTGAAGTCATTGAAGTATATTGATTGTTTTTTACAAAATATATTTATGGGTATTGAATTATCTGTATTTCTTAGGGGAAAAAGTAATAAAAGAGACTGTGACTTAGGAATGGCAAACTAAAATGAATTTTATTTGCCTTTTTTCTAATATTTTGCTATAATCAGTAGGTACTTATTATTTAGAGTAAATTTTTTATGCTACAATAGAGGGACATTTGTAAAAGCATCAAGGGCTGTGTGAGTATTTGATATCTCAGAGGCCTGGTCTGAAACCTTTTTGGTGGAAAATTCATTAGCAGTTGCTTAGCAACTGAGATATTTGGGTGTACTGAGAATCGCTTGACATGTTTTCAGTGGAAAATATTGCCATAGGGAGTAAAAAACTGAGATTTGGAATTTATCTCTGAAATTTTAAAAAGCATTACTTGTTTTTTACTAGTAAAATATTGTATTTGAAAGACATTTTGAAAACAAGATTTTTAAGATTGGGTTTCATTGTTTCATTTCACACAACACAACAAAAAAGCAATTATCAAATAATAAAAAAGTTATTTGCTTATGAAACTCCTGAATCTAATATAATATTTTTTATAGAAAATAATATCTTTAAATCCAAATTATAACAGGGAAGAGTTACTGACTGACTTAGTTGGTGACAGTTATTTCACATAAAATTAATGGCCACCTAAATAGGGACAAGCTCTCAGAGTGTATTTACTAGAAAAGAAATCTTATTGTCAGGAAACACTAGAACTTGATTTCAAAAAATATGTGTATACATATAATACACACATACATATATAATTTAGGGGCAACTTAACATGAAATTAGCAATTAACATGAAAAATTAGTTTAAGAGGGATATGAATGTAGAACTAAGGGCCCCAAATTAGAAAAAAAAAATGTTGAAAAAATATAGAGGCTCTTCAAAATTTACTATTTGAGTCCATAAGTGTGCTAGTGAGGAATAGATAATATTTAAAGCGTGCCTTGTTGCTAGCTTCAAACGTCTGTACTTACCACAGTGTTTGCAGTCGGAAGACAGAGAAACTACGCAAGTTCAAGAGACCTGTTAGTAGGAAAAATAAACATCAGTTTCCAGCAGAGCTCTCAGTCAGTCTCCTTCTGTCAGCATCTACAGAGTGTGAGGTGGGTCACCGGAACAAGAGAAGAAAAGGACAGAGGTCCTGTGACTTAACTAAAATCACCTCCAAAAAAAGAAAATTCACTGTAACTGCAAAAATACTGGCAAGAGCCCCGGTGGGTCACCTGCGGGGAGAGCATCTGACAGCGTACAAGCACCAAAGAGGGAGCATTGGTTCTTGAAAAGTGAAAGATAAAAAGGCATATGGAAAGGAGAAAAATGGTAAGATGGCACAACACCCCTCCCAACTTCCATGAATTAAATAAAAAATTAACTGTTGCCACACTGAGACTATTCTTGAATAAAGAATATTATATGGCCAATTTTGGTCCACAAAATACAGTCTTTATCTATACAAAGTTACCATAAGAAGAAAACAGAAAATGAGAATCAAGGCATTTAAGCCAATAAAATTGCTTTCCCTCCAACTAAATAACTCAAAAAACAAACAACACCCCCAACTCCAAAACAAACACAACAGAGGAGAAGAAAAGTATAAAATGATATGAAACTTTAATTAAACATTCTCAACAAGCAGTTGGGGATATGAAGAAAACCTTGAGTTAGAATTTTGAAATTCAGAATAGAAATGTAAACTGTTAATGAAAGAGAAAAATGAAATGAGAATTAAATGAATTTAGGAACTATAAGGTAAAAAGACAAACATAATTTCAAAAATGAAGACAATTTATACGTTGGCCAAGGGAGAAGAGAGTGAACTGCATATTTGCTAAGGGAACCAGGAAAGAAAAACAGAAAGCAGGGAAGTGAAAATAAAGAATTTAAGTATTTGAGAAGAAAATGGATAAAATAGAAGATAACTATTAAAAAAAAAAGGATATAATTAGATGAAGTACTCAAATAAATTGAAACAAATATTATTAATATTTACAATCATTATTAAATAAAACTTTCAAAAATTAAGAAGACCTGTATCTACATATTGAAATGGCTACTGGAAGCAACTTTCCAGACTGTCCTTTTCAAGGATGTTTAGATAGCATGGAGCTTTGGAAGCTGGATCCAAGATTGCTCCATAGAACAGGTCAGAATTGCTCACTGCCCTTTATACAATGTTTCCTCAGTGTTTCTCTCCTGTAACAGTGCCCACTGAATGTGAGTGCCTCCGGGTCCTTTGCATCAGTCACTTCCTGGAAACTATACTCATGGGAACCAGTGTAAAAATGTTGAAACTCTACCTTCAGCTATTCCTGTGAGTAATAAATTATCCTCCAGGTCTAACCCAGGAATCCTGGGTCTGCTAGTATCTGTGTCAGGCTACTTTGTTAGTTTGCATGCAAACAGAATAATATCTCTAGACATCTAGAGTTCTTGATATAATTATCGCAAAACAATTTGACTTTTATAAATAAGAGGACAAATTTTTCCACTCTTAAAAATGTCCATTCTGCCTCCTGTTAGCATTCCTCAGGCTGTGATGGTGCTTCACTTGTTTCCTTTTTGTAAATCATTCTCACTTCTTCAGATGATCATTTTTGACTATAATCCTTATAATTCTTGCCATCAAACTGTAGCTTGCCATTCAGTTCAGTTCATTCGCTCAGTCGTGTCCAACTCTTTGCGATCCCATGAATCGTGGCACGCCAGGCCTCCCTGTCCATCACCAACTCCCAGAGTTCACTCAGACTCACATCCACCAAGTCAGTGATGCCATCCAGCTATCTCATCCTCTGTCGTCCCCTTCTCCTCCTGCCCCCAATCCCTCCCAGCATCAGAGTCTTTTCCAATGAGTCAACTCTTTGCATGAGGTGGCCAAAGTACTGGCGTTTCAGCTTTAGCATCATTCCTTCCAAAGAAATCCCAGGGCTGATCTCCTTCACAATGGACTGGTTGGATCTCCTTGCAGTCCAAGGGACTCTCAAGAGTCTTCTCCAACACCACAGTTCAAAAGCATCAATTCTTTGGCACCCAGCTTTCTTCACAGTCCAACTCGCACATCCATACATGACCATTGAAAAAACCATAGCCTTGACTAGATGGACCTTTGTTGGCAAAGTAATGTCTCTGCTTTTCAATATGCTATCTAGGTTGGTCATAACTTTTCTTCCAAAGAGTAAGCATCTTTTAATTTCATGGCTGCAGTCACCATCTGCAGTGATTTTGGAGCCCAAAAAAATAAAGTCTGACACTGTTTCCCTTAAACTAAAAAGAGGCTTTTTAGTTCCTCTTCACTTTCTGCCATAAGGGTGGTGTCATCTGCATATCTGAGGTTATTGATATTTCTCCCAGCAATCTTGATTCCACCTTGTGCTTCTTCCAGCCCAGCATTTCTTAAGCTTGCCATTACTCCTATTAAAATGGAGTCCAGGAACTTCCCTGGTGGCTCAGGGGTAAAGAGTCCATCTGCCAATGTTGGAGATGTGAGTTCAAACCCTGGTCTGGGAAGACTTCACATGCCAGGGAGCAACTAAGCCCGTGCACCACAACTATTGAGCCTGTGTTCTAGATTCCGGGAGCCACAACTAGCGAGCCCACGTGCCTCAACTACTGAAGCCTGAGCTCCTACAGCCTGTTCTCCTCAACAAGAGAAGCCACCCCAGTGAGAAGCCTGCATACCAAAACTAGAGAGTAACCTGCACAGGACCAAAGACCCAGCACAGACGAAAATACTTAAATAATTAAAAAAAAAATGGAATCCACCAGTCTCAAAGGAAATTGGCCAACTCCTCCAAAAACTTAGTAATAAAAAGTAAAAATAACGAAAACAACAAAAAGTTAAGGTCCACTGGTCACCCTTAGGACCGCAATTGCTGTTTGAAACTGGATCGGCATGCTTAGGGCGCCCGTGTCATTTCTCAGTTGTGATTGTCAATGAGGCCTTGAGTCCCCAGGGCCCTACTGAGAACCTGGCTCATAGTTGAGATGCATTAATTAACATGAAAATAGATGAGGACACATTAAGTAAAAATAATGTCTAAAGAGATCTTTTATGAGACGAGGTACATCCAATAAAATTTTATTTCCCATAGTTTGAAAATCTTTCCTGCACATCCACTGAGTCTGGGCTGGGGATATTAGCCTTAAAGAAGTACTCATTTTATTAAGTTGACATGACATCTTTTTTCAATTGGCTCAAGCAATTACTCCAGGTGCCACCACCCTTCCTCCATTTAAACCATTGTATCTCCAGTTTGATGTATATGGTTCCTGTCCAATTGCTTTACAATGGATTTTCATTAGTCTCTCTCTCTCTATTTTTTTTTTTTAATTTCATAGCTTTGGAAAATTCTCTTTCAGATCGCACCTGATAAATACAACAACGCTTTAGAGCCACTCTTACCCAACACCTGCATTTATCCTGAGAAGCTAGAAGTAAGCCCAGCCATGCCTGTGCCACTCTCCCGTCTGGAAGACTGACTACATGTTATAATTGCTGTGTGTGATTGCTCTGAATGTCATCTACAAATTGGCACTTGCCAGGCTTCCCTGGTAGCTCAGCTGGTATAGAATCCACCTGCAATACAGGAGACCCCAGTTCAATTCCTGGGTTGGGAAGATCCCTTGGAGAAGGGAAGGGCTACCCACTCCAGTATTCTTGCCTAGAGAATTCTATGGACAGAGGGGCCTGGTGGTTTACAGTCCACGGGGTTGCAAAGAGTTGGACATGACTGAGCAACTTTCCCTTTCAAGAGCATTTGCCAGCAACTGAACAAAATCAAGGGCATTTGCAGTCTGCCTCTGCAGAGACCTAACCCTATGCTGCTGCAGCTGCTGACCTTCAACACCACCTGAGGGAGCTCAGGGTGGAGAGGGAGGCACTCTGCTCCAGGGAATCTGGAGGGACAGGTCTTTAGATAGATATTGTCAGGAACTGATTATTGATCCCAATCCTCGAATCTCCTAATATTTAAGAAGGTGAAGTGAGAGTTGCTCAGTCGTGTGTCTGACTCTTTGCGACCCCATGGACTATACAGTCTGTGGAATTCTCCAGGCCAGAATACTGGAGTGGGTAGCCTTTCCCTTCTCCAGGGGATCTTCCCAACCCAGGGATCAAACCCAGGTCTTCTGCATTGTAGGCAGACACTTAACTGTCTTCCCTGGTGAAGACGCTTTACCGTCTTCCCAGGTAAGGCAGACTTCCCTGGTGGCTCAGATGGTAAAGCATCTGCCTACAGGGCAGGAGACCTGGGTTCAATCCCTGGGTCAGGAAGATCCCCTGGAGAAGGAAATGGCAACCCAACCAGTACTCTTGCCTGGATAATCCCTTGGGCGAAGGAGCGTGGCAGGCTACAGTCCATGGGATCGCAGAGAGTAGGACACGACTGAGCAACTTAACTTTTACCATCTGAGCCACCAGGGAAGCCACCCCCTTATCTAGAAAATCACTAAATCCCTTCCCGGTGACATCAACTCCTGTGACTAGCACAAAACCTTTTGTAAAGTAAGCACTTGATTGCATTGAACTTCCCCCTTACCAAACTCTTATATACTGACCTTCCTCTACTGCCTCTTTGAAGCAGTCTCTCAGAGATATCTGGGGTGCTGTCTCCTGAGCTGCAGTCCTCATTTTGCCCCAGATAAAATTAAGTTGTTTTAAAATAAAACCCTGAAGTTGTATATATATATATATATATCTTTGTCAACATGAATGCACATTTTCTATGCTTCATGATTTTCCAAGATTCACAAGATCTCAGGAACTAGTGGAAGCAGAATTCATCTCCAACATAAACAGTGGACATTTTTATCATCACCTCATTCCTGAGATCTTAGTTTAGAGAATGAGAGCCATTCTTACAAAGATAGTTTCTTTCCTAAGAACCTCAAAACTTCATACATTTAGAAAGTTCCTATCAGAGTTTGTCCTCTGCTATGCTGTGTCCTACCTCTACCTCTATCACTGGCAGCTGTGATTGTGCACGAGTGCGGCAGAGAGGAGTTACCCCAGCCTGATGTCAGGGGCACCGGCTGGGAGGGGCTACCCCATGTCCAAGGTAAGGAGCAGCGCCTGCGCTTTGCTGGAGCAGCCATGAAAAGATACCCCACGGCCAAGGTAAGAGAAAACCAAGTAAGATGGTAGGCACTCAGAGACGGCATCAGAGGGCAGACAGACTGAAACCGCAATCATAGACAACTAGCCAATCTGATCACATGGACTACAGCCTTGTCTAACTCAATGAAACTAAGCCATGCCATGTGGGGCCACCCAAGACAGATGGGTCATGGTGGAGAGGAATGACAGATTGTGGTCCACTGGAGAAGGGAATGGCAAACCACTTCAGTATTCTTACCTTGAGAACCCCATGCTGCTACTGCTACAGCTAAGTCACTTCAGTCATGTCCGACTCTGTGCGACCCCGCAGATGGCAGCCCACCAGGCTCCCCCATCCCTGGGATTCTCCAAGCAAGAATACTGGAGTGGGTTGCCATTTCCTTCTCCAGAGAACCCCATGAACCTTATGAAGGCAAAAAGATAGGACACTGAAAGATAAACTCCCCAGGTTGGTAGGTGCCCAATATGCTACTGGAGATCAGTGGAGAAATAACTCCAGAAAGAATGAAGGGATGTAGCCAAAGCAAAAACAATACCCAGTTGTGGATGGGACTAGTGATAGATGGAAGGTCCGATGCTGTAAAGAGCAATATTGCATAGGAACCTGGAATGTTAGGTCCATGAATCAAGGCAAATTGGAAGTGGTCAAACAGGAGATGACAAGAGTGAACATCAACATTCTAGGAATCAGCGGACTAAGACGGACTGGAATGGGAGAATTTAGAAATGGAGTAGCCATCATAGTCAACAAGAGTCCAAAATGTAGTACTTGGATGCAATCTGAAAAATGACAGAATGATCTCTGTTCATTTCCAAGGCAAACCATTCAATATCACAGTAATCCAAGTCTATGCCCTGACCAGTAATGCTGAAGAAGCTGAAGTAGAACAGTTCTATGAAGACCTATAAGATCTTCTAGAACTAACACCCAAAAAAAAGATGTCTTTTTCATTATAGGGGACTGGAATGCAAGAGTAGGAAGTCAAGTAATACCCAGAGTAATGGGCAAATTTGGCCTTAGAGTACAGAATGAAGCAGGGCAAAGGCTAATAGAATTCTGCCAAGAGAACTCACTGGTCATAGTAAATGCCCTCTTCCAACAACACAAGAGAAGACTCTACACATGGACATCACCAGATGGTCGACATGGAAATCAGATTGATTATATTCTTTGCAGCCAAAGATGGAGAAGCTCTATACAGTCAGCAAAAACAAGACCGGGAGCTGACTGTCGCTCATATCGTGAACCCCTTATTGCCAAATTCAGACTGAAATTGAAGAAAATGGAGAAAACACTACAGCATTCAGGTATGACTTAAATCAAATCCCTTATGACTATACATGGAAGTGAGAAATAGATTTAAGGGACTAGATCTGATAGACAGAGTGCTTGATGAACTATGGACAGAGGTTCGTGACATTGTACAGGATACAGGAATCAAGACCATCCCCAAGAAAAAGAAATGCAAAAAAAAGAAAAATGGTTGTCTGAGGAGGCCTTAAAAATAGCTGTGAAAATAAGAGAAGCGAAAAGCAAAGGAGAAAAGGAAAGATATGCTATTTGAATGCAGCAATCAATGCAAAGAAATAGAGGAAAACAATAGAATGGGAAAGATTAGAGATCTCTTCAAGAAAATTAGAAATACCAAGGGAACATTTTATGCAAAGATGGGCTCAATAAAGGACAGAAATGGTAGGGACCCAACAGAAGCAGAAGATATTAAGAAGAGGTGGCAAGAATACACAGAAGAACTGTACAAAAAAGATCTTCACAACCCAGATAATCACAATGGTGTGATCACTCACCTAGAGCCAGACATCCTGGAATGTGAAGTCAAGTGGGCCTTAGGAAGCATCACTACAAACAAAGCTAGTGGAGGTGATGGAATTCCAGTGGAGCTCTTTCAAATCCTGAAAGATGATTCTGTGAAAGTGCTGCACTCAATATGCCAGCAAATTTGGAAAACTCAGCAGTGGCCACAGGACTGGAAAAGGTCAGTTTTCATTCCAATCCCAAAGAAAGGTAATGCCAAAGAATGCTCAAACTACTGAACAATTGCACTCATCTCACACACTAGTAAAGTAATGCTCAAAATTCTCCAAGCCAGGCTTCAGCAATACACGAACCATGAACTTCCAGATGTTCAAGCTGGTTTTAGAAAAGGCAGAGGAACCAGAGATCAAATTACCAACATCCAGGATCATTGAAAAAGCAAAAGAATTCCAGAAAAACATCCATTTCTGCTTTATTGACTATGCCAAAGCCTTTGACTGTGTGGATCACAATAAAATGTGGAAAATTCTGAAAGAGATGGGAATACCAGACTACCTGACCTGCCTGTTGAGAAACCTGTATGCAGTTCAGGAAGCAAAAGTTAGAACTGGACATGGAATAACAGACTGGTTCCAAATAGGAAAAGGAGTAGGTCAAGACTGTATATTGCCACCCTGCTTATTTAACTTATATGCAGAGTACATCATGAGAAACTCTGGGCTGGAGGAAGCAGCAGCTGGAATCAAGAGTGCCTGGAGAGATATCAATAAACTCAGATATGCAGATTACACCACCCTTATGGCAGAAAGTGAGGAAGAACTAAAAAGCCTCTTGATGAAAGTGAAAGAGGAGAGTGAAAAAGTTGGCTTAAAACTCAACATTCAGAAAACTAAGATCATGGCATCCGGTCCCATCACTTCATGGGAAATAGATGGGGAAACAGTGGAAACAGTGTCAGACTTTATTTTGGGGGGCTCCAAAATCACTGCAGATGATGATTGCAGCCATGAAATTAAAAGACGCTTACTCCTTGGAAGGAAAGTTATGACCAACCTAGACAGCATATTCAAAAGCAGAGACATCACTTTGCCAACAAAGTTCCATCTAATCAAGGCTATGGTTTTTCCAGTGGTCATGTATGGATGTGAGAGTTGGACTGTGAAGAAAGCTGAGCTCTGAAGAATTGATGCTTTTGAACTGTGGTGTTGGAAAAGACTCTTGAGAGTCCCATGGACTGCAAGGAGATCCAACCAATCCATCTTCAAGGAGATCAGTCCTGGGTGTTCATTGGAAGGACTGATGTTGAAGCTGAAACTCCAATACTTTGGCCACCTGATCCGAAAAGCTGACTCATTGGAAAAGACCCTGATGCTGGCAGGGATTGGGGGCAGGAGGAGAAGGGGACAACAGAGGATGAGATGGCTGGATGGCATCACCAACTCATTGGACATGGGTTTGGGTGGACTCCAGGAATTGGTGATGGACAGGGAGGCCTGGCGTGCTGCGGTTCATGGGGTCACAAAGAGTCGGACACGACTGAGTGTCTGAAGTGAAATGAACTGAACTGTGCTGTGCTTAGTCACTCAGCCATGTCCGACTCTTTGCTACCCCGTGGAATCTGTCCATGAGGATTCTCCAGGCAAGAATACTGCAGTGGGTCACCCTGTCCTTCTCCAGGGGATCTTCCCAACTCTGGGATTGAACCCAGGTCTCCCACATCCCAGGTGGATTAGTCTTCTGAAGAGTTGTGAAAGTGCTGTGACCAAAAATCCTGACTGCCCTATAGATTTCTCAACCATGTTTCACAGATTCCTCCTACTCACCATTGCTGCTCAAGAACCCCTATGTTAGTCTTACACCTCACACATAGTCAGTACTTGAAATCTCAAAAGCCCTCTTTAAAATGTTTCTCTTATGCTTGATTTCCTCAATACCCTTTTTTTCTGAAAATTTTAGCATTAATTAAAGCTAATAATTTCAGTTCAGTTGCTCAGTCGTGTCTGACTCTTTGCGACCCCATAAATTGCAGCATGCCAGGCCTCCCTGTCCATCACCAACTCCTGGAGTTCACTCAGACTCACGTCCATCGAGCCAGTGATGCCATCCAGCCATCTCATCCTCTGTTGTTCCCTTCTCCTCCTGCCCCCTATCCCTCACACCATCAGAGTCTTTTCCAATGAGTCAACTCTTTGCATGAGGTGGCCAAAGTATTGGAGTTTCAGCTTCAGCATCAGTCCTTCCAATGAACACCCAGGACTGATCTCCTTGAAGATGGACTGGTTGGATCTCCTTGCAGTCCAAGGAACTCTCAAGAGTCTTCTCCAACACCACAGTTCAAAAGTGTCAATTCTTTGGCACTCAGCCCAAATCTCACACCCATATATGACCACTGGAAAAACCATAGCCTTCACTAGATGGACCTTTGTTGGAAAGGTGATATCTCTGCTTTTGAATATGCTATCTAGGTTGGTCATAACTTTCCTTCCAAGGAGTAAGCATCTTTTAAAAATTTCATGGCTGCAATCACCATCTGCAGTGATTTTGGAGCCCAAAAAAATAAAGTCTGACACTGTTTCCCCATCTATTTCCCATGAAGTGATGGGAACAGATGCCATGATCTTCGTTTTCTGAATGTTGAGCTTTAAGCCAACTTTTTCACTCTCCTCTTTCACTTTCATTAAGAGTCTTTTTAGTTCCTCTTCACTTTCTGCCATAAGGGTGGTGTCATCTGCATATCTGAGTTTATTGATATTTCTCCCGGCAATCTTGATTCCAGCTGGTGCTTCTTCCAGCCCAGCATTTCTCATGATGTCATGATGTACTCTGCATATAAGTTAAATAAGCAGGGTGACTATATACAGCCTTGACATACTCCTTTTCGTATTTGGAACCAGTCTGTTGTATATTGCTTTAAAATCTTGTGTGAAATAATGACTTTACTATGGCAGAATCATCTTAATTTAAACGATGTTAATGATGAAATTATAGGTCTCACAGTGGGTGGGGGGGCAATGTGTTGTCCCACATGCCGAGGTCTGGAAGCTTTCCCCACACCATTCTCTATAGCTGTTCACCCTCTATTCTAAACACACTGGACCTGTGTTAGTGCTGTTATCCCAAATGTTTACTGAGCCCAGTGACCCCTTAATCTTTTATAATTTCTCTTCACTACATACACATCACATACTCACCTGCCACTCACTTTTAAGATTAGCTTAAAAGTGATTAAGATTAGCTTAATCACTCACTTGAAGCATATATTATATGTATACACATATACATATAATTTAAATTTAAGTGTCTCTTCTTTATGCTTTTCTGTTCACACATGAGCGTTTGAGAATTAAAGACTCTGCTGCCCAATTATATCCACCCATGTGAGTGACTGCAGTAAGATTTTAAAGCAATGTTCTTTGCCTCTAATTGCTTATTGTTCCACACACTAATCACCCTCTGCCCGAGGACATTTTTCATGAATTCCCTCAGGGCACTGTCTTCTCTTAGCTTTAGCTTCAGTTCACGGCCTCTTGTTTTTCAGTCCATTACCTCCTCAAATAATTTGTGGCTTACCATGTCCTTTGTCCTTCAAACTTTTATTCAACTCAAAGAAAATATTTTAAACTTTATATTGGCTTGTTGTAAGGTCATTTTCTTTGTATAGTTCTTGTCTGTAAATAAGGAATGGACTTTCATGGTTTTTTTTTTTTTTTTCACTTTCCTGTTTTATGCTTAGTAGTCTACACAGCACCATAATCAGATGCTGGTTCTATGTCTGATGTATTAAACAGTGATGTGAACAAGAATGGGACATTGCAGATAAAATAAGTCAAACGATTCTAGTGTGAAAAATGATGCACCTTCTATTAATATTATACTTTTGTTTTGTTTCAGGAGGTTGGAAACTAGAGTTGTGGTAAAGACACACAAGCTCTTGGTGTGTACCTATGTGTGGAAAATATCTGACTACCATGTTCTGTAGCAATTAGAGCTTTGTTGATTATGGTAGCTCAGTATTCATTTTGCTCATCTACCCAGTGCTGTCTATGCTCAGTCGCTCAGTTGTGTCCGACTCTGTGTGACCCGATGGACTGTAGCCCACCAGGCTCCTCTGTCCTTTGGATTCTCCAGTGGAGTAGGAGGTTGCTGTCTACTCCAGGGGATCTTCCCAACTCAGGGATGGAACCCGCATCTCCTGCACTGCAGGAGAATTCTTTACCAGTGAGTCACCTGGGAAGTTAACCAGAGCTGACTATAATTTTTAGCACTGCTTAACCTGCTAGAGTTTGGCAAAATGTATACAAACTCAAAGTCAGACAAGGTCAGGAAGTCATAAGGTCAAAATTCCTCCAATGAACGAAGTAACCTAAGTTCTGTCCTCAGGTGAAAACAAGAACCTGGATTCTGGATGGCTGTTGCTGTTTAGTTGCTAAGTCATGTCTGACTTGTGACCCCACCCCAAGGACTGTAGCCTGCCAAGCTTCTCTGCCCATGGAATTTCCTAGGAGAGAAGACTGGAGTGGGCCGCTATGTACTGGCATGTAAATAATACATACATAAAAGGAATGGCACACAACGATCGCTTAACTCAAGCGATTTTCACTTATTTTCTTCCACGAATGAAATGGCCACTGTGAGGGAGCAAGCTGACAAAGAGGTCAACAGGCCATCTCCCTGTCCACCCATCAGCCCGCCTCCCTCACTCGCTCAAACACCCTTCACTCTCTGCTCGCTGGTCTGCTCCGTGGCCTCTACTTTCTGACGTCTTCACTCCAGTCTGAACAATGGGCTGGAATTCCTGAGCACTGGTCTTCAAGAAACTTAGGACACCCCAGGAAAACCCAGAGTCACTGCTTGATGCTTTCCAGCAGGTTATGTCTTTTTGCTAATTGGAGAAACTGGACATTTGTGCTGTGCCTCATATTTCACTGGTTCACAGTTGCATTGAGCATATTCTAGAGGGTCATACACCCATGTACATGTACATGTCTGTATGTATGCATATGCTTCCCTGGTGGCTCAGATGGTAAAACGTCTGCCTGCAATGCGGGAGACCTGGGTTCGATTCCTGGGTTGGGAAGATCCCCTGGAGAAGGAAATGGCAATCCACTACAGCACTCTTGCCTGGGAAATCCCATGGATGGAGGAGCCTGATAGGCTACAGTCCATGGGGTCGCAAAGCGTCGGACACCACTGAGCGAGCGACTTCGCTTTCTTTCTTTCACTTTCATAGTATATACAGCTATAAAGTTTGATAGGTTTTCTAAGTAGTTTTCAGTTCACACCATTCTTTAGCAATACATGCTAGAACTTTTCAGATTCTAGTGGTATTTAACTAACTCTATTAGTCAATGTAGCCAAATGTTTGAAGGAAAAGTAAACGTTTACTGCTGTACTCTAAGAAAACATGTTTATAAGCAAGGGGACATTTGCAGTGGGAAAACATATTTACTACTTTCAAGTACAGCAAATACTGTTATGATTTACCCCTATTAAAATGTAGGAAGAAGTATCCTTCACAAATTTTACTTCACACATCATATGAAGAGTCAATTGTAAAACGATAAATTAAACAAGCATTTTAGAATTGCCATTTAAAACTTGCTTCTGCTGTCACCTGGTGAATTTAAACAACTTTGGCCATGCAGCGAGGTATGTGGACTCTTAGGATCCCACTAGGGATCCCCTGCAATGGAAGTGCAGCATCTTAACCATTGCACAGCCAGGGAAGTCCCTTTTGTAATTTTAAGTTGCTAACTTTTGGGGAGTTTTAAATACAGCAATGAATGAGGAACACAATGACAACAGTTACAAACTTTGCAATAATAACAGAAAGAGGGGGTAGTGCTCAGTAAACAATTGTAGGATAAAAGTCTTGCTAATAACCATCACAAGGGGGAAGGCAGCGTTTGAATTCACTAAAGCAATCTGTAGAGAAGAATCCACATTAAAAATTCAAGGGTGACTCAAAGGAGTCTACTCTAAAACGGACAAAAAAAGCACTTTTAAAAAGTGAACAATGAGGATAAAATGGAATATATATATATATAAAATATATGGAATATTCTTTTTGGTAGTAAGAAATAATTTAAAAACCCATATTTCTAAGGAAGTATATGTTGAAATCTATAATCTATTTTTCCCCTTCGTGTAATCTTTTCCTGACTTTAATCATGCCCCACTTTGAGTCCAACAGACTGCTTTTGTGTGCGGCTCTATATACCTCTGATCAAGCTTGGTCTTCAGCTGCAGCTGGGCCGAAGGGTCCTGTAAACACAGGCTGCTTCCGGCAGCATGTACCTGCTAGATCGCTCAGTGTTCTGCCAGAGTCTCTGCAGACTTTTTCAACAGTTATTAAAGGCACAGAAGTTAAAGTCCTGTAGGTCAATTCTCAGACAGTGTAGGGAAGGGGAAAGTGAATAAATTACTAGTTTTCCACCCTTTGGAGAAACAATTCCAAGGTTCATTTGGAATAAAATTTAGAAGCAATTTATTAAGCATCAGTTGCACAGAGATAACCAATTCAACAAACATTTCCTGTCTATTCCTCCTCCTCTGTTTCACTCTCCCAGCTTGCTGCATTCAGGGATTGACCCCTCAAACACACCACCTGTGCCCATGGCCATGTCTGGAATTTACTGTCAGAAAAACTCTAAGTCATCATTAAAGAAATATCTAAACTTTCCACAGCAGCCTTAGCTGATAAACCATTTCCTCCGAGGCTCAGTAGAATCCCCAACTGGTAAAACTAGTCTAACTTGATTGTGCCACCTTTCAGTTAATCCCATGAAGAAGAGGGGGGCCTGGCCGGCTACAGTCCATAAGGTTGCAAAGAGTCAGATATGACTGAAGTGACTTAGCACACACACAGCACAGAGATAAATTAAGAAATAAAATCGGTTAGCTAGTTTACTCTGTTTGGGTTGCTATAATAGCACATCATAACTGGGTGGCTTATAATTGACAGAAATTCATTTCCCACAATTTAGGAGGCTGGGAAGTCCAAAAGCAGGTCATAGGAAGATGTGGTGTTCATAGACACCGCCATAGACCAGGAAGCCTCTTGGTTCATAGACAGCGCCCTCATGCTGCGTCCTCACGTGGCTGAAGAAAAGTGGGAGCTCTCTGGGGTCTCTTTTGTGAGGGTACTAGCTAATCCCAATCATGAGGACTGAACTTTCATGACCTAATTTTCTCCCAAAGGCCCCATTTCCTAATACTGTCACATTGGGGAATTGGTTTCAGCATGTGAATTTGGAGGGGGGTAGGGGAGACAAACACTCAGTATTTTTAGCTATTTTTCAAATACACAGTCAGTAGAAAGTCTACATACCGATGAATTTTTGTTGTTGTAATTAATAACCATGGAATATGTTATATTAAGAATCAGGTTTTAAAATTAATTTATATAATAGATTTTTTTTCTTATAGTTCATAGAAAAATATTTCTCAATTTCGGATTGATTAAAGACACAGCAGTTATAGTTAAATATCTTCTCTATGAAGAATGAGAAAATAGTTAATTCTCATATTAAATTTGAAAGGCAAATATGATATCTACATTAGTATATCAAATAGAATACAGAAGATTAATTAAATGTCAGCTGTTTCTTTTCTTTTCTGAAAAACTTTACAAATTTTAGGGGGGATTTGCCAAAAGGAATTTCATAGCAACATGCTTGATCATGCTTTATAGTTTTAAAATCTTAAACTTATTTAATATTTTATATATAGACTTATATAATAATTGTAAAAATTTCCCAGCATTGATAATACTGTATTCCACTTCTCAATGCTTTTAAGAGAGAAAAAAAAAAAAAGCAAAAGTTAATTAAATCATAGCAGTAAAGAATTTGTGTGTCAATGCAGGAAATGCGAGTTCCATCCAAGTCAGGAAGATCTCTTGAAGGAGGGCATGGCAACCCACTCCAGTATTCTTGCCTGGAGAATCCCAAGGACAGATGAGCCTGGCGGGCTAGGTCCATAGAGTGGCAAAGAGTCAAACATGACTGAGCAACTAAACAACAATTTTAATCATAGTGATAAAAGTAAATGCTGCTCTTCAACAATTATTTAAAGAACTATTCATAACTTATTGCAAGAATTAAAAGAGAAGTATTATATTTTAATGATCTTCTCACTCTTTCCTGAACAGAACAGGGTTATTAAAAAGAAACACTATAGCTGAATCTAGAGTCTGATGAGTATTTATATTATGTGCATCTAATCTTATAAGATAATTGTAAATGACAAAATATTGTAAAACATTAGCAAACGTAAGTTTTGACTTTGTCTTATAAATATGTGACTGGACGTAAGCAAAATCCACATTGTGCATCTGAGATAGTACTGCACTTTTGAAACAATGTGCATATGTGCTTAATCGTGTCCAACTCTTTGTGACCCCATGGGCTGCAACCTGCCAGGCTCCTCTGTCCATGGGATTTTCCAGGCAAGAATACTGGAGTAGGTTGCCATTTCCTATTCTGGGGATCTTCCTGATCCAGGGATTGAACCCATGTCTCTTGTGTCTCCTTCATTGGCAGGCAGATTCTTTACCACTGGTGCCAATGGGAGTAAATAATTTAGACGTAAGTAAATGGAGAAACCCCAAAACCATGTCTTTTCTTTAGTAGATGGTAGTAAGATGTGGCCAAGTAGAAGAGATAATATTTAGCCTATCAATAAATAAAATAGGTATAACCTATGAGAGTAAAATACTGGTAACAAGAATTTTAAAAGGATTAATCTTCAGGGGGCTGAGGAAAGTTGAAAGAGTATTGGAATCAGAACGTGCTAAAACAACAGACTTGATGAATGCAAATAATTCTACTATTATTACAAAATCACTGTTTATATTTCAAGAACTGGATTTTCTCACTGTAAATGACAGTTGCAAAAAAGGAACATTAAAAATAGTCTTTATTCAGTAAACACTAAAATAGAATTTTCAAAAGTTCTTGAAATGTCTTAAAATTCTTGAAATCTCTTTTCAGATATTTCTGCTCTCAGGTTACCCTTATATTAACCACAGCTTAAACATAAGGTTCAGCATATTATACGTATTTGAACACTGAAATATAATGCTCTACTCTTGAATTAGAATGAAATTTTGTTATGTAGAGAAAGATTTGATTGACATACACATAAAATAGATTTGATGGCAAACTGAATTGGAAATAGCATTCCTACCACCAAAACTTTTGTGTGTCAGTGATATTAAATGTGGAGACAAGTAATCGTCCTTCTTCGCTCTTTTTCTCTGATGAGATGATTGATACTTATTCTCTGTTTTATTTCATGCTCAACAAACCATTTCACCTTTAGCTCTTCCTAAAACCCTGTTGCATATGGGTTTTCAGAAGCATGCTCTCTTTCTTCAGTTTCACACATTAGTTGGCTTTTGGTAACAAATTCTTATCCAAAGAGTGAAAAGGAAAATAAAATGATACACAGCAAATCATCTCCAGTAGACTCATCATCTCTTTTCCAGTTTTCATTTTCTGCTCCAAGTACTTCCAAATATTCTGAGCTCCTGAATTCTCAGTCTCAGAATTTATTGTCTGCTTCCTCTAAGTGGTGTCATACAAATTATCTGAAACTGCCAGTACTGCAAGATGGAGGAAATGTTTTATCCTTCAGGAGTTAAAGCCCTGACCACACTTTCATAAACATGGAGAGAGGTTGACTCTTTGAACAACTTGTTTCTAGGGGTTTCTGTGCATGGGAATCCCAAATACCCCTCCAATTTCCAGGCAAGGTTTTCAGATCCAACACATTTTTGCACTCTTTAGATGGTGTGCATCTACACGCTGTGCATCAGAGTTATTTGGCTACTCTAAAGCTCTCCAGTTATGTGGAAAAAGAGAATTTTATGATGACCTGAATGAGTCACAGTGGAATATTTCATCATTTTCCAAAGCAAGTGACCTTTCCAGGTTCCAGACTGTTTTTATGAGTCATTCTTTGAACAGACCCAGAGGTGCAGCTCTGCAACAGACAGTGATCCTGGAAACCAGTGAAGTCTCAACGCCCAGGACTAGCTTTGGGCTTTCTGCTCCAAAATACAGTTTGTGAAGTAAAAAGCACTATCTTAAGTAAACTGATGAACAATAACAGTAGAGGAAGCAGAGCGTCTATGCATAATCCAAGGGTAGCAGTCCTTTGGCCACGTGATGCTTAGAGCCGACTCATTAGAAAAGACCCTGATGCTGGGAAAGGTTGAAGACAGGAGGAGAAGGGGACGACATAGGATGAGGTGGTTGGATGGCATCACCGACTCGATGGACATGAGTTTGAGCAAGCTCCAGGAGATGGTGAAGGACAGGAAAGCCTGGTGTGCTGCAGTCCATGGGATTTCAAAGAGCTGGACACGACTGAGAACTGAACAACAACAAAAGGTATTGGTAAAATTCCCTCAGCAATAGCAGAATGGTAAATTATGATGAAATTCCCAAAGGGTCCTTTTCAGCTTATTATAATATAACAACATAAGTCAGATAGTTTTTCCTAAAGCATCATTCCTGTATTTATCACAGCAAAACCAAACTAGATTATGTATGTATGCATGCGTATTCAGTCATGTCCTACTCCCTGGACTCAATGGACTGTAGGCCTCCAGGCTACTCTGTCCATGGGATTTTTCAGGCAAGAATACTAAAGTGGGTTGCCAAATTCCCAGACAAAATACTAGCTTTACTGGGTATAATAAAGAAGTCTAAAAAGGAACAAAACCATGTCTGTCGGGGGAAAAAATGTATTAACAATGTTAGACTTTTAAAAATGTCTTTGACAACAACCTTAGTCTAGGAGAAAAATAAATCATGCAGATTTTTTTTTTTGTTTATCAAGTCCAGAGTAGGTGGTCTGAAAGATATCTTAAAAATGAAACTTGCTGATTAGATTCAATAAGTGTAAGGAAACTAAAATAGAGTTGAAAAATCGATTTTTCTCTGTAACATACTACACAGACTTTTGCTTTAAAGATACATATGTTACAGACAGTTCACAGAATGCTTAAGCCCTATCTTTACTAATTTAGGAAGCCTATTTGGTAAATAAGAAGACCCTCTGAAAGATCAGAGTAAATCAATAAATATCGACCTTCCCACATAAACTCTATTTGAAGCTTAAAGATCCATTTGCAGCTTTTGGAAGGATAGTAAATTGTTCAGAAGGAGAAATGCAGTTTGATCTAAGTGGTTTGTTTAGTTGAGGAAAACACTTGATTAGGTTTCTCCAAATTGTAATTAAAACAGGTAGCAGTAAATGAGGCACAGTGAATAATATCTCACAGGCAGCAGGGTTTTCTGATAGCAATTATTAAGTGTACTCTCAATAATAAAAGAGCCCATCAGAAGCTCATCTCAGTTTTCAGTATTATTAAAAGTATATCTAAATAGATTTTAAATACCTGTAATACCACATAAATACTCATTTTTAAAAATCTTAATTTTTGTCAGTGTTTTCTAATGCATAAATAGTCATTAAAGATTGGGTGATTTTGCAATTAACATGCCTGAAACTTTTATTAGTGGCCTCCCTGGTGGCTTCCCTTGTGGTTCAGCTGGTAAAGAATCCGCCCGCATAGACCTGGATTCGATCCCTGGGTTGGGAAGATCCCCTGGAGAAGGGAAAGGCTACCCACTCGAGTATTCTGGCCTGGAGATTTCCATGGACTGTATAGTCCATGGGGTTACAAAGAGTCGGACATGACTGAGCGACGTGCACTCCCTGGTGGCTCAGATGGTAAAGAATCTACCTGTAGTGCAGGAGACCCACATTCAATCCCTGGGTCAGGAAGATCCCCTGGAGTAGGGAATGGTAACCCACTCCAGTATTCTTATCTGGGGAATTCCATGGACAGAGAAGTCTGGTGGGTACAATCCATTATTAGCTTTTGGTTACACTAATTCCATTTAGTGGGAATGTATTACACTATCCTTCTAAACACATCTTAGAAGAATCAATAAAAGATGTTAATAACCTCTTTTGGAAAGATTTTGTCAGTGCAATTTCCTAAAGTTTAGAAACTCCCCTAACCAAAAACTTACACTGTATCATATATATCCAGAACTTCTATTTTGATTAGGGAAAGTATAAGAATATATATAAAATAGGGTATAAGTTAATCTTTTGTTAAGTTACTTAGTAATAACTGATATACATAACTAAATACAGTTTTGATATATATATATACATTTTATACATATATAATTTCATATATATATATAAATGAAAAATCAGTGATTTTATTAAATGATTCCCTCAACTTTCTCCTATACTTTAATTCTCTAAATTAACAGTGACCTCAAAGTCAGAATACAGTTAATTAGATGGCACATATATTTCAATTCACAAGTCACATAATTTATCATGTCTTATACCTAAAACTCTCAAACACTGATATTTCTTGTGAAAATATTGTACTGATTCCACAAATACATTGAATCTAATATTCCCTATGCTGACTTCAGAAAAATCACTCAGAATGTGTTCACATGCACATATATATAGGTATCATTTTATAGGGGGATGGTAAGAGAATAATTTGAAATTGAAGACTTTCCAATACTTTTGAAACTTATTTACAAATTAGGGAAAATAATAACTGTACATATAGTAAGCTTTTATCTCTAGGTAAAGAGAGCAGTATATTTTATGTTATTCAATACAGTGATTATGAGAGTGCTCTTTCTAAAACACTATCAGATCAGATCAGATCAGATCAGTCGCTCAGTCGTGTCCGACTCTTTGCCACCCCATGAACCGCAGCACGCCAGGCCTGCCTGTCCATCACCAACTCCCGGAATTCACTCAGACTCACGTCCATTGAGTCAGTGATGCCATCCAGCCATCTCATCCTCTGTCGTCCCCTTCTCCTCCTGCCCCCAATCCCTCCCAGCATCAGACTCTTTTCCAATGAGTCAACTCTTCGCATGAGGTGGCCAAAGTACTGGAGTTTCAGCTTGAGCATCATTCCTTCCAAAGAAATCCCAGGACTGATCTTTTTCAGAATGGACTGGTTGGATCTCCTTGCAGTCCAAGGGACTCACAAGAGTCTTCTCCAACACCACAGTTCAAAAGCATCAATTCTTTGGTGCTCAGCCTTCTTCACAGTCCAACTCTCACATCCATACATGACCACAGGAAAAACCATAGCCTTGACTAGATGAACCTTTGTTGGCAAAGTAATGTCTCTGCTTTTGAATATGCTATCTAGGTTGGTCATAACTTTCCTTCCAAGGAGTAAGCGTCTTTTAATTTCATGGCTGCAGTCACCATCTGCAGTGATTTTGGAGCCCAGAAAAATAAAGTCTGCCACTGTTTCCACTGTTTCCCCATCTATTTCCCATGAAGTGGTGGGACCGGATACCATGATCTTCATTTTCTGAATGTTGAGCTTTAAGCCAACTTTTTCACTCTCCACTTTCACTTTCATCAAGAGTCTTTTTAGTTCCTCTTCACTTTCTGCCATAAAGGTGGTGTCATCTGCATATCTGAGGTTATTGATATTTCTCCCGGCAATCTTGATTCCAGTTTGTGTTTCTTCCAGTCCAGCATTCCTCATGATGTACTCTGCATATAAGTTAAATAAACAGGGTGACAATATACAGCCTTGACGAACTCCTTTTCCTATTTGGAACCAGTCTGTTGTTCCATGTCCAGTTCTAACTGTTGCTTCCTGACTTGCATACAAATTTCTCAAGAGGCAGATCAGGTGGTCTGGTACTCCCATCTCTTTCAGAATTTTCCGCAGTTTATTGTGATCCACACAGTCAAAGGCTTTGGCATAGTCAATAAAGCAGAAATAGATGTTTTTCTGGAACTCTCTTGCTTTTTCTATGATCCCACAGATATTGGCAATTTGCTCTCTGGTTCCTCTGCCTTTTCTAAAACCAGCTTGAACATCAGGAATTTCACGGTTCACATACTGCTGAAGCCTGGCTTGGAGAATTTTGAGCATTACTTTACTAGCGTGTGAGATGAGTGCAATTGTGCAGTAGTTTGAGCATTCTTTGGCATTGCCTTTCTTTGGGATTGGAATGAAAATGGACCTTTTCCAGTCCTGTGGCCACTGCTGAGTTTTCCAAATTTGCTGGCATATTGAGTACAGCACTTTCACAGTATCATGTTTCAGGATTTGAAATAGCTCAACTGGAATTCCATCACCTCCACTAGCTTTGTTCATAGTGATGCTTTCTAAGGCCCACTTGACTTCACATTCCAGGATGTCTGGCTCTAGGTCAGGGATCACACCATTGTGATTATCTGGGTTGTGAAGATCTTTTTTGTACAGTTCTTCTGTGTATTCTTGCCATCTCTTCTTAATATCTTCTGCTTCTGTTAGGTCCATACCATTTATGTCCTTTATCGAGCTCATCTTTGCATGAAATGTTCCCTTGGTATCTCTGATTTTCTTGAAGAGATCCCTAGTCTTTCCCATTCTGTTGTTTTCCTCTATTTCTTTGCATTGATCACTGAAGAAGGCTTTCTTATCTCTTCTTGCTATTCTTTGGAACTCTGCATTCAGATGCTTATATCTTTCCTTTTCTCCTTTGCTTTTCGCTTCTCTTCTTTTCACAACTATTAGAAGGACATATATAATATCCATCAGAAGATTAATATCAGTGCACAGAATGATAAAAACTACAGCATAATTCAGTTTGATTCATGAAAGTAAATAATTTAGTTTTGATCTTGAAACACTGAAATTACATAATTTTTTCCATTAGTCTTATTTGACTATCATTGGTAATTCTTTTAAGCAATTATTTTAAAATCACTCTTAAGCAAATACCTATATAAATTGTTGCTTTTCGATAATGGTATTTTTAGATAAAATATTTACATGGAGAAAGACAAAGTGAGCAAGTTGCAACATAATATGAAAGAACAGCATGTCAACTGATGTTAAAATAGTCATTATTGAACCAGGAATAGTAATAACTTTTACCTTCAGTCATAACAGTTACTTACATGCTAGCTGATAACAAATAATTTCTCTAGAAACAGTAGTAAAGAAGGAAAAAATAGTTTACACTTAGTAAATAGATAAAAACAAGTTATTATCTCCTCTAAATATTGTAATATTTGCAGTTGTTTCTAGACAGGAATGGAAAAAAATGGCTATATTTAAGCCATAATAAATATCTGTGTAATGTTTAAAATTATGGACCATTATGGGCAAAATATTGTTATATTATACTTTGTGGATTAATACACTTTCTTTGATAAATCATAATGAAAATATAGTGTGATAAATACAGATTTATAGGCTTGTTTAATTTCCTGTGTTGCCCTTTCTTGTATATCTCAATCTTTAAAATATTAGGTTTGGATAATTTTATTAGCTGCAGTGTGATCTGGGATAGTAATTTTGGAATCACTTCAATAAAGAAAATTAAAATAATGCAACTGTATTAAAGAAATTTAATGGGAATTTTTAGATTTCATTAATTAACTCTGCCATAAAATATTGATTTATCATTACAATATTTAAGAAAGATTATTTTAGCCAATATCCAGTAAACAGACAACTCTGTAATTGTCTTATAATTCTTTAATTTGATAAATATTTTAAAAAATCATAAAAGAGTCATTTAAGTCCCAGTGTGTAAGAAATACATGACTGCTATTTATCTATACAGTGTGGGAGAATACAGAGAAGGCAATGGCACCCCACTCCAGTCCTCTTGCCTGGAAAACCCCATGGACGGAGGGGCCTGGTGGGCTGCAGTCCATGGGGTCGATAAGAGTCAGACACGACTGAGCGACTTCACTTTCACTTTTCACTGTCATGCACTGGAGAAGGAAATAGCAACCCACTCCAGTGTTCTTGCCTGGAGAATCCAAGGGATGGGGGAGCCTGATGAGCTGCCATCTATGGGGTGCCCAGAGTCAGACACGACTGAAGCGACTTAGCAGCAGCAGTGGGAGAATATTGGTTGTATGCTTTATTCTGAATCTTTACTGCATTTAATTTTCTTAAACCCAGTAACTAACTTCAGTGTGGAATTTTTACACAGGTTTTAGGTGGTTTAGTTAAAATGCATATTATTTCCGGTACATAACATATTTTTTGTACATATAATATTAAATTTAATGACTATATAGGCATTTGACAAATAGAACCTATGTTAAAATTTGATTCATTATTTCCTCGTGTTGGTTCCTGGGGAATGAAGCTCACTACTCTGATGATCACTTCAGTAATTAAATCTCTGTTGTTGAATTATCTTTTAGAACACCAACATACAAAACATTTTTTAAGAATCAAAAATCTTTTAATATAAATCATGTTCTACTGGGACTTCCAGGTGGCGCTAGTGGTAAAGAACCTGCCTGCCAATGCAGGAGACATAAAAGACCTGGGTTCCATCCCTGGATTGGGAAGATTTCTCCTGGAGGAAGAAATGGCAACCGGCTCCAGTATTCTTGCCTGTGAAATCCCTTGAGCAGAGGAGGCTGGAGGGCTACAGTCCATGGGGTGAAAAAGAGCTGGACACTACTGATCGACTAACACCTTCACTTTCACACTTTCCTGTTCTACTGATCAGCTCATTAGCAATCACGTCAACCCTGAAATGATGTAGGATCTTAATCACAAAAAAATTTACCTACCTTTACTGAAAAGAGAATGCAGTCATTTTGGCAACTGTATTTTCTTGAATTAGAGTAAAATTAAAGTGAGGATGTTCAAACTTCGGTGGCCATCAGAGTTTATCAGGCCGGGGTCTAGGTGTCTGCATTTTTCTGCCAACAAAAATAAAAGAAAACCAAAAGGAGGGTGCTGTTATCACAACTGCAGGGGAAGGTGGGGATAAGACAAGATGACAAGGAATTATCTATGAGGTCAGTTAGAACAAATACAGCAAGAGGTCCAGTTGTACCACAGCCAAGCTCACTGAACAAAGACCTGCTGAAGCGAAATGGACAGGCCCTGACCAGACCCACCATGGGCGAACTGGGCTGGGCCTTCAGGGGGAATTTAATATTTCAGACTGTAGAAATCCAGAAGTTACAGGGGCCTGCGTGCATTCAGATTCTTTCCGTCTAGGAACTTCTATTAATAGGAAAGTGAAGTATTATTTGATCAAGACAGGGTATGTTTTGGAAAGAGTATTATGAAAGGATGCCTTGTACAATTTTGGTATCTGTTTATAAAAAGAGTATGGGGCTTTCAGTACAATATAAAAGTACAAACACAAAATAGGAGGAAAATTCTAACACACATCCATTAGTTTTGTGCGCTTCAAGATGAAAATGTGGCCTTTCATTGCTTAAGAATAAATTATGTTATGACTAATAATAAGTAAATGGATGAAAAATCAAGAAATATAAAAGTACTGTGATTGACATAAAAATTACAGTAATCAGTGTATCAGTCTTTTTTTTGTTTGTTTCCCAGAAAAGAAGAAGTTATTCATGAAAAATCACATTTCATACTGTCCTTGTAAAATTCTTTAACATTCCTTGAAACTAACTTCAATTACACAATGAGCAAGTATATTTACAACAAAAGCCAATTCTTACTAAGCTGTTGCTTGGAGGATGGTTGAGGTTTATGTTTATGAAATCTTTCTTACAAATAAAAACCATCTGAAAATATCCCTAATACTTTGTTTTACACTGAGAATTATATGTAGTGGATGTGTAATTGTTATTTATGAATTGACTTCTTCGTCTTGACCTTGTTAGTACTTTGTTAACCACATAAGGTTTTTATTAAGTAAAAAATGGTTTAAAACAGAAAAATATTACATATTCTTATCATAGAAACGTTAAGCAAGATGTTATGTTCATGTTAGGAATTTTAGAAATACTGCTTTGCTTATTTTAATACAGAAAATCTAACAAATCACCCATTTCTAACATCTGAGGATACCCTGCTGTGTTTCCTTCCGGCATTTTCCTACAGTTTTTATTTTCTGTGTTAATTCTGGATCAAACATATCTGTTTCATAAGCATTTTCTACAGCATTACCACTGTCCATAAACATCATAATACCTACATAATTATGCTCTTGCTGTGTGTGATCTGGCCTGCAGTCCCACTAATTGTCGCACTTACTTTGGCAGAATATTTGATCAAATGTCCTTAACCCATTCTCTTATAAACCATTTTTTAAAGGTATTTTCTTAGGCACAATCAATATATTTAACCTAATTTCACATCCTCTCAGAGGATGTACTATTGCAAATGGAATGACTACGGACCACTTTTACAGTTCAGGCTGCATACACTGCCAGTACCTGGCCTACAGTGGCAATCCATAACGCTTTCTCTAGAATGCAAATATCTAAGAGCAGGAACGTGTCTCAGTGTTCCCATGAGTTACTAGTACACAGAAAGAACGCAATAAACACTTGTGACATTTATGAAAAGCAATGGAGAAACAAAATTGCAAGGCCAATATTCTAACATCTTGTTACTATTAATAGCAAATATAAAAGCATATATCCTGCTATGGTAAACATGCTATGTCTTTAAATTTTAATTCATTTTAAGTTACAAGTTCCAATTCATTTCACTATGGATTTATAGTCTTTTAATTTTAATACATTTTGCTATTAATTATTTAAAGCATAGTTTATGTGTATTAGCTAGACAAAGCGATTGCTACGCACACGGCTCTGAGTGGGAGGGGCACGGATGCAGACCGAGATTGGAGTTTGCTTGGTGAGTCCTGGAGCAGAGGGGCCGCCTGCCGCTGGGGTACCAGATGTTTCTCACCCCGGGTCTGCCCTGTGGCCCCTTAAGGTTTCTGGAGACCCCTGTAATTGGGCTCCCTCTGGGAGGAGCCGTCAAGGGCAACAGGGCCCTGCAACGGGGTTCAGCGATTCTCTGAGCCTCTGGACTTGCCTAACACCCGTTCTCACCCTCCCGCTCCCCCATCGGGACCCGCACTTACACCCCAACACACCAAGCCACCTGCGGGCTCCAACCGCACCCTGTCTGCCGTCTGCAAAACCGCCTTTTCCACCCGCTCGCTCAGGGGCCCAGGGCGCCCCCTTGGTGTTTAGGAGGAGACCTCCTGATGGACTAGGTGGGATGCGGGAAGGAGGTTGCTCCGGGGACCAGAGCTTCCCCTCCCAGGTGGGGGCGGGCGAGCTGGGTCTGGCGCAGGGCCCTGGGGCTGTGCCCCAAGGAAACGCTGACGGCTGAAAACCTGCGCCATGAGCTCTTAGCAACCACAGATGTGGGGGGCGGCTTTGACGGCAATCTCCCTTTCATGTCAAAACCACTTTACCAATGCAGTATATTAACGCATATATATATGGAATTTAGAAAGATGGTAACGATGACCCTAGAGTCATATATGCGAGTCATATACGCGAGTTATATGCGAGTCAGCAAAAGAGACACAGATGTAAAGAACAGACTTTTGGACTCTGTGGGAGAAGGCGAGGGTGGGATGATGTGAGAGAATAGCATTGAAACATGTATATTACCATATGTGAAACAGATCACCAGTCCAGGTTCGATGCATGAGACAGGGCACTGGGATGACCCTGAAGGATGGGATGGGGAGGGAGGAGAAGAGGGGTTCAGGATGGAGAACACATGTACATCCAAATGTATGGCAAAACCACTACATAAAGTAATTAGCTTCCAATTTAAATAAATAAATTATTTTACCAAAAAAAAAATCACTTTACCTATGAAACAATTTCATTTTTGCCCATAAACAAGTGAGTTTGAAATCATGTCAAACCACCACGGCTGCTGCTGCAGCTATCCAACTCCTTGTCCCCATGGACTGTAGCCTGCCAGGCTCCTCTGTCCATGGGATTCTCCAGGCAAGAATACTGGAGTGGGCTGCCATTCCCTTAAACCCACATTTCTTATGTCTCCTGCACTGGCAGGCTGGTTCTTCACCGCTAGTGACACCCGGAGAAGCCCATCAAACCACCACACAATAGAAATCAAATGAGAACTTTAGGAGGACAGTGGAAAAAAACTCTGGTAGCAAATTGCCTGAGAAAAGTCATCAGGTATATTTAAATAGAGTCCACATAGGGTAAAGAATAAAAATATCATCACCTCGTTAAGTTTAACAGCAAAAATTTCTTTAAAAAACAGGAAAGCTCTTCTTAATGTAGCTTAGAAGCTGCTGAGCTCCTGGAAGTATGATCAACAGAGAATCTCATTCTGGAAAACTGCAAACCATCATTATTTTTATTAAGATCACTGATAAAATCTTGGTGTTCAGGTTATAAAAACCTAATATAAATATTCATTTATTTATTATTAATATGCAAATATAAAGATATTTTATTTTTATAGGAAAATATACATATATACGGGCTTCCCTAATGGCTCAAGCAGTAAAGAATCCTCCTGCTAATGCAGGAGATGCAAGAGACATGGGTTCCATCCTTGGGTTGGGAAGATCCCCTGGAGAAGGAAATGGCAGCGCATTCCAGTATTCTTGCCTGGAGAATTCCAAGAACAGAGGAGCCTGGTGGGATACAAACCATGGGGTGACAAAGAGTTAAACACAACTGAGCAAGCAAGCACTTCATACATATTTATGTAAAGATATATATCACTAAAGTAATCTAAACAAATTTGTCTTCAGACATAAACTGCCAATTAATAATAGAAAATGAATCTCATAGCTCCTTTCTTTGAGACGGAGTCAACCTTTTTTTAAGAATCTTACATGGATTGCTCTATGTGTTTATGTCTCTTGCAATCTGACAGATGATAAATTGCTTATATGTATTTTTCACCTAAATAATTTTAATCCTAATATTTTTACTCTAAAAACAGTTCTCTGAAGAAAGATGTCAGCATTGCTAAATTGAAAGCCATTTCATTTGTTTTAATTTATACAAAACTGAATTATATTTTTGGCTTCCACTTAGAGGAAGGTCATTAGAGTGTAATTGTCCCATTAGCGACAGTCTGAAAATGTAGGCATGAAGCCATAAACTCTAAATTCGTTTCACTGGTCCTTTGGGGTTTGTCTTAATGGTTTCTTGTCTGTTAGTTTTCCAACAATGTTGGCTATTGTAGACAAAGATGAATCTGCCTGTATAGTAGGAAGACCAGTGATGACTGGTCATATTCACAGTAAGTTATTTTTTTTTTCAGTAGGTTCCCAAGTGAATAATTAATTTTAAAATAGTTAACAGAGTTTCCTGCTTAGCATCATGAAGGTGACATTCTCGATTCCCTTGTGGTGGTGATTGTGCTTTTCTTCTCTCTCTTCAGTCATTTCTACCTAGACGTGGTTGTGGTTGTAATATAGTGAAAGAAATTAGAGGGCACTTAATACAATGTGTGTGTGTTTTGCTGAAATTCCTGAATATGATTTTTTCTAACTGAACTATCACAAGGAATATAATTAATATCGTAAGAATGTGAGGTTTTTAGCTCTGCAGAGAACTGCAGCATGTTTAATCTGGAGAAAAAATTCTGATACTCATTTTGCCTGATGTATTTTTCCAGTCCCCTCCTAAAAGAGTAGCCACGAAGGACTAGATCTGATAGACAGAGTGCCTGATGAATTATGGACAGAGGTTTGTGACATTGTACAGGAGATAGGAATCAAGACCATCCCCAAGAAAAAGAAATGCAAAAAAGCAAAATGGCTGTCTGAGAAGGCCTTACAACTAGCTGGGAAAAGAAGGGAAGTGAAAAGCAAAGGAGAAAAGGAAAGATATACCCATTTCAATGCAGAGTTCCAAAGAATAGAAAGGAGAGACAAGAAAGCCTTCCTCAGCGATCAATGCAAAGAAATAGAGGAAAACAACAGAATGGGAAAGACTAGAGATCTCTTCAAGAAAATTAGAGATACCAAGGGAACATTTCATGCAAAGATGGGCTCAATAAAGGACAGAAATAGTAGAGACCTAACATAAGCAGAAGATTTTAGGACAAGGTGGCAAGAATACACAGAAGAACTGTACAAAAAAGATCTTCACAACCCAGATAATCACGATGGTGTGATCACTCACCTAGAGTCAGACATCTTGAAATGTGAAGTCAAATGGGCCTTAGGCATCACTAAGAACAAAGCTAGTGGAGGTGATGGAATTTCAGTTGAGCTATTTCAAATTCTGAAAGATGATGCTGTGAAAGTGCTGCACTCAATATGACACCAGATTTGGAAAACTCAGCAGTGGCCACAGGACTGGAAAAGGTCAGTTTTCATCAATCCCAAAGAAAGGCAATGCCAAAGAATGCTCAAACTCGCACACAATTGCACTCATCTCACACGCTAGTAAAGTAATGCTTAAAATTCTCCAAGCCAGGCTTCAGCAATATGCAAACCATGAACTTCCAGATATTCAAGCTGGTTTTAGGCAGAGGAAAGAGAGATCAAATTGCCAACATCTGATGGATCATCGAAAAAGCAAGAGAGTGCCAGAAAAACATCTATTTCTGTTTTTTTGACTGTGCCAAAGCCTTTGTGTGGATCATAATAAACTGTGGAAAATTCTGAAAGAGATGGGAATACCAGACCACCTGACCTGCTCTTGAGAAACTTATATGCAGGTCAGGAAGCAACAGTTAGAACTAGACATGGAACAACAGACTGGTTCAAAATAAGAAAAGGAGTATGTCCAGGCTGTATATTGTCACTCTGCTTATTTAACTTATATGCAGAGTACATCATGAGAAACGCTGGACTGGAGGAAGCACAGGCTGGAATCAAGATTGCCGGGAGAAATATCAATAACCTCAGATATGCAGATGACACCACTCTTAATGGCAGAAAGTGAAGAGGAACTAAAAAGCCTCTTGATGAAAATGAAAGAGGAGAGTGAAAAAGTTGGCTTAAAGCTCAACTTTCAGAAAACTTAGATCATGGCATCTGGTCCTATCAGTTCAGTTCAGTTCAGTTCAGTCGCTCAGTCATGTCTGACTCTTTGCAAGCCCATGAATCATAGCACGCCAGGCCTCCCTGTCCATCACCAACTCTGGAAGTTTACCCAAACTCGTGTCCATCGAGTCGATGATGCCATCCAACCATCTTACCCTCTGTCGTCCCCTTCTTCTCATGCCCCCAACCCCTCCCAGCATCAGGGTCTTTTCCAATGAGTCAACTCTTCGCATGAGGTGGCCAAAGTATTGGAGTTTCAGCTTCAGCATCAGTCCTTCCAATGAACACCCAGGACTGATCTCCTTTAGCATGGACTGGTTGGATCTCCTTGCAGTCCAGGGAACTCTTAAGAGTCTTCTCCAACACCACAGTTCAAAAGCATCAATTCTTCAGTGCTCAGCCTTCTTCATAGTTCAACTCTCACATCCATACACGACCACTGTTAAAACCATAGCCTTGACTAGCCGGAGCTTTGTTGGCAAAGTAAATAGAAAAGATCAATAAATCTTCCAAAAGTCCTGAGGTCTAGATATACCATGTGTATTACTTCTAGCTTCATCTAGTTTGATTAATAATAACATTGTAGACCACACTCTTTCAAAATACTGGCTGGAGGATCCCATGGACAGAGGAATCTGGAAGGCTACAGTCCATGGGGTCGCAAGAGTCAGGTATGACTTAGTGACTAAACTACCACCACCATAGAAGATATGTCACATTGGAAATGTCTTATTATAGGAGAATTATATATAACTTATCATTTTAGATGGCTAGTCTTATTTTTTCTTGAAAATATATTTTTAAAATTTTATAACAATTTTGGATTTACAGAAATTGTGAGGCTAATGATAAGAGTTCCTGTTCACCTGACATCCATTGTCCCCTATTATTAACATATTAGTGTGGAACATTTGTTGCAATTAATAAACCAGCACAAACACCGGAAGGGCAGACTTGATTCGGATTTTCTTAGTTTTCATTTAATGCCTTCTTTTGCTCCAGGATCCCAATTGGGACTCACACTTACTAGTCCTGTCTCCTGGGGTTCTTCCTTCGCAGCTCTACCAGGTTCTTTGATGTTCCTTGTTTTTGATGATCCTGCTAGTTTTGAGTACTGTTCAGATATGTTGTAGAATTGGCCTCAATTAGAATTTTCCTGGAGATTTTCTCGTGGTGAGATGGGTTTGTGGGGTTTTAGTAGAGAGACTACAAAGGCAAAGTGACATCTAGTTATTTTCTTCTATAAGTGCACTGATTAGGTCTTCCAGCATCGTGTTGGCTACAAGAAATGAGAGAAGAGATTCTTGCCCTTTCTTACTTTTAGAGAGAATGCATCCAAATGTCTCACCACTAAGGATGATGGTAGTTGTAGGTGTTTTTGTAGATGTTCTTTATCAAGCTGAAAAAAATCCCACTTATCTCCTGGATGCTGAGAGTTGGTTCTTGTTTTCATTTGTTTTGTTTTTTCTTAATCATGAACAGATGCTGGATTTTTTCAAATGCTTCTTCTGTACTGATTGATTTTTATTTTAGTTTCTCTATGTGTGGGGTTATGTGGATTGATTTACAAATGTCGAACTTGCCTTGCATGCCTACAGTAGGCACCTTCCTCCCACAGCAACTGTAGTGTGGATGTTACCTCCCTTGATTTCACAGTTCATCTCCTGTTTCTTAAGAAAGATAGTCCTGGGTTGCAAACATGACCAAAAAAACTATTTAATAAGACAGTCATTCAGTTGTGGCTGACTCTGTGACACGAACTGTAGCCCACCAACTTCTTCTGTCTGTGTAATTCTCCAGGCAAGCGTATTGGAGTGGGTTGCCATGCCCTCCTCCAGGGGATCTTCCCAACCCAGGACTTGAACCCATGTCTCTTGCATGTCCTGCATTGGCAGGTGGACTTTTTACTGCTGAGACACCAGGGAAGCCCAATAGAAAATTTATGTGACTCTCAAAGGGGTAGAGAAAGAATTTACCAATTTAGAAAAGATATGTTCTAGGAAAAGGAAGGAGTATCTCTTCCATTATTTTTAACAGGGGGAATTAATCCTTTCATTTAAAATTTTTAGTTGTCTTTACAGATGTTAGTAATGGAGGAGAAGCTACATAACTCTATTTGAATTTTTTTTTAGGATCAAAATTACTGAATTTGCTGATAAATTTTGATGCTGATGCAAGAGTTGAGGAATAATGCACAATAACCGATCCGAGCAAAAGGTGAACTGTGGCACTATTTACAGAAATATGAATCCAGGGGAGGGTAACCTTCATGACTCATTTGGACACCTTACATTTGATTACCCTTTAAGTGTTGAAATGCAGGTGACTTCAGGGCAGTGTGGGATTCAGGGCAGAGGCCATGGCCCCAGGCATACATTTTAGAGTGATTTAATGGAGATGATGGGGCTTCCCAGGTGGCGCTAGAGGTAAAGAACCTGAATACTAATACAAGAGACACCGATTCAATCCCTAGGCAGGAAGATCCCCTGCAGGAGGGCATGACTACCCATTCCATGGATTCCCCATTGCCTGGAGAATTCCACTGGACAGAGGAGCCTGGTAGGCTACAGTCCATAGGGCCACCAAGAGTCGGTCACGACTAAAGCAACCTGGCATGCACACACAATGGAGACAATATTTAAAGACTGGACAGTGAACAGTACTTAAGGAAGGAATCTGCCAGAAGGTTAGGGCCCAGGGAACTGGAGCTTCTAGAAGAGTCAGCATAGAGAATGAGAAGAAAGAAATCAGGAGGAAGACGAGAGAGAGGACGGGTTTGTAGAGCTAAGTTATAAAGGAAGTTCAGGAAGAAAGTAACTAATGAAATGGGAATCCCTTCCCTTCCTCTCACTCTGTCCTCACCAGAGTCCTCCCTTGATCCCTAGGCTACACCTTGCGTTTGCCTCATTCCTGTCAATTTAGATCCTTGGTGTCACTTCACTTCTCTTCTTTGGCACAACCCAGACACCATCTCTCTCTCTCTTTTTTTTTTTTTTTTAGCTCATCTCTTAGGGCTCACTTAAAATATTACTTCCTCAGAACGACCTCCCCAGCTCCTCCAAATAATATAAGTCACTCTGAACATAGGTTCATTAAACCTTGTAGTTCTCTGTTGTCGCACTTAACCTAATTCTAACTAGAAAATGTGTATAGAAATATATATGTCTATATACTTATACATGCATATTTGTATGTATTATGCATGTATTTCTTAATATCTCTTTCCTCCAATAGATTATGAGCTTTATAAATTCAGCAACCAGATTATCTTGCTCACTTTTCTTTTCTCACCACTTGGCACAATGAAACGTATTTGTTTCATGAATATGAATAAATAAGTAAATGAATAAAAAACAAATTAAACTCCTCTGGACTGCTTAAAGCAATCATAGGCAATGATCTTTCCAACTTGTCCCCAGGCAAACTAAAGGTACATCCTTTAAAAGTCCGTAGAGGTTAGGAATAATGAAGCCACTCCTTTCAATTAAAAAAGAAAGGTGCTTTTGCTGAAAGGAGTCATTATGCAGATGTGCCACATCAATATGCTAGTAATAGCAAATACCACGTGATAATTAAATTGACTCTTGCATCTCATCGATTAAAGCTAGCATTGCCTTCACACATCATTGAGCCCCCGTATTGTAAACAGCAATTACGACATTAATCATAGAGATACTCACTTGGTATAAGTTGTTTTAGTGGCAAGGTTTTCTCTCTTTCTTTCTTCTTTTTTATCCATCTCACCTTATTACATCCCTAGTGAGAATTATACTCTATATGATCTAGAGATTAAACACACCATACAATCATTTTCATAAAGCCTGCTAACTAGGAATTTTCCCTGGTTTTATTTCAGTAATTTACTTGCATAGCACTGACTTGCACTGTAAACCAGCCAGAACAGCTCTTCTGAAACTAAATGAAATTTTTATAGAATATTCTCATCGCACATAGTAATATGATTGCTTCGTTAATTGAAATGATTTTGTATTTGCCAGGGAAAGACAAGCAATGGTAACAAACAAAGAAAACCAAAGCAAATTTGGACCTTAACAGCTTTACTTCAGATGGTATTATGTTCGAATGCAAGCTGCACTCATCTCAGAGCAGTGGCTAATTCCACTAAACACTATTTTGGTGGTACCACAACTCGTAACACACAAAAACGTGTGTTATTGTTGCAAAGCAAATTGGGCATCAGTGCATCTGAACATGAATTTTACCTGGCAAAAATAAAAATTTTCCAGCTGCCATGGGTAGCAGATAAATTCTATAGTATAAGTGTTTTAAAATGGCTTGTAAATAAAACTGTTTTTACAAAATCATTTGGTAAATGAATGATGAAGGAAATCCTAACATGGCATGAGCAGGTGAAAGCAGTTTTGTGCGGTTGCCCTTACTGTTCATTCCTTTAGATTCTTTTGTTTGTTATTTAGTCGCTCAGTTGTGTCTGACTCTTTGGGACCCCATGGACTGTAGCCCCCCAGACTCCTCCATCCATGGGATTCTCCAGGCAAGAATACTGGAGTGGGTTGCCACGCCCTCCTCCAGGGGATCTTCCCGATCCAGGGATCTAACCTGCGTCTCTTACATTTCTTGCATTGCCAGGCAGGTTCTTTACCACTTGTGCTACCTGGGAAGCCCATGCTATTTACACAGGTAGCTCCAAATCTGGGATGCTTACAGGTTTGTTATTCTAAAACAAGAATATCAAAGTAGTAAGTTAAAAGTTGGTAGAAAATAAATTGAAATCAGAAAATCTTTCAATAACAGACTTCACCATACTTTGCTGTTAATTAAGGACGTTTTCACCAAAATGTTTTTTTCTAGTTGTGGTTACTTGGGATTTTAACATCAGTTTCTTGTCTTTTTCCTACTGTCTGCTTTCTGGGTCAATAGTCTAGTATAATAGTTTGTAGTTTAGATGTCAAGAAGACAGCTGTGAGAAAAATGATTCCCACATAAAGACAAAAAAAAAAAAAAAAGCCAAAATCAAAATCTCTTTAGCCACACACACTGCTGAACCTTTTCAGTTTATATTGATCTAAAAACCATGTTATGCCTTTACCAAAGCAAAAAAAAAAAAAAAAAAGCAAAAATATAATTATAGAGCTTTTGGTTTCCTTTAGTTAATAGATGAATAGACTTAGTGTGCTGTTGCCTATTCACTCAGAAATCAATCCTGAATATTCATTGAAGGACTGATGCTGAAGCTGAAACTCCAATACTTTGGCTACCTGATATGAAGAACTTACTTATTGAAAAGACCCTGGTTCTGGGAAAGATTGAAGGCAGGAAGAGAAGGGGACAATAGAGGATGAGATGGTTGGATGGCATCAACAACTCAATGGACATGAGTTTGAGTAAACTCTGAGGACAGGGAAGCCTGGCATGCTGCAATCCATGGGGTCACAAAGAGTCAAACACAACTGAGTGATGGAACTGAACTGCCTATTCATTCTGTGTATGTGGCAAGAAAATACAGAAAAATCCATGAAATATAAAGGTATATTTGACCAATAATAATAACATTGTTTGTTGTTCAGTTGATAAATCCTGTTTGACTCTTTTGCAATCCCATAAACTATAGCCCACCAGGCTCCTCTGTCCATGAGATTTTCAAGGCAAGAATAATGGAGTGGGTTGCTATTTCCGTCTCCAGGGAATCTTTTTCTAACCCAGGTATCAAGTCTTCATCTTCTGCATTGGCAGATGGATTCTTTACCACTGAGCCACAAAGAAAGCCCAAATTATAACATCAGCTCTCTTGTAATCATCATTCATATTAATAATAGACAATTGATAGCACTCCATAATCCTTCTCCAACATCTAACTCTTCCACTAACTGTCTTTCTCCACACTGGAGCTGCTATATCCTAGAACTGCACCCCTCGGATAGGTTTCACTACCCACCTGAGTGTAGTTAAATTCACATTTTTGAAGATGTCCATACTGTTGATCTTCATACTGTTTTCTGACAAAGGTCTATATAGTCTAAGCTATGGTTTTTTCCAGTAGTCATGTATGGATGTGAAAGCTGGACCATAAAGAAGGTTGAGCACTGAAGAATTGAATCTTTTGAACTGTGGTGTTGGAGGAGAGTTTTGAGAGTTCCTTGCACAGCAAGGAGATCAAACCAGTCAATCTTAAAGGAAATCAGTCCTGAATATTCATTGGAAGGACTGATGCTGAAGCTGAAACTCCAATACTTCAGCCACCTGATGCGAAGAACCAACTCATTAGAAAAGACCCTGATGCTGGGAAAGATTGAAGGCGGGAGGAGAAGAGGACGACAGAGGATGAGATGGTTGGATGGCATCACTGACTCGATGGACATGAGTTTGAGGAAACTCCGGGGACAAGGAATCCTGGCGTGCTGCAGTCCATGGAGTCGCAAAGAGTCAGACACAGCTTAGCAGCCGAGCAACAACAATACAGTTTTCTATGTTGGCTGCACTAGTCTAAAATCCCACCAACAGTATACTAGGTCTCCCTTTTCTCTACTGATCTATTTATAGATATGTTTTATTTCTTACATAATCAGCCTCTTTGATCTACATGTAGATCTACATCTCTTTGACCCTTATCATCTGAGGGATTTATGATTATACATAAATGCATTTGGACTTTTTCTGATTATACTGTACCCTGTACTATAGATAGTAAAATCATTTTTTTAAAATCTATCTTAATGCAAATTCAATACACATCTGAAATATTCTAACTTGCTATTAATAGCCTGCTAGACATATTTATATACCAATGATGCACATTAATTTATAATGGATACCATGAAATCAATGTTAATGTATCATGTGGTGACTATTAATCTTTTAGGAGTAAATAAAGTGCACATAGTTAAATATGAATTTATATATGTTCTACAGTACCAAGTACATTTGCTAAAATAAATTAAGACAGGAGTTAAAAATAGACTTAGAGCTCAAATAACTCTTCAAAATTATTGTCAGTCCGATTTACTTTTCATTGCCAAACATGATATACTGCCATAGCAACTGGCATTTGAAGATGGGAGAAGGGAGGTTAGTAAAGCACCATAGAATATACTCCTTATAATTAATAGGAATATCATTTCTGTTTAAAGTTTAATTGAATATGTCAATGCTCACCATTCAAAGACATCAGGTACACATTTGCTGCTGCAGAAGCTGGGCATATGACTCACTGCATCGAAGGAGATCACAGTCTGGGGAAGTGCAGGCATCAAAATAAGCGGCTATCAGAAAGCACTCGTTACAGGATTTGGGTAATTTGGGGCAGAGTTCGAGGAAGCAGGCTTTCTGTATGGTATCGAATGCTGTCAGGAAACGGAGACAATTCTCTGTTTTTGTATCTTAATAAATTTTATCCAGAAGGTGGGATAAATGAAGAAAACTAAACCTGTAACTAATTAGGAAGTGGAAGTGGTTTTGATCATTTTGTGGTTTGTACAATATTCACGTTTGGATCTTTGTTAAAATATGATATGGAGTGAACCTGTTTTGTCGTCATCCATCCAAGGCTAGAGATGAAGCTTGTCTGATATAAGATTGGTTGTGTTCAACAGAAGACTACTGAGACCCAGTTGTAAGGACCAAAACAACTCCTGCTTGCCAGTGGCTGCTTTTCTATCTCTCAGAGTAAATGCATGAAATCATATTATGAACTTGTATTGCAAATTGGAAACTGCTATTTTTCTCTTTAGAAACACAGTATTCAGAAAATGAAGATCATGGCCTCTGGTCCCATCACTTCATGGGAAATAGATGGGGAAACAGTGGAAACAGTGTCAGACTATTTTTTTGGGCTCCAAAATCACTGCAGATGGTGACTGCAGCCATGAAATTAAAAGATGCTTACTCCTTGGAAGGAAAGTTATGACCAACCTAGATAGCATATTCAAAAGCAGAGACATTACTTTGCCAACAAAGGTCCATCTAGTCAAGGCTATGGTTTTTCCAGTGGTCATGTATGGATGTGAGAGTTGGACTGTGAAGAAAGCTGAGCACTGAAGAATTGATATTTTTGAACTGTGGTGTTGAGAAGACTCTTGAGAGTCCCTTGGACTGCAAGCAGATCCAATCAGTCCATTCTAAAGGAGACCAGCCCTGGGTGTTCTTTGGAAGGAATGATACTAAAGCTGAAACTCCAGTACTTTGGCCACCTGATGCGAAGAGTTGACTCATTGGAAAAGACTCTGATGCTGGGAGGGATTGGGGGCAGGATGAGAAGGGACGACAGAGGATGAGATGGCTGGATGGCATCACTGACTCAATGCACATGAGTTTGAGTGAACTCTGGGAGTTGGTGATGGACAGGGAGGCCTGGAGTGCTGTGATTCATGGGGTCACAAAGAGTTGGACACGACTGAGCAACTGAACTAAACTAAACTGAATGCCGGTAAAAGAATTCTAGGTATCATCCATATATATGATATGTATTTTATATATATACATGATTCACATTTATTTTATTCACATTAGCTATGATGATCCGATCATTAAACCCATACACACATGCAACTCATGAGACTGACAGTAACTGTTAGAGTCATTAAAAACTTTTGGAGACTTATTCCTACCTTCTTTGCCCTAACTTAAAAAGAAGTCATGTCTTAGTAATTAGAGGAAAACAACTGGTATGGGAACAAAATATGTTAAGTTGATCCTCATGTACTATATTATTAATCTTATTATCTTTTGGACAAAACATAAATTTATTCTGATAATTTTAATGATATGAAAATAGTAACTAATTGTTTTCATAAACAAAAACTGTAGAAATAATTCTAAATATATTGACCTGGGATTTATAGACACAATGAAAATTAGTATTTTTTTCAGAGTAAAACACAACTTGCACTAAATGGCTAAATGTTTAGTATTCAGTTTATCCTTTTAATCAAACTTGAAGAATTAGGTGAAAGGGACAATATTCCTTGAAATACACAAACTATCAAAATAGACTCAAGAAGATATAAAAACTTTTAAAATCAATACTCTCGGGGCTAATTGAGAAATTCCATTATATATTTAATAAATAAAAATAAGCATCCAGAATAAATAATACTTCTGAATAAAAATTGAATAACTAATATGCAAACTTCCAGAAACCTCATATTTATAACTCAGTATTGCCCTGATGATAAAGCTAGAAAAATATATCACAAGATGAAACAAAGCTGCAGATCAAGATCCCTCCCTCCCAAGTGAAAGTCTCTCAGTCGTGACCAACTCTTTGGGACCCCACAGACTATACAGTTCATGGAATTCTCTGGGCCAGAATACTGGAGTGGATAGCCATTCCCTTTCCAGGGGATCTTCCCAACCCAAGGGTTGAACCCAGGTGTCCCATATAACAGACAGATTCTTTACCAGCTGAGCCACAAGGGAAGTCCATTCCTCCTGCAGAAATATACAAAAATTCTTTGCGACATTTTAGCAAATAAAATCCAAAATGATGAGCAATTGCTATTTTATCTAGGAATGCAAGGTTAATATAACACTTGCAAATTAATAAGCATAACGCATCAATTAAATATAATGAAAGAGAAAACAGTATCAGCATTTCAATAAATGCAAAAGAAAGGCATTAAAAATTCATTCATGATAAAACTTAGGTCTAAGAAGTTACTTTATCACTCTGACTAAAAGTGATTGTGAAAAGATACAGTTAAATGTACACTCAATAATGAAATATTTAGTTCTTTCTATTTAAAATTAGAAGACAAGGATATCCACCCTCAGTATTTCTGTGCATCTGGAGGTTCTCACCAGTATGGTAGGGCAAATAAAACAAAAGACTTACATTTTGGAAAGGAAATCATTCAATTCCTTATCATCAGATACTATGGCTGCATATATAAAAATTTCTAATGATTGAACAAAAGGTTATAGAATTAATGAGTAGATTTACCAATGTCTCAGGATGTAATCCCAATCAAAATACTAGCAAGGCTGGGTCTTGGTTGTGCTTCCTGCAATGCTTGAGCCTCCTTCTAGCCTTGGTATCAATTTTAGGAGGCACTCAAGAGCCTTCCAGTAGACTTTCTGCTTGAATTAATCTGAGTTGGCTTCTATAGTACTAAATTTGGAACCAACCTCAGAATATTTTTAAAAGTGTTTTCTTTATAAAATTTTCATAGATGCAGCGATTGACAGCAGGAGGAGAAGGGGACAACAGAGGATGAGATGATTGGAGGGCATCACTGACTCAATGGACTTGAGCTTGAGCAAGCTCCAGGAGATGGTGAAGGACAGGGAAGCCTGGTGTGCTGCAGTCCATGGGTCACAAAGAGTCAGACAGGACTGAATGACTGAACAACATAGTGATTCAAAAATTAAGAAATAAATCTTTACAGATGTAGCTAGGATCTGATTCTTATTTGTATTTCCTTCTTATCACTAAGGTAGCTTATCATCTGAAATGGGTATAAATAATTCACATAATTTTAAGAAAACTTTTACTACCAAGATGTATATCTAAAATGCATAATTATTGTTTTGTGTGTTCAAATATTTGCATTGACATAGGTTAAACATATAATAAACTTCCAATTATTTAATTTTAGGCTTTTGAACTTCCTGTATAATATTACATATAGTATTTTTAATGCTGTTTAATTTACTGTTTTAAAAATGATAAGCAACACTTTGTTTATAGTTTCCCTAGAAATACTGGATAATAGCTACTCAGATGCTGTTCAGATCAGATCAGATCAGTCGCTCAGTCGTGTCCGACTCTTTGAGACCCCATGAATTGCAGCACGCCAGGCCTCCCTGTCCATCACCAACTCCCGGAGTTCACTCAGACTCACGTCCATCAAGTCACTGATGCCATCCAGCCATCTCATCCTCTGTCGTCCCCTTCTCCTCTTGCCCCCAATCCCTCCCAGCATCAGAGTCTTTTCCAATGAGTCAACTCTTCTCATGAGGTGGCCAAAGTATTGGAGTTTCAGCTTTAGCATCATTCCTTCCAAAAAACACCCAGGGCTGATCTTCAGAATGGACTGGTTGGATCTCCTTGCAGTCCAAGGGACTCTCAAGAGTCTTCTCCAGCACCACAGTTCAAAAGCATCAATTCTTAGGCGCTCAGCTTTATTCACAGTCCAACTCTCACATCCATACACGACCACTGGAAAAACCATAGCCTTGACTAGATGGACCATTCTTGGCAAAGTAATGTCTCCGCTTTTGAATATGCTATCTAGGTTGGTCATAACTTTCCTTCCAAGGAGTAAGCATCTTTTAATTTCATGGCTGCAGTCACCTATATCATGTTAATTGTTGAAATTAAAAGGTAAGGAATATCTTGCTAAGATAAATTAAATCTTCACCATTAAGCAGGAAGTAAATAAATTAACATGTTGGTTCATCACTTTAGTTGGAGAGTATTTTCTCAGGCCAGCTAATTTATTTTGCATATGAAAGGACTGAAATAATACATCAAGGATTCTTTCATTAAAAGCAAACAATTTTAAAAGTGAAATTGAATACTTTTTTAAAAAGTCTTTGTGAAATTGTATAGCAATTCTCATATGTTACTTGTTTCTCTCATTGCTGTATTTAATATCATGATTTATATTTCACTTCCAGTAAACTAAATTTTAATAACAGATATCTTTTAAAAGAACTGCTTCTTGCAAACCTCAAGAAGGGTTCTGCTGCATTCATTCAGACTTAATGGCTCTACCTATGTTTTATGGGTGCGAGTTTAGAACACCATCTCTTTGACTGTAGTGATTATGCTGCTCCTAATGTAATACTCAAGATAGTTTCCAAGACCCTTAAGTCCTTGGACTATGATAAAATCAAATGAATGAGTGAAGTCACTTTGACTAACTGGGCAACTTCTGAAGAGGTTAAGACATATTGAATACACAAACGTGAAACTACCAATTAACATGCTATCTTCATTCATATATAAATTGTTTTTTATTTGCAAATCTCTTAATTAAATGATAAAGTAGGAGATGCTCTGTCTTCCAAAAAAGTGATAAAATTAAATATATATGAGATGTGGAAACAAAATTGAAATGTTTGAATAATGTTGTCATTTCACCACTCAGGTGACTGTGAATGTTTAAGTACATGAATATAAAGGTATTTTTATTTTTATTTATTTATTTATTTTTGCCCATGCCATGCATCATGCAGGGGACCTTAGTTCCCTGACTAGCGATCGAACCCACACTGTCTGCAGTGGGGGCAAGGAGTCTTAACCACTGGACCAGAAGGGAAGTCCAAAGGTATTTTTTAATTTTACAAAAGTTTTGAAAATTACAGCAACAAAAATAATACATGAGTAAAAACTTAACAAGAGGCTACAGATCCCTTTTATCACTAAAGCTGTACTTGCTGAATAGTTCACCTTTTCAAGCTTTCTTGCTGATTTTTGGAGTGCTATTAATATATTTAAAAGCAATCATTTCTGAAAAAGTCAGAATACTAATAATTATTGCAACTTGCTCCTATTTGTCTTAAATATCAGCACTCTGATTAATTAAATCTAAAACTGTGATGACTTCTTGCCTGCAGTTACCTATGACTTAAAGTCATCTATTTGCTTAATAAACAACCTCCTTTGGAAACGGACTGTTTAAATTTAGGCCCCCACTTCTGAAACTGACAAGGATTCTCTTAAACTCAAACTATCGATAATGCTTCCCAGACAAAGGCTAAATCACATAAAAGAACTGCTTCCTTGGTGTATGACTCAAAATACATAATACTTGAGAAATGTGATGCTCCAAGGACAAAGACTTAATTGGTATTCCATATTTTTTAAATTATGGCTACACCACAAGAGCTGGTCTATTTCAAGCTGACACTGTGTAAGGTGATATCAACTTCACCTCAAAGGTGTGTAAGTGAGAATTCCTTTGTCATCTTGAGTGCTGGATTCCTGTAGGAAGTGGTTCTCTGTATCTGGTCACTTTATATTCCTCTGGAATTTCACTTTCGTGTAAAGAAGTTGGGTTTGGAGATCAATGTTTGTTTTGAATTCTCTTTACTTGCTTCTAATGAGTTTCTTTCTGAGAGAATTAATAGGACCTCTTCCTCATGAATCTCACAAAGAGTTCCTCAAAGTCCCTAGACTTTGATGGTGTTGCATTTGATTCTTTTTCTGCATGTTGTTTAAACCTATTCAGGATTTTCCTTCCTCCCTCTTCAACATTTTGTGATGTTTTTCTGTACCATCTTGAATGAGTAGTTGTTGTGTTAGTAACTCAGTCATTTCTGACTCTTTGCAACCCCATGGACTGTAGCCCACCAAGCTCCTCTATCCATGGGATTCTCCAGGCAAGAATACTTCAGTGGGTTGCCATTTCCTTCTCCAGGGGATCTTCCCAATGCAGGGATTGAACCTGGGTCTCCCAAATTGCAGAAAGATTCTTTATCATCTGAGACACTGGGGGAAGCCTGAATAAGTAGAATGTTACACAAATTCTAACTAGTTATATATCAGGCATTACAGATTCTCTGCCCTTCACAACTCCAGTAATTTTCATTCCTATCTTTCTTTTTTTTTAATTTTATTTTATTTTAAACTTTACATAATTGTATTAGTTTTGCCAAATATCAAAATGAAGGTAACAAAAACCATTATAATGTAACATTGTCTTCTCTTTTTGTATACTGTGTTTGCAATATTCCCCTTGAATTTTCAAATAGAGTTACCATATTGTCACAAAACAGAAAAAGCATCATCATTATTCATGTTTACAATAACACTAAGTAAGTACTATTTTTCTGAAAATCATCCATATATTACTTTTTTGGAGTGTCTATGCAGAATTTGATTCAAAGCTGTTAAACATCAAACGGTTATAGGAAGTAATGATTCATATGCATTTCTGTCCCTCACAATCTTTTCTTAGTACAATATACATTTAGACATTTGATTAATTTTTACTAATGAAGAGGTCAGACAAATAAAAACACTTTTCTGTTTTAGAAATGTACTTTAGCATAATTTACTGTGCTGATGTCTTGGTTTCCCTAGAAACTGTTAAAATGAAGTCGTTTTTAATATAAGGGAAAGAAAATGAGGACATTACTTTGTACTTTAAAGATAAATGGCCTCTCATAAACATATATACTTTAGTGATAAGTGAACTTTATAATCCTATTTAGAAGAAATTATTTAAGATTGACTTTAAACTTTCATTAAGATCAATATTTCTTCAAACATGATCAGCCTGTGGGGGAGGCAAACCTATGGCCTGATTCTGAGAGACAAGAATTGTTGTTTAGTCTCTAAGTCATGTCCATCTCTTTGTGACCTCCTGGACTGTGGCCCACCAGGCTCCTCTGTCCATGGGATTTCCCAGGAAGAATACTGGAGTGAGTTGCCATTTCCTTTTCCAGGGCATCTTTCTAAACCAGGGATCGAACCCACGTCTCCTGCCCTGGCAGGGAGATGCTTTACCACTCAGCCACTTGGGAAACCCGAAAGAGAAGACTGTAGACAGGTAAAGGGCACAGCGCCAGGAACCCACAGTGGGTACAGCTCTGCTGGAAATAGTCCCAGGCCAGAAAGGACCAGCTGCTGTGCCCCCTTATGCTCTGGAGGAGTCAGCTCTAATTGCAGCTGCAATTGTTCTCCTAATCTTCTCGTTCCTGATCCCAACTCAGACCCTTGGGAAGAACCCTGGTAAGAACTTTCTCCTGCGTACGCATCATTGCCAAGGTCCTGAGGAGCTTAATAAACTCCTACGCTTGATAAATTGAACTAGAAACTGTGGGTGAGGTCCTGTTGATTCTGATGCCCCAAGCGGTGTGTCCTGGCATTGCAAGAAGGTGAGGGAATGGGGATAGAAAAGAAAGAAGAAATCAACCTTCTTCTCTCCTGTGTCCACTGCAAGTATCGAAGCCCAAAAGTCTGCCTAGGATGGGACAGGGAGAAGGGTAGGAGGAGAGAGAAGTTTTGTTGAGCAGGTTTTCATGTTACTAGCTTCATCAATACCTTCATTCACTCAGCAAATATTTATGGAGTACCTAGGATGTCACAGACACTCTTGCAAGGTACTGGGGACATAGAAGCAAATAAAAAGCCAATATGCCTGTTCCCCTGGAACAGCATTCTAGTTGAATAAGAGAGACAATAAACTGTGAAGAAATACAAAACAGAGCAGGGGAATAAAGATGCCATGAACCTGCTATTACTCAGACAGGTCAGGAAATACCTCTCTGAGCAAGAAGGCTGATATTGGAGAAGAAAACTAAATGAAGTCAAGCCTAAATAAATCAGAATGTTAGGATGACTATCAGAGTCTGACTTTTATCATCTTTGAACACCTAGAAAATCGATAGGACTTATCCTGTGATTTCTTTCAAGGGCAGGAAGAAACTGACAAAATGATTTTAACAGGGTGTGCTGGGAAAGAGTAAAATTATTTTCTACATACAATTTATATAGTGAGGCTTATTCAATAAAACTGCTACATTTATTTCACACACACACATCATCATAAAAGAAGCCATCCTGTTTTTAAACATGGACTGTGAAAAATATTCTGCTGAGAGGCTTTTTAAATATCTTTTTAATGACATGTATAAAATAAGTATAAAATATTTAATCATACTGCTCTGATCAAGTTTGCATGCATTTTATGAATATACACTGTGTACTTGAGAGACTGCAAAGAGATCAGACCAATCAGTCTTAAAGGAAATTGACCCTGGAGAAGGAAATGGCAACCCACTCCAGTGTTCTTGCCTGGAGAATCCCAGGGATGCTGGAGCCTGGTGGGCTGCCGTCTCTGGGGTCACACAGAGTCGGACACGACTGAAGTGACTTAGCAGCAGCAGCAGCATTCATTGAAAGGACTACTGCTGAAGCTGAAGCTCCAATACTGTGGCCACCTGATGCGAAGAACTTGCTCATTGTGAAAGACCCTGGTGCTGGCAAAAATTGAGAGCAGAAGGAGAAAGATGTGACAAAAGATGAGATGATTGGATGGCATCAACAACTCAATGGACATGAGTTTGAGCAAACTCTGAGAGATAGTGGAGGACAGAGGAGGCTGGTGTGCTGCAGTCCATGGAGTTTCAAAGGTTTGGACGTGACTTAGGGACTCAACAACAAAAACAAAAATGACTTTGCACTTATAGTGTGTTCAGTACTCTGGAAGATCCTATGGGTAAATAAATATGCATGCTTTCAGGAAACATCTTTAATAAGGGGCACATTTAATGGAAAAACCTAGATGCTTTCATTTATTCTACAATAATTTTTTGAATGTCAAGGATCCTAGAGTAAGATGACACAAAAATCATGTGGGAAAGTAAAAACTTCATTTCAGAGTGATAATGTCTCCAACTTCTAGCAATTAGCAGATACTATATATGTTATGGGCACTTCAGTCCTTTATCAGAAAGAAAAAAAAAAAAAAAAAACAAGAAATAATACCATAGGTGAGGAATTCGAGATTAATTAAGAGCTCTGAGCTTCTAAAAAGAGATGGTCTTAATATTTACTAAGGAAACAGAGAGGAATGTCAGAGATTTGTAACTCTGATAAGTGAGGATTGTGTTCTTAACCCTTTATGAGGCTACAGTACAAAGACTAAGATATAGATAATCTCTGCCTTTATGAATCTTAACTATATTAAAATTACAGAGGAAGCATGGCACAAGGTAGTGAATATAAACCTGAGCTCTGTAGCCAGGCTTTCTATGATAACATCTTAGCTGCTCCATCTACTGATTCAGGGCCTCAAAGTGGTTGCTTATGATAGTTCCCATTTCTTAGTGTTAACATGAAGAATAACTGTGTTAATTCTTGGAAATGCCTGAGAATATGTACAGAATATGGTCAATGTTTGCTAAATATTAGCTGCTGCTGCTGCTAACTCGCTTCAGTCGTGTCCGACTCTGTGTGACCCCCATAGACGGCAGCCCACCAGGCTCCCCTGTCCCTGGGATTCTCCAGGAAAGAACACTGGAGTGGGTTGCCATTTCCTTCTCCAATGAATGAAAGTGAAAAGTGAATGTGAAGTCGTTCGGTCGTGTCCGACTCTTCACGACCCTATGGACTGCAGCCCACCAGGCTCCTCCGCCCATGGGGTTTTCCAGGCAAGAGCACTGGAGTGGGGTGCCATTGCCTTCTCCCAAATATTAGCTAGCAAAAATAATTGATAGGATAATTTAAAAGATTGTGATACATGTTGTTCTAATGATATATAATTAATGATAAGTGCTATAGCTGAAATAATTTGTGATGAAAAGTTCACAAAATTCAGGAAAGGAGGTTTTCTTTATGAAGCTGCAGGAATAAAACACAAAAGCTAGTGCAACTTGTTGGAATAAAATAGAGAATAAAGAGTAATGACGACCTCTGGGATTTCCTTGGCGGTTAAGGGGTTAGGACTCCATGTTTCCACTGCAGGGGATAGGGGTTTGATCCTTTGTTGGAGAACTAAGAAGACTCTTGAGAGTCTCTTGGACTACAGGGAGATCAAACTAGTCAACTCTAAAGGAAATCAACCCTGAATATTCATTGGAAGGACTGTTGCTGAAGCTGAAGCTCCGATAATTTGGCCACCTGATGCAAAGAGCTGATTCATTGGAAAAGACCCTGATGCTGGGAAAGATTGAGGGCAGGAAGACAAGGAGGCAACAGAGGATGAGATGGTTAGATGGCATCACTGACTCAATGGACATGAGTTTGAGCAAATTTAGGGAGATAATGGAGGACAGCACAGCTTGGTGTACTGCAGTCCATGGGGTTGCAAATTGTTGGACAGGACTTAGCAACTGAACACCAACAATAAAAATGAGGAAATAAGATCTCATGTGCTTGGCTACCAGCCAAAAAAAAAAAAAGCAAACAAATAATAACAACCTTAACTGTTATGGACTGAACTGTGCCCACCCACCCCCCCTGCCAAATTTATATGCTGTAGCTCTAACCCTCATTGCCTTAAAATGTGACTGTATTTGGAGGTAATTACCTTAAAGCAGTAATTTCCTTAAAGTGAGGCCCTGGAGTAGGTGGGGGGTTTAATTCAATCTGACTGGTGTCCTGATAAGAAGTGGTCCTTAGGACAAAGAGAAATAGACTGGATGCACACACAGAGAGGACTCTGAGGACACAGTGAGAAAGCCACCTCTGCTCACCAAGGAGAGAGAGCTCCAGAGACAGCAAACCTGCTGACACATGAATTTGGAACTTCCAGCCTCCAGAACTGTGGGAAAATAGATTTATTTCATTTGAGCTACACAGACTGCAGTATTTTGTTATGGCAGCCCTAGAGGACTAAGATGTCAATAATAAAAAGAACAGTAAATCCTTCCTCTATTGCTGTGAGCCTCTTTCTTTCTCTCAGATACTGGCAAAGACAAAACCAAAAGTAATATCTTAGTTAATTCCCCTGTTGCTGTTCTGGTAAAGAAGTAACATAGGTAACTGGGAGAGAACCTCTCTAAGTTCTGGATTCCAAGGGAGATCATTTAAACTAAAGCCAGAGGTAACGAAGTGGTAAAGAATCTGCCTTTCTAATGCAGGAGATGCAGGATACACAGGTTCAATCCCTGAGTCGGGAAAATCCCCTGGAGAAGGAAGTGGTACCCCACTCTAGTATTCTTGTGGAAAATTCCATCAACGGAGAAGCCTGGTGGGCTACAGTCCACCAGGGGTTGCAAAGAGCTGGACATAACTGAGCACTCACTCAAAATTCATTGAGAGAGTTAAGTAGGACCAGTCAAGTGAGGAGAGAGATGAAGGCTGTGCCCAGGTGGACAAGATACAGACCTGGTGGTGTGAGGCATGAAATGGGTCTGCTCAACAATAGAAGAAAACCAGTTTTGTGACTAAAGTTTAGTGAGGCAATGGAGGGTAGAATGAATGGGATGAAGCTAAAAGTCAGGGAAGACTACATATATATACATAGTTTTTATAAATATATACATAAAACTATTAATAGTATATATACCAGATGCTTGACAAATGGTAGTTATCATGCTAGTTTTATTATTTATCTTAAAATCTCAAAGTATATTTTATTTTTAAATCTGTAAAACAAGATTAAAATGTCAGACAGAAAACATTAATGCTATAGAAATAAGATAAAGACTTTTATTAAAAATATTAGTCATAGATTATGTAACTATAATAGTTTTTTTAAATCTACTTTTGGAGTGTTTTTTTAAATCAATCTTTTTTTTTTCTCTTAGAGGAAATATAACTGATGACTCATATAGCAGATATTTATTTTAACAGCATAAGTTAAAGCACAAGATTTGATTAGAAGATTTTCTAACCATAACAATATTTTATATAAGAATAGAAACCCTGATGGCTCAGATGATAAAGAATCTGCTGGCAGTGTGGGAAACCTGGGTTTGATTTCCGGATTGGAAGATCCCCTGGAGAAGGAAATGGCAACCCACTCCAGTATTCTTGCCTGGAGAATCCCATGGACAGAGGAGCCTGGTGGGCTGCCGTCCATGTGGTTGCAAAGAGTGGACATGACCAAGCGACTAAGCACAGCACAACAGAAATAAAATACATAATTCAATGAACCTAGAGCCAAACAGAATTTTTGTGCTGCATCATTTTACTGACATCAATATGGCTTAAGAATTTGAATTAATATCACAATATTAATAATTATATTTATCAATTATAGTTATAACTATAATTAGTTATACATAAAATTGTTAATTATACCGAACATTAATTATAAGGCCAACAATAATAAAAATCACTAATTATAGTAAAATATATTTATATTATGCACTGAGAATATTTGTTTTAGTTTACTTTTCTTGTTTTGACAGGATTCCAATCTTTATAACTCTAAAATTATTACTTATAATTTTATAATTATAATGTTTAAATAAACTTTCAAATTATAAAATTATAAGTATGTAATTATAATTTGGTCAAAAGTAGTATAAAGTTTATTTTTATTCCTTGAATTATGAGCAATAAAATCTTCTATTTGAATAGACTTTAAATAAAGCTTGCATATATTTTTTCAATGCATTAGAAAACTAAATGAAGTATCTGCAAATGGATAATAGAAAAAATTAATTTTGATGAAGTAATACAGAACAAAGTTGAAACAAATTGTATCTCTGCTATTTATTGAAAATTCTGAATCAGTTATTATGAATTTCTAGATAATTAATCCATATGGTAGAAAATGCAAAAGCAGTCAGTAAAAAACTATATCTAATCTCACTTCTACATTACCCATAGTACAAAGTATGTGGGTTGAAACAGGAGATTGAGAGGGTGGTCATGGATATCTTGTAGCTGGAGGATCTACTCACTTTTGAGAAATGGACTCTTCATTGTAGCAGCTTCTAAAGCTATTAACGGTCTCATTATGCACAGTCTCAACTTGCACACCCACAAACTGCAGTGTATCTAGAGAAGGTGATGTTTGCTTTTACAGCAAGGGTGGCTCTTAGTAAAACTGGCATTTCCTCTCTTTTTTCTATCACATACTGAGAATTATATTCACTACAATATGCTAAATAGTCATATGATTGGTACATTTTAATTGAGTTGCTATATAGTTAGAATTGCTAATAGAAAAATGTGCCATAATATATTTAAGAAAAAGTACAATAACCTGTTATAAGATAAAATCAGGAACATTAAAATATTGTAGAGTTTATTTGAGCAAATTTTGATTCCAGTTGGGCAGTGCCAAACCAGGAGTGGTTGGGAATGCTGGGACAGGAGCATTTTACGGGCTTTTGTAAGGCAGATACAGAATCAGCACAAGTCCAAGGGGCCGGTTTATAACTTGTTATCTTTCACTTTCGCTTTCTCCAATTTGTGTACAAGAGTTCCCTCTGGTTTAGGTTTCAGTTTGCTTCCTATGATACTAAGACATTAGAGCTACTTCTAAAGGGAAATTGTTATTTAGTCACTAAGTTGTGTCCAACTCTTTGTGGCATGATAGACTGCAGCATACCAGGCTCCTTTGTCCTCCACCATCTCCTGGATCTTGCTCAAATTCATGTCCATTGAGTCGGTGATGCCATCCAACCATCTCATCCTCTGTCACCCTCTTCTCCTGCCCTCGATCTTTCCCGGCATCAGGGTCTTTTCAAATGAGTCAGCTCTTCTCATCAGGTGGCCAAAGTATTGGACCTTCAGCTTCAGCATTACTCCTTCCAATGAATATTCAGGGTTGATTTTCTTTAGGACAGACTGGTTTGATCTCCTTGCAGTCCCAGGAACTCTCCAGAGTCTTCTCCAGCACCACATTTCGAAAGCATCAATTCTTCGGCACTCAGCCTTCTTTATGGTCCAGCTCTCACATTTGTATATGAAAAATCTTAAATATCCAGTTTTTAGGGTTCATTAGAAGTTCAAATTAAAGACTGAAAATAAAGAAGCAAAAAAAAAAATGTGTAAAGAGGAAGACACAACTAGTTTTACAAAGATAACAGATTTACAGTCTTGGAGTCAACCCGTGGAGTCTCTAAGAAGAAGCAGGCAATTGGCTATGGTTCTACCTGGTTATTTTCAAGCTCTGTCCATCTTATTCAGACAGAATGTCTAACTGGCCTCTGGGCTTACTTCAAGTGCCCTTGAAATACTGAAAGTGATGACATTCTGTAATTATTTTCTCATTTCAGCCCAGTGATACTCAAATTTTTCACTCTTCTGAACTCAATTCCAAACCTAGTTTTCACAACTTTTGGAAAAAGACTAAAGGGAATTCTCAGGCCAGGGATGGTAGTGCTTGCTTTCCTTGTAGTATGCCTGCCGTGGTTCTGGGCTGCGGTGATTAATTTTAGAGAATTTTCAGTTCCTCATTCTGTCTTCTTTCTCAAAGATCAAAGTATTTATGCCGTTCATTTAAAAAATACTGGTTTCCTTTGTGCCTAGTAGCTACTATGCAAATCCATGCAAATGTAAATTTAGCTTGTAGTCTTTCGGTAATGCCCTTTCTCATTTCTCCTTGTATTTTTCAGGAAGAAAAAAGAAAGCCCATTTCTATTTGTGCAGTGCTCAGCTCTTTGCTCTATTGTTCTTTCCCTCTGATCATCACTGTTAAGTGATGTTGGAAGTAATTACATCCCACTCTCTTTTGGCCAGAAAGCAGTTTTCAGACAGAGAACAGCTTGAAAAACATTCCCCATTACACAGTAACTGTGTCCCAATGATCCCCTCTGTGCGACAATGTATTAGATTTTTTCTCCCTAAGCCTGGCGAGGGCAGCTCAGACCATCCACTTAATCATTTCATGCCTATTTACATGTTAGCCACAGAAATACTGTCTCATCCCACACTTCACATCCTGAATCAACCCCCAGCCCCTTGAAACCCCTTTAGATCACGTTACTCTGTCCCCACTCTAAATTGCTCTGCTGCTTATGGCTGGTGACATTACATTTTACACCCAGAGATACACTTACAAGTGTGTAAGATAATTGTGTTAATGATAGCCCCAAGCCCTTTGGAATAAGAGCCGCGTTTCAAAGATCAGCATGTTTCCTGGAGCTGAGCTATTTGTAAAGTGTTTTTCACAGAATGTCACTTAATGCATTTTAAATTGAATTTAATTGTACCTAGGAAGCATGGCGCTTTTAAAATCACTCACGAGGAAATAAACTTTAGAAGTAGGTTAATAAATGAAATGCCTAAGGCAGTGTTAATTTCCCCTTCTCTCAGGCCCTGTGCAAACTCTGCTCTGAATCATATTTGCTTGTGCTTGCCTGTTTAGTTATTTGTTTTCCCTGCTGGACAATGAATTTCTTGAGGACGTGGGGCTGTGATCTTGATTTCTTTCTCTCTCTTTTCTCCTTCATATCTTTATTCCACACGCTGACACCCTGCCTAGATACATTTGGCGCTAAGTGCTTCTTGAATGAATGATTAATTTAAATCTTAAGCATGAGTCTAAATATTTAAGTTCTCTCTGTGATCCCATCTGTCATGCCTTTGTCTACAATTGAGAGAAGAACCAGTCAGTAGCCGCCTGTATTTAAAAACAGGATGCATCTTTGCTTGTCTCCTCACCGAGATAACCTGAGTGGGAAAACCTGGCAAATGATAAATTGAAAAAGGGGTGGTCCTCTTCGTCTTTCTCCTGAGCTTACGGATTCAAGCGATAACAATGGAAATATATGGGAAGTTCTATTTTTCTCTAAATCTCCTTCACTCTGCTTGGGTGCTTTTATCAAGTCTTCTTGAGGGAGAACAGATTACCAATCACCCTACTTTTTTCTTTCGCTGTGTAACAAATGCTTATAGAATTCTGACTGTGGGCTAGCTGTTATGTGAAACATCAGGGCAGCAGCCCAATTATAAACCAAAGGATGATGTCCTTTACTGTCACAGAGAGTATGGGTCAGTGATAAGCCACACATGATGGTCTATCAGGTCATCGCATTATATCAACAAATATTAGTTCTTTAAAGAATTAAAAATATCCATCCTTTACAAGATGCAGAAACTGAGTCCAAAAGTGTCTAAGGCTAGACTCTGGCAAAATACCCAGGTCCTCTGGTTTGACCCCTAACTAGTGCAGCTCCTATTTTTTTTGTTACACAGCATAGCTCCAGTGTCTTACTTGTTTTCCTTAGAAACTGTCCTAGTCTCTCGCCAGTTTTACTTTTCTGTAGTTGGACTGGTTTCTGTGTATGAGTTGGCTCTTTCCTACCATCTCTCCTTCCCTCCTTCAATAATGCTCTGAAAGCCTACCCTAATAGACATTTGAGATACAGAAATGAGTCAAAACAAACACACAAAATACACAAACATTTTAGTGAGTACAAGGAGTTTTTAAAAAATCTAACTCAGTAGATACTACAATAGACCCATATTATATGGGTCAGAAGAAACATAATGCTGCTGCTGCTGCTGCTGCTAAGTCTCTTCAGTTGTGTCCAACTCTGTGCGACCCCATAGACGGCAGCCCACTAGGCTCCCCTGTCCCTGGGATTCTCCAGGCAAGAACACTGGAGTGGGTTGCCATTTCCTTCTCCAATGCATGAAAGTGAAAACTGAAAGGGAAGTCGCTCAGTCGTGTCCTACTCTTCGCAACGCCATGGACTGCAGCTTACCAGGCTCCTCCGCCCATGGGATTTTCCAGGCAAGAGTACTGGAGCGGGTTGCCATTGCCTTCTCCAGAAGAAACATAATAGACCCATGTTAAATGGGTCAAAGGACAAAAGAAACATTAGCCAATACTAAACTAATTTGAAAAAGGTAGTCACAGTAACTCTGCTTAGAAGCAATGAATGAATGGATGCCATATGCATTCAGTACTTGGTCTTACGCTCAGTGCTCACCCAGTTCTGTGCTATTGGTATTGGGATTCTCATTTACTTCATGAGAACCTTGAGGCTGCAGAGATCTTGTGTAGTTCACTAATTTCAGCAACATTTACAATAAGCATAACAACAATACCTCAGACATCACTAATTTCCCTAGTTCTCCAGCTTACAGATGGCAGATCTTGAATTTCTCCACCTGCATAATCACTTGAGCCAATTTCTTATAATAAATCTCTTTTTCTTATAAATTCTCTCCAGATGCATGCAAATATTGCCTCATTTCCACCATGCTATTGGATAAGAAGTACTAGGAATTAATTCGATGAAAAAGGAAATAACAAAAGATGAAGATATTAAACTACCATCCTCTCCTTGAAGTTAAGTTTACTGTTTTTACTGCTCCTTTTTTTTTTTTTTTGCAGTCATTCTCAACCAGAATAAAATATTTCCTACTTTTTCAGGTATACTGACAACATTGTGGCAAATACCCATAATTCTTTGAAAAACTTTAACAAAATCTTCAAACAACCATTCCATAACATCTCTGCTCTCAAATTCTCTACATCTGTTCAAAAATGACACCAGGCAGCTGCTGTCCCAGCTAGAAACGACCTTTCTGTTATTTTTTCCAAAACAATTCTGCCTCTCATTTCTATAGATTTTTAGCTACATATTTATCCTCTCTTTTGTAACTTGGATTGAAGTAAAAATAACTGAGTATTCTATTTCACATTCTATGCAAAAATTCTTTATCTTCTTTATGGCATGGTGAAAGAAAAAATCTTTACAGATTTCTTTGAAAATTTCATCATTGAGAAAGAACCAGAGGGAGGTTCAAGACGGAGGAGACATGTGTATAACTATGACTGATTCATGCTGATGTATGGCAGGGACCAACACAACATTTTAAAGCAATTATCCTTCAATTAAAAATAAATTTAAAAAGATTTAAAAATCTAAAAAACAAAACAAAAGAAACTAGATTTACTTATACCTTTCTCCTGTTTTCTCACCCCACCATGTCCCCACCCCCCAATTTCCCCTCAGAGTTGAACTTTCTACAATAGAGAACAAACAGACTATAAGGAGACAATTCAGTGATTGTGAATGTGTTTCCCCAACTTCCATCAATTCTCACTTCAAAGAACACCTCTTATCTGTCTCTACGCATTTCACTGGCTGCCCTCTATAAGATTTCCTCAAGCAAACACACTAATATCTTTTCTGCCTTTCAAATAAAGTCCTAATGCCTTGAGTTTCTATTCAAACATCTCTTCAAATTTGCATCAATTTGTATTTCTGATTTAAAGGCATCTTTCGCTCAAGCTGTATTCTTCTGTTTCCTTTCCTTTTTCATTATTTCTCAATGGAAAAATCTTTTTGCTTCACATTTGCATGGCATTTATCTCTTTACATATGCTTTCTCCTTCCATCTAGATTTGGGCAGATACTCAGTCTTCATCACCTTTTTATCTCCCAGAAGGTCTTTCATTCTCATCCTAGTTAAGGACAATTATTAATAATATGGGGTTGTGGCTCTTGTATAAATAAAACAGAGACGTTAGAAATAAAGAAAGCTACCTTAAAAAGAAACAAACTTTTTATAGGCCATTCTCTAATGATTTATGATATTCATTCTGTTAAACTTAATGGAATTCCATGGTAGAAGAGAAAGAAGACAATCTCCAGAATGACAAAAATGCCCCATATTCTAATCACCTAAGTGTTCCTTGTGGCTCACCTGGTAAAGAATCTGCCTGCAATGTTGGAGACTGGGGTTTGATCCCTGGGTCAGGAAGATCCCCTGGAGAAGGGAAAGGCTACCCTCTCCAGTATGCTGGCCTGGAGAATTCCATAGACTGTATAGTCCATGGAGTTGCAAAGAGTTGGACATGACCTAGTGACTTTCACTAATTCACTAATATTAAGCATTTCTTATCAACTAGAACCAGTTGTCAATGATTATTTTTGGCATTTTATACTGGTTCTCTGAATAGTTAGGCTTACTTTGGCTGTGATAACAGAAATCTTGTCAATTCTAACAACAGATTAGAAGTCCTTGTTTATTTGTTTCTTTTATGAAGCTAGAAGTCTGGAAGTGGGCAAAGCTGAGAACACTGAGCCTTTCTTGGATATGCCTACTGCAGCCACCATAACTAACCACCATGTTCATGTTTCAGCAAGAAAAATGGAGAAAAACAAGAAAAACATATGACACATACCTGACAAAAGAAGAAAGGACAAATTCACAGGTGTCTTCCATATATTTCTGATGATTGTAATTACAAAATACAAACATCCCTAACTGCAAAGCAGGTTGGGGAATGTCATTCTTCAATGGATAGGTTGCTGTACTGAACAGAATCAGTTTTATTAGTAAAGGGAGAAAAAGGTGAATGAATATTATATAGAATATTTTGCATAGGATAATTTTGTCCCTTTCCTTTTTAATTAAATTTACAGTTAAGTGGATAGACACCAATATACAAAATTCAAAGAGGGTCTTCAAGGTTATTAGAACTAACCAAAGTGCGCCAATTTAGAAGCGTATTCCATTTTTATAGACTTAATTATTTTAGGACAGTTTTGGAGTTTCAGCAAAATTGACTAGAAAGTACACAGAGTTCCCATAACACCCTCCCCACACACTCAACAAATTACGCACAGTCCCCTCTCACCACTAACATCCTACATCCTGCTCTGGAGTGGTACTGTTTTTACAATTGATAAATCAACATTGACATAGTGTTGTCAACCAAAGTCCATGGTTACATCAGTGTTCATTCTTAGTGGTGTATGTTGTGTGTTAGTCGCTCAGTTGGGTCTGATTATTTTGTGACCCCGTGGACTGTAGCCCACCAGGCTCCTCTGTCCATGGGGTTCTCCGGATAAGAATACTGGAGTGGATTGCCATTTCCCTCTCCAAGTGGTGTATATTCTATGGGTATAAATAAATAATGACATGTTTCCACCATTATGATATCTAACAGAGTAGTCTGACTGCCCTAAAAGTCCCCTGTACTCCTTTTATCCATCCTGCCCTCACATCGAATCACTGAAAATCCATTATCCTTTCAGTTTTGCCTTTTCCAGAATGTCACAGTCCTGGATTTATACAGTACACTTTTTAGTTTGGGTTTTTTCTTTTACTAATATACACTTAAGGCTTTTCTGTGTCTTTTCATGGCTTGATAGTTCATTTCTTTTTAACACTGAATAGTACTCCATTGCCTGAATGTACCAGAGTTTGTTCATCCATTCACCCACTGAAGGGCATCTTGGTTTCTTCTAGGTTTTGGCAATTTTGAATAAAGATGCTATAAATATCATGTATAGGTTTTTATGCAGATACATGTTTTCACTCATTTAGTTATATGTCAAAGAGTCCACTTGTGGATCATAGGTTAAGGGTATATTTAGTTTTCTAAAAAATTGGCAGCTGATTCATCATATTTTAAATATACATGTAGGGTACTTAAGCAGTATTATTATCTGATATCTACACAGGGATTAAGTAAAACTTCATCATCTAATTACTGTTTAAGAATTTCTTGAGCTACACAAAAATTCAAATTGAATTGCTCCAGTTTAAGCTATAGTCTCATGACTCAAGAGCTTTCTAGACATTTTCTCATTAAAATATGGGTGTGAGATGTATCACCTCAGTATACCACATGTAGGGACATCACAGAGACACAATTTTGCTATTAGCTGTCTCAAATCATATTTAGATAATACTGCTATAGAATGTATACTATATATTCCTTACAGTGTCTTGTTTTTCTATCACCCTGAAATTCTGCATTGTAAAGGATTTCATTGAATTGCAGAAATAAAAGGAAAAACCCTATCATTAAGAAATTATATGAAATAAATTTACACATGTAAGTGTTATATGGGATATTTCACACTGTTGTTAGAATGCAGTCAAATGCACTTGACTTCATGTTGCCAGAGTATATTGTCATGGGGAGAATAATGCACACTGATTCAAAGTATGTGTCAGCAGAAAATGTCCTGTTTAGAAATGAGCGCGACCACTGATGCATGCCCGGACATGTGTCAAGATGCAAGGTGTGGACTAGGGGTGAAACCCAGTGGAGATATTTATGGCTGCTTTGCTTGCGCTTTCCTATCTCATTCCAGTGCTCTCATGTGTGGAATTATGAAGCCACAATGGCTTTTTAAAATACAGAAATAATCAGTCTAGTTACACAGTCAAAGTTTTTCACATCCTTTGCTGGAAGTTAAAAGTCATGACTTCTTTCTCAGTAGTACTCTGCAAATTCTTGTTGTTTTTCACTTGCTTTTCTAAATTTTTACAAAGTACTTTTCCATTATAAAAACACACAGTGGTTTATAATTCAGTTAATAATAGCATGGTAACTATAAGATTAGGTACTAAGATTGAATGTGTATTTTCAAGTAATTCATTTATATAACAAATATACACCATCATTTTTATGCAACACATATACTCCTATGCCCTGTGAATAACAATGAAAAAAAAAAAAAAGCATAGAGCTTAGCTTCAGGAAGACTTTAGTATCCTCGGAAGAAACCAGAAATTAACGCATAGACATTAGGTGATGGACAGTAATGAGAATGCATAGGAAAGGCACTTACTGCGCCTGGGAGGAGAGTGGGGGAGTGTAAAGATTCACAAAGGCATCCTAAATGAGATATTCTAGCAGAAATATAACTAACATTAAATATGATACAATATTTTAGTCATTCTGAAAGCAGTATGGAACCTTGCAGTTTCTGTAATAAATAAGTTTTGCAATTGGGTCCAAAGTACTTTTTATCATTGGAATGCTCAATTGTTTTCTAGGAAAATAAGAAATTAGAAAACATGAAATAAAGTTGCATTCAAATGATAAGAAATGTATATTTACAATTATAAAATTGTAAAATGTAGGCAAAAATTACCAAAAAAGTCTCAAATCTTTTTTTAATAGGTGGGAATTTTCTAAGAGTGCTTGTAAAAGATGTGTACAATTGGAAGATGTATATAATTGGAAGAAGAAATTCAAATCATAAATAAGTAAGTTAAAAGGAAATCTGCAATCTTCAGTTACTTCAGTGATCTATGTTACAGTTATTTCATGATACAAAGAGTTCTAACAGGTGGTATTAGAACAGATATCATTATTAGAACAGAAGCTTTTTAATTTCAAGTCTCATCACAGAGCTCCCTACCCGACCCTTGTCATTATCTGCACTTATAAATGCACCCCCTGACTTATTATCTGATAAGGTACATAATGGGCTTCTCAGGTGGTTCTTAGAAGAACATAATGGTTCTTCTAGCAGTAAAGAATCCACCTGCCAATGCAGGAGACATAAGAGACTAAGGTTCAATCCCTAAGTTGGGAAGATCCCCTGGAGCAGGGCATGGCAACCAACTCCAGTATTCTTGCCTGGACAGAGGAGCCTGGCAGGCTATAGTCCATAGGGTCACAAAGAGACTTGACTGAAGCAACCTAGCAAGTACCATGCAAGGTGCAAAACATGTACATTGGATTTGTACAACATAAATAAATAAATAAAAGAGAGCAATTCTCTAATAGGCCATGGACACAATATTATTTAAATAAACAGAGTATGCATTCTTCAGTTTGTGAAAATATTGAAAGCATTTATATAAATAATCTTTCAAATTTATAACAGGTAAGTAGGTGAAGAGCAGAACTACAAGTTTTCCATCTTGAGTATTTGATACAGGGTTAGGGTTTCCCAGTAGTCATGTGTGGATGTGAGAGTTGAATTATAAAGAAGGCTGAGCACCACAGAATTGATGCTTTTCAATTGTGGTGCTGGAGAAGACTCTTGAGAGTCCCTTGGACAGCACGGAGATCAAATCGCTCAGTCCTAAAGAAGTCAACCCTGAATATTCATTAGAAGGACTGATGCTGAAACAGAAGCTCCAATACTTTGGTCACCTGATGCGAAGAACTGACTCACTGGAAAAGACCCTGATGCTGGGAAAGATTGAAGAAAAAAGGAGAAGGGGACAACAGGATGAGATGGTTAGATAGCATCATGGACTCAATGGACATGAATTCAAGCAAACTCCAGGAGACAGTGAAGGACAGGGGAGCCTAACGTGCTACAGTCCACAGGGTCACAAGGAGTTGGACAAGACTCAGCGAATGAAAAACAACAACAAATGACATTATTTGATATCTTACTGATGCCAAGTTTTAATAGGGAACTGAATTCAGAAAGATGTTATTTACATTTATAATCCTGATAAAGCAAAGTATTACTGAAGAAGAAACTTATTTTAGCTTTAATTAGTTTTAGAAGTAAGCATAAACCAAATAACAAGTTCTAAAATTATCATACTTCCTGGGAAGCTAAATCTATGAGTACATCTGTGATACAAATGAAATATAGTTGCGTGAATGTATGTTGACCTAGGTCTGGGAAGTCAATCAAATCAGAAACCCAGGTTGCATGTGCTTTATACTCATATTTCATTTTCTGAGAAAATATGACCTTTCTGGCAAGACATTGAGTAATCTCTTTGCTCCTTATTTTCCTATATAAACTGAACAATAAATGATTTAAAGGTGATATCCCTGTTTACTAGAACATAGAGGATTAAAACTAACTCAATTCAGGCAATTTATTATGCAAGGGGTCATAATTTCTGAAGGACTAAATCTGAATTAGAGATAAATTTAGATAAATCCACTTCATCTCAACACAACATTTCTATAAGCAAGCATTTGAAACCTGTGAGGAATTGTAATTTATATGACAATCCCAAAACTATGACTTGGGTTCCTCTTAAAATGTCTTTGAAGATAGAAATCTGAATTAATTAACTAGGTAAAAGTATGACTCAAATAACATTTGAGTCAGCTCCTCTGTCTTCCGTAAAAGTTTGATCTAATAATGTTTCTTCCTATGTTTGAAAGATTAACCAGGCTTTATATTTCTTGGCAAATTAATCATTACACTTTTGTTGGATTTGGGTTTTATTTTTGTCTTTCAGGTGCATAAATCGCACAGCTTATTAGTCAGAGAAGCCTTTCATGTCTTTAATCAACTCTGAGTTTGAAAATTCTGAAAATGAATCAGACTGGCAGGCCTACTTCTGAAGATCTTTAAAATATTCTCCCATAAGGAGGATAGGTGGAAAAGACGGTCACTTAGCAATGATGCCTTTAGAGAAACGTGCCTTGCTGAAAAATGTGTGCCTTAGTACTTTGGAATGGTGTGATAAATAGCCTACTTTCATCAGAGATGTACCTTATGTCTGCAACCATGTCTAGAATATGAAAACAAAAGAGTGATGGCATTGCCAAACATTTGTCTTCTTTAAGGTATTAACATATACTTCTTAGAGCACCATTAAATAACCACACTTGAAATCTATCTAATTTACATACACACAAAACTGATAGCCACCTCTTGTGATGTTAAGTCATTTAGATAAATCTTTTAAGTTAAAGAAAACAAATATAAAAAATATGAAAGTGAAAGCCTCTCAGTCTTGTCAGACACTTTGCAACACTGGATTGTAGCTGGCCAGGCTCCTCTGTCCATGGAATTCTCCAGGCCAGAATACTGGAGTGAGTAGCTGTTCCCTTCTCCAGGGGATCTTCCCAACCCAGGGATCGCACCCAGGTCTCCTCCACTGCAGGCAAATTCTTTAACCATCTGAGCCACTAGGGAAGATATAGTTCACCTTAATTTTAGAATCAAGATTTGAATATCATATTTGTCTTTTACATGTTCTCTCAGCTTTTTAAATGTATTTTTAAATTCTATTTATTTTTTGCTGCATTGGATGATCATTGCTGAACGCAGACTTTCTCTAGTTCTTGTGAGTGGGACCTATTCCTCATTGGAGGTGCGAACTTCTCACTGTGGCAGCTTCTCTTGTTGATTGGGATGCGGCCTCAGAAGTTGTGGTTGCTGCTGCTGCTGCTAAATTGCTTTAGTTGTGTCCGACTCTGTGCGACCCCATAGACAGCAGCCCGTGCAGGGGCTTAATTGCTCTGTGGCATGAGGGATCTTCCTGGACCAGGGATCGAACCCTTGGCAGAAGGATTCTTAACCACTGGACCATCAGGGAAATCCCAGCTTTTTTTTTTTTTTTCAAATGGAGTTTAAAGTAATAGAAGTTTACATCTTAGAAAATGTCAATTGTAAACTCTCATGGTTTCTAAACAATCTCTATGGAGCTTTGGAAGTTAGACCAAAGTCTTCCTGGGGTGTAGAGAGTATGAGCATGTCAACCAAAAAATACTTCAGCCTGGTTTTAATCAGACAAACGGCTCTTTCACAACAGGCAATTCCATAGCAAATATCAAACAAACAAATTTTCTATGCTTAAAAACTTGGCATAGTCTAGTCAGATCTAGTCTCCATCTGGTTATATGATGGAATCACGGGGGAAATTTTTTGAAGTACTTATGCCTGACTCCCCACCCCTAGATGTTCAAATGTGAATTATCTTGGCTGTAGCTCAGACATTAGTATACTTTTTCAGATAAAAAGATGTTTCTAATATGCAGTCAGAATTAAGAACGGATCTCATCGGAACTTCTTTATTTTTCAAGTAGGACCAGAGAGATCTCGATAGATAATAAAAATGTCACATACATAATACAACACAATCTGCATTCACATACACCTACTAATGGAAATAAAATGCACTTAGAAAATTAAAAAAATAATAATAATTCAAGCTTGACATTTTACAAGGAGGCAAATTGGACCAGATAATGTAATTAGCCAGCAATAAATCTGACAGAAGGCAGAAAAAAGAAGCTACCTGATGATAGCCACATGGGAGGCTTTCACATATTGCAATTTATGACATTCTCCTTTATCTTAGGTTTATTGTATTATCTCCTTGTCTTTTCTCCATCTGCGCTCCTGGGACAAAAGGGCTGCTGGAAATCTTTTATAATTATTGCAGTAGAACTAGCTCTAACATGAAGACAGGTGGGGTTTACGGGAGCAAAGAGGCAGTGCATTCTTCCAGACTGGACAGAGGAGTGTCCTTCTTCTCAGGAGCAAGCACAGTAGGGGCTCAGGAGCCTCCACGGGCATTCTTGCTGTTCAGCAGTAGCACTAAATCTGCTTTTTACCCACCCTCCAAGACATGCACATGGGAAGCTTCAGTGATCACTGCAATTTTCTGTGCATTAGAAGAGGTTTCAACTCTGAGTTCTTTTGACATGGTGGTCTGTGGTTCTGGGTTCCTGGAAGGTTACGTTGATGTTTGGAATAGAACGGGTCTTCTCAAACTCTACCGTGAATGAGAATCACACAGAGAGCTTGCTATAATGCAAATGCTGACTCAGAAGTTATGGGAGGGGGGGCCTGAGATTCTGTATTTCCAATCAAATCCCAACCTTTGCCAACGTGATTGGATTGTGGATCATCCTTTTTTATATTTTTACTGGAGCATAATTGATCAACCATGTCGTGATAGTTTCAGGTATACACCAAGGTGATTCAGTTATAAATATACACATATTGGTTCTTTTTTCAAGTTCTTTTCCCATTTGGTTATTACAGAATATTGAGCAGTATTCTCTGTGCTATACAGTAGGTCCTTGTTGGTTATTTACTTTAAAATAGCAGTGTGTCCTTTGACAGAGAAAATGGATTCTTTGCAAGCAGTCCAAAGATGTGCCACGGAGTTGCAGCCTACATCCGGGTCTCTGCTCCAGTGCTGCTGCACTTATACAACAGGGTGTGCGTCCACACCTTCTGGGCTTTCTGTATCCTCCTCCTCAATGAAGAGTCTTCAGGGTTCCTGTGCAATAATTAAGCAGCATCTCTGGTTCCAGAGTCTCTTCATGGTCTGGCATTGGGACGTATGGAGCATGTGGCCAGTGGTTGCTGGTGACCACGTGAGATTGGCCAATCAAGTCCATGTCAAGGCTGTGCATTCAAGGGACAGACGCAGGCAGCATCTGCTCTGACAAAGCCCCTGAACACCTGCTAGATTTCTCTGTGGGGAGAGGAAGAGACCATCCTCCAGAAGGTGCCAGGAGAAGTGGAACTGTTACGTGGATGAGCGGTTCCAGCCCAGGGATGGCAGGCTGGCATGTGTCAGGGATGGTGGCAGAGGCCACCTCACTCCTGGTGACAGGCTAGTGTTTCTGCTCCATGTGTCTTATCAGTCAGCTGTTCCACCTTTCCACCATCAGAAGAAATGAAGGGTGCATGTTTGAAGGGAGCACTGGGGACTGCTTCTCTGTTCTCAAGGGTTCTCTCCCTCTTTTAGGTCTAAATGAAACTGGCAATAAAAGGACACATGTCAGGAGAAAAGGCTGGGCTCTCGCGTGGCCAGAGTCAAAAAGGATAAACTTGAAGCCCCAGCAAATAAACCTGAGGGTTGCTATAGTAACCTTAAGAGTTGGGCCGGAGCTGGGACAGGGGCTGTTTCCTGGGCTAAGGCTGAGGCAGACCCCGAGAAACAGCCCTCCTCTCCTCGTCCAGCTGAGCTGAGGGAAATACAGAGCAGAGGGGAGGATGAGAGTCCCTCCCAGTGCAGCCTCCACGAGGGCCTCAGGAAGGTGGGTGAGGGGACCTTTGATGTGCTCTGGGATCTGAGACTTGAATAGGAAAGGAGAGGGGTGCTAGAGCCTCGGGAAAGAGCAAGCTTTGAGGTGAGTCAGTCACGCAGTCCTTAGCTTTCAGGGTGCACACCACCACTCTCTGTGCTTGCAGTGTAGTAGTGAAGCCAACAATCACGATTGCCTGGTGACGTCTTCATCATTATACTGGCTTCCCAGGCGGGGCTGGTGGTGAAGAACTTGCCTGCCAATGCAGAGACATAAGAGACGTGGGTTTGATCCCTGCTTTGGGAAGATCCCATAGAGGAAGGCACGTCAACACATTTCAGTTTTCTTGCCTGGAGAATCCCATGGGCAGAGGGGTCTGGTAGGCTATAGTCCATGGGGTCACAGAGAGTTGGACACAACTCAGGCGACTTAGCCCACACACATACCTTTATACATATATATATGCATATATACACACACACACACACACACACACACACACTTATATATAGGGGCTTCCCTGGTGGCTCAGATGGCAAAGTGTCTGCCTGCAATGCGGGAGACCCAGGTTCGAACCCTGAGTTGGGAAGATCCCCTGGAGAAGGAAATGAAAACCCACCCCAGTATTCTTGCCTGGAAAATTCCATGGATGGAGGAGCCTGGTAGGCTACAGTTCATGGAATCACAAAGAGTCGGACGCAACTGAGTGAGTTCACTTCCACTTTCACTTATATATATATATATATTATCCCCCCACCTTTTAAGTCCCCCTACTCTCTCCCATTATTCCACTCCTCCCCCTCCCTTTTTCTTCCCATGGAATCAGTGCTGTGATCCAATGTCTTTCTCTCATGGAACAGGAGTTGAATCCCCTTATTTATTTACTTTTCTAACTTCTAGCCCAGAGAGTGTCTGAAATATTCTTGAGACACTTTAGTTACATATACAGAAGAGAAACACTTATTTATTAGCTTGGAAATCTATGTGTAAGATACAAAAATGAAGAGAATGTCCCTATGTTTAAAAGTATATTCTGTGTTCAGAAATAAAATATGTCAGGAGGTACAGACCCTCTTCTGTACGTATTTACTGAAACTGTGCTTCCTCTAATACACTAAGTCATTGATGCTGCACCTAATACTTTACAATACTAAAACTTTACAATAGAGGTCTCTATTATTTTTACCAGGATTGAGAATCTGAAAGAAAACATGGTGTATGGGTAGAAATCTGGGATCTCGTTTGTAAAATAAGTAACAAAGAATCAGATCATAGGCAAAGGTCGGTGTACTCCATGTGAACTGGTGAACAATAACCAATTCCTTATGTAATTGTTGTTTAGTTGCTAAGTCATACTGACTCTTTGTGACCCCATGGACTGTAGCCCACCAGGCTCCTCTATCCATGGGATTTCCCAGGCAAGAATACTGGAGTGGGTTGCCATTTTCTTCTCTAAATTCATTCTGAGTCAGGATTTTTACAGAAGCTCTTCCACACTTTGTGCCTTTAATTATATGACCTTCTCTTTTTTTATTCCCCTTTACTGTTTATAGTAAAAAACATTAACTTCTACATCAAGGTCAGTTAGTTTTTAAAGGAGACCAAAGAGAAAAATTTTTATACTTACACAATGTTGAATTGATCATTTATTAATTTGACTTTATTGTAATAATGTAGTTCCAACCATATAAAATCTTCATTATTGTGAGTTGAAATGATTGAATATGTTAATAACGTTTAACTACTAATTCCAAAGGAAGAGTCAGGAAGACAGGGATCAGCAATTTGGTTAGTAAACAGCTTTGCCACTTTGTAATCTATTTTACTTTAAAATAGATGTTGATACTTGTTATGCAAATTGTCTCTGAATAAGACCTTAATGAAATTCAGTTCCTATCCTCTATGGGACATTCAAGGGAAAATGACCTTGTTTACTGCACATCAAATAAAAGTGTTAACAAAAAACTACTTTACATACCACCTGTCAATAACCAAAGTATGCATATGTCCTGATCTGAGGCTTTCTTGCTCTTCTTTCAAGACATTCTAGTCATTGAGTATCATTCTTGGAGGATCCTTACATGGGAATGTTGGAGTGTAACCTCGGGCTTCTTAGGTGGCGCTAGTGGTAAAGAACCTGCCTGCCAATGCAGGAGACATGAAGGGATGAGGGTTCGATCCCTGGGTCGGGAAGATCTCCCGGAGAAGGAAATGGCAACCCACTCCAGCATTCTTCCCTGGAGAATCCCACGGACAGAGGAGCCTGGCAGAGTACAGTCCATGGAGTCACACAGAGTTGGATATGACTGAAGCATCTTAGCACAGAATGTAACTCACCAGAAAGTCCTGACTAGCTGGTGAGAAGGGCAAGAGGCAGACTAGAGAAAGAGTATTTACTGATGATCCTCTAGGATTTCACCCAAAGGACCTGAGAATTACTACTTCAAGGTTCTTTGAAGGCAGGTAGTAAAACCTTGACTTTCTCTAAGTCCAAATAAGTCCCCAAGATACAGTATGGTATGGTCCTGGCCTCTATGTACTTTTTATTGCTGTTCTTGAAAGTTTTCAACTTTCTCAAGACAATATTCTTCTTAAAACCTTTAAGGGACTTTATTATCCATGCATGAAGATATTCTTCATTTATAAGAAATTTTATATAAATATATTAATTTTATGTCTTTTGTCAGTTAAATTATTTTTCATAACCATAATTCACCCTGGGAATTTTTTCAATCTGATAATGACAACTCAGAGTTGTTAAAGGCAGTTAACGCTTACTCATATTCCTAACAACTACCAAGGTGTGTCCTTATTAGACTCTAATGCTCACACTGTTGTGTTTTATTACCTAAGCAGGGAAGTAAAAAATTAGTCCCTAACACAATTGGACAGCTTCATTGGTTTTATGTAGTGAATTGCTCAGAAGATGAACATTACCAAGCCATGAAATTCTTATTCTCTTTTCAGAAAAAAATACTCACAAAGGGGCAAATGCCAATTTAATAACTAAATGAGGAGAAAACCTTCTGAAAGCAAGCATAAAGGATTACTAGACTCTTTATCATGTCCTTAATCAGTGACATTTTAGCCAGCCGTGGAGACAGAATGAATGGGACAATTGATAAGAAAAATGGATAATTCTCAAACAGATTTAAAATCCAGTGTTGCCTCCCCTGAATGTGTTAAGTAAATAAATATTTATGGGGGGTTGAATTTATAGTATGTCAGATTAGCATTCAGCACACAAGATAAACAGATACTTTCTAACAAAAAGAAGTCAAGAGTCAAGTGGTTAGTCTGGCGGGGCAAGTGCACCGATAGGTTTATTTCTAGAAGGAATGGTCAAGCAGTGTGGAGTGATCGCAGGGAAATTAGGGGCAAATGGAGACAAGTATTGAGGCTAGGGACAGGAAGTGGTATTTGAGCAGAAACTGGAAAGCTTTGTAGATACTTCCAGCAGCATGAGGCACAGGCATGTTTTTGACACAGAAGGAGCTAGGTGTGCAAATGCACAGGGATGGGAGATGCAGGCACTGTTAGGAGCCAGCTTCGGTGATGGGTGTGAGGGATGAGTCAGCAGCGGGATCTAGTGTGTGTGTGCTCAGTCGCTCAGTCCTGTCCAATTCTTTGCATCCCCATGGGCTGTACCCTGCCAGACTCCTTTGCCCATGGAATTTTTCTAGGCAAGAATACTGGAGCGGGTTGCCATTTCCTACTCTAGGACTTGAACCCAGGGATTGAATCTGTGTCTCTTGCCCTTCCTACATTAGCAGGTAGATTCTTTACCACTGCACCACCTGGGAAGCCCAGCATAAGGACTTTGTTAAATACTTTGCATGCATTATCTTCTTTAATTATAAGAACAATTCTGTGAAATAGGTACTAACTTTACCTCTATTTTGCAGCAAGGGAAAAAAAAAAGGCTGAAATATAGATATCAGAGTCCTGAAACTCTTAACTTGAATGGTGAAAGTTCTTGTATGGCAACAAAGTAAGTTTTGTTTTATCTTTTCTCTATAAATGGATGATGGTAAATATTTTAGGTTTTGACAGTTGCACGGGGATCCTCCCATTTGTAAATTTATGTTTTAAATTATATCCTGTTCCTTCTCTTCTCTCTGCACCCTCCCTCCTCCTTCCTCTTCCCTTTAGGATTGTAAGAAACATTTTTAGGTCATAGAATGTACAATAAGCCATGAGCTACGTTTGGCCCTAGAGGTCTAGTTTGCCAAGGATATGTGTGTGTGCTTAGTCGCTCAGTCATGTCTGACTCTTTGCAACCCCATGGACTTTTGCCAAGGGTCAGTCAGTCAGTTCAGTTGCTCAATCATGGCCAACTCTTTGGGGCCCCAAGGACTGCAGCATACCAGGCTTCCCTCTCCATCACCAACTCCAGCAGCTTGCTCAAACTCAAGTCCATTGAGTTGGTGATGCCATCCAACCATCTTATCCTCTGTCATCCCCTTCTCCTCCTGCCTTCAGTCTTTCCCAGCATCTGAGTCTCTTCCAAGGAGTCAGTTCTTCACATCAAGTGGCCAAAGCATTGGAGTTTCAGCTTTAGCATCAGTCCTTCTGATGAATATTCAGGGTATTCAGGTTGCCAAGGGTAGCCTGGGAGGATTTTGAGGTGAGGAAAAAGAAAATATGAATTACAATCTAAATATACAACCAGGGCTAGAATGTGGAAGAGTTTCCCAGGTGGTGCTAGTGGTAAAGAACCCACCTGCCAATACAGGAGATGCAAGAAATGTGGGTTTGATTCCTGGGTTGGGAAGATCCCCTGGAGAAGGGAATGGTTACCCACTCCAGTCTTCTTGCCAGGAGAATTCCCTGGACAGAGGAACCTGGCAGGCTACTGTCCATGGGGTTGCAAAGAGTTGGACATGACTGAAGGAACTTAGCATACACGCATACTGTAAGTGAGCGAAATATGATATAAAATAGACTGTAAGCAAGCTACACAAATCGTGAAGCCAGAATGGAGAGACAGTGAAATTCAAGAGGACTTTAGTAGTTCATTGTTTGCAAGATATGAATGAGAGGGAAAAGAACAGTGTGGGTCATGTATGTCTGGACTAGACACACTAGTGGATGACGAGTGGGTGGGTCACACTTGGTTTTCCTCCATATACTCCAATCCTTGTTCTTAATGGTCTACAGAGCAGGACGGGGCTCCCTCAACTTTCTGTGCCCTCAGAATTCAGCAGACGTTCTAAACACAGTTTGTATTTACTACAATCTTGTGAAAAGTACATGAATAAATGAGTGAGTGAATGCTTTCTTCCCTAAGGGGAAAAAATTAAATGATTATTCTGAAAAAGAATTGCTAACAAAAAATAAAAGCTGCAAAATATGAGGTTTTTATATACATGTCTCTTATCCAACCACACTCTGGGTCTTTAGTGGAAACTGTGAACTTAGATATCAGAAACAGAAATACAGTCAAGTTTAGATCAAAATGATGATTTTAAATTGGAGAAGTACTTAGATAAAGCACCATGGGGCAGCCTTTTCTGATCCACACTTGACATCAGATTAAAAGATGATTCAATAGCATAGGGGACGGCTGACTTAGAGAGTTAGGAAAGGATGTCAATAATTTTGTGACATATCAAGGTTCCTCTTGTAGCCCTCACATCAAGTTGACAGGGCAGATAGAGAGAGATGTGAATGAACATCTTATCAGAGCTCTTGTCAGTGTTTTAATTTATTCCATAAATACTCCTGATATTAACCTCATGTATATAAGCATGAGGTCTAGAAATTTGTTAAAACTTGTATCGGTCTTTAAGAGTTTTTAAACTGAATGACTTTTCAAAAATGAAATTCTTCCTCTTTGGAGTAGTGTCCATTTTATCATGTCCTTGGATGTGGGTTTCACTAATAATGTTAACATTCATTTTGTGTAATAGTTCTATATAGTTACTAACCCTGCTTGAAATATGAAATCTTTAAAATGTGACTGTGTTTATTACAAATTTTGAGACCAGTTGCTTTTCATCTCCAAATCTGTTGAGTTGGATGGATTTTCCCCTGTTTTCAGGTCTGACACATAATGATTAATTTTCTGGATCCCTGTTACAAGAATTAATTGAGACCTTGCCAACTGACAGGCACTGTACTGTGCAGTGGTGTTACATTTATAAATAGGATAAGGGTAGAGGAGAGTTCTGACCGCATGGATTTTACATGCGAGAGCCAATCTGTTCAATACAGTAGCCACTAGACACACATGCTATTTAATTTAAACTAAATAAAGTTAAAATTTGGCTCCTCAGTCATATCACATTCCAAGCGCTCAAAAGCCATACATAACAAGGGCTATCATATCAGAGGGTAAAGATTTATAAAACCTTCTGCTGCGTATGAGCTTACCTATATTATCTCACTTAAAGTTTTTGTAAATGAGTTTCATGAAGGGAATGAACCATGACATATTTGAGCCCAGTTGCTTTCTGTAACTGCTACATCAGTAGATTTCATATATCCTTACAAATGACTTTTGATTCTTTGCTTTGTGTCTCTTTTTATCTCTTTCTTAAAGAGTATTGGTGGAAACAATTAGCTGTCTGATGTCCTTAGTTTTCATAACACTTACATTAAGCTCTTGTAAACCTTTACAGAGTACAAAATCAATGTTGAGACTTTGTCAGGATTATTTTGTCTGCTTCTTTTAAGTGAGCCATTGAATGCACCTCAAGTAATTCCAGTGCATGTATGAGAGAAGAAACTAAATCAAAGTCTGAGTCTAGAGTCCAAGGGATGAGGCTGATCATTAGTAAACCCATAAAAGGAAGCTGGGATAAAAGGGCAAGTAATCTGAAAAGCAGACGAGCATGAAGATCTAAAGATAAACATTTTGAGAATGTAAACAACTTGTTTAGAAAAGAAAGAAAGAAAGAAAAGGCATATGCCAAAAAATTAAAAAGCTCAGAAGCATAGACAGATTAATTGGATTCACAGAGAAAAAGGAATCACAGAGCTGTCATATTCAGTCAAGAGATAAAATGTTGTTTGGATCTATGATAGGGAGAAAGGCATTAAAGCGATAGAAAGGGTCTGTGCGTGTCAGCACCACCCTTTCAAATCTCATGGCTTAGACATAATCACACCAATTTAAAGCAAGTGCCAGTTACAACTCTGGAAATTGACTATTTGGAGATCTCCATCACCCTTGGGTGACATATTCACAGCTTCCGGATAGGGCATTATGTTGAGGGACATATCATAAATAAGAATAGCACTCCAACATGACTCAAATAATTCAACAGTATTCGCCTACACATAGAGGAGAAATTGTTCCCATACAGACAGGATGCCAAATAATGGAGGCAGAGAGAATGAACATTACAGAGCAGTCATCTTAGGAATGTGAAACATAGCCCAGCTTGTGCAAGACAATCAAACCCCATGAGCAAGTCAGGTTAGCAGGACCGAGAACACTGTCTCTTACCTCCTTTGAATCTGCTGAAAGAGGTGCTCCGCTAGGTTGGAACAAAAGCTTGAATAACCCAACCTGAGAATTACAAAATAGCTTCTCTCTTTGTCCTAACATTAGCTTTGCTCAGGCTTCAACATATTATTATGTTCCTTTCATTTTCTTCCTGAGACCTCAAAATTTAAGTACTTTGCAATATCAGTATATTTTTCACATTTAAGAAGTACTGTTGGGAATTTGATGGTGTCCAGGAATTTAGACACACCAAAAGTCCTATCCTGATTTTACACCCTCCTATATGATATTGTTTTGATCTTCCCTGTAGCTCAGATGGTAAAGAATCTGCCTGCAGTGTGGGAGATGCAGGTTCGATCTCTGGGTTGGAAAGATCCTCTGGAGAAGGGAATGGCAACTCACTCCAGTATTCTTGCCCGGAGAATCCCATGGACAGAGGAGCCTGGCAGGCCACAGTTCATGGGGTCGCAAAGAGTCGGACACAACTGAGCAACTAACACTACTACTACAATGATATTGAGTGTTGACCCCAGAATCCTTTTTCCCTTGTTCTGTACATTATGAAAAATGCCAGTGATGGATCAAAATCTATCCATACATCCTAATCCACTTAAAATCCATGCCCTGTAGTCATCTCAAGCAAACGTTGCTCATTATCCTCTCATGCTAGTCAGAATACTGGCCTTCAAAAAACATCACATCTTAATCACCAGAACCCGTGAATATACTGTGCATGACACAAAGAGGGACCATGCAGGAACAGTTAATGTTAGGAGGCTTACAATAGATTATCAGAGTTTATCTGGGTGGGTATGGCCAAATCCCATGGACCTTTAAAAGCAGAACTTTCTCTAGCGGGAATTAGAGAGATGCAGTAGAAAGGGTCGGAGAAGGCAATGACACCCTACTCCAGTGTTCTTGCCTGGAAAATCCCATGGATAGGGGACCCTGGTGGGCTGCCATCTATGGGGTCGCACAGAGTTAGACACGACTGAAGCGACTTAGCAGCAGCAGCAGCAGCAGCAGTAGAAAGGGTAGATTTGAAGCACAAATTTTTCTCCAACCACTGTTTCTAGAAAGGGCCATATGAGAGAGCAGGGAAATAAATATGGGCAGCTTCTAAGAGCAAAGGCTGGTCCACTGCCCACACCCAGCAAAGAAAGAGAGACTTCAGTCCAACAAGGGCCGCAGTTCTATGAATGTGTGGAGATGAACTTGGCCAACGTCCTGAATGAACTTGGGGGCAGATTCAACCCCAGAGCTTCTGCAAGGGAGTGCAGCCCCTCCAACACCTTGATTTCAGTCTTGTGGGAATCATTGCAGAAGGCTCACCTGAGCCATGCTGCACTCATACTTCTGATTTGCAGATGACTAGGATAATAAATATAGCTTCCCTGGTGGCTCTGATGGTAAACAGTCTGCCTGCAATGCAGCAGACCCAGGTTTGATCCCTGGGTGAGGAAGATCCCCTGGAGAAGAGAATGACAACCCACTCCGGTATTCTTGCTTGGAAAATCCCATGGATGGAGGAGCCTGGTGGACTGAACCCCCTGTGTTTGCAAAGAGTCAGACACGACTAAGTGACTAACACACACAGGATAATAAATAGCTGTTGCTGATGATGTGTTATGGGAGCAACAGAAAGCTGATATACCCAGTTCTCCCATGGATCTGTTCACCCATGGATCTAGAATTGAGCTGGATATCCTCACTCTGGGCTTCCCAGGTGGCTCAGTGGTAAAGAATCCACCTGCCAATGCAGGAGATGCAGGAGATACAGGTTTGATCCCTAAATTGAGAAGATCCCCTGGAGAAGAAAATGGCTACCAACTCTGGTATTCTTGCCTAGATAATCCCAAGAATAGTTCATGGGGTCACAAACAGTCTGACATGACTTAGCAACTGAGCACGCATGCACATCATTATTTTACCCTGATGCTTCAAGATCGTTCCAGGGATAATCAGGAATGCCAACCTTTCCTACTCTGAATAGCTGTCATTTTCTCCTATATTAATTGCAGGCTTCAGCACCAATTCCTAGTCTATGCCATCACCCTACCAATAGCATGAAAACTCTCAAATACCACATGCATGACATATCTAGTGTCCTAGCCTCTCAATTTTCTTATCTCCTTATATCCCCAGCTACCGTCACTCAGCTCCACTTTAGCAACTCACTCAGTTGACATGCCCTAGAATTCAGATTGCAGAGAACTGTCTCACTGTGAAAACACTTAAAAAGAAAAAATCTTCTTCCTAGTCATATTTTCACATCTTTCTTTTTAGAAAATAATTCTTCATGGATCTCTCGTATTTCTGCCTACATTTAACAGTTTTTGTTCCAGATTATCTTTTTAAGGAGGTGTATATAACAACTTTGGCCTAGAGAGGCAGTGTCCACTTTTTGAACATCAGGATGATAAAAATGATGTTTGCTTCAGGTTTCTTTCCAGCCCTTCCTTCACTGAATGTTTCCTAAGCTGGGGTTTCTAACTAGAGTATGGATCAGCTATGCGGGCAGCCTTTGTCTGGGTTGCTCCACACTATGCTGTGAGACTTGGGGGGAAAGAGGAAATAATGCAGACATTCAGTTCATGCTACCTGCTGTGCAAAGAGTAATGAGTAATAAGTCCTTCATCTCTTGTCTCTGTCTTTGATTCAGGGCTCTTGTGTCTTCTGCCAGCACCCAGAGACTAGACAGGCTAACCTGTCAGCTTGTAAGTAGAGCAAAATCTCAGAGCCTTTACAGTTTTTGACACCTTCTTGTTCTCTTGCAATCTTTGGATACTGAAACTTTCTCCTTTTCTCATAATCTCCTCATATTTTAAGTTACTTTCCTATCCAGGTATATAAGGAAACAGTGAACTTGCATCTGATCCTGGGGAGAAGTATGCTTATCTCCAGGGATTTCTGGAAGGATGCTGTTGCCACTTGGCCAAGATTAGGATGGGATGTGCTATGCGGTGATTTATAATGTGCTGTTTGGTGTCCACACTGCTCTGGAGGCTAAGCAGTGCTGATTTGTCTACAGTGTTTAGAGAAATGTATGAACTGATGATTTGAACCTCTTGACTTAGACTGGCTTTAGCTATGTGACCAGCACATCACAAAAGACCCCGTAAACGGGTGCTATGTGCGCTGTGTGCTGTGCTTAGTCATTCAGTCATGTCCGACTCTTTGTGATCCCCACGAACTGCAGCCTGCCAGGCTCCTTAGTCCATGGGGATTCTCCAGGCAAGAATAGTGGAGTGGGTTGCCATGCCCTTCCCCAGGGCATCTTTCCAACCCAGGGATTAAACCCAGGTCTCCCGCATTGCAGGTGGATTCTTTACCATCTCAGACACCAGGGAATCCCAACTTATGCTATAGCTTTCTTGAAACCAAGATATCTGGCATATTTCTTGATATTTCATAATCTGAATGCATAGCATGTTGTGTGTGTTAAAGGAGGTATGAGAGCCTGAAGTTAGAAGCTGTGGGGCTCTCACTGATTGTCTATGTTTATTTTCTCTGTCTTACTGACTGTGTATCTTTATCAAAACCTTATACAGGACTGTGGAGTCTTATGAGCCTTGGATTATGGATCAATTATTTTAATCACTTTATTGCCAAATTCTTCAATTCTATATCCCATTTTTCTTTCACCTCACTAATTTGGCAAATATTAAGACGGGCAAGCAAAGTTGTACATGTACTACCTGATAACACTAGACATAGAACTGCCATAGGTAAAGAGCCTCTGATTGAAACTCAACTCCTAATGCTACCTTTCCAGTTGTGAAATCACTTCTTTATTTTTCTTATCACTTAGTATTTAGATTTAATAAGTGGAAGTTACATTTCTTCTTTACATTTTGAAATGCATACCCAAAGTCAGTATCTTCCTAGAATTAGCAAAATTGCTGCTTGTCCACAAAATGAAAATCAAAGACTTCTTTATATATTGAAAATGAGAGTTCCCTTAATTCTTACTATGATAGTACATTTATCAAGTGGAACCCTCCTATGATTAAGGATGAGGTATTTCACATGTGGAAGATTTTCAAACAAAGATATGTATATATGTATTTGTTAATTCCTTAGAGAGGGATTACCCTAAAATTGGTAGAAATGCTACATTCTACATTCTGCCTCTTACCTTTAGATACATTTTTTTTTCTATTTTTTCTAAATTCTTTCCCCACTTTTTTCTAGTGGAGGCAATTCATATGTTATTCAATTCAATTAAACACATGTTTTCTGATTATGCATTTATGGGCTAGACATAATCTTAACGCTGTATATAAATTGATACAAAGAAGAATTCTCAAAAAGTTCTCAAGCACAGTAATTAGCCATAATGTAAGGGGAAAGGTAGCATGTTGTGGTATGCACAAAATTCTTCAGGATCACACTAAAGGTAACAAATTTTTCCTCTGGGTCTTGAAGGGTTGAGAAGGGTCTTTGTAACCAGAAGATCTGATATGATTAAAATATGGCACAGAAATGACACTTGCATTGGACATTAAAGATTCGGATTTTCCACACAGCTTTTGGAAAAAAGCGGTCTATAAGGGGTCTAATAAGTTAAGAAAATGCATTTCAACATACATATGTAAACAGACTAGAAAGAATGAGTAGTCTGTCCAATGACAATGTTATTTAAGTGGTGTGAATAGCAGATGAAGCTGATCATTATTATTTCATAAATAATACATAAAGAACATTTAAACTGAAATCACTTGGCAGATGGTGCAATATATTCTAGAAGATAATGCAAAGACAGAAAGGAACAGACATAACAAGACATCATAATGTGTGGTAGGAAACTTAGCAAAAATTTACAGTGAAAATGTGATTGAATTTGAAGATTTTACTTGGAAACCTAAGATACATTTACTTAGAAAATATTACTGGTATTTAAAAGGAAAACTGGCTAAAAGGTTTTACTTTGTATGAAAGAAAAAGCCATCTTGTCTTGTCGTGCCTATGGATCAGCCCAGGGGTTACTAGACTACATTCAGTGACCATAATAGTTTCTTTCCTGAGGCTGTACTCTTGACCCTTCACCTTTCTTTCAACAATTGCCTGATGATGCCATGAATCTTGCTAGCAAAATAACTTTCCTGCTCTTTTTTCCGCCTTGTCTCATACCATTATCTGCCCTTGTTGTTAGCACTGTGCCCTTGACTTACTCTGATTGAACACTGAGGATGTTGAAGTGGAGGTAACATCCAGCCCTCTTGCCCTGATACGGCCTTTATAGTACTTTGTCCAGCAGGGGGAAAAAAAAATGTAGGCATTTTTGTATTGGGCATTTGGAAATTCTTTTGGGGAAGTTGCTATTCAAGACATTAACTTTTATTTATTTTTTTTCCCTGTCTAGCTTCTTACTAACTTGTAGGAGTCTTAAAATTTTAAAAGGGAGCTTTCAAAGTTGAAGATATAATTTTAAAGTGAAAAATATATCTGCAAGCTTAAAAAATTTAGCATAACCAACTAGGGAATAAGTAAGCACACATGAAAAATCAAAGTGCTTGGGAAATAATACTAGTATAAGGAAAACTGGCTAAAGGATTTTACCTTGTATGAAAGTACAAAGTACTGAAAATGGAATATCTTGCAATAATTAACAGAATTCAGACAGTGACAACTTTTATAGCTCTTAATGACTATATATATAATTTTTAATTGAACATATAGATATTTTATGGCCTCTATTTGTAGAATTAAATAAATGGAAGAGAAAAGATATTCAGAGGCAGAATTCATGGAAAATTCCCTGGCGTGTAGGAATAACTGAACCTTTTTAAAAAATATGTGCTTTTTGTATTCCAGGAAAAATTGATATAGAGCAATTATATCAACTATATTTTATGATTATTTACCCTCTAGGAAAAATAAACACATCTTCTGGGATTCAAACAGTAAAAGCATGTCATCCGCAGGAGGAAGAAGTTAGGCTGGCCTGAAACTAACTGCAGTAATTATCCACAAAATCCCAGTGCAAAAAGACGGCAGAACAAAATCAATGTTCTAAACAAAAAAATGTGCGATCCAATAGCATTACACCAGCCAGTTTGTGTTTTATATTCAAGACGGTCTGTTTCCTTGAATATAAAAGCAATTACCTCTTGTTATCAGTTGCCTGAGCTCTCAGAAATATGACAGTTATGATGTCTCCTTTTAAAAATAAATTATTGACAATAAATTCAGCTCTTCATTAGATAAATGATAGAGAAGATATGTATAAATTGAATACACTAATTAGATAAATAAGAATAAATAACTAAGGGAATTATTGTGACAGATTATAAATATTATAAGTCTTGAAATAATATGAATAATAACTTACCCATCCGGGGAGTAGATGTGAAATGTTGTGCAGGAGTAGAGACTTTATCACACATGACACAAGATCTATTTGTAGTTCAGCTCCTAAAATTGAAGAAGGCATTTACAAATCTGTATTATTACAGAGTCCTGATATTTGTGTATATTCTTTATTCAGAAAGAAACTTTAGAAACAAATATTTCATGTATCAAAATATTTATCCAGAAGTTCAGCAATTCTTTTCAGCTTTAAAAAATAAATATATAATGATTTCAAATGGTGATGTTATATCTGTATCTAATATAAATCTAGCAAAGTAATGCTCAAAATTCTCCAAGCCAGGCTTTAACAGTATGTGAACCGAGAACTTCCAGATGTTCAAGCTGGATTTAGAAAAGGCAGAGGAACCAGAGGTCAAATTGCCAACATCCGTTGGATCATAGAAAAAGCAAGAGAGTTCCAGAAAAACATCTATTTCTGCTTTATTGACTATGCCAAAGCCTTTGACTACATAAATCACAACAAACTGTGGAAAATTCTGAAAGAGATGGGAATACCAGACCACCTTACCTGCTTCCTGAGAAATCTGTATGCAGGTCAAGAAGCAACAGTGAGAACTGGACATGGAACAACAGACTGCTTCCAAATTGGGAAAGGAGTATGTCAAGGCTGTATTTTGTCACCATGCTTTTTTAACTTCTATGCAGAATGCTGCTGCTGCTGCCAAGTCATGTCCGACTCTGTGCACCTCTATAGACGGCAGCCCACCAGGCTCCTCCATCCCTGGGATTCTCGAGGCAAGAACACTAGAGTGGGCTGCCATTTCCTTCTCCAATGCATGAAAGTGAAAAGTGACAGTGAAGTCACTCAGTCGTGTCCAACTCTTCGCGACCCCATGGACTACAGCCTACCAGGCTACTCCGTCCATGGGATTTTCCAGGCAATAGAACTGGAGTGGGTTGCCATTGCCTTCTCCTTCTATGCAGAAAACATCATACCAAATGCCAGGCTGGATGCAGCACAAGCTGGAATCAAGATTGCTGGGGGAAATATCAATAACCTCAGATATGCAGATGATACCACCCTTATGGCAGAAAGTGAAGAAGAAAAACTAAAGAACCTCTTAATGAAAGTGAAAGAGGAAAGTGAAAAAGCTGGCTTAAAACACATTCAAAAAGTGAAGATCATGGCATCCAGTCCCATCACTTCATTGCAAATAGATGGGGAAACAGTGTAAACAGTGGCTGACTTTATTTTTGGGGGCTCCAAAATCACTGCAGATGGTGACTGTAGCCATGAAATTAAAAGACGCTTGCTCCTTGGAAGAAAAGTTATGACCAACCTAGATAGCATATTAAAAAGCAGAGACATTACCTTGACAACAAAGGTCCATCTAGTCAGAGCTATGGTTTTTCCAGTGGTCATGTATGGATGTGAGAGTTGGACTGTGAAGAAAGCTGAGCACCAAAGAATTGATGTTTTTGAACTGTGGTGTTGGAGAAGACTCTTGAGAGTCCCTTGGACTGCAAGGAGATCCAACCTGACAATCCTAAAGGAAATCAGTCCTAAATGTTCATTAGAAGGACTGATGCTTATGCTAAAACTCCAATACCTTGGCCACCTGATGCAAAGAACTGACTCATTAGAAAAGACCCTGATCCTGGGAAAGATGGAAGGCAGGAGGAGAAGGAGACGACAGAGGATGAGATGGTTGGATGGCATCACTGACTCAATGGACGTGGGTTTAAGCATGCTCCAGTAGTTGGTGTTGGACAGGGAAGCCTGTTGTGCTGCAGTCCATGGGGGTTGTAAACAGTCGGAAATGACTGTGTGACTGACATAAACTGAATCTATCTGGCTTTAGAATTATTTACTATAATTTATTTAAGAATATTACTGATGTGACTTTAAGTAGTACCATAAAGCAGGAACTGAGGAATAAGAAGAGGGAAATAAGTCTTAGGAACTGTATAGCTTCAAAAAAAATCAGAGGTACATGTGTTAAAGTGAATAAAGTGCTGCATCAAAAAATAATATCTAAAAGCTTTCATATATTAAAGCAAAACATGCATACATTTCTCTTTCATCTACTCAGAACAAAAATATGAAGTACTTTCAATTTTGCTTACACATTTCAAAATATGTTCTAGGATAAAGGATAATCACAAATGGCTACATTTCTTATATGTATTAAAATAATTTTCCTTTGTAATAACTGTTGTTAAATTTCCACACGACACGGAAAGTTGATTTTCACTTTGTACCTGGCAACACTGATAAATGCTGCTTGAGCCACTTGCCAGTGGGAGGTACATTAAGTAGAAGGTATCTGTGACAAAGTAGTAGCAGCATCAGCAGAAGATTAATGCTGAAGCTGTGGAACGAAAGAGATATGAGGCCAGAACCCTGGAGGAGCCATGGGCAGGCTGCAGCATGTTGGACCATAAAGTGAACACAACTGCAGAGGAGTAAGAACAAATGCCTAAGTGTCAGGAAACAGTTACGAAGCAAGATAAGTCATCAAAGTTAATGTGAAAGATAACGTCGTGAGCCTCTGTGAAGATAAATATTTAAGCTTTATCTATGTAGTATATGCGTCACCTGATCTGCCTCTTGAGAAAATTGTATGCAGGTCAGGAAGCAACAGTTAAAACTGGGCATGGAACAACAGACTGGTTCCAAATAGCAAAAGGAGTTCGTCAAGGCTGTATATTGTCACCCTGTTTATTTAACTTATATGCAGAGTACATCATGAGAAATGCTGGACTGGAAGAAGAACAAGCTGGAATCAAGATTGCCAGGAGAAATATCAATAACCTCAGATATGCAGACGACACCACCCTTCTGGCAGAAAGTGAAGAGGAACTAAAAAGCCTCTTGATGAAAGTGAAAGCGGAGAGTGTAAAAGTTGGCTTAAACTCAACATTCAGAAAACAAAGATCATGGCATCCGGTCCCATCACTTCATGGGAAATAGATGGGGAAGCAGTGGAAACAGTGTCAGACTTTATTTTTTTGGGCTCCAAAATCACTACAGATGGTGACTGCAGCCATGAAATTAAAAGGCGCCCACTCCTTGGAAGGAAAGTTATGACCAACCTAGATAGCATATTCAAAAGCAGAGACATTACTTTGCCAGCAAAGGTTCGTCTAGTCAAGGCTATGGTTTTTCCTGTGGTCATGTATGGATGTGAGAGTTGGACTGTGAAGAAGGCTGAGCGCCGAAGAATTGATGCTTTTGAACTGTGGTGTTGGAGAAGACTCTTGAGAGTCCCTTGGACTGCAAGGAGATCCAAGCAATCCATTCTGAAGGAGATCAGCCCTGGGATTTCTTTGGAAGGAATGATGCTAAAGCTGAAACTCCAGTACTTTGGCCACCTCATGAGAAGAGTTGACTCATTGGAAAAGACTCTGATGCTGGGAGGGATTGGGGGCAAGAGGAGAAGGGGACGACAGAGGATGAGATGGCTGAATGGCATCACTGACTCGATGGACGTGAGTCCGAGTGAACTCCGGGAGTTGGTGATGGACAGGGAGGCCTGGCGTGCTGCAATTCATGGGGTTGCAAAGAGTCAGACATGACTGAGCGACTGATCTGATCTGATCTGATGTAGTCTATGCAGGTGGAGAAACTATGAGCTGTGAAACAAAAAGTATGATGTTAGTATTTGAGTTGGGTAAGTCAGTTTCCGATGAGTGCTGTAATAAACTATGACAAACGGAGTGAGTGGCTTCAAAGAACATGCATTTATTGTCTTATGATTCAGGAGGTCACACATCTGAAAAGGGGTTTCCGGGTTAAGACCAAGGTGATAGGAAAGGTATGTTTCTTTCTTGAGACTCTCAGGGAACATCTGTTTTCTTGCCTTTTCCAGCTTTGGGGCGTTACCTGTTTTTTGAGGGCTCATCTCCCTTGGTTCTACCTGCAAAGTCAAGAGTTTAGCATCTTCAAGCTTTCTTCTGTCCATGCTCTTCTTTTTGACTGCCCTTTTTCACTTAAAAAGACCCTTGCAATGACAATGAGCCCACACAGATAATGTAGAATAATTTCCTTATTTTAAAGTCAGCCGAGGAGTAACCTGCTTCCATCTGCAACCATAATTAGTCCCTGCCGTGTAACAGATCATATGCCCAGGTTCCGGGGATTCAGACACGGACATCTTTAAAGGATCATTATTCTGTTCACCACAATGGGTTTGAAACTGGAAATTACAATTTGGTGCCCATACTTAATCCATCTCTAATTTTATGGTTGTGTTGCAAGAAGGAGAACCCCTTCCAGAAACCCGTGAGTGGGCTCTTAGGTCTAACACTTGAAAATGAGTTGTCCAAGGAGACACGCTTGCTGATAAAACAAGGCTTTACTGGTAAGGGGCCCCAGGCAGAGAGCAGGAGAATAAGAGAACCTAGGAGAACTGCTCTGCCACATGGCTCGCTGTCTCAGGTTTTATGGTGATGGTGTTAATTTCTGGGTTGTCTCTGACCAATGACTCTGACTCAGGGTCCTTCCTGAGGTGACCCCAGCGAGGAGGATTCTGGGAGCTCTGTGGGACATATGGACAGGTGTCTCCTCTCTCCTTTTGACCTTTTCTGCATTTTTTCGGTTGGTGCTATTTTATCAATTGTATGTTCCTTACCAGGACATCCTATCGCAAGATAATTCATGCAAGTGGTAACTGCCGTGCCCAGCCAGGGCGGGTGTTTTCAATGAGTGGTTCCCCTAATAGTTATACTTTGTAGGAGAAACTCTGTGTTCCCTCAACTCTACTAGAAACTTTTAAAACCCTATGTTTTTTCTAACAATACAGGTGTGAAGTCATGAGACTGGATGAGAACCAAAAACATATGTGTAAACACCAACGAGGAAAGGACCAAAGATTTCTGGTGCAGAAAAATATTAGGAGGTCACGTCAAAAGACTTAAGCCAGCCAATGAGACTAAAAAAGGAACTCCCCAAGAGTAAGGAGGCAGGTAGAGAGAGCTTCCCCTCCTGGACTCGGGGAAGTCAGTGCAGCTGGGCAGGGCTGGAGACAATGGTGTCAAACGCTGCTGATGAAATCTGGTGCTGAGATGAAATCTGGTAACTGAGTGCCGCATTTATCACTGGCCTTCTCCACAACAAGGGAATCGGCCCTGGGCACTTGAGAAAATGGTTCCTATTATCCAAAAGCGCTCAGTAAGAGTGCTGCTATAATGGGCTTTCCCTTCTGCAGCTGTCTCAGCCTTTCAGGGTTTAAACAGGTGGGTCCACTAGAAGCTATCACAGGTCATCTAGCTCCCTTGGCTTCCCGCTAGATTAAGCATTTTAATAAGTTGCTTCAGTCATGTCCAACTCCTTGCGACCCCTTGGACTGTAGCCCGCCAGGCTCCTCCATCCTTTAGGCAAGAATACTGGAGTGGGTTGTCATGCCCTCCTCCAGGGGATCTTCCTGACTCAGGGATCAAACCCAAGTCTCTTTACGGCTCCTTCACTGGCAGGCGGGTATTTTTTTTTTTTTTTTAACCACTAGAGCCACCTGGGAAGCCCCTTAATAAGAGCTTAATTTGTTTTTAATGGGTTAATAAGTACTCTCTGAGTATATGAAATGAAGAAGGTCTGAGAGTCACTAGTGACTCCTGGCACATAGCATCCCTAGGCTGAGTCATCTCTGATACAGCAGATCCACAGCTGGTGAGTGGGTTTGGTCGCTGTGTAAAGTGAAAGTGTCAGTTGCTCAGTCGTGTCTGACTCTTTTTGTGATCCCATAGATTGCAGTCCATCAGGCTCCTCTGTCCATGGAATTCTCCAGGCAAGAATACTGGAGTGGGTAGCCATTCCCTTATCTAGGAGATCTTTCTGACTCAGGGATTGAACTGGTGTCTCCCGCATTGCAGGCAGATTCTTTACCATCTGAGCAACCAGAAAAGCCCTTGCTCCTTGACATCCTTCTTAAGATAGACTGACTGTCCACCCTGGGCTGCTAACGTGACACTGGACGCTGACCTACAATCCCTGGAAGAGCACGCTGTGCAGCATGATGTTCATTTCACCCTGGCTTTTTCTTTTACTTTGTCCAGCCACTATGACAGGCTACTTGGTGCCTTGAAAATTTCAGAACCAAGGGGCTGGGACATCTTTTCCAACCTGCACCAGCCAAAGTTGAAGTAGTAGACAAACCCATAGCACAGCCTAATTCACTAAGTAAATCTTCTGAAACATCCTAAACATGGACTCCTGTTCTTCCTCCTTGTCTCTCATTGCCCAGTTGCTGGCACCACAAAAAAACTGGAATAGTTCATTTTTTCACTCCCATGTATACACATAAAATTATATTTATGAAATATTTAGGAAATTTTTCCACCAACAGTCACTCATTTGCTTTCATGTTAATTACATCACTGGAAAGATAACGTGATGTTCCTTAACTTCTTCCTTGTCTTCTGTAACAGAAGAAACAATTAAAGCATTGCCCAGATTTGTTCTTTCTCACTCCTTCTCACTGGTGTAGCCTCAACAAGGTATTCCATCACATAACCCTGGACTAAATTGCAGTTAATTCATGAATTGAATAAACATTCCTTTGGAGTACCCCCTTGTCCCAGACACACACACAAAAGGCATTCCATCATGCTGATCTCCTCTACTTTCAAATAACCACTTTGCTGTGAGTAACAGGAATCAGAGTGGTGCAGTCAGTCATGAGCTGGTTCTGAAAATACCTAGCTGCAATACAATTAACACTAACATGAAGAGGGGATATTATGCAAGGCAACCTTGTCTTTTTAAAGACAAGTTACTGCAGAGGTGTTTTCTTTTATGATTCTAACATTTTATGTTAGAAAATAGAGGGAAGATGATGCAGACTGTCTATGACCATAGTACTGCAAGCGCAGGGAATGTGGGCTAGTGTATGAACTCTGGGAAGTTTGTATTACAGATTGATGTTTGAGCCCCTATGTGCCACCTGTAGGGTGAAGCAAAATAGCTGCCACCAGTCCTGGGTCCTTTTTGTTACCTTCAGCATTGGTGGGTGCCTCCTGTCTTTAAAATAAATTAGAGCTGCACGAATTATGCTCAGCAGCAGCCCACATTAAATTCTCCTCTTCCTGTCAATTCACAGGGCAGTTCCTAGCACCCAGAGGAAACTGAGGAAACATCAAGCCAGTGACAAATGACAAGTTCTATGGAATCAGCAGTGTAGTATAGACAGGATTTTGAATATGTTTCTCAGTTGCAGATTATTTTTATAAATGGTGATTTGAATGTAAAAGCCCAAACTTTAAAACATACAATGAGGGATGGTATGGGGAGGGAGGAGGGAGGAGGGTTCAGGATGAGGAACACATGTATACCTGTGGTGGATTCATTTTGATATTTGGCAAAACTAATACAATATTGTAAAGTTTAAAAATAAAATTAAAAAATTAAAAAATTTTAAAAAATAAATAAAACATACAATGATTAACAATAGTGACAGTTGTATATGTATCTGTAGTTCACAAGGTGTATACTGATAATGCAACTAAGGGTCTAATTGCACTTTCAAACACTGGTTGCATATGCTCTTGTATAGTGGTGACACGTCCTCCTGTGTAGTATTCATCCACTAAGCTCATAAAAATCAGCTCTGTTAAAGGGAAAACAAACGAGCTATATAATATTACCAAGATCATTATGTATTTACTTGGCTCCAGGCTTTACTTAAAGGCACTTTTCAAACACAGAAATGACCTTCATATATCTTCAAACTGTGGGAACCAAGTAAAAATTATTTGATTAATTAGCTAATTAACTCTGAGTATAGCACTTACTCATCTGCATATTAAAAACCCGTTAATAGATCATGATAGAATTTAGTACCTATAAATTAATCAAAAGAAAAAAAATTGTCCAAAGGGGGGGAAAATATTTTCAAAGGTAATCATGTAAAGCAGGATGAAAGTGAAAATAGAGATACAGTCAGTGTATGGACTTGAAAGACTACTAAATTTAGGAGTCACCTGGACTCCACTGGGGCCAGGAATTCAAACTCCATCCTCTGCAGCTCCCTCATCAGTAAAACAAGATTTAAAGCACCAGAGTGCCAAGATTTTACACTTGCGCTTACGATGGGATGGTAAGTAATGGTGACTTTGGACAATGACTTGATTTCATTTTCTCTTGGACTCTGTTCCAGCTTCAATCATTTCACCCATCTCATTATCAGTCTCTGTCTTCCTTGGGCTCTTTTATTTATTCTCTTTAATATAGAATGAAACACAGGATAGTGAATTATTCACAACTCCTACCCTAGAATCTTTATTGATTCATTTATTCAACTTAACACTTGGCTGGCTTGAGGAAGTTATTTAACTTTCTAGTTCCCAGTTTCTGAATACATAAACTTGATGTATCTGAATTATCTTTCCCAGAGAATTTACGTAATAGTTAAGTGAAATTGCTCATGTAAAACACTTGATGCCGTGACTAGTATGCAGTCATCAGTACAAAAATATAACTGTATTCTTTTATCCTTACTTTCATTTTTATTTGCATTCATTCTCTTCATACATATCCATTGAGTTCTGTGTATGTTAGGCATCCTACCAAATTTGGATAAAGCCTGAAGTTAAAACTGGGTTCCTACTTCCAAGTTAACTCACAGTTAACCAATAAATCATTAAATGAAATGATTTTATTATTTAAAATTTAACACATAGAGAAGGGCTGAATGAATGATTCAATGAACACCTGTTTATCCATCACCTAGATGCTACAGTTGCCAATTTTTTACTGATTTTGCTTGCCTTTTCTACACACATATATATGTATTTGCTCAATCATTAAACTATATAATTTTGTAATGTTCATATTTTAAATGTTCAGGATAACAAACACAATGAATTACAGAAGAAGGAACGCTGGCTTTAAAGTCTTGGTTCGGCCCCTTCCTGGCACCTTTCTGACCTTCCTGTGCAGCTAACTGGGAGCCTAACCACAGATGGTGGGCTTCAAGCGACAGGACAACCATGCGCATAAGAAGGAGCTGCACAAAGAGAGTATGTGCTTATAATGGGAAACCAAATTTAATTACTGTTGCTAACACTTAACACTTATTTTATGGTTTAGCATTTCTTTTTATACACAAAATTTTTTCAGTGCTTAGAATTCCTAAACATCTTAATCCTTTCGACATGGCATATAATCCTCTTTGACCTGGCATATAAAATTGGAGAGATATCATCTACCTTACACATTTGAAATAATAACTAAGCCAAATAATTTACACTGTGGCTAGCCTATAGTATATACCTAACAATTTATACTTTCCTAAGTATCTTGGGCTATGGAAGATCATGTAGAATATTTAATAAGAGTGGTTCAAATTAGAGTTTAGGAAAGTGTTGGGGCTTTTAGGGTTTAGTAGCAACATCTATCCTTTCCTCTGCATTCAGAATTGAGAAACAGAAGTGGCAATCTGCCTTATGTGTATGAATTTTAAATTTTTTAATATAAAAGTCTGGATTGCAGGATATGACTTAGATGGGCATTTGGGGCCTCACTGTACATCACTGCCAGATTGAAGCTACCTGCCAAAACACAGATGCCCCTTGCAGGACTAGGGCCTTCCTCTGGGAGTTTACCTGTTGGGAAGGTAGACATTGTTTTCCTCTGCGCCCTCAGCTTAGACTGGGAGAGAGAGAGAGACAGATAGACAGAACGGGTCTAATAGAAGAAGCTCCTTAGGTCAAAAGCAACTGTTATCAGTCCTGTTGGATTTCACAGTGGGCTTAAAAATCAGCTTGTTTTGGAGGCTCACATGGCATAAATGTATGATTCCAAGTTTGGTATATTAAAAAACATAATATGCTTTTGTTCTAATAATTTTCTTGCCAATGGTTGGCATCATTTATGTTTATGCCAGTTCCTGTCACTATAATTCAATTGAATACAATATGAAATGGATGATACAAGTAATAATTCTTGCTGCTGGGTGAATCATAGTGCTTCATGACATTGGGGTTGCATAATGAATTTTTGAGTTTTAATCTTCCCAAATTTATTCTAAAAACTTCAAGATGTTTATTTAAAGACAGGTTTTGAGACTTTTTTCTTTGGAAGAGACAAATGCCCTTTATTGTAAATGATTTATTTTAGCTAATAGATACAGCAAGCTGTCTTGTTTGAATCCAATTCTAGTTTTGATGCCTTGCTGACATTACCCTAATTGAAGAGTATCATTTCTTGCACATTAAACCTGCAAAGAATGTTCACAATATTCGAGAGTCCTACCCATCTGTTTATCATACAAATGATTAAACAACTGAGAAATATTGACTTGCAAATAATCAAATACCTATACCTATCTGGCAAGAGATCTGATGACTGACTCATTGCATGCAATTTCCACCCCTCTATCCTTTATCCCTCCTTCCTATTATATAGATATATTTATGTGCATAGATAAAGATGCTCTGCCATGCTAGGTTCATTTTTATACATCAAATTTCTGTGGAATAGAAGGTCACAGTTCTTTTTAGTTTACTCAACCTTCAAAATGAAAATGCATTGCTGAATAGCAACTCTAATTTTCTAATAGTAAAGACGTAAGGGGAGGGAGCTATCAAACAAATCTGTGGTGGAAATTATTCTCTTTCCTTATCCTCAACTTCTGCCTTTAAACTACTATGTTCCCTGTAAGTGGTAAATCCGGAATTTGCAGTAAACTTCTAGAAAAATAATTCATGGAGTTAATTCCCTGTTTTCTAAGTTCCAAGTCACTGCAGCTTAAGTGTGATCATTCCTATTTGAATGATCAAATAGGTAGAGCCTATTTGGTCCTACCAACCTTTTATGTAGACTAGTTTAGGGCTTGGGAATAAATCTTCATATGGCAATAATATAATCTTTAGAGACGAATATTTCCTGGTCTTTGATTTCCAAACATGAAAGAAGAGAGGGCAGATAACCTGTGGAACGTTAATTTCACTGTAGTTCAAGGGTCTACAAAATGATGCATGAAGGGTTAGTTGCTCAGGTTACAGGGTAGTAGCGGATTATAGACGTTTAACAGGAACCATATCATTTAAGCTATGCTATGATGAGTTGCACATTGAATAATCTAATAAAATTGTTAAAGTAATTGCTTCACTTTATATAAGATCAAAAACAGTGAAATTGCTCCTTTTTCTTAATATACTATATGAAGTATAATTTTAAATGAATTTAAGCTTTGTCTAGATGGAAATCAGAATTTCTTCAGCCCAGGATTGGTAAGACATTTATAAATATATTAAAGGACTAGACTTCCTGTCTTGTTATTCTCAGGAAAATACATAAGACCCATAAGCATAATTATGTAAGTGATTCCATAAGGTAACAAACCATCTCTTACATTTCTCCTCACAGACATCAATGTCTGAATGTTTGGCTATTAAACTCACTGACTTAAAAGAAAACAAGAAAATCAAAACAGAAAGTGGTAAACTGTTGTCAGTTATTCTCTTCCCATGCTTTCCACACTCACTCCTAAGTAGGAGGAATTTTTCTGAATAGATTGATTATAGTTAAGACATTAATGAGGTCCCTGATAATAGAAATGGAACTTTTGCACAGTTTATATAGATTAGCATATATTAAGAAAAACTTCTCATTTTATCTTTCAGGAATGTTGTATAAGATGGTGTTTGGGAGATTTTCTTGCTTATTAAGTGGAGCATATTTGCCAATTTATTATAAGTCCATGCACTGAGGCTGGAACAAAGGTTCAGTCAACTAATCTAAAAAGAGCAAAGATGTTCTCATTTCCCCAGGTAGTCTAGCTCTGCTCAGCAGAAATCAAGTTTTGTACTGAATCTTACACCCAAAGAGACAACCAGTAGGGAGAGGTTTCTTTGCCTATGCATGTCCCAAATATGTATATATATATATGAGATTTCTGAAGATGAGAAGGTGGTAGACAAGATATATATGTTGGTGTAAGATAAGATACAGATGTTGATGAGTCCAGCTCCATATGCTAAATCCTTCTCACTTTTTGAGACTCAGCTTATAATTATAAAGCTTTCAAAATTTGTGATGCATAATCTGATAAAGGAATTCTTAACTTGGCAATCATAGATTTTTTTTGGGTGCTCATTGAGAGTGTTTTAGAGGCTGATGGATTCCTAAAAATAATACTTATAAGATTTTTTTTCTGTACATTTTTCTAGAAAGTTGAGCATACCCTACTGCATCAGTAGGGTTGTGACTTCCCCCTCTTAAGTATAAGAATGATCATCTGCTAACAAAAGACAAACAGAATCCATTGGCAAATAGAATCAGATATGTGTTGCTGAGTGACTGCTTCTTGCGAATCCCAGGCTAGTAATACTTAGAGCTTGCAATTTTCAGACTAGGAATCCCACAAATCTTTCAGTGACTATTATTGCTATTAAATACCAAATTCCTTCAAGGTAATAAGTGTTTTGGGTAGTACAGTCAGGAATCAGACTCAGAGTTGTCAACAACCAGGGTTGTCATGTTAGTAACATTAGTAGTAATAGAAATAGTAGTAGTCATGCTAATGTGGTCATTTAAATGGTGTTTAATCTGTAGACTCTCAAGGCCATTTGTATATACTTATGTCAATTTTAATGTTACATGATTAAATCATGTGATAGGTATGATTAGTGGTGAGGTGTCTTAACTTTGGTTTCCACATCTTAAAGATAGAATAAATACTACATTTTTAAAGGATTCCTAAGAGGCTAAATTAGAAAATCAAGGTAATTTGTACAGTTTTTGGCACAAGGATTCAATAAACAGTAGATGTTTTAAAGTTAATCATGATAATGAGGATGCAGTTTATTTTAGAAAGTAACCATTCTATTATGTACTGCTTTTCCAAAATAATAATTTAATTTTAATTTATGCACTGGATTGAGCTTTCAACATTTCCACGTTAAGATTGTACCCTAAATATAATGAAATTTGAAAGACGATTTTGCAAAACATAAATGACATCTAGTTTTCCTGTGAATTATTTGCTGCATGAAAAGCCCCAGCTATTTTTTTCTTTAATAGGCATTTAGACCATTTGATGGTAGTTGCAGAGACTCAAGAGTGGGAGGAATTTGTGGGATAGGTCTGCACTTCAGTGTCAATTCGCCTGAATTAGAAAGAAAAGAGATTAATGGAAGGATTTAGAATTCTGTCAATAGTCATATTAAAGGTAAAAAGCAAGTAGTTGTAATGTCTTATATGTACATTCTATTAAACTTATCATCAAAGATAAATTATGAGAATGCTTTTATTTTATGACAAAAGATCTAGTCCTCTTCTAAAAACACAATCACTTATGCCACATTAATTTCAAAAGTAATTTTTTCTGACTCATTTAATTCTGTTAGTCTATTTCCAGTTTTTTAAGGAATCTCCACACTGTTCTCCATAGTGGCTGTACTAGTTTGCATTCCCACCAACAGTGTAAGAGGGTTCCCTTTTCTCCACACCCTCTCCAGCATTTATTTCTTGTAGACTTTTGGATTGCAGCCATTCTGACTGGTGTGAAATGGTACCTCATAGTGGTTTTGATTTGCATTTCTCTGATAATGAGTGATGTTGAGCATCTTTTCATGTGTTTGTTAGCCATCTGTATGTCTTCTTTGGAGAAATGTCTATTTAGTTCTTTGGCCCATTTTTTGATTGGGTCATTTATTTTTCTGGAGTTGAGCTGTAGGAGTTGCTTGTATATTCTCGAGATTAGTTGTTTGTCAGTTGCTTCATTTGCTATTATCTTCTCCCATTCTGAAGGCTGTCTTTTCACCTTGCTAATAGTTTCCTTTGATGTGCAGAAGCTTTTAAGGTTAATTAGGTCCCATTTGTTTATTTTTGCTTTTATTTCCAATATTCTGGGAGGTGGGTCATAGAGGATCCTGCTGTGATGTATGTCAGAGAGTGTTTTGCCTATGTTCTCCTCTAGGAGTTTTATAGTTTCTGGTCTTACGTTTAGATCTTTAATCCATTTTGAGTTTATTTTTGTGTATGGTGTTGCTGGGCATACACACTGAGAAAACCAGAAGGGAAAGAGACACGAGTACCCCAATGTTCATCGCAGCACTGTTTATAATAGCCAGGACATGGAAGCAACCTAGATGTCCATCAGCAGATGAATGGATAAGAAAGCTGTGGTACATATACACAATGGAGTATTATTCAGCCATTAAAAAGAATACATTTGAATCAGTTCTAATGAGGTGGATGAAACTGGAGCCTATTATACAGAGTGAAGTAAGCCAGAAAGAAAAACACCAATACAGTATACTAACGCATATATATGGAATTTAGAAAGATGGTAACAATAACCCTGTGTACGAGACAGCAAAAGAGACACTGATGTATAGAACAGTCTTATGGACTCTGTGGGAGAGGGAGAGGGTGGGAAGATTTGGGAGAATGGCACTGAAACATGTAAAATATCATGTATGAAATGAGTTGCCAGTCTAGGTTTGATGCACGATACTGGATGCTTGGGGCTGGTGCACTGGGACGACCCAGAGGGATGGAATGGGGAGGGAGGAGGGAGGAGGGTTCAGGATGGGGAACACATGTAAACCTGTGGCGGATTCATTTTGATATTTGGCAAATCTAATACAGTTATGTAAAGTTTAAAAATAAAATAAAATTAAAAAAAAAAAAAAGCCAAATCAAAAAAAAAAATAAATAAAAAATAAAAACCGATCATATTAATAACTAAAAGGGAGTGTTTGCATTAATTAGAATTCATATACTGCTACTCCTTTCAGTGAAAACAATAATATTAAAATGTTAAATTTTATATTTTCATTATTATATTTTAGTCTTTGAACAAATCTTATTTTACAAACAAGATAAAATTACATATTCATCCTATCTTCAGGAAGGTAAAATTTAATTATTTCAAGTTTTATTATAGTAACCAAACTGTGATACTATCTATGCATATAAGGATTTTATTTCTCTCTCCTCTTTATATCAGTAGTCTATTAAGAACTGGAAAATGTAAAATTCTGTTTAATAATAAGCATCTTTGTATATGTGTTTTGCTTTTATGAAAATTTTCTGAATGCTCTATTTCCAAATTCTTTTCCTACATTCCCTTTCTCTCTTTCATATTTAAGTACTCTGAACATAACCAGGATATTAACACGATCTTAAATTTATGAACTATGTTATAATTAAAATATTTATAATTGACACTCATCTCAGATATTATGCTGAATAAACTTTAAAATTTTAAGAAAGCAAAAAAAAAAAAAAAATTCTGTTAGTCAAAAAACTAAACTCAACACAAAAATGTACCCACACGCATGCACACACACACACTTTCATGCACCATGAGTGATTTTCACTGAAGACACTTCATAATACATGTTGTTTTCAAAAGCGTGCTTTAATAATGCACCATGTAAAAAGGCAGTATCAGAGAAAAATTTATTTATGAGAGTTTCTTAGACGAATGATACAAGAAAATGGGAAAGAAATCACAGATGTCACAGCAATGATTTTTTAACACAGGAAAGAGATGGTTGTCATCAGAAATCAAGATATCTTCTCCACTGGAAAGTTACCAAAACAATAACAAGAAAATACCAAGTCAGAAGAAAACTGGATATGGTAAGCATAAAAACAATCTGTGAGTCCCAAAACATTTGTGATAAAAGAATTCTCTCTCTAGCGCTCTGAAAGGGTAAAGGAAAGGTAGTGGCTTAGTTAGAATGTATCTGAAAGAAATTTCTTACCCATTAATAAGTTTCTGTGTGAGCTACACTTTCAATGGGGTAAACCCCTCCTCCCACCCCTCCGCCAGCTATAGCACAAACCTCATGAAAGCAAACACATACAGCTGAGTTCTGGGAAAGCCAAGAGGTTGTATATTTGAAAAATGTACAAAAGCCAAGAATCTCTACAAAACCAACAATGCAGGACGTCACACACATCCACACCTCTGCTTACCAGCAAAACACTGCATGTTTGTGAGAGGGAGATTGAAGTACTTTGGGTTATCCCAGCTCATCAGAATTCAAAGTGAGAGAGCAATGGATATTCGAATACATTGTACCTCAGAAGATTTAATTTCCTTTCCATCTTGTACAGTGTGCAAGTTGCTCTCTGTCTATAAATACTGCACAAAATTGCAACTCTGCGTGCACGATGTGTCCTTCAAAGTCAAGTCAAGTATATCACTCAGGGCCTAATGATAGAAATAACAGTCTGTTTTTGGAGAAAAATTTGGCTGTACAATACTTGGAATTATTGCTAGACGATGTAGTATTCCATGACATGCATATTGGGTGATTTAGTAGACTTCTTAGGGTAATTTTGTCTAGAAGGAATTTTTGCTTTATATATCTATTAAGAAATAGTACTGTCACCATTCACTCTACATTAAGACTCAAATACATCAGTAAAATGCAATAGTAAAATGAATGTTTCTTAAAGACTAAGAGTATCTGGGAAATTTCAGTGCCTGTGTATAATCTCGCACACAGTTTTGGATATATGTGATGTATTGTATGTTTTGTTAATTCAGTGTCCAAATCTCTGTATTTAGTCAGTATGTTCATTATTTAGAATACTTCCAATGGCCTAGGGAAATGCAGGGATAAGATAGGCTCACCCAGAAATTTCCGTAAAATCAATTACCTATAATAGTTTCTGTAAAAATAATTATGCACTATTTTTGTGCTAATTATGTGTCAATACTCTTTAGAAGCAAAGAAAATGGTTATTAATGACTTGTGATATTATGGAGATAGCAGTGATAGAATATAATATTTAGGTAGTGGTCCCATTAATATGGGCTTCCCTGGTGCTCAGATGGTAAAGAATCTGCCTGTAATTCAGGAAACCTGAGTTTGATCCCTGGGTGGGGAAAAATCCCCCGGAAAAGGGAATGGCTACCCACTCCAGTATTCTTGCCTGGAGAATTCCATGGACAGAGGAGCCTGGTGGGCTAGTTCATGGAGTCTCAAATGTTCCTTGACATACTAGTCTTCTCAATCAATTCCCCAGAGGAAATTTAAACACAAAAGAAAAAGCTAAGAAACACTTTAATGCTAGCTGGATCTTTCACTGAATAGGATCTATAGAGATGGCAGGGTGTGAGAACGTCTATTTTGACCTTGGGTACAAGTGGAGCTATCTGATCCATTTTTAATGGCAACCAAGATGGTATTTTAAACTCTAGATGTCTCTTCCATTTTTTTCAATTGGTTTAGTGTTCAAAGGGAAAACCGTAAGTGGCTTTCTCCTCTAGTGTGCAGACTATAGAAGAATAGGCTGTACCATCTGAAAAAGTGGGCTCTTTTTACGGTCATAGAAGTTCAAGAAGCATAAAATTAAGAGAAGCCAAAAGGTGATGATTTTTATCTTCAGTGGTATATCAAAAACAGCGTTTTCAATCTTGCAACTAAAAAGGGACAAGAGGAACACAGACCCATCAATATCAGGAGACCAAAACAGGCAGAAGGGGAGGTATTGCTTGACTGCGTAGGGGAAGATATTCTAGGTCACAGGCGCAGATATTTGCTCAAGTGAGGTGGAAGTTTCCAATTCAATCTCCACTTTCAACAGAAAAGAGAAAAAAGAAAAGGAAAACATAAGAAAAGCAGCTGGAAAGTCATCACCTGTGCAGGCACCTCCAGTTAGATTTAAGTTTTCTTTGAAAAGGAAACTTGTGTATACAGGTGTCATTTGGCTATCAGGGACAAGAAGGGAAAAATAGCTCTCCCCGTATTCTAACCACCTTGAATTTGAAAAAGGTCATACCCCCAAAGAATGACAGCCATTAACTAAACATAGCTTTTCTGATCCTAAATAAATAAAAGATATTGCCACATCTCTGAACTGCTTGTAATATGTATGTTAAATAGGACTGATTTGTAATAATTTGAAATGATTAATTCTATCACTTTATTGGTTACTTGGATTTTGAAACACATAATTTTAATTCAGTAGGGATCTTGTATTTTCACTGTGTATAAGCAAGTGATATTGGAAAACTGGGCTTCCTGATTGAGCAAGAGAAAAAAGTCAAACTGAATATTTTGATAAAGTAAATCCTTAGTTGGTAAAGTATACAAAAGAGGTAAGTTGAATGGCAAATTGTTAAATTGTTTGATAACCCTAATGATATATTTTTATCTATACTTTAAAAAATAAACAAATTTGTGTTTAAAATAGAATACTGTGTGTTTAAAATAGAGTACTTCATTGACTCAGACTGTAAAGAAATTGCCTGCAGTGTAGGAGAACTGGGTTTGATCCTGGGTTGGGAAGATCCCCTGAAGAAGTGAGTGTTTATCCACTCCAGTATTCTCACCTGGAGAATTTCATGGACAGAGAAGCCTGGCAGATTGCATTTCATGGGGTCACGAAGAGTCAGACCCTACTGAGCAACTAACACACACACACACATTGAAGCTATGCTGTGAACGTTCATAATCATTGGTCAGAAAAATAAAATTCTTTAAACAGTCACTTACACAAGCTTTTGAAGAAAGTCAAAAGGATCCAGGATGCCAATCGTTGTTTAAGAAAGAAAAGGGTTGTGACTTAGGAGTCACATTTATTATCTATCCTCTCAAGATACATAGGCTCAAATAGTTAGCTAACATCCCCTAAGCATTTTAGATGGTATTCAGATAATGGGCTGTGATACAAGTATGGTCAAGAGTTAAAAAAAAAAAAAGAATCTGTAGATATAGAAGTATAGAACATGTAATGTGACAAGAGAATACAATACCTTAAAATGTAGGTAATGCCAAATAATTCTAAATCTGACACTTATTTTAAAACAACAAAATGGTTCTTAACTTAAATGATTTTAAACACATAATGTAGCACCATCAAAATTTAACAATATGTTAATTTGTGTATATATACGTAATGAATTGGTAAAGAATTTGAGCATTAAATAAAGTCATATAAGACTAATATAGAGCAATTTAGATTTCTTCTGAGTGGCACTTTTAATTAAATATATTTGTTAGTTTTAAGATGACATTTAATTACTAAAGGTAATTTTAGGTTAATATGTCATCATGATTTTCTTTCAAGTTAAAAGGCACATAGTTTAAAGGTGAAATATGTTTCTCAAATATGAAACTGATCCAAATATATTGTTCCATGCAACACAATCAACGAGTTAATGGAACTATTTTTGTAAATGCTGCAAATAGTAATATTTATTTTAAAATGAACTTAAAAGATATCTTTCAGAATATGGTGAGTTAGACTAAATTAAGATTTTTTTATAATTAAAATTGATTTGTCCAAGTTATATAAAGTCACTTGGAATACTTGTACTCAATTGCTATTTCAGATAATTCTAAAGAACCAAAATCAAAAGTATTCAGACCACATATTTCCAACCTATTCTTTGTAAAGGACATGATTTCATGGATTATGGACACCCTTCTGAGTTTTCATGTTAAAGCTTTAAATAGAAATGAGGCAACCCTTTCCCTTTTACTTTAGAAGGCTGAATGAAAAGCTTAGAATTTTTATCATGTTGGGCAGGTCTTAACCTTCTATGGGTTCAAGAGGCTGATTTCTAATGAAACATAGTAACAATAAGCGGGGGTGGGGAAGCAACATTTTGAAGGAAGGCACTCTATCTCCCTCTTGTGCTTCACTTAAAAAAACAAAGTCTAACAATTACTGACTTTATGGTTTCTGTCCTTAGACAATTGCAATCAGAGTGGCCAAAGAAAGCCAGTTGCTTCATTGTTACTAACATCATTTGAAACACATCACAAAAGCAGTTAGAGATATGCTGAACAGTTCGCAGTTCACTTTGTGTTTGTATCCTGAGATGTTTGGAAGCTAATAAGCTAGAAAAATAGTATTGACTCTTTGTTCTGCTCCTGTTCTCACCAAGCTCGTTTGTCAGATGAAATCTGAGAACATGCCAGCAATATGTCTTATTAAGTAAAACAAACTGAAAGCCTGGCTTAGGTCACCCTGCAGTACAAATGATAGAATTAGCTACAAGGAATCTAAAGAAAGAAATTATTTTTCAGTTGAGGACCATAACAGGAAAAATGGTGGCCCCATGTCTGCATGATAAAACGGCTACCTTTGGAACTAAAATGGATTACCAGGCTTAATAAAAATCCCACTAGTTATTTCGATTTAAGAGCAAGTTCTTTAATATTTTAAAATAAGACTGAATAAATGCATGCTGCCAAGTCGCTTCAGTCGTGTCCGACTCTGTGCGACCCCATGGACTGCAGCCTACCAGGCTTCTCCATCCCTAGGATTCTCCAGGCAAGAACACTGGAGTGGGTTGCCATTTCCTTCTCCAGAATAAATGCATACACATACATTATTCATGTAATATCAATCTAAATGTTCACACTTGCTCTAGAATTGAGGGGAATTATAAATTGGTATATATGTTGATGAGCCAAAAAATAGGTGATTGCCTGGTGATCCTTCCATGTATTTGTAATCAACTAATATTATTCACAGACATTTATTGTTCCAAGATGTTTTTTTTTCTTTTTCTTTTTAGAGAAGGTATCAGTCAAATTCCCTTTATAACAGATTATCCCCAAAATCTAAGGCTGAAAGGAATAGGAACAGTCATTTCTTCTTGTTCATGGGTCTGTAAGTCGGCTAAGGTTCAAATCAGCTCCTCTCCTTCAAGCCGCTGGTCCTGAGCTTAGTTTAGGCTCAGGTCTACTGGCATCTGCTTAATGGGAGCTCAGACTGGAGAAGTGGTGGTCATCAGGGGAGAGTTCTTCTCCTGGGAAAGCTTAAGGCTCTTGCCAGCAAGTTCAGTCGTTCAAGCACACTTGAGTTTCTGCTTTCCTCACCACTGTTAAAATCCCATTGGTTAAAGCAAGTCACATGAGCCCATTTATAGTCAAGGGGTGGGAATTCTCTGCCTCTAAGGGGAAGAACTTCAAGGTCACATGGCAAAGGACCTGGGTGCAGGGATTGGTGAAATCTTGAAAGACATGCTTTATTCCAAAGAAAAGCACTGTGCTTAATAAACGAGGAGAGCATCTTCTAATGAAAAACACAAAACATTAGAGCCTGTGTTTTCAGGACAACTGAGAACTCTTCACATTTACATTGGACACTAAAGCAGCTTTTAAATGTTGTCTTATCATTTCATCAGTTTTGATATACTAAATCCTAATTTTCATTCAGTTGAAAATATTTTATAATTCCTCATTTCTTTCATTGGTTAAATTATTATTTGGAACAATATTGCTTAATGTTTAGACAGTTGAGTATTTTCTATTTATATTTTTACTATGATATCCATCTTAATTATTCAATTACTTAATATTCTGAGTAATTCCATTCTTTTGAATCAGTATTTCCAAATAGGCTGATGCTTCTTGCATGTATGATATCTAATAAAAGGATATATTTCATATACCTTTTAAAGACTATATACTTTGCACTTACTGACATCAGGCCAATTTTTTGAAATGTGCTTTTAGGTCAACAATCTTTTTCTGTTATATTTTTCCAACAGATATTAAGATGTCTTTTCACTGAAGCACTGAAATAAAGAAATAGAGCTTCAGAATTGGGAAAGAGCACAAAAATCTCTTGCTATACCTTATTTTTTATGAATAAAAATGTTCAAACATGAAGTTTTCAGGTGATTTCTCACCTCAACTCTGTTTTCCTTTTAAGAGCTGTTTCTCTCATTTGGAAATATACAGTAGCTGCAGTTTATAAGTCTTATCTCCCTAAGCTTCTTACTGACTTGCCAGTGTATATGTTTTTTAAAAGGATTATGATATAATCTTTAAATCTTAATGGTATTTGTCATCTGATTTTTATTTCAGTAATAAACTGCCAGTAAGAAAGGATTTTACAGGATTTTAAAATATGAAATTAATTTTGTAGAATTAGTGAACCATGTTATATTTAATTCCTTACAGTGATCCATAAAGAAGCAGGTAAAGAAGCATATAAATATATCATTAACATTATTATTAAATATTATATATATATATATAATATTACCTATGATCAGTGCTCAGTTACTCAGTTGTGTCTGACTCTTTGCAACCCTATGAGCTATAGACTGCCAGGCTCCTCTGTCCATGGGATTCTCCAGGAAAGCATACTGAAGTGTGTTGGCATTTCCTCCTCCAGGGGATCTTCCCAACCCAGAGATTGAACTCAAATCTCCTGGATTGCAGATAGATTATTTCACTGCTGAGCCATTGGAAAAGCCCCATAGTATTACCTATATAGACAATTAAAAGTACTGAACATATAAATTTAACAACTACATTGCATAGCATAACAATATCTAGTAACATATCTAACATAACAATATGTGTTATTTATTTTTCTTGAGGTATAAACATATGTGAAGATATTTAGTTTAAGAGGTAACTATATTGTCTTCATTCTTCAGATGGGGAAAATTATGTAGTTGTATAGAGATTGCAAAGGCTTTCCTGGTGGCTCAGCAATAAAGAATCTGCTTGCAATGCAGGAGATGCAGGTTCACTCCCTGGGTCCTTAAAATCCCCTGGAAGAGGAAATGGCTACCCACTCCAGTATTCTGGCCTGGAGAATCCCATGGACAGGGGAGCCTGGCAGGCTACAGTCCATGGAGCTGCAAAGCCAGACACAAGGTAGCGAGCGACTCAACAACAACAAAATAAACAGTTATACATGTCAATTTGAATAAAATTCACAGACTATGTTACATAAATAAGTGAAAGATGCAGAACCGTATAAACAGCATGATGCTATAATAAAATCCATATAGTTTACTAATGCTGAGGATGAAATTATAATATAAAGCTTTCATGAGGAATAAATGCTCCATAGTGTGGTGGTTACTTTCAAGATATCACTTCTAGAATGGGAGGAAAGGGAACCAATTTGGGAAGGTTTCATTGGGCTTCAATTCTTTCTGTAATATTCACTTAGTAAAAAAAAGTCTGAAGGAAATATGGTCATTGTTCAGATTTGATTAAGCAATGTACTGATCATTATTGCTTTATTATCTACATTTTATTTTCTGCACTTTTAAATATTTTATTTTTTAATCGAAAATACCTTGGAAGGCACACTGTTCTAATATTGAACTCTGCAGTTTATAATTCTGAAAGGAAATATATTACTCAGGCAAGGTATGCAAACTCCCTGTGCATTCCTTTTCCTTATAAAAGCAACAATACCTGCCTCTGAGGAATCTTATGAGGGAAAAATGTGGGGGAAAGTGTCCTGAAACTTTGAAAGTCTTATTCAAAACTAAAGTATTCATGGAAGTGCAGAAACAAATGGTCAGAATTTTTTAAATTAAATATGTAGCTTGGTGACCTGAAGTATGGGGAATTATAGTAATAGCGGGAATAAAATAATGTTTTGGGGCAGTTTTTCCTTTTAATTATGATTAATTAATTATTGGCTAAAGTCAATTTAAACTAGAAATAAAAACTATTTTTGTAAAATATCAAGGATATGTAGAAATAATTTGACTTGTTTTAATATACGATTGATGTAGTGTGTTCTTCCAAAGAAGACTTAGCCATATTGATGGGATCATTTCAATCCTGAGTGAAATGTTAGGGTCTGGCGTAGAGTTGACTGATTAATAGTGAAAGCTCGCCATCTGGTGGACAAACTAAAAACTGTGGCGCGTTGAATAATCTTTCGCGTTAAGCAATCGCTTTCCAATTAGCAGCCGCAGCAGGGTATATCCCGTGTCCATGCACTAATAACAGACACTTCCTGCATCAAGACACCATCTTCTCTTAGCTGAATAATTCAGTCCCTGTCCCTATCTGTGCCCTCTTTTGGTCCGTATTCAACACAACCACATCCTGTCAAATGTGATCATTTTCTTTTTCTAAAAATTTCAGTGGCTTCTCGTACCGTCAGATGAAAAGCCTAAGAGCTCTCGTCCACTCCCAGTGTTTTCCTTCTAATGATCCCCGCTTCCTTCTTCCTTCACCACACTTCGTCCTTGGCATGTCATCAGAGAATCACTCCCACCCCCTTGAGGGCGCACGCACTTGCTGTTTTCTCTGCGTCAGTTCTCTCCTCTGACAATTTCAAGACTCACGCCCTCAACACTCTTCAGATCTTTCCATAAATGTCCTTGCCACACCCTCCCTGACTCACACTTTTAAACTTAAACTTCCCCCAACACATAGTCTCCTTCTATATTTTACTCTTCTTCAATTCATATGTTATTTTCTATCAGACTATGTATTTCCACTTTTATTTTCTTTGTTGAGTATTTCCACAATGTAGAATATAAATTACATGAATGCTTAAAACAATATATCTCTAATATTCAGAACAGACCCTGACAAATAGTAAGTGTTTAAAATTTTTCTGTTGAATCTAAAAAATAAATCTCCTGTTCAACCCTACAATGTTTTTCAATTAGTGATGGTTTATATTATGAGTTCTTGCTTGACCCACAAAACTGGATATTGTCCATTTTAGAAATCTTTTCTAATATCCACATATAAATATCACTGTTATTGTTCAAAAAATAAAGTATAACAACTCTTGCAGAAACAAAAATGTTAATTTTCCATGGGAGTTAAACCTTTCTTTTGAAAATAGAACAGAGTTAATTCTGCCAGTTGGTTTTCACACTCTGGTAGATAGAAAGAATTCATTACATTTGTACTGCTCCCAAACTTCTAGGTACAAGACTTTTCAGAAATTATGAAATCTTTCTTTTGTTTTGAATCCAGAACTATAACTCAAAGGATAAGCAAAGTGTTAGAAGTTAACCTAAGTATTATTCAATTTGAAAGAAAGTGAAAGTGAAAGTCTCTCAGTCTTGTCCAACTCTTTGCAACCCCATGGACTTAACAGTCCCTGAAATTCTCCAGGCCAGAATACTGGAGAGGGTCTAGCCTTTCCCTTCTTCAGGGGATCTTCCCAACCAGGGACTAAACCCAAGTTTCCTGCATTGCAGGCAGATTCTTTACCAGCTGAGCCACAAGGGAAGCCCAAGAATAATGGAGTGGGTAGCCTATTACTTCTCTAGCAGATCTTTCCAACCCAGGAATTGAACTGGGGTCTCCTGCATTACAGGCAGATTCTTTAGCAACTGAGCTATCAGGGAAGCCCCTTATTCAATTTAGGAATATAGCTTTGATTTGTAAAATTTTGACATCTATGCTCCATTTAAATTATTTCTCATGAATCATTTCTCACGATGTTAGTTGAATGTATAGCTTAATTATTGAAATTCAACATTAAAATCAAGTACTTTGTCAATAATTAAGATTTTTCTGGATCATAAAGATATACTCATTCATGTATGTAGCCAAATATTGTAATTAACTGTGATATCTGTATTGTAGCCAATTACCTCCAGTCATTAGATTTAATCAAGAGATCCATTATAAAAATAATTTATTGAAAGTTAAAATTTATCCATAAATGTAACTAAATATGAGTAGTATCTAAATGAGAGTCAACTTATTGTTGAATTCAGATGTAACTGTGATTCATTATTCTTACTTCTAACCCTCACTCCCTGTCAAATTTTACATCAACCGCTAAAGTAAATTACAAAGAAAATCAAACCTATATAGCCTTATGAATAGTTATGATTTACTTTAAAACATTGTTCATTATCACATTTCCAAAATCTTAGAACAATTGAAGAAAAAAGTCAGATTTTACACTGGACTCTCCATCAGTATCTTGGCCTTAATTTCTTTTGATTTTTATATATTCCAATATATATTTTCATGTATCTTATGGAAATTTACTGAAAATTATAACAAAATTACATAAAAATAAAAAAATAGATTTAAAAGGAAAAATGATGTATACTTCATATAATTTTGTGTGATATAACCTGAAAGTAACAGTCTCAGTGGTAAAAAATCCTGCTGCCAAGCAGGAGACAGGGTTCCGAGTCCTCAGTCAGAAGATCCCCTGGAGAAGGAAATAGCAACCCACTTCAGTAAGCTTGCCTGGGAAGTCCCATGGAGAGAGGAGCCTGCAGGGCTACAGTCTATGGGGTCGCAAAGACTCAGATACGACTTAGTGAGTAACCAACAACAACATACACCACAAAAATACTGTTAAAACACATCACTCAGTTCTAGGACTGAGCAATGTGTTATATCTTTTCTGAGTCAAATATTGGGGACAATAAAACATCAAGTCTGTTTGGGCTTGGTGTCTCATTTGTTCACAGAGTTTTATATATGGATTAATTTTCTTTAGTAGTTACAAGATTATTCAGGTATATATTTGAATATTTTATCTATTTTTATCTATGAGGGGCTTCCTTCATAGCTCAGTTCATAAAGAATCTGCCTGCAATGCAGGAGACCCTGGCTCGATTCCTGGATCGGGATGATCCCTAGAGAAGGGAATGCTAACCCCTCTGGTATTCTTGTCTGGAAAATCCCATGGACAAAGGGGCCTTGCAGTCTACAATCCATGAGGTTGCAGGAGTTGGACACGACTTAGTGACTAAACCATCTATTTTTATCAGGCTTGCCAGGGATTCATTAATTAATCTTTCAAAAAATAACTTTTTAAAAAACTATTTCCTTCATTGTTTTTATTTTATCAATTTCAGTGTGCTTTTTTTTTTTTTTTAATGAGTTAAGTAGTGGTACAATAATTGGTAGGATATTTGTCTACGGTTACTTTGAAACATGCTCATTAAACTTGTGCACATGGACACGATATTTTTCAGGTAAAATGTTAGAAAGCTAACCTTGTTCCTCATTATTGATAAAATACAGTAAAGAAGTATGCAAGCAGAATTAGAGGACGTATGGAGACTCAGGATAGAAAAACAGAATCATTTTACATCTCTATCCTTTGTAAGCAGTAAAAGATAATTAACTTGAAATACTGACAGGGTAAAAAACTCAAATTATGAGTCTGACCATTAAGGCATACCTTCTGACATTAACCAATTTAAATACATGGCCATTATTTCTTTATTGAAAAATCTTTGAATTAGATATCAAGACCCTTGCTGTTTTAGGAAAATACTTTTTGAGTCTATCTATAATCTAATTGGTCAGACATGATTTCCTTCTATAAGAAGGAAAATGTTTTTATTCAATCTGTTTTTGAAAAATTATATTCATTTTCCTGAAAGTGTTTTAAGGTAGGGCTACTGGGACTTCCCTGGTGGCTCAGATGGTAAAGAATCTGCCGGCAATGCAGGTTCGATTCCTGGGTCAGGAAAATCCCTTGAAAAAGGCAATGGCATCCCACTCCAGTATTCTCTTCTGGAGAATCCCACAGATAGGAGCCTAGAGGACTACAGTCCATGGGGTCACAAAGAGTTGGATGCGACCGAGCAAGAAATTCTTGACTATTGGCTAAAGAAATACAATTTAAGGAGTCAATGTCTGGTCCTGGTGATATTGCCCAGATTATTGGCTTTGGTCATATCTTTGGGAATAATAGCATTTAAAAGAACAATAAGCATACTGGTACATTTATAAATTTAATTTATAAATTAAAATTGAAATTAATGTAACACTTTGCAAATTAAATTTACAGTGGTTGTTGCAGCCATAACAAAAACTTTGGCAAATTTTCACTTTACTTATTCAAAAGAATTGGGAACAAATACAACACAAAAACAAAGTCAAAATTTCAAATAAGAAGCATTCCAATCATAATTGTTTTTCTCCAGATTTAAACAGTAAAAGATTACATATATCATAATAATTTGTCTTAATTTTTCTAAATGTTAAAGAGAGTTTCCTAAGGAGTAGAGTTCAGAAGGGGTCTTGTTGAAGGAACACACAAAAAAATTATCTTTCCCTCCATTACCACATTAATTATGTCTGAACTCACATGGTTTAGATCAAATACAAGATTCAAATATTCAGAAATGTTTAGATATAGCATTAGAGGAAATTTGTCTATTAAATTATGATTTTAACTACTTTAAACTTCAGAAATTATGGAAAAAGAGTCATGAAAGTTTAATTACTTGCTCTAATAGGAAAAGGAGTACGTCAAGGCTGTATATTGTCACCCTGCTTATTTAACTTATATACAGAGTACATCATGAGAAATGCTGGGCTGGATGAAGCAAAAGCTGGAATCAAGATTGCTGGGAGAAATATCAATAACCTCAGATATGCAGACGACACCACCCTTATGGCAGAAAGTGAAGAGGAACTAAAAAGCCTCTTGATGAAAGTGAAAGAGGAGAGTGAAAAAGTTGGCTTAAAGCTCAACATTCAGAAAACTAAGATCATGGCATCTAGTCCCATCACTGCATGGCAAATACTGGGGAAACAGTGGAAACAGTGTCAGACTTTACTTTTTTGGGCTCCAAAATCATTGCAGATGGTGATTGCAGCCATGAAATTAAAAGATGCTTGCTCCTTGGAGGAAAAGTTATGACTAACTTAGCACTTTCAAAAGCAGAGACATTACTTTGCCAACAAAGATCCGTCTAGTCAAAGCTATGGTTTTTCCATTGGTCATGTATGGATGTGAGAGTTGGACTATTAAGAAAGCTGAGCACTGAAGAATTGATGCTTTTGAACTGTGGTGTTGGAGAAGACTCTTGAGAGTCCTTTGGACTGCAAGGAGATCCAGCCAGTCCATCCTAAAGTAGATCAGTCCTGGGTGTTCATTGGAAGGACTGATGTTGAAGCTGAAACTCCAATACTTTGGCCATCTGATGCAAAGAGCTGACTCATTGTAAAAGACCCTGATGCTGGAAAAGATTGAGGGCCGGAGGAGAAGGGGACGACAGAGGATAAGATGGCTGGATGGCATCACTAACTTGATGGACATGAGTTTGGGTAAACTCCTGGAGTTGATGATGGACAGGGAGGCCTGGCGTGCTGCGATTCATGGGGTTGCAAAGAGTCGGACATGACTGAGTGACTGAACTGAACCAAACCCTTCTCTGTACTTTTGTAGCTGATTTATTGCAATCATGTGGACAGGATGAAACTGAACTTAAATGGACAGAGCATAGCATAAAGTGGTGACCACAGAACAAACACAGCCTATGGAATGGCCCCACCAAGGACATAGTAAATATAATAAGTACTGAATGTCAACAGATGTGATTCAAGCCCAAACTACATATCAGGAGTTGGAAGAAATGAGGATAATTGTATTCGGGCTTCTTTGAGAAATCTATATTCCTTTTACTCGTGGATGTCTGCTAAGAGCATAGAACAATGCATGACGAATGCCAGGTTTTCACTATGTATCTGTTGAATTACTGAAGCCACAGACTTGGCTAACCAAAGGACAGATTGATCTAGAGGTTATATTAGTAAACATAATTTAATTGACATGATAAGATCTTATAGAGATTGAATAAATATCCTTCTTTTGCTCTTAATTGCTAAAAATGGCATCTTGATTGTTTAGGATAGTGAACAATAGCTGCAAAGCCTGAGAGAAAACCATAAGCCTTCTTTATTGAGCCACACATCACCTAGACACAGCTCTAAATAGCTGAAGCGTCTACTCTGAGCCACAAAGTTTTTGAATGGTGGACAGAAGGGAAATATAAGGCCCAAATTAGGAATTGAAGACCTATTTCCCTAAATCCATGACATAAAATACTAGTCCTTTTGAAAGTCAGTTGCTGGATTCTTACTGTGACTTAGTCGGAGAAAAACAAATTTTAACGACCACTCCTATTAACACCACCACACACAATAATAAAAATAGTCATCAAGGGACTTTGTGTCCATCCAAAATCCAAGACTCCTATGTGAATTGGATCATTTCCACCTCAGCAAAAGAGAGCTGTATTGGGAAATGGAAACAGGACACCAGGAGTTGCATTAAAGTTGGCTCTAGCACCTAAATTCCTCCCCACCGCCCCCCCCAACCCCCACTGCCCGCCAAACTACTTGGATTTTGAGCAAGAGCAGATCTTATGTTAACTATTCCAACCACAAAAACAGCATTAATAATAATGGGAGTTGGCAGACATTTTGTGAGGTACTTGGGTATGTCTGTGATGCTTATGGTGGTGAAGGTTTCATGGGTGTGTACTTACCTGAAAATTCACCAAGTTAGGTGTAATTAAATATGCACAGATGTTTTACATGTCAATCATGCTTCAAATAAAGTGATTTAAAAAGAAACAGGAAGACACTAGATCATTATCTGAAAGACAGTTTAGAAAAGCAATCAAGATTAAATTTACTATCAGGATGTAGAAGATAGCTTTTTCTTTATGACAATATAATGGCAAAACAACTTTTCAATTATCTGATGACTGTGTTAAAGAAAATTTCCTCACCATTTGGCATCATATCACTCTCTAAACATAGCACAATTTAAATAAATAAAAATCAGTAACTGAGTCATCCAAATAAACTATATTTAAGCCCCTGTATCACTTTGTATGTCTATACCATACCACAAGTTGAAGTCATCAGTCATCTAGAATATTCAAGAAAAATATTTTAAAGCTTTTTACTCTTCTTAAACTTGAAAAATAAGAACAAAGCTAAAGGGCTACATCTGTCTTGGTATCTTGTTCTCTTCAATTTATTAAAACATGGATGTCATGGCTTTGTTCCATTTTTCCCTGATATGTTATGAAAATTATATTCCATATTTCTGCTCCTTACGTCTAACAACTTCTTCTGTGTTCTAGATTTACTATAGTATATAAACAGGTTTATATATTTTGTATATGTAACAGGTTTCTTTTTCAATTATATCTTCTATTCTATGAATTTTTAGTTAGATGGTCATATTATGATTATCTTTTAGTCTCAATATTATTAATTATTCATAGGAAGTTACTATTTTATAGGTATAGTACCCATTTACATTGCTTATATGAGTTTGCTCTGGTTTTAGCTTTTCTCTCTTTACTGCAGTGCCTGAGATTACAGTGATTTAGATAAATTATTTATTGATTTTTGTTGACTCACACTTATTTTTGAGAAATGTACACTGGCTCCTGATTACTATAGTCAGCTTATTCTGATCGAGGAGGGCAGAGGAGGCTGGGCATTTGTACTTTTAAGTATAGGCTGTTCATAGCTTCTGAGAGGTTTTGGATGAAAGACTACTTTTCCTTTCCAGCCCCGGGTCATGTTTAGCTTTCCTCTTCATGCCCTGGGTCATTATCTTGGAAGTCGATACTGCACTTTTATTTTTGCCATTCAGTGAGATGGAAAGTGGAGTAGGAACGCACACCCAGATCCTAAGAGTTCATTCACAAGGTGTCCTTCCGGTTACTTCAGGCGTCCTACACACGCCATGATTTCACTACTTGTAAGTTAGTGATTCTGGAACTGTCTTATCTCCTCAGCTAACTGCTCATGTGCATCTCTTGGGTTTTAGCTTGTCTTCCTTCTTGCTTGTTAAAAAGTAAACCTAATGATGTTGGCATTTAATCTATTTCAGCAGTTTTTAAAATTATGAAATGCAATCTTAGAAGCCTTTCTAGTGTCACTGCATTCTTTCAGATTGATTGATTTAAAATTCCATTTTCATTCTGCCATGACATTTTGGTCTGAAGAAAAGATAAATGCTGATGTGGATACTGATCATATTATCATAATTTTAATCATGGAGTTGTTCCTTTGAGAAGGGATCATGACTTATTCATCTTTCTATTTCGTCAGGCATTTAGAAATGGATCTTGCATATGGCATAGTTTTAATAATAATGTTGATGATAATGGTTAAATTTACTGAGCGTTTACCATACATAGGCCTTTGACAAGTCCTCAATAATCTTACAAGAGTATTATCAGGTAGGTACCGATAGCATTTCATGTTATAGATAAGGGAACATAAGCTCCGAGAGGTGAAATAACTTGCTCATGGTTAAATGCCTACTGATGTCTGATTTAGAATGTGAACACTAATATTCTCACTGTAGAGACTGTGCCATAAGATATTTTAACCTAAATGCTATTTTCCAAAGCCAGGGCTCTAATTTGCAGGTTTTTCTTCATTTGTATGATATAACTTATCAAACATATAATCTTGTATTCAGAGTATCTCTCCTAGTTCTACCAAAATACAGTCTCCAGACAAAATGACTTACTTTTTTTGCTAATTTGTTACTAAATACTTCACCTACAACTATATAAGACCAACACCTGACTTTAGAATTAAAAATTAATCGTTCTTAAAATTAATTTTAAATATGAATATCCAAATGTTTGATAAAATACAATATAGAACTTTATCCCAATTTATAGTCTTGGTTGAGTTTTCACATGTTCTATAGTCACAGCATACATTTATAAACAAATAATAAGCCCAGGCAAAGAATATTTAGAGTAACAACAATCTAGAGACTTAATTTGTTAAATAAAGTTAGTGGTAAACCACCAAATATAGCAAAATAGAAACTCAAAAATTCAAATAATTATCAGTTAAATATAACTCAAACTTGTGAAGACATAACATTTCATTTTACCAAAGCATTCACATTTATGGTGACTTTTTATAAAATATTTTAAATTGCCGCACTCTGAGACTAATCATTTACTGGTCTATAGATTAATAGCATGGGTTTGGTGTCATACTTTCCTGGCATAATGAAGCAATTCACTATCTCACTAGGAGTCCAAAAGTAATTCTCAGAAATATAATTCACAACTCATTATATTTTAACATGACATATTTCAGGACATATATCAAGTTGTCTGCATCTTCATCTCCCCAAGTCACAATTAAAATGAGTTAATGAAATCATTATCCAACTTGCTCATTCTCACCGTTTATATATGATGCAACTTGTTATTTATGATATTATTGATCTTCTAATATACACCATAAAAATAAATTCTTCTCTTTTGCAGTGGTTATAGTAATGAAATATTTTTTAAGAAATGTTATATGTACTTAAAAAGCATCAATTTATACTATATTTACTTAAATATTGAACTAATTTGGTAAGATGGAAAAATGTCTAGCTTCCATTTAAGCAACATTTCAGTCCCCTATTATCTGTGATAATACACTAAGGAGAACCATCACACTATGAATAATTTTCTTTGACTGGCCCAAGAAGATAACCTCAAATTAATCTGAAAATGGAAAAGAAGAATATTGTGAAATATTTGGAAAGATAAAAATTAGGATAAAATTTTATTAAAGTATGAAATAGTTTGAACATATTTCTTTAGACATATTTGAACTTATTTGATAAACTCTGTGAGATCTTAAGTTTTGAGAATAATCTTAAGTTTGATGGTCTGCTTCCTAGACTCAATGGGTTGGTCCTCCTGCTCCCAGTATCCACTAAAGTTGATGGTATATTAATTAATAAAAGATAGATGAATAAATAAAGAAGATGGGGTACATATATACAATGAAATATTACTCAGCCATAAAAAGGAATGAAATTGGGTCATTTGTAAAAATGTGGATAGACCAGGAGTCTGTCGTACAGAGTGAAGTAAGTCAGAAAGAGAAAAACAAATATCATATATTAATGTGTATATATAAAATCTAGAAAAGTGGTATAGGTGATCTTATTTGAAAAGCAGAAATAGAGACACAGACTATGGACACTAAAGGGGGAATGGAGGAGGGTGGGATAAGTTGGGGGATTGGGATTGGCATATATACACGACCATGTATAAAATAGATGACTAATGAGAACCTACTAATGGCTCAGGGAATGCTACTTAGTGCTCTGTAGTGACCCAAAGGGGAAGGAAATCCAAAAAAAGAGGGGCTGTATGTATATGTATAGCTGATTCACTTTGCTGTACAATAGAAACTAACACAACATTATAAAACTCCAATAAAATTAATTTTACAAAATCTGTTAAAAAAGAGAGAGAGAGAGACTGCAGTACTCTAAAGTCTGTGTGGATTTTTCTCAGTCTACCTCATAGTTAAATGTTTTTCAGTCTTCATTTTCAATCTTGTGAGCTATGACTTTGCCTGCATCTGATTTGAAATTAGAAAAGTTAAATTTAAGATGCTGATGAAATTCTATTTTTAAATAAAAAGCTCACATATATTACTACTTTATAATAACAGAATAGATCTTTTTCCTTTACAATATCAATTTAAAATTTTGATAATCATAATTAAATTAGCATTGTTAAAATATGGCAAAAAATAAAATTTGACTTTTGCTCTGGGACTTAATGTGACTTTGGGCATGTAATTTATCTCTTGCTGAGCTCCACTAAGTTTTTATAAAATTAAAACTCACCTCATAAGTTTTCGTGACATTCATAGCCTGACACTTATTAGTATTAAATTAGTGGAAATATCATAATTATTAATAATCATGTACTGTTTTATTCATTGTTATTAATTACTTTTGAAACACTGTTGTAGGCTTAGTCACAAATTATTCTCAATAGTTTCTAAAGTCATATTTTTGAAATGTCATATTGTAGCAATAATTTCCATAATTGGAAAAGTAGGTTATTTTATGACTGTTAGCAGAGAATTAGATATGTCCTTTTTCCCTAAAACTTAGTATGAAAACTGTTTAAACACATATAAGCTGTTCTCATATTATTTTGCAAATTTACCTTCATTGCTTTCTTTTATTCCTTGATGCAACATAAAAATATTTATTTAATGAATTCCTAATTTCCAGTATCTATAGTAACATGTTTCATTTGATGTAAATTAATTCATCTAAAATATTAAATACATTTCTGGAATACATCCAATAAATACATATAGAACATTTATCAAATGTGTTGCATTGTGATAATTATAATTATTATTAAATCTAATATATATAATCTAAAGGATTTTCACTTCCCAAGCATGGATATGGTCTAGGTAAGATAAGCACTTCTTTAAATGTTGCTTTAGAAATTTAGTTCATAAAAATGGAAAATTTTGTGTTTCACAAAAGGCAACTTGTCATATGATGTTATATGCTTTATTTTTGGGGAACAGATCCTCATTATTGATGCTATAGATGCATTTTTTAAGGATGAACTAGCAACTGAACAGTCTTGCCTTTCCTGTCTTACTGTTGATAACAATGGAATCTGATTAACTAATAGTGAGATGGAATATTGTACAACGACCACCAGATGTCGCCAAACTACACCGTTTGGAAAGAACCTGCCAAAGACACACTTCCATGGATAAATGGAGAATAGCAGTGACAGCGGAGAAGGCAATGGCACCCCACTCCAGTACTCTTGCCCGGAGAATCCCATGGACGGAGGAGACTGGTAGGCTGCAGTCCATGGAGTCGCGAAGAGTCGGACACGACTGAGAGACTTCACTTTCACTTTTCACTTTCATGCATTGGAGAAGGAAATGGCAACCCACTCCAGTGTTCTTGCCTGGAGAATCCCAGGGACGGAGGAGCCTGGTGGGCTGCCGTCTATGGGGTCGCACAGAGTCGGACACGACAAGCGACTTAGCAGCAGCAGTAGCAGCATCAGCAGTGACAGGGCACAAAATATTCATTGGGAGGACTGATGCTGAAGCGGCAGCTCCAATACTTTGGCCACCTGATACGAAGAGTCGACTTATTGGAAAAGACCCCTGATGCTGGGAAAGATTGAAGGCAGGAGGAGAAGGGGACGACAGAAGATAAGACGGTTGGATGGCATCACCGACTCAACGGACATGAGTTTGAATAAACTGGGAGCTGGTGATGGACAGGGAGGCCTGGCGTGCTGCGGTTCATGGGGTCACAAAGAGTCAGACACAACTGAGCGACTGAACAACAACAAAAATAAGAGCAAAAAACAATATTTTTCAGAAAAACAATTTAAGAAAATTGATAATAGGGAAGAAATCACGTGGACTTTATTTTCTCCCAAGAAACATATCTGTGATGGGAAGCGTCTAAGGCCACGGTCACCGTGTATACTGACCTTCCGCAGCAGTGACTGAAGGATGAGCTGTCTGGGAAAGGAGGCCTTCGGAGTGGCCACTTGCTGCGATAATCCAGGAGGCCCTGGGTGATCGCCGAGGTATCAGTACAACTGAAGCCAGAAACGGAAGAGCAGCCTGATGTCAGGCTGGAATAGACAGTGAGGGGGTGTAGCACGGGCTTTGGTAGGACATCAAACAGGTCTACGCAGAACGGTGAAGTTGCTGCCGGTTTACAAGCTACTATGATAATATCTGCATGGGCGGGCACGCACTGTGGTAAGAGACAATCCATGGGAGAGGAATAACAGGCTGGATTATGGGGAACGAATCTAGAAAGAATAAGGAAAATAAGACTAGCTAGATCCCTGCACAGGAGAAATCTCCCCCAGCACCTTCACCTTGGGAGCTTGTCTCATTCAGCGGGAAGGTGCCTCCCAGACCAGCCAGAGAATTCACTCGCTAAGACCCTGAAGCAGCTCCACCAGCAGGAGGAGCGGCTGGACTTAGAAGTGTCTGTCTTATGCCAAACGTGAGATAGGGTTCACAGGGAGCTTCCCAGAGTGCAGAGCACTGGAAGCTTTCCTGTGCCCTCCGAATGGCTCCCAATGCACTTAGTGACATCGGGTGAAGGCGGCTTGCTCATTGGAGAAATGGGGAAAGAAAGGGAATGGTCCTACAATTGTGATTGGTGACTGACAATCTCCTTCTAAAGGAGAAACTGGTATTAAAAAGAACAACAAGACTTCTGTTTATGGTACAGTACCAGGATGTACGTTTCTTCTTTTATAGTACGTAAGTTTATTTTGTACCCATGCAATGGTCATGAACTTGGGCAAACTTCGGGAGATGGTGAGGGGCAGGAAGGCCTGGCATGCTGCAGTCCATGGAATCAAACATGACTGGGTGACTGAGCAGCAACAACAAAGTTTATTTTAGGGCCAGGTGATTGACAATAAATTTGGTTATTATTTGTTTATTTTATTTTATGGTCATCAATTTATCATACATGATGAATCCCAAGTTTCCCTAAACTTACAAAAGGTATGTTAATCACTTATGTTTTGAGCTGAAAACATTTCTCATACTGGAGGTTGAACAGCACTGAATGAGAAAATCTTTACAACATGGTATTTGAAATATGAAGCGCTAATTCTCTGCCGTGTGTGTAAACATGAATTTTAAAATTGGATTTTAAAAGCCTTAACTTTATTTTTATAGCAACCTCATTCAAAGTTTCAGATTTTATCAGTAGCCAGAAGAATTCACCAATAGCCAACATTTTCAAAAGCCAGAAAATAATTATTCACTAAAGAACTGCTAAACATGGATTGCCATTTCCTTCTCCAAAACATGAATAAGCATCATTATAAGATTCTGTGAGTGTGTGCGTGTGTGTGTGTGTGTGTGTGTGTGTACTCAGTCATTCAGTGATGTCTGACTCTTTGTGACCCCATGGACTGTAACCTGCCAGGATCCTCTGTCCATGGGATTCTCTAGACAAGAATACTGGAGTGGGTTGCCATTTCCTCCTCTAAGGGATATTCCTTGACCCAGGGATCAAACCTGAGTCTCCTGCAATGGCAGGCAGATTCTTTACCTCTGAGCCACCTGGGAATGTAAGATTCTGTAAGGTATGTCAACTTCTCAATTGTCCTCACACTTAGAAATGGGCAACAGCATGTAGGTATTAAGAAGTTATCTGTGGAAATAATCTTTTCTCATATGAATGAAGTAAGTATTTCTTTAGACTACTCTTCTTTGTGGTTGTTCTGAAATACTCAACTACGTTTGAGTAGTTGAGTCAATATTCAACTACATTTCTAGTAATTTGAGTATTTTTTTAAGTTCCAAACTTTTGAGTTGATCTATAAGATAGCTTTGACTTGATTGATATGACATAGTAAAAATTATGTACTTAGATAATTAGATAAATACAGATGGAATTCTCTCTTTTAGCCCATAATTTATATCATTCCTATTTATATGAGGTGTGAGGTAAAGGAAAAGAGCATAAATGATGAAAAAAGTGATCTAGTGTGCTTCTTGACATAGAGTTTATAAAAAGTAAAGCTACACAAAATACATTGATAGGGATTACATAGAAATTAAAAGTTGGGAGCTAAGAAGATTTTCCCATGATGAATTAGCATTACGTAAAGAATATAATTGTGTCAAGAAATTTGAAATAATCAAGATAGTGGTGCTTCAAGAATTCTTATATTTTTCAAAAGAACAGAACTTTTAACTTGGAACCATCGTATCAACTTTTCATCCTCTGGAGCTATATTAACCTTTAAAAATTATCATATAAAGTGAAATATACTTTTTGTACAACTTAAGTAGGCCAATTTAATCTCTTCTCTTATGAAAAACACAGGTATTATTTTTAAATGACTTTTTTTTTTAATGACTTTCATCTGCAAATATCTTTAAAATCCTGGAAAGGAGTCATTTGCTTTTTAGATTCTTAAAAGGTTTGGGTATCTCCATGGCCACATTTATACTATCTCTAATGTCTTCCTTCATTAACCATGCTACAGCATCTGACTGTGATCTGTACAATTTATTAGAAAGTAGAAAGAAGTGTGTTATTTATAAACCTGAAAAATAGCTATTTTCAGTCTGTCTAGATCTTTAAGTTGTAGCCTACAATTCAGTATTCTAGGTAAAAAAATTTTGATTTCTTCTTTAATTTTTATTAAAGAGCAAATTAGTGTTCAGTGAATGTTTTTAAATTTTAGGGGCTTTGTCACACTTAATCTGTTTCTATTGAATTCTTATCCTTCCATTTTCAACAAAGAGTCTGCTCTCAGGAAGGACGCTGAACTGGGTGTACTCTAACAGCACCTGGCTAGTCTGTTCATCTGACTGAGGAGAAAACTAGAAAAATTTCACCCTCCTACTTTCAGGCTCTGCTAAAAAATATTTCTCTTTAGAATAATAGCTAAAGCAGAATTATGTAATAAATAACAGAACAATTACAGAAGACATGCATTTTTCTGTGTCCCTAGGCAGACATATCTTCTTCCCTCTTAAGCTTCAGTTGAAATATTTCTTCTCTTTAATGTGCACATTCTTGGACCTGAATCCTGAGAGATTCTCTGTTTTCACATTGGTCTCAATCTAGCTAAATCAGTCAGTCCTTCTCTTATATAGGAGTCTTTTATTTTTTTAATCCAGTAAAAATCTGCATGTTACATACAGATACTGGTATGGAGAAATAACTGCAGATTTTCAATGATAGCTGAGATTGTCCTATCTTTTTAGTTGAAAAGAGAAAAACTTTAAAGTATTATATTTGTCACTATTAATAAAGAGCTGAACTTGTAAATCTTAGAATTAAAATTTTAACATTAAAAAATCATAATTAATTTGGCTCCAAGATAGACTATGAGAGGCATATATAACAAAGGTACATATATAACAAAGATGGCATATATAATTAAAAAATTGATGCTGAAGCTGAAATGCCAATACTTTGGCCACCTGATGCAAAGAACTGACTCATTGGAAAAGACCCTGATGCTGGGAAAGATTGAAAGCAGGAGAAGAGGACGACAGAGGATGAGATGGTTGGATGGCATCGCTGACTTGATGGCCATTGAGTTTAAGTAAGCTCCGGGAGTGGGTGATGGACAGGGAAGCCTGGCATGTTGCAGTCCATGGGTCGCAAAGAGTTGGACACAACTGAGTGACTGAACTGAACTAACATAACAAAGGACAATTGAGTTTTTGGTTGTGAGGTTATTTTTCTATGCTGCATTATCTATTACCAACTCGGAGTCATCCCCAGCACCCAAGAACTCATAGTACTGAGCATATGGTTGTACTCACAGCTAAGATTTACTACAGTGACTGTGTGAGGATGTGACGCTGGGCCAGTAAGGGGGAAAGACACATCAGGTGGAGTCAGAGAAATCCATGTACTAGTTTCCTGTGCTTTCTCCCATTCCCTGGTGGGAGTCACTCAGAGCACGACCTTTTTACAAGCAGCAACATGCGTCATTGCGGGTGCATAGTATTTTTGTCCAGGGAAGCCCCTTTGTGACTTAATGGTTGAGTTTTACTGAGGACTAATCATATAGACAGGCTTCCCTGGTTGCTCAGTGGTGAAGAATCTGCCTTCCAATGCAGGAGACGTGGGTTCAGTCCCTGTATCGGGAAGATCCCTGGTAGAAGAAAATGGCAATCCACTCCAGTATTCTTGCTGGGAAAATCTCATGGACAGAGGAGTCTGGCTGGCTACAGTCCATGGGATTGCAAAGGGTTGGACACAACTTAGAGACTAAATGACAACAATCATGTAGACACTTTCCACCCATGAAAATTCTGAACTTCTAGAAGGAAATCAGATATTCACACTCTAGAAACAGTCTGGACAGGCTGGCAACACCCCGTAAGTAAGCCCTTCTTACATCAAACCTGCATATTCTTCCCTGCATGCAGACATGCAGATAACTGCAAATATATGCAAACATCTACAAGTATTAAAAATCCTATTGAAAAATAATTTCTGGTGGCTATTGATCCCTGGTGTAGACTGAACACTTGATCATGGGGTACCTTGACGTGTCCTTCCTGAAACTGATGTGAACATAGTCATAGTACTACAAGGAAAGTCAGACTTAAGACAGTTCTGAAGGAGAGAGCACAGCAAGTACTTTAGATTATTATGGTAACTATAACTATGCCTGTTACATTGAATCCTGTCCCTCAACTCACATCTACAGCATCACAGGGAAATTACTATGACTCATTGACTTTTGAAGAAGATATTGTTTTTTTTGGCTTTTGGATGATTCTGCACTAAAAGTGGAACACATGAAACTAGATAGCTTGAGGATTATAATTTCACCTAGTCATGGCCCCGAACGACCACGACAGAAATGCTTTCAATGAGCAAAATTTGAAACAGTGAATGTGGAATTTCCCACTCTATCTGGAAGAGGTTATGAAGCAAGTGTAGATTAATGTTGATTCTTAACAGCTTTACTGAGGTATGATTAACATACAATGATCTATACATATTCATGCTGTGCAGTTTGATAAGATCATATACACATCCATTACCACAGTTAAGAGAGTGAACAAATTGAGCACTTTCAAAAGTCTCCATGTGACATTTTGTAATCTCTCTTCCTCATCCCTCCCCAAATCTCCCTCCTAGACAACTAGTGTTTTCTTTATATATCACAGTGAATTGGCTACAGTCCATGGGGTCGCTAGGAGTTGGACATGACTGAGTGACTTCACTTTCACTTTTCACTTTCGTGCATTGGAGAAGGCAGTGGCAACCCACTCCAGTATTCTTGCCTGGAGAATCCCAGGGACGGGGGAGCCTGGTGGGCTGCTGTCCATGGGGTCGCACGGAGTTGGACACGACTGACGTGACTTAGCAGCAGCAGCAGCACAGGGAATTAGTATTTTTGTTTCCAGTGAACAGAATCACATAGTATATAACTTTGTTGCCTGACTATTTTCATTTACAATTATTTATAGTATATTTCAATAATTATTTTTCCTGAGTACAACTCTATTGTTTGTATACACTACAATTTGTTTATACTTTTCCTGATTGATAAATTTTGAGTTATTTCTAGATTTTGTGATTACAAACATAACTGATATAAACACATACAAAACGTATATGAACATATGGCTCCTTTCCTCTTGGGGTAAAAGGTTAGGAATGAAACAACCAGGTCATATGGTAAATGATTGATTAATTTTTGTGATAGTCATAAGCGTTGACTGGATCACAAGTCAAGTGATATCTGCTGCTGCTGCTAAGTCGCTTCAGTCGTGTCTGACTCTGTGTGACCCCATAGACAGCAGCCCACCAGGCTCCACAGTCCCTGGGATTCTCCAGGCAAGAACACTGGAGTGGGTTGCCATTTCCTTCTCCAATGCATGAAAGTGAAAATAGAAAGTGAAGTCGCTCAGTCGTGTCCGACTCTTCGTGACTCCATGGACTGCAGCCTACCAGTCTCCTCCGTCCATGGGATTCTCCGGGCAAGAGTACTGGAGTGGGGTGCCATTGCCTTCTCCAAAGTGATATCTGGTGAAATGTTATTTCTGGGTGATCTGTGAGGGTATTTCTGGGGGACATTACATTTGAATCAGAAAGCTGAGTAAAGCAGATGGCCCTCCCCAATGAGAAAAGGCATCATCCAATGTATTGAGGATCTAAACAACACAACAACAACAGCAAAACAAAGAAACATTGGCTTTACTCTTTATGTAATTGCTGAGCTGGAATGTTGATCTTCTTCTGCCCTCAGCACTCTTGGTTCTTAAACTTTTGGACTCAGACTAGAGTCTAGATCATAACTTTCTACCTTTCAGGCCTTCAAATTACATCTTGGGCTTTCCTGCGTTTCCAGTTTGCAGACTGCAGATCCTGTGACTCTCAGTCTTCACAATCACATGAACCAATACCAGGTAATAATTTCTGTCTATGTATATCCTAGAACTGGTTTCTTTGGAGAACCCTGACTAATACAGCTTTTTGATAACCTGTCAAACTCTTTCATAATGTGATTACACCATTTTACAGTCCACCAGGATTGTATGAGCATTCCACTTCTGCTGATTGTATGATTGTATGAACGTTCCACAGTCTCGTCAAACTTCTGAAAAATAGAAGAGGTGGGGACATTTCCTAACTAATTTTGTTGCTGGTATTACTTCATTATCAGAACCAGATGATGACACCATAAGAAAACTAGAGACTATACCCCTTCTAGATGAAAAATATCCTCAACAAAATATGAGCAACAATATATGAAAAGTGAATGCAACAATATATGAAAAGGACAATGCCCATGACTGCATGGGATTTATCTTAAGAATGCAAGATGTTTTATAAGAAAGTCAGTTAATTAGCACACTACATTGGAGGATTGAGAGAGTGAAATATACAACCATCCCAAATGACAAAAGAAAAACATTTTACAAAAATCCAAAACCCCTTTGTGATAAAATTACTCAGGAAACCAGGAGCATAAAGAAGCTTACTCTACATGATAAAGGGCATGCATGAAAAACCCACAGCTAACACTTTACACAATGGTGAAAAACCTACAGCTTTCCCTTGAGATCAGAAAGTGGACAAAAAAAATCTTGCTTTCATCACTGCTATTCAATATTGTACCGCAAGCTTGGGTTAAAATAATGAAGCAATAAATGGCATCCAAATTAGAAAGAAAGAAGTAAAATTACCAAGAGTAAATACTGAAGTGGAAAAAATTCTAGGTTCAAGGGCAGGAATTTTCAGTATGTGGTTGCCTCAAAAACCAGGGACCACAGCCCTAGAGAAGCTATTCATTTTTCTGACAGACTCAGAGCCCTGTTCAGGAACTGGAGTAAGGGGAAAAGGAAATTTGTCTCTTTCGGCATTAGCTTCTATGCTGATAGCTATTGTGATTTTCAATGCAGTTGCATCAGTGGTTATCTTCTCTCAGTTTCTGGCAAATTTTGGCTTTTTGATATTTGCAAGTGTTCATTTTTTGTTTCTATATATATTTTTACAGGGATTATTTTTAGATGCTATTAAGTAGTATCTACTTGAAAAAAGATAGGAAACTGATGATAACACAAGAAAGTGAATGAAGATTACTAACTGCTCTCATTGTAATAGGAACTTCTCTTATGGCTCAGCAGGGAAAGAATCCACTTGCTAATGCAAAAGATACAGGAGAGTTGGGTTCAATCCCCGAATCGGGAAAGTCCCCTAGATAAAATATGGCAGTCCACTCCAGTATTCTTGCCTGAGAAATCAATGGACAGAGAAGCCTGTGGGCAACAGTCCAAAGGGTTGCAAAGAGTCAAGCAAGAGTGAGCATGCATGTTATATTAAAATTACAGATGTCAATATAAAAGTGACTTTAGTAATGGAAAACATTTAGTTATTTTTAAAATAATTTTACTAAAATATTTAAAATTAGCATTTTTGTAGTTTGGGGGCCCTTATTAAAGCAATTTCTTTTCATTAACATTATGTGGAAAATAAGTTTTATTTAATTATTTTAATGTGTATTAATTATATAATCTTAAATCATGAATTTGCGGTAGGGAGAGGGCATGAAGAATGAGTGAATCCAGTTTGTGAACCTTAGTTCTCTATTTCTTGCAAGATAAAAATACAAAGAAATAGAATTTGCCTAGAATTGGAACCCATGAGTACTGACTTTGAAGTCTTCACTTTAAAAATGACAATAAACATTAGAGAAACTAACTGCTGTGAGTCCTGGTGTTCATGGGATGAGGGTATTAGGTACAGGAATTGAAACAGCCTTAAGACTATGTAGCCATTAGAAAAGTAGTGAAAGAAGATAAATTGAGCTATTTTCACTTTTGCTATACTTTGATTTGTGGGTTGTTTTTTTTTTTTTTTTTGGTATTGATATTGGCTCACTCCATTCAACTAGATAAGTTGCACTTAAAATGCTGTGATTTCTTAATAGATATAGCTGAGTATAAGGATCAGCCCCTCCAATAGCCATTTCTCTGTTAATTATTTAGTACCAGCAGCATATTGAGTCAATTCTAAAGTAGAAACACAAACCTAAAATGGCAAACTCAGACATATGTTCAAGAGACACAGAGTTTCTTTTACCAAAAGAGTCAATACATTTCCTGGAGCTAGCAACAATAGGGATATTCTATAGCAGTTCACTTACTTTCTCTGGAGCCAAATTACTTTTATTATTTAGGAAACATGCACAATATTGTTTAAGGCACACACTCAGCAACCTGATAATGGTAGAAATTTTCCTAAGTGCTTCCAAGACCCTTGGTAAAGACTTAAATCTTAAGGTAAACCAAATTTATAGAATATTTAAAGTATGTGCTGCCAAATAACTGTGATAAGGACCCACCATCTATGCCACACATCAGTACACACCACACTATCTCCAATGGGCAAAGGCTTTTGTTGGTATTATCGACTTTAAAAATAGCCACCACCTAAAAGTTGAGAGTTATGTTTTATTTGGCAGAAATTTTTAGGACTTAAGCCCAGGAAGCAGCATCTCAAGTAGCCCTGAGAGAACTGCTCCGAGGAGGTGGGGTGAGGGGCCAGGTTATATAGAAGTTTGCCGCAAAGGGCAGGTAGTCTGATCATTTAAAGTTTTTTTTTTAATGAATTAAAAAGAAAAAAAAAAACCTCTGACATCTCAATTTAAGAAATTTACTGTTTTTCTCTGGAGAAGGCAATGGCACCCCACTCCAGTACTCCTGCCTGGAAAATCCCATGGACAGAGGAGCCTGAAAAGCTGCGTTCCATGGGGTCGCTGAGGGTCAGACACGACTGAGCGACTTTACTTTCACTTTTCACTTTCATGCACTGAAGAAGGAAATGGCAACCCACTCCAGTGTTCTTGTCTGGAGAATCCCAGGGACAGGGGAGCCTGGTGGGCTGCTGCTCTATGGGGTCGCACAGAGTCAGACACGACTGAAGTGATTTAGCAGCAGCAGCAGCAGTGTGTTTCTCTATATGGGAAGATGTAAGATTCTGGGTGCAACTGAATTCATCCCTCTCATATGCATCACAGCTATCTGGAGCCAGTATCCTGTGCTTTTCACATCCTGAGTTCTTCAGTGTTCATTGTAGAGAGTGGATGTAGCCTAGTGGCTGCCAAATCACACAGGTATTCTCCTTCCTGAGTACACTTAGGGCTCAGGAATTCACACGGGGGGGCTGGAATTGTTGATAACTGTGACATCCTTATTTACTGATATGGCAGGAAATACTCCATTTCTCAGAATCATAGCTTAATAATAAGTATTGCCTTTTTACTCTGCACAACAAGGAAATCTACAGAGTAGGAGTATTTGTAAAGTACATATCTGATAAGATGTTGGTATTGAAAATATATGAGGAACTCATACAACTCAATAGCAAAATAAAACAAAATAGCCCAATTAAACAATGAGCCAAGGACTTGAACAGATATTTCTCATAAGACATACAAAAGGGTAACGGTATGTTAAAAGATGCTCAACATTAATAATCATCAGTGAAATTAAAATAAAACTACAAAAAGATATTACTTCATACCTTTCAGGATGGCTATTAAAAAATAAAAACAAAAGATAAATATTGGTGAGTGTGTGAAGAAATTGGGACACTGTTATGCAGTTGATGAGGATGTAAAAGAGTGAGACAACTATGGAAAAAGAATGTGGAAGACCCTCAAAAAATTAGAAACAGACTCCCAAATGATTCACAGTCCAATTTCTGGGTATATTTACAAAAGCATTGAAATTAGGATCTTAAAGAGATATTTGTACTCCCACATTTATTGCAACATTATTCATAATAGTTAAGATATGGAAGCAATGTAAATATCCATCCACAGATTCACGTGTAAATAAAATGGTATATACATACAATGGAATTTTATTCAGCCTCATAAAGTAAGATAGCTCTGTTACTTGCTGCAACATGGCTGGACCCAGAGGCCATTATTCTAAGTGAAATAGGCTTGTTATAGAAAGACAAGTAGTACATATAGGTAACAGTATGGTGTTGTTCTCTTCACAATGTATTAAAAGGGTAGGTTTCATGATAAGTGTTTTATAAAACAAAACAACTTTGAAAAACCAAAAACCTCTTTATGAGGTGGTGTGTGTGTGTGTGTGTATGTGTGTTAGTCACTCAGTCATGTCTGACTCTTTGGGACCCCAGGTGGGGAGGTGTTGTGTATATGTATTTCCCTGTTTGTTGAGATGGCATCACAGGTATTCTTATATGTCCAAACTCTTTAAATTGCACACATTAAATATGTTCCATTATTTGTATGTCAATTATTCCCCAAGAAACTTGGAGACAAAAAGGAAAGCAAAAAGTTTGCTTATTAGTAATCAAATATAAACTTTCCTCCTTGCTTTCCTACTTATTCTAATTACACTGTGTTTTCCTTATGTTTACTCTTTCTTCAGTTATGAATGTTGTTTAAATAAGCAAAGCCTTACCGAATTCTATAAAAGAGTTGCTACTTTTAGCCAAATCCACAACAGAAGAGAGTCTATTGCAAAACACCCTGGGAAAATAGCAATTTTTTGGAAAATAGAGTTGCATGAAAAATGTCCTGATTAGGAAATTCATATACATAAAGGGTTTGGCTATGACATTAATTGAATTTTAATGTAATTTCTGGATGTAGTTTTTATTTGTATTTCTAAATGGAGAATTAAAAATCTTAGGATGAATACTTTCACAATTGGTTTTACTTAAATATCCAGTAATGTTTTATATTTGAGACTCTCATAATGACAAGAATTCTTTAGCCTCTCTAAGCATGGAATTGTGCAGGTGTTTTTTGAGAATTGGTGGGCAAATGCACTGGGGGCTATGTTCATGAAGAAATGTATTTCTAAGGATTGTTTGGTGTGATCTTTTAATCTTATGATAAACTAAACATACTGTTTGTAATATATTAGTAAACAATCTTCTTATCCACAAACTTAAGGAAACAGAGAGTAGCTTTACGTTTTCACATGATTAGGAAATTATCTCTTGTGAAACATCAAGCATATAGGGTTTTTTTCCCATTATTATTTTTGAAAAAGTATGTTGAATAATTGCTTTTTTGTTCTAAAGGAAGTCCTTTGACTCAAATTCAACTATAATCATGGAGATTACCTTATTTAAATTAAAACTGTTTTATAGATGAAGAAAACTGATGTCTAGAAGGCTGAGTTGATTAAAATCATGGATTACTATTGGCATGAGAGATAAAAATCTTCAATACCCACCTTATATCTTATCCCCCCACTGTGCTTCTGCAGTTCCATGAGATAAGTAGATTTTAATATCTAACTGCTTAATTATTTAAAAAGCCTCAGAATTCCTTCCTCAAAAATATTATTAAGAAACATCATCAAAATGGAAGTTTAAACACTTCAAAATGCTTTTAAAACTAAGGCACTTGCCACATATCTTAAATTAGTTTGCCATTATTGAGATGGAATTCTTGATTAAACCAAAAATTCTGGGCAGGGCCATTGCTTGACTCTTCTCACAATGAAACTAATAGTGATTCAACTAAATATTTCTACCATACTTGTTCGACAACTTGAATATATCACCTTCATCTTTAAATAATCTTAATTCACCAAACCCTCCCCAAAGTACTTAGAATAAACTTTTCAGAAATAAATCCTTTAATAGATTCCTTAGATGAAAGTCTTGCTGCCACCTTTCACTTTGCTGATTATAGATTACACGTATATATCTTACTAGTGACATGAAATTAATGATGTATTACAGAGGCAAGTAATCAGCTTGGTGTTTCCTTAATAATGTTTCCCTCAAGTCATCAGGATCACGCCATTACAGAGATGTACATCGACAGTGGTCTCCACCAGCCTATCACCTATGCAATTGGACATCACTCCAGTGATGACGATGCTAATAAATCATCTGCTTCCGCCTTAGTACAGAATATTAACTTAGTGCTGCCATGAGGTAATTGAAGAAATGGATTTTTTCTTCTACAACTCATTATCATTGAGGTGGAACCCAATGTCTGGATGCAACCAAGTTTTGGTGAGGCTTCCATAAAAGCAGGATAAACCTCTAGCACTTACGAAACTTTTGAGTCTGCATTGCCTCATCTGTTTGGGATTAGAAGTTGCTTCAATCAACAAAATGCTTTTTCATTTGACTAGAACATTTAAATAATTTATCAAACTAGAAAATGCAAATAAGTATAGATAAATAATACAAAAATATATTTATAGATAGATGTTTCATAGGTGGTTATATTTGACTATAACTAAATTAAAAGACGCTTACTCCTTGGAAGAGAAGTTATGACCAACCTAGTTAGCATATTGAAAAGCAGAGATATTACTTTGCCAAGAAAGGTCCGTCTAGTCAAGGCTATGGTTTTTCCTGTGGTCATGTATGGATGTGAGAGTTGGACTGTGAAGAAGGCTGAGTGCCGAAGAATTGATGCTTTTGAACTGTGGTGTTGGAGAAGACTCCTGAGAGTCCCTTGGACTGCAAGAAGATCCAACCAGTCCATTCTGAAGGAGATCAGCCCTGGGTGTTCTTTGGAAGGAATGATGCTAAAGCCGAAAACTCCAGTACTTTGGCCACCTCATGTGAAGAGTTGACTTACTGGAAAAGACTCTGATGCTGGGAGGGATTGGGGGCAGGAGGAGAAGGGGACGACAGAGGATGAGATGGCTGGATGACATCACTGACTCGATGGACGTGAGTCTGGGTGAACTCCGGGAGTTGGTGATGGACAGGGAGGCCTGGCAGTGCTGCGATTCATGGGGTCGCAAAGAGTCAGACACGACTGAGCGACGGAACTGACTGATTCTTGTTTTTTAGGGCTTTCCAGGTGATGCTAGTGGTAAAGAACCTACCTGCCAACTCAGGAGACATAAGAGATGTGGGTTTGATCTCTGAGTTGGAAAGATCCTCTGGAGTAGGGAATGGCTATTCCCTCTAGTATTCTTGCTGGAGATTTCCATGGTCAGAGGAGCCTGCTGGGCTACAGTCCACGGAATAACAAAGAGTCGGACAAGACTGAGCAACCACACTTTTTCACATTTGTTTTTAGATTTATTGGTCTGTAACTTTGCATTGTGATTTGGACAATTTATAGCAAAAAATCCCATGGACGGAGGAGCCTGGTAGGCTGCAGTCCATGGGGTTGTGAAGAGTCGGACACGACTGGGCGACTTCACTTCCACTTTTCACTTTCATGCATTGGAGAAGGAAATGGCAACCAACTCCAGTGTTCTTGCCTGGAGAATCCCAGGGACGGGGGAGCCTGATGGGCTGCCATCTATGGGGTGGCACAGAGTCGGACACTACTGAAGCGACTTAGTAGTAGTAGTAAAAGCAATATATGAGGGTCAGTTCAGTTCAGTTCAGTTACTCAGTTGTGTCCGACTCTGTGCGACCCCATGAATCACAGCAAGCTAGGCCTCCCTGTCCTTTACCAACTCCTGGAGTTCCCCCAGACTCATGTCCATCGAGTCAGTGATGCCATCCAGCCATCTCATCCTTTGTCATCCCCTTCTCCTCCTGCCCCCAATCCCTCCCAGCATCAAAGTCTTTTCCAATGAGTCAACTCTTCGCATAAGGTGGCCAAAGTACTGGAGTTTCAGCTTTAGCATCATTTCCAAAGAAATCCCAGGGCTGATCTCCTTCAGAATGGACTGGTTGGATCTCCTTGCAGTCCAAGGGACTCTCAAGAGTCTTCTCCAACACCACAGTTCAAAAGCATCAATTCTTCGGCACTCAGCCTTCTTCACAGTCCAACTCTCACATCCATACATGACCACAAGAAAAACCATAGCCTTGACTAGACTGGACCTTTGTTGGCAAAGTGATGTCTCTGCTTTTCAATATGCTATCTCGGTTGGACACAACTTTCCTTCCAAGGAGTAAGTGTCTTTTAATTTCATGGCTGCAGTCACCATCTGCAGTGATTTTGGAGCCCCCAAAAATAAAGTCTGACACTGTTTCCACTGTTTCCCCATCGATTTCCCACGAAGTGATGGGACCAGATGCCATGATCTTCGTTTTCTGAATGTTGAGCTTTAAGCCAACTTTTTCACTCTCCACTTTCACTTTCATCAAGAGCCTTTTTAGTTCCTCTTCACTTTCTGCCATAAGGGTGGTGTCATCTGCATATCTGAGGTTATTGATATTTCTCCCGGCAATCTTGATTCCAACCTGTGCTTCTTCCAGCCCAGCGTTTCTCATGATGTACTCTGCATAGAAGTTAAATAAACAGGGTGACAATATACAGCCTTGATGTACTCCTTTTCCTGTTTGGAACCAGTCTGTTGTTCCCTGTCCAGTTCTAACTGTTGCTTCCTGACCTGCATACAGGTTTCCCAAGAGGCAGGTCAGGTGTTCTGGTATTCCCATCTCTTGCAGAATTTTCCACAGTTTATTGTGATCCACACAGTCAAAGGCTTTGGCATAGTCAATAAAGCACAAATAGATGTTTTTCTGGAACTCTCTTGCTATACTTAAAAGGAAGTCTTCTATAATTTAAGTGCTACTTTAAGGATAATTTTGGTGGCTGTGTGTATCTTCATCATTGTACAAAATGGCACGACTTTTCAATGTTTTGTACGATGATTACAGGAATATGCTCACATCTAATAGATATTACTTTGGCCACCTGATAATACTTTGGCCACCTGATGAGAAGAGCTGACTCATTTGTAAAGACCCTGATGCTGGGAAAGATTGATGGTGAGAGAAGGGAATGACAGAGGATGAGATGGTTGGATGGCATCACTGACTCAATGGATATGAGTTTGAGTAAACTCCGGGAGTTAGTGATTGACAGAGAGGCCTAGTGTGCTGTGGTCCATGGGGTTGCAAAGAGTCAGACACGACTGAGTGACTGAACTGACTGAATGGATATTTAAATCTTAAAAGATGGATTCCTAGTATTGTTGTTAAGATAATTGTTTTTTTCCCATCATTCCCCAAGTATTATCTAAATTATGAAGAAATGCAAAATTATATACAAAACTATAGAAATCAGAATTTTTCACACAATCATATTCAACAGTATATATGATATAATTGCTTTTTACTTCAAATAATTATGTTGTTGTGTCATGAATTTTAAGTCAGTAATAGTTTTACAATATTTATTTAAATCAATTAAATTGAAATAGGCTTATATTTTGTGAGGATTTTTTACCAAGCCATGTTTTATAAAAATAATTATTGAAACATCACTGTTTAAGTTGTGAAAATGGGGAAACCTATGCACAGTGGAAAGGAATGAGGCCATGTTGTTGGAAATAAATCTCACAGAATATTGTGTCAGTTATGTGTTACTATATGAGGGATAAGATACTGTCACAAGATTTCTGTAATAACTGAAGTTTTAAGGAGTCAACTAGTTTATAAAAAAAAAAAAAAAAGTAAGAGTTAAGAAATGAGCTTGTAGGAGGGCAGTGGATGTGAGTGAAACAGAAGGAATCCAGGAGGGACTTGGAGATTTGGGGGTAGACAGGACCCTGAATTCCAGGAAAGCACTTCAACAGAAGTGACAAGATGAGGTGACTGATGCTGAATTGTCAGGATCGGAAGATGCTATGAAGGATACACACCCTGATGATTTACATACAATGGGACTCACTGGGTCCAGGGTGAAACTGCAAAATTTAAGGGCTCTTTGAATTGAGCTAATGGGCTTTCGGGATCAAAGTGGCTCATTTCCAGGAGAACACACTTGTAACCAGCAAACCTTGGGGTGAGGGTCTCTGTGGGCTACAGTGAGAGCATGGTATGCATAATCACGTGGGCAAAGGCTTGATGCAGATGGGACCTGGGCTGTTGGGAATCAGTTTCGGGTTGGCTGAGTTTTCTAACTTACATAGAGGACACAAAAGTCGAAAGAAGCAGATGAAAGAAGATTTGGGTCATTGGATTATGTCAGTAGATAAGTAGTTTCAGCTTGAATGAAGCTTGGATATGACTTTCAGAAAAAAAGTTCTCTGGGTAAAGGAAAGAAGTTGATTGATTCTAGGTACAAGGTGAGCTTCCAGTCAAGCCATGCTCTAATGTATGCTTCTTGGTTTTTGTTGTTGTTTTTATTTATTTATTTTTTTGTAAAATCAACTCGAGACATAGGTATGATATTTTGTCCAATTTATAATCTTCAGATTATGATTATTTAAAAACTATGAAATACAATATTGATATTATAGTGAGGACATGAGAAAGGGATAATGAATTATTATTGTTTCAATATCAATACATAATCCTCAGTTAAGTTAGTGAAAAAGAATAGGGGGCCTAATGCTAATTCTTCCTTGACTGGCTATGCCAAAGAAATCGTGAATTTTTTGCTCGTATATTAAAAGTAAACAGTGCTTCATGTTTAAGAAATTGCACAGCAGGTGACTCACAGCGGTACTTCATGTTGACTCTCTGGTAACAAATTCTACCAGAGCTGTTCCAGTGGAGTGGGAAAGGGCACTAGAGTAAAACAACTGGGGCTTACATTCTGGCCTGAAGTTCAGTTGCGTGCCTTAGTCAGTATTTCTTCATTTATTTCTACACTGTCTTTTTTCTTTTTCCCCTTTACAGGTTTACTAAGGCATACATTGCATATGATGAACTAAATATTTTAAATTGTACATTTACAATGTACCATTGGATAAACTGTGCCATCAATCATACATTTTTTTCTGAATATTTTTTTTTAACTTCCATGACTATACTTAACTTTTGAACATGTAGAATGTGGTGGGAATAACTTTCAATTTTATTATCTTGGAATTCTGACATCAGTGTAGATCATGGCTCTATTACAAACTTTTTAATCATTATGGGTTATTTTTTCTGCAGCTTCTCACACTCGGTGATCTTTGTATGTTAGACATGGTAAATTTTAAGTTATTGGTGTCTGATATTTTTGCATTCCTATAAATATTCTTGAGCTCTGTTCTGGATGAAGTTCAGTTATTTGGAAAGTTTGATGCTTTTGGTGCTTGCTTTTAAAGATTTATGAGGTGAGAGTAGGACTATGATTAATATAGGACTGTCTATGCAGGACTAGATAATGAGGCAGGATCTCTCTAAGTGCTCCACCTGTTGCCCTATAAATTATACTTTTCTGTTTGACTGGTGGAAGTCAGCTCTGTTCCTGGCCCTGAGTGGCTCCTTGGTCCTGCTCCCTATTTCTGTATGATAGGTTGTTTCTCGCCTCTCCAGATCCTGAAGGTTCTTTCTCCTCTGTAATATAGTCTCCCGTGAATTCTGTCAATCTTGTTCCTGGAGTCCACTGAGTTGCTGTCTGGGATCCCCCCTTATAAACTACTACTTGTAGATGCTCTGAAAGAAGTAACCTCGAGAATGTATAGGACCCATGTCCTTTGTTTCCCATCTCTCAGGAATCAGTATCCATTGCTGCTTGATATTAGTGTCCTGCAGTTCATTATTTAAAAAAAATATTTTATCAAAAGTTTTTCATTGTTCCAAGAATGTAAATCTCTTCTTTGTTGCTCCATTTTGTCTGAGCCTTCAGCAATTTAATGAATACCTCTGTGCCTGTGTTTTCTGTCTACAAATTAGAGACAAGTTTAATCTTCTCCTAGATATTTTCTGAGATTACCACTTAGTTATTATGTCTAAAGGATGTGCAACTTTATTTAATAATTAGTAAGTGTCCAATAAATATTAGTTTGTATAATTAATATGAAGAAATATATATTGTTTGCATTTGTGCAGCTAGACAGAGTATTTTAATGTTTTGTTTCTTTTAGTTCTACAACCTCAAAAAAAAAAAAAAAAGATAAAACCCTAGGAGTAGCATGAATCTATGTTATGATGCTATGGAACTTTGTGTGAATTATTTAACCTTCTAAGCTTTAACTTCCTTATTTATTATATACACAATGAAATAGCACCTAACTCATAGAGTTATCACAAGGAATACATGTAATATTCAATGCAAAGCACTTGACACAATAAAGATCCTCTTGATTACTGGTTGTAATTCTCACTCTTATCCCTAGAAATGAGTTTGTCAAATAAATATTATGAAGCTGTATAAAAGGACTAATGGGTTGGTAGTGATTTAGTCACTTAGTTGTGTCTGACTCTTGAGACCCCAGTGGACTATAGTCTGTCAGGCTCCTTTGTCCATAGGGGTGGGTTGCCATTTCCTTCTCCTAAAAGGACTAAAAAAAGTATTTAATTTATTGCAAATTAAACCTGTTTTAAATACACATTAAATATCATTCTGTATGTATATTTCTGTCAATGATTTTAAAAAATATGTATATGTTTTGTCAATGGATCAAGAATTCTTGAGTGTATAAAATACATAAGTATACTTTTGTCCAGAAACTGCTGGTCCTGTCATCTCTTCTTCTCATCTTTCAGTTAGTTTGAGCATCAGTCTTCCTAATAAAAGATAAGAATGCTGCTGCTACCAAAATTCCACAGGTTTATCTATTATCTTAGGAGGTGGGAGTATATCAACAATCTGTGTGACTTTATTAGCTTAATTCTATTACATCAGATATAGAGCATTTTAATTAAGGTATTTTGTTAATTGGACTTTCAAATAATTGTGTGCAATATATCAGATATTGAAATTAATTATTAGTGAATCTATTAAAATGCTTTTGACCATGACTGAAATAACAATGTTATTAAATGACCAAATCATTATTGGATTTAAATGCTTTATGGTTATGACCTACATATATAAAAAAGTTTCAAATTAGTAACTACTGCATTATTTCACCACTGATTAGTACTTTTAGTTACTATATTTTAAACTTTCAGAAAATATTAATACATAAAAATACATGGCAACAATTTTACACATCTTGTTATTAGGAATCTTTTTATTAGAAGTGAAAGTGCAAGTCTCTCAGTCATGTCCTACTCTTTGTGACCCCATGGACTATACAGCCCCTGGAATTCTCCAGGCCAGAATACTGAAGTGGGTAGCCTTTCCCTTCTTCAGGGGATCTTCCAAACCCAGGGATGGAACCCTGATCTCCCTCTCTCCCTCTTTGCAGGCTGATTCTTTACCAGCTGAGCCACAAGGGAAGCCCAAGAATACTGGAGTGGGTAGCCTATTCCTTCTCCAGCAGATCTTCCTCACCCAGGAATTGAACTGGTGTCTTCTGCATTGCAGGCAGATACTTTACCAACTGAGCTATCAGGGAAGCCCTTTTTATTAGAAAGTAATGCCTGGTGGCTCAGAGGTTAAAGTGTCTGCCTGCAATGCAGGAGATCTAAGTTCGATCCCTGGTTCGGGAAGATCCCCTGGAGAAGGAAATGGCAACCCACTCCAGTATTCTTGCCTGGAGAATCACATGGATGGAGGAGCCTGGTGGGTTACAGTCCACGGGGTTGCAAAGAGTCGGACACGACTGAGCGACTTCACTTTCACTTTCACTTTTAGTGCTTATTAGAAAGTGTTCCCAATCCCCATGGAAAATAAGCATTGTCAATGTACTTAGTATGTTTTAAAAATATTACTGAATTTGGGGCTTTTCTGGTGGCTCCGATGGTAAAGAATTTGCTTGCAGTGCAGAAGACCTGAGTTGGAACCTTGGGTGGGGAAGATCCCCTGGAGAAGGGAATGGCTACCCACTCCAGTATTCTTGCCTCGAGAATTCCATGGACAGAGGAGCCTGGGAGACTACAGTTCATGGGGTCGCAGAGTCAGATATGCAATTACACTTTCACTGAATTCATGGAGACCATTGTCATTATTCTTTTGCTATTTGCTTTGATATAAAAAATTCAACTGTAAGGGTCCATAGACATATTTGAAGTGTGTAAGGAATCTCTATGTCTAAGATGATTAGATATTTCAGCTTTAGATTATGGTAGAAGTTATAGGACAAATCTAACCTGTTTTGAGGATTTCATAATAGAGATTTCATGGATGTCAACACAAGGCCACCTTGAATTTGGCAACTGTTATGTATGGATGTGAGAGTTGGACTGTGAAGAAAGCTGAGCACCAAAGAATTGATGCTTTTGAACAGTGGTGCTGGAGAAGACTCTTGAAAGTCCCTTGGACTGCAAGGTGATCCAACCAGTCCATTATAAAGGAGACCAGTCCTGGGTGTTCATTGGAAGGACTGATGCTGAGGCTGAAACTCCAATACTTTGGCCACCTCATGTGAAGAGTTGACTCATTGGAAAAGACCATGATGCTTGGAGGGATTGGGGGCAGGAGGAGAAGGGGACGACAGAGGATGAGATGGCTGGATGGCATCACCGACTCGATGCACATGAGTTTGGGTGAACTCTGGGAGTTGGTGAGGCCTGGTGTGCTGTGATTCATGGGGTCGCAAAGAGTCGGACATGACTGAGTGACTGAACTGAACTGATGGTGTATCTTTTTTTGGTCAGGGACCAAATTTTGCTAAGAATACTGAGCTTAGAGGAGTGATTACTTAATATATCTGGACTTATTAGCAATAGCAATCATATCACAAAGATAGCTATTTCTAACAAGTGTGAACTAAGAGAGTAAGCAATTTCTGTTTGATAAACTAACTTGCAGTCCAGAAAATAAAATAGAAAACAGTGATTAAAATCAAATCACAAGTTCTATTAGTTAAAGGCTGAAACCATGTCATAATGAAATTATTTTCCCTAGAGACAAAGTAGGATATGTGTGACATACCTTTTAAACTAATCATTTCAGGTTTTTGATACCATTGAGAAACATTTTATTTTGCCTATAATTACTGCTTTCCTCTGATGCGCATTTGAAGTGTGGTAGGGTGTTATTTTTCTTTATCCAGTTCACCTGGTTTTTCAATTGCTTTTCATATCTTGTTCCCTGTAGCTTTTCATTTTCCCCCAATCGAACCCGAGAATGTCTCAGCATGAGAGACTGCTGCTGATTTGCAGGTTCAGCTATTTTCTCTGTGAAAGTGTTTTTCACTTTGTTATTTGCTTCTTCTGGCCCTGATCTGTTGGACTAAGAAATGATGAATGGTAAAATACTGACTTGTGTCATGTTTTATATAATACACTATTGATACCTTATTTTTAACACAATTCAAAAACTTTAATAGCAGGTTTCATTAGCAATTTGTATAATTACCTAAATTATCAGAATTAAGTTATATTTCAGATTGTCTTAATATTGTTGCATCTTCAGAGAACTGTGAATATTACCATTGTATCAACTGTTCTGCCTTTTAGTGTTACATACGGCTAGCTGGGTGCATATGAGCTTATTTATCTGAATGCAGAGCTTTCTGATTTATATTTTTGTGACAACATAAAACATATGGACTGGCACATTGAAGGTCATTGATTGAAAATAGACACACGCACACAAGTAAGACTTAACTGCATGTTGCCTATTGGAACTTTGTGCTCAGTCACTCAGTTGTGTCCAACTCTTTGCAGTCCCATGTACTGTACATTACCAGGCTCCTCTGTCCATGGGATTTTTCAGGCAAGAATATTGGAATGGGTTGCCACTTCCTATGCCAGAGGATCTTCCCAACACAGGGGTCGAACTCTCATCTCCTGTGTTTTCTGCATTGGCAGGTGGGTTCTTTACCACTAGAACCACCTGGAAAGCCCTATAGGAAGGTTGCTTCATATATAAAAACACAAAAAGAGGAAAAGATAAAGGATAGACTAAGTTATAATATACTAATAAAAATGAGAAGAAAACTAGAGAGGTTGTTAAGTAGGTTTCAGAACAAAGAGTATTACAAAGGGTAAGTGGATATTTCCTGATGATAACGGAATAACTAATGTAAGGATTTATGTACCTAAAAACAAAGCTTTAATTTATATGAAACAAGGACTGATAGAATATTTTAAACAGAGAAATACACATATATAGTCAGAAATTTTAACACTTCTTTTCTGAACAATGGATAGAGTAGGTGGATAGAAAATCAGTGAGAAAACAGAAGAGTTGAGCAGTGCTTTCAAATGACTTGATGGACATGACTTGGATAAACCTCTCTTAACAGCATCAGGAGAATGAATGCACATTCTTTCCAAAAGCATATGGAGTATTTATCAAAATGGGTCATATTTTGGCACACCTACTGAGTCAAAATAAATCTAAAAGGAGTCAGTTCATACATAGTAAGATCTCTGATTACAGTGAAATTAAATTACATATCAAAGCCAGTATATTATTCAGCACTAAAAGCAACAAGGTATCAATCCAAGAAGAGACATGGAAGAAACTTAAATGCATATTACTAAGTGAAAGACTAAAAAGCCTACATAGTGTATGATTCAGGAGCATGACATTCTGAAAAGGACAAAACTATAGACAGAGTAAAAAGATTACTGTTTGTTAGGTATTGAGGATGTGGGAGGAGTGAATAGGCAAAAAACAGAGGGCTTCTAGGGCAAAATTACTCTGTGAAAATACTCTGTATGCTATCATAATGATGGATACGTGTCATTATCCATTTGTCCAAATCCACAGGATGTTCACACAAAGAGTGGAATGTAATGTAATGTAAACTATGGTCTTTGACTGATCACACTGCATCCAATTAGGTTCTTCAACTATAACAAATGTACCTATCACTCTGATGGGGTGATAGGTACATTTGGGGAGGCTATGCCTGTGTTGGGCAGGGGGTATACAAGATATTATTGTATTTCCCCCTCATTTTTGCTATGAAAATAACACAGGCTTATAACAAAAAGAATTACACAAAATCTGACCATGTGTGCATGTATAAACACACATGATATATAGATATACATTAATTATCTTTCAGTACTTTAAAAATCTTATTAAAATTATCAAATAAATATTTTATGTATTTTAGCTTATCTATGGATTGTTTTTCCAGTAGTCACGTATGGACATGAGAGTTGGACTCTAAAGAAAGCTGAGCACCAAAGAATTGATGCTTTTGTACTGTGGTGTTGGAGAAGACTCTTGAGAGTCCCTTGAACTGCAAGGAGATATAACCAGTCAATCCTAAAGGAGATCAGTCCTGAATATTCATTGGAAGGACTGATGCTGAAGCTGAAGCTCCAATACTTTGGCCACCTGATATGAAGAACTGACTCATTAGAAAAGACCCTGATGCTGGGAAAGATTGAAGGCAGGAGGAGAAGGGTACGACAGAGGATGAGATGGCTGGATGGCATCACTGACTCAATGGACATGAATTTGAGTAAACTCCAAGAGTTGGTGATGGACAGGGAAGCCTGGCATGCTGCAGTCCATGGGGTTGCAAAGAGCTGGACACGACTGAGTGACTGAACTGATGGATGCTCTTAGTGCTGATTTGTGTATATCTATATATTTGTTTTTATACATTTCATAAAATAAACACATTTTATTTTCATTACCAGAATAAATTTGAGTAACATAACATTTGGCTAATATTTGTATAGTACTATTTATAGACCTAGAAACATGTAAGTATAAATTAAGTAATATAGTGAAATTATTGAAAAAAATATAGTATTAGATAAATGTTAGGACTTCAGGCCACTATAATTTTCAAGTTTATTTCTTTTTTATTATTTATATGGGCTTCCCTCATAGTTCAATCAGTTAAGAATCTGCCTGCCTTGCAGGAGACCCAGGTTTGATTCCTGGGTTGGGAAGATTCTCTGGAGAAGGAAATGACAACCCACTCCAGTATTCTCACTTGGAGAATCCCATGGACAGAGGAGCTTGGCAGGCTACAGTTCATGGGATCACAAGAGTGATCCCTGATAGCTTCCTGAAGTATTAGATAAAGGTTAGGACTTTAGACCACTATAATTTCCAAATTTACCTCTATTTTTATTATTTATAAAAATGTTTCTGTTAATTATCCACAAATTGATTTAATGCATAGCTTAGCATAGTTCGAGTAAACATGGAGATTGGACCCTATTTCAAAAGTGAGTAATGGAAACTAAGAAAATATAAATATCTTTGCAATTGAAAGAAATAAATGTTGGTCAACATGTGATATTCAATTTTGAAAATATTTAGCCATTATATGTACTGATACAGAGAAATTAATCTCTTAAAATTCAATATTATTATCAAAAATAAGAAGTTAAATTAATATATCCAGACAAAATTATTTCTACAAAAAGGCTTTTACTGAGAAACAATTGCTCTCTGCCTCAACAAGAAGTAGCTTTATATACAGTGATCCACATAAGTGAAAATGGTAGATATCTTTTTGGTCTAACTGAAATAATGATTCCTTCGATGGTCTCATGAATCATATCACATCTAATTTCCAGTACAATAATTGAATTCACACAGTGGAAACTGACATAGAATTAAAGGATGTCAGGAAACCAGACATTCTTTTCCCTCTCTCTTTCTCTCTTTTTCTTCCCTCTCTCAAGGAACAGAGCTCCATTTTTGGCTGGGCCACTAAAAGCCTATGTGACCCTTTATCTCCATGTTTCTTAGAAAATAAACAAACTAAATTTCACCATGTGTTCTACTGCTATATATCTGCTTGTGGAGGCAATGGGTAGTTTTTAATCAAACTTTTCTGATGACATAAAATAAAACAAACTGCGGGGAGGGAAGAAACAAAACAAGTCCTTTAAATGAACCGTAGAGCAACTGAGTTAGTCAGGATGAAATTGCCAAGATCCTTGGAGGAGGGACATGAATTCAGGCAAGTCAATCACTCTCCGTTAATTTTCCATTTGAGACAATTGACAATTCATATGCTATAATGGTTCAGGGTCTCACTTTCTGCCATATTACAAAAATGGAAGAATGCTGCTGAGAGTTACTAAGGAGGTCTGAAGCTGAGTAGTCAAAAACGTGGAGAAAGGGACCCAGAGAGAAGTCAGCCTGCTAGTCTGCTTCACACTGGCTCTCAGAGCATCTGCAGAAGCTAAGTTGTGTGGAGAAAGAGGCCAATAACAGAGCATCAACTAAAAGGCCAAAGACCTCAGGAGAACTTTCAACCATCTCAGTGCTGAGAAGGGAGTCATTGTAAACCCAGGATCTACAGAGGAAAAGGTGGCCTGATTAATAGCCCAGGCTTTCAAGGGAGAGAGGCTAAAGCTTAACACTAGGGGCAAACATACAAATACTGTAACTAGGTTCTGCCGCTGCTAAGTCTCTCAGTTGTGTCCGACTCTGTAAGACCCCAGAGACGGCAGCCCACCAGGCTCCCCGATCCCTGGGATTCTCCAGGCAAGAACACTGGAGTGGGTTGCCATTTCATTCTCCAGTACGTGAAAGTGAAAAGTGAAAGGGAAGTCGCTCAGTCGTGTCCGACTCTTAGCAACCCCATGGACTGCAGCCCACCAGGCTCCTCCATCCATGGGATTTTCCAGGCAAGAGTACTGGAATGGGGTGCCATTGCCTTCTCCGTAACTAGGTTCAAGTCACTTCAAACACGGGTTGCATAAAGGTGATTTGACCATAGGTTTACAAATTGCTAGGAGCGAGTATATGTTTATAGGAAGAAGATAACATTACCTCTCTATATTTCTCATACAGCGTTGAATTTTCATACAAAATGTTAAGCAATTTTCATTCTCCCACAGCCAGACAGCATTAAAGCCATTTTCAAACCCGAGTAAATGAATAGTAGACAGTAGAACAGTAGAGACTAAGGTAAATATTTATACCCCGAAAGGGCACTCTTCTTTTTCTGCTAGGCTTCTCAACAGGGTGTGTGCGTGTTTCATTTAACCCTTTACACTAGGAAGAAGCTTGACTCACGCAGTGCCTACTACAGTGTATACTGCTCTTTTCCAACTTCTGTAAATTTCTCCCATAGACACAGTCATTTAGCTTTTGTTCTACTATTTTAAAAGGGCTTCTCAGTTCACTTCAGTTTAGTCACTCCATCATGTTCAACTCTTTGCGACCCCATGAATCACAGCACGCCAGGCCTCCCTGTCCATCACCAACTCCTGGAGTTTATGCAAACTCATGTCCACTAAGTTGGTGATGCCATCCAACCATCTCATCCTCTGTCATCCCCTTCTCCTCCTGCCCTCAATCTTTCCCAGCATCAGGGTCTTTTCAAATGAGTCAGTTCTTCACATCAGGTGGCCAAAGTATTGGAGTTTCAGCTTCAGCAACAGTCCTTCTAATGAACACCCAGGATTGATCTCCTTTAGGATGGATTGGTTGAATCTCCTTGCAGTCTAAGGGACTCTTCTCAAGTGGCTCTAATGGTAAAGAACCCATTTGTCAACGCAGGAAACATATGAGACGTGAGTTCCATCCCTGGGTCAGGAGGATCCCCTGGAGGAGGGCATAGCAACCCACTCCAATGTTCTTGCCTGGAGAAACCCATGGACAGAGGAGCCTGGTGGGCTACAGTCCATAGCGTCACAAACAGTCAGACATGACTGAAGTGACTTAGCATGCATGCTACTATTTTAAAAAAATTATATTTTTATTTTGCCTCTAAGAGGGCATATAGTATAGGGCCTCATATATTATTAATCATTTGATTTAGAACATTTTTTTAACCATAGTTGGAACAGTAGAACTACAGTTTAAAAGTTCTGAGTAAAGAGCTTAAATTATGCCAAGGAAAAGTCAAGAAATCTCCATTTACAGTGTGACTTACTGTTTGGCCTGTTATAAGTTGGCATGCTTGAGGCCTTCTATTTAATAAAAAGAAGTGCAGTTAACTGGATTGATAAAAAGAGTGAGAGGAGAGAGAGTGCAAAAGAAGAATGAAGAGAAGAACAAAGTTCTGGAAAAGTATTTCGTGACTTGAAGCATTATAGATACAGTGCCAGCCACTGTCAAGTGAATTATTTTGTGCCATTTGGCAGTTAAGATGAGTGCTCTGACTTCCAAGTTGAAAATTACTTCCTTATCCTCAACTGAACAGTGACGTATAGGGAGAGTGTTGGGGAAAAAATTAAAAGGGAAAAAGTTACTCTGTCACAGGGAATCATATTTTACCATTTAGACTCCTGTGTCAGAGCGACAAGACAGACTGAGGACCGATTAGGAGATAATAATACAGACACATGACCTAATATCAAAGATGAACGCTTGAGTGATGAAAGCTTTTTCTCCCACTAATGCTGACTTATTACAGGCAGAGGTCCCACTGTGATTCATTTCACGATGTTACCAATTGCCCTGACTTTTCAAATATCATTTATAAATAAAATTTTGACCTTAATATTTCAGCAGCTTTAATGAGACTGAAATCAAAGATAACCCCGATTCAAGAAAGGATATACAACAGGGAATGTCAGAACACAGAACTTTTCTCTGGCATACTATGATGATGAGGGGAAACTCATGAGTTTAACAAAGTTTCTAGTTATATGCTGCTGCTGCTAAGTCGCTTCAGTCGTGTCTGACTCTGTGTGACCCCATTGACAGCAGTCCACCAGGCTCCCCCGTCCCTGGGATTCTCCAGGCAAGAACACTGGAGTGGGTTACCATTTCCTTCTTCAATGCATGAAAGTGAAAAGTGAAAGTGAAGTCCCTCAGTCATGTCCAACTCTTAGCAACTCCATGGACTGCAGCCTACTAGGCTCCTCCATCCATGGGATTTTCCAGGCCAAGAGTATTGGAGTAGGTTTCCATTGCCTTCTCCCTTCTAATTATATATAGGGATGCTAAGAGCACTCCCAGCCAAGGGTCCCCAAACCGATACCAAGATTCAGCCTGGGGACACAGCGGTAATCCACATGAACAGCTGTCCAAGGACAATGCATATATGGGGTGTCCTCAGACTTGAAACACGTGTTGTCTTTCTCTTACTGCATCTGATCCCTTACTGTATGTTTCTGTAGAGTCTTGTGAGTCCTTTTAAATATCTAACTTGGGGACAATGCAGTTAGATAATGTAAATACATTAAAACATGTAGTTAAACCTTTTAAAAAATATCCACAATGACCAAAAGAGTAATGAATCACAACAAGACTCCAGTTTCAGGAAAGATTTGTTTGTATATTTCCCCACATATTTAAGTAAGGTATAATCTCCATCTTAACCTTCCAGAAAAGGGAAGAAGAGGTAGAACTTTCTGAATCATTTTATGGATTCAGCGTGACTATTGTACTATGTGCATGCTCGTCACTCAGTTATGTTTTTTGCAATCCCACGGACTGTAGCCTGCCAGTCTCCTCTGTCCATGAGATTTTCCAGGCATGAATGCTGTAGTGGGTTGCTATTTTCTTCTCCAGGGGATCTTCCAGACCCAGAGATTGAACCTGGGTCTCCTGCTTAGACAGAGAGATTCTTTACCATGGAGCCACCTGGGAAGCCCAATTATTGTATGAGAATCTGATAAAGATACCATTTTACTATGGATTAAAATGCAATAAAAATGTCAACAAGTCAAATCTTCCAAAATATAACAAGGGAGGTTGCATCAACCACACTGATTATGTTTAGAATTGAAAGGGGATTTAGCACTAAACATTTATTGACAATGTGATTTTTCACATTAGCAAGAAGATGTAGAAAAAAACATGTGAGCAATTCAATGGATGCTAAAAAGCATCACTTGATAGAAAACAAATTTTCTTAATATGGTAAAGTGTCCAAAATGAATGCAAGCAACATCACTCAAATGGCCGAAGAATTGAGAATGTTTCTTCTGAGTTCTTTAATAACTCTGTTTGTATCAAGCATTTTGTAGCTTAAGAAGCAGAGCCTACCACATGGTATATGTTCAAAAACTGTTAGCTCTGCAACTATTATTTTGATGGGATAAAGTTATTTTTAGTAAATGATGGACATTAAAATGTTCCATTTTGACACTTGGGGGGCAGCCCTAAGATGGTGGAGGAATAGGACGGGGAAACCACTTTCTCCCCCACAAATTCATCAAAAGAACATTTGAATGCTGAATAAATTCCACAAAACAATTTCTGAATGCTGGCAGAGGACATCAGGCACCCAGAAAAGCAGCCCATTGTCTTCAAAAGGAGGTAGGAAAAAACATAAAAGATAAAAAGAGAGACAAAAGCGGTAGGGATGGAGATCTGTCCCAGGAAGGGGTCTTAAAAAAGAGAGAAGTTTCCAAACACCAGGACATACTCTCACTGGCTAATCTGTGGTGAGCCTTGGAACCTCAGAGGGCAGCATAACCAGGAGGAAAAATAAATAAATAATTAAAACCCACAGATTATGTGCCCAATGGTAAATCCCAGCAGAGAAGCAGCGCAGATGCCTGCATCTGCCACTAGCAAGCAGGGGCTGGGCAGGGAGGCGCAGGCTGCATTGCTTCCGGCCTGAATGCCTCAAGGGCAATCTAAGGGAACTAACTTGAGATAGCATACCAGACTGTGGGATAGCTACCCTGGGAAAAGCCCTAACCTAAGACACCCCCAGGCCCGCTCACAGAACAAAGGACTGAGTAGAGTTAGCCAGCTGCGGACCGGCCCATTCCCTGCCGGAGACAGGCAAGCGAGGGCAGCCAGAGCTGGAAGGGGGCAATTGTGGCCCCAGAGAGGCATCATCTACCATCAGCAAGCAGGCTTCATTGCTAACCAAGACTTCTCGGGATTCTGGACGGTCTACATCCACCAGGAGGCTCGCAGCCAGAGATCAGCTCCCCAGAACAAACACACGGCACACCTGAGAAGGTGCACCAGTTGTACATCCAGAAAACCGAGAGGCAGGGATGGGGGAGGCTATAAGTTTCAGTGACAGTGCTCTCCAAGCACCTGGTCACCTGAGCTTCTTGGACTTGGGAAGGGCACAAAACGCAGGCACAACCAAGTCTGCACCTTTGAGGAGTACCCAAGTGCCTGAACCTGAGCAGCTTAGACCTGGGAAGTGCAGACAACCCAGGGCCCATCTTAGACAGTTCCCAGCAGAACAACCTAGAGCCTAAGCAGTGTAGACAGGGAAAGCACACATGCCATAAGCAGAGGCAAACCCAGTGTGGCTGAGACACTGTGAGCAAAAGCCAGTGTTATTTGTTTGCAGTGTTCCTCCCTCTCCACAGCATGACTGAACAAGTGAGCCTAAAAAAGTGTCCACCACCTCTCCCTTGTATCAGGGCAGCAATTAGACACTGAAGAGACCAGCAAACAGAAGAAGCTAAAACAAACAGAGCAAACCGCCTTGGAAGTGACAGGTGCAGTAGATTAAAACCCTGTAGTTAGCACCGACTACATAGGAAGGGGCCTATAGATCTTGAGAAGTATAAGCCTGATCAAGGAACTATCTGAAAATGAACTGATCCCACACTGTCCACAACAACACCAGAAAAAGTCTTAGATATAGTTTTACTATCATCATTCTTTAAATTTAAAAGAAAAAAATTAATTTTAAGTCCTCTATTACTCCTTTAATTTTCATTTTTATAATCTACTATTACTTTGCAAAAAAATCCCCTATTTTTTAAAGCAAACTTCATATATATACATTTTATAATTTTTGTGACTTTTTTTTTTTCTTTAATATTGTATTTTTGAGAATCCAACCTCTACTCTAGATTTTTAAACTTTTCCTTTTGGTATTTGTTATCAATTTTGTACCTTTAAAAACCCAATCTTCAGTACCCATTTTACTTGGGAGCGAGATTACTGGCTTGACTGCTCTCTCCCCCTTTGGACTCTCCTTTTTCTCCACCAGGTTGCCTCTATCTCCTCCCTCCCCCTTCTCTTCTCTACCCAACTCTCTGAATCTCTTTGTGTGTTCCAGACTGTGGAGAACACTTAGGGAACTGATTACTGGCTGGATCTGTCTCTCTTCTTTAGATTCCCCCCTTTATCCTCCTGGCCACCTCTGTCTCCTTCCTCCCTCTTCTCTTCTGTGTATAACTCTGTGAACATCTCTGAGCGGTCCAGACTGTGGAGAGCACAAAGGAAGTGATTACTGGCTAGCTTGCCCTCGCCTCTTTAGATTCCCCCTCTTCTCCTCCTGGTCACCTCTATCTCCCTCCTCCCTCTTCTCTTCTCCATGTAACTCTTTGAACCTCTCTGAGTGTCCCTCACTGTGGGGAAACTTTTCATCTTTAACCTAGATGTTTTATTATCGGTGCTGTATAGATGGAGGAGTCTTGAGGCTACTGTAAGAATAAGACTGAAAACCAGAGGCAGGAGGCTTAAGTCCAAATCCTGAGAACATCAGAGAACTCCTGACTCCAGAGAGCATTAATCGATAGGAGCTCATCAAATGCCTCCATACCTACACTGAAACCAAGCACCACCCAAGGGCCAACAAGTTCCAGAGCAAGACATACCATGCAAATTCTCCAGCAACACAGGAACATAGCCCTGAGCTTCAATATACAGGCTGCCCAAAGTCACTCCAAACCCATAGACATCTCATAACTCATTACTGGACACTTCATTGCACTCCTGAGAGAAGAAATCCAGCTCCACCAACCAGAACACTGACACAAGCTTCCCTAACCAGGAAACCTTGACAAGCCACCCATACAACTCCACCCACAGTGAGGAAACTCCACCATAAAGAGAACTCCAGAAACTGCCAGATTACAGAAAGGCCACCCCAAATACAGCAATATAAACAAGATGAAGAGGCAGAGAAATAGCCAGCAGGTAAAGGGACAGGATAAATGCCCACCAAACCAAACAAAAGAAAGAGGGAATCTACCTGATAAAGAATTCTGAATAATGATAGTGAAAATGATCCAAAATCTTGAAACCAAACTGGAGTTATGGATAAATAGCCTGGAGACGAGGATTGAGAAGACACAAGAAAAGTTTAACAAGGACCTAGAAGAAATAAAAAAGAGTCAGTATATAAGGAATAATGCAAAAATGAGATAAAAAACACTCTGGAGAGAACCAACAGTAGAATAACAGAGGCAGAAGATAGGATAAGTGAGGTAGAAGATAGAATGGCAGAAATAAATGAAACAGGAAAAAAAAGAAAAAAGAAAAACGAATTAAAAGAAATGAGGACAATTTCAGAGACCTCCGGGACAATGTTAAATGCCCCAACATTCGAATCATAGGAGTTCCAGAAGAAGAAGACAAAAAGAAAGACCATGAGAAAATACTTGAGGAGATAATAGTTGAAAACTTCCCTAAGATGGGGAAGGAAATAATCACCCAAGTCCAAGAAACCCAGAGAGTCCCAAACAGGATAAACCCAAGGCGAAACACCCCACAACACATATTAATCAAATTAACAAAGATCAAACACAAAAAACAAATATTAAAAGCAGCAAGGGGAAAACAACAAATAGCACACAAAGGGATTCCCATAATGATACCAGCTGATCTTTCAATAGAAACTCTTCAGGCCAGGAGGGAATGGCAAGACATACTTAAAGGGAAGAAAGAAAATAGCCTACAGCCCAGATTACTGTACGCAGCAAGGATCTCATTCAAATATGAAGGACAAATCAAAAGCTTAACAGACAAGCAAAAGCTGAGAAATTCAGCACCACCAAACCAGCTCTCCAACAAATGCTAAAGGATCTTCTCTAGACAGTAAACACAGAAAGGGTGTACAAACTTGAACCCCAAGCAATAAAGTAAATGGCAATGGGATCATACTTTTCAATACTTACCTTAAAAGTAAATGGGTTGAATGCCCCAACCAAAAGACAAAGACTGGCTGAATGGATACAAAAACAAGACCCGTATATATGTTGTCTACAAGAGACCCACATCAAAACAAGGGACACAGACTTAAAGTGAAGGGCTTGAAAAAGATATTCCATGCAAATAGAGACCAAAAGAAAGCAGGAGTAGCAATACTCATATCAGATAAAATAGACTTTAAAACAAAGGTTGTGAAAAGAGACAAAGAAGGACACTACATAATGATTAAAGGATCAATCCAAGAAGAAGACATAACAATTATAAATATATATGCACCCAACATAGGAGCACTGCAATATGTAAGACAAATGCTAACAAGTATGAAAGCGGAAATCAACAATAACATAATAATAGTGGGAGACTTTAATACCCCACTCACATCTATGGATAGATCAACTAAACAGAAAATTAACAAAGAAACACAAACTTTAAATGATACAATAGACCAGTTAGACCTAATTGATATCTATAGGACATTTCATCCCAAAACAATGAATTTTACCTTTTTCTCAAGTGTACACAGAACCTTCTCCAGGATAGATCACATCCTGGGCCATAAATCTAGCCTTGGTAAATTCAAAAAAATTGAAATTATTCCAAGCGTTTTTTCTGACCACAATGTAGTAAGATTAGATCTCAATTACAGGAGAAAAACTATTAAAAATTCCAACATATTGAGGCTGAATAACACACTGCTGAATAACCAACAAATCACAAAAGAAATCAAAATATGCATAGAAACTAATGAAAATGAAACCACAGCAACCCAAAACCTGTGGGACACTGTAAAAGCAGTGCTAAGGGGAAAGTTCATAGCAATACAGGCATACCTCAAGAAACAAAAAAAAGTCAAATAAATAACCTAACTCTACACCTAAAGAAACTAGAAAAGGAAGAAACGAAGAACCCCAGGGTTAGTATAAGGAAAGAAATCTTAAAAATTAGGGCAGAAATAAATGGAAAAGAAACAAAAGAGACCATAGCAAAAATCAACAAAGCCAAAAGCTGGTTCTTTGAAAGGATAAATAAAAATGACAAAACATTAGCCAGACTCATCAAGAAACAAAGGGAGAAAAATCAAATCAATAAAATTAGAAATGAAAATGGAGAGATCACAACAGACAACACAGAAATACAAAGGATCATAAAAGACTACTATAAGCAATTCAGTTCAGTTCAGTTCAGTCGCTCAGTCGTGTCCGACTCTTTGCGACCCCATGAATCACAGCACGCCAAGCCATCACCAACTTCCAGAGTTCACTGAAACTTCTGTCCATTGAGTCAGTGATGCCATCCAGCCATCTCACCCTCTGCCATCCCCTTCTCCTCCCGCCCTCAATCCCTCCCAGCACCAGGGTCTTTTCCAATGAGTCAACTCTTCGCATGAGGTGGCCAAAGTATTGGAGTTTCAGCTTCAGCATCAGTCCTTCCAATGAACACCCAGGACTGATCTCCTTTAGGATGGATTGGTTGGATCTCCTTACATATACACAATGGAGTATTACTCAGCCATTAAAAATAATACATTTGAATCAGTTCTAACGAGGTGGATGAGACTGGAGCCTATTATACTGAGTGAAGTAAGCCAGAAAGAAAAACACCAATATAGTATACTATCGCATATATATGGAATTTATAAAGATGGTAATGATAACCCTGTGTGCGAGACAGCAAAAGAGACACAGATGTATAGAACAGTCTTTTGGACTCTGTGGGAGAGGGTGAGGGTGGGATGATTTGGGAGAATGGCACTGAAACATGTATATTATCATATGTGAAATGAATTGCCAGTGCAGGTTTGATGCATGATACAGTATGCTCGGGGCTGGTGCACTGGGATGACCCAGAAGGATGGGATGGGGAATGAGGTGGGAGGGGCGTTCAGGATGGAGAACACATGTACACCTGTGGCGGATTCATGTCAATGTATGGCAAAAGAAATACAATATTGTAAAGTAATTAGCCTCCAATTAAAATAAATAAATTTATATTAAAATAAATAAATTTATATTAAAATAAATAAAATATTCCATTTCATGTTGCATGCCTGGTCGCTCAGCTGTGTCTGACTCTTTGCAGTCCCATGGACTGTAGTCCATTAGGCTCCTATGTCCATGGGATTTCCCAGGCAAGAATACTGGAGTGCATTGCCATTTCCTCCTCCAGAGGATCTTCCGGACACGAGGATGAAATCTGCATCTCCTGCATCTCCTGTATTGCAGGCAGATTCTTTACCACTGAGTCACCTGGGAAACCCCTCCTGTTTCATGCTATTAGGTACCCATTACTTCATTTCAGACTCTAGTATGTAAGGATAAGTTTCTGTCCTTGCAACTCTTCCTGTTCGCTAAATTAAGCTTGTCCAGAAACGTTCTGTGAAATATGATTCCCCACTTTTATAAAGATTTGTCCTGGATTCCGGTAATCTTCCAAAGTCTTCACAATCAAATCTTACATGTTTTCTTATACTAATTCACTGTATGAACTTCCTGATCAACTTACCGTAGTGTTATATTCACCCCAACCCTCCTCCCAAACCCTACAAATTCTGACCTTTCAGTTAAGTTCAGTCACTCAGTCGTGTCCGACTCTTTGTGACCCCATGAATTGCAGCATGCCAGGCCTCGCTGTCCATCACCAACTCCCGGAGCTCACTCAGACTCATGTCCATCGAGTCAGCGATGCCATCCAGCCATCTCATCCTCTGTTGTCCCCTTCTCCTCCTGCCCCCAATCCCTCCCAGCATCAGAGTCTTTTCCAATGAGTTAACTTCGCATGAGGTGGCCAAAGTACTGGAGGTTCAGCTTCAGCATCATTCCTTCCAAAGAAATCCCAGGGCTGATCTCCTTCAGAATGGACTGGTTGGATCTCCTTGCAGTCCCAGGGACTCTCAAGAGTCTTCTCCAACACCACAGTTCAAAAGCATCAATTCTTCGGCACTCAGCCTTCTTCACAGTCCAACTCTCACATCCATACATGACCATAGGAAAAACCATAGCCTTGACTAGACGGACTTTTGTTGGCAAAGTAATGTCTCTGCTTTTGAATATGCTATCTAGGTTGGACATAACTTTCCTTCCAAGGAGTAAGCGTCTTTTAATTTCATGGCTGCAGTCACCATCTGCACTGACTTTGGAGCCCAGAAAAATAAACTCTGACACTGTTTCCACTGTTTCCCTATCTATTTCCCATGAAGTGATGGGACTGGATGCCATGATCTTCGTTTTCTGAATGTTGAGCTTTAAGCCAACTTTTTCACTCTCCTCTTTCACTTTCATCAAGAGGCTTTTTAGTTCCTCTTCACTTTCTGCCATAAGGGTGGTGTCATCTGCATATCTGAGGTTATTGATATTTTTCCCGGAAATCTTGATTCCAGCTTGTGTTTCTTTCAGTCCAGCGTTTCTCATGATGTACTCTGCATATAAGTTAAATAAGCAGGGTGACAATATACAGCCTTGACTTACTCCTTTTCCTATTTGGAACCAGTCTGTTGTTCCCTGTCCAGTTCTAACTGTTGCTTCCTGACCTGCATACAGATTTCTCAAGAGGCAGGTCAGGTGGTCTGGTATTCCCATCTCTTTCAGAATTTTCCACAGTTTATTGTGATCCACACAGTCAAAGGCTTTGGCATAGTCAATAAAGCGGAAATAGATGTTTTTCTGGAACTCTCTTGCTTTTTCGATGATCCAGTGGATGTTGGCAATTTGATGTCTGGTTCCTCTGCCTTTTCTAAAACCAGCTTGAACATCAGGAAGTTCACGGTTCACGTATTGCTGAAGCCTGCCTTGGAGAATTTTGAGCATTACTTTACTAGCATGTGAGATGAGTGCAATTGTGTGGTAGTTTGAGCATTCCTTGGCATTGCCTTTCTTTGTGATTGGAATGAAAACTGACCTTTTCCAGTCCTGTGGCCACTGCTGTTTTCCAAATTTGCTGGCATATTGAGTGCAGCACTTTCACAGTATCATCTTTCAAGATTTGAAATAGCTCCACTGGAATTCCATCACCTCCACTAGATTTGTTTGTAGTGATGCTTTCTAAGGCCCACTTGACTTCACACTCCAGGATGTCTGGCTCTAGATGAGTGATCACACCATCGTGATTATCTGGGTTGTGAAGATCTTTTTTGTATAGTTCTTCTCTGTATTCTTTCCACCTCCTCTTAATATCTTCTGCTTCTGTTAGGTCCATACTATTTCTGTCCTTTATCGAGCCCATCTTTGCATGAAATGTCCCCTTGGTATCTCTAATTTTCTTGAAGAGATCGCTAGTCTTTCCCATTCTGTTGTTTTTCTCTATTTCTTTGCATTGATCACTGAAGAAGGCTTTCTTATCTCTTCTTGCTATTCTTTGGAACTCTGCATTCAGATGCTTATATCTTTCCTTTTCTCCTTTGCTTTTCGCTTCTTTTCTTTTCACAGCTATTTGTAAGGCCTCCTCAGACAGCCATTTTGCTTTTTTGCATTTCTTTTCCATGAGGATGGTCTTGATCCCTGTCTCCTGTAGAATGTCACAAACTTCATTCCATAGTTCATCAGGCACTCTATCTATCAGATCTAGTCCCTTAAATCTATTTCTCACTTCCACTGTATAATCATAAGGGATTTGAAATAGGTCATACCTGAATGGTCTAGTGGTTTTCCCTACTTTCTTCAATTTCAGTCTGAATTTGGCAATAAGGAGTTCATGATGTGAGCCAGGGTCAGCTCCTGGTCTTGTTTTGGTTGACTGTATAAAGCTTCTTCATCTTTGGCTGCAAAGAATATATTCAATCTGATTTTGGTGTTGACCATCTGGTGATGTCCATGTGTAGAGTCTTCTCTTGTGTTGTTGGAAGAGGGTGTTTGCTATGACCAGTGCATTTTTTTGGCAAATCTCTATTAGTCTTTGCCCTGCTTCATTCCATATTCCAAGGCCAAATTTGCCTGTTACTCCAGGTGTTTCTTGACTTCCTACTTTTGCATTCCAGTCCCTTATAATGAAAAGGACATCTTTTTTGGGTGTTAGTTCTAAAAGGTCTTGTAGGTCTTCATAGAACCATTCGATTTCAGCTTCTTCAGAGTTACTGGTTGGCGCATAGACTTGGATTGCTGTGATATTGAATGGTTTGCCTTGGAAACTAACAGAGATCATTCTGTCATTTTTGAGATTGCATCCAAGGACTGCATTTTGGACTCTTTTGTTGACCATGATGGCTACTCCATTTCTTCTGAGGGATTCCTGCCCGCAGTAGTAGATATAATGGTAATCTGAGTTAAATTCACCCATTCCAGTCCATTTTAGTTCGCTGATTCCTAGAATGTTGACATTCACTCTTGCCATCTCTTGTTTGACCACTTCCAATTCTGACCTTTAATGGCTCATATTTCCCTGAAATGCAGTGTCCTCCTCGTGACCTCTGTTTGAGTCTTACAAATTCTTAAAGTTGCAGCTCAAGTTCTGTCTACACAATAACAACCTCTCTAACTCCTCTGATTCATTTGCATCCTGCTATTGTCAGAACTAGAAAGCAAACTATTTTGTTTTGAACTTGACATATGCTCATCCCTATTGTGTGTTTCCATACATATAGTTTATGGATGAAGCTTCATGGAAAACTCCTCCAGCTCAAGACCATGACTCTGGTTCATACCTTCCTCCAGAATGCAGAATGACTGTCCTATTTTGGTCTTTCCATACTTGACCAACAGAATTTTATGGGTTCTGTCATCACAAATACCTTTCTTACTTATAGGGCTGGGGCTTGGAAGAAGTGAATATGGGACTCACTTTGAGCATAAAATTAAGGAGAGGGTAACAACATCAAAAAAAGTCTCAAGCATCCAGATAAGTAACAGATGCAACAAATTTTAAAAATTACAGTTAATGCAAAATTTATGATGAACAAAATATAAAATTTTATATACATACAGGTTCAGTATTACTAAATTTGCCTTATGTCTCAGGCCCTGTATTACTCAGTATGACAATGCTTATTTATAAGCCTGGAAAAAAATTACATATCTTGGGTCTTTTCATCATTCTTTTATTTTAGTCTATTGGTAACTGCAAACACAAAACTGAAATGGCAGAATGACACCAGCAATCCTTTGGAACATGCAGGTGAATTCAATTTTTAAATAATTTTATCCTGTTAAGAAACGATTTGCAGTGATCAGAGCTCAGATATTGAAGTCATACAGATAATTCATAATTGTGGCCCTTTAAAAATTATTGTTAACTGGAAACTCTTGAGAAAATACTTAACACTGAGGATATAGTTTTCTGATTTATAAAAAGAAAAAGATGCTAATGTCTTTGTAGAGCTTTTAGGAAGATTAAGGGAAAGAAGTAATACATATAAGGCAATTGCTGGAAGCATTGTAATAATCTCTAAATTACAGATATTATGGTTACTAAGAACCATTTATAAGATATGTTCAAAAGAGTTCTTTTTTGATCTGTAAAAATATTCCTGAAGAGAGGAATAAAAAATGGTGCTTTTTGGAATTTATGATCAGTTCAAGGTAAACAGGGAAGCCGGAATTCATCAAGAATCCAAAAACTCTCTAAATGGGTCATGAACGTTTGTAATACTCCTTTGTCCCTATCTGACAACATCCTTCAAAATGAAAAACTAATGCTTTGACCTGAAAAACTGACACCCCAAAAAAGAGCAAACTGCAGATTGTATCAGGGCTTCCCAAGTGGTGCAGTGGTCAAGAATCCATGTGCAAAAGACATGGATTCAATCCCTGGGTGGCGAAGATCCTGTGGAGGAGGAAATGGCAACCCACTGCAGTATTTTTCCCTGAAAATTCCATGGGCACAGGAGCCTGGCAGATTACAGTTCATGAGGTCGCAAAAGAGTGGGACACGACTGAGCACATGTGCACACAGTTTGGATAAGACAGGCAGATGGAGCCAGAGGGGCTCTGCTGCCTGTGACTGCTGCGGAGTAAGCTGGGGGGAGGCTTCCGTTCAACTTTCTATAGAATTCGAGAAAAAAGATACAGCATTAGAATCCTTGAAGAATGGTTTGGACTCCTGAGAAATAAACTTTATTTACAATCTTGCTTAACAAGGAATCAGTAAGCACATGCTGTGGGTCAAAACTAAAACAAACAGATAATAGGTGGGAAAATTTTAAATTATAAACTTCTTATAGATGTGATTTCTATATCTAGGGACTCATAATGGAATGGAAGAAACAGAGTGATGTTGATGACTATAACTCAGAGAACACTGGAGAATTATTTAAGCTATTAGGAATGTATAAAGAAAGAGCCTAAAAAAGATAGAGGGTTCCTGATTCTTTGTTTTGATCGGCAGAATTCAGGACAGTGTATTTAATATATGAACATTTGTATTTTTTAAAAAAAGAGGGGGGAAAAGAGGAGGTGGTAGATATAGTCAGACTACATATTTACATACATAATGAATATATACTTTTTAAACTCACATGGAAAACACAATGATCCTATTGTATAACCAAGAGACCAATACTATTGGTCACTTTTAGTAGGTAAGGTGTTGTATGGTCACAAGTTCAAGGGTGAAGGTAAGACAAATTTCCACATTATCTTTGTCTTTGAATCAAATAAATACACTCAGTTTCAAAAAGTAATCACAAAAATATAAATTAAGGGCAGACAGTTGCTAACCAAGAGAGGCGCAGATAGGAAATTACCTGAGGCGAAGACTAAAGGGAGCAGATAGGCCCTGCTGATATTAGGAAATGGACCACCTGAGACCCTGCAGGAGGGCTTCCCTCATGGTTCGGACGGCAGGGAATCCACCTGCAATGCAAGAGCACTGGGTTTGATCCCTGGGCTGTGAAGGTCCCCTGGAGAAAGGAATGGCTACCCTCTCCAGTATTCTGGCTTGGAGAATTCCATGGACAGAGGAGCCTGGAGGGCTACAGTCCATGGGGTTGCAAAGAGTCAGACAAGACTGAGTGAGTAACACTTTCACTTTTCACTTTTCAGCACCCTACACACACCCAAATCTTGTCAGCAACCCCACCCTTTTGAAACTTTTGCAGAAGACAGAGGAATACAAGACTGTTACTTCCTTGATCTTATCACACACCCCTGCCTGACTATATAACCCCTTTCTATTCACCAGGGAGAGGGCACAGTTTTTCAGGCAGTAGCCTGCTGTGTTCCATCTTTGCCTAGCAAAGCAATAAAGCTACTCTCTCCTTCTCCAAAGGGGAAAAAAAGAAAAAAAGCCCTCTGAATGAATTCAAGTGGAAACAAATCAACCTAATCTTTAGATCAATTTCATAGTATTAACACAGGAAGAAATAATTTATATTAAGTAATTTAATGAAAAGCTGCTGACTGTACTTTAAGATTGTACTTTTTGTGATGAATTTTAATTAAAAAAAAGTTCGAGGAAGTTTAAAATTTCACACTATAGTGTTTTTTTTTTAGTAACGAACTTGATATTTTGTTTTGAAGCTACTGTTATATATTGCCAGATAAACTTGGTAATTACTATGTCGATGAAATTACAAATCAAGATTTTTTGATTAGGAGAAAATATCATGAGAAATGCTGGGCTGGAAGAAGCACAAGCTGGAATCAAGATTGCCAGAAGAAATATCAATAACTTCAGATATGCAGATGACACCACCCTTATGGCAGAAAGTGAAGAGGAACTAAAAAGCCTCTTGATGAAAGTGAATGAGGAGAGTGAAAAAGTTGGCTTAAAGCTCAACATTCAGAAAATGAAGATCATGGCATCTGGTCCCATCACTTCATGGGAATTAGATGCGGAAACAGTGGAAACAGTGTCAGATTTTATTTTGGGGGGCTCCAAAATCACTGCAGATGGTGATTACTTACTCCTTGAAAGGAAAGTTATGACCAACCTAGATAGCATATTCAAAAGCAAAGGTATCACTTTGTCAACAAAGGTCCATCTGGTCAAGGCTATGGTTTTTCCAGTGGTCACATATGGATGTGACAATTGGACTGTGAAGAAAGCTGAGCACTGAAGAATTGATGCTTTTGAACTGTGGTTTTGGAGAAGACTCTTGAGAGTCCCTTGGACTGCAAGGAGATCCAACCAGTCCATCCTAAAGGAGAGCGGTCCTGGGTGTTCATTGGAAGGACTGATGCTGAAGCTGAAATTCCAGTACTTTGGCCACCTCATGTGAAGAGCTAACTCATTGGAAAAAACCCTGATGCTGGGAGTGATTGGGGACAGGAGGAGAAGGGGATGACAGAAGATGAGATGGCTGGATGGCATCACCAACTCGAAGGACCTGAGTTTGAGTGAACTCCGGGTAATGAACAGGGAGGCCTGGTGTGCTGCAATTCATGGGGTCGCAAAGAGTCGGACATGACTGATCATCTGAACTGAACTGATACACATAACAAAATCACTAAAATATTAAGATGAAATTGGAAGATCCAATACAAATTCATGAACTTATGATATGTACTGTGCTGTGCTGTGCTTAGTTGTTCAGCTGTGTCTGACTCTTTGCGACCCCATGGACTGTACCCCGCCAAGCTCCTCTGTCCATGAAATTCTCCAGGAAAGAATACTTGAGTGGATTGCCATGCCCTTCTCAAGGGGATCTTCCCAACCCAGGGATCAAACTCAGGTCTCCCACATTGTGGGCAGATTCTTTACTGTCTGAGTCAATAAGCTTTATGTTTATAATCTGTGTATTTATAATATAATATACAATATATACTTGCAAAATAAATACAAACATTTTTAATGCTTTTTGGGTCTTAAACTTTTTATATTGGAGTATAGCCAATTAAGAATGCTGTGATAGTTTCAGTTGGACAGCAAAGGGATTCAGCCAATGATATACACATACTCATTCTCACCCAAAATAATGTTTATGTTATATGTTATTTTCTTACTTTTTTACAAGCTTCTAAATGTTTATTGTGCATCCTAGTTTGGAAGTGCAAAATGTATTTTAACTGAAATATACTAAGGTCCATATATAAACCACTGAGTAAGAGCTAGCCTTCACTATCCTTGGAGTGTCAAGCAAGAGCCAAGAAAATGGAGAAGAGGTAAGCTCAGGAAATTGACAGAATATGACACAACAGCATAAGCATAAAAACAAACAAACAAACAAAAAAAACAGGAGAACTCTGAGGAGAGACACCAGACTGGAAATATATGGTAACATAAGGCCAAATGAGGAATAAGAGGTAAACAGAGGTGCAGGACATTAACTACCAATAATTAGCTAACTGACTTGGACAAGTCAGTAAATTTGAATGGGCCTTGATTCTATCATCTGTAAACAACACAATTTAATACAGTGATTTCTTAGGACTATTTCATCTCTACCACTATAAAACAATATTCTAAGCATCTGTTACATCTCTCTGACCCAGCAACTCAGTCAGCTCAGATTTACCTTTCCAAAACTACCTTGCATAATAAAATCTCTCAATAAGTTAGAAATAGAGGGAAAACAAATAGAGAAATAGAGGGCTTCCCTCATAACTCAGTTGGTAAAGAAGGGATAGGCTACCCACTCCTTATTCTTGGGCTTCCCTTGTGGCTCAGCTGGTAAAGAATCCACCTGCAATGCAGGAGGCCTGGGTTGGGAAGATTTCCTGGAGAAGGGAAAGGCTACCCACTCCCATATTCTGGCCTGGAGAATCCCATAGACTGTTCAGTCCATGGGTTGCAAAGAGTCAGACATGACTGAGCGACTTTCACTTTCACTTTCAGAGGGAATACATCTCAACATAATAAATACCATATATAACATCAAACTCAGTGGTGAAAAGCTAAAGGTTTTTTCTCTAAAAACAGGAACAAAACAAGAATGCTTCCTCTCTCCACTTCTATTCAACTTAGTACTTAAAGTCCTGACTAGAGCAATTAGAATGGGAAAAAGAAAATCCTAACAGGAAGGAAAGAAGCAAAATTGTCTTTGTTTGCAGATTGTGCTACCTAATATATAGAAGACCCTAAAGATTACACATGCACACACGCACACACACAAACTGGAATGAAGTCAGCAAAATTTCTAGGTAAAAAACTCAACATACAAAAATCAACTTCTGTTCTATACACTAACACAGCATATCTGAAAATCAAAATAAAGAAAAAAGTTACATTTACAATAGAATAAAAAAACAATAGAATATTGAGGAATAAGTTTAACTAGGAATATAAAAGACTTTTACAATGAAAACTATTAAGATGTTGATGAATGAAATTGAAGAAGGCACAAATAAATGGAAAGACATCTTTTGTCTGTGGATCAGAAGGATTAATAACGCTAAAATGTCCAAAGTACTAAAATGTATTTATAGAGTCAATATAATTCTTGTCAAAATTTTAATGATTTTTTTTTTCATAGAAATAGAAAACATTTGTATGGAGCCACAAAAAATACATCAAATAGCCAAAGCCACAAGAACAGATCTAAAGGCATTGCACTTTCTTACTTCAAACTATGTTACAAAACCATAATAATCAAAAAAGTATTGTACTGGCATAAAAATAGACATATGAACTATGAAATAAAATCAAGAATCTGTAAGTAAACTCAAGGTCAACTAATATTTGACAGGGGAGCCAAAAATACTCAATGGGTAAAAGAAAGTTTTTCAGTAAATGGTATTGGATAACTGGTTATTTACTCAAAAGAACAAAACTGGACCTTTGTCTTACATCACTCACAAAAACTTAAATGGATTAAAGGATACAGTGTAAGATGTAGAAATATAAAATTCCTTCAGGAAAATATAGCTAAAAACTCCTTGAAACATTGGCCCTGGCAATTTTTTGGATATGACACCAAAAGTACAAACAACAAAAGCAAAAAGAAGCAAGTGGAACTGCATCAAACTAACACCTTTGTTTCTTCTACAGAACAAAAGAAATAATCAACTAAAATGGGAAAAAAATATTTGCAAATCATTATCAAATAGGCAGTCAATAGCCAAAATATGTAAGAAACTCATGCATACTAAGACAGAACAAAATAACTCACAAATAATCCAATTAAAAATTGAAAAATGACCTGAAATATACATTTTTCAAAAAGGCAGAGAATTAACCAATTGGTATGTTAAAAGAAGCTCAACATTACTAGCCATCAGGGAAATGCAGATCAAAACCACAAGATATCTCCCCACTCCTGTTAGAGTGACTGGCATCAGAAAGTCAGAGACAGGTGTTGGAGAGGACTAGGGAATAAAAGAATATATTGATGGGAATATAAATTGCTGCAGCCAGTAGGGAAACAGCATGGAGTTTCATCAATAAATTAAGCGTATAACTACCATATGGCCCAGCAAACCACTTTTGGATATATATACAATAGGATTGAAATCACTATCTCAAAGAGATATCTACAGCCCCACGTTCGCTGCAGCAATTTTTACCGTAGCTAAGATAGGAAGACAATGTAAATGTTTATTCATACGTGAATAAAGATGTTTATATAATATATACATAGAATGAAAAAATATATATATTTGACCATAAAAAGGAAGGAAATTACGATAGTGTGGTTAGACTTGGAGGGCATTATGTAAATAAGTAAGACAGAGAAAGACAAATATTATATAATCTCACTTAGCAGAATCTGAAAAAAAGAGACACCCAGAGAAACATAGAGAAGCTTGGTGGTTGCCAGAGGCTAGGTTGTGGGAAATGAGGAAATGTCAGTCAAAGAGTCTAAACTTCCACTTAGAAAATGAGTAAAAATTCTTGGGACCTAATATTCAATATGGTGATTATAGCAAACAGTAATGTGTTATATACTTGAAAGTTGCCAAGAGATGAATCTTAAAGATTTTCATCACAAAAATTTTAATAATGTGATTATGCAATTTTCATGTTAACTAATTCTATTGTGATGGTCATTTCACAATATACACATGTATCAAATCATTGGGCTTCCCAGGTGGCTCAGAGGGTAAAGAATCTGCCTGTTAATACAGGAGATGTGGGTTTGATCCCTGGGTCAGGAAGATCCTCTGAAGAAGGAAATGACAACCCACACCAGTATTCTAGCCTAGGAAATCCCATGGACAGAGGAACCTGATGGCTACAGTCTATGAGTTCTCAAGAGTTAGATACAATCTAGCAACTAAATAACAATCACAGTGAATCAAATCATCACATTGCATACCTTACATCAGTTCTATCCTCAATAAAGCTCGGAAAAAAACAATATATTTCTGCTTGGAGTTAATTGATAGCATCTCCAAGCAGATGAAATTACTGCAACCCAAACCTGTGCCCACTTTGTGCATACTTGGTTGTTTTACTTCTCACAGTGTGTTGCTTTTGCCAGCTTGCATATTTGTCTCCTCTGCGGGCTTGCCTCTTTTCTGAAGCTGTGTGTTCTCATCTTCACATCTTTAATTCCTGTGTGCCTAGCACGGTATCTAGCTCACAATAGGGATTCAGTAAGTGTTTGCAGATAGGATTTAATGATTCTGTAACTAAGCTCCCAGCATAAGAGACAGAGTCTGTTGTGATTAAATGATTGATAAACTGAGCAGATGTAGGGAAACAAAAGGAGATTCCAGAATCACTGCCATGTGTACTGTGAGATGCTGCATTGATTCCTCTCACTGGGTTGCCTGGAAAGTCGTTTTAGTTGGTAATAGAGCATTAGTGGGAAATAGATAGGGAAACAGTGGAAACAGTGGCAGACTTTATTTTTTGGGGCTCCAAAATCACTGCAAATGGTGATTGTAGCCATGAAATTAAAAGACGTTTACTCCTTGGATAGCATATTCAAAAGCAGAGACATTACTTTGCCAACAAAGGTCCATCTAGTCAAGGCTATGGTTTTTCCAGTAATCAGGTATGGATGTGAGAGTTGGACTGTGAAGAATGTTGAGCGCAGAAGAATTGATGCTTTTGAACTGTGGTGTTGGAGAAGACTCTTGCGAGTCCCTTGGACTGCAAGGAGATCCAACCAGTCCATTCTAAAGGAGATCAGTCCTGGGTATTCTTTGAAAGGAATGATGCTAAAGCTGAAACTCCAGTACTTTGGCCACCTCATGCGAAGAGTTGACTCATTGGAAAAGACTCTGATGCTGGGAGGGATTAGGGGCAGGAGGAAAAGGGGATGACAGAGGATGAGATGGCTGGATGGCATCACCGACTGGATGGACGTGAGTTTGAGTGAACTCTGGGAGTTGGTGATGCACAGGGACGCCTGGCATGCTGCAATTCAACGGGTCGCAAAGAGTCGGACACGACTGAGCGACTGAACTGAACTGAACTGAAGAGCATTAGTTGGTGGAGAAGGAAATGGCAACCCACTCCAGTATTCTTGCCTGGAGAATCCTGTGGACAGAGGAGCCTGGTGGGCTGCTGTCCATGGGGTTGCACAGAGTCGGACACAACTGAAGTGACTTTGCATGCATGCCTGCATGCATTGGAGAAGTAAATGGCAATCCACTCCAGTGTTCTTGCCTGGAGAATCCCAGGGACAGAGGAGCCTGGTGGGCTGCCGTTTATGGGGTCACATAGCTTTGGACACGACTGAAGCAACTTAGCAGCAACAGCAGCAGCAAAGCATTAATTCTCTACCCAAGCCCCCGCCCCCCCAAATATAAGTATTGTGATTATATCTGAAGTATTAAAAAACAAAATAATCCAAAATAAGTAAATCATAACTTAGGAGTATTAAGTCAATTCAAAGTAGCTCTGTATCTGCAAATAAAGGAGACAGGGAGTGATGAAGAGAATTCGCAGTATGAACAGAAAGTTCTCTGTTTCTCACCTTTGTGTATTCACTGTTCATCACTGCGATTTAAAGTGTTACATCTCTGAACAAATCTCCACTTGCTTTTCCACGCTGATGCTAAATTCAGTTCTAGATCTTTGCAAATATACTTCATGTCTGAATTCATTTTAAAAGGGGAGCTCTTATTTTTATTTTTTTAAAAAAGAATTTGATATGCAAAACTCATCTGACAGTGATAAACCCATTAACTGCAAAAAAATGCATCCATTCCACCCCATAAATATTTCGAGGGATTTCTTAAATATATTATTTTATCATATTTATATTTGGAGGCTTTATTTAATCTGTTAATTTGAAAAGTAAGTGAAACTGTCATTTTCTAATGCTATAAAATGTAATACTGATTTTTAAGCAGCATTTTCTTTTATCCTGCACTCACTGGGGACTGGATATTGAGACATACTGAAGTGTACAAGACAGAAAAACAAAGGTGTAAATCTTAAGTGCATTTTGAAGCAGCGATAAAGATGATTCTGCAAGTGTGATATGCATGGAAATGGTAAAGGCCTCAATATGTTCAGAACTACTTCATCAAGCAAATACATTTACAAAGCATTGGAGCCAGCGGGTTGGCTCCCTCTGTATGAGATGTCTGAATTATGTTGACAATCTAATAATGCGGCTGAGTAGCTAAAGGCTGATGCAGGCCTTCAGGAGTTGGTAATGTTGCTGCAACGCTTTACAACATTAATGGCATCATGGAGATAAATGAGACTAATATAGTTTGAAAATGATCATCTCTCTTGTTTTAAAGAAAGATTTAAAATGTATAAATATTATATATTTACATGCTTATGCCTCATAATTCACATTATGAGTCCCGGGAAACTGAGCACTGCATATAAAGTAGGAGAAACCAACAGTAGTAGAAAGATTGTGAAATTCAATGTAACATTTTCTTGAAAAGGCTAATTATAATAAATAATAAAAGATTGATTTTGATTTTGAAAATAAATGATTTTTAAGAGCGAAGAGCATGCACATTTCTTCCCCCCCTCCAAACATCGGCTATATCCTTGTAAAAATACCCATAAAATAATACATGAAAAAGTAATGAAGTGTGAGTGAACACGTTGACAGAGATGATATACACAATAAGATGTTTTACAACTGTATGTGATGGCAATTTAAATATAGTGAAAATACTGCTCAGTAAAGCACTTCAAACAAATGGTTGGTGATTTTATTTCATTCAATTTTAAACAGTAACATATTAAACCACAGGAGACTTGCTGAAACAGAAGTCAAAGACACTATATTATGAAGTGCTTTGTATTCAATATTATTTTCTTAACAAAATTTTAATGCCCACTAAGGAAAAATTCAATTAGAAACTAATATGATAAATATGATTGTCACTTAATCCATTTTAACTAATTACTAATTCATTTGCAGAAATGAACATTTGCTCTAAATAATTACTTTAACAATGCATTGGCTGCAAGAGAAAGATTCAAGGAAAATAAATATAAAAAAAATTGAGATAAAGAGACATTTTTGTCTTTCAGTTGATACTAAAGAAAGGGTCAATGTAACCATTCATTTTCAGAATCGCATGTTTCTTTGTTTTGTTGTTGGTCAGTCACTAAGTCTTGTCTGACTCTGTGACCCCATGAACTGCAACAAGCCAGGCTCCCCTATCCTTCACTATATCCTGGAGTTTGCTCAGTTCATATCCACAGAGGCTGGAAAAAAATGCACGGTCCAACGGAAAATAGAAAAGTGAAAGTGCTAAGCCCCAGTGGACATCACCAAGGTGATTTGATGCTGGTGAAGGAAGTCTGCAATGGGAGACTTCATGTAATCACTTCAGCTCTGACAAACTGCACATGGCAGGAGCTAGGAGGCTGTAGCAGCTAGGACATCTTGGGTATTTTGTGTAAACTTGCCAAAGCAGCAAAAGCATTAAGATTTATTTTGGGGCTGACAGAAAGACACAGTGATCTGGTTTAGAGAGCACTGTTTATTATCCATGTATTTATTCATTCAGCAGTAGTTATTGTTGTGCATCTTTATTTGGAAAGCATTTTGATCAGATACAGTGAGGAATACATGTTAAGAAGACAAGTCTAATATCTGAGAGAACCATATGAACACCAGCCAGTTCTCTAAGTCTGGCCAATCCACCGAGCCTTGGTCACTTCACGAAGATAAATTAAAACCCAAATTAGTGATGCTTTTTCACATCAATTCCTCCATCTTTTACTTCTGATTCACATCTTCTTGGCCTCATTTCCTTGGCATAGGGCTTCTAATTTCCATTCTCTTTTTAATCTACTGACAATGTAGTTGTCTTTGCGGTTCAATCACCATCCTCTGGAAGAGTCACCATTCTTGCATGGTTTTTCACTTTGTGTGAACCTTTGTTTTTGGTGTTCTCTGCTATTTCAGTTGACAATATTGACCACACTCTGGACTCTTTTCAGCACCTGTAATTAGCCTGCCCCCAGCTTGTTAATATATACCCTACCAAATACTCATCTCATAATAGAGGGGATTTGGATATTTTATTTCAGATAGAATGAAAGTGAACTAAAATATAGTCTAACTTGAGGATACCGATGAAAGGAAAACACAAATGCATATGCATTAAAAGAAACTAAAATGAATCTGACAAAGCATAAACTATATTTATTTATTTAAATAGGAACTACATGTATTTGTTACGCCATAAATTTTTTATTCTTTACATTTTCTTCACCATGGTCCATCTACATTAATTTGATCATATGGGGAAACTTAATATTTCATATGGCATATAAAAGCAGCAAAAGAGTAAGTGCTGATTAAAACAGAGCTGAATGTGTTTGGGAGAAACATATTTGAGGATTGACATTAAATAGTCCAGAAATGTTGGGCAGTTTCCAGTAACCGTAGACAAAATGTTTGGTTTTAAAGTGCAGAACTGGAAGACCAAACCCAGCAAAATACATATTTGGCTCTTCCTCATTCCTTGGGGGATGGAGTTGTTTTTGAAATCTATAAAAATTTAAATAAACCCATAGTTACAGGATTTCCACATCTATTTTTAATTGCTAGGTCGTAATTCCTACCCCACACCCCAATCCCACAATGTCAACCATTTTCAGAGTACCTTGATTACTGGCATTATTGTTAACACGCCTTTGTGTTAGCGACAGGTTTTTATGGTAATAACATGCTGCTGCTGCATGAGGCCATCAAAAAAGCCCATCTCTATTATTTCCTGTGAAATTTTAAATTAGCATTTTAAATGTAATGCTGATATAGAGAAAAATAGGTGCAGTGGATGAGTCATATAACAGTCAACATTAATTAGTTATTGAATAAATGACTCACTGGGAGAAATATGATATTAATGTTTAAATATATGCTTTTTATTTATGAGAGTATCTTGGCTGGTGTTATTTTTTTTCTTGGTAGAAAAATATGACTTGGTACAACCATGTATCTCTACAACAAGACCCGCACTTTCTATCTGTACCCTATTTTTCTGTTACAAATAATGAAAACTGGCCTTAAGCAAAATAGGTAAAGAAATATAAGTGAAAGCAGCAATGGAAGCAAACTGTCCATTTTCCTCTTTGTCCCAAGTACCAGGTGGCTCCCAGCTGCACAGCAGTTTTCCCACTGCCTCTCAAAGTCAGGCAACTGTTCTCTTCCCACATGAATGTAAAGATTTTTAGTGTTGCACCCACAAATAAAAGTGTAGTTGCCTCAATTTTTGCTTCCTGTTTATTGATGGCATGGCTTCAAGCACAAAGAATGAGAAGCAGATGGAGAAGAAAACAAAATTAACACAGGAAGGATTTGATCTCTCTGGAGTCCAGACATGTCTGTGTTTCATTTCTTCCCTTCACTTCCCAATTCACATTTGAATTTATATTATCAGTAGTCTGCCGATACAATAAACATAACGTCCATTAAGAAAAGCTTGTGTACAAAATCTAGGAAGAATTTCTTCCTGTTTTTTTTTTCTTGTTGGATGTAAAGGATGTTGTAAGATAAAAAAATTAGAATTCCATTGCACTGCACTTCAGCCTGGGCACCAAGAGTTTCTTACAGTGTGAAATGTATCATTCCCATCTAGTTTCAACAGGAAAATAAGAAGTATCTAGCAATTTTAGGAAGATGAGCCAAAATTCCTTTACTATTTGCTGTACATGCAAAGAGCTCCCCAGGTGGAACCAGTGGTAAAGAACCTGCCTGCCAATGCCAGGAGACATCAGAGATGCAGCTTCGACCCCTGGGTTGGGAAGATCCCCTGGAGTAGGAAATGGCACCCCATTCCAGTATTCTTGCCTGGAAAATTCCATGGGCAGAGGAGCCTGGCAGGGTACAGTCCATGGGGCTGCAAAGAATCTGCATGACTGAATGACTGAGCACATGCACACACATATAAGTTCAGATGTAAAGGAGACTCTTCCAGTGCAGTTTCTCAAGTGTGGCCCGTCTTAATTTCTAGTCCTATAAACTAAGAAATGAATGATCTTTTCACACTCACAGATATCATGGCTAGACAACTGGTGGATACTGTAATAAATCTTCATGTTTTAAGAGGTGAAGAATGAGATGTACACAGCAGACACTGGTTCACAAAAAATCTGAAATCCCACAGGACACATGGGCCAGGCCTGCTTGCTGAACAGCAGTGTATGCCACTTCCCTTAGTTCTAACTTGTGGGAACTGGTCCCTAGTTCATTGTTCTCCATGTCTTTTGGCTCCATCATAGGAAATCTTTACTCTGCTTCCTGTGATGTTCCACTTTTTTTCTTAAGAAATTGCCAACATTTGTGGTTTAATAGCTTTCTCAACAAACTTCCTGCTTGTAGAAAGCTGGCAAACCTGAGGGCCTCTTGAAATTTGATCAATCTCAATTCCCCTTAAGAACTTTTGTGAGGATATTATCTTTACAATCCATTATCTTTATAATCTTTATATTATCTTTCAGTTCAGTTCAGTTCATTACAGTCACTCAGTCATGTCCGACTCTTTGCAACCCCATGAATCGCAGCACGCCAGGCCTCCCTGTCCATCACCAACTCCTGGAGTTTATAATCCATTTATTACAAAAACACAAAAACTACAGTTCTTTCTGAGATTGGCCTTTCTCTGTTTTGTAAGTTTCAGCTTTGTGTAATGCCTCTTATTGCAGCTGAGAGAGTATATTAGGCATTAAATCTTTTGAAGGTATTAATACATACAGCCATATCTTTGACATTAACTATTTTGTCAGTCTTTCTTTTATTTCAATAATCTTTTACTGACTTGGAGACTAGAGGAAAGTAAGAGTTTATTTTCCAGCCCAATAATTTAAACCTCTTCTGTCACCATTTTAAATTATTTTTGCGATTTTAAGTTTCTTCCCTTGCTCCTGAAGTTCTTTATCATATGCAGTTAGGAACATACAACTGACACTTTCAATATTCTATCTAGAGCTCTCTGGAAAAATTCATGTTTATTAGGGAGATTTTCTACCTGCCAAGTTATTGCAGGTTACAGCTCTGCCAATTGTCTCACGATGACATAAATAAGTTGTCATTTTCTTCCACCCTTCAGTAATAATTTCTGCACCATTTCTCTAGCCTTCTTCAACAGTTTAGTGATTTTTCATTTTCTGACTATCACCCAGTTCCAAAGCCAATACCATATGCTTCAGGATTTATGAAGACAATACTCCTCTAGGTAACAATTTCTGTTCTGTGTAGGTTTTCTCTTTGTAAAACAAACAAACAAACAAACAAAAACCCTCAAATAGTTACAACAGCAACATTATATCACAATTTATTTTGGTGAAACAGTCTGTCACTGCTCCGGCTTATCTGCATCATTGCTCTCTGCTGCGTTTGCTCATGCCTCCAATAATGTGAAGGAGCCAGTTAGTCGGAAGCTGCTGTCTGGCGTTCAGCAGACTGTTTTAACTGGGACAGCTCATTATCAGTTCCACGTGGTCTCTCGGTGTCTAGAAGTCTAGTCTGGCCTTATTAATGTGTTTGTCTTAGGGTTTGGCAGAGCGGCAACTGAGTGAGCTCTCGTGTACAAACACTTGTCAGAGCCTCTGTGTGATCACAGTTGGGAAAGGTCTAATTGCATGCATCACTCACTCCTTCGCCAACCTAGACTCAAGGATTGGAGAGGTAGATGACACATTTTGATGAGAGGGAAGGATCTCTAGTCATTTTTAACTCTACCAATGCATGTTTCTGCTGCTCTTTTGGGCTTCTGCCCTCAGGAGGAGAAAAGCTTCTACCAGGTACTGGAAAGTCTAACAGAATAGTGACTATAGCCCATTTCTCCAGCTCAGCCTTAAGAGGAATTGTGTTTCATTTGCCTTCTTGCCCTTCTTCTAGCACTATAAGAAATGTTTTCTCCAGGTAGCTTCTGCCTCCTTGGCTTGGATTCCAGAGTGCAAAATATGTGGAATGTCAACTACAAATTTGGCACCTGCCATCCACGATAAGAAATAACTCATGAGCTGCTGCAGGTTCTGACCTTCAAGACACCCTGAAAGGAGCTCAGTATGGAGAGCAGGAAAGAGGCACTCTGTGCTCTGGAAAAAAACTGCAGAACAGGCCTTTAGATAGATATCTCCAGAAAATTTTATGAGCCCAATTCTTGCATTTCCTCATATCTAAACAAACAAACAAACAAAAAAAAACCTGACACCATTAATGGTTACATCTTTGTGACTAGCAGCAAGCCGGGGCCAAAATGCATGCTTGACTGCTGGTATTCCCCTTCTCTAAAGTCATATAACACTGATCTCTCCCCCTCCCTGTCTGGAGCAGTTTCTCAGAGCTATCTGAAATGCTGTCTCCAAGGCTACAGTTTTAATTTTGCTCCAAATAATGCTTAATTTACACTCTCATGTTATGCTGTTTTTTGTTTTGTTTTAAGTCAACAGGAGTATGTTTTATCCAACATACCATGGGACTCCAGTCCAGCTAGTTCTGTAACTATTTGTCTATCTGGACTATCTTCCTGAAGTAGATAACCCAGACTAGCCCATTGTACCTCAGTAAACCACAACCAGACACACATGTGTGTGAATGAAAGTAAGTGAAGTGATATTCAGTGCTACTGAGGGTGGAGTGTTTTCTAGTGAATCAGTAGCTATAATACCTGCAGATATATATAGATATAATACTTCGATGACTAGGAAGATACACTGAAGATTTAACCTGTACTAGTGGATTTATTTCCTTAGATAAACTGATAATCTTTATGAAGTTTACTTAATTATTCATCTATATGAAGCAATGCACTTGTTTTCATGTTCAGTTATAAGAACTACATGGCATGTTATTGCCAGATACAGTCAGTGTGTTTTCATTGTCATGACCCCTCACAATCGACAAGGAGTGAGTGAGCTTTGTCACTCAGTTGCGTCTGACCCTCTGTGACTCCATGAACTATAGCCTGCCAGGCTCCTCTGTCCATGGAATTCTCCAAGCAAGAACACTGAAGTGGGTTCCCATTTCCTGAGAAGGAAATGGCAACAAGGAACCTGAGGCCAACTCATTTCTTTTTTCCATTGATGAGAAGACTATCTACAGTGAATTCTAAAAAATATCGGTTTAATATGTTATACTCAGACACCTGATAATGAAGGCAAGGTCACACATGAATAATAAATGAGCAAGTTTGGGCCCCATTTTAAAAAGTTTTTATTTCTTATTCAATTTCTATGTGATGATTTTGTCTAAATAGTTGCTTAAGTCTTCTAGTTTGGGTATTTATTAATACTAGTTTATAGCAGTCTTTGAAATCAAAACTTTTGGGAATAATAAAAGTTCTGTTGAGCAAAATTTAATGGAAACTATGGAATGAATAATGATGACTTCAAGAATGACCTTTAGCTAAACAACCCCCCCAGCACACACACACACACACACACACACACTCACACACTCACACACCAAGACCCAGGAATTAGAGGGCTAAACCTCCACATCAGTTCTTTTTTTTTTTTTTTTTTTTTTTTTTTATTTTATTTTATTTTTAAACTTTACATAACTGTATTAGATTTGCCAAATATCAAAATGAATCCGCCACAGGTATACATGTGTTCCCCATCCTGAACCCTCCTCCCTCCTCCCTCCCCATTCCATCCCTCTGGGTCGTCCCAGTGCACCAGCCCCAAGCATCCAGTATCGTGCATCGAACCTGGACTGGCAACTCATTTCATACATGATATTTACATGTTTCAATGCCATTCTCCCAAATCTTCCCACCCTCTCCCTCTCCCACAGAGTCCATAAGACTGTTCTATACATCAGTGTCTCTTTTGCTGTCTCGTACACAGGGTTATTGTTACCATCTTTCTAAATTCCATATATATGCGTTAGTATACTGTATTGGTGTTTTTCTTTCTGGCTTACTTCACTCTGTATAATAGGCTCCAGTTTCATCCACCTCATTAGAACTGATTCAAATGTATTCTTTTTAATGGCTGAATAATACTCCATTGTGTATATGTACCACAGCTTTCTTATCCATTCATCTGCTGATGGACATCTAGGTTGCTTCCATGTCCTGGCTATTATAAACAGTGCTGCGATGAACATTGGGGTACTCGTGTCTCTTTCCCTTCTGGTTTTCTCAGTGTGTATGCCCAGCAGTGGGATTGCTGGATCATAAGGCATGTCTATTTCCAGTTTTTTAAGGAATCTCCACACTGTTCTCCATAGTGGCTGCACTAGTTTGCATTCCCACCAACAGTGTAAGAGGGTTCCCTTTTCTCCACACCCTCTCCAGCATTTATTACTTGTAGACTTTTGGATCGCAGCCATTCTGACTGGTGTGAAATGGTACCTCATAGTGGTTTTGATTTGCATTTCTCTGATAATGAGTGATGTTGAGCATCTTTTCATGTGTTTGTTAGCCATCTTTATGTCTTCTTTGGAGAAATGTCTATTTAGTTCTTTGGCCCATTTTTTGATTGGGTCATTTATTTTTCTGGAGTTGAGCTGTAGGAGTTGCTTGTATATTCTCGAGATTAGTTGTTTGTCAGTTGCTTCATTTGCTATTATCTTCTCCCATTCTGAAGGCTGTCTTTTCACCTTGCTAATAGTTTCCTTTGATGTGCAGAAGCTTTTAAGGTTAATTAGGTCCCATTTGTTTATTTTTGCTTTTATTTCCAATATTCTGGGAGGTGGGTCATAGAGGATCCTGCTGTGATGTATGTCAGAGAGTGTTTTGCCTATGTTCTCCTCTAGGAGTTTTATAGTTTCTGGTCTTACGTTTAGATCTTTAATCCATTTTGAGTTTATTTTTGTGTATGGTGTTAGAAAGTGTTCTAGTTTCATTCTTTTACAAGTGGTTGACCAGAGTTCCCAGCACCACTTGTTAAAGAGATTGTCTTTAATCCATTGTATATTCTTGCCTCCTTTGTCGAAGATAAGGTGTCCATATGTGCGTGGATTTATCTCTGGGCTTTCTATTTTGTTCCATTGATCTATATTTCTGTCTTTGTGCCAGTACCATACTGTCTTGATAACTGTGGCTTTGTAGTAGAGCCTGAAGTCAGGTAGGTTGATTCCTCCAGTTCCATTCTTCTTTCTCAAGATCGCTTTGGCTATTCGAGGTTTTTTGTTTTTCCATACAAATTGTGAAATTATTTGTTCTAGCTCTGTGAAGAATGCTGTTGGTAGCTTGATAGGGATTGCATTGAATCTATAGATTGCTTTGGGTAGTATACTCATTTTCACTACATTGATTCTTCCAATCCATGAACATGGTATATTTCTCCATCTGTTAGTGTCCTCTTTGATTTCTTTCACCAGTGTTTTATAGTTTTCTATATATAGGTCTTTAGATTCTTTAGGTAGATATATTCCTAAGTATTTTATTCTTTCCGTTGCAATGGTGAATGGAATTGTTTCCTTAATTTCTCTTTCTGTTTTCTCATTATTAGTGTATAGGAATGCAAGGGATTTCTGTGTGTTGATTTTATATCCTGCAACTTTACTATAGTCATTGATTAGTTCTAGTAATTTTCTGGTGGAGTCTTTAGGGTTTTCTATGTAGAGGATCATGTCATCTGCAAACAGTGAGAGCTTTACTTCTTCTTTTCCAATTTGGATTCCTTTTATTTCTTTTTCTGCTCTGATTGCTGTGGCCAAAACTTCCAAAACTATGTTGAATAGTAATGGTGAAAGTGGGCACCCTTGTCTTGTTCCTGACTTTAGAGGAAATGCTTTCAATTTTTCACCATTGAGGATAATGTTTGCTGTGGGTTTGTCATATATAGCTTTGATTATGTTGAGGTAGGTTCCTTCTATTCCTGCTTCCTGGAGAGTTTTGATCATAAATGGATGTTGAATTTTGTCAAAGGCTTTCTCTGCATCTATTGAGATAATCATATGGTTTTTATTTTTCAATTTGTTAATGTGGTGTATTACATTGATTGATTTGCGGATATTGAAGAATCCTTGCATCCCTGGGATAAAGCCCACTTGGTCATGGTGTATGATCTTTTTAATGTGTTGTTGGATTCTGATTGCTAGAATTTTGTTAAGGATTTTTGCATCTATGTTCATCAGTGATATTGGCCTGTAGTTTTCTTTTTTTGTGGGATCTTTGTCAGGTTTTGGTATTAGGGTGATGGTGGCCTCATAGAATGAGTTTGGAAGTTTACCATCCTCTGCAATTTTCTGGAAGAGTTTGAGCAGGATAGGTGTTAGCTCTTCTCTAAATTTTTGGTAGAATTCAGCTGTGAAGCCATCTGGACCTGGGCTTTTGTTTGCTGGAAGATTTTTGATTACAGTTTCAATTTCCGTGCTTGTGATGGGTCTGTTAAGATTTTCTATTTCTTCCTGATCGAGTTTTGGAAAGTTGTACTTTTCTAAGAATTTGTCCATTTCTTCCACGTTGTCCATTTTATTGGCATATAATTGTTGATAGTAGTCTCTTATGATCCTTTGTATTTCTGTGTTGTCTGTTGTGATCTCTCCATTTTCATTTCTAATTTTATTGATTTGATTTTTCTCCCTTTGTTTCTTGATGAGTCGGGCTAATGGTTTGTCAATTTTATTTATCCTTTCAAAGAACCAGCTTTTGGTTTTGTTGATTTTTGCTATGGTCTCTTTTGTTTCTTTTGCATTTATTTCTGCTCTAATTTTTAAGATTTCTTTCCTTCTACTAACCCTGGGGTTCTTCATTTCTTCCTTTTCTAGTTGCTTTAGGTGTAGAGTTAGGTTATTTATTTGACTTTTTTCTTGTTTCTTGAGGTGTGCCTGTATTGCTATGAACTTTCCCCTTAGGACTGCTTTTACCGTGTCCCACAGGTTTTGGGTTGTTGTGTTTTCATTTTCATTCGTTTCTATGCAAATTTTGATTTCTTTTTTGATTTCTTCTGTGATTTGTTGGTTATTCAGCAGCGTGTTGTTCAGCCTCCATATGTTGGATTTTTTAATAGTTTTTCTCCTGTAATTGAGATCTAATCTTACTGCATTGTGGTCAGAAAAGATGCTTGGAATGATTTCTATTTTTTTGAATTTACCAAGGCTAGCTTTATGGCCCAGGATGTGATCTATCCTGGAGAAGGTTCCATGTGCGCTTGAGAAGAAGGTGAAATTCATTGTTTTGGGATGAAATGTCCTATAGATATCAATTAGGTCTAACTGGTCTATTGTATCGTTTAAAGTTTGTGTTTCCTTGTTAATTTTCTGTTTAGTTGATCTATCCATAGGTGTGAGTGGGGTATTAAAGTCTCCCACTATTATTGTGTTATTGTTAATTTCTTCTTTCATACTTGTTAGCATTTGTCTTACATACTGCGGTGCTCCCGTGTTGGGTGCATATATATTTATAATTGTTATATCTTCTTCTTGGATTGATCCTTTGATCATTATGTAGTGACCATCTTTGTCTCTTTTCACAGTCTTTGTTTTAAAGTCTATTTTATCTGATATGAGTATTGCTACTCCTGCTTTCTTTTGGTCCCTATTCGCATGGAAAATCTTTTTCCAGCCCTTCACTTTCAGTCTGTATGTGTCCCCTGTTTTGAGGTGGGTCTCTTGTAGACAACATATGCAGGGGTCTTGTTTTTGTATCCATTCAGCCAGTCTTTGTCTTTTGGTTGGGGCATTCAACCCATTTACGTTTAAGGTAATTACTGATAAGTATGACCCCGTTGCCATTTACTTTATTGTTTTGGGTTCGAATTTATACACAATTTTTGTGTTTCCTGTCTAGAGAATATCCTTTAGTATTTGTTGGAGAGCTGGTTTGGTGGTGCAGAATTCTCTCAGCTTTTGCTTGTCTGAAAAGCTTTTGATTTCTCCTTCATACTTGAATGAGATCCTTGCTGGGTACAATAATCTGGGCTGTAGATTATTTTCTTTCATCATTTTAAGTATGTCTTGCCATTCCCTCCTGGCTTGAAGAGTTTCTATTGAAAGATCAGCTGTTATCCTTATGGGAATTCCCTTGTGTGTTATTTGTTGTTTTTCCCTTGCTGCTTTTAATATTTGTTCTTTGTGTTTGATCTTTGTTAATTTGATTACTATGTGTCTTGGGGTGTTTCGCCTTGGGTTTATCCTATTTGGGACTCTCTGGGTTTCTTGGACTTGGGTGATTATTTCCTTCCCCATTTTAGGGAAGTTTTCAACTATTATCTCCTCAAGTATTTTCTCATGGTCTTTCTTTTTGTCTTCTTCTTCTGGGACCCCTATGATTCGAATGTTGTAGCGTTTAATATTGTCCTGGAGGTCTCTGAGATTGTCCTCATTTCTTTTAATTCGTTTTTCTTTTATCCTCTCTGATTCATTTATTTCTACCATTCTATCTTCTAATTCACTAATCCTATCTTCTGCCTCTGTTATTCTACTATTTGTTGCCTCCAGAGTGTTTTTAATTTCACTTATTGCATTATTCATTATATATTGACTCTTTTTTATTTCTTCTAAGTCCTTGTTAAACCTTTCTTGCATCTTCTCAATCCTTGCCTCCAGGCTATTTATCTGTGATTCCATTTTAATTTCAAGATTTTGGATCAATTTCACTATCATTATTCGGAATTCTTTATCAGGTAGATTCCCTATCTCTTCCTCTTTGGTTTGGTTTGGTGGGCATTTATCCTGTTCCTTTATCTGCTGGCTATTCCTCTGTCTCTTCATCTTGTTTAAATTGCTGAGTTTGGGGTGTCCTTTCTGTATTCTGGCAGTTTGTGGAGTTCTCTTTATTGTGGCGTTTCCTCGCTGTGTGTGGGTTTGTACAGGTGGCTTGTCAAGGTTTCCTGGTTAGGGAAGCTTGTGTCGATGTTCTGGTGGATGGAGCTGTATTTCTTCTCTCTGGAGTGTAATGAAATGTCCAGTAATGAGTTATGAGATGTCTATGGTTTTGGGGTGACTTTGGGCAGCCTGTATCTTGAAGCTCAGGGCTGTGTTCCTTTGTTGCTGGAGAATTTGCTTGTTATGTCTTTCCCTGGAACTTGTTGGCCCTTGTGTGGTGCTTGGTTTCAGTGTCGGTATGGAGGCGTTTGATGAGCTCCTGTCAATTAATGTTCCTTGGAGTCAGGAGTTCCCTGGAGTCAGGGATTGGACTTAAGCCTCCTACTTCCAGTTATCGGTCTTAATTTTACAGTAGTTTCAAAACTTCTCCTTCTATCCAGCACCACTGATAAAACATCTACGTTAAAGATGAAAAGTTTCTCTACTGTGAGGGTCACTCAGAGAGGTTCACAGCGTTACATGGAGAAGAGAAGAGGGAGGAGGGAGTTAGAGGTGACCCAAATGAGATGAGGTGGAATCAATAGTGGAGAGAGTGGGCTAGCCAGTAGTCACTTCCTTATGTGCACTCCACAACTGGACCACTCAGAGATGTTCACGGAGTTATACAGGGAAGAGAAGAAGGAGGCAGGAGACAGAGGTGGCCAGAAGGATAAAAGGGGGAAATGAAAAGGCGGGAGACAGATCCAGCCAGTAATCAGTTCCTTAAGTGTTCTCCACCGTCTGGAACACACAGAAATTCACAGAGTTGGATAGAGTAGAGAGGGGTTAGGGAGGAGATACAGGTGACCTGGTGGAGAAAATGGAGAGTCCAAAGGGAGAGACAGCAGTCAAGCCAGTAATCTCGTACACTAGTGAAAAATGGGTCCTGAAGATTGGGTTCTTAAAGGTACAAAATTGGTAACAAATACATAAAAACAAAAATTAGAAATTAGAGTAGAGTTTGGAATTTCAAAAATGCGATGTTAATGAAAAGGAGAAGGAAAAGAAAGAGAGAAAAAACGAACAAAGAAAAACAAACAAGGTCGTGAAAGTAATAAAGAAACTACAGGTACAAAATTGATAACTAATACCAAACAGCAAAAATTAAAAATCCAGAGTAGAGTTTGGAATTTCAAAAATACAACGTTAAAAAAAAAAAAAAAAAAAAAAAAGAAGAAGAAGAAAATAAAGAGAGAAAACAAACAAACCAACAAAAACAATGTCGCAAAAATTATAAAGAAAATACAGGTACAAAATTGATATCAAATACCAAAAAGCATAAATTAAAAATCTTGAGTAGAGTTTGGAATTGCAGATATACGATGTTATATAAAAGAAGAAGAGAAAGAAACAGAGGAAAAAAAAAAAAAGTCACAGGAATCATGAAAAAAACTATAGGTACAAAATTGATAACATATATCAAAAGGCTAAAATTAAAAATCTAGAGTAGAGTTTGGAATTTCAAAAATGCAATGTTAAAGAAAAGAAGAAAAAGAAAAAAGAAAAAAAAAAAAAAAAAAAAACCCACGGTCAAAAAATTATAAAATATATATATGAAGTTTGCTGAAGAAGAAAAAAAAAAAAATAGGGTCTTTTTTTTTTTTTGCAAAGTAATAGTTATAAAAGTGAAAATTAAAGGACAATAGAGGACTTAAAAAAATTTTTTTTTTAATTAAAAAAAAAAAAAGAAAGAAAGAAAGATTGATCGTAAAAATAGTAAAAATATATCTAGGTCTTTCTCTGGTTTTGTTGTGAGTATTGTGGGTTCAGTTCATTTTTGGCAGTTCCTTAGTCCGACTTATATTTCTCAAGATCTATAGGCCCCTTCCTATGTAATCCGTAGTAACCACAGGGTTTTAATCTATGGCCTGTAGCTTCCAAGGCGTTTCCCTCTGTTAGAGCTTCTTCTGTTTGCTGGTCTCTTCAGTGTCTGGTTCCCGCCCTGACACAAAGGGGACGGTGGAGGACCCAAATTTTTTTTTTTTTTTTTTTTTTAATTTAGGCTCACTTGTTCAGCCGCGCTGTGGGGAGGGAGGGAGGGATGCTGCAAACAGATAACACTGGCGTGCGCTCGAAGTGCCTCGGCCACACTGGGTCTGCCCCCGCTCACGGCGCGTGTAACCTCCCTGCCCACACTGCCTGGGCTCTAGGTTGTTCTGCCGGGAACAATCAGAGGCCGGCCCTGGACTGAGCTCCCAGGTCCAAGCCGCTCAGGTTCAGGCACTCGGGTAGTCCTCAGAGGCGCAGACTCGGTTGGGCCTGCGTTTTGTGTTCTTCCCAGGTCGAGCAGCTCAGGCGATGAGGTGCTTGGCGGGCGCCAATGCTGCGACTTATCGCCTCCCCGCCACTCGGTTATCTGGGTGTAAAACCGGCGCACCTTCTCAGGCAGATGTTGACCGTCCAGACCCCCAAGAAGTTTTAGTTAGCAAAGAAGCCTGCTTACAGTTTTATAGATAGTGTCTCTCTGGGGCTGCGATTGCCCCCTTCCGGCTCTGGTTGCCTGTCACCGGAGGGGGAGGTCTGCAGCCGGCTATCTCTGTTCAGTCCTTTGTTCTGTGCGCGGGCCTGGCGGTGTCTTAGGTTAGGGCTGGCTTTTCGCGTGGTAGATATCCCACAGTCTGGTTTGCTAGCCCAAATTATTTCGCTCAGATAGCGCTCAGGACATTCGGCCTGATTCTTACTCTAAGGGACACAGCCCGTGCCGCACTTCCCTGCCCAGCCCCCGCTTGCTAATGCCGTGTGCAGGCGTCTGCGCTGCTTCTCCGCTGGGGGAGTTCCCGTAGGGCTCACAATCCGCGATTTTTAATTGTTTATTTTTTTTTTTCCCCTCCCTTTTATGTTGCCCTCTGTGCTTCCAAAGCTCGGCACAGATTCGGCAGTGAGAGGGTTTCCTGGTGTTTGGAAACTTCTCTCTTTTTAAGACTCCCTTCCCGGGACGGAACTCCGTCCCTCCCTCTTTTGTCTCTTTTTTTGTCTTTTATATTTTTTCCTACCTCCTTTCGAAGAGTTGGGCTGCTTTTCTGGGTGCCTGATGTCCTCTGCCGGCATTCGGAAGTTGTTTTGTGGAATTTACTCGATGTTTAAATGCTCTTTTGATGAATTTGTGGGGGAGAAAGTGTTCTCCCCGTCCTACTCCTCCGCCATCTTGGCTCCTCCTTCGAAGAACTTCCACATCAGTTCTTATATTATCTTTGCAATCTGCTGATTCATATCTATAGTATCTGATTTTTCAATTATATAATCCTATATCCAGATATATAAAACTGATTACTTCCTTAATCCAGTAATTATAAGTGCTCTCCATCTTTCTGTCTATATTCTCTTCACATATGATCATTAAAACATAGGAAATATATTACTTGAAATAATTTCCTATTGTAATGACTAACATAATATGAAGGCCCTGGGGTGCAAACATTTTCCTCTTTAAGTGGACTCCACTAACAAGTTCTACAAACACTGTTATACAAATTATGGCTAGATTACATATATATATATATATATTTTTTGGTGTGGGGAGACAGAGTTTATAAATGTTGATGGCTTTAAGAGCAGAAATGATTCTTTGGGGTTTGAATATTGCTTGAGGAATTCCCCACTGTCTCAGAATCAGGTTCTTTGGCTGGTATTTACAGCAAAGCTTATGGATTATCTGGTTACCTCAGCCAAATGGATGGTGACCTTTTAAGTATTTCATACACATATCATGATTATGAGAATCCTGAAAAATGATCCTAGTGCTATCCTTTGCTTTGGTAGGAACTCCAGAGACTTATAGGGCACTGGAAAAATTTTATTTTCTTTGGGTGTTTTATTTCTATGTCCTATTTTATTCTGTCGGTCTTGCTCAAGCATTTATTTATGAAGCAGAGGAGTCAAACTTCAAATAGGTGGGAGGGGAGGCTAGAAGGGCAAGTCTCTGAAGTTTCCTGGGCAGCCCAGCATCCCTGCGGCATCTTGTTACTTTTGCCTTCATGTGACTGCAGGTGCCCGTTACCTTTGATTAAGTAATTGGGTCCAGGGAACTCCCAGGCATGAACACACAATTATTGCTCCTGTTTTCTTTTTGCTCCTCTGACCCACAAGAAGACATCTAGCTCAACTGTACTATCAGGAATGAAGGAAAAAAACAATTGAACAATTGATTCAAATTGAAACTTTTAAATTTCTTATGAATTTTCTTTTCAACCAAGAAGCAATATAGGTGTTTGGTCTTCACTGCCCTTGAGAGACATAAAACAGGAAACCTACAATAAAACATGCAACAATTCAAACAACAATTTTAACTTTCAAAGGAAGACAGTACACACTTTCATAAACAACAAAATGGCATTTTAGTTTTTGTGGCCAACATGGAATGGAGAGAAATATCTAAAAATGAAATGAAAACACTGAAGAATAATCATAGAGCTGTCCATACTTTTTATTTTTTCTTTATTTTTCTCCAAAATTGTTGTTAAAATGGTTATATTGGCAATTTTCAATTTTAAAAAAGAAAAATATGTTCTAAAAATGGCACGACTTTGAGGCTTGTTGAGTAGCTTATCCCATCCTCATGCCAGTATGAAAACACAGCTGAGAAGGCAGGTGATATTTTCTGATGTTCTCAACTGTTTCATTTTTATTATTAAAATGGCACTTTTTAAATGTGATAACTAATGTTTAATATGAGCAAAGAGAAAATCATGTTTAATTTTCAACTGGTTACTAGGAAGGATTGTAATCTCAGATCTTGCATCCAGCAATTCAGATGTTGATATAATTTCCATGCTTTAAAAATGTGCATCAGTGTATGTGTGCATGATTGGCTGTCATGTTGCAGGTCATTCACACAGCTTACTGCTTGCTACTGACAAGACTCCAGGGATCTATTGTTTTGAAGTTTTTCAAACATCGGGATCACTTCCCAACTTTATTTCATGCTATTATGTAACATACCCATCTAAACAATGTTATTTTGGACTTTTAGAGACTATTTCAGAATATTAAGATGCAAGGAAGAAGATCATGAAGGAATGAGAAGCAGTCTTTTGGTATCCTACCCTCTAACTAATTTTTCAACCTAACTTCAGGTAGAATATAATGGTTACTTCTGGAGACTATCTAGGATTAAGAAGCAAATGATGAATGCTAGCTAGATTATAACAATTTTTAGAGCAAGAACATTATTGCTAAATGAAGTCTTGGTGAAAAATTTAGTTTTAATTATAATTTTGTAAAAAAAAAATACACATACACAAACTCAGATGATTCTACTCCAGTATTAGAATGGAACTATTTATCAAAGCAAGAAACTGTTAGAGAATTCAGCAGGCTTTCTGCCATTGTGGGAAGATGAATGATGAATCAGATGCAATGTAGGATTCCTTAATAATTTATTGGGTCATGAGTTATGGTTTTGTTCAACTGAAAATTATTAGATGGGTTTGCCTCAGGCAAAGCGCATAGTGTATGGAAAAGGAAAATAGATTAAGCAAACATTCCATGAGTTTAATCATTTCAAACAGTGTACTGGATAAAGGCCCTGATGCATTTGTCATTAATTCAAGGGACAATTTTACCTCTACACAACACAATCACAAGATGGGAGTTGTCAGTCCAGTTCTGTAAATGAGATGTTCATAATGAATAGATGGTATAAGTCATTACTTTCATCCAATGTTTTTCTTTGTGAATTAAGATAAGGAACAGTGCAACAGTCCAAGCTTGTGATTACTTTTTTTAATTGAAAGGGTTTTTTAAAAACCTCTAATCACTTATTAAACATCGACTGTCCCATACATATAACATATATTTATTAAGCACCAATTTTATGGCAGCAACACTGTTCAGAGTTCATTATAAGAACCACTTTTAAATAAAAGCTTGGTGACTGACACTTTTAAACTGAAATTACCTTTCCTGGGCTTTCTTACACTAAAATATCTGTAAAGTTGCCCAGATTTGGCCAAAATAATGAAACTATTGTAAAGTTACAGCCTCAGTCTTTATTTAACTAATACCCTGTTACAGTTTTTGAGGTGCTGGGCTATGTCTGCTCTTATATACTATAAAGCAATGCTATGTTAAGCAACTTAGTATAAATAATATTTACTTAAAGGGTATCAGTCAATGTTACATCAACCTCTAACCAATAGGTATTTGGTTTCAGGATTTGGGATTTCATTTTGGGAGGTTTTTCATGATGCTCTGAACTGTTGTTCTTTATTAGTAGCTCCTCTTACAATGTTATTAGTGCTGGTAAAAAACAAACAGCAATAATAAAATCATAGTAGTCACTTTAGTTTTACTCTTTCCTTGTTAAATCTCCAGCCTATATTTCCAGATACTGGGCTGTAGGAATCTCAAAGGAGGAACAGTTTGGTCATATATTTTGATTATAATGTTCCTCTGGCAGTATGTTGTCCAAGAAATGTGCCTCTTGAGAAATGAAGGTCAACCTCCTACTGGCTTAGAAAGAGACACACTAAATATTTCAGCTACCTATCATCGCTACACTTTAGGAGAGACTAGTGAGAGACTGTCCCATATTGTTCAGGTGGAGACGTCTCTTGGCTGAAGCTGTGAGTGAAATCTGGGTTCATTTATTGTCCCAGATAGAAGGTATATGTTCCTTTCTGTAGGGCACTGCAGAGGCAACCTACACAAGTTCTTGTATAGTACAGACATTAACAAAAATCAATTTGATTACTTTAAGTATGTTTAAAGATCATCCAAATCCCTCTATTTTCTTCCAAGTATTTATTACATATTTTGGGCAAGAAATTTTGAGCTGCTGGTGTATCCTAACTGAATACACACTCATCAGATCACACCTGTCATGACTCTTGTGTAGCTTTCTACTGTCAACATCCCCCACTAGAGTGGCGCCTTTGCTAAAACTGATGAGCCTAAATTGACACAGCATAATCACCCTGAAGTTCATTCTTGGTGTCCTACATTCTGTGGGTCTGGACAAATTGTATAAAGGCATGTAGCCATCCTTATGGTATCCTACAGAGCATTTTCGAGGTGTTAGTGTGCACAGGCCACGTGCTATTACCTGAAGGATGGGCAGCGCCTTCGTCCTCATCATTAGTTGTCACTACACTGCAGTGTACACAGGAACATCCTGAGAAGCTTGTCAATACACACTTGGCCCCTCCCCGAGTTGTTGTTGATTTATTAGTTGTGTGAGGTACAGGAACCTGCATGATGTTTAAGTGCCCCCTTTGATGTCATTTGGGTGATATGATGGCTTATGTTAAGCTACACATGTCTAGATGTTATAAACTTTAACTTTAAAATAAGATGCTTTCTTTGCCTAGATTTCTAGAAAACCTAGAGTCAAATTTGTAGTTTAGTCAACTCTTATAGAATGAAAAAAATACTTACACATATACGTATATGGGTCAATGTAAATTGATATATAATTCATGTCCTTTTTTCTGGAATAGATAATAAAAATAATTGGATATATATGTATATATAGATATATACATAAATATTATATACACATATTTGTATAATAGCGCAGGTTGATGGGACTATATATCCTACGGCCGCAATGTTCAAGAATTGTATTTTTAATTGTATTTTCCAGAGGAAAGTTGGGGGGTGGATTTATGATTAAAAACGCACTTGTGCTCATGCTCAGTCACTCAGTCGTGTCTGACTCTTTGTGACCCCCTGGACTGTAGCCCACCAGACTCTTCTGTCCATGGGATTTCCCAGGCAAGAATACTGGAGTAGGTTGCCATTTCCTTCTCCAGGGGATCTTCCTGATCCAGGAACCAAACTTGTGTCTCTTGCATCTCCTGCACTGCCGGTAGATTCTTTACCACTGAGCTTCGGGGGAAGCCCCAGTCCAACATTGCAGTAAATCAACTTAAAATGACTGGCATAGATAATATTTCCCAAAATAAGTTCACAGGAGAAGAGTGGAAAAGTAAAAGTATTCAGTGCCTCCAAATTCTTGAACCCTGCATGTGCTTAACAAATAAACTAACCATAGAATACATACATCATAATACATTATGACAGATTTTAAGGACTGCAACATTAACATTTCATTTTTGGCTCCCTCAGTAACTACACTGAAAAATTAGAGGGAAAAGTGGAGAAATCACCCCTTCAGGTTAAAAAGCAAAACTAAAAACTGATTCAGAGCAACCCCATTAAGAATGAACATATTCTTCCTGATTTCAATATAGCTTAAGAAACCAATACTTCATTCAGTTCAGTTCAGTTCAGTCACTCAGTCGTGTCTGGATGTTTGTGACCCCATGATTCGCAGCACGCCGGGCCTCCCTGTTGATCACCAACTCCCCGAGTTTACCCAAACTCATTTCCATCAAGCCGGTGATGCCATCCAGCCATCTCATCCTCTGTCGTCCTCTTCTCCTCCTGCCCCCTCCCAGCATCAGGGTCTTTTCCAATGAGTCAACTCTTCGCATGAGGTGGCCAAAGTATTGGAGTTTCAGCTTCAGCATCAGTCCTTCCAAAGAACACCCAGGGCTGATCTCCTTTAGGATGGACTGGTTGGATCTCCTTGCAGTCCAAGGGACTCTCAGGAGTCTTCTCCAACACCACAATTCAAAAGTATCAATTCTTTGGCACTCAGCTTTCTTCACAGTCCAACTCTCACATCCATATATGACCACTGGAAAAACCATAGCCTTGACTAGATGGAACTTTGTTGGCAAAGTAATGTCTCTGCTTTTGAATACGCTATCTAGGTTGGTCATAACTTTCCTTCCAAGGAGTAAACATCTTTTAAATTCATGGCTGCAGTCACCATCTGCAGTGATTTTGGAGCCCAGAAAAATAAAGTCTGACACTGTTTCCACTGTTTCCCCATCGATTTCCCATGAAGTGATGGGACCAGATGCCATGATCTTCGTTTTCTGAATGTTGAGCTTTAAGCCAACTTTTTCACTCTCCTCTTTCACTTTCATCAAGAGGCTTTTTAGCACCTCTTCACTTTCTGCCATAAGGATGGTGTCATCTGCATATCTGAGGTTACTGATATTTCTTCCAGCAATCTTGATTCCAGCTTGTGCTTCTTCCAGCCCAGTGTTTCTCATGATGTACTCTGTATAGAAGTTAAATAAGCAGGGTGACAATATACAGCTTTGATGTACTCCTTTTCCTATTTAGAACCAGTCTGTTATTCCATGTCCAGTTCTAACTTTTGCTTCCTGACCTGCATGTAGGTTTCTCAAGAGGCAGGTCAGGTGGTTTGGTATTCCCATCTCTTGAAGAATTTTCCATAGTTTATTGTGATCCACACAGTCAAAGGTTTTGGCATAGTCAATAAAGCAGAAATAGATGTTTTTCTGGATCTCTCTTGCTTTTTTGATCCAGCAGATGTTGGCAATTTGATCTCCGGTTCCTTTGCCTTTTCTAAAACCATCTTGAACATTTTTTTTTTCTCAAATATATTTGATTCATACAGGAGACATAAGAAGCACAGGTTCGATCCCTGGTTCCAGAAGATCCTCTGGAGGAAGGAACGGCAATCCACTCCAGTATTCTTGGCTAGAAAATCCCTTGGACAGAGGAGCCAGGCAGGTTACAGTCCGTAGGGTCACAAAGAGTCAGACATGAGTGAAACAACTCAGAACAAATACACACACTAATGTTTGAGTCACTGTTGGTTGAATTAAAAGATATGTACTCATGAATACAGAGGGCCAACAATCTTAACTGCATTCTAAATTTATAATACATTAAACTAATGATGGATTTGATCATCCTATTGTAGGGAGATCTGGAGAGTTAATGAAGAACTTCTGTTCAAGAAGGAAAACCTAAGGATAGTAAAGATGCAAAGTTGTCCTTTAAAAGTTGAGTTGGGGAAACAGTCTGTTCTCTAGAAGTCTCTTGTTTATGGTTACCTGTATCTGTGGATTCTGGGAAGGAAAAGCCAAAAATTTGCAAACTCAAAGTTGATATTTTCCTCACAAAGTAAACACAGGACAAGCAGGACAGATTTTACATTAACATTTAGTTTAACATAGAAAATCAGTAGTAGATAGAGCCAACCCTGGTTTGGGGGGAAATGGACTTGAGTCCCAGATGCAAGCAGGTCATCACTTTTTTTTTTTTTAATGTGAAAAGTCTTTAAGAAACAAATATTTTGGAAAATGCCTTAGAGACTCTTAATGAGAGGTAATAGTGAACGGAGCACAGTAGCTAAATCAGGGAAAGGCAGAGTATGAAAAAATAAGTGAAATGTTCCCAGAAAATGTCTAGTTTTAAACTACTGTTGCTTGAAATCCTCTTCAGTGTCTAGAACATAGTTTCTGTGAACTACTGAATGAATAAATATCCACTGACAGAAGTGGGAAGAGTGCCTGGCAAGTCAGTGGCATATGGATGTGAGAGAAGGGTGGAGAGGAGAGTTAGGCAGCCTGAGCTGGATGATTAATCACATCTATTTGTAACTTGGCAACAAGAGCAACAGAAAAGCAGAGAAAACTGAGCATTGTTGTAGGGTTAGGATATTCTGGTTGGCTAAGGTTTTACAGAAAATACTATGAAACAGAAATTTAACTCAATATTTTCTTTATAGGATGGCATATCAAATCAGCAGCTTCCCAGTTGGTGCTAATAATAAAGAATCAGCCTGTGAATGCAGGAGACACAAAAGACGTGGGTTCAATCCCTGAGTTTGGAAGATCCACTAGAGAAGGATATGGTAACCCATGCCGATATTCTTGCCTGGAGAATCCCATGGAAAGAGAAGCCTGGAGGGCTACAGTCCACGGGGTCGCAAAACGTTGAACAGGACTGAGCACAGCACACTATCAAATCAGAGGTATAAAAGCTTGACAGAACCAACTAAATTCTGTAAATCAATTATTCTTCAATTAAATAAGTTTTTTTTTTTTTAAAAGCTTGGAAAAAACATTTTAAATAAATCTTTCAGTTCAGTTCAGTTCAGTCACTCAGTCATGTCCAACTCTTTGCAACCCCATGGACTGTGGCACCCAGGACTTCCCTGTCCATCACCAACCCCCAAAGCTTTTTCAAACTCCTGTCCATCGAGTCAGTGATGCCATCCAACCATCTCATCCTCTGTCATCCCCTTCTCCTCCTGCCTTCAATCTTTCCCAGCATCAGGGTCTTTTCCAAGGAGTCAGTTCTACACATCAGGGGGCCAAAGTATTGGAGTTTCAGCTTCAGCATCAGTCCTTCCAATGAATATTCAGAACTGATTTCCCTTAGAATTGACTGGTTGGATTTTCTTGCTGTCCAAGGGACTCTCAAGAGTGTTCTCAGTACCACAGTTCAAAAGCATCAATTCTTCAGCACTGAGCTTTCTTTATGGTCCAACTCTCACATACATACATGACTACTGGAAAACCATAGCTTTGTCTAGACAGAACTTGTTGGCAAAGTAATGTCTCTGCTTTTTAATATGCTGTCTAGTTTGGTCATAGAGTTTCTTCCAAGGAGCAAGTACCTTTTTAATTTCATGGCTGCAGTCACCATCTGCAGTGATTTTGGAGTCCCCCAAAATAAAGTCTGTCACTGTTTCCATTCTTTATCCATCTATCTGCCATGAAGTGATGGGGCCAGATGCCATGATCTTAGTTTTCTGAATGTTGAGTTTTAAGCCAACTTTTTCACTGTCCTCTTTTACTTTCGTCAAGAAGCTCTTTAGTTCTTTATTTTCTGCCATAAAGGTGGTGTCATCTGTGTATCTGAGGTTATTGATATTTCCCCCAGCAATCTTGATTCCAGCTTGTGCTTCATTCAGCCTGGCATTGCACAATACACTCTGCATATAAGTTAAATAAACAGGGTGACATATATAGCCTTGATGTACTCCTTTCCCTATTTGGAACCAGTCTGTTTTTCCATGTCTGGTTCTATCTATTGCTTCTTGACATGCATACAGATTTCTCAGTAATGTGGCCTGGTATTCCTATCTTTTTAAAGAATTTTCCACAGTTTGTTGTGATCCACAGAGTCAAAAGCTTTTGCATAGTCAATAAATCAGAAGTAGATGTTTTTCTGGAACTCTCTTGCTGTTCAATGACCCAAAGGATGTTGGCTATTTGATCTCTAGCTCTTCTGCCTTTTCTGAATCCAACTTGAACCTCTGGAAGTTCACGGTTCTTGTACTATTGAAACCTGGCTTGGAGAATTTTGAGTATTACTTTACTAGCATGTGAGATAAGTGCAATTGAGTGGTAGTTTGAACATTCTTTGGCATAGCCTTTCTTTGGGATTGAAATGAAAACTGACCTTTTCCAGTCCTGTGGCCATTGCTGTGTTTTCCAAATGTGCTGGCATATTGAGTGCAACACTTTCACAGCATCATCTTTTAGGATTTGAAATAGCTCAACTGGAATTCCATCACCTCCACTGGCTTTGTTTGTAGTGATGCTTCCTAAAGCCCACTTGACTTTGTATTCCAGGATGTCTGGCTCTAGGTGAGTGATCATACCATAGTGATTATGTAGGTCATTACGATTTCTTTATATAGTTCTTCTGTGTATTCTTGCCACCTCTTCTTAATAACTTCTGCTTCTGTTAGGTCCATACTATTTCTGTCTTTTATTGTGCCCATCTTTGCATGAAATGTTCCCTTGGTATCTAATTTTCTTGAAGAGATTTGTAGTTTTTCCCATTCTGTTGTTTTCCTCTATTTCTTTGCATTGATCACTGAGGAAAGCTTTCTTATCTCTCCCTGCTATTCTTAGGAACTCTACATTCAAATAGGTATATCGTTATTTTTCTCCTTTGCCTTTTGCTTATCTTCTTTTCTCAGCTATTTGTAAGGCCTCCTCAGACAACCATTTTGCCTTTTTGCATTGCTTTTTCTTGGGGATGGTCTTGATTCCTGCCTCTTGGTCAATGTCACAAGCCTCCACCCATATTTCTTCAAGCACTCTGTCTATCAGATGTAATTCCTTGAATCTATTCATCACTTCCACTCTATAATAGTGAAGGATTTGATTTAGGTCATACCTGAATGGCCTAGTGGTTTTCCCTACTTTCTTCAATTTGAGTCTGAATTTGGCAATAAGGAGTTCATGATCTGAGCCACAGTCAGTTCCTGGTCTTGTTTTTGCTGACTATATAGAGCTTCTCCATCTTCAGCTGCAAATAATTTAATCAATCTGATTTCAGTATTGACCATTGATGATGTCCATGGGTACAGGCTTCTCTTGTGTTGTTGGAAGAAGCTGTTTGCTATGACCAGTGCACTCTCCTGGCAAACCTCTGTTAGCCTTTACCCTGCTTCATTTTGTACTCCAAGGCCAAATTTGCCTGTTACTCCAGGTATCTCTTTACTTCCTACTTTTGCATTCTAGTCCCCTATGATGAAAAGGACATCTTTTTTTGGGTGTTGGTTCTAGAAGGTCTTGTAGGTCTTCATAGAACTATTCGACTTCAGCCTCTTCACCATTACTGATTGGGGCATAGACTTGGATTACTGTGATATTGAATGGTTTGCCTTGGAAATGAAGAGAGATCATTCTGTCATTTTTGAGATTGCACCCAAGTACTGCATTTTGGACTCTTTTGTTGACTACTATGGCTATTCCATTTCTTCTAAGGTTAGTAGATATAATATTTATCTGAGTTAAATTCACCCATTCCAGTCCATTTTAGTTCGCTGATTCCTAGAATTTTGATGTTCACTCTTGCCATCTCCTGTTTGACCACTTCCATTTTGCTTTGATTCATGGACCTGACATTCCAGGTTCCTATGCAATATTGCTCTTTACAGCATTGGGCCTTGCTTCTATCACCAGTCATATCCACAACTGGGTATTGTTTTTGCTTTGGGTCCATCCCTTCATTCTTTCTGGAGTTCTTTCTCCATTGATCTCCAGTAGCATATTGTGCACCTACCGGCCTAGGGAGTTCCTCTTTCAGTATCCTATCATTTTTGCCTTTCATACAGTTCATGGAGTTCTCAAGGCAAGAATACTGAAGTGGTTTGTCATTCCCTTCTCCAGTGGACCACATTCTGTCAGACCTCTCCACAATGACCTGCCCATCTTGGGTGGCCCCATAGGGCATGGCTTAGTTTCATTGAGTTAGACAAGGCTGTGTTCCGTGTGATGAGATTGACTAGTTTTCTGTGATTATGGTTTCAGTGTCTGCCCTCTGATGTCCCCTTGCAACACCTTCTGTCTTACTTGGGTTTCTCTATCCTTGGATGTGGGGTATCTCTTCATGCTGCTCCAGCAAAGCGCAGCTGCTGCTCCTTAGCTTAGATGAGGGGTATCTCCTCATGGCTGCCCCTTCTGATGTTGAACTTGAAGTAGCTCCTCAGCCCTCCTTCCCCTGCTCAGAGCCATGTTCAGTAAATCTTTAATCCAATTTTCTGTTGATGGGCGGGGCTGTGTTCCTTCCCTATTATTTGACCTGAGAGAAAACTATGGTGGTGGTAATGAAGATAATGTTGACCTCCTTCAAAAGGTCCTGTGCGTGCACTGATGCACTCAGTGCCCCGGACCCTGTAGCATGCCAACGCCAACCCATGCCTCAGCTGGAGACTCTTGGACTCTCACAGGCAAGTCTTAATTGGTTTCTTGTGAGGTCACTGCTCCTTTTCTTGGGTGCTGGTGCACACAAGATTTTGTTTGTGTCCTCCAAGAGTCTGGTTCCCCAGTTATATTTAAGTCCCCCTGGCCTCCAAATTCAAATTCTCTGGGGGCTCTCAGTCCCTTTGCCAGATCCCCAGGTTGGGAAATCTGTTGTGGGTCCTAGAACTTTCTTAACAGTGTGAGCATTTATTTGGTATAATTGTTCTGCAGTTTATGGGTTGTCTGCTCAGTGGCTCTATGGTGGGGTTAATGGCAACCTCCTCTAAGAGGGTTTATGCCACACACAGGACTGCTGTACCCAGAGCTCCTGCCCCTGTGGAAGGCCACTGTTGACCCATACCTCTGCAGGATATACTCAAAGGCAGGTCTGGATCAGTCTCTGTGGGGTCTCTGGATCCTGCTGCCCCTAACGTGTTGTTTAAGTCCTCCGAGTATCTCTGGCGGGTATGGGGTTTGATTCTAAACATGATTTCACCCCTCCTACCATCTTGCTTGAGCTTCTCCTTTTCCCTTGCACATGGGGTATCTTTTTCAGAAATCTTTCAGAAAATGGACAAAACCAAAAGTGGCTCCTCTTCTGTTGAAGAGGAGTTGTGGGCTCCAGAGCCCAGGTGATGTTTCTGTTCCTTTTGCACAAGTAGTGGTGATTTATCAGGCTCTCATTTGGAATGTTCTAGAACCCTTTTGATAATACTTGGCACAATGCAATCTCATGGACAAATTTAATCCTCCATCAAGACAGTCCCCTTAACCTCTTACCAAACAACAACAACCACAGATGCTAAAATATATTTGAATTGCTGAGCTCCTCAAAACTCTTTATATGTACAGAGAGTATAGACATCATGTACCAGTTTATCTGTGCTTCCCTGGTGGCTCAGATGGTAAAGAATCTGCCTGGAGTGTGGGAAACCTGGGTCCTATCTCTGGGTTGGGAAGATCCTCTGTAGGAGGGCATGGCAACCTACTCCAGCATTCTTGCCTGGAGAACCCCATAGACAGAGGAGCCTGGTGGGTTACAGTCCATATTATCACAAAGAGTCAGACATGACTGAGCAATGAAGCATGCATGTATGCACGCATCAGTGTATCTGTATTTGTTTCATGGCAACACATAGATCTAAGAACCAAATGTGAATCATGATGAATGAATCATCATAAACAAGAAGATACTGCCCCAACTCTAAAGAGTTTAATATCTGTGCAAGTTTGATATAAATTAGTCATTTCATAGAACCCTGGAATTCAGTGAAACAATTCTCTGCTGTGTAAAAGAACCACACAGTGTGAATTCTAGGTTAGGTTTTTATGTTGGGTTGGCCAAAAAGTTCATTAGATGTTATGGGAAAACCTAAATGAACTTTTTAGCCAACCCAATATTTTCATGACTGATGCAAAGTGAACTATGTATATAGATTATGGAAACATTCATTTCAATTCTGAGACCATAATTCAGAGACTTAATAGCCTATTGCTCTAAATTACAATTATACATATAGCATTAATATAATATTAGCTAAAAGGCTTGCCATATAGCTATGAAGTTAAGGGAAATTTTTCATTTATATTTTAATTTTAGCTTTAAATAGATAACTCTAGGAATATTCCTCAATCTATATTAACTAAGACTGAAAATCAATGCTTTCATTTAAACTTAAATACTAATGCATCCAACAGAATTAAATCCAATGACTCTGATTCTTTTTTCCTGGAGCTATTGTGAAATTATTTGATCCATCTTTCTTAACATTTTGAATCTGGTCCATTAAGACTTTGAAAAGGCAGAGAAATGCTGCATTAAAATTAAAAGCTCATATTCTGAGAAGCAGCTAGCTAAACTTTGAGGCATTAATGTCTAGATGTAATATGTCTATTGTATATGAAGGGAAATAAGCTTCTATTGCTTTTTCCCTTTCAGAAGCTGTGTTTTATATGTAGTTAAAATAAATAAACTCCTGTTGTCCGATCAATAAACGAGGCTGTTTTTGGAGTCAGTGGAAATAATTGTGTGTATACATGAAATTTTAGAAAGGTCTAAACTTTGTACCCTACAGCTATTCTGCTCTACTCATTTTTATTGTGCCAGATTCAATTATAGACAATTATTTATGTACTTTTACCCATCCATCTAAACTAGTTAATTTCTGCACTGATTTTTTTTTTTTAGTTTACAAGTTTGCTTGACTAGTAGAAAAAATCTGTTGCTTTAGGTACCAATAAATTATATTCTTTATTAAAATAAAAGTATTTGATGAAGATATTTCTCTGACTCTTCTCAGAGTTTTGTGTCACATTTTAATGATTATCTTTAAACACCTTAACACATCCTGTCTATGGTCCTTTCAGAAGTGTCATTTTCAGTCTAGATTTTTAGGATATGATGATGCTTGACTGCATTTACTTATAATGAGCATCTAGGAATAGATTTCTACTCAAGTCCTGTACACCTTGCCAACCAATTAGAATGAAAAGACAGAAATCCTGTTACAATTAGTGAACTTATACTTTGGCTAAAGCCATTCCTACACACCTTCTATATAATTATCATTAGTTCTAGTCTGTCCTTTTCATTCCTTATGGTGAGGTATGTCAATTTACAATGTGGAAAGTTCAGTACTTTTTAAAACAATACTAAAATCATCAACAATTAGATCATAGATTTAATAAGCAAACACACACTTCCATGTCATTTCATTTGAAATTATTTCTTTCTTAAGTTATATTATCCAAGATAATATACTGCTAAGATAATGTTTCAAATGTAAACATAATTTTATTCATATTTGGAAGTTTTAATTGGTTTTGACACTTCTCTGAAGATTCATAAATATTTTTTAGATATTAAATATTATGTAAATATTAAGTAATAATTATGGATAATGGGGTATATTCTAAATGAAGAATATCAAGGTATCTTAGTAATTGATAGTCATCCTGAAAACATGGTCAAAAGCTAAAGGACAGGATATACAATAAAAATCTACATCAATATCTTTTTAACTGTATACATAATTTAAAAAGGATAAAATGGAATATAAAATGTTTCACTCCACCATTCTTTCAGAGAAGAAATTTTTACTCAGTTTTTTAATGTTTGCTTTAAGAATCAAATGTCTATTAAAATTAATAATGAGTTTTTATGAGAATGAGCAGACTTTTTTTCCCATAGGTGTATGCTTAACTATGAACTTGAGACCCAAAAATTCCAAGAGTAAATCCTTTCATTTTCAACTCTTATGAAGGATAAACTGCTGCCTTGGCATCCTTCAACCTACAGTTCAAGCTAGAGGTTGAACGGCCATTTCTTTCTTCTTTTACAATTAATTTATCCCCAAGATAAAGTTATAATCATCAGAATGCTTTGCCACAATCTATATGGAAAGGGATATAAGAGAGTGGCCTTTCCAAAAACATTGCTAAAATCTGAATTCTGGATTTGTGACCTCAGCATTTACCGTCTATGATGTGCTTCTTCATGTTAAAAAATGGGATATCAGATATTATACTATTTTATAGTGTTTTCTATGAGTTCTAAATGAGTTACAATGGGAGAACTCTTAGAACTCTATCTCACACATAATATGACCTTCTTGCTGTTGTACAGTCACTAAGTCATGCCTGATTCTTTGCGACTCCATGGATTGCAGCACGCCAGCCTTCCCTTTGGCTCCTTGTAAGCCCATGGACTGCAGCATACCAGACTTCCCTGTCCTTTGTGGTTGGACCACCTCTGAATGCCAAGACAGGCTTGGGAGAATGGCGACCAGGCAAGTATATGTTGGGTTATATCGATGAATGGAAACAAACATACAAAATTTTAACTAAGAAATAGAACAAAGAACAACTTAAAATACGCTTTTATAGACAGAAATAAGGTCAGAAGCTAAGGAAATAAATACATGAATCAAATATAACACAGGAAAAGGAAAATACCTTACGATTTAGCTATAAACAAAAAGGGGTGCCAACATTTTGTTACCTGTTGTTCCTTGTGGCTCAGGATGAAATGGAAAATTTTATAAAGGCGAGTTCAGAGAGTTTAAGGAGGAGATTTTTTTTTGTATCTTTCCAACCATAGAATCATAAAATTATGGATCAATGTGATCACCATGGTGATACAAGTGAATTTATATTTTTAAAATAATTTGTATATAAGGATTAACTGATATGATATTAACCACAGGACTTCTCTAGATATTAAAGAAGAAGAAGTTAGGATAACATACTAAAATTGTGCCTCAGAAAATCACTGTATCAACGAGAGAGCAAAGGAATTTAGGAGGGAGAGATTGTCAGCTCTGTAAATTTGTGCAGTTTACACCATCGTGATTATGAACATCTAGGAAATATGAGTTGAAGCTATTAGTTCCAATATGTCTTGTGAAGTTTAAAGATCTGAGGTAACACTAATGAGGACAGGTCATTAGGCCCTGGTTTACCACTCTAATTCTACATCTTAGAACAGTTCTTCACATCCTCTAGGTACTCAATAAATATGTGTTGAATGAGTTAAAAAAAAATGACAGGTGGATGTTGAAATTTGCAGAAAAATATAGGAGATTAAAAACATGAAAAGAGCCACTGAACTGGACACACCAGGATAAAGTCAAATTTTATTATTAGAAAAACAGCTTCTTACAAATTTTAGGGTGTTTCCACATGGTTTCTTTACTGTGGAATCAGGACAAAAGAAAAGAACAAAATAACTCAGGCAGAATAAAATTTGTAATAGTTGAAAAGATTTCCCAGAACACAGATGCTCATATTACTTTATGAAAGAGCTTTCTATAGTGCATTAACATTTGATGTACTTCTGAAATGAAACACACCCATTTGTAATTCTTTATCCATCAACGTTCTCAGTGAGAAGTTCAGAAAAAAAGATGTTGGCATAAAAATGATAATAAACTTAATTTGCAATTATATTCTTCTATTAACAATGTCAAAAACAAATAAATCCTTCTCTGGGCAAAATTTATTCTATCTAAAAATTTTGCATAATTTTAAAAGCACTTTTTGTTTTATCTTCACAGTAAGAGTCTTCACAGAAGAGTCTATTTTACTTTTCACCCTAATTAATAGGCTAATAGTCAATTAAAAAGTTATTCAAGGGTGAGTGGAGATATTTTTTAATATGGGATCAAATGGTTTTCTTAGCATGTCCTAAAACTGTTTTGCTGTAGCTTTATTTCTATACAATTCTATCAATCTTGGAATTTCACAAATGTTCTGTGTCATTTTTCCTAGTACTATGATGTAAATCAATATTAGGATGCAATTAAAACTTTCACTCTCCTCTCACTGACTTAAGTTTACAATATTAACACCATAAAGACACTTGTCTTCTAGGCACTGAGATGATTCTGTGAAAGCTGCTTCTAAAGGCAGTGCCATGTTTTACTTGGATTCACTGTGTAATTAATATTTTTCTCTCAGATACAGACAATTGAAATAGCACACTCAATGTACACTTTTGATCTATTTATTTCTTAGAAGGGAGAGAAATCTATACCACAAGTTCTAGTCAAAGTATCCCCCATGCCCCATTCAAAGTATCCTCCTTTCACACATGAAATTTTAGCTATTTTTAAATGCTTGTGATTCCTAGAGCATCTCAGGGTGCTTCATATTCATTTCTTATCTTTGCTTATTGTTATTCGGTTGCTAAATCATGTCCAACTCTTTGCAACCTCATGGACTGCAGTACCCCAGGCTTCCTTGTCTTTCACTATCTCCTGGAGTTTACTCAAACTCATGTCCATGGAGTCAGTGATGCCACCCAACATCCCATCCTCTGTCATCCCCTTCTCCTAACCTCAATCTTTTCCAGCATCAGGGTTTTTTCCAATGACCTGGATCTTCACATCAGGTGGCCAAATTATTGGAGCTTCAGTTTCAGCATCAGTCCTTCCAATGAATATTCAGAGTTAATTTCCTTTAGGATTGACTGGTTTGACCTCCTTGCAGTTTAAGGTATTGCATTACCACAAATTGATAAGCTGAATGGTGGAAATACACACCTTTTGGAAAGTGCGAAAGTGTCCTATAAATACTGACTGATGCTGATATTTTAGGTAAACTAAATAAAACTTGTTTCCAGAATTTTAATGTCAACATTTTTTTTTCAACATTAAAACATATCATTGAAATGAACACATTTGTCTCTAAGAATCTGGACAAATTTATATCAACACCCATCAGTTCAGTTCAGTTGTCACTCAGTCGTGTCTGACTCTTTGGACCCCATGGACTGTAGCACACCAGGATTCCCTGTCCATCACCAACTCCCAGAGTTTGCTTAAACTCACATCCATCGAATCGGTGATGCCATCGAACCATCTCATCCTCTGTCATCTCCTTCTCCTCCTGCCTTCAATCTTTCCCGGCATCAGGGTCTTTTCCAAGGAGTCAGTTCTTCATATCAGGTGACCAAAGTATTGGAGTTTCAGCTTCAGCATCTGTCCTTCCAATGAATATTCAGGTTTGATAGTCCATGCAACATTCTTAAATTGAATTTATTCACTTTTTTCCTCCAATGACCTCCAATTTTTATCCATGTTATCCAAACTCTTTTTTGATAATTGTCCAAATCTTGTCATTCATTTGAAATGATCCTTTTTATGAAACTAAGTCAAATAGGCCAGTTTCTGACCGCATTTCTCTATCACCCAGGGATTATTCAATGAATGTTCTCAGGCCTCAGACATACCCCTAGTCTCTTGACCCTCATTTTCTCCTTACCATACCGACTGCATGCTCTGTGAACATCTCTGTGTTTGTTAGACTCCACGATTAGGCTCTTCTGCCTTATACTAGGGGCTTCCCTGGTGGCTCAGAGGTTAAAGCCTCTGCCTGCAATGCGGGAGACCTGGGTTCAATCCCTGGGTCAGGAAGATCCCCTGGAGAAGGAAATGGCAACCCACTCTTGTATTCTTGTCTGGAGAATCCCATGGATGGAGGAACCTTATACTAGGAGTACCTTTGGATTCCCTGATGACTCAGCAGTAGAGAATTCGCTTGCTAAGTAGGAGATGCAAGTATGATCCCTGAGTTGGAAAGATCCTTGGAGTAGGAAATGGAATCCCACTCCAATCTCCTGCACAGAGGACTGTGGCGGGCTACAGTCCATGGGGTCACAGAAGAGTCAGACAAGACTTAGTAACTAAAAAACAACAGGATTACCTTTATCCTAGATCAATCCATCCAGCTAGCTTCTCTATAGCAACTCTCAGACTGATGAAGTGTAATGGAAAATAAAGTAACAATGCTTCAGATATGATCTCTTTATTGATTTCCTAACTCTGCATCAACTGAGCCCTGATTAGTGCCCAGAAAACCTTTGTTCCAAATTGGTTTTACCTTTTTTCCCATCCTTTCCATAGTGGATGTTTCAAATGTTTTGCTTTTCTTTCTTTCTTTCTTTTTTAACCTATGGCATTGCTATCCATGCATACTTTCAATGAACTCAATCTCTAGTAACAAAAATATAAACCATCAATAAGAATTTCCCACAACATTATGCCACCAACTCCTATACCTTCACTGTCCTCCATGTGTCAGACTCTGATGAACAAAAAAAACATCCTACAGAATAAGGGTTATTCTTCCCCTAGTCATGAGAAATGCTGGGCTGGAAGAAGCACAAGTTGGAATCAAGATTGCTGGGAGAAATATCAATAACCTCAGATATGCAGATGACATCATCCTTATGGCAGAAAGGGAAGAGGAACTAAAAAGCCTCTTGATGAAAGTGAAAGAGCAGAGTGAAAAAGTTGGCTTAAAGCTCAACATTCAGAACACGAAGATCATGGCACCTGGTCCCATCACTTCATGGGAAATAGATGGGGAAACGGTGGAAACAGTGTCAGACTTTATTTTTTGGGGGCTCCAAAATCACTGCAGATGGTGATTGCAGCCATGAAATTAAAAGGCGCTTACTCCTTGGAAGGAAAGTTATGACCAACCTAGATAGCATATTCAAAAGCAGAGACATTACTTTGCCAACAAAGGTCTGTCTTGTCAAAGCTATGGTTTTTCCAGTGGTCATGTATGGCAGTGAGAGTTGGACTGTGAAGAAAGCTGAGCACCGAAGAATTGATGCTTTTGAACTGTGGCATTGGAGAAGACTCCTGAGAGTCCCTTTGACTGCAAGGAGATCCAACCAGTCCATTCTGAAGGAGATCAGCCCTGGGATTTCTTTGGAAGGAATGATGCTAAAGCTGAAATTCCAGTACTTCGGCCACCTCATGCGAAGAGTTGACTCATTGGAAAAGACTCTGATGCTGGGAGGGATTGGGGGCAGGAGGAGAAGGGGATGACAGAGGATGAGATGGCTGGATGGCATCACCGACTGGATGGACGTGAGTCTGAGTGAACTCCCAGAGTTGGTAATGAACAGGGAGCCCTAGTGTGCTGTGATTCATGGGGTCGCAAAGAGTCAGACACGACTGAGCAACTGAACTGAACTGAACTGAGTGTTGGGGCTACTTCAACCCTCCCTCCCTAATCCCCAGAATTCACATACAGTATAGAATACTGAAGGAGAAGTGAGTGACAATATTTATATTCATCCTTCATTATTATGAAACAATAGGTGATCCAGAGAGTATTGTGAGAAACAGCATAGAGAATGCTTTTAAAATTATTGAAGGTAGTAGCATCCTATTTCATACAAGCAAAAAATTATGATGATGTTTTATGCCATATCTCTTTCAAATAGAAAAGAATTAAGACTTTTTCAAAAGTGTGTAAGACAACGCCATCTCTGCATTTTCATAATTTTCAGTAATGAAAGAGTGCTTAGGGCACATTCTCAACCATCCTCGTCTCATCTAAATATTAGCTATATGTTTGCATTTTTTCATGAAGGCACATGGCTAATTCTCCACTTTTAATTCCAACAGATAAATTATATATCTTCAAATAAAATAACTGACAGAGTTAAAGTGAAAGTGAAGTCGCTCAGTCGTGTCCGACTCTTTGGGACCCAATGGACTGTATGTAGCTTACCAGGCTTTTCCGTCCATGGGATTCTCCAGGCAAGAATATTGGAGTGGGTTACCATTTCCTTCTCCAGGGGACCTTTCTGACCCAGGGATCAAACTTGGGTCTCTTGCATTGGAGGCAGACGCTTTAACTTCTGAGACACAGGGAAGCCTTACAGAGTTTCAGTTCAGTTCAGTCGCTCAGTAGTGTCTGACTCTTTGAGACCCCATGAATGGCAGCACGCCAGGCCTCCCTGTCCATCATCAACTTCCAGAGTTCACTCAAACTCACGTCCATTGAGTCAGTGATGCCATCCAGCCATCTCATCCTGTGTCGTCCCCTTCTCCTCCTGCCCCCAATCCCTCCCAGCATCAGAGTCTTTTCCAATGAGTCAACTCTTTGCATGAGGTGGCCAAAGTACTGGAGTTTCAGCTTTAGCATCATTCTTTCCAAAGAAATCCCAGGACTGATCTCTTTTAGAATGGACTGGTTGGATCTCCTTGCAGTCCAAGGGCCTCGCAAGAGTCTTCTCCAACACCACAGTTCAAAAGCATCAATTCTTCGGCACTCAGCTTTCTTCACAGTCCAACTCTCACATCCATACATGACTACTGGAATAGCCTTAACTAGACGGACCTTTGTTGGCAAAGTAATGTCTCTGCTTTTGAATATGCTATCTAGATTGGTCATAACTTTCCTTCCAAGGAGTAAGCGCCTTTTAATTTCATGGCTGCAATCACCATCTGCAGTGATTTTGGAGCCCCCAGAAATAAAGTCTGACACAGTTTCCTCTGTTTCTCCATCTATTTCCCATGAAGTGTTGGGACCAGGTGCCATGATCTTTGTTTTCTGAATGTTGAGCTTTAAGCCAACTTTTTTGCTCTCCTCTTTTACTTTCATCAAGAGGCTTTTTAGTTCTTCTTCACTTTCTGCCATAAGGGTGGTGTCATCTGCATATCTGAGGTTATTGATATTTCTCCCGGCAATCTTGATTCCAGCTTGTGCTTCTTCCAGTCCAGCGTTTCTCATGATGTACTCTGCATATAAGTTAAATAAGCAGGGTGACAATATACGGCCTTGATGTACTCCTTTTCCTATTTGGAATCAGTCTGTTGTTCCATGTCCAGTTCTAACTGTTGCTTCCTGACCTGCATACAGGTTTCTCAAGAGGCAGGTCAGGTGGTCTGGTATTCCCATCTTTAGGTGATGTTTTATCATCTTTTCAGATTTAAAGAAGATTATTGGAAACTGAAGATTCATGCTTTCTACTTACATAATTTTATAGCATGTTCTTCTGTTAAGCTTTATTCCTATCATGTACTTATTATGTTTGATCTTATGTGTTTTATAGATCATACAGTTGAGCATATGCTATTCAATATAAAATGTTATAGATATCTACCCTTTCTAAGGCTTGCATCACATTTAAGTATGTAGCAAAAAAAACAAACAAACATAAATGATGATTACTTCTACTCAAATACTATACTCATTAGAAAAAGTAAATTACTTATTAATTTATAGTTAAACTTTATTTAAATCACAAATATCTTGTGGTCTTTCTCTCCATGAATTATAAATTATAAAAGGCTGACAAATTCCTTAGAAAGTCTCTGTAAAATTGGGATGAAAATATTTTTCATGAGACCTATTTTGTATTTGGGAATTCACTAACTTTTGCACTGTTCTTATTTATTTTTACCTGTAATTATTTTAAGATAAAATACTGTCTCATGATTACTATAAATTTCCTTTGTTCTTATGTGTGCCAAAGAAATTTTGTAAAAGATATAGTGTAAAATAATTTAATCAAATATCACATACATATAGCATGTTTTACAGATAGTACTAAACTGGATGGAAAAAACATCTGATAACATCTTTTTTTAGACAGCCATATTTAAACAGTATGACAACTCTGTTTTTCTTAAACTTTTCATTAATAAAAATAAAGTTGAAATTCACATAAGAATGCTTGTACTATGCCTGGACCTTGCTGAAAAAATTAAAACTAGAAATGACTGAAATACAGTTAATCAGAATGAATCTCCAGTTTTCCCAAACCTAGACCTTAACAATTAATAAGGAGAGAGAGAGAGGGAAACCGCACCAGCAGGCAGGTAACACTGAGCTGCTTGCTACTCATGGGATCAGGGATCCTGCAACACCAACAGTAACTAATAACTGATTTTCATTATAAGCTAACCAAGAAATATTTCAAAGTAAGAAGCGTGAAAATATCAATAAAATAAAGATTGCTACAAATCTTACTTATATTTGTTAAACTTCCCTCAACTGCCTTTTACTTATACTACCTTCTGTTTACCATTGTTCCTAAAGTTAGATTGGAATGTCTTTATAATTACAGGCTGCTGTTTATTTTCTTATAATGTAAAAACTTTAGTAAAAGAAAAAGAACAACAAAATCATAATAAGTAAAATGTCCCATAAATTCATGAAGTCTCTTGTAGGAATCAAAAGAAGGGGAGGGTTAAGAAAACAGTACTGCCCATTCCCAATCCCCAGTTCACTCTAATTGCAAACTTGATAATAGATTTCTTTGGGCATTTTCTCATCTAGAAAAACAAAATGAGAATTAAGACTGTAAATGCATGAAAAAAATCTTAACAGAATCATCACTCAGCAAATATAAATATTTTTTGTTTTTGTTATTATTCTTTTCCCTTTGAAATGGAGTATTAAGCAAAACCTAAATGATAGGTGAAATAAGATTTAAAATGATCATTCAAAATATTTTTGTAAACCTCCTTAACAAATTCTACCATCACAAATTTATGATAGTCACCGTACCTGGGCTATGTTGTTTAGTAGCTAAGTCGTGTCCGACTTTTTGTGACCCTGTGGACTGTAGCCCCCCAGGCTCCCTTGTCCATGAGATTTCCCAGGCAAGAATACTGGAGTGGGTTGCCATTTCCTTCTCCAGGGGATCTTCCTGACCCAGGATTCGACCCCACATCTCCTGCATCTCCTGTTTTGGCAGGCAGGTTCTTTACCACTGAGCCACCCAGGGCAGCACACCTGGGCTGTGACAAAGTATTTATTACAAGAAATACTGTCTCAAGTATTTAAGTCAATCACAAGAAGTTTGTAATGGGCTTGTTCAGACAGAGGAGGCAGGGGGACAATTGTCTCCTAGCAGTATATTGGATGTTTAGATTTCAAGATCAAATGTTCATGAAAAGAAGTAGGGGAGAAAATAATAAGAGGAAAAAAATATTCTAGGAAGTTCTTTGTGGGATAATATCACTGGAGATTATCCTAGTGAAAATGATTTTTTCCTCACACTTCTTTATCATCTCTGTTCCTGGGATAAATAGAGATGGTATTTTGACATCAGCAGTTAACATCATAATGATATTGCCAGAAAGAAAAACTGAAAGTAGAAATGCAATTTTGATAGGAGGAAATTGATGCCAGCAACGTATCAGCTGAGTGGACACAAACTGTATGGAAAGGAACAGTTATGAAGAACTCAAATAGTAACATCTAATATGTGGAGAAACATTATGTAATTCCTGCCATATTTCCTCTTTCTCTCTAAAATATCCAATGTCCTCTTTGATTACTAAAACTGATAAATTAGGCTTGATTAGAACAAAAATAAGTTTAACTTGGAAAAGGTGGGTGTTTGTATATTACAATGTAAGAAAATGTAGTTGTTCAAATAAGTGTTGAATAACAGAATTAGTCAAGCTACAGTTAACATGGATTTATCTTCCACATTTTGATTCTGCATATTTTCTATTGATTTGTTTAGCATTCATGCAGAGACCTTGAAAAAAGATTCATTTCGCTGATGGATGTCTAGGGTGGAACTGCATCATTGCACAGAAAATGCATTAACTGATATAATACAGTCATAAATGTAATAGGATTCATCACTACCAATAAATAGTGCTATGATGACTACAAACTTTTTCTCTGGTTTTTAAAATGTGTATAAAATAGAAAGTTCACTAAGATTTTAAACCTATAGGGATTCCCATTATAGTTAATAAATAAACTGAAGCTAACCATTGCTGGCCGGAGAAGGCGATGGCACCCCACTCCAGGACTCTTGGCTGCAAAATCCCATGGACGGAGGAGCCTGGTGGGCTGCAGTCCATGGGGTCCCTAGGAGTCGGACACGACTGAGTGACTTCACTTTCACTTTTCACTTTCATGCATTGGAGAACGAAATGGCAACCCACTCCAGTGTTCTTGCCTGGAGAATCCCAGGGACGGTGGGGCCTGGTGGGCTGCCATCTATGGGGTCACACGGAGCCGGACACGACTAAAGTGACTTAGCAGCAGCAGCAACCATCGCTGGTGGCTCAGACAGTAAAGAATCTGCCAACAGTGCAGGAGACCTGGGTTTGGTCCCTAGATCAGGAAGATACCATGGAGACGGGAATGGCTACCCATTCCAGTATTCTTTCCTGGAGAATCCCCATGGACAGAGGAGCCTGGCAGACTAGTCCATGGGGTCGCAAAGAGTCAGACACCACAGAACGACCAACAGTTTCACTTTCTTTCAGGATACTTGAAGGTAGAGGGGCAGTTGATGTGATACAATAGACCCTTTCATTTAAGTCAAAGTGGAAAAAACTCTTTCTTCTGAGAAAAGAAAAAGTTTTCCTCACTTTCTTTTAAAACAATGACCCAAATAATATGAATATAATTTGCAACTTTCTTTGTGAAATTTATTTCAAATTACTCAGCCTTAGTTGTAAATTGAGCTTATTTTTTTGCTGGCTGTCTTGTTTAATTCAAGGGGAAAATACATAAACATATCAGAATAAGGAAATTCACAAGTTTCCTTCTGGCAGATCTTTCCATGTACTACCTCAATAATTCTTATGAGTAAGGTCTGCTTGCTTATGAATCAGATGATAAATGTATTTTGCTTAAGGTCCACCCTGTACAATCATGAAATCTTCAGTTGGGAAATGGATTAGTAGTTATCTCATTTAATCTTCCATTAGTTAAAATAGTTGCTCCTTTAAGATTCTTTTCAAGCTATCATTCAACCAACACTTCAAGTTAAGTGGAAATTTTTCTTTTATATGGAAACATGATAAATAGCCAACAAATGTGCTGAGAAAACATTTGCCTCATATTTTCTCTTGGTTCTTAACCAAATTAAACTGTAAGTAGTCATATTTTGTCAGTAAATGATTTTAGTCATAGTGTATAAATTCCTCTCCATCTTTAAGTATTTCATAGATACAAAATCAGAACCTTACACATTACCATCAAGGAAAGAGTACCATTACAAATTTATTAAGAGCACAAACTATTTTCATCTTACTCATTTCCCAGATATTTTGAAAGAAATAGATATGCATCACTTGTTAAATATTAAAATGCTCATCAAATTTACAGCAAAATTGATCTAGCCATATTCACCCATCTAAATTATATAGCTACATTTTTTTTATTTTTCCTCCTGGTGATTCATCCTGCCTACCTTACAAAAGCATGTTTATTTATGCGTCACCCTACAATATAATAGGGAAAAATATCTATTTCTATACTAATTTACATCATTAATAAATGTTTTTAGTGTATCTTTCAAAGAATTCCATTTTAACTGTTTTGACCTATATATAAACTGCTGTCCTCATCAGTACAGTGGTGAGTATCCCCACCTGTCATGTAGAAGACCAGGGTTTGATTCCCCAATGGGGAATATATAAATTACATGCAGCTACTAATTAATGATCATGTTACTAAAGGTGTAATAGAATTACTGAATCCTTTTTTAATTAGAGCAATTAGGCATCTTAACAACAAGCTTTTTAATGTTTACCCAGAAACATTCCTTCTTCATTTTAAATTCTTGAGATTTTACAGTAACCACTATTTGAGTGAATCAAAGAGAAATATATGTAATGCAAAATAGAATTTTTACTATTGTAGATGGCATTTATGTATTATGGGTCTAGGATTAGTAGTACATTTAATAATGTACAAGTATTGTTTTTCTTTAAAAATATTTACAGACATTCTGTTTATTGATAGGAAAAGAAAAAAGTCACAGCCATCAAACTATTTTTATGTTCATGCATTAAATGAGTCCTGATACTATATTTGAGATTTTAACTGCCACTTTCTCAGAATTTCACATTATAAAGTTGTATACCATGACATTTTCATTTCCTAGAATATATTTGTTGATGCCACACAAAAAGTTAGCATTGTTGAAATATCAAATATTTTTTCAGTCTAATATTAACTCTTAAAATTCATTACAGAAAAATTCCACAGAATTCCTTTTTTTAAGCTCTTCATTAATGGCAGAAGTAGCCTATGCCATATTTCCTTCTAACTTTTCAAAAAAAAAGAAGAAAGAATGAAATGCATTAATTAATGGAAGAAAGATAAAACAACAACAAATGAATGCCCTTTGATACTGAAATATCATGACTAGAATAGCAGTCAGACCCAGACTGTGATAAAGTTGCGTAACATGTAAAGCAGGATGGGGGAGACTGACAGTGTCACTGGATCGAGTTGAGAAATATCCATTCTGGAGAAGCACTAAAAGATTATCACCAATAAAATGAATTTTCCAAAAATGTAATAATGGCCTGAAGTAATCTGTAAATTGAGGACAAGATCTTCGAAGCAGGACTCTCTGAGATATTTAACTGGATAATTCATTTATGAAAACAAGGCAACAAGGTAATGCTGCCATATGTTACGCTATTCACTGCAATTAGCTTCTGAAGCTTGTCCCAAGATAATTTAAACACTGTTCTCTAACATATGAAGTCTTAAACATAAGCATTCGGTGTAAACACTGGATATGAAAAAATGGAATTTTCCACAGGTAACGTGGCTATCTGGGGAAACACAAGAATCACTACAGGATAGAAAAATCACTGATGCACATTGAAAGGAAATCACCCATCACCAGCTTCCTTCCCTTCTTCCCACAACATCACCAGGATCAGGGCTTTGTCAACACATTTAGTGACAACCCAGGGGTAGAAGTGGAGGTTTCCCGGGTGGCTTAGTCAGTAAAAGATTCTGCTCGCAACGCAGGAGACTGCAAGAGACCCAGGCTCGATTCCTGAGTTGGGACGATCCCCTGGAGAAGGAAATGGCACCCACTTCAGTATTCTTGCCTGGAGAATCCCATGGACAGAGGAGCTTTGTGGGCTACAGCCCATGGGGTCACACGAGTCAGACAAAACTTAGTGACTAAACCACTACCACCACCAGGGGCAGAAGTACAATTTTTACCTGGGGTGATGAAAGTAACTCAAATTACTAAAGCTTACTAACTTAGCCATTTTTCCTAAAGTTTGACGAGTACATTTAAAACTTTACCAAATATTAGAGCATAATAAATGATTAATTTAGGAAACAAAACCACAAACCTTAACCACTTATTCAGAAAAAAAAAGTTGACTCAAAAATTAAGGAATATTTTAAGTATAATTAACCACATCTGAAACATCTGAAAATATGTCTAATTGGAGAAGAGGATTAGATCTGACAGAGTGCCTCAAGAACTATGGACAGAGGCTTGTAACACTGTACAGGAGGCGGTGATCAAAACCATCCCCAAGATAAATGTAAAAAGGCAAAATGGGGTTGTCTGAGGAGGCTTTACAGATAGCTGAGGAAAGAGAAACTAAAGGCAAAGGAGAAAGGAAAGATATATCCATCTGAATGCAGAGTTCCAAAGAATAGCAAGGAGAGATAAGAAAAGCTTCCTCAGTGATCAATGCAAAGAAATAGAAGAAAACAATAGAATGGAAAGACTAGAAATCTCTTCAAGAAAATTAGATACCAAGGGAATATTTCACGCAAGATGAGCACAATAAAGGACAGAAACAGTATGGACCTAACAGAAGCAGAAGATATTAAAAAGAAGTGGTGAGAATACACAGAAGAACTATACAAAAAAAAGATCTTCATGACCCAGATAACCATCATGGTGTGATCACTCACCTAGAGCCAGACATCCTGGAATGCAAAGTCAAGTGGGCCTTAAGAAGCATCACTATGATCAAAGCTAGCGGAGGTGATAGAATTCCAGCTGAGCTATTGAAATCCTAAAAGATGATGCTGTGAAAGTGTTGCACTCAATATGCCAGTAAATTTGGAAAATTCAGCAGTGGTCATAGGGCTGGAAAAGGTCAGTTTTCATTCCAATCCCAAAAAAGGCAATGCCAAAGAATGTTCAAACTATTGCACAATTGCACTCATCTCACATGCTAGCAAAGTAATGCTCAAAGTTCTCCAAGCTAGGCTTCAACAGTACGTGAACCAAGAACTTCCAGATGTTCAAACTGGATTTAGAAAAGGCAGAGGAACCAGAAGATCAAATTGCCAACATCTGTTGGATCATAGAAAAAGCAAGAGAATTCCATAAAAAAAAATCTATTTCTGCTTCATTCACTACACTAATGCCTTGACTGTGTGAACCACAACAAACTGGAAAATTCTTAAAAGAGAAGGGAATGCCAGACCACCTTACCTGCCTCCTGAGAAATCTGTATGCAGGTCAAGAAGCAACAGTTAGAACCAGATGTGGAACAATGAACTGGTTCCAAATTGGGAACCAGTACACCAGGGCTGTATATTGCCACCTGCTTATTTAACTTCTATGCAGAGTACAACATGTGAAATGATGGGCTGGATGAAGCACAAGCTGGAATAAAGATTGCCGGGAGAAATATCAATAACCTCATATATGCAGATGACACCACCCTTATGACAGAAAGTGAAGAAGAACTTAAGAGTCTCTTGATGGTATTGAAAGAGACTGAAAAACCTGGCTTAAAACTCAAAATTCAAAAAACAAAGATCATGGAATTCAGTCCCATCACTTCATGGCAAATAGATGAGGAAACAATGAAAACAGTGAGAGACTTTATTTTCTTGGGCTTCAAAATCAGTGTAGATGGTGACTGCAGCCATGAAATTAAAAGATGCTTGCCCCTTGGAAGAAAAGTTATGACCAACCTAGACAGCATATTAAAAAGCAGAGACATTACCTTGCTGACAAAGGTCCATCTAGTCAAAGGTTTGGTTTTTCCAGTAGTCATGTTGTGAGAGTTGGACTATAAAGAAAGCTGAGTGCTGAAGAATTGATGGTTTTGAACCATGGTTTTGTATAAGGCTGTTGAGAGTCTCTTGGACTGCAAGGAGATCCAACCAGTCCATCCTAAAGAAAATCAGTCCTGAATATTCATTGTAAGGACTAATGATGAAGCTGAAACTTCAATATTTTGGCCACCTGATGTGAAAAATGGACTCATTGGAAAATACCCTGATGCTGGGAAAGATTGAATGCAGGAGGAGAAGGGTGTTGACAGAGGATGAGATGGTTGGATGGCATCATTGACTTGAAGGACATGAGTTGAACAAGCTCTGGCACTTGGACAGGGCAGCCTGGTATGCTGCAGTCCATATCTCAAAGAGTCAGACACAACTGAGTGAGTGAATAGAACTGAACTCAGGCAGCTATGAAAAACAATATACTCTTGAAAAATAAAAATAATGAATAATAAAAATGGAGCACAAATTATCACAATGTCTGGAGTAAACTCTTTTTCTGTGGGTTTGCTTCTAATTTCAAATAAGCCTCACTATTTTTCCAGTGAAATTTTCACTTACTATAACTTGTAGGCTAGCAGTTGGAAGCATATATTTTGTAAGCAGGTAATTGGGTATAATAACCTGAAGTGCAACACCTCATGTTAGTTACAGAAACCATGTTCATTGACTTTGGGGGAAATGTCATAGATGAGTGGCTAGTTCAGTTTATGCACGATATGTGAATTTGCTCAGTCACGTCCGACTCTTTGCGACCTGTGGACTGTAGCTCACCAGGCTCCTCTGTCCATGGGGTTTTCAGGCAAAAATATTGGAGTGGGTTGCCATTTCCTTCTTCAGGGGATCTTCCCCACACAGGGATCAAATCCACATCTTCTGTATTACAGGCAGACGCTTGACTGTCTGAGCTGCTTGTAAATCAGTAAACACTCAGATCATAATTGAGCTTTCCATAGTCTATTTCTCCTGCATGGTGGGCTGGTTTTATATTGCAAAATACATATTAAGAGGAGAGTCCACTGCTTAATAATCTGTCTGTGAAGGAAGTCCTTAATTTTTGCATGAACAGCCACAAGAGTGGAGAAAGCCATCAATGATGGGTGGAATTGAGTGAGGCAGTGAAATTTTATCCAAATGTGGAATAAACAACTATCCTGGTGATGATGAAAAAATAAAATTGAACTTACTATACAAGTAATAGGCAATCAAAGGACACTTCGTTGTTTGAAACCTGGTAGGCGAGACCACCTCTTTTGTTCAGGGAATACTCTAGAGCAGTGCTGTCCAAGAGAACTTTGTGTGATGAGAGATATGTTTATACTGCACAGACCTATTCAGTAGCCCAGGAGCCCCCTGTGACTTTTATGCAAAGGAGGGATTGGATTTATGGCAGTTTTTTGCATTTCAAATTATTTAAAATGAAATAAAGTATAGCTCCGAGAAACCCCCGGGCTAGCAGAGGCTGGAAGAGGCAAGGGAGGATTTTCCTCTAGAATATTTTGTGGAAAATGAATCCTGCCAGTGCCTTGACTTTGGACTTCTGGTTTCTGGAACTCTGGAAGAATAAATCGCTCTTCTTTGAGCCATCAACCTTGTTGTCATTTGTTACTGCAGCTCTAGAAAACGTATCAGATTGGTTCAGTGAGGAATTTGAAACTGGAGCAAGGGGCATAAAGAGTCGGAAACAAGGAAGCATTTGTTCATAACAGAGGTCCAGTGGCATCATCTATTAGTAACTGCCAGGTCTGAGTGCTGGCAGCCACAGCACCATCAGGCTGCCTGGGTCCTGCAATTTCACTGATGTTCCAAGACCTAGTCTCTAATGTTATTGTCCTCACTATAAGCCTGTTCCTTCGATCTTCCCATAAATTGAAATTCCCATAATTAATTCCCATTAATCTTCCCACCCACACACAGACGGTGTGACTTACCGTCTATCATCTGGTTAAGGTTAATGAGAATTGATTTCGGTCATCTACAACTAAGATCTAATACCTCAGTGGCTTTGAACACTTTTCCCAAGCTCAATAAGTAAAACTGTGTATATTCTATATCTAAATAAATAAATAAAATGTGTGTGCTCTTCATCTCTCAAAACTTGAGGCTGTACAAATAAAATGTGTCTCAGAAATACGATGCCCTTTTCAAAATAAAGCACACGATGAGTTGTCCTGTTGTTTAGGGAAAAGCGGAAAAGTGTCTTTTTTTTTCATATTGAGAAGTATGATTGCCATTAGGAAGCCAGGACTGAGAACATAAAAGCTGCCACAGTAGACATGTAAATTGAACTGAACTGAAATATTTCTTTTGGCAGCAATTCAATTTTAAAAGTATAACATAGTTATCAGGGAAAATGACATATATATTATGATTCTTATTTAACAATGACTGTTATTTAAAAGGCTTATTGCATTAGAGAGAAAAAAGCATTCTTCACACTGTAAAAACTTAACATCCCAGTAAGCTGTAAGAAGTGTTACTTCACATTATTGTGGATAATTCATATATTTTAAAAGTGTTTCTTTTTCAGTTAGAATTCAGAAACTGATAGGGCTAAGTAAACATCTTTATTATTTTCCTAGTCTAAAATTTTAAAAGCCATTTACATTTAAATGATTTGATGAGTGAACTAAATGCCTTGAAATATCCCAGAAAGTTATAGACATCATCTAGTTTATAGAATATGTGAATGAATGTATAGATATGTTTTCATTTATTATACCATTTCTGCTTTTTTCAGTATAGATATGTTTTTCATATAAGTATAGCCCTAGTAATACATTAAAACATCTTTTAATAATATAGTTCTGTCATACCAACTTTTCATTCTCAAAATTAAGGAACTGAGATTAGGACTGTCCTTTGGGCTTCTTGTGTGGTACCTGGTTTATGTTATCTATTGTTTTATAATTATCTGCATCTGCCTTCACCTGTGCAATGATCTATAATTAGCTTTGATATGAAATAATAGGGCATGTCAAATTTAGTATTTTGTAACTGTAGGATCTGACTCTCTTTTGCTTGCCTTTTCCTACGTGTATGGTTGTCTCATGGTGAAATGGGCTTGTTTTTATCTCACTGCAGTGTGGCCACTGAATAATCCAACTGAGGTTGGTGTTTTGTGAAATGATCTGTTTTACATGTAAAACACCTTGGCCTAGCTGTGAGTATCCATACAACCACAACCTGAGAGCTGCCAGGGTTTATTTTTCTATTTTCTTATCTTCTACAGGCTACATCCTTTGCAAGGGGAGGAAAGCTCATACATGCAGGTTGCCATGGAGATGTCCATCTGAATTTTATACTCACTGCATTTAGATCATATCTTCCATGAAATGTATATGACCAACTGCTAAAGTTGTGGCCATTCTCTACCTATCAGGGCAGGAGGCTCCAGCACACACCATGTGACATCACGTAGGGAAACACATTTTTTAGGGGGTATTTTCTGAATATACAGAAGGGACTGTAGGAGAAGAAGCACTCTTTATAATATAGGACAGTTTGGATATTTATCTATGCGTTTTATTCATGTGTTTGCTTATTTTCTGATTCACACACTATTCTATTGTTAGGTACTAGTTTTGAATGGTGTTATGTTGGATATTTTCTGGAAGTTTTGGTAGTTTCTTTTAGGACATTCCAGTCATGATACTTTGGGATATATCTCTGCCTCGATTAGGATACTTCATTAGAGTCAAAGACATTACTTTGGTAGGAGATGGTGCTATTATAGCCCTCCGAGTGCCATGAGGAAAGAGAACTATGTCACTTCTCTGTCTTTGAATGTCTGTCCCCAACTAGGTAAAAGTACCACTTCATCCCAGCAACAGCCTGAAGGGCAAGTGGCAATAGGCACGTTGGTGTTATCCTTGCAGTGATATAAGGAAGTTATATCCAGGCTCATACTTAATCTGCTTGAAGCAGATAATAAAGATTCTGCTGATGCATTAAAAAAAAAAAGAAAAACAGCAACAAAAAAGGGAAAGGCATATAGAATATTCAATATTAAAGAAAGAGAATATGATTTACAAGTGAGAGCAATTATATGTTCAGGTACTTAGATAATTCACATTTACTTAAGAAGAAGTCTTCTAACTGGATCCTTTTGTTGTTTTTGTTTGGTCACTCAGTCGTGTCTGACTTTGAGACCCCATGAACTGCAGCACACCCGGCTTCCCTGTCCTTCACCATCTCCCTAAGTTTGCTCAAACTCATGTCCATTGAGTTGGTGATGCTATTCAACCATCTGATTCTAGGTCTGGCTCTTTAAACTTTATTAAACAGTTTATCACGGAGTTGTAATAAAGGCAAAAGTTTGAGATTTTTTTCCCCTAAAAACTAGACAGATTATCTATAAATTACCTGAGAGAAAATGCATCTCAACTAAGAACACAAAGAATCTAAGAGCAGTAAGACTTCTGTTGTGAGAAAATAAAGTGGATGTTGAACTTTACCAAGTTGGAGATGTTGCTATTGGATTAAGCTGAACAATTAAAGGACAATCATGGAAACAACACTGTACTCAACAGACATTGTTATTATTGCTGCATGTGGGAGGGTGCTACATGCAATCATTGTGCTTATGTGTCTAATTTTAAAAAGGGTTTACAGTGTTTAAGAGGACCCTGCATTATGACTATATAAAGCGCTGCTACCGCTAAGTCGCTTCAGTCGTGTCCGACTCTGTGTGACCCATAGACGGCAGCCCACCAAGCTCCCCCATCCCTGGGATTCTCCAGGCAAGAATACTGGAGTGGGTTGCCATTTCCTTCTCCAATGCATGAAAGTGAAAAGTGAAAGTGAAGTCGCTCAGTCGTGTCTGACTCTTAGCAACCCCATGGACTGCAGCCCACCAGGCTCCTCTGTCCATGGGATTTTCCAGGCAAGAGTACTGGAGTGGGATGCCATTGCCTTCTCTGATATAAAGTGCTGGGCCTGTGGAAAGCTAAATTTATTAAGTTTACAACCAGTTTTAAATGCTTTGGAAAATCTAAATCACCATATACATGCATTCAAAAAATTTGTTAGTTTGTGTAAACAATATTTGAATAATAAGAGGTCATGTCTAAGTAGCCCTGACTTTAACATTAGACTTTATTCCTGAAATGTCTTCTGAAGATGTATTTTTCACAGCCAATTAAGCATTCAAAAAGAGCACTTGGGATAAGATAGAATTAGTCCTGTGTATACACAGTACGTTAAAAGAAGTCCCTTTGCTCACTGGATAGAAAAGCATTCTCATTTCATTCACATAAGTGCCTCCGACATCCTGAGGTCACCTAAAGCCCATGGTCCTTATCAGCTTAAGTTTATTAGGACCTGTTGTGAAGAAACATGTCAGTTTTGAAATCTTCTGGGCAAGAGCTGCTGTAATTGGAAATGTTTAATTTTTTTTTTTTTTAAGTAAAATAAGAACTTTTATTTTTCTTATTCTTGATTAATCTACAAATAACAGCTTATTTAAAATAATAATAGCAACAATATACTTGATTACATACATATATGTATATGTGTTTATAAATATGTTTATGTTTAAGTTAAATGAATAATACCAGTGATTACAGTAACAGGAGGGAGGATTTATTTATTTATTTATTTATTTTTTTCTCTGTTGCAGGTAAGTTTTGTTTTTTTTTAATTTTATTTTATTTTTAAACTTTACATAACTGTATTAGTTTTGCCAAATATCAAAATGAATCCGCCACAGGTATACATGTGTTCCCCATCCTGAACCCTCCTCCCTCCTCCCTCCCCATTCCATCCCTCCCTGCCTGCCAATGCAGGAAATGTTTAATTTGTGATTCCTAGTCTTTGAAAAGCAGCAAAGGAAAAATAAAGCTATGTTTCAAGTTATGTTGGGTCCTTTATATATTATTCATAAAGGAAAAAAGATATATATATATATACCTGAGCTTTGATTTGGACTCAGAAAGACTATGTGCTAAAGGCTGTGGACTATGTGCCAGGAGTGTGGAAAAAAACTCAACTGATGGGAAGCATATGGACACTGATGATGACGATGATGGTAATGAGGGTGGTGGTGATGATGGTGGTTTCTTTGGCATATCCTGAGTAATAAGCACTGTTCTAAGATCTTCGCATATGTTGACTCATATTTTGTCCTTGGAACAACCTTGCAAATTGAGTGCTGCTATTTTCTCCATTTTGTGGATCATTAAACAAAACATAACAATATTGGGTGGCTCCCCTAGGTTTATACAGCTGGTAAATGGCAAAGGCTATTCATTAAATGTAATTATATCAGAATAAGAGGACAGAATCTTTATCCAGAGCTGCTAGCTTATCCAGAAAAGAAGTCACTCAAGTTTTCATAATAATAAAGACAGCTTATTTGTATGTAAAATTAATTACAAAAATATAGTTTAAACTATTTTAAAGCATAATAGTATGTAGCTTCTTCACTCTCACTTTTAACTTAGTGTATTTTCTTTAAACTATGTCTACTAAATATTTGTTTTATAGGTAAATCTTGCCTAGAAATGCTATCATTTGTATAATAAACAAAATAGAAATAATTTAAAAAATATTTGGAGACCCAGAAATGTTTCTCTTCTTAAGATAATACCTCTTCAAGAAGAAAACCAAAAGTATTAAACTGAAATCTGAACCTTTTCAGATAAAAATAGTGAAAATAATTTCTTGAGGAAAAAAAACAAACAGAAAATGTTTGTGTTAAATTTATACAAATTTATGTGTTATCTGGACTATTTAAAGCAGGTCACCAAATTAAATATGCATAGAAATAAACACTAAAACATGTCATTATTTTCAGGACTATCTCTGATCCTTAACATAACAATTTAAAATTTGATTGTGGTAATTTAAGAAACTGGTGGACTTTTCTATTTCAGGTAGTTATTTTTCAGGTAAAATTTTATCTTCTTAGGTAAAACAAGCAAATCCAGCCTCTCTTTCAGAGTCATCAGCATCTTAGGATTTACAGGAAAAGCAGTTTAGGTCAGCTTGGTATCTTGCTGGTGGCCATACGTGTGGTGGTTTCTGAACTGAGAAAGGAATTAGGTGTAGAGGACAGTATACAATATTTCAGCTCTGAATAGACATGAATAATCAGAAGAATCATGTTAACAAATGTATCCTCACGATACTAGGAACCAGGAGTTCAAGCCGATAAAGCAGAAAAAGTGAGAGGCCTGAATTCCACCAGATGGCGCCTGTCCACTGCTTCTGATCAGGCACTACCCAAGCTCAGCTGGCTGCGAGGAGTATCATAAACTGGAGACTATCTGGTGGATGCCTAGGTGTAAGAGGCAATTAAAGAAACACAAAGACTCAGAGAAAGGCTGCTGAAATAAAAGTTGTGCCCTTGAAAGGGAAGGGCCACACAATTAGGCTCAGGAGAAAACAAAGACTTAAAATAAAGAGCCCGTAGAGGCGAGGTTAATCTGTGCCCCACCATTTTACGGATAAGATCAAGGTATTTTTGGCTTTTGGCTAAGGAAGAATAGCAGCCCTTCCTGGAATTAAAAATGATAGTATCTCCCTAGAAACTACTGATCTCTCTTAAGATCCCATAAAGTATGCAGGTACTGTTTTCGTATCTAAAGAGACTTGCTAATTCCATAGGTAATGTGAAAAAATGGGATTGTCACAGAAATCGTCAATCTAAAATTCCTAGAGATTTCTTGGATGCGATTTCATTAATTTAAAAATATATTAATGGCCCCTTTTCAGATATGTATTTTTCTTATTTGGATTTTTAAAAATTATGTCATATTTAAGGAACGCTTTGGAGCCTATCAACAGGGCAAATTCAAGTGATTGTGTTAATTTTCAGTGTTAATTGTGCAGACCCAACAGAATGGGAATCGGGGGACCATGATGAATTTTGAAAGTAAAAGTGAAAGTCGTTCAGTCATGTCTCTTTGCTACCCCATGACTGTCCATGTACCGGGGTGGGTAGCCTTTCCCTTCTCCAGGGGATCGTCCCATCCTAGGGATCGAACCCAGGTCTCCTGCATTGCAGGTGGATTCTTTACCAGCTGAACCACAAGGGAACTCAAGAACAGTGGAGTGGGTAGCCTTTCCCTTCTCTGGAGGATCTTCTCGACCCGGGAATCGAACTGGGGTCTCCTGCATTGCAGGTGGATTCTTTACCCACTGAGCTATCAGAGAAGTCCCTGACAAGTTTTAACTGATGTAAAAAAATGACTATTTCCAATAAATTTTCTATACCAATAATTCCTAAGTTATGTGTTATTCTTTGTAAAAGTTAAGATATACATGCAGGGGGTAACTATCTGAACCCTATTTGTAAATACATCAGAAGACTTCTAAACATAATTTAAATAGAATTGAAACAAAATATTTCAATGCTAGTTGACATATTTTTTTTTAGGAGTTTGTTGTTTTGGAGTTAAAAGATGGCTTAAAAATATTGACCTTTTATGAGTCGCCAGTCCAGGTTTGATGCAGGATACTGGATGCTTGGGGCTGGTGCACCGGGACGACCCAGAGGGAGGGTATGGGGAGGGAGGAGGGAGGAGAGTTCAGGATGGAGAACACGGGTATACCTGTGGCGGATTCATTTCGATGTTTGGCAAAACTAATACAATATTGTAAAGTTTAAAAATAAAATAAAATTAAAAAAAATTGACCTTTAGTACTCTTCTTGCTAAACTCTAGTAATGGGTTTCTTTCAACATCTAATATCAATGAACGTGACAATTGTAGGAAGGTTTTTTTTTTTTTTCCCCGTTATGTAAAACATCTTTTCATTCAAGATATTTAAATTGAAGTTAATGGGAAACTTTTGAATGGCTTGATTCAGCTACAGATTTTGTGTTCCTACTGTCATGGTCTAAAGAAAACATTTTACTGTTTAGGTAATAAGACAGATCTGTAAAATGTATAATAGACAGTTCCTTTATGTTTTTATGTCCTTAACAATGCTGGAGCAGCTGAGGAAAGAAATAGCAGTTGAGGAAAGAAATAGTTGAGGGAAGAAAGAACACATTGACTACACTTTGTGTATTAGTCAGTGTTCTCCAGAGAAATAGAATCAATAGGTTGTGTGTGTGTGTATATATATATATATATATACATGCATATACATATATAAGAATGTGCTTAGTCTCTCAGTCATTTGACTCTTTGTGACAGTTTGGACTATAGCCCGCCAGGCTCCTCTGTCCATGTGATTTTTGGGGCAATAATACTGGAATGTATTGCCATTCTCTCCTTCAGGTATATATATATATATAGGTGTGTGTGTGTATGGAAAGATATTTACTATAGGAATCTGTTCACTCAGGGTCTGAGAGGTCCTATGATATGCCATCTGCAAGCTAGAGGCCCAGGAGAGTCCGTGATACGAGTCAGTCCAAGTCTAGAGCACTTTGAACCTGGAGCACCAGGGGAAGAAGAAGATAAATGTCTCAGCTTAAGCAATTAGGCAGGAAGAAAAGGGATCAAATTCCTCCTTCCTCTGCCTTTTGTTCTATTCAGGTTCTCAACTGATTAGATGGTACCCCCACTGGGCAAGGCAGTCTACTCTATGGATTTCACTAATTCAATTGTCATCTCCTCCAAAATACCTAGGGTTTCCCTGGTAGCTCAGCTGGTAAAGAATCTGCCTGCAATGCAGGAGACCCTGATTCAGTTCCTGGGTTGGGAAGATGCTCTGGAGAAGGGATAGGCTACCCACTCCAGTATTCTTGGGTTTCTCCAGTGGCTCAGATGGTAAAGAATCCTCCTGCAATGCAGGAGACCTGGATTCGATCCCTGGCTTGGGAAGATCCACTGGAGGAGGGCATGGCAACCCACTCCAGCATTCTTGCCTGGAGAATCCCATGGACAGAGGAACCTGCTGGGCTACAGTCCATGGGGTCGCAAAAAATCAGGCACAATAGAGTAACTAAGCACAAGCACCAAAACACTCTCATGGACACACCCAGAAATATTGTTTAACTTAAGCATCCAAAGGCCAGTCAAGTGGCCATTCATCTCTGTGACAAGATGAATTCAAATTTGGGTAAGCCTCACTTTTATCCTAATGTTGTGGGGCAGGGGCATGCCACAGAGGGCAGCTCTGGGTGGAATTCTGCTTGGTCGTCATTCACCCTTCCAACCTTCTTTAATTGCAGGACTTGCAGCTCGTGTTCACCTCTAAACAGCTTCCAAAATTAACCATGCCATTTTGTGCTTATACCATAGTCAAAGTTTGGGGCCATTTTCCTCCTGCCTGAAATGTGCTTTGTTATTATCTTCTGGGTTGAACACTGGACATTTCACAACTTAGCATAGCCTCCCTTGTCTTACCAAAGCTCTTTCTGAAGCCTTCAAATAGAACTAAATGCTCCATCTTCCATGTTCCTGTAATACCTATAACTACTGGTAATGATGGGAAAGATATGGGAATACCAGACCACCTGACCTGCCTCTTGAGAAACCTGTATGCAGGTCAGGAAGCAACAAATAGAACTGGACATGGAACAACAGACTGGTTCCAAATAGGAAAAGGAGTATATCAAGGCTGTGTATCATCACCCTGCTTATTTCACTTCTTTGCAGAGTACATCATGAGAAACACTGGACTGGAGGAAGCACAAGCTGGAATCAAGATTGCTGGGAGAAATATCAATAACCTCAGATATGCAGATGACACCACCCTTATGGCAGAAAGTGATGAAGAACTAAAGAGCCTTTGATGAAAGTGAAAGAGGAGAGTGAAAAGGTTGGCTTAAAGCTCAACATTCAGAAAACTAAGATCATGGCATCCAGTCCCATCACTCCATTGCAAATAGATGGAGAAACAGTGGAAACAGTGCCATACTTTATTTTTGTGGGCTCCAAAATCACCGTAGATGGTGATTGGAGCCATGAAATTAAAAGATGCTTACTCCTTGGAAGGAAAGTTATGACCAACCTAGACAGCATATTAAAAAACAGAGATGTTACTTTGTCAACAAAGGTCCATCTAGTCAAGGCTATGGTTTTTCCAGTAGTCCTGTATGGATGTGAGAGTTGGACTATAAAGAAAGCTGAGTGCCAAAGAACTGATGATTTTGAACTGTGGTGTTGGAGAAGACTCTTGAGAGTCCCTTGGACTGCAAAGAGATCAAGATCTTCTAAAGAAGATCAGTCCTGTGTGTTCATTGGAAGAACTGATGCTGAAGCTGAAACTCCAATACTTTGGCCACCTGATGCGAAGAGCTGACTCATTGGAAAAGACCCTTATGCCGGGAAAGAATGAGGGCAGGAGGAGAAGGTGACGACAGAAGATGAGTTTGTTGGATGGCATCACCAACTCAATGGACATGGGTTTGGGTGGACTCTGGGATTTGGTGATGGACAGGAAGGCCTAACGTGCTGTGGTTCATGGGGTCACAAAAAGTCAGACATGACTGAGTGACTGAACTGAATTGAACTAGCTTTTAATGCCATTTTAATGTCATCTTATCTCCTCCCTGAGGAATATGTGTATGTGTTCAGTTTCTCAGTTGCATCTGACTCTTTGCAACCCCATGGACCACAGCCCACCAGGTTCCTCTGTCTGTTGGATTTCCCTGGCAAGAATTCTATACATATATATATACACACACATACACACTCAGCACTTAACAAGAATTATCATTTAGTGAATAAATGAATAAAGAGGCAAAATTTATCACTAAGCTAGCCCAAATGAAATTAAAAGAGAATCAAATAACAAAGCACAATAAGGATAAACTCAGAGGTATAGGAATTTTTTTACCAAAAAGAAATACCTAGAAATTCCCATTCAAGAAAAGAGTAAAAGATGGCAAAGGAGGGAGAATCAGAAATAGAAGTCAGAAAACATTTATGAATTAGTGTTAATAATGCTAAATGGAGAAGAGCAAAGTGAGCATCTGAGAATATATTAGTCTTTGTATTGCTAACAGAGCTGAGTGAGCTTGTGAGATAAACTGAATCTAATACATATAAGGGGGATGGGGACAGTTTTGTAAAAAGAACTCAAGAACTTCTTAATTGCTAATTAAAATTCAGAAGAGTAGTTTGAGATAAAATTTATCTTAGTAGGATAGTGTTAAAGGCTATGCAAATTGTGAAGGGTTACCTTCTGCTATACCCCATCAATGGAGGAGGTAACTTGTGATGGTGAACCAGAATCATAAGTCTTCCCCATCCACTTAATAATGCTTCCCAGGGGACACATGAACTGAATAAACTGCTTTGGGCAAAGAGAGCATGTGGGAAGACAAAGGGAATTCTTAAGGTTAAAGAAAACTTAATAGAATACTTTCAATATATGAAAAAACAACTTTTATTTGAGGGACATCATCCGTAAGAGTAGATGGGGCCTCCATGAAGAATATAAGTGACAAGCTCCTTTACCCTGACATGTAGCTTCTTTGCTTATATATGAGATCCTTCAGGTATGTACAAGGCACGCATAATATAGAAACATAGAGTCACAAATGTCTGAGCAGAAGATGTAATATTCTTCATTTTGTTATCACAACCTTAAAAAATGCAAGATTAGGTAATATCTTGCCTGGTTGTGGTGAAATTAAGTGAAATGCAGTATGAGAAATGCTTGCTAAGTGTGATGAAATAATGTGAGTGAAATTTATAGTAGAAGCCTAGCAAATATTAAAGCATATTAAATGAGTTCTCCTTCTGCCGCCATTTTTATTGACCTGTGAGAGAGGCTAATCTGTCTCTCTCTTTAGTGCCTCTCCTCACTTAGAAACCTGAATCCTGAGAAAGAAAAGATACACAATTTTATAGCAATGGCAGATTTTTAAATTTTAAATTTAGTTTATGATGAAGAAATGTTGGCATGTTGTAAAAAATATATATGTATATATAGTCATAAGCAACATGTATATTGCTTTCTAGGAGTCCACAAATCTCCAATTCTTAATTATTTCATGGACATTTTTGTGACAAGTAGAACATAAAAAAGAATTTATGGAAATTAGAAAAGGCTTGCATTATTATTATTACAATAAAAAGACTTTTGATCAGTAAAGTTATTTAGTTTCTGAGAGGACTCCAGATGAAAGAAATTTGAAGAACCAATAAAACATGGTTAAACCTCTGAACTTTTTAGTGCTGAGCTATTATTTTTACTTACACTAAGAGACAGCAGGAAATTTAGATATGATATACATAGACTTCACCATTATAATGAACCTGAAATTATTCTCATTGTTTCAAGGTCATCCATCAGACTGGCTGTGTAAAACGGATGAATCAATTGCTGAGTTTTGTTACTTATGGCAAATCTTTGTGCTTAAACTAAAAAAAAAAAAAGAAGAAGAAACAGTTGCAGAAATAACAGTGCATCATTAATACAAGAAGTTTTTAATCAGCTAAATTTAATTAGACAGCTTATTATTTGCCATTTCCTTCTCCATGAGATCTTCCCAATCCAGGAATTGAACCCAGGTATCCTGCATTGTAGGCAGATGTTTTACCTTTTGAGCCACCAGGGAAATCCTTATTATATGCAAATGTCTTTAAAGTCCAAGAGAAACTTTGGGACCAGATAGTTGACTAAATTTCTTTGTTGACTGTTATTTCCTATTATTAATTATGTTTTCATGTCAAGGATCAATAATCTTGTGCCTGATTCAACCTTATGATTTTCATTGTATGATTTGAATGGTTATTTGAACAGAGTAATCCTTAGCGTGAACATATTTTCATAATGAAAATATTAAAAAAGAGAGGACTTAAATTTATGCCATACAATAACTTAAAATTCCCTAACAATAACATAAAACTATTTTTACTATATGCAAAATAATTTTCACAACAAAATGTGATTAAGATACTTTATATAAAATACTGAAAATTCAAAACCAGAAGTAGCAGCAACGAACTATCACTGCTCTATTTTTTTTAATCCCTTGATTTATGCATGTAATACATCAGCAAATCTGGAAAACTCAGCAGTGGTCACAGGACTGGAAAAGGTCAGTTTTCATTCCAATCCCAAAAAAGGGCATGCCAAAGAATGCTCAAACTACCACACAATTGCACTCATCTCACACGCTAGTAAAGTAATGCTCAAAATTCTCTGGTTTTAGAAAAGACAGAGGAACCAGAGATCAAATTTCCAACATCCTCTGGATCATGGAAAAAGCAAGAGAGTTCCAGAAAAACATCTAGTTCTGCTTTATTGACTATGCCAAATCCTTTGACTGTGTGGATCACAGTAAACTGTGGAAGATTCTGAAAGAAATGGGAATACCAGACTACCTGACCTGCCTCTTGAGAAACCTTTATGCAGGTCAGGAAGCAACAGTTAAACTGGGCATGGAAAAACAGACTGGTTCCAAATAGGAAAAGGAGTACGTCAAGGCTGTACATTGTCACCCTGCTTATTTAACTTATATGCAGAGTACATCACGAGAAATGCTTGGCTGGAGGAAGCACAAGCTGGAATCAAGATTGCGGGAGAAATATCAATAACCTCAGATATGCAGATGACATCACTCCTATAGCAGAAAGTGAAGAAGAACTAAAGAGCAGCCTCTTGATGAAAGTGAAAGAGGAGAGTGAAAAAGTTGGCTTAAAGCATCTGGTCTCATCATTTCATGGGAAATAGATGGGGAAACAGTGGAAACAGTGGAAACAGTGTCAGACTTTATTTCTGGGGGCTCCAAAATCACTGCAGATGGTGATTGCAGCCATGAAATTAAAAGGCGCTTACTCCTTGGAAGGAAAGCTATGACCAACCTAGATAGCATACTCAAAAGCAGAGACTTGACTTTGCCAACAAAGGTCCATCTAGTCAAGGCTATGATTTTTCCTGTGGTCATGTATGGATGTGAGAGTTGGACTGTGAAGAAGGCTGAGTGCTGAAGAATTGATGCTTTTGAACTGTGGTGTTGGAGAAGACTCTTGAGAGTCCCTTGGACTGCAAGGAGATCAAACCAGTCAATCCTAAAGGAGATCAGTCCTGGGTGTTCATTGGAAGCACTGATGTTGAAGCTGAAACTCCAATACTTTGGCCACCTGATGCGAAGAGCTGACTCATTTGAAAAGACTCTGATACTGGGAAAGATTGAGGGCAGGAGGAGAAGGTGATGACAGAGGATGAGATAGTTGGATGGTATCACCAACTCAATGGACATGAGTTTGGATGAACTCCAGGAGTTGGTGATGGACAGGGAGGCCTGGCGTGCTGCGGTTCATGGTGTCACAAAGAGTCGGACATGACTGAGTGACTGAACTAAACTGAACTGAACTGAACTGAATGTTTTAAAACTTCTGAAACTTGAATTTTTTGTTCAGTTGCTCAGTTATGTCTCTTTGCGACCCCATGGACTGCAGAATGCCAGGCTTCCCTGTCGTTCACCATCTCCTGGAGCTTACTCAAACTCATGTCCATTGAGTTGGTGATGCCATCCTAACATCTTATCCTCTGTTGTCCCCTTCTCCTCCTGCCTTCAATCTTTCCCAGCATCTTTTCCAATGAGTTGGCTCTTTGCATCAGGTGGCCAAAATATTGTAATTTCAGCTTCCACATCTGTTCTTCCAATGAATATTCAGGGTTGATTTCCTTTAGGATTGACTTGTTTGATCTTGCTGTTGAAGGGATTCTCAAGAGTGTTCTGCACCACAGTTCAAAGGAATCAGTTCTTCAGTGCTCAGTCTTTTTTATTGTCCAGCTCCCATATCTGTACATGACTACTGGAAAAACTATAGCTTTGACTATACAGACTTTTGTTGGCAAAGTAATGTCTCTGCTTTTTAATATGCTGTCTAGATTTGTCATAGCTCTTTTTCCAGGGAGCATGTGTCTTTAATTTCATGGCTGAGGTTACCATCTGTAGTGATTTTGGAGCCAAAGAAAATAAAGTCTGTCATGGTTTCCACTGAATATATCTCAATAAATTTCTAGGTCTATTGGAAGTTGTGTCCTCCTTCCTTTCATAAAGATATTGTATAATCAATATATGACTTACAATCCAAAACACAATTATTACACCAAATGAGGAATGTCATTTTAGTAGAGTGTATCCAATATGATAGGTGGTGCCAGTGGTGAAGAATCCTCCTGCCAATGTAGGAGACGTAAGAGATGCTCGCTCCGTTGCTAGGTCAGGAAGATCCCCTGGAGAAAGGAACAGCTACCCACTCCATTGTTCTTGCCTGGAGAATCCCATGGACAGGGGAGCCTGGTTGGCTCCAGTCCATAGGATCACAAATAGTGGGACATGTCTGAAGCGATGTAGCATGAACACACCCATTATGACACTCCTAGGTAGATATCAGCATTCTGGGGGTTTCTCTATTTATAATATTGTTAAGACACTGAATTGAAACACTATTTTACATGCTGTGGAGATTTGTGATAACCAGGGCTTTGTGAGGAACAGATGGGAAATAAGTTTAGGATGTGGCAAAGTTTAGGATCAGCCAGACTCTGAGTTATTCTTCCTGTTTTATCTGCCCTTAATCACTGGTTTGGGTTTTGGGTCCTGACACTGTCTTTTTGCAGTTACCTTTGTTGCACACTCATGCACTTGCTTTTTCCTAACCCCCCAAAGATTTAACTATGAAGAATATCTTTATTGAAATATATGGACATAATTGGAATATAATCTTATTCCATTCAATAAACAACTTCAAATTTAATGTAACCTCTAAATCTAGTTGTCATTTTTGAATGCACAATATTTATTTCTTGTTTGTTTCTCAGTATTTCTTAAAATCTTGGCATGCTTCTAGATGCCTAGCATCTTTCTTTTGTTACTGCGTTCCTGATACTTTCTCCTTTGCTTCCTCTAGAATTTAGGATTTTTCTTATATTAATTTATTTCCTAATCATCTCTTCCATACATGTAATACAGATAGGGTGAAAGTACTAATTCTTACTATATATTATCTCCCTGAAAAATTCTTTGAATATGAAGGTATAAATAAGCTAAAGTAAAGAGATGAAACAAGATATACCGTGTACACAGGAATCTTAGAGCTGAACGGCCTAAATTAGTATCAGGCAAAATAGACTGTAGGAAAAGAAATATGAATAGAAACGAAGATATATTCAATGGTGTTGAAAGAGCCTAGATGCTAGATGAATGGATCAATTATAAATGTGTATGCATCTTGTAACAGGGCTTTCAAATATATGAAGCTAAATCTGATAAAATTGAAAAATACTTAAATATTTCCCAATTACACTCAGACATTTCATTTTGGCAATCTCAATAAATTAAAAAAAAAAGGTAGAAAACCAGAAGTTTTACAGAAGTCTTAAACAACACTTTTATTTTATAAAACACTTATAAAACAGTCCATCCAGCCAGTCACTGAACATGCATCCTTTTCAAGTATGCATAAACCTGACCAAGGAGTGAACTAATGCTAGGCCATAAAACAAAGGTCCATGAATGTTAAAAGGTTTCAAATCTTAACAAAATGTATTACCTAATCACAAAGGAATTTAATTAGGAATAAACAACAGGAAAAAATTAGGAAACCTCCATTTAGGAAATAAATAGAAAATATATGTTCAAATAACCTGTGTGTCAAAGAAACAAATTTCAAGAAAAATTAGAAAATATCATGATCAATTTCAGCATATTAGAACTTCTATGATACAGCTAGAGAATTTGATGAGATTTTATTGTTTGAGATGCTGATATTATAAAGGATGCAAGATTTCCGATTGATAATCTAAATCCAAAGACATTTTATTAAAATGCAAGATGTTAAATATAAGGCAAAATCCTTAAGGTATCTAGGCAAAAGGCCAAATAGCATGAATACAAGAACTAGACTAGAATCGGACTTTTGAAAATCAGCATACCAAGCAAGGCAACAGTAGAACAGCATTTTAAAAAATTAGTCAAAGAAGGTGTGAACCAATTTTCTTCCAAATATCAAAATTACAGAAAATATTAATATGTCAAGTTTTAATATGTAAGTACTTAGGGAATTCTGCATCCATCAGTGAGATTAATGACAAGATAATAACTGGGAAAAACGAAGCAAAAGAAGAATGGCTACCATTTCTAACCTTCTGGTCTAGAAATGGACACATATAACAAAAGAATAAGTGAAGATCCAGATGGATGAGTAATTTACAAATATTATGCATTGAAATCAATGTTAATAATTAACAAAGGTTATGTATTGTATATGGGTGATATATAGGTTAAAGGATACCATATAAAATGTATTAACCATGGAGCAGAATGCACAGGGAGTAGACAGGGAACTAATGGCATCAAAAAGTTATAAATACAATGGTAATTCCAGAACACCAATACAAAATGGCATTGAAACATGTAAAATATCATGTATGAAACGAGTTGCCAGTCCAGGTTTGATGCACGATACTGGATGCTTGGGGCTGGTGCACTGGGATGACCCAGAGGGATGGAATGGGGAGGGAGGAGGGAGGAGGGTTCAGGATGGGGAACACATGTATACCTGTGGTGGATTCATTTTGATATTTGGCAAAACTAATACAATTATGTAAAGTTTAAAAATAAAAAATAAAAAAAAGAATTAAATAATAAAAAAATAAATAAACTAAAAAAATAAAGGAATAAAAGAGAATGCAAAATTAATAGAGAATCATAGAAAATGTCACAAATTAATCATGAAAATTGTTACAAAATATACATAAAGTATTACTGGCTTCCCTAGTGGCTCAGTTGGTAAAGAATCTGCTCGCAGTGCAAAAGACCTGGGTTCAATCCTCAGGTTGGAGATTGAACCTGTGGAGAAGGAAATGGCAACCCACTCCAGTACTCTTGCCTCGAGAATCCCATGGACAGAGGAGCCAGTCAGGCTACAGTCTATGGGCTCGCAAAGCGTCGGACATGACTGCGCCACTCTCACTTTCAGTATCAGTTCAGTTCAGTCGTTCAGTCGTGTCTGACTCTTTGTGATCCCATGGACTGCAGCATGCCAGGCCTCCCTGTTCATCACCAACTCCCAGAGCTTACCCAAACTTATGTCCATTGAGTCAGTGATGCCATCCAACCGTCTCATCCTGTCATCCCCTTCTCCTCCCACCCTCAATATAAAGTATTATAATAATCATATAGTATATATTATACATGAGACTTCCTTGGTGGCTCAGATGGTAAAGAATCCACCTGCAATGTAGGAGCCACAGAAACGTGGGTTCAATCCCTGGGTCCGGAAGATCCCCTGAAGGAGGGCATGATAATCCATTATAATATTCTTAACGAGAGAATCCCATGGACAGAGAAGCCTGGTGGGCTACGGTCCATAGGGTGGCAGAGTCAGACATGACTGAAGCAACTGAGCATGCACACATAATATACATAGCACTATATAACACATACAACCTTTTACATAATACAGTACTTGTTATTGTTGTTGTTTAGTTGCTGAGTCGTGTTTGACTCTTTGAGATCCATGGGCTGTAACCTGTGAGACTCCTTCATCCATGGGGTTTCCCAGGCAAGAACAGTGGAGTTGGTTGCCATTTCCTTCTCTAAGGGATCTTCCTGACCCAGGGATCAAACCAGCCTCTCCTGCAATGGCAGGTGGATTCTTTACCACTGAACCACTCGGGAAGCGCACTATAGTATTATGTTAAATATATAATAATATGTTAAATATTACAATTATATCACACCATGATAATGTTGAGAACAAACATGTAAGTGAGAAGAATAAATGTTAAAAGGCTTAACCTACATATTAAAAGACAAAAGTTTTCAATGTGTCTTACAAAACAAAATCTACAGCAAAGTGATTCAGGAAGGCTGAAATATAAGAGGATAAAAAAATTCTACTAGGCATAAGGAAACCAAAAGAGAATACAGGTTCTGGTATCAGTAAAAGTGAAATTCAAATCCTAAGCCATTAAGTATGAAAAGAAGAGCACTTGTTTTTCTTGGTGAGGCACCTGAGTTGTCTACACTTTGTGGTACCTACATTTATTTATTACATTAACTATTTCCATGATGGGCTTCCCTTGTAGATCAGTTGGTAAAGAATCTGCCTGCAATGCAGGAGACTGGGGTTCAATTCCTGGGTTGAAAAGATCCCCTGGAGAAGGGAATGGCAACCCACTCCAGTATTACTGCCAGAGAATTCCATGGACAGAGGAGTCTGGCAGGTTACAGTCCATGGAGCTGCAAGAGTTGGACATGGATTAGCAACTAAATCATCAATCATCATTATCATATCCATGATATTCTAAAATTGCACACTATCAGAATTTAGAAGGCAGAACACTACCCTCTAGTTCTGTTCATAAACCCCCTCCATTAATTCAGCTTCTCCCAACTCATGGGGAGAAATGCACATACAAGGCTCAGGAACACTTTGCCTTGTTTTTTTTTTTAATTTCTTCAAGACCAAATAGTATATAAATAAAAAGATTATATATTTCACATATGTATATGTGCATATACAATGTATGTGTATACACATATACATATATATATATGTATATATATGAAAGTGTTAGTAGCTCAGTCGTGTCCAACTCCTTGAAACCCCATGCACTCTAGTCCACCAGTCTCCTCTGTTCATGGGATTCTCCAGGCAAGAATACTGAAGTGGGTAGCCATTCCCCTTATCCAGGGTATCTTCCCAACTCAGGGACTGAATCTGTGTCTCCTGCATTCTTTACTGTCTGAGCCACCAATGAAGCCTTATGTGTGTGTGTTTGTGTGTGTGTGTGTGTGTGTTGTGTTTGACAAGCATGGAGACTATATTCAATATATAAGTCATTGAAAATGTCCAAGTAGATTTGCCTGTTATTAATTGCATTTTGTGGGAAGTATGAAGGATATATTATGAACTGGGGTGAAAAATATTAGCCGATTGCTTTCTACAGACTAGGCAATTCAAATACAAGAAAATCAAGATCTTATATGATTAAGAGGAACAGTATTTTTATAAACAGAAGAAAGTAACATTATTGTAAAACTTGAAGAACAACTGCAGAATGTTTTGTTTTCTAACTTCTACATCACAAGTAAATATTTAAGTCTAGGGAGATTTGTTATTATGTAGGATTTTAATTTAAAGACAAAGTTATTACCCTGAACCAAAATAAATGTAAAGCAGCCTCAGCAATCCAAGTGCTGTACCTCACTTGGGCAAATTTTTGACAAGCGGTCAAAATTGTCCTGGAATTCTAAGAAGGAATTAGAATAAGAAGGAATTGGAAACAGCATACTATTAAGCACAGAAATTTACATAGCATACACACACACACAAAACACTCTTAATGATGGCAGCTAATGATGAGCCTCAGTACTATGTATTTCACATGGGGAGCAGCATCATGCTGTGCTTCTGCCACAGCTAAAATATTCTGTCAGCTCTTCTGCTCTAAACCACTCCCACTACTTTTCCTTAGATTAATGAGGAAAGCTCACTTCAAAGTGAGCTCTGCTTAGAATTTTGATCTGACAAGATGCTTTCTGTACAGTGGATTTGGGATTAGCTGATTTACTGTCTTTAATTTTCAGCTACATTATCTACAAAAGAAATAATTTCAATTGAATATTTTGAGTGAAGCCAGAAAATGTATATAAACTTTTATTACTGAATCTGTGTAATTTTGATTCTCTTAAAACATCCTTCAGAGAGTTACCAAGTTGACACTGTCTTGCTGTTGTTAAGTCATTGGGTCACATCTGACTCTTTGTTACCCCATGGACTGTAGCACGTCAGGCTTCCCTGTCCTTCACCATCTCCCGGAACTTGCTCAAACTTTACGTCCATCAAGTCGGTAATGCCATCCATCTCATCCTCTGTCATCCCCTTCTCCTCCTGCCTTCAATCTTTCCCGGCTCTATTTCAATGGTAGGTAGGAGAATTTTTTCACTGCTCCTTTAACCCTACAATGGAAACCTATTTGTAAGTTAGTAAAAAGAGTTACGTATTATTAAAAATAAAGAATTATTTCCATAGTTGATTGATTCAAGGAGAAATAGTTCCTATATCTTTCTCTTCAACTCAGAATATACATTAGAGCTAGGAGTGCTCTCCCCAAGTTGACTATCTAGCAAGTCTACTGCTTTGTAAATGTACCTATTCCTGTATTTCATCACATGAAAAACAGCAATAACATTATGCCTAAACCTAGCAATTAATGTTCATGTAAACTAAAGACGTCTACCCCCAAACATGAGACAAAAATCTGTAGCTGTATAATTCTGCAGTTATTATTCATATTTAAGAGCTCAATCACAGCTCTTCTTTTTATACCCTGAAATTAAATATTAAATTTATATAATTCAATTTGTATTTAATTATATAATGTATTACAATTTCAAAACAATTTGCATTAGATAGGGTAATATACAAAATGGAAAATATGGTTAATATATAATAACTTACTATTATATATATACACACATACACATCTAAACACGGCTTATGTGTAAAGCTTTTCATTTCTGTGACTGCAGGTTCGAGTATTTACAACTTGCTTCTCCAAAAATCTTGCCATGTTCTTTGGCCCTTACCTAGTACTTTAACTTGTTTTGGTTATTTACTGGACATATTATAAGTCTTCATTTTATTCATGGAGGATCTGTGTAATTAGTGTGCCCTGTCCAAACTGACATGCTATAGACTTCTATTAACTTTTACCATTGAACAGGGTAGTACTTAGAGACACTTCGCTAATTCTCTGATTTCAGATGCACTCCTTCATGACCTCACATTGTAATAGTCCTTTATCTTGTCTAAACAAACTGGATTCATCAGTCCAGTGAGTAAGATGCTCTCTATTGCTCCATTGGCACAAAGAACCGATCGTAACATGATGACTATCTCCACTTCCTTCTGGTCACTGATTCTTTGGGCAGTAAGATATCTGAGCCAGCAATGTTACTGGAATGGAAAGTCAATATTTTTATAAATATATTAGGGGAAATAGCAAACAGAACAACAAAAAACCCCATGCATATCAATCCTTGCTCCCCAGACACATGTATTCTAGCCACATGTAGATCACCTGTTCTGAGTATATATTGCAACACAAAAGGAAGCACCTTAGCCCTGCAAGTTGTTGTTGCATGGCTAGTGCCAGAACTGGATTTGAACAAGCCACCCCACCTTTTATTTGGAGAGATACTGCAGGGTGATAGAATACACAGTGAGATCTGCGAAGCCCATGAGTGTGAGGTCATTCATTTTTCACCTTTTTTTTTGCTGTGAAAAGCGTTCGCAGGTAGAAACAAGGGTGTGTGGAAGATAGTAAAATGACTAATATATGTTCACAGATGGCACTGGCAGAAGCAATTTAATGTCAAGAGTAAGTGCTTATTTCCATGAAGAAGAAAATCACTGCTCCTGCTGGAAGGGATCCATTACAATCAACGTGCCCAAGGCACTTGGCTAGTCCTCTGGGACCCGCGCCATCTGGAGAGCTCAGCATTTCTTATCGCTTCTGTCAAGCTGTAGTTCTGTAGGTGTCACGTCCCGATAAGCCCAAAAAGGTTAAGTCCATTTTCTTGAGCCCATGGAGAACTTCCATCCTGCAGCCAGGACTTTTTTCTCTATTAGCCACTGAACTTCATTCAGTAGCCAGCAAAAACTGACTGATGTTCACAAACCAAACTGATTTACTTACTTAGTTTGATCTAAACAGTTGATGTCCTTTGTAAAGCATTCTCATAACACACAAATTTATCACCATTCTTTGTTTATTGCCCTGGGATAATACCACACAGTTTTATAACTTCTGATTTATAATTCCTAAATATCTTTCAAGGCAACCTCCCTCACCTCCACATTTCTAGCTCTTTTCATTAGAAGTGCTTTAGCCCTCAATGGCTCTTTGTTCTTGCACATAAAAATTTTAAATGATTTTATCAAGTATTTTGGAAAAAAACTCATAATTTTTATCTTTTTTAAGAGGTATGATAGAAAATCTTTAGTTTTATTTACTTATATTTATTATTAAATATTGATAAGCTTTGATACTGCTGTAACTGTGTAATCCAATTTTGTCAGGCTTCCCAGGCAGCTTGATGTTAAAGAATTCACCTGCCAATGCAATGAGACACAGGTTTGACACATGGGTTGGGAAGATACCCTGTAGGACAAAATGGTAACCCACTCCCAGGATTCTTTGAAAATTTCATAGACAGAGAGGAGCCTGGCAGGCTACAGTCTATGGAGCTGCAAAGAATCAGACACAACTGAACATGCATGCAACCTAATTTTCTTAGCTCTAAGTTTCCATTCTATCTTTCCTTATTTCCTTGTAGACCACTCAGCTTTGTAGCTACTTTTTAAGTAAAAATTCTTCAAATTTTACAAACTGGTATCTGATTGGTTTCCTGTTGGGTCCATGACAAACACATAAAATTTATATATATGTGGAGAAGGGATAGGTTACCCATTCCAGGATTTTGGAGTACCTTGTGGCTCAGTTGGTAAAGAATCTGCCTGCAATGTGGGAGACCTGGGTTCAATCCCTGGGTTGGGAAGATTCCCTTGGAGAAAGGAAAGGCTACCCACTCCAGTATTCTGGCCTAGAGAATTCCATATAGTTCATGGGATCCCAAGGAGTTGGACATGACTGAGCAACTTTCACTTTCATATATATATATATATATATATATATATATATGCTTTTCTTTTGGTAAGATCATTAGTTTCAGTTATATTTAAAATAGCAATCAATTCTTATATCCTTGGCATAAATATGGCTTTGATATATTATAGCTTATGTATAATTACTAGATATGCTAATATTTTGATAGGATTTTGTATCTATACTCATGAATATAATAGCCCTGGAATTTCCCTTTATAACCAGTAAATTCCTGGCTTTTATTGTTGTAATTATGCTGATTTCATAAAATAAACTATTTATTCTTTATTTATTGTCAAGATAGAAAACAGAGAGCACTACTCTGTTTAAATTTTATAAAACTTGTCTCTAATATTATCTGAGCATTTTAAATTTGAGAGACAAGGTATTTAACCACTGCTTTAATTTCCTTAATAGCTATAGTATTATTGAATTTTAAATCATTTTCTAGAGTCAGTTCTCCTGGAAAAAAACTGTTCTAGTAGCATTTTGTTGGTTAGGTTTCAGTGTTTGATTTGTTGGTATAGCTACTTATTTGTTGTTTTGTTTTGTTGCTTAGTCTTGTCCAACTCGTTGAGACCGCGTGGACTATAGCCTGCCAGGCTTCTCTGTGCATGGAATTTCCCAGGCAAGAATACTGGAGTGGGTTGCCATTTCCTTCTCTCTAGCTAGTCCATAAATATTTTTTTCCCCATTGAAGGCATAGATATTTTGCTTCAAAATCGAGGGGAAAATCATCATTCCAACTGAATTATGTGTACTTCTGTTCGAGGCTGTGTTGTACTTTTAGTTCAACTCTGTTTTGTTTCTCTTTGTCTTGAGGATGAGATTTATCCCAAGTATTATTGATTCCTCCCATAAGCAGGACTTTGGGCTAAGGGATTATAAAAAAGTTTCTGCATGCCTAAGAAAATACTTATTTTTCTGTAGCTGTGATAACAATTAACCGATTAGGAAATATGAAACTCATTTAATTGATTAAACCAGCATCTCAACAGCAGTTTTGTCACAAGCACAGCTCAGTTATGACAACCTATCTACCAGTGACAGACCCGCACTTCTGAAAGTCAGCCAATTGCAAAAGCTTCACTTCCATATCCAAACTTTGAAATTCAGTCATTCAGCAACTTCCACAATCTAGTGATCTTCCCACAGTCAATGACCAATGTGTAAACATTCTAACCTCAAAAAAAAAAAAAAAAACACACCTTCAAATCTCCAAACTCCATACTCCTCCAGTGTATGCTTTGCCGTGTCTAATGTTCATAGCATACACTTGCTTAAGTAAGAAAAAAAAAATCAGTTTTTGTTTCATGGGTCTTCCTACAACACTTGTTAATGTCTCTTCTTCCAGTATTTTTACTAAGCATCACAAGAATACACAGATCTCTCTGCAGAATACCCACGAGAAAGCTTCCATGAAATTTGTAAAAGTGCTTTAAGGATGTTTTCATCAATAGGAATATCTCTCTAGATGGTACTGCTATAGAAGTACAGAGGAATAACCAGCACAGAATTAAAAGTTCTCTGTTTGCTTGCTAATTACATCAGAAGCTTCTGTGTCTGACATACTTAACCATCTGTCCAGCTGTGCCCAGATATGACATCTGGGCTATAGGATAGAAAGCCATTTGTCTCTGGTCTCCTACAAGGATCTCTTGTCTTTTGAAATTTAATTCTCTTACATTTCTTTGCATCCTCATATACAAAGTGATTTACTCATTTTGTCTAGCTATTCCTGCAGGAGCAGTGGAGCATAAGAAGTATCTTACCTATCTGTTAAGAGGTATCTTTGTCTTTTAATGAATAAGGCTAGAATTTTGTTTAAGTTTTCAAAATTATTGCTAGTCTGGACCTTTTTTTTTAATTTTATTTTATTTTTAAACTTTAAAATATTGTATTGGTTTTGCCAAATATAGAAATGAATCCGCCACAGGTATACATGTGTTTCCCATCCTAAACCCTCCTCCCTCGTCCCTCCCCATACCATCCCTCTGGGTCGTCCCAGTGCACCAGCCCCAACCATCCAGTATCATGCATCGAACCTGGACTGGCGACTCGTTCCATATATGATATACGTATTTCAATGCTATTCTCCCAAATTATCCCACCCTCTCCCTCTCCCACAGAGTCCAAAAGACAGTTCTATACATCTGTGTCTTTTTTGCTGTCTCGTATACAGGGTTATTGTTACCATCTTTCTAAATTCCATATATATGCATTAGTATACTGTATTGGTGTTTTTCTTTCTGGCTTACTTCACTCTGTATAATAGGCTCCAGTTTCATCCACCTCATTAGAACTGATTCAAATGTATTCTTTTTAATGGCTGAGTAATACTCCATTGTGTATATGTACCACCTCTTTCTCATCCATTCGTCTGCTGATGGACATCTAGGTTGCTTCCATGTCCTGGCTATTATAAACAGTGCTGTGATGAACATTGGGGTACACGTGTCTCTTTCAATTCTGGTTTCCTCAGTATGTATGCCCAGCAGTGGGATTGCTGGGTCATAAGGGAGTTCTATTTCCAGTTTTTTAAGGAATCTCCACACTGTTCTCCATAGTGGCTGTACTAGTTTGCATTCCCATCAACAGTGTAAGAGGGTTCCCTTTTCTCCACACCCTCTCCAGCATTTATTGCTTGTAGACTTTTGGATCACAGCCATTCTGACTGGCGTGAAATGGTACCTCATAGTGGCTTTGATTTGCATTTCTCTGATAATGAGTGATGTTGAGCATCTTTTCATGTGTTTGTTAGCCATCTGTATGTCTTCTTTGGAGAAATGTCTATTTAGTTCTTTGGCCCATTTTTTGTTTGGGTCATTTATTTTTCTGGAGTTGAGCTTGTAGGAGTTGCTTGTATATTTTTGAGATTAGTTGTTTGTCAGTTGCTTCATTTGCTATTATCTTCTCCCATTCTGAAGGCTGTCTTTTCACCTTGCTTATATTTTCCTTTGTTGTGCAGAAGCTTTTAAGTTTAATTAGTCCCATTTGTTTATTTTTGCTTTTATTTCCAATATTCTGGGAGGTGGGTCATAGAGGATCCTGCTATGATGTATGTTGGAGAGCGTTTTGCCTATGTTCTCCTCTAGGAGTTTTATAGTTTCTGGTCTTACGTTGAGATCTTTAATCCATTTTGAGTTTATTTTTGTGTATACTGTTAGAAAGTGGTCTAGTTTCATTCTTTTACAAGTAGTTGACCAGAGTTCCCAGCACCACTTGTTAAAGAGATTGTCTTTAATCCATTGTATATTCTTGCCTCCTTTGTCAAAGATAAGGTGTCCATATGTGCGTGGATTTATCTCTGGGCTTTCTATTTTGTTCCATTGATCTATATTTCTGTCTTTGTGCCAGTACCATACTGTCTTGATAACTGTAGCTTTGTAGTAGAGCCTGAAGTCAGGTAGGTTGATTCCTCCAGTTCCATTCTTCTTTCTCAAGATAGCTTTGGCTATCCAAGGTTTTTTGTATTTCCATACAAATTGTGAAATTATTTGTTCTAGCTCTGTGAAGAATACCGTTGGTAGCTTGATATGGATTGCATTGAATCTATAAATTGCCTTGGGTAGTATACTCATTTTCACTATATTGATTCTTCCAAACCATGAACATGGTATATTTCTCCATCTATTAGTGTCCTCTTTGATTTCTTTCACCAGTGTTTTATAGTTTTCTATATATAGGTCTTTAGTTTCTTTAGGTAGATATATCCCTAAGTATTTTATTCTTTCCGTTGCAATGGTGAATGGAATTGTTTCCTTAATTTTTCTTTCTGTTTTCTCATTATTAGTGTATAGGAATGCAAGGGATTTCTGTGTGTTGATCTTATATCCTGCAACTTTACTATACTCATTGATTAGTTCTAGTAATTTTCTGGTGGAGTCTTTAGGGTTTTCTATGTAGAGGATCATGTCATCTGCAAACAGTGAGAGCTTTACTTCTTCTTTTCCAATTTGGATTCCTTTTATTTCTTTTTCTGTTCTGATTGCTGTGGCCAAAACTTCCAAAACTATGTTGAATAGTAATGGTGAAAATGGGCACCCTTGTCTTGTTCCTGACTTTAGAGGAAATGCTTTCAATTTTTCACCATTGAGGATAATGTTTGCTGTGGGTTTGTCATATATAGCTTTGATTATGTTGAGGTATGTTCCTTCTATTCCTGCTTTCTGGAGAGCTTTTATCATAAATGGATGTTGAATTTTGTCAAAGGCTTTCTCTGCATCTATTGAGATAATCATATGGTTTTTATTTTTCAATTTGTTAATGTGGTGTATTACATTGATTGATTTGTGGATATTGAAGAATCCTTGCATCCCTGGGATAAAGCCCACTTGGTCCTTTTTTTAACATAACTAAACTTACTATTGCAGTTGGACTTATTTTTTAATGGCTTTTAAAGTCTTTACATTATCTTTTAAAATTATGTATCTCCTCCCTAATATGAAAATAAATTTAGTATGTCCTCAGGTCTGTTGTTTCAACAATACAATGCCAACATTATCTGTACTCCATCTAAATGTTAAATGGGTCATTTAACTTCATTCTGGGTCATTATGGCTGTATTTCCCCCCTTTTCTTCTCCCATCTTCAGTTACATTCAGTCACACAGTCATGTCCGACTCTGCAATCCCACGAAATGCAGCATGCCAGGCTTCCCTGTCCATCACCAATACGTGGAGTTTTCTCAAACTTATGTCCATTGAGGTGGTGATGCCATCGAACCATCTCCTCCTGCCTTCAATCTTTCCCAGCATCAGGGTCTTTTCAAATGAGTCGGATCTTCATATCAGGTAGCCAAAGCATTGGAGCTTCAGCTTCAGCATCAGTCCTTCCAATGAACACTCAGGACTGATCTCCTTTAGGATGGATTGGTTGGATCTCCTTGCAGTCCAAGGGACTCTCAAGAGTCTTCTCCAACACCATAGTTCAAAAGCATCAATTCTTCCACGCTCACCTTTCTTAATAGTCCAACTCTCACATCCATACATGACTACTTGAAAAACCATAGCCTTGACTAGACGACCTTTGTTGGCAAAATAATGTCTCTGCTTTAGGCAAAGTAATGTCATTGCCTTAGTCAAAGTAATGCTTTAGGCAAAGTAATACTTTGTCTGCAAAGTAATGTCTCCCATCTTAGGTATTATCTTAAAGACAACTAACCATTTACCAAGTTATTGTCATCTTGTTGCACATCTTACAGCACATTCTGAATTTCATTGCTCTCTTCCAAAAGCATGTCATCCAAAACTCTTTTCAATATGGTTGTGCTGGGGCACACTGCTGGAGACTTTTATGCTAGACAACTAGGAACATACTTTGAAATGGGCTTCCTTCCCAGTACTCTGATTCTGCCCTCATTGCTGAAGTCATAACTGGGACCCTCTAGAGGAGAATGCATTTCCAGGGTTTCCCAGGCAGAGGTGGTCCACGACTGTGGGCAGACTAGCCTGTTCTGGTCAGTGGGCCTGCAGAGAACCCGGAGCCCACTCACCAGCTGGGTGGTGTGGAGTTTGCACGCACAGTAACTGCACAGGAAGGTGCAGGTTGTCTATGGCTGGCAGGCCGTGTGAAGAGGGGATGAGGCTGTCAGAAGCCGCTCACTGCACTGGAAGTCTAAGATGCATGTCTATGTCAGAGGTTGGTGGCAGGGTGAACCCAGGCAGATAGGTCATTTCCAGGGTGGTACATCCTCAGTTCAGTTTAGTTCAGTCGCTCAGTTGTGTCTGACTCTTTGTGACCCCATGAACTGCCGCACGCCAGGCCTCCCTGTCCATCACCAACTCCGAAAGTTTATTCAAACTCATGTCCATTGAGTTAGTGATGCCATCCAACCATCTCATCCTTTGTCATCCCCTTCTCCTCCTGCCTTCAATTTTTCCCAGAGTCAGGATCTTTTCCAATGAGTCAGCTCTTCACATCAGGTGGCCAAATAATTGGAGTTTCAGCTTCAGCATCAGTCCTTCCAATGAATATTCAGGATTGATCTCCTTTAAGATGGAATGATTGGATCTCCTTGTAGTCCAAGAGACTCTCAAGAGTCTTCTCCAACACCACAGTTCAAAAGCATGAATTGTTCAGTGCTCAGCTTTCTTTCCTACATCCTCTGTAGGATGAATATAATCCTACCTCTCTAGCCACTCTCCTTGCCAGAATCTTTCCTAATATGAACGCTTCCCCTTCTATCTGTTTTCTATGGAAAGTCACTGTGTACAACATGATACTTTGTATTTCTAGAGATCACTGACTTTGCTGGCACCTTTCATATCAGAGCTTAATGGTGGAAACTCACTTTTCAATTGTGTTGTCAAAAATAACCTGACTGTTATAAATGTGCTATATAGATCTATCATATTTCATTCTAGAAGATGAAATTCTTGACATAAGATACTGTGTTGTAACATCCTGCCAACATCTTCTCTGACAGCCCCTTTAGAACGGGAGAAGTGACAAATGTTGTTTTGGCTATGTGAACAAGGGGATGAAATGCACTCCTTCTATCTTCTCCAAACAGAGAAGCTTTACATTATGGTCTGAAAAAGAGAAATAAAAACCTTGGAACACACTGATAGTCAGTGTTTATGATTTATGCATTTTTGAAATCATTAATGATAATAGTACTATTACATTCTCCTTGGAATCAGTTACTTAAGGCAGATGTTGAAAAAGTAAAACTCTATGACCTTTAAGGATGAACTAAAAAGTTCCATATATATTTTAGTCAAGCTAAATCTGAAATAAGAGGTGGATAGGGATTTTAGACAACTGGGTAAGTTTACTTCCAATATGTGACTTAAATACCCAAAGAACTAATTTTCTCATCCATAAATTGGATTTGATGTCTAAAGTCTACCAACATGTTTTAATAAGCCTATAAAATATTTTAAACAAAGATCAGTCAGAAGAAGTCAGGAGAATTAAGAAATACATGCTCACTATCAAGAATATACAAGTTTAGTATCTTTTACATCCTTGAACACTTATCAAGATTTAGGTATAAATACATAAGCTTTTTTAACTATGCTAAGCCAATTAGCAGAACAAAAAGGAAGTTAAGCTGAATTGCTGGCAGCAAGTGTAGAAGAGAACAGAGAAAAGCTTAATATTCAAATCATTCCATGACTTCAAGGTCAACTGTCTATAATTTTCAGCAGTGCTGCGAGCAATGGTTGTCATCTTCCAGAGTCATTCTGGCTCGTTCTGAAAATATTCTGAACTGTCAAATGCATTTGCACATTTATAACAGCATTTTTACTAGTACAGTTATTGAATCTGTGAACTGTGTGACTAGTTTTTGTGCTTTGTTTATTATTTGTGCATTCTATACCTTTCTTCTTTTATAGGCACGTGGTGAATATTTTGTTCATTTAACAAAAAGAGATAATAAGCACAAAGATGTTAAACAATGAGCAAATTCATGCAACTAAATCGCTAAACAACCACCTAATATGATATGAGATATTAGGAGCTTTAGGCTTCGAGATGAGACAACCAGCATTTGACCTCTGTCTGCAATAGATAATAAAAGAGTTATTAATACCTCACTTCAAGGCCCAGAATTCTCATCTGAAGAAATGGTTATAATAACAGAATTTAAGTCATATGGTTGTTGATTGGACAAGGAGTTCCATTCAAAGCAGCAGTAAATATTTGGATGTACTTCTGCTAACATTCTTGAAAAATTAATATTTATCTATCACCTAGTGTTATAGTTAATTGTTTATAAAGGTTTCTCTCCACTAGATCATGCATTACTCCAGAGACCACAGCATATTTGCACTTTCATTTGGCACTATAATTAGAACTTTCTTTAACACATAGTATTGGTGGTTCATTAACATTGTTGAATAATTGAATGGCTAAATGAACACAATATCATGAATACTGATTCCCCATCTAAGGATCAGAGTTGATTCCTTTAATGTTTCAAAGTATATCAACTGCTCAGTTTCATAGAGCATCTGTAAGTATGACCTTTAGAATTTCTGACAATAGTGACAAAGTTTAGGCAAACAAGATAATGGAAAACAAGATAAAATAAAAGATTAAATAAAAGATGAAGAAACGGGAAACTTAACAATGTTAGGAAAAATAACTGTGACATTAAATTTACTAAAATAACCTGTTCAGTGTGCATGAATTTGGACATAGCCACAGACATCATTCAGTAATTAACCCCAGTTGCTAATTTTAAACTGGCAACCAAAAGTAATTTATTATAAATAATTAAAAGACTTTTCCTATCATAGTCATTTACATCATAATGAGCCAGTTATTCTTTGCTATATAAATTTACTGAATCTCAATACAAGCATAGAGAGGACACTTAAAATTATAGTCACAGAGAACTAGCGTGATGTTTTCCTTTTGTAACTTTTCCTGATATATTTTGTAAATTATTCAGAATTTTATACAGCCATAAGAATATTAATGATTAACCATTACACTTTATAATGTTAATAAAAACTATATATAAAATGCTTATAGTAAAACATTACAGTGTAGTAGTTAAGACGTGGACACTGAAGTCATTCCACATAGTTTCATAAACAGCAAGTAACGTATAATTTCTTTAGCTTTCTCATCTATAAAATGGGGATATAGTTTTTAGCTTCCTGATGGGAACTTCTGAGGACTAAAACCAGTAACAGGCAGAGTTTTACCTAAGTGTCTGACATTAGTAAGCACTGAATAAATACCAATGATTATATCATTATTATTTTTATATAAATTCATCTACTCACTTGAAAGGAAAAAATTAAACATAGAAATATACAATTTCAAGATGATAATATGAAGCTATACATTTATTCCTTTATTTCCAAAAATAAGAATTTAAAAATGTTGCTTGTTTTCAATTTGGAGCAACTATGAGTGTGGAAGGATGAATAACGGGGCTTCCCTGGGGGCTCAGCGGCAATGAATCTGCCTGCAGTGCAGGAGACCGGAGTTCTATCCCCTGAGTCAGGAGGATCTTCTGCAGAAAGGCATGGCAACCCACCCCAGGATTCTTGCCTGGGAAATCCCATGGACAGAGGAGCCAGGTGGGCTACAGTCCATGGGGCCACAGAGTTGGACTGAAGAGGCTGAACACCAGCAGTAGCAGCAGGATGAATGAAGCTCCTTACACCCAAAATGCACAAGTCTAAATTCCTGGAACCTGAGAATGTGACCTTACGTGGAAAAGACTTTGAAGGTGTGATTAAATGGAATATCCTGGATTACCTGGTTGCATCATACATGCAATCACAGGTGTCCTTATAGGAGAGATACTAAGGGAGCTCACCACAGAGAAGGATTAGTACAATATTACCACAGCGGAAGCTGGGGGTTAGGTGATCTGGATGCTGGACAAGGAACACAGCAGCCTAGTGGAAGCTGGAAACGTCAGGGATGAGAGTCTCCCCCAGGGACTACAGAGGGAGTATGGCCCGCTGACACCTTGATTTTCTTTTCTTTTTTTGAATGTTTTATTTTGGATTGGGGTATGGAGAAGGAAATGGCACCCCACTCCAGTACCCTTGCCCAGAAAATCCTATGGACGGAGGAGCCTGGTAGGCTACAGTCCATGGGGTTGCAAAGAGTCGGACACGACTGGGCGACTTCACCATAGCCGACTAGCAATGTTATGACAGTTTTGGGTAAAGAGTAAAGGGACTTAGCCATCCATACGCATGCATTCATTCTCCCCCAAACCCCTCTCCCATTCAGGCTGCCACATAACATTGGGCAGAGTTCCATGTGCTATATTGTAGGTCCTCATCGGTTGTCCATTCTAAATATAGCAGTTTTCATCTTGATTTTCACCAAGTGCGACTGCTGGCTTCTGAAATTGTGATAGAATAAATTTCTCTTGTTTAAAGCTATCAGGTCTGTGGTTATTTGTTACAGCAGCAGCAAGAAACTAATACAATGAATTAATCTGCTATAAATATTCCTGTATAGGATTTTTTATGAACATGTGTTAATTTATCTGCGACAAATGTCCAGGGTGGGGGTGTTAATTGCTAGGTTACATGGAAATTGCATATTTAGTTTTATAAGAAACCTCTAAAGTTTTCCAAATGGCTTTATCATTTTCACATTTTCATCAGAAATATATGCATGATGGAGTTTCTCTGCACCCTTGCCAGAAAATAAGCCTTTCACTATTTTAAAATGTCACTTTTGTGTTAAGTATGTAATGATGTCTTATTATAGTTTAATTTTCAGTTTCCTAACTGGTAGCAATATTAAACATGCTTTGAGTGCATTATTTACCATCTCTTGATCCTCTTCTTTGTGATGTCTATGTAGCTTGGCCATTTTCTAATTAATCCACTATGGACTGTTAAGTTGGAAGTTCTTTAGATATTCTTGATATTGATCTTTTCCTAAATATGTATCTTACAAATATTTTCTCCAGCCTGTAGCTTATCATTTCATATTCTTAGTGGCGACTTTCACAGAGCATAGTTTTCATTTTGATGAATCAAATTTATCATTTTTAAAAATTAATATTGTTTTTATTGTCAAGTTTACAAATTCTTTTCCCAGTCTTTTCTCCTTTGAATTGCTTTTCACCTTTATCAAAAATCAGTTGATCATACAAGTATGGGTCTATTTCTGGGTTTCTATTCTGCTCTATTAATCTGTGTCTATATCTGTGCTGACTCCACACAGATGTATCTTAGATATAAAATAATCATTAAGATTTAGTTGAGTGATTCCTCCTACCTTATACTTCTTTTTCAAGATCATTCTAATTATTCTACAGCTTGTTACTCTCAGTAACGTTTTAGAACTAGCTTGTCTATATATGCAAAGGTCCTCTGCTGTTCACTTCTCCAGGAGATCTTCCCAACCCAGGGACAGAACCCAGGTCTCCTACCCTGCAGATGGATTCTTTACTGTCTGAGCTACAGGGAAGCCCCAAAATACTGGAAATGGTAGCTTATCCCTCTCCCAGGGGGTCTTCCTGAACCAGGGATCAAATTAGGGTCTTCCGTATTGTAGGTGTATTCTTAACCAGCTGAGCTACCAAGGAAGCCAAGTTTTTAATAACAACTGCACTAAAAACTGATAGGTAATGTTTTTATTATGTTGAGTCTTCCATTTCATGAGCAGAGTATATCTCACCATTTTTGTTTTATTCCTTTTATTAGCATATTATAATTTTCAGCACACAGATTCTATACAATGATTTGTTAAGTTTCTACTTAAGTACTGGTTCATCAATTGTAACAAATGCACCTCACTAATGCAGGGTGTAAAAACAAGAATCAAATTGATATTGTTTAAGCATGATACCCATATCTAGTTGAAATAATAGCAAAACTATTAACAACAACAATAATAATACCATGTGTAATAACAAAAATACGATACTTTTAGTGGTACTTGTTATGTACTTGGCAATTTTTAAGGAATATATACACACACACAAATTCATTTAATCTTCACAACAAATCCATCAGGGTTTTACCTTTAACTCATCACTTCCGTTCTTTTTCCAACTTACATGCTACAGGAAAAATTCATGAAAATATATTTTAAAATATCTTCTAAACTTTTAGTGCAGAGTAGAAGTTAGTAGGTTTATCACAATTATTGTGCACTGTATTTCATAATTTCTAAAGATATCTTGCTAAATTTCAGAGATCCATTAACAAATCATAAGAAGATTGAGATCAAATAGCACACAAATACAGCAGAAGCCATTGCAACTTATTTGCCAATTTTTCTTATTTTAATGATTAAAAAAAGTTAACACATGGCCGATGTAAGATAAATCCATATGTACTGATTGACTCTATGAATGGTAATCTGCTCTTTAGTAAACCAAGTGTCCTGATATACATATAGTTTCTTTGTATTTATACCCCTCATATGATTAATATTATTTCACAATAAGTTCTGAGATAATTGAATACTGGTATTGAATAAAGGCTGCTTCCATTCAAGCACAGTTACTGTGCTTTTCTCCTCCAACCAGACTAGTTAAACATGATGACTCAAAAGAAAATTTCATGTTGTTAGGTTGTTAGAAATTAGGGGCTTTTGGTGGAAAACTCTTATTTCTTTAGCACTTCTATGTGCTTTTCAAAGTAGAAAAAACCCACATTATTATAACCCTAAACTCATTACTACTCAGTGGAATACAGTGCCTGCCACAAATTTGAAATATCTAAGTACAGGTCTGATGACAAAAAATCTTCTCCATGGGCTTCTTACCAAGTCTTTTCTTTTACACACTTCATTTCCTATTTCCTTTCTAGTTTCATTTTTTTAACCTGATTTTCAAAGTCTTTTTGATAAAGAAATCACTAAACACCGTTCACTCACTACACTTCTGGGGATCAGATCTGTCACCAGCTTATATACGTTTTTGCTCAGCACGGATTTTGATTCATGCGTTAGAATGCCTGAGACTGAAAGGGCAATTCCACCTTCACTTTTCAGAGCCAGTTTCAATATCAACTTTAATTGAGTAGATAATATTTAATATAGTTCTCCTCCAGCAGGCAATAATCTTTTGCCCCAAGGTTCTCTATCTTGTACTGAACAGAAAAACTGCTGACTCAGAGGTTTTCATGTTGTTTTCTTTTTCCTCTTGCTACCATTTTAACTTGGCTTGAGTTTTACAAGTTGAAATCCCCATACTAGCCTGGAATACACACTTTTAAAAAAAGCATTATTTTGTATCTCAAGGTAATTGAGCCTAATTTTTTAAACTTCTATATTTTTAAAGTCACAGGGATGCAAACAATATCAGTTACAGTTCAGTTCAGTTCAGTCGCTCAGTCATGTCTGACTCTTTGGGACCCCACGGACTGCAGAATGACAGGCCTCCCTGTCCGTCACCAACTCTCATAGTTTACTCAAACTCATGTCCATTGAGTCGGTGATGCCATCCAACCATCTCATCCTCTGTCGTCTCCTTCTCCTCCTGCCTTCAATCTTTCCCAGAATCAGGGTCTTTTTATCAGGTGGTCAAAGCATTGGAGTCTCTCCTTCAACATCAGCTCTTTGAAAGGTTATTGTTGAATCACACGAAGACACCGGGATTCTTGGCCCCCGGAGGAGAAGAATTCAATCCGGGGCCAGAGACGAGGCTTGATCGCTCAGAGCTTTTGTGTAATAAAGTTTTATTAAAGTATAAAGGAGATGGAGAAAGCTTCTGACATAGGCATCAGAAGGGGGCAGAAAGAGTACCCCCTTGCTAGTGTTAGGGGGTATATACTCTCCAATGAATCCAAAGAATGTCTGCTGCTCCTGCTAAGTTACTTCAGTCGTGTCTGACTCTGTGTGACCCCATAGATGGCAGCCCACCAGGCCCCGCCGTCCCTGGGATTCTCCAGGCAAGAACACTGGAGTGAGTTGCCATTTCCTCCTCCAATGCATGAAAGTGAAAAGTGAAAGTGAAGTCCCTCAGTCGTGTCTGACTATTAGTGACCCCATGGACTGCAGCCTACCAGGCCCCTCCATCCATGGGATTTTCCAGGCAAGAGTACTGGAGTGGGGTGCCATTGCCTTCTCCCTGGAGATTGTAAAGACGTCACCAGACCTACTCCCATAATTTACATTTTAAGACAACAGAATTAGCCAGAAGGTTTAATCCAGAGACTGTCCTCAGGCAGGATACATTATTGTTATATAATCCTAAGGAATGTAGAGAAGGAAAAAAAAGTTTGTCCTTTCTTTCTCCTTGAGAATTCCAGATGCCTCTCTTCTTGGGGACCCCTAGACTCCTTATCAACCTGCCTAGGAAATGACTCTCTCACCTTCAACATCAGCCCACCAACACTCAGGACTGATGTCCTTTAGGATGGACTGGTTTGATCTTGCAGTCCAAGGGACTCTCAAGAGTCTTCTCCAACACCACAGTTCAAAGGCATCAATTCTTCGGCACTCAGCTTTCTTTATAGTCCAATTCTCACATCCATACATGACTACTGGAAAAACCATAGCCTTGACTAGACGGACCTTTGTTGGCAAAGTAATGTCTTTGCTTTTGAATATGCTGTCTAGGTTGGTCATAACTTTCCTTCCAAGGAGTAAGCATCTTTTAATTTCATGGCTGGAGTCACCATCTGAAATGATTTTGGAGCCCCCCCCAAAATAAAGTCTGACACTGTTTCCACTGTTTCCCTATCTATATGCCATTAAGTGATGGGATCAGATGCCATGATCTTCATTTTCTGAATGTTGAGATTTAAGTCAACTTTTTCACTCTCCTCTTTCACTCTTGATGAAAATCAAGAGGCTCTTTAGTTCTTCTTCACTTCCTGCCATAAGGGTGGTGTCATCTGCATATCTGAGGTTATTGATATTTCTCCTGCAATCTTGATTCCAGCTTGTGCTTCCTCCAGCCCAGCATTTTTCATGACGTACTCTGCATATAAGTTAAATAAGCAGGGTGACAATACACAGCCCTGAGGTGTTCCTTTTCCTATTTGGAACCAGACTGTTGTTCCATGTCCAGTTCTAACTGTTGCTTCTTGACCTGCATACAGATTTCTCAAGAGGCAGGTCAGGTGGTCCGGTAGTCCCATCTCTTTCAGAATTTTCCACAGTTTATTGTGATCCACACAGTCAAAGGCTTTGGCATAGTCAATAAAGCATATATAGATGTTTTTCTGGAACTCTCTTGCTTTTTCGATGATCCAGCAGATGTTGGCAATTTGATTTCTGGTTCCTCTGCCTTTTCTAAAGCCAGCTTGAACATCTGGAAGTTCACGGTTCAGCTACAGTACAATTGACTAAATGTTTGTTTCCTCTAAAATTCATGGCTTTGAAAGGCGACTGGGTCATGAGGGAGGAGCCCCCATAAATAGAATTGACACTCTTATAAAAGAGCCCCTAGCTTTATAAAGAGCTCCCTTGTTCATTCTGCCATGTGAAGAGAGAGTAAGATCTCCCCAGACATGTCTTTATCTTGGACTTTTCTCAGCCTGCAGAACTGCAAGAAATACATTTATTTTGTTTATGGGTCACTTAGTCTATGATGTTCTAGTCCAGCATATTGAACAGACTTATAGAATGACATATAAAATAATTCAAAATAAAGAGACTATATATATATATTTATAATGTTAATATTGACTAGATACATAGAAATTATTTGATTAGCTATCCAGCATTCTCCAGTTCAAATATTATTGCAAAACTTACATACAAATTAAAAATTAAATAATTTAAAATAAATACATTTCTTCAACTCTGCCTTTTATATATGAGCCAATCACTGACTCAATGGAATGAGTTTGAGCAAACCCTGGGAGATAGTGAAGGACAGCAAAGCCTGGTGTGCTGCAGTCCATGGGGTTGCAAAGAATCAGACAACGCAACAATGATTTATTTAGCATAATCTACACTCAGAAATTCTGAAAAATTTATTACACTAAACTGCAAAAATTCCCCACCTTATCTTTAACTTCTCCAAGCCACTCCTCCTCAAGTTTTTGCATGTATTTTCGTATGCAATAGTAAACTGAGGCTAATATTTAAAGACAAAAAATTATTAAAACTAGAGTCGAGATTTTTGGTTTCTGATTCTATAAGGAACTTGGAAGTCACCACTCCATCCTAACAATAGACAAAAAACTGAACAGACTGAAAAACCAACAACTCTTCTTCTATCTATGAGAAAGGAAAGACATGGGCAAATTGCTGCAGCCAAGATCAGTGAGACAGATGGGCAGATACAGGGAATCTCGGCTAACCAGAACAGAGACGCATGACATCAGTGCTGGACAGAAAAACCTGAATTGTATTGACAAATTGTTGAGGAATCCCTGTGGACAAGGCTCAGAGTTGACTACTCCAGGGCTGCCAGCCAGGGATGGGTCACCCCCAAGCTGAAAGAGTCCTTCCAGGAGTTCAATCAGGTTTCCATAGTAAATATCAGAGGAAAAAATATCTGGGTTTTTGCAGAAGAGGAGGAAACATTTTAAACTTACCAGAGCACTATGTCCTTCATATCAAGTCCTGCCTACAGAGGAAACTAGTTAACCAGAGCCTAACCTGCTGTGTTACTGAGAGAGCTTGACTATCCTAGGGGAAGGAAAATACTCAACTCTGGCCTGCTCTAGCCATCCACATAAGAGAAGGGATAAACTCAAATCCTCCCAGTCTGAGTCACTTGAGGGAGGAGGGAAAAAACCAAAACAAAACTGAGAAGTACCTGGAGTTCACAGTCCAGGGGTGCAGGCTTACTGAAAGGCTGAGACCTAACTGTGGGCTACAGAACACTTTCCTCCTCTCGTATCTGACCACCACATTACTAAAGGCCTATTTACAATAGCTCCTTTTAACCAGTACATTATGCCTGTTCATTAAAAAAATAAAATAAATTGCAAAACATACCAAAAGGCAAAAAACACAATTTGAAACTAAGCAAGCATCAGAATCAGACATGTCAGGGATGTTAGACTTACCAGACTGGGAATTTAAAACAACTCTGATTGATATGCTAAGAGTTTTAATGCATAAAGTGGACAACGTATAAGAGCAAATGGGTATTGTAAGTGGAGACATGGAAATCCTAAGAAAGAACCAAAAGAAATAATGTTGAAGATCAAAAACTGTGGGAGTTTGACTATCCTGGGGAAGGGAAATACCCAGCTCTAGCCTTCCATGTAAGAGACGAGACAAACTCAGATCCAACCCAGTTTATAGGAAAGGTAGAAACATGTGGGGTTGCCAGAGGGAGAGAGATGGAAGGGATGAAATATTTGAATTAATAATGACTGAAAATTTCCCCAAATTAACGTCAGACACCAAACCACGGACCCATAAAATTCAGAGAACACCAAACAGGATAAATTACAACTAAAACTACACAGAGGCATATGATTTTCAAACTGCACAAAATAAATGAAAGAAAATAGGAAAAAAAAACTACCTATAGGAGAACAAAGAGAAGAATTATGTTCAGCTTCTTTTCAGAAACCATACAAGCAAGAACAGAAGAGATGAAAATTTTGAGCTGTTGAGAGAAAAGAAACAACAACTTAGAATTCAGTACCCTTTAAAGTAAACTTCCAAAGTCAAGGAGAAATAAAGACTTTTTCAGACAAACAAAAATTGAGTGTATTTGAACATGATGTAAGTAAAACCTTAGATTTATGCAAGGTAACAAAGAATATCAAAAAAACTTAAGTGAAGGCAAAATAACAACTTTCACATTTATTTCTATTCTTTATTGATCTAACAGATACTGGTGTCTAAAATAATGTCAATATATTTGATTATGTATATTTATGTACTTATATAAAATATGTGTGTATATCTATACATATATATATACATATATGCTTATAAATTGAAATGTACAACAGCAGTGATACAAGGGGAAGGAAAAGAGAGGGATTGGGATTATTTTGTTGTAAAAGGTACTCTGAAAGTAGGCTTATATTAGCTGGAAATGTATATTGCAAATTCTAGGACAACCACTTAAGAGAGTGAAAAACAAAAGTAAAACTAATACCATAAAAAAGGAGAATACACGTAACTGTATATCAATTAAAACTACAAAAACCAGAAAAAGACTGGAAGACATGCTAGCAAAGAACAAGGACACTAAATAAGAAACAATACCAGATATGGTAGATATTAATCCAACTATATCAATATTCACTTTCAAAGTCAGTAGTCTAAAAGCACCAATTAAAGCACAGATATTGTCAGAATGGATCAAAAAACAAAAGGATAAGTTACATGTTGTCTATAAGAAATTCACTTTAAATATAAAGGTGCTATGCTGTGCTGTGCTTAGTTACTCTGCTGTGTCGGAATCTCTGAGACCCCCATGGACTGTAGCCTGCCAGGCTCCCCCGTCCTTGGGGATTCTCCAGGCAAGAAAACAAGGAGGTTGACATGCCCTCCTCCAGGGGGTTTTCCCAAGCCAAGGATCGAACCCAAGTTTCCCACATTGCAAGAGAATTCTGTACTGTCTGGGCCACCAGGGAAGCCCATAGGGTACATAACTTAAAAATAAATGGATGGAAATTAATATGTAATGCTACCTAATCAAAAACCAGGAGGGGCTATATTAATTTCAGAGCAGATTTCAAAGCAAGGAAAATTATCACTAAGCAATAATAAAGGGCTAATTCTCTAAAATACATAATAATCCTTGACATGTATGAATCTAATAATGGAGGATCAAACTAAGTGAGCCAAAATCTAATGGAATTGCATAGAGGAGAAGCAACCCACTTGCATATTCAGAGACTAACACCTCTCTATCAGAAATGGACAGATCCCTCAGGCAGAAAATCACTAACAACATAGTTGAACTCAATTAGACCATCAGTCAACTGGATATAAGCAATACCCATAGACCACTTTATCCAACAATACCAGAATACACTTTCTTCTCATGCCCACATGGAACATTCACTAAGACCAATTTCTGGCCATATAAAATAAACCATAACAAATTTAACAGGATCGACAATGGAATTTTACTAGGAATCAATAACAAAAAGATAACTGGAAAATCCCCAAATATATGGAGTTAACAAAATGTTTTATGTAAAATACAACTCAATGGCTGCACATTTGATAATTTAGATAAAATGGAGCAGTTCCTTGAAAGACAAGATCTCTCAAAATCTCACAAAATCAACTGATAACCTCAATAGGCCTATATCTATAAAATAAGTTGAATTTATAGTTAATAACTTTCCTTCAAAGAAAACACCAGGCTCAGATCAAGTCAGTGGTGAATTCTACCAAACTTTCAAGGAAGAAATTATACACAATTCTCCAAAATTTCTTTCAGTGAATAGAAATAGAGGGAATACTTCATAACTCATACTATGAGGCCAGCATTTCCAAAATACCAAAAACCAGGCAAAAAAATTACAAGAAAAGAAAACTACAGACCAATATATCTCACAAACACAGATGCAAAAATTCTCTCAATAAAATATTAGCAAATCGAGCCCAATATTGTATAAAAAGAGTTATCTCACCAAGTAAGATTTTTTGCAGGTCTGCAAGTCTGGTTCAAGATTTAATAATCAATTTATGTAACAAATCCATAGGAAAATTATATGATCATATTAACAGATGCAAAAAAAAAGGATTTAACAAAATTCAATACTCATTCATTAAAAAAAAAAAAAAACTTTTAGTAAGCCAGAAATAGAGATAAATGTTCTCAATTTGATGAAGGATATCTACAAAAACCCTACAACTGACATCACACTTAATGATGAAAACCAAAGCTTTCCACTAAGATCAGGTAGAAGGCAAGCACATCCCTCTCCACACTACTTTTCAATGTCATACTGAAAGTACTACCTAATGTAAGAAAACAAGAAAATAAAATTAAAGATATGTAGATTAAAAGAGAAGAAATAAAGCTTGTTTGATTTGAAAATGGCATGATTGTTTAGAAAATTTTAAAGGACTGACTAAAACTTCCTGGAACTTAATTACCAATTAGAGCAAGTTTGTAAGATTATAAAGTTATAGGGCAGCAATGAACAAATTGGATTGATGTTGAAAATACAATACTTTTTTTTTAATTTAAATTTATTTATTTTAATTGGAGGCTAATTACTTTACATACAATATTGTATTGGTTTTGCCATACATCAACATGAATCTGCCTCGGGTGTACACGTGCTCCCCATCCTGAACCCTACTCCCACCTCCCTCCCTGTACCATCCCTCTGGGTCATCCCAGTGCACCAGCCCCGAGCATCCTGTATCGTGCATCGAACCTGGACTGGCGACTCGTTCCATATATGATATTATACATGTTTCAATGCCATTCTCCCAAATCATCTCACCCTATCCCTCTTCCACAGAGTCCAAAAGACTGTTCTATAAATCTGTCTCTCTTTTGCTGTCTCGCATACAGGGTTATCGTTACCACCTTTCTAAATTCCATATATATGTGTTAGTATACTGTATTGGTGTTTTTCTTTCTGGCTTACTTCACTCTGTATAATAAGTTCCATTTTCATCCATCTCATTAGAACTGATTCAAATGTATTCTTTTTAATGGCTGAGTAATACTCTATTGTGTATACGTACCATAGCTTTCTTATCCTTTGATCTGTTGATGGACATCTAGGTTGCTTCCATGTCCTGACTATTATAAACAGTGCTGCGATGAACATTGGGGTACATGTGTCTCTTTCAATTCTGGTTTCCTCAGTGTGTATGCCCAGCAGTGGGATTGCTGGGTCATAAGGCAGTTCTATTTCCAGTTTTTTAAGGAATCGCCACACTGTTCTCCATAGTGGCTGTACTAGTTTGCATTCCCACCAACAGTGTAAGAGGGTTCCCTTTTCTCCACACCCTCTCCAGCATTTATTGCTTGTAGACTTTTGGATAGCAGCCATTCTGACTGGCATGTCTCTGATAATGAGTGATGTTGAGCATCTTTTCATTTGTTTGTTAGCCGTCTGTATGTCTTCTTTGGAGAAATGTCTATTTAGTTCTTTGGCCCATTTTTGGATTGGGTCATTTATACAATACTATTTATATTAGTACCCAATCAAATAAAATACGTATGAATTTAATGAAATACATACAAGACTTAAATGAGGAAAACTACAAAACAATGATGAGTGAAATACAAGTAAAAATTAAAACAAGATACCTCTACACAACTATTTTGTGTGTGTGTGTGTGCTAAGTCGCTTCAGTCATGTCTGACACTTTGTGACCCCATGGACTGTAACCTGCCAGGCTCCTCTGTCCATGGGATTCTCTAGACAAGAATACATGAGGCCATGGCTTTCTTTCCCAGAGGTGAGCAGAAACTGAATTTAAATGTTAAAATGATTTAAAATGTGCACATTTTTCTAACAAGAAGCTATAGTCCATAGAGGGAAAAAATTACTTTTCAAAAAGTTAAAGGTGACTTCTAAATATTTAAAGTCGTCAATAATACATTTAAGTATCTATTATAGCATTGTGAACTAAAAAGAAAAAAAAAGATTTAACACATATGACACTAATAAGTTGACACTTTATTACAAGGAAAGTAATGATAATATTCTTGAGGAAAAATTGTAAAACATATTTCATAGTTAGATGTGATGATATATTTTCAGCTCTATGGTCTAATTATCAGTGGGGTTTCAATATAACAAAGAAGCATGCAAGTTTGGAAGATAAAACTTGTGTGTTTTACTTTAACCTTCACATACTGAAAAGGAAACTACTACAGAGTCTCCAAGGAAAACATAAATATTTTGAAAGAAGCCTTATTGAAAATATTTGAAGGCATTTTTCTCCATGGCACACTATATTTGAAGTGCAATTTAATGAAAATAATTAATGCTCTGTTTGAGGCACCAAACCTGACCCACTGCCTCATTTTTGTCCAGGACTGCATCTAATAGAATGTAAAACAGAATAAATTTGTCTGTAAAATTAGCTTAAAAATACCACTAATAATTATCTCAAACTTATCATGGCACAAATTAAGCTTTTTATATTTCCTTCCAAACTTGCTTCTTTCCTTGTCTTCTTTCTCTGTAACTATCAACTGAATTCCTCCCCTTGTAATCATCAAAACCCTTGGAATTATCCTTTTCAAATATCTTTTTTTTCCTCACACTCTACAAACTACCTGTCATCAATCCTTGATGACTATACCTTCAAAATATATTCAGAATTTTAACCATTTACACCTCCACCACTGCTACTTGCTCTGGTCCAAGTCACCATCATCTTTGGCCTTGTTTATTGCAACCGTTTAATGCATTAATGCCAAGGCAGAAAAATGGAAATCACACGAGGTATTTCAAACACAGTGTATTTCCTATGCGCAAGCTGGAAGGTCAAAGGACAAAAACGGGAAACCTTAATTTGGACTCTAATAACTGCCAAGCTCATTAGCTCTCCTAAGGCTGGGGAAACAAAAGAGAAGATATGGTATTATAAGGCATTAATATATCAGAATAAAGGTCCCTATGAGGCTGGGGGTTAGAAAGGTTAAGATATCACCACATCAATATTAACAGATCCTCTGAGGAGGAGCCATGGACCGCAGGTGTTGGAGAAACACTGAACAGGTTCTCACAGTGCAGAGTTGATGATGTCTGGGTCAAGCCGGCGTCTGCAGTGAGGAACAGCAAGGCGAGCTGCTGCGAGAGCCGAAGGTAAACTGTCTGATGATCTGGGTAAACACAGACCAAAGAGGGAGACGGATGCTGGCGTCTCTTGGCATTTTCTGCCCTCCAGTCTCCCAATGAGCCTACACTGGTGTACCTACACAGGGGCAGGATGAGGAAGGCTAAGGAAGATTCGGGATGCCAGACTTAGACAGCAAAAATGATTAGCTTAATACGAATTTAGCGAAAAAAGTAATTTTGTAACTGTTTTCCAAAAGTGTATAGGATGCACTTTTTCTGCTTAACTCCCAGCACTTAAAATAGTGTAGGACATTAATAGGTAAAAATGAATTTAATGAATACATAAGGTTATATGATGGTGAGGTCACCGAGATTGCTGAAATCTATAGCTTTTATGCTTATTAACTATCTGATATTCACTGTAGAAGGAGTATGTTAATACAACAATGATGCTCCTTGCTATAATTTTAGTCTACATGTACTGATAACACAATCAATTCTCTTTAGTGTAGCCAATTGCATACATCTTCAGTGATATTGTAAAATATATATCATCAAACCTGTATCAGTCATCTCTTCTTTCTTCTCCCCTTAAACACTGTTAACCCTAGTCCAGGTTCTTCAATACAATTTTAACTCAGCTATAAGTTGGTGGTTTTAACCTTGGATGCATAAAAATATAAATGTAGAAATAAATCATAAGCATATCTTACCTACCAGTTTTGAGATTATTAGGAAACATTGAACACGATGTATTTTATTCCATTAATCATTGCTTGTTGTCATTCTGAGAGTGGCTTTACGTTGAATAATCATCTGGAAAGTATTTTTTGATGAATTAAAACAGGATATAATTTTTGGCAGGATTTTCACAGAAGTAGTTGGTGACTACAAAAGATTGTTACTTAAATCAACAGAACAGACAGCGGTCAGTTGCAAGATATACAATTGGGAGGGAAAATTTGGCTGCCTGAGGAATATTTAATAAAAATTAAAACTGTTGGTAAAATATATGAAGTGACTTCAGTCGAGGATAATTTTTTCTCTGTGCCCTATTGAAAGCTATGATGTTGAAGCGTATTATCCAAGATAGGTGAATATTCAAGTATTTTCTTTAGAAAGCACACGTTTTCCCCATGCACTTTCTAAACGGTACCATTGTCATCATGCTTTCTTGTTATACAAACCACAGAGGAGAGATTGCATAGAACAAAACTAGAAAGGGCTTTGATTTTACAATCCTTTGGAAGGCACTCCATATCAATGGACAAAAGGTAGCCACTTGCCTTTTATCTTTACACTGTAATTGAAACTGTTAGTATACCAAATTGGCAGTGTATTGGCGAAAGTAACCTTCTACAGAGGCATCTTTCTGCACTGAAAGCACTTGGCACCTGCGGAGACAAAAGCAGTATTTTTCGTTGTCTAAAAAGTCATAATGTATAATGATAATAGTGATGTTTCTAAGAGTGAACTACTTTACTATTTCAATAGTGTGTGATGCATTGAGTTCTAGTTCGATAAATTGCACTCCTTGTCCAATTTTATGAAATACTGAATACATTAGAAAGGAGAGAAAGGATTGATGAGTTACTGATGATGTGAATTAAAACAGAACTTTGGGCAGCATTGCATGCATCTAAAGGTTTTTTTAAATTATTTTCTGCCTTTGCATAGAATAGTTCTCATGGGAGGTTAATTCTTAGTTTAAAAGGCTATGGTGTGATATTTCAGTATACTTATGTCTTAGTAAAAAGCTCAATCATAATTACTTTTACTCCGTATAATTTTAATATCTATTTCGACATGAGAAACGTAGGTTTAAATATTCAAATTTTGAATAAGCTCTGTGCATTATGCATACATCATACCAAGTAAACATTACTATATTTTACCTAGTTTATCAAAACAGGGTTCTGACTCTTTTCATTATAATTATTTTTGTCAGTGGAGCTGGGCACAATCCAAATAGCAATAATATTTTTTGTATCCACTATTCTTCTGGAATAAACTTTCCAGTTTCAAATAAAAAAGTTTTTGGCCTCATGGCATGTGTATTCACAGAGCATGCACTTCAACTTGATAAACATACTGGTAGTTGCATAATTTAAAAGCTAATAATACAAAAAGATTAGGACTTGAGGCATTATGCATGTTTTTGATGAAACAAATGATATTGCTATAGTTATCACAATACGACCCTTGCTGTAATGTATTTGACTGCTTGTGCTGTATTCTCAACTACACATATATGAAATTAACTATATAGAGCTCTGGATATTTAAGAATGCAAACTGAATGGCTAATATTTTATATGCTATTTTATAGGACATGTTTAAAAAGTCTAAGATAAGTTTCTTTGACCAGTTTACATTTCTTTAAATTAGTGAAATTTGTTTCTGTATAATATAATAAATTCACAGGACAACTATGTAGCATTTAGATTTGTTGAAGGTATTTGAAATAAAATCCTTAACTTATGAATATTAATTATACTATTTCCAGGCAAAGGAGAAGAAAGACCCATACTTTTGAAAGAATCTACTTCAAAATGTGGATATTTTTATATCCACATGTATATCTATCCAGATGTTAAATTATCTCTTCATATAAGTCTTATCACTTAGGCTGATTACCTATTTGTCAGAAGTGCATGCTCAGTCGCTCAGTCACATCTGACTCTTTGCGACCCCACTGACTATATCCCACCAGGCTTCGCTGTCCATGGAATTTTCCAGGCAAGAATACTGGAGGGGATTGCCACTTTCTTCAGTGATTGTCCTGACCCAGGGATCATACCTGCATCTCCTGTATCTCCTGCATTAGAAGGTGGATTCTTCACTGCTGAGCTGTGGGGAAGACTGATTGCATATTTAATCATTTCTATATATGCTATTTTTAAGTTGTTACGGCTGTGCACAGTTTATCACTGTAGAGCCATATTTTAATAAAAATGATTTCATACACATTAAAATGCTGAAATGAACAAGGATAAAAAGATTAAGGATATATGATATTGGTGTTAATTAGGATAATGTTATAGCTTCTGGGTTAAATCTTATCTTGGGAAATTTTATCAACAAGTCCAAGCAGAACTATTACCAGATATGTAATTTTTTTTTAAATAAGGGGGAGAACTGTGTTTAACAGCATAAAGTAATTCATTATATGTTACTTATATAGAAAATTATCTTTTTTTTTTTTGCTGGATACAAATTTTCTTCCAGGTTGAGGGTCAGTTAAATATATTTAATATCATTTTGTTATAACAATTCTCAAAAACATGTAGATTCTTACTACAGTGAAAAGACAAATTTAAAATAAAATCATTTAGAAAAGCTGTACCAAATGCTGCTGCTGTCTCTTATCAAAATGTCTTTAGTTGATTTTATTCCCTTTCTTAGTATATAGATATGCAATCTGTGAAACAAGACATTCATTAAAATTTTAGATACAGATTTTAGAAATCTTTGTATCACAATCAAATTATTTAACAAAATTATAATTGATATTGTGATATAATTTTTGCATGAGTTAGCAAGACGATAAATACAATTTAAAAAATAATAGACATTACTGAGCCATGCACTGTCTACTTTTATTTATATGAAAAGTTAATGGGTTCTCCCTATTGGCTCAGACTTTTCAAAGTGTCTATAATTTTTAACTATAACCGATGTCAGTGGATAGCTATTAAAATTATCTTTGAGTGTCTGGCATAAGAGCAAACATAAAGTCAGTAATGTCATATTCTGGAAAACAATAATGACTTGCAGGACAAAGATTCCAATGTGAAACTCTATAACAAACAAACTAAAAAGAACATACAGACCAACACAGCAGTATTCCAGTGAAAATGTATTATAAAAGAATCTGCCCTTCCATGAAGAATATCATGTTGGCCACTGTGATGTCAGCTACAAAAACGTATCCCTGATATATTACTACATCAGGCATCAGAGCAAAAGAACGCAAATTACTCTTTTCAAGGAATAGATTTAATATCATGTAAACTCTTATTATTTTTTTCCCTCTGCTATTGAGCATTTCCTTTCACCTCAAATTGGATTTCATAAAGTGATAATGAATATTTAAATGTGTGTTAAGATAATACTCAGTAAATGATTGGGTGCTGTCAGGCCAAACTAATAATTCAGTATTTTGATCCACTTCTGTTGACAAAGCTTTTTTTTTTTTTTTCCTGACTCACTATTGATTAACCTATGATTTCAACCATATACGATACTCTCCTCATCCTTGGAAACTTTTTTTCTTAAAATTTTAGTCAGTTTATTTTTCTCTAGGGCCTTGTTGAGCACATTAATAAAAGATTAATAGACAACAAATAAATGTTTTTGCTTTATTACAAAACATAGATCAATTTTTATTATGACAGTATGCATTCTAAAATGCTTTGAGAAACATGGGAACTTTCTAAATGTATTATACTTTGTATTTCAATTGTGAGCAAGGCTAGATCTATAACATGGTTTACAAATTAAATATATTTCATATAGATGCTCATGGTAAAGAATCTGTCTACAATGCAGGATACCCAGGTTTGATACATGAGTTGGGAAGATCCCCTGGAGAAGGGAATGACTACCCACTCCAGTATTCTTGCCTGGGGAATCCCACAGAAAGAAGAGCCTGGCAGAATACAGTCCACGGGGTTGCAAAGAGTTGGGCATGACTGAGTAACTAACATTTTCACTTTCATGTAAATGCTCATAATGGTTCTATAATATCAAAGCAATTAATAGAAAATTATATAGCATAAGCAGTAGCAGCATAGCATAAACACCTGGATATGTTTTCAAATTAGTTTTACTCAAAGATCATCAACTGTTCATCAAACATATAACAAAACATCCCTCATGATGACTACATAAATGGAATAAGGTAAGTCACTTCAGTCATGTCCGACTCTGTGCGACCCCATAGACGGCAGCCCACCAGGCTCCCCCGTCCCTGGGATTCTCCAGGCAAGAACACCGGAGTGGGTTGCCATTTCCTTCTCCAATGCATGACAGTGAAAAGTGAAAGTGAAGTCGCTCAGTCGTGTCCGACTCTGTGCGACCCCATGGACTGCAGCCCACCAGGCTCCTCCGTCCATGGGATTTTCCAGGTGAGAGTACTGGAGTGGGGTGCCATTGCCTTCTCCGTCTTATAACATGACCTGTAGAAATTGATTTTGATTTCTATACACTATTTTTAGATATACACTGGTTGTTGAAAAGGAAAGGAAAAGGAAAAAGTATGGAGAAAGGAAGAAAAGAAAGGAAAAAAAAAAACAAAGGAATTATCTTAATTGGGCAATAACATTTTAGAAGTTGAATTTAACTTGAGATAGACTTCCAAAAGATAATTTTAACTTAAAAGTTAGTTTCTTTTAGAAATGGTAAATCCTATCTGGAATCTAAATCCAAGATATTAAGAAATGAACAGTCACAACCAAGTCTCTCTTTCTCTGTGTGTGTGTGGGGGGGGGGGGGGGTGGTGTGTGTGGTTGCCATTCTTTAAAAACAAAACAAAACAAAGTCAAAACCAAAATAGTGAAAACCTGTCTCCTGCAGTTAATCTCGCCTCCATTAAAGTTTTACCTGGAAACAATTGCCAAAATTGTTACCTATGTTGTATCACTGGAATAAATCAGCAAGCATAATCACAAAACCTTTAAGGAAATAAGAGTTATGCAGAAAATGACAGTTTTAGCAAGGAGAAGAATTTAAGAATACAGAGTGCTTCTATGGAGCAGGGTCTGCATGGTTGGGTATTAGAAAAGTGAGGTGTTATGAAATCTGAAAGTGATAAAAAGCTCCCTAGTGGCTCAGGTGGTAAAGAATCTGCCTGCAACACAAAGAGAGTGACCCCTGTTCAATCCTTGGGTCAGGAAGATCCCCTGGAGAAGGGAAAGGCAACCCACTCCAGTACTCTTGCCTGGAGAATTTCATGGACAGAGGAGCCTGGAGGGCTACAGTCCTTGGGGTCTCAAAGAGTCAAACATGGCTGAGTGAGAAACACTTTAAACAGAGAAATATATTTACATGTTGTTGTTTAATCACTCAGTCTAGTCCGACTCAACCCCATGGACTATAGCCCATCAGGCGCCACTGTCCATGGGATTTTCCATGCAAGATTACTGGAATAGGTTGCCATTTCCTCCTCTAGGAGATCTTCCCAACCCAGAGATCCAACCCAAGTCTCTCAATCTGACCAAGCCACCAGGAAAGCCCTTATTCAAATGTGAAAATAAAGAAGAGTCATCATAGATAATTATCTTTAGAAAGACACCAGAAACAAAGCTAACTAAATTTTAAAAAGTTTTCCTAGGACTACTTTGTAGAATATTACAAGAATTTACCTTAGACTTTAATGAACATTTTACAAACTCAACACTTAAATTTCTTACTGGGTGTCTCAATATACATGAGTCATAGTCTTCGCAAAAATATTGTTTCAAAAGAATTAATCATCACAATCTATTAGTCGAATCACTTTTTTCAGTAATTCAGGCTTTTTTTTTTTCTTAAATGATCTTGTCTCTTCTTTTTTGTTCTCTTAAGCTTGCATGCAGTTAAATCTTCCCAGCTGGCTCAGTGGTAAAGAATCCACCTATCAGGAGATGCTGGTTCCATTCCAGGGTTGGGAAGAGCCCCTGGAGGAGGAAATGGCAACCCACAGCAGTATTCTTGCCTGGAAAATTCTATGGACAGAGGATCCTGGAAGGCTACAGTTGGACACAACTGAGCACGCATGCATATATATTCATATATTAAGTTATATATATATATATATATATATATATATAAAGTAATGATCCTTATACATGATGGCTTTTTTTAATGGAAGGCATGAAAAAAATATTTTTGTGCTTAGTTCTTGAATGTTACCCCTTGGAAGATTAACATCAAACATGATTTATTGTTGGGGGCCAGAGTGAGGCACTCCGCCCATGGCAAAGGTCATGAGGAAGGAGGCTCGACATACGCAAAGGCGGGATCGAGCCTCAGGAGTCCCCCTGGAAATCCTCGAGCATCTACCCCCATAACCAGAGCCTGCTACCTTACTACTTTGTGCTCTCACCTACACCTCTGACTTTACGGGGGGCTGTCCCCCACCACCTCTTTCGGAGAAGGAGTTAACCTAGAGCTCCAGTTGATAAAAACCCCTGGGCGTGACAAGAGTGTTTTAACCTACAAACTCTTCTGAAGGTTCTCTAGCCTGCCTGACAGGCTTGTCCGGCCACATGTGATTGCTCACAGCCTCCCAACCATGAGAGGCACAAGATGCTTTAAACCTTCTAAAAACAGGTTCCTTAGAAAAGTTAGAAAATTATTAGTATAAGTATAATGGGCTGATTAGAAATCATATTGGTGAAGGGTTTTTCATTTGTTGAGCCAATGTTTACTGCTAAGTCTCCACATCCCCTGCCCTTATACACATTAATGAATATATAGAAGAAATAAGTATTAACCTTTGATATAAATCACGTTAGACCTTAGGCTAAGTAAATTCTTTCCTTAACTAAAACCCACTATACCCTCACCCTATAGGAATGTAACTTTATTTGGGTGGCGTCTGTTTTAAGAATAATCACCCCTGGAGAAATAAGTGTCCTGGTTGACTGACCGCTGTCACAAGGAGAGGGTCGTAAATTGTCAGCAGGCCCCCCGGCCAGAAGATGATGTAACACCCCTAAGACCTCTGTATACATTTGTATGAAGCACCTGACTTTGATAAAAGTCAGGACTGCTGACCCCGCGTGACTTTTGCATAACACCTCAGTGTATAAAAGTAGACCATGGAAAATAAAGAATTGGGATCAGTTTCTCGAAATACTGGTCTCCCCATGTCTCTCTCTCTCTCTCACTCTGGTTGAGTCTCCATCTGGAGCGCGGAACCCACCATGCTTACTAATTATGCCTGGGCTTCTAAGATCCGACCGGGGAGGCCTCAGTGTCTCCTCTCCTTCGGGAGAACGGAAGGACGCCTGCGGCCTACGTAAGTGGTGCAAGCTTCTTGTCTTGAAGTTTTATTGGTCCCCCGCGTAAACCAAGCTACTCAGCCTCTTTTCTCCACTGAATTTTCCTACTGAGCTATCCTTATTCTATTCCTTAATTAACGTTTAATTAAGCAGTTGTTTCCTGACCCTCGCCTATGCCGTCTCTCCTTCGAATACCCTGGATCAGCTGGGGCTGGACCCCGGCAATTTATCATCAAATGTGATAACACTGATAATTGGAATCCTTTTAACTTTCAAGACCTAGTTCAAAAGTCATCTTATCTATAAAATATCTGAAGGTATTCCCAATGAGCAGTAAAATGTCCATCATCAAAAGGCTGTAGCCTACTTCATATTAAATATATATTTTTATGGTATTTGTGTCAGAGCTGATTGCACATTGCCTTAAGCTTTAGAGTTTTCCTTTTCTAAGAGAACTTGTACAGGTTTGGCTGAACACCTACCCTCACTATTTCTTTAGAACTGAGTGCCAAATGCTAGTAAAATTCACTGCATTAAATGGACGATATCTGCTAATGAGTTGTTGTTTAGTCTCTGTCATGTTCAATTGTTTTGAGAGCCTATGGACTGCAGTTCAACAGACTCCTCTGTCATTGGGATTTCCCAGGCAAGAATACTGGGTTGCCATTTCCTTCTCCAGGGGTTATTCCTGACCCAGGGACCAAAGCTGTATCTTTTGAATTGCAAGTGGGTTCTTTATCACTTAGCCACCAGAGAAGCCTCTGATAATGAGTATATAACTCTAATATATGTAAGAATTTGAAAGAACTTTATTCAGCTATTTTCCTACATACCAAGTAGTTTGGCACAGGGAAGGCAATAAATAAATGTTTGCTGACTGAAGTAATCCTGACCTAAAGTCTATCTAATTTCTGACTTACAGGTCTGTTTTAGGTTAAGAAGACATTGCCTAATGTCTTCAGTCATAAGAGTAATATACAAAGCACCAACAGGGTATTATGGGCCTTCCTTGGTGGCTCAGATGGTAAAGAATCGGCCTGCAATCCAGGAGACTCTGGTTCGATACCTGGATCAGGAAGATCCCCTGGAGAAGGAAAAGGCAACCCTCTCCAGCATTCTTGCCTGGAGAATTCTATGGAAAGAGAGGCTTGGCAGGCTACAGTCCATTTGGTAGTAAAGACCCAGACACAACTGAGCGACTAACACTTTCAACAGGGTATTATACAGTTGTTTAAATTTTTACACAGGATTGTCAATTATTTAAGGATAGAGACTCTTTCTTCTCTTATAGTGTCTAACACATGTTGGAACCAAATAAACATTTCTTGAATGAAGTTGAGTACATATTAATGAGATGATTGAACTATGTGATTCATAATGGACTGTAGACACCTTTACAGCAATGGTGTTCAGTTTTTCATTTCCCATGCAAAATATAAGACCAATAATTACTTGTTGAAATAATACATTAATTCTGTGATTATATGTTGCTATAACCATGAATTAACCTCCAAAAATCAAGATTTGGGGGCAGAAGGCAGAAACTGAAGGTTTAAGGGAACTCAGGTTCTGGGCTAAGAGCAGTAAAGATTTCACTTAACAGAGAAAAAAAAAAAAAGTGAAGCAAGAGGGAAAATCCTGAACGAAAAAATAAAAGAAAAATGTTATGTCCTGTGTGCCTCTGACTTCTTTTTAAATAGATTATGTCTACTGAATAGAGGCTCAGGCAGTAAAGAATTTGCCTTTAAAGCAGAAGACGGATTTGATCCCTGGTTTGGGAAGATCCCCTGGAGAAAGAAATGGCAACCCATAGTATTGCTGCCTGGAGAATCCCACGGATAGAGGTGCCTGGAGGGCTACACTCCATGGGGTCACAAAAGTCGGACAAAACTGAACAACTAACACTGTCACTTTTCACGTGTATAATAAACACAATTTATATAGGTTTATTACTTTACTCATAAAAGGAGAATACATTTAATATCATTCAGTTCGTTCAGTTCAGTCGCTCAGTCATGTCCGACTCTTTGCGACCCCATGAATCACAGCACGCCAGGCCTCCTGTCCATCAAAACCTCCCGGAGTTCACTCAGACTCACGTCCATCGAGTCAATGATGCCATCCAGCCATCTTAAACTCTATCGTCCCCTTCTCCTCCTGCCCCCAATCCCTCCCAGCATCAGAGTCTTTTCCAATGAGTCAACTTTTCGCATGAGGTGGCCAAAGTACTGGAGTTTCAGCTTTAGCATCATTCCTTCCAAAGAAATCCCAGGGCTGATCTCCTTCAGAACGGACTGGTTGGATCTCCTTGCAGTCCAAGGGACTCTCAAGAGTCTTCTCCAACACCACAGTTCAAAAGCATCAGTTCTTCGGCGCTCAGCCTTCTTCACAGTTCAACTCTCACATCCATACATGATTTAATATCATTAATTTAATATCATTAACATCATTTAAAAAGAGGTGGCAAGAATACATGGAAAAACTGTACAAAAAAGATCTTCATGACCCAGATAGCCTAGATGGTGTGATCACTCACCTAGAGCCAGACATGGATGTGGAATGTGAAGTCAAGTGGGTCTTAGGAAGCATCAATACAAACAAAGCCAGTGGAGGTGATAGAATTCCAGTTGAGCTATTTCAAATACTAAAAGATGATGCTGTGAAAGAGCTGCACTCAATGTGCCATCAAATTTGGAAAACTCGGCAGTGGCCACAGGACTGGAAAAGGTCAGTTTCATTTCAACCCCAAAGAAGGGCAATGCCAAAGTTGTTCAAACTACGGCACAATTGTACTTATCTCACACACTAGCAAAGTAATGCTCAAAATTCTCCAAGCCAGGCTTCAACAGTATGTTATGCCATGAATTTCCAGATATTCAAGCTGGATTTAGAAAAGCCAGAGGAACCAGAGACCAAATTGCCAACATCTGCTGGGTCATAGAAAAAGCAAGATAATTCCAGAAAAACATCTACTTCTGCTTTGTTAATTACACCAAAGGCTCTGACTGTGTAGATAACAACAAACTGGAAAATTCTTCAATAGATGGGAATACCAGACCACCTGACTTGCCTCCTGAGAAATCTGTATGCAGGTCAGGAAGCAACATTTATAACTGGACATGGAACAACAGATTGGATCCAAATTGGGAAAGGAGTACGTCAATGCTGTATATTGTCACCCTGCTTATTTAACTTATATACTGTACTCTGTGAATACATCATGTGAAATGCCAGGCTGGATGAAGCACAAGCTGGAATCAAGATTGCTGGGAGAAATAGCCTCAGATATGCAGATGACACACCCTTATGGCAGAAAGTGAAGAGGAACTAAAGAGCCTCTTAATGAAAGTGAAAGAGGAGAGTGAGAAAGTTGGCTTAAAGCTCAGCATTCAAAAAATGAAGATCATGGCATCTATTCCCATCATTTCATGGCAAGTAGATGGGGAAACAGTGGAAACAGTGACAGACTTTATTTTTGGGGGGCTCCAAAATCACAACAGATGGTGACTGCAGCCATGAAATTAAATGACGCTTGCTCCTTGGAAGAAAAGCTATGACCAATCTAACAGCATATTAAAAAGCAAAGACATTACCTTGCCGATAAAGGTGCAAATAGTCAAAGGTATGGTTTTTCCAGTAGTCATGTTATGAGAGTTGGACTATAAAGAAACCTGACTGCTTAAGAATTGATGCTTCTGAACTGTGGTGTTCTAAGGCTGTTAGAGAGTCCCTTTGACTGCAAGGAGATCCAACCAGTCCATCCTAAAGAAAATCATTCCTGAATATTCATTGGAAGAACTAATGATGAAGCTGAAACTCCCATGTTTTGGCCACCTGATGTGAAGAAATGACTCATTGGAAAAGACCCTGATACTGGGAAAGATTGAAGGGAGGAGGAGAAGGGGATGACAGAGGATGAATGGTTGGATGGCATCACTGGCTTGATGGACATGAGTTTGAGCAAGCTCTGGGAGTTGGAGATGGACTGAGAAGCCTGGTATGCTGCAGTCCATGGGGTCAAAGTGTTGGACATGACTGAGCAACTGAACTGAACTGAACATCATTTATCTTCCTTGGTATTTCGTTCACAAAATAAATCTCAAACTCATTTGTTTTGAAAAAAGAATAAGACTGAAATCAGTTTAGACATTGAGCATCACTAAGCCAGCCACAGGCTTCCCAGGTTGTGTTAGTGGTAAAGAATCCACCTGCCCATGAAGGAGAGATAAGAAACACGGGTTCGATCCCTGGGTCAGGATGATCCTCTGGAGGAGAGCAAGGCAACCCACTCCAGTATTCTTGCCTGGAGAATCCCATGGGCAGGGGAGCCTGGCTGGGTACAGTACCCAGGGTTACAAAGAGTTGGAATTGACTGAAGGGACTTAGCATGCACACACACACGCAAGCTAGTCACAACCAAGCCTCCACATGCCTTAGGATATGTAAGTGCCCATCTATCTGGATATGTTGTCAATATTGGACACTGCCTACAAAGGGTGGGAATTTTTTATAAAACATAAACCACAGATTTGGTACTATTCTTTCTTTCTATGTGTAAAAACATCTGATTCCAGTCATAGCAGTATATACTGATATGTTTCCCAATCTCATAAAACAGCCAGATGAAATGAGACATTGATATCTTTATAATGGTAAGAGGAAGACAATTCATGGTGGGTGTATTGGAAATTTGAGAGAATCAAGCCTGTCTTTTTAAAACGACCCTGTGTCTGGCAGCAAATCCATAAAAGTGGCATTTTTGTGTGTGTGTCAGTGTGGTGGCTTCTTGACCTTTAAATTCCAACATTAGCAATGTGGATCAATGAATCTTAATAATGACCTCAATTAAAATCACTGTGGCCTTATTTTGCTTACAAGAGAACGACCATAAACAGTTTGCCGTAAAGCCTTCTGAATGAGCAGAAGTTTTCTGCTTTATATGGAAAGGACCATCTGTGTCAGAAGTTACTGAAAGTCTAGTTAACCACTTGGATCAAGTTAGAGAACAGACATCCTGTACAAAGATGAAAACGTGTTGGGATTCCAGAGTCCACTTTGCCAAGATATACAGCGAAAGTTTACTTAGTTTTTCACAGAGTTAATGGTAAATACATATACAGGAATCAGACCAGTAATGCATATATGAAACAGTGAACTCAGATTTCTTGTTTTACCTGCTTCTAAGGTGAATTCATTTATTCAGCAAACATAACATTAATTCCATCTGCCTGACCAGCAATGTATTGAGTCAGTGGGGAAAAAGATGAATAAACCCATCTCAGTACTTTAAGAAATTCATGGATTCTAAACTATTTTGTGAACTATTATAATATGATAGGCATTATATAGATACAGTTTTTGAGTTATGGTGGGATCACAGAGGAAGAATGGATTTTTGTCCATTTGTACTGGTATAAGGAAGTCTTACAGAAAAAATGACTCAGAGAAGACATTGAAAAACAAACAAAACTATTTGAAGAAACTCAGGGAGTATGTGAAGATATACAAGGAGTTTGGAGAGGACATTCATATCAGAAGATGATATGATCCTTGGGGGTATAGAAGGTGTGATAAATTGCAGAACATTAGGCTGAGTATACACACTGGTTTTAATATTGGTCTGCCAGGTAATATAACATTGATAGATTTTATAGGAATCTATCCACAGAATCTAAAGAGCATGGACTTGGAAGTCACACAGACTAGAAACTCTGCCTAGTATTAAAAGAAGCATGATATAGTGGTTAAAATTCAAGGCTTTTGAGCCAAACTTCCTGGATTCAAATCTGGACTCTACGATTTCCTAGATGTATAGGACTGCTTAAGTTAGAAATGATACCTGCCAACTGGGATATTAACAAAAGCACTGTCGGGGACTGTGTTACTGTTCCCTATGATTCACTCCCTTTTCTGCGTGAGAAGATAATACATTCTTACCCACCATCAGGGAACCTTCAGACTCAATCATGTGCGAACAGATGTCACTTTTATCAGATCCAAGAACAAGCTTTAGGAGCCAGTGCTTATTTCCAGCTGCCCTATTTCCTCCTACCCTGAGCATAATAGATTTTCTTTCCTCTAAAATCTGGGAAAAAACACTTAAACTTCAAAGGTAGAGTCACTTTGATTCCACAACTGACAGTTAGCCTGAAGGGAAAAGATTGACCCAAAAGTCAAACAAAAGTGAAACTCTTAATGATATGTTAATTACCTTCCTTACACTTTACAAATTTTCATTGACCATAGGTGTTGTCTTTAGATGAAATGTCCTGTAGCCTTATTCATTATTTTGTTTTCATATTGCCTATTATATTTATCAGATTTGTTCAATCGCATGTTCCAATTGTCCATCCATTTTTTCCTGGCTAAGCTTCTTGTTTCTGCTTTTAGAAATACTAGAAAATTCTATGTCTTCCTCCTGATACTTTGGCCAAAAAAAAAAAAAAGAAAAAAGATTTAGGGAAGTGTCTGAGAAATATTATTTATATGAAAATATAAAACAAGACTCAAGTAATACCAGCACTGTGCACTGATAAGTTTAAAACTTAATGAATGGGTAAAATGGTATATTATTTGAAGTTTGTGAATGCTTCTGGGTCACATAAAATGAATTAATATGTTAATATACACTGTCTCAGAGAGTTCAAGTATAATCACCTGAAAAAATAAGATTATAATTATAACTATTTTAATCATACTATTGTATGCACATAAGAAAGCATGCTACATTTTAGTTAAAAATTATAGAGATAAGATTTGAATATTAAGATGTTACTATGCTAATGCAAATAAAATACCATTTAAAACTTCAGCATAATGAAGAGCCTAATGTTCCTTTGCTTTTTAAATATATACTTAAATAATGAAATTCACGTCACATTTTTTTGACTCCACTTCAAATTCTTTGATGTCTAAAATACAGTTCACTTTCTTATGAAAATGAAATGATTTCCTTGCCTGCTATCATGTGCTGAGTATTAAGATGCTTACTCATTCACAAGCAGCTGTGCAAATTCAAAGTTTATTCAGAAGAAATATTACCCAATGGGCTATTTATACATAATAAATGAGATTCTTAATATATAACTACATCTTATCTTGCCAAGAGGTATCATCATCAGTAAAGTTTAGTTAGCACAATTAAAAGTTCAGTGGTCAGATTAAAAAAAAATTTTATGTATAATCACTGTTGGATTTTAAGGCTACTGGGTTATTTCCAGAATTCTCTGGCAGAAGCCAGAAATTGAAAAACTAATAAAAGTATTCAGAAGAATCCATCTTCCAATGAAAAATGCATTAATATCAGCAAGAATCTTAACTTTTAGTGAAACTAGCTTAAGTAAACTGATATAATTTAGTATGAAATAATAATTCATTAAATTCAGGAATTGTTATCAATATTATTTGAGGATATCTCTGTTAAGATGTTGAAATATGCATTTCTCAAAACATATCTAAAAGTTATCTCAAGTAAAATGAGACATGGGAAAAAGATCTTTAATGTTTTATTCCTTGACTAAAAGGAATTGTGTCAGTTTATTATATCCCATTTTCTTCTTTAAATTGTACAGGTACTTTATTGTATCATTATATAGTATGCCATTTGCACTGAACGAGACAAATTGCCACATATGCTACCATGTTTTCCAAAGAATACTAAAATCACTGAATTGTTTAAGAAATCAGTTTCTCCTTCATGAATTATTAACTCATTAATGGAAGTACTATATAGTAGGAAATGTATTTAGGAATATTGTAAACATTTGCCTCTTTACTTTTTTAGGATTATTAGAAATGCCATTCAACAACTTTGTGTATATATGATTATATGAGAATATTGTTAATAGACAATTATTACATTACTTAAATATGAATTATAAAGACTAACAGTGGCTTCTAGTTCCCAATAACTGAAACTAAAAATTCTTAATTTTTCAAAATCAATATTAACCTACCATGATGCAAAAGATCATCCATTTATTAACATCTGGATAATATCCAAAACAGCCCCACAAACTGCTTTGCCAGCAATGACTTCCCAAAGTAATCTGACTGAATTCAAAGAAAGAAGAATTAAAATGAATGAAGGAAGAGGTGAACTATCTGTGTTTAATCTCCAGTTTCATCAGAAATCGATTAACTAGCTGACTTTGGGTCCAAAAGAATTAATTATACTCAGTCTCCAGTATAATTAACAATACTATGGCCATCTCCCAAAATATTCATTAAACAGTCAGGAACAATATGAAATTCAAATTAAAATTGAAAAAGAGATTAAATAGAAGTAGTCATCTCTAAAAAGAATCATACTACATCTGAGATGAAATCATTTGAGCAATACAAAATATGGAAATACATTTTGTGTTACATTTAATTATCATTAATTCTAGCACTGCAAGCTGGCAGCTACTTTAGGCTCATTACAAGGACTGAAATGGGCTAGAATGTTAAAATGAATCTATCCTCACTGGAATAATGGGAATATGCTTCAAAGTTAAAGAAAGTTTAAAAATAAAGTTCAGAGTCTCAGTTAATTCCTTTCATTTTCAATTAGAAATATGCATCATACATTAACTGCCAATAAGACATTGATTACAATACAATAACAAAAATACATAACAAAAATCCAGCAATGCTTCTTCTCATAAATGTGATGGAGAAGGAAATAGCAACCCACTCCAGTATTCTTGCCTGGAGAACCCCATGGATGGAGGAGCCTAGTGGGCTACAGTCCATGGGGTCGCTAAGAGTCAGACACGACTGAGTGAGTTCACTTTCACGCATTGGAGAAGGAAATGGCACCCCACTCCAGATGGAGCCTGATGGGCTGCCCTCTGTGGGATTGCGCAGAGTTGGATACGACTGAAGCGACCTAGCAGCAGCAATATATATATATATATATATATTCACTCGTGTTTTTTAAAACTATTTTTGCTTTTGTATTTGTGGATTTAAATTGAATCTCATGGTATAAAATCCCTATTGCTTAATGAGTCAAATTTGAAGTATGCATCCAAAATTCTGGAGAAACTATTGGTATATTGGTATATTTTGTAAAATTATGCACTACTATAATATTTGGGCTTTGATATTCATTATTTCCTGGTATGGTTGCAAGCATACTATTTTATCAGATAAATATAGCAACCATAGGATGATGCATGCATATATGAAGTAAGATGTGCATTAAGTGGCAAATACTTCAAACACAGGCAGAGCTAGTCACATAGTATGCAACTAAAATATAAAATTTCAATGTGTGGAAAATACTAGTGTAACATGTTTACAAATGTATCATATATTTATTACTAGGAATCAGGTTTCTGCTGTCCAAATTATTAGTACGGAAGTAATGTTCAGGAAAAATAATCATATATGCTCTATAGGAAAATATATTTCATATATATGAAAAGTATATGTGTATGATGATTAAAAAATATTTTAAATATATATTTTTTTTAAAAATTCAATTTTACTCTCCTCAAAGGCATAACCAAAGTTAATCTTTGCAGTTTGGAAGTTGCAGTTTTGAAATGTATGAGTGTGCATATATATGTGTGTGTGTGTGTGTGTGTGCAATTTAAGAAAACCTTGTGAATAAACCTTCTGAAAGCTTTGTGAAATCCTTTTAAAATGTCTGTTAACTTTATTTTTAAATTCAATACATATTTATGTGGTTAGTCGGTTAGTTGTGTCTGATTCTTTACAACGCTCATGGACTGTAGTCTGCCAGGCTCCCCTGTCCATGGGGATTCTCCCAAATAAAGTGATTACTGTTTTTAAAAAAATGAGAACAAAATCTTTTCTTCCCCATGGACTGTAGCCTGCCAGGCTCCTTCATCCATGGGATTTTCCAGGCAGGAATACAGGAATGGGTTGCTGTTTCCTTCTCCAGGGGATCTTCCCAACCCAGGGATTGAACTCTGGTCTCCCACACTGCAGTCAGATTCTTTACCGTCTGAGCCACCAGGGTAGCCCCCTGACTTTTAAAAGCTGAGGCAAACTGGAATTTGCCTTAGGATAATTTATGAAGTTCACATAGTCCATATAATTGATAGTATTTGCACAAAGTGAAAAAATACTTAATTTCTTCAAGTAGAAACGTGGGAAGAGAAATATATATATATATATAAAAGGACTCTGATGGTCCTTGTATACACCTATGTTCTAAGATATGTCAGTGTATTTTAAAGTTCACGGAGCTAACTTCTAAGCTGTTTATTTTCTGAGCAATAAAGGAAAAAATAAGCTATTCCTCAGGTCACCAGAAGTGCATCTTCAAACACAGTTCAGATTTGAATTTCAGATAAAGAAGAACTCATCTCAAATGAAACTGGCTTAAAAATATTACAGAAAAACTGAAGAATTTCAAAAGCAAAGAATAACACAAAATACAGGACAAAAATTAGTTAAATTAGTTTTGAAACATCAAGAAAATGTGAGAGAGACATTAAGAATAGCCTAAGCAAACATACTCCCTGGAATAATGTATAATTATTAAACTAAACTGAATATTTGGTAAAAAAATTAATAAATGTGGGAAAATAAATCTATTGACTACAAGAGGAAAGGTGCATTGAAGCTAATCCAATACTCTTCAAAGAAGAAAATGAGAGACCCAGTCTTAAATTTCAACCTTTATATGATGTTTCATGTTAGGTTCTAAAATGGTCTGAGAGATTCCATTACTTCTTCAAGGTAAAAGCTTACTTTTCTATCAAAGTATTGATTAGATAGGCTTAAGAATATCATACTTTGTTTCCACAGGGAAGATGGAGCATTAGTATATATTTTCAGATAGTGTCATAAAAATATTGTCTATTCATATTATATGTGTGTGTGTATGTGTGTATATATATACACACATACACATTACACAAACATTTATTTTGTTTTTTTGTAAAAGAACACTCAATAGGAACCTAATTTTAAAGTCTCTTAAAGATATATGAAAAAGATATATAAGAAATGATGTCATTTTATATCTCCATTTTTTATACCCTAAGACTCAGCTATCATACCAGTCCAAGGGCACTGAGCATATATGGTTCTATTTTTGAAAACAGACCATATGTGCCTGAATGAAGAATGTAATGAAGAATGCACATTTCATCTAGGGAGGTTGTGGCTAAATGCATCTGCTGGCACCAGCCACTGTTGCCAGGGAAATTGTTAAAAATTTTAATTTAAGAATTGATTTCCACACGAGACAAATTTATTATGCTGAGTTGGCAGAATTCTCAGTTTTCAAAATTTTAACAGAGTTATAAGTATTAAGTCACATAGTAGCTGAAATTATATATTAATATATAAAATTTGTAAATGCTGTTCCTTCATATAAAAACGTGTGCATGTGTGCTAAGTCACCTCAGTCATGTCTGACTCTTTGTGACCCTATGGACTGTAACTCGCCAGGCTCCTCTGTCCATTGGATTCTTCAGGCAAGAATACTAGAGTGGGTTGCCATTCCCTCCTCTAGGGGATCTTCACACCCAGGGATCAAATCCAGCTCTCCTGCTTTGCAGGCAGATTCTTTACCACTGAACAACCAGAGAAGCCCTTATAAAAGAAATACCATATGCTTTTTACTCATACATATTAAAAATGTATGCTTCGTTGTGTGCTGAAATTAGAAGAAATTTTGTCAACATGCAAAAAAATAATTTTTTACTGTGGTGCAGTTTCTGAAGAAATCTGCTTTTGATCAAGACTGGAATTAGCAAGTGATATCCAAGTGAGCATAAACATAATTTTAACAGCATAAAGTCATTGAAAGATACATTCTGAAGAATAAAAGCAAATTAACAAGTTTCCTATTATATATGATATTATCAAAGGAACCACTAAATCGATTTAACTAGTGTGAATTTCTAAATAGCTTTCAAAATATAAAATAGTGCTATAAAATAGTGGTATCTTGGGAATTTATCCTACAAAATTATGAAATATCTTCTTTTATTTTTGTAAAAAAAAAAGAGTGGTTACATGTATGTTTATAACTGATTCACTTTGCTGTACACCACAATTAACACAACATTGCAAATCAACCATAGTCCAATAATTTTTTTTAATTATAAAGAATTAAATAAGAGGTTGTCTGAATTGTGATAAATAATTCTGATTCAAATACCCAAATACCAGAATCAGAGCATCATTTCATTGTACTGGGGGAGCAGATAGTACAAACTAAGAGAAAAGCAAGTGGAAGGCAGAAGATTATAGATTAAGAGGAATGAAAGCCAAGGGTCAAAAGAAACCTGCAGTTCCATCTACAGCTGCTGTATCAACTGGGTTTTATCGTCCTCCAGTCAATGCACATCTAATAGGAAGTGAGAACAGCAGGCAGCCATTTCCCAGGCCCTAAATGGGTGAATCATGTTGTCAGCACCACAAATATCCTGGTGTGCAGTGTCAGCGGCTTTCCTTCTAGTATTCCCAACATCTCATAAACTCAGCATACACTGAGTTGGCTCATAAAACTTCGCAGGACTCAAACCACTCTCTCCTCTTAGAGACAATAGGGCGGACTTTGTGTTGTGCAAAATAACAAGCACAACATCGAATTCAAGAAGACACTTGCATTTGAATTCCAGTTTAACGCCTGTTCTGTCATTGTTCTCAGTTGACCTTCAGCTCTAAGTGTTTGCTGAATTTTTTGCTCATGAAGTATTTCCTCTCACGGCACTTGAAACATTAAGTACCTAAAAATGTTGTTGGAAATGTGGCACAAATGTTTATCAGGGGGTCAGTAAATTACAACTGATGGGCCTATTTTTTTAAATAAAGTTTTATTGGAACACAGTCAAGTCCATTTGTTTACATATTTCTCTGGCCACATTCCTGTTAAAATGGTGAAGTTGGGTACCTATGACAGGGATTGGTGAGCCTGAAAGGTAGAAATATTTACTAACTGAGTCTTAGGAGAAAAATTTTGCCAACTTTCAGTATAGAAAAAGAAAACCTCGGTTTTGAAAGGAAGTTTCATCTTCACCTATTTCATAAGACATTCCACTTCACATAGCTTTAGTAAGAACACATATTGAATAAAAAGAATAACCATTTCTGCATCTCTCTCAAATAGAGACGAATATTGAAAACTACTTGTAAAATATAAAATATTATATACTCAAGTGCTCACTGTATATACTAGGATATACTTTCTGTTCATTTGTTGCTTTCATTTCCTATTGATCATTCAACAATCATGAGCATGTACCAGGTATCCTCTTAGCTACTAGACATACAACAGCAAATAATATAGAAAGAGTTTCTGATCTTAAAGGATTCAAAATGTTGAATATCCTAAGATGATTTCAGTTCAGTTCAGTCTCTCAGTTGTGTCCGACTCTTTGCTACCCCATGAATCACAGCCTCCCTGTCCATCACCAGCTCCCAGAGTTCATTCAAACTCAAGTCCATCCAGTTGGTGATGCCATCCAGCCATCTTATCCTCTGTCATCCCCTTCTCCTCCTGCCCCCAATCCCTCCAGCATCAGGGTCTTTTCCAATGAGTCAACTCTTTGCATGAGGTGGCCAAAGTATTGGAGTTTCAGCTTCAGCATCAGTCCTTCCAATGAACACCCAGGACTGATCTCCCTTAGGATGGACAGGTTGGATCTCCTTGCAGTCCAAGGGACTCTCAAGAGTCTTCTCCAACACCACAGTTCAAAAGCATTAATTCTTCGGAGCTCAGCTTTCTTCACAGTCCAACTCTCCCATCCATACATGACCACTGGAAAAACCATAGCCTTGACTAGATGGACTTTTGTTGGCAATGTAATACCTCTGCTTTTGAATATGCTATCTAGGTTGGTCATAACTTTCCTTCCAAGGAATAAGCGTCTTTTAATTTCATGGTTGCAATCACTATCTACAGTGATTTTGGAGCCCCCCAAAATAAAGTCTGACACTATTTCCACTGTTTAGCCATCTATTACCCATGAAGTGATGGGACCAGATGCCATGATCTTCGTTTTCTGAATGTTGAGCTTTAAGCCAACTTTTTCATTTAGGATAGGCTAAATACAGAGTTTAGATTAAAAAGGACAAAAAGTCTTTTAGATGTGCCAATTTTCCCCCTAGCATTATTCCATTACCTCCCGAATAGATCCTTTGGTGCACACTGATATACTGTTCTTATTAATTTTGTTAAATAACTCTGTGTTGTTTCATGTGAGTTAAATATAATACTGACAGTTCCTGAAATTTTTGACAACAGCTCTTAATTATCAATTGTAAGATATTGTAAGAACTTTCATTCTTTAGGGAAAATAATATGAATAGAAACTATCCTGCTCACAAAAGAAAATCTGTATTGAATCACTATGTTGTTCACCTGAAACGAATATATTACAAATCAATTATACTTTAATAAAAAAAATCTCATCATATATTTGATAGCTACTAATTGGCTATCCTCAAGTATGATACCAAAATATTGAATCTTTGGATCATGACAGTACTCTCAGAGACAGTATTCAGAAGACAAAGGGAAGCTTTTTTTTTTCTTAAATGGGAATTCAATGCCATACTACACAAGTCTATGATATATAGAATTAATATATATTAATGAAAAAGCATTTCCTTCTAAATGTATTTATTTATTTATTTGGAACATTTGAAAACATAGAAAAGTAGGAAAAAAAGAACATGTATTTTTTCTATTCAAGAATCCCAGTCGAGTATTCATGACATTTAGTTGTTACATCTCCTTTGGCTCTTTTTGATTTGTTGCAGTTTTTCACACTTTTCCGGTTTGTGATGACCTTGATAGATGTTTTCCTATAATTAGACTGGGCTTATAAATGTGAGGGAGAAAGACCATAAACGCAGCACACTACTTTCATTGCATAATATCAAAGGTACATGCTATCCACATCACCGGCTGAGGTAGTTTGTCAGGTTTCTCCACTGCAAAGTTACTGCTTTCTTATTCTTCTCCTGTTCCACGGTGTACCCTCTGGAGGGAAATCACGGGGCACAGCCCACCCTCAAGGAGTAGAGGGTTATGCTACCTCTCCTGGACATGGAATATTTATGGAAATTATCGGAGTTTGGGTGCTTCCCTGGTGACTTAGATGGTAAAGAATCCAACTGCAATGTGGGAGACCTGGGTTTGATCCCTGGGTTGGGAAAATCCCCTGGACAAGGAAATGACAATCCACCAATAGAGGAATTTGGCGAGCTACAGTGCATGGGGTTGCAAAGGGTCAGATAAGACTGGGCAACTAAGCACACTGGAAGTTTTTGCATAGATTTTTCTATTCATCATGATTTTTGTTTTAGGTCGTTTATACTCATGAGAATGGACTTATGGATTTTTTAATACTTTTACTTATAACTTAGTAATACTTCATTTTTTTGGTCAAATTATTCCAGCATTTATTATTGAGAGCTCTTTCAGTTGACTCTAGGTCTCTTATAATTTTTTTTCTTTCATTTTTTTACTTTAGGGAACTATAAAATGCCCCAGGCTAATGTTGCAGATGTCCCTCATGTGTCAGAATCCACCATTTCTTTAAGGAATCTCTTTTCTTTTTCTGTTTTTTTTTTTTTTTTGCAAATGGTATTAGAAACCAAGATCTGGAGTAAAATGTATTTGTTGCTACTGGAGCTTTATCTCTTTTATTTCTTTTGTTGTTACTGGGGTTTTACTTCTTTAAGATGCAGCATAATTACCAATCTTCCAGAAAACTTTATCTGTCACTTCCTTTGTTTTCACATCAAAATCTCTGAATATATAAAGGAGATTAAAATATATTGTAATCATCAATTTACCTCTCTGGTTGTGAAAGAGTTGAGTATTGAGTTCAGACTCTTAACCCATATAGACAATCAAATTTGAGATAGAACAAAACAAGAGGAAATTTAGTTAGGTTTCCAACCAGGTATTAATGACAAAATGTAACACATAAGAAATATAATCAGGGGCAATCATGAAAATTTTCCTGCTATAGTTGATATGATACCTGTAACATGAAATATTAATTTTTTTTTTGGTCTGGAGACAAAGAGGGTAATTATGTTTATATTGGAATAAACTGTTTTTGACAACACATAAGTCTTGGAATTCCTAGTTGACTAAGATACAAACTTTTTTTTTTGCAAGGTGGGGGTACAGTTTCCTTGTTGGCTCAGATGGCAAAGAATCTGCCAGCAATTCAGGAGACCTGGATTCAATCCTGGGGTGGGGAAGATCCCCTGGAGAGGGGAATGGAAACCCACCCCAGTATTCTTGCCTGAGAAATCCCATGGACAGAGGAGCCTTGTGGGTTTAAGTCCATAGGGTTGCAAAGAATTGGAAATGTCTAAAGCAACTTGGCAGGCATACATATGACTATTAATTTTATTTTAATTTCTGTACCACTTGAAAGAAGAAAGGCTGTATTGAACTTTTAAGATAAATACATAGACACTTCAGATCAGTTTAGTTCAGTCGCTCAGTCTTCTCTGACTCTTTGTGATCCCATGGAATGCAGCACACCAGGCTTCCCTGTCCATCACCATACCCAGAGCTTGCTCAAACTCATAGCCATTGAGTTAGTGAGGCCATCCAACTGTCTCATCTTCTGTCATCCCTTTCACCTCTTGCCATCAATCTTTCCCAATATCAGGATCTTTTCCAATGAGTCAGTTCTTTTAATCAGATAGCCAAAGTATTGGAGTTTCAGTTCCAGCTTCAGTCCTTCCAATGAATATTCAGGACTAATTTTCTTTAGGATTGACTCGTTGGATCTCCTTGCAGTCCAAGGGACACTCAAGAGTCTTCTCCAACATCACAGTTCAAAAGCATCAATTCTTCAGCACTCAGCTTTCTTTATAGTCCAACTCTCACATTCATACATGACTACTGGAAAAACCATAGCTTTGAATAGACAGATCTTGGTTGGAAGAGCTGTCTAGGTTGGTCATAGCTTTTCTTCCAAGGAGCAAGCATCTTTTAATATCATGGTTGTAGTCACCATCTGCAGTGATTTTGGTGCCCCCCAAAATAAAGTCCCTCACTATTTCCATTGTTTTCCCATCTATTTTCCATGAAGTGATGGGACTGTATGCCATGATATTTGTCTTTTGAATGTTGAGTTTTAAACCTACTTTTTCACTCTCCTCTTTCACTTTCATCAAGAGACTCTTTAGTTCTTTGCTTTCTGCCATAAGGGTGGTGTCATCTGTTCCAAAGAATAGCAAGGAGACATAAGAGAACCTTCCTCAGTTATCAATGCAAAGAAATAGAGGAAAACAACAGAATGGGAAAGACTAGAAATCACTTCAAGAAAATTAGAGATACCAAGGGTAGATTTCATGCAAAGATGCACACAATAAAGGACAGAAATGGTATGGACCTAAGATAAGTAGAAAATATTAAGAGGTGGCAAGAATACACAGACGAACTATACAAAAAAGAGCTTCCTGACCCAGATAACCTAGATGATGTGATCACTAACCTAGAGCCCTGGAATGTGAAGTCAAGTGGGCCTTAGGAAATATTGCTACAAACAAAGTTAGTGGAGGTGATGGAATTCCAGTTGAGCTATTTCAAATCCTAAACGATGTTGCTGTGAAAGTGCTGCACTCAATATGTCAGCAAATTTGGAAAACTCAGCAGTGGCCACAGGACTGAAAAAGGTCAGTTTTCATTCCAGTCCCAAAGAAAGGTAATGCCAAAGAATGCCCAAACTACCGCACAATTGTACTCATGTCACATGCTAGCAAAGTAATGCTCAAAATTCTCCAAGCCAGGCTTTGACAGTACATGAGCAGTGAAGTTCCAGATGTTCAAGCTGGATTTAGAAAATCCAGCAGAGGAGCCAGAGATCAAATAGCCAACATCTGTGGGATCATTGAAAAAGCAAGAGAGTTCCAGAAAAACATCTGCTTTATTGAGTACACCAAAGCCTTTGATTGTGTTGATCACAACAGTCTTGAAAATTCTCAGCAGATGAATGGATAAGAAAGCTGTGGTACATATACACAATGGAGTATTATTCAGCCATTAAAAAGAATACATTTGAATCAGTTCTAATGAGGTGGATGAAACTGGAGCCTATTATACAGAGTGAAGTAAGCCAGAAAGAAAAACACCAATACAGTATACTAACGCATATATATGGAATTTAGAAAGATGGTAACAATAACCCTGTGTACGAGACAGCAAAAGAGACACTGATGTATAGAACAGTCTTATGGTCTCTGTGGGAGAGGGAGAGGGTGGGAAGATTTGGGAGAATGGCATTGAAACATGTAAAATATCATGTATGAAATGAGTTGCCAGTCCAGGTTCGATGCACGATACTGGATGCTTGGGGCTGGTGCACTGGGACGACCCAGAGGGATGGAACGGGGAGGGAGGAGGGAGGAGGGTTCAGGATGGGGAACACATGTAAACCTGTGGCGGATTCATTTTGATATTTGGCAAATCTAATACAGTTATGTAAAGTTTAAAAATAAAATAAAATTAAAAAACAAAACAAAACAAAACAAAACAAAACAAAAAAAAAAAAAGAAAATTCTGAAAGAGATGGGAACACCAGACCACCTGACCTACTTCCTGAGAAATCTGTATGCAGGCCGAGAAGCAATAGTTAGAACTGGATATGTAAAAACTGAATTGTTCCAAATTCAGGAAAGGAAATACGTCAAGAAAGGAGTACCTCGAGGCTGTATATTGTCACCCTGCTTATTTAACTTATATGCAGAGTACATCGTGCGAAATGCTGGGCTGGATGAAGCACAAGCTGGAATCAAGACTGCTGGGAGAAATATCAATAACATAGATATTTTATATTGTTATTTTATATTATATTCTGGAATAATCTCAGTAGATAGATTACAGACTGTTAGTAAAAAGAGGTATAACTACTTGGCTTTTAAAAAATGATTAATCTTGAAAGTCAAACAGATAATTTTATCAGAGTTAGCCTCATTCAATTTTCATCACTTATTGCATGAATTGTGTCAATCACTTCTGCATTAATGCAAAAGTGCTATTGAGTAAAGTTCAACCTTTTTATTCTTTATATAACTGGTCTCAGTCTAAAAAACAAACTCAGCTTGGGAAAAAAAGTAAACTCAACAATTCATATTTTCTATTACTGCTGATAAAATTTTTTGTGAATCACTTGAAAAGTTCTAAGTGAAATTTGTTATTTTATCATGTAACATTCTAGTTTGAATTCTGTTTAATTCTGGAAGAATTAGTCAAATTGCACATTGAAATCATTTATAAAATTTGAAATAAAAAAAAAGATTGAAGAGAAAATTTGTGACAGTTCTTTTATGTTTAATCAGTCCAGCAACAGATCACAGATGAAGCTCAGTGATACCATTATTCCTCAGTGTGTCTGCTTAACATGTCAATGAGCAAAGTGAGTAAGGTCCACAGTTTTTAAATGTTCCTGTATAGGATACATTTTATTGTCTCAAAATGCTTCAAAGCCATGACCACATGTAACTTTATGAATGGTGATATTGATTACTCAGAGCTGGTGTTTTTGATGGGTGAATTTGGTCATTATCAATTCATGGGGTTCAAGAATACTGGAAACTAGATGCAGTGTTTAGCCAAACCACTTGAAGAAAGAAGACGCTCGGTGGAAATGACAGTGGTTTGGCCACTGGAAAAAATAAATCTGGTCAAACTTTCAGGGTGTACTATGGATAGAAAATTGTGCTATGATGGGAAATTGAGTGCTGTGCTTTTACAGCATTGATTCTAGCATCAGACAACCCCATGTCTGATGCCCCGTCTTACTATTCCCTATGTCTACAAACATGGAAATTCTACTTAACTTGCCCCAGCGTGCTCATTGCTAAAGCAAAGATGCAAGACCTCATGTAACAGTGTTCTAGGTAACAGCATAACAGATGGAAAAGACTTGCACAGAGGACAGCAAATAAATGTGTCATATCTCAGTAATCATGTTCTATTTAGCTTCTCCATTTTAATATAAATCCAGAAAATGTGAGGGAATGAATGAGTGGTGGTGGTTTAGTTGCTTGGTCATGTCTGACTCTCTGCAACTCCATGGACTACAGCCCACCAGGCTCCGTTGTCCACTACGTTTCCCAAACAAGAATACTGAAATGTTGCAATTTCAATCTCCAGGGGATCTCCCAGACCCAGGGATCAAACTCCTGTCTTCTGCATCCCCTGCATCAGCAGGGGTATTCTTTACTGACTGAGCCATCAGGAAAGGCCAAGGGGATGGGTAGCAAGCTTAAAATCTATGCTTCTCAAACAACACCTGCTTTAGAGGCATGCCTCTGATTAGTTGACAAGAAAACTTGTATAGAGTAGTAGGTAGCTACTTAGCAGTCTAACAGAGTCTGCAATTTAGGGAGACTAGTTTATCATTTTTAAAGAAGATAAACTTCCTATCAAAAATTGTCCTTGAAAACTCATCAAGGTATGTAGTTTTCCAAGGAATTAATCAGAGCTTGCATTATAGTGATTTTCTGACCCAATAATGCACTTTTTAAAGGCTCTTAAGACTTGCTAATTATATATTTAATACCAATAGGAGTTGCAAAATGCCCTGGAAAAAAAGTGTGTGATCTATAAACAGTAATACATCATTGCAAAATTAAAAACTGTTTAGAATACAAATGATGGTATGCATTAACATCAAATAACTGACATATTTGTGCATTAACTGACATATTGATTTTATTATATTTGCAGATCTATAAAATAACTATATGCCAAAGCATTTTGAAATAATATTGTTTAAAATATTAAATAATATCTGTTCTCATTAAAGAAAAATAAACCTTTAATAACATCAGTGATTCATTTTATTGTTACAAAATTTAAAGTTTTGATAATTTCAATTAAACCTCCCTATGGACCATAACGGATTTCCCAGGTGGTGCTAGTGGTAAAGAATCCACCTGTCAAAGCAGATGTAAGAGATGCGGGTTCCATCACTGGGTCAGGAAGATCTCTTGGAGAAGGGCATGGCAACCCACTCCAGTACTCTCGCTGGGGGAATTCCATGGACGGGGAGCCTGGCAGGCTACAGTCTATGGGGTTACAGAGTTGGACATGACTGGTGACTTAGCTGGCACCATGCATAGATCATACTATTTTTAATTGAAAAATACTCTCTTACACCAATTGGAATTTTCTAAAATTCTCCATTTCCACCAAGATAGTAAATAAAAGAGAGAGAGAGAGAAGTCACTCCGTCGTGCCCGACTCTTAGTGACCCCATGGACTGCAGCCTACCAGGCTCCTCCGTCCATGGGATTTTCCAGGCAAGAGTACTGGAGTGGGGTGCCATTACCTTCTCCAGTAAATAAAAAGCAACATTAAAATCTAGAAGGAGTGGTAGAAATCAATCCCACCCTTAAAGGTCTATGGAAGGCAGGGGTGTGGTACCCACGATACAGGCTTGTTAGTAAGTGACATATTTCATAGAAAACAGTGGTGTGGGACATGATCCACAATAGGACTAAATGAATGCTAAATATGTTAACACAATTTTTATATTTCACTTCTCTGTATGAAATTTCAACCAATGGTTGTTGAATTTGTAACTATAATATCACAAATAAATTTACCACAAAACAAACACGTTCACAAAGGGAACCGTGGATGTAGCTTCATAAAGACAACCAACACATACCCTTACTTGCAGATGCCATGATACGGTATCTTTGTTATTGTATCTTCAGTAGAGAAAATCAACACAGTCTCAGATATAAAATTCTATGCAACCATCTCCACAACTTTATCCTTTGGGATGGTATGGGGAGGGAGGAGGGAGGAGGGTTCAGGATGGGGAACACATGTATACCTGTGGTGGATTCATTTTGATATTTGGCAAAACTAATACAATTATGTAAAATTTAAAAATAAAATAAAATTAAAAAAAAAATAAAGAATCTTGTTCCCAAATGAAACAAAACAACAACAACAAAAATCTTTCAAAGGCAAAAAATACACAAAAATCTCTTGAAATGTACCCTTAAAAATATAAGTTCAGTAACCCAAGAAAGATCTGAACAGCATATGAGATCTTATTCACATCCTCATATATGTTCTTAGAGTTTCTCCTTATACTCATTCTCTATTGTCCATTCTAGAATTTCGAACCTCTTAACAAATACCTCTGCTTGCCTCTGGGATTAACTGGTACTGTGACTCTGAACCTCGAGCTTGGTCTTTCCCAGGCCAGGATGTGCTTGTTCTTCACCATCAAAGTTGGACAACTGAGTATCAAGTTCAGTTCAGTTCAGTTGCTCAGTCGTGTCCGACTCTTAGCAACCCTGTGAACCGCAGCATACCAGGCCTCCCTGTCCATCACCAACTCCTGGAGTTTCCACAAACTCATGTCTATTGAGTCGGTGATGCCATCTAATCACCTCATCCTCCGTCGTCCCCTTCTCCTCCTGCCTTCAATCTTTCCCAACATCAGGGTCTTTTCAAATGAGTCAGCTCTTTGCATCAGGTGGACAAAATACTGGAGTTTCAGCCTCAACATCAGTCCTTCCAATGAACACCCAGGACTGATCTCCTTTAGGTTGGACTGGCTGGATCTCCTTGCAGTCCAAGGGACTCTCAAGAGTCTTCTCCAACACCACAGTTCAAAAGCATCAATTCTTCTGCACTCAGCTTTCCTCACAGTCCAACTCTCACATCCATACATGACCACAGGAAAAACCATAGCCTTGACTAGATGGACCTTTGTTGACAAAGTAACGTCTCTGCTTTTTAATATGCTGTCTAGGTTGGTCATAACTTTCCTTCCAAGGAATAAGCGTCTTTTAATTTCATGGCTGCAATCACCATCTACAGTGATTTTGGAGCCCACCCCAAAATAAAGCCAGCCACTGTTTCCACTGTTTCCCTATCTATTTGCCATGAAGTGATGGGACTAGATGCCATGATCTTAGTTTTCTGAATGTTGAGCTTTAAGCCAACTTTTTCACTCTCCTCTTTCACTTTCATCAAGAGGCTTTTTAGGTCTTCTTCACTTTCTGCCATAAGGGTGGTGTCATCTGCATATCTGAGGTTATTGATACTTTTTCTGGAAATCTTGATTCCAGCTTGTGCTTCCTCCAGCCCAGCATTTCTCATGATGTACTCTGCATATAAGTTAAATAGGCAGGGTGACAATATACAGCCTTGATGTACTCCTTTTCCTATTTGGAACCAGTCTGTTGTTCCCTGTCCAGTTCTAACTGTTGCTTCCTGACCTGCAAAATTTTCTCAAGAGGCAGGTCAGGTGGTCTGGTATTCCCATCTCTTTCAGAATTTTCCACAGTATCAAGAGCATACAAATTAACCAAAATGGCACCAACCATTTTTGGTTTTTTTTGGCACGAGTTGTCCAAAGTGTCCAAAGTGTCCGATTATCACCTGTATATTATGAAGAGAATGACATGGTTAAGATGCTAGCTTTTAAGAAGAGTTGTGTGTTCCATTTGTCTTTTAACATCTTCAGCTTTGCCATGGAGCTTTACACATAGTTGCTCCCCTGATCTCATTTTGAGCCTCATACTGTGAACATTTGGAGCACATCTGAGCCCAAACTCAGAAAAATCTCTTGAAATTTCTAAGCCCAGAGGCACATAGCATAAAGCAGAGCTTCTATATTGGACTCATCCTAGATCATCCAATCCCAGCCAACCCAACATTTCATGAATGAAAAGTGATGTGTTTTAAGTCCCAGAGGACAGTCAACCAACTATACTACAATAAAAAAAAAAAAAAGATGCTTGAAATAATTTCTCTACTCTTCATATTTGTGAGGCTTGAAAAAATAAAAAAGAAACAATGGCTGAATATACAAGGAATAGGATACTCTGAGGTAAACTGTATCAAGGAACGTAAAGGCCATTTGACCAGGGAAAGAAGTATGTACTATGGGAAAAAGAGGATTTAGGAAATAAAAACTTTTGGAAAAGTTGTAGTAGTGTAGTGTTAGATGCTCCATCGTGTCTGACTCATTGTGACCCCACAGACTGTAGCTTACCAGACTCTTCTGTCTATGGGGATTTGGACAAAAAGAGAATTTGGGAAAGAAAAACTTGTGGAAAATGTATTAGGGGAAAATGAAGTGTTCTAAGTAAGGTGAAGGAGAAGAGTGATTGATATTAGTGAACATTCTATAAATTTGGGATGGAATAAATTCATTTAATCATATTCTAAAATATCATAGGGAATTTACATTGAAACAAGGATTGATGAAAGTCAACTTATAGAGCACTTAGATTTTTGTAAAATAAATATCTTATGTGCTAAGAAAGGCAAAAACTTCTCCTTTTAAGTCTAAAACATAAGTTCATAAGGCACAGCCCAAATATTAAATTAATGCAAACAACAGAATGGTCAGTTGCTTGCAAAATAAATATATATTTTTTCCCAGTGTGTTTTTTCCTAACATAGTAACCTCTATAAACATAGAAATTCTACTCTGTCCTTGAAACAACAGTAACACAACTCAATTTTCCTTTCTCTCTTTTACTCTCACTGTCTTTCTTTCGCCTTCCATCCATACATAATACATAAACTGGATGTTAGATTTGTTGTAAAAGTATTTAGATTAAACAGCAGCATGTAGCCTTGATTGTTCTTTTTTTTTTTTTTAAGTTGTTCAAATGATTGATTATGGATTTGCTATGAGCATCTTGCTTTCTGTGGACTCTGATGTTTTCCAAGGAAGTTTAAAAATAAATAAATAACAGGGAAACTTTTAAAAATGCATTGTCCTATCGCTCTGGGGTTTGGAGTAATCATAGCGAAAATGCTTTGCTGGCTGATTCCATGTTATGGACTGGGCTCTTTTCTCTGAGCACAGCCATAAAATTGCTTTGCCATTTTTTTCAATTACCAATAAAAACTGTCAAAGAGCCATGCTTGAAAGTGAGTCGTTAGCTGAAGTCAGCTCTTTTATTTATATTTAGTGGACCCATAGTACCTTCAGCATTTAATATACCAACCAAGGTATAAGTAGCTAAATAACTATCAGCGACTCTCACGCCACATAATACTTTAATTATTTTTATTCACCTGTTCCCAATATAATTGATTTAGACAATTTTTAAAAGGAGAAGTATTAATTATTTTCGATCACAGATATTATTCCAGGAAAAATGCCTTTAATGTAACAAATTACCATAATATCTGATGCACAGCATATACCTAAGTATTTGTCAATCTAATAAAACGGTATTCATTATGACATTAAAAGACTTTTTGGTTGCTTCAGTGGTATAGAGAATGTGTAGGTAAATTACATAATATAAAGGTTTTCTAATGACAAGCATGAGCACAAGTAGCTTCTGTTCTTAATCAGTAGTGCTGATGGCAAGAAACATTGTCACCCATGACTGGTGGGATTCAAGCAATGATACAAAAACAGGGAAGAACAGTTCTAGATTAAACAATGACTTTACAGGGGGAGAAAAAAAATAACAGGGGATGTGCCATTTATGGGACTAAAGGGTATATGTGATGGGGGCTCGGAGCCTGAATGATTTCTTCATTGAAAGAACAACTCATGAGATGCCCTGAACAGCTGAGTGTGTCTATTCAGCATATATCTGAACCATACGAAGTGATGGCAAAGAATGTCTTCTGCCCACTACGAATTTCAAAGAACTGTAGATGCCTAGATGAGGGAAAGGACTTGACACCAATTAAATCTCCATATTTTGAAATCATGGAGGTGAAATAATATACTTTGTTAAACCATTAGACTTACTCAGGTATAATGTGACCTGTGATTATATGAAAGCTGGAAAACCCAAGAGGCCAAAAATACGTAGAGTAAAATGTCATTTAAAAGCAAAGGCAGGCTTCCATTGTTGTGATCAATTTTGTGTCCATCTGTACACCGCACAAGGAAACTGTTGTGCACCGTCCATACAGATCAGCAAACACACTGCTTTAGTGAAAAGTGCAGAGGCGTTGGAACAAGCAGAACAAAGTACAAATCACCAGCTACAGTTGGAATGTGCAACCTTTTGTCCATCTGTGAAATAAAGCTAACAATACATGTTTTACAGGCTTCTTGGATGAAAGGAAAGCAGTAATGTGAAAAGTTCTTCCACATTCTTGGAAAATAATACCCTACAATGGTTGAATTACTTTCCCTTTTCTTAGTTCCTACAAATAAAATAAATGTGATGAATCTTATATCACCTCTTAACTGTGAAATTAAAGATGCTAATGATTTAAAATTTTGCTTTGAATTCCTGGGAAGTTTAGCATTATTTTTGATTAGATATACATTCACAGACGTTTTAAAAACAACTAAGTAAACCAGAGTAAGACTGTGGGCTGGTGCACAGTACTACAGACAGTGGCTGCAACCATGAAATTAAAAGACATTTGCTCCTTTGAAGGAAAGCTATGGCAAACCTAGACAGTGTGTTAAAAATAAAGACATCATTTGCCAACAAAGTTCTGAATAGTCAAAGTTATAGTCTTTCCAGTAGTCATGTATGGACATGAGAGGTCAGTTCAGTAACTTAGTTGTGTCAACTCTTTGAGATCCCCATGGACTGCAGCACACCAGGCTTCCCTGTCCATCACCAACCCCCGGAGTTTACTCAAACTCATGTCCATTGAGTCAGTGATGCCATCCAACTATCTCATCTCCTGTCATCCCCTTCTCCTCCTCCCTTTAATCTTTCCCAGCATCAGGGTCTTTTCCAATGAGTTCTTCGCATCAGGTGGCCAAATTTATTGGAGTTTCAGCTTCAGCATCAGTCCTCCCAATCAATATTCAGGATTGATTTCCTTTAGGAATGACTGATTTGAACTCATGGGCATGAGAACTAGACTATAAAGGATGCTGAGCACTGAAAATTGATGCTTTCAAATTGTGATACTGCAGAAGACTCTTTTGAGAGTCCTTTGGACTGCAAGGAGATCAAACCAGTCAGTTCTAAAGGAAATCAACCATGAATATTCACTAGAAGAACTGATGCTGAAGCTGAAGCTCCAATAATTTGGCCACCTGATGTGAAGTGCCGACTCACTGGAAAAGACTCTGATGCTGGGAAAGAGTAAAGGCAGTAGTGAAGGGGATGACAGAGGACGAGATGATTGGATGGCATCACCGACTCAATGGATATGAGTTTGAAAAACTCTGGGAAATTGTGGAGGACAGAGGAGATTGGCCTGCTGCAGTCATGGGGTTACATAGGGGTGGAGGTGATTTAGCAACTGAACAACAACACAGCGTCAAAGATGGTGAAGCTATTCAAAGAGGAACACAAATTAGAGTAGAGTATCTCAGACATCAAGGGAAAGTGAGGGAGTTAAGTAATAGAATGGATGAAAGCAGAGCTGATCGGTCAGCATACTTTCTGAGATGAGCTTCACTGCAGACCATGTCATTAATTCTTAAAAGGACTATTGATGCATTTTCAAGGCTACCCTCTTGATAAATTCTGAGGATAGGAAATACTTCATAAAATTTAGTTCTCAACATTTACCTGGATAAAAGTAAGAAACTACTGATGTTTGCAATCTCAGAAGGACTCCTACACTTTTGTGGGATTTTCCTCCATGAACCACTAGGTTCTCACAAATTAAAAAAGAGAGAGAAAGAGAGAAGGAGAATCCCTTTTGTCTAACTTTAACCAAAGTTTGTCTAAATAAAGAAATCTTCCAGGCTTTATGAATTAAAAGATTCAACATTGTCAAGAAGTCAATTAACTCCAACTTGATCTATAGATTTAATATAATTCCAATGGAAATTCCAGAAATCTATTTTCTAAATATTGAAAAACTGATTCTAGTGTGTATGGAACATAAAAAGATGTAGAATAGCCAACACTGTACTGAAAAAGAACAAAGTTGGAGGACTCATATTACCTGATTTCAAGACTCAGTTAAAATTAACTGTGATCAATATGGGATTTTATTGGAAAAATAATATACATATATTTTAGCAGAATACAACAGAGGCCTGGAAAGGGCCCCATGTAAATAAAAACTGAGCTGTGACAAAAGATCAAAGGCAGTTAGATGACATCTTTTCAACCAGTGGTGGTAGAAAAATTTGATGTAATATGTGAAAAAACAGTCTAAATACAGATCTTACACTTTCACAGAAAATAATTCAAAATGGATCAAAGAACTAATTGTAAGATGCCAAATGATAAAGCTTCTAGAAGAAAACATAGGACAAAACTGTATAATTCTGGGTTTGATGAGACAACAAATGAGCAAGTCATGAAAATGAACTGATATTTTTAAGTTTATTAAAACCAAAACTTCTCATTTTTTTTCTTTTTTCTTTTTTTTTTTAATTTAAATGCATTTATTTTAATTGGAGGCTAATTACTTTACAATACTGTATTGGTTTTGCCATACATCAACATGAATCCACTATGGGTATACACGTGTTCCCCATCCTGAACCCCCTTCCCACCTCCCTCCCCATACCATCCCTCTGGGTCATCCCTTTTTTTTTTTGGCTGTACCATGCAACTTGCGGGATGCGAAGGAAGTCCAAAAGAGAGAGGATATATGCTTTATATGGCTGATTCATTTACTGTACAGTAGAAAGTAATACAATATTGTAAATCAACTATACTCCAATAAAAATTAAAAAATCTAATACCTTCTGTTCTATAAATAACACTGTTAAAGGCAAGCCACAGAATGAGAAAATACTTTCAAAATACACATCTAAATAATGACATACAATGAGAATACATAAACTTTCATATAAGAAATTTTTAAAAAATAAAAAGAAATTTTAATAAGATGAAATTTTCAAAAATTATAAGTGGACAAACGATAAGATAGATGACAACAGTAGTAAAAGATGTGCAATATTATTTCCCATGAGAGGAATTAAAAATAAAAAATGAGATACCACTCTATAGCTGTTATAGTTGCTAATATCCTAATATCTGACAATATCAAATCCTATTGCAAAAGCAGACCAAGAAAAATCTCATTCATTTCTAGTAGAAATGCAAAATGACACAGCAAATTTGGAAGACAAGTTGGCAGTTTGAAAATCTTTATCCTATGATCTAGCAATTGTTCAGTTCAGTTCAGTCACTCAGTCGTGTCCGACTTTTTGCAACCCCATGAATTGCAGCACACCAGGCCTTCCTGCCCATCACCAACTCCCAGAGTTCACTCAAACTCACATCCATCGAGTCAATGATGCCATCCAGCCATCTCATCCTCTGTCGTCCCGTTCTCCTCCTGCCCCCAATCCCTCCCAGCATCAGAGTCTTTTCCAATGAGTCAATTCTTCTCATGAGGTGGCCAAAGTACTGGAGTTTCAGCTTTAGGATCAGTCCTTCCAAAGAAATCCCAGGGCTGATCTCCTTTAGGATGGACTGGTTGGATCTCCTTGAAGTCCAAGGGACTCTCAAGAGTCTTCTCCAACACCACAGTTCAAAAGCATCAATTCTTCGGTGCTCAGCTTTCTTCACAGTCCAACTCTCGCTGCCATACATGACCACTGGAAAAACCATAGCCTTGAACAGACGGACCTTTGTTGGCAAACTAATGTCCCTGCTTTTGAATATGCTATCTAGGTTGGTCATAACTTTCCTTCCAAGGAGTAAGCGTCTTTTAATTTCATGGCTGCAATCACCATCTGCAGTGATTTTGGAGCCCCCAAAAATAAAGTCTGACACTGTTTCCTCTGTTTCCCCATCTATTTGCCATGAAGTGATGGGACTGGATGCCATGATCTTCGTTTTCTGAATGTTGAGCTTTAAACCAACTTTTTCACTCTCCTCTTTCACTTCCATCAAGAGGCTTTTTAGTTCCTCTTCACTTTCTGCCATAAGGGTGGTGTCATCTGCATGTCTGAGGTTATTGATATTTCTCCTAGCTATCTTGATTCCAGCTTGTGCTTCTTCCAGCCCAGTGTTTCTCATGATGTACTCTGCATAGAAGTTAAATAAGCAGGGTGACAATATACAGCCTTGATGAACTCTTTTTCCTATTTGGAACCAGTCTGTTGTTCCCTGTACAGTTCTAACTGTTGCTTCCTGACTTGCATACAGGTTTCTCAAGAGGCAGGTCAGGTGGTCTGGTATTCCCTGTCTTTCAGAATTTTCCACAGTTTATTGTGATCCACACAGTCAAAGGCTTTGGCATAGTCAATAAAGCAGAAATAGATGTTTTCCTGGAACTCTCTTGCTTTTTCCATGATCCAGTAGATATTGGCAATTTGATCTCTGGTTCCTTTGCCTTTTCTAAAACCAGCTTGAACATCAGGAAGTTCACGGTTCACATATTGCTGAAGCCTGGCTTGGAGAATTTTGAGCATTACTTTACGAGCATGTGGGATGAGTGCAATTGTGCAGTAGTTTGAGCATTCTTTGGCATTGCCTTTCTTTGGGATTGGAATGAAATGACCTTTTCCAGTCCTGTGGCCATTGCTGAGTTTTCCATATTTGCTGGCATATTGAGTGCAGCACTTTTACAGCATCATCTTTCAGGATTTGAAATAGCTCAACTGGAATTCTATCACCTTCACTAGCTTTGTTTGTAGTGATGCTTTCTAAGGCCCCACATTTCAGGATGTCTGGCTCTAGGTCAGTGATCACACCATCGTGATTATCTTGGTCATGAAGCTCTTTTTTGTACAGTTCTTCTGTGTATTCTTGCCACCTCTTCTTAATATCTTCTGCTTCTGTTAGGTCCATACCATTTCTGTCCTTTATTGAGCCCATCTTTGCATGAAATGTTCCCCTGGTATCTCTAATTTTCCTGAAGAGATCTTTAGTCTTTCCAATTCTGTTGTTTTCCTCTATTTTTTTGCACCGATTGCTGAGGAATGCTTTCTTATCTCTTTTTGCTATTTTGAGGTATTTACCCAACTGATTTTTAAATTTACGTTCAAACAAATATCTGCACCTTACACTTACATATTTTTTCATAATGAAAAAAAACTGGAAGCATCCAAGAAATTTTCAACAAGAGAATTGTTAAACAAACTAGTATATTTGTACAGTTTATTTTTATTGTACAGTGGGTTATTATTTTTATTGGACAGCTATTTATTATTGGGCAATAACTAATGAGATGCAAAAAGATATGAATGATTCTTAAATGCCCTTTGCTAAGTAATATAAGTCAATCTGGAAAGGATGGCAGTTACAGTCTATAAAGAGAAAACTGCTGCTGCTAAGTCGCTTCAGTTGTGTCCGACTATGTGCGACCCCATAGACGGCAGCCCACTATGCTCCCCTGTCCCTGCGATCCTCCAGGCAAGAATACTGGAGTGGGTTGCCATTTCCTTCTTCAATGCATGCAAGTGAAAAGTGAAGTTGCTCAGTCACTCAGTCGTATCCAACTATTAGTGACCCCATGGACTGCAGCCTCCCAAGCTCCTCTGTCCAATTGCCAGGCAAGAGTACTGGAGTGGGTTGCCATTGCCTTCTCCGAAACAGAAAACTATAGATCCCCTAAGAGCAGTGATCCTCAGGCATTGGCAAGAGGGTTTAAAAAGGAGAAACAAGAGGATTTTTAAAGAAACAATTCTCTATGACATAATTTAATACATAACACAATGTGAATGATTCTGAGGGAATATGGAGGGCCCAGGCTGGAGGCTTTTCCGGTGGCTCAGACTGTAAAGAATCTACCTGCAATGCAGGAGACCCAAATTCGATCCCTGGGTTGGGAAGATCTCCTGGAGAAGGAAATGGCAAACCACTCCAGTATTCCTCCCTGGAAAATTCCATGGACAGAGCAGCCTGGTGGACTACAGTCCATTTCTCCAAAGAGTTGGACATGGCTGAGCAACTAACATTCACTCACTCACTCAGGCTGGGGCAGGTGATATCCGTCCTATTAAGCAACTTGCATTTTACCTCTATATCCAAAATTATTTGCTCTTTAAGTGTATGACTCACCTCATTCTGTATCCTCAAAAAAAATTACTTTTATTTTAAAAGTCAACATAAAAATCAAAATAAGTACTTTTCTCTCTTCTGCTTTGATGTGATTGTTTAGCATGAACATTTTAGTGTAGAGTTTGACTAACATCTGGATGTTATTGTAAATTTGCCTTCAGGGATGTATTGCTGAATGTCTGCTTTGAAGAATAAACATATAACTTTTCTTATTTGAAAGAACACATGAGATTTGTTTTTTCCCAAACAGAGAAAAAAAACAGGGGGTGATGGAATTAGGCAGATGTCACTCATTCGTTAAACATAATCCCAACCACTTTCTCTAGCAGCAAAGGAATTTGAACGTGTTTTTTCATAAATACATGTCATATCCCTTTAGCACCCTTAAAGAGCATTGCATTTATTCATAGCTATTTTTAAAAATATTTCAGGGATTGATTTCTGCTCATGTTCACAGAATGTTAGAGACAATAAGAAAGTCCTTGAACAATAACTAAAATACAAGGTGTTGATTTTGTAATTCAGAAAGTTTTACATAGATAATAGATTTTCATCAAATATACTTGCTCCCCATTACTTTTCTCTCTGTGTTCCATAAAGGTTCAATGCATAGCTCTTTTTTTTTTTCTAATTGTAATTTCTTAATTCAGTTAATAGAGACAAGCACTGATAATGTGCATCTCATGGTGTGAAGAAAATATCACCCCCCAGGTAACACATCCCCTACTGAGGTGATTAAATTAGCAGAACTGTAATTAAATGAACAGAAACTGTTGGTTTCAGAAGCTTTGTCTTACACAGTTTTTCATAAAGTGATGACAGGCTCTCTTACATGGCCATAGAATTGAAATAAATTCCACAACAAAAGTCATTTTGCTAATGTTTCTTTGCATAACGGTAACTGCTAGAGAAACCGACTTAAGAAAATATCTAAGACATATATTCAGAAATAAGTCATGCTCACTGAGGTCAAAGTGAGAGGACATTTATATTACTTGACACGAACAGTTGCATTATGATCTGTGTAAAACTTTTTTGTGGTTCTTGAATATTTAATTAAAAAAATATATTTTCCCAAATGATTGTCTTCCACAGTTTTGGAAAAGTTTGTATTTAACTCTTTTTGATAGTAGTTCATTGAGGAGAGGCTCAAAAGAGTTGAGTATATGGGCTCAATAGAGTTGAGTATATGGGAGTTTATGAAGTTTATAGAACAGATTAACTCCAAGTCTTTTAAGTAAGGCAAATGAGGATGCTTATTACAAGCTTAGATTACTGGCAAATGTGTCTGGATTCAAATATTGGCTCTGATAAATTTTTCCTGTTGAGACCCCATTGAAGATGAGCATTTAAAAACATCCCCCTGCCAAACAGGTCATATACTCCTGTCTCTGGGGGCCTCAACCTTCAAATAGATACAAAACTGGCACTAATTGGCACTAGTCATGCCTCAGAAGAGTGGTCTCTTTTTCTGCGTCTACTTCATCCCTCATCCCATACCTCTCACTGGTCTAACAGTGTTGTGATTGGCCTGTTAGGCAAAAGTATATTGGCTTTGGCTCTACAAAAGTGGCTTTGAACTGGGCACAGCTGGGTAAGTCAATTAATCTGTCTGAACCTTGTGTCCTCTGCACATAAAAATAAATAACAATTATGTCTTAACATGGGTTCTCCCCCAAAAAATCTTAAAGATGATTATGAGCAGGAATTTTATTTAGGAGGTGATCACTGAATGAGGGAGTAAGGTGGTGAGACAAGGAATGAGAAACAACCAATAGGAAAACTTCATAAGCAAAAAAAAAAAAAAAAAAATTCAACTTCATAAGACTTCTGAGAAACGAACACCATGCCTCCAAGAGCTGTCCAGTTATGGAATTGGAAACTGGGAGCTTATTTATCTGCAGACTCATTAGTTAAATCCCTTTAAACTGAAAAACGCTCAGTGTATGCTGAAGGGAGAAACTGTCGGTGAGCATCTGGGCTCTGTAGGAAACACACGCCATAGTATTCATTTTTATTGTCCTTATTACACTGATGTTCATTTTATTATTCCACAATGAATTATATGCTTTGAGACCATTTATCGTCTATTCACTCTCTCACATAAATTGAAAATAAAAGCCAGTTTATAACCTGTCCCAAATATAGGCTGTGCAGAATGTGAAGGAATGGAGATAGCTTATGTCACTTTCTTATCTTATTGCTAGTACCGACCAATCCTTCTTTAATTTCCAGTTCAAATTGGCTGTGATAATCACCTGCATTAAATTAGTCTCGTTTAAGTTTGAAGAGCATCATACATTCTGCTTGTCAAATACCTATTGAAGCTTTCTTATGGCTGAACAAAGTGCTCTCTCTTTCTCTCTCTCTCTCTCCAAGTCCCACTCCTTCTATCATTGCCCCCAACACAGCCCTGGCTTTGTGAGATCTTTTATAATTCTAACTACACTCTCAGTGCAGAAGTGTTGTTCTACTTTCAGCCTTGTGCTTTTTCCCTTGTCCCTCTCATATGGTACAATCTCAGTCACATTTTTTTGCAACTATTTTTCTTCTAACTTCTTTCTTTTGTTAATTTATTCTTTCATTTGACTGTATTCCATTTATTCTGCAAATGCAGAGTTTTATCCATCTTTGCATAATTATATTCTCTTCCTGGTTCTTTTTTTTTTAATAAGTAGTAGGTTAATTGCTAATCTACCTTTTTCTTTTATTTATAGTATTCTTATTATATTTTGTAACAATTTTTATATACTAAATGAAAGATATTTTTCACTTCATTTCAGTTGCTCAGTCATGTCCGACTCTTTGTGACCCCTTGGACTGCAGAACGCCAGGCTTCTCTGTCCATCACCAACTCCCAGAGCTTGTTCAAGCACATGTCCATTGAGTCAGTGATGCCATCCAACCATCTCATCCTCTGTCATCCCCTTCTCCTCCCCCTTCAATCTTTTTCAGAATCAGGCTCTTTTCCAATAAGTCAGTTCTTCACATCAGATGGCCAAAGAATTGGAATTTTAGCTTCATCATCAGTCCTTCCAATGAATATTCAGGACTGATTTCCTTTAGGATGGACTGGTTAGATCTCCTTGCAGTCCAAGGGACTCTCAAGAGCCTTCTCCAACACCACAGTTCAAAAGCATCAATTCCTCAGCGCTCAGCTTTCTTTATAGTCTAACTATCACATCCATACATGACTATTGGAAAAACCATAGCTTTGACTAGACAGACTTTTCTCAGTAAAGTAATGTCTGTGATTTTTAATATGCTGCCTAGAGTGGTCATGACTTTCCTTCCAAAGAGCAAGTGTCTTTTAATTTCATGGGTGCAGTTACCATCTGCAATGATTTTGGAGCCCAAGAAAATAAAGTCTCTCACTGTTTTCATTGTTTCCGCATCTATTTGCCATGAAGTGATGGGACCGGATGCCATGATCTTCATTTTTTGAATGTTGAGTTTTAAGCCAACTGTTTCAGTCTCCTCTTTCACTTTAATCAAGAGGTTCCTTAGTTTTTCTTCACTTTCTGCTGTAAGGGTGGTGTCATCTGCGTATCTGAGGTTATTGATATTTCTCCGGGCAATCTTGATTCCATCTTTTGCTTCATCTGGCCCTGCATTTCCCATGCATATAAGTTAAATAAGCAGGGTGACAATATACAGCCTTGTCATATTCCTTTCCTATAATTTGGCCTTAGGAGTACAAAATGAAGCAGGGCAAAGGCTAACAGAGTTTTGCCAAGAGAATCACTGGTTATAGCAAACACCCTCTTCCAACTTGTTTGACATGATTTATTTGATGTATATAGAAGACTTCTCTGGTAGCTCAGTGGTAAAGAAGTCGCCTGCCAATGCAGGAGACCCAGGTTCAATCCCTGGATTGGGAAGATAATATCCAGAAGAAAATGACAACCCACTCTAGTATTCTTGCCTGGGAAATCTCATGGACAGAGGAGCCTGGGGTCTCAGAAGAGTTGGACATTACTTAGCTACTCAACAACAACAATATGCAAATAAAGAAGTGTGAATATTTCAGGATTAATAGCTTAGATTTTTTGACTTGTACATATTTATTCTAGTGCTCTGGTTTCATTTTTTTGTATTTAATTGCATTTATTTTTTTTCCTTATGGGTATTTTTTATGTTTATTGATATATAACTTATTCAAAAAGAAATATTCAAATTTAAAGTATATATTAATAATGATGAATTTGCATTTCACATTGATGTTAACATAATTCTGAGTAAGATATACAACTTTTATATTTTTACAATTTTAAATATATATATTCAAATAAATACTGGCATAGTGATATAAATATTATATTTTCAATTCTTAATGATCCTAATGAAATTTGTTCTTTAACAAGTTTTCCAGAATTTTATGCTCCAGATTTATGCTCCAGTAGATTTTCATATTGTATTTTCATTTAATTTGAACCTGAGTCCAACCATTGAGTCATTTACTGATTTTGCATCATGTTTTTCCTTTCAGATTCTAGGAATGTGAAAAGTTCTTAAAAGTCCTTATATTAAAAACTCTCAAGGTTATAATTTTGATATACCAATTCCAAGTTCTATGCTATGACCATTTATCCATCATTTATACATGATGAAAGTTAATTAAGATAGTAATTCTTGTACTTACTGTTAAGAAATTTTAAAATATTTGTGCTTTTTTCAGTAGAATATATAAGTTAATATAGTTATTCCATAATGCCAAATATAGTCTTGCAAGCTTTCATACAATGTTTTCTACAAAAATCTTACCTAATCCAATTTTTAATACTTAAAATAGTTTTATTATTACCTCATTACCCCCTTATCCATCCCTCACACAAAAAGTTCATTCTTCACACAGTGTCCAAGATAATTTTTTGCCTGGTCCTCAAACTAGGATTTATGTTCCCTCATACCTCAGTCAAGCAAATGTACCTAATGTTTCAATTAAATATTTTTTTCTGCGTTCAGTATTTTCTCCTTTACATGTGCTTACATTTTATTTGCTGCTCCTTTGGCCAAAGACAACATGCTCCAATCTCTCCTTCTCCCTCCCTCTTCCTCTCTTTCTCTCTCATTTTTTTTTTCTTCCTGCCTGAATGTATGTTCCAGCTCACAGGCTGAATCATCTGTGCAACTTCTTGAGACAACACAGTCTGCTACTTTTCTCTGAGCACTTACACGATACACTATCTGGCTCCACTGATTATATCCAGTATTAAGTTACAATAATTTCTTTACCTGACTGCATTTCTAAGAGAATAGGAAATAACTTAGGGGAGATTCTGTGCCCTAGTCACCTGCATATTCCTAAATGCTGTTAGGATGCAGTGAGTTGACTGAATAAAAGAACAAATGGATATATCCCTGGGTGAATTAGGCTGATGTGTCCCAGTGCTACTTTCTGGCAGAATTTTCTACATGGAATGTGTGTTTCCTTCTTGATTTTCCAAGTGATTTTGAACAAAATGTGTATCTAACCATGAAATTGTTTCTGACCAAATAAATCCTTCACCTGAAGTGGGTCATAATCAAACTCGCCATTTTAAGGATGAAAGAAGCATATTGGAGCATCATTTCTTGCATAACATTCACTTACGGACTTGTTTTCTAAGTATTTTAATTAATACAAAATGTCCCAAATGATAGGAGATTAGGTTCTCTGCATTAGCTAATCCTTTGTGAAGCAATACCATGTCTAAATGTCATTTAGTTCAAATTAAAGACCTCAGACATTTGGTGAAATATAGCAAAAGGGAGGCTGCTTTGATATGCTAATGATTCAATGTGTTATTCATGAAGTGCTGCTCACCCTGGACACTGATAGCAACTCTAGGAGAGAATACAGCTATTTTACTTTGTTTCATTTAATTTCCATGGTTTACTTGAAAAGTGAATATGAGTGAAGAGAATGCTAATCTTTGTTTTTGGAAAACCAAATTTTCAGGGGAACAATAGATTTTTCTTTCTTTCTTTCTTTCTTTTTTCTTAGACCCATTTCTGATTTCTAAAGGATACATCATTCTTCATAGAAGTATACATTTACCCTCCTAACAGGATCTTCTGCGTCCACACTCTGTCTATTGTATTGAATGTATGTGTCTAGTGCTATACTGTAGACAATTTTCTACTTCTAATAGATACATCTGACTGAATGTCTTCTATACTAAGTGCTTTGTGTATACTGGGTATGCTGTTGTTGTTTAGTTACTCATTCATGTCTAACTCTTTTGTGACTCCATGGATTGTAGCCTGCCAGGCTCCTCTGGCCCATTGGATTTCCCAGGCAAGAATACTGGAGTGGGTTGCCATTTCCTTCTCCAGGGGAATCTTCCCAACCCAGGGATTGAACCCATGTCTCTTATGTCTCCTGCATTGGCAGGCAGATTCTTTACCACTGAGCTACCTGGGAAGGCATATTAGCTGTGTACTATGACCAATAATAAGAACAATCCTTAGAAAACTGAGACTCAGAGAATATACAGAATTTCTTACAGTTGCACACATGAAAATATAAAAAGGACTGAAACTCATAGTGACCTTGTCCTAATGTCCATTCTTTCAGCATCATTATATTAGGATGGGCTAGTTTTTAATGTAGACTCCAACAACTGCTCAGTCTCGGTAAAGAGCTAAACAGAAGTTTATCGCTTGCTTACATTATATGTCCTGTGTGGGTTAACAGAGGGCCATGGCTAATGAGTATGACAGGTTTCCTGAATCATCACAGCAGTGGGCAGAAAATATGGTCAAAGGCATTCTGGTCCTTTAAGTTTTTGCAGGGTAAGGAGCACATTTCTGTTTATAGGACATTGATTAAAGCAGCTCCCATAGTTACTACAAACTCTGGAGAGTGCTGGAGAGTTCAATTTTTCCATTAGCCTGGAAAAACAGAGCTGTAAATATTTGTTAAACTGTATTGATGTCTGTGTACCATGTTATGTCCCAAATGCATTCACAAAGACTGTGATATTTATATATAAATATATATATATATAAAACTATGCTACTAATATCACAGTATTTCTGTGATATATATATATACATATATATATATATTTTAAACTTGACACAAAATATCTGCTAATATACAGTATGTGGGGAAAAAAAAGTATGCACAAAATACATTTCCCACACTTCCCAGTAGTGATCTTTGAATGCTCTGTTTTAGTTTCCTTATTTCACTCCCCCACTTTAATTTTTTGTATACCTGTGGCAGATTCATTTTGATATTTGGCAAAATTAATACAATTATGTAAAGTTTAAAAATAAAATAAAATTTAAAAAAAAAGAAAAAAGTGAAAATTGTTTCTCATTCTATGTCCTCCACACTTGAAATAAGGCTGAAAACATGCTGCCATGGTATCTGCCCCGAAGCTCCACTTAATCATTTTACTCTTATGTATATAACTTTCAAGGGGCTCATTCATAGCGTGATTGGTTTGTGCAGGGACTATAGACCAGACACGTGCTCAACACTGACTGACTTTTGTCTACCTGGCCCTAGCACTCCTGTAGAAGATTCGTACATATGTCTTCTGAGGTCATATTCCACTGTGGTTTGACAATGAGAGAAGCTCACAGATGATTTGCGAGGAAGCAGTGACGAAGAGGTGGTAACTCTTGACCCTTTTTGGTACACACAGCTGCTGACTCAGACACGGGGCCCCCATTCACTCCTCTATGAACCCCTGTCACAGTCAAGGCAGACTTCACAGACGCTCCCCGGATTCCACCTTGCCTTCCCAGATAGTCTAGCAGACTTGCCCAGACTCTCTAGCATCTCCACCTGCACTGGTGTTTGAGTCTGGAAAGCTCAGTGACTGTTTCCATGGCACTCTAAACACTTTGCAAATTTCCCTCACAGCTCCTCCCACATTGCTATGGATGCCTAATTTCCTCATTATGGTTGTTCCTGCTCAGTCCTGTCTGACTCTTGTTATCCCCTGGACTGCAGCCCACCAGGCTCCTCTGTCCACGGAATTTTCCAGGCAAGAATACTGCTGGAGGTTGCCATTTCCTACTCCAGGGGATCTTCCTGGCCCAAAGATTGACCCCGTGTCCCTTGCAGCTCCTGCATTGGCAGGCCGATCCTTTACCAACTGCACCATGTGGGAAGCACTCATTCCCTCATTGGGCAACCAGATGTGTGTTTTCTAGACTGATCACAACTTGTTATAAAAGCCACATCATCTAAGCCTAGCATGCATGGTCTTCTATACTCAAGCATAATCATATTCTTCCTTTTTTTCATCATGCTTCTCTTAAATATGTTACACTCAAAATGGAATATATATTGTACAACAATTCATATTTTCCTCCACTTTGTATTGCAATGCTAGTTATTGCTTCCTTTCTTGGTGATAATTTTTCTCACTTCCATTTCTATTTATAGAATTCTTACTAATTTCCATGAACTATTTTAAATGCTACCTCATTCCCAATATTCCATAATCACTTCCAATATCTCTTTAGATATTCATAAGTCATCTCACATGCTGCTTCCTCTTTGCATTATCACATTAATCGTGTCCTTAAAATAATCATGGAGAAGGCAATGGCAACCCACTCCAGTACTCTTGCCTGGAAAACCCCATGGACAGAGGAGCCTGGTAGGCTGCAGTCCATGGGGTCGCGAAGAGTCGGACACGACTGAGCGACTTCACTTTCACTTTTCGCTTTCATGCATTGGAGAAGGAAATGGCAACCCACTCCAGTGTTTTTGCCTGGAGAATCCCAGGGACAAGGGAGCCTGGTGGGCTGCCGTCTATGGGGTCACACAGAGTCGGACACGAATGAAGTGACTTAGCAGCAGCAGTAGCAGTAAAATAATCATATGCATATTTGGTAAGAGTAAAAATGGTAACTAGGATTCAGGATCTTGCGTTTCCATTCTTTTCTGTTCTAGTTTTGTTATTGTTGGGCTGAGGTATAGGGAGTGGTTATTACAGTGGTTTACAGTCTTGATTAATGAGAAAAATGTTTGAGATAAAACAATTTTGATGATTCTTGCCACTTTGATTCATCTCTAACCTAGAGACATACTGTGTTGTCAGTAACAGTAATTAGTTGCAAAAGAGAAAAAAACAAACATTAACCACAGTCAGCCTTTACACAAGACCTGGAGTGAATTCTGAACTTAAAATTATGTATTTTAGCACATGTTCCCTTATCCTTTATAGATATGACACTCCACAGATCTTAGTTTAGTGGCTTCTCAATAGAATTTGACACTTGTGATCAATTAATTTTACTCAAAAGACTCTTATCTTTACCTCAAAAATAAGTCTTTGATCAGTCATTGTCAATTCCTTCCCTAGAATTCTCTTTCCCTCATAAACACTAATGAGTTTAACAATCACATATCTATACCTTAATGGTAGATTGGGGCTTCCCTGGTGGCTCAGACGGTAAAGCGTCTGCCTGCAAAGCGGGAAACCCAGGTTTGATCCCTGGGTTGGGAAGATCCACTGGAGAAGAAAATGGCAACCCACTCCAGTATTCTTGCCTGGAAAATCCCATGGATGGAGGAACCTGGTAGGCTACAGTGAATAGGGTCGCAAAGAGTCGGACACGACCAAGTCGGACACGACTTCACTTTCCTTTCCTTTCCTTTAAAGGTAGGTTATGCCTTGCCTTCATTCTCCCAACATACATACCTTGATTACTCAAGCCTCACAAATGTCATGCAGACACTTTAAGTTCAAATAGCACCTGTTAAACCGGGACCTGGTCTTACTTTAGCATCATTTATTTTAGTAAGGAGCGTCAACATTCAAAATTGTAAAATCCAGTTGTACAAAGGAATTCGCTTTCTATCTTTTCTCCCCTCATTATCCACTCCTCCCAAATAACTAATGACTTCCAAAATTGTATAAACTTTTCTTTATAAATATTCTATGAAACTATCCATTTCCTTCACCTTTAGTGGAAACAGCCTAGGTTCTCCTGAAATACAAGAGCAACAGATAATTTACTGCATCTATCTAAAGGTAAAAATATATTTTGTGAATAATTGAAGACATTCAAATACTCGCTGGGCACTGAATAATGTGTGGGGATTATTTTTAAATTGTTAACCATGGTTTGACAATCTGTCATTATTTTCCAGTGTTTCATACTTTTATATTTTATGATGAATACCCTTATGATCCACAAATAATTCAGAGAAAATTACAGCAATTGGTCATTAACACTGGAAAAAATATATATATTTCTCATTATATTAACATGTAACCACCACACTATCTTGGTTGTATTCTCTAATGGAATATTTTACTGAATAAGCCTATTTATAAGTTTATAAAAGCCAGGTCATGAGAACCAGGATTTGATAAGAAGAAACTCTGAAGACCAGGAAGGTGGTTAAGTCAAATCATGGTTATATGAGATATGTGAGGTGAAAGCAGAAATAAAAGTCAGGAAATCCATGACAGGTCAAGAATTATTTTCCATAAAAAAAAAAAAGTTCAAATTTCATTAAATAATTGTCTAGAGAAAATTTGTCTAGAGACTGTTAAAAAGTTAAAAAGTTCAAAGGCAGAGGAGACTGTATTTACACAACAAATATGCATCCTTCCCAAACCTATATTTATTGTATAGCTCCTTTCATCTGAAGTGGTTCACAAATTGATTTACAGACTGTGTATACTGCAATCATTTTCATTTATGAAATGCACCTCATCCGTTATGCATACATATATTGCATTTTATGAATTTCAGGATGTGGCATAGTAATCCCCAAATATCACTTTGAGTCTGAAATACTGTTTTATGGCTTCATGAAAACAACATGACAAATTGTGTACTCGGGTTTCAGTGACAAATCTGTCTTCTCAGTAAGTGGAGCTCTAATTGAAATGTACACTTCAACTTGTAGGCAGCAAAAGACAAAAAATAGCAGCTGAGGACTCATGAATGGGTGATGCATAAGTTAGCAGGAAATTTATTGGGTTACCATTTTGTATAGAAAACTGTTTAGGTACTATATGGGGAAATAAAAAGTGCAGCCTCTGGCCTTGATGACCCTATGAATTAATTTGCACAAACAAAATATATCCATGCCTAGATTTCAGGGTTTGCTTTATGTAGCATGCCAACAGATGTGAACAAATGTGTGGTTCAAGCTCAGCTCACAAGTGCTAACTTAGTATAGTGAGACTAGAATAATCATAGCAGGACTGACTTAGATTCCTGAAGGAAGTAAAGCTGAACCAGGTTTATACTGGTAGAAGGATGAAAACATTTCTACTGTTCACTGGTCAATTTCTTAATATACAGAGTACATTGATTGTACAATAATAGTACCATAAAATTAGTATAGTACAGTTTCTGTATCTTTCATTTTTTCAGTTCAGAAGATGATTTACTCATTTATTGATCTACATATTCTATCAATCATACACTCAAACCATCATTTGTTGAACACTGCATGCATGCATGCTAAGTCGCTTCAGTCATGTCTGACTCTTTGCAACCCCATGGACCGTAGCCCACCAGGCTCCTCTGTCCATGGGATTCTCCAGGCAAGAATACTGGAGTTAGTTGCCATGCCCCACTCCAGGGGATCTTCCTGACTCAGGGATCAAACCTGTGTCTCTTATATCTCCTGCATTGGCAGGCAGGTTCTTTACCACTAATGCCACCTGGCAAGTTCATTGTACACTACATATATGTCCAAAAACATGAACGAAGTCAGTGACAAATTTGGGAACAAAACACAATCTGTCAAGAGATGATTACACGTATTAAGATAATTTTTGTTTTCCTCTCTGATAACATACAGATTTTAAAAAAATAATGTATATTTAAAATCTTATTAAAGTCTCATTTATACCTGTCTGTACTTATGAATGTAGAATAGGCTGAATTATGTGCCCCCCCAAATTCATACATTGGAGTCCTAATGCCTGTATCTTAGACCATGACTATATTTGGAGACGGGGCCTTTAAAGAGGTAAGGAAGATAAAATGAGGTCCTATGGGTGAGCCTTAAGCCAGTGTGAATGGTGTCCTCATAAGAGCAGATATTAGACACAGATAATGCACAGGCCATGTGACGACAGAGTGAGAAGACAGTCGTCTGCAAGCCAGAGAGAGAGGCCTCAGACGAAACCAAACCAAGCCTCCAGAATTTTTGGAAAACATATTTCTGCTGTTGAAGCCATACGATCTGTGGCATTTTGTTTTGGCAGCCCTAACAAACTAGTACAGTTTATTGTTGTTTAGTCACTAAGTCATGTCTGACTCTTTGTGACCCCATGGACTGTAGCCCACCAGACTCCTCTGTCCATGGGATTTCCCAGACAAGAATACTGGAGTGGGTTGCCATTTCCTTCTTCAGGGGATCTTCCTGACCCAGGGATTGAACCCATGTCTCCTGCATTAGCAGGTGGGTTCTTTACCACTGAGCCATCAGAGAAGCCCCAAAAGTAATACAGTAGGTTATATCAATATGTAAATAAAGTTCAATATGATTACTTTTTCCAGACCCTTCTACACTAGATTGTTTTTTCAGCAGTTGACAAATATTATAAGGTAATTAAATTTTTAAATTATATCTCTGAAGAATGTCTTTTTTTTTTTCTCCAGAGGAAATTTATTTATTTAACTGGAGGGGGGTATAGTTGCTTTACAATGTTGTTAGTTTCCACTGTATGAGGAAGTGAATCAGCTATCTGTATACATATATCCCTTCCCTCTTTTTTTTTTTTGTCTTAATAACAAACTCCTTCAATATCATGAAAATATTAGTGTAAATATTCTTTTAAAAGCTTTAGAGGAAATTTTAACAGGTGTGTTATATCTTCAAATTGATTTTCATTATGAAACTGGAGCTATATTGCTACAGAAAAAACTTTGTCGTCAAGATACAATAAATTACGTTTTAAAATGCAGAGGAATGAAGAAAGGGAGCCCAGAATCAAGTAAGAAATAGGATAAATAATGTATATAGACCTTGATAAGAAAAAAAAACACTTGCAAAATAAATACCCAGAGAAAACATGATTAATACTTATGATTATTTTTCCTAAAATAACTAGAAAAATAGATGATAGAAACAACAAAAAGACAAATTTCCCTAGATATATTTTACTCTCAAAATATATCCTCCTTTCATTATTTCCCTGCTTGCAAGTATATGTTTATCTTAAAACCATATCTCCTTTTCTTTACAATTTCCTGAGTATACAGAGAGCTCTTTGCTTCTACATGAAGGGAAATATGCTTTCAGGTAACATGGGAAATTTGGTATGTCTGCCATCAAATTTCTGAAAGTCAGTATATTATATATATATATAATATAAACATCATGAACAAATTCATTTATATAATTATATCATGAATATAATTAAATAAACATACACAGTATAGAGTTAAACATGCAGGATTTTTTTTCTGTGAAATTTATAGATTATCTGTTTAATATCCATTAGTATGCTACTAAGATGTTCTTAGAGATCACTGGAAGATTTTGCAACTTTCAGAAGCCTGAAAATTTGCTGCAGGTCACAAAAACAATAACAGGTCCAAAACCTAAATGCAAATGTGGTCTTGGCCTTAGCGCCATCTCTTGAGAAACCTCCGTACCATGAGAGGGAAGTGAAGGAAGGAGCAAACACGTAGGCTGAAATGCAAAAGAAGAAAGGTGAGGCAGACATCCAAGTGGACTTGCACACCCACGGGAGCCACAGAAGCAGAAACAAGGGAAGCCAGAGGCCAGGGACACCAGTACAAACCGTTGGACTACATGCCTACCACATAGAACTTGTCTCAGGGGGTCTGGAACATCTGTGGCCATTCTGATCACCTCTCCTACTTTTGAGAGACCCACGTTGCTCCCATCAAAGCAGTCCTGCTTGGCCCTTTACCCTGGACCTGTGATATTCTGGACTAATTATCTTCTCAGTTGTGGGTGAATGCAACATGTGTACAACAAATCATTCCCTTTGTGGTCTTAGCTGAAGAAAAAAATGCAAATTTAGATAGATAAATTGATACAGATTTAAGGACATAAAGATCTAGACCACATAGATGTAGTAAACTAATAAAGAGCGTACTAAATAATGTATTTGAATGTTATGTGTAAAATGATCCTACATTGCTATGAATACTTTGCACATCCACAAAAATGTGTATATAAAATAACTACCATTTACATATACACACAATTATATAATCTCTATCCATGTATTATATCTGAATATTCCACATTTCACAATATAAGAAAGTAATTCATTTTCAAAAGTTAGCTTATAACTAGGTAAAATTAATTTCTTTTTAAGAGAAGTATATACTTTAACCAAGAGAGACAGGTTATGTTCACTCATATAGCAAGAGAAAATTTATCTCAGATGTAATTCAGTAGATCCAAAAGCTTTCTTGGTTTGTAAAAATTACTAGTTTCTTCAACTTCCTGACAGGCTTACATAATGAATGGTGATTAAAGGACCATTGAATGAATGTGAAGGATAATAGAAAATGTTAGGTGACTAAAAGAGGAAATTAAAGAGAAATGGAATTGCAGAGAAATCAAAAAGTAAAGAGTGGATAATTAGAGTGAAGACAAGTAGCAAAAATTGAGCCAAGAAAAGGGAGATGAAATATAAATTTAGACAGAAACTTCATAGATTGTCTTCTCAATATGAAGACTAAACTCATTGTTAATATGAATATTGTGACTGAGTCTTCTCTGTTAAAAACTAAATGAGAGGTATTTCTTCTGTATTTTTAAACATGCCACGGTTTGATAAACATCTCATTTATGTCATTAAATTTTCAAATAAATTATGTATTTCCAGGGAAATTCAGCTAAAATAAGAAATGTTTATACTACAAGTTTTAATATAGTTCATTCTTACTATTTGTTTACTTTGCTGTCTGAGGTGAATCTCCATGTGTGTCTATTCGAAAAGCAGCTTTTGGCAGGAAAAAGCTCTTTGCTGGAAAGAACTCTCTACAGGAGGTACTCTTTAGTCTTGTCACTAACCTTAAACCACGTGCCCTCATCTCAGGCCACAGCACACCTTTCATATCTCTTGCACAATACCTTGCCTAATTTGTTGGTTCTTCCTATAGATTAAAGATGTAGAAAAGATGTAGAATAATAATTAACAGGTGACCAGATCTCTTCCCTACCTTCCCCTTCAGTAATCTCATGAACAAACTTTGTGACCAAACTGTGTTAATAAGATAACACCAAGAGGAATATCAAAAGAAATTGAGGAAGCATTCAGTACATTTACTTCTCCTGAAAGATGTAATTTTTTAAAGTACGAAGCAGTCACTTCCCAGTTATTCCAAAACCAGGTAAACTTCTACCTTAAACTCATAAATCCATCAAACTAAATCTCCTTTTGACAATCAAACACAATCCACATGAAACAGGTGAGAAAAAAAAATCTGTAAATAAAAAATCTGCCTAACATTCAAACATTAAACCCAAAGCCAAACCTAAATTATGCTATTTTTCTTTAAAAGTTAGATAAGGTGCCAGCATTTCTCATTAATCATATTATCAGCAGTGATGACACAGTTCATCTGAGAAATAGGTGAGGTTCTTTTCCCCATTTTTGCTGATAATCTTGATTATGAGTCTAAATTTGAAAGATAGCATATAATCTGTGCTTTTACATTTGAGCATCTCACAATACAATAACCATCATCCCAAGTTTGACTTATAATTCCTTAAAGTTTTTGTTTTATTACCAGGAAATGACCAAGGAAAAATGAAGTAAATGTACTGAATGCTTCCTTCAATATTCAATCATCTCCATTATGCAGATAATGAATCCAAAGACCAGAAAGGAATATGGAGTAAAGACAGCCAGGCTAAAATCCCTGCTTTCAATTGTCAATATTTATGTTCTTGATATTTAAATATTTATATTATATACATTATATAATATATATTTATGTTAACTTGACCACATTACATAATTCTCTTCTCTGAAAAGAAGAGTTATGATTGGATAGATGTTTTCATTTCTTACTAATCTTTATAAATCTCTTTTGTATAGCTCTTAATATCATTTAAACACATAACATATCATATTAATGTTGTAACTAATTTTCTGAAGTCAAAGTGTTTCATATATGTATCTGTATGATATTGGCATAGTATCTGATGCATATTTTTGTCTATTGTTGACTAATTACATGTCTTTATCCCCTGTTATTGATGAAGAGTCTTTTTTTTAATTCTAATATTACTCCACTTTTATTCACTCTGTAATTCTGAAAATTCTAATGTTTTAAACAATAACCCAAAATTGCTGTGTGCTTATAAAATATAAAAGCTATCTGCCATCTAGGCTGCTAGTCATCAAACTCATTTAATAGCAGAATCACATTTTAAAATTTGCTTTCTGATACGAGGAGGGAGGAGGGAGGGGGGTTCAGGATGGGGAACACGTGTACACCCGTGGTGGATTCATGTTGATGTATGGCAAAACCAATATAATATTGTAAAGTAATTAGCCTCCAATTAAAATAAATAAATTTAAATAAAATAAAATTTGTTTTCTGTTTATAATTGATATTTTCTTGAATACATACTTGAGAATAGTAAGATGATAACATTTACCTACTGTAAATACCAAATTTGAAAACCATGCAATTGTTGCATCAAATGTATTATTTGAAACAAGGAATAGTAAATGACATTTTGTATCAAAATCAATTTATTTCTTCAATTTTACTCAGTTAAAAGAATCATAATGTAAGAGTTTAAAAAAATATTTGTGAATATTAGGACATGAAAATGACTCCCCTAAAATCCTATATAAATTTCATTAAAAATTGATAGGAAAACTTGGAAGAAGAATGGTTCACTTTTGATTGTGTATTTGTTTAAAAATTATATCACCATCAAACTCTAACAACTTACTAATTTATTTTTGAATTGCTCATTTTAAGGTAGTGGCTAAATAAGCTACTCAATCAATTTATTTTATTTTATTTTTAAACTTTACAATATTGTATTAGTTTTGCCAAACAGCGAAATGAATCCGCCACAGGTATACATGTGTTCCCCATCCTGAACCCTCCTCCCTCCTCCCTCCCCATACCCTCCCCCTGGGTCGTCCCAGTGCACCAGCCCCAAGCATCCAGTATCGTGCATCGAACCTGGACTGGCGACTCGTTTCATACATGATATTATACATGTTTCAGTGCCATTCTCCCAAATCTCCCCACCCTCTCCCTCTCCCACAGATTCCATAAGACTGATCTATACATCAGTGTCTCTTTTGCTGTCTCATACACAGGGTTATTGTTACCATCTTTCTAAATTCCATATATATGTGTTAGTATACTGTATTGGTGTTTTTCTTTCTGGCTTACTTCACTCTGTATAATAGGTTCCAGTTTCATCCACCTCATTAGAACTGATTCAAATGTATTCTTTTTAATGGCTGAGTAATACTCCATTGTGTATATGTACCACAGCTTTCAATTTGAATTTTCACTATTTATCATAGTACTTCTTAAAACCTTAGTGGATATTTAAAAGTGTGTTTTAAAATATGTCAGACTTTAATAAGTATGCTTTTCATTCAAGTTTAAAAATATCTATCCTGTTTTTTAGTTTCAAAATGTTTTTCCATATAATATTATATAATATTTTGTCATGTATGAGCTTGATAACCTATTGTATAGGTTATTGATATTGCATTGTATTGTATTATTGATAGTGATATAGGTTATTGTATTGTTATTGATAACCTATTGGCACATAAGCAATTTACTAATGTAGCACAACAATCATATACACTAAATGATCATCAAGTTAAGAAATTTAGAGAGCAAAAGAAGTCAAAGCCACAACCAACGACCAGCTTCTAATTCTGTCTTTCTTATTTCATCCAAGTAAGTAAAGAAATCACTGAAGCAATTTGAATAAATAATAATTGAATTAATGAATAAAAATAGGTCATGCTCTGATTTTCTTAAAAGACATTTATTTTATGGCCACAATTTAAAATAAGAGACACTTGCTATAATCTGTTGAAAAATAATCACAGTTTGGATTAGGAGTATTATGGAGGAAATGGAGGAAACAGAATAGATACTGGATATGTTTCTAAGGTAAAAACTGAAAGTGGATCATTCGTGTCCGACTCTTTGCAACAGCATGGACTATACAGTCCATGGGATTCTCCAGGCCAGAATGCTGGAGTGAGTAGTCTTTCCCTTTTCCAGGAGATTCTTCCCGACCCAGGGATCGAACTCATGTCTCCCCCATTGCAGGTGGATTCTTTTTTTTTTTTTTTTTCCTGCAGATATTTATTTATTTATTTTATTTTAATTGGAGGCTAATTACTTTACAATATTGTAGTGGTTTTTGCAATATATTGACATGAATCAGCCATGGGTATACATATATTCCCCACCCTGAACCCCCACTTCTCTTCCCTCCCCATCCCATTCCTCAGGGTCATCCCGGTGCACCAGGCAGGTGGATTCTTTACCAGCTGAGCCACCAGGGAATCCCTTCTGAAGTAGAAACCACCCCTTACAAATGATTTGAATCTAGAGAAATAAAAGTCGAAGATGTCTCCAGAGTTTTGCACTTGAGGCTGGACTCAGGGGGAGTTGACAACCCTTGAGATAGAGATGTCTAGGGGAGGCACATTCTAAAATGTGTGAAAAGTGGGTTTTAGAAGTTTGAGATTCAGATACTTTTAACACATTCATGGTTAGGTGATACCTTGAACATTAGGCTTAGAATCTAGGGAAAAGTTCTGGGGTAGTGTTACTTCATAGTTGTAGCATCATAGATGTCTGAATTATCAAAGCAGATGCACAAAGATAATAGATCTAACTCAGCATCAAACTTCCCAAATGCTTAGTGCAAGATACAAGCAATAAGTAGGGAGAATTGTAGCCTCACACTACTAGTCTCTCAGATAGCCACCACCTCAACAGATGCAGCTTCCAAGACAAAATAATATCCAAAGCAAAGCAAAACAAAACAAGGCAAAACCAGGCATGCTTCCCACCCTGTGATGAGTTTTGATTTTGAAGGAAGAAACAGGTACTATCTATGTGTACTGGACAATTTAGCTCCAAGGAAGCAGTTTTATTTAGTATGAGGTTTCCTGGTTTCTATACTCCATTTAATCACACAGGTACAGTCTGCAGTTAACTTCCATTCTCCAGCCAGTTTTGTCCCATACATCTCTTCATTTCATGTTTATTTTGAATGATAATTGTAGAGAAATGGCATACCCTGCTTTAAAAAAATTCTTAGGTAAAAATTCCTCAGTAATCTTGAGACTATAAATCCTACTGGAATATTTACCGGTAGATTTTGTGGAGATCAGATCGCCACTTGCATGCCCAGAAGGGAGGGAAAGAGCTACAGACCCGCTGTTAACTCTTTTGTTCCGGGAGTCATCAGCTTGGAGACAGTATTTTAAACAATGAAATTGTAGCTACTCCCATAAAAATGTTTTCTATCAGAGCAAGAAAGTAGGTGTTGCAGTATTCTCTTTCAGCTACTCTTATCCATGTGCAGAGTAGAGGAAGCTTTGGATTCAACAGGGTTTGGGTTTTGCAAGGTTAATATAATAGGGGAAAAAAGAAAGGTTATTGCAACGTGGGTGTTTTTGGTGGTAATTGTTGTCCAGTTGCTAAGCCATGTCAAACTCTTTGCAACCCCATGGACTGCAGCACGCTGGGCTCCCTTTCTTTTCCTACATCCTGGCATTTGCTCAGATTCATGTCCACTGAGTCAGTGATGGTATCTAACCATCTTATCCTCTGTGTCCCCCTTCTCCTTTTGGCTTCAATCTTTACCAGCATCAGGGTCTTTTCCAATTAGTTGGCTCTTTGCATCAGGTAGGCAAAGTATTGGAGCTTCAGCTTTAGCATCAATCCTTCCAACGAATTTCAGGATTGATTTCCTTTAGGATTCATTGGTTTGATCTTCTTGCAGCCCAAGTGACTCTCAAGAGTTTTTGGTGGAGGGGATGAAAAAAATATATCAAGCAATAAAAACTTGCTGTCACATGTCCTGAATATCTGAGACTCAAAACACAGGGGCCTTTAGTAAGAAATGACAAGAGACCTCAAACGATAACTAACTATACGATAGTTACTATACTATACTAACTAAACGATAGTCTAACTATATGGGTCCTCAAAAAGAATGATAGGAAAACTTGAACAATTGAACAATAAGCAAAAGTAAACTGCATTTATACTGCCAGTCAGGTGGGTTGGTAATCTCTTATTTCATGAGATATACCTGTGAAGACCACAATTCTTTAGTGCTATTGACAATAAAGTTTAATTCACTACATTCTATGAGGAGCTTCACTGCCATTCTTGGTTTGCAGTAATGCTATGAATTATCTTTTTATATGAAAAATATATATCTAATATAAATATTATATATGTCTATACATACACAGTAGAGAAGGAAATGGCAACCCACTCCAGCATTCTTGCCTGGATAATCCCATGGACAGAGGAGCCTGGTGGGCTACAATCCATGGGGCCACAAAGAGCTGGACACGACTGAAGTGACTCAACCCTATACATATACAGTATACATATTTCTGTAAGGACATGACAGAATTTACTTCATAAGATTTGCTTGCTTCCAAATTCAAACAAACGTCCTCCTTTTGAAATTTCATAACATAAAATTCTGCTACTGTAAAAATCAGTTCATCTGAATAGAAATAGCCTTAGTCAATATATCTTTTCTGACAGATATTGTGAATTTTGTTTTTCCCAGTCTGTGTGGCTAAATTTAAAGGCAAAAGTAAGGTTAGTATACCAAGTCCACTTATCTCAATCGTAAATACAGAGTTCACTGGACTTCATGAAGATTATATTTACTAAGAAAGGAAGTTTTGCTATTGGGGATGAGAACAATGCCTATTTAATTTCAATACTAGGTTAGGCATAACTATCTGCAAATATGAGAAATTGTATTATAGTCACCATCTGTTAAGTGCACCCACCCAAAACCTCATCTTGGTATTTCTCTACATTATCATACCTTCCGTAGGTAGAATCAAAGAGTGATGTTCCCTGGAAGCTGTGCCATAAGACAAGGACAAGTTTGAAAATTGGATATTTGGCAAAACTAATACAGTTATGTAAAGTTTAAAAATAAAATAAAATTAAAAAAAAAAAAGAAAATTGGAGTAAAGACAGAGCATGCCTTCAGCTCTCTTAGCTTTGTTCACTGTGGAGGCTATTGCTTTGTCCACAGCATCTTTGGCAAAGATCCTCGCTGTCTGGTATCTGGCCCCTGGCCTTTTGAATGCCTAGGGTTATGCAGTGGATCAAATTATTTTGCTTAAGAAATTGTGCTGTTTGGACACAAGTAAGTCCTGGCGGTATGTCACAAAATGTGATTTCCTGGCCCTTCTAAAAACTGTCAGCCAACAAATAGCCTATAATAAGTCCCTTTCCATGTAAGCTAGATGAAGTAGATTCTGTAACTGCATCTTGGCAAAGACATAATAGTCACATCCATTCAGTGCTAAGCGACTGGCAAAAATACTTAGCCATATGTGGCAGAGGTAATTGTCTTTGTTTTTGCCTGGTGTGACTTCATAAACTGTGTCCAAAGAATTAGAGCTGCTAATTCACTCTTGCGCATCCTTAGATGCACTTGCCTTCCATTTATATGCAGCAGGATGATCTTTCCTCATCATGGTCCCTTAAGTTTGTTTACATTCACTTTAAATCTCCCAAATTTATTAACTATTTACCTATGATGTGCCTCTTCTTTCCTCTGTAAAATGTTTGTTACCAAACCCCTAACTTGTCAAGGTGGTTCTCCGTTTGCACAGGGTTTTAGCTCATTGCACAGAACCGGGTGATCTCTGGACAGCTGGCAGGTGGGTCCATGTTTTTGGCCAACTTTCCTTGTGGTGAATATATGCTGCTCATTAGACCTCCAAAATTTATGTACTAGTTTCAAGTTTATACGTTTGACCAGATTCTCTCAACCCCCAGCCCCATGTAACCACCATTGTACCTTTTTTTTTTTTTTAAAGTTAAGCTTTTTTAGACTCCACATATAAGTCATATCATCCAGCACTTTTCACTTTATGTCTGACTTATCTCAGCACAGTGCCCTCAAGGTTCATCTATACCGTAGCAAATGGTAGGGTTTCCTTATTTCTCGTGGCTCAATAATATCACATTTACAAATATGCCATAGCTTCTTTATTTATCAACTATTATTTTGAAAAATGTACGAGCTACTAAATATGAGTAAAGATATGGAGCTACTGTGAGTGAAAGAGCAAGCTAGAATACTGGGAGTGACTGAAATTTGGAGGAATTTCTTTTAATAGACACAAGTCTAAATTATTGATTTAGCTAAAATTAGTGGATTAGTTTAGGGTACCAGAGTTTGCCTCTATGAAGTTAAAGCACACTTTCTTAGTTGAAGAAACTATATCATAAAAGCTGAGTTATATGGTGCCAATGAGAAGGAAACAGGGGGTAATATGTTAATATTGAAAGTGAAAGTGAAAGTGAAGTCGCTCAGTCATGTCTGACTCTTTGTGACCCCATGGACTGTAGCCTACTAGGCTCCTCAGCCCATGGAATTTTCCAGGCAAGAGTACTGGAGTGGGTTGCCATTTCCTTCTCCAATGTTAATATTCAGTTCAGTTCAGTTCAGTTGCTCAGTCGTGTCTGACTCTGCGACCCAATAAAGCGCAGCACGCCAGGCCTCCCTGTCCATCACCAACTCCCGGAATTCACACAGACTCACGTCCATCGAGTCAGTCATACTATCCAGCCATCTCATCCTCTGTCATCCCCGTCTCCTCCTGCCCCCAGTCCCTCCCAGCATCAGAGTCTTTTCCAGTGAGTCAACTCTTCACATGAGGTGGCCAAAGTACTGGAGTTTCAGCTTGAGCATCATTCCTTCCAAAGTACACCCAGGGCTGATCTCCTTCAGAATGGACTGGTTGGATCTCCTTGCAGTCCAAGGGACTCTCAACAGTCTTCTCCAACACCACAGTTCAAAAGCATCAATTCTTCGGCCCTCAGCCTTCTTCACAGTCCAACTCTCACATCCATACATGACCACTGGAAAAACCATAGCCTTGACTAGACGGACCTTTGTTGGCAAAGTAATGTCTCTGCTCTTCAATATGCTATCTAGGTTGGTCATAACTTTCCTTCCAAGGAGTAAGCGTCTTTTAATTTCATGGCTGCAGTCACCATCTGCAGTGATTTTGGCGCCCCCCAAAATAAAGTCTGACACTGTTTCCCCATCTATTTCCCATGAAGTGATGGGACCAGATACCATGATCTTCGTTTTCTGAATGTTGAGCTTTAGGCCAAATTTTTCACTATATAAATCTATAAATACTACATGGTACCCAAATGTTGTTGCTTTGGCTTTTTTTTTTTTTTCCCTCACAGACCAGAGACCGATGCAAGTCATTGATTTCTGGTATTCACAATAATGTGAAGTACATAGTAAAAGTTATAAAAATAGTAAAGTTATATAATTCCCTGATATTTTGGACAAGATTAAGACATTCTCAGATAATAACTGATATGCAAATCATTTTAAATAGAAAAATACCAAATATCCCTTTATTGAAAACATGAATCTATGATCCATTTATGTTGAATAAGATTTAGTTGCTGTTGCAAAGTATGCATGAAAGTTTGGTTCATTTTTTTCTCCATAAAACTGTTCAATTATTCTAGAACCATTTGTCTAAAACACTATACTTCTCCCATTGAGTTTCCTTGGTGTCTTGGTCATAAACCAATTGGTCACATATATTTATCTTTGTCTCTTGATTTCATACATAGGTCAACACAGTGGATCTAAAGGAATGTCTTATTTGTTCTGTCTACAAGGCCAACCTTATTGTAAATCAGTCAAATAATTTAATTATGTGGATTTCAGAGTTACAAGAAAATTTGTTAAGTCTCTCATGTGAATGTTAAGGAAAGAATACAGCCTTAAAATTATAATTCGAAATTCTAAAAATCTACAGTTTGCTAGAGTTAAGAATGTATTCTTGTGAAGACAGGAAAATTGAAAGAAGTTGTGCATTTTTCATTGATTCAAAATATTACATACAGGTAAGAGATAACATAATTGGGTAGACTTTTTTCCAAAAAGAAATAATGCAATTGATTGTCAATTCTTTACTGTATTTGGAATAGAATTCTGCCTTTACTAGCCTCTTTCCTTAACTTAAGGAGCCTGGTTGCTCTTTGGTGTTGAAAAATCAGTCATATATGAGCCTAGTAAATATAGAGAAAACATTGTTCATAAAGAGATAAAAATTAAGGCCAAATATCCTGCAAAAAAGACATAGGACTGAGAAGACCCAGAGAGCTGAAATCTATACCTGATTGCTGATGATTATTTCATCCTTCCTAAAGAATTAAAACATATTTAGACTTGATCACTCTATGAAATATCTCTGACATCACCACACCACAAAATCTATTAAATGTGGCCTAATCAAGAGATCAAATTGTCAATATCAATTGGATCACAGAAAAGGCAAGAAAATTCCAGGAAAAGATCTACTTCTACTTCATTGACTATGCTAAAGCCTTTGACTGTGTGGATCACAACAAACTGTGGAAAATTCTGAAAGAGATGGGAATACCAGACCACCTTACCTGCCTTCTGAGAAATCTGTATGCAGGTCAAGAAGCAACAGTTAGAACTGGACATGGAACAAGGGACTGGTTCCAAATAGGGAAAGGAGTACATCAAGGCTGTATATTATCACCTTGGTTATTTAACTTATATGCAGAGTACATCATGAGAAACGCTGGGCTGGATGAAGCCCAAGCTGGAATCAAGATTGCCAGGAAAAATATCAATAACCTCAGATATGCAGATGACACCATCCTTATGGCAGAAATAGAAGAACTGAAGAGCCTCTTGATGAAAGTGAAAGAGGAGAGTGAAAAAGCTGGCTTAAAGTTCACCATTCAAAAACAAAAATCATAGCATCTGATCCCATCATTTCATGGCAAACAGATGGGGAAACAATGGAAACAGTGACATACTTTATTTTCTTGGTCTCCAAAATCACTGCAGATGGTGATTGCAGCCATGAAATTAAAAGATGTTTGCTCCCTTGAAGAAAAGCTATGACCAACCTGGACAGCATATTAAAAAGCAGAGACATTACTTTGCTGATAAAGGTCCGTCTAGTCTAAGTTATGGTTTTTTCAGTAGTCCTGTATGGATGTCAGAGTTGGACCATAAAGAAAGCTGAGTGCCGAAGAGTTGATGCTTTTGAACTGTGGTGTTGGAGAAGACTTTTGAGAGTCCCTTGGACTGCAAGGAGATCAAACCAGTCAATCCTAAAGGAAATTAATCTGGAATAGTCATTGGAAGGACTGATGCTGAAGCTGAAGCTCCAATAATTTGGCCATCTGATGTGAAGAGCCAACTCATTAGAAAAGCCCCTGATGTTGGGGAATATTGCAGGAGGTGAAGGGGAAGACAGTGGCCAAAGTGGTTGGATGGTGTCACTGACTCAACGGACATGAGTTTGAGCAAGCTCTGGGAGATGGTGTAGAACAAGAAGCCTGCCATACTGCAGTCCATGGGTCACCAAGAGTCAGAAATAACTGAGTGACTGAACAACAACAATCAAGACAAAGAAAAAGAACGAGATAAACAAAAAATACCTAAAGTGTAAGGAAGGATTGGTTATAAATGGCAGTGATCATAGCTATTAAAATAGATTTTACAGGGAAGTCATATCAGCACTAGAGTTTCGTCTTGGTACAAGATGGCTTTACTTTTGTTTATTCCTGAATCTGCTAATGATCAATTGAAAATATATGTACAATGTAAACATATAGGTGTGTGATTGATATGCCTTGATGATTTCCTCTTTTCTGATAGAAGGGCACCCAATAATGCCCTTACATTACAATAGAGGAAATAACTGTGCTCCCCCAGAACCTAATCTAATGTGTATTTTCCAGTCTTAAGTTTTCTACTTAACATTTTTTGTTGCTGTCAGCACTGGGGTAAGTTCTCCTTAATTATGCCTGTGAGGCAGGTCTATGAAGTTTTCACTTCTATCTACTTATTTTTTGAGCATGCCTACCAATAACCAATGATGTGGGCAAGAGTAGAGATGGACAGAAATTGACCCAAGTACATTGGAAGAGAAAGCAATAGTAAAAAAAGAAGAAAACCTTCTGTTGTTGAAGGGCAGAGATCATTCAATATATACTGTCAGAAAAGAAAAGAGTTTTATTATCCACCCTAGAACAGAGAAGTCTAATTTAATAATTAAAGCAAAAGAGAAAGCATACATTAAAAGTTTTCTGAATTACAAATGTAATTTGAACATTTTGACAAAGAATGTATGATAATTTTTCCCTAATAAGCTTCCAAATTTCATGCTTAATAATAGGCAAACATCCCTAAAAATGTTTTCTATCTCCTCTGGTGAAAGTGCAATTACAAACTAGAAATCAAACCTGAAGTGAATTGCATTGCTTTAAGGAATACACTTTCTGTTGTGTGTAGTGACATTGCTCCTTTGTGTAGGAGGTAGGAGGAGTAATTATCTCAGACTAATTTCAATGCACGATAGTTCAACTAACCAGAGAATATATGAATTATAGTATTAATATCCGTGGGAAAAAAAAGTAAAAAAACGAACAGTCTTATTGTTGAAAAACCAAAAGAAATACCTCTTTGTGAGATTGCAGGTGGTATAAAACCGCAGACAATCAGATTTTTACTGTACAACATTTTGGAACAAAATTGAATTCTGTCACATATGGTAGTTCGTTGTATTATGATCTGCTACTCTCTACGGTGTAGGTAATCCACATTTCCAGATGGCAGGAGTAAATATGGACTCCCCATGATGAAAAAACACAAGGCAATTTTAGTTTTGGCATACTACATAATTGTCGAACAGCAAACAAAGACGAGAACAAAGAGAAATTTTGGAAAGCTTATTGATTGCTTTTATTATTTCCTGCCTCAATAAGTAACACATGCTCATGTGGGATATTTTGGGAAATGGAAATATTTGGAATTCTCAGAAACATAATAGACATGAAAGAGAAAATTAAAAATGACCTCTAGTCACACAATACAGAATGTATTGTGAGGCATTCAGGTTTCTGTGAGAGTGGCCTGCATATTACATCCAACTCATTTGTATACATTTATCAAACATTTGGGACATAATGAATGCAGAGTTTTATACTGCAAATATTTGCTAAATATCATGCCATACAGTATCTGAAAATATAATTCAATAGTTAAGTTCCATATGATATTTTTGGTAGTGTGACAGTGAAGTATATTAAGCAATCCAATAAGGTATTAATAAATAAAACTATTATCTCTACTTTATTGATGTCAAAATGGAATAAACTAGTTATATAATATCACACAGCTAGATGGTGAGAGTCTAGCAGAGCTAGCTTCCTTAATAAATAGACTATAATATATCACATAAGCTGCTGATGCTAAGTCGCTTCAGTCGTGTCCGACTCTGTGCGACCCCATAGATGGCAGCCCACTAGGTTCCTCTGTCCCTGGGATTCTCTAGGCAAAAATACTGGAGTGGGTTGCCATTTCCTTCTCCAATGCATGAAAGTGAAAAGTGAAAGTGAAGTTGCTCAATTGTGTCTGACTCTTAGCAACCCCATGGACTGTAGCCTACCAGGCTCTTCCCTCCATGAGATTTTCCAGGCAAGAGTACTGGAGTGAGTTGCCATTGCCTTCTCCGATATCATGTATAAAGTTGTATAACTAGCTCAAACAATATAAAAATTCTTGAACTAGGTCTCAAAGGATTATGAGTACATTTTATGTAACCAGCTACAATAAAGTTAAAAATATCACAAAGAATTTGAAGAAGTTTAAATTTTATTTAGTTCAACCAGCCATTTTTATACTTGCTTTAGAGAGAGGAAAAAAATTCTTTACTTATTTATTCATTTATTATATACTACAAGTGCCAAGCTTTCTTAAGTTTTTAGAGCTATTTACATAATAAAAATACTTCTTTTTTTTCTGTTTTGGCTGTGACAGTTATCTAATCTTAATATTTCATTTAAATGTACATTGTATTTTGTTTTTTTCTCACATAATTGGAAAATTTACTAATTATCTCTGTTGAATTTCCTTATTGTTCTTATATTTAAAATAATTCCTTTTAAAAAATGGTATTATGTTATATTTCTGGGGGAGATATGAATTAAAATATCTTTTCAAAATTAAAAAAAAAGAATTTCTTTTATATTTTAAGATCTTGCTACAATCTCCTTAATTTTTCCCTAGTTCTTCACATTCATAGTTGACCATTATTGACCTCAAAAGTATTTAGCTCTGAAGCAAAATCTAATTGTCATATTTTTCTAAATATTAATCAATTTTTCACATAATTAATTGAACAATAATTTATCCAATAATTTCTACTACTATATATTTATTTAAATATAGAGAGAATTTTTTTCTGAGCTGTGTTTCCTGTTATATTATTTGCCTGCTATTTAATCTGGCAGAAGTAAGCATTTATTGAATATCCAGGGTTTATTTCTTTTAAGATTGACTGGTTTGATCTCTTTGCAGTCAAGGGACTTTCAAGAGTGTTCTCTAGCACCCTAATTTGAAAGCATCAATTCTTTATTGCTCAGCCTTCTTCATGGTCCAACTCTCACATCTGTATGTGTGTATACACACACACACACACACACACACAGTATCATATAAGTGCAGAAAAAACACTCTAAGTTGAAAAGGATATTAAAAAAAAAAAATCCTGTCTTGGAAAACTGTCAACTGAACAACATCAGGGCAGTAACATATCTGGGCTTCCTTTCTGCCTCATGTATCCCAGATTTAGAGTTTGAAGAAGCCAGCATACCAGCACAGACAAAATAAATTTAAAATAAATAAAAGCCTACTTGCTGTAGCCAAAGGACCAGGAAAGGGAAAATCTGTCAAGGCAGGAAATCTTCAGACAATAACAGCCTGACCCCGACCAATACCAGGAAAAAGTGTGCTGAAAACCTGGCCTCTGCCAGCCGGAGTTGAATGAGGAAGGCAGACTCCCACCATCGCCCAGCTGTAACAAGGCATACCTCCTGTGGTATCAGACACATCCCAGTGGGACCTGGAAATGTCTTCCCTGCCCAGTAGTAATGAGATTCCCCCCGGCAAGACACAGACACACAGACACACACACACACACACACGAGAACAGTTAAGGAGCCTGAGTTTCACATCTAACCAATAGCACCAATAAACCTCTCCACCCCACTCCCCCACATAGTGTCAAGGAGCCTGGGTGGAAACCAGAACATTCAACACTGCCCAGAGGTCACTAAACCCTCAACCACCATGCTGTTAGTGGAAGCCACAAAGGGAGCAGCAATTGGATGACCTTCCTTCTCACAACTGGGGTGCCTTGGTAGTGGATTAATGGAAAACATAGAATTTTACCCCTTGGACAGCAAATAAGTGCCCCAAGGGTGGGAGGTGAGAGGGGGATTCAAGAGGGAGAGAACATGTGTACACCTATGGCTAATTCATGTTGATGTATGGCAGAGATCAAACTAATATTGTAAAGCAAATGTCAATTAATTTAAAAGAAATAAATATCCTTATCAACATCCAGGAAAATATCAGCTTGGATGATGAAAAGAAAATTAGCAGATGCCAGCATCATGAAGACACAGATCCTAGAACTATCTGACAAAGATATAATGAAATGCTCCAGTGAACATGCTTGAAACAAATGACAAGTAGAAAGTCTTAGCAAACTAATAAATATAAAAAAGAAGAACCAAAATGGAAATTTTAAAAGTGAGAAATATAAAAACTCCAGTGGTTGGGCTCATAAACACAATAGAGATACAAAAGAAAAACTCATTGCACTAGGAAATAGAAATTACTCAACTTGCAAAGTAGAGAACAAATAAACTGAAAAAAAAATAAACATACAGATCTCAATAACTTATATAAAAATAGAAAAGGATCTAGCATTCATGTCCTTCCTGGAGTCTTAGAGGGACCAAAAAGGGTTGGGGCATGAGTTTAAAAAAGTGTTTGATAAAAAAAAGATTGTAATTGTTTCCAACTTGACAAAAGTATACACTTACACGTTCATAAAAGTGAGTGAAATTTTAACAAGAAAAGCAAAAAAAAAAAAATAAATAAATAATCTACCCTACAGCACATCATAATCAAGTCACCGAAAACTCTCAGAAAAACTAGTCAACAGACATAAGATTTCTCATCAAAAAACAGAGGACAGGGAGACATTCTTTTTTGAGTGGTATTGAAAAAACAGAAATCAAACAGTTCTTAGATGAAGGATAATTGAGGCTTATTGCCAGAAATAACTCTAAATGTCACATTTTCTAAAAAGAAAGGATATAATAGAAGAAATATAGGAGCATTATCAAGCTTGAAACTACAGCAGATAAAACTCTGAATACATACAACAGATTTTTCTCTTGATTTTTCTAAATTACACTCAACATTGTCTAATGTAGTTTCCAGTACATGTAAAGGAAATATTTGAGAAAATATTATTGTAAGTGGGAGTGAGTAAAGGGATCTAAAGTCATGTTTTATGTATTTCACTGGTAGAACATAATACCATCAGATGCTGATATCTATATTAACTGCTAGAAATACAAAGAAATACAAAGATACATACCAAAAAACACTATCATTACTTCAAAATCCATTTCTGAAAATGTTCTGTAGCCCTCAGGAGGCAGAAAATACTTAAGCAGAGAAATACAAGAGAGAATACAAAGAGAAAACATAAAACAACGAAGAAAATGCCAGTTATATGTAAATTTTAAAAGTATCATTAATAATATTGAAGGCAAAACACTAAATACACTTTTGAAGAAACAAAGTATGGAAGAGTACATAAAAAAATACCTGTCTCAATTATAAGCTGCCTGTAAGATATACATTTCAAATATTACAACAGAGAGGCTTAGTAAACTAATTGAAAGGTTTAACTGGCATATATTAATCAAGAAAAGCAGGAGAATACATTACAATCAAACTTCAAAGCAAAGAGAATCACCACAAGGAACATTATGTACTAATAAAGTCCTGTGAGGAGACACAATAATCCTAAATGCATGTGTATCTAACAATGGAACTGTTATATGTAGAAACAGACTTCCAGAAATGAAAAAAATATATATATGCCTACAATTTTAATTTGAGAATGCCTTAGCATTTTCCACAACAATTGGTAGAACTATCAGACAGCTCATAGTATACAGGTAGAAATAGAAAAACTGAACATTATCAAGAAATAATACCTAACTCCACCTAACAATAGGAGAATGCACATTCTTTTCAAGTTTCTAAGGATCACTTGTTAAAACAGCCCAAATCTCTCACCTTAAAAAGTATTATCAACAGACATAAGGTATCTAAAATAATGTGGAGAGTATTCTTTGAGCACAATGGGAAAAAGGCTAGAAATCAGTAGAAAAGTGACAGAAAAATCTCCTAGGAACTAAACAAAACAATGTTGATAAAAAATTGCCAATGAGGAAGTGTCAAGGGAAATTTTAAAATGTATTAAACTAAACATAAGTGAGAATGGATCATATTAAAATGTATTAGGTGCAGCTAATGCAGTGCTGAAAAAGAAATTAATAGTATTTAAAACATAGATTTTATAAAGGCAAAAATCACAAAATAATAATACAATCTCACACCACAGGAAACTAAAGAAGAGCAAAATAAACCTAAAGCAAACAGGAAAAAGAAATAATAAAGATAAGAGTAGAAATCAATAACATAAATAGAGAAAAAAACTATACAGAAAAATAAATGAAACACAAAGCAGGTTCTTTGAAAGGATCAATAAAATTGACAAAATTCTAGAAAGACTGACATATGGAGGAAAAAAAAAGGACAGTAGTAACAAATTATTAATATCAGGAAAGAAACACAGTATATCATTATATCCCTGCTAAGTCAATTCAGTCATGTCCGACTCTGTGTGACCCCATACATGGCAGCCCACCAGGCTCCGCCATCCCTGAGACTCTCCAGGCAAGAACACTGGAGTGGGTTGACATTTCCTTCTCCGATGCATGAAAGGGAAAAGTGAAAGTGAAGTCGCTCAGTCGTGTCCGACTCTTAGCAACTCCATGGACTGCAGCCCACCAGGCTCCTCTGTTCATGGGATTTTCCAGGCAAGAATACTGGAGTGGGTGGCCATTGCCTTCTTCATTATATCCCTGGATATATCAAAAAGCTTCATAAGAAAATCTTATGAATCCTGCATTGCAGCTAAATGCTTTACTGTCTGAGCCAAGGAAGCTCCTGTAAGAGAATACTATGACCAAAGTACTGAAATACACCTGACAAACGAGATGAAATACACCTGACAGACAAGATGAAATACACCAAATCCCCTCAAAGCACAAGCTACTACAACTCAATACTTTAAATAGCCTTATAACTATTATAAAAATTGATTTGAAATTTAAAAAAATGTAAAAAAGAAGTACCTGGGTTTAGATGGTTACACTGAAGGATTCCATGAAACATTTAACACAGAATTGATAATGAAACTGTATAGTCTCTTCTGCTGCTGCTAAGTCCCTTCAGTCATGTCTGATTCTGTGCGACCCCATAGACGGCAGCCCACCAGGCTCCCCCATCCCTGGGATTCTCCAGGCAAGAACACTGGAGTGGGTTGCCATTTCCTTCCCTAATGCATGAAAGTGAAAAGTGAAAGTGAAGTCACTCAGTCATGTCCGACTCTGTGCGACCCCATAGACAGCAGCCCACCAGGCCCCCCCATCCATGGGATTTTTCCAGGCAAGAGTACTGGAGTGGGGTGCCATTGCCTTCTCCGATAGTCTTGTCTAGAAAATATAAAAGAAGAGAATGTTTCTTGTCATTTTCTGTGGCTAATTTCTGATTCCATAACCAGACAAAAAGAACAAGAAAAAAAAATCCATGGAGCAGTGTAATTCATGGATATAGACATAAAAAGTTTAACAAAATATTATCAAATCAAATTCAGTAATATATAAAAAATAATTATCCATCACAATCATTTGGGTATCATTCCAGAAATGCAAGACTGATGTAATTTTATAAAGTCAATCAGTGTAATCCATGATAAAAAAAAAAAAGGCTGAAGAAAAAAAATACTATGGTCCTATCAATTGATGCAAAAACAGTTAACAAAATTCAATATACATTCATGATAAAAATTTTCAGAAAACTAGGAATAGAAGGAAACGATCTCAACTTCCTAAATAACATCTACATAAAACCAATAGCCATCATTACTTAATGGTGATAGACTTCCCCCTAATTTGGGGAATCAGATAAGGATATTCATTTTCATGCTTCAAATTCAACAGAATACTGGAATTACTAACTAGATAAAAAGGCAAGAAAAGGAAGTAGGAGCATACAGATTAAAGAGAAAAAAAAACATGCTCCTCTTTGCTGATGATAGCCGTAAAACTTTAGAAAGATTTTAGGAGAAAAATTTTTAAGAACTAGTGCTTGGTAAAGTTCTTAGACATTGCACCAAAAACATGATTTATAAAAGGAAAAGAAATGGACTTCACTATAATCTAACAAAGGTCTGTCTAGTCAAAGCTATGGTTTTTCCAGTAGTCATGTATGGACGTGAGAGTTGGACTATAAAGGAAGCTGAGCACCGAAGAATTGATGCTTTTGAACTGTGGTGTTGAAGAAGACTCTTGAGATTCTCTTGGACGGCAAGGAGATCCAACCAGTCCATCCTAAAGGAAATCAGTCCTGAATATTCATCGGAAGGACTGATGCTGAAGCTGAAACTCCAATACTTTGGCCACCTGATTCATTGGAAAAGACCCTGATCCTGGGAAAGATTGAAGGTGGGAGGAGAAGGGAACAACACAGGATGAGATGATTGGATGGCATCACGGACTCAATGGACATAAGTTTGAGCAGGCTCCAGGAGCTGATGATGGACAGAGAAACCTGGCATGCTGCAGTCCATGAGGCCACAAAGAGTCAGACATGACTGAGCGGCTGAACTGAACTGATAATCTAAAATATTTAAACTAAGATGCTATTAAGAGAAAGAAGTAAGACAAAATAAAGAGCAGGAAATAATATTTGCAAACCATATATTGGCAAAGGACTCATATATAGGATGTAGGTTATCAAAAATCAACATTGAAAAGGAAACAAATTAGAAAATGAGCAAAAGCTATGAAGGGACATTTCAACCAAGGAGGATATGTGCCTGATGAAATAGCTTATGAATGATGTTCAGTGCGTGCTTCCTTAGGAACATGAAAATAAAACTATGATATCAATTGGGAAATGCAAAATGGTACAGCCAGTCTTGAAAATAATTTGTAAGTTCCCTTGAAATTTAAATAGGGCTCATCAATTACACCCATGGTTTTCAACACCACCCCCCCCCCCGACAACTGACTTTTATCTTAGAGCAAAACTTATATCAACACAAAAAATCTGAGTTCATTGATGGAGATGAAATTCTTCTAAAATAATGTTATTTTTCTTACATATCTTAGTAGTGAGGTAAGACAGGCATTCATTAAATTATCACACAAATATATTAACAACATTTGTAGCATATTCTGTGAGGCAGAAATAAATTATTCATAAGGTAATACAAGAGGATTACCTGACAAAACCCAGAAAGTAAGAGAATCGTTCCTGAGGAAGAGGTGATTGAATCGATATCTGAAGGAATGTTTAAGAATTAATGTGGCAAAGAAAAGGTATCAGGGCAAAATCAAGCCCATGGAGAGATATTTGTTCTCTATAATCTAAGTGTATGAAGCAGGAGGTATCTGTGTGTGTGTGTGTGTGTGTGTGTGTACTATATCATACCTCACATGATTAGATAAGAGATCAGTTAAGGTAGGAAATAATAATGATAGATAAGGCAAGGTTGATGGATATTAATGAGAAAAGTAGAGGTATTTCAAAAGACAGGAAGTGAAGAGGAAGACTGATCCAGAATCCAGAATTCTCAGTGAACGACTTTGGGTGTTGTGCTGATTTCTTGATATGTAGGATGTTTTCTGTTTCATCTGAAGAGAAGAAAAAAAATCACTGAAAATGGGAGGCACCTGCACTTCAGAGAACATTGAAGTATAAAGGATTGAAGAATGCTGCAAAGTAACCTAAGAGCTGTTAATGAAGCAACTTGTATTTAATTTTACTTTGTCTTTTAGCTTTCCACCATCCTGTCACTCTAAAAATAAAGCAAAAATGAGTATCAATATAACAACTAATACTACTACTTCCTGTTTAAATTTCTCTCTAGGAACTCAGGGTATTATACACATATTATTCCATCAATCTTCATAACATTGCAAATAAGACATTGACATTCCAGGAGCACTGGGAAAAAAGAATGAGTATTATAAGTGCAATAATGGTCAATTGAAATCTTAGATTAGTTCTAGTAGCTCAGTGCAAGCTCATTAGGCAAAGGTTTGGTTTAAGAACTATGTTTTACTAACTTTGTTATGAGAGTTGAACATTCATATCTATTAATTCACATTCTCTTTAGTTTCCCTGCCTCACCACTGATTATAAGAGAAGTTTTCTGATATAGGGCATATATTAAAGAATGGATTTCTCTTGAGGAAGAAAAAAATAATTGATTATTTTCCATGTGTTATTTTCTCCCCTTTTGATGAGTTCTTTAAGACATTGCCTGGAGAATCCCAGGGACAGGGGAGCCTGGTGGGCTGCCGTCTATGGGGTTGCACAGTCGGACATGACTGAAGCGACTTAGCAGCAGCAGCAGCAGTGTCTAGAACACAGAAAAGGACAAATATCATACAAAAGTGAGAATTTATGAGTTTACTTTGGGTTTTCCTGAAGCATGCATTAAGATGAGGTGCTCCACCTAAATGATTTATTATAGGAGAATTTTTAAAAGCAGCCAGAAAAGGCAAAGGGTAGAAAGCCAAGCCAGAAGGAGGTGTCAGGGAAAGGTCCTTCAGAGGGCAGACATGAGCTTGATCGCAGAAGAGCCAAACGTAGAGTGTAAATTACACCTCTTGGTTTCCAAGGAAGAGGAACTAGGATCTCACAGGAGGGCAGTGCCATCATTGGTTAACTGCTGCCCAGGGAGCAGGTGTAGCTATGAAAGAGGGGCAGAGATGTAAACTCCGAGATATATTAGCTCCCTGTGGCTTCTGGCAAAATATCCCCAGGGGCCCAAGCCAGTCTTCTGAAAATGAAGCTGAGAAGCTGGCTTCCTAAGGAATTCGGAAGAACTGGAGATTACAGAAATGGTGAAATGATTAAATCTCCAGGAATGTGGGCAGAGTAATGATATGGTCTGCCACATGTAAACCTGATTAGGTGGAATAAGGTAATGTAAGAGAATCACCTTGAGAATAATTGGGATTTCTGGAGAAGTAAGCAGAACAAATAAAATAGAAAAATAACAACAGGAAAGAAAAGTACAGTGTAAATACAAAGACTCTCAAATCTGTAAACACAAAACACATATCTACTCAAAATAATAGAAATAATCATGATTGATATAGTCCAACAAATAACTTTTATAAACTTGTAGTAACCAAGTGTAAGAAGTAGATCAGATTCATAGGAAAAGTAAAATATTTTACATTAATTTTTGAAATCTTTGTAATATTAAGTGACAAAAACAATGGAGTAATATACCAGATAGCATCCACATATCAAACAGAAGAAAGCATTTTCAATTATCTAACATAACATAGACATTTAATACTTACGAAATATTTTTGAAAAAAGTACCTGAAGATATAATCTTGCCAACTGAAAAACAAACAGAACTCAAAAATCACAAAAAAGAGTTTTGAAATGAAATGATTGATGGACTCAGGGTCTAAGATAAAAAGAAAACCATGTATTTTTATCAAAAGTATAACTATATGAACAATGTGATTGTTAACTGTTGTATTTTGGCAGAAAAATTATATGATTAAAAGTATCATAAAAGATTCAAACATGTTATATGATCCATGAAGAACTTCAAACTGTTAGTAAACCCTGTGCCACAAAAATAGCTCACAGGACCACAGATCTAGATGGCTACTCTGCTGAATCCTAAGAAGCATTTAATAAGAAAACAGTACCGAACCTATGCAAACTCTCAGTAAAAGGGGATAGAAGCTACACTCCCGAATTCAGTTTTTGTGGCTTTTGCAAACTAATTAAAAAGCTGAGCAAGTATGTGACAAGAAATAAATGATATATGGGGGGTTTATAATGAATGCAGATGCCCCAAGAAGCAGAGCATGCAGATGGATTTTTGGATCATGTTTCTCATGAATTTTATGAGCACATGGAAGTCTTTTGTTCCCAGTATAAATGTGACACTAGCAATCTGTATCAAACAGTGTGGTCAGAATCCCTTATGCTCACCTTCGTAGTGGGATAGCATATTACTAGCTTACTAGAAAGAAGTGTATTTGAAGACTAAGGGAGAAAGGAAAAAACATATAGTGACTTGAACTCTCAACTATGAACACTACTGAAAAAAAAAAAACAACAATCTTGTATGTGTTCATATGTATGCAGACCTGAGATTACTCACCATGATTAGATCCAGTACCTGAAAGTTTGGCTTCTTGACGCATATAACCTGTTAAAGACACACTCTAGCAGCAACCTACTCCAGTACTCTTGCCTGGGAAATCCCATGGATGGAGGAGCCTGGTGGGCTACAGTCCATGGGGTAGCAAAGAGTCGGATACGACTGACTGACTTCACTTTCACTTTTCACTTTCATGCATTGGAGAAGGAAATGGCAACCCACTCCAGTGTTCTTGCCTGGAGAATCTCAGGGACAGGAGCCTGGTGGGCTGCCCTCTATGGGGTCGCACAGAGTAGGACACGACTGAAGAGACAGCAGCAGCAGCAGCAGCCATGTGTAGTCACCTGGTAAAATCAAATAGGCCCCTAATTTGGGGGATGGGCCTTTTTGGATACAAAGAAACAAATCTAAAAACCTTGAAAACCCAAGCTTAAAAATTAATGTCTGTCAGAGCAAGACATCTTCTAAACTAAAGACTATCATTTTGATGGGGAAAAAATAGCATGTATCTATTTTTCTCAACACCCACCACCAACATATCACATTGTTCACCAAACACAATCTCAGCAGAGACCAGAGAAATAAAAGAACTTTCATATTACTAAGCTACAGTTGGAAAGTTACCTTGTAAAAAATCAAATTAAAATCACAATAACAAGTTTAGAAAAGTTTCATTTCTTCAAAACTGGCAAAACAGTAGTTAAAACATTGCAACATTAAATTGATATTTACAAATACTGGTGTATATTTTCTTAATACATGTAATTATAATGTGGAGTTTTTTGGTGTTTCCTATAGTTTAAAATACTAATGCTAATGTACTTAGAAACTTTGGATCCATACAAAGCTGTTTTAAACAAGATCATATTTTTGATTACAAAAGATAATTACTAATAATATCATTAAACAAGAAAAAGAAGAGCTTTAAAGAGTGTATAGTCATTCTAAAATGAACATTAGAATGACTAGCAAGGAGTAAGAAACATAAAAATTTGATGAAAAATTGTAGTTAGTATTAGAAATAAGGAGGAAATGAAGTAACTATTATAATAGAGAAGATCAAGGAGAAATCTATTCTGTACAAATTCTTCCTAGAGAAAAATAGCAGTTTTCAGGGCAAAGCAGAAATTAGAAAATGAGTCTATGGACTCCTGCTTGACCTTCTTGCCTCTTCTGATGTTGAATCTAAAGTTCACGTATTACGTATCAAAGTCCCTGTGTGGATTAAATGGGCAAGAAGATAGTACCTTGACGTTATATGTTACAATGCATAGCTCTCACGATGACTTAGAATCAGCACAGACGCATTTACATAGAGACAGCGCTAAGTGCAAGGGCAAAGTTAAGCTCATTTACATAGAGACAGTGCTAAGTGCAAGGGCAAAGTTAAGCTCTACTCTCAGGGAAATCAGGAAGAATTTGAGAAAAAATTGTATATGTCAGTTAACTTATTTAGTTTTTTGCTGTTGATACTAATAATTGATATATTCTAAAAGAACTTAGACTGTTTGGATTTCTAAATAGTCATAAATACGTAAATGGAACTTCTATTTTTAATATACTTTCCTAGCTTAATGGTGATCATTGGCTCAATGGATGATTCATGTGAATGTATGGCAAAAACCACCATAATATTGTAAAGTAATTAGCCTCCAATTAAATAAATAAAAGAAAAAAAATGATTGCTATTCTTTTATTAAGGGAAAATTATCATCAATACATAAATCTATTTTGTCAGTTAACAAAAATATTGAGACTTACTTCCGTTTGACTGAAACATATACTAAGCAAAATGTTGCAGGTTTTAAGCTAAATACCACAATAAATATAGATTTTTCTTCTCTCAGAGCTGTTAATATATTAAATAACTTCTCAGGCTTTTGAAATTCTTTGATCTGTTTTTAATCTTTTATATTATTTTCATTTAATATATATTGCACTTTCATATATCAGCTACTTTAGAAACAGTTCCCTCCATTCCAGTTTGGTTTTGATATAAGCTAAAAATGAAAAAAAAAAAAAAGAGAGATAAAGCAGTTTGTTAGATTATACATGGCTATATAACCTAGCTATATGAGAAAATCAGGCAGGTTTTAGTTTTTGTAGATTTAATCTCTGGTGGGTAGGAGTGTGTGACTTTTTTGGCTCACATTAAATTATATTTTGAGTTTTTGCTACTTGAGATAAAATATATACCTTTTGTTTTTTTATTATTTTATTTGTTTATTTTTTTTTTTACTTTACAATATTGTATTGGTTTTGCCATACATCAACATGCATCCGCCACGGGTGTACATGTGTTCCCCATCCTGAACATATACCTTTTGAAAACCAATAGGTTACAGTTTGCAAACTGAGTTTTCTTTCTGTTGATTGTATCTGAATATGTTTACAAGAGACCTACAATGGAATATTTTCCCTGGCAGATAATATATTAAATGGAGTCCAATATTTAGGATGTTTTTAACACCTGTTAACATTTGGATTGGTTCTAACTGATAAAAAAAAATAGCTAAAATATTTAATTAATTTAACTCTGACTGTAGTGATTCCTGGCGTTGCATCATATAATTTACTCATTATGGTTAAAATTAGGTTAGTTTTTTAATAAAGTCTATAGAAATATATCAACCTTATTATTAAAACAGATTTACCACAGTTTATGTAAATGCTAATGTTTCCTTCTGATTTTACAATGGAAGCATCAGAACATAATTCAGGATTGTTCTACTTCCTGATAATTTTGAAAACATATTTTAAATATGTTAATATAATATGTCCCTCATTGTTTATAAAGAACCAGTCTTAAAATGTGTACTATGTAATGCAGGTATTTAGTGTATTACTCCAGCTATGATCAGAAACACATGACCTCAGTTGCCTTCTCAATATTCTCTTGAAAGTCTCATGTAACTTTGAGTACATTTCAGCTTTTAAAGAAAAATGACTCATTTGTATGCAACAGAGAATAAAACAGAAATAAGGAATGCAAATAATGTCTGGACTTTAAAACTTGTTGGAAAATATAAAAATAATAATTAACTCATATTTAGCTTGTTAAAAACTGTGGATAACATAGATGATTAATGTGTGAGTAGATGATAGATGGACAGCCAGATAAATGAGGATCATCAGTATGTACTATAGATAATCAAGCATAGGGATAGAAGAGAGGCTTTGAGGATTAACAGTCCCAGGGTTTATTTGAAATCAAAGTGGTTGCTTTGATATTCACACTACAGAGGCAACTTTAATTAGTTATATTAAATATATTAAATGACCTTTTTCATGAAAGTTAATGGAAAAATCTTGTTAAACAGAATGAAGAAACAGACTCAAAGGTGAACAAATGTTTTGTATTGAGGATAGAAATATCCAAAATTAGCATATATGTCTATAATAATAAATAATGGAAAATATTGGTATTATAAATAGGAAATCTTCAGCAAGGTGATATTAAATACGACATTTGTGATATGAGACAAACATGATCCCAAACTTCAAAAAAACATTTAACAGATATTTTTACTTGATCTTCTGGCTCTTCCCACAGTAGCTAGTGTCTATATATAGTCTTTGAAAGTGAAAGTGAAAGTCGCTCAGTCATGTCCAACTCTTTGTGACTCCATGGATAGTCCATGGAATTCTCCAGGCCAGAATATTGGAATGGGTATCTGTTCCCTTCTCCAGGGGATCTTCCCAACCCAGGGATCAAACCCAGGTCTCCTGCATTGCAGGTGGACTCTTTACCAGCTGAACTACCAGTGAATCCCTACTCTGACACAAATTATTTTTATTCCGTGAGTCATATAATTTTTATTTAATATGGATTCTGAGCCAGGCACTTTAGTAGGTACTGATCATGGGGGAAAAATGAAAAAAAAAAGAAGAAAGAAAAGAAAAAATATATATATTTCTTAGTTTTGGGAAATCCACATCTTTGTTAGGGAGATAGACTCCCTTTGCCTTATCAATGAACATAGAAAAATGTACTTGAATCCGTTAGCAATCGAGTAACTAAAATTAAAATCACAATGTGATAGAGAGTGTGATACTTCACATCCATCAGTACGGTTAAATTATTTTCAAGTCATTAAAAAATGCCAAGCTTTAGTATGGATACAGAGCTGATGAAATTCTGAATTGGTAAAACCACTTTGGAAAACTGTTTGGCAAAATCTTTTAAAGCTGAGCAGAACACTATAGAGCACATCACCACATCATCGGACCATTCTTTTCAATTTATATTTGGTATTAAAAATAATCAGAAGTTACCCTTTGTATACTTACATAAATTCTATTAAAACAGCAGTCTGCATTTTTACAATATACTGAAAGTCAGGAAATAAGTTATATTCAGATGTTTGCTTTATGCAGTCCTAATCATTCTTTAAAATTTATTTTTTGAATATTCCTTTTTGACAACTGTTGCTGCTTTTGCCTTCCTAAGACTTTCTGTATTCCCATTTTAAGTGCATAAAACTCGTGTTCTTTTACAGTCATTAAGCTTAGAATTTTATCTGGTTCTTCTATTCCAAAGAAATCCATTTATTGATTATAGAGACATTATGTCTCATTTTAGTAAATACATAGATTTGGGGAATTAACTAGTGAGAGTTTCAAGTGGAAATGGTATAAAATGCTACAATAGTTACATTTTTTAGAAAACATGCTGTATTCAAACAGAGATGCTCCTCATGCATAAAAAGCAGAGCTCTAATTTTCATGAATATATATATGATTATACAGGTATCAATGTACATATATAAAATTGCATTTAAGAAATTTATATACACATATTTTGTGTCTGTGTGTGTGTACTCATTTCATTTATGAACATGCAGAAAAAAAAGAGTCAATAAAATCCTCGCAATATACTCTTACTCATCATGAAATTAACATGCTGGACAAATATGTCACCTGAGGAATTTCAAAGTGATAAAACATTAAAATATTCACTAATTAAATTTTCTGAATTATTGGTAAAGAGAACAATGGCATGGCCATTTCAAAAAATGTAGAAAAAGCTTTCAATAAAATTCAACACTAAATCTCCTAGCAACATAACAAAATGCAGTCCTTTCTATATCATCACAAAATATTTACCACCAATGTCAGTGCTTTATTCACTATAAAATCAAGAAGTGATGAAACATAACAACTTCAAACAGATTTCACCCCATCTGCAAAGCTTTAATAAGAAATGTAATTATCTGGGAATTTATACATAACTTATATGCAGAGTACATTATGTGAAATGCTGGGCTGGATGAAGCACAAACTGGAATCAAGATTGCCAGGAGAAATATCAATAACCTCAGATATGCAGATGATACCGCTCTTATGGCAGACAGTGAAGAACTAAAGAGCCTCTTGAAGAAAGTGAAAGAGGAGAGTGATAAAGCTGGCTTAAAACTCAACATTCAGAAAACTAAGATCATGGCATCCAGTTCCATCACTTCATGGCAAATACATGGGGAAACAATGGAAACAGTGACAGATTTTATTTTGGGGGGAAGATGGTTAACTGCTGTCATGAAACACAGCAGATGGTGACTGAAGCCATGAAATTAAAAGACGCTTGTTCCTTGAAAGAAAAGCTATGACTGACCTAGACAGCTTATAAAAAATCAAAGACATTACTTTGCTGACAAAGGTCGGTCTAGTCAAACCTATGGTTTTTCCAGTAGTCATGTATGGATTTGAGAACTGGACTATAAAGAAAGTTGAGCACTGAAGAATTAATGCTTTTGAACTGTGGTGTTGGAGAAGACTCTTGAGATTCTCTTGGACTGCAAGGAGATCTGACCAGTCCATCCTAAAGGAAATCAGTCCTGAATATTCATTGGAAGGAATGATGCTGAACCTGAAGCTCCAATATTTTGACCACCTGATGCGAAAAACTGACTCATTGGAAAATACCCTGATGCTGGGCAAGATTGAAGGTGGGAGAAGGGGATGATAGAGGATGAGATGGTTGGATGACACCACCAACTCTATAGACATGAGTTTGAGTAAGCTCTGGGAGTTGGTGATGGACAGGGAAGCCTGAGGTGCTACAGTCCATGGGGCTGCAAAGAGTCAGACACGACTGAGCGACTGAAATGAACTCAGTGTCAAGCTGTATAAAATATATTAGCCCCAGTTTAAATTTTAATGGATAGTAAGGCTAAGCTGGATTCTGCTGCCAAGTCGCTTCAGTCGTGTCCGACTCTGTGCGACCCCATGGACTGCAGCCAACCAGGCTTCTTCGTCCATGGGATTCTCCAGGCAAGAACACTGGAGTGGGTTGCCATTTCCTTCTCCAAGCTGGATTCTAGTTGTGTAAAAAGCAGTGGGCATATAAGGATTTATTTGTGGTTCTTTTTAGGAGGAAGTAGTATTAGAAGCTGGGAGATAAAAGGGGAAAAAAGTAATTTTTACATCATATACCAGTTTAAGATAATTATAGTATAATATCTATAAAAGGTAAATTAAGGGAGCCTTACAGATGGTTGTACTTGTAGTCATCTTAAAATTGGCAGTTGCTGCAGGTGGAATTTTGATGGTCTCCAGCACCACAGAAGGCACCCTGAATAATTTCCTTATCACCACTAACGAAGATGTAGAAATGTACACTTATGATTTATTTTATAAAACCAAGATATCATTCTTTTCCAAATGCCTCATGTATTTATCACACTACTGCTGTTCTACCAAACATAATCATTCAGTTGCTTGCATTTTTGCTAGTCTATCAATATCACTGAGTACTTCAGAAAACATTTAATTATAAAAAGTAGCCTACTTTGCCTTCAAGTTCTTGAATACTGTCATTCACAATGCTTTCAGTTCCTTTTACAAACTTCATGGATGACTAGTTGCTATGTTTAATAAAATAACTAATTCTTATGTCCTAGATGTATAAGTAGAACTCATAAAAATATTCTGAAGAACATGACTTTTACAGATCATTATTCTCTAATATTACTTTATGGTATCTTAGTGGACATTTGCATTTGACCACTACTTTTATCTCAGTTCTTGTGTATATTTAAATATAAATGCATCCACTTGGGCTGTATGCATATAACCATATATTCATTACTGTTCAGCTCATAATTTTTCACATTTGTCACTGATTTTAAAAAAAACTCACGTTTTAGACTTATAACTATTATTTTAATATAGATAAAATTTTATAATAATATGTATATTTTCTAACCTGGATACTCTTTTTGATTGCCTTTTTATCAACTTTAAATAAATAATTATTTTGCTATGGAAATTTCTTTAGAAGAGCAATTCTTATAATTTATTAACAAAAGTTCCTTTCTTTATCCTATTAAGTATTTATAATTGACTTGAAATAACCTGAAAATTACTAAATCAAGCTGTATTTGTATTTGAACTGACCATAGAAACCATAGCCAGCCAATTACTGACTAATTTATTCATTCAGCAAATCATCACTGACTCCTTACACTGTTTTACCACTAGAATCTGGAGAATACAGTAGAGAATAAAACAGAGTTATTGTCCTTATTGAACTTATGAAGACAATAGGTAAGAGAGAAAGAAAAAAGGTTTCTAATAGAAAGTATCTTAGATCAATAATTTTCAGATGAGGAATCAGTTGAGAGACTCCACTAATCACATGTGATGAATGCAATGAATTTAAAACATTTAAAGACTGTGAACCTGGTTGCTTTGACTTAGGGAACTACTATTATCCAGATGATAGGACTTTGTACTAGTCTTTTAAACATATTGATAGACTCACTTTCTTTGTATTAAAACATATCCGTGGAATGAATGGACTCAGATGTACTGCATGTTTTCAATTTTAGCATTGGTGAGTAAGGATAAATACATTGGTGCTTGAGAAATTAGAATTTATCTAAACTACCCCATCCAAAATAAATTGAATTTCATTTATGTAACAGTGTATCTGTATTTTTACATAAATATTCCAGATAATTATCTGAGGCGTTTTTGGTCCTTGTTGACTCTCTAAGTCATGTCTGACTATATGTGACTCATGGACTGCAGCATACCAGGCTCCCTGGTTCTTCACTATCTCCCAGAGTTTGCTCAGTAACCATAGGTTTGACTGGAATGACTTCTGTCAGTAAACAGATGTCTCTGCTTTTTAATATGCTGTCTAGGTTTCTCATAGCTTTCCTTTCAAGGAGCAAGTGTCTTTTAATTTCATGGCTTCAGTCACCATCTGTAGTGATTTTGGAGCCCAAGAAAATAAAGTCTGTCACTGCTTCCACTTTTTCCCCTTCTATTTGCCACGAAGTGGTGGGACCAGATGCCATGATCTTAGCTTTGTTTTTCTTTTAGTGTTGAGTTTCAAGCCAGCTTTTTCACTCTTCTCTTTCACCTATTTGAGGGGGTGGGAGATGTTATACCTATTTCCTTATTTTCTAGAATTTTCATTAAAAAAATGAAAGACCATTTTTATGGATATGCAAAGTAACTTCAGAAATATCTAATGACATTTAAAGAAGCAGTAGTTATCTGTAGTCTGGCATGCTGCAGTCTACGGAGGCGCAAAGAGTTGGACAAGACAGGACTTAGCAAGTGAACAACAGCAACAAATTATCTGCAATGCAAAATAAAAGATATATCAACTTACTTCAGGCTATTGTACTGTTAACTTTGGTATTCTCATACTATCAAGTCAAACTATAGGGATAGACTTAGAATTTCCTTTAGCTCAAGAAATTCTGTTCTGAATACCAATATTGCCTACTATCTACCTTTCTAGATTCCACAGGACATGTCCTAATTATTAGTGGTCTCAGCTAAGATGTTAAGTATTAATAGATGTGACATATAGTAGACCAGTACCTACTACAAAGCACAGTCACAAAAATTTGTTACATTAAAGCCCTAGATAATGCTGTAAACAAAAGGAAGATTGTTCTGGTTTGATGACTCTCTGCTTAGAAAGTTGTTAAAATATGCATCCATGAATCAAAAATAAAAGTACATGGTCAGGCTTCCCTGGTGGCTCAGTGGTAAAAATCCCACCTATCAATGCAGGAGACACAGGTTCGATCCCTGATCCAGGAAGATCTCACATGCTGTGGAGCAAGTAAGCCCAGGAGCCACAGCCACTGAGCCTGTTCTCTAGAGCCTGGGAGTCGCAACTACTGAAGCCTGTGTGCCTAAAGAGAAGCTCGGCAACAAGAGAAGCTACCACAGTGAGAAGTCCACACGCAGCAAGGACACAGTGGCGTCTGCTCGTCATGACTAGAGAAAAGCCCGAGCAACAACAAAGACCCAGCACCGCCAAAAATAAATAATTTAAATTCTATTTGGCAAAACTAATACAATTATGTAAAGTTTAAAATAAAATAAAATTAAAATAAATAAATAAATAAATAAAATGTAAAAAAAATACAAAATGAAAGGCACATTATCAGAAATTATAACTTATGTATTCACAGTTTTATATTAAACTATCCTATGTTAAAAAAACAAAAAAAAAAAAACAAAAAAAAAAGACATGGTGAGGTGAATCTTTTGCTAATTATTATGAGCTGAATTGTGCCCCTCTCTCCAGCTCAAATGTTAAACCCATAACTCCCAATATAATTATATTTGGAGACAGGGTCTTTATAGAGGTAATTATGGTCAAATGAAGCCATTGGTGTGAAGCCCCAATTCTTAAGAACAGGGGCTTCCCAGGTGGTTAGCAGTGTTGAAGAACCCGCCTGCCCAAACAGGAGACAAGAGACCCAGACCCTGGGTTGGGAAGATCTCCTGGAGGAGGGCATGGCACCCACTCCAGTATTCTTGTCTAGAGAATCCCATGGACAGAGGAGCCTGGCAGTCTACAGTCCATGGGGTAGCAAAGAGTTGGACAAGACTGAAGCAACTGAGTGCACAGGCAACCCTTATAACAAGAAGAGATACCAAAGTTTTCTCTGTATGTAGAGAAGAGGCCTTGTGAGGTCACAGCCAGAAGGTGGCTGTCTACAAACTAGGAAGAGAGGGATCATCAGAAACAAAATTTGCTGTCAACCTGAACATGAACTTTCAGCCTCCAGACCTATGAGAAAATAAATGTCTGCTGAATTTAAGCGAACCAGCCTGTAGTATTTTGCTAAGACAGCCAAGTTGACTGATACATTGACCCACACATTCATTTACATTAAAAAGTATTACATATAAATATAATTAGCTATTCTTTTGTGTCTAATTACTAAATGTATTCTACTTTTAAAAGGCACCATGAATCTACTATGGCCGTGGAAAACAGTATTTTGTAAATTTTCCAAAATAAACAAACAAACAAAAGGACATAAGCTAGTGCACCATGGGATTTCAAAGCTGGCTGATAGAACTTCTTGGTGAGGACATGAAGAAGGGCTCCAGGGACTAAGTTTGGATTTGATTTAGACATTGACAAATAGAGGGCATTTTGGCAGTTGGGTATTGTGGTAGAAGGATCTGTCAGAGGGAACAGGATAAACAAAAGTTTGGCTGTGAGCAAACAGAAAATATGTTCAAAAACAGCAAGGAACCTAATTGGTGTATCTTGGGCTCACTCTCCTTCACAGCAGCGGACAAGAGCTTATGCATTCAGTGTTTGGCCTGCTTTTCTGTGTTTCAGCAACAGCAACCATTTAGCACTCACACTCACACAGACACTAAATATTTCAAAATCGGATTGTGCTAGTGGTTAGGTATGCCAAAACTAATCAAACTGCACACTTTAAACATGGATTCTTGTTGTATTTTCTACTTTAACGCATTCTAACTTCTCCTACAGATTCAGATGTCTTAACTTTGCTGCTGCTGCTGCTAAGTCGCTTCAGTCGTGTCCGACTCTGTGCGACCCCATAGACAACAGCCCACCAGGCTCCTCTGTCCATGGGATTCTCCAGGCAAGAACACTGGAGTGGGTTGCCATTTCCTCCTCCAATGCATGAAAGTGAAAAGTCAAAGTGAAGTCGCTCAGTTGTGTCCGACTCCTAGCGACCCCATGGACTGTAGCCCACCAGGCTCCTCTGCCCATGGGATTTTCCAGGCAAGAGTACTGGAGTGGGGTGCCATTGCCTTCTCTGTCTTAACTTTACGTATGCCTAATTATTAGAACATTTAAAATTCTGTAAGTTCTAAAGATTAAAAGAAATTACATAAAAATGGACTTTTGTGCTCAAATACATAGCACCTCAAACTCCATATATGTACATTTCTACTGTCATGAATGTACTATAGAAATTACCCAAGCCCAATTCAGAATCATTTTTCTTAATCTGTTAATAAAAAGAAAAGCATGAAGTCTCTATCGAATGCCAAGAGGATTCACTTCTGTAATTGCTACTTTTGTGTTAGAGAAAAAAGATGAAGCAAAACAAATTGTAGGAAATCACATTAAGTTTGACCAAAGTCAAGTTTGAGACTTTGAGATTAAAAGAGAGTGAACTTTATTCAGCAAAATTATCAGGGAAAGATTTACATTTTTTTAAAATATTGTCAGTGTCTTAAAATATAGATGAGAAGTGAGAGAAATAAGATTAAGTCTTAAGTATTAACATCCTAAATAAGAAGTTGAAGTAAAATGTATCTGAGACATAGATGAATGTATACAGTTTGGCCAGCATGTTAGGTTGAGAGAGAATCATGAGAGACAATTTTCAGTGACTGGTTGGAGGTAGATTGTGCAGGCTGTTAAATGCTTTGTGGCGATAACTATTCAAATGGAAGGACATTAAGATTTATGAAAGAGTTTTAAGGGTAATAGCTAAATAAAAAAAACCAGGAGATTTCTAAAGTATTTCTGAAATAACAGGAAAGAGCTTGTACCACATTAGTAGATATATGGATTTAAAGCCTAAGAGAACCAGATATGTAAATGTATAATTCATCATGCAAGAAATGCTACTTGAATTCTTCATGTGTGAAATATCACACAGAAAGAAAATCTAGGAAAAACAGACAAAAATCAGAGGCAGAGTCTTCAAATGCAATGATGATTAGGAAAAATATGGAGAAAGAGGAAGCAGAAAAAAAGAATGATGAAGACAGAAATTGGGAAAATCCTCCCAAGCATCTATGTTTCCTTTGTTAAATCTGACATTTGTTAACAGCATACAGAATAATAACTTGTTTACTCTTTCTTTTATTAAAGATCAAAAATATTAATAAATCTTAGATTGCAGACTTTTATATGCCTTCAGCCTGCAATACACATTCCTGATTTATACTATATCACTCAAGTTTGCAAAGCTATATTACAACAGGACAAATTAACACACAGTTAGCTTGCTTAGTTGTAGCTCAATACAGATCATTAAAATCATTTAAAATCTCTTCTGAGAACAATAGATTTAAATAAGTCATTGTCAAAGCACTTACCTGGATGCTTAGTCGCTCAGTTGTGTCTGGCTCTTTGTGACCCCCTGGACTGTAGCCCACCAGGCAATGCTCTTTCAACAAATGAAAGTATGACAATGCAAGATGATTTTGAGAGAGATATTAAAATAAATACTGTTATCACAGACTGAAAGGGAGAGGAGAGAATAATCTGACTTAAAATATGGTTGGCTACTACTGGCAGTGCTTTGATTAAAATTTTGGACGATTTTAAAAATTTTATAACTGAATTTAATCAAATTAGCCAAATTTCCTCAGTTCTTTCTTAGGTATTCCAGTCCATAATAATGCAAATTAAATATCTTGGTCATGAAAATTAACACCCTGGATATGCAGGCATTTTGATGATGATTGCTTCAGATTTTTTGTTTGTTGAACTTTGGTATCACTGGTTATTTACAATAGACAAGAAAAATAGCCAAGAATTACTCATTATTTAGTAATTAAAATAGGGCTGAAAGTGTTGATGATTATATGATGACTGGTGGCTAATAAGCCTCTTGCATTTTATGCTCTTCTGCTAGGAACTTTTGAAACTAACACTTGTTAAATTATTATATTTGACTGCATATAAATACATTACTAAATATAACAGTACAATACATGGGTTGAAAATTTTAATGAAATTTGTCTATTACAAAATCCAAGACATTTTAAAAGTTTGATGCAGATATAAAACTAAAAAAAAAAGTAAAAAATCATAAAAAAAGAAAGAAGAGGGAATATGAAGATCAATACATTAGTAACCAAGCATTTTTTGTCCTTCTTGTCTATCACCATTTGCAAAAGTCCATAGCATTCTCAAGATTTTGCTAATTGTGTTTGCCCAACTCGAGGGTGGGATGATTTGAGAGAATAGCACTGAAACATGTATATTATCATACGTGAAACAGAACACCAGCCCAGGTTCAATGCATGAGACAGGGTGCTCAGGGCTGGTGCACTGGGATGACCCAGAGGGATGGGATGGGGAGGGAGGTGGGAAGGGGGTTTGGGATGGGGAACACATGTACACTCATGGCTGATTCATGTCAATGTATGGCAAAACCCACTACAATGTTATAAAGTAATTAGCCTCCAATTAAAATAAATAAATTAATTTTAAAATACTTTTGTGACTCTCTTTGCTCAAATTTCTTACAAAATTTTCAATCTTTAAATGCACTGGAAACAAATGTGATGACTAAAGTTCTCTCTACAGTAGTTGAACTAACAAAATGAAAATATTTTTATTGAATTATTTCTAAATAATATTATTTTAGAGAAGAGAGATTCTTCCATCCCAGTCCTTTTATATCCTTTCAAAAAAAGATGTTTCTTAATTGTGTCAATTAGAACACTTAAATACGTTTAAATTCATCTAATGTCCATCTTGGAAATTTTAGAATTAAGCTTAATATCTATTCACTTTTCTGTACATCTTTAACACCAGATCTCTTCTAAGATTTATTAGAAGACTATTTCAGTTTTTACAAGATATATGGATTGAAGTGTTTATTTTTAAGATTGAGTAAATGATGCTAAATTATTTCCAATTAATGATACATTAGCTGTATACATCTCTCAATCACTGGAATATTTTCCCTTTCTTCAAAATAACTTTTCTCCAACTGCTATTTATTTTTTATTAATCTATATTAAAATGTATTTTTGTATAATACTGTGTGATTTTCTCTTGTTTCTACACAGAATCCAGTTAGAGGCTTACAAAATTGCCTCCTACATCTACAACTTACAGGACAGTTTGATGCTGAACATGTTGAAATCCCAAATTTCCCTGAAATATTTGCTTTCTCCTTGTCATAGAAGCACAGACATCCCTTGTCTATGGACCACACACTCTCACTTAAAGCAGGTGCTCTCTAAATGATTTCTCAAAATCCATCAGTTTTTGTCCCTTGTTGCTAGAGTCAGTACTTATAACTTAGTTTAGCCAAAGCAGAGAAAAATAAAACCTGCTCTGGGAAGATACAACCTTATTACCAGAGAAATGTCTGGAACTATCTTCCATAAGCAAGCAGGATTTATGGGAACATACATGGAATGTAGAATTAAGGACACATAAAGGAAATCAAACCAGTCAATCCTAAAGGAAATCAATCCTGAATATTCATTGGAAGGACTGATGCTGAAGCTGAAGCTCCAATTCTGTGGCCACCTGATATGAAGAGATGACTCATTGGAAAATATCTTGATACTGGGAAAGATTGAAGATAGGAGGAGAAGGGGATGACAGAGGATGAGATGGTTGGATGGCATCATTGACTCAATTGACATAAGTTTGAGCAAACTCCAGGAGATAGTGAAAAACAAGGAAGCCTGGCATGCTGCTGTCCTTTGGGTAGCAAAGAGTGAGACACGACTTATTGACTGAACATGACTTACCAGTTGAACAACAGTAAAAATATGCAGTTAAAAAAAAATAAAGAGGAGAAGGAGGAGGAAGAGGACAAGTGGTCGCTCATGAAAATTCTGGCAAAGATACCTGTGGATGGGACAAAGGGTTGCTGGATGGCACTTAAAACATGGATCCAGGGAGAGTCCTTATTAAACCAAACAGAAAAATCAGAGCTGTCCTACATCACTGTCCAATAAGGGAGCATTCAACTTCATGAAGTGGGACTGTAGGGCTTGATTTATCATATTTGGCCTGAGAACCCACTATCTGATACACGTATTTGGATGGCCCAGAGAACCCCCTATTTTTATTAAGGCAAAAACCGATACACTGTTGAGGAACTCACCAGGAGTCCTAAGAAGTTTAGGACTAGTTTTCCTCAGTATGCCAGATATTCTGTCCCAGAAGTAGGCTCAAAAATAGTAGCGGGATAGATGCCCTCTGGCCCTGCACCAGAAGGACAGAGAGGAAATGCATCAGGTAACAGTACAGATAAGGTGGACATCATTTCAAAATGACCATCCAGGCCTGAGTGGGAAGCAGGATCTCTTGACCTGCAACAATTTATAGCAGTAGTTGATCAGTCTTGAAGTCACTAGCGTTCAGATAGATAAATGGCTAATGACAGTGTTGCGTGATTTATACAAGAAAACAAAAAAACAGAAGCTGGCAGACAGGTTAATGAGTCAGCCACTACAATGAAGAATGATGACCTCTTACCCAGTTTCAGATTTAAATCAAGTTCACTGACCCAGAATGAAGAAAAGGCCACAGCAGCTTGAGGTGAGAGGCCGCAAAACCATAATAAATATATTCAGTGTGCATTCCTTCCCAAAGAGTTTCTAAAGTTGTTCACCAAGGTAGAAGTCACTGAGGAGAGGAGGCTTCCCAGATTGTCAAGGTCTGCTGCTTGCAGGGACTGATGTGGAGTTGACACTTAGAGACCTAAAATTCCATCATGGTTTTATAATGAGAGTGGAAGTAAAAAAAAGCCAGGAGATAAACAGAGTTTGGGCACAGTTCAGTGAATCTTATAGGTTCAGTGTAACTACCTACCATGGGGTAGGCAAAATAATGCCCCTTTCCAAAAGTCCTTGTTCTAATCTCTGGAACTTGTGGAGCCTTACCCCACATGGCAAGCAGGACTTATTTGATGTGATCAAAGTAAAGCCTCTCAATAGTGAGATTATCCTGGTTTATTAGAGAGCAATCAATGTAATTCAAAGAGTCCTTATAAGGAAAAGATGAAGCAGAAGAGGCAGAGTTAAAGGAATGGAAGCAGAGTTAAAACTGACATTGTTGTTGTTCAGTCACTCAGTTGTGTCCAACTCTTTTTGACCCCATGAACTGCAGCACACCAGGCTTTCCTGTCCTTCACCATCTCCCAGAGCTTGCTCAAATTCATGTCCATTGAATTGGTGATGCCACTGAAACATCTCATCCTCTGTCATCCCCTTCTCCTCCTGCCTTCAATCTTTCCCAGCATCAGGGTCTTTTCTAATGAGTTGGCTTTTAGCATCAGGTGGCCAAAATATTGGAGCTTCAGCTTTAGCATGAGTCGTTTCAATGAATATTCAGAACTGATTTCCTTTAGGATGGACTTGTTGAATATCCTTGCAGTCCAAGGGACTCTCAAGAGTCTTCTCCAACACCACAGTTCAAAAGCATCAATTCTTTGGCATTCAGCCTTCTTTATGGTCCAACTCTCACTTTCATACATGACCACTGGAAAAACCATAGCTTTAACTATATGAAACTTGGCTGGAAATGCAATGTCTCTGCTTCATAAGAGCCACATAATGAATGAAGGAAGAAATTTCCAGAGGCTAGAAAGGCAAGAAAAAAAAATTTACCCAGAAACTTCAGAAAGGAACTCATCTTGATGTCAGCACCTTAATTTTGGACTTAATAAGACCCACTTGAATTTCTAACCTCCAGAAATGTAAAATAATAACTTTGTTTTTGTTTTAAGATGCAAATTAAGTTACAGTAGCAATAAGAAACTACCTTACAGTTATTTTATTTTCAAAGTATAATGGGATAGATACACTTAACCTGATGGAAGCCTCCCACCGGTTCCCTGGCCTGTGAAATAAGGGCATTATCTTGCAAAACATCAAGTGAAAGCCCATTAAATGCTTCCCTCCCCTTACCCACCACCTAATACACACATGTACACCAGTGACATTAAGTCAGAAGTAAAGTCACAGAAATTAGTGCACCTTCGAATATTTGAAAAATGTAGTGAAGGAGGCTTCTATCTTCCCCTGTTTAATTTACCTCTTTGGACACTGTAGAAACAGATGGATCCTGCTCAATGGCTGTGCACAATGATAAGCGTAAACAGGTCATAACTCAATGGCACTTGCTGTCCTGGATGCTTTATGCTCATGAGAGCAGAGAAGCATGGCTTCAGACACCTGGCAGAATTTAGTAAATATTTTCTTCTTAGTGCACATGAAGATCAAAAGCAAGCTGAGAAGAAAATCTTTGCTCTCTGGACTCAGGGATACTTTGTTCTACTTTCTATTATCATATGGTATAAGGGATTTAAATTATGTAGACCTTAGGAAGAACACTTGGAGAAGGCAATGGCAACCCACTCCAGTACTCTGGCCTGGAAAATCCCGTGGACAGAGGGGCCTGGTAGGCTGCAGTCCATGGGGTCCCTAGGAGTCGGACACGACTAAGCGACTTCACTTTCACTTTTCACTTTCATGCATTGGAGAAGGAAATGGCAACCCACTCCAGTATTCTTGCCTGGAGACTCCCAGGAACGGGGAGCCTGGTGGGCTGCCATCTATGGGGTCACACAGAGTCGGACACGACTGATGTGACTTAGCAGCAGTAGCAGTAGGAAGAACACTATGCTAGTTAATATACTGATGTGCATGTACATGCTAAGTCACTTCAGCTGTGTCTGGCTCTTTGTGACCCATGGACTGTAGCTTGCCAGGCTCCTCTGTCCATACTGGAGTGGGTTGCCATGTACTCTTCCAGGGAATACATTGATGACAAGAAGCAAATTCCTGGCAGACAGGAATGAGCGAGAAAGACACATGAATGCAGGGGTAGGAGATAAGACCCATATTTGGTGAAGTATTCAGGATCTTAGTTTCCCCAAGGCATGCTAGCACGTCACTTCTTTATAAAACTTTAGATGCTGTACCTCATGCCTTCTACAAGTAATAACAAGGCACAGAGTTTGCTGGCACTTCAAACATTTTGGAAGCAGCACACAGTGCACTTGGGAATGGAACTTTGATTCACTTTTTCAAAAACTCAGGAAACTGCCATTTATGAAAAGGTAGCAGGAAAAGGGAAGGCAGTGGAAAAGCTTCAAGCTGCGGCAGAAGCTGTACCGCTCCTCCGGGTGGGTGGTTCCAAATACAGAGTGATGGCAGATGTATTTAGAGTGTGGAGGCTCTGAAAACACCGAATTGAAGAATCAACACAGACTCTCCAGGATTCTGTTGAATGGTCATGTCTTCCAAAAAGAGAACTGCTCAGCTTGAAAAACAGCTCAAGACTTCTGATTTCAGTAACTGCACGTAAAGATCTGGGAGGCTGTCTCTCCCATTATGAAAACCAGCAACAGCAGGACAAACTAAACATGAATGAATTTTCTTTTACCCATCACAGAAATGAGTTTGGAAGGCAGACAGCCACCCTGAAATCTGGAGAAGCACGTACACTCATGGTGATCTAGCAGCTGAAATCTGCTTATCTGAGTTGGAAACCACTGGAGCTAAAAACTGCTGGAAAAACATAAGTGGTAATTTTGACAAAGGGGTGGAGGCTGATTGTGGACTAGTGCTAAAGTAAGAAATTCCTAGAGAAACAGTCTTACGGGAGCCACCACATTTCCCTGAGCTTTCCCTTCATACACCCCACATGGAAAAATTCCCTTTCAGGCCCCACGGAGAAAAGGAAAAATAGTTGTAAATATACCCAGAGCTGTCTTCACAGCAAAAGCTTATGCTCCAGGAAAAAATAATTCACCAGACTTATCAAAGTGTGTTCTGAAACTTCATTCCAGATGGCTGTACAGAACATCTCTCCATTCCAGCCTCTTTCATTCTTCCTGCCCCTTGTAAGTGTGACAACAACCTATTAACCTGGGGTTGAGACTTTAATAATATAAACTAATAATACTGCAGCCAGCTAAAGGAGTAGGGTGTAAGTGACACAAAATTATATGAGGGAAGAAGAGAGAGAAAAACTCATCAAGTCACCAGCAAAGACAGCGCAACTAAGAGACTGATAATTAATCAGATTGTTATTGAATACTCTAATCCACTACCCCTACCATCACATCACAGGCTCCAGTTCAATAACAGTGGGTTAACTGTGGTGTTGGAGAAGACTCTCGAGAGTCCCTTGGACAGCAAGGAGATCCAACCAGTCCATCCTAATGGAAATCAGTCCCTAGTGTTCATTGGAAGGACTGATGCTGAAGTTGAAGTTCCAATACTGTGGCCACCTGATGTGAAGCGCTGACTCATTGGAAAAGACCCTGATGCTAGGAAAGATTGAGGGCAGGAGGAGAAGGGGATGGTAGAGGATGAGATGGTTGGATGGCAGCACCAACTCAATGGACATGACTTTGGGTAGACTCTGGGAGTTGGTGATAGATGGGGAGGCCTGGCCTGCTGTGGTTCAGGGAGTTGCAAAGCGTCAGACACGACTGAGTGACTGAACTGAACTGAACATGAAAAGACCTGTAACACACAGGCTCTTTCCTAGAAGGAAGGCCTCACCTTGAACTTAAAATTACAAGATATAACCAAAGATAAGGAGATAATGGTCATAAGCACACAAACTAAACATCCGGCTTAGACTCAGGTATGACACAGATGTTAGAAAGATCAGATAAGGAATTAGAATAATTATTTTTTAATGTATCAAGTAGTCTGAAGAAGAAAGTAAATAACATACAAGAACATACAGGCAATATAAACTTAAAGACTAAAGTGAAAGTGAAAGTGAAGTCTCTCAGTCGTGTCCGACCCTTTGTGACCCTGTGGACTGTAGCCTACCAGGCTCCTCTGTCCATGGGATTCTCCAGGCAATAGTACTGGAGTGGATTGCCATTTAAGGAACTGGTAGAAGTCAAAACTCTGTAACTGAAATGAAGGCTGTCCTCCAGCGTGACATGATCAAGCAAAGAACAGTGATTTTGAAGATATGTCCATGGGAAATATCCTAAATGGAAATGCAAAGGGGAAAAAGAGCAAAGAAAAAATGCTTAATTTCTGGGAAATTTCAAAAAGTATAACGCCATACAAGGAACATTAAAGGGAGCAGACAGAAAATAGTGCAGAAGAAATATCTGAAGTAGCAATGGCCAAAAATATCGCAAAATTGACTAAGTGGTTCATCTAAAAAGCTATAACAAAAGTAAGAACAAGTGTCAAACACACATACGCAAATGGACTTTTATACAAAATATCAATCGACAGCAACATACAACAATTCATTCTTAAGAAAACAAATCATTCTTAAGCACACAGTGCAACATTCATGGAGACAGGTTATATTCTGGGCCACAGAATATGTCTCAACAATTTTTTTTTTTTAATCATAAGAAGTATGTTCTTAGACCACAGTGGAATTGCTCTGGAAATGAATAACAGAAAGATAACTAGGGAAAGTTTTGGAAAGTAAATAATATACTTTTACAAAACACATGGTCTCAAATGGCAATTTATAAAAATTGAACTGAGTTAAAATAAAAATGTAACATCAAAATTTGTGCAATGCTGATAAACAGTTCTTAAGGGAAAACAAACAGCATTAGAGGCACATATAAGAAAAAAAATAGAATGAAGTAAAAGTCATATCTAAACTTCTACCTTATTAAACTAGAGAAAGATGAACAGTTAAACAGAAAGCAAGCAGAAGAAGGAAACAAAAATCCTTAGAGAATATATCAGAAACAAGCCAGAGAAAGACACACTGTATGGTAATATGTGGAACATAAACACACAAAAAAACCACATTGAACTCATTGAAACAGAGTATAGTGGTGATTGCAGGGACTGAGGTTGGCGGTGATGAGGAGAAATTCATCAAAAGATGCAGATGTCCAGTTATAAGATGGATCCATTATGAGGATCTCATGTGTAGCACAGAGACTATATTTGAAAAGTGCTAAGAGAATGGATTTGAAGCATTCTTACATACACACCCTTCCCCAAACATAACTATGTGAGGTGATGGATGTGTTAATTAATCTGATTGTGAGAATCATTACACAATGTTATCTGTATATCAAATTAAGATGTTTAAACATATTACAAGTTTTCTGATTATAACTCACTAAAGTGCAAAATAAAATAAGTGTTTACATATTTTAAAAAGCAAACAGAGAAACAATAGAGAAAAATGATTGAAATCAAAGTGGATTCTTTGAAAGTATCAATAAAATTGATTAAATTCTAGTCAGACCAACCAAAAAAGTAGTTTTTAAAAAAATTACCAAAATCAGAAATGAAAAAAGAGTCATCACTACCTTTCCCATGGACATGAAAGATTAAAAGTGAAGTTAAAGTGTTAAGTCACTCAGTTGTGTCTGACTCTTTGAAACCCCATGGACTGTACCATGGCAGGTTCCTTTGTCTATGGAATTCTCCAGACAAGAATACTGGAGTGGGTTGCCATGCCCTTCCCCAGGGGATCTTCCCCACTCAGGGATTGAATCCGAGTCTTCTGCATTGCAGGCAGGTTCTTTACCATCTGAGCCACCAGGGAAGCCCCTGGAAAGATTAAAGGAATAGTATAAAAATCTCTATGCCTACACAAATTTATATTTAGATGAGATGGAACAAGTTTCCTGAAAGACATAAACTGCCAAAAGCCATCAAAGGAGAAATAGACAATATGGTAAGTATTATATATATATCAGAGAAATAGGAATAGCAATTAAATCCTTCCAACAAGATGGATCTTCTGTTATATATAAGCCCTGGCATTTCTTCAGGGTGGGGGAGCGCTTTGGGGGCCATTACCTGCAAGGCTGATAGCTGGGAGGGGGATGGGCATGCCAGCCTGTGGTGCGGACCTGGGCAGGGCACACATACCATCTCCTACTTATACAACTGAGGGAGAATTGTCACATCTCCAAGGCTCCCTTCAGTTGTTTGAACGTGGTGATTTTTCTCAGCTTTGTCTGCTCTCACCAGGGGGTGCCCAATCCGTGTCAAATTCCAAAATCTCCCCTATAGACTGTAAAGTGAGTACATCAAGGAGACAATGGGATACATAAATCTGGAGCTGAAATAAATTCTGGGGAAGAAAAAACAACAAAAAACACTATACCCGGAAGGCCGAAATAAGCCCAGATCAGACTCTTACTGTAACTATTAGCAACGTTTTCTCTCTCACACACACACACAAAATAATAATAATTCGGCATACATATTTTCATTTTAAAATTTCTGTGACAACTCTTTTATTTTCGTACAAAGTGTGCAATAATTGTGAATGCCATGCATAGTTGATGACAGAGCTGAGGCAATCATTGTCTAAGTGACAGCATATCATTTAAAATCAGTGAGACAGTGAAGATTCATGGCTCATCTGCAGTGCGATGAGGGATTTTTGATACGAGAAATATGGCTTTAAACAAAATTTTTTAAAAATAAGATCAGAAACCAAGGCTCTTTTATAGTAATGCCAAAATTATTCAACACATGCTTTAAAAAAGCATGTACAGAAAATGCATAATGCAAAGGTTTTTGTTATTATGGAAATTGACACACAAAGAAACTAATATATATTTATAAAAACTAACTATAAACCAACACCAGTTAGAAAAAAGTTACCAATTAATTTTTGGGATAATCTAGTTTATGCCTATTAACCAGATATTGTTTAAAAACATCAAGAAGGGTGTTTGCTTCCTTTGTTTTTAAATTATTTATCAATAATGATTGGAAGTGTGAACTCTTAGAGAGCAAAACAATTGAGAACATCACTTTAGGCGTCAAGGCTCTATATATTTTGTGTCATGGGTGACTAACTTCATTTCCTCAATTTTGCCATGATACCCATTAATAGAAATCCCTGGTAGCTAAAGGAAATCAATCCTGAATATTCATTGGAAGGACTGATGCTGAAGCTCCAATACTTTGGCTACCTGATGTAAAGAGTTGACTCATTAGAAAAGACCTTGATGCTGAGAAAATTAAAGGCAGGAGAAGAAGGAGACGATAGAGGGTAAGATGGTTGGTTACAGGGTCAGATGACTGGCAGGCTACAGCCCATGGAATTGCAAAGAGTAGGACATGACTGAGCGACTGAACAACAATTGGTGACTCAGACAGTAAAGAATCTGCCTGCGATTCAGGAGAACTGGGTTCAATCCCTGAGTCAGGAAGATCCCTTGGAGAAGGGAATGGCTACCCACTGCAGTATTCTTGCTGGAGAAGTCCATGGACAGGGGAGCCTGGCAGGCTACAGCCCATGGGATGGCAAAGAACCTGACATGACTGAGTGACTGACCCTGTATGCAATAGGAGATTTTACCAAGAGGAAGAATGATTTAAAATCTAGATGAAGTATATAAGACTGCTTTTATTATTTTAAAAGAAAGATTATCATTTTTAAATGGTTTTTGGCCACATAGTATGGCATGAGGGGTCTTAGTTCCCCTGGCCAGAGATTCAACTGGGCCTCCTACAGTGGAAGTGTGGTCTCTAACCACTGGATGACCAGGGAAGTCCCAAAAGAATGAAAATTATTAACAAATATACATTGCTCATGTAAAGTACAAAAGTACTTTAGAAACTTTAGCTATTTCATTATGTTTGCCAACTAGCTCCAACGTTCTAAATTAAATGGAGGCAATATTGTTTATTCATCTAATAATTTTCAAGCTTTTTATTAGTTTTGATTAACTATTTTCCTTGCTTACTTGACCAAGGTTTACCTTTGTTCAGGATTATAGAGTGGTCTTCAAAGATGCCATTTAATTTTATGGCAATCCTCTTATTAAAGAATATGAAATCTAAAGCTCCATTTCCAACCAGACACACATTCAAAGGATAATAGGTGCTAATGGGACTCTGGGCCACTAAGGGGTCAGAGCAAGGACACCAAACATGCAGTCCTGTGACAAAAGAGAGGACATTTGTAAACCTTATCATCAAGCAACCAACCAGTGATCACATACACAGGAGACCTGGGATCCCCAAATACTGAAACAACTTCAATCTGTCTTTCCTTCAAGAAGAGAAGAGACGAAGTACAGATTTGCCTTCAGTCAAATTTCAGCTGTTGAAAAGAATGGTTACCCACTCCAGTATTTTTACCTGGAGAATTTCATAGACAGGGGTGCCTGGCGGGCTACATTCATGGGATCGCAGAGTCAGACACAAATGAGCAACTGACACTACATGGAATAGATTCTACCAAGAGCAAGAATAATTTAAAATCTAGATGAAATGCATTAAATATATATATTATATGTATATAAATACATATATGCCATTTTTAGATAACATATTTTTGGTATAAAACCTTATTTTTGCTCAAAACTACACAATATAAACAAATTTTCTAAAATTTTAGTGCTGTAGACAAGAGGAAGGAAAAAAGAGCCCACAACTGAGGGAGGCAGAATGATGCCCAAACCCCCACATGCAAACTGCTTGCCTTAGAAGCTCATCAGGGCTTACCTAAATGATGATGCTTTCAAAAATTATGGTATTCTGCAGGACTGAACCCTCTGGGCTTTATTATCTTATAAGGAACTCATGTTTGGTGGGTTTGCTGCTTATGGTGCCATTATATTCAATGTCCTCCCCAAATACAAACATTTTAAAAACTTTTTAGTTGTCCAAGAGAATCTGTATTAAGGATTGTTGTGATTATTTTGCTTTTTGTCTGGTATTATAAGAGGGACTAGATGTTACGTTATGGAGAAGGCAATGGCACCCCACTCCAGTACTCTTGCCTGGAAAATCCCATGGATGGAGGAGCCTGGAAGGCTGCAGTCCATGGAGTCGCTGAGGTCGGACATGACTGAGCAACTTCACTTTCACTTTTCACTTTCATGCATTGGGGAAGGAAATGGTAACCCACTCCAGTGTTCTTGCCTGGAGAATCCCAGGGACAGGGGAGCCTGGTGGGCTGCCATCTATGGGGTCCCACAGAGTCGGACACGACTGAAGCGACTTAGCAGCAGCAGCAGCAGATGTTACGTTATTCCTAGGGGTTGATGATACATTCTTTCAGATTCCCAGTAACGTAAACCTCTATAATTAGCAGCACTACAGTTTTCATGAATATAAAGAAATTATATGCCTACTATATGCATGCATATATGTATAAACATATTGAATATATAAGTCTGAATCAGAATAACTCAGCACCTGTCCAGAAGTGGTATCTCTTCCTGTTCCCTCATTGCCCTCTCGGTGTCCAAATCTTTTCAAGTTTCCTAAGCCATTCCCTAAGAAAGAGGCTTATCTTTGGGGGCTTTCTTGAGCGTGAATAAATCTTCTTGCCACTCAAGAATCATCAGGTGTATTTAGATATCTGACCTTCATTTTTTTTGTAAGATTGAATTACTCATGGGCCATGAGGAAACTGAGTTATTTTATCTCTCTTATAATTTTCCATTTTCCTTCCTTCTATCATACATTAAAATTATTTTTATCTAATTCAGTTTTATTTCATTTTATAGCATTGCTGTGTTTGTTTAATAGCAATGAAGCATCTTTCTCAATTGCCCAATGCAAAGAGTTCCATGCTGTTTCAGACAGTTATTCACTCCTTTTTTTATGCTTTGTTTATGCTTGATTAAATAGAATCCAAAACCTTTAAAAGAGCATGTGATTTTCGTAAGAGCAAAGGAATATATGTCCTAATATTTATCAGGAGAATGTTCTTAGTAAAAAGCCACATCTCAGCTCCTCACACATATGTATTACCATGATGTCAAGCCTAAAAAATACAAAGTTTTTATTCACAATTATAACTATTCATCCTTACACCAAGTATTTATTTAAAATATGTTCTAGATATTGTATTAAAACTGAGAATTCAAAGCTAAGTAACCAAAGTAGTATAAGATGCTGTGAAATTAATAAGAAGGTAGGTTTTAAAAGGCTTTGGCTTTTCAAAATATGAGACATCAAGTTAAAAGTGTGAATATTACAGTGTTTCAGAGAAAAATCTCTTACTAAATGATAATAAGGATAGCTAAGGAATGGTAGAATTAAAAGCACTAAAAATGATCCAAGCAAAAAATTATAAACATCTGGCTTTTGACATTGACATTGGAGAGTCTAGTAAAACAGGACAAGTTCACAGCAGCACACACAAGCTTTACTGGGTGATGCCTTTACAATTGTGTGCGTGTGTGTGTGTGTGTGTGTGTGGAGGGGGTGTCACTCAGAGCTGGAGTCAGTTCAGAGGAGGGAGCACTGGTTGGGAGGAGTGGTCTATGCTACTCAAAAAGAGAGGAGGGCAGGGACCTTCCAGGGGAGAGGGAGATTGAAAAACTGAAAAGGAGACTCGGCTGTCTAGGTGACACCCCTCAGCAGCAGCTTGGCTGGGAGTCTTTGGGTCTCAGTTTGAAAACTGAAATGCGGTGCAGCTTAGACCCCTTGTAACCACAAAGCCTTATTTTATCAGTGCCTTACAGATATTGGGTGAGATTTCCCATTATGTGAAAAGCAGTCAGGTTTTAAGTGTCAAAACATTTGCCTGTTTGGGCTCATTTTGAAATAACTGGATGTGTAAAAATTGGAGTTTCTTGGAGGTGGGCTTTTGGACTAATGGGTCTCAGCCAGCATTGAATAAATAATGAGGGGCTGGTATACTGAGCATATATAACAACACTTAACAAACTCACTTATGGAACCACAATGAATACATATGGGTGATTTATTAGATAAATGGCCATGTGCTACTTAAATATATTTTCCTTTAGAAGTAGAATTTTAATTAATGCCAATTTTCTGATGTTACTATTTTATCTTCTCTTGTCTGTTGGCCTTCTGTTATTTTTTTTTTTAATATACTGTATCTATTTACACATGATGTTTTTTGGTTAAAATTACCAGTGCTGTCCAAAATATGTCAATATTTTTATATTAATTACTTCTAAAATGCAATATATCAACAATAAAAATTATTTGTATTATGTGAAAGTCGAAGTCAGTTATCCATATTAGAGCTTTTATACATATATACATATGAATGAGGAAATGGCAATCCACTCCAGCACTCTTGCCCGGAAAATCCCATGGATGGAGGAGCCTGATAGGCTGCAGTCCATGGGGTGGCAAAGAGTCGGACATGACTGAGCGACTTCACTTTCACATACAGAGACAGAGAGAAAGAGATGGAGAAAGACAGATGTATGTGGATGAAAACACATGGTTGTTTAGTCTCCATGTCTGACTCTTTTGTGGCCTCATGGACTACAGCCTGCCAGGCTCCTGTCTCCATGGAATTCTCCAAGAAACAATACTGTACTTAATCGCTCAGAAGTGTCCAACTCTGCAACCCCATGGACTGTAGCCCATCAGGCTCCTCTGTCCAGGGGGATTCTCCAGGCAAGAATGCTGGAATGGATTGTAATTTCCTTCTCCAGGGGATCTTCCCAATCCCTTGATTGAACCCGTGTCTCCTGCGTTGGTGGTGATTTAGTCGCTAAGTTGTGTCCAACTCTTGTGACCCCATGGACTGTGGCCCTCCAGGCTCCTCATCCGTGGGATTTCCCAGGGAAGAATACTGCAGTGGGTTGCCATTTCCTTCTCCAGGGGATCTTCCTGACGCAGGGATCAAACCTGGGTCTCCTGAATTGCAGGCAGATTCTTTACTGACTGAGCTACCAGGGAAGCCTGCATTTGTAGGTGAGTTCTTTACCACTGAGTCACCAGGGAATACACACATGTAAAATAACATGAAATAGTCATCACTTTCAAATTTGTGTGGGGCTTATTTCTGCTTGTATGTTTTCTTTCATGAATAAAAAAATAAATTTGATTATTTTATCACTTTGGAAGAGAAGTGAACGTATCTAAAAAATTTACATTTTTCTCTAACTTCTTGAGCAGATCCAGAGGAGGCAATGGCACCCCACTCCAGTACTCTCGCCTGGAAACTCCCATGGACGGAGGAGCCTGGTAGACTGCAGTCCATGGGGTCGCTAAGAGTCGGACACGACTGAATGACTTCACTTTCACTTTTCCTTTCATGCATTGGAGAAATAAATGGCAACCCACTCCAGTGTTCTTGCCTGGAGAATCCCAGGGACAGAGGAGCCTGGTGAGGTTGCACAGAGTCAGACACAACTGAAGTGACTTAGCAGCAGCAGCAGCTTGAATTGCTTGGTGTATAGTCACCATTTCAATTTCTGTCTTTTGTCACACAAGGTTTCTGTTTCTGCTTTAATTAACACCACAACTCAGCAAAACTGTTAAGAAATAGTAGAGAGGATGAAGTTTTAGCAGATGTCAAGAAAATTAATATTGTAAGATTTTCAGTTCCAGAAAATCTAAGGAACAACGTCTTCTACTCTGAGAATCATATTTCTTCAATGCTGAGTGGATAAACTAGAACGATTCTAAAACTGAAACACATTTAATTGTCAATATGTTGTTTTGTTCTGCCTCACAGCTTTGTTGATCTCACACAATTTTGCTTTAAATTTTTAAAGTCATTTTTCCACTTAGCAAAATGTTGGAAATCTTGCTGCAAATGTCATTTACCAAACTAAAACATACCAGATGTAGAAGAATATAGGGAATAGACAAATCTTCTAAGAAACCTCTTATTTACACAGATTTTTTTCTCTGGGAAACAAAATAGTTTGGTCACGTTCTCATATAAGACCAGTAATAGCTCTTAGTATGGAATTTCCCATTTCCAAAAGACAAGGAACTGACTACAATGATCAGTACTCAAATCTCAGTCAAAGATAATTTTCCTGGAAAAGATAGGAGTGATTTTTTTGTAATAGAGATTCAGACGACCCATTTAACTCATGGGACAAATATCCTCCTTTTATATATTAGTTAGACATTTTGAGTTGTTTCAATATTGCGATTTAAAGAGAGAAACTTGTGCAGATCGAATGGACCATATGAATAAAGATGTTATAAATAAAGACAGAGGTAATTAGAGAATCCATAATTTATAAAGATGTGCTATTTATTAATTAGCATACAATAAGGAAATTATAACCAAAACAAAATGGCATTGCAAACCTTTAATTTCCGACATACAGAAAACGTTTTAATTTACCAAACTTAAGAATTAATGAGATGTCAGTGAAGCAATATTTGTGATGTATTTTGCAGAAAAACTCAGTAAACAGGAAACATTTTTCAGGTTGAGACTCAAAAGGACTTGACAGAAGAGGAAGTGCTAGCCAGAAGCTAAAGAATAATTTTAACAATTACAAGTTAAGAAAGAGTAGAAGAAAGTGTTGTCCTACATTGTTTTAAACGCATTTGTATCATATCATAATTTACCACTCATCAATGAGACAATAAAATGAAGCTTCAGAGAAAAGAAAGTGAATTATCATGATGGGTTGTTCAGTCACAAATGTGAACTGTTCACTTCATGTCTCTACTTTTGCATTTGTAAAATACTAAGGTGTGTAACAACAAATAGATATACATTTAGAGTGACAATGCTGTGTATATATATTCATAATTTTCATTAAACTACCTTTATATTGCTGAAAATCGAAACTGCTAAAATATTTTTCATGTTTGTAATTTTAAGCTAGTGGAGATTTTACATATTTGAGACTATTTTCACTGATCCACAGAAAATATTAATGTATAGTGATTAACTTCCTATTATAGGGGGTCAGTATTTTCAATTTTGTAAATGGAATTCAAAAGTTATTTTTAAAATTATACAAGTTACAATTTTAATGTGTTTGGCTTTCTCTCTTCTTCTAAAGAAAATTATTCATGTGATTTATGGTTCTAAATATCATCTTATCAATGTTTTCATGCTTAATAGTCACAGAAATTAAATGGCTTACTTTCTACATGACCTGAACACTAATTACATAGTGAATACATTGGGGAAATATGCATGTTAGTAGACATATTTAATTGGTTACTAAAAAAATGTTCTAATATTTTGTGTACTCTCAGAAAATGTATACAAGTTAAAGGCTATCAGTAACTACTATAATATAATGTAAAGAGATTTTCAAAAAATATTGAGATAAATCTCTGTGGAAAACTAGATGGCACACATAGATATTCTTTAAAAAAGTAAAGGTTTTACAAAATTAAATATGAGAGAAAAAAAAGCATGGGAAAACTTTTTCCTTTATAAAATAAAATTAACAATGTGAAATACTTGTGGTTTGTAGACACATTTCAAGAGGTGTGGCTTTACAAAAACACTATTACAAATGGGTTACAAATTACAAACAACCAAAATGTGTTACATGTTGTCATTATAAGCACTTATATCCTATTTGCCTTTTTAAAAAAATCTGTCAGTAGTGTCAAAAATATTTCTTCTCAGTTTTTCATGAAATAGCTTCCATCTTCATGATTTGGCTTATGATTTTAATTTTGCAAGTCACAAATGTTTCACATAATAAATATAGAAAAGATACCTTATAAACACTATAGCTTCTCTATCACAACAATTTTTCATCAAACATATGATTTGACTGAGTTATAAATAAATTACCACAAATGTATGTGCTCAGTTGGGCTTTCCTGGACTTCCCTTGAATTTTTGAGAGTCTCTTGGACAGCAGGAGATCAAACTAGTCAATCCTAAAGGAGATTAACCCTGAATATTTATTGCAAAGACTGATGCTGAAGCTGTAGCTCTCTTTGGCCACCTGATGAGAAGAGACAACTCATTGGAAAAGACTAATGGGAAAGAGTGAAGGCAAAAGAAGGGGGAGACAGAGGATGGTATGGTTGGATAGCATCACTAACTCAATGAACACACATTTGAGCAAACTCAGGGAGATAGTGGAGAACAGAGGAGCCTGGTGTGTGCAGTCCATGGGGTCACAAAGAGTCGGACATGACTTGGCAACTGAACAACAGCATTTATTATCTTACAGTTCCGGAGTTCACATGTTTAACACAGCTCTCAGTGTTTTAAAATCAAGGTTCTTGCTGGGCTGTATTTCTAGGTGTTCAGAGGAAAATCCATTTTCCTGCCTTTTTCCACTTCTAGAGGATTCCTGCTCTCTTTGACTGATGGATTTCTTTCTCCATCTTCAAAGTTAGTCTTTTCCATGCTGCCATCTCTCTGGTTCTCCCTCTTCCACCTCTTCTTTCATTTGCAAGGGCTCTTGTGGGTATAATAGGGTCATCCAGATCATCCAGGAAAATATTACTATCTTAAGTTTAGTTGTTTATAATTTTAATTATCTTTTGCTCTGTAACCTAACAGAGTCATAGATTCTATGGGTTAAAACATGAACATCTTTGGGGTGGCCATTTTTCTACCCACCACAAGATGAAATGTTCGGTTATGATGAATTTTTATATTTTCTACCTGCAAACCATTTGTAGTAACTCCCATGACATGTTTTGTTTGTTTTAAACTAATATATCCATGGCTGATTACCATGAAACTAAAATTAAAGTGATCCTGTGAAGGAGAAAATAATTGGGTAAAGGTAGAAACACATAATTTTCACATGATCTGCACTGAGCACAATTAAAATGATAATATTAAAAAAATGATAGCAGCACTTGGTCCCTCAGGATTAGGTAATTCACATTCTCTAATTATTTGTTGTTGTTGTTTAGTCACTAATTCATGCCTGACTATTTGTGACCCCATAGACTGTAGCCAGCCAGGCTCCTCTGTCCATGGGATATTCCCAGGCAAGAATACTGGAGTGGGTTACCATTTCCTTCTCCAAAGGATCTTCCCAACCCAGGGATGGAATCCATGTCTCCTGCATGGACAGGCAGATTCTTTTACCATTGAGCCAGCAGGGAAATCCCTCTCTAAGTATATAATAATTTAAAACCACACCGTTGTATCTAGCACTTTTCTATATGTTTTAAGAAATATTTAAATCTCATTTTGATATGGACTAGGGATTGCCAGATATGAGTTACTGGTGCTTTCATGATTTTACCAAATTTCATTTTGTTAATAATTACCCAACTAAATAAAGTATATGGACAAAAACCAATGAGCCTGAGTTTTAGGAGAAAACGTGACTAGTATAACAAAGTTTTTTTTTTTCAAAAACTAAAGATATTTAGTATCTCTCAGAAGAAGCTGCACAAGATCCAGTTGCAGAATTTGATTAAACCGTGGCTCAGCAGCAGTGGCAGGAGCACCAGCTGGAGTATCACCACCATCATCATCAAAAGACCCAGGTTTTGCTGGTGGACGTATGCATCACAGCATGGCTACAGTAGCTCAGATATCACCTCTCTATGCACCAACTGCCAGAGACCATTTTTCAAACATTTTCACCTATACTAGCTTAGAATAATCAGTATTTATCCTATGAAACTGGACTTCCCAGGCGGCGCTAGTGGTAAAGAACCCACCTGCCAAAACACAAGACGACCAATGTGGGTAGGATCCCTGTGTCAGGAAGGTCCCCTGGAAGAGGGCATGGTGACCCACTCCAGGCTTCTTGCCTGGGGAATTCCATGGACAGAGGAGCCTGGCAGGCTACCGTCTGTGGGGTTGTACAGAGTTGGACAGGACTGAACTGACTTAGCACTCACACACGCATCCTACGAAACTAGGGATGAGGCCAATGTTCACAGAACCGATGGAAGAACATATAAGCAAAATTCAGGTTCTGTCATCAGGAAAGAAGGAAAGCATGGCTTTGTTGAGGCCCCCAGTTGTCTGTGATAACCATGGTAGTACAAATCAGCATGAAGAGTGTGCTTATGTTTTAGTTTCTACAGTTATTTGATATTTATGTTTTGAGATTTTACTTTAAAACTTTTCTAAGTTCATAGTTATCAGTTTCATTGAACTCAATTAATTGTTGAGTTTATATGATCTGCAAACCATGGTGCTTTTCTCAAAAATATATATATTTTGTAAAGTAACAGAATGGAAACAGGAGCATATTGATTTTTGTACTTGTAACATTAGGTTCATATACTTCAAAACTAATGGACTATTGGCAAAACATCCCAATTATTTGAATATGGCATTTAAGTAGGTTGAGTGTTCAGAAATAGAGTCAAGGGACATACTACAATTACTGGCAATGTAAACCTTCTAAAGGTGATTGGATATCTTTGAGATCTCGAATTATCCAGAATATTAAAGCTACTATTTTGCAGTATGTACTAAACATATGTACATACACTTATATGTATGTTTGCTATGTCTATAAACACTGAATAGGAAAACAAAAACGTAGCTTACAAATATTGTTACTCATTTAATCATTTTAGGTAAATTATCACATTAAATGTAATTATAGAAAACCAGCTAATACATACTATAACATCCCACACTAGTCACCATAAGGACTTTGGAACTGAGCACAGTCACTACCTGATCTGTTAAATTCAGAGTCTGTAGCAGCTTCGAGAGGACAGGACGCACACAGTTCCCAGAAGGCAGGCCCAAAGGTGAGTCTACTCCAGTAGACTCAAAACTCAAATGAACTGGTTTACATCAGAAACCTCTTTCAGCTTAATTATAAGCAATAAATATCGATGAAGTGTTAATTCATTACTTTAACATGTTAATTAAATTAGTAAAATGCCGTTATACTCTGAGGAAAACGGTGTGCCTGGAGACCTTACACATAGTAATGTATTTAATGCCCTGGACCTTTCTGAGGGGCACTTCCGTTTGAGGAAGCTGACCATTGACACATCCACACATCACACAGCAGCTGAGCTTCAGAGGTCAGGTGTGATGTCAGTCGGCTTGGATCCTGAGGTCATGTCTTTTTTTTAAAAGTAATTGATTGTTCTTAATTTGAGGATAATTGCTTTACGGTATGGTGATGGTTTTTTGCCAAACATCAACATGATGTTGGCCATAGGTGTACATGTGACCCCCCATTTCTCAGCCCCCCTCCAATCTCCCTCCTCACCCTATCCCTCTAGGTTGTCCCTGAGCACCAGCTTTGGGTGCCCTGCTCCATGCATCAAATTTTCACTGGTTATCTATTTTGCATATGGTCATGGCGACCCACTCCAGTATTCTTGCCTGGAAAATCCCATGGAGGGCGGAGCCTGGTAGGCTGCAGTCCATGGGGTCGCTAAGAGTCGGGCACGACTGAGAGACTTCACTTCCACTTTTCACTTTCATGCATTGGAGAAGGAAATGGCAACCCACTCCAGTGTTCTTGCCTGGAGAATCCCAGGAACAGAGGAGCCTAGTGGGCTGCTGTCTATGGGGGTCACACAGAGTCAGACACGACTGAAGTGACTTAGCAGCAGCAGCAGCAGCATGTGTATATGTTGCAACGCTAGTTTCTCAAATCATCCCACCCTCACCTCTGAGGTCATAGTCTTGAATATCATTTTTTTTCAGTCTGGCTTTGCAGCTTCTTCTCATGCAATAATTTCTGGTATTTTTTAGCCCCTAACACCACAGTTTTTGCTTAAACATTAAAATTATATTTAAGTATCTTCTGTGCTTAAAAATTAAAATTATGTTTAATTCTCTTCTATGAAGAAAAAAAAAAAGAATTATGCTTAGTTCTCTTCCCCTGAGATGTGGAAGCCACAAGAAGGTTCAGGATAGACAGTTGATGGAGGAATTAGAAAAAGAAACGTAATAATTGTTCTCAAAATTGATTTAAGAAACTAACTAAAAACCCAGACTATTGAACTCTACTCCAGATCTACTGAACGTATTGAAATCTCCAGTTTATTCAAGTCCACACAGACTCTGAGACTCCCTACCACATTTATGTTGCTGCTTTGCCTGTGGCAGATTCTGTGAACGAACTCAATGAAATGTGACATCAGCCGCACTTCATCTAAGAGCTGTATGATAAACAACGAAATTACCTCAGTCAGTTTTGGGGGAAAAAAAGCCCAAAAATTGCTACCTCAAGGTACCAGGTTTTGTTTTTTTTCCCCCAATGAGGCAGATACTCCAAAATTTGCTGCTATTTTCTTATTTTCAGATACCAAGTCAGATTACTTGGGGGAAAAAAAAAAAAGGTTGGGGCAATTAGATAAATTCCATGGGTATGCATTTTTCAAATATATATTAGATGTATATCTTCAGGTTTACAGAGAAAGGTAAATAAATTTGAGACACTTAAGCAGGACTTAGGAACAAGAGTTGTTGTGCTTATTCAATTCTGAAAAACAACCGAATTTTAAAATGTTATGTCTGGTCTTCTAAACAACATAATTTAAATTTGCCCTTTTGGTCAATATCCATTTACATATGAATTAAACGTATTGCTTACTTATTTCACTTTTAAATATTTTATTAAAGATGTCTGCTGCAAACTGTATATATCAGATTTTTTCAGCAATAAATATAGACTTAAGCCTTGTCTCTAAGAAAATTGCTTACCAAAACAGTGTAAGAATAATATGTTCATTAAAAAATGAAAATCCTACTGAAGTAGCTTAAGATTTCTAAGCAATGAAATTTGTCAACATAGAGTCATTCTCACCACTATAATTTACCCCTTTTAAAACACATATTTGAAATATTTACTGAGGTTATTTTATTTTTTTAATATAAATTTATTTATTTTAATTGGAGGTTAATTACTTTACAATATTGTATTGGTTTTGCCCTACATCAACATGAATCTGCCACAGGTGTACACATGTTCCCCATCCTGAACCCCACTCCTTCCTCCCTCCCCGTGCCATCCCTCTGGGTCGTCCCAGTGCAGCAGCCCCAAGCAACCAGTATCATGCATCGAACTTGGACTGGCGATTCGTTTCATATACGATATTATACATGTTTCAATGCCATTCTCCCAAATCATCCCACCCTCGCCCTCTCCCACAGAGTCCAAAAGACTGTTCTATACATCTGTCTCTTTTGCTGTCTCGCATACAGGGTTATCGTTACCATCTTTCTAAATTCCATATATATGCATTAGTATACTGTATTGGTGTTTTTCTTTCTGGCTTACTTACTTCACTCTGTATAATAGGCTCCAGTTTCATCCATCTCATTAGAACTGATTCAAATGTATTCTTTTTAATGGCTGAGTAATACTCCATTGTGTATATGTACCACAGCTCTCTTATCCATTCATCTGCTGATGGACATCTAGGTTGCTTCCATGTCCAGGCTACTATAAACAGTGCTGCAATGAACATTGGGGTACACGTGTCTCTTTCAATTCAGTGGGATTGCTGGGCAGTATGGAAGTTCTGTTTCCAGTTTTTTAAGGAATCTCCACACTATTCTCCATAGTGGCTGTACTAGTTTGCATTCCCACCAACAGTGTAAGAGGGTTCCCTTTTCTCCACACCCTCTCCAGCATTTATTGCTTCTAGCCTTTTGGATTGCAGCCATTCTGACTGGTGTGAAATGGTACCTTATTGTGGTTTTGATTTGCATTTCTCTGATAATGAGTGATGTTGAGCATCTTTTCATGTGTTTGTTAGCCATCTGTATGTCTTCTTTGGAGAAATGTCTATTTTCAATATATAAACTCAGTCAATAAAATCTTGTCATTTTGGCTGTTGCTTCATAATTGAAAAGTCCCCATAATTTTCTAGACACTAGAGCAGCGACATGGAAAATAGCATTTTAACGCTAAATCTTTTGAAGTGAAATAGCTAAGGAAAAGACAACATGATCAAGTCAGACGATGAGATCAGTGGGGTAAAAAGGAACACTGGATAGGATATAAGTAGCTGCTGCTGCTGCTAAGTCGCTTCAGTTGTGTCCGACTCTGTGAGACCCCACCAGGCTCCGCCATCCCTGGGATTCTCCAGGCAAGAACACTGGAGTGGGTTGCCATTTCCTTCTCCAATGCATGAAAGTGAAAAGGGAAAGTGAAGTCGCTCAGTCATGTCCGACTCCAAGCGACCCCATGGACTGCAGCCCACCAGGCCCCTCCGTCCATGGGATTTTCCAGGCAAGAGTACTGGAGTGGGGTGCCATTGGATATAAGTAGAAAAGATGTCAAATCCTGACTCAAACCCATAATGGTGATGGAAATTTATTCTCCAAGCTCCTGAGTTTCTTCTTGCATTAGTCTGCATGACTACTCAGTTCACATTTTTTATCATTCTTTGGTTCAGTGTCACTATGGTAAAAAATAAAACAATAGTAACTTAAGCACGCAGGATATATTTATTATTCAATCACTGCTGCTGCTGCTGCTGCGTCGCTTCAGTCGTGTCCGACTCTGTGCGACCCCATAGGCGGCAGCCAACCAGGCTTCCCGTCCCTGGGATTCTCCAGGCAAGAACACTAGAGTGGGTTGCCATTTCCTTCTCCAATGCAGGAAAGTGAAAAGGGAAAGTGAAGTCTCTCAGTCGTGTCCGACTCTAGCGACCCCATGAACTGCAGCCTACCAGGCTCCTCGGTCCATGGGATTTTCTAGGCAAAAGTACTGGAGTGGGGTGCCAGTGCCTTCTCCGATTCAATCACTAGATGGCAGTAAATGTGCAACTCTGAGGGGTGACTCGTCTGTACACACAGGAAAAGCTCAAAGCACAGGCCAGACTATCACTGTTTGACAGCTTGCCTTCAAAGCTTAGCTCGAAAGAGAATATATATGATCATAAGAAATCACCACAGAGTATAATGAGAATAAAATATTGTAGCTCAATAATATAGGAAGAAATATCTTCAAATAGTAATTTAAAATACTTTATCTGGGGTAAACAGTTGCTACCTTCCCATTGAAAACTGCAGAGAAGAAATAAATAAAAGCCATAGATCTGGACGTGTATAAAAGGGTGCAAAATACCACACACATTACTTGCTTCTGCTCAGTAAATAGGATACTATATATATATATACACACACACACACACACACACACCAAACTACCAAGAAGGTAAATAAATTCAAATTAAATTATCCCATTGAAAGCAATGGTACAAGAAATCCTGTTCCAATACTTTTAATGTGATCATGTCTGTGCTGTCCATAGTAGTACACTCTTCATGAATGGAACAAGCCTCCCAGTATAGCCAGGTAATGAATGAGAAAAGGAAATGAGAATTCTGCTAAATAAATTTCTATTCCAATTTCGTGTAAATTCTGCTTGTCATCAGTCACTTATCACTTAATTCACAGCTACATATATCAGCAATATAGTCACAATAATTTGTCCTTCTTTCATCTAAGGGCTTCCCTGGTGCCTCAGTGGTAAAAAAAAAAAAAAAAAAAACAACCCACCTACCAGTGCAGGAGACACAGGTTCAATCCCTGGGTTGGGAAGATCCCCTGGAGAAGAAATGGCAACCCACTCCAGTACTCCTGCTTGGGAAATCCCATAGACAGAGGATAGCAGAGACAGACACGACTTAAGAACTAAACAAACAACACTAAACTGTTTATCTAAACCATATATGGTAGAATGGTAACAACTTAATTGTCATTATTTGTAGATTAGTGCTGCACTCAATATGCCAGAAAATTTGGAAAACTCAGCAGTGGCCACAGGACTGGAAAAGGTCAGTCTTCATTCCAATCCCAAAGGAAGGCAATGCCAAAGAATGCTCAAACTACCGCACAATTGCACTCATCTCACACGCTAGTAAAGTAATGCTCAAAATTCTCCAAGCCAGGCTTCAGCAATATGTGAACCATGAACTTCCTGATGTTCAAGCTGGTTTTAGAAAAGGCAGAGGAACCAGAGATCAAATAGCCAACATCCGCTGGATCATTGAAAAAGCAAGAGAGTTCCAGAAAAACATCTATTTCTGCTTTATTGACTATGCCAAAGCCTTTGACTGTGTGGATCACAATAAACTGTGGAAAATTCTGAAAGAGATGGGAATACCAGAGCAGCTGACCTGCTTCTTGAGAAACCTGTATGCAGGTCAGGAAGCAACAGTTAGAATTGGATAGGGAACAACAGACTGGTTCGAAATAGGAAAAGGAGTACGTAAAGGCTGTATGTTGTCACCCTGCTTATTTAACTTATATGCAGAGTACATCATGAGAAATGCTGGGCTGGAGGAAGCACAGGCTGGAATCAACATTGCTGGGAGAAATATCAGTAACCTCAGATATGCAGATGACACCACCCTTATGGCAGAAAGTGAAGAAGAACTAAAAAGCCTCTTGATGAAAGTGAAAGAGGAGAGTGAAAAAGTTGGCTTAAAGCCCAACATTCAGAAAACTAAGATCATGGCATCCAGTCCCATCACTTCATGGCAGATAGATGGGAAAACAGTGGAAACAGTGGCTGACTTTATTTTTATGGGCTCCCAAATCACTGCAGATGGTGACTGCAGCCATGAAATTAAAAGACGCTTACTCCTTGGAAGGAAAGTTATGACCAACCTAGATAGCATATTCAAAAGCAGAGACATTACTTTGCCAACAAAGGTCTGTCTAGTCAAGGCTATAGTTTTTCCAGTGGTCGTGTATGGATGTGAGAGTTGGACTGGGAAGAAAGCTGAGCACTGAAGAATTGATCCTTTTGAACTGTGGTGTTGGAGAAGACTCTTGAGAGTCCCTTGGACTGCAAGGAGATCCAACCAGTCCATCCTAAAGGAGATCAGTCCTGGGTATTCATTGGAAGGACTGATGTTGAAGCTGAAACTCCAATACTTTGGCCACCTGATGCAACGAGCTGACTCATTGGAAAAGCCCCTGATGCTTGGAAAGATTAGGGCAGGCGGAGAAGGGGACGACAGAGGATGAAACAGTTGGATGGCATCATTGACTTGGTGGACATTGTTTTGGGTGGACTCTGGGAGTTGGTGATGGACAGGGAGGCCTGTCGTGCTGCAGTTCATGGGGTCATGAAGAGTCGGACACGACTGAGCGACTGAACTGAACTAAAAGGAGAATCTATTTTAAAATATTTTGAAGTATATATGTATATTGTATTTCAAAAAATACATGCAGACATCTTAGATATATATATACAGACAGACAGGGAGGCTTCTAAATCTCTCTTTTATAGCTCAATGTTGACACATATCAATGTTGGTTGAACATTATTGACAAGGGTAATTTTTAAGTAGTAAACTGCATTTATCATAAGAATTGTATGGTTGTCTACAATTTATGGCAAGTGAAAAGTTTTGTAGAAAAGAGGTCATGGAGACATGAACTCCACTAAGCATCAGATTTGGCTTGAAGAGACTGGTTGACCAGTTCTGTCATTTGTATAAGCCCTAGAAACAGGAATGGGAAACACTTCATGCTTCCTAATTTTGAGCCTTGCTTGAGTAACATATTGATAATGGTTTGTACCAGAGAAAAACAAACTGAATGCCTCTTTCATAGAAACTCCAAAGTAATTAACATTTATTTTTCCTTCTATGTAAAACAAAACAACCCCCTCTAATGTTGCTCACTATGGTCTCAGTGTGTTGGAATATTTTCAGGCACTATTTTAATTACCTGCTGAGTTTTTTCAAAATATCTAGCGTATAATCCCCAAAATATTTTTGAAACATTCTGGGTGGGGAAAATAGAGAATGAAAAACAAATGAGACCATGAAACATGTGGCTTAGTGGACTTTTGAATTCAGGCTAGTTTCAAACCTCTAATTGAGTGATCTTATAAAAATCATTTTATCTCTCTGAGCCTCACTTTAGTTTTGTTTTGGTCTAGAAATAAGTACCACATGATTGTTGTGAAGATTAAGGAAATGTTTATAAAATACAGCTACAGAACCTGAAACATAGAAATACTAAATAATCGAATCAAGAGATCAAACCATTGTTCCCCTGGTGATCATTTCTGGTTGTAAATAGCTAATGAATATCCGAACATGAAACTTTCTCTGCATTAGATTGACTGCCACCAGTAAAGTGCGTGGAGTTAATTTAGAAATACTATTCTGGGTCTCAGACTGTGCTCAATGAAGAAGCAGAATTGGTTCTCAGAGGATAGGGACTCAATAAGCTTCGTAATGAACAGAAACGAAGGAGGCAGGAATCGAGCCCAGTAACGAAGAATGAACTGAGTCCCTCAGAATTCCTTCATTCACCATATATTCATGCTGGAGTATTTATTGATTCTTTAATATCATCAGACTCTGTGATAAGTCCTACACAATTAGCTTGTGTAATCCTCACAATAACTATGTACAATTTGAGTGATTATTCTTACTGTATCCATGTGGAAGAAGAGAGTACTGAAGCTAATAACCTTTAAGTAACTTGACCATGTCATCCTAAAGCTAATTCAAGACAGAATAAGTTGGTCAGTTCTGATAATACAGTACAAATATGATGAACACAAGGAAAGTGTCAAGCCCCCAGCTATGTTAGAAAAGGTGTATCATTCCCATAGGCATTGGGTAATGTAAGGAAAAACGTTTTGGAAGAGGTGACTTATAGTGTTTTGAAAAGTAAGTAGGAGTAGGTCAAATGAAGACATTGCAGTTATGAGATAGGATGAGCTTTACCATAAGTCCCGCTTGAAAGTGAAAGAAAGTGAAAGTGAAGTCGCTCAGTCATGTCTGACTCTTTTGTGACCCCCATGAACTGTAGCCTACCAGGCTTCTCCATCCATGGCATTTTCCAGGCAAGAATACTGGAGTGGGTTGCCAAACAAGGGGTTTTAATCCTATAATTAATTTTAAACCATTTTATTTCAAGAAAGGAGAATGGTGCTTGTTATATAAAAGGTATTTTATAAACGTGACTTTTTTAGTATATAGCATCAACTATGATATCATATTAATATTTGCTAATTGATTAATAATAATTACATTATATAACCACAGTATGTGGGACATTCCTTGGCTTAAGCAGTCTACATTCCAAAGTGGCTATTTGAATTATGCTGGTCAAGTTGAACTGGAAAACCTAAAAATACAAAGAATAACCCCAAAGTCATAAAAACACTATATCCTACTGGCAAGAATGCTTTCCCAAATGTAGTAAAATAAATAGACAGTTTTAGTAAAATGAAAGAAAATATAGGCTTTTTTGTTCAGAAGGCATAAATACTTTGAAGATATACACACAGACACACACACACACACACACACCCCTATCTATATATATTAGGTATCTTGTTTAACATTAAAGTTTGTGAGACTTACCTTGACTTCTATAACTGGAATGATTTAGTCCTCTAAATTCCAACAACAGTAAATACTATATATATAAAACTTTGTTTTCTTCTTTGTATTTAAATTATATATGCTTTACTTCTCATGCTAAAATTGCTGGCTCTTTGAAAAAATATTTTTTGAATCATTTTATTTTTCTCTTTCTTTTTTTGCTTATAGGAGATTTTTAATTAATATTTATCAAATTAATGACTATCTCCTGTGATGTTACATGGAAGATATGAACAAGATATAAAAAAAAAAGAATCTATGCAGTCAATAAACTTCCTGATTTTTCTTTTGTAAGCTAAATTTACAAAAACCAGCCCAAGGGGGAGTCAAGCCCATTTAATACCAGAAGAGTTAAAATCCATGGACTCTGTGAACTTCATCAGCTTTATGATAATTTCTGCAGTATCTAGTATTCAGTTTGGTAGAGTCATTATTTAACAAATCTTAGTTGAGAAAACTCTATGTGCATGGTGGAATATTATACTATCATGTCATTCTCCAGCCTACTGGGGCAATTGTCTTACCCAAAACAGGGGTGGATTTTAGGTAACTTATTACATAAAGAACATATGCTGATTTCAGCTGTTACTAATTAAATGGAAAAACATCATCTTTCTTAGGTAGCCAATAATGATGTGAACACATTCATTCCTTCTATGAGCCAGTGCAAAGAAAATGAATGTTTAACTTAATATTATACAATTGTTATTATAAGATCTATTTAGGATTTCTACATACATTGAAAATTCCCTTTACCTTACAGAAAGGGGAGGGGGGCAAACATAGAGTTTTTGTATATGTCTTTAAAAATGTAGATTTCCAACATGAATATCATCCTTGTCCAAGGAGTCAAGTGGTTTTCTCTTTGGGTTAGTTAATGCAACGCAGAGAAAAATGTTTAGGCAGTCACTTCTCTACGTAGAATCTGGCAAAGGCATTTTCCCTTAACAAGTCTCTGCTTGACTGCAAATATTGTTCAGTTTCTAATGCAGATTTGCTTCTATATTTAATATCATTGGTGAGCACTTTTCAGTTGGTGAGCAAAAGTCACCCAAGAGACTGCATTCTTGGGTGCTCACTTAATTACTACCTTTCTTGATGGGATTAATAAAGGCTTCTAGGTGGTGAGAAAAACCATTACCTTACTGAGGTCAGGTAATGTTAGGATTGTGTGTTCAAAACTAGTATGTGTTTAAAGACATGTAAGTCTGAACATCACAAGCCTGAAGACAGAGCCCTTTACTGAGAGTATGCAATTATACAAATATTAGGAGTGTTGTGTTACAGACTTTATTAAATAATTTGTGAAGTTAAGGTCTCAAAGTATTAAGGATTTCTGACTCCGTAGGGAAGGCTACATGGCCTACCTTTTTTTCAATGTACCATTTCTATTTGAAGTTTGAGATGAAAGACTTCTTTAATGTTTCCATCAATCATATTTGAGGACTTTTAGATAATGCTATCCAGTTAAACCAACCTTAAATCATAAGACACTTTTAAAAGTGTTAATATGTTCTCCAGACCTAGTTTTGATTCCTGGTGTTTTTTTCTGTCAAATTAAGATAATTTTTGGAAGCATATTTTAAAACATCACCATTTTTCCATGATATGTGTATTAGGCAATTATTTTTTTGAGTAACAACTAGAAGTGAATAAGATAATGCCTTACCATATTTAAACTCTTTCTCCTTATTTAAGTAAAAGAATTAGAATGTTTGATCGGCCCATTCATAACTAATACATAGTCACAGATACAGCAAATTCTTTCCAAATTTAATCGCCATATACATTAGTTCCGGGAGTCAGGTCACAGAATTCTTTGCATTTTTAATAGATAAACCCTGATTTACCATAACTAAAGGAGCAGGTATTAAAACAGCCACATCAAACACTGCAACATATGTGTTTTATTCCTCTTAACAACCTCATGAGTTTAAATGACATCTTGGTTTTACTTAACTAACCTGTATATAAAATATAATTAACAGTCTACACATCAGAACTCAGCTCACCTCATCCTGATTCCATCTCATCTGATTACATACAATAGACAGGTATATTTACACAGATAGATGAAATTACATAACCTCTAAAATTTAGAGAGATTGTAGCAATATGGACAAATGAAAAGAGCATTTGAACTTGTTAAAATATATGTTTCTGTGTGCAAATAAACACAAATATGTGAACATGAGTGCAAAAGGAAGCGTAGTCTTGGTACCGCAAGTGCATCTGGATGCCCTCTGGCTGTAGTTGATGTACTTGGAATGGAAACCACAAGACTCAGTCTGAACAAAGAGAGTTTGGGATTTACACACAGCGTGGGCAATCCGGTTACGTGAATATGGGGTGAACGCTTCCAGAAGCAGTGGCCGTGCATCTGTAATGATACTGCCGCTGAGAAATTTAAACAAGCACTCACTGAGCAAGGGCTCAGCTACAGCAGAGTGGAATCTCAGAAGACCCAGGGCATGGGCTTCTGTTAAACACCCTTGCATTTTCTCCTTTTCTAGATGATACCCACTTTAAAGTCTTCGGATTTGCTGTCTTACCCATCTGGAACCTCTTCCTTCTGTTCAGAGTTTCATCAATGAGGTGTTTCAAAATTTTCATATGTGTCATGTCTCCTCCCCAAATCATGCATTATATTTTGCCATATATTCTCCATACAATTTATAACAATTAATATTTATTTATTTATATTTTTGTTCTTTGCTCTGCTCTCCCCAGACTAGACTCTAAGTTCCAAGAGCGTGGTCTTCCTGAAAGTTTTCCTCATTTTGCTTCCCCAGTGTCTACATCAATTCTGAGGCACAGCTGGCACTCAAGTAAGGGTAACACTTTATTTTCATAGTAACCTGAATGTGTGATTCTCTCTCCCAGGTTGGATGGGGCTGGACTTGTAGGAAAGTGCTTGCTTTTTGGTGACAGGGCTCTGGATAATGAGGAAAAGAGAGTCCAAGTTTAGGGTGGGCCTTCAGTTCCTGGCCAGGATGGACTGGAGTCACATGTGAAATGGCACAGTTCCAAGCAGCAGTCAAGTGGCAGACCAGTGGCCAGAACAGAGGGACAGATAACAGGAGAAAAACTGGGATAAGAAGAATAAACCCAGGGGGAAAGGGGCTGGAAACTATTAAAAAGGTGAAATTCTGCAGAAAGATGTGGTATACAGTAGATTTGAGAAAACAAAAAACAAAAAACACTAGTAGGTCCAAAACTCACTCATAGAACATGTCCACAAAGCAGCAACATCTTTCCTTCCTTGGTAAGTTGCAAAAGTTAAGGAAAATAGACAGTGATGTTTATCAGGATATTGCTATGTCTATCAAATCTATTGCTATTCTATAAGTTTTATATAGTCACAGTAGGTAAGGAAGATAAACCATTTCAGGCAGAAAAAGATGAGAAAGCAGAATGCATTTGCACATACTCATTAAAATACGAAATTAAATTAATTTTTTGGAAATTAAATTGTTCACAAGCACTGGAGATAAAGACTGAATTTTAAGTGAAGGCTCTGAAGAGATATAGTCTTCATGTTGTTATCCCTTCATCTAATTATTCCTTACTACGTGCGTGTGCACGAAGTCGCTTCAGTCATGTCTGACTCTTTGCAATCCTGTTGACTGTAGCCTGCCAGGCTTCTCTACCCGTGGGATTCTCCAAACAAGAATATTGGAGTGGGTTGCATGACCTTCTCCAGGGGATCTTCCCAACCTAGGGATCAAATCCACATCTCCTGGGGCTCCTGCATTGCCAGTGGATTCTTTTCCCACTGGTCCACCAGGGAAGCCCATTCCTTACTACACCAAAGAATTATTGAACAGTGGCCAGGTGCAGACATTGTATTTCACTAGTCATTTCACGTTCACTCTTACTCTTAGTGAAGTAAGAGTAAATGACACTTTCAAATACCTAAAGGGATATCGGTACTCAACTGAGAAAGTTAGGTTATTTATACAAGTTACTGTTATATAATGAAAAAACTGCTGGGCTTCTCTGGAAGCTCAGTTGGGAAAGAATCTGTCTGCAATGCAGGAGGTTGGGAAGATCCCCTGGAGGAGGGATAGGCTACCCCCTCCAGTATTCTTGGGCTTCCCTGGTGGCTAGGTTGGTAAAGAATCCATCTGCAATGGGGGAGACCTGGGTTAGATCCCTGGGTTTGAAAGATACCCTGAATGAGGGCATGGAAACACACTCCAGTATTTTTGCCTGGAGAATCTGCATGGACAGAGGAGCCTGGTGGGCTACAGTGCATTGTATTGCAAAGAGGTGGACATGAGTGACTAAGCACATGTGTTAATAGAAAACTTTAGTGCCTATAAATGTAGGGAACGCATAGAAAAGGCATCGAGGGAGCCTTCAGAGAAAGAGGAATGTTCAACCTGGCACTTGGAAAGAGAGGACTGCCATGAATAAGAACAGGGAAAGTCTAAAACCTCCTTCAGTTAGCAGAAACACACCCCTATTATCAACTTCAGGGTAAATGGAAGCAGGGAAAAGTAAACTTGAAAGAAGCATTTAAAGTTAGATTTACTGTTGTGCTAAAAGCCAAGAATTTTGTCTTAACAAGAAAAATTATAGATTTTGTAGATTTTTAATCATATGTGACAACATTTGCAGACCCCTTACAAATCATTCTCCACTATTTTGCCTTTCAATATATTTTTCTAAGAGTTTCTCACTCTGAATGCAAAAATAAAACATCCAAATAGCAAAATAAGAAAACAAAAGAAACCCCAGGTGATAGGGGAATGGAGGTGATGTATCATCTGTCAATTACTGCCAAGACTTCTACTCTATCTTTTTAAAATACATTCAAAAGGCCTTTCTCCTCACTAACATTTGTAGCAATCTGCCAAGATTTCCCAAAGCCTTTCATTATGCTAATGTCATCAGGAAGATGCATTTGATATTGAAAGGAACTTAATGACAAAGAAGTTTGATAGTAATTCTCTACATAATTTAAACTTTACGAAATATTTCTTTTAAAAATTCTCCCTTAAGAACAAGCTAGGAAAAGAATAGATAAATGACTATGCATAGCTGAATCATTTTGCTACACACCTGAAACTAAAACAACATTGTTACTTAACTATGTGTGTATTAGTTGCTTGGTCATGTCTGGCTCTTTGTGACCCCATGGACTGTAGCCCGCCAGGCTCCTCTATCCATGGAATTCTCCAGACAAGAATACTGAAGTGGGTTGCATGCCCTTCTCCAAGGGATCTTCCCAACCCATGGGTCAAACCCAGATCTCTCACATTGTAGGCAGATTCTTTACTGTCTGCGCCACCAGGGAAGAAGGAAAAAAAAAAGAGAGAGAGAGAAGCTAATGCATATAATTTGTATATTTGGGAATTTAATATTTTTTGAAATGCCAAGTGCATTTCACTTCTTTTAGGCTACAAACATACTCCAATTCAGTGGCTCTCAAATACTATAAGAAACTTTCAATATGACTGAGGGAAAGTGAGTAATCTTAAACAGAAACCTCATGTGATTTAACAGTTGGCCCATGCTGTGTGCTCAGACTCTAAAGTCATGTCCGACTCTGCCACCACATGGACTGTACAGGCTCCTCTTTCCACAGGATTCCCCAGGTAAGAATGCTGCAGTGGGTTGCCATTTCCTTCTCCAAGGGATCTTCCCAACCTAGGGATCGAACCCACGTCTCCTGCACTGGCAGGGGGCTCTTTACCACTGAGCCACCAGGAAAGCAATTAGCCATGTACTTCTTTTTAAGAAATGCTTGGTAATCATATCCATAAAATGTGAAAAGAATTATATAGAGTATTAGTGGAACTCACCTAAGAAGCTAATTATTCCCTAAATGAAAAACAGAAAGAGCAAAACAGAAATCTGACATATTTTGTCAAATAAAACTGCAATTTCATAATGATATTAAATTTAATAAAGAATCAAGATACAGAAGGGAGTATTCTGTGGATAGCTAAAGAAAATATGTCAGGGAAAAACTAGTTTGTCAGCATTATTGTTGAGGAATGAGGTTTAACAACCATTTCTACTACGATGACCAAGCACGTCCCTCTAGCAGAAAACTATTTCAAGAGATGACAATGACCATATAATCCAGGCAGGCCAAAGGCCAATTAATTCTACCTGCCTGGCTTATATTTTTCCCCAAATGACTACTTCATAATTTACTTCCATCTAGATTTCTCCATTTTGTGACCATGAACTTCTTTTATTGTTGCTCTAGTTTTTATATTAAATTGATAAGCTGTCACTGTGGTTTTTATATCCGCCTCTTGTGAATAATACCATTTAAGTGAGTTAAGCATATAAAACAATTCAACAGATGCAGTAACAAACTTTACTTTTATATTCCTGCAAATCTCTGAACCAGACTCTGGATTTTCATGGTCCTAGGAAGGCTCACGACTGAAGCGACTTAGCAGCAGCAATAGCAGCAGGAAGGCTCAACCATCTTGTACACTAAGTGGTAAGCTGCCTTCTCCAGACTGTTCTGCTAATGCAGTTGTTAAGACTTAAAATTCTCATTCATGTAAATCTCATAGCTTATTTTCCTATCATTTGAGTTGTATCTGTGTTTCACTATACAAAAGCATGGCCTTTCTTCTCTGTAAATCGGATTAAATGTTTGGAAACTGTTTTAAAGGGTCAGATTAAATTTAGAGATTGCTCTGCTCACCCTACACCTACTAACAGGGTGGAACTCTCTGTATTCTCTGAAAGTGTTTGATGTGCTTGTCAGGTGATATTTAAATTGCTAAAGGGATCGCAAGACTAAGCCTTGCAGCTGAAACTAATTTTTCAACAAATGACAGCATTCATCATGGTGGCAAATAGCAGCCTCTAGTATTAAAAAGGGAAAAGCAAGGAAATTACCTGATCCTTCCGATTCTAAACAATGCTGTGTCTTGGTCAGGCCCGATGCAGGGCACTTGTACTCAGGGGAATAAGCTGCGACTGCGGGTTTTCTCAGGGCTATCGAGTCACTGCAGCCGTGACAGTGACAAGGTGCCATTTTCCACGCTTGTCTGGACGTTTCATCTCAATGTCCGTTTGTGTGAGGATTGATGGCTCTGCAAGTGAGTGGAAAGATCAGGGTGGTTTATAATGCTGTGTCAGTCACATCTCAAAGTTTAGCAACATTTTAATGTGAGATTTTGCCCTTGGATGAGCGCCCCTTATCAAAAGCAAGGGAGAGGAATACGCAGCTCAACATGCAGGACTTATGAGTCTCAGGGTGGAAAAGAAAAAGACATCGGGCTTTAAAAGGCAGTACAAATGAACTGATTATCATTGAACAACTGAGACATTTAAGAATGACATAACTCTGGAAACATTAGATTAGCTGAAAGGATTTATTCCATTAATTCTTAGACAGTTAACATTTCATAAAGAAAAAAAGGATAATTAGCACCAAAATTGTCTTCAATCCCATGAGAAGTTTTTGGCCTTAATACCTCATGCTACACAAAGGTTACAGTTATTTATTGCTATGCCTTCCATCTTTAATAGGAGTCTATTCAATAAAAATTACCAAGAAGTCATTTCTGCTGCTTTCTTTAAAATCTCAAAATCAATGACTTGAAATAAATCCATCTGTTAAAGGCTACGTCTTTTGCACAGATATACTTTTGTCCAAAATACAAATTGCCTTTTTTTTTCCCCCAAGAAAGATCTGTTGTAAATAATGATTTCATTTTAAAGGGGAAGAAAAAGTGTTTAAGGACTAAGGATAGAATAATTATAGGTACACCACTCATATGTAGTGAAAATAAGATATATTTAAATAACTGAAAAAGAGCTCTTAATATGCTGTAAGCTTTGTGACCAAATATAATTTTAAAAAGTATGTAGGGGTATAATTTTCATTTGTTTCCCTATAGACTACAAATAACCTTAGAAATAAATATTCAAATTTAAATTATACTATATTGAGTAATTATGCCTATGTCATCCAATGTCAACCCAATGTCATCCAATGTTAACCCACTCCAGTATTCTTGCCTGGAAAATTCCATGGGCAGAGGATCCCAATGTGGGCTACAATCCATAGGGTCACCAAAAACCCAGAAACAACTATGCACACACACATCCCCCTATTTATGTTGAAATACACAAAGATAGAAGTTCATTTGGCATTGCATTTCTACCTCTATTTGTCTACAGATTATTCATTAATTCTCCAAGCATATCCCATAGTAAAAAACAAACAAAAAAAGTTTTTCAACTTCCATAAGTTGTTAATGTAGTACATAGACAAAAACTAAAATCCATTTAGAAATAGGTAAGAAATATGCAATGCTGCACACAATAAAAGACTTTGCATAGTTTTTTTGAAAATGAGGATATCAAATTCTCCCATGAAAACCAGTGCTGTGTAAAATTTTTCTGATATTTAAAGAGGAACTGCAGTGCAAATGTAATGACCAACCACATTACAATACTAACTTTTGCAGGTTTGTTCCTTTAAAATTTTTATGTAATTTGCAGAGTTTTAGACTATATTTTATATTTTGCCTTTGTTTTGTTTTGGATAACCTCAAGAGAAATGATAAGTGTGCTCTTAAAAGGAGAATTGAATTTTAACTGAAAAAAAATTAAATGGCAATAAATTATTGCAACATATTTAGATTTTTTTTTCTGACATAGTTCTCTATTACAGTGTGCTCATTGTCTTATACTAAGTACAAGTAAGGGAAATGATCCATTGCCATCTCTAATAGGCAATAGTTATTCAATGATCACAGGCTGAATTTAAAGTGTATATTGTTATTAAGGAAAAGACACTTGATTTATTTATTATTATAGCTGGAAATATTTTATGCATTATTAACTAAAATTTTCCTTTGTTCAGCTTATTATATTGCAGACCTAAAGGCTTATAATATATGCTCATGGTCACCCCTAAAGAGGCCTCTTCCCCTTTGAACAATGTTCCTGAGATTCATCAATGTTTTCAATGCATCCCCTGGGTATTTGTCTTGTTTAGTAATATTCCACTGTATGGAAACAATAGTTTCTTTATCCTTTTATTCTAGATGAACAGCTTGATTGTTTCCAGAGCCCAGATCTGTGCATAAGTTTAAGGTATTAGTTCACCAGGGCTGCCATAGCAAACTAATACATTAGTTTGGCTCAAAATCACAGAAATTCAGAGTCTATAAGTCGAAAATCAAGGTGTTGGTGGGACCATGCTCACTCTGCTGCTTCTGGGAGAATCTGTTTTTGACGCTACTGGTTTCTGGTATCTGTGGGCATCCCCTGACCTGTAGATACCTCATTCCAATCTCTCTGCCCTCACGTGGTTCTCCCTGTGCAGCTGTGTCTTCACATGATATTTTTCTCTTATTATAAGGACATCAGTCATATTTGATTAGACTCATCTCAATTAACTCATCTCAATTAACTTGATTTCATCTGCAAAGACCCTATTTCTAAATGAATCACATTCACAGGTTTCCAACATATTTTTCAAGGGACACAATTCAACCTGTAACAGCTGTTAACAAATATTATGTAAAAGTCTTTACATGACATATGTTTTCATTTTTTCTTGTTTTAACTCCTAAATATAGAATTGCTGCTTCATATAAAGTATACACTAAAAGTAGTTTTTTTTTTCCCATTTTATAGCCATCCTACTAAAATATGAGAGCTTCAGTTTTCTTGTTTCCCTGAAAACACTAAGGACTACAGTATCAGTCCCTGTTAGTTAAGCGACTGCTGCTGCTGCTGCTATGTCGCTTTAGTCGTGTCCGACTCTGTGCGACCCCATAGACGGAAGCCCACCAGGCTCCCCCGTCCCTGGGATTCTCCAGGCAAGAACACTGGAGTGGGTTGCCATTTCCTTCTCCAAGGCATGAAAGTGAAAATGAAAGTGAAGTCGCTCAGTCACGTCCAACTCTTAGCGACCCCATGGACTGCAGCCCACCATGCTCCTCAGTCCATGGGATTTTCCAGGCAAGAGTACTGGAAAGAGTACTGGGGTGCCATTGCCTTCTCTGAAGTTAAGTGACTAGATGGTGGTATATCATTGTGACTTTTAATTTGAGAACAATGACGTAACAATTTTGCAGTTGTTTAGTGGGGATTTATGTATTTAGCTCTCTTAATGTTGAGCTACATTCAGTTCAGTTCAGTTCAGTTCAGTTGCTCAGTCATTTTTCACTCTCCTCTTTCACTTTCATCAAGAGGCTCTTTAGTTCTTCACTTTCTGCCATAAGGGTGGTATCATCTGCATATCTGAGGTTATTGATATTTCTCCCATTAGACTACTACATTTCTATGGTTCTCAACTTTTAGCATACTTCTTACAACTATAGTGTATATGATCAGAATACTTGTCTTATCAACTGGTCCTCTATCCTATTTTACTTATTGCATTTATTTGTAAGAAATGGGTTAAAAACAAACAGAGCTATCATATTATTTTAGATATTTTCTTGTGTTTCATTTTTACTTTATAAACATTTTTACTTTATAAATTTCAACATTGTATATTCATGTGTATAATGTATTATATTGGTTATATCTTCATTGTGATGATAGGTTAATGTTTACACATTAGGCATTGTTCTTAAAATATTTTCCCACTTTGTTCCTTCTTGCAGGAGAGAATTTTTCTTACAACACTGGTTTTAGTTTTCCTTACCTTTAAAGGGATCCTGACCAATACTTTGTTCACCATCAATCTCATTATTTTCATTTCAACTCAAGATATCCATCGTTTGTTCTTTTGTCAAATGTCATTATTTTCCTAATTATTTTGTGTGTGCTTGGTCACTCAGTCATGTCTGACTCTTTGTGACACATGAACTGTAGCCTGTCCAGCTCCTTTGTCCATGGGGATTCTCTAGGCAAGAATATTGGAGTGGGTTGCCATACGTTCCTTCAGGGGACCTTGCATCCCAGGGATCCAACCCAGGTCTCCTGCATTGCAGGTGGATTCTTTACCATCTGAGCCACCATGGATGCCCATGAATATTGGAGTGGGTAGCCTATCCCTTCTCCAGGAGATCTTCCCGACCCAGGAATCAAACTGGGGTCTCCTACATTGCAGGAAGATTCATTACCAACTGAGCTACCAGGAAAGCCTGATTCTTTTAATATCTATTAATTAAAAGTCCGTGCTGTGCTTAGTTGCTCAATCATGTCTGACTCTTTGCAACCCCATGGACTGTAGCCCCCCAGGCTCCTTTGTCCATGAGGATTCTCCAGGTAAGAATACTGGAGTGGGCTGCCATACCCTCCTCCAGGGGATCTTCCCAACCCAGGGATCAAACTGGGGTCTCCTGCATTGTCAGGAGGATTCTTTACTAACTGAGCCACCAAGGTACTGCAATTAAAGTCTACTTAGACATTATTCAGGACAAGTAAATATATTTTCCTTTTAAAATTTTCTCTATAGAAATAACAAATCATTATGAATATCAAGAAGTTAATACCTCAAAATATAATGTCTATAACCAGTGGTCCCTTATGATTCTGTATAACTATCAAGGCCTCATAATTATCAATTACATCAATTTATTTGACATGAAGCTTAATTCTAAACTTTTTAAACCCTTTCCTATTCCTGTGAAAATAGAGCTTAATAGAAACATTAGTACTGTAGTTATCCATTTGACATTTTGACTACATACTATATATAAAAGAGGAATGTTTATTTCTCTTCAGTTTCAGGTCAGTTTTTACATTACATAAAAATTTTCTAAAGGTATCTATTTTAAAAACAAAATCCTGCCTGTCAATTTTTTTTCTTTTTTATAGTTACACTATGAAACCTAGCAAAAATTATTTAATTCTGGGTATTAATGCTAAACATTGTCACTTTTTCTAAAGTTAAAAGACAAATCATCATGCTATCATGAAATGCATACATTTCTAAATATCAGGCTTTATGTATACCTTCTGAAGAGACTCAACATTTATATTTGAGTTACACATCCTTTTGTTCTTGTTTTTCTCCCCCAAAGAAATGCAGCTGTTACATTGTTCCTTTTTTATAAAGTCCTTTCCCTGAAATAAAGTTATCCAGAAGCCACAAAGTTCTTTCCCCAGACAGATTGTAACTTTTCACCAATCCCCAACAGCACAGAAAATGGTAACATCTGCATTTAAATGACTTATTTATTCAACTCCTTCATATAAAAGTGCACTAAACCTAAAATTCAGTTCTGGAACGCTGCTCTGAACCTAGAGGACATCCCATTTCATATAGTGGCTCCCACAACTTGTCTCTGGTAACTGTCAAACCAGTAATCTATACAGTGCTGCATTGCAGCATCATTCAAATGCGGCATCTTGGAAAGCCTAATAAGAAACTAGACTGTAAAGTAGGCTTTTCTAAAATGGAAAAAAAAATCTTATTACTTTGTGAGACTATCTGCCATCCTTTCAAAACATCTTCACTAAACTCGTTCCCTCTGGCTCCAATGATTGTTCCTCACCATCTGTTCATTAACACGGGTGCTAATCATTAACATTTAGTAGCCACTTTGGAAACAATTTCAAAATATATTTTCTATAATTTCAAGTACATTCAGTCACACTTATTCAGTTGAGCAGCCTCTGTCATAAGTAAACTGTATTTCTGTGTATGAAAATATCACTAATTACCAATTTATTTGAATTAAGCAAATATTGAGAGCTTATGATATATGCAGAATTAGGCTATAGTTAGTGTAAGATATAAAAAACAAATAAGATTTGGATCTTTCTTAAGGAAATTTCCAAGGCATATATTATGACAAGACAGAATTATAATCAAGAAGAAAGAATGTCCTGAGTAGTCCAGAATATTGTTATCACTGTATTCAAGATACAGTTTTTATTATTATTCAGGTAATCGAAGAAAACTTCAAAAAGGAGAAAGTATTTCAGTTGACATCAAATCAGAGGTATTTTATGGTCTAACTTATAAAATATAGATTTTAAATTTTAGAATACAGCAATGGTGTGGGAATGGGTGTAGAAAAAGAGTTCAGAAAGTAAGGCATCCCTGTGTGTGAGTGAAGAATTTTTGGAACAATGTTAAAAATTCCTAATAGTTTATTTATATTAGGTAATAGTGGGATATGAAAGCTACACTAGGGAGACACTTGTGTTCTATGGAAAATGCGTAAAACACCACAGGTTACTGAGGTTATACAACCCTTGTTTTAAAACATAACTTTCAGTAGGTGACAGAAGAAATGGATATAAAACAACTAAGAAGACTAGAGGGCTTCGCTGGTGGCTCAGACGGTAAAGGGGCTGCCTGCAATGTGGGAGACCCGGGTTCGAACCCTGGGTTGGGAACCATGGCTACAGCCCACGGGGTCACAAAGAGTCGCATACGACTGAGCGACTTCAATAATTAAGAAGACCATGGCTCTAGTGAGATAAAGTGAAAGCTAAAACATTGCGATGATGACATTAGGAATATATATATATATATATATATATATATATATAATGTTATAGGCATTCTATGTTTGTGTAAGTGAAAATAGTAATTACTGCTCAGAAGTATTGATTTCTACCATAAGTATGCTAAAAGCGATATGGGAATACTAAGGAATTGCTTTCATGTTTATCTGCAGGAAGTTTACCTTCTTTTATGTCTAAAACCCATGAGACAGTATTTCGTGTCTTTACGACTCACTGTATGAATGGCTCCCATGCAGAATCATATCCATCATAATTTAAAAGTCCGTCTTTCCAGAAGTGTAATTTTATCTCGCTTATTCAACTCTACGAAGAGCTCTGTATTTCATAATCACATACTCATCCCTTTCTCTTCTTCTCCCATTCACTTAATCATTTCCATTTGTTGCAAAGTCCAATCAATTTTTCTTTAAAAGAATCTCATAAAGAGTATCACTTTTCTTCATGTTACCATATTAATCTTCCAAAGGGGAAAGTGTGTGTAGAGAGAGAGGTGGGAGGCAGCATGGCATTGTGAGTGGCATCCATAAACCTAGGAGTCAGGGAAAGCAACCAAGCTCCTAGTCCAAGTTCTGCTACATTCTAACTGCAACATTGATCTTGTTGATTAACCTCTTTTACCTTGATTTCTTCTTTATTAGCAGGAAAATAATAATAGTTTATCTTTGCAACAATCAATGTCAGAGTGCCATAAAAATGCTATATAACAAATGACACTAATCCCCTGTGTTATACCTCCCATGCAAGTATTTCTTACTCACGTGTCCCCAGGAGAGCAACATTTCAGCTGCCTTAGACTGGTAGTGCCTGCAGACTGCACATTTGGTCCTGACCTGCTTTTTGTATCTTTTGTAGGTTTTTTTCCTATCATAACAATTTCAACAAACTAAGAGACTTAAAACAACACATTTATTCGTCAGTTCTGTGAGTTAGAAGTATGGGCAGGCTCTGTGTTTCTCTAAGGGAAAATCCGATTCTCTACCACTCTAATCGTTGGCAGTTTTTTTAAAGACACAAAGAGTGATTGAGGGCATTCAAACCAAATTTAGTCGTGAATATAATTCACAGACAGGTACCAAGCAAAATGTGGAGGTTTACTGTCAAGATTTACAAGTTGATATGTTTTAGCCTGATGTCAGGGCACTCCACAACAGGCCTCTAGTATGCCTACAAATCTTGCTTGGTGATGGTGGTTTAGACACTAAGTCATGTCCAATTCTTGCAACTCCACAGGCTGTAGCCCGCCAGGCTCCTTTGTCCATGGGATTTCCCAGGCAAGAACACTGGAGCGGTTTGCCATTTCCTTCTCCAGACAAAGCTTGCTAACTGAAACCAAATAACCAGGGCTGCAACATTATTTTCATCCAGAAAAGGATCATTTTATACTTCTGGACATTACAAAAAATAAGATAATTATGCAAAAAATTAACAGGGTTCCTGTTTGTACCTGGTTGCCTCCCGGCAACAAAAAGAAGGTATTCTTTTAAGGCTTGCTATGGCCTTCCAATGGCAACCCACTCCAGTACTCTTGCCTAGAAAATCCCACAGATGGAGGAGCCTGGTGGGCTGCAGTCCATGGGGTCATGAAGAATCAGACATGACTGAGCGACTTCACTTTCACTTTTCACATTCATGCATTGGAGAAGGAAATGGCAACCCACTCCAGTGTTCTTGCCTGGAGAATCCCAGGGACGGAGGAGCCTGGTGGGCTGCCGTCTATGGGGTTGCACAGAGTTGGACACGACTGAAGCGACTTAGCAGCATGGCCTTCCTAGGTGGCCCAGCGGCAAAGAATCTGCCTGCAATGCAAGAGACATGGGGTCAATCCCTGGGGAATATGGATAGATCCTCTGGAGAAGGAAATGGTAACCCTCCCCAGTATTCTTGCCTGGGAAATCCCATGGACAGAGGAGCTTAGTGGGCTACAGTCCATGGGGTGGCAGACATTCGGACATGACTGAAATGACTAAACAAGGGCAATAACAAAAGGCTTGTTGTACAATACAAATCCCTTAAGCTTTTGGTTCCTCAGCTGTGATACTGCCCATCCAGTGTATGCAGCATTCAGCTAGATATATAACATTGCCACATGGGTTAGGGGAATCGAGTACAAATATTTTGATGCTCCTGCTGCTTGTTATGCTGTGATTGATTAATATAGTTTTATTTCTGGCACAGGAATCTCTTGTTTTTTTGCCAGCATCCATGGAACTGTGGTAGGTTAACTTATCAGAAAGCAAGGTTATTTTGCTGCTTCTACTGCTTCTAGAATCTCTGCTTTGTCAAATTTATCTGAGTGACAACCCCACAGCAGGTCAAATAGATAACACATTGCTGCAAATATATTATATATGCGTTTTTGGCCACATGGTACAGCTTGCAGGATCTTAGGTTCCCTGACAAGGGATTGAATCAGGTCTCTCCACAGAGAAAGTGTGAGTCTTAACCTGCAGGACCATGAAATGTATCATTTAATATTCATATTATGGCCAAACAGAAGGTGTGGAAGCCAAGGTAGTGAGTGTTAAGTAGTTCACCTTGTTTACAGGGCTTATAGAAAGCAGATGAAAGACTGGGATTCAGGCAGTCTGGCTCCAGAGCTATACTCTTGACCAATAGTTTCTGTATAATGAAAAGATTATGAATGTTGGAAACAGACACATCTGTGTTAATATCTGGGCTTACTGCTATTCTATTTTTGGATCTAGACAAATTACGTGAACTTCTAAGCCTCATTTCCTGCAATAGTGGAATATTTTGCCTATTTTGAAGCATGTTTATTTGAATTAAATCAGATCATAGAAGTGGTATCTCTTTGCACAGTACTTGGCCTATTATTGGCTCTTGGTAAATTTTAATGTCCTTTATCCAAGACTTCTAAAAAATGTATGTGGCTTCAACTATTTTATGTTTAACCTTGTAGGTCTTACTTTAAAATGTTAAGTTTATGTTCTCATTTTGTATAACAGCTTTTTCAAAATTATTTTGCATTTCAAAAACTCATTTTTTCCACTACCTAGTTCAACGATAAAAGTGAAAAAGTCCTATATTATCACATTCTGTGCTTTTTGAAATAACTCTCCAAACAGGGGATTAAATGAAAATTCCCTGACTCTCAGATGTACCTAAGAATAAATGTTAGATGTGGTCATATAATTTAATGTTTGAAAAATGACACACTCTGCAATCATTTACTTAGGAGGCCAACTAATTCTTAGGAGATAGGTATTATAACTCTTCATTACTGATGATTATAAATTCCAACTTTTTATAACACACATATAAAATCCTGACTTCATAATGCTTTTCCAATCAGTTAACAATGTGTTTGTTATAAAGGAAGCTATAATGCCTTGATGAAAATACTGAATAGTTCATAAAATCCATACAGCTTGAATTGGTCTCATAATCTCTTTGCAGTTAGGGAACAAAGTGGTTTATGTTATTGCATGTATTATTACTGATTCTGATCATTTAATTATCAGTTAAGTTTAATCCAAATATTAACTTTGAGAGCTCATGCATATTTTAGAACAAATATAAACAAGAAAACACCTTGGGGAATGGTTTATTATATTGATATAATTAAACTGCAGGCTGCCAATTAAGAACACGTGTATTATTGTGAATTCCTAGGCTTCAAGACAAATAAAATTATATAAATTCAAAGAAAACTGCTTAACTGAAAATTGAAAGGAAAAAAAAACTTTCAAGTGACAGTTTATAAGCAAACAATGTAATTAAATTTTTTTTCTGTATTAAAAGAATGAAGTCTTAGACCATAACAAGATAAATAATTCAATTAAATAATTAATTATCAAATAATACATTGCTGTATTTTTAAATTTGGGACTAAGTCTTTATGCAATAGATAAGGGAAAATTTGAGAATTACAGAGCACAGAAATGATCTCTCAGCATCTTTGTTCACAATGAGTGCATATTCTGATACAGACTTCCTTCTCACAGGCGGCCAGCTTTCACAATTACAGAAGACCATGATAGCAGAAGTTCCTGGCACACTATGAGAGAAAAGACAGCCATGTTTTCTTTCTTTCCCATCACCTAACTTTAGGATCTTCACCAAGAATCCCAAGATTAAGCATAGAGGATTCTTTAAATAAAATAATTCAATTTGCATTATCCACTTTTCACGTCACCTGACTAATGTTCCTAAATGTTTTATCTGCTGTCTTAAACTCCAGTACTCTTGCCTGGAAAATCCCATGGACACAGGAGCGTGGTAGGCTATAGTCCAATCGGTCGCTAAGAGTCGGTCATGACTGAGCGATTTCACTTTCACTTTCATGCATTGGAGGAGGAAATGGCAACCCACTCCAGTGTTCTTGCCTGGAGAATCCCAGGGACGGGGGAGCTTGGTGGGCTGCCGTCTATGGGGTCGCACAGAGTCGGACACGACTGAAGTGACTTAGCAGCAGCAGTAGCAGCTATCTTAAAAGTTTGCCATATATTTCATTTTGTCCTTATCCTGTAAAAGTTTAGCTTTCTTACAAATTGGGCTTTCCAGGCTAACTATCTAATATGCTAATGACTACTCTAAGAAAAGACAGAAACCAAGCAACAATCTTCATATATATTTAAAGTACAAGACAATAGATATGGGGTCTACATCTTGTTATAGGGAGTTCGGGAGTAAACGGTTCTTGAAGAGCAGCACTCCTGCATGGAGCCAAGACAGACGCTGTGATGAATACTGTGGTTGACTCAGTTTTGAATTAACTATGGAGCCACTGTGAAATGCACAGGTAACACAAGGAATCTGTAAATTAAAAAAGATAATTTTCTATTCCCTTTCACGTTCATTTAAACAGCGTCCATTAGGCATTAATTTAAAAACGAATACATCTGCCTTATGGTGTCTTTGAAACGGTGGATCTGACACCCAGTTGAATTGCTTCTTATTCAGAGTTTTAAGATATCTGAATTTGGAAACAAAATGTTAGTTTTGAATGATGCTACTCTACCAAGAATTGTACTGCTACTTAGCTAAACATGTTAAAATTTATTCTTAAGTGATAAAATTGTAAAGTTTGTATAATAATCCTAGAATATAAGATCTTATCTTTTTATAAGTGTCAACTGTGAATAATTTCCTTGGAAGAACTTAATTGTTAAGACAAATTTAAGCAAAGACAGGTAAGCCTCGGGTTTAATTGGCATACATTCATCTAAGCCTTCCAAACTCTGTAGTCAGTACACAGTGATAGTCTAAATATGAATGTACCTAATTGGTAGAAATCTCTTAATTACTGAAAGTTTTGGTTCAAACACATGCAAATACAAAGGTCAGTGTGAAAAAAAAAAAAGAAAAAAAAAAAAAAAAAGGTCAGTGTGACTAACTGGGTCAACAATTTTAATCCGTATGAAGTACAAGGGAATTAAAGGCCTAGACACAGGTGTGTGGAAGGAAAAGTCAGTAGCAAAAATCATGATTTAAAAGTGTGCTCAGGGTGTCCTAGAAACTTACTTCCATGACAATGCTATGCTATGCTATGCTAAATCACTTCAGTCGTGTCCGACTCTGTGCAACCCCATAAACAGCAGCCCACCAGGCTCCCCGTCCCTGGGATTCTCCAGGCAAGAACACTGGAGTGGGTTGCCATTTCCTTCTCCAGTGCATGAAAGTGAAAAGTGAAAGTGAAGTTGCTCAGTCATGTCCGACTCCTAGCAACCCCATTGACTGCAACCTACCAGGCTCCTCTGTCCATGGGATTTTCCAGGCAAGAGTACTGGAGTGGGGTGCCATTGCCTTCTCCGTCCATGACAATAGAAGAATGCAAATGGCATGCTTTTAAAAAGTCACAATAAAACGTCAGGAAGACTAGATCAGACTTGTGATGTCAAAATCTGCCCTTGTTATTGGGATCTGGATATTTATGATGAAAAAGCTTCCTAAATTGAGCTAAGAGAAGTTTTGTAATTAGACATGTTTGACACACATTAATAGATATTCAAATTATGACCCTTAAGAAGAGCAAAACTGCTCACAAACACACACACACACACATACACACGCACACATACACACACAAATATACACACTTACCTCTATGATAACCTGCATCATATTTAAAGATGAAGCCTTTATTTTTATATGGAAATAGTAGGAAAAAGTAAAATTAAATGAATACACAATTAAAACCTGATAGAAATATTTAATTTTGTAGCATCTGATGAGACAAAAATATTTTTTTCTAAACTGTACCAAATTGAACTTAGACTTTGCAGAGAAGTATACATTATTCAGTTGAAGGCTTACAAATTAGAAGCTTCTAAGTCAAACTTCTTGATTTAATTTAATAGGTTTATCAATAGGAACAGAACTTGAAGAATAGTAATTGTGCAGTCTCACCTTCACATGGACTCAGTTTATTTACATAACAAGATCTTGGACTTTACACCAATAAAATAATAGGATGAGTCTTTTTCAAGGCTCTGGAGACGATGAATGTATTTTACATGCGTAAATAACAGAATTTGTGGCCAGCCAGTAAAACTATAGCAGATTAAAAATTGTCATGCATATTTTTTTTTGATACTTTTCTCACTGAGTGTTGGAACTCACCTTGAACCTGGGTTGGCCTGAGTGACTAGTCTGACCAATAGAATGGTGGAGAGTGATACATAAGGGACTTCTGAGCCTAAATGATAAGAAGACTTTTAGCTTTCACCCAGGCTTGGAATATTCATCCTGGGACCCAAGTTACCTTCCCACTGGAGGACGCCCAGGCCCACACAGCTCTGTGCAAAGTCCCAGGAGGAAAGGGCATGAATCTTCCAGCTGGTGCCTCTGGCTGAGCCGTCAGGTAACCACCCGCATCGTGTGTGAGCCTCGTGGACAAGGGCCACGTCTCCTGAGCTACGTCTGCTGTTACTCTGTGCAGGTGAGAAGGGCTGCCCTCCAAGCCCTTCCCAGTTGCAGGATTATGGGCAGAACAAATACTTCATGTTCTTTTCAGTTACAACTTTGCCAAACACAGTAGATAATCGACACACTTCTCAGACTGAAATATGCACGTGTCTTTATATTCTCAGGCCTCGTATCCAAAGCGTTCACTTGATTTTCTTCTAATCTTGTCTCCAAAGCTTATCCAGGTCTATGAGTACATGTGCAGATAGGTGTACATTCCTACTAAGTTCAGGAAATTTGAAGAGGTTCTCAGGCCCATTATTTAGACTCTCAGCTCAGTGACTGAAGTTCTGAGGAACATGGATCTCTCTGCTGCTAAGTCACTTCAGTCGTGTCCAACTCTGTGCAACCCCACAGACGTCAGCCCACCAGGCTCCCCCGCCCCTGGGATTCTCTAGGCAAGAATACTGGAGTGCCATTTCCTTCTCCAATGAATGAAAGTAAAAAGTGAAAGTGAAGTCGCTCAGTCATGTCTGACTCCTAGCGACCCCATAGGCCGCAGGCCACCAGACTCCTTCATCCTTGGGATTTTCCAGGCAAGAGTACTGGAGTGGGGTGCCATTGCCTTCTCCGATGGATCTCTCTAGGACACTGGCAATCTTTCTGGAGACTGTGTTTAGAAGAGAGTTGATAATTCCTCTATTCTGAGTTTCCCAAACATAAACGGACCCATGCTCAGTTATGTTTGACTCTTTGAGAACCCATGGACTGTAGTTAGCCAGGCTCCTCTGTCCATGGAATTTTCCAGGCAATAATACTGGAATGGGTTGCCATTTCCTATTCCAGAAACATAAATGGAGGTTTCTTTTATTTATTTTTTTTCATTTTCTTTCTAGATTCAGGAGCTACAGATTTTACACACACATTGAAGCTCAGGTTAAGCTCTATCCATTTCTCATCAGCTGGATTAGATTTAATCCTCTTTGAAGAAGGGCTTTTCTTTCCATACATCATTCTACACTATCCCTTTTTTCTGTGTTCTGAATTTTGGGGGGCAACGTTTTCAAAATTCTCAGCCCATGGGGCTGAAAAACATATTTAATAAAATTAAATCTTGAAGTTGAAGCCCCTCCTTAGGTAGAGCTTTTCTTTTATGCATTGCCAGAGTCTCTTTTAGAACTCAGTATTAGGAAGCAGATTCATTTTCAACTATATCATTCTTCACTAGACAGTATATATAAAAAAATCTTGCTTATTGAGTCAACAGTGGGAGCACTATCATGAGCACAGGGAAGTAAAGGTAGATCAACTTTGATTTTTACTCAAAATAGTCTTAATAATAATAATAGTAATAACAGACTGTCTGCTTTTATAGACAAGCTTATAATAGAAATTTTTTGTAAACCAGGAAACAGTGTCTTGCATTAATGTTACCAGCTAATAATCAAATCGCCAGGAGTACTTAGAGCCTCAAAAATGTTTTATCTATTTAATTCTCATCCTTACCCCCAAATGTCACTGGCTTTTTGTACAAGTGCAATTACAGGAAATTGCTCTAGCAGAAAGATTTTTGGCAATCACTGTAAAAACCGATCAATAGTACATCAAGCTCACGGTGGTGTAAACTTTAATGGAAGGAGTGAACATGTTTGCTATAAATGATTCTCAACAGAAATGCTGGCAATTATACAAAATATTTAAACCTCAGGTATCACTTGAGCAGCAATGGGGGGGTAAGTTATGAGAAGTAAGCCTAATAGATTTAACTCTCAGAACCTAAATACAGCAATATTCAGGATGATATTTTGTGAAAATAAACTATTTCTATGGTTTATATATTCTATATAATCTCTCCTTTCTATATTTTTATGTTCTAATTAATTTTAATTGGATAATAATTACTTTACAATATTGTGATGACTTTTGCCATACATCAACATGAATCAGCCACAGGCATATATGTGTTCCCCCTTCATACTGAAGCCCCTTCCCACTTCCCTCCTCACTCTATCCCTCTGGGTTGTCCCAGAGCACTGACTTTGGGTATCCTGCTTCATGAATCAATCTTGCACTGGCCATCTGTTTTACATACAGTAATGTACATGTTTCAATGCTTTTCTTGCAAATCATCCCACCCTCACCTTCTCCCACTGAGTTCAAAAATCTGTTCTTTATATCTGTGTCTCCTTTGCAGCTCTGCCTTAGTCAATAGCAACGTTAAAGTCTAAACTTTCTTCCGCAGTTTGGGAGGATTTTGACAGACGGGGGCAGTACTTCTGGAGTTCTTCCAACAATAATGATTAACCAAGTCAAGTAAGTGAAGAAGGTTGCCTGGAGGGTGAGGCATCTATATAAATATGCCTTAGATTCCCTTCAGTTTCTCTTCTCTATCTCTGGTCTGATGTCCTTAACCCTTATATTTGTGTACTACGTTTAAAATATCTAATCTCTGGCAGTGATGTAACTAAACTTTCTTTCTTTTTAAATGTGACATCACACATAACCAGTGAACTAGTATCCTAAGGTAAATCAGATTCTAAAAAAGGTAATTCTAATATACATGATGCAGTGAAGATATAATTTTGCTTTGGTGAATTTTCTGCTTCTTCTTGACTACTGGTGGTCATTATCAAAGGGGGAAAAAAAGAACATATATGAATGGTGGGTGTTCTAATATTGGCTGATAAATAAATGTTTGAAATTTAGAACATTTTCTTACAGAAATAATATCCACAAATTTTTGAAAACTTGTACTTTCTTAGAGTGACAGGATTAAAGTTCAATGTTGCTATTTGACCAGTGATTTCTGAAAACCACCTAGAAGGTCGCCTTGAGTCAATGGACACTTATCTATAACAGATTAAAGCGTTTAGTTCACAAGAAATACAAGGATAGTTTTAGAAAACTTGAAAAAAAGTACATAATTTCCAAATCAACAGCCAACATGATGTCCATTGATAAAGCTGTTCTATTAAAACAGGCATTACAATTTCCCTTAGTTTTACTTTTGAAATCTTTATTATTTTAAATAAATTGGAAAGAGATACAATATTCATTTATTCAAGAATACTTACTGATAACCTGCCATGTGTTTGGACTGGGACTTAGTCTTGAAACTGCTGCTGCTGCTGCTAAGTCGCTTCAGTCGTGTCCGACTCTGTGCAACCCCATTGACGGCAGCCCACCAGGCTCTCCTGTCCCTGGGATTCTCCAGGCAAGAACACCGGAGCGGGTTGCCATTTCCTTCTCCAATACATGAAAGTGAAAATTGAAAGTGAAGTCGCTCAGTCGTGTCCGACTCTTCGCAACCCCATGGACTGCAGCCCACCAGGCTCCTCCGTCCATGGGGTTTTCCAGGCAAGAGTACTGGAGTGGGGTGCCATTGCCTTCTCCGAGTCTAGAAACTAGAAATGCAATTATGAATGGTGAAAAAAAGGACTCTGCCCTCGTGCAGTTACATTTCATTTGATAATCACAAATGGAGACAGGTGATTTCTGATTTGGGCAGAAAATGTCTCCCTGGATAGTGATAAATATCATTTAATGCTAAGAAAGTACTGTCCACATTAATATACTAAAAAATAATGTTCCCAAAAGAATCAACATGTTGCTTGTGTAATGGTACTCATTTGAGAATGAGCTTGATATGTCCAGGGATAGAAAAGAAAGAGTTACTGGAACACCAAGAAAAGAGAATATAAGGTAAAAGATGACATCAGTAGGAAGATCTAAATCATTTAGGTTTTGAAGGTCATTATAAGGAGTTTGTATTTTCATCTAAATACAGTTATTTGGGAGGTTTTAGAAGATCCCCATTATTACATGGCAAGATATTTAAATAGGAATTAGTTGCAATAAACATGAGGACTATGAAAACAGCAAAATAAAGGCTACAACCTTCAAATTCATAGCTTTTATATATACATCTGCTAAATGATTTTGAGAAAAAATTCCAGTCAAAATGCCAACAATAACATCAGACTTCTTATGAAATAGAAGAACAAGAGACAACATTTGTAAGGATACAGAATATCTGCTATTTAGAGCATCGTTCACCAGGAATAGCTTTATATTGAAACACAATGAGAAAAAAATAAAAGGCAAAAATGTCAGAACCTCAAGTATTGATACAGTAATTACTGAAAGCAGGAATATGATCTTGAATTAGAACCAAAATAAATCAGTAATTTTTTCATGCAATCGGATATATTACAGTGGACTGCTTTTCAATGTCTAAGTCTTGGGGTAATCAGAGCTGTTTTGTTTCTTTCTTTCATTTTGCAGTTGATGAATAAAATGAACCCATTTGTGTCAATCAAGAAAAAATTTCCAAGTCAGTTCACAGGTGAACACTTTTGTGATTGAAATCATGGCTCATTTAAATTGTTGAATATTTTCACACAAGAAAAAAAATTATGATTTTATTAATTCACACCAGTAAAACAGACTTAAGGAAACTCATTCTATTGCTGTCATCCTTCTGTGCTTAAACAGCTTTCCAGAAATGAAACTGATGGTCTGATCCACTTTCCCAAAAAGTGGATGATTAAAGAAAATCATTTAATTTCAACCTTTATGACTTAACATTTTTCAGTTCATTCTTCTCAATTATTATGGAGTGTGAGTGAAAAACTACTAGAGGAAACTATTAAAATGTGGTTAAAAAGAATACTAAATATTACAAGATTTCAGTTTCAGTTTCAGTTCAGAGACAGAGCTAGAAAGATGTCACTCTCTCATTTATGAGAATAGAAATTAGACAAGTTAAAAACATATATATTGACTTAGTATTTACCTCTTATTCAGTTTTTAACTTAAAACATTATTGCTAAAATCAAACATATTTGTATTACAGCACATAATATTTGTATGTGTGATACTGTGATTTATAAGATAAAAATAAATATTTGGTCTTTATACCCTTTTCCAACACAGAACTCCTAAATTCCTTGGCATTTCCTAAGTGAGGTGAATGATAAAGCTATCTTTTGTTATATTGATAAGGTGAGTTTGTGACCCCCACCTAAGAATGGAGTTGCCAGGAGAATGAACCTTATGATTAGAGTTGGAAACTTCAGTTCCCTCTATCCCTACTGGACACCACCAGCAAGCAGGGAGGGGCTGGAGGTTGAATCGATAACCAATGGCCAATGGTTTAATTAGTCATGCCTATATTATATGCTAAGTCGCTTCAGTCGTGTCCCACTCTGTGCGACCCCACAGACAGAAGCCTACCAGGCTCCCCTGTCCCTGGGATTCTCCAGGCAAGAACACTGGAGTGGGTTGCCATTTCCTTCTCCAATGCATGAAAGTGAAAGGTGAAAGTGAAGTAGCTCAGTCATGTCTGACTCTTAGTGACCCCATGGACTGCAGCCTACCAGGCTCCTCCATCCATGGGATTTTCCAGGCAAGAGTGCTGGAATGGGGTGCCATTGCCTTTTCCATATTATGAAGTCTCCATAGAAGCCGATAAAGAAAGGGTTTGGAGAGCTTCCAGGTTGGTGAACACGTGGAGATCTGGGAGAGGGATGCATTCGGACAGCTCAAAGAAGCTCTGTGTCTTTCCCCATACCTCTTTCTGTGCATCTTTTCCATCTGGCTGTTCTTGAGTTTATATGCTTATGTAACACATCAGTGACCTAGTAAATAAAATATTTATTTGAGCTCTATAAGCTACACCACCAAATTAAACCAATCCAAGGAGAAGGTTGTCAGAATCACCATTCTATAGCTAGTAGCTAAGAAGCTTGGATCATAATCTGGGCTTGCAACTGGCATCTGAAGAGTGTGTGTGTGTGGGAGTCAGAGGGAGGTTTGGGGGCATTCTTGTAAGACTGAGTCCTTAAACTGGAATCTGTTGCTATCTATGGGTTGTTAGTGTCAGAAATGAGTTGAACTGAGCTGGCCACATATTCAGAGGGGTTAGCAACCCTCAGCGGCAAAAAGAGGGGGCAGCTGAACAGATCTGTCACTGGGACTTCCCAAACTGGTACATGTCTTGTAGTATAATTTGTATCAAAGAAGCATTGGAGTAGCACCCATGAAATAAAGGTGAGAGAGAAGATTACTGCATCTGAGAAGGGAAGAGGGGATGGAATTAAGGACAATTTGGGGGGATCACTGTGAGAGAAGAAAAGGGAAGATGACTGGGGGTACTTTGGGTATTAGGTAATTTTGGTATGAAAATTGAAGAGATTTTACTCCTCTACATTTTTCTTTTCCTATAAATTAAGAAATGAGATTATTAGTGAGAATGAGATAATGTGGTCAGGAGATTAGTATCTTGGGAGAGTAAAGCTAAGTAGAAATATTTTTTGTGCTATTTATAAAAGTATTTTTTTAACCTAATAAAGTGGCCATAGTTAGAGAAACAGACAGTTCTCAGTCCTGTAAATAAATGGGAGATATAGTATGTGAGCATAATTTCTTACAAGTCTACTTATTTGCACCTTAGGAATATCAGTTTTGGTTTATGTTTTTGCTTGCTTTGTGTCCTTCTAAGTTCCCACAGTAACCACCAAACTTTTTATTCTTAAGTCTCTCATCCACAGTAATGGGTAACAGACTGTGGAAACCAAACACCAAAGTTAAAGCAGAAATTGCCACTCCATAATCATTTACTTTTCAAAGGCTTAGCCAAGCAGTCCTGCACCACAATCAGCAATAAAAATGTTCAAGATTGATGGCCTTAATTATGAAAGCAGTACAGAGGACCTTGGACAAGTGAAGAATGCCATAGTGTTTTTCAAGTAAAGCAAAAGGGTATTTTCAAATCAAACTTCATTCAACTCATTTAAGAAGTTTCTTCCAAAACAAGTACCTTCAGAAACAAAAATCACAGAATGGTATCTTTCTGATTTTTTGTATACTTAATAAATACTGGTAAAAATATTTTTATGAGCTAGTCTTGATATTTTATTTTACAAATTGTATTTGTGGGAGAGTACCAAATTGTCTAATAATAAACCATCATAGTAGGACTTGCCTTTGAAAAGCTCAACTGTGGCCATTTAAATGAATGCTTTCCAAAGTGATATACTTACACCTATATGAAAATATAAAACCATGATTGAGGCATAAAAAGAAGAAATTATAAGTTTTATATATGTATACATATATTTGTTCTATATTTTATATATGTAAATATGTACAATCTACAAAGAAAAAACAAGCTTTTGTAATGTACACTATATAGATTCCATCTCATACCATCCTTTGGTTGTAACGTATCAGGGCCCTGATGGAAATAACATGGTGCACAGGGGGTGCGCATGGCCTTTGAGGGACTTTTTAAATGTAACTGTTTCGAGATATATTTTAATTTGTTGTTGCTGTTCAGTCACTAAGTTGTGTCTAAGTCTTTGCGACCCCATAAAATGCAGCATGCCAGGCTTCCCTGTCCTTCACTAACACCCAGAGTTTGTTCAAAACTCATGGCCATTGAGTCGATGATGCCATCCAACCATTTCATCCTCTGTTGACCCCTTCTCCTCCTGCTCTCAATCTTTCTCTGCATCAGGGTGTTTTCCAGTGAATCAGCTGTTAGCATCAGGTGACCAAATATTGGTGCTTCAGCTTCAGCATCAGTCTTCCAGTGAATATTCAGGGTTGATTTCCTTTAAGACTGATTTCCTCTAGGACTGACTAGTTTGATCTCCCAGGGAGTCCCATGCAGACTCTCAGTCCCTTAGATTCTCAGGGACTGCAAGAGATGGAGAGTCCCTAGAGGAAGACTGGGTCTTCATTATAACAGTAAAGCTAATTTTTCCAATTTGTTTCAAACCACAAATCAAAAAGAATATTAGAAATAAACACATACACATCCTAAAACTATTAGTAACATGAATCAATAGAATATTCAAAGACATTTATCTATATATCTATATCATTTATCTATACATTTCTCTGAACTAAAACAGAAACTCTGAACCACAATCAATTAGCCTGATGACAGGCTTTAGTCAATTACCATTCACAGTCAGTGAATTCTTTACCTGGTGACGAAGAAGGTAATTAGAAGACTGATAATAGCAAGGCTACTTTGACAGGAAGACTAACCCCTCCATATTCTTACTGAGGGAAAAGTGCTTTCCAGATTATTAGTTGGCTAAAGGTATGAAGCTTTTTATCATAATAAATGATGAAACCTAACAGAAAAGTTAGTGTAATCTACATTCATTAATATAGTAGCAGATATAAATAGTAGCCAAAATCGAGCAAGAGGTTGTTGGGGAAACAAGAAATTCACTGTGACTGTGCTTAACTTTCACCCACTCTCTGCACCCTATAGCATAATGAAAACAATATAATCTTACATAAATGTTCATTATGCAATATTATGATTTGCTGCATATTCCTTTGTCTGCTTTTCTTTTTTTTTTCTTTTTTTTTCTGCCAATACGTGCTTCTATTTCCTTCAAAGAACAGCTGGAGTTCTGTCAAATTTTCATAGGGTGAGACACTGTGAGATGTAGGAATAAAAATAAAGAATCAAAAAGAGTGCTTGTAAGATTATTTAAAATGCATCTTATAATGTATTTCAACTTTTGCAATTCATAATTGATAGTTTTTTAAATAAAATTCCACTATGAAACTGGGTGAGAAAATTTGTCTGTACTTATTTTAAGATATCTCCTAGCTTTTCATTTCAGTTCAGTCTCTCAGACATGTCAAACTCTGCGACCCCATGAACTGCAGCACACCAGGCTTCCCTGTCCATCATCAACTACCAGAGCTTGCTCAAACTCATGTCCACTGAGTCAGTGATGCCATCCCACCATCTCATCCTCTGTCATCCCCTTTTCCTCCTGCTTTCAATCTTTCCCATCATCAGGGTCTTTTCAAATGAGTCAGATGCTCTCATTAGGTGGCCAAAGTACTGAAATTTTAGCTTCAGCATCAGTCCTTCCAATCAGGACTGATTTCCTTTAGGATGGACTGGTTGGATCTCCTTGCTGTCCAAGGAACTCTCAAAAGTCTTCTCCAACACCACAGTTCAAAAGCATCAGTTCTTCAATGCTCAGATTCCTTTATAGTCCAATTCTCACATCCATCCATGACTACTGGAAAAACCATAGCTTTTAGTAGAAGGACCTTTATTGGCAAAGTAATGTCTCTGCTTTTTAATATGCTGTCTAGATTGGAGAAGGCAATGGCAACCCACTCCAGTACTCTCACCTGGAAAATCTCATGGACACAGGCGCCTGGTAGGGTCAGACATGACTAAAGCAACTTCACTTTCACTTTTCATTTTCATGCATTGGAGAAGGAAATGGCAACCCACTCCAGTGTTCTTGCCTGGAGAATCCCAGGGACGGGGGAGCCTGGTGGGCTGCTGTCTATGGGGTTGCACAGAGTCGGACACGACTGAAGTGACTTAGCAGCAGTAGCAGCAGCAGGTTGGTCACAGCTTTTCTTCCAAGGAGCAAGTGTCTTTTAATTTCATGGCTGCAGTCCCCATCTGCAGTGATTTTGGAGCCCTCCCCTAAATAAAGGCTCCAACTGTTTCCATTGTTTCCCCATCTATTTGCCATGAAGTGATGGGACCGGATACCATGATCTTAATTTTCTGAATGTTGAGCATTAAGCCAACTTTTTCACTCTCCTCTTTCACTTTCATCAAGAGGCTCTTTACTACTTTTTCATTTTCTGCCATAAGGGTGGTGTCATCTGTATATCTGAGGTTATTTATTTCTCCTGGAAATCTTGATTCCAGTTTGTTCTTCATCCAGTCCTGCATTTCATATGATGTACTCTGCATATAAGTTAAATAAGCAGGGTGACAATATACAGCCTTGATATACTCCTTTTCCAATTTAGAACCAGTCTGTTGCTCCATGTCTGGTTCTGTTGCTTCCTGACATGCATACAAATTTCTCAGGAGGCACGTAAGGTGGTCTAGTATCCCCATCTCTTGAAGAATTTCCCACAGCTTTTTGCGATCCACAGTCAAAAGCTTTGGTGTAGTCAATAAAGCAGAAGTATATATTTTTCTGTAACTCTCTTGCTTTTTCGATGATCCAACGGATGTTGGCAATTTGATCTCTGGTTCCTCTGCCTTTTCTAAATCCAGCCTGAACATCTGGAAGTTTCCGATTCACATACCGTTGAAGCCTGACTTTGAGAATTTTGAGCATTACTTTGCAGGCAAGTGAGATGAGTGCAATAGTGCAGTAGTTTGACATTCTTTGACATTGGTTTTCTTTGGGATTGGAATGAAACTGACCTCTTCCAGTCCTGTAGCCACTGCTGAGTTTTCCAAATTTCCTGGCATATTGAGTGTAGCACTTTCACAACATCATCGTTTAGGATTTGAAATAGCTAAACTGGAATTCTATCACCTCCACTCACTCTATTTGTAGTGATGCTTCCTAAGGCCAACTTGACTTCACATTCCAGGATGTCTGGCTCTAGGTGAGTGATCACACTATCATGGTAATTTGGGTCATGAAGATCTTTTTTTGTATAGTTCTTCTGTGTATTCTTGCCACCTCTTCCTAATATTTTTGGCTTCTGTGAAGTCCATAGCATTTCTGTCCTTTATTGTGCCCATCTTTGCATGAAATGTTCCCTTGGTATCTCTAATTTTCTTACTTTGTAAATAATTAAACAGCAAAGTGTATCCTACGTAACTATTCATATTCTTTTAGAATAAGGCTTTTCTCTCTTCCTTCCTAATGTAAAAATTTTCTTTGCTCAATGCCATTAAAGCAGTAGGTGGAAAGTCACACCCAATTTGTACACTTAACTGGGTAAAGAAAATTATTTTCGTTCAGCTTAGGGTCTCTCAAACTCTACCCCCCCTCCATATGTTTGTGTATAAATCTTTAATATTTGAGAAAATTGAGTTTTCATTTGAAAATTAAGCAAAATAATACCTGCAATCACTCTCATACATGTACTGTCTTATTTTTCTGAGACAATAAATAAAGGAATAATGATAACACTTTGCAGATTTTGGATATTTTAGAAATATAGGCTATTTTAATTCTGTGCAATTTAGGCTAAATTAACTGTTTTCTATCAAAATAAGTAAAATATCTAATGCTGTTTTATAGCTTATTCTCCGAGAAGACTACAAAATGTTTTATATAATTTCTCATCTTTAGTCCTTACCACCATCAAATTTCGTACATACCAAAAAGACCCACATTTGCACATAGAGATACTGAGGATAAAAGATGCTATTTCCTGCTAAAGATGACACCAATAAAAAGTGGAAAATGTATGATTCAGGAAGTTTGACTCCACAGAACACACTTTTCATGTTTTGCATAATTACCAACCTAACACATCATTTTAAAGCTAACAAAATATCAAGACAGAAGAAAGCAATATGTAATTCTTTTCATCAAGAGATTCATTTGAATGCTGGCAACTAGTAATCCTAGTGGAGAAGGCAATGGCACCCCACTCCAGTACTCTTCCCTGGAAAATCCCATGGATGGAGGAGCCTGGTAGGCTGCAGTCCATGGGGTTGCTAAGGGTCGGACACGACTGAAGCGACTTCACTTTCACTTTTCACTTTCATGCATTGGAGCAGGAAATGGCAACCCACTCCAGTGTTCTTGCCTGGAGAATCCCAGGGACGGGGGAGCCTGGTGGGCTGCCGTCTATGGGGTTGCACAGAGTCGGACACGACTGAAGCGACTTAGCAGCAGCAGCAGCAGTAATCCTAGTTACTGGCAAAGTAGTTACTGTGAAATTTTATTTGGTCTGCAAGGTGAATAATATGTGTTTGTTTTATCCATAAATATATATTCTCTATAGATCTCTGTGCAAAAATCTCTACAGAAATATTCATAGCAGTATTTTGACAAAACTCAAAAACTAAATACAGCCTACAACTGATGAGTGGTTTAACAATGTGTGGCCCATCCCTGCATGGAAAGCTACTCAGCTATAAAAGGGAGCAACTTATTAATTAGTGCAACTTTGATAGGTCTCAAAGGAATTCTTCTAGGTAAGCAAATAAAATCTCAGTTAGTTACATACTGCATGATTGATTCTGTTTACACAGCATCTTAGAAATTACAATATTAAAAATTTGGAGAGCAGATTAGAAGTTTCCAGGGATGTGGCTATGGCTCTAGAGTGGAACCATACTGGGAACCATTCTGATGGCAATAATTCTGTACCTTGTGATGAATATGAACAGAACTAAAGCCACACAAGGGGCTTGCCAGGTGGCGCTAGTGGTAAAGAACATGCCTGCCAATGCAGGAGACACAAGAGACCCAGGTTCTGATCCCTGGGTCTGTAGATCCCCTGGAGAAGGGAATGGCAACCCACTTCAGTATTCTTGCCTGGAAAATTCCGTGGGCAGAGGAGCTTGGTAGTCTATTGCCAATGGGGTCGCAAAGAGTCAAGACATGACTGACCAACTAACACACACACACATGTGCTAGAAAACTACCCCAAAAACAGTTTGATGTAAATTTAAGAGGTCAGATGATAAGTCATAAAAACTATAGCATAAAAACTTCTAACTTCAGGTTAGACAAATATTTCTTCATATTCTCAATGAAAAAAAGTATAAATAAAAATTCTAAGTTTAACTTTATAAAAATGTAAAACTTTTGCTAACTTCCATCTATAAGAAGTATAATTTCTGGAGATTTAAGGTATAACATGCTGACTATAACTATAATTAACAATACTGTATTTAAGACTTAAAAATTTTAAGACAGTAGGAAAAAAAAGTTCAGCCATTTTGGAATAAGAAACAAAAACTTTTGCTAATGATAAGAAGCTGTTATAAAACTAAATAGAAAGACATAGGCTAGGAGAAAATATTGGTAAAATATACTATATAAAGAACTCTCATATCAACTATAATGACAAATAAATCAATTTAAAATGGGCAAAAGACTGAATAGACAGGTCATAAAAATGATACAAATCACCAATAAACACATGAAAAATTACTCATCACCATTTGTCATCAGAAAAATGCAAAGTTACACCACAATGATATTAATATGATCAAAATTTTTAAAAACTGGGCTAAAATATTAAAAGCTGGACAATGTCACATTTAACAAGTATGTGTAACAACTAGATTAGCAAATACCTGGTGAAGTATGCATTTTTACTATCATATTGAAAAACAACAATTTCTTACAAAGTTAAATAAGTACTTTCCATATTATCATGTTCATCCCATTCTTTTATAAAGAAAAATAAAAGCATATATCCAACCAAGACTTATACAAATGTTCATAGAAATTTTATTCATAATAACACAAACTAGAATAATCTCTACTGCCCACCACCAATCTATAAAAAATTGTAGTATATGCATATAATGATAAATTGCTGCTGCTGCTGCTGCGTCGCTTCAGTCGTGTCCGACTCTGTGCGACCCCATAGACGGCAGCCCACCAGGCTCCCCCGTCCCTGGGATTCTCCAGGCAAGAACAATGGAGTGGGTTGCCATTTCCTTCTCCAATGCATGAAAGTGAAAAGTGAAAGTGAAGTCGCTCAGTCGTGTCTGACTCTTAGCGACTCCATGGACTGCAGCCCACCAGGCTCCTCCATCCATGGGGTTTTCCAGGCAAGAGTACTGGAGTGGGGTGCCATCGCCTTCTCCAAATGATAAATTACTCAATAGTAAAAATAAAGAACTATGAATACACAAAATAACTTGGGTGCATCTCACAAGGATTGTGATAAGGAAAAGAAATTAGACACAGAAGACTATATCTTATTTAGTTTCATTTATGTAAAATTCCACAAAAAAACAAGGCTACAGATATACGAAAAAATGATCAATGGTTGCCAAGAGTTTGGGGAGTATCTAGAATGCAAAAATATATGAGGGGACACTTGTCTTAAAAGAACTGTTCTACGTTATACTTGTGGTGGTGGTTCCCTTCCTGTATATGTATTTTCAATTTATCATATTGTACATTTAAAATCGATAAACACCACACACACACACACACACACACAGTGAGTTTAAAGATAAAATCATTAACTATCCTAGCCTTTATAAATGGCAATGATACAAAATTAACATTTGGCTTCCAGACAGAAATGCATTTCCAGGTGCTCTTTAAAAAACACATGGTCTCAAAAGCCCTAAGAACTATGAAGTATTGGGGCGGGGGGGAAGCCTCTAAATATCTTACAGACATGCATCCTAGATCCATCCATAAAACCATACCCCTTAGTTATTTACCATTGTTGCCTCTCAATATTTTTACAGAAATCTCAAGACAGAGAAGCATTTATCTCAATGATATATGTGGGCTTGGCTTTTATCTACAGAAGTGAATATTTCTTAGGGAAAAGAAAGAACTTTTTATCAGTTATTAAATAAACTACCTGCTTGAGTCATTAGCACTTCTGCCTGAAAAGAGTAACAGAACCATATAATGGGACTATTTTGGCTTGGAATCAAGAGAATTATTGCTAGTAAAGCTCTCTCTGTCCAAAAGACAAATCTCCTCTGCCCATTGTTAGCCAGGGAAGAAATACAAATATATATTAGGGAAGAAATACAAAATAAACACATTAAACTTTTCTATGTCTGTAAACTGGTGACTTTTAGAAAAATACTTTTCAAGAGTTTGCCATGTGAACTCAATAGCAAAAGAAGTGGCTAAGCTCTTCAATGCTATAATCCAAATGACTAGAGTCAAATCCTGAATCTGCTACTACCTATAAGCATATCCTCAGGGTAACTCACTCATCCTGCACAGACCTCTGCCTCTTCATCTATAAAGTGAAGCTAAAAATAAACCTACATCATAGGATTGTTATACATTTAGAAAATCCTCTCAAAAAGTATTAGCACATTATCAGAGACACAGTATTATTTAACAAATCTTCAATTGAGTTTCAGTTCAGTCACTTGGTCGTGGCTGACTCTTTGTGATTCCATGGACTGCAGCAGACTAGGCCTCCCTGTCCATCACCAACTCCCAGAGCTTACTCAAACCTGTGTCCATTGAGTTGGGGATGCCATCCAACCATCTCATCCTCTGCCTCCCCTTCTTCTCCTGCCTTCAACAAATCTTAGGTGTTATTAACACCATGGAAGACAGTTCATTTCATATATTGTGCATCCAACAATCTGTTTTGATTTATTCAAATAATTTTGAAAATGTGAAGAAAAGAATTATGGAAATAAAATGATAAAATGACATCAGTCAGTATATACATTAAATGAAGGTCCTATATGACATATATTGGGCTTCCCTGGTGGCTCAGACCTAAAGAATCTGCCTGCAATGTGGGAGACCCGGATTTGATCCCTAGGTGGGAAAGATCCGCTGGAAAAGGGAAGAGCAACCCACTCCAGTATTCTTGCCTAAGAGAATTCCACGGACAGAGGAGCGGTGGCAACAGTTCCCGGGGTCTCAAAGAGTTGGACATGACCAAGCATCTGAGCACCATATGATACATTACTACCTTGTTTCTGATAGCCACCTTACTACATTATGATAGTACCAACATTTTCCAGACAGCCAGATAGATAAAACTACTATTGCTAAGGACTTAACACTGAAGAAAAAAATCATGTAAAATAAATAAGGATATTACAAAAAACTATATAGAAATTGACTTTATAGTTTTTCAACCTATATGTAATTATATCTACAATGTAACATTATCTATTTTAAATATTTTGAAGCATTTTCTAAAACTTTCAATATAAAATGTTAAGATACTAAACTTAATAAGATACTGAATGTCTTCATAAAACTTCATCCTGTATACATTGCTGATACTTCAGTCTTTGCTGTAGTTTCAGTTCAGTTCAGTCGCTCAGGCCTGTCGGACTCTTTGCGACTGAATGGGCTGCAGCACGCCAGGCTTCCCTGTCCATCACCAACACCTGGAACTTACTCAGACTCATGTCCATGGAGTTGGGGATACCATCCAAAGATCCTGTTCTCTGTCATCCCCTTCTCCCACTTTCAATCTTTCCCAGATCAGGGTCTTTTCCAATGAGTCAGTTCTTCACATCAGGTGGCCAAAGTATTGCAGTTTCAGCTTCAGCATCAGTCCTTCCAATGAATATTCAGGACTGATTTCCTTTAGGATTTAGGAGATCCTGCTTGGATCTCCTTGCAGTCCAAGGGAATTTCAAGAGTCTTCTCCAACACTACAGTTCAAAAGCATTAATTCTGCAGCACTCAGCTTTCTTTATAGTCCAACTCTCAAACCCATACATGACTCCTGGGAAAACCACAGCTTTGACTAGATGGACCTTTGTTGGCAATGTAATGTCTGTTTAGATAGATAAAAACAATTTGACAGCAAAACATGCTGTATATTTTAGTATTTTTAGCTAAATTCTCGGGCCCCTGAAGTACTGTGAGACATGGCAGAGGTAATGACGTGAACAGATTGAAAAGTGTGATACTGATTAGGCAAATAAAGAAAGATATCACTGCTCTGCATGAGTCATTACTAAACCATTTGATAATGTTCTCAGGCATTATCCACTGACAGACTTTTATCAATGGGTAATTAGAGCAATACAAATAAAGGAACAAACAGAGCTTCTAATTGGACCAACACAATAATCATTTATTTCAGAAGAAACCAGATATAAAAATATTTTATGAAATTAGAAATATATACTTCTACATTTTAACAGTGGTACATTTTTTTTTTGAAAAGTTACAAGGACTTAGAAAAGTCTGTAAATTTCAGGATTTGAAGCAAGAGCCATCATCTTCTGCTCTTCCCTTTGGGTATGCCCTCAGTTCTGTTTTACTCTTCACAAGCATTCTACTTAACTTGGCTATCATAACTGCATCTACTGTCCAAAGAAAACAAGAGCCACAGACATTTCTCCTAGCCTGTCAGCCAGTGAGCTGAAAAATAACAGAAGAAGGTATCAAAGTATAGTAAGATGGGATTCTTATTTACATATTTATATTTTACATATTGAACAGGTTAATGCTACAAAGTAGCATGTCTAGACCATCTTTCAGATGCCATCTAATATTAACTAAATCTGATTTTTAGAAATTTACTTTGTCAAATGGTCAACTTTGCCAATATGCATTTGTCATCACAGCTAATTAGGCTTGTGAAAATATCTAACATTATATTTACAACCTGTTTATCTTTCTGCTTCTGTTATGGAAAAAATAGAGACAAGAGTTACTCACAGAGCTTTTTAAAAATACACATGATCAGATGTTATGAGAGATTAAACAGAAAAATCACAATAGAGAAATGGAGAAAAAATAAGAGAGAAATAAAGATGAGAAAGGAGAGACTAAGGTCAACAATAAAACAGAGGTGATAATTATAAATATTAAAATATTAAAAATATATTGTTATGTTATAAAACTTTGCAAAAATTTTATAAATAAATATATATATATATAAAACATTATGTAAAAATTATATAATACTTTGGCCATCTGATGCAAAGAGCCAACTCACTGGAAAAATCCCTGATGCTGGGAAAGATTCAGGGCAGGAAGAGAAGAGGGTGACAGAGGATGAGATGGTTGGATGATATCAGCAACTCAGTGGACATGAATTTGAGCAAACTCCAGGCAATAGTGAAGGACAGGGAACCCTGGCTTGCTGCAGTCCATGGGGTCACAAAGAGTCAGATATGACATAGTGACTGAATAATGATATAAAACTTTAAGATAATAGTTTCAAAAAGATAGATGTTGTTGATAAACTTCTCAAAAGGTACAAAATGCTACAACTCTGTTCAATTAAAGAGATTAACTTGAAGAGCTCTATATTTATTAAAGATATTAAATTGATAAAAGTCTCCTCACAAAGAAAACTCCAGTCTCAAGCACCCTCCTGATGAATATCTAACATTATGAAGAAACAAAATACATTTTGTTGAAGTTCTAAGTAAATAGAAAAAAAATTTAGTAACAGAATAGGGAAGATACTCAACAACTGTTATGAGGCCAATAGTATCCTGATATCAAATGACATAACAAAAGCATTTCATTGAGTTTTAAGGACAGAGACTGATAAAACTTTAAGTGTCTATATGCTAGGATCTGACATATACAAAATGTCAACATAGTAGAAAACTCTGCATTTATACAAGTAAAATAAGAACTTTTCTATACTCTGTATGAACTCTGCACAGTTGTATGCCATTTAAAGAGCCCCAGGCTTGCTCATGCAAGAAGCAAAGTACAGGACTGTGAATATATTATGAAAATGTGTGTGTAACAAAATGAAAAAAAAAAAAAAAACAACTATGGATAGGTATCCAACTTTATTTCTGGATGCCTTTTTTTAATTTTAAAGAAAAATTTTAACAAGTGATGAGAAGCCAAAAAAAAAAATTAGTTTATTCAGTGAAGATGGGAACTAGATGATGCAGGGTTATTTAGAATAAACTTACCTGAGCAAGTGATATTCAAGCTAGGATTTGGAGAATTTGTAGAAAATTGTCAATTGGAAAGAAAGGAGAATTCTCTCAGGATGATGTTGAAACATTTGCAAGAGAGTGTGGAACAGAGAGCTTGGCACTGGTAAAACCCACCACAGCAGGTAGAAATCAAGAGAAGAAGTGAAGAAGTGACCAGGAAATCAGGTCTGCTTAAATCTGGAAAACCTGTAATCAGCCTCTGTATAGTCATGATTACTTTGCAGAATGACATGATTCCTTTCCCGAGTTGAAATTCAGCATTATGATTAATCTTATGATTTTACAGCAGATGCCTTGATGATTTTTATTAGGTTTTTTGAAGTAACAAGAAGTGCAAATGAGCAATATTCTTATAGGCACTGAAAAGTCCCCAAACCAGATAGGAATCACTAGTTTCCACGGATACAACAAAATACTTTACTGATTTTTGGCAAAGAGAAAAGCAAATCTTTGTGTTCACAGAATGCTCAACTGGCAGATTCCTGAGAGTCTTTCTGGCCCTGCAATCTCCTCTCATGAGTAAAAATACTAAAACAGTTAAGATTTGCTCAAAGTTCCAGCTTTAGAACTGGAACAAGAACACACGGTTCATGACAATTAGTCTATTGCTCTTTGCTATAGAACATTCCAAATTTCTAGAATTAGTTGGAAATTTTGTCAAACACATGATCAAGAAACATATAGTTACCGTGCAGATCTACATACAAAGTCTAAACAAAACATGTGTTGCCCCCTCAAATTAACTATCTTTAATTAGATGGAAATCAAATTTGTTTGTGTTTGGATAGAGCTTTATTCTCTAGCAAATACAAATTGCCTCACCAATGAACACATGGTCAGACACTGACATTCCTTTCCCAGGTACTGAATAATGAAGAATCATAATTTTTCTAACATAAATAGAATTTCATTAGAATTTCAGAAGTGAAATATTGATATCTATCTTTCACTAGTAGAAAGAATGTGAAGTATAAAAATATTTAGAATAACTTTTATAAAATACTTTATTTTTAATTAGTGGGAAAATGGCTTGATATTTGAGATTTAACTTGACCTACTTTTTCACTATTAGAAAACAAAATCAGAAAAGCACAAAAACCAACTATGTCTGTATTTGGGTGATAAAACTTTTGTTTTAAGGAGAGTATTTTAAATTTTTTTTTACATTTAATTTTTTTTAACTTTTTATTTTATATTGGAATATAACCAATTAACAATGTTGTGATAATTTCAGGGACTCAGTCATACATATACATGAATCCATTCTCCTCCCCCAAAAAAGTGTCTTTATTTTTTTAATTCTAAAGTGCTTTACAGAGTATTTTTAAGTTCTTTAAAATACCTCTAGCTTAAAAGTTTTATGAATATCTTTGAACATAATAATGTAGATCTCACTAATTAGTTGAGATGCAAAAAAGTTTTATCAGTAGTTATAATGTTATAGGGCAGTTAAGTCACTCTTCAGGGAAGTAATTCAAATATGAGCACAGTATTCCAAATGACACCTGATGATCTGAAAGGTAAAAACTTAATCTTCAAAATCTTTTCAAATCATTTTCCAAATTTTCTTCTATGTATAATAATAAGTAAGTGGGGGCAAGAACATTTACATGCTTCCTCTCCGTTCTCTTTTCCCCCAGACTTATTCATCTATAGTTGACATATAACAGCAACAAAAAAATGAGAGTTATGTGGCATGACGGAAACATTAGCTACCTCTATTGTAGCAATCAGTTTATCATACATAAATATGAAATCAACATGATGTATGTGGTGATCCAAGAACATAAGAGCAAAAACCAAGGAGGGTCTTGGAATGAAGGAACGAAAAACCAGACCCTTATCGTCCTTCCCTTCCCCGTGTTGTAACTATTGATAGATTCCAGGTCCTCCTGAGCAGTATAACCTGTCTCCCCTCCTACCCCAGAAGGAGAAGGTATTTGCCTTAATCTTTCCCCTACCCAGAATATGTGCCTCTTCCAATCAACAAATGACCAGCAAGACCCCTATCCCACTGCTTGTACCCTGGGTATAAAAGTGGACTAAGGACCCCAGCTCAACATTGGTTCTCTGTTGAGCTGGTCTGCTGTTCTAACAGTGTCTCCCACTCTAATAAACTTTATTTCCCTCTCATTCTGTCTCATGTTTGGAAATTCTTTTCCAATCCGCTCACAGACCATGACATTTTTGGTGGCCCACACAGGGTACAGACCACGGACCACAACAATGTACAGTTTGCCATTCACTTTTCATAAAAATAAGATACTTTACTGAAACTTATTTATATCAACTAAAAATCCCATCTTACTATATTTATTATAAATTGAAACCATTATATTATAATCTCACAAATGAAAGGCAATCCCCTCAATAAAATGTAGCTATAAAATTTACCAAAAACATTTTTTCACATGTATCACCAAATTTGTACAAGCCATCATGAATGCAGCCTAATTTCAAAGTAAGTATGAAGATATATTGTAAAATGTAAATTACAAGCATTTTTCCCCCAAATCTGAAATATATTACTTAAGATTAATGGTAGTTACTGGTACAAGTCTAAACTCTAACCTTAAGCTGTACTTTAATGACTTAAGAAGACATTTCATATAATTACCATCACAAAGCATAAGCCTAAACCACAGAGAAGCTGTTTACTGGAACTTCCTGAGCATCACCTGAAGTTGGAACACATTCTCTCCAATGTCATTTAAAGTATACATCTGAAGTTGCAAGGCACCCAACTGTACAATGTACAGGGAACATAGAATACTGCTTCTTAAGCATCAAGAATCAATTATCATCAGATTTTTTTATAAAATGAATGCTATCAACTTTTTATAAAGACTGTCAATATCAAGCTGGATTCATTAGAGCTTTTGTTGCTGTTGCTGTCATTGGTTTGTTGTAGATTATGTGTGTGTGTGTGTGTGTGTGCATGTGTGGGTATTTTAGTGTAACTGAGTTAGTCCTGTAAGATTTTGATTCAGAAGATCTCTCAATAGACATGGGAAGAGCTGTGCACTTTCCAAGTTAATCAAATAATTAACATTATCAGCTAAGATTAGAAAATTTGTTCTAAAATAAAAAGGAAATAAAATGTTCACGGTTAATCAAGTTTTTATTTGCAACTTTCTTGTATAAATGAATACATCTGACTTGCTGAATAAGCACTTTTTCTTTACAAAAGAAACTTTCTCTTCCTGCCTTGTGTATTTGATCAGCATACCTCTTTGGCTTGGAAAAGACAAGCTATTCTTTAGTAAATTAATAAGATCTTTTTGTAGAGATTTATCTCCTTTCACTGAAAAACAGTTAGAACTGGACATGGAACAACAGACTGGTTCCAAATAGGAAAAGGAGTACGTCAAGGCTGTATACTGTCACCCTGTTTATTTAACTTATATGCAGAGTACATCATGAGAAATGCTGCCCTGGAAGAAACACAAGCTGGAATCAAGATTGCCAGAAGAAATATCAATAACCTCAGATATGCAGATGACACCACCCTTATGGCAGAAGTGAAGATGAAATAAAAAGCCTCTTGATGAAAGTGAAAGTGGAGAGTGAAAAAGTTGGCTTAAAGCTCAACATTCAGAAAATGAAGATCATGGCATCCAGTCCCATCACTTCATGGGAAATAGATGGGGAAACAGTGGAAATAGTGTCATACTTTATTTTTCTGGGCTCCAAAATCACTGCAGATGGTGACTGCAGCCATGAAATTAAAAGACGCTTACTCCTTGGAAGGAAAGTTATGACCAACCTAGATAGCATATTCAAAAGCAGAGACATTACTTTGCCAACAAAGGTTCGTCTAGTCAAGGCTATGGTTTTTCCTGTGGTCATGTATGGATGTGAGAGTTGGACTGTGAAGAAGGCTGAGCGCTGAAGATTGATGCTTTTGAACTGTGGTGTTGGAGAAGACTCTTGAGAGTCCCTTGGACTGCAAGGAGATCCAACCAGTCCATTCTGAAGGAGATCAGCCCTGGGATTTCTTTGGAAGGAATGATGCTCAAGCTGAAACTCCAGTACTTTGGCCACCTCATGCGAAGAGTTGACTCATTGGAAAAGACTCTGATGCTGGGAGGGATTGGGGGCAGGAGGAGAAGGGGACGACAGAGGATGAGATGGCTGGATGGCATCACTGACTCGATGGACGTAAGTCTGGGTGAACTCCGGGAGTTGGTGATGGACAGGGAGGCCTGGCGTGCTGCGATTCATGGGGTCACAAAGAGTCAGACACGACTGAGGGACTGATCTGATCTGACTGAAAAGCTTTTGAAGTCCTGGATTATAAGTTATACAGAAAGCTGTGATCAGTATTTTAGATTGACTACTATAACATGTTTTCATTATAAGAATAAAATGTAGAGGAAACACAGAGTAACTGCCAAAATTAATGGGAGAAGATAATGTGATACACTTACATCATGTGTTGCCATTAAGAACTCTAAAAATGAGCTAGTATGTTTATAATCTTAAAATATACCAATAAAAATATCTACCTAATGAAATTATTGTAGGGAATATGACATTATATATTTGGGGTGGTTATAACAGTGTCAGAAAAATAGTAAAATCTCAATAAGTAGTTACTAAGAACCAGGAAATCATCATTGAATCAAGAGTAATTAAAGACAAAGCATGGATTTTTTAATAAGGAAAAAGCTCAAGAATAGAAATTAAAATTCAATTCAAACTGCCATTACTGCCCAGTTATAACTAGGTTTATCCCTGAGCTATAAAATACAAGATAAAAGATAAGATACAAACTACAATATTGAAACAATTCTTTAATTCATCCCTCTTTCATCATTCTAGATAAAGAAAAAAGAAAGTACCATCAAGGCAAAATTAGAAAAATGGCTGGTGAGAAAATAAATGTAAGAAAATGGAGACCAAAGCTAATTAGAATATCAGTTGACCAAAAAAAGACCAACCAACCAACAGCTCAAAGGTATCAGAGAAATGAAAGAAAAATATTAATTTCCAATATACAAGTATTAGCAGAGAAGCAGGGTAGTTATCAGGGCAACAGGGACACTAGTAATAAAAGATTTGGCTTTCATGATTGCAAAATGCATATGGCATATGCTCCTAGAATGTGGGAATCTGGATTAGAACTTTAAACATCTTTTTTTAATATGTCAATTATATTTTATATTATGTTTATTTGCATGACACTCAGGGTATTTTCATAAGAATAAAACATACCATGAATGTATTAGTAATATAATTACCACATAATGGGATGGGCTATTATGCAGCTTCCATGGTCCTGATAAACAACATACTGTTATCTTTTTCGTGTGCCTTATTTCTCTTTTTTGCTAAAGCAAAGATGAAATACTGCTTTTGGCAGGAAATATTTACTGTATCTGCCAAAATTACTCTTGGTAGACAGCAATTCAAGTAGTAAATATTTTTTTATGGATAATTAGTTGATTGAATGTCTGTGTGAATTAGAGGCTTTTTAATATTCATGACTAATTTATATCTATGAACATTTCACTAATTTCTGTTTTGTTTGAAATAATGATGCTACAGTAACACAAAACCCAAATACTTAACATTACTAAACTCTAAATAATAAGTCAATGACAATTCTGTGATTAAGTATTACCCAAAGGTTCCTTGACAAAACAATATGCAAAATACAAATACCATGGCTCAGATATAGAGATGTGCAATCCATTATTTTCCTTATAAATTAGAAACTATAGCTGTAGAACCATCGTCATTATTCTCAATACTTTTATAGAATGACTTGATTACAGAAATTTGTCTCTTTTTTTATTTTGGTAGCAGAATTCTCATCTGTAGAATGGGTTTAAGCATTCATCTGAGAAAGATATATTATGTTGAGACAGACTTTCATTTGTTGGATTTACATATTACCCTACATGGACACTTACACCAAACTATTGCAATTATTTACTGTTTTCCCAATGATCTATAAGTTTTAAAGGACAGAGTACATTATATTTTATTTTCATTCATGTCTTCATTTCCTGGCTAGAAGACAATGAAAGTTTTATATGAATAAATAAATAATAATTTGCTCTGAAATTCTAAACCTTCTCCCAAAGAGTCATGGACGAAAAATGTTTAATTCAAAATTATCTAAGCATGGGATGATGAACTAGTATCATAATTACCCAATTTATTCTGGTGTCCTGCAAAATAATGTTTCCTATTGTGGGCTTCATCTTTAAGATCCCTGCATCTCACATCTGATTAGAGTCATAGCTTCTCTGCCTAAAACAACTAAAACTTTTTCACTGCTGCCTAAATCTGAAACAACTGCAGCAGACATCCAAGCAGTTGTCCCTCATGGAGGCCAAATCTCTAGTCAGTCCAGCTAAACAACCAGAAAGAAATTTTTGAAGAAATTGAGGAAATGAAAAGGACAGCTCCACCTGAACACTGTCTGTGTATGTCACCCATCGGACTCGTGTCAGTATCTACAGAAGGGATATTTCTATAACAGAAAGCCTACAATGTGAAACCTAAAACAAACAAACCATTTAAGTGAATATATTTTAAGGGGTTTTATCAATTTTTGGACCTCATTAAAGCTACAAAATTACATAGTTTAAAAAAAAACTTCTCATAATTTCTCCATTTTCACTTTCTCTATTAAATTAAGTCACTGCTTGTCTACAATGCGGGAGACCCGGATTCGATCCCTGGGTCGGGAAGATCCCCTGGAGAAGGAAATGGCAATCCACTCCAGTACTATTTCCTGGAAAATCCCATGGACAGAGGAGCCTGGTAGGCTACAGTCTATGGGGTCACAAAGAGTCAGACACGACTGAGCAACTTCACTTTCACTTTTCATTACCACAGAGCAACTGACTCCAGACAGTCGATCAAAAAAAGGAAACAAGCATACACCATTAATCTAAACTTTGACATCTTATATTTTGTAAAACAAAAAAGCAAATTCTTTTTTGAGGTCTAATAATCCTTTAGCTTTTGGAGTCATTAATGCAAATGCATTGATCAAGAATACAGTCATGACTACTCAGGTCAAACTCAACATCCATTGTACATGTTTTATGTTTTGGAAAATTTTATATACCAATATAGTAAGAATAATAAAGGACCTCTGTGATGAGCCTTTATCCATACAGAATTCTGCCTGAATGCTATAAAACCTTAGGCATTCAAATTTCTAAAATGTCTTAATACTAAATTATAGTAAGAATGTTATAATTTAAGAAATGGAAGTGTAAAATATTCAGTTTGAGTCTCTGCTATTCCATACATTAGTATGCAAACAAATATTAGCTATAGTGATAAAAAAACACGAAAATGTTAAATACATAAAAATAAAAAAAATAAAAAATGGCACTGGCTTAAAAACAGACACAGACCAATGGAATAGAATAAAGGTCCCAGAAATAAACCCACAATAAACTAATCTTTGACAAGGGCATCAAGATTACAAACCAAGACAGGGCAGTCTTTTTAATGAACAGTGTTGGGAAAACTGGCTGTCCACATGAAAACAACTGGTTTCCAATGCTTTTCATATACCATGTGTGAGGGAGCTAAGTCGCTTGTCTTGCCGACTCTTTGGGACCCAATGTGACTGTAGCCCACCAAGCTCCTCTGTCCATGGGATTTTCCAGGCAAGAACACTGGAGTGGGTTGCCATGTCCTCCTCCAGGGGGTTTTCCCGGCCCAGGGATTGAACCCATGTCACCTGCGTCTCCTGAATTGCGGGCAGATTCTTTACCACTGAGCCACTGGGGACTCCCCTCATCTTATACCACACACAGACATTAAATCAAAATGGATTAAAAATTTAAATGTAAGCTCTGAAACCATAAAGCTGCTGGAAGAAAACATAGACGAAAAGCTTCTTGCCAGTATGGTTTTGTTGCCTGTGCTTTTGATATTACATCAAAAACACAGGCAACAAGAGCAAAAATAGACAAGGGGGAGTATATTAAACCAAAAACACAGGGTTTAACATTCAAAATTTATAAGGAACTCACAGCACCGCTAAGGAAGGAGAACATTAGACTCAGGTGGCTCTAACCAGGTGGAAATCTAAGTCAGCAAATCTGAAATCTTCAAGACTGAGAAAGTAAGTGAAGTGAAAGTCGCTCATTCGTATCGGACTCTTTGCGACCCGATGGAGTATACAGTCCATGGACTTCTTCAGGCCAGAATACTGGAGTGGGTAGATGGTCCATCCTCCTGGTGATCTTCCCAACCCAGGATGCAACCCAGATCTACCCGCATTGCAGGCGGATTCTTGACCAACTGAGCCACAAAAATTATAACCAATCACAAACAGCCAACTCGGCTTTTGGCTGCAGCCAATTACGTTCCTACTTAGCTTCCTCACTTTCTTTGTAAAAGCCTCTCCTCCCTAGCATTTGGCTTTGGATCACGTGATTTCAAAGGATTTGTGTGTGTGTGTGAAAATAAACTTTAAAATTTGAATACGCTTCCTATTATCATTTAAAAGTTCTACCACCAGAAAAACAGGCCAAAGGAACCCCAGTGGCCCCCAGGAACCCTGAGCGATCGGGCGGAGGTACCTGCGGAGCCCGCGGAGTTCGGCCTCCCCGCGGCCTGTGGAGGTTGGGGCACGCCCCGCCCCTCGGATCCCGGCCCTCGATTAGTGGCTCTGCCTGAATCCGGGTCAGACTGGCTCCGGCTCAAAACCCAGACCGGCCCAGATTCAGACAGGGTCGGAGTGGAAGTTTGCTGGGTCCCTGTGAGGCTGCAGAGGAATAAAACTTTCTTGTAAGGTTGAATAGCAGATGACTTTACCAAAGATGATGTTTAGTTACAGTGGCCACAGTGGAGAACTTGTAACCAAGAGGAGCTTGACCGTTTAGGAGCTGCCGAAAAAAAGGGCCTCAGCCCAGCATCACTGCGAAGGGTAGAGGGAAATTATTTTTCCTCCCCTACGATTTATCATGACCAAATGAGACACGGAGGGATACCCCACTCACTGTGGGGCCCGTTTACCGCCTCCTGGGAAAACTGGTGAAGCTGACAAAGGGAAGAATTCTTACTGAAGTCCGCTCTCCTAAACCTGTCTGGGTGCCTGGTTGAGAAGACGGGACTATAAAATGGAGTCGTGTCTGACTCTTGCGACCCCATGGACTGCAGCCCGCCAGGCTCCTCTGTCCTTGGGATTCTCCAGGCGAGAAGACTGGAGTGGGTTGCCATTTCCTCCTCCAGGGGATCTTCCCGCCCCAGGAATTGAACTCAGGTCTCCCACATTGCAGGAAGATGCTTTACTGACTAAGCTATGCAGGAAGCTTTAAAATGGTGCAGCCCCTCTGGATAATGTTAATCGTATGGATTATTAATATTATTATTAATACTTAATAATATTATTATTAATTATAATAATATTAATATTATGGCTGCTAAGTCACTTCAGTCGTGTCCGACTCTGTGAGACCCCACCAGGCTCCGCCGTCCCTGGGATTCTCCAGGCAAGAACACTGGAGGGGGTTGCCATTGCCTTCTCCATTAATATTATGGAGGATCCTCAAAAAGTTTCAAGAACAGCTAGTATATAGTTCAGCAATCCCACTTCTAGGTATATATCTGAAGGAAATAAATTCAGTATTTCACAGAGCTATCTACGCCCCCATGTACTTTGCAGCGTAATTCACAATAGCCAAGATACGGAAAGAGCCTGAGTATCTGTCAATAGATGAATAGGTAAAGAATATGAAAATGTGAAAAAAAAAAAAAAATATATATATATATAGTTGTTGTTTTCCCTCAGGTGGGTGGCGTGTCGGGTTCCCTGGAAGGCAAGCAAGGTGCAGTTGGAACCCAGAGGGTGCACTGCGTGTCTTGAGGGGTGTGTCTAGGGAGGGATGCTGGTCCTGATGGAGGTGTCAGAGAGGATGGCTGGGATGCACCTTGCTTCAGGGCTGAGTCCGAAAACGCTACGTGAGGCCCGCGTCACTGCAGCCACAACCACTCTTTGCAGAGGGAACCCTGTCCTGTGGAGATCTGCATGGAGGGGTGCTGGGGGGAGGTGGGGAGAGGGGTGCGGGAGGGATGGGGAGGGGTGGGGGATGGAGTGGATGAGGCAGGTAGTGGGGTCGGGGCGGGGGTGGCGGTGGGCAGAGGCAGAGGAATCCTGGCATTTCTCAGAAGATAAATTGTATATCTCCACCTGAAAATCAGGGGAAATGTCTATAGCCTTAACAACATTATGAGCTTAGACTTGGAGGATAAGACGTACTTACCTGATCATCTCATCTTGTGATTTTAACCATTTGTATTTGCTTCTGATCAGTTTCTGCTGCCTATGGTATTGAGGAATTTATAGCAAGTAATGGTCATGAAAAAGTGAAAGTCACTCAGTCCTGTCCGACTATACAGTTCATGGAATTCTCCAGGCCAGAATACTGAAGAAGGTAGCCTTTCCCTTATCCAGGGAATCTTCCTAACCCAGGGATTGAACCCACATCTCCTGCATTGCAGGCAGATTCTTTACTAGCTGAGTCACAAGGGAAGCCCAAGACTACTGCAGTGGGTAGCTTACCCCGTCCCCAGTGGACTTTCCCAACCCAGGAATGGAACTTGGGTCTCCTGCGTTGCAGATGGATTCTTTACCAACTGAGCTATCAGGAAAGCCTCATGAGAAGACTGTATTGGTTTGGATCTAGTTTTTCCTTTATCATCAGGTCAGACTCAGTGGTATCTCTTAATTCTGCACCCCTCATGGTTCCAAAGCAATTCAAATCAATTTGTTGCCTTTTTGAAAATCAGGGCTTAAACAAAAATTGAAAATTACTACTGGCTGGTTCTTAGAGCATAAAATCTTTATTAAAAAGTTAAATCTAATGCTTCACTTTTCTATTTTTGTTACAAATAAAATCCATACAAATACCAGTATATCCAAAGAGAGACTCACCTAAAATTCTACTTTGTGCAATACTGGAGATAAAAAAATCTTCTCGTTTGGGCAGAAAAGAGGAGGCTTCAGTTCAGTTCAGTTCAGTTCAGTTGCTCAGTCATGTCCGACACTTTGCGACTCCATGAACCACAGCACACCAGACCTCCCTGTCCGTCACCAACTCCTGGAGTCCACCCAAACCCATGTCCATAGAGTCAGTGATGCCATCCAACCATCTCATCCTCTGTCATCCCCTTCTCATCCTGCCCTCAATCTTTCCCAGCATCAGGGTCTTTTCAAATGAGTCAGATCTTCGTATCAGGTGGCCAAAGTATTGGAGTTTCAGCTTCAACATCAGTCATACCAATGAATACCCAGGACTGATCTCCTTTAGGATGGACTGGTTGGATCTCCTTACTGTCCAAGGGACTCCCAAGAGTCTTCTCCAACACCACAGTTCAAAAGCATTAGTTCTTCGGTGCTCAACTTTCTTCACAGTCCAACTCTCACATCCACACATGACCATGGGAAAAACCATAGCCTTGACTAGACGTATCTTTGTTGGCAAAGTAATGTCCCTGCTTTTCAATATGCTATTTAGGTTGGTCATAACTTTCCTTCCAAGGAGTAAGCGTCTTTTAATTTCATGGCTGCAGTCACCATCTGCAGTGATTTTGGAGCCCAGAAAAATAAAGTCTGACACTGTTTCCACTGTTTCCCCATCTATTTTTCATGAAGTGATGGGACCAGATGCCATGATCTTCGTTTTCTGAATGTTGAGTTTTAAGCCAACTTTTTCACTCTCCTCTTTCACTTTCATCAAGAGGCTTTTGAGTTCCTCTTCACTTTCTGCCATAATGGTGGTGTCATCTGCATATCTGAGGTCATTGATATTTCTCCTGGCAATCTTGATTCCAGCTTGTGCTTCTTCCAGCCCAGAGTTTCTCATGATGTACTCCGCATATAAGTTAAATAAGCAGGGTGACAATATACAGCCTTGACGTACTCCTTTTCCTATTTGGAACCAGTCTGTTATTCCCTATCCAGTTCTAACTGTTGCTTCCTGACCTGCATATAGGTTTCTCAAGAGGCAGGTCAGGTGGTCTGGTATTCCCATCTCTTTTAGAATTTTCCACAGTTTATTGTGATCCACACAGTCAAAGGCTTTTGCATAGTTAATAAAGCAGAAATAGATGTTTTTCTGGAACTCTCTTGCTTTTTTGATAATCCAGCGGATGTTGGCAATTTGATCTCTGGTTCCTATGCCTTTTCTAAAACCAGCTTGAACATCTGGAAGTTCACTGTTCACGTATTAGTCACTATATTTTAGGTAATAGATTCACAAAACTCTTAAAGTGCTCTATACTTGTAAACTACAACAGAAAAAAATATGTCTGTGGACATATTTTCATTGTGTATATGCCAGTATATGTGTGTGTATATATGTTGCTATTTATGTTTTTATATACTTGCCAAATAGCCTAAAGAGGTCACTGCTTCCAGATTTATCTTGTTTCAGGATTACATCAGGAACAATATATATCTAATTATTATGCTCTGCATCCTCAACTTTTGATAATTGGTTTCCTTTGGCAGTTGATTACACATACCTAGAAAAAACAAAGGCTATTCTTATATATATTTTTTGCTTTAGTTTTGTCAGTTGTTGTCAAAGGACATTTTTCAATATAATAATTATTAATTATATATCCAAACACAGAGTTCCATGATTATTTTAGCAAACATTGAATGATTTGCTTAGTTTTAATTGTTTTAACAATATTGATTCAGTTAATATATCATTTGTTGTTTTTTGTTGTTAGGTATTTATTTGAAAATAAAATGCATTCTAGGAAATTGATTTCAGCTTCAAGAAAAGAAAAGTACCTGATATTCAGACTGAGAAAAAGAAAATTAAATTAAAAGAACCATTTTGAAGGCAAAGCTCAAGCCTTTAAATTTCCATTTATAATCCATTATTTTTATAACCCTACACCTCTTTAATGATTCTGAGTAACAGTCTATGAATTTTGCCTGAAATCAGCTCAAATCCTTTTCACATTTGAGACATATTTTACAACAATAAGACTCAGTTAAACATATTTAACCACTAATCTATATGACAATGTACACTGACCATTAAGTAGATCCCAGATAAAATCTGGAGTTGATTTTTACTTTAATCAAGAGACCCTATAAAGCCACGGATTAAATACAATTAGATTAAACATAACTAGTTATTAATAAGGTGTAAGGACAAGTAAGAATAAATTATTAAGAGAGAGAAACAGACTGACAGAGATAGAGTTCTTTTACATTCCAAAGAAAGGCTGAATTTCAATAAAGGTAAGTAAAGTGCAATGTAGCAAGAATTCTTCACAGACCTTTTAGCATTCGAGTTATAGCATGCATGGTGCATCGTGCAATTTTACAAGCCTGCAAAATAGTAACATTAATAGCCCAGCATCTTTAAAAATCATAAGTCTGCAAAATGGTATCGCTTGTCATGCATATTGAATATTAATAATATTCAAGTAGTTGCGTTTATTAACCTTTTACATTAATGGTCAGAAATGAAACATGCTGAGAAGAATTGCACGACAGAAGGGGAAAATGTTTCTGACGACTACTGGGTTTCATTTGACAGTTAATAAAAACCATCAAGTACATATTATGTTAGATTAGCCGAGATCTGGATTCCATATGACAAGTCATTATTATTAAAGGCAAATGGAGGGTATTTTCAAATACACCCTGGAGTGAGGTAGACTAAAATATGATAGTGCACTCTTGAATGTCAAGGACATTCTGTGCAGTGTGTAATGGAAAGCTACAAGTAATGTGCAGTTTGGGAACTATTTCATGTTCCTCTGAAGACCTCAAAGCATCACACTGAATATTTTATTGGAATCTGTCACCCTCTGCCATAGGTTCAAGTGCATAACAAATATTTATGGACAGTCATGATTTTGATGACGGAGATAATGTGTCAGTGAGAACCTCATCATTACGCTTAGCATATGAGGAAGTATATAATGTCTGACTCTTCCTGTTTCCCCTTCTTTTTCTTTTATTTAAAAATAATCAGTCAAGATTTACATAATCTGTAAGTCATTCCCAGTTAGAAAATCAGAGTCATAAATGCCTGAGTAATATTTCATCATGTAGTAAGTGATAAGCTGGCTAATTATGCCTTTCTAAATGTCAGCTATACTTAATAGAAAGTAGAAAGACCATTGAGAGTAGGAAAATTTTAAGACTATTGAACTTTTAAAGTATGCAAATACTGGTAACCTCAGAAATAAGTGCTTTGTCACAATACAGAAAATCTAACATTTTGACTAGGAAAAAATGTTATTGTTCAGTGTGAGAATTCTTTTGTGTAATAAAAGCAAAAACTTGGAATCAGAAGACCTGAATTCAACTATGTTCTCCGTGTGCAGTGTGCCTGCTAAGTTGCATCAGTCATGTCCAACTCTTTGGGATCCCGTGGACTGTAGGCCACCAGGCTCCTCTGTCCAAGGGATTCTCCAGCAAGAATTCTGGAGTGGGTTGCCATGCCCTCGTCTAGGGGATCTTCCCAACCCAGGGATCAAACCTGCGTCTCTTTACATTCCCCGCATTGGCAGCAGGTTCTTTCCCACTAGCACCATCTGGCCTGTTATTTAATAGATTAACCTAAGTACATGGCTTAACCTTGGCTGAACCTCTTGTTTTCTCAATTAATCTTAATCCAACCCATGTCACAATGTTGTGTCCAGAATTACATGTAAATAAAGTTTTCTAAACTGTGTAAAAGTTCAGGAAATGCAATACACTGCTATTAACAATTGCAATTTAAATAGTAACGGAGCGCTGATCGTTATTTGCCTGAGGACAGGATGGGGGATTAGGGGAAGAGGAGTGCATTATGAATTACAAAGGGGAATAAAAAAAAACCTTGGGGACTGTGTACATGTTCATTGTCTTGATGTAGTGATGGTTTCATGGGTGTAGACATATGACAGAGCTCATAGTACACATTATTTGTAGTTTATTATATGTCAATTGTACTACAATAAATCTGTTTGTTTTTTAATTCAAGGGCTACTACCATTACAAGGAAAAAAATAAAGGGTTTCATAAAGATCACATTGCACATAAGATGGGTAGAAAAAATATGCAGTATTCTTAATTCATGTACAGTTCAAAAACAGGCAAAAAATTATACAATTTTGGAAGTCAAGATAGTGAATACTGTTAAAAGAGAGGGAAGAAGCAGCAATTGAGCAGGAGCAAAAAAAGATAATCAGTATTGAACATATTCTATGCCCTCACCTGGGTTGTTGTTACATGAGTTATGTTTGTGATAACTTCTTGAGATATACATGGTAATAAGCGTATATTCATTTCCATGAATTATATTAGAAAGATTACTTCAGTTCAGTTCAGTTCAGTCACTCAGTCTTGTCCGACTCCTTGCAACCCCATGAATCGCAGCACGCCAGGCCTCCTTGTCCATTACCAACTCCCGGAGTTCACTCAGACTCACATCCATCGAGTCAGTGATGCCACCCAGCCATCTCATCCTCTGTCGTCCCCTTCTCCTCTCACCCCCAAACCCTCCCAGCATCAGAGTCTTTCCAATGAGTCAACTCTTCGCATGAGGTGGCCAAAGTACTGGAGTTTCAGCTTGAGCATCATTCCTTCCAAAGAAATCCCAGGGCTAATCTCCTTCAGAATGGACTGGTTGGATCTCCTTACAGTCCAAGGGACTCTCAAGAGTCTTCTCCAACACCACAGTTCAAAAGCACAATTCTTCGGCGCTCAGCCTTCTTCACAGTCCAACTCTCACATCCATACATGACCACAGGAAAAACCATAGCCTTGACTAGACAGACCTTTGTTGGCAAAGTAATGTCTCTGCTTTTCAATATGCTATCTAGGTTGAACATAACTTTCCTTCCAAGGAGTAAGCGTCTTTTAAGAATGGAATGATTTGTGAGCAAGAAGGGTCACTTGAGTTAAAACTCCTTGACCGCTAGTTTCATACTTTGCCAACTAGATGAACTGAATTATTTACCTGGAGAAGTAAAGGTTCCTATGCCCACGGGAATATATCTAAGCATTTCAGTTCTAAAGTTTCTACTAGCTCTTTAAATAATAAGAGACTTCTTGCTCCCACACAGCATAGCTTAGAACAAAACAGCATACGGTCTTGTAAGCTTATAAATCTGAGTTCTCCTCAAAAAGGAATCAACACAATACATACACATAGATTACTATAAGGGATTGGCTTACATGGTTATAGAGGCTGAAAGGTCCCAAAATCTACAGTTGGAAAACTGTACATTCAGGAGTGTTGGTGCTAATAGTTCCAGTCTGAAACCAAAGACCTATGAACCAGGAAAGGCAATGGTATATATGCTGGTCTGAGTCCAAGTCCAAAGGCAGGAGGAGATGACTGTCTCAGCTTGAGTTTAAAAACAACCAATCATATCAATGGGTTATCCCCTGTTAAGATATTCAAATCATTTAAAATTTGATTTTTATTTATTTATCTTTTTATTGGTCAGGCAGAAAAAAAAAAACATGTTCTGTTACTCAGCCTTTTTGTTGTATGGAGGTCCTCACTGCACTAGGTGAGGTCCACCTGCACTGGAGATGGCAGCCTGCTTTACAGTCCCCTGATTCAGTGCTAATCTCACCCAGAAACACGCTCGCATACACAGCCAGAAATAATGTTTACCCAAGTATCTGAGCACCCCAATACGATTTAGTGTCTCCAGCTTTGAATCCCAAAGACCTTGGATCTTTCTTAATTTCTTCCTGTAAATCATACCAGTTTCATCACCAGACCTGCCCATACTACTTAAATATTGCTGAATTCCTTCCTACTACAATTCTGCTGCTGCTGCTGCTGCTGCTGCTGCTAAGTCACTTCAGTCGTGTCCGACTCTGTGCGACTCCATAGACAGAAGCCCATCAAGCTCCCCCGTCCCTGGGATTCTCCAGGCAAGAACACTGGAGTGGGTTGCCATTTCCTTCTCCAACGCTTGAAAATGAAAGGAAGTCGCTCAGTCGTGTCTGACTGTTAGCGACCCCATGGACTACAGCCTACCAGGCTCCTCTATCCACGGGATTTTCCAGGCAAGAGTACTGGAGTGGGGTGCCATTGCCTTCTCCAACAATTCTGCTACCAACAGTCTAATTCAATTTGATAACACATATATTGGATCAATTAAAGTAATTTCTGCCAGTTTTCCACTGTACTTAGAATAACATCAATGTCTTATAGGGAGGCCCTACATAAATTGGATGACCCCACCTTCCTCTCAGGCCCCATATTATACTCAGATGCTGAAGCTGAAACTCCCATACCTGATGTGAAGAACTGACTCCTTGGAAAAGACCCTGATGCTGGGAAAGATTGAAGGAGGGAGGAGAAGGGGACAACAGAGGATGAGGTGGTTGGATGGCATCACCAACTCTATGGACATGAGTTCGAATAAACTCCGGGAGTTGGTGATGTATGGGAAGTCTGGCATGCTGCAGTCCATGGGGTCCCAAAGAGTCAGACACAACTGAGCAACTGACCTGACTGAACTTGCTCTGTCCATGTCAATATTAGCCTTCTCTTTTTGTGGAGGAATTCTGCAAATTCTTGCCTTTCAGAGCAGTCCACAAACTTGCTCCTTCCATGGAATGCTCTTGAGTTATTCCTCCCTAAGATGACTCCTTCATATCCTGAAAAGTTCACCTTTAATGTTACCTTTCAGAGAGAATACCTATGTCAATCTTTTCCAAAGGCAACATGGCTCACAGTTTTGACTGATCACTATGAGTTAGACAGTATTTATAAAAGGTGTCAATCATCCCAATTCATCACTTTCTTCCATTGCTAGTTTTTTCTTTACATGTTTGTAGCCAATTTGGATAGGTAAAAATAGATGAAAAAATTAAGGAACACTTGTACTATCTTTTATCTCTCTGTACTAAGCACTTGCTGTAGCAGCAACAATAATATTTCACTATTAATAGGGATATCTTGATATCATAGTATACTCATAAATAATATGTTGAATTTCCATTTTCTTTATGATTTGAAATTTTATGTATATTTTACTGGTCACTAGTATTTATTGATATCACTTTTATTCCATAATTGAGTATGAATTAACTTTGATATATGTTATTCTAGTAATTTCTCTGGTGAACTAAAATCCAGATGTGGGAAATAGCAGAAAATGAGTCTGAATATCTATTTGAAGGTGTAATTATTATCTAAATGTCTAAATGAGCTATTCATTGAAAGCACCTCCCTGAAGCTGCTGCTTCCAAAATGTGTTGAAAAGAGTAGGAGGTAGATATACATTGAGATGTAACACTCCTACCATTAAAAACTCATCTGTACACACTTTAAACTCAAGGCTTTTCTTAATTCTCTGCAAAAAACCATGAACACATTGAGGCTACTTGTTACCAACTGTGAATCAGAAATATAAGCAGGTTGATTTATTTAAAAGATGTATAAAGACAAAAAATATGTATATGGGAATAATTGTATTTATGGATCATCAATTCAGTATGAAAGAGAAAAATGACTCTTAAGGAGCAAGTTATGGTGGAAAATAAATAAACTGCTATATATAGTTATAATTACATGTATAGTGTGACTTGGGTGTCCTGATGGGTCAGTGCCAAAACAGGAGTCCCAGGAGGCACACCTTGAGTTGGGAACATTCGACCCTTGAGTTGGGAACATTCCTTGGAGGAGGAAATGGCAACCCACTCCAGTATTATTCTTGCCTGGAGAATCCTCTGGACAGAGGAGCCTGGTGGTCTATAGTCCATGGGTTCGCAAAGAGTTGGACACAACTGGAAGTGGGCAGGCCCGCATAGTGAGACTCATTCCAGGGCTGCTCATATGTCTACATTGGGGGGCATCCTTGAGTGACAAGGATCCATTGAGTCTTATATTTTAATTGTGGCCAAGGTAATATATAGAAAAGGGCAAAGAGTGTATACCAGTCTATAGTGACAAAATATATATAATTGCCCCTGAGAGAGGGGAAGAAGGTGAAGGCTGAACTATGTGAATGAATGGGAGTATTCTAAGAAGTGAAACTTCTCCTGAAGTCTAAGATGACATGCTGCTTCCTGTCTCTGAGTCAGAAGAGGACATTTCACTAGTTTAGCTGTAACGACAGTCAGAGCATAACAGCCTTTTATAATATTTATCTCTGTGTTATAGAAATGATTTGAGTTTTTTATTTCACAATGCCCCTGTATATTTATATATTGCTGTTACAAGTAATCTATTTTGTAGCATTGCATATAAATAATAAGCTGTAACTTTAAATTCATTGTTTCCCATTCTTGAGTTACAAGTTCTTTTAATTTGTTGATGAAAATTGATGGATCAAAATGGAATTTTGATGGTAAAGCCTCAGGTCATAAAATGCTTCATTAACATATCACATAGAATAGCACTTTCAATTTCTGCATTATTCTAAAATGTAACTGAGTTTATAACAACATTATTCTTTGCTGTGATGGAAGTAGCACAGTACATTGATTAGCATGATTGTGGATTGATTAGATTTCATTTTACATGGATGAGTCAAAAGGGAAAAGCAAAGGAAACTGTGCTGACTCCGAATTTTTGAAATAGCAAGTGAAACAGTCTCTGTTAACCAAGCGGTATTGAAACTTATTTCCTATTCCCTAAAAGTCCATTCTGAACTCTATATTATAAATACCATAGGATAGTGAACCCCTAGTAAAATAAAGCAATAAAACTTGAGTACCTCAACTAGAGTGATTTGGGGAAGATTACTTCAAAGGAAAATAAAAGTTATTCCCCACGGGAAAAGAAGGCATCAGCCTTCACCATGAGATATCAGAAACTTTGCCAGAAGTGATAGAGAAATTAGAACAGTGAGATTATATCTGATGTTTTGATGATCACCAACAAATCTATAGGAGTACAGGGCTACTCCAGTTTACATGCGTACATTCAGCCACCGATTCTTGAATACCGATGTGTGCCAGGCACTCTGTTGGTCTCTGAGGATACAATGAAGAGCAAGATTTTCTTCCTAGAACACTTTTTCATAGTCCGGTATGACTTACTTTCTCAGCAACAATTGATCATTTCCTTTTCTATTCCCTTGCTCTCCTTTGGTTTCAAGGTCACAGCACTGTCTTGTTTTCCTTTCTAATCTCTCCAACTTTTTTGTTACAACCTCAGTAAATATTTTCTTTTCCCCAAATTTTAGAGTTTTCAAAGATTCTGCCTCAGAATAGCTCCCAACAGTCACATACAAAGAGATGAATCCTGATCTGTGTCTCAGGATCTTATTTACTTTTGATATCTTTACCCAGATACAAGACTTACTGGCAATCCAAAAAAGTATATTATTTGCCCACAAAACTTGTCCTTCCTAGTTAGTTATATAACTGGCATCACAACTTGGCTTTCACTTAGTTTCAGATCTTTGGAATTAACTTTGAGCCCCCTGACCCCTTGTATTACTTGTAACTAATTATCAATCATGGCAAATACTATCTAATTTCCATTCTCAGAGACTCTGTTCTAATCAGGTCTTAAATATTCTTGCTTCAGTCTATGGCATGATAAAATATTAGCTCTTTTTTACACACATTTTTTCCTTCCCACTTTAAATTCAAACATCTCAACTCTTCATTTTTAAAGCACAACTTGTCGTATCACTTCCACATACTTTTAAAATACATTAAAAATAATAAAACTCCTGATAGTGATCCACTGTCTCCTGAAATAAGTGGTTTTCTTCACAGCATGTAAGACAGTCTATAATATAGTTACACAGTGTTTTTCCCAAGTCATATATCAAGAGCTGTGACGAGTCTGAAATTTTACCCTGATTTTAGTGGCAAGTCTTAAGAATGCCAGAGAAACACCTAAGACTTCTGCATCAGACACAGGGCTGTATTACCCTGGGCACAGCAGGAGCATGGACTTCTTGTCCCTCCTGCCTTTCAAGTCCCCAGGGCAATGTGAAGCTGCCCAGCTGGGTGTTGTGCACACAGGGGACTCACAGCCGAGAAACTCTGAGTTTAAGGAACCTTGCACTTCTGAAAGAGGAAATTTCGCTACCAAACCTGCTCATCATTTGTTCCTTCCTTCTATATCTAGCTGGGAGTCCCTAACTATAAGCCAATTCTAACTAGAAGACTGCGGATATGGGAGCCCGCTGATACAAGCCACACAGATCGGTCTCCCAATAAATCCATAGATGATAGTGTTGGCAGAGCATTGCACGCAATTCCTGCAAAACTTTTCCTTCTACTACCATCAGATGATCAGCTCATAATCTTGGAGTGGTGAAAGATTAGTGATTCAGCTGTTGGCAGTGGGAGTAGACGAATTAGCTGGGTGAGAAGACATTTTTTTTTAGTCCATTCATACCATGCATAATCTTCATCCATGCTGCTATTGCCATTTTGTAAGTGGACTCATTGGGTAAACGTTAGGTTTATTTGGCAAAGCTACTGACTTAAATTCACAGATGTCACCATGTCCCTGACTGTCATGAGCATCCACTGATCTCAGTACTCTGGGTGGCATTTTTTTGAAACATGAATATTTCTCATAAGGGATTCCCTGGTGGCTCATATGGTAAAGAGTCTGCCTGCAATGTAGGAGATCTGGGTTCAATCCCTGGGTCGGGAAGATCCCCTGAAGAAGGAAATGGCAACCCACTCCAGTATTCTTGCCTAGAAAATCCCATGGATGGAGGAATCTGGCTGGCTACACTCCATGGGGTGGCAAAGAGTTGGACAGGACTGAGAGACTTCACTTTATTTCTCATACTGTCTTGTTCCAGAAAGTCATCACACCTACTCTCCATCTCCCAATCACCAATTTTCCTAGGCTCTTGACTTTCCTGCCAATCAATAGTCATTATCCATTAGTCAGTCTACTATTGATCTGTGACTTAGATTGTTCTTTCACACAAAGTGTACAGTCAGGTGTTCCTGTTAAAATTCTATACACTGGGAGAATAGTCCTACATCATTGTTTTTTGAGGCTATTCTTTATTAAAATAAGAGACAGAGCTGCCTACTTACCAACATACAGTGCAGATCCCTCTGTAAAGCAGGTTGATGTTTTTTCGTCTTCAATTAGCTTATTTATTATAAGTACTCAAAATAAGGCTCCAGGTGTGGATGAAAAAAGCTATGTTGAAGTAGGAAGACAAAGTATCATCCATCTGCTCTGGCAATTTGGGGTACCTTATGCATGTATTCAACCCTCTCATTTATATTATACTTCCATTTTATGATAAAATGCTGGTGCTGTGCATGTCCAAATTTATGGTTCAGTGGGTCAGATAATATCCCATAAAGGATTGGCAGTTTAAATCACACAGTTATTTTTTCTGTGATCAAATGTTCAGTCTCTGCTAGGGTCTAGCAGCGGGCTAAAATTGCTTTAAAACTGTTGATATTAATCAACAAAGAAGGGGGTAGACTTATTAAAAAATCTTGGAATATATTTTCTGATTCTCCTACTGGAACCATTTGCCAGAACTTTATTCTACATTACTATCTGCCTCCTACACCATTGAAACTGATGTCATAAATTCCAAGTGAGAGGGACGCTCACACCAGTCTAGACCCCTGTGGAGCCTGTTTGCCTGGAGAATCCCAGGGATGGGGGAGCCTGGTGGGCTGCCGTCTATGGGGTCGCACAGAGTCAGACACGACTGAAGTGGCGCAGCAGAAGCAGCAGAGCCTGTTTATATGTTGATTGCCATTTAAAACTGGCAACCTCACATAGTATCCCACATGTAGTTTCTAGAAGCAAGTTCAAATAAGACATATATCACCTCCCAAATCCAAAGAGATCCACTGAGAGTTGTGTCTTTCATCCTGATAGGTAGATGCAGCAACTTGGCTCTTGTTTTAGTTATTCACCATACAAGTAGACATTCTAGAAATTTCACAGTTTTACCTTCTAGCTTTGGGAAAAGTATGTATTGATAAGACCTCTAATGTGCTTACTACTTTTGGCTGAAAAATTGATGCTTTAGAAATGTGGTGTTGGAGGAAACTCTTGAGAGTCCTTTGGGACTACAAGGGGATCCAACCAGTCCATCCTAAAGGAAATCAACCCTGAATATTCATTGGAAGGACTCATGCCAAAGCTGAAACTCCAATACTTTGGCCACCTGATTCAAAGAACTGACTCTTTGGAAAAGACCCTGATGCTGGGAAAGAGTGAAGGCAAAAGGAGAAGAGTGCTGCAGAGGATGAGATGGTTAGATAGCCTCCTTGAATCAATGGACATGCATTTGCACAAACTCCAGGAGAGATTTCCATTTTTCTTAGGAAATAATCACTTTTTAAAACTTTGAAGAAGATTTATGTTCTATATATTTTTCCCTCAAGGAACCTGGCTTTCCAATCAATATAGTCTAGTAGTCTCCAAAGTGCTTCCATCTAAGAGCTGAGTAAAAGGCAGTGCAACCCCATTACAGTGACTTTAGTTGTGCACTTGTCCAGCAAACTTAGAGGTTTTTCCTCTAAGTTTTTCATGGAAAAATCCAGGAAATTTTTCAATAATTTATTCTCTAAGTGAGCCACAGGGGAATGAGCAAATATCGCCCCCATGCCTACAAAGGCTCTGATTGTTCTTTCAGTCCTGTGGCTTACTGTGCCAGCCTTGTCTCTGATTCTTAAGTGCCACCTTCTATCTTCCATTGCTACAATCACTTCCGTTGATATTTTTAGGGGAAGGGCACTGATTGAAACCACCCACCCTGGCCAGGCACCATAGTAACCATTTGCATGAGTTGTTTTATGACAGGAGATCCTGATAAGGAATATGGAACTAATAAGCAACCACCCACCGGAAGAGTTTGGAAAAGGTTGAAAGGAGACACCGTGTGTCTGTCCACTTCCCAGAATCTGTCTTGCTAGCATCCATCTTAGCTGAGCGATGCATACACCACCAGGAAAGACTCTGAATTAGAATGATTGGCCAAAGACCACCCGGAAATTAACCCCATCAGCATAAAACCTGAGACTGCAAACCACGTGGCAGAGCAGTTCTCCTGGGTTCCCTTACCCTACTGCTCTCCACCTGGGTGCTCTTTCCCAATAAAATCTCTTGCTTTGTCAGCACATGTGTCTCCTTGGACAATTCATTTCCAAGTGTTAGACAAGAGCCCAGTTTCGGGACCTGGAAGGGGTCTGCCTTCCTGCAACAGTATCAGGGAACTTAATTCCATTCATAGCATCCATCACCACAATCTTCAACCTATAGAATTCACCCATAAAAGTACAGTTCATGTTGAACACAGCTGGTTTATTTTCATTAAAACTTTGTAATACATACGATCAGAATCTAGGCTTGCTCTTAATCGTACTTTTCTTGTGACTTCAGAAGACAGAGTCTCTTGAAAAACTGTCTGTCTTTTTACTGAACCCCTTCCTTAACAATTCATTTTCCCTGTGTCTGCTCCCAATGACTATAAGGAGAAGCATGACTATGGCCTTAAAAAGTTAAAACCTCTACCACCTGATGTCGCTCTGCCTTGCCTTCTGAACACTCTTTATTCATATCATAACCAGTGATATTCTGAAGAATTTTGTTGACAGTGCATGGGATGGATCATATATGTCTTGTTTACCAAAGCAAGAATTATTTGCACCTTGCATATATGAACATGCCTATTGTAGAATCCCATGTTGAGATCCTGCTTCCTAGTAGCCTCTTAGTGCCCTGGTACCTAAATATGTATCAATCCCATCCCAGAAGGAGGTAATAAGCTCAAAATAGGATAATCTGAGGATAATTTATTTACCAAGAAACAAACTATAAAATTTTGGATATATTATATTTGAACTAAAACCAATAGTGCAAGAATTCAGACCAGAGGCATAGACCTGTCATCATTTTTTGGCCCAATCAAGACAGAGTCATTGAGGCAGACCACACAGAGAGGCAGAGCAAAGCGCAGTCAGTACAGACAGCCCCAGATAACTTTCTAGAGAACCAGACCCGAAACGTTCTCACGGACCTATTTTTTTTTTCGTTTGATCTCAGGCTTGGAATCCTCATGGGTTGAATGCAACAGTATTCCAGAAAGCAAATAGCTCCTTGATGTAAGCCATGCAGTTTAGCCTCCTATCACAAAAAACAGGAAGAGAAGAAGAGGATTACCATTAACTAATAACAGTTATTAAACCTCCTACCCTGTTCACCCCAAGGCTGTTAAAGAGGAAAAGAAAGAGAGACTTTTGAGTAATTCCTCTCAACAGGAGGTTCTTAAAATGATACCCACTCCAGTATCAGATATTAAGGCTGCAGGTTAGCTGCATCAGATTTAGTTTCTGGAATGAGTCATTTAAATTCCCCCAATTTTATGCAAATATAAAGCAATAAGGCTGCTATTCTATTCAGACTAAGTATAAAAGAATCTTTGACTTAATGCTAATGCCTCTCATGATACTATAGGTATTCAAACCTGGTGAATTAAAAGCCTGGTTGTCAGTAAGTACTGTGAGTATCTCTGGAAGAGAGAAAATTGATCGCTTTCTTACCCACACCTCTCCAAGATATTGTTTTATGAAGATGTCTCAGGATAAACCTGGTTTAGCCCAGCTGAAATTTAAAAGTAGGAAAAGTCAATGAAGTCTCCGAAATAGAAATACACTGAAGGAGTTTAAGCTTGCCCCAGTGAAAGGATGCAAAGTTTTGTGAAGGGTATTAATTAGCATATAATTATTTTGATCAGTGACCCATATAAGGGGGCTTCCCTGGTGGCTTAGTGGTAAAGAATCCTCATGCCTATGCAGGAAGCGCAGGTTCAATCCTAGGTCAGGAAGATCCCCTGGAGAAGGAAATGGCAACCCCTTGCAGTTTTCTTGTCTGGGAAATCCCTTGGACAGAGGAGACTGGCAGACTACAGACCATGGGGTCGCAGAGACTCAGAAAGGACTCAGAGACTAAACAACAACCACCACTGCAAGAGCAAATACACATTGAAAATGGAAATCTTAACTCTCCTTGTTGAAAATAAGGAAAAACTTTTCCTTTCCCCTTTTTTAGAGCATTTACTTTAGAAAACTTTTAAGTTCTGTGTCTTTCAACTATATATAAATATTTTAAAAAATAAATAAATCTTGCCAGCCTTAAGGCCTAGGAAGGGCTTCCCTAGTAGCTCAGCGGTAAAGAATCTGCTTGCAGGAGATGCAGTAGACTCGGTTAAGTTCCTGGGCTGGGAAGATCCCCTGGAGGAAGAAGTGGCAACCCACTCCAGTATTGCCTGGAGAATCCCATGGACAGGGAAGTCTGGCTGGCTATAGTCCAAAGGGTTGTAAAGAGTCTGACATGATTGATGAAACTTAGAGAAATTGAAGGCCTAGGAATACCTCTCTCAAAGACCTGGGATCCATCTCTTCAAAATGCACTTATCGAGGAAAATAACATATGCTCTGTCTTCCAATTTCCATGAAAGGAGGGCAGAAACCTAACTTCCAAAACTGCCTCTTGTCATAAAAGCTTGGGATGCTTAATTTTCCTTTAGATAAAGCAGTTAACTAGCACACGCGGTCACTATAGTTATCATATAAATGTAAGAGAAACTATACTTGAAGAATGGTACTGGTAAATTCTCTTACTTTGGGACTAGTTAATGGTTTTCTTGAGAACATATGTGCATATGCTTGCATCTATAAAGAGTGATGATCTCAGGTGGCCATGGAGTGCTATAACTTAAAGTGAGATCTTAGGTCCCTGACCAAGAATTGAACATGGGTCACAGCCTTGAGAACTCTGAATCCTAGCCACTAGACCACAAGGACCAGTGGCCTTGACACAGGACTTTCATCCTTGTCTTCTCTGAATAAAGAATTCAGCAAAGAGACAGAAAGTAGTGAAGCAGGTAAAGCATTTATTAGAGGGAAAGCTATATGGGAAAACACATGGGTGGGTTTGGAGAGAGAGTCATGTTTTGGGGATGGTTTAAGTTGTTTATATGGAGGCAATTTTCTGCGTTCCATCTGACCAGTCATCTGGCTTTGACTTGCTTCATGCGCTTATGTGATCTGACTCAGGGATCTCCCAGACTGTCACGCAAAAATTTAAGCAAGATGGATTCCAGCTCAAGGGTCTCTGGGAGTTTGAGGACATATTATGGGCTAGTGTCCTTTCTCTTTTTTGACCCTTGAGGAGACTTTTGGTGCATATGTAGTTAAGAAGCTCTCTTTGACCTCAAGAACGAAAAATGTGGTCATCTTATCTTTTTACACAAGCAGAGCCAGCTCCTCTTTGCTCCTTTTTTTTTTTTTTTTTTTTTTTTTTTTTACTTGCAATACTGGCAGGAGATGAGTTTCAGCTGCTTGCCTGAAGCCCTTCCATCTCCTACCTCAGTGAGATTTCTTTCAGTCTTTGCAGTCTCCTAGAAAGTTGCCTACGATGCATATCACATTCTGGTTTAATGCTTATTCAATAACAAAATTGTTTTCTTCCTTTTCTACCTTTGTGGAAAAGTGTTATAGGTTGTGAGATTTTGTTTTTAATTATATTTCTGCCACACTTGTTACTGAATAAATTGGGTCTCGCTGCTCCTTGCTTTACAAAATCCATACTCAGAAATGTCAGTGAAAGAAAATGTGTTTTTAATCAGAATGCTAGCAGTCTGGAAAGATGGTGGACCCAGCTTCCCCAGAAACCACTGCTGAAGAGTCTGCTTGGTCATGAGAGTTTTAAAGGGAAATAGAGAAATATCTCATGAACAAGATAACACATCAAGTAAGATCACAAGAAGTCAAGGAGACTTCAAGCAGTGGGGGATATTGATGAGCCTGACCAACAATCTCAGTGATAAACTGAGATTACTTCTCTGTGTGTTAGTCACTCAATCATACCCGACTCTAGTCCATGGGGTCACAGAGTCAGACATGACCAAGCAACTAACACAGAAAGAGATAATCTAAGTTTATCACTGAGATAGTTGATCAGACTCATCATTATCCCCCACTGCGTGAAGCCTCCTTAACTTCTTGTGATCTTCCCTTACCCTGTGTGTTATCTTGATCACACAGTTTGGTCACACAGTTGTTCAGGAGATTATTAAAGAGGAAGCTAGGGAAGGGATCTACTCATTTGTTAAATACTTATCCTTCATTTCTACTCATTTGATTTATGCAATAACTGATAGGTTATGCAAGGTACTGGGTGATTAAAAAATTTGAAAGGTGTGCCCGGGCAAGAGATAAGTAGAGCATGGGGCTGCCTGGTTTAAAAGTTAGTTACAATATAGCTTTGCTAAAGTGACAAGAAAAAGGGCTTTCTTCTGTGAACTCTTTCCTGTAAGGAGGTGCTTAAACATCCCCATGTGTCAGAACATCATTCCATTTTTATGGGATTGAAGCAAAGATCCATCTTCTGTAACTTCTCCATGCTGACATAGGGTGCCATACTCTCAGAGTGGAAGATGCCAACATGGATCTGTAACATCTCTTTGCTGATAATTTTAGTTGCCCGTTTACATACATGAGCAGAGCAAGCTGCAATTATTTTAATGCCCTCAAATGTATTATGAGCAATGGTAAAGAACCTGCCTGCCAGTGCAGGAGACATAAGAGACTTGGGTTCGATCCTTGGGTTAGGAAGATCCCCTGGAGGAAGAGATGGCAACCCACTCCAGTATTCTTGCCTGAAGAATCCAATGGATAGAGGAGCCTGGTGGGCTACAGTCCATATTGTTGAAAAGAGTCAGAGGCAACTGAAGCAACTTAGCATGCATGTTAATCTCATTCTCTTGAGGCCATTTCTTGGAATTGCAGTCACCATAGATTCAATACTACTCAAGTCAGAGCAATTCATGTTATGTCAACAGTCTGGTCATCTTGCAGCTAGCTTCCCACCCCCCTACCCCCCAACCCTGGTGGCAGTTATAGTATCTGTAAAACAGCTCAGGAATGTTCATCAGACCTGAGTCTGTGACTATATTGTTCTAATCATTAATTGCTAGGTTCCACATTGCAGTTGTTCTTTGGAGAATAAGTGCTGACAATAACTGTGTAAACTTAAAATCTGAAAAGCAAAGAGGGAAGCACCTTTAGCCAAACCACAGTAATTCATTTCTGTGAAGAACGACAGTACCTCTACAGGACTCGAGAAATAAGACACTCATCTCATATCTTTCTCCAGGTGCAATAACAGAATTTTAGAATGACAGCATGGTGTTGGTAAATGAACAAATTGGAACGCTTTGGAAGTAATTATCCCTGGCTTTGGGTCATTACAAGACGAAATAAAAGGAAAAGAAAAAGAATAATTCTGTGAGACTGGATAAGCCATTTCTGGGACAATTATGGATTGAGAGGTTTCGAGGCAAAAGACACTTGACTGTTTCTTAACAATAGGTATCTGTTCCAGTGTGTAATTGATATATGAGAAAATGAGGGAGATATGGATTTATTTTCTGCCCAGAAATATAAAATAATACATACTGGCTAAAACTGACAACTGAGGTTTTTCATCTTTGGACCTTTGATTCTGTTTGTCCTCAACCTGGAATCAGCTTCTCTTTCCAGCTTTTCATTTATACATTGACATTCTTTCATTTATGTCAGTTTTAGATAACTGCAATCCTATGAAGCTTTCTCTGGTTGCCCACTTGGAAGTGATCTTTCTATAAGACCCAATGTGGTATAAATTTTCTATGTGCTATTTTCATAGTCAAGTAAAGTTAGGTTTATTTAACAGGCTGTAGCATGGGAGAGGGCTTCCCGGGTAGCTCAGCCGGTAAAGAATCCGCCTGCAATACAGGAGACCCTGGGTCAGGAAGATCCCCTGGAGAAGGGATAGGCTACCCACTCCAGTGTTCTTAGGCTTCTTTGGTAGCTCAGAGTGTAAAAAATCCACCTACAATGCAGAATACCTGAGTTTGATCCCTGGGTTAGGAAGATCCCCTGGGGGAGGGCATGACAACCCACTCCAGTATTCTTGCCTGGAAAATCCCCATGGACAGAGGAACTTGGCAGGCTACAGTCCACAGGGTTGAAAAGAGTTTGACATGACTTAGCAACTAAGCACAGCACAGCACAACATGGGAGAAGGTACTCTTAGAAGAGCCTTGATATTGTCACATAAAGGATTTTGGGTTTGTGCTGAGTGATTCCAGGAAGGCAAGAGCCAGTTCTGTGTTGGACAGTGCAAGAAGGGGGAACATTTATGATGGTTTATCTGAGTGCTTATCTAGATAGCAAGGGAATTAAAGTGGACCTAGAGTTGTTTTCCGGAGAAGGCGATGGCACCCCACTCCAGTACACTTGCCTGGAAAATCCCATAGATGGAGGAGCCTGGTGGGCTGCAGTCCATGGGGTCCCTAAGAGTCGGACACGACTGAGCGACTTCACTTTCACTCTTCACTTTCATGCATTGGAGAAGGAAATGGCAACCCACTCCAGTGTTCTTGCCTGGAGAATCCCAGGAACGGGGGAGCCTGGTAAGATGCTGTCTATGGGGTTGCACAGAGTCGGACACAACTGAAGCGACTTAGCAGCAGCTGCAGCAGCAGAGTTGTTTTCAGAAAAGGGTAATATTTATCATTTGGGGGGAATCAGAATAGCCTTGTCTATATCCACTTCTGAGCCTTGCTTATGTTTGTTGGGAATATCAGGGCCTGATAGCCAATGAGGTTTATTTTCACTTTTTTTGGTTGTCAACAGGGCCTATTTCACCTCTTTAATTAAAAAGCTCAGTTTTGAAATATGGTACTGAAGGTCTTAGAAAGGAAATGATGAATTTGAGTTCCCACAATTATAATTAGCAGTGTTGGTACAGACTCTCAAATTCTGGATCCTGACCATATCTCCCTTCAGTATGAAATTCTATATCCATGTTTCTCTGGGTTTGTTTTACACTTAACCACTTAAGCCAAATGATCCCTTTTTTGACATGGTGCAATTTTCCAGATATTTTCAAAACTCAAGACTGATTAAAATACATTTTTAATATATGAATATCATCCCAACTGCTTGGGTGAAAACCTTACCTTTCTTTGTCGTAAGTATCTAGATATTCTACAAACAGAGCATAAGAAGGATCCACTACAGTGAACCTATAATGTAGCCATTACAACTCTCTAATATTGATGGTAGAAAAAAGATACATTTTCTATTTCTCTACTGGGTATCTTCAACATCTTGATCAGTATAATGGTTCTGGGTGGTTGACAACTTGATTAATCTTCGTAGTCTCTGATCATAAACACACTCAAACTCTGTTTACTCTAAAGGATTTTCTGTCTCCTTTGTGGATAAGATCAATCAAAATCAGGATAAATTGAGTAGCTTATAGTGGAAGAGCCATATCTCAGTACTGAGAAATGCTCTGTCTTTTCTGGCTCATCTTAGCTTTTCTCAGCGAATAAAAGCTAATAAAATACCCTTTAAAATACCTAAGAAGTAGATCTATATTCTGGTATTTTACATGGTTTCCAAAAAATATCTGGAATAATTTCTTGTCCATTTCTTATTAATAGCTATATGTCAGAGATTAGCAAAATAAATGTTTTATGGTATCATAATGCAAAAAAACAATGATTTACTTAATTTTTCCCTTGAAAACATTTGTTTTATTAGTTTGATTCTTCACTGTCTCTTAACTGCTACATCCAATAAGCCATTAATTGCTTATGATCTGTCCCAGGTATTTTCTAGAATTCATCATTTTCCTAAACATGTCTCCTTCAGGCATACTATTCTTACTGATTTAATCTCTCAGCTTTCTCTTTGCAATGTTGTTGTTGTTTAGTTGTTAAGTCATGTTCGATTCTTTATGACTCCATGGACTGTACCCCGCCAGGCTCCTCTTTACATGATACTTCCCAGGCAAGAATACCGGGGCAGGTTCCATTTCCTTCTCCAGGGGATTTTCATGACCCAGAGGTCAAACCCATGCCTCCTGCATTGGCAAATGGAGTCTTTACCACTGAGCCCCCAGGGAAATCCTCTCTTAGCCATGACCCCCATCAATCCACCTTCTAAAGAAATGCAGCCTCTACATTAAAAATATCAGCATCACTTTACTCCCTTCTGATTAAAGTCTAAAATTACTTAGGCTTCATAACAGGCACATGTCATGTCAAAACTTCATCCCTTCCCCATATTCAGTCTCCTCTCTTTTTGCACTTCACATTCTAAAGATACAAAACTGCTCCAGAGTTTCCTGACAGCATTAGACCAACTCACACCTTTCTATCTTTGTTCACGGGTATGGCTCTAGCCGAAGAGTAGTTTTTCCCGATTTTTTTCTTTTTTTTTTAAATCATCCAACTTCTACTCATCTTTGAAAATTCCAATCTGGTATTATTCCTTTGGGGTACTGTACACAAATGCATCTGGAGTGACTCTTTTCCTGCTACTCTAAATTCACTCATAATATTGGCCTGGTATGTTTTGTTGGCACGTCTGTTTCTCTGCTACATGTGAATTGTGTCCTATTTATTTATTTGTTGTTGTTGTTCAGTTGCTAAATCATGTCAGACTCTTTGTGACCCCATGGACTGCAGAATGCCAGCCTTCCCCGTCCTTCACTATCTCCCAGAGTTTGCTGAAATTCATGTCCATCGAGTCGGTGATGCCATCCAACCATCTCATCCTCCATCATCCCCTTCTCCTCCTGCCTTCAATCTTTCCTAGTATCAGGGTCTTTTCCAATGAGTCGGTTCTTCTCAACAGGTGACCAAAATATCGGAGCTTCAGCTTCAGCATCAGTCCTTCCGATGTATATTCAGGACTGATTTCCTTTAGGATTGAATGGTTTGATCTCCTTGCTCTCCAAGGGACTCTCAAGAGTCTTCTCCACAGTTCAAAAGCATCAATTCTTTGGCACTCAGCTTTCTTTATGATACAACTCTCACCTCTTTACATGACTACTGGGAAAACCATGGTGATGGTGGTTTAGTTGCTAAACCTTGTTTGACTCTTGCGACAGACACCATGGATAGTAGCCTGCTAGGCTCCTCTGTCCGTGGTATTCTCCAGGCAAGAATATGGAGTGGGTTGCCATTCTCTTCTCTAAGGTATCTTCCCAACCCAGGAATCGAACCCAGGTCTCCTGCATTACAGGCAGATTATTTGCCAACTGAGCTACTGCTGCTGCTGCTAAGTCACGTCAGTCGTGTCCGACTCTGTGTGACCCCATAGACGGCAGCCCACCAGGCTCCCCTGTCCCTGGGATTCTCCAGGCAAGAACACTGGAGTGGGTTGCCATTTCCTTCTCCAATGCATGAAAGTGAAAAGTGAAAGGGAAGTCGTTTAGTCATGTCAGACTCTTCGCGACCCTGTGGACTGCAGCCCACCAGGCTCCTTCGTCCATGGGATTTGCCAGGCAAGAGTAGTGGAGGGGGTGCCATTGCCTTCTCCAACTGAGCTACTAAGGAAGTTGTTTTCATTTTTCCCCTTCTATGTATTATAAAGTGACTGGACTGGATGCCATGATCTTCATTTTCTTAATGTTGAGTTTTAAGGAAACTTTTTCACTCTCCTTTATTTATGTATTTATTTATTTCAGTATCCTTCATTTATTTATGTTATCTCAACTTCGAAGGACAATGCCTAAAAGACAGGAGGCATTCAAATATTTATGAACTTTACTAAAAGCATTTTTGTAGCATATTTTGCATGCATGTTATTGTGTGTACTTATCATTTTCACTGTTACTAATATATTTAAATATATATGGTTCATTATACAATCGAGTCCTTTCTTTAAGTTAGATTCAATTTTCCCAGTGCAGCATATATATCATGTACTCAATGAATATTTGCTATATGAACTTATGAGGAAAAGAATCGCAATGCCAGAATTATTGAAATATGTGTAATTATATAAATGAAGTCTAAATGAACTATTTTAGAAATACAAAGTAAAGAAAGGGACAATAATTGAGACTAGTGATATAATTTCCATAAAGAAAATCAGAAAAGTCACATTCTTATTTTTACTTTGTTTTATTTATAGTTTTTCTATTTTATTTCTTGCTTCTTTGCTTTTCCCACTCGTTTTGTAATGAAATCATGGAAGACACTCAGGAATCCAACTGTTTGAACTCAAAAAAGTTCCTATGGATCTCAGTTTATTCACCAGTTAAATGAAAGAACAAAAATTTTGTCTGCTCTAACCTTTTTCTAGGACTTGATTCCATCTCACCTCACCTTAGTAGCCTTGATAACTGCTGAGAGGTACTTTTCTTTTAATGGGATAAAGAAGAGGAAATACAAACTATCAAAAATGAAAAAAAAGACAAATATTTGTCTGCCTATTTATAACTATTTACAATTAATGCATTTAATACTAAAATCTGCACATTTAACTTCTTGACAATAAAACCCTCAATAATTAAGTTCATTAAGTTTAAGCCCTTCTTTCTCTTAAACAGAGTAAGATATTATATTTTGTATTGATCATAAATTATTCTGGTGAATGCTTTTTCCTGCACAAAATAAACTACCCCATATTTGCATCCAACTGAAAGATACATATTTTTCCTCCAAACTTGACATGGGTGCTGAAGTGAACATGCTCCTTGGATTTGGCTGCCTAGGCATTATAGTCAGAAATGTGGAAAGTATTTTTTTGTTTGACGATGTAATCTTTTCCATCATCTTTAGGTTGTTTAGCTAGTTCTTTCAGATTTCTACAAAAAAAAAAAAAAAGGTAAATTTCATATTATTGCAAAATATCTATATTACTTATTGGTGTGGAATCAAGTTTTGCCAGACCGAGTTTGCTAATGAGGTCACTTGACCACCAGCCATGTGACCTGGTGGCTGTGCTCTCTGAGGTTCTGTTTTACATGACACAAAGAAAGAAAGCAGAGGCTTTTCATAGTGTTTATTTCATTGCCAACACCCATGGCCGCTCAATATAGAAGGAGAAATGGAAATGAAGCTTCTCCCTAGCATTTTATGATGGTGAAATGAAAGGGGAAGAGGTGCTTGTCTCAAAGCCCACAGCTTTTACTGACATGTAAGGTTGTACTTTCCTTCCAGTCAGGGTAGAGATGGCATTTCAGACAACTGATCTCAGAAGTGGTAGGTTACAAGCATAGCTGAAGACCATGGACTCTGTCATTCCAGGCAGAACTACACTTCCATCCCCTTGTTGGTTGTATACTCAACTAGGTTAACTTTTTCGTGCCATCCCAATTACTCAATTATACTTTTTCAAATTTGAAGGCAATACCAATATTCATTTAACACAAGAAATTGTATTAAATGTTTAATATTCTTGATGACTATATAATATAAACTGATTGTAGGTAAAGAAAGTCAGGCTTTTAAGTAACCCCATCCTCACCACACTCCAGAACTTTCTGTCTGCACTAAGAACATAGCATATTATCAACAAAACCATATAGATACCATGGAGTCCTTCTCATTAGAAAGAAACTTTAGTGCCCAGTCCATATAATATTGGAAATAAAAGGGTACATGTGGGGGAATGAGTGATGGTAATCCCAGCACTGGATCCAGAAAAATAAAAATGAAAATAGAAATGTCTCTAACTCGAAAGAATTTGGTTTTGACTTTAAGAAAACATTTCTCTTGATTGTGGTGTCATTTTTTAAAAAATTTAAACACCAGGACTATGAATTTTATATGCTCTGACTAAACCTGACATAAATTGGAAGAACTGCTATGAAGTAAGAGGATACAGTGGTGGAGAGATCTTAAAGTTTTTGTTCACATACCTTCTTTAAAATTGAAGGATGACTCTGTTGACTTTTAGGCTAATTAGCTGAATTTTCTAAGCCTGTTTCCTTATGAGCATTGTAAGGATTATAATACAATCTTAATGGGAAATTGTGAGGCTTGAATAAAATTGAATGTAGATTATGGTATAAATTGTTAGCTTTCTTGATCCAATAGATAAAATATGTACTGTACTCACTGGTGATGATTTCCTTGAGAGACAGTGAGGAATGTAAGGAAAAGCCAGTTTTTGAGGAGAAAGTCATGAATTTTATTCTTACATAGCTAGTTTTCATTGCTTAATTGCTTTATCGTAGAATTCTTCCTCTACCCTGGTTCAAAAATATGTAAGAAGATTTTGAGTCATTTGGTGAGAAATAATCAAATAACTAGAGTAAAAATATATGCTCTACCCCTTAAAGAGTAATTCAAGGGACGTGAACAATAAATATGGTTAAATATACTGTTTCAAAAAACTGGATTTTTTTCTTGCTTATAAATATACTGCTTCCATTGATACCTATTGATTTAGAGCATTCTATTTATTCTTAAAATATTCAGATATAGCTAACAGATTCTGATTTTTGAGGCGAAAATTATTCCATGTATAAATATTAACATGCTTTTAAATTAAAAAATGAAAATTAATCACAGTAAAGATATAAAATAATATACATATTATATATACTATATAGAATTTATATTAGATTTTATCATGTTAATACTCAAATTATCAGAAGTATGCTTAATAAATGTCTATAATATTACGAACATTTTGTGGATTAATAAAGTAGCAAGTAAGTTCAGTGACATTATCCACATGGAAATATATTTTCTATGAAATAATTAGAAGCATTGATTTTGTTTTCCTTTTTCTGTCTTCATTTTTAATGTACATACTATTAAAATCTGCTTATTTGCCCATCAGAAACTATCAATATGTTATTAAAACCATACATGGTATCATATTGATTGTATTTAGAAAATCTTTGCATTTTTGTTAAATTCAGAGACAGCTTTGTGTGGCATGGTAGTGGAACAGATGGTTACAAAGTTGGGAGAGTAACACTTCCTAAACTTGTCCTTCAAATGTCCCTCACTACTTTATTTACTTTCACATTTTGCTGATTACTTCTATCTTTATGAAAAATCTATCAAAATCATATTATTGACAAGTGACCTTTGTAATAAAATTCTTATAATGGGAAATGTATTTTATTTATTTATACTTCATCTACTATATATCCAAAATAAAGGTTATAAAGTTATTAATTGACTTCAGACTATTAGGAGTTGAATGTTACTAAGGCTATAACAATAGGCTTATGCTGCTGCTGCTGCTAAGTCACTTCAGTCGTGTCCGACTCTGTTCGACCCCATAGACGGCAGCCCACCAGGCTCCGCCGTCCCTGGGATTCTCCAGGCAAGAGTACTGGAGTGGGTTGCCATTTCCTTCTCCAATGCATGAAAGTGAAAAGTGAAAGTGAAGTCGCTCAGTCATGTCCCGACTCTTCGCAACTGCATGGACTGCAGCCTACCAGGCTCCTCCGTCCATGGGATTTTACATGCAAGAGTACTGGACTGGGTTGCCATTGCCTTCTCTGAATAGGCTTATGAAAGGATAGCAAATAGTTTATCTACTTTTTTATAAATTCAGACTGGGAGAATTTCTTCATCTGCTGTTTAATAAGTATTATAAATTAAATGCTCACTGAAAAGTAAAAAAAAAAAAATGCAATCAAAATGAGATTTACCTAATAAAAAGTATAAAAGTAGAGTTTAAGATATCTGTCATTCTTTGCTTAATTTATCTCAAAATATCTCTCTACATGTTTATTAAAGTGTACAGTACTAGGTGAGTCAATACAGTATATTGCAGATTTTTTATTGTTCCTTGACATCAACTGATAATATTGTTCTGGCATTCTGTAAAGAGAATTTAATCTGAATATTTTGCACACTGCAATCAGTATCTTTACATCGTTTAAGATTTCAAGAATATAAAACAGAAATCAGTACCAAAAAAACCTGGACTGTGAAGAAACTTTCAAGCACTATCTTATATATATTTCAAACATCTGTCTTCATCTAATCCAACACTTGTGGTATGATTATCTGATTTTTCCCTTAACAAATTACCCCAGTATTTATGTCGTAAAGCAATAATCATTTTATTAAACACCATAGTTTTCATTTTGTCAGTTTTTTTGTGTTTTTTGATTAGAAATTTAGATGTGTCTCACTTGGCCACTCCCTCACTCTGTGAAGCATCCGAGGTCACTTACTGGTTTTCAGTGTGCTGATGGATTGGCTATGGAAGGTGTAAATTGACTATGTTCACATCTTGAGTGCCCTAGCAGGGCTAACTGGAACACTGAACTCAACTTGGATTACTGATTGGAGTGGCTACACATGACCTGTTCATCCAGATGGTCTCAGGGTAGTTGAAATTCTTACATGGCAGCTCTCTAACTTTGAGCTAGCCTTCCAAGTGACAGTAAAGGAAAATTGCCAGATTCGTAAGGCCTAGTCCAGGAAACTGACAGTGTCACACCTCTAGTGTTTTATTTGTAAATCAGTGACAGAACCAGCCAAATTCATGAAGAGAAAAATTAAACTCTATCTCTCAGTGGGAGAAGTAGCAAAAATATTGTGGCTATTTTAATATACTAGTCTTCACGCTGGTTACAAATCTATTTATATCCCTCCCACATGAAAAATAATTGTTATATTTTGAAGTGGCATATTCTACTATGCTTCATTCTTTTTTAAAGTACATTTGACCCTTGAACAACACAGCTTTTAAATGCATAGATCCAGTTATACATGGATATTTTTCAACAAATATAGTACCTGTATTTTAGTTTTACAGATCTTTAAATCAGTATGGGGAAATTGTGTTTTCATTCCCTTAGAGATCACAATATATGGAATAAATAGAATTGGGGTTTGAGTCTTGATGTTATCTAAACTGTTTCAGTATCCTGCCCTTGGGTGAGTCATTTGTCAGTTCATTTGTTTTTGAAGCAGAGAAAGCAGTTTGAGGATTTTCTATTGAATGAGGGGGTTAGCATTCGTAACCCCCTTATTCTTCAAGGGTCTACTGTAGTCTTAACAGCTCTTTTGCAGGTAATACCTGTTTAAAACAGGTTTTATCCAGGGAAACAAAGGAATCTTTGCCTTGTCTGCTCTAGGCTCATCACTCTTTTTGGAAGGGAATTGGGGTTCTTGTTCTGAAACTTTTCTCTCAGAGTAAGCCTTGGTATTTTTACACAGATCATATGTTATGTGTTTGTATGACTTTTGGCAGAAACCAACAGAGATTATGGAAGGAAATGCTAAATAAAAATAGGAAACAAAACATAAAACCGGTGCTACACTGCTTCTTTTTTTTAACTCTAGGGTACATAAACCATAAGCCATGGCAGGTTTATGCCATTAAGCGGGTATAATATGCATCTTGTGGTTAGAAGTTCTGCATTTGTGTATGGCTGGGAGCACAGTTATGCAAATAATTCAAGTCTCAATTCTTTTCTTGATAGCACGTGAATTGAGTTGGGATACACATAAGAGTTCTCCCCCAGTCATAGACCCTGCTATGCCCTTCTCTCTTATAAGAAGAGTTTAAAGTTAACACGGAATGCAGTTGGATTTTGTAAATGATAATTAGCATCATCTGTACCATGCAAGTTATGTATTTTGGCATTAAAAGGCTACTGTGATCTAATAGTATGGAGGGCAAAATTAAGCCCCGTTTAAAAAACAGTTAGGTATGCAAATTTGGGGTGCTGCGAGGAGCTTGAACAGATGTTTGAAAATATAGCTGAGTGTGTTTATTCATTCTAAATATGTTTACATAATGTATTGTATGCTATTTTCTCAAGCACATTTGCATGGAAATGTATGTATGGTCCTGATTCTGCCATCTTTAATCATGTAAAACTGCCACTGGCTTCTGGTGGAATTATGCGCATGTCAGTTGTGGCAGAATAGGGCCCATGGAGAAGGTCTTGAATCAGCCGAGCAAATGTGGCCATTACCACTGCGTGTTCAGTTACACAGCAGTGCCTGCAGGCAAAGATTAGCAAGGACTTCACAGGTCTGGAAGGAGATTTATAGATAGTGCTCTGAAATACTCAAAGAAATGTAATTGTTAATTAATGTACACTTCAGTTGTTTCAGGTAAATTAATGCCATGCTATTTTTTTTTTCCTAAATCCATCTCTAATGTTACATTTCTCTCTCACTTTCCTTCTACAGAGACCCACATACATCCTTCCTATACGTCTTAGTTAATGACTTCAGGAGTGGAAGAAACACTGATTAACCATCAAAATACTCAGAAGGTTATCTCCCACATATTACGTATAGAGAGTGTATAGCAAGGAAATGAAGAAATTGCTTTATTTAGTTATTTCTTTCTCATATTTCAGCGACTTTTAGTTTGAGAGATTGAGATTTTTTTTTTTTACAACTCTGAATGCATCGTTTTGAAGGCTGGATAATATACATTGTTCAGTAGTGATTTTAAGTAATTGTAATAGATTTTCTAAAAAAAAAAATTGTCAGATTCATTTGCTCAGTAAAAAAATATTTAGCACCTTCCACATCCTAAGCTTTTCTTTTCATTTTTTTTTTGGGGGGGGGGGCGGTTACAGAGATACTATGGTGAATGAAGTAAAAAAAAAAGTATGCCTTCATGAAATTTATAATCTTAAGAAGTATAAACAAACAGACATTAAGCAAATTAAGATCAAGTGGTTATTATATTCAATTCTGTGAAAAAAAATGGTACAGATGACCTTGAAAATAATTGTCAGGAAGACTTAATTTGGATTAGGGTATCAACGTAATCTCCTTGCAGTAGGTGAAGTTTTAGGCTGAGACCTGAAGGACAAATTTAGATTTAGGTCTTGGGCTTCCATGTTGGTTGAGATGGTAAAGACTCTGCCTGTAATGCAGGGAGACCCAGGTTCAATCCTTGGGTCAGGAAGATCTCCTGGAGACAGGAACAGCAACCTGCTCCAGTATCCCAGCCTAGAATTTCCTTGGGAAGAGGCTGCTGTCCATGGGGTGGCAACGAGTCAGACTTGACTGAGCAACTAACACTTTCAATTTCAACATTTTCTATGTTGAAAAGGTCCCATCTTCCAGGCAGATAGAATGATACATGTAAAAGTTTTGAGGTGAGAAAACTGCTTGGAGAATCTGGGGGACTGAGGAAGCAAATGTGAATTCTGAATTCATGGAAATGTTCAGAAAACTATCTGTGAATTATAAGCCAGGAGCCCAATACTGCACATCCTTATTATCCTGTTTTAGAGTCTGAATTTTGCCTGAAAACAATGGGAACTAACAAGCTTTTAAGTAGAGAACTGGCAGAATTATATTTCCATTTTCAAAAGATATGTGTGACTGCTGTGTTGGAAATCAATTTGTGTTTCACAGGAGTAGAAGTAGGAAAACCAGTTTGGTAGATATTGCTATAATGATGATAACTTAAGCCAGTATAGTAAAAATGGCCAAGAAAAAGAAGCAAATTGTTTTCAGAAAAATATTGAAATAAAAGTGAGCAGAACACAGAGATGTAAAATATGCAGGTTAAATAATTCAGAAGGGTTACCCTGACAGCTAATATACTGGTATAAACAACTTGGTAAATCAATAAAGGCCTTATTTAGTGAGAAAAGTTGAAAGAGAAGGGAAAAACTCAAGAGTTGACTCTTGTTTGAGAAGTCTGTGCTGGCGTATACATGAAAAAGTACTAAAGAGAAATGGGATATGCAGGTCTGTACCGTAGTAAGGGTATTTAGCTGGGGTTGTGAGTTGTCGAGTCTTTGGCAGGTAGCAGGCTATGGATTGGCTATGATTGTGATTGAAGATCAACGGGAAAAAAAACAAAACAAAACAAAACAAAGCAACTAGAGACAAAGCATGAGCTGTTTTGGACTGAATGGTGTGTCCCTTCAAAATTCACATGTTGAAGTCTTAACTCCCAATGTAATGGTGTTTGGAGATGGCACTTTTGGAGGTAGGCAAATTTATATGAGTTCTTGATAGTGGGTTTCTCATGATGGGATTAGAGTCCTTTTTTAATTTATTTTTTAAATTAATTTTTATTGGAGTACAGTTGCACTACAATGTGATAGTTTCTCTTGTACAACAAAATGCATCAACCATACATATATCGGTCCTTTTTTGCACTTCCTTGCCATTCAGGTCACCACAGTGAGTTAAATACAATTCCCTGGGCTAGACAACATTTTCTAATCAGTTATGCATTTTATACATAGTATCAATAGTGTATATGTGTCAATACCAGTCTCCTAATTCCTCCCTCCTTCCCTTTACCCCTTGGTATCCATATATTTGTTCTCTAATTCTTTCTGTATTTGCTTTGCAAATAAGATCGTCTATACATATATACAGCACAGTGGTAAATAATCCACCTGCCAATGCAGGAGATGCAAGAGATGTGGGTTCAATCTCTGGGTCAGGAAGATCACTGCAGGAGGAAATGGCAACCCACTTCAGTATTATTGCCTGGAAAATTCCATAGACAGAGGAGCCTGGCAGGCTACAGTCTATGTGGTTGCAGAGTTGGACACTACTGAGGGACTGAATAACAGTAACAACAAATGTAGAAAATAGATACACAGAACTGGAACAGAGTCTATTTCTGTCACCATTATTCCTAGGAAATAACATACTTATTCCAAGGTGGGTCAGCTGTAAAGAATCTGCCTGTCAAAGCAGGAGATGCAGGAGACATGGATTTGATCCCTGGATTGAGAAGATCCCCTGAAGAATGAAATGGCAATCCACTCCAGTACTCTTGCCTAGAAAATCCCATGGACAGAGGAGCCTGATGGGCTACAGTTCATGTAAGAACTGACTCATGACAAAGAGTCAGACATGACTGATCATGCACGCACAGGCAGACAGAAAAAAAAACCACATTTCTACTTATTTGGGTTTTTTTTGTTGAAGTATACTTGACTTATGGAATTCATTTCAGACATATAGCAAAGTGATTCAATTATATATATGTATATATTATATACACCACACATATTTCAGATTATTTTCCATTGTAGATTATTACAAGATATTGAACATTATTTTGTGTGCTATACAGTAAATCCTTGTTAATTTTCTATTTTATGTGTAGCAGTTTGTTGATCCTTCCTCCTAATTTATTCTTCCTCCCCTGCTTTTCCCTTGGGTAACCATAAAATTGCTTCCTTTTCCTGTGAGTCTATTTCTGTTTTACATGTAGATTCATTTGTACTACTTTTGAAATTCCATACATAAGTGATATCCTACGGAATTTGTCTTTCTCTGTCTGATTTACTTCACTTAATGGGATAATCTAATCCTACTTAGGATAGGTCTATCCATGTTGTGACAAATGGCATGATTCATTCATTTTTATGGCTGGGTAATATTAATAGAGATGGGAAAACCAGACCACCTGACCAGCATCTTGAGAAACCTATATGCAGGTAAGGAAGCAACAGTTAGAACTGGACATGGAACAACAGACTGGTTCCAAATAGGAAAAGGAGTACCTCAAGGCTGTATATTGTCACCCTGCTTATTTAACTTATAGGCAGAGCACCTCATGAGAAACACTGGGCTGAAAGAAGCACAAACTGAAATCAAGATTGTCAGGAGAAAAATCAATAACCTCAGGTATGCACATGACAACACCCATATGGCAGAAAGTGAAGAGGAACTCAAAAGCCTCTTGATAAAAGTGAAAGAGGAGAGTGAAAAAGTTGGCTTAAAGCTCAACATTCAGAAAATGAAGATCATGGCATCTGGTCCCATCACTTCACAGCAAATAGATGGGGAGACTGTGGAAACAGTGTCAGACTTTATTTTGGGGGGCTCCAAAATCACTGCAGATGGTGACTGCAGCCGTGAAATTAAAAGACGCTTAGTCCTTGGAAGGAAAGCTATGACCAAAGTAGATAGCATATTAAAAAGCAGAGATATTACTTTGCCAACAAAGGTCCGTCTAGTTAAGGCTATTGTTTTTCCAGTGGCCATGTATGGATGTGAGAGTTGGACTGTGAAGAAATCTAAGCACTGAAGAACTGATGCTTTTGAACTGTGGTGTTGGAGAAGACTCTTGCGAGTCCCTTGGACTGCAACGAGGTCCAACCAGTCCATTCTAAAGGAGATTAGCCCTGGGTGTTCATTGGAAGGACTGATGCTGAGGCGGAAACTCCAATATTTTGGCCACCTCGTGCGAAGAGTTGACTCACTGGAAAAGACTCTGACGCTGGGAAGGATTGGGGGCAGGAGAAGGCGACGACAGAGGATGAGATGGCCAGATGGCATCACCGACTCTATGCACATGAGTTTGAGTGTACTCCAGGAGTTGGTGATGGACAGGGAGGCCAGGCGTGCTGTGATTCAGGAGAGTCAAACATGACTGAGCAACTGAAATGAACTGAATATTAATAGAATAGGCCCATATAAATCAATAATTAAAACAAGAATTTATTAAATTCTTAAGCAGAATTTATATATTCATCGTTTAAAAACAAAAAAACACCTATGCTTTTATGAGACTAAAACTATAAATACAAGGATGAGGTCCCATATGTATTCGTCTGTACATAAATACATGTATACTTACAAAAGGGAAGTAATAAAATAGCATACTAACAAGCATGATTAGGATGGTTAAAATGAATGGCTAGGAGCATTAAATAAACCAAGTAATACATGAGATTCAGTTCAGTTCAGTCTCTCAGTTGTGTCCGACTCTTTGAGACCCCATGAATCGCAGCACGCCAGGCCTCCCTGTCCATTACCAACTCCCAGAGTTCACTCAAACTCATGTCCATTGAGTCAGTGATGCCATCCAGCCGTCTCATCCTCTGTTGTCCCCTTCTCCTCCTGCCCCCAATCTCTCCCAGCATCAGGGTCTTTTCAAATGAGTCAGCTCTCTGCATCAGGTGGCCAAAGTATTGGAGTTTCAGCTTCAACATCAGTCCTTCCAATGAATACCCAGGACTGATCTCCTTTGGGATAGATTGGTTGGATCTCCTTGCAGTCCAAGGGACTCTCAAGAGTCTTTTCCAGCACCACAGTTCAAAAGCATCAGTTCTTTGGCACTCAGATTTCTTCACAGTCCAATTCTCACATCCATACATGACCACTGGAAAATCCATAGCCTTGACTAGACAGACCTTTGTTGGCAAAGTAATGTCTCTGCTTTTCAATATGCTATCTAGGTTGGTCATAGCTTTCCTTCCAAGGACTAAACATCTTTTAATTTAATGGCTGTAATCACCATCTGCAGTGATTTTGGAGCCCCCCAAAATAAAGTCTGACACTGTTTCCACTGTTTCCCCATCTATTTCCCATTAAGTGATGGGACCAGATGCCATGATCTTAGTTTTCTGAATACATGAGATTAATAAAGGCATATTTTAGTGTTGATTGTTGTCTCCCAAAGGGACCATCAATAAAAACATATTGATAAGGATAAAATTAAACTTGTCAGACATGCTAAGATATGGAAGAAAACCTCCTTAACATAGTCCCGATAGTGCTTTCAAGTGATGAAATTATGGAAAGATTGATATAAAATTTAAGGGCCTTTGTTGGATGGTGTTAAGTCAGGCCCTACAAGTGAGGGAGTTGGGGTTGGTATTGGACAATTTTATAACATTATTTTTGGATTGAGAGGAATCTTCACTGCAAGACTTCATGGAGCTTAAATGTATTTTTTTCATCCTTAGACCTTATGCAGTTTAAAATAAGGAGATCAAACAATGTCTGGTCACAGTTGATTAATAAAGGAATAGGAAATGCTCACTATCAAGAAGCTAATAGGAATTATTAAAGTTTTATCCAACAAATGAGGATTACACATTTCATTGAAAACTTAAAAGTATTCATTTTACTTTAGCTAGAAGGAAAATTTCTATAAATTAAAAAAAAATACAGTGCAAACTATTAGACTACAGTATAAAGTTAAACTAAAATATATATTTACAAAACATTGAAAACTTTACAAGCAAACCTAGTTATTTTATAACTATCAGTTATAAGTCACAGGGATGTGATATATAGCACAGAGAATATAGTGAATATTTTATGATAGTTTTGTATGTCTATAAAATATTGAATCAGTATATTTATACATGAAACTAATAAAATATTGTATATCAAATACACTTTAATAAGGAAATAAATAACTATAATCTTTCTGAATAAGCTTATTGTACTTTTGATTTGAATTTTTCTAACAATATTAAAAAGCAAAGACATTACTTTGCCAACAAAGGTCTGTTTAGTCAAGGCTATTGTTTTTCCAGTAGTCATGTATGGATGGGAGAGTTGGACTGTAAAGAAAGCTGAGCGCTCAAGAATTGATGCTTTTGAACTGTGGTGTTGGAGAAGACTCTTGAGAGTCCCTTGGATTGCAAGGAGATCCAACCAGTCCATTCTAAAGGAGATCAGCCCTGGGATTTCTTTGGAAGGAATGATGCTCAAGCTGAAACTCCAGTACTTTAGCCACCTTGTGCGAAGAGTTGACTCATTGGAAAAGAGTCTGATGCTGGGAGGGATTGGGGGCAAGAGGAGAAGGGGATGACAGAGGATGAGATGGCTGGATGGCATCACTGACATGATGGACATGAGTTTGAGTGAACTCCAGGAGTTGGTAATGGACAGGGAGGCCTGGCATGCTGCAATTCATGGAGTCGCAAAAGTCAAGACACGACTGAGTGACTGGACTGAACTGAACTGAACAATAAGCAATGGTGAGCATTTTTCATTTGTTTATTAGCCATCTGTATGTCTTCTTTAGATAAATGTCTATTTAGGTCTTCTGCCTATTTTTTTTTTAATTGGGTTGCTTGTTTTTCTGATATTGAGCTGTTTGTACATTTTGAACATGTATCCTTTGTCAGCTGCTTCAATTGCAGTTACTTTCTCCCACTCTGAGAGTGCCTTTTCATCTTGCTTATGGTTTCCTTTCTAGTGAAAAACCTTTTTATGTTAATTCAATCCCATTTGCTTATTTTTGTTTTTATTTCCATTACTCTAGGAGGTGGGTCATACAAGATCTTGTGATTTATGTCAAAACATATTCTGCCTATGTTTTCCTCCAAGAGTTTTATAGTTTCTGAACTTATATTTAAGTCTTCATTTTGAGTTTATCTTTGTGTATGTTGTTAGGAAGTGTTCTAATTTCATTCTTTTGCACATAGCTGTTCAGGTTTCCCAGCACCACTTAATGAAGAGATTATCTTTTCCCCATTGTGCATTCTTGCCTCCTTTCTCAATGATAAGGTGCCCATGGGCACATGAGTTTAACTCTGGGCTTTCTATCTTGTTGCATTGGTCTGTATTTCTGTTTTTGCTCCAGTACCATATGGTTTTAATGACTACAACTTTGCTGTATAGTCTGAAGCCAGGTAGATTGATTCCCTGACTATTCAGGGTCTTTTCTGTTTTCATCGGTTCAGTTCAGTCACTCAGTCGTGTCTGACTCTTTGCAACCCCATGAATCACAGCACGCCAGGCCTCTCTGTCCATCACCAAGTCCCAGAGTTCACTCACACTCACGTCCATTGAGTTGGTAATGCTGACTCATCCTCTGTTGCCCCCTTTTCCTCCTGCCCCCAATCCCTCCAAGCATCAGAGTCTTTTCCAATGAGTCAATTATTTGCACGAGGTGGCCAAAATACTAGAGTTTCAGCTTTAGCATCATTCCTTCCAAAGAACACCCAGGGATGATCTCCTTTAGAATGGACAGATTGGATCTCCTTGCAGTCCAAGGGACTCTCAAGAGTCTTCTCCAACACCACTGTTCAAAAGCATCAATCTTTGGTGCTCAGCTTTCTTCACAGTTCAACTCTCACATCCATACATGACTACTAGAAAAACCATAGCCTTGACTAGACAGACCTTTGTTGGCAAAGTAATGTCTCTGCTTTTGAATATGCTATCTAGGTTGGTCATAACTTTCCTTCGAAGGAGTGAGCGTCTTTTAATTTTATGGTTGCAATTACCATCTGCACTGATTTTGGAGCCCAGCAAAATAAAGTCTGACACTATTTCCACTGTTTCCCCATCTATTTCCCATGAAGTGATGGGACCAGATGTCATGATCTTCATTTTCTGAATGTTGAGCTTTAAGCTAACTTTTTCACTCTCCTCTTTGACTTTCATTCCTCTTCAGTTTCTGCCATAGGGTCGTGTCATCTGCATATCTGAGATTATCGATATTTCTCCCCGCAATCTTGGTTCCAGCTTGTGTTTTTCCAGCCCAGTGTTTCTCATGATGTACTCTGCATATAAGTTAAATAAGCAGGGTGACAATATACAGCCTTGACATACTCCTTTTCCTATTTGGAACCAGTCTGTTGTTCCATGTCCAGTTCTAACTGTTGCTTCCAGGCCTACATATAGGTTTCTCAAGAGGCAAGTCAGGTGGTCTGGTATTCCCATCTCTTTCAGAATATTCCACAGTTAATTCTGATCTACACAGTCAAAGGCTTTGGCATAGTCAAGAACGCAGAACTAGATGTTTTTCTGGAACTCTCTTGCTTTTTTGATGATCCAGTGGATGTTGGCAATTTGATCTCTGGTTCCTCTGCCTTTTCTAAAACCAGCTTGAACATTTGGAAGTTCATGGTTCACATATTGCTGAAGCCTGGCTTGGAGAAGTTTGAGCATTAGTTTACTAGCATTGAGATGAGTGCAATTGTGCAGTAGTTTGAGCATTCTTTGGCATTGCCTTTCTTTGGGATTGGAATGAAAACTGACTTTTTCCAGTCCCGTGGCCCCTGCTGAGTTTTCCAAATTTGTTGGCATACTGAGTGCAGCACTTTCACAACATCATCTTTCAGGATTTGAAATAGCTCCACTGGACTTCCATCACCCCCACTAGCTTTGTTCATAGTGATGCTTTCTAAGGCCCACTTGACTTCACTTTCCAGGATGTCTGGCTCTAGGTGAGTGATCACACCATTGTGATTATCTGGGTCATGAAGATCTTTTTTGTACAGTTCTTCTGTGTATTCTTGCCATCTCTTCTTAATATCTTCTGCTTCTGTTAGGTCCATAAAATTTCTGTCCTTTATTGAGCCCATCTTTGCATGAATTGTTCCCTTGGTATCTAATTTTCTTGAAGAGATCTCTAGTCTTTCCCATTCTATTGTTTTCCTCTATTTCTTTGCATTGATTGCTGAGCAAGGCTTTCTTATCTCTTTTTGCTATTCTTTGGAACTCTGCATTCAGATGCTTATATCTTTCCTTTTCTCCTTTGCTTTGTGCTTCTTCTCTTTTCACAGCTATTTGTAAGGCCTCCCCAGACAGACATTTTGCTTTTTTGCATTTCTTTTCCATGGGGATGGTCGTGATCCCTGTCTGCTGTACAATGTCACAAACCTCCATCCATAGTTCATCAGGCACTCTATTTATCAGATCTAGGCCCTTAAATCTATTTCTCACTTCCACTGTATGATCATAAGGGATTTGATTTAGGTCATACATGAATGGTCTAGTGGTTTTCCCTACTTTCTTCAATTTAAATCTGAATTTGGCAATAAGGAGTTCATGATCTGAGCCACAGTCAGCTCCCAGTCTTGTTTTTTCAGACTGTATAGAGCTTCTCCATCTTTGGATGCAAAGAATATAATCAATCTGATTTCGGTGTTGACCATATGGTGATGTCCATGTGTAAAGTCTTCTCTTGTGTTGTTGGAAGAGGGTGTTTGCTATGACCAGTGCGTTCTCTTGGCAAAACTCGATTAGTCTTTGCTCTGCTTCATTCGGTATTCCAAGGCCAAATTTGCCTGTTACTCCAGCTGTTTCTTGACTTCCTACTTTTGCATTCCAGTTCCCTATAATGAAAAGGACATCTTTTTGGGGTGTTAGTTCTAAAAGGTCTTGTAAGTCTTTATAGAACCATTCAACTTCAGCTTCTTCAGCATTACTGGTTGGGGCATAGACTTGGATTACTGTGATATTGGATGGTTTGCCTTGGAAACAAACAGAGATCATTCTGTCGTTTTTGTAAAGCAATTATCCTCCAATTAAAAATAGGTAAAAAAAAAATCTCCCTAAATAAATAGCCCTTGATCTTACATTTGGATTTTTAATCCATTTTGAGTTTATTTTTGCGTATGTTGTTAGAAAGTGTTCTAGTTTCATTCTTTTACAAATGGTTGACCAGTTTTCCCAGCACCACTTATTAAAGAGATTGCCTTTTCTCCATTGTATAAAACTCTTAGAGGAAAACATAGGCAAATTCTCTCTGGCATAAATCATAGCAGGATTCTCTATGACCAATATCCTAGAATAATGGAAATAAAAACAAAAATAAACAAATGAGACCTAATTAAACTTAAAATCTTTTACACAATGAAGAAAACTATAAGCAAGGTGAAAAGGCAGAATTCAGAATGGGAGAAAATAATAGCAAATAAGCAACTGACAAAGAATTAATCTCAAAAATAAACAAGCAACTCCCGCAGCTCAATTCCAGAAAAATAAATGACCCAATCAAAAAATGGGCCAAAGACCTAAGCAGATATTTCTCCAAGAAGACATAGAAATGGCTAACAAACACATGAAAAGATGCTCGACATCACTCATTATCAGAAAAATGCAAATCAAAATCACAATGAGGTACCATCTCATGCTGGTCAGAATGGCTGCTATCAAAAAGTCTTCAAACAATAAATGCTGGAGAAGGTGTGGAGAAAAAGGAACCCTCTTACACTGTTGGTGGGAATGCAAACTAGTATAGCCACTATGGAATAGTGTGGAGATTCCTTAAAAAACTGGGAATAGAACTGCCATACGACCCAGAAATCCCACTGTTGGGCATACACACCGAGGAAACCAGAATTGAAAGAGACACGTGTACCCCAATGTTCATTGCAGAACGGTTTACAATACCAAAGGACATGTAAGTAACCTAGATGTTCATCAGCAGATGAATGGATAATAAAGTGTGGTACATATACACAATGGAATATTGCTCAACTATAAAAAAGAATGCATTTGAATCAGTTCTAATGAGGTGGATGAAACTGAGCCTATTATACAGAGCTAAGTAAGTCTGAAAGAAAAACAAAAATACAGTATCTTAACACATATATATGGAATTTAGAAAGATGGTAATGATGACCCTATATGTGAGACTGCAAAAGAAACACAGATGTAAAGAACAGCCTGTTGGACTTTGTGGGAGAAGGCGAGGGTGGGATGATTTGAGAGAATAGCATTGATAAATATATATTATCATATGTGAAATAGATCACCAGTCCAAGTTTGCTGCATGAGACACGCCACTCAGGCTGGTGCACTGGGATGATCCTGAGGGATGGGATGGGGAGGGTGGTGGGAGGGGGGTGTAGGATGAGAACACATGAACACCCATGGCTGTTTCATGTCAATATATGAAAAAACCACCACAATATTGTAACGTAATTAGCCTCCAAAGTAAAAAAAAATCCCTTTGATTAAAAGAATACTAAAATTAATTTTTTAATATACATGAAAAAACAGTAAGAACACTGTAAATGAAAACCTATAAAGTCTGACAGTATTCCTTCCAAAATATCCATATTTTTAAGTTAGCATGTCAGGAAACATTTAGAATATGTTTCTCTCCTATTTCTCTGATTCTAGAAAATAGTAGAAAGGTAAATTCCACAGCTTTGGGCTAAATTATTTAAATAATAGTAAAGATTAAGTATAACTTCAGCAGCATTTTTAAAACCTATATCATCTGTCTATTTACCCATCAGTGTATGACACATTTTCTGATCTTAGTCTCTAGCCATCTTAGTCTCTAGCCATGTCAGCATTTGTGTTATTATTATGTAAATAAGTTTAAAACAATGAAATGTAAAGAGAATTTATAAAGCATTTCTAAAAGTGCATTGGCTTAATGAGAATCTTGATATCCTATTATACTCATGGGGTAAGAAATTGCAGTTATTTACCAAATCTTTCAAAATAAGGAAGAGCATATGGTTAAATCACAATCAGTGTGAATATATCTATTAAATGCTTATGAACATTGAGTCAAGAATGATGTTTAGTATTATTTTTATTTAAAATAAATAAAGCAATCATGTTTAACAACAGCAGTATACAATATTAATTTTAACTAAGGAGCAAGTATATTGCTAAATTATTTTATATACAATATTAATTTTAACTAAGGAGCAACTATATTGCTAAATTATTTTATGTATCTATAATTTTATCCTAAGTGGATATATTAGGAGTCAAAAGACAAGTCAGCCGTCCTTGTCAAGAAGAAAAATTATATTCTTGTTCAGTTGTACAGACAAAACATGATTTTTCAAAACATGACTTAGTTAAGTGGTAATAATTGAGAATAATCATATCTACTATTAATGTAGAAATAAGAAACATAGATATAGCCATTGCATACTGAACCCTTGAATTAACACAGGCATGTCCATTCTATATTTACTATATGCCCACTGTAGAGAAGATTCTATTAAATGAGCAAAATCTAACAATTATCCCAAGGCTTCTTAAATCCTTAAGCTCCAACAGAGCTGAGCCCTGCAAAGCAGAAAGCTGAGGAGTTGAAAATTATCACAGAGCATAAAGTCAAGAGTTCTGAGTCGAGTACTCTATCCAATTTACCCCTGCTCTTTTTGTGTGAAGAATTTATTTTAAAATGACTTAATTTAGCCTGTCTCATTGGTAACTGCTAAACTCCCTGTTACTTAAATAAGGCATATTCATGTTAATTTCACTTTGCCTCAGTTATTTCATGGAACAACAACATTCTGCTTTGGCTGTCAATACTTTTTGAAAAGTTTGTAATGCTGGAGAAGAATGGATAGCTTTTAGACATTTTTAGGATTTAGTTAACAAAGAGCATAGAAAAGCATAGAAATAGAAAAGGGCAAAAATATGTTGGATTTTAGGGAGGAAATGGAACAGGTTATAGAAAAACGTTGGAAAGGTAATACATATAAGAATTCAATGTGAAATGAGGTTAAACAAGAAGGGAGAAGAAAGCTCGATATTCTTTCACACTGTATCTGTAATGTAACATAATAAACTATGATGTGCATTTCCAAGATTAAACTTGCTTCACCAAATTTTCAAAATTCTGAAATATGGCGTTTTCTTTGCCCATCCCTCTTCCCTCATTACAACAAAATCAGTTGTTACATTTTGTGAATTTGTGTGGCTGACAATGGTGTTGTTAGAGTATATCAACTCTGGCTGATCACCAATAAAGCAAATATTTGGCATACTAGTTCAAAATACATACAGTAAAATTTTGCTCTGGCCCTTTTAGAATTCATCTTTGGTATCTACTCTGTGGGCTTTACAGGACAAAATTTTAACAGCACAGAAGCATTGTCACTGTTTTTCCAAAGTAGAGGAGTGAAGTGGCATGCCATGAATCACAGATTCCCTAACTTTGGATGTTATTACCTTTATGGGAATCTTGAGAGGCATAAGGATTTCAACATTTTATTGTTGATAATCAAAGATGTTTAACATTACCAGCTTCACATTTTAAAAGAATTTTATTTTTGCAAATTCAATTTTTTAACGGACTAGAATAAAATAGAAATTTCACAATTTTAAGTTAATTAATTTTCATACCTACCCTAAAAACTAAGAAAGATAGACTTATGAACTTTCAATTATGAATAGTTCTTTATACTAAGTAACACTTAGCTCTGTATTGAAGTTAGAAATGCCAGATATAATACTGGATTCCCTTTAAATGTGAATTTGTATTTGATATTTGGAATATACTTATACTAAAAATAACATTTGTTATCAATAACCTCAGATATGTAGATGATGACACCACCCTTATGGCAGAAAGTGAAGAGGAACTAAAGAGCCTCTTGATGAAAGTGAATGAGGACAGTCAAAAATTTGGCTTAAAGCTCAAAATTCAGAAAACTAAGATCATGATATCTGGTCCCATCACTTCATGGCAAATAGATGGGGAAATGGTGGAACAGTGTCATACTTTATTTTGGGGGGCTCCAAAATCACTGCAGATGGTAATTGCAACCATGAAATTAAAAGATGCTTCCTCCTTCGAAGGAAAGTTATGACCGACTTAGGTAGCACTTTAAAAAGCAGAGATATTACTTTTCCAACAAAGGTCCGTCTAGTCAAGGCTATCGTTTTTCCAGTGGTCATGTATGGATGTGAGAGTTGGACTGTGAAGAAAGCTGAGCACTAAAGCATTGATGCTTTTGAACTGTGCTGCTGGAGAAGACTCTTGAGAGTCCCTTGGACTGCAAGGAGGTCCAACCAGTCCATTCTAAAGACCAGTCCTGGGTGCTCATTGGAAAGACTGATGTTGAGGCTGAAACTCCAATACTTTGGCCACCTCATGTGAAGAGTTGACTCATTGGAAAAGATCCTGATGCTGGGAGGAATTGGGGGCAAGAGGAGAAGGGGACGACAGAGGATGAGATGGCTGGATGGCATTACGGACTCTATGCACATGAGTTTGGGTGAACTCTGGGAGCTGGTGATGGACAGGGAGGCCTGAGTGCTGCGATTCATGGGGTCACAAACAGTCGGACATGACTGAGCGACTGAACTGAACTGATGTGAAATTTAAATTGATGAACATTGGGGTACACGTGTCTCTTTCAATTCTGGTTTTCTCCGTCTGTATGCCCAGCAGTGGGATTGCTGGGTCATAAGGCAGTTCTATTTCCAGTTTTTTTTAAGGAATCTCCACACTGTTCTCCATAGTGGCTGTACTAGTTTGCATTCCCACCAACAGTGTAAGAGGGTTCCCTTTTCTCCACACCCTCTCCAGCATTTATTGCTTGCAGACTTTTGGATAGCAGCCATTCTGACTGGAGTGAAATGGTACTTCATTGGGGTTTTGATTTGCATTTCTCTGATAATGACTGATGTTGAGCATCTTTTCATGTTTTTGTTAGCCATCTGTATGTCTTCTTTGGAGAAATGTCTGTTTAGTTCTTTGGCCCATTTTTTGATTGGGTCATTTATTTTTCTGGAATTGAGCTGTGGGAGTTGCTTGTATATTTTTGAGATTAGTTCTTTGTCAGTTGCTTCATTTGCTATTATTTTCTCCCATTCTGAAGGCTGTCTGTGGTACATATACACAATGGAGTATTACTCAGCCATTAAAAAGGAACACATTTGAATCAGTTCTAATGAGTTGATGAAACTGGAGCCAATCATACAAAGTGAAGTAAGCAGAAAGAAAAACACCAATACAGTATACTAACGCACATATATGGAATTTAGAAAGATGGTAGCAATAACCCTGTATGCAAGACAGCAAAAGAGACACAGATGTATAGAACACTCTTCTGGACTCTGTGGGAGAGGATGAGGGTGGGATGATTTGGAAGAATCGCATTGAGACATGTATAATAACATATATGAAACGAATCACCAGTCCATATTTGATGCAGGATACAGGATGCTTGGGGCTGGTGCACTGGGATGACCGAGAGGGATGGTACGGGGAGAGAGGTGGGAGGGGGGTTTAGGATGGGGAACACGTGTACACCTGTGGTGGATTCATGTTGATGTATGGCAAAACCAATACAGTATTGTAAAGTAGTTAGCCTCCAATTAAAATAAATAAATTTATATTTTTAAAAATTTAAATTGGTCTGGAAATTCTCCTTTATTTTTATTTGCTAAACCTGGCAACCAGAGTGTAACTTATGTACTATATAACCTTTATTTGCAGTTAAGTATTGAAGGTGATCATCACAGATCACAAAGCAGAACTGGAGATATCAGCATTTGATAGACTTATAAAATGATGACACTTTTTCTAAAATAGTACCTCATGTTTCTATACAAATTTCAAACTTGTTTTTTTATACAATTATAGGAATAATGCTTTTGAAGGCAATAAGTCAGAGATGATTAGAAATAAGATTTTAGTAAAATGGCCAAATACAATACAATTATATAACTATATTTTCAAATTTATCTTAAGAACAAATGTACACAATTATGAAAGGAACTGTGAAAAGTAATGATTAATTAGTTTTTACTAGAAAACTAGTATTTATTAGAAAACTAATGATAAATCAATGATAAATTCTAGCTTGCCATGATAGAATTAAAACAAGTTGATACTAACTTGTAAAACAGAGTAGAGAATCAGCATATGTAAATATACTCCACATCATATATCATCAAGCAATGTAAATCAAAATTACAACAAAATACCACTACATACCTGTTAGAATGACCAAAACTGACATCAAATGCTCACAAGGGTGAGGAGCAATAGGAACTCTCATTCATTGCTGGAGAGAGTGCAAAATGGTGCACCATTGACATTTTCTTACAAAATTAAACATGCTCTTACCACACAATCCTGCAATCATCATGCTGCTTGTTATTTACCCGATTAGTTGAAAAATTATGTTCACACAAAATCCTGTAGACAAATGTATATAGCAACTTTATTCATAATTGTCAAAAATTGAAAGTAACCCAGATGTCCTTCAGTATGTGAATGAATAAATACACTATGGTCCATCCAGAGTGAAATATTAATCAGTTCTATGAAGAAATTAGCTATCAAGACACCAAAAGATATGGAGGAATTTTAAATATCAGTTCAGTCAATCAGTCATGTCCAAATCTTTGTGACCCTATGGACTGCACCACAGCAGGCTTCCCTGTCCATCACCAACCCCCGGAGTTGACTCAAACTCATGTCCATTGAGTTGGTGATGCCATACAACCATCTCATCCTCTGCCGTCCCCTGCTCCTCCCGCCTTCAATCTTTTCCAGCATCAGGGTCTTTTCCAATGAGTCAGTTCTTTGCATCAGGTGGCCAAAGTGTTGGAGTTTCAACTTCAACATCAGTCCTTCCAATGAACATTCAGGACTAATTTCTTTTAGGACGGGCTGGTTGGATCTCCTTGCAGCCCAAGGGACTCTCAAGAGTCTTCTCCAACACCGCAGCTCAAAAATATCAATTCTTCTGTGCTCAGCTTTCTTCATAGTCCAACTCTCACATCTGTACAGGACTACTGGAAAAACCATAGCCTTGACTAGAAGGACCTTTGTAGGCAAAGTAATGTCTTTGCTTTTTAATGTACTGTCTAGGTTGGTCATAACTTTTCTTCAAAGGAGTAAGTTTCTTTTTATTTCATGGCTGCAGTCACCATCTGCAGTGATTTTAGAGTCTAAAATATAAAATCTGTCACTGTTTCCACTCTTTCCCCATCTATTTGCCATAAAGTGATGGGACTGGATGCCATGATCTTAGTTTTATGAATGTTGAACCTTAAGCCAACAATTTTCACTCTCCTCTTTCACTTTCATCAACAGGCTCTTTAGTTCTTCTTCACTTTCTGCCATAAAGGTGGTGTCATCTGCATATGTTAGGTTATTGATATTTCTCCCAGCAATCTTGATTCCAGCCTGTGCTTCATCCAACCCAGGGTTTCTTATGATGTACTCTGCATATAAGTTAAATAAGCAGAGTGACAATATACAGCCTTGACATACTCCTTTTCCTATTTGGAACCAGTCTGTTGCTCCATATCCACTTCTAATTGTTGCTTCCTGGCATGCATACAGGTTTCTCAAGAGGCAGGTCAGGTGGTCTGGTATTCCCATCTCTTTCAAGATTTCCCAAGTATTTTGTGATCCACACAGTCAAAAGCTTTGGCATAGGAAATAAAACAGAAATTGATATTTTTCTGGAACTCTCTTGCTTTTTCTTTTTTCTTTTGTCTGATTCATCTTTCTTTTTTTTAAATATAAATTTATTTATTTTAATTGGAGGCTAATTACTTTACAATATGGTAGTGGTTTTGCCATACATTGACATGAATCCACCACGAGTGTACATGTGTTCCCCATCCTGAACCCCCTCCCACCTCCCTTCCCATCCCATCCCTCTGGGTCATCCCAGTGCACCCCCCTGAGTACCCTGTTTCATGCATTGAACCTGGACTGGCGATTCTTTTTAACATGATAATATACATGTTTCAATGCCATTCTCCCAAATCATCCCACCCTCGCCCTCTCCCACAGAGTCCAAAAGACTGTTATATACATCTGTGTCTCTTCTGCTGTCTCGCATATAGAGTTATCATTACCTTCTTTCTAAATTCCATATATATGTGTTAGTATACTGTATTGGAGTTTTCTTTTTGGCTTACTTCACTCTGTATAATAGGCTTCAGTTTCATCCACCTCATTAGAACTGATTCTAATGTATTCTTTTTAATGGCTGAGTAATATTCCATTGTGTATATGTACCACCACTTTCTTATCCATTCGTCTGCAGATGCACATCCAGGTTGCTTCCATGTCCAGGCTATTATAAACAGTGCTGCGATGAACATTGGGGTACACGTGTCTCTTTCAATTCTGGTTTTCTCGGTGTGTATGCCCAGCAGTGGGATTGCTGGGTCATAAGGCAATTCTATTTCCAGTTTTTTAAGGAATCTCCACACTGTTCTCCATAGTGGCTGTACTAGTTTGCATTCCCACCAACAGAGTAAGAGAATTCCTTTTCTCCACACCCCCTCCAGTATTTATTGCTTGTAGACTTTTGGATCACAGCCATTCTGACTGGCGTGAAATGGTACCTCATTGTGGTTTCGATTTGCATTTCTCTGATAATGAATGATGTTGAGCATCTTTTCATGTTTTTGTTAGCCATCTGTATGTCTTCTTTGGAGAAATGTCTGTTCAGTTCTTTGGCCCATTTTTTGATTGGGTCGTTTATTTTTCTGGAATTGAGCTGCACTAGTTGCTTGTATATTTTTGAGATTAATTCTGTGTCTTTTGCTTCATTTTCTATTATCTTCTCCCATTCTGAAGGCTGTCTTTTCACCTTGCTTATAGTTTCCTTTGTTGTGCAGAAGCTTTTAATTTTACTTAGGTCCCATTTGTTTATTTTTGCTTTTATTTCCAATATTCTGGGAGGTGGGTCATAGAGGATCCTGCTATGGTTTATGTCGGTGAGATTTTGCCTATGTTCTCCTCTAGGAGTTTTATAATTTCTGGTCTTACTTTTAGATCTTTAATCCATTTTGAGTTTATTTTTGTGTATGGTGTTAGAAAGTGTTCTAGTAGCATTCTGTTACAAATGGTTGAGCAGTTTTCCCAGCATCACTTGTTAAACAAATTGTCTTTTTTCCATTGTATATTCTTGCCTCCTTTGTCAAAGATAATGTGTCCATAGGTGCATGCATTTATCTCTGGACTTTCTATTTTGTTCCATTGATCTTTATTTCTGTCTTTGTGCCAATATCATACTGTCTTGATGACTGTGGCTGTGCAGTAGAGCCTGAAGTCAGGCAGGTTGATTCCTCCAGTTCCATTCTTCTTTCTCAAGATTACTTTAGCTATTCGAGGAATTTTGTATTTCCATACAAATTGTGAAATTATTTGTTCTACTTCTGTGAAAAATACTATTGGTAGCTTGATAGGGATTTCACTGAATCTATAGATTGCTTTGGGTAGTACACTCATTTTCACTATATTGATTCTTCCGATCCATGAACACGGTATATTTCTCCATCTATTTGTGTCCTCCTTGAGTTCTTTCACCAGTATTTCATGGTTTTCTATATATAGGTCTTTTGTTTATTTAGGTAGATATATTCCTAAGTACTTTATTCTTTTCATTGCAGTGGTGAATGGAATTGTTTCCTTAATTTCTCTTTCTGGTTTTTCATTGTTAGATGATAGGAATGCAAGAGATTTATGTGTGTTAATTTTATATCCTGCAATGTTACTATATTCATTGATTAGCTCTAGTAATTTTCTGGTGGAGTGTTTAGGGTTGTCTATGTCGAGGATCATGTCATCTGCAAACAGTGAGAGTTTTACTTCTTCTTTTCCAATCTGGATTTTTCTTATTTCTTTTTCTGCTCTGGTTGCTGTGGCCAAAACTTCAAAACCTATGTTGAATAGTAGTGGTGATAGTGGGCACCCTTGTCTTCTTCCTAACTTTAGGGGAAATGCTTTTAATTTTTCACCATTGAGGATATTGCTTGCTGTGTGTTTGTCATATATAGCTTTTATTATGTTGACTATGCCAAAGCCTTTGACTGTGTGGATCACAATAAACTGTGGAAAATTCTGAAAGAGATTGGAATAACTGACCACCTGACCTGACTCTTGAGAAACCTACATGCAGGTCAGGAAGCAACAGTTAGAACTGGACATGGAACAACAGACTGGTTCCAAATAGGAAAAGGAGTACGTCAAGGCTGTATATTGTCACCCTGCTTATTTAACTTATATGCAGATTACATCATGAGAAACGCTGGGCTGGAAGAAGCACAAGCTGGAATCAAGATTGCTGGGAGAAATATCACTAACCTCAGATATGCAGGTGACACCACCCTTATGGCAGAAAGTGAAGAGGAACTAAAAAGCCTCTTGATGAAAGTGAAAGAGGAGAGTAAAAAAAGTTGGTTTAAAGCTCGAAGTTCAGAAAACTAAGATCATGGCATCTGGTCCCATCACTTCATGGGAAATAGATGGGGAAACAGTGGAAACAGTGTCAGACTTTATTTTGGGGGGCTCCAAAATCACTGCAGATGGTGATTGCAGCCATGAAATTAAAAGACACTTACTCCTTGGAAGGAAAGTTTTGACCAACCTAGATAGCATATTAAAAAGCAGAGATATTACTTTTCCAACAAAGGTCCATCTAGTCAAGGCTATGGTTTTTCCAGTGGTCATGTATGGATGTGAGAGTTGGACTGCGAAGAAAGCTGAGTCCCAAAGAATTGATGCCTTTGAACTGTGGTGTTGGAGAAGACTCTTGAGAGTCTCTTGGACTGTAAGGAGATCCAACCAGTCCATTCTAAAGACCAGTCCTTGGTGTTCATTCGAAGGACTGATACTGAGGCTGAAACTCCAATACTTCGGTCACCTCATGCGAAGAATTGACTCATTGGAAAAGACTCTGATGCTGGGAGGGATTGGGGGCAGGAGGAGAAGGGGATGACAGAGGATGAGATGGCTGGATGGCATCATGGCCTCGAAGGACCTGACTTTGAGTGAACTCTGGGAATTGGTGATGGACAGGGAGGCCTGGCATGCTGCAATTCATGGGGTTGTAAAGAGTCAGACACGGCTGAGCGACTGAACTGAACTGAACTAATGTTCCTTCTCTTCCTGCTTTCTGGAGGGCTTTTATCATAAATGGATGTTGAATTTTGTCAAAGGCTTTCTCTGCATCTATTGAGATAACAATATGGCTTTTATCTTTCAATTTATTAATGTGGTGTATTACATTGATTGATTTGTGGATATGATTGGGATGAAAACCGACCTTTTCCAATCTTGTGGCCACTGCTGTGTTTTCCAAATTTTCTGGCATATTGAGTGCAGCACTTTCATAGCATCATCTTTTAGGATTTGAAATAGCTCAACCGGAATTTCATCACCTCCATCAACTTTGTTCGTAGTGATGCTTCCTAAGGCCCACTTGACTTCACATTCCAGGATGTCTGGCTCTAGGTGAGTGTTCACATCATTGGGATTATCTGGGCCGTGAAGATTTTTTTTGTACAGTTTTTCTGTGTATTCCTGCCACTTATTCTTAATAACTTCTGCTACTGTTAGGTCCACACCATTTCATGTCCTTTGCTTGAAATGTTCCCTTGGTATCTCTAATTTTTGAAGAGATCTCTAGTCTTTCCTATTCTATTGTTTTCCTCTATTTCTTTGCACTGATTGAGGAAGGCTTCTTATCTCTCCTTGCTATTTTTTGGAACTCTGCTTTCAAATGGGTATATCTTTCCTTTCTCCTTTGCTTTTGGCTTCTCTTCTTTTCACAGCTATTTGTAACATTTCTTCAGACAGCCTTTTTGCTTTTTTTGCATTTTTTTCTTGGGGATCATCTTGCTCCCTGTCTTGTACAATGTCATGAATCTCTGTCCATAGTTCATTAGGCACTCTGTCTATCAGATCTAGTCCCTTAAATCTATTTCTCACTTCCACTGTATAATCGTTAGGGACTTTCTTCAATTTAAGTCTGAATTTGGCAATAAGGAATTAATGATTTGAACCACAGTCAGCTTCCAGTATTGTCTTTGCTGACTATATAGAGCTTCTTCATCTTTGGCTGCAAAGAATATAATAAATCTGATTTCAGTGTTGACCATCTGGTGATGTCCATGTATAAAGTCTTCTCTTGTGTCCTTGGAAGAGGGTGTTTGCCATGACCAGTGCATTCTCTTGGCATAACTCTATTAGCCTTTGCCCTGCTTCATTCTGTACTCCAAGGCCAAATTTGCCTGTTACTCCAGATGTTTCTTGACTTTTGCATTCCAGTCCCCTATAATGAAAAGGATATCTTTTTTGGGTGTTAATTCTAAAAGGTCTTGTTGGTCTTCATAGAATCGTTCAACTTCAGCTTTTTCAGCATTACTGGTCAGTGCATAGACTTGGATTACTCTGATACTGAATGGTTTGCCTTGGAAATGAACAGTGATCATTCTATCGTTTTGAGACTGCATCCAAGTACTGCATTTCAGACTCGTTTGTTGACCATGATGCCTACTCCATTTCTTCTAAAGGATTTTAGCCCACAGTAGTAGATATAATGATCATCTGAGTTAAATTCACCCATTCCAGTCCCTTTTAGTTCTCTGATTCCTAAAATGTCAACATTCCTTCTTGCCATCTCTTGTTTGATCAGTTCCAATTTGCCTTGATTCATGGACCTCACATTCCACTTTCCTGTGCAATATTGCTCTTTACAGCATTGAACCTTGCTTCCATCACATCCATGACTGGATGTTGTTTTTGTTTTGTTACAGTATGATAAATTAAGGAACTTTAAAGGCATATTACTAAGTTGAAGAAGTGATACTGCTATGTACCATGTGATTCCAACTCTGTAACACTCTAGAAAGGAAAAAAAACTATGGAGAAAGCTAAAAATCAGGGGTTTCTAAGTATTAAGAAGGAAAGTGGAATGAACAGGCAGAGTATAGAGGATTTAGGGAGAAGTGAAATTACTCTGTATGATACTAATGATACTATACTATCATATGAATTTGTCCAGTCCATAGAAGGTACAGAGATCAGTGTGAGAGGTGGGAGGCAAGGTCTCAGAGTATGAACTCAGGGCGTAATGTTAGAGAGGAGGGGAGCACATTGTGATGGGCCTTAAAATCTATCAAAATGGTTGGCGTTTTCTCTGGGGAAAAAGGGCAAGTGCTAAAGCATGTTCAGCAAAATAGTGAGCTTACCCTACATATGGTTTAACAGGATCACTGCCATCAAGGAGAAGACACCATGCTTTGATAAGATAAAAAGGGAGGAGGCAGGCAGCCTAGTGAAGAGGTTATTCACAACAATCGTCGCCAGTCCAGGTTCGATGCACCATACTGGATGCTTGGGGCTGGTGCACTGGGATGACCCAGAGGGAGGGTATGGGGAGGGAGGAGGGAGGAGGGTTCAGGATGCGGAACACAGGTATACCTGTGGAGGATTCGTTTCGATATTTGGCAAAACTAATACAATATTGTAAAGTTTAAAAATAAAATAAAATTTAAAAAAAAAAGAAGAAAAAAAAAATCCAGGCAAACAGTGATGACCCATGTCACAGTAATGAGGGAAATGAGGGGTGATCAAAATTTGAATACGTTTTGAAGGAAGAAAATATTTTCTACTATATTAAATATGGAGAGAAAAATAGAAGGGCAGAGAGGGGGAATGACCTGTCAGGAGCTCACTTCTATTGTATTAGTTTTGAAATCAATTCTATTTGTATATAAGTATATTTGAATTTCTATGATCACTCTTATGTTTCACAAATTTGAAATTGTAGTCTAGAGTTTGACTTGGAGTTGAGATGTCTAATCTGTATGTTATAAGTGCAACAGTTGAGGAAATTGGACTTGTTTAAATGGCGGCATTAGAAGCCATGAGTGTGCTTGTGCAGTCACTCAGACATGCCTGACTCTTTGCGACTCTATGGACTGTAGCCCACGAGGCCCCTCTGTCCAAGGGATTTTTCATGTAAGAATATTGAAGCGGGTTGCCATTTCCTCCTCCAAGGGATCTACCCGACCCAGGGATCAAACCTGCGTCTCCTGCTTCGGAGGTGGATTCTATACTGCTGGGCCACTGGGGAAGTCCAATATTCGAAGCCATAGAAGAGGTAGGAGCAGCTTCCAGACTTTGATGACCCACTATTTGGTATTGCCTGGAGAATTCCATGGACAGAGGAGCCTGGCATGCTGCAGTCCATGTGGTCGCAAAGAGTCAGACATGACTGAGCAACTGTCAGTTATTTAAAAACAGTCTCATAAGATGGACTTAAGAAAAATGAAAAGAACTTATAGATCTTGGCTTAAAATAATAAAAAAAAGAAGGATAGCAGTTCTCTAACATTGGAGCAGCCAGCTAGTAAGCTCTCCACTATTAGCAGTTCATAGCAGTTCATGCTTAATGTGAATGATCGTTTACCTGGAATATTCTTGGATTCAAAGAGATGTGAGATCTTTAACATCCTATTTTCCCTAAGTGAGTATGAGATAGAAAACACATTTTATCTCCTTCAAAGTTGTTCCCAAGTCATTAATGGAACACACTCAGGTCCTTGGCTGTAAATGCATCTGGAAAAGATACCAAATTATTTTCAGCAATATATAGCTACAATGCAATTTAACACATGTTAGTATGAATTCTAGTTTTATCAAGTGACTCAGGTTCAATAAACCACATTAATCTATTTTGTTTCATTCTTAGTTAAGAGAGACTGTTTTCCAGAAATCAGTACCTAAGTATGATAATTTTCTGTCAAATACAATGACCTTGCTGTTCTTTCCCCCAAGTCCTATTGTTAAAGAAGATTATGCCTTCTAGAGTCAGAACTGTGTGAAGAAATCTGTTTTCGTCAGTTCTCTCTAGTCAGCACTATTTAGCAATTTCGGTCAAAGATAGGTATTTTCTGGAGGGCGCTGTGCACTTGTTCCGAGATGCTAGTTTCTACTTTTTGTAATTATTAACTGTTTTTGAATGAAAAGATGATTACAGCTAAATTCCATAACACTTGTCAGTAGGAACTTAAAAATGTCTGAAGCAATCTGAAACAACTTGAGCTGCCTTGAGCTATTTTAGAAACTAATTTGATTTTTTTTTTTTTGATGCATGCCAGAGGGGTATGAACATTTTCCTTAATAGCTACAACTTGAACTCTTATATGAGAACTTTGGTATGGAGTTGTTATATCAAGTCTGGGTGAATACATGAAGAAATGAGTAATTAATAATCATCAGCATTCTGATTTCTCCGTGTATGCTAAGTTGCTTCTGTCATGTCCAACTCTTTGAGACCCCATAGACTGTAGCCCATCAGGCTCCTCTGTCCGTTGGATTTTCCAGGCAAGAATACTGGAGTGGGTTGCCATTTCCTTCTCTATGATTTACCCTTATTTTTTTTTAATTTTAAGAAACTGTTATAAAATAGACATTTAAAAAAGCTATTGCTTCCATTATTTTCAGGACACTCTTCATTATAGTACTTCCTGAGCATCTTGTCCTGCCCTTGATTTTCCTACTTTAAAGTAAGGACTATAGTTGGCTGATAAGGAAAGACTTAAGGCATTTTTATCAGCTTATATTTTGGGAGGACAGACTGTTGTGACAGGTAAAAAAAGATATCCCCTAAATGCTGATTCTCCTTGCACAATTGGTTCATCATCTTGACAGACAAATCAACCCAAAAGGCAAGAAAACTATTTTTGGATGGTGCTAACATTTTTGTTTGTTTGTTTGTTTGTTTTTGACAGCACATACCATCATTGTTGTCAAAGCCGGTTGGAAGCAGACACAAACCTATTGTATACTTTTGTTTTATTTGGCAGAGTCAGAATAATTGCTGTTATGTGGCAGCATATTCACCTAGCCTATTCCATTATCGAATTTCTCACAACATGCAGAAAGCATTCACATGAATAATAATTCTCCAATTGAATCAAATCTTAACCTTTTCTACAAATACAGAATTCAAAAAAAAAGTGATTAAATAATCCATTTACACAACTTATAGATGCTTTTTAAATAAGTGAGCTTGAACAAGGATATTTATCTCTCTTTGCCTCAGTTTTCTCATCTATAAAATAGGGGTAGTAGTACTATCCTCCTTATGTCTGTCATAGAGAAGGAGCACAAGACATACCAGGTACAAAAGTGATGAAAAGAATGAACATGTCTTTATTAATGTAAGTTCATTTGCTATTAATATTATCCTTTACTACTCAATAGTGCATCTATCTCTTTATAAATCCTAGACACAATTCCTCTAAAGATAAGAGTCTTTCTCCCTGGGTCAGTCATTAGACTCACCTTTATTGTGCCAAATATAGTTAATGAAAGGGGTTAGAAAATTAAACAAACCCAGGAGGACAAGATACTACACCAAACAGGTAATATGTGATCAAGGAAGGGGGCTGAATGAGTGTGACCTCAAATGGAATTAAAGGGAGAAGTGGTGTGTAGGGGAGCGTGTGTGAGGAGAGATGGAGTGTCCACCAAGAATAAGAATTTGGAGAGGCTGTTAGCATATGTGTGAGAGAAGAAGTAGGAGAAACAAAATAGCACAGACTAGAAGAAAGTGAGTTGTGCAAGACTGGATCCATCCTTCTGCAAAATCTCAGTATTTTGTTCATCGTGATTTTCTTTGGCATTAGCTTAGACTTTTCAATAGTTCATTGAAATAAATACAATGTGTGCTTTTTATTGAGATTCTCACTGTTTACTTTATACCGAAGGCTTGTCACTCACTTGCCTTACCTTGGTCTTTACCCTAACTTGGCAACAAGGACTGAGAAAGGACTTTCAGAAGTTTTTTCTTTTTTGATGTGTATAAAAACTCAGTCTCTGCTGAGCATTTTCTCCATAGACTGAGATCAAATAAGAGAAATTTGTTTCAAATAATATTTGGAGGTCAGACTGCCATTTCTTTGAATGTACCTCCCTTTAAAGATAGAGTCATAAGCCAGCTTATTTTTTTGCTGTTGTTTTTTGTGTGTTTTAGTTTGTTCATAAGGAGTTTCATAAAGATATATTAAAAAACTCCAGCTCAGAAATCAGAGGAAAACCAAAATATAGGGTTTATTTTCAAGTTGCATAGCATCTTTTGGTTAAAAAAAATCTAATTGTGCTTTTCTTTGAAAGAAAAAAAAAAGAAGGAAGGAAGGGAGGGAGGAAGGGATGGAGAAGGGGTGGGAAGGAAGAAGAGGAATAAATGAGGGAGAAAAGTCCTCTCCACATGCTCACCCAGACTAGATTTAGAAACTGAAAAGTAGTTGTCTACTTCTTCACACTTCATGCGATGAGAACAGGAAATGCAAATGGATAGCAGAATTTGAAGAATTCTGGATCCAAGCTCCACCTCATTTTTGACACAGAGATTGTACATTGAAACAGAAGTAGCTTATAGGTTCAACCCAATTTCTTATCGAGTCTTGAGTCTGTTTCTTTGGGAGATATTTGACAACATTCTAAGGGACAGCTGACAACTCTGTGTGAAACAATACTTCTCAAGTTCTTTAACTTTCTTCTTTACCTTTCTCTTCAAAAAAAAAAAAAAAAAAAGTGAAACTATTACCCCTATTTTATAGAAGGAGAATTTCAGGTTTGACAAAGGTTAACTTGGTGGTAGTTCTGAAGTTAAAAACTATCAAGCCAGGCTTTAAGTCTAACCCTTTTTGTCCTCAAAGACAGTGCGTCTTGCCGTACTCAGCACTGTGCACAGTTACGTTTTCATTTCTACACCAAAGGGCCCTTTCACTTGTTCGCTGATATTAGATTCTGCAATAAGGGGATTGGGTGAATCATTTCCTCCTTCTGAAATCCTCATTTCCCATGACTGGCTTGACATCATTCTCTCCTATGAATTTTTTTTTTTTTCCTCTACCCATGGCCTCCCACCCTCAACCCCTTGACCTTTCGTTTATTTTTTATTTTTACTGCAACCAGGGATTCTCTTGTAAGCTCTTTCCTTTTCTCTTTACATGCACTATCACATGACCGAGGACTTATTCCCTCCTATAGAACATATTGAAGTGCAGTTCCTACTTCTGTGCTGTCTTGATTCTCCAACTTCCATCCACTTACTAAGTTCCGTGTATTCACCAGTATGTTGAAGTCCTTGAATGTGCTTTTCCAGGCATCCAAAATGCAAACCTCAAGCTGAGTTATTCTTCACTCCAACTCTTTTTTGTAGCTATATGCCCTTTATTAATGATAGTGTCAGTTCACACAGCCAAATGTAGGAAATGTGTGTTTCTCGTCCTGAATCTTTCATCCAAAAAATTTCTTTGGTGATTTTCTTCCTTTGTAGTCTTAAAATAGTTGCCTTTTTTGAAAGGCACAGGTAGCTTCTCCTAATTCCTGTGAGGACTAAAGGGACTATTTCTCAAATGTAATATTTGACCTATATCATCACATCCAAATGAAGAAATCTTTTTTTTTTCTTTTTCTTTATGGGATTTAACAAATAGAAGAGAAGCCCACACTATGACTTAACAGGAGGATTTCTATGCCAGCAGGAATGCTCAGTTACTTGAGAGAGCAGCAGTCTCACCATTTGTTGCCTGGATACATGCACATGCTTGTTTCTGGCTGTGCTATCTGTGTGGGTCTCATGTCTAGCACCCACCATTCTGCAGGAAGAGGAAGTATGGTGCCACCATTCCAAAGGCAAGGTAATACTTGAAGCTAAGGTCTTTGACTTTGGTAACTCCAATTAATGTCTTCGCTAAAGGCAGTTGTAGATTTTATAAAGCCTGAAAACTGCTATTCAAAAATTTGCCCAAACCACTTATACTGAAAACATGAACAAAGTCCTTCCCCCACCCTCCCTACACACACAGTTGCCAGAAAACAAGTGAGTAGTAAAATCAACCACTCACTTGACTTCAGGTAGCAGAAATCATCAGTGATTTCAAGCTGTGATTTCAATATTGGCTGGTATGTTGCGTAGGGCATGGGAAGTACCTTGGAGTAATATTAGCAAGGAACAAATCGTTAGTGGTGGAGTGGAAATGCATATCATTTTCATGACTTACTCTAAAACATCTCTCAAGTCTGAGAGGCAGGATTCGTTCCCTACTCATAAAGGCTCACTCCGCAGGACAGAGCAGAAGGCAACATGCCTCTCCACCAGATGTCTTATTTGTGGCACATATGTAGTAAGCTAATGAGATGGACCTTTTGAGGGACCCTGATGCTGCTGACAAAAGACTCTGTTTCGGGAATGTACATGTTTCCTTTTTCTATTCAAACCACTAAACAGTGGTCTGGGAAGAGGTGCTGGTAAACCCTGCCCACCAGTTCATCAGACATTTCTCAGCATCACCTATGAATACAAATTAGATTCCAGCTGTTTCTCAACCTGATCCCAGGCTTCAGCACTGGACACAAATAATGGAACTCTTGCAGTGTCTTACGTTGGACTGTATGTGCCTTGAGGACAGGGATTATGCTTAATTAATCTTGGCATTTTTAGAATCTGCTACAACGCCTAAAAAAATATTTGGCATTCAATGAATGTTGCTAACCCAATGGCATTACTTAAGCTAACGTGAACTTACTTTTAAACAAAATTTTGAATTTTATTTTAGCTATAAATCGATAGTTATAATCCAAATAAATAAAGATTTAAAAAATAAAGTGGTTAATCCAAGCAAAAATACTTAAATACAGATCTTCTACTTAAAATGAGGGTATGTTCCTATAACCCCATTGTAAATTAAAAAAATTGATTTCCCTGGTGGCTCAGCAGTAAAGAATCTGCCTGCCAAACAGGAGATGAGGGTTTGATTCCTGGGTCAGGAAGAACCCCTAGAGAAGGGAATGGCAACTGACTCCAGTATTATTGCCCAGGAAAGGGAAATCCATGTAGTGCTGGCGGGCTACAATCCACGACTTGTGAAGAGTTGAACATGACTTAGTGACTAAATAACAACAACAAAATTGAAAATATAGTAAGTTTAAAATGCATTTAATACACGTGCCCTAGCTAACATGGTAGCTTTAGACTCACCTTCCGTATATGTGCTCAGAACATTTTCATTAGCCTCCAGTTGGTCAAAATTAACACAAAGACTAGTTTATAGTGTAGGGCTGAATATCTCATGTAATTTATTGAATACTGTGCCAAAGTTGAAAAACAGATTGGTAGAAGAGTATTGGTTATTTACCCTCATGATCCTGTGGCTCCTGAAATCTGTCACTGCCACTGCTCAGCATCATTCAAGAGGATCATACCACATGTTGCTAGCCTGGGAAAGATCAAGTTTCAAAATTCACAATAGGGTTTCTACTGAATACGTATTGCTTTTGCACCATTGTCAAGTCAAAAAAAATAAATAAAAAGTTAAGCCATCGTTAAGTCAAGGCTGTCTATACTGAGAAAAGTTAATGCTGCATTAGTTTGTTGGGGTTGTCAAAACAAAATGCCACAGACTGGTTAGTTTAAACAACATAAATTAACTTTCTCATGGTTCTTGAAGCCAGAAGTCTGCATCAAGGTGTTGGCAGATTTGATTTCCCCAGGACTTCTGTCTTTGCTGCAAATGGCCACCTTGCTGTGTCTTCACATGGCCTTTCCTCTCTCTCATGCCTTCCTTGTGTCTCTTCCTTTTGTGATAAGGCCAACCATCCCATTATTGATTAGTTAGGGTTCCACCCTTGTGACCTCATTTAGCCTTCACTACCTCTGTAAAGGCCCTGCCTCTAAATTCTGTGGCATCGAGGATTAGGGATATTGCATATGAATTTTTTGAGAACACAATTTGGTGCATTAAAAAAACAAAGAATGATGTATCAGTCTTAGTTCATTTCAGATGTATTTTTATTCAAGTATATTTATATTTAGGTATATTCATTTTCAGATCATTTAGAAATGAAATATTTTCCACCTTTATTTTAAAATATGCTTTATAAACTTTCAATCTAAAAACACTGTATCTTCTGCAAGCTTTTTGATCTCTTCATAGCAAACATTGGTCAAACATATTTAAGTCACAATGAATTTATGATGCCCAACAATGAATATAATTTTACAGTGTCTGAATTCAGCAGAGGAACCGGAAACAAAAAGATGTGACATTTGAATTGGATGTATTATTTTGTTAAAGATGCTCTATTACTTTTCATAACATACTCTCTTACCAAAAAAGTAAATAGCTTTGCCTTTGCTCTGTCTGAAAATTCCACATATAAGAGGGGTGTGCTTAGATATCTCCAAGTAAGACTCGTGATATTGTTTTATGATGTCAATGATATGTGACATGTTAAATTGCATAACACTCAGAGCAAGTTTATCTTAATATTTTATAAGTAATGACATTTACAAAGAGTAAAACAGTTTTATTGTTCTGGTTTCTCAGATTTCAGAAACATTAATATAGCTTTCTGAATCAATATAAAACTGGAAAGCACAGACATTTAGATGTTGCAAAAGCTAAATGGATTTAGTATGCTTAAATTTCCAAAACATATATTGCATCCCAGATTGTATACAAACAAGAAAATTGTGGCTTTTTAAAAGACATATAAGCAACAAATGTGCTAGTGGAAGAAGACCACATAAAAACTTTAATTTGTAATAATTTTCAACATATGTTCAGTAGCAGTGTCTGGATTTAAATGTCATCCAAACACAGCCTTATCTAAGGTCTGATTTACCAAATTTTGTATTATATTTCTCAGTTCATTGGTAGAATTATGATTTTTCTTTAAAACTAATTAAGAGGGTCCCTGGATGAGTTAATTTGTAAAAGATACAAAGAATTGACTTTCTCAGCACCTATATAATTCTCTAGATGTGAACTAGGTAATTTTGAAAATAATAATGCTCAAGTAGATGCACAAAATAAACAGAATCTTAAATCTATAATAAATAGGTTAAACATAAATAAATTCATAATAATTAAAGTCTCAAATAAGTGCAGCAATTAGTAGGCATACTTTATAGAGTGAATTGCAAAAAATGAGGGGATTTGGTGTATTTGTTACTGCTCTAGTTAATAGTACTTATATTATTTTCTATCCTTGCAACAATCATTTGATAACAAATCTAATATCCCTATTTTAATGATAAAATATTATAATAAATATGTTCCTTAAATGCCAGCTACACTGCTTGTGGGAAGGTGAATTTAGATTCAAATTTAGGTCTATCAGACAGCAAAGGCAGTGCATCTTATATTAACTTTAATATTTCATCCTTTATTTTCACTGGACAGGTTGCTTCAGTAGCAGCATGGCATGGCACGTGACATTCCACCAGGCCCCCTGTTTGTTTCAGAGAATCTGACTAGCTCTCTGGGCAAGTACCACTTTTCTAAGCAACACTCCAATCGCCTATCCCCAGTTACATAGGAATCAGACTCCCAGGAGAAAGACAACAAATGTGTTCAAAACAAAATGAAATAGGAAAGAAACAAATGCCGGTTTCTACTGACTGCTTGAATAAAGAGTTTAGCCAAAGTGAAATGCTGCTCTCAGTCCCATATTGGGAATAAAGAGTTTATAATCCATACAAACATCATACTCCATTCCACACAAACTCCATTCCCTCCATCCTGTGTTTTTTCTCTCAAATGTACATGTCTCTTCCTTTCTCTATCACTCCTTGTCCGCTGAAAATATATTTATTAGTAGAGTAGATATTTTTTGTTTAAATTAACTGAGCCTTCTTGGTTTCTTCACTCTAGTTTAGAAAACATGATCTTTCTATTAAATTTGAGCCTTTAGTTCAGAGTATGCTTTTATCTTACTGGCTGAAGAGTGTTATGAAATCAGTCACTGAATTATTAGTTTTCACATATAGCTAGAGAGAACGATCTGTCTTAGAAACATGATTTCTAATCATTGTGTTTTATTTTATATCTCACAAAAATGAAGATGATGCCTGCCATGGCTGAATAGTGAACATATAAACAAACTTCCTGAGAAATCAGGATCCTGTTCAGCTAGTGGTCCAGATTTCACATGTTATAGATTTAAGAAATAAGTTCAAGTTGGCTTTTGAAGTATTTCACTCTGTGAGGAATATTGATTGTTATTTAACTTAAAGTTGATAATTATTATCTGAACAGGCAAGAAATTGTTGGTTAGGGGAATTGAGTAGGATGATACTGAAGTTTGGACCGAATGAATGTGGCTGTGAGTTTGGAGAAGGTAATATTACTGGGCAAGTAATTCATAAAAGGCAGAGCACAATGCAGCCTTTGAGAAGACTGGCCATTGTGAACCTAACCTGAATAGTCCCAATGTTCCCAAGTTGCTGATTTGGAAACATTAGGGGTTTAGATCACAAAAATGGCATTTGGAAACAAATTTGCCTTTATACTGTCTGGGCACAGCCTTAGGATATGAATCATTTTCCAAGCAGTGTTACAAAATAAGGGAAATGTTCATCACAAGATGGAAAACAGAATCTAAAATGAGTGGAAGATGTACATGAAAAAAAAAAAAAAAACACCAGTATGTGTTGCTTATAACATGTTTTATGGTTACCCTTTTCTATCAGTGTAAAATATAAGCACATAGATTGGGAAATATGGCCCCCAATGTTAATAGCCCTGTTACTGCTACTGCTAAGTCACTTCAGTCATATCCAACTCTGTGTGACCCCATAGACGTCAGCCCACCAGGCTCTCCTGCCCCTGGGATTCTCCAGGCAAGAATACTGGAGTGGGTTGCCATTTCCTTCTGTAATGCATGAAAGTGAAAAAGTGAAAGTGAAGTCTTTCACTCATGTCCGACTCTTAGCGACCCCATGGACTGCAGCCTACCAGGCTCGTCCATTCATGGGATTTTCCAGGCAAGAGTACTGGAGTGGGGTGCCATTGCCTTCTCTGGTTAATAGCCCTACACTACTTTAAAAAGATGATGTAACATCACTGATGAAGAGAAACAAGGTAGCAAAAATATGAAGACAAGAAATCACAAGTGGGGTAGGGTCCTGGTGGGACAGTTTCCCCGTGAATTCCCAGAACTGTGTGATTACTATTTCTGAATTGCCCCCTCTACTTTTTTCTCTCCTTATTAATTATCCTGGATGTTCTCTAAATCAGTGCCAAACTTACTTTTTCAAATACGGGATTAAAAAGGGACAACATGAAATGGCAGTCAAAGTGGAAAAATGAAAAACTCATAGAGAACAAAATGAAAAACTAGAATAATTTTAGTAGGTTAACCATATTTACCTACTGACTGGTTGATAGATGAACTCAGAATACAATGGTCTCATTTCTAGTTCTCATGCCAACTAACTATTGGGCAAATTGTATAACATCATCAACTTTTTTTTTGTCTGTTATGGAGGGAGATAAATTTAATGGTCTCTGAACTTCTATCTAGTGAAATGTTTTCTAAAGTTTACAAGCAACACTATGCATTGACTGATATGAAATATTATCTCTATTATGGAAAACAGCATGAATTCTAGTCAAAACTAGTAAGAAATCCCTAAAATAATTATGTGAAAAACAGGGGTCTATCTCTTGTTTCCCTTATTTAAAAGTAACTGAGAGGAAAACAGAGGAGAAATCTAAATTATACCTTCAAGATAGTAAATATTAATCAGACATATTTAAGACATATAGAGACTAGAGAGGTGGCCTAAGATCATGTAAAAGAGAAATGAATGATTCTAGAATAAAGTAACCTTGATGCCATACATTTCCCTAATATAAGATTTTTGCTCTCCAATTATATAGATTTTTGAATGAATGAAGAACCTCACAAATTATTCTCTTATAAAACTAAAATATTTTATTCTAAAATAAAATATTTTATTCTAAAATAAAAATGAATGCTGCTAAAATTTTTCTAAAAGTGAACAAAATTTTTATTTTTTGTATGCATTAGGTATAATCCTGGAGTGGGTTGCCATTTCTTTCTCCACAGGATCTTCCTGAACCAGGAATGGAACCCAAGTCTCCTGCATTGCAGGCAGATTCTTTACTGACTGAGCTACAAGTGAAACCCTGATTTTTTGAGTGTGACAAATATTTAGGGCATATCCAGCCTGGACATATTTTGATCATCATATATATACATATGATAAAAATGTTCTATCTTGAAATACTGAAGCATTTATAAAGATGTCAACACCAACCACATGGTCATTAGTTTTTCTCCATGAAGCAGTATAAAATTTCTTCAAACAAATAGGTGTGAGAAAACACTTGTTACAAGACAATAAACTTGAATATAATAAAAACACAGAAGGTGTTTCATCATAGACTCGGTGAGTGGTGTAGCTTAAGGTTGTCAAAAGCAAGATCCACTGTCATACTATCCCGCTGTCCAGCCCACATACTGCCAAATTGCACTCATTTCTATATCAGTTTCCTGCTCTGAAGTAGGATCATCATTGTCCTTAGGATACCTTCATATAAGTGGACTCAGCTATTCCAATGAAAACGTCCTTCAATATGGTCTTGACCTCTACGCTAGGGAAAGTTTAGGCCCCTTCTGCTACTCAGATTCTTTCATTTTGAGTAAGCTTTGCTATTATTTTTTAACTTACTCCAATCTGAACTGAAAAATCAGATGATTCTTGATCTCTTATACACCACAGTATCTATGAAACTGGTAAAATTTGCTAAGTGTTGCATATTTTGCATAGGTTGTATATTTATTTACATGGATTGCATATTTATTTTCTCCAATGCTGTATATCCTTAATATTTTATTATCATTTTATTCTTATGGCTATATTAGTCACATACTACCTTTACCTGTAATATAGTTAGAGTAATGCTGCTGCTAAGTCACTTCAGTAGTGTCCAAAACTTTGTGACCCCATGGACTGTAGCCCACCAGGCTCCTCTGTTCAAGGAATTCTCCAGGCAAGAATACAGGAGTGTGTTGCCATTTCCTTCTCCACTTGGGGTAATATACGCAAACCAAAGACCCACACACGCATTTTCATTGCTTCCCAAATTAAATTTCTCCATGTGAATCTTACTCTTCCAAAACTGCTTCTAATCTCTGAAACTTAATTTACATATATATCCTCACAAACATATAGAGAAACACTTATCTGTACAACATGCTGAAAAATAATAATGGTTAAGGCTCATTGAATCCCAGCTTGTGTGACCATACGTTAAGCAATATGGTCATCTCCAGTTTCATGTGAAGCAAATGAGGCTTTGGTTAAGTGAGTGGCTGGAAGTCAGATGCCAGGAAAGGCGAAGTGTGATTTTGAACATGGTTAGACTTCAAGCCAGTACCTTTCCCTGATTTGCAAGTATAAATCTATCATTTTGTTTCATTCTGTGTAGAGGTATTTATTTCAGCTGAGAGAATCAGAAGCCTGTAATTTGGATCCAATTTAACTTTTCAATATTTTGTCTTGTCACTTTTCCTCAATCATTGTGAATGTGTGCTTCAGAATATATGGTTTGTTCAATGTGCTGCATGTATGAATTTGATCAGCAGCAGACAGCCTGTTCTCTTTGTAGGTGGTTATATCCCACATATTGTGCAGATGTGTGCTCCACTTACCTGCGTGTCAAAAAGATAGTGAAACTGTGACTAGAGTTTAACTCCATTCAGATACAGAAGGTTTTGCCCTTCATTTTTCGTGGCATAACATTTCATAACATTGTGTTGCGAAAGGACAGACAGGCCAGAAGAGAACTTGACTTCTGAGAACTAAAATTTAGTAGGAAAGAAAAGCCAAAACACGTAGGTAGGTTAGGGAATAAAACAAAACAACAACAAAAATGCAGTAGAATCATACATGCCCTGGGGAGAAAAGGAGTCCCAATGCCACCCTCCCGTCCATTACACCTTTCCCTTGAATATCTACTTCAGATGCTTTTAAGTCTTCTGCTTTATTCCCCATAAATCTCCTGATGTATCCTACTCGGGCATATAGTAACCAGAGCAGAAGCTCTCAGGAGGTGTTCCTGATTTGCTCAAAGCAATATTCCAACCATCCATTTCGAATTATCATTTGAGTGCCAAGGGCATCAAAGTTATTATGTTTCATCTATATATTACCATCCTAAAATAAATACGTAAGCACAATTTTAAATGAGACTAAATGGGTGAAGCTGACAGTTGGCTTGATAAACCATCTGGGAATGTTTATCAAGCCTTGATCTACCTACAAGGGGCTCAGATTCATGGACACCAGGAATTTGGTGTGTTTCATACACATCAGATTACACCATTTCCACTCCAATGAGACCTCCAAGCGTCCCCACTTACTCTTTTGAATGTTTTTGTCATTGTTGTTGTGTAGTTGGTGAGTTGTGTCTGACACTTTGCAACCCCATGGACTGTAGCCCACCAGGATCCTCTGTCCATGAGATTTCCCAGGCAAGAATACTGGAATGGGTTGTCAATTCCTTCTTCAGGGGATCTTTCCAATCCAGGTATCAAACCCACCATCTCCTGCATTGAGCAGGTATATTCTTTACCACTGGCCACCTGATTCTTGTCATAGCAGTACCTAATTTCATTATTATCCCTTAAAATATAGGAAACTTTTAAAAACCTATTTGTGTAGCAAAATATTACATGGGAGTAACCCTGAAAACTCTCCTCATGGTTTGACATAGTAGGTATTCTTCTCTGTATTCCTCTCACAGGACCCTGTGTGTAAGCCAAGTGTGTCATTTACCAAAGCATGTAGAAATGCTATTGTTCAATCACCCAGTTAATTGACTTGAATTTGTTTCCTTTGCAAAGTAGGCTGTTTGAGAGCAATAACTAATTTCATTCATCTTTGTAATTTTATTGTAACACCAAGCCCAATGCCTGCAACATACCAAGTACCCTTAAGAACTTGAACTAGCTATATTTGGAATAAATTCAGACAAAGTTACTATCCTATCAATACTTCAGAGGGTCCTCTCAATATCAACGTTTGGCTGAAATTTCTACATGGAATTTCCAAAATCAGTGACAACTCTGTGCTTTAGTGAGAAAAATTCTACAGTAAAACCCCCCATGTTTTACAGTAAAGAGTTGCTCAAAAAGCAGATCTCTGAGCCCAGTGAATGAGCTGTTCTGGAGCTTTGCTTGCAAAGCCACCTACCACTGGCACACTTACCTTCTGTGTTTCTGCTCCACTTCTGATTGAGACGTGCCAGCATAAACTATCTCCTCTTAGTGACTCCCAGCGGTTAATAATTATGCCACATCGCTTATCTTTCTTTGCAATTTTCTGTCCAGCTTGTAAACTTCAGGACAGCACGTGCTGAAATTGACAATCAGTGGCATAAGCACAGCTTCATTCACACACAATGCAACCGTACATGCAATTCTCCGCCTTCTGAAATTGTATTTCTATCTCACTTCATTTTTAATATTTGTTAAACTCACTCATTCTGGGAAAAAGAGCAATTGTAGAGAGATTATAATTTTTTTTCTGAAAGACGTTGTTCATCTCATACGATAATTTTTTTTTTTGAGGGAGAAAGGGGCATTTTCAATGAAGATAATTGCTATATAGCAATTTAAGTGTTTTGAATAAAATGACATTGGAAAAACCATCTCCCTCACAAAAAGTCTGACCATCTATTGACAGTATAACCTGAGGCTGAGAAAAAAACTTTTAATGAGATTGCTGCTGCTGCTGCTAAGTCACTTCAGTTGTGTCCGACTCTGTGCGACCCCATGACTGCAGCCCACCAGGCTCCGCCATCCCTGGGATTCTCCAGGCAAGAATACTGGAGTGAGTTGCCATTTCCTTCTCCAATGCATGAAAGTGAAAAGTGAAAGTGAAGTCACTCGGTCATGTCCAACTTTTAGCAACCCCATGGACTGCAGCCTACCAGGCTCCTCCATTCATGGGATTTTCCAGGCAAGAGTCTGGAGTGGAGTGCCACTGCCTTCTCCTTAATGGGATTAAACAACAACAATTTGCTACCCTTTGGACCATAGCCTGTCAGGCTCCTGTGTCCATGGGATTCTCCAGGCAAGAATACTGGAGTGGGTTGCTGTGCCTTCCTCCAGGGTTCTTTTCAACTCAGGGATCAAACCCACTTCTGCATTTGCAGGCCAGTTCTTTACCACTAGAATGACCTAGAAAGCCCAAAACTCTAACTCTGGTTAGAGTTATTCTTTAATGCAGCAAATATTAGCTAACTTTTTCTAATTAGTCATGTTACTTTGTTGTTTATAGCAGATATACATTGCAGTTAAGAGAGAGAGAGATAGTGTAAAAGATTTTCGTAATCATGCTAGAGTCTCACCCTTGCTGAATGGTGCATAGTCATACTTCCTAAGGCTCTTATAACTTTCCATTTTCTCCAATGTACTTTAACCCTTCAGACTGTAATTCCTTCTATCTTAAAGGACTAAGGCAAATCCAACCTCCATGCCATTTAAAGCATCAACTTCAGTCACCATTAACATACTTAAAATTGTGACAGAGTTGTTGAAGGCAGCACTCTTTCTCAGGTATAAATTCAGTAAAGGTTCTTTTCAAATGCTAATATTTCATATACTGAGCAGACTGAAAGAACATCACTCATCAAGGAAAACGAATGTAGCTAATAACATTATAATATTATAATAAATAAAACATTGTAATAATAAGAATGTATGGCTTGTGTAAGGTTGTAAAATTGCAAATTCATTTGTCTCCCATTTTACTCACTTAGGGGAGGAAACATTTACACCCTGCCTAAGATGAAATATCAACAAGGTCTTTGAATTTACAGCCCAATCCAAGACAAACAAGTAAGATGTATCTCCCTCTGTAAGGTGTCTCTGGGTTTTGGTTGGTCAGTTGAAAAGAACTTGATTGGAATAACTCTTTGCTGATCTCTGGCACCATTTATAAGCTTCTATTTCAAACCACATCAGGATGAAGGCAGGGAGCATCACGGTGAAAGTCCAAGTGTTCTTTTCTCATGTCTACCGACTGTCAGCTCTAAGAAACATATTTTAAAATTTAAATAATAAGTTTGCAATTCTCTTTTGAAATACATCTAATATGTGTTAAGTTAAAAAATTAACTAGATCATTTCAAAGCATTTTAATTGTGCCAGACATTTAAAGACATTATTTAAAGAACAATTTTCCTTCTACATTTGACAAATCCTTCCTTATTTTACTGTCTTCCACTCAGTCCTTTCTTTTCCATTTTCTTTCCCTTCACTGAATTCCATTCCTGCTCTCAGTTGCCTTTGGTGTTCTGGCCTTTGTTCCCTCAACTACAGAGTCACTCACTTTCTCTGAGACTCTTTACACATAACTTACTGCCAGTGGCCTGTGAGGAGGCTGAGAGATGACTTGTCTGATTGAAGGAACAGACAGGACAAGCGAGTCATCGTCGAGTGGAACTAAATCATGGAATGTCTTGGAAAAACAAAAACAGCTCAGGTTTAACAGACAAGCAACGAAAAGACATTGCATAAATTCTAAAGCAGGAAAAGGCTTGATCTCCTTAGATATTAAATAGAACTCATTTTTGAGCACTTCTTTCACACTATGAAAATTTATGGTGCTAAATGTGTAGATTCTTATCAATTGAGAAAACAACAACTCAAATATGCATAACAGCCTTACCCGTGTTTACGGTGCCCTTTCTGGTAACCTCCCATAACTGACTCCCACCCCTAACATCTTTTTTCTTAAAAAAGCTGAAGATAGTGCTGAGAGTGATGGTGTCAGTCCTTTCAAAGGCTCTGTTTTCTTGGTTCTCTCCCATGTACACATACACTGAAATTTGTTTTTCTCCTATTAATTTGTAATATCATTTTTTTTTTAAATTAGACTAGCCAAAGAACCTAAAAGGGAAGAAGGGAAAACTTTTTCATTCCTATAATTATTTACATCAACTAGGTGAGCACAATTATTTGGTACAAAATGGAAAACAGAGGCCCTAAGATGTAATAAAATTGCCCAAAACTACATAGTGATTAGGTGGTAAAACTGAGAAGCAAGTGCAGTTCTCTATCTGACTCCAGGGCCTGCATACTTAAGAAAAACACAATGAGTATCAACGCTTTCTACAATAGCTGTTTTGACTACAATGTACTTAAGTTGTATTAATAAACTTTCCTTCTTTCTATATAAAAAAAAAAAAAAAAAGAAAATTTACTCTCAGTAATGACATTAAAGTTCTGTTAAAACAAAGATGTTGCAGCATTTTAAAAATACTGAACAGAAATCAAAGACCTTTTATCAATAATTTGGTATGATGCCTAATCAAAATTTTAAAAGTTTTTAACATTTATAGATGGTAACTGCAGTTCCCGGAAGTTGATTGTGAAACGTGAATCCTGAAGTCTGATTTTTTTTTTTTTTTTACTGATACTTCAAAGATACAGAAGAAGTATTAGTGAATTATGAGTAATTTTGAATCTATTCCTACAATTAAATAAACTTCACCTATTTTTCTGTGACTAAAAAGCACACATAAATTTACGTAGCCATTTATTGCGCCCAGAAAAACTCACACACACACAACCTATCTTTACCTAATTCAGCTTGAAGGATCTCATATTGCACTGATTTCTTTCTAAAATATTATCAATAATAAGATTAATAATTTTTATTATAATCTATAGGAAAATTTGAATTGATTTAGTCATTCAGAGTTGGAGATTATTAGGGATAACAGTCCTGCTATAAAGAAGTACAATTCTATATTTCAGTAAGAATTTTGTGATCCCAAATAAAATAATATCCTCTCAACTTGAGCTTGGTTTTTTGTGGTTTATAATACCGGCTACTTATTTATTGAATTGGTTTGTATTATTCAAAAGTACTGTGATATAAGTGTTCTACTAAATGATAAAGAAAATGTATAGGCCAATTCTGAAATGTTTTACTCATATAAGTGAGAATTATTTTAGATCTGTTGCAAAAGTGGAATGCTTAGTCTTGTATATACAGGACAGGCAGTCCATTTTGACAAGAGGTTGTCTGGGTAGTTATGTATCCAGGCAGAGGAAAAGAACTAACAATGGAGAGATGAACTGTTCCTTTTGGTTGCTTCTCCTTCACTAGCGAAATAAGTCAAGGACATCATCTTTGAGTGTGAAAGGAAGAGGATATGATGGACAAGTAAAGAAGCAAATCCTTTTAGAAAGCGGGGGAGGCGGGTGTTTTACTAGAGAAAGCTAGAAGATCCATTCACCCATAATGAGAAATTGTGGTGATAAATTTCACTTAGATAAGTCAGAAAGGTCAACATTTCAGCTTCAAAAGCTCAAACATAGACACTGAGTTAGAGGCAGCTTTCAAGATAAATGTAACAGAGAAAGAGAGAGAGAGAGGAAATAAAGTTGTGTGCAAAGGAATGATTGATTTTATTTATTTATTTTTTTTAATTTAATTTTATTTTTAAACTTTACATAACTGTATTAGATTTGCCAAATATCAAAATGAATCCGCCACAGGTATACATGTGTTCCCCATCCTGAACCCTCCTCCCTCCTCCCTCCATATAGAACAGTCTTATGGACTCTGTGGGAGAGGGAGAGGGTGGGAAGATTTGGGAGAATGGCATTGAAACATGTAAAATATCATGTATGAAATGAGTTGCCAGTCCAGGTTCGATGCACGATACTGCATGCTTGGGGCTGGTGCACTGGGACGACCCAGAGGGATGGAATGATTGATTTTAGAAGCTTTGGAATCTTAGATCAAAAAGGAGGAATATGAAGATATGAGAGAGGATCTAGATGGGCAGTATCTCAATGGATCAGAGGTCTTTGTAGAGGAAAGGAATGTTTAGGAATGTGTTATTTGAATTTGGCATTCCATTTTAATATTTGTTGACTTTTAACTATGACTGCATTAACTTGATTTTTATTTCATTTTCTCAGTGATTGCTCTAAGAATTGTATCACACATTATTAACTTACCAGAGTCCACTTAAAGTTTCTATTATACAATTTCATATAAAATAAAGAAAATTGAAATAAAGTATTTACTGCTTTCCCACCATTTGTGTGTGTTTGAGTGTATATACTAACTACTGTGATATAGAGTATAATATTTGCTTTAAGCAATTATACATAAGTTAAATAAATGAAGGCAAAATGTGTGTTAAAAATATCTTCCCACATTTTCCCTTTCTTGTGTTCTTTATTCCTTGCTACAAATCTGAATTTTTGTCTGATGTCAACACTGCTCATACTGAAGGAATTTTTTTTTTAAATGTTTCTGGAAGTACAGATATGTTGGTAAAAGCATTTCTCAATTTTTATCTTTAAAATGGCATTTTGCCTTACTTTTGAAGAACATTTCTTCTGGATAGTTTTTTTTTTTTTTTTTTTTTTTTTTTTTCAGAACATTACAAATGTTGTTCCACTCCTCTGGTCTTTATTTATGGTAGGAGGAGAGGGGTAGTTTATATCATGATGTTCCTGTATGTGATCTATCATTTTCTTCATTTGTTGATTTCAGGATTTTTTTTTTCTTCATTTTTGGTTTTTAGTAGTTTAACTATTACATGTCTGAGAGTAGTTTTCTTTCTATTCCTCTTTTTTGAAGTTTAGTTAGAAAGTTTATGGTTTTCATCAAATTTGAGAAAATTTTCTACCACTAATTCTTGAAAAAATATTTGTCCCATTTTCTGTTTTCTGGACCTCCATTTATATTGTGTGAATCTCCACTAATGCTCTCTATTCAATCTTTTCTTTTTCTCTCTTTTATCAAAGTAAGTGATGTACATTATTCTATTTTCATGTTCATTGATCCTACCTTTCACCATACTTAGCCTGATCTTAAGTCCTTTCACTGAATTTTGCAGTTGAGATGTTGTAAATTTTATTTCTAAAATGTTCATTTGTTTGGGTTTTTCTATTACTCTGCTGAGATTCATCATCTGTTCCGAAATTTTAACTTTTTAAAAGACTGTTTATACATTTTAAAAAGTTGCTCTATAGTTTTATGTATTCATTGCAATATCTGGACCATCCTCTGGTTGGCTTCCATTGATAGTCACATATCTCACTCTCAGCAGCTACAAGGTGTGAGAAATGCTGGAAATATGCAACAGTGACTCTAACAGTCCATCTGAAAGTAGTGTTCTAGGGCACTTCTGATAAAGGTCATAATTCTAACTAATGTTGCAGAGTTGATGAGTTGAAGGGTTTGGGTCATCGGAGGAGAGAAGGATTCTTAAAGTTATGTAGGAAAGCTTTATCATTTCTTTCTCTCAAGTCCATTTTTATTGAATATCTGTAATTTAGAAAATGCTCTCTTTTATAATTCCCAAAGACTGACTTCATGGCATGGGAATTATGATCACACTGTACAACTAAGTAGCTAAAGCATGAATTCTTCAGCAACAAAGACCTTACTCTGATGTAATTGCCTTCAGTAGGAGAGAAAAGAGGACTTTGTGGGAGAACTGTTTTCAAATAAAACTAAAGTAATTTGCTTTGAGAAAGTTATTTGCTAATGTACAAATTGAACTATTTCAAAAGTGCAATGCAGAACATATTTTGATGGAAAAAATTAAATGATTTTTCTGATGTTTTAAATAGATAGAATTCAAATAATAACCTAATTTGGCCGTCTGTGCTTCATTGGCTCTGCTAAAGCTTTTGACTGTGTGGATCACAACAAACTGTAGAAAATTCTTAAAGAGATGGGAATACAACTACCAGTCTCCTGAGAAACCTGTATTCAGATCAGGAATCAATAGTCAGAACAAGACATGGAACAATGAATTGGTTCAAAATTGAGAAAAGAGTTCATCAAGGCTGTATATTGTCACCCTGCTTTATTTAACTTATATGCAGAGTACATCATGTGAAATCTTGGGCTGGATGAATCATAGGTGGAATCAAGATTTCTGAGAGAAATATCAACAGCCTCAGATATACAAGTGATATCATCAAATGGCAGAAAAAGAAGAGGAACTAAAGAGCCTCTTGATGAAAGTGAAAGAGAGAGTGACAAAGCTGGCTTAAAACCCAGCATTCAAAAAACGAAGATCATGGCATCTGGTCCCATCACTTCATGGCAAATAGATGAGGAAAAAGTGGAAAAAGGGACAGATTTTCTTTTCTTGGGCTCCAACATCACTGCAGATGGTGACTGCAGCCATGAAATTAAAGACACTTGTTTCTTGTAAGGAAAGCTATGACAAAATTAGATAGCATATTAAAAAGCAAAGATATCATTTTGCCGACAAAGGTATCATAGTCCAAAGCTATGGTTTTTCCACTAGTCATGTATGGATGTGAAAGTTGGACCATAAAGAAGGCTGAGTGCTAAAGAATTGATGCTTTCAAATTGTGGTGTTGGAGAAGACTCTTGAGAGTCCCTTGGACTGCAAGGAGATCAAATCAGTCAGTCTCAAAGGAATCAACCCTGAATATTCATTGGAAGGACTGATGCCGAAGCTGAAACTTCAATACTTTGATCACCTGATGTGAAGAACCAACTCATTGGAAAAGACTCTGATGCTGGGCAAGATTAAGGACAGGAGGAGAAGGGAGCACCAAAGAATGATCTGACTGGATGGCATCACTGACACAATGGACATGAGTTTGAGCAAACTCTGGGAGCTAGTGAAGGACAGGGAAGCCTGATGTGCTGCAGTCCATGTAGCAATAAAGAGCCAGACACTACTTAGAGACTGAACGGCAGCAACAGTTCAGTTCTTATTATTTTCCTTGTAAACTTTGCAATCTTGTCTTTAAAATAGAGAAATATGTTTCTTCATTTTTGTTCTTTCAAGTTTAGGTATTGTAAAACTTTTATATATGTTTCTATGTGAGAGAGAGCACATTGGATTTAAACTCATGAATGGCATTTTATTATATTTCATATACTAAATATATTGAATAAAATGTATGGTCATAGTCTTATAATCTAGAAGTTAATTTTATGAGGTGATATTTATGCTTAAGTTTGCAGAACATCATTAAAATTTGATGTCTACACATCCAACTTTATATAATATACAAATATGTGTATAGTTGTCAACTCTTAACAAGCCCATGTATTGGTTGATATAATATGCAAAAACAAAAAATAAAATCTTCCTTACAAATCTGTGAAAAGTAAGAAAGTCCCTTACATTAGAGAGTAGATCACATAAATCAAATTTTTAGCCATAATTGCTTACTTGATAAAAGGAAAATTATTTAAAAAAAACATTAACATTATTTCAGTTTATCAATGTGCTTTATATCTGTTTCTAATTAGAAACATGTATGCCCTAACTATACATTTATGGCTTCCCTTATCTGAAAAATGTCCACCTCTATTTCTCAATACTTCCCTTGTAAACAGTAACAAATACAATTAAACACTTTCAAACCTTATATTTTATTGATAGAAACTACGTGAAGTCACTACACTAGGCTTCCCTAGTGACTCAGTTGGTAAAAAAACTCCCTGTGGTTCAGGAGACCCAGGTTCAGTCCCTGAGTTGAGAAGATCCCCTGGAGGAGGCCCTGGAAACCCACTCCAGTCTTCTTGCCTGGAGAATCCCATGGACAGAGGAGCCTGGCGGGCTACAGTCCCTGGGGTCATACAGAGCCAGACACGACTACATGACTGAGCACAGCACAGCTCCCTCTGCAGACTTATTATTGCCAAATTCACATATATTAATTGTTGCTAGATGGACTTAAAGTATGATAAATTTAATTTATCACTGAAGCCATGATATTTTGAAGTGTGAAAGTTATTGCTGTTAAAAATACTACAAGAGAACTGGATAGGACAAGAATAATGATGGCAATTCCAAGCACATTTATTAGCAACTAGTTTAAACTGTATAATCCTTGGTTGGCAAGGATGATGAAAATGTTTACTTAGGCAGATTTTCTGATGAGAAGAATTAATAATCTGGAGTACATTCTACAGTAGACCTTGAACCAACTTAAGTTCTTTCTTTCCAACTAGAAGCAAATTACTGGGGAAGCTCCAGAATCAAATTGAGCAAGAAAGCATTACTTTAATCCTGTATGAAGCTAAGAGGGATTTATATACACACCTGATCATATAAAACCTTAAAATAGCACTTGGTTGTCTCTTCTACTTGAAACAGAGTCATAAATTTAGAATCTATCTGACTCATAGGGTATGTCATAGACCTTAATATGGCAAAATTGGTGAAAGCAGCAAAGTGTTTCTTAGCATTCGCTTCAAATAAAGCTATCGTCTACCTGCTAAATGGCAGGCCTCTTTGAAATTCGCAGAAATGCCAGAAGCTCTTTCAAGACTGCATAGAATAGTACTGTTTCTTTAAGACATCATTTTTCATAGTTCTGAATACCTCAGCTAGATGCTGTTCTCTTCTGATAAAAGCAGGTTTTTTTCTTTTCTAATAACATTTTCCAGACCTTAGAATTAGTTCCCTTTAACTAAATTTTCTTCAACTGATTGTACTAAATGAGGCACAGTGAAGACAAAAGTGGACCATACACAGTCATATGTGGCTCGTATTTAATATAAGACATATGTAAGATAAAAACAGCACGCCTTTTCTTTTCTCATATACAACCAATGCATTTTCATCCCCGAAGTTCTGCAATGTATTTTAACACCTGGTTGCATCTTTTCAAACACACTTTTGAGCTAAGCTACAGTGGCAGAGCTTAAAAGAAAACCAAAAATAATAGCAAACCTACAAAACTCTCCTTGAAAATGACAAATGTCAAAGATGATGGGGAATTAGAGTAGGGTGGCCAAAAAGTACCAATTTTCACTTGTAAGATAAATAAGCACTTAGGGATGTAAATACAACATGATGATTACAGTTAACATGGCTGTATGGTATGTACGAGAGCCAGACACGACTGAGTGACTGAGCATGTGCGCGCGCGCACACACACACACACACAGAAAGTTAAGAGAGTAAATTCTGAGTGTTCTCATCACAAGAAAATTGTTTTTTCCTTTTCCTTTTATTGTATTTCCTCTATTTCTCATAAATTTATTTTTATTGTATATGAGATGATCGATGCTAACTGCACTTGTTTTGGTAATCATTTTACAATATATATGTCAATCCATTATGCTGTATACTGGCTGTTCCCAAACTTTTTAGCACCAGGGACCAGTTCTGGGGAAGACAATATTTTTTTCCCAATGGATTGGCAGGGAAATAGTTTGGGGATGTTTCAAGGGCATTATATTTATTGTGCACTTTATTTCTATTATTATTATTACATCAGCTCCACCTCAGATCATCAGTCATTAGATCTCGGAGGTGGGGACCCCTGCTGTACACCTTAAATTTATAGTTATTTATGTCAATAATACTTCACAACTAGAAAAAGGACATGTACCTATTTATAGCCAATGTTTATTTTCCCTCTCGTTTATGTGTTAGATAGGGTATCAGTTGTGAGGACATTTTCTGAAAATGTGCAAAATTATTGGTATTTGTAAAGGGATAGACATATTTTACTATTCGATGCTGTGGTTAGCTGGTGCTAGCAACTTTTATTGTCGTACTTCATATAGCATGAGTGTAAACCATCAAAATAAATCTCCACTAATTATCTCTTATGAGAGAAATCCATTTTGGTATTCTGATTTCAGAGAAGAGCAGGGTCATGATTACTACTTTGTGACTGACAAACATGCATTGCTGAAATAAGTGAAGTATGATTAAATATCTCTCCATGCCTGCGTTTCGTTCACTGATTACTGGATTATAGGGACAAAGTTTTAGGCACTGGCTGTATGAAGCCAGACATTTTAAGTAACATTTTAACTAGGGAAGCAATAGACAGTATATAAGTCTTATTACTTATATAAGTGTATATAAGTCTGGTATAGTATGCTATTGTGTTTTTCAGTTGTTAAGTTGTGCCCAACTCTTTGTGCCCCCATGGACTGCAGCATGCCAGGCACCTCTGTCCTTCATTACCTCCTAGAGTTTGCTCAAATTCATGCCCATTGAGACAGTGATGCGTTATGATATGCATGAGTATAGATTGTAGACTTAGCTATGAAGAGAGTGACTGATATAAATTTAGGATTAAATATAGAATATAGATACAAATATAGATACATATAAAATTTAAAATAGAAAATCTCTATATAACATAGAGATTTGACTGTAGGTAATGTTGAATATAAAGAGCATTAAATCAGTCTAAGAGGTTGGAGAAACATGGAAGATAGTTCTATGATGTTGTTAATTTTCCTTTTCATAGAATTTTTTCTTCATTAGGAAGGTAGGGTTGCCAACTTGAATTACCAAAGAGAATATCTTTAAAAAAGAATTACAAACTTTCAAAAAATAAAGGAATTATTCATATACACATTTGTCATTTTTTTTCAGATTGCTCAAAGATATGCCCCTGCTTTCTAAAAGCAGTTGTGTCGGGAGGAGCCAAGATGGCGGAGGAGTAGGACGGGGAGAACACTTTCTCCCCCACAAATTCATCAAAAGAGCATTTAAACGTCGAGTAAATTCCACAAAACAACTTCTGAATGCCGGCAGAGGACATCAGGCACCCAGAAAAGCAGCCCAACTCTTCGAAAGGAGGTAGGAAAAAATATAAAAGACAAAAAAAGAGACAAAAGAGGGAGGGACGGAGTTCCGTCCCGGGAAGGGAGTCTTAAAAAGAGAGAAGTTTCCAAACACCAGGAAACCCTCTCACTGCCGAATCTGTGCCGAGCTTTGGAAGCACAGAGGGCAACATAAAAGGGAGGGGAAAAAAAAATAAACAATTAAAAATCGCGGATTGTGAGCCCTACGGTAACTCCCCCAGCGGAGAAGCAGCGCAGACGCCTGCACACGGCATTAGCAAGCGGGGGCTGGGCAGGGAAGCGCGGCGCGGGCTGTGTCCCTTAGAGTAAGAATCGGGCCGAATGTCCTGAGCGCTATCTGAGCGAACTAATTTGGGCTAGCAAACCAGACTGTGGGATATCTACCACGCGAAAAGCCAGCCCTAACCTAAGACACCGCCAGGCCCGCGCACAGAACAAAGGACTGAACAGAGATAGCCGGCTGCAGACCTTCCCCCTCCGGTGACAGGCAGCCAGAGCCGGAAGGGGGCAATCGCAGCCCCAGAGAGACACTATCTATAAAACTGTAAGCAGGCTTCTTTGCTAACTAAAACTTCTTGGGGGTCTGGACGGTCAACAGCTGCCTGAGAAGGTGCGCCGGTTTTACACCCAGATAACCGAGTGGCGGGGAGGCGATAAGTCGCAGCACTGGCGCCCGCCAAACACCTCATCACCTGAGCTGCTCGGATCTGGGAAGACCACAAAACGCAGGCCCAACCGAGTCTGCGCCTCTGAGGACTACCCGAGTGCCCGAACCTGAGTGGCTTGGACCTGGGAGCTCAGCCCAGGGCCGGCCTCTGATTGTTCCCGGCGGAACAAACTAGAGCCCAAGCAGTGTGGGCAGGGAGGCTACACGCGCCGTGAGCGGGGGCAGACCCAGTGTGGCTGAGGCACTGCGAGCGCACGCCAGTGTTATCTGTTTGCAGCATCCCTCCCTCCCTCCCCACAGCGCGGCTGAACAAGTGAGCCTAAATAAAATAAAAAAAATAGTGTCCTCCACCGTCCCCTTTGTGTCAGGGCAGGAACCAGACACTGAAGAGACCAGCAAACAGAAGAAGCTATAACAGAGGGAAACGCCTTGGAAGCTACAGGCCATAGATTAAAACCCTGTGGTTACTACGGATTACATAGGAAGGGGCCTATAGATCTTGAGAAATATAAGTCGGACTAAGGAACTGCCAAAAATGAACTGAACCCACAATACTCACAACAAAACCAGAGAAAGACCTAGATATATTTTTACTATTTTTACGATCAATCTTTCTTTTTTTTTTTTTAATTAAAAAAAAAATTTTTTTAAGTCCTCTATTGTCCTTTAATTTTCACTTTTATAACTATTACTTTGCAAAAAAAAAAAAAAAGACCCTATTTTTTTTCTTCTTCAGCAAACTTCATATATATATTTTATAATTTTTTGACTGTGGTTTTTTTTTTGTTTTTTTTTTTTCTTTTTCTTCTTTTCTTTAACATTGTATTTTTGAAATTCCAAACTCTACTCTAGATTTTTAATTTTAGCCTTTTGATATATGTTATCAATTTTGTACCTATAGTTTTTTTCATAATTCCTGTGACTTTTTTTTTCCTCTGTTTCTTTCTCTTCTTCTTTTATATAACATCGTATATCTGCAATTCCAAACTCTACTCAAGATTTTTAATTTATGCTTTTTGGTATTTGATATCAATTTTGTACCTGTATTTTCTTTATAATTTTTGCGACATTGTTTTTGTTGGTTTGTTTGTTTTCTCTCTTTATTTTTCTTCTTCTTCTTCTTTTTTTTTTTTAACGTTGTATTTTTGAAATTCCAAACTCTACTCTAGATTTTTAATTATTGCTTTTTGGTATTATTTATCAATTTTGTACCTGTAGTTTCTTTATTACTTTCACGACCTTGTTTGTTTTTCTTTGTTCGTTTTTTCTCTCTTTCTTTTCCTTCTTCTTTTCATTAACATCGCATTTTTGAAATTCCAAACTCTACTCTAGATTTCTAATTTTTGTTTTTATGTATTTGTTACCAATTTTGTACCTTTAAGAACCCAATCTTCAGGACCCATTTTTCACTAGTGTACGAGATTACTGGCTTGACTGCTCTCTCTCCCTTTGGACTCTCCATTTTCTCCACCAGGTCACCTGTATCTCCTCCCTAACCCCTCTCTACTCTACCCAACTCTGTGAATTTCTGTGTGTTCCAGACGGTGGAGAACACTTAAGGAACTGATTACTGGCTGGATCTGTCTCCCTCCTTTTCATTTCCCCCTTTTATCCTTCTGGCCACCTCTGTCTCCTGCCTCCTTCTTCTCTTCCCTGTATAACTCTGTGAACATCTCTGAGCGGTCCAGTTGTGGAGTGCACATAAGGAAGTGACTACTGGCTAGCCCACTCTCTCCACTATGGATTCCACCTCATCTCATTTGGGTCACCTCTAACTCCCTCCTCCCTCTTCTCTTCTCCATGTAACGCTGTGAACCTCTCTGAGTGACCCTCACAGTAGAGAAACTTTTCATCTTTAATGTAGATGTTTTATCAGTGGTGCTGTATAGAAGGAGAAGTTTTGAAACTACTGTAAAATTAAGACCGATAACTGGAAGTAGGAGGCTTAAGTCCAAACCCTGACTCCAGGGAACTCCTGACTCCAAGGAACATTAATTGACAGGAGCTCATCAAACGCCTCCATACCGACACTGAAACCAAGCACCACACAAGGGCCAACAAGTTCCAGGGAAAGACATAACAAGCAAATTCTCCAGCAACAAAGGAACACAGCCCTGAGCTTCAAGATACAGGCTGCCCAAAGTCACCCCAAAACCATAGACATCTCATAACTCATTACTGGACATTTCATTACACTCCAGAGAGAAGAAATACAGCTCCATCCACCAGAACATCGACACAAGCTTCCCTAGCCAGGAAACCTTGACAAGCCACCTGTACAAACCCACACACAGCGAGGAAACGCCACAATAAAGAGAACTCCACAAACTGCCAGAATACAGAAAGGACACCCCAAACTCAGCAATTTAAACAAGATGAAGAGACAGAGGAATACCCAGCAGATAAAGGAACAGGATAAATGCCCACCAAACCAAACAAAAGAGGAAGAGATAGGGAATCTACCTGATAAAGAATTCCGAATAATGATAGTGAAATTGATCCAAAATCTTGAAATTAAAATGGAATCACAGATAAATAGCCTGGAGGCAAGGATTGAGAAGATGCAAGAAAGGTTTAACAAGGACTTAGAAGAAATAAAAAAGAGTCAATATATAATGAATAATGCAATAAGTGAAATTAAAAACACTCTGGAGGCAACAAATAGTAGAATAACAGAGGCAGAAGATAGGATTAGTGAATTAGAAGATAGAATGGTAGAAATAAATGAATCAGAGAGGATAAAAGAAAAACGAATTAAAAGAAATGAGGACAATCTCAGAGACCTCCAGGACAATATTAAACGCTACAACATTCGAATCATAGGGATCCCAGAAGAAGAAGACAAAAAGAAAGACCATGAGAAAATACTTGAGGAGATAATAGTTGAAAACTTCCCTAAAATGGGGAAGGAAATAATCACCCAAGTCCAAGAAACCCAGAGAGTCCCAAACAGGATAAACCCAAGGTGAAACACCCCAAGACACATAGTAATCAAATTAACAAAGATCAAACACAAAGAACAAATATTAAAAGCAGCAAGGGAAACACAACAAATAACACACAAGGGAATTCCCATAAGGATAACAGCTGATCTTTCAATAGAAACTCTTCAAGCCAGGAGGGAATGGCAAGACATACTTAAAATGATGAAAGAAAATAACCTACAGCCCAGATTATTGTACCCAGCAAGGATCTCATTCAAGTATGAAGGAGAAATCAAAAGCTTTTCAGACAAGCAAAAGCTGAGAGAATTCTGCACCACCAAACCAGCTCTCCAACAAATACTAAAGGATATTCTCTAGACAGGAAACACAAAAATTGTGTATAAATTCGAACCCAAAACAATAAAGTAAATGGCAACGGGGGCATACTTATCAGTAATTACCTTAAACGTAAATGGGTTGAATGCTCCAACCAAAAGACAAAGACTGGCTGAATGGATACAAAAACAAGACCCCTGCATATGTTGTCTACAAGAGACCCATCTCAAAACAGGGGACACATACAGACTGAAAGTGAAGGGCTGGAAAAAGATTTTCCATGCGAATAGGGACCAAAAGAAAGCAGGAGTAGCAATACTCATACAGATAAAATAGACTTTAAAACAAAGACTGTGAAAAGAGACAAAGATGGTCACTACATAATGATCAAAGGATCAATCCAAGAAGAAGATATAACAATTATAAATATATATGCACCCAACACGGGAGCACCGCAGTATGTAAGACAAAAGCTAACAAGTATGAAAGAAGAAATTAACAATAACACAATAATAGTGGGAGACTTTAATACCCCACTCACACCTATGGATAGATCAACTAAACAGAAAATTAACAAGGAAACACAAACATTAAACGATACAATAGACCAGTTAGACCTAATTGATATCTATAGGACATTTCATCCCAAAACAATGAATTTCACCTTCTTCTCAAGCGCACATGGAACCTTCTCCAGGATAGATCACATCCTGGGCCATAAAGCTAGCCTTGGTAAATTCAAAAAAATAGAAATCATTCCAAGCATCTTTTCTGACCACAATGCAGTAAGATTAGATCTCAATTACAGGAGAAAAACTATTAAAAAATCCAACATATGGAGGCTGAACAACACACTGCTGAATAACCAACAAATCACAGAAGAAATCAAAAAAGAAATAAAAATTTGCATAGAAACGAATGAAAATGAAAACACAACAACCCAAAACCTGTGGGACACGGTAAAAGCAGTCCTAAGGGGAAAGTTCATAGCAATACAGGCACACCTCAAGAAACAAGAAAAAAGTCAAATAAATAACCTAACTCTACACCTAAAGCAACTAGAAAAGGAAGAAATGAAGAACCCCAGGGTTAGTAGAAGGAAAGAAATCTTAAAAATTAGAGCAGAAATAAATGCAAAAGAAACAAAAGAGACCATAGCAAAAATCAACAAAACCAAAAGCTGGTTCTTTGAAAGGATAAATAAAATTGACAAACCATTATCCAGACTCATCAAGAAACAAAGGGAGAAAAATCAAATCAATAAAATTAGAAATGAAAATGGAGAGATCACAACAGACAACACAGAAATACAAAGGATCATAAGAGACTACTATCAACAATTATATGCCAATAAAATGGACAATGAGGAAGAAATGGACAAATTCTTAGAAAAGTACAACTTTCCAAAACTCGATCAGGAAGAAATAGAAAATCTTAACAGACCCATCACAAGCACGGAAATTGAAACTGTAATAAAAAATCTTCCAGCAAACAAAAGCCCAGGTCCAGACGGCTTCACAGCTGAATTCTACCAAAAATTTAGAGAAGAGCTAACACCTATCCTGCTCAAACTCTTCCAGAAAATTGCAGAGGATGGTAAACTTCCAAACTCATTCTATGAGGCCACCATCACCCTAATACCAAAACCTGACAAAGATCCCACAAAAAAAGAAAACTACAGGCCAATATCACTGATGAACATAGATGCAAAAATCCTTAACAAAATTCTAGCAATCAGAATCCAACAACACATTAAAAAGATCATACACCATGACCAAGTGGGCTTTATCCCAGGGATGCAAGGATTCTTCAATATCCGCAAATCAATCAACGTAATACACCACATCAACAAATTGAAAAATAAAAACCATATGATTATCTCAATAGATGCAGAGAAAGCCTTTGACAAAATTCAACATCCATTTATGATAAAAACTCTCCAGAAAGCAGGAATAGAAGGAACATACCTCAACATAATCAAAGCTATATATGACAAACCCACAGCAAACATTATCCTCAATGGTGAAAAATTGAAAGCATTTCCTCTAAAGTCAGGAACAAGACAAGGGTGCCCACTTTCACCATTACTATTCAACATAGTTTTGGAAGTTTTGGCCACAGCAATCAGAACAGAAAAAGAAATAAAAGGAATCCAAATTGGAAAAGAAGAAGTAAAGCTCTCACTGTTTGCAGATGACATGATCCTCTACATAGAAAACCCTAAAGACTCCACCAGAAAATTACTAGAACTAATCAATGACTATAGTAAAGTTGCAGGATATAAAATCAACACACAGAAATCCCTTGCATTCCTATACACTAATAATGAGAAAACAGAAAGAGAAATTAAGGAAACAATTCCATTCACCATTGCAACGGAAAGAATAAAATACTTAGGAATATATCTACCTAAAGAATCTAAAGACCTATATATAGAAAACTATAAAACACTGGTGAAAGAAATCAAAGAGGACACTAACAGATGGAGAAATATACCATGTTCATGGATTGGAAGAATCAATGTAGTGAAAATGAGTATACTACCCAAAGCAATCTATAGATTCAATGCAATCCCTATCAGGCTACCAACAGCATTCTTCACAGAGCTAGAACAAATAATTTCACAATTTGTATGGAAAAACAAAAAACCTCGAATAGCCAAAGCGATCTTGAGAAAGAAGAATGGAACTGGAGGAATCAACCTACCTGACTTCAGGCTCTACTACAAAGCCACAGTTATCAAGACAGTATGGTACTGGCACAAAGACAGAAATATAGATCAATGGAACAAAATAGAAAGCCCAGAGATAAATCCACGCACATATGGACACCTTATCTTTGACAAAGGAGGCAAGAATATACAATGGATTAAAGACAATCTCTTTAACAAGTGGTGCTGGGAACTCTGGTCAACCACTTGTAAAAGAATGAAACTAGAACACTTTCTAACACCATACACAAAAATAAACTCAAAATGGATTAAAGATCTCAACGTAAGACCAGAAACTATAAAACTCCTAGAGGAGAACATAGGCAAAACACTCTCTGACATACATCACAGCAGGATCCTCTATGACCCACCTCCCAGAATATTGGAAATAAAAGCAAAAATAAACAAATGGGACCTAATTAACCTTAAAAGCTTCTGCACATCAAAGGAAACTATTAGCAAGGTGAAAAGACAGCCTTCAGAATGGGAGAAGATAATAGCAAATGAAGCAACTGACAAACAACTAATCTCAAGAATATACAAGCAACTCCTACAGCTCAACTCCAGAAAAATAAATGACCCAATCAAAAAATGGGCCAAAGAACTAAATAGACATTTCTCCAAAGAAGACATACAGATGGCTAACAAACACATGAAAAGATGCTCAACATCACTCATTATCAGAGAAATGCAAATCAAAACCACTATGAGGTACCATTTCACACCAGTCAGAATGGCTGCGATCCAAAAGTCTACTAGTAATAAATGCTGGAGAGGGTGTGGAGAAAAGGGAACCCTCTTACACTGTTGGTGGGAATGCAAACTAGTACAGCCACTATGGAGAACAGTGTGGAGATTCCTTAAAAAACTGGAAATAGACATGCCTTATGATCCAGCAATCCCACTGCTGGGCATACACACTGAGAAAACCAGAAGGGAAAGAGACACGAGTACCCCAATGTTCATCGCAGCACTGTTTATAATAGCCAGGACATGGAAGCAACCTAGATGTCCATCAGCAGATGAATGGATAAGAAAGCTTTGGTACATATACACAATGGAGTATTACTCAGCCATTAAAAAGAATACATTTGAATCAGTTCTAATGAGGTGGATGAAACTGGAGCCTATTATACAGAGTGAAGTAAGCCAGAAAGAAAAACACCAATACAGTATACTAACGCATATATATGGAATATAGAAAGATGGTAACAATAACCCTGTGTACGAGACAGCAAAAGAGACACTGATGTATAGATCAGTCTTATGGACTCTGTGGGAGAGGGAGAGGGTGGGAAGATTTGGGAGAATGGCATTGAAACATGTAAAATATCATGTATGAAATGAGTTGCCAGTCCAGGTTCGATGCACGATACTGGATGCTTGGGGCTGGTGCACTGGGACGACCCAGAGGGATGGAATGGGGAGGGAGGAGGGAGGAGGGTTCAGGATGGGGAACACATGTATACCTGTGGTGGATTCATTTTGATATTTGGCAAATCTAATACAGTTATGTAAAGTTTAAAAATAAAATAAAATTAAAAAAAAAATAAAAGCAGTTGTGTCTTCTTTTGTCTTCAGATACTTAGGCTTTATTATACTTTATATTTGTTTATGCATTACTCCCTCTCTGCTTCCAAGCCATAGGAACTTTTTTAAAATTTTACATCATACATCATGATCTAAGGGGGTTTATCCCAGGGATGCAAGCATTTTTCAATATATGCTCTTCAATCAGTGGAATATACCCTGTCAACAAACTGAAAGATAAAAACCATATGATCATCTCAAAAGATTCAGAGAAAGCATTTGACAGATTTCAACACCCTTTGATGATAAAAACTCTCCAGAAAGTAGGCATAGAAGGAAATTGCTGCTGCATTACCTCAACATAATAAAAGCAATATACAACAAACCCACAGCAAACACTATTCTCAATGGTGAAAAGTGAAAGCATTTCCTCTAAGATCAGGAACAAAACAAGGGTGCCCACTCTGCCCACTATTATATGACATAGTTTTTGAAGTCCTAGGCATGGCGATCAGAGAAGAAAAGGAAATAAAGTAATTCAGATTGGAAGAGAAGTAAAACTCTCACTCAGATGACATCTCAGATGACATTTCATTTGTTTTTAATTATAACTTATACCTACTTCAGTACAGACCATAAGTTATGTACCCACAAAACATCTGATGAATATCTACTCAAAATAATTTTAATTCAATCTAACAATCCCATTATTTGAAATGTAGGGAAAATAAGTCTAATAAATTTCAAAAAGGGTACATATAAAATTTGTTTTAGCAGTTATGAAAAATGGTATTCTATGGAAATATTAAGGATGGTTACATTTAGAATCAACTTTGAGCCATCACTTTATTTTTTATTTTTTTTTTTAGGTCTGTTTTATTTTTTTTTTAATTTTATTTTATTTTTAAACTTTACATAATTGTATTAGTTTTGCCAAATATCAAAATGAATCCGCCACAGGTATACATGTGTTCCCCATCCTGAACCCTCCTCCCTCCTCCCTCCCCATTCCATCCCTCTGGGTCTTTCCAGTGCACCAGCCCCAAGCATCCAGTATCGTGCATCGAACCTGGACTGGCAACTCGTTTCATACATGATATTTTACATGTTTCAATGCCATTCTCCCAAATCTTCCCACCCTCTCCCTCTCCCACAGAGTCCATAAGACTGTTCTATATGGTAACAATAACCCTGTGTACGAGACAGCAAAAGAGACACTGATGTATAGAACAGTCTTATGAGCCATCACTTTAATAAGCCCTCAAGTTTCTGAAAATATTCTGACAAATTTGGCAATGCCACAGCCATCCTATAAAATGAGTGGAGAAGTTCACCCTTTGCTTGTTTATTAACTTGGAAAACAGATCCCGGATAAGCTCCGTTCATAGAGCATTGGATCTTTCTTAATTAGTCTTTAAGATGTGCTGGGACTACAGTGGCAAGCCAGAGAAGTTAGCACTATGAGAAACCAAAAAATATTAGGAACAATAGTGTCATTGAAGGTGCAAGCAATTGCATCTTATGTCATTAATTGCTTTCCTGTTCAGGATTTAAAATGTAGTGCACAATTCTTTATCATATCATCCATCAAAAACTGGCAGTGGAGAGGTATAATGTATGAAAATTAAAACCTGCTTGTTATTGGAAATCTACAAGCTTGAACACCATCCATCAAAATTAGAGAGATGCAGGATAAGCTGAGTTGAGAGAAATAAATATGTGCACAGGTTATTAATACTTTTTGTTAAATAGGTTAGCAATATTAATTTGCTTAATATTTGATCTTTTATGTTGTGGAGAACAGCAAATATAAACAAATAGGAATGCCAATTGAAAACATATTTTAAATATTTCTTTAGAAAATACATTGTTTATAAAACATGTTGACTAAAATAAAAAGAAAGATAAAGTGTGCCATTAAATGAATATTAATATTTCAGAAAATCATAGAATATGTTCCCCTTCTTTTTCTTTTCAAAAACTTGCTCTTGATTTCACTAAACTTAAATTTATACTTCATTGTTGCTTTTCTTTTGAGAACTATGACCATAATATTGATTCGACATCCTGCTCAAGACATTCAGCTTTCCCCCATAAGTGGAGGCAATGAAAGAGCAAAGTGATCAGTGCTCTAAAGCACAGAAGTATGATCCATGCCATTTGAGAAACAGTTATTGAACTGTTGAATTGATCATTAGTTGAAATTGTTCCTCAGGCTGAAAGACATAAAATAATCTTGTGCATAGAGTCTTGGGTAATGTTAGAGAAACACTCTAACAAGAAATGCAGTGCCTGAAAGAGCTCCATAAGGAAATGGAAATGGTATAGATGGAAATGTACTACAGAAGGAAGGCATGACAATGCTCACTGTGAATGTGAGTATGGAACCAGCTGCATGGAAACAGCTCAGTTTTTGAGTATGAGAGAATTTCTCAGGACTTTATTTAACAGAAATGCTACTATCCTTAATGTGAAATCAAAATATAACTGTAACTATATATTGACTTCTCGGATGACTCAGTTGGTAAAGAATCCATTTGCAATGCAGGAGACAATTACGGGATGCCAGGGAAAACAAAAGACAGTAGTTTAATACCTTTCAATGGCACTGATAACATTACCAACAGCAATTCATATTCACTTGAGAAATATTTTGCTCTATTTCCAGTTCCCCTGTGCACTCACTGAACTCATATTCTTCTATTCCAAAATGTTACAAAACTCCACCCACCAAAGCAGGCAGTCTGTAACTTGTTCAGTAGCAATTCGGGGACCTCAGATACATGGAGTACAAAGCCATCTATTAACTCATTTATTCATTCAGCATTTTCTGTGTTAGGTATTGGGAAGATTAAGTGATTAATAAAAGAAACAAAACACATATCATTGACCATAAATATTGACATACTATTACAAACATAATGTGAATCATAGGCATTAAAATCAGTTTCACTTACTTGAGTAACCTAGAATTCTATGACATAAAATGTTAATAAATTAAATAAGCCATTTATTTCTTTCAACCTACCACATGCACACTGACAAATAGTATTTGTCATTATTCTTTCTTTTATCCTTTCTTCAATTTCTTTGCAATATCAAAGGAGATATCAGAGCTTGACCAACAGTTCACTGCTTCTTTAAAAGGGGTAAGACAAAGTAAATAGAGCATTTCTTATAATTAATGTAATCACAGATTGCTTTGATATGTAGCTGGTCAGAGAAACAGGGATCCCACCAGAATTGTGAGAATGTTACAAAGAGTTTTATTTGCCAGTGATAGTTCAAGACATTCTGCTAAACTGAGAAGAGAAGTATATTCCCGAAGGAAAGAATTTCAAATATTAAACTCTTTTAGTTGGGCAACAGCAAACTCATTTTTGTATATAATATTCATAAAGTTTTTCAGGAAAGTTAATAGGACATATCAATATAATTATTTTATAATTTGACACAAACTTTAAAAAATATATTAATATACTTGCAAAAGAAATACATTTCCTTTGTTATGATTCATTTGGCATAGTAAATCACCAAATTTAGTATAATATGAAAGTCATTTTATTTTAAGACAATCTCGAGGCATTAACTACAAGAGAGACATTTTCATCTAAGTCTCTGAATGCTGTTCACAGAGGAAGCTGATCTATATATTTGTCTGTTTTTATATATTTTGTATCTCAATCTTATATTGAGATATAAAAAAAAATGCATGAAAACATGCATCTTTAAAGTATCTGGAATTTGTCCTCTAGTACATTGCTCTTTTATTGAGTCATGTCTAATAGACTTCAGGGACATATTAATTGATAAAATGAAAAAGAGAGTTAGAAATAGAAACAGACTATGTCCCAAAGCAGTTGCACCATTTTAAATTTCCGCCAAGTGTATAAAAGGGTCCCAATTTCTCCACATACATTTGCTATCCTCTCTCTTTTCTACTGTCACAATCCTGGAGGGTGGGAAGTAGTATCTCACTGTGGTTTTAATTTGTATGTCTCTAGTGACTAACAAGAGCTTCCCTCATAGCTCAGTTGGTAAAGAATCCTCCTGCAATGCAAGAGACCTGGGTTCGATTTCTGGGTTGAGAAGATCCCCTGGAGAAAAAAATGGCAACCCACTCCAGTATTCTTGCCTGGAGAATCCCATGGACAGAGGAGTCTGGCGAGCTATAGTCCACAGGGTTGCAAGAGTCGGACACGACTGAACGACGAGAGAGAGAGAGAGAGAGAGAGAGACTACCAGGGATTCCCAGGTGGCACTAGTGGTAAAGAACCTTCCTGCCAATGCAGAATATATAAGAGACAGTTTTCATCCCTGTGTTGGGAAGATCCCCTGGAGGAGGGCATGGCAACCCACTCCAGTATTCTTGCCTGGAGAATCCCATGGACAGGGAAGCCAGGCGGACTATGGCCCATAGGGTAGCTAAGAGTCAGAGGTGACTGAAGTGACTTAGCATGCACATATGGAATGACCAATAATGTTGAGCATCTTTTAGTGCATTTGCTGGCCATTTGCTTATTTTATTTGTTGTTGTGTTGTTCACTCTCTAAGTCGTGTCTGATTCTTTGAGACCCCATGGCCTGCAGCATGCCAGGTTTCCCTGTCTTCCACTATCTCCTGGAGTTTGCTCAAGTTCACATCTATTGAGTCAATATCTAACATCTCATCCTCTGCCGCCCTCTTCTCCTTTTGCCTTCAGTTGTTCCCAGCATCAGGGTCTTTGGAGGTCTTATTTGGAGAAATGTTGATTTAAATTTTTTGCTCATTGTTTTAAATGAATATTTACCTTTACTATTGAACTATTAACATTTTAAAATATCTTCTGGAAACAATTCCCTTTTCCGATACGTTATTTGCAAATATTTTTACCATTCTATGGATTGCCTTTGCACTTGCTTGAGAGTGTCATTTGAAACACAGAAGTTTTCAGTTTTGATGTAGTGCAGTTAATCTACTTATCCTTTTGTTATTTGTGCTTTTGATACTGTATCTAAGAAATAATTGCTTAACCTAAAAATCACATAGATTTATTCTTACATTTGCTTCTATTAGTTATCATTTTAGCTCTTACATTTAGACCTTTTATCTACTTGGAAAGAATTTTTATATAGGGTTTTAGATAGGGTCTCAATTTATACTTTTACATGTGGATATCCAGTTGTCTCAGCATTATTTCTTTAGAAGACTATTCCTATCCCCCCAATCCCCAACCCATGTTTAACTGTTCAGCAAGCTCACCAAAAAGCAGTTGGCTGGCCACAAACACAAGGCTTTATTTCTGAACTCTCAATTTTATTCCACTGATTGGTCTGTTTATCTTTATACAGGTATCACACAATCTTACGGTATCTTCATAGCAAAATTGGAAATAGATGTGAGTTCTCAACTACTTTCTTATTTCCACAAATATTGTAGCTGTTCTGGGTCTTTGCATTTCCCTATGAATTTTAGGATCAGTTTGTATTTCTTAAAAAAAAAAGCAAAGCAATTTTATTTAAGTATAATTGAAAAATAGATTATAAATAAATCAAATTAGACAAATCCTCAAGTTGTATGGATGGCTATGCAACAGCAATCTCTTCTTTTTGTGTGTTTTCTGAAAATTTTTTCTTTCATTATCTAGTTATTTTTTTTTCCTTTCTTCCTAGTGGTAGATATTTATCAGCATTTCAAAGTGACAATTGTAATGAAACAGTAATTAAAACCATCTGTTAATAGCAGAGAAAAAAACAGATGGAAGGTTGGGACAAAGTAGCCCCAAAAAGCACACAGAAAAATTCACTGTGACAAGAAGAGATAGAATGAAATTATTAAGATAAAGAAAAGTTATTCAATACACACATTTGAGATGTTTGGTTACAATTATGAAAATAATAGATTTAGTACATATCCTTCAGCACATTACAAAACAAAGAACAGATGAATTAATTAACATAAAAATATGATTCATTACCACAAAATGGCAAAATGGCCAAACACAAAGCTTATAATAATTACTGAAAAAAAAATCATTTTATAAAATTGAGATGAATATAAAAAATTTTTTAAATAGAACAAATAAATAAGGGTCCATGAAAGTTCTTTCTTCCTCTATTTCCATAACAGTAAAAACACAAAATGAAAACTTTATCTAAAATATATTCATTTTTCAATGCATTTACAACCAACAAGGAATAAAAAGACTAGTGAATAGATAGGAAAAAACAAAACTGCTTAGTTTACAAAGGAAAAAATAGAAATAAGTGATTTAAATAATTTTGATTCAAAAATATCTCAAGAATGGAAATACCATCAAGATGAAGCTCCATTTATTTGTTCTAATAAATAAGCAATTAAGTATCAGAGATCAGATCACTCAGATCAGTCGCTCAGTCATGTCCGACTCTTTGCGACCCCATGAATCGCAGCACGCCAGGCCTCCCTGTCCATCACCAACTCCCAGAGTTCACTCAGATTCATGTCCATCGCGTCAATGATGTCATCCAGCCATCTCATCCTCTGTCGTCCCCTTCTCCTCTTGCCCCCAAACCCTCCCAGCATCAGAGTCTTTTCCAATGAGTCAACTCTTCCCATGAGGTGGCCAAACTACTGGACTTTCAGCTTTAGCATCATTCCTTCCAAAGAAATCCTAAGGCTGATCTCCTTCAGAATGGACTGGTTGGATCTCCTTGCAGTCCAAGGGACTCGCAAGAGTCTTCTCCAACACCACAGTTCAAAAGCATCAATTCTTCGGCGCTCAGCCTTCTTCACAGTCCAACTCTCACATCCATACATGACCACAGGAAAAACCATAGCCTTGACTAGACGAACCTTTGTTGGCAAAGTAATGTCTCTGCTTTTGAATATGCTATCTAGGTTGGACATAACTTTCCTTCCAAGGAGTAAGCGTCTTTTAATTTCATGGCTGCAGTCACCATCTGAAGTGATTTTGAAGCCCAAAAAAATAAAGTCTGACACTGTTTCCACTGTTTCCCCATCTATTTCCCGTGAAGTGGTGGGACCGGATGCCATGATCTTCGTTTTCTGAATGTTGAACTTTAAGCCAACTTTTTCACTCTCCACTTTCACTTTCATAAAGAGGCTTTTTAGCAAAACTAATACAATTATGTAAAGTTTAAAAATAAAATAAAATTTAAAAAAAAGAGGCTTTTTAGTTCCTCTTCACTTTCTGCCATAAGGGTGGTGTCATCTGCATATCTGAGGTGATTGATATTTCTCCCGGCAATCTTGATTCCAGCTTGTGTTTCTTCCAGTCCAGCATTTCTCATGATGTACTCTGCATATAAGTTAAATAAACAGGGGGACAATATACAGCCTTGACGTACTCCTTTTCCTATTTGGAACCAGTCTGTTGTTCCATGTCTAGTTCTAACTGTTGCTTCTTGACCTGCATACAGATTTCTCAAGAGGCAGATCAGGTGGTCTGGTATTCCCATCTCTTTCAGAATTTTCCACAGTTTATTGTGATCCACACAGTCAAAGGTTTTGGCATAGTCAATAAAGCAGAAATAGATGCTTTTCTGGAACTCTCTTGCTTTTTCCATGATCCAGCGGATGATGGCAATTTGATCTCTCGTTCCTCTGCCTTTTCTAAAACCAGCTTGAATATCAGGAAGTTCACGGTTCACATATTGCTAAAGCCTGGCTTGGAGAATTTTAAGCATTACCTTACTAGCGTGTGAGATGAGTGCAATTGTGCGGTAGTTTGAGCATTCTTTGGCATTGCCTTTCTTTGGGATTGGAATGAAAACTGACCTTTTCCAGTCCTGTGGCCACTGCTGAGTTTTCCAAATGTGCTGGCATATTGAGTGCAGCACTTTCACAGCATCATCTTTCAGGATTTGGAATAGCTCAACTGGAATTCTATCACCTCCACTAGCTTTGTTCGTAGTGATGCTTTCTAAGGCCCACTTGACTTCACATTCCAGGATATCTGGCTCTAGGTCAGTGATCACACCATCGTGATTATCTGGGTTGTGAAGATCTTTTTTGTACAGTTTTTCTGTGTATTGTTGCCATCTCTTCTTAATATCTTCTGCTTCTCTTAGGTCCATACCATTTCTGTCCTTTATCGAGCCCATCTTTGCATGAAATGTTCCCTTGGTATCTCTGATTTTCTTGAAGAGATCTCTAGTCTTTCCCATTCTGTTGTTTTCCTCTATTTCTTTGCATTGATAGCTGAAGAAGGCTTTCTTATCTCTTCTCACTATTCTTTGGAACTCTGCATTCAGATATTTGTATCTTTCCTTTTCTCCTTTGCTTTTTGCTTCTCTTCTTTTCACTGCTATTTGTAAGGCCTCCCCAGACAGACATTTTGCTTTTTTGCATTTCTTTTCCATGGGGATGATCTTGATCCCTGTTTCCTGTACAATGTCACGAACCTCATTCCATAGCTCATCAGGCACTCTATCTATCAGATCTAGGCCCTTAAATCTATTTCTCACTTCCACTGTATAATCATAAGGGATTTGATTTAGGTCATACCTGAACGGTCTAGTGGTTTTCCCTACTTTCTTCAATTTAAGTCTGAATTTGGCAGTAAGGAGTTCATGGTCTGAGCCACAGTCAGCTTCTGGTCTTGTTTTTGCTGACTGTATAGAGCTTCTCCATCTTTGGATCAAAGAATATAATCAATCTGATTTCGGTGTTGACCATCTGGTGATGTCCATGTATAGAGTCTTCTCTTGTTTTGTTGGAAGAGGGTGTTTGTTATGACCAGTGCATTTTCTTGGCAAAACTCTATTAGTCTTTGTCCTGCTTCATTCCGTATTCCAAGGCCAAATTTGCCTGTTACTCCAGGTGTTTCTTGACTTCCTACTTTTGCATTCCAGTCCCCTATAATGAAAAGGATATCTTTTTGGGGTGTTAGTTCTAAAAGGTCTTGTAGGTCTTCATAGAACCATTCAACTTCAGCTTCTTCAGCATTACTGGTTGGGGCATAGACTTGGATTACTGTAATATTGAATGGTTTGCCTTGGAAACGAACAGAGATCATTCTGTCGTTTCTGAGATTGCATCCAAGTACTGCATTTCAGACTCTTTTGTTGACCATGATGGCTACTCCATTTCTTCTAAAGGATTCCTGCCCACAGTAGTAGATATAATGGTCATCTGAGTTAAATTCACCCATTCCAGTCCATTTCAGTTCGCTGATTCCTAGAATGTCGACATTCACTCTTGCCATCTCTTGTTTGACCACTTCCAATTTGCCTTGATTCATGGACCTGACATTCCAGGTTCCTATGCAATATTGCTCTTTACAGCATCGGACATTGCTTCTATCACCAGTCACATCCACAGCTGGGTATTGTTTTTGCTTTGGCTCCATCCCTTCATTCTTTCTGGAGTTATTTCTCCACTGATCTCCAGTAGCATATTGGGTACCTACTGACCTGGGGAGTTTCTCTTTCAGTATCCTATCATTTTGCCTTTTCATACTGTCCATGGGTATGAACAGTATGAAAAGGCAATCAAGTGTAGTACAGAAATTACTATAATCGGTATTGTCTCTTTTATAATTTTATAAAATTATAGAATGTTTTAGAATATAAATATAGGAGTTACAAAAATAATCATTTTATTAAGTAGTTAATAGCTTGAAAATTGCTCAAAGAGGGAAATTATTCTTAATGTTAGTATTGTACTCTTAACTTCAGTAAGAAAGGAGCAGTCATAATATAGGTAGGAAGCTATTTAAATGAACATTATGAATACCTATTAATTACATAATGGTAATGGCAATGACATTAACATATATAGGTATATTGTAATTAAAAGATACAGAAACCTCTGTGGGAGAGGGAGAGGGTGGGAAGATTTGGGAGAATGGCATTGAAACATGTAAAATATCATGTATGAAATGAGTTGCCAGTCCAGGTTCGATGCACGATACTGGATGCTTGCGGCTGTGCACTGGGACGACCCAGAGGGATGGTATGGGGAGGGAGGAGGGAGGAGGGTTCAGGATGGGGAACATATGTATACCTGTGGCAGATTCATTTTGATATTTGGCAAAACTAATACAATTATGTAAAGCTTAAAAATAAAATTAAAAAATTAAAAAAAAAAGAAAGACATGAAAGGGTGAGTCCTGAAAATATTTTTAAATGCCTATTTAATAGAGTCAATTTTGACATTCTTAATACATTTTTTCAAGTCAAATCCAGAAATATACAAAAAGTATAATACATCCAGACCAAATATAATTTATTTCCAAATTGTAAGATTGATTTAACAGTTTTAAATTTAATTCAATGTAATTTATCATATTAAGAGACTGAAAATATTTCAGAGATGCTTACACAGCTACTTGAATATCTACAATTAAAATAACTGATCATAGCATTTGTTTATGAAGTTGTGGCTCAAATGGAAAGCTAATGCAATGCTGTTAGGAATGTAAAATGGTAAAACCACTTTGGAAAATAGTTTTCTACTTTCTTAAAATGTTAAACATATACCTACCAAAGATCTAACCATTACCCTCTAGGTATTTACCCAAAGAGCTTAAAAGTACGTGTCTGTACATACAGACAATGGAATATTATTCAGTGCTATTAATACAAATAAATGAGCTATCAAACCGTGAAAGGACATGGAAAAATCTTAAATGCATATTACTAAGTGAAAGCAACCAATTTGAAAAGACTGCATATTGTATGACTGACTAGATGGCATTCCCCAAAGAGAGAGAGCGGTGGAGACGGTAGAGACCAGCGCTTTGAGGAGGTTGGGGAGAGGCTGGAATGAATCGGAGCACCCTGAGAGAATGACCGCTACTCCCTGGGCTGACATTGACGGGGCTGCCGTGCCCTTCCACAGACAGGCAGTGTGGATGGCTGCCATCGTGAAAAGGAATTGATGGTGTTGCGTTGCATCAGAAAATAGAAGGGGTTGCAAGTCGGAGACTGCCCTGAAAAAAGAAGTGAAGTACAAATGAAGGAGTAGTTGCAGTTATCGATACTGTGTCCAGAGGATAAATGAAGGCCTCGTTGATGGGTTTGACCAAGTGCCCTGAACGGCACTCATCAGGTTGAACCATCTCAAGTTCTGAAATCCTTTGACCGTTCTCCTTAATTTTCTGGGCTTTGACCTGATTCATCAGACTTTGGAAATTATAGATGACTCTGCCAAGTAGAAATCTATAGACTGCCGTACAACCCTAGATGTTACTGGAAAAATCACTGCCTCCTGAAGGACAGGAATTTGATGAAAAAGTTTGACTGGCTTTATGAAATAGAACATGGCTATTAGAATCCCAGTGATCCTTCCTCTTATATTTTACGATAGTTCCTGGGGATGCATCAGGAGCTTGGGAAAGCTGTACTTACGTTCCAGCTACAGTGAAGGGGGCATATAGTCATTCTATTCTCCTTGCAAAGCATAGTAAGATTGTGGGTGTAACTCAACTATACTTTTATGTAAAATAATTTATTCAGAATCAATGTTCTAAAATCAGGTGTTTTTCCATATTTGAAAAATTGAACTAAACAAGAAATATTGAATAACATAACTATCAGCAAAAGTTCATTAAAGGTACAGAAAAGCATTTGTCACTTTCTCTGATCTTATATTTATTATCATTGCACTGATAATAGGAAACTATATGAGATTTTAAAAGTGTCACATGGGAATTCTCACAAGTTAGCTTTTGCTGTTGTTATTGACTCAAGAGCATTTCAACTGCATTTCCCACACACTCAAAGCAAAATAATTGCTTAGCTCAATAACATGATTTAGTAATGTCTCACGATTTAGCATTTGAAAAATTTGTTCCTGTAAAATTGAGTATCGATCAGACTCTTATTGTTAATTGTAAGCTTTAATTTCTTGGCAACTTAAAGAATTGAAATTACATCAAGCTTTCTTTAAAGCTCTTGAAATTGAATTTATAATCTACAGACACATTCATTTGTAAAATGTGTGAATCACTGACATAAGGATATTTGTAAATAATGTTATGCATAGAATTATATGGTAAAATCAAACAATAAAAATTAAACACATTGTATTTCACACTTAAAGACCGGTTTAAGTGTGTGAATTTTAACATTGACCTACTACAAATTAATAAATTCTGCAGTAGATTTAGATAAAATCTAAATTGTTTTAACTGAACAATATAAATGTCATGTAATGAGAAAACATTATTATATGGAATGTTTGAAAAATTAATAGAAACATCTGATCACTTTCCACTATAAAATATGAATTTCCTTTTTAAACAACTGAGTGTACTTCTTATTTGGGGAGAGTAAGTTTTTACTTTATTTGTGAATTATGTAGAGAAACTGTAAAAGGATACAGGAGGAATTTTCTATCTTCCTGCTATCATAGTCCCAACTAATCAAGCACTTACTAGACACTATAAATGACAACAAAGAGACAAATTGTTCTTTAATTACCAGAAACAAATAGACTCTAGGAAGACAATATAGAGCAGGAGCAGTCAAAACCTCGACCACTCAGTCATTGTGCACACACGTCCCTTCTGTCCAGAGTATCTGCCCACAGGACTCACATCAAATGCAGTTGTTGGACTATACACCTTTCCTCTATCATGCAGATATCCCTCCCCATTAAGCCAGCAAATTAGGGATGCTGCATTAAAAAAAATGAATAAATAAAAACCAAAGTGAAAAAATTTTGTTAAGGCATTCAACTCTTACCTAGTTTTTTTTTCTGCTTCTTGACATCAGACTTTTGCCTAAGTACAGGTAAAGTGTCAGTGTTGAGGATTCCTACATGTAAATTTAATATTATATTTGAGTAGAAGAGAAAGATAATATGTTATTTAGTATTTAATGAATTCCCATCCTATTATATAGAACACACACACACATATATATGAAAAAAGTGTCTGCAGTCAGAAGTTTATATAAATGATAAGGTAAATAAATCTATTTTGAGGCAGAGAGAGAAGAAGAAAGTTGTATAGAAAAGAAGTATAAATTGTGATCATAAATGAGGAATATGGATACATGAGTTTATGTACTTATATATGTAGATGATGATGTATACATATATCTTAATATATACAATCAATAGTGAAAAATTAAAGTTCTGAGAATATATTTTATTCTGTTCACTGCTTAGAGCAAAACCTATTCCTGTGATTTAAAATATAATTCAAGTACACTCTCAGTTTTTATATTAAACATTTTGAATCATAAATTATTTTATGAGACAATAGTCCAACCTAAATTACCATTTAGTGACTTAGCCCTGTAATATGCACATTTGTATCACAAAATAGATGAAAACCCAGCATGATCACTGAGTGAGTCACCCAGAAATGTAACGTCTATATTCTATTTGAACAGTACTGCTTGCTGTTTTCCTCTGCAGAAATTCCCTAGGAGAGTGAGTTTGTTTGTTTTTCCAATAAACAAGAATTTTTTAAAGAATGATGAATATTAGTTCTAAAGAGGGAAAACAAATATTAAAGGAGTTTAGCGATTCCTGTTGAATTTTTAGGCATGAAAACTCCAAGGGATATTTTGGGAAAGACAGCCAATATGTGCAATAAAGAAAAATGGGCATAATTAAGTAGAAGAAAGTCCTATTAAATGATGAATTTTATGAATGACCTACATAAATACAGGAGCATTCTAAGATCACAGTTAAATTCTTGGGTTTTATAATATTCTGATAATCGTCTTCTCTCTTGATAAAAATAGAAACTTGGTTATATAATAATGTTTAGATTTTGAGAGTGGGATTCCACATAGTTGGATTTCATATATTACAGCAACATGAAATTTCACGGAAACTCATCAATATAATTGCGACTCTGTGATAGAAAGCATCTTCTCCTTAATTACACTTACCAGGAGCTATGCTTTTAGCCGGCAAAGCCAGTGCCGCAAATCTGTTTCTAAAGCTGCATTGTTCTAATCCTCAGTTCCTGTGTTCGCATTGATAACTGTGCGGCCTGAAAACAGGAAGTCGTCCCCCTCTGCGGCTGCTTGGAATTGCTTTAATTTGTCCTGGTAATGGGCGCCAGATGTCAGGGTCTAAAAGGAAGCCGGAACAGGCAAAAGATGGCCATTCTGACCTTCTATTGAATTCCAGAGCTCTTACCCTCTTTTGTCTTCTGCGAAAATCAAATATTCACAAACATACTGAACCAAGTTGGGCCAGGCGGCCTCCCTCTTGGGGAAGCAGTCACAGCAGAAGAGAGATGGCAGCTTGGCAGTACCCGGGAAGGGCGACACCTGCCTCAGTTCTCCAGGCTGTCTTGTGGGGTGAGGGATGGGGGAAGCAGAGAGAAAAAGGAGAGAAAAAAATGAACCCATGTCATCCGCGTCCACAGAAGCATCACCTGTATCATGACTGCTGCTTCTTCAAAATTGCACTCTCCCCAATGAGGTCTTTGACATCTCCTTTTAGTAAAGACGGTGCATAGGGTTTAAGGTTTTGTTTCCCTCTGCCTTTTATTTTTCAGTAACGCCAGGGATAAAATGTCTTTGCTGGTATACTGTATATCTAATTTATTGCATTTGTCACTCCATTTGTCTGGGTAAAATACGTTTAAATCTGGAAAAGTCTCAGCAGAGTAAATCAAAGTGAATACTGTCAGATGCCTGCTGCCCGCTGATAAGAGTACAAACTGGCGATAAAGTCGATCAACTAGTACAGGATTTACATGTCTGAGCATTTAAATCACATTTGTATTAACTGATTTTCTACAGGTTCACAGGACTGCACACAACTCGTTTCCTATTTGTAGTGAAGTTTCTATTCCCCAAATTTTCAAACAGTTGTTTTCTTGGTGTAAATGGCAGATTTTTGTTCGCAAGGGGTGATCCTACAGGAGGTGTCTTTGTTTTCTTTTGTAAAGGTATAGTTAGAGAATAGAAATACCATCCTTCACTGAGGGAAAATCAAGCATTTTTTTTTCCTCAGGAAAAGTAAGGAATGATTGAAAAAAAGCAATTCAACTATTTATTCTATTAAACAGCTTTGTCATCCAAGCAGCATGTGAGATTTGAAAATTCAGATAAATATCTAAAGTTATTTTCAAAGTTGTCATTATTCAGTATTTCCCTATCAGAGCTGGAAATGCTAAAATTTAAAATCAGTAGGAGATGTTAAGCTTATTCAAGGTTCACTGTCCCAGTGAAATGGCACAACTGTCCTGGACACCTCCTTATAATTAAGCTGGTCTCAGTTTCTGTTTTTCTCCTCTTTCTTTTCCCCCAAATGACAGAAGATTCGAGTATATCTTAGTTTTTCTTGAGATTTTCAATAATTTTAGAATGCAATTTTATTTTTTTCTACAGTAATTTGCTTTATCTAAGATTTCTTTGAGAATAACAAATATTTAAGAGTTAAGGTCTAAATAAATACACCGAAAGCCTGTGGAAAACCCAGATACATTTGTTGGCATCCCTAGTTTCTGATCATTGATAAGGTAGTTATCAATGGTAACTGACTTATTCAGTATATGCCCCAGAAACACCTTCTTAAGTTTGTCCAGACCATTCCTGTAAAAATCTGAGCATGACGGGGGCACAGGACTCTCTCAGTACACGGGCAAAAGCAAAAACAGTTCTCAGTGACAGGGGTTCTTCCCTCTGCCAGTGGAGCGTGTTTGACTTCTTTGATACCCACCCATTTTATCATCTTCAGAACAGGATTAATATCTCTTATTTTGTAAATATTCAATATGATAATATTCGAGAAATCACCTGGAACACATCAGATGCTCTAAAAATTTTATTGTAAACTATATTGTATTTCAAGGCATTTGCTTAGGAATCTCAGATTATTAGCTAGATTTGTACTATTAATTTTATACATTTTATAAAGGCTACATATATAATTACTTATGAAAAATTACAGTGTTGCGTTATTCCTTGATGTCTCTCAAGGCATGTTTACTGAACCACACCTAAATGTCCATACCCAGGCCCGCATGGACTCTTTGGAATGCAGTCACATTAATACACCTATGAGAGTCCTTACAATTTAACAGCAGACAGAACTTTCTAGTCTCAACTAGGTTAATCAATCTAACAATGAGAGAAAATCAGCTGGACTAAAGTAACCCTGTGCTGTTTTCTTATCAGCTGTGGTCTGGACTCTTCCATCCTTCCTGACTCGTCTACACAAGCACCTCAGCACTCGGGGACTGCCTCTTCTCATCGCCTGCCCTTCAGGCTTTGGCAGCTCTTGGTATTGACTGAGTAGCTGGTGATCACCACCCTGTACTTGAGATTTCTCCACCGACTGTACTCTGAGGTAATGATGCCTCTAGTCAGAGGCCCTGCTGTTCCAGCTTTCTCTAACTGCAACACACAGATGCACTTCCAGCAGCCCTAACGTTTGCTTTATAAAGAGAATATCCATAAATTAGATATGACTTTACTATTTCCCTCCTTTTCTTTCTCATTAACAATCGGTTCTGATGGAAACAAGAGAACCAGAGAAGAACTGACTCAATATAATAAATTTTTTAGAACTTGATAAGTATGTTTGGAGAGATACCATAGGGTTGTTTACTCATTTCTACAAATACTCAGGATAGTAATTTTACTTGATAGTATCTTGGGTAATTTTTAAAATGACATAAGGTCATTATGGTAAGGAAGCATTTGGGAGATGGCAGAAGGCTTTTCATTTAGAAGGAGTATATTTATTTATTGCCTGCCTGACTCTCTAGGTACTACTTAGCTCAAATAGAAACCCTAACATGAAAATTTTGAGTGGAAAATATTAAGCATTATTCCTCTTTCTTCTCTTCTTATAGTCCTTATAAGGACTTATACCTTTATAGTCCTTATAGTCCTTATAAGTCCTTATACCTCTCAGTTAATTGAAAAGCAGAAAGCAAATACAGAACATGAACTATAAAAATAGCTGAAATAGCTGATACCTGGAATTATATCTCCATAACTCTGACAAACACACAGGGGTTTCTTATGCTTCAGCCTCTTACGGTTAAGCACAGAAAGATCAACCATTAACTTTGATTCCTGAGTTCTAAAAAAAAAGATGAGGATACTTTAAATTATAGTCACTCATTAAAGCTGAAAACATACCGTGCTATGTGTCTAAGAACTAATTCAGGAATTTTCTCTTTAAATAATGTACATACCAGAAGGCATAGTGATCAGTCACTCAGCTGTGTCCGACTCTGTGAGACCCCATGGACTGTAGCCGCTCACCAGGCTCCTCTTTCCATGGGATTCTCCAGGCAGGGATACAAGAGTGGGCAGCCATTTTCTCCTCCAGAGGATCATAGGTTCAGATAAATAATGTGGTGAAAATTAACTGCTCATACACAAAATCCTGTGCAGTGGGATGAACAGTGAGTTTTGGATTCTAGGTGTAACTATAAAATCCACTAACTGTATATTCTTGAACACATTACTTGAAGTCCTTTGTCAAAGTTTCCTCATATTAAATGAAATATAGGAGGATATTCTATTTGTGGATAAGATTAAGATAATGCATCTAATTGTCAACTAATTTACAATTAAAATTTGATAGGGAAAACTGTCAGATAACCAGTAAAAAATGAAAATGTTTTTCTCTATTTTTAATAGAAAAAATATTCCCCAGCTAATTTGCCTTTAACAATTGCCATGTTTTATTTTACACAATTAAAAAAAAAAAAAGCCCTTGTTTCTCATTGCCCTTGCATATTTTACTGCCATCTTTTACTTTCCTCTCTGAAGGCAGAAGTATTCTTATGATTTGAGGATTTTCTCTAAATAAACACACAGGGACATTTTTCCCACCGCACAACAATGATGGAGTAAGTTACCACCAAGGGGTAAAGGCTTTCTTCCCATTTAAGAAGGCTTTGTTGAAATGTACTTTTATTGCTTTGAAAAGTTAGAATTATCTATTAGCATTTACTAATGATAGTTTTATAGTCCACACGAATAAGGCATTAACATTCAACATGAATAGGGCATTAAAATTCAACATGAATAGGGCATTAAAATTCAATCAGAACATACTTCAGTACTGCATGTTGGCAACCATTCTTACTCTAAACAAATGCATGCAAGATGTGAATTGTAGGACTGTCTTTATGATTACTAGTTAGGCACATGACACTGGACAGGCTAATAATAGCACCTTTCCCTACCCATCACCACTGAAATAAATCCAAGAATGAGGGTGAAAGAGTTGCATTCCTTTTCTAGAATTTTCTAGCTTGACTTTCCTGTAAAAATAAACTAATTTAACTTTCTTGCAGTTACCTTGTAAGGTTAACAATTGTTTGTGTCTGTGTTCAATAACCCTCTCATATATCCATTTACACATGAATACACATAAACCTGGAACTTCCCAGATGGCCCAGTGGTACTCTGCCTGGAGTGTGAGAGACTTGGGTTTGATCCCTGGATCAAAAAGATCTCCTGGAGAAGGGAATGGCAACCCACTCCAGTATTCTTTCCTAGTGAATCCCATGGAGAGAAGAGCCTGGCAGATTACAGTCCATGAGATCACAAAGAGTCGAACTCGACTGAGCAACTAAGCTTGCATGCATAAAGCCACCTGCACAGAAGCAAAGGGACCAATGTCCATGGAAACAGATAAAAAAGGAGAATTATGAATTTGATTCCCAAAATAAGACTAACTTCACTTCTTTCTTCCCCTTATGAAAAATTAAATTACTTAATCTTTTTCTAGTTGGCTTTCAGTCATTAGTAAAGGAAATCCTGGATGGTACAATTCTATTCTCTGTCCATGAGATTTTCCAGGCAAGAGTACTAGAGTGGGTTGCCATTTCCTTCTCCAGGGGATCTTCCTGACCCACGGATCGAACCCAGATCTCCTGCATTGCAGGCAGACACTTTACCCTCTGAGCCACCAGGGAAGCCCTAAGCATAATGCTGGATACTTAGATAAATATAAAATATAAAGCCTCACTTCTAGGTATTATGTGCTAATTAGAGCAATGTTTTACAAAGATATTTGTGTACATGTGCTGGTGTAGGAGGTAAAGGGGATGTTTTTGCAGTGGTAAAGTATTTCATGGAGAAAATCCCGAGGCAGTCAGGAGCCTCCATGGAAGACATGGAATTTGATTTAAGCTGACATGATAGCAATATTAAGATTGGGTTAAAAGGAGATAGTTATCTTATTCTTGAAGTCATGGCACTAAGGAATATATTCTAATAAGAGTAGAGAAGGATTAGGTACAGGGAAGCCTTGGCAATTCTAGCATCTATTGTCAGAGAAGCCTGATGGAAAAAGAAAACAAATTATCTTATATAAGTGTGAGGTCTCAGGACACCTCCTTAGAAAACATTATCCTCTGTGGAGTCCTGAGGCTCTCAGCACAGCCATGAAGTTCTGGGTATTCAATTCAACCCTGAGAGAAAGGGAAAACAGGATTATCTACTGGAAGGGTATTGACCGTCAAGGCACTTGGACTGTGTTGGCTGCCCCTGGACCTTGCTCTAAGGAAGGGCATGTGGGAACACCGGGGTGCAAACCAGAGGGCAGGCAGAAGATAACACACACTGACTGGAGTAGGCTAATCACGACAGAGGGACAGAGGAGGAACCGGGCTTGTGGCGGCTCCAGCTGTGTGTGTGGGACTCTGGAGTGAAATTGACTCTTCCGGTTACTCCTTGTCACTCCACTGAATTGTTGAGTGCCAATAAATCATTTCAACTCATATCTGTCATTTCCATGGAAGATTCTGAATTTTGTGTTATCTCAAAGAGGTGTACTTGAAATATTTGAAAATATGAAAATTTCTCATATTAACTTCCCATTTGGGAATATGCACATATGTACTTATCCACATGATATATACACATGTAGTGGGTGTGTAAAAGCATAGACAGAATCCCAAAGTCCTTATAAAAATATTAATAGTAGTCATTTATGAGTGCTGGGTTTTGGGGTTATTGGCACTGTATTTTTCATACTTTCCTGTATAAGGTAAATGTTTACAGTAAATGTATTGTATTCTTGTTCAGTTATTAATATGTGTCTGGTTCTTTGCAAACCATTGACTGCAATACACCAAACTTCCCTGTCCTTCACTGTCTCCCAGAGTATAGCCAAACTCATGTCCATTGAGTCGGTGATGCCATCCAACCATCTCATTCACTCTCACCCCCTTCTCCTTCGGCCCTCAATCTTTCCCAGCATCAGGGTCTTTTCCAATCAGTTGTCTCTCCGCATCAGGTGACCAAAGTACTGGAGCTTCAGCTTCAGCATCAGTCCTTCCAGTGAATATTCAGAGTTTATTTCCTTTGCGATTAACTGGTTTGTTCTCCTTGCTTTCCAAGGAACTCTCAAGAGTCTTCTCTAGCACCACAATTCAAAAGCATCAATTCTTCAGCACTTAACCTTGTTTATGGTCCAACTCACACTGCTACATCACTACTGGAAAAGCCATAGCTTTGACTATAGATCTTTGCTTTTTAAGATGCTATCTAGGTTTGTCATAGCTTTTCTTCCAAGGAGCAAGCATCTTTTTTTTAAAAAAAGTTATGGCTACAGTCACTTTCCACAGTGATTTTGAAGCCCAAGAAAATAAAATCTGTCACCATTTCAATTTTTTATTTTTGAAATATATGCTTATAATCAAATATATATTCTTTTCTCATATCAAGAAATAAAATTATTTTTGGTAAATACGACTAGAATTAGCTGTGCTCTTGGACATCTAGAATTTATGTTTATCCATAAGTACTTTTTCCATGAACTTTTGCGTAAGAATGCCCCAATATCTTGCAATAACAATATATCTAAAACTCCAGAATGTTCATCTAGCACTTTACAGATTCTCAATAAATATCTATTGAATCTAATTCCAAATCAAGCTATATTTTCAGATAAATCAAGTTGATTTTCCCCCTGTTTTAAATTCATAGCTTGAAACTGCATAATCAAAATCGATCTGCCCAAAATACATGGAACCCATTTACCTCCCCTGTGTCACTTCATGCACAGTTATCCCTCCCAGTCCCCTCTGCAGCAGCGACTAACATCTGGAACAGGCTTTCTCAATCTTTCTGCATGATCAGGGCTGCCATTTCAAATCCCATTGAAAACCATATCTTTTTCTTTCTACCTCTGTTATTGCATTCCATAATTGCATTATTTAACTCTGTCAAATGTATGGGAACACAGTTTTCTATGAAAACAGCTCACACACAAATACAGTGCAGTAGCATACTATTTTGAAGTTAATTTCCTAGAAATGATTGCCCCCCAGGTTAGAAACAGTCTCTCATTTGCTGGTATTCAGCAAACCAGCTATACACAGCCAAGCAAAAAATCTGTTTAAATATTTGTTTAAACAGAATTTTTAAAAATGTTGGAAGGGTAGGAACAAAAGGTAATTTTGTTAATTCTTAAATGCTCTTAAAGGACTATGTTAATGTGTCTGTGCTCTGGTTACATACACCAAAGATTTATTTGGCACTTCAAGAGAGATAATCGAATTCTGGACTGAGAGTTCTCAGTTTTGAGAGAAAAACACAGAAAATAATAGAATCTCCTTATACTCCTTTTGTTGTTATTTCTACCACACTAAATTCCACTAAAGGAATTTCACCCAGGATAAAGAAAAAAAAATCAGATCATTAAGTTAGTAATGTGGAAGTGAACAGAACTGATCCAAATGAGAAAAACAAACGAACACAAAAGCACAAAAGCTATTCATTGTGAGCTTGCTATAGCAAGAAGGTCAGCCAATATCACTTGCCTTTAGCAGAGACTCAAATGCAGGCAGGGAATTGAATAAAGTTTGCAGTAAAATCAAAGGAAGGCTCCAGGTATACTCTAATTGGAAGATGCGGGGAACTGTAGGCAGGATATGTAGGGCATACTCCACCATTGGCTGAGCGAGCATACTTGGCTTTCTCTCTTTGGTCTTGGACTTTCTTGTGGTTCAGCTGGTAAAGAATCAGCCTGCAAATGCAGGAGACTTGGGTTCCATCCCTGGGTTGCGAAGATCCCCTGGAGTAGGGACCCACTTCAGTATTCTGGCCTGGACCATACAGTCCATGGGATCTCAAAGAGTCTGACCCAACTGAGCGACTTTCATTCATACACTCATTCATTTATCTTAAGTTGGAAGCAGGGATAAACATTAGGTAAGCTCCCTGTCACTGACCAAGTCCTAATCGTGGATGTATATCAGTGACAAGGATGTTTGGCTTCCTGTCTGATTTTTGCAGATTGTGGGTTGAAGTTTTATCATATGTATGATCTGGCCAATGTCCATTAGTACATTCAATCTCTCAGTTAAAAAAAAAAAGATATAAATTAGAACATATCAACTTTTAAAATAAAATACAAAACATTAAATGCTCATATTTAAATAAAACTTTTCTTAAGGAAAATGTATTTAAGTTCATATTTGAAGAAAAAATAAGAACTAGCAAAATTAAGGGGACTGGGTCAGGGGATGGAAAACAGCTTTTGTATAATTTCATTCATTTATTTATTTTTGGCTGTGCTGGGTGTTCATACTGTACAGGCTTTTCTTTAGTTGCTGCAAGCAGGGGCTGCTCTCTAGTTGCAATGTGCAGGCTTCTGATTCTGGTGGCTTCTCTTGTATCTGAGCACAGTCTCTTGGGCACACAGGCTTCAGTAGTTGCAGCTCTCTAGAGCACAGGCTCAATAGTCGTGGCCCACAGGCTTAGTTGCTCCGTGGCATGTTGAATCTTACCAGACCAGGGATCAAACCCGTGTCTCCTGCAGTGGCAGGCAGATTCTTTACCAATGAGCCACTAGGGGAGCCCCACAAAGAGTTTTTGAAATGAAGTGAACAGTTCTGGCAAAGACTGAAATAAGAAATAGTACAGAACATGGATAAACAGAAATCTCGGACTTGTATTCACAGCAATCTAAATTTGCCCACAATGAACTGGCTGAGGTGTGCTGAGGCTAGGTCCCACTTGGCCTCTTGGTAAGAGGAAGGGTCATGTATGGTCAAGTTGTGATTGTTTTCTTAAGAATACCCAGATGCCATCGAAAGAATCAGACAAACTAGGCTTTTCTTTTAACAGAAGAATAATTTCTGCTTTTTGAAGAGTGGGTAGAGGGAAACATAAGTAGAAAGCACTTAAAACTCTTGCAGAACCCTTAGTAAAATATAAAGGACTAAACTATTAGCAGAGGTAAAGGATGGGGGAAGGAATAGTTGGGTTTAAACTGTGCTTCTCAAATACCAATGCAAATATGAATGCCCTACAGATGTTAAAATACAGATTCGGATTGGACGGGCCTGGGGGAAGGGTCCTGGGACTACACATTTCTAACAAGATTCCAAGTGATTCGATGCTGTTGGTCCAACAAATTGATGTTCGAAGTGTAAAGGATAAGAGACATATTTCTCCTCTCTGTGAGGCTCAACTGTTTAAACAAAATTTTGCAACACTATTTTGTATCCTGAAACAAAATTCATTGATAAGATAATCTATCAAAATATGCACATAAATTTAAAGGGCTCGATAATATGCCCTAAGAATAATTACAAAAGGGAGAAATAAAGTGAAAGGCAATTATAATAAACTAATATGGATTTCAATATGAAAGTATTCAAACATAACCATACTAGAAGACATATAATCATTTTGCACCAGTCCTTAAACTCAGTGAATATCAGCACAAATACAGACAAAAAAAAATATGCTGTTTTTGCAATAATAAAACCTGCAGTGTTGCCATTGCGACACATCTCTACTAAATGTTTAAAATTTTTCGAAAATATTCTAAATAGAATAAAGTATCATATCTTTCAGTCTACATAGGATTTATATTTCTGAAAATATATATATATAGTGTGGTTAAAATCATGCGAAATCTCTATTTATTTGCAAAAGGGAGTAAGCTTCAGAATTTTAAAAATTATCATCATATATGTCCTAAGGGACATATACACTTTGTGCAGGGCAGCAGAAATATTTCATTTTGTGTACTGCAGACAAGGAATATCCACAGCCCCAGCCATGTATTCTGTTACTCCATATTCCATCCATAGCATTATTTGTTTGCAGGAAATTTTGCTAACACCAAACAATGCTGCAAGGAAAATTGTGAGTGTATATTTACTTGTAGCAAAAATTGCTCTGTGCATGTGACAAATATTGTCAAATCATTACCACAAAATGGTACCAATTTATACCTTCAGTATTAAACAAACAATTTATATTTAGAGGACAGCTTTTATAGTGCTTTTTTTTTTTTTTTAATGTTTCCTGTTTTTTGTAGCAACAATGACAATCATGGGAGATGACTCAGAGAAAAGACTTGGGACAATAGAGAGACTGAGCCACGTGAGTCTGGAGAGAAGGAACATTCAAACAGGTTAAAATGCGAAGGCAAAGACTCTGAGGTTAACATGCCTGGTGTACTCTGAGACTACCTGCTCTGAGGCTGAGTAACAGCAAGGGGGCAAGGAGTGGGACTAGACTGATTGGTGAGTTGGGAGGGAGCTTGGTGGGAGCAGAGGTTGTAAAAGAGGCAAGCATCAGATCTCTAAGGTCTTGGCAGGGCTTGAAAAGGACTTTGGAGTTTACCCTGCATGTAGTAGGAACCCTGTGGAGACCTGAGGGTCCACTTTGAATTCTCATCATGGATCTAAGGGTCTAGCACCATGCAGTATTTTTTTCTGAGGTTATCAAGAGTCTTTTCAGAATTTTGCTTCCATATCTTACTTTTTAAGTTCACATTATTTCTTCATGTTTCAAAGATTTCTTTGCATGCATGCATGCTAAGTCGCTTCAGTCATGTCTGACTCTCTGTGACCATATGAACTGTAATCCACCAGGCTCCTCTCTCCAAGGGATTCTCCAGGCAAGAATATTGACTGGAGTGGGTTGCTGTTTCTCCTCCAGGGTATCTCCTGGATCCAGGGATGGAACCCTCATCTCTTATGTCTCCTGCATTGGCAGGCGAGTTCTTTACCACTAGCACCACTTGGGGCATCGAAAGATTTTTTTTCTTTATTATTAAAAACAAGTACAACTTGATAAAAAAAACTTTGTCAACTCCAGGTAACCTACCATTCACCCAGAAAACGTGAACTCTTAATAAATTAGTTATATATTTTCAGATTATTTTTTCTTTTTTAAACATGTGTGTAATAATGCACTTTGTTTAATTTGTATGGAGGTAACATAAAGTGATGCAAACTATTACAGATATTTTTCTTTAATGTTTGAAAGAGAATATTTGACACACTTGACAGAACTCATACCATTTAAAAAAATAATTTCTGAGAACAATAATAAAATCAAAATTAATTAGTTTACCACACAAATTAAGAAAATATATTCAACACTCCAGATGCTCTCAGATCTGGAAATCAGACAAATTTGGCAACTAAACAGCAACAACAAAAGGTAAGAAAGGTGCAGATATAAGAAACAAACATTCTAGGTTAAGGTAGTTAAACATAATATTGCTGTGAAATGAAAAGAATTAAGGAATTCTTAATTCTTACTAAGGAAACTTATGGAAATATGATGGACGTGTTGGAGACTAACCTCTAATGAAGTGGGTGTGGTCGGAAAGGTTAGGGATGAGGAGGAGATGCTAGCTTTGCTTTTAGTTCTGTAAAATATCATGTATGAAATGAGTTGCCAGTCCAGGTTCGATGCACGATACTGGATGCTTGGGGCTGGTGCACTGGGACGACCCAGAGGGATGGAATGGGGAGGGAGGAGGGAAGAGGGTTCAGGATGGGGAACACATGTATACCTGTGGCGGATTCATTTTGATATTTGGCAAATCTAATACAGTTATGTAAAGTTTAAAAATAAAATAAAATTTAAAAAAAAAAAAAAGAATATATTAAATCTGGTAAAGTTAGAAAGCATAGGGGTTTGGGAATTCAAAAGGGAAGGAGGCAATCACATGAGGCTGGGAAAGCAAAGTTTGGTGCACAAATGTTTGCTGTGCCATGCCGAGGCAATGGGACGCAGTGTGGACTCTGGTCTCCAGGCCCTGCTGAGCTTCCCCCCAAAAAGACCAGCCCATATTCTTTGCAGATATCTCTAATAATAATGACCCTCCTGAACTGGCCCTTTATCTAAATTGTTTTATGTAGACAAAAGGGAAGGCAAAAAGAAAGACTTCCTGTGTCATCTTCTTCTTAAAAATAATCCGCATATTTTTAATAATGTGTATTATAATCCACAATAATCCATGCCAAAGAGGCATATTTTGTGGTGGCAAATTTTGTTCCCCTACACCTATCTAGTCTTATTTTAAAGTTTTATGTTTCTACAAATTTTATCATGCAATTTTTTTTTTTACTAAATTAGTAAGAACATAAACTCTAGTATAAGATTTTTAATTTCATTTCTTTAAATAGGCTTAAGTTTGGGTAAACAGTATTTTTTAATTTATATGATATTGGAAATGTAATTACATCAAGGTAAATGTTTCTTGCTAAATTTAGATATCAGGAAAGCATTATTGAATAAAGAAAACAAGATTGGATACAGAAAACAACTCTCTTCCTTTTTAACAAATATAGATACACGGTTGTCATGGTTACAGAAACCTAACAAATATTTTCCTTATATGCTTGGTAAAGAATCCACCTTCAGTGGAGGAGACCCTGGTTTGATTCCTGGGTCAGGAAGATCCACTGGAGAAGGGAGAGACTACCCACTCCAGTATTCTTGGGCTTCCCTGGTGGCTCAGCTGGTGAGGAATTTGCCTGCAATGCAGGAGATCTGGGTTCAATCCCTGGGTTGGGAAGATCCCTTGGAGAAGGGAAAGGCTACCCTCTCCAGTATTCTGGCCTGGAGAATTCCATGGGCTGTATAGTCCATGGGGTTGCAAAGAGTCGGACATGACTGGGTGGCTTTCACTTTCACGCATAAGTATTTTGCGAAATATCATCTTATAATGAATTTCTGATACGAATGGAATTTCAATGCATCTCACAGATGAAGAGGAGTAGAATTTGTCACTCCATAATATGCCTCCTTGTCATAATGATTATTTGAGTCAATTATTAAAAAAAAAATAAAAGCAACAGACACAGGAGAAGCTCTGAAATCTAAGTAGAAGTTACCTTTTGTAAGAGATAGTTACCCGGACAAGGGGAATCTCCTTTTGTACAGGTATCTCCCTTAACCATACCAGAGAGGGATGACAAAATTTCTAGAAAGTCATCAATGCAGATGATAATGATTTAAATCTTTGTAAAAACCATATCCTGTTTACTGTGCTTTCTTGTTAACCTCCCTTAAGTGGCTCCCTGACCCCAACACCTTTCTTTTGTCTTCAGAGGATGATGATATTTAAGGTGGTAGCCTAGTTGCACGAAAGAAAGTGGGGTGCAAGAGGATGGTCACATCCCAGTTCTCAGGAGAGTCCCTGGAATGGCTGCTGAGTATAGGTTCTTAGCAGGAAAGAATTCAAGAACAATACGTAATAAAATTAAAGAAGGCTTATTCAGGAAGACACACTCCAAAGAGTGAGGGCCGTCTTGGAAGGCACCAGGCACCAGGGTGTAGGGTTTTATAGGGGTGGGTAATTTCACAGCTAGTAAGTGGGAGGACTATTTGAAGTATTTGGGGGAAGGTGGGGATTTCCAGGATTGGGTCATTGTCCACTTTTTGACCTTTATGGTTGGCCTTGGAATTGTGTTTTGGTGCCTGTGGGTGGGTCATTTAGCTCGCTGATGTGTTCTACTGAGGTTCAAGGTTTAGTAGCAGTTGGCTTGTCCCCAATCTTGGATCTGTTTGGTTCTAATCAGTTTATGTCATATTCTCAGACTCTGTCATTCTTTTAAGGGTTGTATCTTGCCTCCTTCTTGTCTCAACCTGGGTCATCTCAGAGAGTTACTCAGCTTCCCTGTCTATCTTTCATGTATATTCAGTTCAGTTCAGTTCAGTCGCTCAGTCGTGTCCAACTCCTTGTGACCCCATGAATCGCAGCAACAGGCCTCCCTGTCCATCACCAACTCCCGGAGTTCACCCAGACTCACGTCCATCGAGTCAGTGATGCCATCCAGCTATCTCATCCTCTGTCGTCCCCTTCTCCTCCTGCCCCCAATCCCTCCCAGCATCAGAGTCTTTTCCAATGAGTCAACTCTTCTCATGAGGTGGCCAAAGTACTGGAGCTTCAGCTTTAGCATCAGTTTTTCCAAAGAAATCCCATGGCTGATCTCCTTTAGAATGAACTGGTTGGATCTCTTTGCAGTCCAAGGGATTCTCAAGAGTCTTCTCCAACACCTCAGCTCAAAAGCATCAATTCTTCAGTGCTCAGCTTTCTTCACAGTCCAACTCTCACATCCATACATGACCACTGGAAAAACAATAGCTTTGACTAGATGGACCTTTGTTGGCAAAGTAATGTCTCTGATTTTCAATATGCTATCTAAGTTGGTCATAAGTTTCCTTCCAAGTAAGCATCTTTTAATTTCATGGCTGCAATCACCATCTGCAGTGATTTTGGAGCCCCAAAAAATAAAGTCTGACACTATTTCCACTGTTTCCCCATCTACTTTCCATGAAGTGATGGGACCACATGCCATGATCTTCATTTTCTGAATGTTGAGCTTTAAGCCAACTTTTTCACTCTCCTCTTTCACTTTCATCAAGAGGCTTTTGAGTTCCTCTTCACTTTCTGACATAAGGGTGGTGTCATCTGCATATCTGAGGTTATTGATATTTCTCCCGGCAATCTTGATTCCAGCTTGTGCTTCTTCCAGTCCAGCGTTTTCTCATGATGTACTCTGTATATAAGTTAAATAAGCAGGGTGACAATATACAGCCTTTGACATACTCCTTTTCCTATTTGGAACCAGTCTGTTGTTCCATATCCAGTTCTAACTGTTGCTTTCTGACCTGCATACAGGTTTATCAAGAGGCAGGTCAGGTGGTCTGGTATTCCCATCTCTTTCCAAATTTTCCACAATTTATTGTGATCCACACAGTCAAAGGCTTTGGCATAGTCAATAAAGCTGAAATAGATGTTTTTCTGGAACTCTCTTGCTTTTTCCATGATCCAGCGGATGTTGGCAATTTGATCTCTGGTTCCTCTACCTTTTCTAAAACCAGCTTGAACATCAGGAAGTTCATGGTTCACATACTGCTAAAGCCTGACTTGGAGAATTTTGAGCATTACTTTACTAGCGTGTAAGATGAGTGCAATTGTGCAGTAGTTTCGGAGAAGGCAATGGCACCCCACTCCAGTCCTCTTGACTGGAAAATCCCATGGGTGGAGGAGCCTGGTAGGCTGCAGTCCGTGGGGTCTCTAAGAGTCAGACAGGACTGAACGACTTCACTTTCACTTTTCACTTTCATGCATTGGAGAAGAAAATGGCAACCCACTCCAGTGTTCTTGCCTGGAGAATCCCAGGGACGGGGGAGCCTGGTGGGCTGCCGTCTATGGGGTCGCACAGAGTTGGACACGACTGAAGCGACTTAGCAGCAGCAGCAGCAGTGCTCTAGTTTGAGCATTCTTCGGCATTGCCTTTCTTTGGGATTGGAATGAAAACTGACCTTTTCCAGTCCTGTGGCCACTGCTGAGTTTTCCAAATTTGCTGGCATATTGAGTGCAGCACTATGGGAAGTATATATGTTATAAAACGTTTGTTTTTCTCCTGTTAATCAGTCTTCTAATTACAGGGGTCTTGTCTCAGTCCAGAAGCTAGACGAATAGAGGGTGCAGCGGAAGAAAAATTTCCTCTCCATACTTCCTGGTTCTTTGACTGATTCAATAATCATATTGATATAAGACACCAATAGGAGAAAAACAGATATAATTATGAATGCACGAGAGTCGCAAAGATTTGATACCCAAAATTCAAGTTTTGCAGGTGAATTTTGTATTCTGATAAGGATTGAAATAGGGGCCTGGGGCTTCAGTTGGGAGAAGGAGAGTTTACAAGACAGTAGAAGAGCAAATGTTTCATAGCTGGACCTTTGCTGGGTCATACAGACAGGTCATTCAGATCAAAAGTTATCCTTAGTCTCTCTCTGAGCCAAGCCCCTTTCTAAATTATTTCAGATAGTTAAGGGGAAATAAGAATTTTTTTCCGATTCTTTTGAGCCTTGATTATCTTCAGCTTAAAATAACCCACATGCTTAAGTGGCACATTTTGGGGAGACTTGTCCTGAACCCCTTCAAGGGAATTTTTTTCTTGTACCCTGAGCATGTAAATGTATCATTTACTATCATATATAATTATTAATGCCATAAATAATTGGATAGCGTACTAAAAAGGAAACAGTGACATGAAAATATTTGAGTTGAGTATATATAGGAAGTTTCGGAGAAGGCAGTAGCACCCCACTCCAGTACTCTTGCCTGGAAAATCCCATGGACGGAGGACCCTGGTGGTCTGCAGTCCATGGGGTCGCTAAGAGTCGGAGACGACTGAGCGACTTCACTTTCACTTTTCACTTTCATGCATTGGAGAAGGAAATGGCAACCCACTCAAGTGTTCTTGCCTGGAGAATCCCAGGGAAGGGGGAGCCTGGTGGGCTGACGTCTATGGGGTCACACAGAGTTGGACACGACTGAAGCGACTTAGCAGTAGCAGCATAAAGTTTAGTAGCCTCACAATTAAGAAATTATTTTACTTTTTACTGACATGTAGTTGATTTTCAATGTTAATTCCTACTGTACAGAAAAGTGATACATTTATACATACAAATACATTCTTTTTTAATATTATTTTCCATTATGGTTTATCATAGGATATTGAATATTGTTCTCTGTGCTATATAGTAGGACTTGTTGTTTAAAAAGTTGTTTTAAATTCTCACAAAAAAGCAAAGCACTATTGATAGGTTAATTCTGTGTGTCTAAATGACTGTGCCATAGAATGCCAAATATTTAAATAATTATTTAATTATTATTAAATATTTAAATATTGTTTCTAGGTGTTTCTGAATGAGATTAGTATTTGAATCTGTGGACTCAATAGATGGTGCTCCCCAATAATGGTGGACATCATTCAACTCACTGAGGTCCAAAACGAAATAAAAGACAGAGAAAGGAATAGTTCACCTCTTTTTCTTTTTCCTGGCTTTAGAGCTAGGACATTGGTCCTCTCTTGCTTTTGGAATATAAACTGTACCAATGGCTCCCTTGGTTCTCAGGCCTTTGGACTTTACTATTATTCTCGGGGGACTGAACCTTTAACCTGTGGATTCAGATGTTATTTCCACATAGAAAGTGTCAGTATTGAGTTGACTTGTAGAATACCCAGCTGGAGTCCAGAGAATTACTTGTTGGAGTGAGGAGAACCCCCAAAACATATTGAAATTGGCTCCAGAAACCTAATAGGGAACAAATCTTGTCAATTTACTCAAAGATTTAATTTATTCCAACTTTATATGCAGTCTTTGTATTTATAACCATACCTATGAGTCATATCACTCTCAAGTGAGGACCTTTACAGAGTATCAAGTGAGAATATCGGATACTTATCAGTGTCTACCTTCCATATGCTGACTCTGATGCTGGGAGGGATTGGGGGCAGGAGGAGAAGGGGACAACAGAGGATGAGATGGCCGGATGGCATCACCTACTCAATGGATGTGAGTTTGAGCGAACTCCAGGAATTAGTGCTGGACAGGGAGGCCTGGCGTGCTGCGATTCATGGGGTTGCAAAGAGTTGGATACGACTGAGCGACTGAACTGAACTGAACCTTCCGTATAAAGTTACGGATTCAAATTTTCTTTTTTTCAACCGTAACCAAGTTAACAATGCCCTGATGATTTTCAGCAGCTTTTCTGCTTGACTTCTTATCTTCCCTCCTTATACAACTTAAGCATCTCAAATGCCTCAAAGATGTCAATGATATCTCTCTCCTCTCCATGTTCTTGGCCTTTCAAGCCCTACTGTCTTAGAGTCCATCACCTCTGGTGTTAGTCACTGTAGATCGTGGGATAGCTGAAAGCTCTGCTAGTTTCTCTTCCCCTGGAAATCACCACCCGGCTGGCTTTTTGGATACTTTCCCTTTATACCAAGAAGTAAGAAATGCCCTGGGTGGAAGAGGAATAAAAAATTCTGTGGGCTCACTTCAGTCAGCTTACCTTTTCTCCAGAATCTTGATCCCTAAGTCCTAGATGGCTTCCATCATGTTTGTTTTTATTTAATGTTTTTATCAAAGTTCTACAGAGACTATCAGAAGAGCTCCTCCCATCACAATCCATGCTACATTAGACTAAAGTAATCATTGCCTGTGTTTTTAATGAGGTGAAGGTGAAGGTGAAGTTGCTCAGTCGTGTCCGACTCTCTGGGACCCGGTGGACTGTAGCCTACCAGGCTTCTCCGTCCATGGGATTCTCCAGGCAAGAATACTGGAGTGGTTTACCATTTCCTTCTCCAGGGGATCTTCCTGACCCAGGGATCGAAGCAGGGTCTCCCACGTTGGAGGCAGGTGCTTTAACCTCTGAGCCACAAAGGAAGCCCTTTTAAATGAGAGGTATTAGTAAAATTCCTATCCTTTAATTGCATTTTGAAACATAATTAAGTGGAAATTAAAAAATCAATAATAGTAACTAAATACAATCTGTAGACATAAATAACATTTGCATGTAAACACACAAAGAACATATATGAAGCCTTGTTTATATCATCCCCAACAAAGTGTATAATGAAATGGTATGCAGTGAGTTGACCGACTGGCAGTTGTGTTCACCAACACAAAAATTTCTGCATGTGCATCCATATAAGTTATGAAAAGTTAGTGAGACCATTTTCATTAAGTTTCTGCACCTTTTGTCCATCTTAGATGATCATAAATACAAAACACCCATAAATCAGAAAACTTCTTTGTAATGCCTTATTAAAATGAAGGAAGGCAGATAATGCATATGTGAGGGGGGCCGCAATTTTAACTTCCATCCAATGTCAATTTAATTTCAGTTTCCTTCCCACACCAGTTTATGGTTTGTACAAATTACTGCAGTGATGTGTTTGCTAGGGTAATGGTGATGATATGTCATTAATTCCCCAGAGCATATCATATTTTCTGAACACATGGTGTAGGCAAGGTCACATTGAATTCATCCATTTTACACTATTGAAAATAAGCCATCACCACTAAGCTACTCTAATAGAGAAGGATACAGAGCAAAACTGCAAGTGTACTGTCATTATGAGAATATTTATGTCTTCTGTAACTCATCACAATTCATTTGCACTTACATGAGAACTTCATAAAATGAAGTTTTATTAAATTTTGAAAATTAAAAAAAAGTAGGAGAAAGAACAGGGAACAAGGAACATTGGCTAATAAAGTTTTCTATGTTAGAATATCTCTATATTTTGGTAAGATAAAGTGACCATTTGTCTCATCAACTTTCAATTCTGACAATAACAGGTTTCCTTGCTGTTCTGTAGGACTGCTAAATTTCTCTGCTGGTCAGCTTTTAAATAGCACATGCATTGGGAATCCCTACTATATTGCAACTCAGAAATTTAGGAGGTCTTTTTTAGCTTAAACATGGGTCTCCTCTAAGCCCAGTAAAGAGAGTTTGTAATGGAATGTTTACATTCAGATGTCCCAACAGCATGGGTCAATGTAGTTCTCACTGATGGTCTGGTTCCCCTAGCTATTAAATAGCAAAATCCTTGCTTAGATTTCCCAGTCAAGATTGAGGTGTGCGACCTTGAAATTACACTATTTCTCCATCAGAAATTCCAGTCTTGGCCCCGAAGGGTAACCCTTCCTAACTCAACTTCAGACTTCAAGGACTTCCCAAAAGTGGCAATGAATGAATGGCAGCAGGAGATCCATTTCAGGTATGAATGACATTGCTTATAGATTTACCTCTCGGTGCCTCTGCTGTGATAAAGTCAGTGTCATTGTGTTGATAGTGGTGCCTGATGTTCCTTTTGATATCGTAGGTTTTCACTTGTTATTTTCATTCCTATGTGTTCTGTAATAAGAGAAAGCAGATAGTTAAATCAATTCAGCACTTCTCTGCCATTAGCCCATATAGTTTATATGGATAACTATTTTTGAGGATGCTAAGGTGACTGCTGGATTATGGATGCTGTGGACATTCACAATCTTTGGGCTCCTCTGTTGTGACCGTCCAGTTTTAGTGTTTTACTCAGGTTGAGCTGTCTCAGCTTCAGCATTTCTTTTGGCACTCACCCAAGGGAAGTTTACTGTTTACAGAGAGAGACTTTTGTGCTGATGCCTCTTTGAGCACCAAGGAGAGCTCCACGATGATGGCTGAGTGAAGGAAAGTGTCAGCTGAACCACATAAGCCAACAAGGACTGGGCAGAGAAAAAGAATCAACTGAATGATGCTGGCTGTTGGCAGAAAATAGAGTGACACAGGTAAGAAATACAGCATATCTCAGAAGGTCCTAGGGGCTAGACTCTAGGTCCTAGTTTTGAGTTGTTGGTCAGAATGGAGGATCAAGCTCTGGAGCTCATGATTAAAGCAAATTGGTGCTGGCTTTATGTTTTTTAGGGCCTCCCTGGTGGCTCCAAAAGTAAATAATCTGCCTGCAATGCAGGAGATCCGGGTTTGATCCTTGGATTGGAAACATCACCTGGAGAAGGGAGTGGCAGCCCACTCCAGTATTCTTGCCTGGAGAATTCTGTGGACAGAGGAACCTGGCTGTTTACAGTCCATGGGGCTGCAAAGAGTTGGACATGATTGATGTTTATGTTTTTGAGATGAGACCAAAGAAGATTTTAGTGAAGGGCTAGATAGTCATAATGAAATAATACCATTTTGGGTACTAAACTCATGTCCCGTGAATTACAAGTTTTCCACTATAACTGCTGGGGACACAATACATTCCTGGCCCATGTGAGAGCTGTGACCCCTGTGGTTGGCTATTTCTGCCACATCGGGTAGTTTCCACTCACATATTCTCTCCTTGGTCCTTAACTAAAGATATATGAGACCCTCCAGTCACAAAACTGCAGCAAATCTATCCAAGAGCCGGACACTTCATTCCTTTGGATAAGAAACAGAAAGTATTATTCAGAAAGTAATTTATCCTTGAAACTTGCCTTTCAAAGTATGTGTGTGCTTGGTCACTCAGTTGTGTTCAGCTCTTTGTGATCCATTGGACTGTGGCCTACCAGGCTCCTCTGTCCATGGGATTTTTTGGGCAAGAATATTAGACTGGGTTGCCGTTTCCTTCTGCAGGGGATCTACTCAACACAGGGATCAAATCCTAGTCTCCTGTGTCTCCTGCATTGAAGGCACATTCTTTACCCACTGAGCCATTAGGGAAACCCCATTTCAATGTGTATTTATCTTTCTCATTCTTTCATTTTCATTTTAGATTAATTTGTTATTTTCTTTCTGAAATATATGACTAATACCTTTAATTTTTAAACAATATTATTTTAAGAAGATAAAAATAATGATATTTTATTTGTATTACACACAATATATACATTTAAAATTTAAATATAAATGATTCATGCATGTAAATTAAAGTGGTAAATAAAGCAACAAGAGATAGCCCAGAACTATACATTTATAAACCTTTTATCTGTTTATAACATGAAATATCAATAAACAGTGTCCACTATTTTATATTATATGCTGTTTATATGAATCTTTAATTCCATAGTCACACTCATATGTCTGTATCAATTTGCATATGAATGAATCCACTTGGTAAACTCACGTCTTTGTTTTAGTTGCATAAAATTAGAGTTAACTTTCCTATATTATTCTTAGTATCTTGTATTTTATTTCTTAATTATACTCCGCAATTATTTATCTTCCAATAAACAGTCCATCTTATACTTGAAAATAGTCTACTAAAATATTGCACAGGCATGCGTGTTTAAAGTTCAACCTAAGGACAAAGAGAATAGTGCTAATTGTTCCATATTTAACTCCTAATTTTATCCCTAGAATTTTATCCCTCCCATTTTATCCCTAGCATGATGAAAGTGAAAGTGTTAGTTGCCCAGTTGTGTGTGACTCTTTGTGACCCCATGGACTGTAGCCCTCTAGGCTCCCCTGTCCATGGGATTTCCCAAGCAAGAGGCATGGAGTGGGTTGCTATTCCGTTTTCCTAGGAGAAGGGAATCTTTCTAATCCAGGGAATGAACCTGGGTCTCCCGCATTGCAGGCAGCTTCTTTACCATCTGAGCCACCAGAAAGAATGATACACGAATGTAATTCCTTTTGTAAAATTTGTAAATTCAAAGCCACTTAAATCTACAATATAAATCATTTCATAAACAGAGTACTTGAAAGATAAATTAGCCTTTATATTGAACTTTTTTGTTTATTTAATAAGTTGGATTCAATGGAATAATGATACAATTTCTTTTCTAATTAAGAAATAATGCATAGACTATGTCATGCGGGAGCTATTACATCCCATCCTTCAGCCGGGAGCAGTGGCGCTTAATCAGGAAAGATTTTTGAAAAAGAAACTGCCAGAATGTGATGTCAACATTCACAGAGAAAAATTGGCTATTGCTTCCTAGGGTGCAGAATGAAGACCTAAGCCTGGAGCATTTCCCATGCTGGGTAAGGGCTCCTGCTCTGCTTTCGTGGGAGAGTTCAGAACTGCCACGCATCAGTCACTGCTCTGTGTGCCCAGTATTCTTCCAACTCCAAAAATGTCAACTTAAAAAAAAAGCACAATGTGAGAGTTGCAAGTTAAGTTTTATTTGAGGAAAAAATGAAGACTGCAGCCTGGGAGACTGCACCTCAGCTAGCTCTGAGAAACTTCTTCAAAGAGGCAGGGAGGAAAGTTCAGCACGTATGTGATTTTGGTGAAGGGGGAATATGTGCAATCAAGCACATATTTTTCCAAAAGGTGTCTCCTAGTCTTGTGAAGCTTTTGCTAATCATGAGGAACAGCCATCACCATGAAGAATTTTAGTGCTTTGCCACATACGAGGAGTTGGGCTCATAAAATCAGCTCCTGAAAATATCTATCTGAAGACTTGTCCTGTCAGATTTTTTCAGAGCACAGAGTGCTTCATTTCTGCTCTCCACCTTCTACTGTTTTCAAGGGTAGTTGAAGGTCAGCAGCTGCAGCAGTACATGATTTAATCCTTGTAGAGGCAGATGGAAAATACCCATGGCAGGTGCCAATTTGTAGTTGACACCTATGCTATCAATTGCACATTATTTGAGTTTTGAGAAAATTTGTTTTTCTAACACGTACGTCTCTAGACCAAGAAGAATCACATTTGAACATGATAAAAATTCAAATACCACTCAGAATTTTTGGAAGTTGGGTTGGAACATAAATAACTGGATGGAATTTCTGCATGGTTCCCTAGAGGACTGAGTGAGTGTGTCTGCATGAGACAAGGAGAGGAACCCAATATTTGGAAAAGTATTTGCCCTGCAGTGGTCATTAGTGCTGTCAGTCTAATATTGCTGTCTCTCCTTCTATTATGATTTCACTGCTCTGCTCCATTGAAGGCCCATAGAACATGAGCAGAAGTGACATTTGTCAGGTCCAGGTGGAAATTGAAAGAACCAATGGACAACCCATCACTCTTCTGTTACCAGATCCTGACAGCAGGCATCAATTCAATGCAGTGTCTGCCCCAGTAACTTGAGTTCTGGAGCAAACATACACAAAGCAGCATCCCGACTATCTCCTATAAAATGTAGGTTTCAGAGAAAGAATCATTTAATTTTAAACCACTAAGATTTTACGATTGTTTTAAAACATAGCCTGAGTTAGCCTATCCTGATAGATACAACCATTTGCTGAAAAGTATTCACTCAACACAGGAGAAGAGTGCATATTTTTATCCAACATGATTTCCATGTTAATTAATTTAGGCATTATTGTTGTTAGCTGCTCAGTCATGTCTCATGTCCAACTCTTTTGCAACCCACAGACTGTAGCCCGCCAAGCCCCTCTGCCCATGGGATTCTCCAGGCAAGAATGCTGGAGTGGGTTGCCATTTTCTTCTTCATGGGAATCTTCTTGACCCACAGATTGAACCTGCATCTCTTAAGTCACCTGCATTGGCAGGCTGATTCTTTACCACTGATCCACCTGGGATATAGGCTTTAGTCATAGTCTAATAATGATTTTTTTTAATCCAGAATATACCTGTAATGGCACCCGACTCCAGTACTCTTGCCTGGAAAATCCCATGGGTGAAGGAGCCTGGTAGGCTGCAGTCCATGGGGTCGCAAAGAGTCGGACACGACTGAGCGACTTCACTTTCACTTTTCACTTTCATGCATTGGAGAAGGAAATGGCAACCCACTCCAGTGTTCTTTCCTGGAGAATCCCAGGGACGGGAGAGCCTGGTGGGCTGCCATCTCTGGGGTCGCATGGAGTCGGACACGACTGAAGCGACTTAGCAGCAGCAGCAGTAACTGTTAACATAGGACCCATATTTTTTGTAGTTCGTGTTAAGGAAAATATAGTCGTTGTTCTTATTGTCATTCAGTTGCTAAGTCATGTCTAACTCTTTGCAACCCCACGAATGGAACACGCCAGGCCTCCCTGTCCTTCATTATCTCCTGGAGTTTGCTCAGATTCATGTCCATTGAGTCTGTGATGCTGGCTAACCATCTCATCATATAGTCATAGTAAGGGAAAAGTTTTGTTATGTAAAGAGGCAAAGTGTAATACACTGTGGACCTGAGAACAAGCATGCATCCCTGGTCCTCTGCAGGCCAGTACAACTTCGAAAAACATGTTGAAGTAATCCATCTTGCACACTTCTTTCCTCCAGTGACAATGTTGCTTTTACTCACAGAAACTACCTAGATAGTGCATTTCCCATTTAAGTGTGCTTCCCAGTGAGAAGCAATCAGTGAAGCAATTGCTATCTTGTTGCAAAAATACCTACCAAGAGAGTACAGAAGAGAAAACATAGCTTGCACCGTAGCCATCAATTTTGTTGGTGAAGAAAACAACCTCTTTTCATTGGCTTAGGTTAGAAATACTTTTGTTACAGATTTCCTTAACATGAAAATGCTCTCCTTGGGATTTGTCTAGAAAAAAAAAATATGTTGAAATGGAAAAAAGTCAGTGTTTGGACATAAATTAATCTCTGAAAGTAAGTTGCTTCTTAGGAACTGAATGTATTATTTATGATGTATAGTGAAAGTAAAAATTTACTAAGACAGATTAAAATTGTTTTGAGCAGTGAAGCTTAGTTTATCAAGAGACTGCCAGTTTTTTAATTAAAATGATTTTATATGTTTCTCCAATAATATCATATGCCAAAGGATGTTTGAACTGACCAGATAGTTAACATTAAAAGCTCTTCAGATGCCCTTTGATTTAGTATATTTGAAAAGCAGTTCCGTGTGAATGAGGTTGAGATCCAGTAACATTGCATAAATTCATCATATATATATAATTATATCTCAAATTTCAATGTTTATATAAATTAACCATCAGTTTTATTCAAATATGAATGAAAAATGTGCCACAGTATTTATTTTCTTCTCCACACCCTTGAATTAATTTTTGTGTTATTGTTGCTGTGTAGTTATGAAGTTGTGTCCAAATCTTTATGGCTCAATGGACTGTAGCCCTCCAGGCTCCTTCTGCTCATGGATTTCTCAGGCAAAAATACTTAAGTAGGTTGCCATTTCTTTCTCCAGGGATCAAACCCATGTCTCTTGTGTCTTCTGCTTGGCAGGTAGATTCTTTACCACTAAGCCACCTGGGAAGCTCAAGAATACTGGAGTGGGTTGCCATTCCCTTCTCCAGAGGATCTTCCAGATCCAGGGATCAAACCCAGGTCTCTTGCATTGCAGGCAGATTCTTTACTGTCTGAGCCACTAGGGTAGCCCATAAATTTTTAGAGAGTGATTTTATATTTGATTTTGAATATTTACATTCCCTTTCATGTTAATATGGAAATACAAGAACATCAACCCCAAATGTTAGAGAGCTTGAGAGTATATTATGTTGGATTACCCTGTAATATTTCCCAGTGAAAATGTGCACAGTGTCCTATGCCAGACTTATAAAGAGCAGCATCATAACTTGTTACACAGAGCTGCCTTTATCATGTCTCATCAGCTTTCATACTTTTTATTCGCTATTGAATATCCTAAATGCCAGGAGAGCCATTTCATTCCAACTAAGTCAAGTGCTTCTTATTTACTTGTATAGTTCAGGTACAAACATCTCAACTAATGACTTAAGACACTTATTCTTATAGGTGGGAACTTTGGTGTGTACATGTTTCTGAAGTGCTATGAAATGCAAGTTAGGTTGATAAAAAGTACCATTGACGGTAGAGAGATGCTTTTGACAGTTCTCCAAACAAAATGACAATAAATGAATCACAGCACAGGCAAAAACTTGAAAAGATTGGAGCTGGATCAGACATAAAAAAGCATAAGATGGCTTATTTAGGAAGGATTAATTATCTTTCAAGGAAAAGTCCAAGCTTTTTAGATTCTTTATCATTCAAAATTTTAATTCCTTAGTAAAATTTTCCTTTAAGACATGCTTGTAGCTTATATATCTTTTATCTTAGTGCTAAAGCAGGCTTATGAGGAAATGGCCTTTCCTGCCTGTTTCTTTCATATTTCAGCAGAAAAAGAGTGTCAATCCAGTTGACACAGTAGAGTTTTGGATGGAAAGTGATGATCAGTAGCAGCAGAGTTAAGACAAGAATGGTGGGCAGTTCACTCTCCTGGAGGAGCTTTCAGATTAAGACACATATAAAATAGACAATGCTGAGAATACATTCTGATAACCCTAGTTTAGTCCATGCTGCTATTAGCCAAATGGTGAGGAAGTGAATGATTTGATTTTATAACCATCTACCGAAAATAATATTTGATATTTAAAATGTATTCTTTGTATATTTTGAATAGGGATAAAAATGTCTCTTTGCAAACCATTTTAGTATAGCAATTGCAATAGCCATGGGTATTGCACATGTGCTCTGCTATGGGGAACATTGTTGAACGACAGGCCCCACTAATATCCCACTGACCTCCAGATCCACCACCATGCTGGGGTCAAGTGGTCATAAAGAGGTTGTTTAGCAATCAGGATTAGACCTGATGCCCCCAGGCAGATAGTGGTGCTGAGGCTGTTAGTGAGGTGGAAGGGAAATGGAGAGGTAGAGGTCCTTCCAGGCTCCCCTGCAGTGCTGTGGTGGATGATGAAGGGAAGGGCTTTCACGCAGAGCATGATGGGCTTCTCTTCAGTCCTGTGATTGGAGGCACAGAGTCAAAGGTGGGAGTGGTTTTAGCCACAGAGCCTGCCTCACCACTTTTCCCCTCAGTGGTGGATATTTATAAGTAATAACCTCTCAGTGTTTTAAAGCAAATTGGTTTGAATCAATTAGCAGCATATCCAATCTTTTATAGTATTGGCAGGCAAAATATTTGCTTTTAGTAAAGGAAAAAGTGACAGTTTGCAAACATGAACAATGTGCCTATAAAAACTTTATTTACATAGTTGAATATTTGTGGCAACCATGTCTGTTTTGTAGATAACAAAGGCAATGAGTTGTTCTTAATTACACTTCTTCAGTGTGGAAGAGACACAGTTGAAATCTAGTCGCAGCTTACTTCAGTGCTTTTCCTCTCTCTCATACTGCATTTCAGAGACTGATCATCCTTGCTGTTCAGGTGCTCAGTCCTGTCCGACCCTTCACCATCTCCCAGAGCTTGCTCAAACTCATTTCCATTGAGTCGGTGATGCCATCCAAATATCTCATTCTCTGTCGTCCCCTTCTCCTCCCACCTTCAATCTTTCCCAGCATCAGGGTCTTTTCCAATGAGTCAGTTCTTCACATCAGGTGGCCAAAGTATTAGAGTTTCAGCTTCAGCATCAGTCCTTTCAATGAATATTCAGGTCTGATTTCCTTTAGGATGGACTGGTTGGATTTCCTCGCAGTCCAAGGAACTCTCAAGAGTCTTCTCCAACACCACAGTTCAAAAACATCAATTCTTCAGTGCTCATCCTTCTTTATGGTCCAACTCTCTAACTCTCACATCCAAACATAACTACTGGGAAAACCAAAGCTTTAACGATACAAACCTTTGTTGGCAAAGTAATGTCTCTGCTTTTTAACACATTGGCTAGGTTTGTCATAGCTTTTCTTCCAAGGAGCAAGCAGTCAATTCTTCAGCTGTGGTTCTACATATTGTCTTAGTTTTTAAATAGACAGAAAGTTGGTTTCATGATATCAGTCATCAAAAAAATGCATGAAAAATGAAAATATTCTGGAGGTCTTTTAACTACTTGGTAAGCTGGATTGGGGGCAGGAGGAAAAGGGGATGACAGAGAATGAGATGGCTGAATGGCATCACTGACTTGATGGATGTGAGTTTAAGTAAACTCTGGGAGATGGTGATGGACAGGGAGGCCTGGAGTGCTACAATTCATGGGGTCGCAAAGAGTCAGATAGGACTGAGCGACTAGACTGAACTGAACTGAAGCTATATGTGAAAACTATTACTGACCTTCTTTCTTCACAAATACGGCAGTGATAAATGCTTCCTTTTTTCAATTTGGAATATTTATTTTACTTCTTGATGCATTTCTTAATATCTATGGTCCCTTTAATCAAGAATATAAAGTCATTTTTTTTAAAGAAGATAATCCTAGAGAGAACTATTAAAAGGAGAAAATTATGAGGTCATAATGAGATTCCTTGTAATATTTTAATGTGTTACCAAGTTTCACAGAACTGCCAAAAATTATTTCCATGAAATATTTGTTGCAGAAGCCACTGCTCTGTCATCAGCTAATCAGTGTCCAGAAGACAGAAATATTCTTCATTAAGTTACCTTGGGTGGATCCCTTTGAAGGTTTACATTACACATTATCGTGTGAAAGTTCTGAATTTTAACTTTTAAAACTAAACTTAAATATCTAAATTAAAGTTACCTTTGTTGCCCTCAGCAACATTTTCCTCTTGAACCTAGAGCCTATTTCATGTCAAATAATTTTTTTTTTTCCTTAACATTGTTTTAAAAGCACAGGGAGATTTTCAAATTAAAAACTACTTTTAAAGCATAATCTTGCCTCAAAAACCAACTTTGCTACTGGCTGGCTTCTCACCACCTCCACTAACCATGGTCTACAACTTGGCCATAAAGGAAGACTCCAAAGACAAATTGCCTTCTGGATGGGAAATAATTTACATTAAAAATATAGTCATAAATATTTAGAATAAAATTAATATATAGGATCAACAGCATTTATTAGGTGAACACTAGGTCTGAGTAATATTGGAATTTGAGTACATTTAAAGTAAACTAAGAAATGTATTTTTTCACAGGTCTATCATATATGATTTAGTAGCAGTGTGACCATAATATGTCTATAAGTGGTATAAATGCAGCTGATGCCATGTACTAAAGTTAATTTTTTGAGTCATTTTACTTGGGTGACACAGGGGTGGTTCTTACTCTGGTGAATACATGTTTTTCTCTATTACTTATTTCATTTTGGCATTATATTGGGTACTTAGTCAGAGGAGGCCTTACAAATAGCTGAGGGGGAAAAAAAAAAAAAGAAGTGAAAGGCAAAGGAGAAAAGGAAAGATATGTCCATCTGAATGCAAAGTTCGAAAGAATATGAAGAAGAGATAAGAAAGCCTTCCTAAGTGATCAATGCAAAAAAACAGAGGAAAACAACAGAATGAGAAAGACTAGAGATCTCGTCAAGAAAATTAGAGATACTAAGGGAATATTTCATGCAAAGATGGGCACAATAAAGGACAGAAATTGTATGAACTTAACAGAAGGAGAAGATATTCAGAAGAGGTGGCAAGAATACGCAGAAGAACTATACAGAAAAGATCTTCATGACCCAAATAACCATGATAGTGTGATCACTCACCTAGAGCCAGACATCCTGGAATGCCAAGTCAAATGGGTCCAGAAACATCACTACGAACATAGCTAGTGGAGATTATGTAATTCCAGTTGAGCTATTTCAAATCCTAAAAGCTGATGCTGTTAAAGTGCTGGAGTCAATATGCCAGTAAATTTGGAAAACTCAGCAGTGGCCACAGGACCAGAAAAGGTCAGTTTTCATTCCAATCCCACAGAAAAGTGATGCCAAAGATTTGCCCTCATCTCACACACTATCAAGGTAATGCTCAAAATGTTTCAAGCCAGGTTTCAACAGTGCATGAACCATGAACTTCCAGATGTTCAAGCTGGATTTAGAAAAGGCAGAGCAACCAGAGATCAGATTGCCAACATCCATTGGATCATAGAGAAAGCAAGAGAATTCCAGTAAAACGTCTACTTCTACTTTATTGACTGTGCCAAAGCCTTTGACTGTGTGGATCACAACAAACTGTGGGAAATTCTTAAAGAGATGGGAATACCAGAACACCTTACCTGCCTCCTGAGAAATCTGTATGCAGGTCAAGATGCAAGTGTTAGAACCAGACATGGAACAACTGACTGGTTCCAGATGGAGAAAGGAGTATGTCAGGGATGTATATTGTCACCCTGCTTATTTAACTTATATGCAGATTACATCATACAAAATGCCAGACTGGATGAAACACAAAGTAGAATCAAGATTGCAGCGAGAAATATCAATAACCTCAGATATACAGATGATACCACCCTTATGGCAGAAAGCGAAGAGAAACTGAAGAGCCCCTTGATGAAAGAGAAAGAGGAGAATGAAAAACCTGGCTTAAAACTAAACTTTCAAAAAACTAAGATCATGGCATCTGGTCCCATCACTTCACGGCAAATATATGGGGAAACAATGGAAACTGTTACAGACTTTATTTTGGGGGGCTCCAAAATCACTGCAGATGGTGACTGCAGCTATGAAATTAAAAGACACTTGCTCCTTGAAAGACAAGCTATGACCAACCTAGACTATATATTAAAAAGCAGAGATATTACTTTGCCAAAAAAGGTCCACCTAGTCAAAGCTGTGGTTTTTCCAGTAGTCATATGCGGTGTGAGAGTTGGATCATAAAGACAGCTGAGCACCGAAGAAATGATGCTTCTGAACTCTGGTGTTGGAGAGGACTCTTGAGAATCCCATGGACAGCAAAGAGATCAAATCAGTCATCCTAAAGGAAATTGTTCCTGAATATTCATTGGAAGGACTGATGCTGAAACTAAAACTCCAGTACTTTTTCCACCTGACTCATTGGAAAAGACTGATTCTGGGAAAGACTGAAGGCAGGAGGAGAAGGGGACAACAGAGGCTGAGATGGTTGGATGGCATCACTCACTTGATGGACGTTAAGTTTGAGCAAGCTCTTGGAGTTGGTGATGGACAGGGAAGACTGGCGTGCTTCAGTCCATGGGATTTCAAAGAGTTGGACACGACTGAGCAACTGAACTGAACTGAACTGAACTGATTGAGTGACAAGGCACCAAACACAATGAGATATCAGAACACATATCTTGACTGATTTCATGTGAAGTTTGAAATGTGGGTTCCAGCATTCAAACTAGTCTGTCAGATATCAGATGCAACCACAAGGAAGAGCCATTTTTGCTTAAGAACAACATATTATCTCTCAGAGTCTTGAGAGGGTTGAAGGTATGTGACACCTGAACATCTGACAGTTCAGTTCAGTCGCTCAGTCGTGTCTGAATCTTTGCGACCCCATGAAGTGCGGCACGCCAGGCCTCCCTGTCCATCACCAACTCCCGGAGTTCACCCAAACCCATGTCCATCGAGTCAGTGATGCCATCCAACCATCTCATGCTCTATCGTCCCCTTCTCCTCCTGCCCTCAATCTTTCCCAGCATTATAATGGGTCTTTTCAAATGAGTCAGCTCTTTGCATGAGGTGGCCAAAGTATTGGAGTTTTATTTTATATGGTTTCTCACACATAATGACATTTTGAAATTATAAGAGAAGAAGACCAGAGAGTTGGCTTATTCTAGAGACAGCTCGACTGCATCCTCCATGACCATCCATCTAGTGGGGAGAGATCTCACCCTCTAATGCACTATGTATTATTAAGCAACTTCCATGTGACTGCCCTGCAAGGGAAGTTCATGATTGAAGCTGTGATCTTGTTAGAAAAGAGACTTAAAGTTCTAAGGGTCTTGAATCTGCCTATTCTGTAGCTGATAAAACTCAGACCTGCTAAGTCAGGACTACATTAAGTGACAGTTATGGGGAAAAAAAAAATGAGCCTCAGTGGATGTTTCTCTTCAGCTCAGAAGCCATAATCAAAGATACAAAGTAGCTTTTTAAAAGAAGGCCCTCAATATAGCAGATGTCCTTCTTAATCTCTCAGTAAGTGGCAGGCAGTAATTTACATATAGCAGTTGATCTCAAACATTTCCATTTTAAGTATTGTACTGATGTAAAAATTACGAGGAGCTCTCATCCTTAGCCCAGGCTATTCTATTATTTTACTAATATCAGTTGATGACCACCTTCCTTCTGCTTCCTGTTCCCTTCAAGCTACCACCCAATTCCTCCACTTTATATGCAAAATTCCTCAAAAGACACATTTATATTTACTCTCATTCTTTTTGCTTCAGTCAGTTTGTTAGCATCACCATACCATGGAGATATCTGTTGACCTCCTCAGAAACGCTTTTGACCTATGCAGTCTATCAACAGCATTTGATATATTGTTTTGTTTTTCATTTGACACTCAAGACCCGGCTCTTTATTAACTTCTTAAAACTCACTGGACACTTTTTCTCAATATTTTTCTAGTTCTCACAGTATTTCTAAATGGCCTTGTTGGAGAGCTCCAAATTCCCAGGGTCTCTTTTCTTCTTTAATATAAGAAAATACATCCAAAATTAAAGAAATGGGTAAGGTCGTCATAGCTTGAAAATAGAGTGAAGGACCGCACTAGATGAATCATGCTTTGCACACTATCCACAGGTCATCTACTTTTTCTCTCCTTCTGTTTCATATGCCAGCTTTCCTCCTGGCAATGTGGTGATAAGAGTTGAATTTGAGCATGGAGTAAGGAGGCTCAAATGATGGAAGGTACCTGGGACTAACACATATACTGTATTTATCAGAGACAGGCAGGGACACACACACACATGCATTTAATGTAATGGGCCATTTAGCAGGTATTTTGTTTGTGTATCTTGAATAAAAGACACTTCAGGAAAAAAATAGATGCCACCTGGGGAATGATTTTAAACATCAAGTATTAGGAGTATCTCATGTTCCTCATATATAGTGAGTACATGATGAATACTGAGGCTGTGGTGTTTCAGATATACTTAGTGTATAATCAATACAATATACTTTATTAGTTTTTTATTCTCACTGTATCTATGCTCAGCACAAATTCATATTTTACTTACTTTATCTAGTGGACCAGGTCTCAATAGTTACTACTTCATCTTATCTTACATCCTGTATAAATTATTCCAGTAACTCATAAGATACTTGCTTGCTTTAGTTAGGTCCATCTACCCTTTTTACTAATTTTCTTCTCTTCTAAAGAAATTAATATTGCCACAGAAAACAGTAAGTGCATTTTAAATCCAAATTGCATAATTTCTCAGATACAAACAAAATATAATTCCAAGGGTGATGCTTCCTTTTATCTTTCAACTCTTTTTCTATTTCTTTTATTACACTTTTTACATTTAGGAGCAATAGGAATAATTGTTTTGAAGTGCTGTTAATATATTTCAGGCAGTGAGTTTGGCAAAGTAAATATAAATGATGAACATTTCAGGACCCTTAGCACTGTTTTTGCTTTGGGTCCTTATCTTCATTCTTTCTGGAGTTATTTCTCCACTGATCTTCAGTAGCATATCGGGCACCTACCAATGTGGGGAATTCATCTTGCAGTGTCCTATCTTTTGCCTTTTCATATTCTTCATGAAATTCTCAAGGCAAGAAACTGAAGTGGTTTGCCATTCTCTTGACAGTGGACCACATTTTGTCAGGACTAAGTGGCCAAACAGGAGATGTAAGAGTGAGCATTGACATTTTAGGAATCAGTAAAGAACAACAGACTGGTTCCAAATAGGAAAAGGAGTACGTCAAGGCTGTATACTGTCACCCTGCTTATTTAACTTACATGCAGAATACATCATGAGAAACGCTGGACTGGAAGAAACACAAGCTGGAATCAAGATTGCCGGAAGAAATATCAATAACCTCAGATATGCAGATGACACCACCCTTATGGCAGAAAGTCAAGAGGAACTCAAAAGCCTCTTGATGAAAGTGAAAGAGGAGAGTGAAAAAGTTGGCTTAAAGCTCAACATTCAGAAAACGAAGATCATGGCATCCGGTCCCATCACTTCATGGGAAATAGATGGGGAAACAGCGGAAATGGTGTCAGACTTTATTTTTTTGGGCTCCAAAATCATTACAGATGGTGACTGCAGCAATGAAATTAAAAGACGCTTACTCCTTGGAAGGAAAGTTATGACCAATCTAGATAGCGTATTGAAAAGCAGAGACATTACTTTGCCAACAAAGGTCCGTCTAGTCAAGGCTATTGTTTTTCCAGTGGTCATGTATGGATGTGAGAGTTGGACTGTGAAGAAGGCTGAGGGCCGAAGAATTGATGCTTTTGAACTGTGGTGTTGGAGAAGACTCTTGCGAGTCCCTTGGACTGCAAGGAGATCCAACCAGTCCATTCTGAAGGAGATCAGCCCTGGGATTTCTTTGGAAGGAATGATGCTAAAGCTGAAAGTCCAGTAGTTTGGCCACCTCATGCGAAGAGTTGACTCATTGGAAAAGACTCTGATGCTGGGAGGGACTGGGGGCAGGAGGAGAAGGGATGATAGAGGATGAGATGGCTGGATGGCATCACTGACTCGACGGACGTGAGTCTGAGTGAACTCTGGGAGTTGGTGATGGACAGGGAGGCCTGGTGTGCTGCGATTCATGGGGTTGCAAAGAGTCAGACACGACTGAGCGACTGAACTAAACTGAAACTAAAATGGATTGAAATGGGTGATTTAATTCAGATAACCATTATATCTCCTATTGTGGGCAAGAACCCCTTAGAAGAAATGGAGTAGCCATCATAGTCAACAAAAGAGTCCAAAAATGCAGTACTTGGATGCAAGCTCAAAAATGACAGAATGTTCTCTGTTTGTTTCCAAGGCAAACCATCCCATATCACAGTAATCCAAGTCTATGTCCTGACCAGTAATGAAGAAGCTAAAGTTGAATGGTTCTCTGAAGACCTACAAGACCTTCTAGAACAAACATCCAAAAAAGATGTCCTTTTCCTTATAGGGGACTGGAATGCAAAAGTAGGAAGTCAAGAGCTACCTGGATGAATAGGAAAATTTGGCCTTAGAGTACAAAATGAAGCAGGGCCAAGGCTAACAGAGTTTTGCCAAGAGAATGCACTGGTCATAGCAAACACCCTCTTCCAACACTTAAGAAAATACTCTACACATGAACATCACCAGATCGTCAGTACTGAAATCAGATTGATTATATTCTTTGTGGCTGAAGATGGAGAAGCTCTAAACAGTCAGAAAAAACAACATCAGGAGCTGACTATGGCTCAGAACATGAATTCAATATTGCCAAATTCAGACTTAAATTGAAGAAAGTGGGGAAAACCACTAGACCATTCAGATATGACCTAAATCAAATCCCTTATGATTATACAGTGGAAGTGAGAAATAGATTTAAGGGATTAGATCTGATAGACAGTGCCTGAAGAATTATGGACAGAGATTCTTGACATTGTACTGGAGACAGGGACCAAGACTATCCCCAAGAAAAAGAAATGCAAAAGGCAAAATGGTTGTCCAAGGAGACCTTACAAATAGCTGAGAAAAGAAAAGAGATGAAAGGCTAAGGAGAAAAGGAAAAATATGCCCATTTGAATGTAGAGTTCCAAAGAACAGCAGGGAGAGATAAGAAAGCCTTCTTCAGTGATCAATGCAAAGAAATAGAGGAAAACAATAGAGTGGGAAAGACTAGAGATCTCTTCAAGAAAAGTAAAGATACCAAGGGAACATTTCATGCAAAGATGGGCTTGATAAAGGACAGAAATGCTATGGACCTAACAGAAGCAGAAGATATTAAAAAGAGGTGGCAAGAATACACAGAGGAGCTGTACAAAAAAGATCTTCATGACCCAGATAACCATGATGGTGTGATCACTCACCTAGAGCCAGACATCCTGGAATGCAAAGTAAAGTGGGTCTTAGAAAGCATCACTACAAACAAAACTAGTGGAGATGATATAATTCCAGTTGAGCTATTTCAAATCCAAAAAGATGATGCTGTGAAAGTGCTGCACTCAATATGCCAGAAAATTTGGAAAACTCAGAGGTGGCCACAGGACTGGAAAAGGTCAATTTTCATTCCAATCCCAAAGAATGGCAATGCCAAAGAATGCTCAAACTACTGAACAATTGCACTCATCTCATGCACTCATCTCACACGCTAGCAAAGTAATGCTCAAAATTCTCCAAGCCAGAATTCAACAGTACATGAACAGTGAAATTCCAGATGTTCAAGTTAGATATTTAGAAAAGGCAGAGGAACCAGAGATCAAATTGCCAACATCCATTAGATCATAGAAAAAGCAGAAGAATTCCAGAAAAACATTACTTCTGCTTTACTGACTATGCTAAAGCCTCTGACTGTGTGAATCACAGCAAACTGTGGGAAATTCTTCAAGAGATGGGAATACCCAATTGCCTTACCTGCCTCCTGAGAAATCTGTATGCAGGTCAAGATGCAACAGTTAGAACTGGACATGGAACAACAGACTGGTTCCAGATTCGGAAAGGAGTACATCAAGGCTGTACATTGTCATCCTGCTTATTTAACTTATATGAAGAGTACATCATGAAAAATGCTGGGCTGGATGAAGAACAAGCTGGAATCAAGATGCCAGGAGAAATATCAATAACCTCAGCTATGGAGTAGATAGCATATTCAAAAGCAGAGACATTACTTTGCCAACAAAGGTCTGTCTAATCAAGGCTATGGTTTTTCCTGTGGTCATGTATGGATGTGAGAGTTGGACTGTGAAGAAGGCTGAGCGCCAAAGAATTGATGCTTTTGAACTGTGGTGTTGGAGAAGACTCTTGAGAGTCCCTTGGACTGCAAGGAGACCCAACCAGTCCATTCTGAAGGAGATCAGCCCTGGGATTTCTTTGGAAGGAATGATGCTCAAGCTGAAACTCCAGTACTTTGGCCACCTCATGCGAAGAGTTGACTCATTGGAAAAGACTCTGATGCTGGGAGGGATTGGGGGCGGGTGGAGAAGGGGATGACAGAGGATGAGATGGCTGGATGTCATCACTGACTCGACGGACGTGAGTCTGAGTGAACTCCAGGAGTTGGTGATGGACAGGGAGGCCTGGCATGCTGCGATTCATGGGGTCGCAAAGAGTCAGACACAACTGAGCGACTGATCTGATCTGATGGAGTTGACACCACCCTTAAGGCAGAAAGTGAAGAAGAACTTTAGTTCTTGATGTATCTTGAGTAACTTGATGTATCTTGAGTAACTTTAGTTCTTTATGTATCTTGTAACTTTAGTTCTTGGGTATCTTGATGAAAGTGAAAGAGGAGAGTGAAGTAGTTGTCTTAAAACTCAACTTTCAGAAAACTAAGATCATGGCATCCAGTCCCATAACTTCATGGCAAATAGATTGGGAAACAATGGAAACAATGACAGACTTTATTTATTTGTTTTTGGCTCCAAAATCACTGTAGATGGTCAACATCCACATGAAATTAAAAGATGCTTTTTCCTTGTAAGAAAAGCAATGGCCAACCTAGATAGAATATTAAAATGCAGAAACATTACTTTTCAACAAATGTCCACCTAGTCAAAGCTATGGTTTTTTCCAGCAGTCATGTATGGATCTTAGAGTTGGATCATAAAGACAGCTGAGTGCCAAAGAATTGATGCTTTTGAACTGTGGTATTGGAGAAGACTCTTGAGAGTCCCTTGCACACAAGGGTATCCAACCAGTCCATCCTAAAAGAAATCAGTCCTGAATATTCATTGGAAGGACTGATGTTGAAGCTGAAACTCCAGTACTTTGGCCACCTGATGCGACGAGCTGACTTATTTGAAAAGACTCTGATGCTGGTAACGACTGAAGTGGTAGGAAAAGCAGACAGCAGAGACTAGATGGTTGTATTGCATCACCAACTCAATGGACATGAGTTTGATTCACTCTGGGAGTTGGTAATGGACAGGGAAGCCCGGCATGCTGCAGCCCATGGGGTCACAAAGAGTCTGTTATGACTGGATCCACAGAACTGAACAGAAACTGAGCATTGTAGATACACTGAATCATCCAGTCAACAAATAGCAAGTCCTCCAATCCTAAAATTTGGCCTAGATACTATGGAAGAATGAACAGTGAATTATACATATTCTCCCAGTTCAAGTTTGGGAGAGGTGAATGTGGCCTGAATTAACCACATCATTTCCTCTTCCTAGGAATATAGGAAGTCTTCTTCTTCAATCATATTGAGAACCAAATGACCCAACACTGACCAGTAAGTTTTGAGTGAAAGTGATATAAGCTACTTCCAAGCCTTGACTTAAAAAATATTCTGAAAACATTCATTTTCTTTCTGCCACAAACTTAAGTCAGTGAGGTTTTCCAGAAAGCAGAGATGCAAGACAGAAGCAACCTGGATTCTTCATCTATGCTTGGAGGTGAGCTAAGCTGTGCAAAAGCAAGAAATAAGGCCTCCCATATTTAGAAAAACCTAGTGTAAAATGCAATCACTAATAGATATTGTAATGCAATGATAAAATTGATATGCAATGATTCCTGTTGCTAGAAAATTGGGATCAAGGAGACAGACCTTCAGCATGGGAATCAGATATAGGTACATTAAGAAGGTGTCATTTAGGATTGTATTTGACAGACTTGGACACAGAAATAGGTTAAGAAGCATTGCAGACTGATAACACTATGAATTAAAACATTATGTTGGAATACATGAGGCCTTATATTGAAGTTTCTAGGAGCCCAATTAGGCAATTGCAAGGATATACACATAGAAGTTGAAAATGTAGTATAGAATTCTGGAGAGTATTTTTGTTTAGCATTTTCTAAACATGAATTTTTGCATGGAGAATTTTTGAGAAAAATAGTGAGGATAGAATTTTCATTAGTCAAAATAGTCTAATACCCTCAGAATGATTTTTTTTTTACTTTGTGAGACCCAGTAAAAATGAAACTATTGGGCCTTTTGTTCAAACATTGTTAACAATTTAAAGATGGCTAGAGCAGAGTATTGCATCAAAATATTGCTTAGTCACTCAGTTGTGTCCATTCTGTGACCCTATGGACTGTAGCCCCCCAGGCTCCTCTGTTCATGGGATTTTCCAAGCAAGAATACTGGAGTGGGTTGCCATTTTCTCCTCCAGGGGACCCTCCTGACCCAGGCATCAGACCTGAGTCTCTTGCGTTGCAGGTTGATTCTTTTTTTTTTTTTTTTTAATTTTATTTTATTTTTAAACTTTACATAACTGTATTAGATTTGCCAAATATCAAAATGAATCCGCCACAGGTATACATGTGTTCCCCATCCTGAACCCTCTTCCCTCCTCCCTCTCCATTCCATCCCTCTGGGTCGTCCCAGTGCACCAGCCCCAAGCATCCAGTATCGTGCATCGAACCTGGACTGGCAACTCATTTCATACATGATATTTTACATGTTTCAATGCCATTCTCCCAAATCTTCCCACCCTCTCCCTCTCCCACAGAGTCCATAAGACTGTTCTATACATCAGTGTCTCTTTTGCTGTCTCGTACACAGGGTTATTGTTACCATCTTTCTAAATTCCATATATATGCGTTAGTATACTGTATTGGTGTTTTTCTTTCTGGCTTACTTCACTCTGTATAATAGGCTCCAGTTTCATCCACCTCATTAGAACTGATTCAAATGTATTCTTTTTAATGGCTGAATAATACTCCATTGTGTATATGTACCACAGCTTTCTTATCCATTCATCTGCTGATGGACATCTAGGTTGCTTCCATGTCCTGGCTATTATAAACAGTGCTGCGATGAACACTGGGGTACTCGTGTCTCTTTCCCTTCTGGTTTTCTCAGTGTGTATGCCCAGCAGTGGGATTGCTGGATCATAAGGCAGGTCTATTTCCAGTTTTTTAAGGAATCTCCACACTGTTCTCCATAGTGGCTGTACTAGTTTGCATTCCCACCAACAGTGTAAGAGGGTTCCCTTTTCTCCACACCCTCTCCAGCATTTATTACTTGTAGACTTTTGGATTGCAGCCATTCTGACTGGTGTGAAATGGTACTTCACTGGGGTTTTGATTTGCATTTCTCTGATAATGAGTGATGTTGAGCAGGTTGATTCTTTATGACTGAACCACCAGGGAAACCCCTTGCATCGAGTGCAGGGTCCTTCTAAGAAAGGGCCATTGCTCATGAAGCCTTGTCTGTAGTGGATGGGAAAAAGAATATGATGTGTTTGGGTGGAGTTGCAACTAGGGGTAATGCGTTAGATAGACACCACCCACAGTCCTCAGAGAGAGGACAGTGTTTTCAGTAAGAAGTTTTTATAGTCACTGTGAATGGAAGATACGACCATCAGTATAAAGGGCAGTGTCTAAACATGAAAAGTGCTGGTGCAAAATGAAAATGTCTGATCCATGTATATATAGTATCTGTACAGTGGGAATAAAAACCATGGCTTTAGTAAGAGGGAAAAAAGAAGAAAAAAAAATATTCTGCAGGAATAAAATAGAACCTGCAGCTTCAATGTATTTGGGTTTCACATTGAATTACTTAGTTGATTGATTACTGAAATCCATTTCACTACTGTTTCCCATGAGTGTCTCAACTGTGTTCTAGTAAATGGAAATTCTATAGCATTTACAAGCATTCTACAACACTACAAGTTCCTAAAGATAACCCTCTTATATTTTGGATAAAAGCTTCCATTATTATCCCAATAAGGATGAATCTGTGGGGCTAGTCATCCTAACAGACAAAATCCACCATCACTAAGAAAACAAAGTATTGAGACATTAACACACATATCTTTAAGAGTTTCTTTTGGGCTTTACAAGAAAGCATTTAATTCATTATTTTCTGTATTAATCTTGCCAAATTGTAGTTAGTATTAATAATGCAATAACTTTACAAATATAGCTTGAGGTAAAATAAACATATAGCTCTTCCATATGTCTTCATTCAATCATAAAAACAAATATAAGATTGATCATATAAATTTTTAAATGAACAAAATCAGTTTAGAGGAAGCATGCTTTGGGCAGACAAAAACATTATAAATATTAATATTTGCTATAGCCATATTGAAAAGTCTTACATTAGCATATGGTCCCTTCTTTTTACATTTTAATTCAAAATATACTTACAATACTTTTTGTTTGCTCATCATGACATCTTTCATTCTGTGTCAATCACTAATATAATCTCATTCTTTGATAGTATCATGGGAGAAATCAGAGGAAAAAAAAAAGAAAGGGAAGGACAGAATAATTCTCATGATTTTTTTCCCCCAACACAAAAGTTTATGACATGTAAAAATAAACATCTAATACAATGTAAAAGTAAGCTTTGCATTTTATTAGAATTGGATCCAAGGAACAATAACTGACATGATTTCCCACATCTTGCAAGATTTCTAGATGCAACTTGATAAATTTGCCATAATAGATAATACAGTAGTCATTTCAGTGCTTTAGCTTCGAGTGTGACAAGTCTGCTTACATACAGAAGAGATTCTACTCATGCAGGTGGGTATATTCTCCAACAGCCTCTGAGGGGGCACCTTTATTTCACCAAGTGGGCAGCATAGTATTTTTCTTCTGTCACTGATATTGAGTCTTTTGTTACTTTGTTTTATTCTTTCAGACTCTTTTTAAGCAATTTCAGGTACTCCCCCAGATATGCAACCTCCATTATCAGCATCCTGAGAGGGGCACACGCGTCCCAATCAATGACCCAACACTGCCACGTCCTTATCACCCAAAGTCCATGGCTTACAGCAGCACCCAGCCTCAGTGTTGCACATTCTGAGTTTGGACAGATGTATAATGAATGACATATGCCTCTCATTATGCAATACTATCATAGGGACTATTTTAGAAAACTTGTTTACCTTCTTAGGGTGAATTAGAAGAAATTATTAAACACAGGACTATTTCTTCCTTAAAGTTTTTAGTCCTTTTGTATTTATAGGGTATAAATTATTTTACTGTGAAAGTTAATTAAGGAAACAAAAAAACACATTGCTTTTAGTTCCTCCTCCACTATTTTATTTTTTAAAATTTTAGGACACTGTTTGCTCACTGTTTTTATCAATATTTGCAATTAATTATAGCAGTATATTATCTTCTGCCATATTTGGAAGAAGTGAGGACACATTCTTAGCTTAATGTTTCCTTTCCATTTCTAGTGTCTTATTACAGTCTTCTGTAAAAATACAAATCTTCCTGAGAGGATTAATTTTTTTTTAAAGTGAATGAGTTTCTCCTTTAAGGAAAAAGAATATTTTGTTCTCTTTGAGGAAAAAATATACTATACAAAACACTGACGAGCTGGATGAGAGAGATATATTAAAATCCAAGAAATGCTCAGAAAGGAAGTTAGAAAGCAAAGCAATGGCATCTGCTAATAAGTCAAGGCTTGGGATAGACACGAAGCTTGTATTCTTATGCCGGATAGGGTAGAACTTGGATTTAGATTGTCCAGTTAAAAACAAATCCAAACTTAGATTAGGGAAGACTGCATCCAGAAGTATGACTTTTGTCCTAAGGTTGGTTGGTTAGTCATTCAGTTGGGTCTGACACTTGAGGCCCCATGAACTGTAGCCCACCAGCCTCCGCTGTCCATAGGATTCCCCAGGCAAGAACACTGCCGTGGGTTGCCATTTCCTTCTCCAGGGAATCTTCCCTCCCAGTGATTTTCTGCAGTGCCGCTGGTCTATTGTAGGGAGCATGCTCCAACTTCAGAAATATGCCCCCGTCTCAAAATCAAACCGATAAACGCTTTTAAAAGACAAAGTTGAACAAGAAGGGATAAGCAAAAATTGACAGATATTTTTCAGGAAAAGTTGGACAGCCACTTGGTAATGACCTGTGGAGTCCGATGGGAAACACATCTTACTGTGGTCAGTGGATCTTTAGAAAAAGCTGGAAAGGGAGTGTGCTCCACCCCACTTAAGGAAAAGCTGGTAAGGGGGTGTGCTCCAGAGTCAGCGACCTGTAGGTAGCAGAGGAGTCTGACTGAAGTTTGGTTGAGACAGAGTAGAGGGCAATAAATGGACGGTTGCAAACAGTGACCACCGCTATTTCATCATTTTAACAAAATCACCTTTTTTAAGAAAGAAAATGAGAATTCTTGGAGTTGAAGAGCTATCACTGCTGTGACCCTCTCTCATAGTACCCGTCTCAGCCACCTGTCCAGACCTTTTAATCTCTAGGCCTAAAAAAGGATTGTTGTTTCGAGGGTCTTTCGAACTATTTTACCTGCTAAAATTGTATTGTCTTCAATTGCTTTTATTTCTTTTCTGATATTGATTTTGCACATAATATAATCTATCAAAATAATCATGAATGATGTGTTTTTTAGAGGAAAGTGTTTAAAAAATAATTCCATGCTTTGGCATTTATGATAAGGGCTAGCATTAGCATTTGATGGCAGAGTTCCATACAAAGCTGGTGGGGTCTATTCAAAGAATATTAATGTAAAAGTGCCCCCAAAGTATTTATTACACAATGTAAGAAACTGTATGTGGTGCTTAGCATTAACCATAGACATAATAGAGGGAAACTGTGTGTAAAGCAATAAGACTGGTTTCAGATCTAAGTACATAAGTATGCCTATTTATTATCATTATTCTGTTATTTCTTATCATCCTGTTAATCATTATTTATTACCCTTCTGTTGTTATTGCACAGTGTATTAGTCACATATATTATTAACATCTGTATACAGATTTATTGTCTATCTGATAACCTAGTAAAGAGAAACCTTTCGAAAACAAATCACTTGTGTCTGCCACTCACTCTTGCCAACTCAAGCTCATTTCACACTCTTTAATAACCCTCTCAAATCACCCTCTCAACAGTCCCCAAAGGTAATAGTGAAGATGACAGGGACTGTTATTGTGCTTCATAAGCTTGAATTATAATTCTATCATTTACTCTGTGTATAATTTTCAGGAAGTTACTTGAGCTCTCTAACCTATAGTCTACTCAATCCTAACATGGGAAAACTGTCTACTTACTGGGGTTGTTATGAAGATTAATTAAAATAATTATGGGAGGAATATATAAGAGTAGTTGAGGTATTAATGAATAAATGTATCTTCCTTATCTGTAGGCTTATATCATGTAGTATATAAATATAGGGAAATTTAAAGTGTTAGGCTTCCAGTAATTTAATCCAGAAATTCAGTCAGTTCAGTTGCTCAGTCATGTCCGACTCTTTGAAATCCCATGGACTCTAGCACACCAGGCTTCCCCGTCCATCACCAAATTCTGGAGCTTGCTCAAACTCATGTCCATCGAGTCAGTGATGCCATCCAACCATCTCATCCTTTGTCCTATTCTCCTCCTACCTTCAATCTTTCCCAGAATCAGGGTCTTTTCCAGTGAGTCAATTCTTTGCCACAGGTGACCAAAGTATTGGAGCTTTAGCTTCAACATCAGCTCTTCCAATAAATATTCAGGACTGATTTCCTTTAGGATTGGCTGGTTGGATCTCCTTGCAGTCCAAGGAACTCTCAAGAGTCTTCTCCAACACCACAGTTCAAAAGCGTCAATTCTTTGGCACTCAGCTTTCTTTATAATCCAACTCTCACATCCATACATGACTGCTGGAAAAGCCATAGCTTTGACTAGATGGACCTTTGTTGGCAAAGTAATATGGTTGGGCAAAATCTCTTGCAAATAGCAATTATAAATTCTAAAACTAGAATATAAAGCTATAAGTATGTTTCCAATTTTTTTATTGCTTGCACATAAGATATTAAAATATGCAAGTGTGTATGTGTGTGTATATGCTTTAAATGTTTACACTGAAAAAGGTTGAAGGTCTAAAATTAATAATGTAAGTGTCTTACTTTAGAAGGCCCCCTCCTAAAAATAGCAAACCAAATAAATGGAAGCAAAGAATAGTAAATAAGAAAGATGAAAAAGCAATAAATAGAAATAATAAGTAAATCAATAGAAACAAAGCTACTTTTAAGTAGTGAAATTGATAAAACTTTATTTATAATGAGAGAGAGGGATCTAGTCAAATTATCCTTTCCTCAATGACTTTAATGCATTCAGAACTAAGTCAAATACCTCCACATTCTTGTTCTGCCTGTATTTTTATGCTTAACTCTTAACATTTCTCAACATCCACCTTAAGATCCAAGTATGCCAATTTTCTGGAGAAGGCAATGGTGCCCCACTCCAGTACTCTTGCCTGGAAAATCCCATGGATGGAGGAGCCTGGTAGGCTGCAGACCATGGGGTCACGAAGAGTCGGACACGACTGAGCAACTTCACTTTCACTTTTCCCTTTCATGCATTGGAGAAGGAAATGGCAACCCACTCCAGTGTTCTTGCCTGGAGAATCCCAGGGACGGGGGAGCCTGGTGGGCTGCCGTCTATGGAGTTGCACAGAGTCGGACATGACTGAAGCGACTTAGCAGCAGCAGCAGCATGCCAATTTTCTATGCATTCCATTAAGATGACATTCTTTCTTCTCTTCTTGCACATACGGATACCTCCTTGATGTAAGTAGACCTAATTTCTCATCGAGCTCAACATGAGCACCATGCCTTTTGGAAAAGTTTTCCCAACTGCCTCCACACTTTCATCTGTAAAATGTCAGCAGAGTAAGCCACATCCTCCTGTGGTCTGCTGTTATAAAAATATCACAGGATTTATTAAGGTATAAGAAATGCAAGGTTCTTTAATAGATGCCATGATTCTTGCAGGAAAAGGCAGTAGGGTTTTTTTGTTTTGTTTTGTTTTGGTTTTGTTGTTGTTTTCATCTATTTCTAGCCTAGTGCATCACACACAGTAGTACTCAATAAATTCTTTGAATGAATGAAAGCTGTGTATCCACTTGCATTCCTAAATATAAGGCAGTGTGACCAAGTGGAAGAATCTGCATCATTTTTGGCATCAGATAGAAACTTGAGATTTGGCTGCAAAATGTTCTAGTTGCATGACATTTTCAGAGCTTTAGTTTTCTCATGTCTTATATGAGGATGAAGATAATACCAACCAACATATATTATGATGCCTGACAATTGTGTATCACCTAAGAGTCACAGCATCCCTCACCTTACTGCCACTGGAAGGCCTGCCCTGAGAAATTACCATTTGTCACACACAACACCATCTACTCCCTTTGCCAATGATATTAGGCAAGAGATGTGAATCCAAAAAATAAGAGGCTATGGAATCATTGCTGATGTACATAGAATACTTTGACCCCTTAGAAGTTTCAACAGGAAAATAAGAATAGGCCTTTACTCAGTGGAAGTTGAAAATCTGTCACTAAGAGTTTATAGGTGTTAACAATCAGCCATAAACAAGATAAATTATAAATAAGCAGAAATTCTGAGTGAAAGAAACCAATACACAGAGACAGGAGGTTAATGACATAATCTAATATTAATTGGAAAAGGTACAAAGAAAGAGAAAGTAGCCAGGTCATTTCTGGAGACCTATGAACTCCCATCACTGCCATCACCAGATCTATTATAACCCTGCCACGGCTCTTCTTCCCTTATTTCCATAAAAGTCCATTTAACATAACTACAATGAATCACTTTTCCTTACAACCCAAATTGCCTGAGCAATCACTACCTGCTTCGTAAATTTGCTATAATCCAGAGGACACTGAGTTTTACAATAGATATTAATATGTCTCCCTTTTTCCAGTCATCACCCCTGGCATTCTAATCTCAGCACACAAACTAGATCAAGTCTTTAAAATGTAAGTAAAGTCACATTGTTTCTCATTAAAACTGTCCAATACTTCCCGTTTCATCCTTGTAAAAGCCAAATAACCTGAAACTGCCAGCAAGATCTTTTATACTCTGCCGCCACGTGTACAAGTAAACACACAGGCCACTTGCGATCTTTGTCATCATAATCACCATATCCTTTTCCTTCTCCTTCTCCCCTCGCGCTCCTCTGCCTTCCCACCTCCCCCTTCCCCTCCTTCTCCTGCTTTCCACCTCTCTGCACTGCAGCCACGAAGGATGCCTTGCTGTCCCTTGAGCATTTCCAGCTAACAGTTTTGTTTGACCTAAGCTTTTCTTTGGTTTGATAACTTCAGGGCTCACTCCCTCATCTTAGTGATATATTTCCCCACTATCTCCTCAGTTGGACTTTTTCTGAACATTCTGTATAAAATTTTCTACTTCCTGCCCCATGACAATACTAACTACTCCCCATTCAGTTCAGTTTAGTTCAGTTCAGTCGCTCAGTCGTGTCCGACTCTTTGTGACCCCATGAATCGCAGCACACCAGGCCTCCCTGTCCATCACCTACTCCTGGAGTTCACTCAAACTCATGTCCATCGAGTCAGTGATGCCATCCAGCCATCTCATCCTCTGTCGTCCCCTTCTCCTCCTGCCCACAATCCCTCCCACCACAATCCCAATTTCCAATGAGTCAGCTCTTCGCATCAGGTGGCCAAAGTATTGGAGTTTCAGCTTCAGCATCAGTCCTGCCAATGAACACCCAGGACTGATCTTTCAGATGGACTGGTTGCATCTCCTTGCAGTCCAAGGGACTCTCTAGAGTCTTCTCCAACAAACAAAGTTCAAAAGCATCAATTCTTCAGTGCTCAGTTTTCTTTATAGTCCAACTCTCACATCCATACATGACCACTGGAAAAACCATAGCCTTAACTAGATGGACCTTTGTTGACAAAGTAATGTCTCTGCTTTTTAATATGCTGTCTTGGTTGGTCATAACTTTCCTTCCAAGGAGTAAGCGTCTTTTAATTTCATGGCTGCAGTCACCATCTACAGTGATTTTGGAGACCAAAAATATAAAGTCTGACACTATTTCCCCATCTATTTACCATGAAGTGATGGGACCAGATGTCATGATCTTAGTTTTCTGAATGTTGAGCTTTAAGCCAACTTTTTTCACTCTATTTCACTTTCATCAAGAGGCTTTTTAGTTCCTCTTCACTTTCTGCCATAAAGGTGGTGTCATCTGCATATCTGAGGTTACTGATATTTCTCCCAGCAATCTTGATTCCAGACTGTGCTTCTTCCAGCCCAGCATTTCTCATGATGTACTCTGCATATAAGTTAAATAACCGTGTGACAATACACAGCCTTGACGTACTCCTTTTCCTATTTGGAACCAGTCGGTTGTTGAATGTCCAGTTCTAACTGTTGCTTCCTGACCTGCATATAGGTTTCTCAAGAGGCAAGTCAGGTAGTCTGCTCTGGTATTCCCATCTCTTGAAGAATTTTCCACAGTTTATTGTGATCCACACAGTCAAAGGCTTTGGCATAGTCAATAAAGCAGAAATATGTTTTTTCTGGAACTCTCTTGCTTTTTCGATGATCCAGCAGATGTTGCCAATTTGATCTTTGGTTCCTCTGCCTTTTCTAAAACCAGCTTGAACATCTGGAAGTTCACGGTTCATGTATCGCTGAACTACCCTCCCCCCCATACCTTCTTTTATTTCTATTTAGCCCTTTTGTTTATCTAGTATACTCTGCTGCTGCTGCTAAGTCGCTTCAGTCGTGTCCAACTCTGTGCGACCTCATAGACGGCAGCCCACGAGGCTCCCCCGTCCCTGGGATTCTCCAGGCAAGAACACTGGAGTGGGTTGCCATTTCCTTCTCCAATGCATGAAAGTGAAAAGTCAAAGTGAAGTCGCTCAGTCATGTCCGACTCTTAGCGATCCCATGGACTGCAGCCTATCAGGCTCCTCTGTCCATGGGATTTTCCAGGCAAGAGTACTGGAGTTGGGTACCATTGCCTTCTCCGCTAGTATACTCTATATTCTACTAATTTACCTTGTCTATTCACTATGACCCGTTACTAGAACATGAACGTCATCCAGATAGAAGCTTCTTTTCCTGGATCATTCCTAATTGTACCTCCAGCACTAAGACAGGTTCCTAAGAAATAGTATATACTCAAAAAATTCAAGGACAAAAAAGGGATAAATAAAGGAAGAAAGGGCCCTAGTTTAAGCCCTTATATGGTTAGTTTTATTGCTTTACAAATGATGCTTACTATAACACTACTAAAATTGCTGATCATAGTTTTTAAAAGTTTCTTTTAAAAATTGTAAGTTTTCTTCAGTAAAGAGGGAGTGTGTTGTAGTGAGTACAATATAGACTCTGTCATAAAAAAAGTCCTCTGACTATTCAAGACCTTGCTTTGCTATTTGTCTCATGTTCACTCAAATGTAAAGGGAGCTGATGACTACCTGCAGAAGTGTGGTAGGTATTAAATAGCTTCTATCATAGCACAGCCATGTTATGTGTGCTATAAAATGAAATAACTGCAGCTTTCCATTTCTTCTGCAAAACAGAACCCTCTGAAACTGCCATAATACTCTCTAACATATGAGCACATGTTCCTTTCAACCATGAAAATATATTATTACAAAAAGCCAGCTTTGTTTGTTTGCAAAACTATTTATGCCAGGTTTTCTAATTATTAAAAACATGTATTTACAGAATATAACAAATTAAATGTGTCTAAAAAATAGAAACCATGATTTTTCTATTAAATCTAAGATACATATTCCAGAAAAGATCATCTGTTAAAAAGATCAGGTGTTTAAAAAGCTGTTGAAGGGTATGAATAAAGGCATTTTTAAAAATAGATATGAAAAATTATAGAAAGCAAGTAGGAAAAATTTATGTCCACATGAAAATCTGTACATGGATGTTTATGGCACTTTATTCATGGTTGCTAAAACTTGGAATCAACCAAGATGTCCTTCAGTGGGTGAAAGGGTAAAGTGTGGAATATTATTCATGAATTAAACAAGTAAGCTATCAAGTCATAAAAAAATCAGATCAGATTAGATTAGTCGCTCATTCGTGTCCAACTCTTTGTGACCCCATGAATCGCAGCACACCAGGCCTCCCTGTCCATCACCAACTCCCGGAGTTCACTCAGACTCACGTCCATTGAGTCAGTGATGCCATCCAGCCATCTCATCCTCTGTCATCCCCTTCTCCTCCTGCCCCCAATCCCTCCCAGCATCAGAGTCTTTTCCAATGAGTCAACTCTTCGCATGAGGTGGCCAAAGTACTGGAGTTTCAGCTTGAGCATCATTCCTTCCAAAGAAATCCCAGGGCTGATCTCCTTCAGAATGGACTGGTTGGATCTCCTTGCAGTCCAAGGGACTCGCAAGAGTCTTCTCCAACACCACAGTTCAAAAGCATCAATTCTTTGGCGCTCAGCCTTCTTCACAGTCCAACTCTCACATCCATACATGACCACAGGAAAAACCATAGCCTTGACTAGACGAACCTTTGTTGGCAAAGGAATGTCTCTGCTTTTGAATATGCTATCTAGGTTGGTCATAACTTCCCTTCCAAGGAGTAAGCGTCTTTTAATTTCATGGCTGCAGTCACTATCTGCAGTGATTTTGGAGCCCAGAAAAATAAAGTCTGACACTGTTTCCACTGTTTCCCCATCTATTTCCCATGAAGTGGTGGGACCGGAGGCCATGATCTTCATTTTCTGAATGTTGAGCTTTAAGCCAATTTTTTCACTCTCCACTTTCACTTTCATCAAGAGGCTTTTTATTTCCTCTTCACTTTCTGCCATAAGGGTGGTGTCATCTGCATATCTGAGGTTACTGATATTTCTCCCGGCAATCTTGATTCCAGCTTGTGTTTATAGAGGAATCTTAAATCCATATCATAAGGAAAAGAAGCCAATATGAAAACGCTACCAACTATATGCCATTTTCTAGATCTGTAGGTAAAACTAGAGAAAGAATAAAAAGATCAGTAGTTGCCAGGAATTAAGGGGAAAGGTGGGATGAATAGGCAGAGCACAGAGGATTTTTAGGGCATGAAACTACTCTACATGATACTCTAATGATGGGTACACGTCCAAACATTTGTCCAAGTCAACAGCGTGTAAAGCACCCAAGGGTAAATCCTAATGTAAACTATGAACTTTGGGTGATATTTACATATCCCTGTAGGTTCATCAATTATAACAAATGTTCTACTCTGATGGGGGACGTTTACAGCAGAAGAGGCTCTGTGTGTGGGGGTCGGGGGGGGCGGTGAGGAGAATATGGGAACTAGGTGCATTTTCTATTCAATTTCACTGCAAACTTAAAACATCTCCTGAAAACTACACTATATGTTTATTACACAATACACTATATACCAGATACTATATGTCTATTAGACTATATGTCTTCACAAGTTTGTTTAAATTCCTTCTTTATTCTTCAAAAGCAAACTAGGAAACATAGCTACTTGATTAGCATGTTTTATAGAGATGCAGAGATCCATTCTGAGGATAATATAGCAAAAAAAATCCTTAATACTCTAGGGGAAAATATATGTATAAAATTAACATGAATGTATTGGCAGTTGGTCAAAACATTCCTTCAGATTTTCCGTAAGACATTCAGTTTACTTCAGTTCAGTTCAGTCACTCAGTCGTGTCCGACTCTTTGTGAAGCCATGAATCGCAGCACACCAGGCTTCCCTGTCCATCACCAACTCCCGGAGTTCACTCAAACTCCCGTCCATCAAGTCGGTGATGCCATCCAGCCATCTCATCCTCTGTCATCCCCTTTTTCTCCTGCCCCAATCCCTCCCAGCATCAGAGTCTTTTCCAATGAGTCAACTCTTTGCATGAGGTGGCCAAAGTACTGGAGTTTCAGCTTGAGCATCATTCCTTCCAAAGAACACCGAGGGCTGATCTGCTTTAGAATGGACTGGTTGGATCTCCTTGCAGTTTAGCTAAAAGTTCATTCAGATGTTTTCATAAGATATTAGGAGAAAATCCAAATGAACTTTTTATGCCAACCTAACATATATTTTCGGAGAAGGCAATGGCAACCCACTCCAGTATTCTTGCCTAGAAAATCCTATGGATGGAAGAGCCTTGTAGGCTGCAGTCCATGGGGTCGCGAAGAGTTGGACACGACTGAGCGACTTCACTTTCACTTTTCACTTTCATGCATTGGAGAAGGAAATGGCCACCCACTCCAGTGTTCTTGCCTGGAGAATCCCGGGGATGGGGGAGCCTGGTGGGCTGCCGTCTATGGGGTTGCACAGAGTTGGACACGACTGAAGCAACTTAGCAGCAGCAACAACAACATATATTTTAAGTAAATAAAAAGTATTTAAATTCTCTTGAGACTTCCTTGTTGTCCAGTGGTTAAGACTCTGTGCTCCCAATGCAGGGGGTCCAAGTTCGACTCCTGGTCAGGGAACTAGATCCTACATACCACAACCAACAATTCACACACTGCAACAAAGAACTGGTGTAGCCAAATAAATAAGTAATTAAAAAAAAAATTTAAGCTGTCTTTTGATAAAAAAACTAACATTTTAGTCAGCCATAGCAATTTATGACCCACAGATAAGCAAGATAATGTAGTGTAAGATGACTGCTGCTGTGTAGATTTTTGTATATTTGTGTGTGTTTATTCATCTATTGATCAAATACATGTAATTTAATTTTTAAGTAAAATGTCCTATGCATATTAATTAAAAACACTACACCACATGAATATAAAGCAGATAATTGTAAACTTTTCCTGTAAATGACAAGGTAGGAAATAGTTTTTATTTTGCAGGTCGAGTCTCTTGCAATTACTCAGTCTGCCTTAAGAACTTGAAAACATCCGCAATTTGGACAATATGTAAACAAGTTAGTATAGTTGTGTTCCAATGAAATTGATTTTTTTTTAAACAGAAAGCTGGATTATTTGACATGTTAAATGTCTTATTTTACATATGTGGATAAAACATCATTGAATTAATATTTAAGCACTACTAATTTTCAATGACTAGTTTTTATTAATTTAAATACATGCCATTTAAGAAGAGTCTTTCTTTGTATGCTCTGTCCTCAGTCACTCACTCAGTCATTCACTTTTGTCTGATTCTTTGTGACCCCATGGACTGTAGCCCACCAGGCTCTTCTGTTCATGAGCTTTTCCAGGCAAGAATACTGGAGTGGGTTGCCATTTCCTCCTCCAGGGGATCTTTCGGACCGAGGAATCGAACCCACGTCTTTCTACAGAAAGAATCTGTAGGCAGATTCTTTCCCACTGAGCTACCTGCGAAGCCCCTTTCTTTATAAAAATATATGAAAAATCTTTCATTAAATGTCCCTCAATTTATACTTGAGGGAACTTAAAGGAAATGGCAACTCACTCCAGTATTCTTGCCTGGAAAATCCTATGGACAGAGGAGTCTGGTGGGCTACAGTCCATGGAGTCGCAAAGAGTCGGCCGGGACTGAGTGACTGAGCACAAACAATAGGCCATCTCCTATGGTGTGGCTCAGTCTGCAAAGAAGTTTTTTTTGTTCTAAAATTCTTTCCTAATCAGCTCTTGATTAAATACATATATCTCACATATCATCCCAGAGTCTCGAAGTTATCATTCCTCTTTTGCAAAGTGATTTTATTGGACTTTCATTTTGTTATATTTCATTTGGTTAAACATCTTGTTTGATGCTTAAAAATGATGTGTGCTTTTTATTTTCAAGAGATGGTTGGTCAGAGTGTTATTTGTCTTTGTATAACTGTAACCTCTAATGAGATGTCTTGCAAAATGAAAGATATGGATGACTGATAGATAGATAAATAGATAGTTCAAGAGCCAGGGTTCAAGGGTGCTAATGTTACATTTTGGGGGTTGTATTTCTGAATTCTGTTTTTTAAATTGTTTATGTATTACCAACTACTAAATATATATATTTTTATTTATGCATTATTCAATCATTTTTCTCTGTCTTGGAGTTTATGTTGTAGTTTAACCAGACAGAATTATTCCTTAGATACAAACCTCCAAAGCAAGGTCTTCCCACAAAAAAAGAAAAAAGTAACAAAACAGAAAATAAAATAATAAAATGTGGGTATATATGAACAGATACATTTTATTTATTTGTTGGTTTTCTTTTTTATTTAATTAATTTTTATTGGAGTATAGTTGCTTTAAAAAGAACACATTTTAATTGTACCAAACCTATGGCTACTGCAACTAGAATTTAAAAGATAAATCTTCTAAGACTATGCAAAATGTTGCCATATTCAATAGAATGTTTCTTTATTAGCAGCCAAGTTTTCTGTTCAGTTCAGTTCAGTTCAGTCGCTCAGTCGTGTCCAACTCTTTGCGACCCCATGAATCACAGCACGCCAGGCATCCCAGTCCATCTCCAACTCCCAGAGTTCACCCAGACTCACGTCCATCGAGTCAGTGATGCCATCCAGCCATCTCATCCTCTGTCCCATGAAGTGGTGGGACCGGAGGCCATGATCTTCGTTTTCTGAATGTTGAGCTTTAAGCCAACTTATTCACTCTCCTCTTTCACTTTCATCAAGAGGCTTTTGAGTTCCTCTTCACTTTCTGACATAAGGGTGGTGTCATCTGCATATCTGAGGTTATTGATATTTCTCCCGGCAATCTTGATTCCAACTTGTATACTTCCGGTCCAGCGTTTCTCATGATGTACTCTGCATATAAGTTAAATAAGCAGGGTGACAATATACAGCCTTGACGTACCCCTTTCCCTATTTGGAACCAGTCTGTTGTTCCATGTCCAGTTCTAACTGTTGCTTCCTGACCTGTATACAAATTTCTCAAGAGGCTTTAACACAAAAGGATTGATGTTTTTTGAAATATATGGATTAGCTAGTGTTTTAGTGTTTATTTTATCTTCTCTTATTTATCGTTGTGATATATGATCATGATTTTTTTTTTTGAAAAAAGATAAAATACATCAAACTGGACTATTAGAAAAGAATAACATCTAAAGTTCACTCTAGGAAAGAAATTACTTTTATTTTCAGCTTTTTGAAAGGCTATTTTACATATTTGTCTATTGTAAACACTGTTGATTGTCAAACCTGATTCAACAATCTAAATTTTAGTTGTTTGCATTAATCCATTTCTCTACCACGTAGTTCTTCCTCCCACATGCAGTAATGGCTTTAATGGTTCTAATCTTTTCTCTTTGGCGTAAGTTTTTCAGATATGGACAAAAGATTATATTAGTCAATAAGACAAAAATGAAGTTTTGGGGACACTCTTGGGGTGATAAATTACTCTTAAGCACAAGATGAGAGCAAATGAACTTGAATAACTGATTGCAGGGCGAAACCACTGGCTCCAACTAACCCTAAGCCAACTTCATCTTTTTATGTATGTTCCACATTTCTCCGAGGTTTATTCCCTTCTCTTAACTTTATTTTGTATTGTTGTCTCTATGGCAGCCAAAAAGAATCCTAATTGACACAATGATTGACAGTTAATATATTTTAAAATATTTATATCAATATATATATGAGTTTTTCTAAAACCATTCATGAATATTATTTTTTATATTATAATAGCAATATGTTATTATACATAATAGTGTTCTCCATGACTGCGGTGATCAGGAGGTAGAGCTTTAATTCTGTCGACCAGACCACAGCTGATTGAAGCCTTAACATCTTATTTAAGTCATCTGGATCATCTATGCTGAGATATATGTACAGCTAAACTTTCTGACTGAAGTTTTATCTCCAGGGATTGAGCCTGAATAACATTTGAATTTGTCCTCTGCCTGCTGTTAGGTCTGAACTTCATTAGCTGCCCCATTCTGCAGCTAGTCATTAGATTTACATTTCTTAATTATATTTTTTTAAAAAAGAAATTGGTGGCTCTTCAGAGCATTAATGAATTGTAATATGTTCATTTAAATCTTAGATTAACTCAATTCAAACCTAGTTTGAATTCTTCTGAAACTACACACTCTTTTCAACAGCCTGCTGTCAGATGACATTTGTAGAGTGCTCCCGGACTGCATGTGAAAGCTGATGATTGTTTGCTAGAATGTCTCTGTGTACTTATGAAGCAGTATCTGTGTCTCGGGAATGGCCCACCCTCCCTACGTTTGTTCTATGATGTGGAGACCTCCAGTAACCCGTAGTGTACCGGTGGCTCTGTCTCTCCTATGGATAGTGCTGTACTTAATTCTGAGCTCTTCCTTCTGTGTAACAGTCATGTTCCACGCCCTATTTCTTTACTCTCCCACTCCTAGATGTAAGGAAAATGTGGTAGAGGTAATCCGTAAGCTTTTTTGATGGCCAGTCCCATCAGTCCCGTCAAGTCTACATTCTTGGTTGTGATATACAGACTTGCTGGATTCCCCAATGTGGTATTAAGAAACTTTCTTCTTCTAGGGACTATAAACTCTTAGACATTTGGAGCACTTTTTGCCTAGATTAAAAACAAGTCTAGTTGGTCACTTTGCATAGGTGTTTTTTAACAGATCTTTAGTTAACGAAATAAAAAATTGCCATTAATGGTATTCTACATAAAACACATAGTTTCAAACTGTTCACTATTTAGAAAGTTTGTTCCTGTCTCAGCAGATTTTCTACAGTCCTGATTGCCCCTTTAGTGGTTTTATAACAATCAGTGTATAAAACGCTGACCCACACTTGCTCTCTTTTGCCTGAAGATAAGCCCTCGGGACATCTTGTTGAATAGGGCTATTGGTTGAAAAAGTATAATTTCAGTTCAGAGTGGAGCTGGAGACTGTATCAATGCAGGAAACTATACCCCATAAAATATTAGATTCGTAGTCCAAAACTGGAATATAGATGAATTGGGAGTTCATTACGCAAGTGAAATAAGGCATTCACAGAAGGATATGCTGCCTGAGTCCACACACATGAGGTGTCTAAAGTCGTCAAACTCAGAAGCAGGGGGTAGAATGTCAGTTGACAGGGCCAGGGACAGGTGGAAATGGGGAGCTATTGTTCAACAGGTGTAACATTTCAGTTAAACAAGAGGAGCGATTTCTAGAGATCTGCTGTCCAACATCATGACACTAGTTTACAGTCCTGTACCACGCACTTTAAAGAAGTTGTCAAGAGGGTAGCTCCCATGTTAAGTGTTCTTACCACAATTAAAAAAAAAAAAAGCTAACAGGGAAAAAAAACATTTTTTGTTTGGTTTTGCTGCATGTTACACAGGCCTTTACATTTCTTTAGTAAATGGTAACCAGAATTGTTTTATATGAACTCAAAAATGAATTAAGCATGAATCAGATAACCTATATCACATAATCTATATCGTTCTCATTAGCATTGGTTGTAATCCCTTTCCCCCTCTGCTTCCATTGTTATGGTAAAAAGAATGAACATGCATATCCTCCAGATAGTGCAGGATTTGTCTATTTCTCAATTTGAGGCTGTTTCCTGCAATGCTTGCATATGTAAACCATAAAAGTGTTAAAATTTATAGACATCGATCATGGTGTTAAACACTGTTCATATTCTTTAACCTTTCTCTGATTTGGTTCAAAAGTGATTTTTAATTAAAAATAGCTTGAGTAACAGTATAGAGTGTAAACAGTATAGAGTGTAATATTATATAGTTCACTATAAACAACAGTAACTATTTATAACAAAACCTAACTATAAATTTGATAAAATAAATAAATTTAGGTAGTTCATTTACCAAGGGAAAGAAGAGGATTATAATTTAGACATTGCCCTCTCTTTCTGTATTTTACTTCATTCCTGAATTTAGGAGCAGCCAGAAGTCATAGAGACAGAGTTTAAAAGCTCTTCTCTTTTTAGCAACGTTTGTGCCTGCTTTAAATTGATCATTTGTTTCATCAGCTAATCCTCAAGTAGAGGGCATGTCCTTTCCACTTGCAGAATTCTCTTACATAAGTTGAATTCCCTCCTTATCACCTCAAGCCAATAAGCACTTTATTTTCTTTTTTGTTTGTTGTTAGGAAAAAGAGGGGGAAAAAAATCATAGCTATTTGCTGGAGCTGTCTGCATTTTAATCCCAGACTATGAACGGACATCAGAGTGCCCTTATGATATTTTGCACAAAGGCTCAGTGTTCATGGCTCTACTCAGAGAACCCAAAATAGCATTCAGTAAGCAGTGACATACTGAGGGCTTGGTACTACAAGCACAAGTGCCTGTAACTCGGAGCAATGTGGCACATGTAAGGCTCGAGGAGAAGCCTGTGAAGCAAAATCGGGGCAAACTCTCCTACTATTCTTTATGTGCTTCACGTGAATTTTGAATTTCAGTCTCTTCAGACCTTATTGAAGATATACAGGTAAGAATGTGATCAGCAGGCAAGTATTAATTATATAAGCTAACTCAAAGAAAATAGAGCAAAAAAGTAATTGAAAAACTAATTTCCACTTCATAAGGAAAAAATTTCTAAAAATCTCCAAACTTGGCGTGTACATTGAACATTCTCTAAAACAAAGATCAATTTAGCATCTCTGCCATTCAGATTCAGGAAAATAAAAGTTCTTTATATCTAGAAAATTTAAAACAAGTTTCTTGGGAGGAATGTAGCATCTTTCTCCAGGATTTTGTTTCTTAATTTTTTTAAAAATATTTACCACTCAACTATCAGATGCCATGTCAAGGTTTAAAGTTATAAACCTTAAAGATATGTGGAAATATTTATTTATAGAATAAATATTTTAAATAATAAATTATTTCTTAGTAAATGATATTCATTGTGGAGATTTCCACATATTTGAATAAAATTATATGTTTCTTTGGAGGATAATTTCTTATTAAAGTTGACATATACTTATTTTATTTTCTTTCTTTTCGTCAGGTTTTTTTGGTTATCCAATTTTTCATTGACTTTCAAAAATTCTTAAAGTGAAAAAGCTTAAGTAATTAAGAATGTTACAAAAATAATAATAATAAAAGCAAATTTTTGAGCACATTATGAATATAAATACATACATATTCAAACATGTACACATATTAGCTTTCAATCTATTATATCCATTACATGAAGGTTAATTCATCAAATATGAAATACACAAAACTAAAAATTAAGAAAATGCAAATTGTGAAAGGGATTTATTATTGTCTCAATTCTGATTTGTTGCAAGCAATTTTAATTGGGTTATTAATTTTAATAAAATATTTCAATGTAAATTTGCCAAAGCATTTAGTAAATCTATAACTAGCATATGAAATAACATATTAAAAAGTTAACAAAATGTATAAGTAGAATGTCAAAGTTTTTCTCAGATTATGTAAATTTATAGTTCAGGTCTATCAATCAGTTTATTTTTTTAATTACTATATCTGGAGAGAAGACTTTTTATTTGCATAAAATATTTGCTAATTTAGAATTATAATTAAGATATATCTATATATTAGATCTATTTGCAATATCAAATAAAGTAATAAAATAGTATACTTTCATATAATATTTATTTCAAATTCAAAGTACTTTAAATGTCTAAATATCACTAATATGCAAATAAATATTTATCATTTTAAATTTGAAAATATTTAGATTTAAATATAATCTGAATATTTTTGTTTACCAAATATTTTTAACAAAATATTTTAAAATATTTCCAATAAGAATAAACGTACAAATTGATAGGTCTAGAATTGCTTAAATTTTTAAATAATGAGTTTATGAAATCTAGAAATCATTTGCTCTCATCTTCTTTATATGTGTTTTCTTTTGCAACACTTTTACCGATGACTGAAATGAATCAGATCATTAGGTAAATTATATAAAATTTTTACAGTTTCAATTTAGCATGTTTTTTATTTGTTTCCTTTTTTGGTTAAACACATACACTTTCACACAATTTTTAGAAATCTTAAAGCATAGATTATCTACTTACACATTTTGTTTTATTTTGTTTTCTCTTTTGAAATATTTCTAAGGTACTTATCTCCAGAAAATTTTTTAAAATTATTCAATTAAATTATCATAAATTGAAGTTTCTTTAAACTGACGTGTACAAATTCTTCCCATGCATTCATAAGAAATCTATTGCTAGAAATTTATCATAATATACCACATGTAATTTGATAAATAATAATCAATAACTAATTATGAACTTTTTGTCAGTCATGCTCTTAATATTATTTTATATGTCAAGTGTTACAGTATAGTATTTGACAAGTTATTGAGTAGTAATGCAATAAGAATATATGCATTACACAGTTTAAAAGAAGATATTAATTTTCATATCCCTTTCTTTAGATTAGGATTTATTGATACTGACCATAATATTTGAGGACTATGCTGATGAACATGAGGAACTGGAACTTTTATATTTTGTTGTCATGATGACTTTCCTTAAAAACTATGATCATCTAATACCTGTATCTTTGTTTTGGTGTAACAGATTAAGGATAAAACACAAATACAGAACTTCATAACCCATATGAATCCTTTCTTTCTCACAGTGCTGATAACAACTCATAATTTGAGAAATGAATGAGTTACTTTTGCCATACTGACCAGAAAGATGTTTGACCTTTCTTTTAAAGGCTCACAGTGTTAGAGTTTTGTTGCCACCACTCAGTTAAAAGAATTCAGCTCAAAAGCTCTAAAAATCTACCTTTTCACAACTTCTAGAAAACCAGTTTCTTTTTGAGACAATGCATGCCCTTTTGAAATAATGCATGACTATTCAGAAGTGATCCAGTCAGACAATTCTTGTTTCACATTAAAAATAAAAAAAAGTGGCTCTAGAATTAGTAAAGTAGAAATATTTTTGTCAGAAGTTTGTCTCATTAATTAGTACTCAGGAAAAGACATTCAGGATCATCAAAAAATGTCTTACAGTTAAAGGAAAGCATATAATTTTTCAGAGACTCTGCTTTGGCATCTGAAATCAAGTTTGAAATGTTATCATAGAACAGTGACTTATCAATATACAAGATCAGTACATTTACATTTTTTTCTGCTCCTTCCTTCTAAGAACTTACATGATAAATGAATTTCGTAACTTAGCAGGATAGTATATTAAAGTGGGAGTACTCTTGGCACATCAGTTATGGCTAAAAATAACCTAGGTAATTTTCTCTAAGTGCAAAATTTAGAAATGTCATTCCTGTGAAAATGAGGAAATTGTACATAAATCATGGGAAAGGAAAATGCCACCGTTTTTCTGCCTTCAAGTTGAATTATAACTGAATTGTTTTCAAGAGTTTGCCATCTATTTTATTCTTAAAAATCTCTAGTGGAGCATCAGTGCCCTCCTTTTTTAAGAGGTTTTTTTTTTTGTTTTGGTTTGGTTTTGGTCACGAGGCTCGTGGATTGTTAGGTTTGCTGAACCCAGGCTCTGAGCAGTAAAAGCACAGAGTCCTAACCACTGGACCCCTAGAGAATTCTCATTACCTCTTTTTTTGTTTGTTTGTTTTGAAGTTAGTTGATTTACAATGTTGTGTTAATTTCTATTGTACAAAAAGTGATTCACACACATTCCCTTCTCTATTCGCTTCTCCAGAAGATCTTCCTGACCCATTCTGTATTGCAGGTGAATTCTTTATTGTCTGAACCACCAGGAAAGCCCTCTTTTTCATATTATTTCCCCTTAATGGTTTATCAAAGGATATTGAATACAGTTTCCTATATTATACAGGAGGACTTTGTTGTTCACCCATTCTCTGCATGATAGTTCACATCTGCTAATCCCAAACCCCCAATCAGCCTTCCCTCACCATCCTCACCTGGCAGTCACAAGTTTCCTCTCTCATATCTCTGAGTCTGCTTCTGTTTCATAGATAAGTTCATTTGTGTTATCTTTTATTTTTTATTGTATTTTTTGAAGCATCATTACATATCACTCATTTAATTGCCCTACAAATGAGCTCTCACTGTAATTTCTATGTTAAAAATTGTTTATTAATTCCAAATGGGCAGAGACACATATCTGCTTTCCTGTCATTTTCAACTACTTCGAGAGACACATCTACCATTGGAACTCATCTCGACCTTTAGTCACTCTTCAATTCACTCTTTTCTAATTCTTGAGAAGCACTTATAAAATTCTTGAGCTATTCATCACGAGGCACCAGCCTTTGTTTTTTTTTTTTTAATTAATGCAAAGAAGCCAAATCTGGACACTTCAGGTACACATTAGCACTTGTTATGGACTCCTCTGGTGATGAGTTAAAGAAGATATCTATTTTTCATGTTCATTTGTAATACTGATTTTTCTTATTAAATATAACTCACTATCAAACTCTACTTTCTGGATAGCATATAGTTTCTCTACCAAGAAACTATGTAACTATCACTGTCATCAGTTCAGTTCAGTCGCTCAGTCGTGTCCAACTCTTTGCAACCCCATGAATCGCAGCACGCCAGGCCTCCCTGTCCATCACCAACTCCCGGAGTTCACCCAGACTCACATCCATCGAGTCAGTGATGCCATCCAGCCATCTCATCCTCAGTCGTCCCCTTCTCTGTCCAAAACCTCTTTAAACATTGACTGGTTGTATATGTCAAAAATTGTTCAACTAGCTTCAACAATTAGAACTGTCTTTTGGACTCTGTGGGAGAGGGAGAGGGTGGGATGATTTGGGAGAATGGCACTGAAACATGTATAATATCATATATGAAACGAGTCGCCAGTCCAGGTTCAATGCACGATACTGGATGCTTAGGGCTGGTGCACTGGGACAACCCAGAGGGATGGTACGGGGAGGGAGGAGGGAGGAGGGTTCAGGATGGGGAGCATGTGTATAACTGTGGTGGATTCATGTTGATATATGGCAGAACCAATACAATATTGTAAAGTTAAAAAATAAAATAAAATAAAAAAGATCTCCAAAGTTTTTACACAGTAAACAATGCATCACAATAATGCATTGCATTTCTAAATGTCAGTTTATTTCTGTAGGATAGAGTTTTGGACCTGAGTTTAGTAGATTAAACAGTCTGAAATTCTTAACATTCTTGGAAGATATTTTCTAATTTCAAAATATCATTCCAAATTATTTTGCTGGTATGAATAACAACTAATAACAAGAAGCTATGGATTAGGAATTTAGAGGTCACAGGAGATTAGTGCATATCTTTGAAAGATTTATGAGGTAGAATTGACCATAGATGAAACTTGAATATGCATGAGAGGTAAAGGAGGAAAACATTAAACAGGGAATTTTTATTCAACTGAGAGTTTCTGAGTGGAGGCTGGTTTTATTTGGTGAAAGAAACAACATAATCATGATGTGGAGGGCCCACTCCAGTATTCTTGCCAGAAAAATCTCATGGACAGAGGAGCCTGGTGGGCTACTGTCCCCAGGGCCAAAAGAGTCAGACACAACTGAAGTGACTGAGCACACATGCAAGCAATGATATGGAATGAAGAATAAAAGATGATTATTGAGGTGCCTCTTGGAAAATAGGTTTGTAGATTAGGAAATAGATACGTACAGACTATTCAGGAGATTGCTTTGTGATGCTTCAGTATATAAATACTAACTGAAGCTGGAAAACCAAGAGATAAACATGTACTGAATGAGCAAAAAATTTTTTAAGAATGGACCTTCAGAATTTAGGGCAAGAAAATTAGATGGAGATTCTACAGGCAAAAGAGAAACACAAATGTGTACGGAGATTTGCAAACCAAAAAAGGGAGCATTTTTAAAAGGAATGTGGTTATTGTGAAGGCAACAATATGTTATACCACTGTTAAGTTAATCTTACAGTAATAAATAAAAGTGGTTTTTAGATTTTGTTAAAATATAATGGAAAATCCCTTTTTCTGTAGACTGAATGAGAGAACGTGAAGACAGTGAATGGACATTTATTCTGTCATATTTCCCCTCCATTTGCTTTAATATTTACTTTTGGATGTTGTGCCTTTTGAATTAGTGTTCTAATTTCCTGATCTTTTCTATCCAATTTTATATATCTATGCATCAGTATTCTAGTACCTAAGAGATTTTCTCATATTTATCATTTAACCACCCCTCCCCCCAGCTTTTAAAAACTAGTCACTAGATTCAACTTCATTAGATGGTTTTTTTTTTTTTTTTCTGGCAATGACTAAGGTGATTGATTTAGACCTCCCCAAATATCATTCTGGGCTTCCCTGGTGGCTTGGTGGTAAAAATCCTCCTGCCAATGTAAGACATGCAGTTCGATCCCTGGGTCAGAAAAATCCCCTAGAGAAAGACATGACAACTCACTCCAGTATTTTTGCCTGGCAAATCCTATGGACAGTAAGTTTCTACTCCAAAACCTGACTTTTCACATAATAGAAACTGTGTACATTAGCCTTGGGTGTATAAACCTGCTGTGTGTGCTTAGTGACTCAGTTGTGTCTGACTCTTTGCGACCATTTGGACTGTAGCCCACCAAACTCCTCTGTCATTTGTATGCAGTCTGCAGCAAATACTTCCTATTATTCTTGTTCTGTCTTGGAAGGAGTTCTTTTCTCTACGATTTAAGCAGCATTCATATTGACAGTTAACTCCTTTGATTCTTTATTCCTGTGGTAATGGGGATTTACTACTGATTCTCTTATACACTCTAAGGATGGATTAATTAGAGGGTTCTGAAGAAATCTGGGATTATAAACGTTTAATGGCTTGTTTTGTGGCCTAATACTACCTTTGTTTTGCATTTGGCGTGTTCCAGGTGCAGTCCCAATTCTTTTTACCTGACTTATCACAACATATACAGAAGTCAGGTATATTATCTCATTTTGCAGTTGGAGAAACTCAACCTGAGAGTGTTTAAGTACCTTAGTTAATGCATGCATGCTGAGTTGCTTCAGTCATGGCCGACTCTTTGTGACCCCAGGGACTGTAGCCTGCCAGGCTCCTCTGTCCATGGGATTCTCTAGATTAGAATACTGGAGTGGTTTGCCATTCCCTTCTCCAGGGAATCTTCCTGACCCAGGGATCCAACCAGTGTCTCTTACATCTCCTGCATTGGCAGGCAGGTTCTTTACAACTAGAGCCGGTTTGGAAGCCATACCTTAGTTAGTACCATGCAACTATTATCTATAGATGTACAAGTCTTTACATTTTATTTAGATTCTTCTTAATAGCATTAATTTAATGTTACTAAATGAGAATTTAAATAAATAATATAATTAAGAAAAAGAATCAGTTGAAAATTACACAGTTGATTTAATTATTTACTTCATGTCATACCTTTGTCTACTATTACACGTTCTCAGTTATTCATAATAACTATCCATTCTAGATATAATTTGGCAACCAGAAGGTTACTGCTACATGATCAGAGCCATACAGTAAAAGTCAAGCTGAGAACTAGAGCAAATCGTTCTCTTGAAGAGAGAGGAAGCAGGATAAGGTGGGAAATGTCTGCTTGGAACATCCACCCGACCACGTAGTGTACCTCTATCCTAAGAACGGTCTCCAGACAGGTGCTTAGATAACACAGGGCATACACAAGACTATCAATCCAGCTGTGGGAAAATATAAGAATTTCTATTTTTGTTGATGCTTTATCTCCTTCTTTTGCATTTCATTTTTCCGTGTGTCTTGTGAAATATCTGTATAGTCATAGAAGTTGTAGAAGTAAATGATTAGTATACACATGCATGGCAAACGCTGGAGTCCACCTGAAGTGTTTTTCTTTTCCTGATAAGAGTGTAAAACATGAAAGTTGGGAAACCACTGCTCTAAAAATAAACCCTGGCCCATATCTACACACATATTTCTTTTCCAAAATATTATCCATATTCCAAAATCCTTCAAGCACATTGGTTAAAGGTACCCACTCAGAAGGAAGCAAGTGCCCTGAGTTTAACTCCAACCCCACCCCACATGGCTAAGCAAAGTTGTTAACCTACATGTGCACATTTTCTTCATTCATAACATAGCACATAGAATGCATACCGTAGAAATGTTGTAAGACAAGTCATTTAAAAAGGGCATAGTATTTGTATAGTTATAAGCATGGATTATGCATTCAATATTAGTTAGATAACATGATGATAATAATGATGAAGGTGATGATGGTGGTGGTACTGTCCTCAGTCTACTTGCCTTAGAATCACCTTTAGAGACTGTTAAAAATACCTCACGGATTCGGAAACTGTGGAGTGGAAAATTCACATTTTAAAACAGTTTTCATTTCAAACTAATGTAGAATAAGTGTGTAAATCATTTCCCTCAGCCAGAGGGAATGAACCAAGCAAGTTACTGTGTACTTTACACACAAAAAGATTAGGGCATTATCTTCATGCAAAGTAAAAATTTTTCAACTAGATAACATGTAATCAGGTCCAACCTAAAATAATAAAAGAATTGTCACATAAGTTCACAGTTTAGTGTAAAAACCATTACTACCATTTTCAAAAAAGTATTTTTGCTTAAATGCTTTTAATATTTCACCCAGTTCACCTGAGTCCAATACTATATGGTTCTATGAAACTATTTTATGAATTTTAAAATTTTGCTTTGATTCTACACACACAGATACACATACACACATAGACACACACACACAAGCAAAAGAGCAGAGTCTATGACTTTAAACTTTCTTTTCATTCACTAAGTTTTGGGTCTTTAAAAAATCCATGTTTATATTATGCCTTTTTCAATAACAAAATCATATTTTCCACACCATTTGGCAGTGGTGCTTACTAAGTATTGCTTTTGATGGTAGAATAAATTTATAGATATTATAGTTATAAAGAAGATGTACTGAAAAAATTGATAATTGAAGAAAAGAACATTTGGTTGATATATTTGACTAGGCTTTATGTAGCTACTAATACAACATCAGCAAAAATTGTCAGAGTACAACTATGTCTTTATTTACTATAGTAAGAAGTGGCTAAAAAGATTTCCAATAAGTGGAAGACAAAATAATATATTTACAATGGAAATTGAGGACTAAATAATAAATGTTGCAATAAATTCTTGAGAGACTAAAATATATTGTTGATAAGAAAGAAAATATTTTTTACTTTATCTTGTCTTTGTAGAGATATATAAGTTCAAATCAACAGGTGGTATTTATGTAATGAAAATAATTAGCCAATAATGTCATATAATCACACAAAACAATGTTTTAGGCGAAAAATGCCTCATTTGCATGGTTCTATGATTGTGGAATTCCCAACTCTTTAATTTATGGGCACAAAGCTTTTCATTAAACATTGACGGTAAATAAATAAAGAGAAAACAACTCAAAGCTCCCTCAATAGGCAATGAGTATATAATTGAGATTTCTTCATATGTCAGTATAATCCTAATCAGTGGCAATGAATGGACTGGGTCTACATACATCAATACAGATGAGTCTAACTCATAGATTAAATATTCAATTTGAGATAGGCTTTACATGATATCTCATTCATGAAGATTTTTAAATGCTGAATATATGTTATTTATAAACATCCATAGAGTAGATTGTTTTATCTATAGAAAAAAATCTCTTTATATTCAAGATAATAGTTATCTTTTTGGTGGAAAAGGAGGAAGATTCATAATATTTCATTATGTAAATATTAACATTGAAATACAAAAGTTAATACTTCAAAAGTTTTATAACACTCATTTTGCTCAAAGAAAAAAATACTTATCAAAGTAGACTAATAAGTAATTGCCAAATTTTAGATGGAATTCCAATTGTTTTTAATATGTTTACATGTGTGTATGTATAGATATGTAGTATAATTATGTATACATATTTTAATTACATGAGAATATAATACATATTATAAATATATTATACACATATTGCTTTAATATGTGTGAGTGTGTGTGTTTTGTGTGTGTGTAACAAATTTTTGTGTGTGTAACAAGTTATTGTGTGTGTTTGCATCTTGGGATTTGATATACAATGTATAATTGAGAATAGTTCATGGATAGGTACACTTTCTTTTTGAAAATTTTAGACCCGCCACTATTTTATGAATGTATGAATGTAGATTTATCTTTACTTATATATTTCTTTTTATATATGCTGCTCTCAACTACCTTTTATCTTTGTAATCATACATAAAGTAAAAACAATAGTAAAATATTTAATTCTTTATGGTAAAATTTTATGTCTACTTTTCCTGTTTTAAATGTTAATTAATATCATAGAATATAAACAGACAACAAAGAAATATTTTCTGTTTGCCACCTCGAATCATAGGAATGGTACCAGAGGGAACATCAGTCTATCTATCTATATCAAATATAGCTCCAAACAAAAAAATTATTACCTTATTTAAATTATGTCAGAAAGTAAAGATATATATTATACACTCCCCGGGGGTGGAAAGAGGGTGGGGGGAAGACTAAAATCTGTTATTTTCCAGGAAATTCATTATCCTAGCTAACCTTAAGTTTAAAAGTCATTCATTATAACTTTGATGAAATGAAGTTTCCTTTCAAGTTTTTGTTTTTAATGGAATACCCCAAGTTGATTTTAGTATTTCATAGATTGCAGCCATGCATGTAAAATATCCTGGTTATGTGTTTGAGAGTTGTACCCAAATCAGAATGCACCAGATAGATGAGGAAATCCCAAAGAAAAACATACTCAGTATAAAATATTTTAAGCATATGCTTTAAAAATACTGAAGAAATGGCAGAGGAATTAATTCAGGACCTAATATTGTGGAGAAAATATCCCAGAAAAATGCGGACTGAACTGAACTAGAGAAACGAAGATTTGATATAATGCAGAAGAAGTTAACTGAATTATACAGGCTATGGAGATTTGTGGCCCGTTTGACTACGCTTAATATCTTAACTTGGAAATTACTTAACTTGGGCAGCCATTTGAAATAATGTTTTTGAAATTAATATGCAAATACACTTGTCCCTGGGCACATCATATTTCTCTCCATCTCTGACCCTATTCAATTTCTTGTATCCTTTTAGCTTAGGCATTTTTATCTCTTCTGTTACTCTGACAAGTCTTTATTCCAGCTATTATCTATAGCTGGCCTCTGTGACCTCCTTTCTCTCATTACTTTCTATAAGCTCCTTTCATCTTTCTTCTCTTTTTAATGGGAGATAATAATTAGTATCTCATTGAATTAAAGGAATATTAACTGGAAAATACAGGGAGTACTTCCTATGGTGTTAAGAATCTAGTTGGTGATTTTATTGGGGTGCTAAACTAGGTAACCAAGTTCTCAGCAATCTCATACCACAAATGCTTGAGTCAGTGGGCGGTACAGTCACTCATTGTCTCAAGCTTGATTGAAACTCCATCCTCTCATACTACAGCATCTGGTTGCCTAAGAAAGGAAAGATAAAGACAAGAGAACTATTCAAATGTCTTTTACTGCTTCTGTTCTGAAACATAGATGTATGGTTTCTACTTATATTTCATTAACAAAATAAAATGAATCAGTTCAGTTCAGTTCAGTCGTGTCCGACTCTTTGTGACCCCATGAATCGCACCACGCCAGGCCTCCCTGTCCATCACCAACTCCTGGAGTTCACTCAAACTCATGTACATGGAGTTGGTGATCCCATCCAGCCATCTCATCTTCTGTGGTCCCCTTCTCCTCCTGCCCCCAATCCCTCCCAGCATCAGGGTCTCTTCGCATGAGGTGGCCAAAGTACTGGAGTTTCAGCCTCAGCATCAGTCCTTCCAAAGAACACCCAGGACTGATCTCCTTTAGGATGGACTGGTTGGATATCCTTGCACTCCAGGGGACTCTCAAGAGTCTTCTCCAACACCACAGTTCAAAAGCATCAATTCTTCGGCACTCAGCTTTCTTCACAGTCTAACTCTCACATCCATACATGGCCACTGGAAAAACAATAGCCTTGACTACACGGACCTTTGTTGGCAAAGTAATGTCTCTGCTTTTGAATATGCTATCTAGGTTGGTCATAACTTTCCTTCCAATGAGCAAACGTCTTTTAATTTCATGGTTGTAATCACCATCTGAAGTGATTTTGAAGTCCAAAAAAATAAAGTCTGACACTGTTTCCACTGTTTCCCCATCAATTTCCCATGAAGTGATGGGACGGGATGCCATGATCTTCGTTTTCTGAATGTTGAGCTTTAAGCCAACCTTTTCACTCTCCTCTTTCACTTTCATCAAGAGGCTTTTTAGTTCTTCACTTTCTGCCATAAGGGTGGTGTCATCTGCATATCTGAGGTGATTGATATTTCTCCCGGCAATCTTGATTCCAGCTTGTGCTTCTTCCAGCCCAGCATTTTTCATGATGTACTCTACATATAAGTTAAATAAGCAGGGTGACAATACACAGCCTTGATGTACTCCTTTTCCTATTTGGAACCAGTCTGTTGTTCCATGTCCAGTTCTAACTGTTGCTTCCTGACCTGCATACAGATTTCTCAAGAGGCAGGTCAGGTGGTCTGGTATTCCCATCTTTTTCAGAATTTCCCACAATTTATTGTGATTCACACAGTCAAAGTCTTTGGCATAGTCAATAAAGCAGAAATAGATGTTTTTCTGGAACTCTTGCTTTTTTGATGATCCAGTGGATGTTGGCAATTTGATCTCTGGTTCCTCTGCCTTTTCTAAAACCAGCTTGAACACCTGGAAGTTCATGGTTCACGTATTGCTGAAACCTGACTTGGAGAATTTTGAGCATTACTGTACTAGTGTGTGAGATGAGTGCAATTGTGTGGTAGTGTGAGCATTCTTTGGCATTGCCTTTCTTTGGGATTGGAATGAAAACTGACCTTTTCCAGTCCTGTGGCCACTGCTGAGTTTTCCAAATGTGCTGGCGTATTGAGTGCAGCACTTTCACAGCATCATCTTTCAGGATAGCTCAACTGAAATAATATCAGCTCCACTAGCTTTATTCATAGCGAAGCTTTCTAAGGCCCGCTTGACTTCATACTCCAGGATGTCTGGCTCTAGGTCAGTGATCACACCATTGTGATTATCTGAGTTGTGAAGATCTTTTTTGTACCTTTTTTCTGTGTATTCTTGCTACCTCTTCTCAATATTCTACTTCTGTTAGATCCATACCATTTCTGTCCTTTATCAAGCCCATCTGTGCATGAAATGTTCCCTTGGTGTCTCTGATTTTCTTGAAGAGATCCCTAGTCTTTCCCATTCTGTTGTTTTCTTCTATTTCTTTGCATTGATTGTTGAGGAAGGCTTTCTTATCTCTCCTTGCTATTCTTTGGAACTCTGTATTCAGATGCTTATATCTTTCCTTTTCTCCTTTGCTTTTCACTTCTCTTCTTTTCACAGCTATTTGTAAGGCCTCCTCAGACCTTGCTTTCTTGCATTTCTTTTCCATAGGGATGGTCTTGATCCCTGTCTCCTATACAGTGTTACGAACCTCTGTCCATAGTTCATCAGGCACTCTGTCTATCAGATCTAGTCCCTTAAATCTATTTCTCACTTCCCCTGTATAATCATAAAGGATTTGGTTTAGGTCATACCTGAATGATCTAGTGGTTTTCCCTACTTTCTTCAATTTCAGTCTGAATTTGGCAATAAGGAGTTCATGATCTGAGCCACAGTCAGCTCCCGGTCTTGTTTTTGCTGATTGTATAGAGCTTCTCCAATTGTGGTAGGGATATTGGTAAGCTATGATAATGTCTACCATAGCAATCAAAAGATTTTAGTTCCTTTTTTACTCTCTTATTTCACATGCCAGTCACAGCCATTTCTGCTTACTAATTATTTAGATGTTAGAGATGGTTAAGGAAATCCTACAGAACTAAAGGTAGGCTTTTCTTAGAAATAGGATGAAAGGGAAGATACCTTGTGGACAATTACAATGGTCTCTGAGACTGGAATCACCTCATGCTACTCAGAACCTTTGCCTATAATTTTTGCAGAAATCTCAACCTCAGTATTTCCAAACCGACTAATCTCTTTTGAATTCCAGTTAGACATCAAGTTTTGTTAATCCTGTTTCCATATTATTCATTGTGGTCCTCATTCATATTATCTATTTCTGGGAACTGTGATTGACCTGACTGTTGGAATGCACTGAAGCCTTCAATTGGGCAACAAACTGTCATGGTGGATGGGAGAAACAGAACAACCATTTCAAAGTCCTGGAATTGCAGATGCCTTTCAGCACTCTTAGAGAATTAACATTATTTCTTGAAAACTGACCTCATATTACTAATGGTTAAAATAAATAAATATAAATATGAAGGAAGACATTGAGCTGGGAAACAATACAATAGGTAATAATAGAGTCCCCAAGATACTTCAACTGAAATAGTTCAAGAACTTAACACTTTTATATTATTAATATCTTTGATTCTGCATTTAAGTAAGTAGTGGTTGTGGTTTAATTTCTATTGTGACCCCATGGACTGAAACCCTCCAGAGTTCTCTGTCCATGGGATTTTCCTGGCAAGAATACTGGAGTGGGTTGTCATTTCCTTCTCCAGGGGATCTTCCGACCCAGGGATCAAACCCCAGTCTCCTGCATTGCAGGGAGATTCTTTAATGACTGAGCCACCAGGGAAGCCCATTTAATTAAGTAGAGAAGCTTTTAAATAGATTCACACAAATGCAGAGTATCTTCTGAAATGTATATTGAGGCAGTTCCACAACCTTGGAAAAAATGAACTTCAAGGCACAGTTCAGCAACCTTCTCCCAACCATCCTATAAGGAATGATAAAGTTGCTTATGGAATAAGGGGGGTTGTTAAGAGGCATTCCTTGTTTTTCTTTTATAAAAAGATCTGTCAAATTAAAAAAGAAAAAGGAAAAGGATTTCAAACTACTTCCTCTGTGATAATATTACCACTCACATCCCCCAGAGCCTCATTTTACTGCCTGTCCAGCCTAAGATTTTATAGAATTTGCTCGCTTCACATCTTTAGATCCTAATATGAAACATTAGACATGCTTCTTTAAATTAATAAAGGGAAATATGTTATTTTATTTTTAAGTAGCATGTTAGAAACTAGGACTTTAAGAGTTTATTTTTTTAAGCTTTGGAACTTCCTAACCATTGCAAAGTGTGTCTTTTGGTATGCTATTTTGGCCAAAACTCCTCAGTGATTTTCTGAAGACAGAGACATTGTATTAACTGCCATCTGCTTGTCTCTTTGAGGAGCTGGCTAAGTTGAGCTTAGTTTTAGCTTTACACAAGCCTTTCAGAATACATTATATTTTATAAGTTTTCACAGATGGAATAATTATCTTTATATAACCAGGAAGAGGTCATAGAAAAGACAATTTGTAATTATATTCAGTAACAAACTGTATAAGTGCATAGATTATCATATTTTTCATCCCTTAAGTCATAATTAGTCTTCTTTGAAAAAGTAATTGTTCTGAGTCACAGTGGGATCATTTTCAGCCCATATATGCCCATCCAATATCACACATTGCTTCAAGCATGACAATGTTTATCTGTCAAGTCACTTAGCATTCTTGGAAAAAAATAATGATATTCAAATCCTTTGAAAATACTTGTAGAACACATACATTAGGACAATGTATCCTACACTATGTTTGCAATAGTCATTTATAAAGATTTTATATGTGCATGAAGTTTGCAGAAATAATAGTAGTTGACTACTTCAAAGTTTAGAAATAAAGAAATCATTAGGTGTTTACTACCCAGGTATAGGTTGCTATTTTTATAGAATTACTTTAAAATACTTACATAACATATAGTGTGCATCAGACAGTATTCTGTGTACATTGACTCATTTAATCAAGATAACAACCCCAAGTGATATGCCTTATTTTCATTGTCATTTTTCATATGACAAAACTGAGGTATGTAGTGTTAGTCGCTCAGTCGTGTGCGACTCTTTGTGATCCCATGGACTGAAGGTCCCCAGGTTCCTCTGCCCATGGGATTTCCCAGGCAAGAATAGCAGAGCAGGTATTGCCCAGCCACACAGCAGTGGGTGGTGGGGCTGATCTTGTCATAGACATCTTTGCTCCACAGGTGACGCTCTTAACCCCATTGAGCGGACTTAGAACATCACATTTCAACATATTTAGGAGAATCACCACACTTAGGAAATAGTAAACTCTTGATCTTCATTATGGTACTACATAACCTTACTTTATGTAAAATAGCTTCATAATTCATTATAAAACTATGTGTATATCTGTATAAACTAAATAAATATTAATACTAAAAAATAGAAATGCATATTCTTTTACTCCATTTATAATTCCTCAATTCAGAGATGATTTCTATTTGCATTTGAGTGCATAGTCTTCCAGGCTTTCTTCTCTGAATTTGTCTACATTTATGGTCAAATTAATGGAATCATTTTCTAAGTAATTTCTTTCTTTCACCTAGCAAAGTGTTGCACCATATTTTCATTTCATTAAGTGCCTTTACAGCATAAGATTTAGTAGCTGAATAGCATTATATTAACATGAATTTCAGGCTTCCCTGGTAGCTCAGTTGGTAAAGAATCTGCCTGAAATGCAGGAGACCCGGGTTTGATTCCTGGGTTGGGAAGATCCCCTGGAGAAGGGAATGGCAACCCACTCCAGTGTTCTTGCCTGGAGAATCCCATGGACAGAGGAGCCTGGCATGACCTCACAAGAGTTAGACACAACTTAGCAACTAAACCACCACCAACATGAATTTTGAAACTTATTTTTTATTCACTTGTTTCTTTGTCATCTATGAGAGAAATTTTTTATATCTTCTCCAAATAATTAGATACAAGGTATTCAGGGATTTTTCCAGTGTTTTGAAATTACACAATGATAGAAAAATATAGAGAAAAATATATGAGTTTATCTTCCAAAATACTGTATTAGAATATCTTTTTAGGTATTAGAAATAGAACACTGTTTTATTCATCTATATTACATGTTTTCATGAGAATGTTATATGAAAAAAAATGTTTCAGAAAATAAAGTTTTTTGACAGTAGTCACACACGAAAATACATATGAGAAGTAGCCAGTGGACCTGCAATGGCTAAATTAAAATTAGATTACAAAATTCATAAAGACATAGTTAAGTTTTGTACATATTAATTGCATTGGCAACATGTAGTGAGGAATATAGTCCAAAAGGAGTTCAGGTGAACCTTCAGTAGAGAGTTATACAAAGATTTAGCCTTGAAGTTATAAGAATGAATCCCATTTTGGAAGCTTGTGGAAGGGAAAGAAAAGGTGGGATACCAGATTTTTTTAAATGAGATTTTGCCAATGTGTATTTCATCAACTGAAATCTGTATGTATCTGCCCATTGTGGAATATTTTGCATGGGCATTTTCAATCTTATCAATGTACAGCCTTCACATGGGGCTCACTAATCCACAGCCCTCCCTGAAAGTGAGTGAAAGTCGCTCAGCTGTGTCTGACTCTTTGTGACCCCATGGACTCCCCTCCCTGCTGCTCCAAAACAGAGCTCACAACAGCCAGCCCAGGAATTAATTGACTCTACATTTTAGGATACCGCACAAGTAGTGTTGGAGAAGGCTATAATGTCAAGAGGGCTTAGGCGATTTCAGCCACAACATTGCTTCATCTGTAGCATACACTCTCAATTCCACAGTAAATGAGTAAAATATAAGTCTAATGAGAATTCATAAACAGACCAAAGAAAAAGGTCTTTTACATCTAACTCTCTTAAGAAAGAGTTAACACGTGCTTAATTATAATTTTTGGTTCAAAAATTGTCTTCCTTCTCACTTATATCTGCAAGCTATATCCACTCATTTCTTATTATATTCCTATTAGCAGTTCTGAGAAAGCCATTTAAAAGCCTTTATTTATAATGTCACTCTAAGAGACTGCCAAGTTTCCCTTGATTTTTAAGAGATCACAAATAGGATTAAGTTTCTATATTTATCTGATCCACACTTCCCCAGCTCCAACTTTTATCTTCCCCCACACAGCCACCAAATCCATCATTCTGACTTATTCTTTCTTTGCTTTGTGACCTCAAGAATCTTTAGAGTTAGAGGGAAAATGTTGGTCTAAAAGGAGATAATAGAAAACATTTTATTATGTCTAGTTTCAAGACTGGTCCAAAAGTTAAAATGCAATTTAGAGAACTTTATTCAGCTTTAATAACATGAACTACCCAAGACAGATGTCATACACAATGTTAGAAAGCTATGCATTTCCTTTCTTCTATTCAGGAAAACGCAAAGTATATTGTAGACTCTATGACCTTAAAATTAGATATACAATCCTACCTCTATTTGCTATTATGTAGATCACTTAAAATTTCTCAATAGACATCCCTTCATATGTGAATATAATATATTATATGAAATATACTTTTCTATATTAAAATCATGTGATTCTACTTGGATATATTATATTGATGCTTATAATGTTATTCAAATATATTAATAACTTTATTAGATAATATTGTGTTAATGGCAATGCCACCTTATTTTAATATATTATATATTTTGAAAAATACTATACTATACTCTACATTTTATTTAATATTTATACATATATCTAGATACTGGCACTGATATTAAATCCAAACAAGCTAACATGATTCAGAGTAATGGCATGTTTTTCTCTATGTTGACATATTATGCATGGGGGATAATATAAGTATATGTATATAGTGTATAATATATACAGTATTTATACTGTATATAGTATAATTATACTAATATATAATTATTATATAAATATAATAATAATTATATACATATAATATAGTGTATGTATATACTGTATATAAAGGGGGATAGATGTAAGTATATGTATACTTATAGCTGATACATTAACAACACAACACTATAAAGCAGTTATCCTCCAATCAGAAATAAAAATTTAACAAAGATAGAAATATTATACAGATTCATATCCCTGTATTCACCTGATTGGAAAATAAAACCAGGATTGCCGACGTAGGTCAGAAATGTCACTGGTTATTTCTCTAGGGCCCATTTCAGACATATTAATTGATAACAGTTTTCCTTATTAGCCTGAACTCAGCTCTGGGTATCTCTCTTCTGACACCTCTGACAGCTGCCAACACTCTTCAATCAAAAAAGGACCATTATTTGCAACAATTTTTCCCTTCTCCTGAAATGTATGACCACTATAGAAAATTTGGAATATGGAAGATAGCAAACAAAGCCACAATAGTTCATCATTCAAATATGCTTACTGCCACCATTTCATTCTATTTTTATACTGAGTTTCAAACGACAGGGTATTGTATTCCTATCTGTTTTGTTATGATACAGATGCATGAAATAGTGATAACTTAACTTTTAAATATTTCTGTCATATGCTTAAGCTGAAAAAATAACATAAGGTAGAACAGTCATTCAAGTTTAATAGATATTATGCTTTGATAGCTTTAGGTTGTATCAGAGGAGAAAAATGCCACAGATATTTCTAAACTTCAACTTAAACCGGTTTCTCTTTCTCCTATCATCTTAACTATCATAATAAATTCTGTGTATTATTTTTCTTTTCCTAGACTTAGTTTAGAAAGCCAATTTATGAGAATAATTTATAATGTATCATCTTATAATTTTGAAACATTTGGTAGCATATGGTCCCTTAATTTGAACTTCAATTTTTTATACATTTTTTCCTACATAATTCAGTTTATATTTACCTCTAAGTGGACAAATTTAAAATTTTTTTGAGATATAAAGTGGTAAAGAAAATAGCTGTTAGTTTATAGATTAAACTAGCTTTTAAATATATACTAAATTTGGACAAATTATCACCACCATGTCCATGTATGTGCTCAGTTGTGTCCAATTCTTCGTGACCCTGGGGACTGTAGTCTACCAGGGTCCTCTGTCCATGGAATTTTCCAGGCAAGAATATTGGAGAAGGTTGCCATTTCCTTCTCTAGGAAATCTTCCCAATGAAGAGATCAAAGCAGAGTCTTTTGTGTCTCCTGCACTGCAGGTGAATTCTTTACCTTTGAGCCATCTGGTATGCCCATTTAGTGGTTGCCCAAATTTTTAATTTCATTAACTTATTATGGAGTTCTGTTTTTTGTATATTTTCATCAACTGCTGGTACTAAAATATTTAATACTTTCTGTGCATCATATTGATTTCACAAATATAAAATAAATCATTGTTATTTTTAGTATTGAAAATATGTTTTAAATACAGTTGAAAATGCAGTGCAAATACTCATTAACCAATTTCAAGAATATTAATTATCAGGAGGACCAAAAATTATCAGTTGACCAGAAAAACGATGACTAGCAAAATTAGCAATGCTTTTATCACCTAGTAACCAATTCATATTAAATATTACAGATTCATAAAAATGTAAGGATAAGAATGTGTTTATACAAATCAAGGTCTACACAATGTCCTCACTTTACACTTGTTCTTGTATCTTTTAATCTAGCACAATATCTTCTTTAAAACCCCACACTTTTTTTGTCAAACTACTAACATGTTGAAGCCTCCCCAGTCCCATCCCTCTACATTGTCACAGAGCACACAGGCTTTGGGTTCCCTGCATCATATAACAAATTCCCACTGGCACTTTACATGTGGTAATGCATATATTTCAATGCAAAAGGACAGACTTTTGGACACAGTGGGGGAAGGGGAGAGTGGGGATCTTCCCCAACCAGGGATTGAACCTGGGTCTCCTGCATTGCTTGTTTATTCTTTACTGTCTGAGCCAGCTGCTGCTTCTACGTCGCTTCAGTCGTGTCCGACTCTGTGTGACCCCATAGATGGCAGCCCACCAGGCTCCCGCTGTCCCTGGGATTCTCCAGGCAAGAACACCGGAGTGGGTTGCCATTTCCTTCTCCAATGCATGAAAGTGAAAAGAGAAAAGTGAAGTCGCTCAGTCGTGTCCGACTCTTAGCGACCCCATGAACTGCAGCCTACCAGGCTCCTCCATCCATGGGATTTTCCAGGCAAGAGTACTGGAGTGGGGTGCCATTGCCTTCTCCGGGAAGCCTAATGCATATGTTTGAGTGCAAAAGAACAGACTTTTGGATGCAGTGGTCGGGAGGAAAACGTAGGAAGATTTGAGAGAGTAGCAATGAAATCATATTTTTTTAGCAGCAGTAATAAGATCCCCTGGAGAAGGAAATGGCAGCCCACTCCAGTATTCTTGCCTGGAAAATCCCATGGACCGCGGAGCCTGGTAGGCTACCGTCCAGGGGGTCGCAAAGAGTCGGACACGACTGAGCGGCTTCACTTTCACTTTCACTTTCAATGAGGGATAACTGACAGAACAAACCACACATATTCAAATTGATGTGGGTTTCTTTGGCATATTTATACTCTGTGAGACCATCATCACAGTCAAGATAATAAACAAAGCCATCACCTCTTGATTTTCTCTTACGCTATGCTAAGTCACTTCAGTCGTGTCCGACTCTGTGTGACCCCATAGACGGCAGCCATCAGGCTCCCCCGTCCCTGGGATTCTCCAGGCAAGAACACTGGAGTGGGTTGCCATTTCCTTCTCTAATGCATGAAAGTGAAAAGTGAAAGCGAAGTCGCTCAGTCGTGTCCCACTCTTAGCGACCCCATGGACTGCAGCCCACCAGGCTCCTCCATCCGTGAGATTCTCCAGGCAAAAGTACTGGAGTGGGGTGCCATTGCCTTCTCCGGATTTTCTCTTAAGACTCTTGGTATTCCCTCCTTCTTCTCCTCCAGCTCCATGATCTCTCAAGAACTTATCTGTTTTCTGTCATTGTAATAGGTTTGAATTTTCTAGAATTATATACAGATGGAAACATGCAATCTGAATTATCTTTTGTCAAGCTTCTTTCATTCAGCATAACTATTGGGGATGTTACTTTGTGCATCAATAGTTCATTTATTTTTACTACTGAGCACGATTACACCCCATGGATGTACCACACTTAATACATTGAACTGTTGCTAGGCATTTGATTTGTAGTCAGTTGGGCTATTTTAAATAAAGCTGCTTTAAACATTCTGATAAATATCTTTGCATGGATGTGTAATTTTATTCATCTGGGGCAAATACCTGAGAATAGAATTGCTGGGTCATATGGCTGGTGTATATTTAAGTTTTAACTTAAAAACCTGTTTTCTACACCGGTTGCGTCAGCTTCCATTCTCACCAGCAGTGCATGAAAACTATATCCCATTTGGTACTGCAATCTATAGTATTAATTATTTTATGTTGATTGACTGTGCTTTTAATTTTTTTTTTAATTTTCAGGGATTTTTATTGTTCAATTTGCATTTCAATAGAGGAGACCAGTGTTAACTACTCCACAATTATAACTATTTACTTCTCCTTAGTTCTATTGATATTTGCTTCATGTATTCCAAAGCTCTGATATTAAATTCACTTATGTTCGGGAATGTTAGGCCTATTTGATAAATTTCCTTTTATAATCTTTATAAATGCTCTTGTTATGTCAGATGATATACCTCTTATCTTGAGGTCTTGTTTCTGAGATACTGATACATCATTTCAGCTAACATGATTATTATTTTATGGTACATTTTTCTCCTCCTTGTCCTTACAACCTATCTGTGTATTTATAATTACATGATTTGTTTAGTACATTGTTGGGTTAAGTTTTTAAATTCCAAACTGACAAACACTGCATGTTATTTGTAGTGTTTTATTAATCTCATTTTACTGCAGTGACTTATTTGGTTGAATTTGCTATACAATCTTGAGTTTACTTCTTCTCCTGCATTCTCCTGTTTATTCTTGCACTAATAAAAAATTTCTAGAATCTTACTTTTCCCTTTCTTGGTCACATGATACAGCATTTTGTTTATTTTTAGTAATTGCTCTGGTGAATTTGGTGTGCATCCATCATTTCTCACAGCAGCCTACTTGAGCAATTGCTACATCACTTTATCTATAATGTAAGAAGTTGAATAATAGATAGTGTAATTTCCCACATCCCTTTATTTTCATCATTATCAGCATTGATTTTATTCTACATGTTATATACCCTGTAATATTGTTATTAATTTCTAAATAGATATTTTTTAAAGTATTAATAAAAATACAAAATAGCCTTTTATATTTACTATACATATTTAATATTTCCTTCTAACTCGTTATTTTATGTTGGTCCACATGTCCTTCATTCTGAAGAGTTTCCAGTTAATAGTTTTACAGTGCAGTTGTGCTGTTGGTTAATTCTAATGTGTTTTATTTACCTTGATTTTGAAGGATATATAATCATAGGTTGAAAGGTTTTCTCTCAGAACTTTATATGTGTCACTCTCTTTTCATCAGTTATTTCTGATGAGCATTTAATGGACATTCTCATTGTTTCCCTTTTTATTCTAAATTTTAATTTTTAATAATTTTACAATAACATGATTTTTCTCTTACTTGTTTGTTGAGTGTCTTTTTAAATGTGATATTGTTCTGCACATTTAAAAAACCATTGGTTATTATTATTTTCTCTCCTTTCTCTTTTGGACTCCAATTATATAGATGTTATACTACTTGAAATTGTCCCATAGTTATTGAAATTCTCTTTATTGTTAAAAATAATTTTTTCTGCTGCTGCTATTATCTCTCTAATTTGAATAATTTAAAAAATAATCTTTAAAATCAATGGTATTTTCTTCTATAATGTTTGATCTTTTGATATAACCATTTTGGTTTTAAATATTATATCATTCAGTTCTAGGAGTTTCTTCTTTTTTCTTTCTTTGTTGTGTTTCATTATGTGATCACTAAAATATTTGATTTAGACAGTTATCATCAATAACTGGCAAAACTTTAAAAGGAAGAGTGATGAGGAAATTCATAATAAATGATTCAAGTGCCAGTACATGAAGCTAATAATGAAACTCAGGAACAAGAACACATCAAGACTGGAAATAAAATGTGACAAAAGTAAGAAATGTTTGCCTTAAGATATGAAGCAATATGAAATGTAGAGTATCAGTTATGAGTATTGTTGACAAATATGTAAAATTGCATCTAATCAAGATTATACTAATTTAAAGTAAATTAAGAAACACATTAAACCACACTGTGGGGATGCAGTCAGAAAAATCCATAATGTGCGAAAATCCATAAGATCAATAACTTTTCTCAACACATAAATGGAAAGAAAAGTTAAATTTAGAGTGATGAGACTTGTGGATTAACTGAGATGTAACAAATGTCTCAACAAACTACATGGTGTGGAAATAGCTGAATCTTGACTCAAAGATGCTTAAATAATTTTACTTTGAGTATTGTTTGAATATTTGATTGTATTGAAGACATTCTTAATTTTTAGTAGTCAACTTTGATTTTTAAAAAGGGTACATACATACACACACACACACATATATATATATATGCCATGTGTGTCCAAGTTTGCTTGTGTGTGTAATGAATCATTAAAATGATAGGACATTTCAAATTTTTTTTCTTTCTTTTTTTTTTAATTTTATTTTATTTTTAAAATTTACAAGATTGTATTAGTTTTGCCAAATATCAAAATGAATCCACCAAAGGTATACATGTGTTCCCTATCCTGAACCCTCCTCCCTCCTCCCTCCCCATACCATCCCTCTGGGTCGTCCCAGTGCACTAGCCCCAAGCATCCAGGAAATAGGTGTGTATACAGATTAAGCAAGACTGATCATGTCTTGATAATTTTGAACCTAAATGATGGTGTTCGTTATACTATTCTATGCTTAAATGTATGAAGATATCATAATATAAAGTTAACTTTGATGGTATTTACCTGACATTTTATTTTTTTAATTTTTTTATTATTTTTTTTTACTTTACAATATTGTATTGGTTTTGCCATACATCAACATGCATCCGCCACGGGTGTACACGTGTTCCCCATCCTGAACCCCACTCCCTCCTCCCTCCCCATACCATCCCTCTGGGTCATCCAAGTACACCAGCCCCAAGCTTCCTGTATCCTGCCTCCAACCTGGACTGGCGATTCGTTTCTTATATGATATTATACATGTTTTAATGCCATTCTCCCAAATCACCCCCCTCCCCTCTCCCACAGAGTCCAAAAGACTGTTCTATACATCTGTGTCTCTTTTGCTGTCTCGCCTACAGGGTTGTCGTTACCATCTTTCTAAATTCCATATATATGCGTTACTATACTGTATTGGTGTTTTTCTTTCTGGCTTACTTCACTCTGTATAATAGGCTCCAGTTTCATCCACCTCATTGTAATACATATCCCTGCTAGTGATAGTTTTCCAAATTTATTCAAAATATCTTTTCATAAAGAAAACTGTACTTGTTCCAAATGTTTTCATTTTTCATTGCTATCAGAAATATGCATTTTATCAATTTCTAAGCAACAGACATAATTAAAATTTCAAATATTGAACATAAAGGTAAAATTAATCTTTAATTTTTACCTCAGGTGAATTTTTTCTTGATTTTCATTAAATAAACATAACAAAGAATATATCTTCTTAAAGGAATTAGAGAGGAACCATGGAATTCCCATTAACAACAGTATGCTGTTTGTTAATTAGCCTTTTTTAACAACTCTTACTAACAGGAGTCAAAGACCTAAGAAATCTGTCAGGAACAATCACAGATATGTGGAGAAAATTCAAACAAGGTCATATGAAAAACTCCTAACTGAAAAAGATTTTATGACTTTTCTGTTGATTAGGGCATTGTTAAATCTGACAAAACTGTTTTTTTTTTCTTGAAAGTGAAAGTGAAGTCGCTCAGTCATGTCCAGATTTGTGTGAGCCCGTGGACTGTAGCCTACCAGGCTCCTTTCTCCATGGGAGTGGGTTGCCATTTCCTTCTCCAGGGATTTTTCTTCCTTAATCCCAAACAACAGACTGGTTCCAAATAGGAAAAGGAGTAGGTCAAGGCTGTATACTGTCACCCTGGTTATTTAGCTTCTATGTAGAGTACATCATGAGAAATGCTGGGCTGGAAGAAGCACAAGCTGGAATCAAGATTGCTGGAAGAAATATCAATAACCTCAAATATGCAGATGACACCATCCTTATGTCAGAAAGTGAAGAGGAACCAAAAAGCCTCTTGATGAAAGTGAAAGAGGAGAGTGAAAAGGTTGGCTTAAAACTCAACATTCAGAAAACGAAGATCATGGCATCTGGTCCCATCACTTCATGGGAAATAGATGGGGAAACTGTGGAAACAGTGTCAGACTTTATTTTTTTGGGCTCCAAAATCACTGCAGATGGTGACTGCAGCCAGGAAATTAAAAGATGCTTACTCCTTGGAAGCAAAGTTATGACCAACCTAGATAGCATATTCAAAAGCAGAGACACTACTTTGCCAACAAAGGTCCATCTAGTCAAGGCTATGTGGTCTTGTATGGATGGATCTTGTATGGTCTTGTATGTGGATCCAGTGGTCATGTATGGATGTTAGAGTTGGACTGTGAAGAAAGCTGAGCGCCAAAGAATTGATGCTTTTGAACTGTTGTGCTGGAGAAAATTCTTGAAAGTCCCTTGGACTGCAAGGAGATCCAACCAGTCCATTCTGAAGGAGATCAGCCCTGGATTTCTTTGGAAGGAATGATGCTAAAGCTGAAACTCTAGTACTCTGGCCACCTTATGTGAAGAGTTGACTCATTGGAAAAGACCCTGATGCTGGGAGGGATTGGGGGCAGGAGGAAAAGGGGACGATAGAGGATGAGATGGCTGGATGGCATCACTGACTCGATGGACATAAGTTTGAGTGAACTCCGGGAGCTGGTGATGGACAGGGAGGCCTGGTGTGCTGCGATTCATGGGGTCGCAAAGAGTCGGACATGACTGAGTGACTGAACTGAACTGAACTGAACTGAATCCCAAACAAATCCAATTTGGTTATATGGAGACTATTTAAATATGGGAAATGCAAAGTTATTCTGTTTCATTTAAAGGTGAGAATTACCAATCATGTCATGGAGAGTTGGTATGAACAGTATCAGGTAAATGGAAAGTTCTTAATGGAAAAGTCTCTAGCTTGTTTGTGTGTGTGTGTCTTAAATTATTTTATTCATTTTTTAAAATTTATTTATTTTAGTTGGAGGCTAATTACTTTACAATATTTATTGGTTTTTGCCATATAGTTACGTGAATCAGCCATGGGTGTACACGTGTTCCCCATCCTGAACCTCCTCCTACCTCCCTCCCCATCCCATCCCTCTGCATCATCCCAATGCACCCCGCCCTGAGCACCCTGTCTCATGCATCGAACCTGGACTGGTGATCTGTTTCACATATGATAATATACATGTTTCAATGCTATTCTCTCAAATCATCCCACCCTCACCTTCTATTTAAATACTGAAAAATAGCTTTCATCTCCATTTTACTTATTATAAACATTCAGCCATGTTACCCAAGCACTGTAATTTTTATTTTATTTTCTATAAATGGTTTTGTTTCTTTGTTAAGATGAAAAACATTTCTTTGGTATATATTTGCAATATAAAAATATCTTAGAGTTTCTATTCACAAAGTATTTCATAACATCAATATTATGAATCAGTATAAAATTTTAAGTCCCCCAGGTCTTAAGCTGAATTTTCTCTTTTTTTTCTATTTAATTAGCTATGTAAAGTATTATAATTTGAGAAATTGAATGAGAAAACATTTCTATTGAAAAAGAGAAATGTCACATTTCACCTGGTTTGATAGTTGATGTAATAGAGTTTGAGTTTTACTGAAATAGAAAAAAGTAAGCGAGTTAAACTTTTAAAAATTTATCAGTGCCGGTTATCCGTCAAGGAGATTGGTAGGGCAACTTTTCCACCTTCAGGCAGATTTATGACAATAACTAAGCAGAAATTTGTAATTGTTCCTTTCAAATTATTTCTACAAAATATGATTAACTAGCTTACCCGGAAAATAAATGCATATTTTGTCCCATTTTTACAGATGCAAAAGTTTTATCCTGCCTTCAATAATTCTGTGAGAAAGTGTTTGTTTTGTTTTTAGGTGATTCAGGAGAATTTATTTATTTATTTACTTATTTTAATTGGAGGCTAATTACTTTACAATATTGTAATAGTTTTTGCCCTACATTGATATGAATCAGCCATGGGTGTACACATGTTCCCCATCCTGAACCCCCCTCCCAAATCTCTCAGGGTCATCCCAGTGCACCAGCCCTGAGAGCCCTGCCTCATGCATTGAGCCTGGCTGGACTGGCAATCCATTTCACATATGATAATATACATGCTTCAAAGCTATTCTCTCATATCATCCCACCCTCACTTTCTCCCACAGAGTCAAAGTGTTATTTTTTAAATGTCAAAATATTGTTTTATTCTGTTCTCTAGGAATATGGAAGATACGAAAGAGTTGAAAATATTACAAGAGAGCTTAAGAGTTTTGTTTGCAGCACACTAGTTCCCCTGAAGAGTACCAGTTGGAATCCAGAGCAAAATGAATTGTTGGTTATTGCTGCCTTTTATGTTGGGAATTCCTCTCCTATGGCCTTGCATTATAGCAGCAGAAAACTCTAAAACAGAGGAGGTGAGGCACCCAGCGGGATCTCATTTGAGAATCAGGCGTGGCTGGATGTGGAACCAGTTTTTTGTACCAGAGGAAATGAATAAGACCAGACATCACATTGGCCAGGTACTGATTTTCTGAAAGTGCTACTGGAAATAACCTTGTAAATCTAATCGAATGAGTTGAGGAGGCTTCAGTATTTGATGAATTTTTCATTTTCTCAGTGGAACTATTAGAAAGGCTCAAACAACAGCATAACTGATTGTTTCATATTTGCAAACACCTGAAATATTCTCAAAACTTGAAGAAGAAGGAAAGCTCTGCTTTTCAAATTTCACTTTAGTCTCTCATGTGAAAATGCAGCATTTATCAACATCTGGAAATCTGATGGTGTTATTTTTGGTAATGGATCAAAGCAACAGTAATGTTTACCAACAGTATTTAGCTGAATTTTCCATTATGCTAAGTGGGTGTTGATTTACCGCTCATTAATTTTTAATGAAATAGATTAATACCAAATCCTTTTACAGTCATGTAGCTTCAAGAACCTACACACTTCATTTGATTAGTGAAGGTGAAGTAAAATGAATAATTATTTCCTTCTCTCTATAAAAACATTTTAAGAAAATGCCCTTAATGACACAAAACATTTCCTATTCATGTTTTCAGTTTTTATTCTTATTTGATTTTCTTTAAACAGAGGTAATTATAATATCATGTCCTTCTTCTCTGTAAGGCTCTTTCTCTGGATGAATGAACTCAAATAAGTTTAACCGCTAATTAACTAGCACTAAAATTTAATTGGGCCCAAAGGGTGAAGCACTCAAAATTCATTAACTCCCTCCTTCTAGCCCTTTCAGGAGAACTTCTGTGTTAGTGTGTTGTCTGGATTCCGCATGAGTTCATCTAGCCCATCAGCCAAATATATGAGTACATTCAACCAATGACCTCGGTTAGGATTTTAGGCCAGTTTCAGTCATTGGGGTGTGTGTGTGTGTATCTGGTATAAGGAATATTTCTCATGCCTTTTTTGACTTTTAGTGGTAAGGCTCTAAGGGAAGTGCTACAGTGCAATCAGAATGAGGACTAGTGATGTGATTAATTCACACTTTCTTGTTTCTTTTTTAGCTTCTGCTCACTACAGATAATTATTTCCTCCTTTCATATAGCATTTAGCTTTGTTTTTCATTCTGTAAAAATATTTATGAAAATATTCTAACAGATATCTTTCCTCTAAACAACCTCATTGGGCTTAAACAGCATACAGGTAACTGTTTAAAAGAGAGTAATAGTGAATATTTACAGGTTTGTAGTGACAGAGCTGGTAAAAAGACAATGTAGCTGATATGTCCAAAATCACTTTGTTTTTGATCAATTTGTTAAAAGCAGTTAAAATTTGGAAGCACAATTATGTAAAGATTTCGTCATATTGATTTGCCAAATTGATAGTAAATACATAATTGAAAAAATGGTTTTGAATGGAAATATAGAAAATGTATACTCATGAAAATGAAATGTGTTTAACATGCATTTTGTGACATAAATAGGAAGATGTTGAAATTATGGTTTTTTAAATTAAATCTGAATCCTAAAAAGATGAAGCTCACTGATCTATGACAATTAAACTGAATATACTAGAAATACATTTATTCATAACTAACTCTGACTTTCCTTCATCCTGATATTCAAAGTATATTGAAATGATATTGGAAACCAGGGGCTGTGATTCTTCTCACTTCTAATACTTATTTTAGAAAATACACTTGTTTTCCTTAATTTCTTATCATCAGGGCATGTGGACTTCATTTTTATGAATAATTAAGGACTTTCAAAATTTAAAAGCTGTAATTGTTTTTTCATTATTTCCAATTTGTTTCTTTTATTGTAAAACAATGATTCAAGACAGCATTATAATATTAAATTGTTGATTTTGATATCTTGAGATATTCTCCCCACATAGAAAAATGTAAAAATAATGACACATTGTACCTTGAGCTGTCAGAAAAATTATGAAATTAAGCTTGTGTCTATTGGTTAACTGTATAAATTTTCAGAGAAGCTCTTATTTTGAAGAAGGGCATATTCATAAATAGTGCTCCCCAGCTGGCACAGTGGTAAAGAATCCACCTGACAATGCAGTAGATGTGAGTTCGATCCCTGGGTCAGGAAGATCCCCTGGAGGAGGAAATAGCAAACCACACCAGTATACTTGCCTGGAAAATTCCATGTACAGAGGAGAACATGCACGCACCAGTATTCTTGCCTGGAATAAGATGGACAGAGGAACCTGCTGGGCTATATTCCATGAGGTCACAAGGAGTCATACATGACTGAGCACACACACATATTCATAAATTGGAATATGAATAAGGAATCAAGAAAACCATGGATTCACAATAATTAGGAGGTTCCTGTCTAGTGCTTCTTCTCTTTATGTAAAATAAGTTAGATATGAAAAAATCATGTAGTATTATCTATATCATAACCCTTTTTAATATATAAAATTCAAAATTCCATTAACATTATGATGAATAAGCTATTTAGTGAGAGCCAAAAAATAAGTATATTTGAGAATTAAGTGGACTATATTGGAAAGAAAGAATTAGATCTAATTTGGCTTAAATTTGAGGACTAAAAGACCATGTTACATAGTGATTTGTAAGAGGGGAGGGGCTGTGTAGGCGAGGGTCTGGGGTCAAACAGGGCTTTGGTCCAAATCATAATTCGACCCCCAAACCATACAACTCTGTGAAAGTTTTTATATTTTTAAATCTCACTTCTCTTCTCTATTCAAAGCATTTATTAAATCAACAATATGTATTTCACAATATTAGTATGAGGATTAATTGAAAAAACTAATATAAAGCAATTTTCAGATTTTATGGATGATTGAGATTATTATCATAGTCTCAACATGCTCCCTAATTCTCTTACTAATATTTCCATGTCTTCTATGTGTTTTTAGCCTAGAGATAGAACATCACTATTTAAATTTATGTAAGTCATTATCTCTTTAACTGTCTCTAGATCCCGATCTAATATAAATATTTGAGAGTATGATTTTAATGACTAAAAATGTAATCATCTGAGTAAACATGAACCGACTGTGTTGTGCATAATGTATAAAAGAGACTTTGTTTTTCAATCATTATAGTTTCTAATTGGAATCATCTATTTAGAGTAATAAAATTTGTATATTGCTTTACAGTGAAATTTCAGAGTCATCTTCCTGGTGATAGATTTTAATCTTAAATTTAACATTTCACCTCATTTAATACAATATGGGAATTATATGAAGTTATTAGTTTGGAGAATAATTAACAAACATGAAAATGAAACAGTTAAAATATATCTATTTTAACATATGTAGATAGTAAATTATCTCTCTTTGCACTTGCAGCTAAGATCTGATTTAGACAATGGAAACAACTCTTTCCAGTACAAGCTTTTGGGAGTTGGAGCTGAAAGTCTTTTTGTTATTGATGAAAGAACAGGTGACATTTATGCTGTACAGAAGCTTGATAGAGAGGAACGGTCCCTCTACACTCTCAGAGCCCAGGTAATCGACACCACTACTGGAAGGGCTGTGGAACCTGAGTCTGAGTTTGTCATCAGAGTGTCGGATATCAATGACAATGAACCAAAATTCCTAGATGAACCTTATGAGGCCATTGTACCAGAGATGTCTCCAGAAGGTATTGCATATTAATTTACATCAAAGATGTACCTGTTAACAATGAAAACAGATTTAAAATTTCAAGCATATGTTTTGAACATGAATTATTTAAAGTTCTACCTGGGTACTTCCTTCTGCAAATCTGTTAAGTAAAATATTTGAAAAATTTGACTATACAGTAAAATTTTATAAGCAATGATACTATTTACTATTAGGTAATTTGTCTTGTTAAAATATAATTTCAGTCTTCAATAAAAAATGGTTAAACATGTTTCAGTGATACATGAAATTCTTTAACTTGTTCACTTATTACTTTCTTCAATATAAGAATTTACTTTCCAAAATAAACTATACTTTTGAATTTCAAAAAAACATATAAGATCATCTCCATTTAAAAACAGGAGAAACCATTTTATAAGACAAAAAATCTATATTCATCCAAACAAGGGATCATGAAAACTAAAAACAAAACAGTTGAAGATCTCTGTGTAGCCTCATTCATTTTTAATTTCTTTTTCAAACCCAATATCACTTTAATAAATACTTTAAGTATAAATACTTGTAAAGGAAAATGCTTTCCATGAGATATAATAATTGACTGCCTTGGAAATCAGACTTGTTTCCAATACGGGGAAAATTATCATACAATCATACAAAATATATCCAATCTTTCTTTGTCATAAAATTGTAACAAAACAACCAATAGTATATAAATTTTACTTCATAAAATGTATTTAATTGTGATAAACTTGAATTTATGTGTGATTCAATAATGATGATTTTTAAATTATGCTAAGGTGCTTTAAAACTGCCTTATCTGAACATTTGATTCATTATCCAGCTTGTCTAAAAATGTAAATTCCATAATATACTTTCCTGATTCTTCACCCTTTAACAACTAGCAATTTAAAGACCCATTTCTACATGTATTCAGAACATAGATTTTTAACACCAGCATAAACTAATTTAGCTGTGTAATATATATCAAGGCCAATTATCCTTAGATATAAATGATGAATTAATATTGTCCTGTCTGATCACTAGGCAGTGATATATTTCTTTTTTCCTTCCAGCCTTCTCATCCTCCTCCTCCTTTTCCTCCTAGCTCTTTTCTTTTCCTTCTTCAGCAAACATATGTTATAGATCTAACATGTTCTAGGAATTTTTTGTGAGACTAGGGATTTGGTTGTAAAGGAAACATATGAAGTAATTGCTAGTTAACAGAGCTTATATTTTAATTATAGCGTACAAACTGTAAGCAACTATTTTAAAGAAGCCAGGTAATATTTGACCTTATATGCTATTAAACTGTTAAGTATGAGCAAAATACAATGATGGCTAATTGACTGGACAAAGTGGGGTCATTTAGGAGGTAATATTTAAAGAAAATGATCCAAAGAGGCCAGCCATGCCATGTTCTGGGAAAAATATTCCCATGGCACAGTGAGGAGAGCTGCAGAGGGCATGGCAATGGATAAGATCTCCTTGGTGAAGAATGTAGGTAGGGAAAAGGAAAAGATACAGGGTGACTGAACTGCTAGATATAAAGGAGTTGACTGGTGAAGGAGAATCAGTGGAATTAGACAGTCATGTAAGAAAAGAAAGACATGAGAAGCGATGTTGCAAAAGAAGAGATCCTCCAACTGCATGGAAGCTGCTGTGAGGTTGAATAAAATCAACAGAGAAGAGTGATTTTTTTTCAAGCATTTGAACAAGTTTACATGTAAGTTTACATACACAAAATAAGTTTTTGCAAGACGATATGTCTGATAAAGTGGGCAAAGTCAAATATCATCTTAAATTTTATTTTCATAAAGTCCTTTGCAAAAACAACCTTTAAGATTAAGAGGCTATTCAGAACAACAAAGTTGATTTAAATTTTCCATATTTGAGAAAATCTCTAAAGGATAATATAGGAAAACAACATCAACTATCAATGTAATGGATAGAATGCAGACTTACTATATTACATAATTTATTGTTATAAACTGTGCTTCCCAGGTGGCATAGTGGTAAAGAACCTTCCTGCCAATGCTGGAGACATAAGAGACACAGGTTATTATATTACATGCTACGTTGTAAGTTTATTAAAGGAAGAAGTAAACTGAGAAATTGCTCTTATTAAAATCTAAGAAAATGATTTTTTGTAATTATGCTTTCTTCGCATAACAGGATAGATAAAAATCAATTTAAGAGTTCTTTAGACTTCAAGAGTCCAATCATTGGCTCTTTGCATTTACAAATAGTTTGGTCATCTGTGACCAAGCTGTGGTGACAGAAATTCAGTGACCTTTAGCTCTATCATTCACCAGGTGAAGGCTTTCCCTCTCTCTGGTATACATTCCTTGCTAATTGAACTTTAAGAAGTTATTCAATTTAATTTTTTAAGAGTTGCCATAAATTACCCAGTTCTAATTACAGGATGGTGTCATAAGATGGAATAATAGGAACTAAGGGTGAGAGAATTCAGTGTACACATATACAGGTTTTTGGGTTATTGCTCCTTCCCTTAGCACAAAATTTTCATGATCATTCTGCATTGTCATAGTGGTTCTAAGCAGGGTAACCAGCTCTCCAGTTCTACCAAGGACCGTCCTACCCAAACCTATATATATATTTGCAACTTGTGCTAGAAGCATTTGTCATTGATTTTTAATTTTTTAAAAAATATTAATTCTTGTATTACAATAAGCCAGAGTGAATTTTGTAGACATCTATTGTTTTACTTCCAGTTTCTTTCATAATGTGTGAGACATATGGGCAGTGAATGCAGTTCTTTTTAAGACATGATTAAATCTGAATGGGGGCTATAGGATAAAACACAATTAATCTGAGAAACTGATCAAAGGATGCAAATGTGGACAAAGGATATCCTGATGATACACTTCAGGTTAAAATAGTCTCCATAAGATATCTTTCATTAATGTACATATAGGTCATTTATCCTTTAGAAATATATTTATTTCTAATATAATTTAGAGAGAATTTAATTTTTGACCTATTCATGTTGTAGAGTCAACCTTATCAGTTTTAGTGAGAGTACATTAAAATGATCAATAGAATAAATAGAGGCTAAACAGGTTACATTATATATATGACATATACCACGCTTCATACACTGATTGACTAATACAAATTAAAGATGATACTCAACCACCAAGTGTCTGTTATCTATCTTTACTGGTATTATAAGGAAAGGGACTCTTGAAACAATCATTGATTGTTTCCATGAAAGACACATCATTGGCCTCGTGATGATTTTGTCAACATTCTATGTACTGTATAACATTCCTAACTGCAAGCTCTTCATGACCCAGATAACCATGATGGTGTGATCACTCAACTAGAGCCAGACATCCTGGCATACAAAGTCAAGTGGGCCTTAGGAAGCATCACTAGGAACAAAGCTAGTGGAGGTGATGGAATTCCAGTTGAGCTATTTCAAAACCTAAAAGATGATGCTATGAAAGCACTGCACTCAATAGGCCAGCAAATTTGGAAAATGTACCAGTGGCCACAGGACTGGAAAATGTCAGTTTTCACTCCAATCCCAAAGAAAGGTAATGCCAAAGAATGTTCAAACCACTACACAATTGCACTCATCTCATTCGCTAGCAAAGTAATACTCAAAATTCTCCAAGCCAGGATACAACAGAATGTGAGCCATGAGCTTCCAGATGTTCAAGATGGATTTAGAAAAGGCAGTGGAACCAGAGATCAAATTGCCAAATCTGCTGGATCATCAAAAAAGCAAGAGAGTTCCAGAAAAACATCTACTTTTGCTTTATTGACTACAGCAAAACATTTGACTGTGTGAATCACAACAAACTGTGGAAAATTCTTCAGGAGATGGGAATGCCAGACCACCTGACCTGCCTCCTGAGAAATCTGTATGCAGGTCAAGAAGCAACAGTTAAAACTGGACATGGAACAATAGACTGGTTCCAAATAGGGAAAGGAGTACGTCAAAGCTGTATATTTTTCCCCTGCTTATTTAAATTATATGCAGAGTACATCATGCAAAATGCTGGGCTGGATGAAGCACAAGCTAGAATCAGGATTGCCAGGAGAAATACCAATAACCTCATATATGCAGATGATACCACCCTTATGGCAGAAAGCGAAGAAGAACTAAAGAGCCTCTTGCTGAAAGTGAAAGAGGAGAGTGAAAAGTTGGCTTAAAACTTAACATTCAGAAAACTAAGATCATGGCATGCAGTCCCATCACTTCATGACTAATAGATGGGGAAACAATGCAAACAGTAACAAACTGTATTTTGGGGGGGCTCCAAAATCACTGCAGGATGACAATATACAGCCTTGATGAACTCCTTTTCCGATTTGGTGCCAGTCTATTGTTCCATGTCCAGTTCTAACTGTTGCTTCCTGACCTGCATACAAATTTCTCAAGAGGCAGATCAGGTGGTCTGGTATTCCCATCTCTTTCAGAATTTTCCACAGTTTGTTGTGATCCACACAGTCAAAGGCTTTGGCATAATCAATAAAGCAGAAATAGATATTTTTCTGGAACTCTCTTGCTTTTTCCATGATCCAGTGGATGTTGGCAATTTGATCTCTGGTTCCTCTGCCTTTTCTAAAACCAGCTTGAACATCTGGAAGTTCACAGTTCATGTATTGCTGAAGCCTGGCTTGGAGAATTTTGAGCATTACTTTACTAGTATGTGAGATGAGTGCAATTGTGCAGTAGCTGGAGCATTCTTTGGCATTGCCTTTCTGTGGGACTGGAATGAAAACTGACCTTTTCCAGTCCTGTGGCCACTGCTGAGTTTTCCAAATTTGCTGGCATATTGAGTGCAGCACTTTCACAGCATCATCTTTCAGGATTTGAAATAGCTCAACTGGAATTCCATCACATCCACTAGCTTTGTTCGTAGTGATGCTTTCTAAGGCCCACTTGACTTCACATTCCAGGATGTCTGGCTCTAGGTGAGTGATCGCACCATCGTGATTATCTTGGTCATGAAGATCTTTTTTGTACAATTCTTCTGTGTATTCTTGCCACCTCTTCTTAATATCTTCTGCTTCTGCTTCTGTTAAAAAACCTCTTAATGAAAGTGAAAGTGGAGAGTGAAAAAGTTGGCTTAAAGCTCAACATTCAGAAAATGAAGATCATGGCATCTGGTCCCATCACTTCATGGGAAATAGATGGGGAAACTGTGGAAACAGTGTCAGACTTTATTTTTTTTTGGCTCCAAAATCACTGCAGATGGTGACTGCAGCCATGAAATTAAAAGACGCTTACTCCTTGGAAGGAAAGTTATGACCAACCTAGGTAGCATATTGAAAAACAGAGACATTACTTTGCCAACAAAGGTCCGTCTAGTCAAGGCTATGGTTTTTCCAGTGGTCATGTATGGATGTGAGAGTTGAACTGTGAAGAAAGCAGAGTGCCGAAGAATTGATGCTTTTGAACTGTGGTGTTGGAGAAGACTCCTGAGAGTCCCTTGGACTGCAAGGAGATCCAACCAGTCCATTCTGAAGGAGATCAGCCCTCGGTATTCTTTGGAAGTAATGATGCTAAAGCTGAAACTCCAGTAGTTTGGCCACCTCATGCGAAGAGTTGACTCATTGGAAAAGACTCTGATGCTGGGAGGGGTTGGGGGCAGGAGGAGAAGGGTACAACAGAGGATGAGATGGCTGGATGGCATCACTGACTCGATAGACGTGAGTCTGAGTGAACTCCTGGGAGTTGGTGATGGACAGGGAGGCCTGGCGTGCTGCGATTCATGGGGTTGCAAGAGTCGGACATGACTGAGCAACTGAAACGAACTGAAAATCACTGCAGATGGTGATTGCAGCCATGAAATTAAAAGACTCTTGCTCCTTGGAAGGAAAGTTATGACCAACCTAGAGAGCATATTAAAAAGCAGAGACATCACTTTGCCAACAAAGATCTGTCAAGTCAAAGCTATGGTTCTTCCAGCAGTCATGTATGGATGTACAAGTTGGACTGTAAAGAAAGCTGAGTGCCGAAGAATTGATACTTTTGAACTGTGATGTTGGAGAAGAGTCTTGAGAGTCCCTTGGACAGCAAGGAGATCCAACCAGCCAATTCTAAAGGAAATCAGTCTTGAATATTCATTGGAAGGACTGATGCTGAAGCTGATGCTCCAGTACTTTCGGCACCTGATGCGAAGTATGAACTCATTGGAAAAGACCCTGATGCTGGGGAAGATTGAGGGCAGGAGGAGAAGGGGACGACAGAGGATGAGACGGTTGGATGGCATCATCGACATGATGGGCATAAGTTTGAGTAGGCTCCAGGAGTTGGTGATGGACAGGAAAGCCTGGCGAGGTGCAGTCCATTGGGTCTCAAGAGTCGGACACAACTGAGCGACTGAACTGAACTTTGAGTCAATGTACAATTTCTCTTATACATGACAATTCCTCACAGAAAATATAAATGTACAAAATATTATCAAATGATTTGTATTTCTTAATTGCTTCAGTGGGGGAAAGCAATGGCACCCCACTCCAGTACTTTTGCCTGGAGAATTCCATGGACAGAGGAGCCTGGTAGGCTGCAGTCCATGGGGTCACTAAGAGTCGGACACAACTGAGCGACTTCGCTTTCACTTTTCACTTTCATGCATTGGAGAAGGAAATGGCAACCCACTCCAATGTTCTTGCCTGGAGAATCCCAGAGACGGCGGAGCCTGGTAGGCTGCTGTCTATCGGGTCGCACAGATCGGACTTGAATGAAGCGACTTAGCAGCAGCAGCAGCAGCAATTTCTTCAGTGCTTATTTAATATTACTATTTATGTTACTTTACTATTTTTGAAGATTTCTACAGTTTTTAAATTACTGATTAAGAACGTATACAGGCTTACTTCTCTTCACTGACTTTTTTAGAAAAAAATTTAGAAAATATTTAAAGGTTTAAAGTTAATTAATCTGTATTTAATGAAATGTTATGTCAATAAAACTGAAACAGGAAAAAAGAAAGACAGAAACTGAAGAAAATAAAATCAGATAATTAAAGTGATGTTAGCATTGACCATTCCTAAAGTCCTTCTAAGTTTTATAGCTGATATTTACAAATTATGAGTAAGAGTAAAGCAAGACTTTATGAAATTTATTTTAGAAGTTCTGCCTCAAATTTGAATCATCTTAATTTATTTTACATTTATTATTTTCATGGTAAAAACACAGAACATAGAGCTACAAAAATATGTGTTTTCAACAAGACTCATAATGCTAGATTCCATATTTACATAAAAATCCTTAGAAAGCACAATTAAATAAAGATATTTAATTTCACCATTGATTTTAAACATACAAGTATTTATTTCCCATGAATTTTATTGATTGTTACTAAATTAGATTAAGAATGGTTACCTTATCAAGCTGGTAGATTTTTACATTGCACTTTAAAAGAAAATTCATTAAAGTAGGCATTTTGTTAAAGGGAATGATGTTAGCCAAATCTGCTTATTTTCAGCTTGATACTATGTCAAAATTATTTTAATAACATTTATTAATATTTTTAATTCTATAATTTTTTGAAGAACTGGTTACAACATGGTTTTTGAAGAAAAACTGCTTTTAAATCTCCCTTTGATTACTCCACTAATGGAGTATTATTTGAATAATCCTTAATTATATATTTTATTAGGTTATTTAATATGTAGGTTGCATTAGATCTACACATTTAAAATTCTATATCGTATTTGGGAATAAGGGCTATTTTTTATAAGGTTATATTTTCTTGTCTAAACAAAAGTATATTTGTTTCATAATTCAGGAAAAGGAGGGCAGGTCTTTCTTGCTAAAGAAAGAATCTTAGAGAACTAGGATCCATTTCTCAAAAAGACCAGAGCCTTAATTTCTTGTAACTATTTATGTTCTCTTCAGGAACATTAGTAATCCAGGTGACAGCAAGTGATGCTGATGACCCTTCAAGTGGCAATAATGCTCGTCTTGTGTACAGCTTACTACAAGGCCAACCATATTTCTCCATTGAACCAACAACAGGTATTCCTGGATGAAATAACGTGCAATTCAACATGATTCTAAGTTGGCAAACATCAGAGCAAAAATTCCCTGCCTACAAATGTGTTGTAAAGTGGACCAAATGTTTCCATAAACAAGGAAGTTGTAATGTAATCTTAAGCATTTAATTATTTTTAATTTTTAGCTGATTTTTCTAAGGTTGGGAGATTAGATTTTTAACATCCATACCACAAATGATTTGTGTATGGGCTATAAAGCATACCTAAGGATTATTAGGTATTTATTTCCCATATTTTAAAAATATGGGAAAGAGACATTTACAAACAATTGACAAAAAAGTTGGTACAAAGATAGCCTGCAAGCATATTAAAATTGTGCAAGATTACTAGTCATCATGGAAATGTAAATTAAAATCACAGAGTTCCACCTGTACACCCAGCCAGAGTTAGGTTAATTCTGACTTTATGGCTGGGTGTGGGAACTTAAAAATAATAACTCTGTATTTTATGTACTTTTGATTTACATGAATATAGCATTTGATTTTTCTACCCTTGCTTCTTCAATTTCTGTTAATCAATTGAATACTTTATAAAATAAATAAAACAAAAATTTCTCTATATCTATTGAACATATAAGAATTAAATAACATTGGTCATTTAACAAGTATGATTTCTTTGGTCCCTGCAAAGATTAAATACACATAAAGAAGCTTATAGTCTCTAAAGATGAAAAAAAGAAATACCTAACTAACCACCCAAAAATATGGCAAGTGCCAAAAGGAGTAAAATTCTATGGTTGTTAATGAGACAAGTATTATATCCATCTCGATGACATGAAAAGCTTTAAGCAATTAAAGCTTGTGTTGAGTCTTTAAGCATTTTTTATTGATTCATTCATTTAGCAAATACTAAATGTCTCAGCTTTTATCAATCAGGTCTCTTGTGAGAATCAGATTTTGAAAAGTATGATTTGAGTGACTATATTCTTAATTCTCCCAGAATAATACCTAGTTTTTATTATCCTGAATGTACAAGTTAAAGTTATTTTAATACATGCAATGAATAGATGCCTTAAGACATTAGGTTTTCATTCTCTTACATGATCTTGGTTGAGAAGGGTCGAATATGTAACAGCTGTTGTGTTTACAACATACTGTGTTTACAGCAGTACAACATGGCCATATTTAAAAAAAAAAAACAATAACAAAAAGGAAGCAACAGGAATTCTTATCTCTTGGAATTTAAATATAAATTTTAAACATTGGCATATTGATAAATACATGCATTCAGTTTGTGTATATCATGAAGTAAAATAAACAAGGTTCAATAGAAGAAACTAAGCACTATTTCATATTGTCTGGCAAGGCAGAATGCACTGAAAACAGGATGCTGAGCTGAGCCTGCAATCAAAGTGAGGAGAGGAAGGCATTCCAGGTTATAGGAAGAATGTACAGGAAATCCCTGAGAAGGGGAACTGTTGAAGCTCTTAGACTACCCAGGCTCCAGGGTGAGAAAACAGAAGAGGAGGAAAGCAGAACGTGGGTTTTCTGTGAAGGAAACGTGTGCCGGGTGGCACTCGATCTTCTTGGCCATTTCGAGCCTTGTCTTTTTCCCTCCTACTCCTCTCTGGCTTCCTAAATATTATATATTGAACAAATCTGCTAAAGCAATTAATTTCATTAGCGGAGGAGCACTAGAGTGAGCAGCAAGGCAAGTGAAAGCCAAAACACAGAAGAGGTAAGTTTTGGAGTGTGTAAGAGGATCTAGGAATATATTTAAATTTGTTCATTTTGAAGGTGAGAAGAAAAGAAAAGGAAGTAGGCAGGGTTAGTTGAAGCCTCCACACATGGGAAGTGAAGGTCTTTGTGTTCCTCTCAGTCTCTACACCTTTGGATATATAATTCAGAAGGTCTAATACTATTCACCTTTGCTAATAGCAAACACAATTCTTTGTTGAGTCACATCTAGGGAAGACGGTAGGAGCATCTGTTTCATATATTCTATGGTTTCCATATTGATTACGTATCAGATCAGATCAGTCGCTTAGTCGTGTCCGACTCTTTGCGACCCCATGAATCGCAGCACGCCAGGCCTCCCTATCCATATACTAGAATATAATTGTGAAACACCGGTCCACAGTTAAAATATCATGAGTGTGGTCCAATTTATCCTTCTTTTATTTTTGTTCAGGTATCACAGTTTTTAATAAATACCTTTGCCCAGATATTGTTGATTCCCTTTCTTATATTTGTATTATGTGTTCCCCAATCTTTAGGATTGCATTTCACCCTCCTATGCACCATCTTAAGTTTCTCCTAGGTTTCCTCAATGATGAATAACTTTTTATTGAATAATTTTATAGAAAGTGAACACTTAACACAACAATTTCATGGTCAAGTGTGGGTTTGAATATCTCTGTTGGTGGATTATGAGTAACTGGTAATCAAAAATCAGCCCTTCTTCACATGTTATGACTCAAAATAGATTTTAATATCACAGGTGCACAGTATTTTTTGCATAAATTTAGCATTTTAATTTACACATGTATCTATAGTAAATCAACTCCTTCCAAGTTTAGGGGAACAGATAATTGTAGCACCCTAGTATCAGGTGAGAAAAGAAAGCAGAAAAATAAGACTTTCTTTTTCTCTCCCTGTGGTTTATCTTAACATAGTGTTTTATTAAGGATATACTACTATTAGTATTGTGATGACTAAACTCTAGGCAGAGTTGGTAAATAGTTTATTTTCATATTTTAATCTCCGGGGCAGCATCTGGCACGTTATAATGATTCAAAATGTGTCAAACAAATGATCTTATGTTCAAATTCTTAAGAAATTAACTAGGGAGAAGCCATGGTTAATCATGAAATAATAATTGTATTTTGTTACATTTTTAAAGGAAAAATAAGAATATCTTCTAAAATGGATAGAGAACTGCAAGATGAGTACTGGGTGATTATTCAAGCCAAAGACATGATTGGTCTGCCTGGAGCACTGTCTGGAACAACAAGTGTATTAATCAAACTTTCTGATGTCAATGACAATAAACCCATATTTAAAGACAGTAAGTAAGAAGTACCCTAACAAATGATTTTTGAAAGTATGGGAAACAGCACAGACTAAGTCTTGATTTGGCAATGTATTAAAGCATCTGCTTTCAGATTTAGGATAGTGTCACTCTCTCCTCAAGAGTAATTTGTTGGCAATTTTTAATTTGTGCAATCGAATAAATGATTCTTTTAACTTCCCCACAATGACAGATACATGGTAGCACACTTAAAGTCTTACTTCCTGAAAACAGCAAAATATTACCAATTTTAAAGTGACATTTCTCCCACTTAAAAATAGAGAAAGATCTCACAAGGCAGTCTATGTAGTGACTTGCTATGTGCTTCTAAGGAAATCAAGAATCCCTTTAAAGAAAAATTATATTGAATGTGCTCCTTTTTTAAATTTTAAGATTTATTCTTTAGGATGTTATCATTCCTGATGATTTTTTTACATTTCAACATAAATTACAAATGATATATGAGTGACTAATTTTAATAAGTTTTATGCAAGTTACTTCTGAAAAGTAAAGAAAGGAAGCTTATTTATTTTTATTTGTGTCAATGTATTTCAAATATAACTGCCATTATATAAAAAGAATAGAGTCATCTGATGCCAGCATGGTTTTTCACAACCAACCAACTATTGCAGCTCCATCATTTGTTTCTTTTAAAATTATTTTATTGATGTATATTTTGGGCTTCCCTGGTGGCTCAGATAGTAGAGAATCCGCTTGCAATGCAGGAGACCTGAAATCAATCCCTGAGTTAGGAAAATCCCCTGGAGAAGGGAATGGCTACCCACTCCAGTATTCTGGCCTAGAGAATTACATGGACAGAGGAGCCTGGTGGGTTACAGTCATGGGGTTGCAAAGAGTTGGACATGACTTAGTGACTTTCACTTTCATAACTGATTTACAATGTTGTGTTAATATCTACTATACAGCGAAGTGATTCAGTTATGTACATATATACATTCTTTTTCATATTCTTTTCCTTTATTATTTATCACAGGGTATTGGATATAGTTCCCTGTGCTCTACAGTAGAACTTGTTTATCCATTGTCTGTATAATAGTTTTCACCTGTTAGTTCTGAACTTCTAATCCATCCTTTCCCCCACTCCCCATCCCTCTCAGCAACCACAAGTCTGTTCTCCATATCAGTAAGTCTGTTTTTGTTTTGTAGATAAGTTCATTTGTGTCATATTTTAGATTCCACATATAAGTTATAGCATATGGTATCTGTCTTTCTCTTTCCAACATACTTAACTTAGTATAATGATCTATATGTCCATCGATGTTGCTGCAAATGTTCTTATTTCATTCTTTTTTATGGCTGCATACTTCACATCTTTCTGTTTCATTTCAACTATGGTTAATGCAATCCAAGTTCATATTCTCTTAAATCAAACTGCTACACTTAGAACTCAAATATTTGCTTTTAGATGCTGCTGCTGCTGCTGCTGCTAAGTCGCTTCAGTCATGTCCGACTCTGTGCGACCCCATAGACGGCAGCCCACCAGGCTTCCCTGTCCCTGGGATTCTCCAGGCAAGAATACTGGAGTGGGTTGCCATTTCCTTCAGATGCTACTTTCTTTAATTCATACTTATATTTATTGGTAATTTTAGGTATCAGAGAATGCCTGAGTAATATTGAAAACCTTTGTATCAAATATAATTTGGCACTGTTGAAAGATACAACAGAAACTAAATCCATGAATAGTGAAAAGGTATGAGTATGAATGGGCTTCCCTGTTAGCTCAGACAATAAAGAAGCTGCCTGCAATGCAAGATACCAGGGTTTCATCCTTAGGTCAGGAAGATCCCCTGGAGAAGGAAATGTCTATCAATTTCCCTGGAGAATCCCATAGACAGAGGAGCCTGGCAGGCTATAGCCCATGGGGTCAAAAAGAGTTGGACATGATTGAGTAGCTAACACACACACACTGTGCACACACACACACACACACACACAAATGTGTATAGAAATTTGGAAATTATATGTAGTGGTGAAAGAACTTTCTAAGATATATTTAAAGAGAAAATAATAGATATTAAAAAAGGTATGAGGGAAATGTTTAGACTGCAAAATATAAAGGGAGAGAGAGAGAGGTGTATTTAGAATAAGCAATTAGTGAGAGTGGGTATGTTTTTTTCTGACAGCGTATTAAATAAAAGGAGGGTGCTATATTTGGAAGTTCTTTATGTTAATTATCTGTGCAAAATATCCTGAATTTTGTTTTTGAAGGTTTATACCGCTTGACTGTCTCTGAATCTGCACCTGTTGGGACATCTATAGGAAAAATCATGGCATATGATAGAGATATAGGAGAGAATGCAGAAATGGACTACAGCATTGAAGACGATTCAAGAACATTTGACGTCATTACCAATAATGAGACCCAAGAAGGAATAATTATACTAAAAAAGGTAGATGCATTATTTTTTTTGCTTTGCATAATAATGCAAAATCAAATCAGAAATACATATAATTATTTTGTGTAACCACTTAGTGTTTGTTTCAATTAAGTAATTAAATTAAGATCTTGTGATTTATAGTTTACAGAAAAAAGGAAAGATATGTGTGCTTTTAAAAAAATTCTAAGATGTTTAATTTTTTAGAATATTAACATATATTGCCTACATTTTAGCATAAATTACAAAGCACAATTTTAAAATAGCTAATTATCAGTTTTGTGCAAGATACTTCTGAAACAATTAAGAAAAAGTTCAGTTTTTTATATTTCTATCTATATATTTCAGATATAGCTGATGAGAGAGTTATTAGAGAGCTCCTTGAATTACACTGTAGGAGAGTTTTTGAAAAAGATTTTAAAACAGAGGACAAACTTTTCAAAAATATCTTAAATAACAGGAAATTAATTCTCAAATCCCTAAGATATTTATACTCAGAAAAGTAGAGTTTTAATCCTAAAAAAACTAGTTATTAACCAAAAACATTTTGTAATAGTTGTAAATAACAAAATACACATAACATAGGGATTTTCTTCACAACTACTATATTTAATGACAATCTCATAGGGATCCAAGAACATAAATAGTAAAAACCTAACTGGAAAGCACCTGAGACTTAATTTATCAACAAAACCTTTTTTTTTTTCCCCCTAAGTAATTCCTTGGGTTTTCTGTGTACACTGTATTACTTTGCAGAAAGTGAACTTTGAGGACCAGAACCACTATCGTATTAGAGCAAAAGTTAAAAACCCCCAAGTTGATGAGCAACTCAGGGAATACCACACTGAAGCTTCCACCACTGTCATCAAGATCCAGGTGGAAGATGTTGATGAGCCTCCTGTTTTCCTCCTCCCATATTACATCTTTGAAATCTTTGAAGAATGCCCTCATGGATCCTCTGTAGGCACGGTCTCTGCCACTGATCCTGATCAGAGGAAATCTCCAATTGGGTATGTCTGGAAGCCCAGCTTTGCATTGATAAATGAGGGAACACAGATTAGCTTGAAAATAAAATTTTTTATAAGTGGAACAAGGATATATCCAGACCTATATTTCTCTCTATGGTCACTTATAAAATTTGCAAAAGTTTAAACAAATCAAAACAGGAAACCTCACTATTGGTTAAGATGCAAAGAAGTAAGCTCTTGCAAACATGGACAAGAGAGAGGCTGTGCACCAAAACTCGATGCAATCAACTCTATTAATTGGGATAGGGATGTTAGGGAAAAGAAACCCTTGATTATGCCAAGTCAGAGGAGAAACAAAGTTGATGACATTGTGGTTCATACAAATACTATTTGATTAAGTTAAAGTAAAAGTCACTCAGTCGTGTCTGACACTTTGAGAGCCCATGGACTTATATACAGTCCATGGAATTCTCCAGGCCAGAATACTGGAGTGGGTAGCTGTTCCCTTCTCCAGGGGATCTTCCCAGCCCAAAGGTTGAACCCAGGTCTTCCACATTGTGAGCTGTTCTTTACCAGTTGTGCCACCAGGGGATGATATTCAAAAGTTAACCAAGCTTTTATAAGGTACCATTAAAGGCATAAAAATGAGTCCAATCGGTTAGAAATAAGTTTTTTTGTTGCGATTAAACTATATTTACCATCCATTAAATTAGTCTGTTACATTCGGGTAATATATTTTCTGCCTTTTTTAAAAAAATTTTTTATTCTCCTTGTATTTCTTATTAAAGATAAAAGCAAAAGCTGTTATTATATTTGGCTGTGGTCACATTATTCTCATATATCTTACATAATATTTTGCATATAATCATCAATTTTAATGCTTTTGTATTTTTTAAATGTCATATTTTCAGCTATGTTTTTACTCATCATTATTTCTGATAGCTCAGTTGGTTAAGAATCTGTCTGCAATGCAGGAGACCCTGGTTCAATTCCTAAGTCAGAAGATCTGCTGGAGAAGGGATAGGCTACCCACTCTAGTATTCTTGAACTTTCCTGGTGTTTCAGACAGTAAAGAATCCTCCCTCAATGTGGGAGACCTAAGTTCGATCCCTGAGTTAGGAAGACCCCCTGGAGAAGGAACAGCTACCCACTCCAGTATTCTTGCCTGGAGAATTCCTTGGACAGATAAGCCTGGCAGGCTACAGTCCATGGAGTCGCAAAGAGTTTGACATGGACTGAGCGACTTTCATGAAGCATTCATCATTCATTGCCTTATTTACACAAATGAGATTAGATATTTAAATTGTTTCTACAATTTGTCATTATAAATGATAGCATGATGAAAACTTTAATCATGAAAGTATTTATTAAGTTATGTGTTCTTTACTATTGTCAGAAAAACAAGTAGGTTAATAGACATGCTATTTAAAATTTAAACAATGTATTGTGCTTTGATTATATACACACACACTTATATTGGAAGTCTCCCTGGTGGCTCAGACAGTAAAGAATCTGCCTGCGATACAGGAGACCCAGGTTGGATCCCTGGGTTGGGAAGATCCCCTGGAGAAGGGAATGGCAACCCACTCCAGTATTCTTGCCTGGAGAATCCCATGGACGGAGGAGTCTGGCGGGCTACAGTCCATGGAGTCGCAAAGAGTCCGACACGACTGAGCAACTGACGCGCGCACACACACACACACATATACTACATATATACTTATATTCATTACTAAGTTTACTGCTAATAAATAGGAACTATATCTACATGTTAGAAGACAGCAGTTTGTGATTAGGAATTACAGTGGGAAACTGGAGCATTGTCTGTCTTAAAAATTTAAAGATGCTTCTTCTATATCAGTAGCCCTTCCAAAGAGCAAAGCAATACCCAGCATCTTAGTATATGGAAGCCTGTGTAATTCTCTGGACTATAAATATGGAAAATAGATGAATAAGGGAAGGTGGTGGCATAAACATGTATTAATAGTTGTTTTAAGGAGTCTAGTGTGCTAGGAATTAGAACCTCAAAATTATCTGTAATAAAAACCCCATCATAAAGTTATAAGAAACTGCACAAGAAATCTTCCCAAAGTTTTTCATCTTATCCCCATTCTCTATATTACTGCATTGTTTAGATGACAGATAGAGGGAATAAATTCTTTTGCCACTACTGTGGATGATTTATTCCTTGGACATTTTTAAAATTTCCTTTCTAACTAAAGCTAGAGTCAAATTTTATAATTTTTATAAATATGGGAATGGCACTAAAATCTTTTCTGTTATTAAAAAAAGAAAGAAAATGAAAAACTTTAGAATAGAAGCTGTGAAATTGAAAATAGAGATATACAATGGAATGATAGCTGGTTCTTCCAAAACACCAGTAGAAGTTATCCATCTAACCAGACTACCAAGGGGAAAAAAGAAGAGGCAAAAATTACCATTATCAGAAATGAAGGAGGAAATGCAATTATTTAATTGAACCTGTAGACATTAAATAGTATTATAAGGAGATACTAAGAATAACTCTATGTCTATGAATTCAGATCAATTCCTTGAAAGAGAAAAACTGCCTGCATTCACAGCAAAAGATAAATAATCTGAGTAATCAGACTTGTGGGAAAGAGTCTAGCCACTAGCTGGAAGCAGGTTTGTGTTTCGTTCAAGACAAGGATTTCTTTCACCAGTGGAAGAAGCTGCCTTTAAACACCTTTCACCTAATCACAGACTTAGAGAATAGACTTGTAGTTCCCAGGGGGAAAGTTGGAGGAAAGGGATAGTTAGGGAGTTTGGGATGGACATGTACACACTGCTATATTTAAAGTGGATAACCAACAGGGAGCCACTGTATAGCACCACTCTCCATGGGATTCTCCAGGCAAGAATTCTGGAGTGGGTTGCCATTTCTTTTCCCAGGGAATCTTCCCAACCCAGGGATTGAATCCAGGTCTCTTGCATTGGAGGCAGATTCTTTACTGCTAGAGCCACCAGGGAAGCCCCATAGCACAGGGAACACTGCTCAATGTTATGTGACAGCCTGTATGGGAGGGGAGTTTGGGGGAGCAAGGGTACATGTATATATATATGGCTGAGTTGTTTCCCTCTTCACCTGAAATGATCACAACATTCTTTGTTAATTGGCTATACCCCAATAGAAACTTAAAAAAAAAATCAAATCATCTATTACTTGTGCATAAAAGCATACTTAAAAGCATCCTTGAAAGATCTAGTGGAGTTGCACCTACTTGGGAAGATTTAGCCTTTGTTATGGGCTTGGCTTTTATGTGTCTCGGTTCTTCTTCTGGGAGACAGGAATAGTACTTTTGTAGAAGTGTATGAAGATTAAGAACAGACTATAAAGGCATCCATATATGCATGGAGAAATCATTTGTTTATATCATTCTGTCAGGAACCCTTAGCAGTGAGAAAACGCCGCACAACCACATTCTATTCACTCAGCATTTTTAGTGGAATGAAGAATCTTTAAAAAGGAATTGCAAAGCAAACCAGAGATTAATCTGAACATCTAAACTTTACATTTTAGGCTTTTTAGTCCATGCTCTTTATAAAATATATTACACATTTATTTCTTAAATGGTGAAGTGAAGTGAAAGTTGCTCAGTTGTGTCCGATTCTTTGTGGTGTTGGAGAAGACTGTTGAAAGTCCCTTCTGCAAGGAGATCCAACCAGTCAATCCTAAAGGAAATCAACCCTGAGTATTCATTGGAAGGACTGATGCTGAAACTGAGGCTCCAATAATTTGGCCACCTGATTCAAAGAGCTGACTCATTAGGAAAGATCCTGATGCTGGGAAAGATTGAAGGCAGGAGGAAAAGGGCATGACAGAGGATAAGATGGTTGGGTGGCATCACCAATTTAGTGAACATGAGTTTGAGCAAGCTCTGGGAAATGGGGAAGGACAGGGAAGCTTGGCATGCTGAAATCCATGGGGTTACAAAGAGTCAAACACAACTAAGCAACTGAACAACAACTGTTTCATTTTGTCAAAAATATTTAAGTAGGAAATGTGACCACTTGTTGATATGTAAGCAAATTGCTTATTAAGATTTAACAATGAGCAGAGCTTAAACTCGGAGAAGGCAATGGCACCCCACTCCACTACTCTTGCCTGGAAAATCCAATGGATGGAGGAGCCTGGTAGGCTGTGGTCCATGAGGTCACTAAGAGTCGGACAGGACTGAGCGACTTCACTTTCACTTTCACTTTTCACTTTCATGCATTGGAGAAGGAGATGGCAACCCACTCCAGTGTTTTTGCCTGGAGAATCCCAGGGACCAGGGAGCCTGGTAGGCTGCCGTCTATGGGGTCACACAGAGTCAGGACATGACTGAAGTGACTTAGCAACAGCAGCAGTGCTAAAATGGAATTTCCTTAAAGCTTAATTCTCTGTAGTTTCTATTTTAATTTTCCCCAACACCAACCTACAAATTAGTGTGATATTTTTTAGAATTTTGTTAAAAGTCTCTCTTGCGAATGAGAATGAGTGGCATGTCCAGATTTAGCACACATTATTTGAAAACTAGAGTTTGTTTCAGGTTTTTATCCTCTATTTCCATCAAGTTGAATTGCAAATGTAGAAATTATCTTTTTGAAAATTTTCAGCATTATACTAGCTCTGTAGAATGTGGATTTGATATCTTTTTGCTTAACAAGAATAATGTATACACTTTAAAGTTGTACAGAGAAAATAATACTTTAAAGGAATTATTTGTGTCTGTGTGTGCAGATATTCTATTACCAGAAGTGAAGTGTTCAGTGTTGATGACAATGGCACAATCTTCACAACTAACCCACTTGATCGAGAGACTAGTGCTTGGTACAACCTAAGTGTTACAGCCACGGAAAAATGTAAGTATTCATTTGAGAACCATATATTGGTTCACCATGTTTTTTAGCCATTCAACAATCTCTAAACATAGGGACAAAGGGTAGCTTAAAGTGTTGCTGAAATTATAATTAAATGGCATTTTATATATCAAGTGTATATCATTTATTTATCATGTAAATCATTTATATATCGTGTTTATATATACAAGTGTATATCATTTATTATTTAAAAGTTAACCATCTGTTCATTCTTACTACAGCTTATTTATATACTTACCACAAAATATCTCTATTTTATTATGGCAATATATAATGTTTAATATAAGAAATGAATCAAAAAATTCAGAAAAACATAAGAAATAAACCCAAATTACTTGAAATTTTAAAATCTTTATTTATTATATGCTCTTACAATATTGTTCATGAATACATTTTTAAATCAATTTTTAAACATTGAAAATAAATTTTGCAAGTTTTTTTTTTTCAAATTGGACATGTAAGTATTGCCCAGTGAAATTTGCTCAAATAAAACTCATGTCAGTTGTGCTAATGGTCACATCTTCAATAATCAGTAGTAACCAGGTATTTTTCCATTTGCAGGTTTCAAAACATAGATAAAATTATCCAGTTTACCAGTTAGTTTGTGTCTTTAAAATTTCAATTAATCAGTTATTAAATCAATCAAGCTCAAAAGAATAGAGAGAACAGAATGGAAAAGACTATCAAAATCATCACTATTTTAGTCAATGGATTTCATATAATACAGTAAAAGATTCAGTTTGTGAATTTGAAATTTATCAGAATGCATCCTTTCCAAACTGATTTTGCATAGAATTTTAATAATCGTGTTTACCTACTTGGCTTGTTCTTTGAAAGTCTTTAAACACATGTCTTACTCCTCACCTTATTGAGCAGTTTGCTGATGAGATGCTGGAGTAGAAGCATCATTTACATATTTTTTGTTATACACTGAGTGGCTCTTGGGCACCCAGGAAGATTGGGGCTGAGTCTTGAATTTTCTATTTAAACACTAAATGGATGGGGAGCAAATGTTTCAAGGGAATAAATGTCTGCTGCACAGAAGAAATTCCAAAGCTTTTGTTGTCAGAAAATACAAGGATGTTTAACCTAAAAGCAAGAAGCTTTTATTCACTGGATATTTTCAAGAAAAAAATTTATTGCTGTTTCCAAAGAATTGAAGAAAGAATTTAAATCAATTCAAAGGATGAGTGAACATCTTTGAAAAATGTGTTTCTCCATGAAGTAGTTTTCAACTTTTAAAAGAGCATGTTTTAATGAAATTTATGTAAATAATTATCCACTATAATTTTATTTTATATATAAGGAGAACTTAAGTAAGAATATTTCATTAACTTCTGCTAAATTAGAAGCACAACAATTTAAGTTATTAAAAACCAGTGTCTTTAAAATTGATTATGTGTATTCTAAGACACAAATACTGTAAAAAATTATAAAACAATTTATAAATAAAAGATTAAAAATATGGTCGAGGAAATAATGCCTGTGAAAGGCAAATTGAAAATAAACAATATATTTATATTACGTGAAATTTATTACTGAGAATGTAATCACTGTTCCAGAAATAAGTGATTAGAAATGTTATAAAGTTTAGAAATTACACATTTCTTGCTGATCTGCTTCTTGTGCTATAAAATTCATTTTCTTAGAGTAAAAAAAAAAACCTCATTTAAACTCATCTTTGAAGATATATTTTGTAAAATATCTGTTTCATTTTAAGATTTTAAGGGAAATTGCTTAGGAAGAACTTATATTACACCAAGCATCCAATTTGCAAGCATTTTTCCTTCTATCTCTTGATTCATTTTTAATCCACATTATTAATTTCACTTTAGAACAACTTTGGAGAAAATAATTGCAAGTGCCAATTTTTTATTATGGTAATATTGATATCAAACATACTTTTTGACCCATTTCAATCACTTAAGACATATTAATATAAACAAAAACACTCGGATAGTGGAAAGCAGGGCTTCATATAAAATTGTTACATAAAGCACTTGCTGCATGTGTTAAGTATCTGGAAGGTTGTGACATATCAGTTATGTTGATTATGGGAAAGACATGCTCCAAATTAACATGTGTATTCCCAGCAAATGAAGTTCACTGTGTGCTTAGTCTTTTTCCTGGAAAGTTTCCCAAATTAAGCATCAAGCTATTTATCAACATGACAGCTAAGTGAATTGTCGGGGGAGTTTGTAATTTCCTCAGTTCTGTCTCACCGCAGCAGAAATTTGAAGCAATGAACAGACTATTGTTACAGCTCAGTATATTTTGGCAAGCAAAGGAAAGCACATCCTCCAGGAGTAAGGGTGTGCCACGTAAAATACAGGAAGAGAAGAGAGGCCCCCCACCCCGCCCGGGCTCAATTTTGGCTCCTCTTTTTGTATGTTAGTTTCTCCACCTAATGAACCTACCTTATGTAAATTGGGCTAGGCAGGGGGGCTGTTTGTTTTACCTGAGGTTCTCACTCTGGTCCTTGGACCTTCCTTTGTTTTATTTTCACGGGCTTTTTCCTTTTAGCCACTACCATTCTGGACTCCTTTTCCTATTCTAACTATATAACTAACTACTTTAAACAAGCTGCAAAGATATGGGTATGCTTTGTATAGTCATGTCAAAGGTTTAATTTGAACTTAATTTTTTTATTTTATTTTTATTTTATTTTAATTTTTTATTTTCTAATTGAAGAATAATTGCTTTACAGAAAAATGTGGTTTTCTGTCATACATCAACGAGAATCAGCCATAGGTATACCCATGTTCCCTCCATCCAAGACCTCCCTCCCATCTCTCTTTCCACCCCACCCTTCAGCCTGTTGCAGAGCCCCTGTTTGAGTTCCCTGAGTCTTACAGCAATTTCCCATTGGCTATCTGTTTTACACATGGTATTATAAATTTCTATGTTACTCTCTCCATACATCTCCCCTCTCCCTCCTCTCCTCCCACCTTGACAATAGGTCTGTTCTCTATGTCTGTTTCTCCATTGCCGCCCTGAAAATAAATTAATCAGTGCCATCTCTTCAGATTCCATATGTATGTGTTGGTATACGATATTTATATTTCTCTTTCTGACTTACATCACTCTGTATAATGGATTCTAGTTTTGTCCACCTCATTAAAATAGATCCAAATGTGATCTTTTTATGGCTGAGTAGTATTCAATCATATATATATATATATATATATATATATATACACCACAACTTCTTTATCCATTCATCTGTCGATGGACATCTAGGTTGTTTCTATGTTCTACCTATTGTAAATAGAGCTGCAGTAAACATTGGGGTACATGTGTTTTTTTCAGTTTTGATTTCCTCAGGGTATGTGCCTAGGAGTGGGATTGCTGGGTCATATGGTGGTTTTATTTCTAGCTTTTTAAGGAGTCTCCATACAGTCTTCCATAGTGACTTTATCAGTTTACATTCCCACCAGCAATGCAGGAGTGTTCCCTTTTCTCCACACCCTCTTCAGCATTTATTGCTTGTAGACTTTTTGATGATGGCCATTCTGACTGGTGTGAGGGGGTATTTTCATTGTAGTTTTGATTTGCATTTCTCTGATAATGAGTGATATTTATCATCTTTTCATGAGCTTGTTAGCTATCTGCATGTCTTTGCGGAAATGTCTGTTTAGGTCTTTTTCCCACTTTTTGATTGGGTTGTTTGTTTTTTCTGGGACTGAGTTGTATAAGCTGCTTGTATACTTTGGAAATTAATTCTTTATTGGTTGTTTTCTTTTGCTATTATTATCTCCCATTCTGAGGGTTGTCTTTTCATTTTGTAGATTCCTTTGTTATGCAAAAGCTTTTAAATTTAATTAGGTCCCACTTGTTTATTTTTGTTTACATTACTCTAGGAGGTGGATCATGGAAGATCTTGCTTTGATTTATGTCATTGAGTGTTCTCCTCTAAGAGTTTCATAGTTTCAGGTCTTACATTTAGGTCTTTAATCCATTTTGAGTTTATCTTTGTGTATGGCATTTGGTAGTGAACTAATTTCATTCTTTTGCATGTAGTTGTCCAGTTTTCCCAGCACCACTTATTGAAGAGGCTGTCTTTGCCCCATTGCATATTCTTTTCTCCTTGTCAAAAATAAGGTACCCATAGTGAGTGGGTTTATCTCTGGGTTCTCTATCTTGTTCCATTGGTCTATATATTTCTGCTTTTGTGCCAGTACCATACTGTCTTGATGACTGCAACTTTGTAGTAGTCTGAAGTCAGAAAGTTTGATTTCTCCAGCTTCATTCGTCTTTCTCAAGACTGCTTTGTTTATCCAGGATCTTTTGTGTTTCCATATGAATTGTGAAATTTTTTGTTCTAGTTCTGTGAAAAAAGCCATTGGTAATTTGATAGAGATTGCATTGAATCTGTAGATTGCATTTGGTAGTACAGTCATTTTCACAGTATTGATTCTTCCCACCTAGAAACATGGAATATCTCTTCATCTGTTTATGTTGTCTTTTATTTCTTTCATCAGTCTCTTACAGTTTTCCGTATACAGGTCTTTTGTTTCCTTAGATAGGTTTATTCCTAGATATTTTATTCTATTTGTTGCAATGGTGAATAGTATTGATTCCTTAATTTCTCTTTATAATTTTTCATTGTTAGTATATAAGAGTGCAAGTGATTTCTGTGTATTGACCTTGTAACCTGCAACTTTGCTGAATTCGCTGATTAGTAATTTTCTGATACTTTCTTTTGGGTTTTCTATGTTTAGTATCTTGTCATCTGCAAATAGTGAGAGTTTTACTTCTTCTTTTCTGATCTGGATTCCTTTCATTTCTTTTTCTTCTCTAATTGCTGTAGCTAGGACTTCCAAAACTATGTTGAATGATACTGGTGAGAGTGGACACCTTTGTCTTGTTCCTGATCTTAGAGGGAAAGCTTTTAGTCTTCACCATTGAGAATGTTTGCTGTGGGCTTTGCATTATGGCCTTTACTATGTTGAAGTAGATTCCTTCTGTGCCCATTTTTGAAGTGTTTTATCATAAATTGATGCTGGATTTTATCAAAGGCCTTTTCTGCAGCTATCGAGATGATCATATGGTTTTTATCTTTCAATTTGATGTTATGGTATATCACGTTGATTGATTTGTGTATATTGAAGAATCCTTGCATCCCTGGAATAAACCTGACTTGAAAATGGTGCATGAACTTTTTTTTTTTTTTTTGGTGCTTCAATTTTATTTTATTTTATTTTTAACACTTGGGGGTCATTTATTTTTTAATTTTTTTTAATTTAAATTTATTTATTTTAATTGGAGGCTAATTACTTTACAATATTGTATTGGTTCTGCCACATATCAACATAATGTGTTGTTGGATTCTGTTTGCTAGAATTTTGCTGAGGATTTTGCATCTATGTTCATGAGAGATAGTGGCCTGTAATTTTCTTTTTTCATGTTGTCTTTTCCTGGTTTTGGTTTCAGGGATTGTGGCCTCATAGAATGAGTTTGGAAGTGTTCCTTCCTCTGCAATTTTTTTGGAAGAGTTTCAGAAAAATAGGCACTAGCTCTTCTCTGAATGTTTGACAGAATTCCCCTGTGAAGCAAACTGGCTCTGGGCTTTTGTTTTAGGGGAGATTTTTTTTATCACTGTTTCAAGTTCAATGTTTGTAATTAGGCTGTTCATAATTTCTATTTCTTCCTGGTTCAGTCTTGGGAGGCTGATTTTTTTCTAAGTATCTGTATATTTCCTCTAGGTTGTCCATTTTGTTAGCATGTAGTTATTCATAATATTCTCTTATGATCCTTTATATTTCTGTGTTGTCTGTTGTAACCTCTCCTTTTTCATTTTATTGACTTGATTTTTCTCCCTTTTTTTCTTGATGAATCCAGATAGTGGTTTGTCAATTTTATTAATCTTCTCAAAGAACCAGCTTTTAGTTTTATTAACCTTTGACATTGTTTCCTTCATTTCTCTTTCATTTATTTCTGCTCTGATTTTTATGATCTCCTTCCTTCTACTGACTTTGGGGGTTTTGTGTTCTTCTTTTTCCAGATTCTTTAGATGTAGAGTGGGCTATCTATTCAATGCTTTTTCTGCTTCTTGAGATATGATTGTATCGCTATAAACCTTGCTCTTAGAACTGCTTTGCTGAGTCCCATAGGTTTTGGGTCATTGTATTTTCTTTGTCATTTGTTTCTAGGAATCTTTTGATTGCTTTTTTTATTTCTTCAGTAACCTCTTTGTTATTTAGTAATGTATTATTTAATCTCCATGAGTTTGTGTTTTTTGCTGTTTCATTCCTGTAGTTGATATCTAGTCTCATAGTGTTGTGGAGAAAAGATACTTGACACAATTTCAATTTTCTTAAATTTACTGAGGCTTGATTTGTGGCCCAAGATATGGCCTATCCTGGAGAATGTTTCATGTGCACTTGAGAAGAAAGTGTATTTTTCTGTATTTGGATGGAAAGTCGTGAAGATATCAATTAGGTCCATTTGGTCTAATGTTTCATTTAAGGCTTGTGTTTCCTTATTGATTCTATGTTTTGATGATCTGTCCATTGATGACAGTGGGGTGTTAAAGTCCCCCACTATTATTGTGTTGCTGTCAATTTCTCTTCTTATGCCTGTTACTGTTTGCCTTATGTATTGAGGTGCTCCTAAGTTGGGTGCATAGACATTTACAATTGTTATGTCGTCTTCTTGGAGTGATCCCTTGATCATTATGTCGTGTCCTTCTTTGTGTCTTATGATATAAAGTCTACTATGGATTGCCACTCCAGCTTTCTTTTGGTTTCCAGTTTCATGGAATATCTTTTTTCATTCTTTGACTTTCAATCTGTATGTGTCTCTAGGTCTGAAGTGGGTCTCCTGTAGGCAGCATATATATGGGTCTTGTTTTTGTATCCATTCAGTCAGTCTGTATCTTTTCGTTGGTGCATTTAATCCATTTACATTTAATGTAATTATTGATACATATATCCCTATTGGTACTTTTTTATTGTTTTGGGTTTGTTTTTATAGGTTTTTCCTTTCTCTTGTGTTTACTGGCTATGTAAGTCCCTTTAGTATTTGTTGTAAGGCTGATTTGATGGTGCTGAATTCTCTTAATTTCTGCTTGTCCATAAAGCTTTTGATTTCTCCATAAATTTTGAATGAGATCTTTTCTGGGTGTAGTAATTGTGGTTGTAGGTTTTTCTCTTTCAGTATTTTAAATATATCCTGCCATACTCATCTGGCCTGTTGGGTTTCTGCTGAAAGATCTGCTGTTAATCATATGGGTTTTCCCTTGCATGCTACTTGTTGCTTTTCCCTTGCTGCTTTTAATATTCTGTCTGTTTAATCTCTGTTAGCTTGATGAATATGTGTCTTGATGAGTTTCTCCTTGGGCTTAACCTGTAGGAGACTCTCTGTACTTTTTGGATTTGATTGACTATTTCCTTTCCTATGTTGGGGAAGTTATCAACTATATTTTCTTCAAAACTTTTCTCAGTGCCTTTCTTTTTTTCTTCTTCCTCTGGGACCCCTATAATTCAAATATTGGCACATTTTATATTGTCCCAAAGGTCTCTGAGGCTTTTCTCAATTCTTTTCATTCCTTTCCCTTTATTCTGCTCTTCAGCAATTATTTCTACCATTCTATCCTCCAGTGCACTTATCCATTCCACTGCCTCAGTTATTCTGCTGTTGGCTCCTTCTAGAATATTTTTAATTTCAACAATTGTGTGATTTATCTCTGTTTTCTTATTATTTCTTCTATGTCCTTGGTGATTGTATTAACTGTATTAAATGCTTCTTGCATTTTCTCCATTCTATTTTCAAGTCTTAGGAGCATCTTTACTATCATTATTATGAATTCTCTTTCAGGGAGATTACTTATTTCCTCTTTGTTTACTTGGTCTTGTGAGTTTCAACCTTACACTTTCATTTGTGTTGTATTTCTCTGCCTTTTCATCTTTTTTTTGTTTGTTTGTTTTTTAAATTACTCCATTCCCAGGCTTTAGGGTTGTATTACTTCTTCCTTTTGATGTTTTGCCCTTGGAGGGAAATGTTGGCTGCGTGGTTTGTGTTGATTTCTTGTTGGGGGTGACTTGTGTCTGTGTTCTAGTGGGAGAAGGTCAAGCAGGTAATTACAGAAACACTGGGACATATACACACACACTTCCACACATACAGTTATAATCAAAGTATTCTAAAGAAAAGAGGGAGGTTGACTTGGTGAGCAAGGGAAACCAGAGGTGATATCCACCAACTGAAAGAAGAGTTAGCTAATGCTCAATCTGGAAATCTGAGTATGAGCAGAAGGCCAACTGGGGAATATAGCATACAGAACTCAAACAACTTAACTTACTTGGTTAAAGAAGAAAGAGTGATGGAAAAATGACAGAATAAAAAAAAAGAGAGATAAAAGAAAGAGGAGAAGGGAGGGAAAAGAGAAAAGGAAGGGGTGGAGAAGAGGATTTAAAAATTTAAAAAGAAGGAGAAAAATAGAAAAACAAAAATAAATAGATGTGTGTGGGAAAGATTTATATATATTCATGAATAGCTACACCTGGTAAAGCACAGTAGGAAAAGCGGTTGAATACATCCAAAACAAAATCCAAAAAAAATTCATCAAGGGGGAAAAAAAAGTGAGAAGGAGAAAAAAGAAACAACCTAAAATGAATGATTTTCTTGCATTTTTTGACAGGAAACACAAAGCACTGCAAAAGGCTAATATTGAGATGGAAATATGTAGGGGGAATAAACCGTGTGATTTATAAAAAAAAAGAGAAAAAATTCTTAAATTGATTTTTTTTAACAAGAAAAACAAAGAAAACTCCACAGCACCACAGAAAGCTAATGTTATGATGGAAATATGTTGGGCAATAAGCAGTGTGGTTTATAAGAAGAAAGAATCTTAAAATGATTTTTTTTTAATAACAAGAAAAACAAAGAGGAAAACTCCACAGCACCAATAAATGCTAGTGTCAGATGGAGATATGTTGGTGGAATAAACTGTGATTTATAAGAGGAAGAAAGAAAGAAAGAAAAAGAAAAAGAAAATGAAACAGAAAAAAAAAGGATTTTCAAGATCATAGCTCTTGGTTGTGGAGTCTGCCCCTGTGGATGGGGTTGGGTTAGTGTCCTGTGATGTTTTTCCTGGTTGGCGGAGCTTGTGCCTGTGTTCTGGTGGATGGAACTGGATCTCACCTCTCTGAAGGGCAGTGCAGTGTCCAGGAGTAGGTTTTGGAGTGTCTATGGGTTCAGTACGGAGAAGGCAATGGCAACCCACTCCAGTACTCTTGCCTGGAAAATCCAATGGACAGAGGAGCCTGGTAGGCTGCACTTTATGGGGTCGCAAAGAGTCGGACACGACTGAGCGACTTCACTTTCACTTTTCACTTTCATGCATTGGAGAAGGAAATGGCAACCCACTCAAGTGTTCTTGCCTGCAGAATCCCAGGGAGGGCGGCGCCTGGTAGGTTGCCGTCTACGGGGTCGCACAGAGTCAGACACGACTGAAGCGACTTAGTAGTAGTAGTATGGGTTCAGTATGCCTTTGGGCAGTTGTAGCTTTCAAGGTGTTGCTGCTGCTAAGTCACTTCAGTCGTGTCGACTCTTAGCGACCCCATAGACAGCAGCCCACCAGGCTCCTCCATCCATGGGATTTTCCAGGCAAGAGTACTGGAGTGGGTGGCCACTGCCTTCTGGCGCGTCTATTTCCACAGCTGCTTCAAAGTGGCTCTCAGCATAACTGCAGTGCCACCAGTCCCCTACTTGTCCCTGGGATCATTGCCGGTGCTTCTGTTGCCCTGTCCCGCCCTGTGCTTTTGGCCGAAGCTGTTAGGTAGGTGTTTGTGCGGATCCTTCTACTTCCTGGCGATTTGTGTGGGCTTCCCTCACCTTCCTGAGCTCACCCTCTGTGTCGCAGGGCTGTGTGCATTTGACTCTCAGTTTCAGTGGTCCACTTTATGCATCGCGGGCATTGTGTGCACTTGTCTCAGCTCCCTGGGCGTGCACTCTGCATCACGAGGCTTGTGTAGACTTGTCTCAGCTCCCTGGGCGTCCACTCTGCGTCACTGGGCTAGTGTGGCCTTGTTTCGGCTCACTGTGCCCACCCTCTACGTCGCGGGGTTTATGTGCACTTGTTTCCTCTCACTGCCTGCACTCTTTGTCGCCGGGGGTTATTTGTTCTTCTTAAGGCTGTGCCGGGAGGGTTGTGTGCACTGCCCAAGTTTGTATGCCTCCCCTCTGTCGGCACCTCGGTCCTGCGCTTTGCGCGGGTTGTGTTTGCGTCCTCTGTACTACAAGGGTTGTGTGCACTGGCTGGGTTTGTCTGCTGCACCACTCTCGGTTCCCCTGAGCGCGCCCGTCTGTTTGGGGTCACAGTCCATGGCCTGTTAATGGACTGAGAAGTTCAGCTTTCTCTGTTTACGGCCCTCCAAGTCCCTGCTTTGCCTGATTTTGCAATACTCCACAGCTCCCCCTTGGGCCCGCCTGTGAGGGAGATTCCCAGGGCACGGGAACTCCTGTTTAAGGGCTCCCTCCTTCCCTTGGGGCACAAGCTCCTGCCCAGAAATTCCCTGTCTTTTCCCTTTCTATGTCTCTCTCTTCTCTCCTACCTCATTTCAGAGAGCTTAGCCTGTCTCCGGGAGGCCTGGGGTCTTCTTCTGTCACCTAAAGGTTGCTTTGTAGGAGTCGTTCCATATCTTGATGAGTTTTTTATGTATTTTGGGGGAAGGCTGGCGATGTCCCCATCTTACTCTTCATCCATCCTCTCTGATTACTGGACTTTATTTTAAATAGCTTTTTCAGGAAAAAAAAATGATAAAGATTTTAAATGATTTTTTAAAACTAATTTTCTTAAATTTATTTGTAACATATACTTTTTCCATTTTACTTAGGCAGAAAGTTGTTCTACAGTGATGCATAGTTAAACCATAAAATATGAATCTTAAGTTTTGAATAATTTCATCTTGAAATTTCTAGAAATATCTTTTCATATTTTAATGTTTTCAATCTATTTGATCTTGAAAATAGTACAATTGAGTCACCAAATAATAATTCTTAGTGGTTTATGTATTTCCTAAAGGCCATGGGTTTCTTTTATATGCAATAAAAACTGCAAGTTTTAATTTTAACTGATTGATTATGTATTGGTTAAAATAATTACATGCAATATCTCATCCCAACCTGGAAAATCTCTTCACAAGGTGAAACAGATATGAACAGTTTTATAATTAAAAAGCATTAAACCAGAATTTAATGTTCATCATAGTTGGAAAGAAACTGCCAAGTCAGAAAGAAACCTCAGGCCTTTTACATAGTCAACCAAACAGGATCTGCTGCAGGCATGTCTCAAAATAATGGAGTGGGTAGCCATTCCCTTCTCCAGGTGACCTTCCAGACCTAGGGATTGAGCTCAGTTGTCCTGCCTTGCAGGCAGATTCTTTACCACTGAGCCACCAGGAATCCCAGATAAACAACTACTGGTATTAAAGTAGGAGCACTTATCACCACCACGTGTTATACAATTTATCCTAAGTCCACTAAGTAGTTGGAGTGACCATTTGTGTTTGCTAGCTGGCTTTATTCATATGAAAACTAAACTTTGTATATGTTTATGACAAGAAATAGTTCTGTATCTTGGTCAAGGTTTTTGCTGAAGTTAGGTGCCTACCCTCCCACAGAAAATGGGAGAAAATATGCTATTAATATCTTCCTTGATGATTAATTACATTCCAAAGAATTGGCTCCCAGCATTGAAAAAAGACAAGCTTGGGTTGTAAAGTTGGCAAGAGATTTGTCTCAGTTTTAAAAGGTTAATATACATTTCAAAGAGATAGATAGAAAAATAATTTACAAGCTTTTCTAAAGTAAATACTCTAAGAAGGGGAAGAAAGGAAAGACTTTTCCCTAATTTTCAACAGAACTAATTCTTTCTCTTTTTTAAAAATTGTGCTTTGCCTTTACACATTACAATTTCAAATATAATGCTTTTTGATTAAAAAAAAAAAAAGCATGCAAGATTATAAAGACACTGAGACAAAGGAAACTCCTCCCCACTCTTGAATGTATGTACCTTCCAGTGGCTTTTTAAATGAAGAAAGAAATATTTAAAATAATGATATGCAAATATGCAATACCATTGCCTGATGGCTCAGTTGGTAAAAAATCTGCCTGCAATGCAGGAGCGGAGAAGGCAATGGCACCCCACTCTGGTACTCTTGCCTGGGAAATCCCATGGACGGAGGAGCCTGGTAGGCTACAGTCCATGGGGTCGTGAAGAGTTGGACACTTTGAGAAACTTCACTTTTACTTTTCACTTTCATGCACTGGAGGAGGAAATGGCAACCCACTCCAGTGTTCTTGCCTGGAGAATCCCAGGAACAGAGGAGCCTGGTGGGCTGCTGTCTATGGGGTCACACAGAGTTGGACACGACTGATGCGACTTAGCAGCAGCAGCAGCAGCAGCAGTGCAGGAGACCCGGGATCCATCCCTAGGTCAGGAAAATCCCCTGGAGAAGGGAATGGCAACCCACTTCAGTATTCTTGCCTGGAGAATCCCGTGGACAGAGGACCCTGGCAGGCTACAGTCCATGGGGTCACAAAAAGTCAGACACGACTGAGTGACTAGCACTTTCTTTCAACAGGTCACAAGTGTGGACATTTATGCCTCCTAGTACCTTCAGACCACATCTGAAGACAATTTAGATCATCACAAGTAGAGTGGACAATGCTACTGGCCTTTAGTTAGTAGAGGCCAGGGATAATACAAATATGTTTGACAGTTCCTGGATTAAAAAAAAAAAAAATGTTCATATACCTGACTATCTTCTTTACTTTTACGGCTTTTCCTCATCAGCTTCCTACAGTCCATGGCAGGTACAAGGCACTCGATAAATACTGATTGAGCTGAATGTTCTGAGAACATTTTTTGTAGGCTATATTGTTGTATATGAAATATATAATGATCCTGTCCTTGGCTTTTATTCATGTGAAATAAAAATATACCACATAGCCTCTAATGCAATTTTCATGACTATGTTACCCCTAAAAACAGCACTATTCTTTATTTTCATTCTGTTTACTCAATTTGCAGACAATATAGCACAGATTTCTTCAGTCCCCGTCTATGTACAAGTTCTCAATATCAATGATCATGCTCCTGAGTTTTCCGAATACTATGAGACTTACGTTTGTGAAAATGCAGTCTCTGGTCAGGTAAGAATCCATCATAAATTGTCAATATCTAAACAGTACTTTGTATTATACAGAATAGCATTTTCTATGTATTCCTCCATCTTTGAAATGATATTAATAAAAATAACCTTTATTTAGCTATATTAATTATAGGCTTTAATGTTGTAAGTTACATATAATTTAAATTTCTTTCTTTCAAAAAATATGTAAACTTCAAATTTTCTATTTCCAAATTCCTCACATTTGAAAAATCTGCTAACCCCTAGAATTTAATAGTAAATCATTTGTACTTTGTCTCTAAAGAAATTATTTTTTGTGATTCTGTAAATAATTTTAATTAATTTTTATTATTCCATCCATCATGCAAATAAGGATAAAATGATATATAAAATACATCAGACATCAACAGATGAAATTCAATTTGAAATGAATTATTAAATATATAAAGACTTAAGAAAGCATACTCTTTTTGAAATACATTATCATTACTTCACAGTTTTTTCACACATTTTCTTATATGGGGCTTACCTTTTTACATTTGTAAAATGTAGAATTTAAATTAGATTCTCCTTTGAGTATCTCAGTTCCAATCACAATAACTATACATTCTTAGTTATCCTATTAAATGTTATAAAACATTCAAAAAAAACCTACTTTTTAAAATACTGAATAAGTATTGCTGTTGTTTAGTCTTTAAGTCATGTCGGCCTCTCTGCAACTCCATGAACTGCAGCACGCCAGGCTTCCCTGTCTTTCACTATCTCCCTGAGTTTGCTCAAACTCCTGTCCACTGTGTCAGTGATGCTATCCAACCATTTCATCCTGTTTTCTACTTCTCCTCTTGCCCTCAATCTTTCCTAGCATCCAGTTCTTTTCCAATGAATCAGCTCTTCATATCAGGTGGCCAAAATATTGGAGCTTCAGTTTCAGCATCAGTTCTTCCAATGAATATTCAGGGTTGATTTCCTTTAGGATTGACTAGTTTGATCTCCTGACTGTCCAAAGAACTCTCAGGAGTCTTCTCTAACAACACAATTCGAAAGCATCAAAAAAAAAAAAAAGAATCAAGTACTTACAAAACTATAAAACAAAAATTGAAGGTTACAAAAACCAATATAAATGTATTACTGGTATTGGTTTTGTTTTTATTGGAGGTTTTTTTACTTAGATTCTTGATTTATTCTGGTTGGTCTGAAATATATTATGTTGTTTTTTAAGTCAATAAATTTCATTTTTCTTTCTTAAAGAAAATAACTCAATAAATTTCATTTTTCTTTCTTAAAGTAAGTTAATACTTTTTAATTTATCAGATTATTTTATTTTGAAATTATTATTTGAAAGACAATGAAATGATACCTTTGAGTATGCATATCAAGAAAAAGAAAGAAAAATTGGGTACATTATAAAAATTAAATCCCTATTTTGTAATATGATATTTGTGTGTTCTAATAATTTGAAAATCTGAATGATGTAAACAGTGTTGGGAAGATGATACATAAATATATTAAAATTCTCCAGTCTTTTCAACAAATTTTGCTGTAACAAATGGATAAGAAGGAAACAGGGAGGAAATGGAAATTCCATCTAAACCTCATACTTTATACAAAGATTATTTTATAATGTATCATAGATTTAAACATAAACCTAAAGCTAGAGATAAGCAGAGGAGAAAATATTATTTTATGGCTAGGCAAAGATTTCTTAAATATAACACCAAAATACCAGTCCATAAGAGAAAACATGTATTAATTTGATGTAATCAAAATTAAGCCAGTGAAAGTCCCTGTTAAAAGAATAAAAAAGACAATCTACAGAGTGGCAGAAAATATTTGAAAGTAAGCATGAAATGATATAACTGGTACTCAGTCTAGTAGTCAAAATCTCCCTTAATACTGAAACACATTTGGTAGTATATTTTAAAATAATAATGAGAATAAAATCTCTGCTTTCCATACTATTAATTCATAGTGTTCCTAAGCGTAGGTCCATGCAATAATACATATAATTCATACAAAGCAAAGTTACCAAAAAGAAGAAAATATATTTGAGAACATAAAATTATCTAGTCAAGTGAGTAAAGTGCTGACAAATAAATAAGATAGAATTTTAATTTTTCTGAAAGCATTAAAAAAAGAGAGAGGAGATTGCTCTTCAACAGGCATAATGTTTGCATTAAGCTGGGTGAATAAGCCTGTGACATTGTCACTATGGTTAAAAATGTGTTAAGAGGGTGGATCTCATGTTAAGTGCTTTTGCCACAAAGTTTTTAAAATGTAGAAGAGAAAGAGATAAAATTAATTTTAATGTTTGTTTGACAGAATATGATGATTTTCACATGTAATAAAAATATAGGGAAATATTTTATGTATTTTTCTCATACTATGAAAATCACTCTTGTTTCATGTCCCACAGGCTCAGACAGCTAGACAAAATGGTGTGTTAAAAGGTCTCCTGTATCTATCTGCTTTGGGTAGATAATACAATCCCTGTAGGAAACCAGAATGCCAGAACAGTGCACTGTATTCTGAAGGAAATCAGACCTTCCCTTAATGACCTATGTGGCTAAGCAGAAGTTTTATTTCTGTTCTTTATGTGCGAATAACCAGGATGGGGCGGAGAGGAAGAGTAAAACTTTTCAGGGTTTTGCAAAATATGAATATAATAAATGAGCTGACATTAGGGCAATTTGCCTTTTGTTTGGTGTAAATAGTTATCATTTTTCAAATTAATGATTCCCATTATCTTGACTGATACCAAATATCTTTTCCAGAAGTCAAGTAGAATAGCAGTAATTTTTAGATTCCTTCATACCAATACACTGTCTAATGTAAAGACAGTTACATTGTCTCCATGTAAAAATTTTCTCTTGCCTAAATTTCCTGGTTTTCTCTTCATCTTCCTTTCTCCCTCCTGTCCCTTACTTTTTATTTTTTTCAGACTCACTCTGTTATCCACAAAAATGTCTCAATTACAGTCATATGCAAATGACTTCTAGATCTTTATGCCAGTTCTTTCTCTTATATTTAATGCGGTAAGTCCAAATAATTAGAGAAAATTTCTACCTCTATTCTGCTGGAATGTAAACAGTGGTGATAGAGACACTCTTGGCCCCAGCAACCATGGGACACCCAGACCTGAGATGACTTGGCGTGTTCCAAATGCCAATGAAACATTTCTTAAATGGATACCCTTGGGATATTCATTATATACATTCATAGTTTAAATTTATATGTGATGATTTTCTTTGTACTTTTATAAAGAATTTTATAAAGAATTACAAAAGTAATTTATCAAAGGAAAATGAGAAAATATATATTGAGATAAAATCTAAGACTATTTCATTTTTAACAGAATAAATGTATATCTATACAAGTTAATTGCAAAACATTACATTTAATGTAATTTAAATACATCTAATAAAATTTTGTGAAAACTTTTTTTTTAAACAGTAGTTCTGCCTCTGTCTACTATCAAAATGTTACGATATCATGAGCTTCTCAATATTTTTTCCTTAAAAACATTCTAAACAAAGAAAGAAAACAGACTATAGACTCAATTTTCTTGTAGCTCTATTATTTGATTAGCACTTTGACCTTTAGAACAGATGTTCACAACCTTTTTGAATACTAAACGTATATCCTAAAAATAAATAAAAATAATCCTAAAAATTTATATCTCCATATTTTAAAAAAATTATTGGAGTATAGTTGATTTACAGTGTTGTGTTAGTCTTAGGTTTACAGCAAAGTGAACCAGTTGGCACTCCAGTGGTTAAGAATTTAGGCTTCCATTGCAGAGGGCACGGATCTGATCCATGGCGTGCATGCATGCTAAGTCGCTTCAGTCACGTCCGACTCTTTTTGATCCTATGGACTATAGCGCGCCAGGCTCCTCTGTCCATGGGATTCTCCAGGCAAGAATACTGGAGTGGGTTGCCATGCCCTCCTCCAGGGGATCATCCCAACTCAGGGATCAAACCCGTGTTTCTTACGTCTTCTGCAATGGCAGGTGGGTTCTTTACCGTTAGTGCCACCATCCCGGGAACCAAGACCCCACTTGCCGTGCAGTGTGGCCAATAAATAAATGTTTCTCCAAATTTTAAACTTAGAACATTAAGTGGGAAAGACAGAATTCAGAATATTAGACTTCCAAGCCCATATCCTTCATCCTGGCTATACAAAATCTTGTAATAACTCGAAAGCATTATCCTGATACATTGCACATTTATTATTGTAGGCATGGATTGAATAAAAATGTTTTCTTTTACTAGATTATTTAATTAACACTCCATGATTGTGATTTAATTAGGAACGTGTTGTAAGGGAAAAGATAAATCAATGTAGAGAAATAATGTACAAACTGTATTAGTTTCACAAGGTTCTTCATGCATGTGTAGAGATATCCTTTGAAATATAAGATTATAAATCATATCTGTCATCTTGCAACTAAGGATATTTTTGTTTGACACATGGTTAAAAGCAATTTAATTCTAGAAAATCCAAAACAATAACTTCTATAGTCAATTTACTTTAATTTCCAGAAGTAATCACAGTCTCACTATTTGATCTTGACAGCACATCTCTTTTTTGACAATAATTAACTACTCGACTGACACTTTCACGTCTTGAAAGCAAAGGACTAACTGTGAACTGATTTGTTCCTAGTTGCATTATTTCACTTTTTTATAATCTGAGAGAGAGGAATTTACTTGACATGGAGCCCTTTTGCTCTAATCTTCTGGGTGAAAGGAAATCATGTACATCACCCCTAAGCTTTAAATACACTACTCTTAAAATCAATTTATAACCTCATTACTTTAACAAATACTCAAGTAAGACAATAAACTTTATTACAGTTATGTCTCCAATATATGCAGGAACTATTTAATTTCAGCAAATCGTAATGGTTAGTATTCAGATAAGAAAGAGAGAAGGAGAAAAGGACAGAAAGGAGAAATCCAGGCAGGAAGGATCGGAGGATGTTTTCTGACAAACTTACCTTATGGAAATCATCTCGTCCATTAACAAGAATTTACTTTCTATGTAATATCAAAACATTCTTATGAAAGGAGCAAGTAAACATGTTTTTAACCTCAGAAAATATTTTCATATTTTCCACCAATTTTGAGATATCCTCTGGAATATCCATAAAGATTTTGGTAAAACAATTTTAACAGAAGCTAATAATAATCAGAATATTATAAAGAGAATGATCAAAACTTATCCCTATTTTTTTTCCTAGGTGATTCAGACCATCAGTGCAGTGGATAGAGATGAATCCATAGAACATCACCATTTTTATTTCAATCTATCTGTGGAAGAAAATAACTCGAGTTTTGCAATCATAGATAATCAAGGTAATGCCATTCACTTATAATAGCTTTCTATTCATTCTTTGAGATCTTGTTTAATTTTAAGAAAATTCATAGCATTACTTTTTATACTGTTCCTGCAATATGATACGGTTGAGAAATTATTCAAGAAGTGGCAATGGAAATGGGAAACAAAATCCAAAGTAGTGTTCTGGGAATACTAGCTTCATTTCCCACTGGATTTCTTTACATTGGAAGCACTTTTTCAAGTAATTATTGGCTATAAGCCCTTGCAAACTCTGAATGACCTTGAAAATATAATTGCAGTTTCTCTCATGTCTTCATATCTGGAGAAGAAAATGATATATACTTCCCTGGTAGCTCAGACAGTAAAGAATCTGCCTGCAATGAGGGTGAGTCGAGTTCAGTCCTGGGTTGGGAAGATCCCCTGAAAAAGGGAATGGCAACTCACTCCAGTACTCTTGTCTGGAGAATTTCATGGACAGAGGAGCCTGTAGGACTGCAGTCCTTGGGGTCCCAAAGAATTGGACACAACTGAGCAACTAACACTTTCACTTTTCATAGTCACTTGATTGATTCAAAGATATTTGGAATCATTAATTAGAAGCTATAAATATATGAAAAGGCTGTTCTTTTCCCTTCAAAACAAAATAGTTGTATCAGCCTAAGAACAAAATGTTCTAAAGGATTTTGTATGGAGAGATGGAGTTCCTTTTCCTTCCATACAGAAGTAGATTAACTTTGTATATAGCTGCAGTGTTCTTTTTTCCTTCAGTAAAATATTTTTTGTCATCATATATGTTTCTATTCTAATTTTGCTTCATATCACAAAGATATGCAGCACTATAGGATTCATTATTCAGGCATCTATAATCAAACACCCACGGCTGTTCTTCCTTACACCTGAGTTTAAGCTCCCATCAAGGGGAGATCTTTTATGGAAGGATAAATGCAGACACATTCTTTCCCCTTTGCCTTTGTCAAATTCCCTAGTGAAAGAAACTCAAATAGATTTAAGATTTAAAAAAAAGCCACATCAAAATAAGAAATATGCTATAGATTTTTTTATATTAATATAAAATAAATTAGTGGGACAAAATAAATATATTGAAACATAAAAGGAACAATTTAATATTGGTTTAATATTTGTGATTATAAGTAATTTAAGAAAATACATACCAAAAAGTATAAACTTTCTCACCTGTTTGATCTGTCTAGTGAATAAAATCACAGAAGGTTTATAGACTTCAAAAGCATGGGAGAGTTTGTTTTTAAAAGGAGATTTGGGTAAAGTGATAAGTAGGCATACATTTCAAAAGACTTCCATATTTTTTATTTATCTATTTCAAAGACTTCCATTTATCTATCTCCTCTTATTTGTTTGTGTCTTCTAAAATTTGTTTGATTGCTACAGAATATATTTCAAGGAATGCCAATACAAAAAAAAAAAGTGTCTGGGGGAAACATATTGTGTATCATAGACTGATACACAGTAAAGTGCACTGGAAAAGACCACTTAGCATTTTGGGGGATTCAAGCAAAAAAATTAAATATGTTGAAGTATACATGATTTATTTTTGTTAACTATTTGAGTGTTCTAGCCAGGTGAATTAATCAGTACTATTAAGGTTTAACGATTCTCTGAAATAGAAGTAGAAAATAGGTTAATGATGTCAAGGTGAAATAAAATGTTCTAAAAGAAACTTTAACTTCAAGTAAAGTTAATTCTTTTGCCTTATTAATAAATACATTATTTGAGATCACTACTGTGACACAGAGATGACTTTGAAAATCTCAGGTTATTTATACTATTTGTGAAAGTAATGAGTTTCTATTAGAAAAATGAGTCATGAGTACTTAATTCAAATGAAACTGATGTGTCTTTATACATTTAATTCTGCTGCTGCTGCTGCTAAGTCACTTCAGTCGTGTCCAACTCTGTGCGACCCCATAGACAGCAGCCCACCAGGCTCCCCCATCCCTGGGATTCTCCGGGCAAGAACACTGGGGTGGGTTGCCATTTCCTTCTCCAATGCATGAAAGTGAAAAGTGAAAGTGAAGTTGCTAAGTCGTGTCTGGTTCTTCGCGACCCCATGGACTGCAGCCTACCAGGCTCCTCTGTCCATGGGATTTTCCAGGCAAGAGTACTGGAGTGGGGTGCCATTGCCTTCTCCACATTTAATTCTAGTACCCCCATATACTGTCAATGGCTAATTAAAAAGCAATTTCTTTTCTGTGTTCCATATGTATGTTTCCTATCTTTACCAAAAAAAAAAAAAAAAAAAAAAAAAGATTTTAGAACTGATTCATATAATTCACCTAATTTTGTAATTGGGATTTAGGCAAAGTCGAAATCAGTAATGACTTTTTGAATTGATCTTTTAATTTTCTTTTTCATCAGAAATGTACTCTTTCTTATTTGAGCTTATTTAATCTCTACATTTCTGCCTCTTCTACACTTAGTGGCTATGAATTTCTTTTGCATTATTAAAAAAAATTATGCCTGTGGATTTTTGTTTTAGATAACACAGCTGTAATTTTGACCGATAGAACTGGCTTTAGCCTTCAAGAAGAGCCTGTTTTCTACATATCCATCCTAATTGCTGACAATGGAATCCCATCGCTCACAAGTACAAACACCCTTACCGTACACGTGTGTGACTGTGGTGATGCAGAAAACACGCAGGCCTGCAGTCACAAGGACTTCCTGCTTTCCATGGGATTCAGGGCAGAAGTCGTAACTGCTATTCTGATATGCATTATGATAATATTTGGTAAGGCATGTGAACTGAGCATTTATTCATTTATTGACAACAATGTGATACATAGAGAAAAGAGTTAATCCCATTATGATGATAGAATGTGGACTTGTGTGTGTGTGTGTGCCTGTTTGTGTGTGTTTAATTGCCCTTCTGAATGTGTTACAATTCTTAACTCAAGTGGGGTCAATGAAAAATACAGTGAATATGCACTTCAAGTTGAAAATTGATGACCCCTGAATTTTATGAGTGTGTGAGTACACACATGCACGTCCTTTTAGGAGTGGTTTTGACACACACACTGCAACATATATAGTAATATAAAAATTAGTAATAATAACGGTGAAATGCTGTTGCATGCTTATTATACTCCAGGAGACTGTCTTAAGTGATTTGCAGAAATTGTGCAGTTTACTCCTCAAGATAACCTCAAGAAGTAGCAACTGTTATCGCCCGTATTGTACGGATGAAGAAGTGAAAGTCAAAGAGTTACCTAATTTACAAAGGGTCCTGTAGCTAGTAAATGAAGTGCTGAGGTTCCATAACCATAACAAACCTCCATCCAACTCTTTCCTGCAGCACACTGAAGCCTAGGAGCATTGGGGAGTAAATGTTAGGATGAAAAAAAATGTAAACGAGAAGTAACAAGGATCTACTGTAGAGCTCAGGGAACGTGTCAATACTCTGTACTGGCCTATGTGGGAAAAAGTCTAAAAAAGAGTAGATATGTACACATGCATGAGTGATTCACTTTGCTGTACACTTAAAACTAACACAACATTGTAAATCAACTCTACTCCAAAAAAAAAAGGAAATTCCAACTGATCAGGACGCACATAGTTCTGTCGGTCACATGCATCTCAGGGTTTCCAACTTTCCAGCATATATCATGAGGAACTAACAGAAAGTTTCCTGCTTTAAAAAAAAAAAATCACTTGTTTGTGATGGGTAATTATGCTTAAGCTAGCTTTGTAGTTAAAAATAAACATAGTTTTCATTCTAAACGTGTAAAAGAGAGAGTCTTACTTAAAGTGTTAAACACAAAAGAAATCTCAGTAAAATAGCTCCACTTGTTTTCATCTGTTTTATTGTTGTTGCTGTTGTTTTCACAAGGAAATAAGTTACAGTCATTTTACAGATGAGGCAAATGAGGTTCCAAATGTTTTAGCTAAGCTTTCAAAACTACACATTATGCATCAAGCACAACTTTTCTTAACATACCAGTCCATATAGTCTAAACCCTTCTGTTGCTTCCCTCATCACTTCACATCAAAGCCAACACAACTGTATTGAATGTTGACAGCAACCGTATGAGCCATGGGTTATGAAATCCCAAACTCACTACTCAAACTGACATACAAAATGTTTCAGGATTTGCTTTACCTTCACTCTTCTCATCGCTCTCAAAGCTTTAAAAACCAGGCATTTCTCTTTTACCAAAGTTACCCATCTTTTCTACCTAGCTTCAGTTTTTCAAATTATTTTTGATGATCTTTTATCATAAATCTGAATTTAGAGCTATATAACTAGATATCAGAAGCAAGAAGCAGTAGAAACAGTATAATGTTTGCAGGTTGCAAGTACAAAATTACTCACTGGTACAGACCCAAACCGAGTCCCGAGACCCTGCAAGTGAACCAAGGGCAACCTCACGGTCAAGGGCACGAGTCATATTGAAAACGTGGAATGTCAGGTTCAACAATAGTCAGCAGTTTCCTGTGAAAGTTTCATGAATATGTGCTTCAATTCATAGATTGAAAAATTATTTATTAGATCCCTTTCTATTTCAACCATATATCTCAGCTGTATTAAATTACTGTACCTGGATTCAGGCACAGTGAGCTTATTTCAGGAACACTATTTCAATTTATTTAAATGTAAGATTTACCTAAAATGTTGCCTAATGTATTTCTCTTTTGATAATATTAATAACATTACTTCCTGTTTGTTTCAGTTTCTGTAGATGAAATTCTGAACAGACACATAAGATCTGAAATTGTGTAAGGGTTGACTATGCATGAAACACACACAATTTTCTCCAAAATTTTTTTAAAAAGCATTCTGAAATTGTTCTATTTCTACACAATGTTAAAACTATTTCATATTAATACAGTTGATTGATGTGAACATACCAGTGTTATGACTCAAAAACCTGATAAGTTTTGAATTTCTGAAATTAATATGGTATAGCAAAGCACAGATTGTGAACCAACTTTCTGGTTTTGAATGCCAGCTTTTTGTTTCCTGGGCATGTGATTTAATCTCTCAGCACTTCATTTTCACCATCTTTACTAGAGCACTATAATAAAATATAGGTATCACAGCAAATCAATGAATATATGTAGAGCTTTTAGAAAAATGACTGGTATACACTTTGTGGTCAATAAATACTAACTTAGAGAGAAATTATGCCACAGAATGTGTCTCAGTGGTAAAAATCAAACCATCTCAGTGTGCTTAACTTCCTCTATCACGGATCACTGGTTCCTGAGATTGACAGAGGCACGTAGATTGGAAAATCTTATTTCTCATCTTTGTTCTATTTTCAATAAAGAAAAAAAATAAAATTTTGTCATAAATTGATCATCATATAAAGTTCACTATATTTCTCTGATGTTTTTCCACTCTAAATCATCAACCAGTTAAGACTTCTATACTGCCTTATCTTTCTGCAAGTCCCTTTGGTAAATTTTCAGTGACAAATATATCTTTGCTTTATAATCAGAAAACTGAAGCTTTTGTCTTGAGCTTGTAACAAAAACAAGAATGTATACCTTATTATAAATAACATACTATTTAACAATATTTTATAATGTAAATAGATAACAGTATATATTTAATTATAGCATGCATTAATATTATAAATGTAACAATATTTGATAGTGTTTCAGTACAAATAGAATGAATATATAACATTATATAGATATAACATTAGTATAACATTATTAGGCATTATTGTTTATTTATAATATAGTAATACAAATATAAACATGCATTATATTTAAGGAGTAATATGAAGCCTTAATATTTATAATATTGTATTTGCGTTAATGTTCTGATACGCTTTGTTTAACAGGGTTTATTTTTCTGAACCTCGGTCTGAAACAACGGAGGAAACAAACTCTGTTTCCTGAGAAAAGTGAAGAATTCAGAGAGAATATATTCAGATACGATGATGAAGGTGGCGGAGAGGCGGACACTGAGGCCTTTGACATCGCGCAGCTGCGGGGCAGCGCGGTAATGCGGGGCCGCAAGCCCCGCAGACCCGCCAGGGCGGAGATGCGCAGCCTGTACAGGCAGTCTCTGCAGGTCGGACCGGACAGCGCGGTGTTCCGGAAGTTCATTCTAGAAAAGCTGGAAGAGGCTGACACTGACCCCTGCGCCCCACCTTTCGACTCCCTCCAGACATATGCTTTTGAGGGAACAGGGTCCTCAGCTGGATCCCTGAGCTCCTTAGACTCCGCAGTCTCTGATCACGATGAAAATTATGATTATCTTAACGAACTGGGACCTCGCTTTAAAAGATTAGCGTTCATGTTTGGTTCCGCTATGCAGTCAAAGAATTAGGGCTTTTTTTCATTAATACATTTTTTTTAAAAATGCTAATGTATGTTTGGGCAAACTGGTAGTCGCTTGGTGAAAAGTTGTCTACTTCAGTTCTGTGGGAAAAGAAAGAGACGCAACTTAACACTATTCTCTGATTTTCTTGGAGTAAATATCCCATATCGTCCGTGACAGCAGATAAGGGAAGTGAAGCTAACTGCAGACTCCCTCTAGCAGGCCCCTGAAATACTCTTTCAGACGTTTTTTTTTTTTGTTTGTTTGTTTTTTAATGCCGAATACAAATTCTCAAAATTTTTGACTGTTTAATGTGAAAAGGGCAATGAACTAGATCGTCTTACTTTTACTTCATTTATTCACTTTGTAAATCTTGCAAAGTAAGAGTAAAGTGTTTCTGTGTGTTAACTTCCTGATACTCTACTGAGAAAAACATATAGGAGAATGTGGGTGGTTATATACAACTTTGCAAAACTCTTTTCTGTGAATATGCAAGCTTATGACTGAGAGTCTATGATTCATTCCAGTTTGATATTTTAAAATTGTCTTCAACACCACATTTTAAAACTGATTTCAAATTTAGACAGATGCTTGGTATTTGTTTATGAATCAAAGATATAGTGTAAATTTATATTCTCTTGGATATTACAGCTTTATAGAAAAAAGGGCATAGACTATGTTTAGGAGATTTTCATAAGTTATTTTCTTATGTATTCAAAATACTTCTTTATCATGTCACAATGCAATCACAAAGTACATATCAATATTTCCTCAAGATTAAATTAAAACTTTTTAAAAATAATTGAAAGTGTGAAATTTTTTCATTTTAATTTTTAATTTTATTGCTACCAAAATGATAGAAGTAAGTGAAATTAGTACTGGGTTCAAACTGGAATTAGTATTCATCCTAAATATTATGACCAACTGCGCTGCTCTTACTGTGCATAAAATCAAACATGATAAAATTCTCAGCATTTCCTTTTTTATCGATGCTTAGACTGTAACTGATTCTTCCATGTCATTTTTTTATTATTCAGTATAAAATTAGGTGCCAGAGTTACTTTTATTGTAACATTATGGAGGAAATATGCTAAGCTGCTGGACATAAAGCTTGAAGGTAACATTAGATAGTGAGATAATAAAACACTTTGATTTTAATCAGCCTTGTAAAAATGATTCTTATTATTCTATCCAAATCAAAGTGAAATTCGAAATTCACAGTTTGAACAGAAACTAGTGAATACTGTGTGCTCAAAATTGCTATATGCGTTCAGTTTTTATTAACAGGGTGTGAAACTGAACTGAACCAACTTGATCATATATGTTCAAATCAAATATTTCAAATAATTTTGAGCTGAAGTTGGAATAGTTGAATACCTACAATCTCTCTCTCTGTATTTTGAGACATAAACATCCATACCATGTAATAGAAGATAATTTTTCATCAATATCAATCAGGTATCGATATCATTTTGTGTCAGCAACACAGATATAATTTTACAAAAGCCTGAGAAAATCAGACTTGAAATACAACAATTTTGGAAGATATTAAAAGTAGTTGGAGAGGACATAAACTGTAGTAAATCCTTGTACATGCATATCATTAGTTACTTAGGGAAAAGTAAGAACAGTAAACAAAAGAAACTTCCAGAAGAGCAAAAGCTTGGAAGTAAAAAAGAAATGTATGGGTTGAGAGAACGTTTATATTCCTATCATACTGACATAAAAATTGAAAAAGTATAGTTAGGGAAATTTTCATGAATCATGCCATGAAGGACTGCTCCCTGTATTTAGAAAATAGTGTCTATAATCTTGGTTAAAGAAATTGAAAGTGTGATAAATAGCAGGTGAAGCAATCTATGGAAAATAGACTAGAAAAAAAATAGAATCTTTGGGGCTCACAGTCAGTTCTGTCATGGATGGAAGCCTTATAAACAGCTTATCAACTTGGACGAACACCTTATAAAAATGCACATTGATGCAATATCTGCATCAATAAGGTTTAATGTTTGAGTCCAGTGGCATTAAGCAGATGTGTTAACATAAATTCTGGTTTAATTAATGATAGGATTGTCATTCATAGCGTACATAGGAAAAGAGATTCAGGGATAGATACCTATATGTTAGTCGAAAAAGTGTTCTTTTTAAATTACATATAAAAAATACTATCAGATTCTAGTAGATAAGTTGCAATTTTCTAGAAATTATATTCAGTAATATTTCAAAAACTATTAAAATGTTTTTTTCTAGTCACACAGGTGTTGCAAGAATACAGCTGTATCCCAAGCGAAAGACATGACATTAAGATCTCATTTTTGTAAATTTTAATAAAGGTAAATCAGTGTGGATACTTTTGAAACAGCACAGCTTCACATTATTACCTGCACTACAGTGTTCTTGCCTGGAGAATCCCATGGATGGAGGGGCTTGATGGGCTACAGTCTATGGGGTTGCAAAGAGTCAGACACGACTAAGCAACTAACACATACAGACTTAAATGTCACTCTTCATTAACTTACAGGTTGATGCCTAAGTCTTAAACTACTGGTGGCTGACACAGGAAGACGTTAAAAGCCTTTATAGGGATCAGAAAATATTAGCCATATTTATTCACTAAGCCCAAGGCTTGAGCCTGTTAGATCTGAGTTTGCATTATTTCGCTTTCATTTAGGTAACTGTGTGAACTTTGTCGAACGGAATAATCTTTCCACGTCTGAGGTTGTGATCGCTAAAATGAGGTCCAATCTACCTATTTCACACAATTGTTGTGAAGAATAAGCAAAACAGGAAGAGTGTGCAGTACCAGACAAAACGCAAGAGCTCAATAAATGACAGCCCATCATCACAAAGCCGACACGGCTCTGCTGGAACGCACAGATCCCTTTCTTTTCAAACACTGAACGATCCCAAGGGCTTCACAGCACATTTGAAATATAAGTCAACGTTCTGACCTGACATACAAGGTCCTGTATCCTCCTGTGTTCTGCTTATCCTGTGTGCTCTCCACTCTTCCAATGTCATGCTCAAGGCCTGAAACAACCTTTCTCCAAACATTTCTATTTTTCATTCCTTCACTTCATTCAAGTCCATCATCAATGCTGACTTCCTCAGAAAAACCTACTGGGCCACTCTTCCCTAAATGTGGGTCGCTTGCTTTGCTTTCTTTCCATCAGATCACTGTTACTTGGTATTTCATTGTACATACAGTACTTGTTATTGTCTTTATCCTTTTGTTACAATGTAAACCCTAATTGGGCAAGGAATTGTCTGACTTTTTCACTTGTTCTTGTCTGAAATAGCTTCTGGCAAACAGTATGTGACCAATAAATATTTCTTGAATGAATGCAGTAATGAATTCCAATCTATTTTTCTTGGTCATGTATTATAGAAGCAACCTTAACTTTGTTGAATATTAATATGGAATTAAAGTATTTGGCAAACGAGGTCAGCACTGGGTAGTTCTGGGATACAAATAATATCCCAGAACTTTGAAAATACCCCAGATTTTCAAAATCTTTTTGTAAATTATAAGAGTTTGTTATTTTAACTTGTTTGTACTTAATTATATCACTTCCTATTGTGGGGAGGGATAATGGCAGTTACCCTGTTTGGTCGAAACACATCCTTTGATGATTGCTGTAGAAATTCTCATATGAATAAGGTCCCATGAAGTGTGATGTGCAGGAAAACATTTGTGATGCATGGGAATTCTGCTTCACATGTTAGAAAACATCTGAGAACAAATGTATTGTTAAGTTCGCAGGGCTACACAAAACCTTCAAGGTAGCTTCATATTCTTTTTTATGATATAAATAGGCATTAGATATCAAAGACACTAAAAGCTGGGAGACACATTAGCGAGAGAAATGTAGGAAAGGATTATGTGGCTTTTTTTTTCCCTTTTTATTTTTTTATTTTTTGGCCACAATGAGCAGCATGTGGGATTTTAGCAACCTGACCAGGATTGAACCCACGCCCCTTGCAGTGGAAGCCCAGAGTCCTAAACATTGCACTGCCAGGCCAGTATTGTATGTGGTTTTTTATATATCTAATTATGTCTGTCTTCCATATCTGCATACCCATCCAACCACATATCTATCTATCATCTATCACCTGACTATTATCTATCTCCTCCTCCAGGAAATTGTAATTTCACAATTACACTTGAGGTTAGCATCTCGATCACAGGTTAGATCCTTGGAACCTGTTAGCACTCGTTGTTGTCTTCTTTTCCTAGAGAGCTCTGAGGATGGGAAGCCGCCTGGTATGAAATGGCAGGGAGAGAAGGCAAGAACTGGGCAAAATGCAGTTCCTACCCTTTGACAAGGCAAAACTGTGTAATTTCCCAAAGATTAAGTCATTGCACCTGTAGATATTTTGCACAGAAGGGAGAAGCTTCGGGAGCTTAAATCAGTCATTCAAAGACTGTGTGACACAGACTAAGGAAAAACAGAGACCTCTGGTCCTTTAAACGTCTCCGAATCCCCCCTGCATGAGATCCAGGACGGAGGGGCAGCCATCAGGCGCCGGTCATTACTCAGGACCCTGGCTGTGAAGTTGTGAAGACCTGATAGTGCCAGTCCTTTGTCTTTCACCTTTCCATCCCCACCCAGAAACCAGAGGTCCTGACGCACAGAATACGCGGAAGAGGAAGAGGGAGCCATCTTGGCAAGGTGGGCATAACAGAGATCAATGGAAATGTCTCTTAAAAACTGAATAAAATAAAGCATGTTCATGATGTTTCTTTCACGTTGCAAACTGATCAGTAAAGTGGATACATTAAAGTATCAAATCCATTTGGCATTTCATGTAGTTTGAATAATTTGAAATTCACCTTGCTAGTGTGAAGCATTAGGAAAATACAAAAAGTAAATACAATTGATAGTTTTCTTAGGCCACTTGAAAGCATATTAAAATAGTTTGCACAACTTTATTTTATCCTATTTCTTTGTGCTTATTCATTTTAATATTTAAATTGTGATCTGTTCTTTGGGTTTTGCAGTGCTAAGTGGTTTATCTCAGCCAAACATACGGCTGGACGTGGAAATGACCATATATTCACGACGACACAGAGGTACAAATCTGTAGAATGTTTTGCCCTAAAAAAGGGGGTACAGATGATACAGGGAAATCACATGTTTATGTAATATTGCTTCATTTACATGGTAAAGAGAGTAAGTGGTGTATGAAGTACATTTCATATTGTTTTCCAGTTGCTAATGTTTCTTTCTTGTGTAAACTTTGGAAGTTACTTAAAACATTGTCTTTTGGTAGCTCCATCTGTACAGTGGTAACATTAAGGATATATACCTCATAATATTATTAGAGGAAGTAACTGAAATAATACATATAAAATTAACTGAGCTTAATGTATAGGAAACATGACATTTTAACTTGTTGTGATTGTTAAAAATAATAATTATTATAATTATATGAAGTGAATCTTTAGGAATGCTCATGGACTCATCTTACTCTAGAAATATTATGGGCAAAAGAAAATGAAGTGGAAATGAGTGAAGATGGCTGAAAGCTATCTACAAACTTTCGTTTATAAAATAAGTCCTGAGAATGAAATGCAAAGTATGTTGACTATAGTTAATAATACAAAAAAAGGTGAGAAGAATATGAATTAATTTAGGACAATAATTAGCTTGCTGTTACTTCCTGCCTGCCCACTTTGACCCTTCCATGGTAATGTGCTGTTACTACCAAAGGAAAAATTAATTGCTCGAGTTATACATTATGTATGAGATGTTCTGATTGAACATCCCTCCTCTGTGACATTTACTTGGAACAAGCTCTGCTAAATTAAGTAGTAACCACACTTGGTGGCGACTTTTTCTAGGTTTATTTGTTTTAGGAAAAAAAACTATGAAAAAAGAAAGGGTTGATTTTGCTCACTTTTGTAACTGGTGGAAAGTGAACTTATTTCTATGTTATGTTAATATTGGAACTACATGGAAAACAAAGTAAATGGGCTAAGGGCTCCAAGAAAAAGCTTTCATACCTTTTGTAATATCTAAGGTCTGATACCCAGAGTTCTAATTTTATACTAAGAATTTAAAGTACAAAGCAGATTGTTCTCATCACCTCTGAAGATACAAAATGAAAAGCTGCACCTTGGCTTCTCTCTGTATTCCACTGTCCTTTCTCATTAAAAAATAAAATAATGACATGTTGCCATATATTCTCTGATGAGAACGTTTTGTCATCTTTTTCTCTTCTATCTATTCTTAGGGCTCAGACAAGTTCTAGGCAATTATCCGGCTCATACTGACACCTCAGTTTTCAGAAACTTCTTTCTCATCCCAGAAGACCTCTGCATTATTCTGGAAGCTTCCTTTGCAGAGCTAATTATCTAAGTTTAACTCTCTTTAAAACTTAACACATACCTGCACTTGACAAATTCAATTTACATAGAATTTCATCTGATCACTTGAAAATGTCAAGTTTCAGGGACTATATAAATAAAATTAGAAGTTCATAAATCTTATATTTATTCATACTCACCCATCACCATATATCATTAAAATAATTTGTCCAGATAGTACAGTGTTTAAGAACAAATATTTCTCCCCCATTGTATTCTACAGTCACATTACTTTATCTTTTTAAGTAAGGACTTGAAATTGAAACCTGTACCGAAGAACATGCTGGGAAAATGTGTTAACTGTGCAAATCCTATGTATTTCTCACTCTTGTGTTCATTCACCTTCTGTAAATAAATAGCAAACATCAAAGACTTTATCCACTAGTATCATCTACTGAACACCACCACGTTGAGTGCTGAGCAGTGAATCCTGATTGGAATCCTAACAAATGCTATATATGTGTCCTCACCTGAAAAATAATGATGAGCAACGCACTGAGGTTGAGTTGAGGTTGAGCTGACTGTGACTTGGGTGTCAGGCTGGCACCCAGGTGAGATAAGGTGCTGAGTCAGTTCCCTCTGTGCTTCAAAAAGGAGCCACTGCCTCTCACTGATCTTCATTCAGTTACGCTTCTGGCCAAAACCAAGAAAGTATTCATGATGAGATTTGTATTTCAAATGTTTCTGGATATGACAAACAAAGCTGTTCCTTTAAATCTCACTCACTCTTTTTTTGTTTATTTTAATTGCAGTTGCATTTCCAGGTGTTATTCTAAGGGTTGCTTTAAGTGTTATCTCATTTAAATCTCTATTAGCAAAGTAAGGTACTGATATTATTCCTAGCATACTAATAAGGAAACCAGGACAAAGAAAAACTGATTTGCCTAAAGTCATACACAAGATCAAGTTAGTTCTAGATTCCAAGGTTTAATCCATCATACCATATTAGCTCCTAAATCTGCGTCACCTCCTTAGGTTATTAATCTGGGGCTTTTTCATTTGGTTACTGATGATTTGTTACTTTAGATGATATGGTAATATTTATAAGTACACATGGGTAGAATAAAGAGCTGATTAGTATTCTTTTTTCAAAACATCCTTATCCATTTTTATGTTGTTATTACTGAAACTGAGTTTCTATCAAAATTAAATGGCAAACACTCTTCTTTTCCTATTATTATTACATATCATTCCTTATTGCTACTAATCAACCATAGAAATGACACATTCAAAACATATGTGAGAACAGAAAGAACCTTGATTATTTAAGGATATGCATTCTTAAATTATTGTTATATTAAACTGGCATAAAAATGCAGTATATTAATTTACTTAATATGATATATTTTTCCCTCTGCATATTAATGATCATCCACAAAGGGCATACAAATAAATAATTGTGTATATGTTGTCATGAATAGCAAGTATGTAATGAGCAAAAGAAGAAAGGAAATTAGGCAAGAATATGAAAAAGCACTAAATTCACATTGAGGAATTCAGAGAAACTACTTTTCAATTGCATTGCTTGTTGTTACATCCCCCTGCTCCTTTCTTGGCTGCTTTTTTTTTTTTTTTCCCTATGTGAGCATTTTCTGTATCTTTTAAAACTTATAATAGAATGCATTTGATTTTTTTCATAATTTAATCCTCAACCAGAGAGAGGGATTAGCTATTTTTAAGCAATGACTTTTGAGATTCACAGAGACAGAGAACTGAACCCAAGCCTCACAGGATTGTTGAATTATTCTGATGTGTTTGGGTAGCACAAAGAAAGCTTTCATAAATAAACACACATGGTTCCCTGATGCATTTTTCAGCAAAATGATCTCTGCCCTAGGAACAAAAGAAAGATAATAAGCCTGACATGTTCTTTTAATTCTCCTCTTCTGATATCAGAGTTCATGGTCTGTATTATATCAAAGAATGTAGGTCTCCTTGATTAAAGGAGACAGCAACTGACCAAGGGATGACCTGAAATACCGAGATAATAGCCACCGTCGCTACTGGGCACCAGGTCATCGACTGATTTCTCCAGCACACACCCACTTCACTCAGGATAAAACAAAATAGAAGTTTCTATTTTATCTACAGTGACTGTTCTCCATGTTCTCTTTCTACTCTACTTATGGAAAGAAAGTAACTTAAAATCCTTCTTCTTAATATTTTTAGAGTAAATATTAAAGCATGGTGGGCAGTTATTAACATTGAATCATTACTGAATCATTGCCAAATAGTTAAAATGCCTGTTTCTATTGATGAAATAAAGCTTGACTGATCTGGCAAAGGCAAAGTAGATATGAGATCCATAAAATCTGCCCCGGGAGGAGGTGCATTCTACCCACTTTTTAGGTTGAATGGGTAGAATTAAATTAAGACTATGGGCCCTTCTGTATTTTTGTGCCAAAGCATAGATTATCATTATTGGCTCAGAGAAAGAGAATATAATTGAATATGTATGAGTAAGTAGCACCAACCCACACAGAATTTTATATTACGTTAAAATCTTAAATTTTTCTTGTGATTTTCAGCTTTAAAATGTTTGGTTTGCAACATTAATAAAAACTACCAGAGCTATTAAAACACATAGATAACTAGAGCTAGAAGTCATTTCTTAGGGTTCGATGAGTGAGCCAACTTAGTGTATTTAACATTCGGGTGGCAGAAGGGTTTCCGCCCTTATAAATCATTTGCTGCCTTATAATGTATTCTTTTTTCTAATTAAATTGATTGCACAAAGCTTGTGGAACCTTGGGATTTGAACTCAAAAAGCCTTGCAGGGGAAGAGCAATTCATTTCCATGCTGAGTTTTCTTTTGCCACATGCCTTACACTTCTAAAAGCAAAATGTTACGTTTTGTGGCATTTATGCTAATCCCTGAGGCAGGTTGCAGCTCATAGTTTCCCTTCCCTAATCACTTTCATTGACTTTCATACTGTCTACAACATTAAGTTAATCAGAGTATTCCATCATGACCTCTAATTGCTTTTCTGAAAGGTAGGATACTTAAATGTATCAAATATGTTAAACATGGCATCAGTCCCACTGAGAGACTGGGAATCTCAGCAACATCAAACCTTTATAAAGCAACCCAAGGTGCCTCTCTTCTTCCAGACAGTCCTTTTATTCAAGCAGAACTGATCTGAGATGTGGCTTTTACAATTAGCTTTTGACTTAAGACATTGCCCCAGGTGAGAGAGGATCAGAACAAGTGAAAGAGGATCAGTATAACAATGAATTTTAAAATGACATACCTGTACTGCTTTGCATTAGTAATAAAAGAATCAAGAAATATTGGCTTGGAATATGCAAGTATTTAGTAGGTATTCTTTAGGGAAAAGTACTATGTAGTTAACATTGTTAATCTTTTCAAAAGTTAAATCTCATACAGTTAAACCACTAGTAAACTACTTTTAAGACACAATGACACTTAAGTCCCAAAAATGTCATTCACTACTAAAAGTAGGAGGAAAATGTGAAAATGCATATGTTAAAAGATTTTGTTACTTAGTAATTATTTTCTTCAAAAGATCCATTTGAATAATACTATTAAATGTGATAGTTACATGATCCCTATATTGTTACTTTTTTGGGGATGATTTGGTTCTAGTTTACCTGGTGTCATGCACTGAAAAATTATTGTTGTTGTTTAGTCACTAAGTCATGTCCAACTCTTTTGCAATGCCTCTGTAGCCCACCAGGCTCCTCTGTCCATGGGATTTGCTAGGCAAGAATACTGGAGTAGGTTGCCATTTCCTTCTCTAGGGGATCTTCTTAGCCTAGGGATCAAACCTGCATCTCCTACATTGGCAGGTAGATTGCATACCACTGAGCCATTAGGGAAGCCCAGCAATGAAAAGTACACACACACACACACACATATACAAACTATAGCAACTCATAGTAACATACATCGTAAGGGGCAGAAGTCACATCATAAGATAGTGAGAATCCAGTTTGCTGTTCTCATCCTTGGTTCTTTCTAATTACATATAGACAACATATTTATTCAATTTTCCCTTTTAAATCCTAATCAGTAAGTATTTATTGAGCACTGATTACATGCCTAAGTGTCTTTAAAATCAGAGAGAATGACACAAGGTCTCTTAAGACCCCGAATATACTCTAAACAAGAGAGAGCCATGCAGCTCCAGTTCTCATAATCTCAAAGCAGTCCCCAGGAGGGGATGGGGCAGGGAGATGTGGTAAGAAAACTTTCTCTAAGCAGGTAATATTTGAACTGGGCTTGAAAAAGATTGATAAGGAGGTGGTTGTTTATATGATGTTTGCAGATCATGTGAACACACGTACCTACAACACAGTGGAATTTCTTCAGACGTTAGAAACTTCCGGTGACACCCTTTAGCTTGCAGGTACATAAGAACTGCCTCAAAGCTAGTACATAAGTAGTGAATACCAAGTGTGGTGCAAATGCAAACACTAGGTAGAGAGCCTAACTATGCAGTAGAGAAGGAACATGGTTGCATAACTCTGCAGGTGCTATTTATTTGCAAGCAATGTTGCAATAGAATTTGGCTCATGTGGCAACTTTGGCCACAAATGTCTCTCTCCCAAGAACACTGTGAATGTCTCTAATTTTTAAACAATTTTAGATTTATGTTTGCTATATTGCTTTTAGATTTACATTTTATTTTTTGAGTATTAATTACCTATGTTTTAGGGCTTTCCTGGTGGCTCAGATGGTAAAGTATTTGCCTACAATGAGGGAGACCTAGGTTCAATCCCTGGGTTGGGAGCTCTGTGACTCTCTTCTGGTGAATGATACTAGAAATGAAGATTTGGGCAGTAAGAGTGTTTATTGCTACTGAGATAATGATTTTTCTTTTCTTTTTTTTTTTTTTTTTTTCCTTTTAGGCTCTTATCTGTAAGAGCAGGGAAACATACATGTGTTTATGGCCATGTGTCGGAGAAGGCAATGGCACCCCACTCCAGTCCTCTTGCCTGGAAAATCCCCTGGACGGAGGAGCCCGGTAGGCTGCAGTCCATGGGGTAGCTAAGGGTCAGACATGACTGAGCAACTTCACTTTCACTTTACACTTTCATGCATTGGAGAAGGAAATGGCAACCCACTCCAGTGTTCTTGCCTGAGAATCCCAGGGACGGGGGAGCCTGGTGAGCTGCCGTCTATGGGGTCACACAGAGTCGGACACGACTGAAGTGACTTAGCAGCAGCAGCAGCGTGGCCATGTGTGGATTCATGTATCTTATTCATACCATAAAAATTTCCATATAAAACCATCTGTATTAAGCAAAATTGTTCTTCAGTCACTCAGTTGTGTCTGACTCTTTGCGAGCCCATGGATTGCAGCACGTCAGGTTTCCCTGTCCTCCATCACCTTCTGGAGCATGCTCAAACTCATATATTAAGCAAAATATGAGCTCATATCTTTGTTTCCAATATTAATCCATTAGCTAGTGTATCATGTTAGCCTTTTATACTTGCTTATATCTAAACTGTGACCCAACAGTGAGAAACCTGGTTTCTAGTAACTGCCATTCATTTACTTAAGTATTCAGTTCTAACAAAGATCTAGAGCAGTAGCGAAATGTTAACAAGTACCCCTGCGGGAGGAAACTTTGTATGCATGGGTTCTGTTGTGGTTAAACAGAGTATTCTAGGAATGCCCATTTGATTGCATGACAATGATGGTCAGGTACTTATATCATTACTAATCTTCTGCCTGCTTGAACTGTCAGTTACTGAGAGGGTGTTGAAGTCTCAAACTAAAGAACAGACTTGTTTATCCTTTAAGTTCTTTAAGTTTTGCCTCATGTGTTGGTGCTCTTTCGTTAGATAACACAATAAGGACTGTCACCAATTATATTTTCAGAGGGAATTGACTCTCTCCACTGCGATCTGTTGGGGTTCCCTCATAGCTCAGTTGATAGAGAATCTACCTGCAATGCAGGAGACCAGGGTTCCATTCCTGGGTTGGGAAGATCCCCTCGAGACGGAAATGGAAACCCACTCCAGTTTTCTTGCCTGAAGAATTCATGGACAGAGGAGCCTGGCAGACTACTGTCTATGGATCTCAAAGAGTCAGACATGACAGCAACTAAACCAGCACCACCACATCGCTATCTATTTCTGTCTATAATCTACATAATATTCTTCATTATAAATGATCATTTTATCTTTCCTAAAGACTATTATTTGTGAAATTTATATACTTACTCAAGGTTTTTTTTTTTTTAATATTAGCATAGTACATTTTCCCCACCCCTTTACTTTTAACTTATTTGAATCTTTACATTAAAAGTGGATTCCATATATCCAACACATACTGAGTTATTTTTATATCCAGTCTCTCTTTTTTAATGATTATACCATTCACATTTAAAGTTATAATATATATAGATATATATAGATATATATATCTATATATATATATAGATAGATATATTTATCTATATATAGATATCGATATATATATCTATATATATATCTACATATATATATATGGGATTCCCTGGTTATTCAGTTGGTAATGAATCTGCCTACAATGCAGGAGATCTGAGATCCATCCCTAGGTGGGGATCCCTGGGTGGTGGCCAAGAGATGCCCTGGATCAGGGAATGGCAACCCACTCTAGTCTTCTTGCCTGGAGAATTCCAGGGACAGAGGAGCCTGAAGGGCTACAGTTCATGGGGTTGCAAAGATTCAGACACAACTGAACATGTCTAATACTAATGCTTTCTTACTTTATAAATAAATATGTGTATATATATATATATATATATAGCTTCAAATTCCCCTAGTGTTCTTTTCTTTGTCTCCTGACATGAAGCCCCTGCCTTGTGATTATTTCATTAATGCTTACTCACTAAGTGCTCATTCACTAAACTGTATTTGACTCTTTGCCACCCCAAAGGCTGTAGCCTGCCAGGTTCCTCTGTTGGTGGGATTTCCAAGGCAAGAATACTGGAGTGAGTTGCCATTTCCTTCTCCAATTTCATTTATAAGCCACTCTTATTTACTGGAGCTCTGATGATATGGTAATACTGTGAGGGAGGGAAAGCATTCTATAACATTATGGTTAAATCTCAGTTTATGGTTAATTTCATTTACTGACCCTCTGTTCCTGTGCTTTGACCTTCACAAGTTTTTTTAGCTCTCTCCAGCCCTGAAGTGAGGCAGGGAGGAGTGGGAGCTACACTCAGATAAAAAATGGCCTTGTCTCTAGGTAGGTGTGTCTCTGAGGTCTTTTTCCTTGGAGGGTAGGCCACAGCGATAGCATTCCATAGGCCCAACAAGAATATCCTGGACATATTTTCACAATGGTTATTTTTCTTTTCCTACTGCTATAAATATAAGGAATCTTCTCGATGACCTTCTCTTTCCTTTCTTCTTTATCTTCTTCCCTCCTTTCTCTCTTCTCTATTTTCTTTCCTTTTGTAGGGATAGGCAGAGGCTCTTTTTCTTAAAAGCTCCTGGAATTCCAGAGGGGGAGTCCACCAAACACTGACGCTTTTAGGAGTTTCTTGCTCTCGTGCTAGTCCACACTCCGTCCCCAGCAACTGGTTCAAATGACCAATTAATGACTCCAGGGTCTGAGACCGACTGGATTCACCTGTCTTTCCAAAGTTCAGTGTAGCAGTTTTGCCCTGCAATAATGAACTGCACTATTGATTCTCTGATAGGTTTAAGAAAGTCAGTTTCAGTTTGAATTTCAGTGTGTTTCAGTTTGTGCTGTGAACTCATAGCACAAACTGGGGGTGACATCTTCCAAGCTCTTTATCCACTGTTGCTCATAACAGAAACCTCTCCCCCAGATTTGCAAGGAAGAGGGAAAGCATGAAGATAAGCCCATGAGCTGGACAAGGCAGAAAGGAGTACAAAGGTGGCACTGTCTGGAGACAAGAAGAAAAATAAAAGACACAGCCAGGGTCTCTCTGTGGAGTTTATCCCAGTGACCTCTGACCCTCAGAGCAATGCCTTAAGGTTAACAACTTGACTTCCTTCATATCAAGTTTGGGTGCTTTTCACAGAGCTGCTTTTGTGCTGGACCCCAGGGTGAGGTTTTTTCTTTGGCTGTGCTGGGTCTTCGTTGCTGCATTGACTTTCTCTCGTTGCTGAGAATGGGGGCTACTGTCTAGTCGCTGCTGCTGCTGGTAAGTCGCTTCCGTCGTGTCCGACTCTGTGTGACCCCATAGACGGCAGCCCACCAGGCTCCCCCATTCCTGGGGTTCTCCAGGCAAGAACACTGGAGTGGGTTGCCATTTCCTTCACCAACGTAGGGAAGTGAAAAGTGAAAGTGAAGTCACTCAGTCGTGTCCGACTCTTCTCGACCCCATGGACTGCAGCCTACCAGGCTCCTCCATCCATGGGATTTTCCAGGCAAGAGTAGTGGAGTGGGGTGCTATCGCCTTCTCCAGGGATCTACCCAGACCAGGGACCAAACCCCTGTCCCCTGCATTGGCAAGCGGATTCTTTACCACTGGATCACCAGACAGGTCCAAGGGCGAGCCTTTTAAGTGCAGTTTCTCAATTCGCTCTTGGGTATTGCCATCACGAGTCCCTAGCTGTCTTAGTTTTTCAAGCTGAGTGTTTTGGGGGCTCATCTCTCGGGTGTCTCAATGGGTGCTCAACCCACTGAGTAAGTCGGATGCTCCCTGTAGGGGGTTAGAACCATTTGCTTCTCTGGGAGAAGCTACCGTTTTGAGTTTCCCCTTGATTGTGGGTTGAGTTCTCCCTACTGTTGTGTTGTCATTTGAAATTGTTCGTGGCCCTTCTGAATTCCAGTAAGTGGGCAGCAAATCTTTCTTAAAGGCTCAGAGGGTAAATATTTTAGCCTTGCTCTACATATAGTGTTTATTGTAACTTCTCAATGTTTGCTTTTATAGAGTAAAAGGGTCACAGATGATACATAAATTAGTGGTACAACTATGTTCCAATAAAAATATTATTTGTAAAATCAGGCAGCAAGCCCACAAGCCCTAGTTTTCTAACCCTTGTTTTAAGATATTTGCAAATCCAATCCAATTCCAGCTTTATGTTAGTACTTTAGTGCTTTAAGTAATGATTTTTCTCCCAGTGTCCTATGAATTAAGCAATCTGGTGTGGAATTTGCCTGGATTATGCATAAAGAACAGCTTTTATGTAGATTCTATCATATATTGGCAAGTAATTATAGTTTCCTACTTCAGCTTATTCATGTGAAAAAGTCAAATATAGCAATGTCTATGACAAAGGAGGACAGAGTTGAGGAAAACAAATGAAATTGTCCTACCTTCCCTATGCCTATTTTGATACTTTGTAGGAGTATTAAATACACCTGCTTTATACACTTGGTCAATTTTTGAAGATCAAATTAGAAAATGTATCTGAAAATACATAGTACAGGATGTGATACTCGATATTTAAGGGTTATTATAAACACAAATCAGAAAAGGCAATGGCACCCCACTCCAGTACTCTTGCCTGGAAAATCCTGTGGATGGAGGAGCCTGGTAGGCTGCAGTCCATGGGGTCGCTAAGAGTCGGACACGACTGAGCGACTTCACTTTCACTTTTCACTTTCATGCATTGGAGAAGGAAATGGCAACCCACTCCAGTGTTCTTGCCTGGAGAATCCCAGGGACGGGGAAGCCTGGTGGGCTGCTGTCTATGGGGTCGCACAAAGTCAGACACGACTGAAGCGACTTAACAGCAGCAGCAGCATAAACACAAATAGTAAACATATTTTGTTGTTTATAGCCAGGTACATATTTTATAGGGCTTCCCTGGTGGCTCCGTGATAAAGAATCCTCCTCCTGATGCAGGACAAGTGGGTTCCAACCCTGGTTTGAGAAGATTCCCTGGAGAAGGAAATGGCAATCTACTCTAGGATTCTTGCCTGGAGAAGCCCATGCACCAAAGAGCCTGGAGGGCTACAGGGCATGGAGTCGCAGAGAGTCAGACATGAACTAGTAATTGAACAAAATATTATTTAAGCTTCCAACTGGACATATTCCTGTGGACTGAAACACTATCCAATCAATTAAGCAATTGATCAGTGATTACTTTTTTATCCCTTGTCCTCTGCTGTTAAAGGAGGCGCTTTAGCTTAGGTTAAACGAGATACTTATAGCATAGCTTTTGTCGTTCAGCTCTGTTTTAACCTGCATGCTTCAGAGAAGATTGTATGACTTTGAAATAACCTAGATTTTCAGCATTTAACTCTACAATTCATCCATAATCTCTCCCAATGCAGCCATTCCTTTGAATGGACACTTTTCCTAAAGTGATTATCATATACAGTACTTCTCATAAGATACAGATCTTATTTAAGTAGTGGCCATCCCTGTCATTTCTTTAAAACAGAAGCCTGTAGATCATTTTTTCTTATATAATTTAACAGTGAAGTAGGTTTAATGCTTTGCTTAAGAATTATGGAAAATTCTCTAAAACATGAATTTGTCAGGGTGGAACTACAATATCTTTATGGGCAATTTTATTTTGAAACATAGTCTAGTGTGGATCAGCCTTCTTGATTTCAAAATTAATACCAGCAGAGTATATTCTGAAATAGTTTTAAAGCACTACCCTCTCCATCCACCGTCACTTTTTGAGAAACTTGTAAGTGCAGAGAGAAGCACGTTTAGAAAACGAACTAAATGTAAGTCACTTCATTTGTAAAGTCCCATAGCGACACTTTAAAGAACATAGGAAGATGGAGTGGTCACTTATCTTTTTATCTCTAGTTAGCTTAGAATCTAAAATTCTTATCTGTTACTCCTCTCTGAATTGATCCTAATTTATCATGCCAGAAAGTTATCTCTTTAATAATCACAGAGCATAGTACAGAGTTGCCTGCTTAATAGGTCATCAATGAAATCATAAATTAGACTCTTAAGATAGGTATAAATTATCTTTACAAAATTTATTTATCCAAAAAGAGAAATAGTTAGAGTTGGGCTGAGAGAAATGATTGCTCTTTTGGGGTCATAACAGCTTCCTATTTCAAGTTAATAAGAACTAAATGAACTGCTGCACCCTGCATGCCACTGTGCATTTATATTGCATGACTTTGCATAAATGTTATTTTTATATGGTCTCATGTCAAACATGGGAACAAATGCCAAGCAGGTGAAAGAGCTCCTGTGACTTCTTATAAGTTAAAGATTTGGATTGGACAAATGTCTAAATAAACTTAAGCAGCAGACTGACTAAAATCACAAGCCAAAGAGAATTTTCAACAGTATCCAATTTGTTCTTTGAATCTCTCAGCTTTATTGAATCTGATAAAATGATACAATGTCTCCTGTTTTTTAATTGAAGGCTCAAACCAATGTTTTGAGAGCTTAAATTTCACTGTTAACCTACAAAAGATTATTAGTATTGTACTTTAAGGTACCAATTCTGGTGAGATACCCTCACTAACATATATATATATATATACATTCTGAAAAGAACTATCACAAAATCTGCATTACTCAGAGGTATCAGTAAAATAATAATAAGACAGAATTTCAAGTTTGTTGTTAAGATCCAAATGTGTTTTTTTTTCCCCTGAATTTATGTCCTAATCTTGCATTTGCAAAGCATCGTTTATAGGTCTGAGTATGTGCCTACTGAAGTTTGATTTTTATCACTCTACATAAGTCAAAAGGTTTAAAGTAATTGAAGGAATTAAATATATAAAAATTATTGGAAGATTTGATTTACAATAGTCTAGTAGAACATTTTCTAGGAGAGGTTTTAGGAAATGAAAAAGTCATCAAACTAGCAGGAAAATGCCCATGATCATAGATGCCTATAGCAGAGGACAGGAAATTCGCAGAAAAAATTTATTAAAGCCTGAAGAGTTGGCAATATATTACTTCCTCAGAAACCTGTGGGTCCTGCCCACCCTGAATGGAATAATTGCCTTTATTTTTCTCTTTCATTTTCAGGTCTCACACAACTACTTCTTATCAGTAGATTTAAACCCGAAATAATGCAGACTGGGGGGAGGTTCAGCACATTTCTCATATCAGGCACAGTTGGGCCAGAATCATACAGAAAAATAGAAACCTGCCTTTTGTACAGGTAGGTGTTTAATACAAGAAATGATACCCTTAAAATTGTGTTAAAGTGCTGGAGGACTCAAGGCCTGGAAAATTATTACTAACTCTTCAATTTCATTCTTAGAATTTAGAAAATCATTTTTTCAGAAATACAAGGAAAGTTCAGACAATAAAAGGACCTGCCTGTAAGAGCAGACAGGAAAATTTTCAAGGAAACACTAGGAGAGCTACGTAACTTCTTGTCTTCCAAAGCCCAAGCTTACACCTGAAAACTCTGCAGGAGACACAAATGGTTTCTGCTTCTGTTCTGCCTTCCAAACTGGCTTTGCTTTCCTCCTTTTCAAAGTTTCGCATTGGTGAAACCTCAACCACAAATTTGCTCTCAGTATTTCCTGTCCATAATTCAGCAAGGGCCAGAAGATGGTGATGATTAGTAGTTGAAATAGGTAGTTTTCCCCAGTTCTTACTCACTCATATCCAAACTCTCATCAAGTTATGTGGATTTTACTTGTTATACAGATCTCGAATGTATTCACTTATCTCCACCTTTGTCCTTATCCTCCTGTTGTGTGTGTGCTCAGTCAACTCACTTGTGTCTGAGACTTTATGACCCTATGGACTGTGTAGCATGCCAACATCTCTGTCCATGGGATTTCCTAGACAAGAATACTGGAGTAGGTTGCCAATTCCTCCTCCAGTGGATCTTCCTAACCTAGGGACAGAATGCATGTCTCTTGTGTTACCTACATGTGTTTCCTACATGTATAGTTCCTACATTCCTGCATTTGCCACACTGGCAGATTTTTTTTTTTTTTTACTACTGAGCTACCTTGGAAGTCACTATCCTATTACTTGCCATTGTTCTTTCTCACCTGGACTATCACAATGAAAATTAACTGGCCTCTTCAATTCAGTCAATAAGCCGTGTCTGATTCTTTGTGACCCCATGGAATTCAGCCCACCAGGCCTCTCTGTCCATCACCAACTCCCAGAGTTTACCCAAACCCTTCTCCATTGAGTCAGTGATGCCATCTAACCATCTCATCCTCTGTCATCCCCTTCTCCTTCTGCCTTCAATCTTTACCAGTATCAGGATCTTTTCTAATGAGTCAGTTCTTTGCATCAGGTGGTCAAAGTATTGGAGTTTCAGTTTCAGCATCAGTCCTTCCAATGAATATTCAAGACTGATTTCCTTTAGGATGGACTGGTTGAATCTCCTTGCTGTCTAAGGGACTCTCAAGAGTCTTCTCCAACACCACAGTTCAAAAGCATCAATTCTTCAGTGATCAGCTTTCTTTATAGTCCAACTCTCACATCCATACACAACAATTGGAAAAACCATAGCTTGACTAAATGGAACATTGTTGGTAATGTAATGCTTCTGCTTTTTAACATGCTGTCTAGGTTGGTCATAGCTTTTCTTCCAAGGACCAAGCATCTTTTAATTTCAGGGTTGTAGTCACCATCTGCAGTGATTTTGGAGCCCACTCCCCGCCAAAAAAAAAATAATAATTAAGTCTGTCACTGTTTCTATTATTTCCCCATCTATTTGCCATGAAGTGATGGGGCCGGATGCCATGATCTTAGTTTTCTGAATGTTGAGTTTTAAGCCAACTTTTTCACTCTCCTCTTTCACTTTCATCAAGAGGCTCTTTAGTTCTTTGCTTTCTGCCAAAAGGGTGGTGTCATCTACGTATCTGAGGTTATTGATATTTCTCGCAGTAATCTTGTTTCCAGCTCTTGTGTTTTATCCAGCCTGGCATTTCACATGATGTACTCTGCATTTAAGTTAAATAAGCAGATAACAATATACAGATGATGTACTCCTTTCCTGATCTGCAAACAGTCTGTTGTTCCATGTCCATTTCTAACTGTTGCTTCTTGACCTGCATACAGATTTCTCAGGAGGAAGGTCAGGGGGTCTACTATTCCCATCTCTTTAAGAATTTTCCACAGTTTGTTCTGATCCACAAAGACAAAAGCTTTGGTGTAATCAATAAAGCAGAAGTACATATTTTTTTCTGGAATTCTTGCTTTTTTGATGATCCAGCAAATATTGGCAATTTGATCTCTGGTTTCTCTGCCTTTTCTAAAACCAGCTTGAACATCTGGATGTTCACAGCTCATGTACTGTTGAAGCATGTTTTGGAGAATTTTGAGCACTACTTTGCTAGCATTTGAGATGGTAGTTTGAACATTCTTTGGCATTGCCTTTCTTTGGGATTAGAATGAAAACATGTTTTCCAGTCCTGTGGCCACTGCTGAGTTTTCCAAATTTCCTGGCATATTAAGTGCACCACTTTTACAGCATCATCTTTTAGGATCTGAAATAGCTCAATTGTAATTCCATCAATTCACTAGCTTTGTTCCTAGTGATGCTTCCTAAGGCCCACTTGACTTGGCATTCCAAGATGTCTGGCTCTAGGTGAGTGATCACACCATCGTGGTTATATGGGTCATGAAGATCTTTTTTGTATAGTTCTTCTGTGTGTTCTTGACACCTCTTCTTAATATCTTCTGCTTCTGTTGGGTCCATACAATTTCTGTCCTTTATTGTGCCCATCTGTGCATGAAATGTTCCCTTAGTATCTCTAATTTTCTTGAAGAGTTATCTAGTCCTTCCCATTCTATTGCTTTCCTCTATTTCTTTGCATTGATCACTGAGGAAAGCTTTCTTATCTCTCCTTGATATTTTTTGTAACTCTTCATTCAAATGAGTTTATCATTCCTTTTCTCCTTTGCCTTTAGCTTCTCTTCTTTTCTCAGCTCTTTTTAAGGCCTCATCAGACAAACTTTTTGCATTTTGTTTTCTTGGGGAGTCTTGATCACTGCCTCCTGTACAATGTCAGGAACCTCCATCCATAGTTCTTCAGACACTCTGTCTATTAGATCTAATCCCTTGAATCTATTAGTCACTTCTGCTGTATAATCAATCATAAGGGATTTGATTTAGGTCATAACTGAATGGTCTAGTAGTTTTCCCTACTTTCTTCAATTTAAGTCTGAATTCGGCAATAAGGAGTTCATGATCTGAGCCACAGTCAGCTCCCTGTCTTGTTTTTGCTGACTGTATAGAGATTGTGCATCTTTGACTGCAAATAATATAATCAATCTGATTTCAGTATTGACCATCTGGTGATGTTCATGTTTAGAGTCTTCACTTGTGTTGCTGGAAAAGGATGTTTGCTATGACCAGTGCGTTCTCTTAGCAAAAGTCTTTTAGCCTTTGCCCTGCTTCCTTCTGTACTCAAAGACCAAATTTGCCTGTTTTCTGGGTAGATCCTGACTTCCTACTTTTGCATTCCAGTCCCATAATGAAGAGGACATCTTTTTATGGGTGTTAGTTCTAGAAATTTTTGTAGGTCTTCATAGAACCATTCAACTTCAGCTTCTTCAGCATTACTGGTCCACAACCTCATCTAATCTGTGACTCTGAAGATTCTGTGTACAGCCTCAAAAACTACCTTTTCTTTTAATTTTTCAGGAGAATGTTGTTCATATCTTTTCACATCAAAGTTAACCATTTACCACCAGTCAAGTGAAGTCTCATTGTCAGAAATAATGGGATGTCAAGGTGTATTACTATTACATTTATTCCATGTCAGTAAGGGAGATACACATAAGTTAAAATGGATAACAAAAGAATAGCATGACTGATTTACCATATTTTGAAAATATTTTATTTCAACATAGAAGTACTTAAATCAAAATATTCTTGTAGTCATTCCTTCACTCAGCATATATTTTAATTACTATTTGTTGTTGTTCAGTCACTCAGTTGTGTCCTACTCTTTGTGACTCCATGGCCTGCAGAATGCCAGGTTTCCTTGTCCTCCAACATGTCCTGGAGTTTGCTCAAACTCATGCCCATTGAGCCGGTGATGCCATCCAACCATCTCATCCTCTGTCATCTGCTTCTCCTCCTCCCTTTAATCTTTCCCAGCATCAGGGTCTTTTCTAATGAGTCAGCTCTTCGCATCAGGTGGCCAAAGTATTAGAGCTTCAGCTTCAGCATCAGTCCTTCTAATGAATATTCAGGACTGATTTCCTTTAGGATTGCCTGGTTTGATTTCTTTGCAGTCCAAGGGACTCTCAAGAGTCTTCTCCAACACCACTGCTCAAAAGCATCAATTCTTTGGCGATCAGCTTTCTTTATTGTCCAACTCTCACATCTGTACATGAGTACTGGAAAAACCAGTACATTGACTAGATGGACCTTTGTTGGAAAAGTAATGTCTCTGGTTTTTAACACTCTGTCTAATTTTGTCATAGATTTTCTTCCAAGCGGCAAGGATCCTTTAATCTCATGGCTGCAGTCATCATCAGAAGTGACTTTGGAGCCCAAGAAAATAAAGTCTCTCACTGTTTACATTATTTCCCCATTTATTTGCCACAAAGTGATGGCTTTTAAATTAAACTTTTAAACTCCTACCTTTCTTTATCTTGGGAATTTTTAGATAGCTTTTTTAAATAAATTTTTAAAATAAAAATGTATTTACTCATTGGCACTAGAAATGCATTTTCAGGGCTTTATGTGAAAGATGTAAATGTACTGTATGAAATGATATGAATGTGTATGAAATGTATATGCTCATATTATTTCCAGATTTTATGCATTGCTATATTCTCAATTCTATCTATACGGTATGATACCATACCTCTGAGTAACTTGTCAGTATTCTTTCCACTACTCATATTCAGTATAATATTCATAGTTAATACAAACTTATTTAAATGTGCACATTATGTAAGTGTAATTTATTATTCAACTACACATCTTATTTCTTTGCTTTTTCCTTTCTGTCTCTGATGATTAATTTTGTGTATCACCTTGACTAGGCTATGTTATTCAGTTGTTATATCAGAGACAAGACTAAGGTGTTGCCATGAAGATATTTTTCAAATGTGATTAACATTTAGATCAATCTGCATAAAGCAGATTGTTAAGTCACTTCAATTGTGTCTCACTCTGCAACCCCATGGACTATAGCCCATGAGACCCCTCTGTCCAGGGGATTTCCCCAGGTAAGAATACTGGAGTGGGTTACCTTTTCCTACTCCATGGGGTCTTCCCAACCCAGTTTCTTATGTCTCCTGCTTTGGCAGGTGGTTTCTTTACCACTAACTCAATTTAATCCAATCAGTTTAAGGTCTTTAAGGGCAAAGACTGGGGTTACTCAAAGAAGGGATGTGGACTCAAGATTAAGACATCAACTGTGCCCTGAATGCTAGCCTGCCAGAACTGTCCTACAGATTTTGAACTTATCAAATCCCAAGTTCCTTAAAATAAATCTATTTATCTACCTATTATCTCATATTGATTCCATTTCTCTGGAGAACTTTGACTAATACAATGTTCTTTCTGGTTTCAAGTGTACTTCTTAGTGGGGGCATGATAAAAAATTCAGGAATAAAAGCAGAGCTAGTTCATGAAGCATGCATGTTGTAGTGAAAAATTTTGAGGAGTTTCTCTAGAGCTGTCTAAGTTACAATGAGATAATTTTGACAATTGTATTTAGCTTTTAGAACTATTATTTCAACTGTACTCTACAAAATGTGCTGCATTTTTAAAGGTGGATTTCTGGAAGGTGAATTCGATTGAAAATCTCTTAGAAAAGAGTAGATGGTGTTTATCACAGGAAAGTTATATGGTGGTTTCAGAAAATGGGATGTCTAAATTTCCTTTTTATTTAAGAATCAATTATTTATGTTGACAGGATTCAAGGTATGATCCTGAGAGTGGGTGGGTAAAGAAGAGAGGATGAATCATCCTTATTATATATTATATCTTATATTATAAGATTGATTATAAGATTATAGATATTTATACTGAAGGTAAGATTTGGATAGAGAGAAAGATGTGATGTTAAATGGGGGAAAATGACCAGAAAGGTGGTAGACAGCAGTGATAGGAAGGGTGAGGGTTCTATGGAGTGAATTCCTGGTATAGAGCAGGGTTACAGGGAGTAAGCAGCATATGTTATAGGAGACACACACCTCAGGGACAAGGCTGGGAGAGGGAAGCGTTTCTGAACAGTTTGATAATTTAGTTGCTTTTTCTATGAAACAGAGATTAAAAGGAGACTGTGGACTCTGTTGATGATTTAAATATTCCACATCTTAGGTCATCATTATTGATAAAAGGGGTATGAGTTTCAAAGTTAAAAGTAAAAGTGTTAGTTACTCAGTCATGTCCAACTCTTTGTGCCTCCATGGACTGTAGCCCGCCAGGCTCCTCCATCCATGGGATTCTCCAGGCAAGAATACCGGAGTGGGTTGCTATTTCCTTCTCCAGGCGATCTTCCTGACTCAGGGATTGAACCTGGATCTCCCACATTGATGCCAAATAAATGTTGGGTAAATGAATAAATCAATGAACTTACTGCCACGTGTTTATCTCTTTTAATCTAATAATTTAGGTTTATTCCTTTTGATCTAAAATTGCATATAGTGGCTTCACTGATACTTGAAAAGTTCTTATAAATGGTATTAAGAATTCTTATTGTACACATTATGGAAAGCACTTGAAAGCAATCTGACTTTGGAAACCCTCTAAAAGTGGTTCAGTTCAGTTGCTCAATCATGTCTGACACTTTGCAACCCCATGGACTGCAGCACGCCAGGCTTCCCTGTCCATCACCAACTCCAGGAGTTTGCTCAAGCTCATGTCCATTGAGTCAGTGATGCCATCCAACCATCTCATCCTCTGTCATCCCCTTCTCCTCCCACCTTAAATCTTTCCCAGCATTAAAAGTGGTACCCAGTTTGTATAGCAAAATATTGCCTATTAATATTTAAATTGGGATTTCAGTTTGAAGTTTGAATTTAATCACAAATATGAAAGGAAGATTAATGATAATTTCTTGAATTATTTATCAGAATTAAGGGATATAGTATGGATACTCAAGCAATTTACAATAGTGAATAGCTGTTCGTGTTTGCAGTGAAATAGAAAAAATGCCTCAGTTAAAACATGGAGCTGATCTTTATATAAAATTCTCACATTCAAATCCTTTGTGATGAGAATTTCAATTTTAATTACATAAAATGAATTCCATAAAATACAAAATGAACAAACATATTTTTAATTTTAATAAGAAGCATTATAACATGATGGGAATTGAAATTACTTTCTAGGGAAAACTATCACCTCATAGACTGAGTATGAAACCAGCCAAGCTTTATCCAGCTTGAACAAGTTTCTCTATGCCTTGTTTTCTCATAGGTAGAATATAACTAATAATAAACCTATAACCATTTAGTGACTTAAAGTACGTTAAGCAATTCACATAGTTCTTGAGAAAAATAGTTTTATGAGCATTAGTTGTTTGATGGAGTCTTGAAAATGAATTATGCTTAAATTCACCTAAATTATTACTTTATCTATATATGTTAATTGATCATTGTGTATAAGGCACTATTCACCCCAAATTTAGTCAATCATGGTGTTTATTTCATAAATCTGATCAGATTAATTTAATCTAAATATAAATGAAGAGTAAGAACTTGAAAGAACACTCAATTTTCCCCCTTTTTTATTTTAAAAATTTGCTATTTGAAGTATGCTTGATTTACTATTAATATATTAGTTTCAGTTGTACAGCATAGTGTGGAGGAGGAAATGTCCACCCACTCCAGTACTCTTGGCTGGAAAATCCCATGGACGGAGGAGCCTGGCGGGCTAAAGTTGACGGGGTCGCAAAGAGTCGGACACGACTGAGTGACTTCACTTTCTCTTTTCACTTTCATGCACTGGAGAAGGAAATGGCAACCCACTCCAGTGTTCTTGCCTGGAGAATCCCAGGGACGGCAGAGACTGGTGGGCTGCCATCTATGGGGTCGCACAGAGTCGGACACGACTGAAGCTACTTTAGCAGCAGCAACATAGTGATTCAGTATTTTTATAATTATATTCCATTTAATTATTACAAGATGTGTGTGTGTAAGTCGCTCAGTCCTGTCTGACTCTTTGCGACCCCGTGGACTTTACTCCACCAGGCCGCTCTGTCCATGGGATTCTCCAGGCAAGAATACTGGAGTGGGTTGCCATTTCTTTCTCCATATTACAAGATAGTACCTGTAATTGTCTGTGGTATATGATAAATCCTTGTTGCTTACCTATTTCATGTATAGTAGTATGTATCTCTTATCCTCATACCCCTAACTAGTCCCTTCCTGCTTTCCTCTCTCCACTGATAACAATTAGTTTGTTTTGGGGGCAGGAGGAGAAGGGGACGACAGAGGATGAGATGGCTGGATGGCATCACCGACTCGATGGACGTGAGTCTGAGTGAACTCCGGGAGTTGGTGATGGACAGGGAGGCCTGGCATGCTGCAATTCATGGGGTCGCAAAGAGTCGGACACGACTGAGCGACTGATCTGATCTGATCTGATCTTGCGGTGAGTGTGTTTCCATTTTGCCATATACATTTGTGTATTGTTTAGATTCCATGTATTAGTGATGTCATATATTTTTTTTTCTTTTTCCCTATGTCTGAGTTATTTGACTAAGCATAGTATTGCCTCAGTCCATTCACATTGCTACAAATGGCAATATTTCATTGAAAAATAATTCAGTTTTAATCATCTGCAATACTTAAAGAGAGAAAAATATAAACCTCCCTTAAAACTGACAAGTCACTTTTCTAGTGAAAATAAAGCTATTTCTTTCAGTTATATAGAATATTTAATGTAAAAATTTAAGAACTTAGGTTCGTAGAAAAATCATCAAATAAAGAGAACAAAGAACAACTTTTAAAAAGTGAATTTACTATCTATTTTATATAAAAATTTAATTGTGTTCTGCTGTGAAAATAATGTCTAGATAAGCACAAATCCCATTCCTCTGAATGTGATAAATTTTAGTAGTGTTATTCAAGCATTTCTAATAAAAACTGGTAAATAATTCATGGTACAAACACTGCCAACTTGCAATAATTTTTATTTATCTCAAATTTATTTACCAAGAAGTTGAAAAGTTTTAACTTGCCAAAAGTAAATTAGAGAAATAGCAATATTAATGATCCTCTCTCTTCTAGTAGTGAAAAGTAGAGCCAAAACATTGTCACCAGGACTAATGTGTGAAGTATGAATTTGGGATTTTTCTGTAGTGGGTTAATAATGGGCCAAATACCATCATATTGAAACTTTGAAGGCAAGTGAATTAATAAAAGCCATTCCCCCATGATTTTCTGAAAGGCACACAAAGCCAAGTAGATGGGATGGGAGTACAAGTTTTCCATGTGTAGGCCCTTCAGATATCAGGAGCCATTGCCAGCTGTTACATGAAAATATTTTTCTGTGCTCTCATTTTTTTGTTGTAAGTCTTCTCTCATGAAGCATAATTCTTGTCTATACTTTCATCACCATATTGGATTTGCTGCCAGGAGATAATACCATGAATTTAAACCAGAAAAATCTCTCATCCTAAATTAATCTTCTTTGAAATAAATTGATAACTTAGATGTTGGTTCAATAAGTCTGTTCCTTCCTTGGGTTCCTTAACACCATCTAACTTGGTAAAATAGAATAAATGAAACTGCATTCATGTGAATCACACTTAATCTGGGCTTGCCCCAGTAAATGTATTTCCAATTTTTGACATCTGCATAAGGACCACATCTTTCTCCACATTTTGATATACCTTTAGTTCCAATAATATGCAGTGTACACTGAGGAAGTTTCAGAATTTTCCTTTTCTCTCTCTGTTTTATATTTCCTCATTCTTCACCTTCCTGACTTGTTATTTAAACTTTTGATCTTTCTCAGAATTAAACTCATTCTCTGTGTGTGTGTGTGTGTGAGAGAGAGATAATCTGTAATCTATATAAAGCAGAAGCATTCATGAAGTTTTACTTTTCTTCTCAAGCAGGGTGATTGCATTCCAACAGCATAAACAAAATCTATGTTTGCCTTTGGTAGTGACAATTGGCTTCCCAATGGCTTCAGGTCATGAAACAGACATTTAAATATTTTAGCTCATGGTGTAAAAAGGTGAAAGAGCACTGCTTTGTGTATACTTGGCTGATTTCTTTCACCCAAAATTCTAATACTAATTGAAACTAATTGAACTAATACTGGTTGAAATTCTAATTCAACTTCCCTGATTATTAGTTCAATATTTATATATCTCTGCTTTTTCTGTTACCTTCCCTCCTCCAAATTAACAACAAAAAACATCTTTTGCTGAGAGAAAATTACCAGGCAATTACTAACACTAGTTCCTCAATGCACCTACTTGATTGCATCCCACACAGGAAACTAATGGAAAGTTGAAGAAATGTTTATACATTAGTAAAACATTGTATAATTTTTAGTCACAGAGTTTATTATTTAGAAGCTAAAGTTTAACATTATTCAGCAGGATAAATACTTCAAATGACAGAATTTACATTGACTTACTCATCTTTACATTCCCTCAAATTATAATATTAATTATAGCAATAGTGTATTTTGCTTGTTGAAGGTTCAGCTTTTGCACCTCTTCCCATAAAGTGACTGGGAAAAAAAGCTTTAAAATGTTGTCTTAAGGCAAGTCATTTTCAATGTATTTTATGCCTTCCAGGAATTAAATTATGTTTATTTAGTTAGTGTATGTTCAGACCACCTGTACCAATTTTTCTTTGAACAGTCTACATATGGGGAAGAGAAAACTGACAGTATTGGGAGTAGCAGGTGATTAGCGTGGCATAAATATTTTGGGCCTTTTTTTTTTTTTTAATTCTGCTATTTTTTTGCTTTGATCATGTGTTTGGATTGAGCTGAATTTGACATTATCATATTTGTATATGTGATTAATAGAATATGACTGGAGAAACAAACTGCTTTTGAAAGAAACCTCTTCAGGCAGGTAATGTCATGCAGATTGCAGTTGAAATATCATCCCATCCATTCTAGCAGTTTTCTGCCCTTATATCCACATTCATGATTTCCTTGTTAAGTTTTTCTCTTTTAGTGCTCAACACCTCAAGGATATGGGCAAAAAATAGCTCATACTATAATCATGTTCTTTTCAAAACCCTATGATCAATTCATGTAGAATCATTGAAATGAGTATATGAATTACATCCCTTGCCACAAAAATCCCCTTAAAATGACAATACTAGGATTCTTAAGAGATGATTCCAAAAAAAGAGAATATGAATGAAGAAAACAACAGCAAAATACCAAAGTTAGAGGACCTGCAAAGGTGATAAGCGACTTAGCAGATACAAGTAAGAAGAATCATAAAGTGGGGGCAGAGAAAGTCAAGATGCTCCCTGATTTTCCTGGAGAAAACTTGCAAAATGCTTAGGAACTTGCAAAATGCTTAGGAATTCGTAGGCTTCAGATTTCCCTAAAAGTGAGGCATAATTCAGGGATAAGATGAATATCTATAAGAGAAGTGCCTATTCTGTACCATGAAGTCATTTCTCTGTACACTGTCTGAAGTCTTGTTGTTGTTTACTTGCTAAGTCCTGTTAGACTCTTTGTGACCGCCTTGACTGGAGGCCACCAGGCTCCTTTGTCCATGGGATTCTCTGGGCAAGAATATTGGAGTGGGTTGCCATTTCTTTCTCCAGGTGATCTTCCCAACCCGTGATCGAACCCACATCTCCTGCATTGGCAGGAAGATTCTTTACCACTGGTTCACCTGGGCAGCCTACCAAGATTCCTGAAAACTAGCAGAGTTCTCTTTTTGTAGGAAGAAAAAAGTGTCTTTGGATCCGAGGCTGCCAGGACTGAACGAGGGCAGTGTTATTATACTGCATGGAAGGCAGCGAGTGGGTTTCTGTCAGGACAGAGTTACATGTGTGCAGTCTGTATACCCTGCAGAAGAGAAAAAGAATGGCTAAAATCATGGAATTTGCTATGATCTGAATATTTGTGTCCTCCCAAAAGTCTTGTGTTGAAATCTGAAGCCTGAGGTGACAGTATTTGAAGATGGGGCTTTGGGGAGATGATTAGGTCATGGGGGTGGTATCCTCATGAATGGGATGTGTCCTTTGTTAAAGACACCAAAGAGTGTCTTGATCATTCCACCAAACAGCACAGTCTATGAATGGAGAATCAGTCCTCACCAGAAACCACACTGACTCTGCCAGCATTATGATCTTGGACTTCCCTATCTATAGAACTATAAGAAATAAACATTGTATTTAAGCCACCTTGTTTGTGATAGTTTTTATAGCAACTCAGGCAGACTAAGACTCCATACCCTATTCCTTCACCCGTAGAGCTATGTCTACACAGACATGGTGTCCTATGTTTAATTCATATAATATGCAGTATAAGGTTGTTATATTATTGAAAAGCGTACAGTAAACATCTACATCTTATATTCTCATTCCCCACATTGCCTCCAAAACAAATGCAAAGACTTAAATTTGTAAATCCAGGAAGAAGTGTGAAAGGATTTTCTCAAGGTACACTATTTTATTCAAAAAATTTTTTAAAAGAACAACCAAACAAAAAACATTTTTTTCCTTAAAAATATACATACTTATCATCTGGGTAAAAATAAGACATCAGTAATCAACAATTGTTTAAACACAGTCTCTCAGCATTAAGACTGTTCATACTTGAACTATGCTGCTGCTGCTGCTGCTAAGTCGCTTCAGTTCTGTCCGACTCTGTGCAACCCCATAACTATACATGAACCCAAATTAATGAAGGAACACAGCCTTTAGTTTATTAATGGCTCCAGTTTCATTCTTTGGATTTTGTAGAATTTTCCTGCTCTCACAGCAGTTATTCATACATGGTATCCTGGAGACTAACAAAAAAAAAGTTGAATGGAAATCAGAGATATAGTCTTAATAATTTTTATTATATTGCTGCCTTTGTTCATTTGAGCTGCTATTGCAAAATGCCACAGGCCAAGTAGCTTGTAAGCAACAGAAACTAATTTCTTACTGTTCTGGAGGCTGAAAGTCCCAGATCAAGATGCTAGCACGATTGGGTGAGGTTCCACTCCCAGGTGGCAGGGTTCTCATAGTGTCCTCACATGTTAGAAGGGGCTCCAGAGCTAGGTGGGATCACTGTCTCTCTCTTTTTCATAATTTTATTTCTATTTATACCCAATTTTTCAGGTTTATTGAGCTGTAATTGACATATAACATGTGTAAGTTTAATGAGCACAAGGGGTTGATTTGATACACTTAATATAGTGCAGTGTGATTACTTAACACCACCATCATGTCACATAATGCCATTTATTTTCTGTGGTGAGAACCTTTAAGAATATACAACTATACGGTCGACTGTATTCACAATGCTGTGAATCTAGTCCTCAGAACTTTATCGTCTTGTAGTTGGAAGTTGCAGCATTTTGGAGAAGGAAACGGCAACCCACTCCAGTATTCATGCCTGGAAAATCCCATGGACCAAGGAGCCTGGTGGGCTACAATCCATGGGGTCGCAAAGAGTCGGACATGACTGAGCAACTTCTGTGTGTGTGACCAATAGGATTCTGACTTGTGAGTTTTTAATATAAAGAGGCCACGACCATATGTCACATTATTGCTTCTTTTTACAATTAATAGAATTTTAATTTTTTTAACACTTCTGAGCTTATTTCCATTTTCACTAAACAGGAAGAATTAGATTACCTATCCTATGAGACTGTTGTGAGGATTAAGCAGGATGATGGAAATTTAGAACAGTACCTGGCACAGAGCAACTCTCCAGCATGTGAATGAAAGCCTTGCCCATTGGTGAGAGCTGGGTTACAGTGACATTTAGGATCAGGAAGGTAAGTTCTTGCTTCGGCCACAGACAAACTAAAATTGAGACAGTTCAGAAAATCAGGAAGCTGTGGCAAATCATCCACCTGCCGAGGTAGGAGACGCAGTAGATGCGAGTTCTATCCCTGGGTCGGGAAGATCCCCTGGAGTAGGAAATGGCATCCCATTCCAGGTGCAGAGGAACCTGATGGGTTCATGGCATTGCAAAGAGTCCGACATGACTGAACACTATCCAAACACACAGAGAATCAGGAAGGTGAGGACTAGACCCTACATCCCCGACTTTCTAGCTGTGTGATCTCTGAAAAAAATCCCTTAACCATCTTAACTCAATTTTTTCATGTGTAAAACTGACATCACAGGTACTTGTTGAAGAAGTTCAATTTTTAAAAATATAGTTTATACAGAAAATATTATATTACTTCCAAGTATTAGAAATAGATGTATTATATTAAATCTTTTTTTGATCTATACCGTCATTGAATTTCAAAAATGTAGTTAGTCTTAAGGGGTTATCTTTAGTTTCTTGTGGGATTGCTTGATAATAATTTTCATTGATATTCTTAAGTGATATTGGCCTAATGTATTGCTTTATCATTCGCATTAATTACACTTCAGTATAACTCCAAACAAATTGAAAAAACTTTTCTCTGAAACAGTTTACATGTGAATTTACTCTCTCTGATCTTTAAAAATTGGGTACAATTTCCCTCAGAAAAAGATCACAAGTCTAGGGTATTTTACTGGGAATTTCTTTTAAATTGTTTATACTCTCTGTATCTTCTGGCTGCAATTTTTGTATGCTATATTTTCTCCAAAGCATACATTTCATCTGAATTTCCAAATTTTTAAGAGAGATATATTTTTAGTTGTTCCTCTTTTTTAAAATTTCTTTGTTCTGTGAGTTTCACTTGCCTTTTCTTAATTTTATATTTGTATGCTTTTAAACCCTTGTTGAATATTCAATTAGCTAGAGTGTGTCTAGTTTGTCTTTTATTTTCATTTTAAAAATAATTATTTTTAGCATAAGTGTAATTATTCTATATTGTAATTGTTCTTTCATTTTTCCAAATTATTTTATTCACCTTTTATGGTACTTTATAGTTTTGTGACTAAATAGCATATGTAAATATTTTATATTTTTAAATTTCTAGATACTCATCCTTAAGATTTGTCAACTTTTCTAATTCAAAAAATTCAGAAATAATAAGAATTGACTGTCCAAGATAAATTATGGATAATTCAATCTATTTCTAAGAAATTATTAATTCTGTGAAAATAGTGATAAAATATGTAATTTTGTCAATATGCATAAGTCAAAGAACATGTTTGTTATTACAAACATGAAATTTGTGTCTCTTCTTATTTGTTCATATCTTCAGCCATTCAAAAATCTTTACTGAGGACTTATCCATTATCTTATATTGTTATATGGTTTTTAAAAGCCTGGCAAAATAACAATATTCATTAAAAAGTCAGTTTTACAGCACTCCCTGAGCCATCACTCAGTATGCAGCCAACTCATCTTCTCCAATATGCAGTTAGCTTTTTTATACAAAAATTGATTTATGGTTAGATTTTCCATTATCTGGAATGTGTCCTTTTGAAGCAAATTTTCCTAAGCACAAAAAATTTACCTGTGGCGGATTCATTTTGATATTTGGCAAAACTAATACAGTTGTGTAAAGTTTAAAAATAAAATAAAATTTAAAAAACAAACAAACAAACAAAAACCTTGAATAGCCAAAGCAACCTTGAGAAAGAAGAATGGAACTGGAGTAATCAACCTTCCTGACTTCAGGCTCTACTACAAAGCCACAGTCATCAAGACAGTATGGTACTGGCACAAAGACAGAAATATAGATCAATGGAACAAAATAGAAAGCCCAGAGATAAATCCACACACCTATGGACACCTTATCTTTGACAAAGGAGGCAAGAATATACAACGGAGAAAAGACAATCTCTTTAACAAGTGGTGCTGGGAAAACTGGTCAACCACTTGTAAAAGAATGAAACTAGACACTTTCTAACACCATACCCAAAAATAAACTCAAAATGCATTAAAGATCTAAACGTAAGACCAGAAACTATAAAACTCCTAGAGGAGAACATAGGCAAAACACTATCTGACATAAATCACAGCAGGATCTTCTATGACCCACCTCCCATAATACTGGAAATAAAAGCAAAAATAAACAAATGGGACCTAATTAAAATTAAAAGCTTCTGCACAACAAAGGAAACTATCAGTTCAGTTCAGTCACTCAGTCGTGTCCAACTCTTTGCGACCCCCTGAATCACAGCATGCCAGGCCTCCCTGTCCATCACCAACTCTCAGAGTTCACTCAAACTTACATCCTTCGAGTCAGTGATGCCATCCAGCCATCTTATCCTCTGTCATCCCTGTCTCCTCCTGACCTCAAAAAAAAAAAAAAAAAAAAAGTTTATCCTCTTATCCTTGTATTAAAAAAACAAAAAAAGAAGTATCGCATTATCATAGGAATGTTGTGTGACTTTTTATAAAGTATTTCTTTGAAACAAACTCAATGTGTCTTCACAGATGCAGATTATTTTCTTGAGAATGAACATTTCTTCTTTTCCTTTTTTATTTCCATCAAGGCGATAGAAACCAATAAGAAAATGACAGACATATGGTGGAATTCATTATACAGTAAATAGAGTGCAATCATGCAAATGCAATTCACTGGTCCACCTTACTTGATAGAGGGACAGGGAGCCCTTCTGAAGACTCTCAGTGTCAGCTAAATAATAATACAAGTGGGACCAGGGACATGTTCAAAATTCTGTATATACTCTTTTTTTTTTTTTAATTTTATTTTTTTTAATTTTTTTTTAATTTTATTTTTTTATTTTTTTTAATTTTATTTTATTTTTAAACTTTACATAATTGTATTAGTTTTGCCAAATATCAAAACGAATCTGCCACAGGTATACATGTGTTCCCCATCCTGAACCCTCCTCCCCCCTCCCTCCCCATACCATCCCTCTGGGTCATCCCAGTGCACCAGCCCCAAGCATCCAGTATCCTGCATCGAACCTGGACTGGCAACTCGTTTCATACATGATATTTTACATGTTTCAATGTCATTCTCCCAAATCTTCCCACCCTCTCCCTCTCCCACAGAGTCCATAAGACTGTTCTACACATCAGTGTCTCTTTTGCTGTCTCGTACACAGGGTTATTGTTACCATCTTTCTAAATTCCATATATATGTGTTAGTATACTGTATTGATGTTTTTCTTTCTGGCTTACTTCACTCTGTATAATAGACTCTAGTTTCATCCACCTCATTAGAACTGATTCAAATGTATTCTTTTTAATGGCTGAGTAATACTCCATTGTGTATATGTACCACAGCTTTCTTATCCATTCATCTACTGATGGACATCTAGGTTGCTTCCATGTCCTGGCTATTATAAACAGTGCTGCGATGAACATTGGGGTACACATGTCTCTTTCCTTTCTGGTTTTCTCAGTGTGTATGCCCAGCAGTGGGATTGCTGGACGGTATGGAAGTTCTATTTCCAGTTTTTTAAGGAATCTCCACACTGTTCTCCATAGTGGCTGTACTAGTTTGCATTCCCACCAACAGTGTAAGAGGGTTCCCTTTTCTCCACACCCTCTCCAGCATTTATTGCTTGTAGACTTTTGGATCGCAGCCATTCTGACTGGCGTGAAATGGTACCTCATAGTGGTTTTGATTTGCATTTCTCTGATAATGAGTGATGTTGAGCATCTTTTCATGTGTTTGTTAGCCATCTGTATGTCTTCTTTGGAGAAATGTCTATTTAGTTCTTTGGCCCATTTTTTGGTTGGGTCATTTATTTTTCTGGAGTTGAGCTGTAGGAGTTGCTTGTATATTTTTGAGATTAGTTGTTTGTCAGTTGCTTCATTCAGTATATACTCTTAACCAGTGTTCAAATATGTTGCTGCTTTTCCCATATCCAGGATTATAAATTCAGGAATCAAGAGTGGAAATGGGAGTGGCTGACTCATACTGATGCCTACAGACCTACAAGTGAATCATTTGCTTCCTATCCCTGTAAACTTAGGCTCTCCTAGCTTCAGTTCAGTTCAGTTCAGTTGCTGAGTCATGTCTGACTATTTGTGACCCCATGAACTGCAGCACTCCAAGTTTCTCTGTCCTTCACCATCTCCCAGAACTTGCTCAAACTCATGCCCATTGAGTTGGTGATGCTATCCAAGCATCTTGTCCTCTATAGTCTCCTTCTTCTCCTGTCTTCAATCTTTCCCTGCATCAGGATCTTTTCCAGTGAGTCAGTTCTTTGCATCAGGTGGCCAAAGTATTGGAGCTTCAGCTTCAGCATCAGTCCTTCCAATGAATATTCAGGACTGATTTCCTTTAGGAATGACTTGTTTGATCTCCTTGCAGTCCAAGGGACTCTCAAGAGTCTTCTCCAGCACCACATTTCAAAAGCATCAGTTCTTCAGAGATCAGCTTTCTTTATGGTTCAACTCTCACATCCATACATGCCCACTGGAAAAAAACCATAGCTTTGACTAGACAGACTTTGTCGGCAAAGTAATGTCTCTGCTTTTTAATATGTGGTCTAGGTTGGTGATAGCTTTTCTTCCAAAGAGCAAGTCTTAATTTCATGGCTGCAGTCACCATCTGCAGTGATTTGGAGCACCCCCCCCCAAAAAAAAATCTCACTGTTTCCATTGTTTCCCCATGTATTTGCCATGAAGTGATGGGACAAGATGCCATGATCTTTCTTTTTTAAATGTTGAGTTTTAGGCCAGCTTTTTCACTCTCCTCTTTCACTTTCATCAAAAGGCTCCTCAATTCCTCTTCACTTTCTGCCATAAGGGTGGTGTTATCTGCATATGTGAGGTTATTGATATTTCTCCTGGCAATCTTGCTTCTAGTTTGTGCTTCATCCAACCCGGCATTTCTCATGATGTACTCTGCTAGTTTAGAGACTTCCAAAGGAAGGAATGGCACTTGCCACTGGTATAGTGGTAAAAGAATCTGCCTTCCAAAGCAGGAAATGCAAGAGACATGGGTTTGATTCTGGGTTGGGAGTAGGAAATGGCAACCCACTTCAGTATTCTTGCCTGGAGAACTCCATGGACGGAGGAGCCAGGCAGGCTACAGTCCATGGGGTCACAAAGAGTTGGACATGACTCAGCATGCATGCTGGCAAAGGAATGAATGCTTCCTTCAAAGAGACAAAATGTCTCCACTAGTAAGAGGTTACTACTGCCTCTATCCATTTTGACCTCCTCATGGCTCTGATTAAGGCAAAGAAGGGAATTAATTTACTGGGTGGGATATGAACCTGATTATTGAGGGGAAATTGAGCTGCCTATAAAACTTTATTCACTATTATACCCAGCAAAGCCAAGTTTCACAAAAACAAAACAAAATGAATAATGCTGGTTTAGTTTAAGTTGCATTAACATTGATTAATAACAGTAGAAAAGTAAACTTGTAATAAATAAAGGTAAAATGAAATATCATAACCATGACTTTCAGTAGTACTGTGTGAGAAAGCACTATAACATTTCACACATAATTTTATAAATGAATCCTTACCTCTAGGCTGTTTTGAATTTGTCAGTAATCATTTATTTTTTCCCAATGAAAATGGTATATGTATTATGGTACAAAGCTTTATAATAAACAAAAGAGACACTGATGTATAGAACAGTCTTATGGACTCTGTGGGAGAGGGAGAGGGTGGGAAGATTTGGGAGAATGGCATTGAAATATGTAAAATATCATGTATGAAACGAGTCGCCCGTCCAGGTTCGATGCACGATACTGGATGCTTGGGGCTGGTGCACTGGGACGACCCAGAGGGATGGTATGGGGAGGGAGGAGGGACGAGGGTTCAGGATGGGGAATACATGTATACCTGTGGCGGATTCATTTTGATATTTGGCAAAACTAATACAATAATGTAAAGTTTAAAAATAAAATAAAATTAAAACAAACAAACAAAAACCCAAATGCATATTATGCATATTAATGTCTATTAATACTCATATTATGTATATTAATTCTGCCACTGGGTATTCCATTAAATATAATTATGAATTAATTATAACTTATTGTGGGACTAGGATCTCATAATCAAAAATAATTACTTAGCATATTGTCCTGAAGAGCACAAATTCATTCAACATATTGGGCAAATGCACATCCCACTCTGCTTAAAATATCCATGGAGGTAAGAATAAGCCCATTCTAGAGAAATTTTAGTCCATTTTTTCATAGTTGTTTATAGAATATTGTCAGCTTGATACAGAATCTTCCTCAGCATAATTTCTATCCATTACTTTCATTATACTTCTCTCATCTGGGGTTTTATTTTATACATCTAATTCCTCTTACGAGGGTGTCCTTTTATTAACTTAAAGACAATATTCATCCCCCCACCGATTTTTTCCTTCCACAGGCAAATTTAATTTCACATACATAAACTTCTTTTCCTCAAAATCCTGTTCTTCCTCTTTGGGAGGCATTCTATGTTAGATCATCACTTATTTCAAGTCTAACATTCAGATTGTATCTGAGAATTCCAGCAATGAGTTAATGCTTATCTCTTTCATATATTATATATATTTTATATTTTGCATGTGTGTGTATATATATATATATGTATATATATATATATATATTACATGCACATTTTGATTTAAGAACCAGACCTGGAGAGGTTCCTATTATGGCCAAAATTAGCATGTCTGCTAAAAGGTAGAATTGGGGGACTGAGGGAGAATTTTGGGTTGACATATCACAGTATCTATCCACGTTTTCCTCACTGGGCTTCCCAGGTGGCTCAGTGGTAAAGAAATCCCTCTGCTAAAATGCCGGAGAATCCCACTGACAGAGGAACCTGGTGGGCTACAGTTCATAGGGTTGCAAAGAGTTGGAGATGACTGAGTGACTAGACAACATTACAGTATTGATTCCTATCCAGATTTTCCTCACTGGCTATATCACTTCTACCCTAAAATTATGAGACAGATGAATTGCAAGATGGTACTTACCTCTTCTGCCCATAAGTCCAGTCATGAGGTCAAATTTCTGCTTGACTGAGAAAGCTGTTTGAGAAATAGAAGATGCCAAATTGTATCACTTAAACTTTAGAGGCAAGGTGGATTTAATTACTGTAAAGATGGAACAGTAATCAGAAGTTATTAAATTTGGTATTCTATGGGGCAAAATAGATGAAAATGGTTTAAGGAATTAAAGAGGTTTTTTTTTTTTTTTTTTTTGTGTAACAAGTATTTTCTTGCTTGAAAACCTTATATCTGTTTTGACTGCCTACTGCAGTATGACAGAGTTACAGCCAGGCCAATATTAAAATTAAATCTACAATGAAGACTGAAGAGCAAATCTGATAGAGAAAATAAACACATCTGATGGAATTGCTCAGTATTATTAAGACAGTGTAGATCACTACTTGCAGAGATAAGATGTGAATATTATTGTAAAGTTTGTGAAAAATTATCTGAAGGAATTTAGTGATGCATGCATGGGATATGTAGGCATAATTGCTGAGGAAATATGTATCAGGCAGATGAAGAAAATAAAACCTACAGATGAAGAACTGCATCAACATAACACTTTCACCAGAGTGAAAGGGCAACCCATAAAATGGGAGAAAATATCTGCAAAAGAATTAATATCAGAAACACATAAAGACTTCCTGCTGCTGCTGCTGCTGCTAAGTCACTTCAGTCGTGTCCGACTCTGTGTGACCCCATGGACGGCAGCCTACCAGGCTCCCCTCGCCCTTGGATTCTCCAGGCAAGAACACTGGAGTGGCTTGCCATTTCCTTCTCCAATGCATGAAAGTGAAAAGTAAAAGTGAAGTCCCTCAGTCATGTCTGATTCTTAGCGACCCCATGAATTGCAGCCTACCAGTCTCCTCTGTCCATGGGATTTTCCAGGCAAGATAAGAACAAAATCAATTTTTAAAAAAAGAGAAAGGACTTGAATGGGCATTTCCCCAAAGAAAACAATATATATGGCTAATAAACACATGAAACAATGCCCAATGTTACTAATAATTAGGGAAATGCAAATAAAAATGACAATGAGATACCATTTAACACTCGTAAGTATGACTACTCTCAAAATATAGGAAATAAGAAGTGTTGACAAGGATGTGGAGAAATGGGAAATTTTATACACTGTTGATGAGAATGTAAATGGTATGGCTGCTATGGAAAACAGTATGGTAGTTCCTCAGAAAATTAAGCATAGAATAACCATATGATACAGCAATTTCACTTCTGGGTATATATCCAAAAGAATCTGGAACATCTTAAAGAGATACTTGGTACTCCCATATTATTGCAGCATTATTTTGCATTAGCCAAAAGGTGGAAGTAACTCAAGCATCTATTGATGGGTGAATGGAAAAACAAAATGTGCAGTAAGGATACAATTGAATACTGTTCAACCTTAAAAAGAGAGTAAATTCTGACTTGTGTTACAGCATGATTAACCCTAAGCACATCATGCTAAGTAAAATATGCCAATCACAGAAGAACAGGTACTGTAGGATTCCATTTACATGAGGTACCTAAAGTAATCAAATTCATAAGTATGGAAAATAGAAAAATGGTTGGCAGGAATTGGGAGTAGATGGGAGTATTTTACTTTAGGTATAGAATTTCAGTTTTGCAGGATAACAAGGCTTCTGTGGATGGATGATGGTGATAGGAGCACAGCAATGTGGATGTACTTAATGCCATTGAATTGTACTTAAAAATGGTTAATTGTAGGGACTTTCCTGGTGTCTAGTAGTTAAGACTCTGCACTTCCACTGCAGGGGATATGAGTCTGATCCCTGGTTGGGGAACTAAGATGGTGCGTGGCAGAGCCAAAAAAGGAAAAGCTTAATGGTAATTTTTATGCTGTATGTATTTTGCTATAATTTTTAATTTTTCCAGTTATTTGAAAATCAAAGATACCAATCATTGCTGCACAAATACAGAGAAGTAGTAGCAAGGGAAGTGTGGTGATATGTTGCATTATGGGTTATGAAGTCAGTTCAAGACCGATATTGATGATGCATGATGGATACCGGCTTATAGATTTCTATTCTATTAATCAACACAAAATGCAAACTAAAATTAAATATTTTGCATTAGGTAAATGATTATGAAAATATTTTAAGTATGTTTATGTTTATTGTGTTTCCAACATTTTGCAGATATCAAATGAACTGCATTTATTTCCACAAAGAGTTAGAATAGATACTCTCTGTAGCTGAGCCAAGGACAATTTATTGAAAATCAAAGAGAAATGTCTTTTATAGTTGCTCCCATATGCTTACATATTTTATGCTTTTGTTTGCATTTTATTTATTTATTTTTTGTTAACACATGCTTTTCTTCAAGTGTAAAGATTGTTTGATACACTTGAAAAGGGCACTATTCCCCCAGTGATTCGGAGAATAGAAGCCCTTGCAATGATGAACGTGGTGCAGCTTTACTCATTTGGCTTTATTAATACTGTCTCTAGTTATAACTCAGTTAAAATTCAAGGCAAGGGTAAATAAAATAAAAATAGCCTGTCAATTTTATGATATTAAATTTAATGACGACAATTTGATATAAATTTAATATTTGGCAATATGATTTTGCTTATCTATTTGAATGACTTTACTTTCTCATTCAGCAAACCAAAAGTTGTTCATCAGAGAGAAAGCCTTGGATTCACAGGTTTATTGAAATATATTTCTATAATATAATTTTGTTTGAATACTATTCCATAGTATGTGCATGTCTTTATGCATTTATCCATCAGTGGACACTTAGGTAGTTTGCATATCTTGGCTACTGTGAATAATGCTGCAATAAATATGAGAATGCCAATATGTCTTAAAGATAATGATTTCATTTTCTTTGGATATATACCCAGAAGTGGAATTGATAGACCATATGTTATTTATATTTTTAATTTCTTGAGGAAATTCTGTACTGTTTTCCATAGTGGTTGTTTCAATTTACATTCCTACAAATAAGGCAAAAGAGTCCTGTTTTTTTACACATCCTAATCAGCATTTGTTATCTCTGGACCTTTTGATAATAGCTATTCTAAGTAATGTGAGGTGATATCTCACTGTGGTTTCCATTTGCATTTCCCTGACTAGTGGCCTTGATCTAGGTGTTTTGGAAGCCAGACCCTGCAGTGGGAGTCTTAAAAGTTGAGGTCTAGATGAGGAGTCCAAACCGTTTGCCCTCAAGGAGAAGCTAGGTGTTGAGGGTCCCTCCAAGTCATATGCGGGCTTCCCTGATAACTCAGGTGGTTAAGAATCTGCCTACAATGGAGGAGACACAGGTTTGATGCCTGGGTTGGGAAGATGCCCTGGAGAAGGGAATGGCGACCCACTCCAGTATTCTTGCCTGGAGAATCCCATGGATGGAGGAGCCTGGCGGGCTACAGTCCATGGGGTCGCACAGAGTCGGACACGACTGAAGCGACTTGGCAGCAGAATCCAGCTTAGCCAAATCACTGGGGTCACAATCAAATGCAATTAGTTGTTAGTAACATTTCCATCTTTATAAATAGTGAAGCCATCTTAATTTTGCCTGGCCACCATTCTCCACACCATAACCGAGGTGTTGAGCACACTCATCGTCTACTCCAGCCCCCTGTTGCATCCTGAGTTTACAAGGCACACCTGCCCTCTGGGAGCCACTGTTCAGTGAAGAGAACAGATCGAATACCTGAGGGAATAGTACCTGCATCACTTGATTTTGATACGTTATCAAGAAGTAATGGAATGAAATATTGTTGAGCGTTCTATTTCCCATCCAAAGAACTCCTAATGATACCCGGGATACCAAATAAGAAATTTGTCCTAGTGAGAGCTAAGGAAATAATGGGGTGGCAGACACTAGTAACTAACAGTCAAACCTCAGCCACCCCTTCATCACAGGTGCACATCATGTCTCCACCACTCTTTCACTCAGGTCTGACCTTTTGGAAGGGGATAGGATGTAGGCAGAAGTGTTCTGTTTCTGACCAAAGGCTTTTAAGTCAGCAGCATACCAGCTTCACACATTCCTTTTGTTTTGTCATCTGCGTCTCATACATGGCAACCAGGTGTCTGTCAGGCAGATGGTGAGTAAGCCCTAACAGATGGAAGGGTTCTGAGTGTGAACCAACAAATGAATGAGAATTACACACAGACCTGGAACATCTCCCCTCAACTATCATGTAGAGAGAAATACACTCTTAAACCACTAAGTTGTCTTGAGTATCTCATGTCATAGTTGGTTAGTAATTAACAGAATTAACAGTAATTAACAGAAAATCAGCAAATATATGATAAACAAACTGTAGATTATATGACATAATTATAAGCCAAAACAATAGTTTCATAAGCTGGATCCTGAGACCTAGGGGTGAAGTTAGTGTTAGATGAGAGGACTAATTAATCAGAAACAGGCAGAGTTTCTCTAGCATAGGACCATGGTCCTTTGTGCAAACTTGATTATATATATACTGACATTTTAATGTTGTAAACGATCCAAAAATGTTCTATAGGAATACCATGTACACTAAGTCATGGGAGAGTCCCATTTATCCTTGAGTAAACAATGAAAACCAGAATTTTGTATGGAAACTTAAATGCAAATATATGGTATTATACTTGCACTTAAACTAAAATGAACAGCCCTGACAGTCCTCAGTGAAAGAGAAATACAACATATGGATACAATTTAAATTCACATTAGGAAATACAAATACAAAATACCCTCTTAAGAAGTTTTTGATTATAACATGATTTCATCCATTACTTGTCAATATATCTTTTCATAGTTCTCCCAAGAATATTTCTGTAAATGCAGTTTGAGGGACTGGCTCTAAAATCTCTTTTAAGTGATTTTACTGTAATTGTTGCCTTTATCTATCATGAGATTCAATTTCATGTTTCATCTGCTTCCCCAATTTCCTGTTGTTAAATAGAAAAATATGTTCTGCTCTTCTAAAAAATGCATGGAAATTGACTTCACCAAATGGATAGTTTTGCAGGATATAATCCATCTATTAGGGAAAGAATTTGAAAAGCTAAATACTTTAGTAATGATTTTTGTATCTGCAGTGCCTTTCTATCATTAAAAATACTTCAAATAGTCAGATAATTGAATACATTAATTTTATATTCTAGGTTCTGTTGTTTCCTATGTTTATTCTGAAATAAACTATTTTGCAACTATTTTGTAAGTGATCTATCAGGTAATATCTTCTAAAATGTTAGGAGTAATTATTAACAATAATTCTTGATATCAAATAATAAGATATGGATATACTTTTATTCCAGGTACAGTTGTATGCAGTCAATACTCAAGTATTCCTGTCATAAATATGACAGTTTAGATAACTTATCAAATTCACAGATATTAAAAGACAGAGTCACAATTCAAAACCAAGCCATTTGCCTGCTGAGCCCATGATTTAAACACTACCCCATGTAATTCTCCACAAATCATACTGATTTAATACAGTACTATCATTTTATGCAAAAGGAAATTAAAGCCCAAATAAGAAATATGACATCTAAGAATGAACAACAATGCAATAATAGTTTCTTTCCTTCTAGAACATTTCAGTAGGTATCAGTGTCCCATAATATAAATTTTAAAATTATCCCTTTAACAAAATAACAATAATAATTTTAATAAATTATTAACATCTGCTTAGTGAAATGCAGTGTTGGAATTTAGATTGAAATATAAAGATGTCCAGTAGCAGTGTCTGCACGTAGGCACAGATAGTTTACCATAAAATATGCAGTGAGGTGTGTAATAATGTTGAAAGTGTTTAAAAATAAAATCTATGAATTTCCATTTACACAGTGAGAACACAGGGAAGAAATCATTAATATTGTTTCAACATCATAAACAACTTGTGTTACTACACCATATCTAGACTATCACATACTTGTCTGTTACTGAAATTCTTTATTTAGAAGTGACCAACTCCAGATTTGAATAGAAGCAACCAAAAACAAACACATTACTATGAAAACTTTTATGAAATTATTTGGTGCCTACATGATGTTTCTCTCTTTGACGTCTTTACTCTTCCCTGAAGCACAGGAGACATGGGATTCAATGCCTAAACTGCCATCTTGCTGGACGTGAGTGGACGATAACTCTCTTGAATGGGCCTCAGTACCTACCTTCACATGATTCTATTATAGCCTGGCTTTTTGGTACATTTCACTTTCTTTTAACATACAGAAAATTTGCAGTATTCTCAACATTTCCAAAATGCATGCCTCTAACTCTGACTGTATATTTATCCAATAACTCCCCTCTGCAAGCTATCTGCCATTACGGGTACAGAGGAATGAAGACCTCCATAGCAGATATCAGGTTGGGGTTATGGTCAGGGTAGTGAAGTTAGTTGGCCTACCAGTTAATAACCCTCAGAGGACATTTTAGCCAGGATGTTCGCAGCTCCATTTAGAATGTAGGATTGAAATTTTTTTTAGCTTAGCTGTGTGTTCCCTTGCCAATTATCAAAGTCATACATTCACTCTCAATATCCTGCTATATTTACTTTGATAAGTTATGACAAAATATTCTATTTTGAAATTTTATATGAGATCAATATGGGTTGAAAATATGGTTTCTTTTAATGTTCAAAGTTTGTTGTTCAGTCACTCAGTTGTGTCCAACTCTGTGACCCCATGGACTGCAGCAGTCTATGCTTCCCTGTCCTTCACCATCTCCGAGAGCTTGTTCCAACTCATGTCCGTTGAGTTGGTGATGGTATCCAATCATCTCATCCTTTGTCATCCCCCTTCTCCTCCCGCCTTCAATCTTTCCCAGCATCAGGGTCTTTTCCAATTAGTCAGTTCTTCCCATCAGGTGGCGAAAATACTGGAGTTTCAGCTTCAACACTAGTCCTTCCAATGAATATTCAGGTTTCATTCCCTTTAGGAAATACACATGCTTTTCTATACATAGGATATTTTTGTGTGTGCTTTCAATTGTTAGTCTCACCCTGAAAAGCAGAAGCATCCTAACGTATAATTCACATAATTTAGTTGGCTCTTGAGATTGATGATGATACACACACACTCCAAGAATATGTAAACTGTTCTTACGTACAGAAATGAGGTCTCTGGTGAAAGCTTCTCAAAAGCACATCTGAGATGCCTTGAGAGCAAGAGCACTGTCTGGGGTTTGTTCTTCTTTTTTATTTTTAATGTTAAAGGGGAACGGTTAGGATAAGGTTTCCCACACATAGGCAGAGACTTTCTATTTGAATTTCCTACTTGCACCAAAGAGGTGAGAACCCAGACTTTCTATCAGCTTGTCTTGATGTGGTACCTAAGTGCGAGCGGGGTGTGGTTGAGGCTTCACACTGTTAGCAAACAGTAAAAAATGGAGTCAGATCCCTTATTTAATTTTTTAAATCATTTAAAGAAATAGAAATAGTAGTACTCTTGATAATGTCACCACTGAGAGATATAAGAAAGTAAACAACAAGGGGTTAAGATGACATGCAGAGCTTTGTGTCTGTAAGAAGGATCACCCCCTGGTAACAATATATACCAGATGCCTGGAGGTCTCAGGTGCTTGGATAGATGGGCTTGTCTCTGGCCAGGACTTGCCTTGCAGGAGGACTTCAGGGAAGTCCATGAGAGCACTGCATGTTCCTATCACACCCTCTCTCTTTATTTTTACTAAAAAGGAAACCTCATGGGGAGGAGAGAAAAGAACCCATAGAGTTAACACTGACCCCACCCACACATTTCCTGCAAGATATCATCATAGTGGATCTCATCATGCCCTACAGATCATCGGACCTCAGTTGTAGCAGAAGCTGAAGCTTCTAGGGATGTCATCATCCAATGAGTTGTTCTGTGTATGTTGCTAGGCAACCCATCAATGATACCCCATCTGAGATGCCTTTCTGATCCTCCAAAATCTTCTACATTTCTTGCTCATACTCACAGGCAATTACTTGCAAAATCTTTATCTTTTCTTCTTTATCAGGGTGAGTGTATATCCTTCTCTTATTGAACCTAGTTATTTCCTGTGAATATTACTTCACTCTTACCACCTAATCAAAATACCTTTTAGTATTCCTCTGCATCACGTCTATGCCCCACATACTGTAGGAAGCTGGTAAAGGTTCTCCGTGTCCTTTGGTAGTATTTCACATGACTATGTGTACTCCTTGTTGCCACAGCGTATACTCACATGACAGTGTCTGTACCATCTACTATCCCTCCTAGGATGGATGATGTCTATTGTGCTAAACTTGGCAATTTTTGTATGCTGGAAATAAACTTGATTCTTTTGAACTTGCTCCCATCTTTTTCTATATTCTTGACTTCTTAAATTTCTTACTTAACTTTTTTCTCTTATAATACCAACACACTTTTATCCTTTCAAAAATAGATATAGAATAAACAAAAGCTAAATGGTTAACTAGATTGTTTTTGTATGTGCCTTTGAAATATAATTGGGTGCAATTTTTCGTAGTCTATTTTAAACAACTGACAGTTAATAAGCGCAATGGAAATAAAGATTAATTGCCTTAAAATTTACCAAATCTTCAGAGAATTTGTAAGTTTCATTGATTTATCCTCTGCCTTCTTTTAAAAGTTCTAAATATACAAGAGCTGAACAACTGCATTTGGAAACTTATTTTTCCTTAATTTTTGTTGGGTATACAGCATATTTCTATGTCACAAACTAAATATAAAAAGTCATATATTTTAAAATATGTTAAAAATTTTGTGCTTTGGGCTTCCCGCTACTAGATGCTGTTAGTAGTAAAGAACCCACCTACTAGTGCAGGAGATGCAAGAGACTGTGGTTGGATCCCTGGGTCTGGAGAATCCCCTGCAGAAGGAAATGTAACCCACTCTAGTATTCTTGCCTAGAAAATTCCATGGACAGAGGAGACTGGCGAGCTTCAGTCCATGGGGTGGCCAAGAGTCGGACACAGCCGAAGCAATTTAGCACATTATGGAAGACAAATATTCCAGACGTGTTCACTTTCATAGTTCAGTTGGTAAAGAATCCGCATGCAATGCAGGAGATCCCGGTTGGATTCCTGGGTTGGGAAGATTTCCGGAAGAAGGGAAAGGCTACCCACTATTCTGGCCTGGAGAATTCCATGGACTGTATAGTCCATGGGGTTGCAAAGAGTTGGACACGACTGAGTGACCTTCACTTTCACTTTTCACTTTAGAGGCACATATGCTAAATATTTCACATGTGTAACTGATGGTGCTCCTGTGAGCAACATATGTGCAGGGTGAAATGTGGAACCTGAGACTCTGACTGCTCCTGTGCTTGGAACATGGCATCAACACGCCTCACACCCACTGGAAGACACCCCGTCTCGCGCACTGACACCGACTCAGATAAATGCACAGCTCCCAACTGCTCGGCCTCAGAAGCCACCCAAGAAATTTTAAAATCAATTTGGTGTTTGACAGGGAGCCATCGCAGTTCCCACAGGAAAGCAGTGGCATGCTGAGGCCATTTAGTGTGAATAAAATTCTGACAGCAGCATTTTGCTGAAGTTGAGCCTTTGCGACATTTTTCTTTTCCTTTTTTTTTCCCTAAAAGACCACTTAAAAGGGAAATGATGATAGTCTAACCTATAGGTTAAAACAGCAAAATCTATTGTCTCAACATCAGTGGGACAACAGTTGGTAGATGCTTTCTGTTTTTAAGGCAATGATAAAATTAAATTCTGGTCATAGATCTGAAATTAGGATACAAAGTCGAGGGTTCATTCCCAATTAGCTACCAAATGTTTGGCACAAGCACAATGACCACTGCCATTAAATTAGAAAGACAAGAAGCTTCAGGAAATAGTGCATCTCCAGCAGCAATTTTAATCTAACCATTTTGGCATCATTGCCTATATCATTTCATATATATTGAATGATGATACTAAATCAAATTATTTTGTTCTATATGTATTTTTAAAAGTCCATAACAATTGTATTTGCATTTAAATCACCACTCTGTATATCATAATCAATATTATCTATTGTAGCATTAATCCTACTGAATACTAGACATTAATATTATCTACCCTAACCTTTGTAGTTCTAGTATATATACTTACTTTCTCACTTCTCAGAGGACCATTGCATTTCATTCATAAATGAGTGGAAAAATACTACAACAATAAAGCATTTTTCTCTGTGTTGTTAAAACACTTATCTTTCATTCTAAATGGTCTGAAAAATTTTATGATGTAACTGTCTTTCATATGCAATTTCTGATTTTAAATATAAGCAATCGGTTTTCACGACATCAACCTACTGTTAAAAGAATTGAAAAAAGATGTGTGTCATGGGGGGAGGGTAGACAGACAAATATGGGAGAAATTAGAAAAAGTATTTTTAGGTTAAAAATAAACACAAACCCCAAAGCCTCTCAGAATGAATGTAATTTAGCTAATGTATATACCCTACACATAAAAAATATTTTCCTCACATTTTCATCTCATGAAGGCAAATGGAACCTGGTGGGAAAAGTTCAGTGCAAAGAATCAATTTCCCTTCTCTCTCCCTCTCTGTCTCTCTGTCTCTCTCTCTACAAGTACATAGCAGAAGCACTCTGATGGGACAGATGGCCACGGATGGTAAAGTACGGCCGTACTAGAATGCAAGTAGGTCTAAGGTGGGCTTTTGTCATTATCTCCAATCAATTAGAAACCTATTAATTTTAAAGCTATAGATATACTACAAGAACCTCTGAAATCCTGCAAATATATTACCTGCTATCATTCATATCCACTCTGAAGAGCTGAAGATACTGTTTGGTTCCAAAGTGTGTGTTTAATTTTGGAAGACAAATACATAAATGTGATATGTTTTATTTGTTATTGAGATAAATTTTACATAGGATAAAAATAATGACTTCAACATATAGAATTCAGCAGCATTCAGAACATTCACAATATTGTACAACTACCACTTGCATCAAATAATTTTCCTCAATGCCCAGAAAACCCGACACTCGCGGAAGAGCCGTTCCCTTCGGTGCCCCAGCAAAGCCCTGACAAACACCTATCCACCTTCGGGCTCCATTGTTTATTCTATTTTAATATTTTATAAAATACAATGACATAATTTGATGTTTTGTGGCTAGATTCTTTCACTAAGCATAAGTTTTCAAGGCTCATACATTTTAGGATGTATCAGTACAAAATTCATATTATATGGTTGACTAATATTCCATTGTATAGAGGTGCTGTGTGCGCAGTCCAATCCGATCCTTTGCCACCCCATGGACTGTAGCCCACCATGCTCCTCTGTCCATGGGGCTTTCCAGGCAAGAATCTTGGAGTAGGTTGTCATGCCCTCCTCCAGGGGATCTTCCCGAACCAGGTATGGACTCTGCATCTCCTGCTGTCTCCTGCCCTGGCAGGTGGGTTCTTTACCACTGAATCACCAAGAAAGCCCATTGTATGGATATAACACAATTTGCTTTTCTTTTCATCTGTTGATGAGCGTTTGGTTTTGTCCCAGCTTTTGGCGATAATCAATAGTGCTGCAGTGAGCATTTGTGTCCAAATATTTGTTTGAACACCTGTTTCAATTCATGTGCTAGTTGGTAGTCTGTATATCTTTTTCAAAGAAATGTCTGCTTAAGTACTTTACCTATTTTTAATCAGATTGGTTGTTGTTAAGTTGTAAAAATTATTTTTATATTATGAATATTAGACCCTTTTCAGATTTATGCTGCTGCTAAGTCGCTTCAGTCGTGTCCGACTCTGTGCGACCCCAGAGACGGAAGCCCACCAGGCTCCCCCGTCCTTGGGATTCTCCAGGCAAGAACACTGGAGTGGGTTGCCATTTCCTTCTCCAATGCATGAAAGTGAAAAGTAAAAGGGAAGTCGCTCAGTCGTGTCTGACTCTTAGCGACCCCACGGACTGCAGCCTACCAGGCTCCTCCATCCATCGGATTTTCCAGGCAAGAGTGCTGGAGTGGGGTGCCATTTTCTCCCACTCTGTAGATTGTCTTTTCTCTTACTTGATAATGTCCTTTGATACAACAAAACATTTTTAATAAGCCAAATTTGTTTATATTTTCTTTTGTGGCATATGCTTTCTTTATAATATCTAAAAGTTCATTGCTAAATCTAAAGTTATAAAGGTCTACTCCTCTGTTTCACCTGAGAATTTTAGGATTTCAGCCAGTATATTTAGGTCTTTGGTCCATTTTGAGATAGTTTTTGTTTACAGTGTAGGGTCTGAGTTCAACTTCATTCACTGTGAGGTCAAAATTCAGTTAATCAAGAATCATATATCGAAGAAACTATTCTTTTTCACTGTATGGTCTTGGGCCCCTTTTGAAAATAAAATGGTTATATATATATATATATATGTAATTCTATTTTATTAGTCTGTCTATTCTTATTGTAGCATCACTCTGTTTTGACAATATTAGCTTTGTGTAAGTTTTGAAATTAGGAGGTATGAGTCTTCCAACTTTGTTCTTATATTTCAAAATTGTTTATTTGAAATTCCATATGAATTAAAGACTGCCTTTTTTTATTTCTGCAAAAACTTCTACAGGGATTTCACTGAATCTGTAGATCATCTTAGGTAGCGTTGTCATCTTGACAATATTAACCTTCCAATCTATCAACATAGGTTGTCTTTCCACTTATTTAAATATTCTTTCATCTTTTTCAGCAGTGTTTTGTAGCTTTCAGTATACAGTCTTTCATCCCCTTAGATAAGTTTATTCCTAGATATTTTATTTTTTTGCTGTTATTGGAAATGGAATTGTGTTCTTAGTTTCCTTTTCAGATAATTTATTGCTAGTGCATTGAAACACAAGGAATTTATATGTATTGATCTTTTATCCTGCTACATTGCTAATCTAGCTTTTAGCTCTAATAATTTGTTTGTGGTTACTTTAGGATTTTCTATACATATAAGATCATGTTACCTGCAAATACTACCCAACAGACAGGTTAAAACAGACAACATACTTCTTTGAGGCTAAAGTATTCTCTGCTTCTTCTTGATTAGGGTCCAGGCCCCACACAGGGTATATGAGCTACATTCTTCAATACTATTACAAAGCCAGGGAGAAGCTGGGACAGGCAGAAATAAAATCATTGTTAAGTTCTCTTACATTTTTTTGTTGCAATTTTTAAAAATTCAGTGTTCATTTATTTTCTATAAACCTTTGACTATTTTCATAGTTCTGCTAAAGTGGATAATGACAATTTTTTCTCAAATTTGTGATTTTCTGTGGAAGCACTAGTCCTTAGAGCTACCTACATTTGTCTGATTTTTTTCATGGCAATCAAAGCCAGTTAAATTTGGATAACACTAAAAAACAGGTGTTTTCTAGATTATCCTTGGTTAATCAAAGGAGTTAATCTATGGAGAAAAAAAAAAAAAAACTGATCTCACCAACTCATCACAGAGAGGAAACAAGTAGCTCTAGGAAACTCAAAGGCTGAAAGCAGATTCATTAAGAAGTTGTTGTCATCATGATAATTCAGATCCAGAGTGTTTACATGTAACTGTGTCTGTGCAACATTCTAATTCTCAGGATTAAGGATCTTTTTGCACTGAAACGCTGGAGGTGTTAGATGATAGATTCTCTTAGGAATACTATGGAGAGAGGGGAAGTTATCTAAAGGAAAGTAGAAATGAAAATGAAATGTCCTCTAAAACAAGGAGGGCTAAGAACAGGCACACACAGGCTTCACACAAACCCCCATTCCAACCCATTCTTAATATATGTGCACAATCACATATTGTTCCCATGAATAGAGCTGCAAACTCATGTCTATTCAACTTTAGAACCTTCCTCGGGAACCCAAGAAGCAAAGGCAACTGTTCAATTAGATTGTAAAGACAACACTGCTGTGGTCCTGAGAGTCAGTGCGTGTCTCAAAGCTCATTACAAGCTCATGAGGTGCTGGTGCATATTTACAGCATCAGAGTCTGCCTTAAAAACATTATTTTTTTTTAATTGTGAAATCCTCACTGCTAAATCAGACTAGTGGAATACTCTCCCTACAATCCTGAAAAAGATTATTTCATAATGTTTGCTTTAAAAGCACGCATGTTAATCTCAACTGTTTTTGTTTTTGAATATAAACCTGTAGTACTGGTGTACAGTAGAAAGTAAACAAGAAAATACAGTCATAAAATGACCAAGGAAGAAGAAAATGGAATAAGAATTACAGTGTCAAACTTTACTTCTAATTTCCCTTCAGAATACCTAGAATTATCATTTGATATTTGTTGAATTATTCATGCCATTTGCACACTACTTACTTACTATTCCTATAGTTTCTTTATTACAATACATTATTTGGAGATGTTACTATTTCTACACATGGATCCTAGTTGGTGTATTTGTCTTTATTCTTAGTACATTTCTGTTCATGCTTACAGTGCCAAGTGAAAATGTTTCTGTTTGTCATAGAGAATAAACCCAAGAATTTCAGTTTTTTTTATGTTCAAATTACAGATTTGTTACAAGGAAGGAAGTACATTAATTTCATGATATTTGGCTTGAATATTTCATATGTGTCCCTTTCCACTCTAGATATTCATATAAAAAGAGTCAAAAAATAACTAGAGAGAAAATTGTATTTCATTTGGTTTTATTCTGACTATATATGCCTTGTCAGGTGGCACGAGTGGTAAAGAAACTCACCTGCCAATGCAGGAGACATAAGAGATGTGGCTTCGATCCTTGGGTTGGGAAGACCCCTGGAAGAGGGCCTGACAACCCACTCCAGTATTCTTGCCTGGGAAATCTCATGGACAGAGGAGCCTGGATGACTACAGTCCACAGCATCACAAAGAGTCGGACACAACTAAAGTGACTTAGGACAACACACAGCACAGATATGCCTCATTCCACTCTTTTTGTTTAGAATCATATCCACTAGCATTTATTCCAACAATGATTGTAGGAAGGACAATACAATCAGACTCAGTTATGTAAGGACTGAAAATGTATTAAGCATATTTTGCAGTTCTAGAAGTTAATAAATGAACTAGTCCATAAAATAAAAATTATGACTTTTCTTTATGTTAAATTTACTCATGTCACGGATAGTTTTACATACTTAAAGCAACTAAGATGCAGTCTTTTCTTTAGAGTAATAATTTATCTAACAATCTGATATTTTAAGCCAGTCAACTGTAACAAAATGCAAATCTAGAAGTAAGCTAATTCATCTCCTCAGCAACAGGGAAAATAAACGTCATGTATGTCATGTGTGTTCTTGCATGGGCGGGGTAGAGTAGGGTATTAATTGTCCTGGTATTAAAGAACAAAATGCTTTCTACTGTAGCCAACATTTAAACTGAGGATCTCAGGGGAGGAGTTTTGTAGAGAGAATTTTCGACTCATTTCTTTATTGTGTTTATTCATTTTTTCCCCCACAAATGATGACATGATTTGTTTGGTCAGATAAATGACTGTTCATATAAAGTCTAACTATCTCTCCCTTAACCATAAGTTCATTTTCTAAATCTGTGAGTCTAAGTTCTGTAAGTAAGTTCATTTGTACACACTGCTATATTTAAAATGGATAACCAACAAAGACCTACTGTGTAGCACATGGAGCTCTGCTCAATATTCTGTGTCAGCCTGGATGAGAAGGAGGTTTGGGGGAGAGTGGATACATACATATATATGGCTGAGTCCCTTCGCTGTTCACCTGAAACTATCACTGCATTGTTAATCAGTTATACCCCAATACAAAATGCTTTTGGTGTTAAAAAGATTAAAATTTTAAAAAAGAAAAATTTGAAAAGAAAAAAGTGATTTATCACGAGGATATGAAATACTCTTGGAGAGTTATAAACTCAAAATATGTTATAAACATTAGCAAGGGTCAAGAAATCTAAAAAAAAAAAAAAAGAAGAAGAATCTACTGAAGGTGATGTAAAATGCTACACCAGTTGCCAAACAGGAGAGTACAAAACATCTAGAAATATGATAAAATGTAAGGACATCTGTGGCAATAAGAAAATTCAATAGATTCTGAGAGAAAAGATACAAAGTAGATAATTAGAAACAACTCAGTTTGATATAAGGAGACAATGAAGTCAGTTTTCAAAGTATTAAAAGCAAAGTTAATTCTGTAATTTTAGAACCATTATTATAAATAACATTTAAAGGAGAGAGCACAGTCAAGATTTCCCTGGGAGTACAAAGCTTTAGAAGGTTTATAACAGGAATATCATCTTGAAAAACACCCTTCGATAAACCAAATCAAAAATAACGCATGTAAAGCTCAAGAATGCAGTAATGCCTATTGGTAGGAAAGGATGATTAAATAATCTAATCAACTTAGTTATTTCATAAAAAAAAAAAAAAACACCCAAAGGCCACTGTTGTGGTTGTGGCTTAGTTGCTATGTTGTGTCCAGCTCTTTACAACCCCATAGACTGTAGCCCGCCAGGCTCCCCTGTCCATGAGACTTCCCAGGCAAGAATACTGGAGTGGGTTGCCATTTCCTTCTCCAGGGAATTTCCTCACCCAGGGATCAAACTCAAGTTTCCTGCTTTTCAGGTAGATTCTTTACTGCCTACTGCTGCTGCTAAGTCGCTTCAGTCATGTCCAACTCTGTGTGACCCCATAGACGGCAGCCCAACAGGCTCCCCCATCCCAGGGATTCTCCAGGCAAGAACACTGGAGTGGGTTGCCATTTCCTCCTCCAATGCATGAAAGTGCAAAGTGAAAGTGAAGTTGCTCAGTCGTGTCCAACTCTTAGCGACCCCACGGACTGCAGCCCACCAGGCTCCTCCTGCCTAGCCACCAAGAATTCTCCACAGGGACCACTAATACATAAATCATGCAGAAAGAGAGGGGAGCAGAGGAAGGAAAATGAGACACAACTGTGCTTGCTCCTTTGGGGGCAGATGAGAGTCTTCACTTGGAACCTAGAGGCAATAATGAAAGATGGAGACGCTGAGTATGAAATTGCACACCTAAGACCACATGCAGGGGCAAGAAGAGCTGCAGGTGGGGTTAGAATAAAAAGTGGAGAGGGAGAGGATAAGTGACAGTAGATGCCGAAGACCAACCGCAGCGTTGGAAGGTGTAGCTGGTTTCAATAACCTCCATCTTCTGAGTCTCTTCTCAGGAAGACATGCTCACTGGAACCTCAAGGAACTTCTCCCTGAATGTCTGTGAAAAAGTGGATCATGGGTGTTAGTATTATTTATTAAGCTATCTGTTCCCTATATTGTGTTACCTGTGTATTTTATTTTCTCAATAAAAATTTTCAAATGTTAATAATAAATTTAAAATGTGGAATGAAACAAAGTATATCTTTTCAAGGACCCATGTATGATTCATGAAGATGGATTATATATTTGCCCCCCAGAAAAATCTCAGTAAGTTCCCCAAACTAGAAATGATGTATCATACCAAACTATTTTGTATTATTTTCAAGAAGCGTAAATTTAGAAGCAATAGTTACTTTTTTTTTTTTTTTTTTTACAATTTGAAACCTCTGCAGAAAACAAACAGAAAGCCATGTAGAAAAATCTCAGATCCATGAGGAACTACAAGCTGAGAAGCATGATTTCCAAAAAACAGTAATAATGAAAACATCTTGTATTAGACTCTATGAAGTGAAGTGATAGTTGCTCAGTTGTATCTGCCTCTTTGCAACCTTATGGACTATACAGTCCATGGGATTCTCCAAGCCAGGATACTGGAATGGGTTGCCATGCCCTTCTCCAGGGGACCTTCCCAACCCAGGGATTGAATCTTGGTCTCCCACATTGCAGGTAGTTCCTTCACCAGCTGAGCCCCCAGGGAAGCCCAAGAATACTAGAGTGGGCCGCCTATCCCTTCTTCAGCAGATCTTCCCACCCAGGAATCAAACCGGAAGTGAAGTGATAGTCACAAAGTCCTGTTCGACTCTTTGCAACCCCATGGACTATAGAGTCCATGGAATTCTCCAGGCCAGAATATTGAAGTGGGTAGCCTTTCCCTTCTCTAGGGCATCTTCCAAACCCAGGGATCAAAACCAGATCTCCCGAATTGCAGGCAGATTCCTTACCAGCTGATCTAAGAGAAAATCAGACTCTATGAATAGAACTAAAGCAATGCTCAGAAGTTAGGGGCTTGATACACTTATATATTTATGTGTATACAAATACATAAATATCTTTAAATACATTTTTATAAGAATACATGAATTATTCATCTGAAGTTGGAAAATGTTTAAGAACTCTATCATAAAACAGAAGTAAATAAGTAAATAGGAAGCAAAGATATAAAAGATAACTGAGTTAGAAAACAGAAAATCCATAGACTACCATAAATATAAATGTAAAAATGTGCCCATAGGCAAAAGTCAGTAAAAGAGAATGATTTCTCAGTATGTAATCTCATGACACAGGAATAAAGTACAAACACATAATAAGAAATATCTAGGGAGGAAAAAAAAAAAACTAAAATCATTGAAACTTTTAAAAATAACAGATTTCAACTTCGCACAAGTCTATTTTAATGCATTTGAAAATCTGACTTAAAATACCAACTTATCAAAACTAGTCTGTGATGAAATAGAAGAGTCTAAATAGATCAATTTCCCTTTATGAAACAGAAAGTTTTCTAACATGTCCCAAAATACCAGGCTCAGACAGTTTCACAGGGAAAAATTTTCCACAACTTAAAGAAAAAAAAATATTTCAAAATTAACTATATTATTTAATAACATATAGAAGTTTTTTAAAAACAAAATTTTAATTAAGTAAATATAACAAAAACACTAAAAATTTAAGTGAAAAGAGAAAGTTGTTCAGTTATGGCCAACTCTTTGCAATCCCATGGATTGTCCATATAATTCTCCAAGCCAGAATACTGGAGTGGCTAGCCATTCCCTTCTCCAGGGGATCTTCCCAACCCAGGGATCAAACCTAGGTCTCCCACATTGCAGCCAGATTCTTTATCAGGTGCGCCACCAGGGAAGTCCAAGTATACTGGAATGGGTAGCCTATTGCTTCTCCAGTGGATCTTCTGACCCAGGAATCAAACAGGGATCTCCTGCATTGCAAGTGGATTCTTTGCCAGCTGAGCTGCCAGGGAAGCCCTTGTCCCAAAAGAAGTCTCTATCCAATAGCTTACAGATATTAAGGAAACATAAAATGAACTCACATAAATATTGTTGCAGAACCCCTAAGCAAACATTTGCAAACAAAATCAAATCATACATCAAACAAGTGGAACTAGTTGAAAAAAGAGACATGTATTACAATATTTGAGAAACTATTCAATATTAATATAATGAATTATTTCTTTTCTAAGAATTAAAAAAAATTATTTATGGACTAGCTAGAGAGAAGGAAATGGCAACCTACTCCAATAATCTTTCCTAGGGAATCTCATGCACAGAGGAACCTGGCAGGCTATAGTCTATGGAGTTGCAGAGAGTTGGACATGACTTAGAGACTAGACATACACACACACACACATCTCCATATATGACGAGAACAACAAATGATACAATAGATGAATAGATTCCTCTTTAACAACTTTTTTCATAAATATAAATACACATAAACATCTCCAATCCACTATTGTCCCTGTGTAGGAAATAGTAGACATGTTCTTTGTACAAGGAGCCATGCTTATAATCATCATGAGTGTTTAATATTTAATCAGATGTATCTGTTGACATACGTAGACAGGAACTTTCAAGTGAGTGGCAGATAAAATAATCAGATGAAAAACTATTATAAGCAATAACAAAATTCTTAAATAGTAAGATACAATGTTAGTATACAGACCTAGACTTCCTATATACAAACAAAATACATAAAAATACAAAAGATTGCTTTAATGTGTCCAAAATAGAATAAGAAATCTTACAGCACTTGTGAAAGACTCAACTGCAAATGTAAACAAATGAGAAATTATGCTGTGTTCTTGAAGTGAGAGGCTCAGCATCATAAAAATATCTCCAAGTTAATGTAAAAATTTAAAGCAATTTGAATAAAAATAGCATCTGATTTTTTTCCCCTCTGGAATTATGCAAGAAGTTTTTAAAGTTTAAATGTAAGTATTAATGAATAGTAGTAACTAGGAGCAGAGAAGGCAATGGCACCCCACTCCAGTACTCTTGCCTGGAAAATTCCATGGATGGAGGAGCCTGGTGGGCTGCAGTCCATGGGGTTGCTACAAGTCGGACATGACTGAGCGACTTCACTTTCACTTTTCACTTTTATGCATTGGAGGAGGAAATGGCAACCCACTCCAGAATTCTTTCCTGGAGAATCCCAGGGATGGGGGAGCCTGGTGGGCTGCCGTCTGTGGGGTCACACAGAGTCGGACACGACTGAAACGACTTAGCAGCAGCAGCAGCAGCAGTAACTAGGAGCAGTTGAGTCTAGACCATCTGGTAAAACTACTCTAAAACTATAATAATTTAAATTCTGTGATATCAGATTAAAAATAGGCAAAGAACAAAATAAACAGTCCTAAAAAGACTTTCATATACAGGAATATAGAATATGAAAAATGTGATGACTGATTTTATCAATTCAGATAAAGAAAGGGAAAAAATAGTTGGTGAGAAAAGGAAGAAACGTCTGACAATATAAAATTAAAGATGAGTAACAGTATCTAAGGTATGTAGGTATGTAGAAATGACCATCATGAATCATTACTTGTTAAAAAATTAGGAAATTTAAATAAAAGCCATAAATGTCTAGGAAATTCAGGATTGTTAGATTTCAATGAAAAATATTAATAAACACATAAATGTTAAAACAGAAGTATTATTAACTAAACCATATTACATATACTGCATGCATGCGTGTATGACAGATGGCTTTATATGTAAGCAATATGTCAAGAAACCAAGACAATCTCTTAGGGAATTTATTTTTTTATTTTTTCAAAATAATAAAAAGGGAATGAGATACCCCAGTCACTTTGTGGGTTAAAAAATGAACCTGATGTGATGGTAAATTTTATGTGCCAACTCTGTATGACAAGGTGCCCAGATTATTTGGCTAACTGTTATTCCTGGGCATGTCTGTGAAGATGTTTTCAGATAAAATTAGCATTTGAATCAGAGGACTGAGTGAAGCTGTTTTCCTTCTGTGGATGGGCATCGTCCAATCCATTGAGACCCTAAATAGAATAAGATGTCTGAGGAAGGAAGAATTTGCCATGATTACATGGGCTGGGACATGCATCTTCTGCTCTTGATGTTGTCATGATACTCTGCCTCAAGGGAGCCCACTTTTCAATTACCACAACTGCTGTTCCTCTCTATTCTCTGTTAGCGACATATCCCTAGATTGCATACGAAGTCACGTTAAATATTGTCTCCTGCTATGTATTCCACAGTACAGGGCCCTTCTCAGGACCAAGGCATATTTTAAGCCTTGTTTCCAGTATTTAAGTTTAGATTAGATTAATTTTCTTTATTTGTTCACTCCTAGCCCAAAGCAAGTTTTGTTTCCATGCAAGGTAAGATTTGTGCAGAGCATATTTCCCCATCCATTGGTGTTGATTCAGCAATGTGATTTGTTTGGTCAATGGAATTAGTAAAGAAATTACAGTCATACTACTTCTAAGCCAAGTCTTCAAGAGGCTGTTCATGTTTCTGCCTGTTCCTTTGTACTTCTGTGAGCACCATGAGAAGGGTGTGCACTAACTAGCTGCTGATCCAAAGACAATGCAGAGAAGTATGGAGCATATCTAAATGGAACTCAAGGTCGAAAGCCAATGCCAACTGACTCTAGGCATGAAACAGAGCTTCCCCATGCAATCCACAGACAAATGAAAAGGAAAACAGGACGGTTTATGCTGTCGTGTAATGCAGTGTTATTTTAGTGAAAACTGAGTAATAGGATTGGGTAAGCAGAATCATGCCGCATTGATTCTCCGCATTAAAGGGACATTTAGACAGGAAAGTCTTTATAGATGCAGTTCTACACTTAATGTGATTATAAATAGCTTAATATCTATATTGAAGGCATATTATAAGCAATTATTACTTGAGAGATGCTAAGTCTCAGTGGCATAAATCAAGTTGCAGAAAATATCATTTGAAAGAAGATTGTTCAAAAACACAATCATCTTGTTAATATAACTGGATCAGTGCTTCCCAACTGGGGCTGTAATAAAGAATCCATCTGGCAATGCAAGACACACAAGAGATGCAGATTCGCTCCCTGGGTGGGAAAATCCCCTGGAGTAGTAAATGGCAACCCACTCCAGTACTCTTGCCTGGAAAATCCTGTGGAAAGAAGAGCCTGGTGGGCTACAGTCCATGGGGTCACAAAGAGTCAAACACAACTGAGCAACTGAACATGCACACATGTTCCCACAACTCTGTCCCAGAGCTAGAAATTTTCTTCATACAATGGTTATACACCGACTAGTGCTATCTTTCTTCTTGCCATTGGTATTCTGCAATTTCAAGAGATCTTGGTTTGTTAAAAAGCCAGATTATCCAGCAAAAAAAAAAAAAGACCTTAGTCCCAAAGAGATAGACTAATAAAAACAAGAGTGAAAAGTGGTCTTTTTTTTTTTTTATAAGGGTTAGTTTGTTGGCAAAGGTGCAGCAACTTATTAGTATTTTAAAATTAGAAATGGTCCAGCTGAAGCTGAGAAACTTTTCTGAAAGATTTACTATTTAATTTGCTTTATTCACTCAATTATTTTTCTAGCAGGTGTCTGTATATATTCTGGTCTAGTACACATGGAAAATTCCATTTGTGAATACAAAGTAGTGCCCACTTTTCTCAGTGAATGGACATCTTCAGAAAGGTAGATGACCTAACTTAGTAATGTTGCACCTAGTAAGATTTTAGAAAACTCATTAAGTTGGTAAATGATGAGGCAAAATGAAACTGCTAATGGCAGACTAAGTAGGCTAAGGTTCTGGGTACTTATTAGCTCTCTAATATGAATGTATGTAAGACACTGCTTCTTGGCAACCTCAGTCTAGCCAGCCAGAGTATCTGGTGCCAATCAGCATATCACTTGACTAGAGGCATCTGTCTAGGAAAATAGAGCATTAGGGAGAAATTATAAGCAGAAAGAAGCTATTAAACAAATATGCTTATAAGGGCAGCTGAATCAACACAGAAATAATTTAGCAAATTCCAATTCTATCAAGAATGAATCTACCAATTTGGATCTCAGAGTCTCAAAGAAATATAGTGAAACAGAAAGTCACTACTTATTAAAAGAACTTTTTGAGTTAGGTTTTTTTTTTTTTTTTTTTTTCCATTTCATAACCCACCATCTCCTTGAGATAGGTAAGCTGGGCCCAGTTGGCAAGAAGGGCCTGATAAGTCAAGGTAAGGAAGGGGTCTGGAAATATTTTTCAGGTTATGTGAATGATAAAATCTTACACTATGCACAAGCTACACAATAACTTGAAACATAGATATGAAAGGTGTAACTTAGGATATTATCTCGGATGAGACTTGATGAGGATAACTGGCTGTTTCTTCCAGCTCATGATTGTTTGGCTCAGATGAGTGTTTCCTTTTGGGAGTTTGTCCTCATACTCTGTAAGGCAAAGGAGATTGCCTTAAGTCACTGAATGACACATTCTTTACCTAACATATAATTTAATGTCTTATATGCACTGTATCTGTACTCTGAAATGGTAGGAGGAATGAACAGAGTTGAATCCAGAAGGAATTTGTGGTTCCTTTACAAACTTTACAAAGCTACCAGGAGCTTCCCTGGTAGCTTGGATGGTAAAGCATCTGCCTACAATGCAGGAGACCTGGGTTTGATCTCTGGGTCGGGAAGATCCCCTGGAGAAGGAAATGGCAACCCACTCCAGTGTTCATGCCTGGAAAATCCCATGGACTGAGGAGCCTGGTGGGTTACAGTCCATGGGGTCGCAAAGAGTCGGACACGACTGAGTGACTTCTCTCTCTCTCTCTTACAAACTTTACATTGGAATGAGTGTCTTTATTGCTGTGTATAGAGGTATGTTCCCTCTCCACAAAGAGCTTGAACAATTTCAAGGTGGGTGTGGGTAGGTAAAACGGACTTGAAAGCAAATACTAATTTTCACAGTGCAGTTGGCCTTATGTACATATACTGATATGTATTTTCCTACTGGAACAAGAAACTCTGAGTTCTAGAAATACAAATGGAGATGAGAATAAAATGAAATCTGGTTCACAAACTATTCTCGAAGTATTCAAACTTGCCAAGTTTTTTGTTTCTGATTTTTTTTTTCCCCAGTAGAACTTTTGGGAAAGCTTACCAAAATTAATCAAAATACCAGACTTTCTAGTTTCTTTACGGTCTACTGTAATATTAGACACCAGGAAGAACAAAATCTCATGAACTATTTTCAGGTTAATTGACTTTCTCATATCTGCGAGTACCTGCCTTGATCCTGATGGTCCCACATTCAATTTTCTTTATAATTTAGGAATGTTAATTGAAGGCCATCGATTCTGACTTTATCTTTTCCCTCTTTTTTTTTGACTGACTGCTGCCCCAGTGGTCAGTCATTCATCTCAGCGTGTGCAAAATCTCTGTATCTCAGCTCGGCACAGTAAAGTGATTGAAAATCGTTTTGAACTTTGAGGTGGAGGCTATGGACAATTATGGCCCGGAAGAGCATTTCCCGTGGCTTTGGTTCCCCAATGGCATTCAAATATGTTAGTCATCCGGCCCAGGCCCTCACCTAGTCTTTCACCTTTGCTCGGTTTGCAAATGTTTATTTTTGTTCAGTCTGACCTACTGGAACATGATACAAAAACTGCCTCTGCCAATTTCTCTGAAACTGCCTTTACAAATTCCTATTTTCTAGACCACTTGGTTTATCTATGCCATCAAGCTGGGCGTGCAGTCTCCCTGTGCATTCCATTTATGGTGTTTATCTGCCAGCAGCACAACCTGAATATCTTATTGAAATCTTGCCAATCACATTTATAACAGCAATAGATATGGAGAACAGGCAAAGAATCACTGTGACTGTTCCTATTGGAAAGGCATCTGAACTGGCTTCTGACAGCATTTACTCAAGTACTTCCTGCCGGTTAGTGAAGTGGTGACAGAAAGATGCCCCCATCCTCCCATATTATACTGGGCATTCATTTCTACACTGATGCTAGAATTTGGGCTCTATTTCTCAGAGTCTGTGTTTGCAGAGATGAATCTGGAGTAGAATCCCATGACCAATCACACTGAAAGGTGGGTTGAGAAGGTTGTGCACATGAAGTTGAGCCCTGGCTCAGTGCATAATCCTCCTGAAAGGTCTCAGGCTCGACTTTCAGTTTAAGATTAAGAAAGATGGAGTGATTCTGGCTAACGAGTGTTTGTCAGGTATAAGGGCTGTTTAGGAATCTTTAACATCTCTAAACTTATTCTGTGTGTCTTTCATTCAGTATCTCCTAGCTGAACATGATCCAACCAAAGGTTTATACCCATGGCTTTCACAAAGTCTCAGAGTACAGTGACTTAAATCAAGTGTGCCTGTGAGGACAACAACTATTTAGTTCTCTTTATATTATCCTAGGTATTATTGGACTGGACAATATTAGTGCAGATTATAGTGAGCTGTAACATGAAACTGATAAAATGTAATATACAAAGGATTTTAGATTTTTATACAAATTGCTAATTAAATGAATTTCAATATGCAGTATACAGTTTACTGGCCAGAAAATCCTTAAAGAAAACTAGGTGAAAGGAAAGTACTTGAGAATTCTGAACTATTTGCATTACAATCATTTCTGCTGCAGACTACAGGGATCTCTTTGATGCCTAGCTCTGCTCATGTTAGCAGTGTATATTTTGTTCTGGAATCACATATATGGGAAACTGTGTCATGAAGCTGGGGATATCAATCATAATGCCTATTACCATAAGATTTTGGGGGACTGAATCATTCATCATAGTAAACTAAATAAGCTTCCCCAAGATTTCAAATTAAATAAGCAGGAATATGATCTTTGGATGGTGTAGCTATGTCTTCCCTGCCATTGACAGAAGCATTTTAGAGACACATAAATTCAAGAAGTATTTTCATTTGCATAAGGTCTTTAGGGCCAGTATTAGGAAGAAGAAAGGTCCTTGTTAGAAAAATCAATGACTCATCTGATAAAATTCTGTATTTGTATCAGTTTTCAGGTGGAGATCTGGGAAAAACCATGACCTACTATCACAGAAATATTGGTATAGAAAAAAAGATTGTATCATGACTTAAGGTATGGGTAACATAACAGAATCTTGAAAGCTGTCAAGTCAGTTTGGGCAAGGCTTTATGTAGTTTCATCAAACTGCCTCTGATTAAAGCTCTGAAAATTTGTAATATACAACTAGAACTAAAAATCCAAAACAAAACGATAAGAGCAACATAATGATGTTGCTATTATTCTTATGTGTAACGGAACAACTGGAAGTAAAAAGAAAAAAGCATGAACAAATTCTCAGAAAAAATATTACTTTAAAATAAACATATAATGTAAAAGAAAAAGTAGCATATATATGAATATAGGAGTGTATTGTGTATTTATGTTACTTTACACAGACGCAGCGACAAACAACTTTGGGGCAGATATTTATTTTCGAACTGAAAGTTTCTTAATATTTTCTCTTTAATGTTTATTTTCTAATGTTACAGTGGAATGTCTCTAAGTCTAGGTTAACATGGGGATTTTGGTACAGTGATATCTTTAAGGAGAATCAAAACAGAAATTTTTATTGACATTTGAACTGCAGCAACGTAGAAGATTACATGTGATTGTTCTGCATAATTTCCAAGTAAATGCATATTGCTTTCCTCCCAAACTCACAAATATATTGCAATATATTCAGTTCAGTAGCTCAGTTGTGTCTGACTCTTTGTGACCCCATGAATTGCTTCCCTGTCCATCACCAACTCTGGGAGTTCACCCAAACTCATGTCCATAGAGTCGGTGATGGACAGCCGTTCATCCTCTGTCATCCCCTTCTCCTCCTGCCCCCAATCCCTCCCAGCATCAGGGTCTTTTCCAATGAGTCAACTCTTTGCATGAGGTGGCCAAAGTGCTGGAGTTTCAGCTTCAGCATTAGTCCTTCCAATGAGCACCCAGGACTGATCACCTTTAGGATGGACTGGTTGGATCTCCTTACAGTCCAAGGGACTCTCAAGAGTCTTCTCCAACACCACAGTTCAAAAGCATCAATTCTTCGGTGCTCAGCCTTCTTCACAGTCCAACTCTCACATCCATACATGACCACTGCAATATATTGCAAGGGTACTAAAAAAAAATGTAACTATATGAGGTGAAGGATATGGTAATTAACTTGATTGTGGTAATCATTTAATTAAAATATGCACATTAAATCATTACATTGTATACCTTACATATATACGATTTTTAATTTGTTAATTATACCTCAATAAAGTTGGAAAAAATAAGACAATGTAAGACTTTGAAGTCAAATAACTGTGCTTTCAATTCAAGTGTACTTTTATTTTTTTCAGCTTTATTAAGTATAATTAACAAATAAAATTGCAATGTATTTAAAGTATATTTTGTTATACATTGTGAAAGGATTCTCATAACTGATTTAATTAACACATACACTTACTCACATATATAGCTTTTGTGTGTGTATGAGAACACAGTTCTTTAGCTTAGCAAATGTCAATTACATAATACATTATTACCAACTATATTCTAATATATATATAAGTATATATATTAAATATATATTTAATATTATATAATTTATATATAAATTATTATTATATAATTATTATATTATATTATACAATTACATCTATAATTAATTATATTTATAATTATATTTATATAATATAATTATTATATTATATAAATTATTATATATAAATTATATATATAAATTTATATATGTTATATATATTGAATATATATATATAAACTAATATATATGTGTATTATAAATTAAAAAATGCTTACTCCTTGGAAGTAAAGTTATGATCAACCTAGACAACATATTGAAAAGCAAACACATTACTTTGCCAATAAAGGTCCGTCTAGTCAAGGTTATGGTTTTTTCCTGTGGTCATGTATGGGTGTGAGAGTTGGACTGTGAAGAAGGCTGAGCACCAAAGAATTGATGTTTTTGAACTGTGGTGTTGGAGAAAACTCTTGAGAGTCCCTTGGACTGCAAGGAGATCCAACCAGTCCATTCTGAAGGAGATCAGCCCTGGGATTTCTTTGGAAGGAATGATGCTAAAGCTTAAAACTCCAGTTCTTTGGCCACCTCATGCTAAGAGTTGACTCATTGGAAAAGACTGTGATGCTGGGAGGGATTGGGGGCAAGAGGAGAAGGGGACGACAGAGGATGAGATGGCTGGATGGCATCACTGACTAGATGGACGTGAGTCTGAGTGAACTCTGGGAGTTGGTGATGGACAGGGAGGCCTGGCATGCTGAGATTCATGGGGTCACAAGGAGTCGGACACAACTGAGAGACTGAACTGAACTGAACTGAACTGAACTATATTCAACATGTTATATATTTGACCCTCAAACATTATTTATCTTATAAGTGAAAGCCCTTACCTCTTCACTAGCTTCTCCCTGTTTCCCAAACTTAATAATTTGTAGATTATGTCACATTCAGAGATAAACCACTTTTTTAACAATGATATATATGCTTCCCAACTTTTCCATATGAACACACGTGTATTTTACAGCCTATGGCAGTTTTCCCCCTTTTTCTCCCTTAGAAGTTTACTGCAGATCAAGGTTCCATGCTAGTACCCAGGTTAATTAAATTGTGGTTGTTTGGGCTGCTGCACCATTATTATATTGTATGTAGCTTTCCTTGTATAATTTATGGCTCTTTAAGCCTTCTAGTTTTGGCCTGTGTGGCACATATTTATGGTTCTTTTGTTAACAGGGTTGTAGATTGTGTTAACAGCCTGAGTATCCCTAAAAATAAATTTGTACTGTGCTTTAACTTGAAACCACATATCCTTCCAGAGGTAGAAAAACTGCCTAATTGATGAGTGTGGTGGTAATTCCTGAAGCCATTGTTAGTTCTTAATAGAGCATGGGTATTCTAGATGCGGAGAAGGCAATGGCACCCCACTCCAGTACTCTTGCCTGGAAAATCCATGGACAGAGGAGCCTGGTAGGCTGCAGTCGATGGGGTCGCTGAGTCGGACACGACTGAGTGACTTCACTTTCACTTTTCTCTTTCATGCATTGGAGAAGGAAATGGCAACCCACTCCAGTATTCTTGCCTGGAGAATCCCAGGGATGGGGGAGCCTGGTGGGCTTCCATCTATGGGGTCACACAGAGTCGGACACGACTGAAGCGACTAGCAGTAGCTACCACCATTCTACTGTTTTTGTGAATTTGACTTTTTTCACCTTCTTTATATAAGTATGAAATACCATGCAGTATTCATTTTCTCTATCTGGCTTATTTTACTTACCATGATGTCTTTTAGGTTTATCCATATATTTTTTTTTTGCAGATGACAATATATCCTTCTTTTCCTAAGGTTAACTAATATTTTAGAGACAAGTGCTTCCAACATCTGTCCAAACAGGAGGAAGAGGGCACAGAATGTCTTTGGGTGCTGTTTATGTTTGTAGCAAAAAAAAATTAACACTTCTGTTTGTGACCTTCCCAAGTCTGCCTTTGGAAGCTAGTTTTTAACCAATACTTCCTACTTATGACATCATTCAGAATTAAGAGAATTTTTTTGTTTTACAGCTCAGTTCAGTCAGTTCAGTTGCTCATTCATGTCCGAATGAATGAGCTCAACTCCCGGAGCTTACTCAAACTCGTGTCCGTCGAGTCAGTGATGCCATGCAACCATCTTATCCTCTGTCGTCCCCTTCTCTTCCCCACTTCAATCTTTCTCAGCATCAGGGTCTTTTCCAATGAGTCAGTTTTTCTCATCAGGTGGCCAAAGTATTGGAGTTTCAGCTTCAGCATCTGTCCTTCCAATGAAGCTCACATTTCCTATTATAGACTTTTTTTTTAAATTTTATTTTATTTTTAAACTTTACATAATTGTATTAGTTTTGCCGAAATATAGACTCTTTTTTCCCCCATAGCTGCAGACTCTCTGCTCTTTCCATTCACCCCTGCTGTTGCTGCAAGAAATGTCTCTATTTAACATCATAATAACATATGCTTTTTATAGTCACAGATCTGTTTTTATGCTTGTAATGCTTTGATCCTGCAGCGTGTTCAGGATAATTGTCAGTTGTCTTAACTCAGTATAAAATGCTCTTGATAATCTGGCTTCAATATGTTGTTAACCTACTGAAGTCACTTCCTTGGTTACACATGAAGCATGATTTGCTCTTTTAAAGGTTTCATATATCTCCCAAAATAGACTGGAAAGTTAAAGGGCAAATGTTAAATATGAACTGTGGAACAAGACTCTTGAGAAAGTGCCAGGAATTCCAGGTTATAAAATTTTCTTTCATTCCTGGAATTTCATGATAAGGAAAATTATAAGAGGGAAAAAACAATAAACTAAAAGGCTGGGGAAAATGTGTGGCAAGAATTTAAGTGAGGGGTATTCACATATTGTGGAGATTTCTGTAATCTAAAATGCCAATAAATCTATCCTGAAAATCGATATGCCTTTTTCTAGAAATGTTAAGGCATGGAATGAAAATTTACTGGAATTTGCTTAAGGAAATTTTCTTTCTCCACATGCTTCTGACTTCCCTGCAAAACCACAGATAGAAAACCAGGCTGCTGTATAGTTTTCTTAAATCTTTGCTCATGCTTTCATAACACTTTAAACAGTACACATAATAAATAGTTTATCTTTTCTACAGTGTGAGTAGACGTCACATTTCTTCATAGTATGTTCGATAACAAACATGTTGAGTAAACAGGAATGTTGGTGGCATTAAACAAATTTATGAAGATATAATGTTGGAAACAAATAAATGAATAAGATATAATATTGATCTTTATTAGGTTATAGTCACACACATAGTAATAATGCATTAAGATATTTTTAAATGCCCTTGAAAGAGTAATTTATAATACAGTGAAGCACATATTCTAGATCATAAACACTATATTCATTGTATTGACATGAATATTTGTGAAAAATATAAAATAGATGAGAGGATGCCCGATTAAGTCCAAGAAACTCTGTCATAAGTTAAAGAAAAAACAAACTTACTTCCATAAAAGTACATTCCCTGCTAGATTCACTTTTTTCTGTGAAACAAAAATTATCAGCTTAATTATATTTTTATTGTTTCCATTTCAACAATTTCCATTCATCCTTGTCCTGAATTGTATTAATGTTATGATGAAAAATATCATATTTTTCTTGTCATCAAAATAGAGTTTTGGAGACAAGAGTTACCTTCCCACCAAAATCAACTAGAAAAAAAAAATAACTAGACTAATTATATGGAATAAAGATTGTTATAACTGTGGAAACAAGTCAGTGAAGCAGACTGATGCCTAACATGATGGACACAATATATATACGCTCAGTCCTCTCTGCGGAGAAGGCGATGACACCCCACTCCAGTACTCTTGCCTGGAAAATCCCATGGACAGAGGAGCCTGGTGGGCTGCCATCTCTGGGGTCGCACAGAGTTGGACACGACTGAAGCGACTTCACTTTCACTTTTCACTTTCATTCATTGGAGAAGGCAGTGGCAACCCATTCCAGTACTCTTCCCTGGAGAATCCCAGGGACGGGGGAGCCTGGTGGGCTGCCATCTCTGGGGTCGCACAGAGTCGGACACGACTGAAGCGACTTAGCAGCAGCATTTTTACCCTATGTTTGATCTTTCAAGCCATTACGTTTGATACATATTTATCAAATTATATTTTTTACTGGAAAATCATATTTTAAGTTAAAAAAAGAAGTTATTTAATTTCTTTTAAATCAATAGGATCCTCTTGTTCTTTCTTTTATGTTCAAGTGTTGACACAGGTCCTCAGTTAGGTCATTTATTCTAATAGTTTGGTTGTTTGACCATTTTTAGTATCAGATATTCTGGTAATGATAAAGAGACAAGAGGGTAATTTTCCCATGTTCATGTGTTTTAAGGCCAGCTGTCATATCCTACTGTAAGGATATTAAGTTCTAAACTCTCCCTGCCCCTTCAGTGTCTAAAAGATAGAGATTATTCTATATATATATGTTTGATTCACTGTAGAAATTTAGGAATTCAGACAGGCTTGGCATGTCTGTGGTTTGACGCAGATATAATATTGCCTCTTTGGGTCAAAAGAATCCCCAAGTCCTGGGCTACACTAACCTCTGTCCTGGGGTCTGTTCTCTGATGCTGCTAACCAGATATCTGCCAACTCATGGAGGACAGGATCCCGCATTCTCCTCCTATAACTTCCTCAACAGTTCAAAACTACAGAGGCTGCAAATGGAATTATTTCTTCCATGTCTCAACAGTTATCTGGCTGAGTAGAGCATGCGATTTGGAGTTTGCAGTGGTGAGAAGGGAGCTACATTTAGATAAATTGCTTTGTGGCTCAGCTGGTAAAAGAATCTGCCTGCAGTGCTGGAGACCTGCGTTCCATCCCTGGGTTGGGAAGATCCCCTGGAGAAGGGAAAGGCTACCCACTCCAGTATTCTGGCCTGGACGTATAGTCCATGGGGTTGCCAAGATTCAGACACGACCGAGTGACTTTCACTTCAATTCACTTCACCTCTAATTAATAACTACATTTAACAAAAGAAACATTAACGTCCCTCATGCATCTCCAAGATCCAGCATTGTGTCATGTTAGTTGTGAATCTATCCTTGTGGATGTTTTTATAGAAATTTTTGTAGACATCGTCCTATGCATCTAGAGTAGTACATCTTCTTCTCATTTCACCAATAAATCAGTTCACAGTTTTTTTAAAGCTGACTCAATTCTTTCCGTTGATTATTTTTTGACTGTATCATAGAATAAACAAGCATGTATACACATGTATATGGGTTTCATATAGGTTTCACAGAGTTTTATAATATACTTGTGCTAACTTTTTGTGCTTGACTGTTGGCTTGAAAAGTAGTTCTAAATTAAATGTTCTAAATATTAGAAGCATACCTTTATTATCTATATTCTAGTATGAAATCTTATACTTGATAATTCTGATATCAATCAGATTCTTGGTCAGTAGATAACTTTTTCTTCCAATCTATGCATCTGTCCATATCTTTGGAATTTAACTTGAGTAAAAATGATGTTCCAAATACTTCAGAGAAAACATTTTTTGCTGTGTTTTTTTTACCCCATGCATATTTCTCTAAAGTCAATTGGCCAAACACATTTTTTAGCTTCAAGAATTCATCCTCACTTTTGGCTTTGGAAATTTCTGGAAATATTTTTTTTTCTATTTACTTTGTCTTTTGGGGAATTATTAAATGGATGCTAGAACTTTCTGATCTTCCTTATTTTAAAAATTTTATATAATGTTTTCTCACATGTTATAATTTGTTCACTGTTTTGAAAGTAGTCTCAACTTCTTGGACTTCATTTTGTAAAGAATTATTTCAGCAATGATATTGCAATTATTATGAACTCTCATGTTCTGATTGTTCCATTTCATACTAGCCTTTTTTCTTCTACAAAACTAATAAATTTTTGAATGTCTCAGAAATTATACATTAGTAACATTTTAAGTTCTGACAAATCAGAGCGGAGATACCATTCTTCAATCATAAATTAGAGAAAGAACTTGTCAGGGTCAAACTGACTTGGCCATCTAGTCAATGATAGAAAACCCGCAATGTATTCAGATAGAAACATACTTTGCCTAGAGAAAGGGAGGAATCTCATGTACCTGATAACATTAGATCCAAAAGAAAGTAATATGTAAAAGCCTGGACCACATATAGACGCCTTTGACCTATTGCTCCAACCGTATGTGAAACAATACCCTGAAAATCAACCTCCAACTCTTCTCATCAGGATTAGTCACATTCACTGTCTCCTCCTGCAGGTCTGTAATGAAAATATTACATAGATAAGTGAACACAGCACATAATTGGATAGTACAGATACATTATATTCCACAGTTTGAAATGCACTCTTTTGTTGGTGCTTAGTCACTAAGTTGTGTCCCACTCTTTTGTGACCCCATAGACTATAGCCAGTGAGGTTCCTCTGTCCATAGGATTTCCCAGGGAAGAATACTGCACTGGGCTGCTGTTTCCTTCTCCCAGGGGATATTCCTAGACCAAGGATAGAACTCACATCTCCTGCATTGGCAGGTGGATTCCTTACCACTGAGCAACCTGGGAAGCACTCTCTTTTACCTCAGAAAATACAGTGCACTTTGATTGCATTATTTATATAGGGAGCTGCTACAGGATGCCAAGTAACATAGTTATTGACTCTTTCTGCATGGTAAACATTGTCTGTGATACATTTTTTGTACAGAAATATATAACTGGAAGCTTTTGTATGTTGCAAAAGAATAAAACTCTGCTATTATTAATGAAATATTCCAGAGAGAAAGGGCTGTGAGAAGACACAGTAGAGCAGTTTGATGGTTTATTATGTGTAACTGCTCAGAGTATTTCATAAGCATGTTTCGAATCTCTGTCAATGCATCCTGATAAGTAAGTGAATTTCAATTTTGAAGAGTAGTCACAAAGGAAAAGTAATTGAAACATCTCTATCAAGAAGTGCAGTTCAACCTGTTCAAATAGGACCAGAAAAATATATGATTTCTACATCTAATGTTTGCTGATATGAGAGTGAGGACAATTTCCAGTCACTGTATGATGCTAGCACCAACTGTTAGAAGGAATATTTACAATTAGCCTAGCAACCTGGATGTCAAGTTGTCTTGTGGAAAATAGAACATATGAATGTAGAATAAAATATATTTAAGACTGTCTTCACTATTAAAAGAAAAGCTATGCACTGCATAAATTGAGGTTTAAATTTTATGATAGCTTGTGTGATAAGAAGTGATGTCATACTTCTTTTTAGTACCCAATGAGTAATACAAGAATGAGAAATAAAGACCTCTGTCTCTTAAGTTCACTTAAGTAGCTCAGTCATGTCCAACTCTTTGTGACCCTGTGGACTGCAGCACGCCAGGCTTCCCTGTCCATCAACGACTCATGGAGCTTGGTCAAACTCATGTCCATCCAACCATCTGTCCTCTGTCATACCCTTCTCCTCCTACCTTCAATCTTTCCCAGCATCAGGGTCTTTTCAGATATGTCAGTTCTTCACATCAGGTGGCCAAATTATTGGAATTTCAGCGGCAGCATCAGAACTTCCAATGAATATTCAGGACTGATTTCCTTTAGGATGGACTGGTTGGATCTCCTTGCTGCCCAAGGGATTTTCAAGAGTCTTCTCCAACAACACAGTTCAAAAACATCAATTCTCTGGTGCTCAGCTTTCTTTATAGTCCAACTCTCCCATCCATACATGACTACTGGAAAAACCATAGCTTTGACTAGATGGACATTTGTTGACAAAGTACTCTCTCTGCTTTTTAATATATTGTCTCTGTTAGTCACAGATTTTCTTCCAAGCAGCAAGTGTCTTTTAATTTCATGCCTGCAGTCACAATCTGTAGTGATTTTGGAGCCCAGGAAAATAAAGTCTGTCATTGTTCCCCTGTCTATTTATCATGAAGTGATGGGACTGGATGCCATGATCTTAGCTTTTTGAATGTTTAGCTTTAAGCCAACTTTTTCACTCTCTTCTTTTACTTTCATCAAGAGGCTCTTTAGTTCCTCTTTGCTTTGTGCCATAAGGGTGGTGTCATCTGCATATCTGAAGTTATTGATATTTCTCTGAGTAATCTTGATTCCAGCTTGTGCTTCATCCAGCCTGGCATTTCGCATGATATATTCTGCATATAAGTTAAATAAGCAGGGTGACAGTATACAGCTTTGACTATTCCTTTCCCAATTTGTAACTAGTCCATTGTTCCATGTCCTGTTGTAACTGTCGCTTCTTGACACGCATGCAGATTTCTCAGGAGGCAGGTCAGGTGGTCTACTATTCCCACTTCTTTAAGAATTTGTTGTGACCCACACAGTCAAAGGCTTTGGCATAGTAAATAAAGCCTAAGTAGATGTTTTTTTCTGGAACTCTCTTGCTTTTTCTATGATCCAACAGATTTTGGCAATTTGATCTCTGGTTCCTCTGACTTTTCTAAATCCAGCTTGAACATCTGGAAGTTCTCAGTTCACATACTGTTGAAGCCTCACTTGGAAAATTTGGAGCATTATTTTGCTAACATTTGAGTTGAGTGCAATTGTGTGGGCATTGCCTTTCTTTGGGATTGGAATGAAACTGACCTTTTCCAGTCCTGTGGCCACTGCTGAGTTTTCCAAATTTGCTGGCTTATTGAATGCAACACTTTCACAGCATCATCTTTTAGGATTTGAAATATCTCAACTGGTATTCCATCACCTCCATTAGCTTTGTGTCTTAAGGAGCTGCCTAAAGTCAACAGTAATGTAGAATTCACACACAAGAACGTCAGTTTTCCAATACAATTTGGGATTGGTATAAAATATAATCTTATTAATTGTGTTTTATGTAACTTTTATCCATTATTTTGTGTACTATTTGCCCCAAGATTTTCAATCTGTAAATAGATAGCTTTTTTGAAAAATCAACAAAAAGCATACATATATATTTTTTTCCTGATTGCTTTTCACATAGAGACTTCTTCTAACTCTAAACTAGATATATTTACATTTTTTATTTGTGATGGTGAAATATTTTATTATGTTTTTATGAGAAAGTCTATACTAATGGGAAATAATTTCTGATCTATATTGAACCACACACATATCATGGCTTTATCAAATTTCTTTTTCATGACATTATTAATAAAGACCTGCTTTCTCTTACAAAATTGCCATTATTTTTATATTAAGAAAAACTATAAATATTAAATACTCTTAAATATTAAAATACACCTAAAAACCCAAAAATGAATTAGTGAACCCTTGCATTGCCATCAGCCAAATTAGTATCATTAATATTTTATCATATTCATTTCAACTATTTCATTTAAAGATATATATCACTTGTGACACAGCAATCCACAACATTTTCTCCTTCATTCTTTCCAATAAATCTAGGAATAATATGTATATTTTATTATGTAGAATTATTATTTTGCATTAGATTCTGACGTTGATAGCTTTTGAACTCTTACTGAATTTTCCTTTGGCTCTTACATTATTTCCTTAATTTACTAAACTTACTTAATTAATGATATGAGCAGATATAGCTCTTTATGTCTCCTTTCCTAAATCAGACTTCATTTTCAATTAAATAGAATTTTCAATTGTATATTTGTGAGAATTATCTGAACAATTTTTAGAAAAAGTTGTCTTTCAGTTACAAATGTTCAAAGTCTCTTTTTGAATAAGTACCATTGTCCTATGTCAAATGTAACAGGTTTTTCCCATGGCCCCCTGGTGAATGTTTGGATTAGACAACTCTTCCTTCCAGCTGTTAATCCAACTCTGATGAAAACTCACACCAAATTGACAACCTAATAGGCACAGAGATAGATGGTAAAACTCAAGTGATTTCTTCCTTTAAAAAAGTGACTAATGAAAAAATATAGGCTTCCTTTGGAGTTAAAGGAGAAATGATTTTGTGCTTTATTTCCCAAGGGTCAGTATGTTACAGGCTAGTTTTTTCCCCTTTGAGAAATTATATCTTATTTATGAATAATACCTTTTGAAACCCCAGCATTCATTTGATACAAAAAATAAAGGCAGCACATTTACAGAAAGGTTATGAATGTGTCACAGAAATCTGCTGGCCTACATTCTCTCCCTTTAAAATTGGCTCTAGTTGAATGCACATCACTCTTCCAAGTAAGAACATTATCCCACACTACAAATGTGCTTAAGAGCTTATTACCAAGCATAATTCCCAATTCCCAGCTATCTTCCAAGCAGCAGAAAAGGCAGAGTCCGGTCACATTTAGTAGCTTCATTTTCCCCAAACTTGAGGAATTCTAAACTTTGATCATTGTTCTCCTTTCTCCACAGTGATTTATATGGTATATCATGCCCCCCTTGACTGCTTACATATTTCTAGCAAGACTAGAAAAACTAGTTTCTTAAAACTATCAACACTGGAATATTTTGAGACATAAAGTAACATCATTAACAACCACTGGTGATTTATAATTTAACATATTTTCCAAAGGATTTTTAGCAATGAGAGCTATGTGAGAAATTTTTGCCAAAAATGAATGTGCATTTCTTCTGATATGAGATACCTTTATGTGATTATGTGGGCTGCATGTGTTTATCAGCCTACACTGAAATGTATTTTGTCAGTATAACAAAAGTTTGTGTTTTTTTTTAAATTGATTGAGAAATGAAAGGCTGTGGCATAAATATATCATCAAATCAGGAAAGGGTTAAAAATACAGTTAATCACATTTACATTAAGAAGTAAAACTCAATACCTAATTGAGATTCAGAAGCAAACAAAAATAGGTATTTTTAAGAAAAGCATTTTAGGCTTTTATGTTTGAGTTGAACTGACCAAACCTCAGCTCTAGTAGTAAGGAACAAGATAAGGAACTCTGTGTTGTGTGTGTGTGTGTGTGTGTGTTTTGTGTGTATGGAATAAAGAAATAATGTTAATTCTGTAGCCAAGAAGCAGGACCTGGCAGAACAAAGTGGGTGGGAGGAAGTGGAGAACAGGTGGGGGATTCTTAACAAGCCTGTTACTTGTTAAAAGAAAGATTTCACAGAGATTTTTATACAGTATAAAAATCTATTCCAAAATCACATCTTCCTCCATTGTGGTTTCATACCACTCAAAGCATTTATTTTACTACTCTTCATATAGTATCATGGCTATCTGTGGCTTAACACCCATTAACATCTTTAACTTTCTATTCACCATCAAATCTTATGTAAGAAATAACCATCAAAGCAACAGTGTAAGGCACCAGTCTTTATGATGTACCAAACAACTTCTGGAGTAAATTTGAATATTATCTCAGTTAGCTCATATAACTCATAAGTCACCCTTCAATAGAAGTGAGCTGTATACTGTTTCAGATCCTGTCATGTCCTTGAGAGATGAACACCAACACTACTCTCTGTCTCACATTTTGCAACAAACAAGTGATAATTAAAGGCTGTGTCTATAGGAAGAGCCTCCAAATTTTCGATCTATCACTTGTATGCAACAGGTGCATTCTAAGAGCAATCATCTCCTTGCAAGAATGAAAACCATTCTCAGCAGCAGTCAGACTTTTGACATTCCAGAAAATGTTGACACACTCAGAAGAAATGAACAGTTACTGTGAAGGACCCGAGAGGACTCCACTCACATGAACGTTACACAGTCTCCTTGGAAGGAAGAGAGAGGATCCATATTGACAAATGATGGGGAAATAGAAAGGAGTTGACTGGTTAGAAAGGTTCCGACTCTCCACGGTTATGTACAGAGATAGCGCACTGCACTTTGCTGACGAGATGCTGCTGCTGCTGCTGCTAAGTCGCTTCAGTCGTGTCCGACTCTGTGCAACCTCATAGACGGCAGCCCACCAGGCTCCGCCGTCCCTGGGATTCTCCAGGCAAGAACACTGGAGTGGGTCACCATTTCCTTCTCCAATGCATGAAAGTGAAAGTGAAGTCGTTCAGTTGTGTCCCACTCTTCGCAACCCCATGGACTGTAGCCTACCAGGCTCCTCCGTCCATGGGATTTTCCAGGCAAGAGTACTGGAGTGGGTTGCCATTGCCTTCTCTGCTTATGAGATGAGGTCTGCATAAGCTCATTTCCCCATCAACGTTGTTACTCAGGAGAACAGGTCTCTTGTTCAGATCTGAAATCTGGGGGTAAAGTTACATCCACAATATGAGGATAAGACCAATCAGTCATTCCTTATTCTCTAGCCCCAAAAGATGAGTTCATTCTCAAAAGAAACACATTTAAATTGTGTCAAATTCAGATGCTTTGATTTAGCAAACCCCAATAATTAAAACCTAAAAAAAAAAAATTGGATTGTATTTATAATTCTGGAAAAGGAACAGTTCAACAAGCTAATGAATAATATCTATGAATTGTGCAGCTATGGAAAAAATCATGAAGCTAGATGATTTTTAAGATGTATTTGTCATATATTAAAAATGTAACAAAGCCTTGCATTAAAACTAAAAAAGGAATCCATGCTTGTTACAGTACCATTTATCAAGAATGAGTCAAAATTATTTCATTTAAAACAGGTATATGCTCATCAAATATTACTGAACACATATAAGATTCTGTTCAACAAGACAGCATTCAACAATCTGGAGATGGAAGAGAACAAGATGCTGCCATGTAGGAGGGAGAGCCCACAGACTTTAGATCCTGAGTATTATACCTCCCTTTGGCACATCAAGGAGGAGTCAGGGTCTGAGTTTTAGAGCATTTCAAGTGTGCAGTTCACCAAAATGATAGCTGACACTCATAGAACAGGATGACCTAATAGAACAAATCACCTGCAAATGAGACAATGTAAAATGTGACAATTCAAAATGTGACAGACATGTCAATTAAATATGTAAATATTCTAAATGAGGTCAGCTGGGAAGAAACAGAAAAACTAAATAGAAATAGGTTGTTTGAAAATATAGACTGATATTAAATATTCAATTGATCATAAATATGTATACAAGGAAGCAATAAAGAGCTGTAAATTAGGCCCAACAACAGCAATGAGGTAAATAATAGAAAACTAATTCAATTATGTAAAGTTTAAAAATAAAATAAAATTAAAAAAAGAGTACAGACAATCTGGATGTTAGGGCAAAAAATTAAAACACCAGTCCAGGTTCGATGCACGATACTGGATGCTTGGGGCTGGTGCACTGGGACGACCCAGAGGGATGGAATGGGGAGGGAGGAGGGAGGAGGGTTCAGGATGGGGAACACATGTATACCTGTGGCGGATTCATTTTGATATTTGGCAAATCTAATACAGTTATGTAAAGTTTAAAAATAAAATAAAATTAAAAAAAAAAAAATTAAAACATCAGCATCAGCATAACAGGAGTTAAAATATGTAAATCGGTTAAACATTTAAACAAATATACCAAGAGTGTATAGAAATTAAAAGATTATTTTCCAGGGAATAGGATTCTTATATAACTTATAAATTGAACCAATCCAAACAATGTAAAAACCGTGACTTTTTCATCTGTTGGATAATTAATGCTCATTTAACTATGAATCAAACACTCCTTCAAAGAGGCTATATTCGGAGTGTAAGAAATGGAAGTACAGTGGCAATAGATATAGTACACCCATGTTCTGATTATTTTTTGTACCTAATTTTTTAAATATATGAACATATTCAGCTTGATTTACACTTATTTTATCTAAAATTGATCAGATGTTAGAGGGGAAAACTCATCCTCATTTTAAGAATTTTTTTTTTTTAATGGGTGCCGATTTGCTTTAAATGAGAAGACTGCATTGTCAGATATATGCTGGAGTCTTCTGTTAGGCATAATCAGAAAGAAGAAAAATGATAAGAAGGATTTTTTTAATATAAATTTATTTATTTTAATTGGAGGTTAATTAAACTTAACAATATTGTATTGGTTTTGCCATACATCAACATGAATCTGCCACAGGTATGCACGTGTTCCCCATCCTGAATCCCCTCCCAGTGTGGAGATTCCTTAAAAAACTGAAAATAGAACTGCCTTATGACCCAGCAATCCCACTGCTGGGCATACACACCGAGGAAACCAGAATTGAAAGAGACACGTGTACCCCAGTGTTCATCGCAGCACTGTTCATAGCCAGGACATAGCAATGTTCATAGCCAGGACATGGAAGCACCTAGATGTCCATAGGCAGATGAATGGATAAGAAATCTGTGGTACATATAAACAATGGAGTATTACTCCGCCATTAAAAAGAATACATTTGAATCAGTTCTAATGAGGTGGATGAAACTGGAGCCTATTATACAGAGTGAAGTAAGCCAGAAAGAAAAACATCAATACAGTATATTAACGCATATATATGGAATTCAGAAAGATGGTAACGATAATCCTGTATGCAAGACAGCAAAAGAGACACAGATGTATAGGACAGTCTTTTGGACTCTGTGGGAGAGGGAGAGGGTGGGATGATTTGGGAGAATGGCATTGAAACATGTATAATATCATATATGAAATGAATCTCCAGTCCAAGTTCGATGCACGATACTGGTTGCTTGGGGGTGGTGCACTGGGATGACACAGAGGGATGGTACGAGGAGGGAGGAAGAAGGATTTTTAAAGCCTTCTGAGGATGGATCCCAATGATAGTATTGATGGAACCCTTTAAATTATGTTAAATTGCATGTCATTTTGATAACTAACAGAATTCCTTGGTGATAAAATTTAAGACAATTTTTGATATATAGTATAACATAGAAGTAAAGGTTTTATTTTTTAAATTTTTGTTTTTGTTCATAAAGAATGCTATCCCATTGATCTAGTGTAGGTTTCTTATATTTCTTACAAAACTGTTTTGCAATTTTTACCATATAGCCTCTACACATATTTATTTTATTAGATTTATAATATTTGATGTTCTTGATATTATTATAAATGTCCTTTCTTTTGTTAATTTTCAATTTCCTTTCTTTTGTTAATTTTCAATTAATTATAGTCTATTGCTAGTTTCTAACAATGCAATAGATTTTGCATGTTGATCTTGTATTCTGTGAAAATGCTAAAATTAGATTTAGTAACATTTTAATGTATTATTTGAGATTCTCTGTGTGAACAATCATGTAGTCTGAGAATAGAGATAATTTTATTTCTTTTCAATCCTTATGTGATTTTGTTTTCCTTTTTTCTATGATGCATTTTCTGGAAAAGATGTGTCTCTTTGTCTGGTGTCAGAATAATGCTGTGCTCATTAGAGTAGTCAGAAAGTGCTCTCTTCCACTGTTGAAAACTTTAACAATGAATATTATTTCTTGCTTAAATATTTGAGCGTATTCATCGGAGAAGATATCTGGACCAAAGGTTTCCTTTGTAGGTTTACAGACTTTTCCCCTTGTAACTTTCCTGATTAGCATCTACCTTTCTGATTCACTATAACCGCTAAAGCTTTCTCTTGGTTAGTGTTGCATGTTTCAATAATCTTATCTTCAAACAATACATGTACTATTATTTCAAGTATGATTCTTGTAGATGGAAAGTAGTCAGGACCTATTTTCTATAGAATCTAATTTGAATAGATCATTTACTCTCAATGCAATTTTTAAAAATTGTGGTGGTGTTAGTCGCTAAGACCTGTCTGACTCTTGTGCGACCCAATAGACTGTAAGCCCACCAGGCTCCTCTGTCCATGGGATTCTTCAAACAAGAATCATGGAGTGGGTTGCCATTCTCTTCTCCAGGAGATCTTCTCAATGCAGGGATCGAACTCCTGCATCTCCTGCTTGGCAGGTGAATTCTTTACCACTGTACCACCTGGGAAGCCCCAATAGTGAGGACTAAAAATTGACTTATAGCTATATACTATTCACCCCATTTTGGTCCTTTTTTACTTCTTTTTATGGATTTTACTTTATTACCTTATGCTCTCTTTTTCTAGGATTAACAATATATTTCTGCAATTTATCAAAGTATAGATCAAAATAAATATTTGACTTCTTTGCATGTAATATATAAATTGTATATTCCCAATTTTTCCCTGTCTGTATTTTTCATTTAAAGAGATTAAAACTTAGAAAAATATACTTTATATTTACCTTTATTTTAATCATTTCTCTTGATCATCATTTTTTTTTAAAGATTCACATTTCTGTTTAGTAGTTTTTTACTTCTGCTAAGGACCTTCTTGTAATATTTTTATAGTACAGACCTCTTAGCAGTGAATTCTCTCAATTTTAGTTTGTCTGAAAAAAAAATCTATATTTTTGGTGAAAAATACTTGATTATATATATATATATCATATATATTAAAATGTTATTTATATATTTATTTACAGCACTCATTTACTTTTTTTTTCTCTTAATGTTTTAGTGTGGGTAATTTCTATTTGGGCTTCCCTCATAGCACAGTGGAGAAGGCAATGGCACTCCACTCCAGTACTCTTGCCTGGAAAATCCTAGGACGGAGGAGCCTGGTAGGCTGCAGTCCATGGGGTCGCTAAGAGTCGGACACGACTGAGTGACTTCACTTCCACTTTTCACTTTCATGCATTGGAGAAGGAAATAGCAACCCACTCCAGTGTTCTTGCCTGGAGAATCCCAGGGACGGGGGAGCCTGGAGGGCTGCCGTCTATGGGGTCGCACAGAGTTGGACACGACTGAAGTGACTTAGCAGCAGCAGCATAGCACAGTAGTAAAAAATCACCTGAAATGCAGGAGAGGTGGGTTTGATCCCTGGATTGGGAAAATCCCATGTAGAAGGAAATGGCAACCGACTCCAATATTCTTGCTTGGGAAATCCCATGGACACAGGAGCCTGGTGGGCTACAGTCCATGGAGTCACAGAAGATTCAGATATGACTTAGCAAATAAGCAACAACAAGAACTATTTCTATTTACCTGTGACCACTAATTCTTTTTCCCTCTGTGTTAAGTCTACTAATCAGTCCATCAAAGGTACTTTTTATCTCTGCTACCATTCTTTGTACATTTCCATTTGATTCTTTCTTATAGTTTCTCTTTGAAATTCCAGTTACTCTTGAACACTGGACCCCTTTTCTGCTGGAGCCTTTAACACCTTCCTCATAGTTAGTTTAAAATGTTTAAATTTTTAAATATTTAAAAATTGTAAGATTTCTGTCATTGTTTCAACAATCAGATCATATTTGAGTGTGAAATTTGTACTTTGTATTTATGACTGGAAATGTGAACACATCTTCCGCTGGTATGTGTATGTGGGAGTTGACTGAACGTATACAAGAACTGAGTGTACCTTTTGTTGTTTCAACGGTAATCTTCACATTCCCCTACTGTTACCCTGCCCTTAGGGTGGGTTGAAGAATTTTTCTTAACGATTTCCTGGCTGAAGTCCTTCTCTGTGTGCTGATACCTCAAAATGCATCTCTCTCTATGCAGTTATTTCTGTCTCAGCAGTAGACTGTTGGTGCTTGTTACTCTTTGCTTGCTAGCTGGGTTGTAGGAGCTCCTCTGTCTTCTGCAGCCATTGTATTCCTGAATTTCAGGACTGGTCTCTGTGATCCAGCATCTCCCTCAGTGAAATAACTCTATTTGTAAAGGACGGCTATTGATTCTTTGTCCTTCCCCCAGGGGTAAAGGGCTTTTCCCACTTCCTCCTTTTCCTAGCTACACTCAATAGCCTTGTGGCGTAGTGCTTCATGTCCCTTCTCTCAGGACTCCAAGAGGAATGCTTCCTCCCATGTGCAACACTGTTGCCAGTATTTCTCATGACCTCCCTGGAATGGAGTTTGTGAAAAGCTACAACTCCTTTTGTATATCAGCTCCCTAGGGTTTTTATGTTTTCACTCTAACCAACATTAAGCATTTGTTAACTTGTTAACAAATTTTACTGTTACTTATTCACAATGCACACTTATTGAGCACTTCAGTTCAGTTCAGTTCAGTTGCTCAGTCGTGTCCGACTCTTTGCGACCCAATGAGTCGCAGCACGCCAGGCCTCCCTGTCCATCACCAACTCTCAGAGTTTACCCAAACGCATGTGCATCAAGTCAGTGATGCCATCCAGCCATCTCATCCTCTGCCATTCCCTTCTCTTCCTGCCCCCAATCCCTCTCAGCATCAGGGTCTTTTCCAATGAGTCAACTCTTTGCATGAGGTGGCCATAATCACAGAAAACTAGCCAATCTGATCACAGGGACCACAGCCTTGTCTAACTCAAAGAACCAAGCCATGCCATGTGGGGCCACCCAAGAAGGACGGGTCATGGTGGAGAGGTCTGACAGAATGTGGTCCACTGGAGAAGGGAATGGCAAACCACTTCAGTATTCTTGCCTTGAGAACCCCATGAACAGTATGAAAAGGCAAAATGATAGGATACTGAAAGAAGAACTCCCCAGGTCTGTAGGTACCCAATATGCTACTGGAGATCAGTGGAGAAATAACTCCAGAAAGAATGAAGGGATGGAGCAAGAATGAAAACAATGCCCAGTTGTGGATGTGACTGGTGATAGAAGCAAGGTCCTATGCTGTAAAGAGCAATGTTGCATAGAAACCTGGAATGTTAGGTCCATGAATCAAGGCACATTGGAAGTGGTCAAACAGGAGATGGCAAGAGTGAACATTGACATTCTAGGAATCAGCGAACTAAAATGGACTGGAATGTCATCTGCATATATGAGGTTTTTAGCTTCAGCATCAGTCCTTCCAATGAACACCCATGACTGATCTCCTTTAAGATGGACTTGTTGGATCTCCTTGCAGTCCAAGGGACTCTCAAGAGTCTTCTCCAACATCACAGTTCAAAAGCATCAATTATTTTTAATTGATGCAAAAATGGAGCACTTACTCCACACCAAATAGGAAGCCAGGATCAAGGGATTCAATGCAAGTTGAAAAGCTGACTCGCTGGAAAAGACTGATGCTGGGACAGATTGAAGGCAGGAGGAGAAGGGTATGACAAAGGAAAAGGTGGCTAGATGTTATCACCTACTCAATGGACATGGGTTTAAGCAAACTCCAGGAGAGAGTGAAGGACAGGGAAGCATAGCATGAGGCAGTTTATGGGTTCTCAGAGTCAGACACGACTTAGTGACTGAATATCAATTACAAATAATAATAGTACAATAGAGGCTTCCAATTATAATACCAGTTTTTCTCACCCTTATCTGATATTGGATCTTTCCTGCCTCTGGGGGTCTCCAATCAGCATCCAAGATAAATTAAATTAGATTCTCTGGTGCTGAAATATATCTAACAATATTTGGTTATAACAGATCCCCAGGTAATTCTGTTATACCCCCAAGGCCGACCACTAAAGCACCCTGCAATACTACCTCTGTTTCTCTTCAGTTTAGCAACAAAGCCCTTATCAAAATAGGTCTACTGTGTTACAGCACAGCTGCTTCCTAGGGAAAAAAGAATTTGCTGAATTAAAAATGGGAGACAAACCTTTGCAAATAATTCTTTCTTTCTCTAACTGTGGTTCTATTGTGTTTACCTGTTGGATCAATTTTTATTATCTGTTTTATATTCATTTCAAATTAGGAAAAACTCTGTTTAGTATGTTGAATCGATGGGGTGATGTTTATAGGATGAAGCATAATAAACAAATTACCAGACATCATTTGTGATTTCCCAAGGTGAGCTCTTGGCATTTTCAGTGAGACGGCTTTTAAAATGTATTGTATCTAGTTATTCAGAGACAGAAGAGTAGAAGGGGGATTCACACGATTGCCAATGCTATAAATCCTGTTTTTGAGCAGCCAAATTATTTCCCTGGAGGTCTTTGGGATAACACAGGTTTAAACAAAGGACAGTTGTTTCTCAAAGACATTGGCTTAAAAGTTCAAGATAAAACTCTAGTAAGGTACAAGATAACTCTTTTTAATGCTGTCCAATTGGACCAATTGATCAAAAGCCACAGTATTCTAAGTCCATTATTTTGTTGATATTGATGTCTCTAGTTTTACCATTCCAAGTTATTGAGCTCAGGCCTGAAAGGAAGCAGTAAAGGAAACAGGAGTAGGAAATCTTGCTTGTCCAAAGCAAGCTCATCTTATATGATATTTAGTCTTTTCTTTCCTTTACTATATATTTGTTGCCATTGTTGGAAATGCAGAGGCAGTAACACATATCAGGAAATTCTAGTTAGCAAGTTGACTTAAGTTTTATACAAGAAAGATACACGCATGTAGACTGGTCACAGGGGGTCAGAACATTCCAATTGTTGGGTAATAATAAGAATTTTGATAGCGAAATTTTAAAGGTAAGCCCCAATATGAACCCAAGTATGGCTTGATGACCAGGGATGCCTTTATCCATTTTATTGAATCTCATCCAATTTCGAGAGAAAGACCCTGCTTGTAGAACAAACAACCAGGTTAAGAGTAAATGATTTCAAGATCTGAAGGATACAAGCCATAGGTGCACAGAGTCACAAAAATATTAAACTTTGAACTTTTGCCCTACCCCATGCTAAGTCACTTCAGTCGTGTCTGACTCTGTGCAACCCCACAGACGGCAGCCCACCAGGCTCCCCCATCCCTGGGATTCTCCAGGCAAGAACCTTGGAGTCGGTTGCCATTTCCTTCTCCAATGCATGGAAGTGAAAAGTGAAAGTGAAGTTGCTCAGTCGTATCCGACTCTTAGCCCTACCCCATGCCCCATATTAAAAAAGCTGACACAGGGGAGGGCATGAAGATCTCTGAATTATACTCATTCATTGAGTTAAAAATCTGCAAGATTAACCCTCACAAATTATTTGATCAATACTACGGAAGCAAAATAATGTGGTCAATCTTCTCACTTAAAAAAAATAATAAAAGTGTTAAGTAAAATCTTCTTAAAGATAAACATTTAATTCATTAGTGAATTGGCAAGAAAGAAAACCTAAAAGATCAAACCAAAGTGAAGGTAGAAATCTTGTAAGTTAGAAAAGTGTTGTTAAAAATTACTCAGCCATTAAAAAGAATACATTTGAATCAGTTCTAATGAGGTGGATGAAACTGGAGCCTATTATACAGAGTGAAGTAAGCCAGAAAGAAAAACACCAATACAGTATACTAACGCATATATATGGAATTTAGAAAGATGGTAACAATAACCCTGTGTACGAGACAGCAAAAGAGACACTGATGTATAGAACAGTCTTATGGACTCTGTGGAAGAGGGAGAGGGTGGGAAGATTTGGGAGAATGGCATTGAAACATGTAAAATATCATGTATGAAACGAGTTGCCAGTCCAGGTTTGATGCACGATACTGGATGCTTGGGGCTGGTGCACTGGGACGACCCAGAGGGATGGTATGGGGAGGGAGGAGGGTTCAGGATGGGGAACACATGTATACCTGTGGTGGATTCATTTTGATATTTGGCAAAACTAATACAATTATGTAAAGTTTAAAAATAAAATAAAATTAAAAAAAAAACAAATAAACAAAAAAAAAAACAAAAAAAAAAAAGGAAAAAAAAAATCAAGCATATTTTGAGATACAACCAAATAGATTTTTCTAGAAATCAATACATAATTTTTGAAATTTTAAGTTTGTTGGATTGTTTAAGAATAAATTAAAAACAAACACAACTAAACAAAGAATTAGTAAGCCAAAAGTAAACCTGTTTAATTGTTGTTATTGTGTGTTTGGTTTTTCCTAAAGGCAAAGAGAAAAATCCACAGAAGATATGGATTAGAAATTAAAAGAAATTAATTAGGTTAACATCTTACTTGAATTCCAGAGGATGAGAAGAGAGAATAGAAAACGTAATATTTTAAGGGCTGATAAATGAGACTATCCAAAAATTAACTTTTAAAAAGATATTGATACTCATCAAACCTGAACAAATTACCAGTTGAATATGTTAAAAGCAACCCCTCCCCACAAAAAACCTAAAAAGATAAAAGTGCCATCTAGGAACAGAGAACCGAAAGAGAAGATGTCAATGACAACTAGAAATTTACGAGAGTTTATGTAAAAGAAATAATATGCTCACAGCACACTTTTCCACAGGAGCAATTCTGATAAGGGCTTCCCTCATAGCTCAGTTGGTGGAGAATCTGCCTACAATGCAGGTGACCAGGGTTCGATTTCTGGGTCAGGAAGATCCCCTGGCAGGCTACAGTCCATGGGGTCACAAGAGTTGGACACCACTTAGCGGATAAATCACCAATGCTAGTAAGAAAGAGAAGGAAATTTTCTCAATTTGCTAATCAAAAAAAAAAAAAGTCAGCCAGACATAAGTATAGCTACCACTGCTCTCTTTTAGGTTCCATTTGCATGAAATATCTCTTTCCTCCTTTTCATGTTAAGCTAATCCATGTCCTGAAAGTTGAAGTGACTCTCATAAGCAGCCTTAATTGGGTCTCAATTTTTTAATCCATCCTGCCATGTCATTCCTTTTGATTGGAGAATCTAATCCATTTACATTTAAAATAATTATTCATAAGTAAGGATTCACTAATGCCATACCATTAATCATTTTTTGTCTGTTTTGTAGTTCCTTTATTCTTTTTTTTTTAATTGATAACTTTTCTAAAGGGGTGTGCTTTGATTTCCTTTTTGCTAACTTTTGTGTATCTACTCTAGGTTTTCACCAGATACATTGACAAAGGAGGCAAGAATATATAATGGGGAAAAGACAATCTCTTTAACAAGTGGTGCTGGGAAAACTGGTCAATTACCTGTAAAAGAATGAAACTAGAACACTTTGTAAAACCATACACAAAAATAAACTCAAAATGGATTAAAGATCTAAATGTAAGACCAGAAACCATAAAACTCCTAGAGGAAAACATAGGCAAAACACTCTCTGACATAAATCACAGCAGGGTCCTCTAAGACCCACCTCCTAGAGTAATGGAAATAAAAGCAAAAATAAACAAATGGGACCTAATTAAACTTAAAAGCTTTTTCACAACGAAGGAAACTATAAGCAAGGTGAATAGACAGCCTTCAGAATGGGAGAAAATAATAGCAAATGAAGCAACTGAAAAAGAATTAATCTCAAAAATATATAAGCAGTTCCTGCAGTGCAATTCCAGAAAGTGACCCAATCAAAAAGTGGGCCAAAGAACTAAACAGACATTTCTCCAAAGAAGACATACAGATGGCTAACAAACACATGGAAAGATGCTCAACATCACTCATTATCAGAGAAATGCAAATCAAAACCACAATGAGGTACCATCTCACACCCGTTCAGAATAGCTGCTATCCAGAAATCCACAAACAATAAATGCTGGAGAGGGTGCGGAGAAAAAGGAACCCTCTTACACTGTTGGTAGAAATGCAAACTAGTACAGCCACTATGGAGAACAGTGTGGAGATTCCTTAAAAAACTGGAAATAGAACTGCCATATGACCGAGCAATCCCACTGCTGGGCATACACACCGAGGAAACCAGAACTGAAAGAGACACGTGTACCCCAGTGTTCATCGCAGCACTGTTTACAATAGCTAAGGCATGGAAGTAACCTAGATGTCCAACGGCAGACGAATGGATAAGAAAGCTGTGGTACATACACACAATGGAATATTACTCAGCCATTATAAAGAATACATTTGAATCAGTTCTAATGAGGTAGATGAAACTGGAGCCTATTATACAGAGTGAAGTAAGCCAGAAAGAAAAACACCAGTACAGTATACTAACGCATATGTATGGAATTTAGAAAGATGGTAACAATAACCCTGTATATGAGACAGCAAAAGAGACACTGATGTATAGAACAGTCTTGGACTCTGTAGGAGAGGGAGAGGGTGGGATGATTTGGGAGAATGGCATTGAAATACATATAATATCATATATGAAACGAGTCGCCAGTCCAGGTTCGATGCACGATACTGGATGCTTGGGGCTGGTGCACTGGGACGACCCAGAGGGATGGTATGGGGAGGGAGGAGGGAGTGGGGTTCAGGATGGGGAACACATGTATACCTGTGGCAGATTCATTTTGATATTTGGCAAAACCAATACAATATTGTAAAGTTTAAAAATAAAATAAAATTTAAATAAATAAATAAATAAAAACAAACAAAAAATAAAGAATACATTTGCATCAGTTCTAATGAGGTGGATGAAACTGGAGCCTATTATACAGAGCGAAATAAGTCAGAAAGTAAAATAACAATACAGTATATTAATGCATATATATGGAATTTAGAAAGATGGTAATGATGACCCTATATGCAAGACAGCAAAAGAGACACAGATGTAAAGAATGGACTGTTGGACTCTGTTGGGGAAGGTGAGGGTGGGATGATTTGAGAGAATAGCATTGAAACATGTATATTAGCATATGTGAAATAGATCGCAAGTCCAGGTTTGATGCATGAGGCAGGGTGTGCAGGGATGGTGCACTGGGACGACCCTGAGGGATGGGATGGGGAGGGACCTGAAAGGGGGGTTCAGGATGGGGAACACATGTACACCCATGGCTGATTCATGTCAATGTATGGCAAAAACCACTACAATATTGTAAAGTAATTAGCCTCCAATTAAAATAAAAAGAAAAATAATAAATTTTTTAAAAAAGAATTTTCAACAGATACATTGAAAACAATGGTAATTATGTGAGGTTTGAATATGTTAATTAGCCTAATTGTGGTAATCATTTCTCAAAGTATACATATGTCAAACATTACATTATATATTTTAAATGCGTGCAATTTTATTTACCTCAATTATACGTCAATAAAGCTGAAAAAATACACTAAGAACTTACAAAATATGTCACTCTGAAATACTTTATGTATACAAAGTGAACTTATCTTTCAAGGAAAAAAAGGCAAAATAAAGATTTTTTAGATTGACAATAACACTGAGCTAGCTGGAATTTACCAGTTCCAGTACTCTTGCCTGGAGAATCCCAGCGACGGGGGAGCCTGGTGGGCTGCCGTCTATAGGGTCGCACAGAGTCGGACATGACTGAAGTGACTTAGCAGCAGCAGCAGCAGCAGTAGCATTTACCAGTAAGCATGAACTCTCAGGGTCCTCATGGCTCCTGAAGATCTAGAAGGAACTGATATTTGGACTGTGAATGGTGAATGAGAGATTAACTGATGTGGGAACAAGGCTGGCATGCTACATTTGTAAGTCTCTTGGTTAAAACACGTGACAGACATTGAGAAGGAAGTATACTGTCTACTGCTGAAGGTGGGTGGGGAAACAAACAAACAAAAACTACTCTCATCTGAGAGGCAATTGGCTCAACCTTAATTGTGAGACTCGAAAAATGCTGCAGAGAGTAGCATCTGTGGCTGCACTAAGAACAGTATATGAATGCACTCCGCTTTTATAAGATTTATCCAGATAAAGAGCTTAGACATCAATTTTCCCAAATACTCCAAACCCAGTTGTGACTGCTTCAGTTGTCTGAGGCAGCTAGAGCAGAAAGAAATGGGTTTTTGAACCAGACTGTGACTGAAATAATAATCCTACATTACCGGTTAACCACTGCATTCCACTGAACACATCAGAATCCATCTTGGTTAATTTGTACACCATATAGCAGTCATATATATATTTTTAAAATAAATTGTAGCTATGAAATTTACCGCATTCACCATTCTGTGACTTTAAATTTTACCACTGTTAATGACTTTATAAAGATAAAGTCTATCAGAAACATGAAAGTATGAGCTTTAATGTGATATGATCAAGGGGAAAGTTTAAGATATCAGATTGAAGGAAAGTAGCAGTTATTATTTTATTTGAACTCCATGAAAGACTCTCTGGTCATACCCAATGTGTAGCATGATGCTTTGTACATTGCAGGCAAATTAAATAAGAAGGAATCAGTGGGATCTCACAGTTGTAGGGATATATAGAGATGAACAGTGGAAAAATACAAATATATTATTTGATGAATTTATAGAAAATTTTAGTTAAATAAGGGTATCAATTAATATTGAGGAATCCAGAATAATGACTGGCCATTTTTAATTGGCTCTAAAGTGTTGTTTTGTATATGTTTTCTCCCTGAGAAGATAAAAGAGTAGAGGAACAAGTGAACCAGACCAAGTTTAGAGTGTATGATTATTTCAAAACTATTTTGCTAAAATATGAATTGATATTAACAATTCATGAAACGTTATTCTAGCTTAGAATTTATTATGACAGAATTGCCTGGGTTTTTGTTATAATTAGAAAGCATATTAAACAAGGGCATGATCTGCATTCTACCTTTAAATTGAACATAATTTAATAATGATTCAGTACAGTGCTCAAAACCCTTATTAGTACATGTTACTCTAAATATACAAAATTCTTGTAATAGTTTCAAAATATTAGTCAAGTAAATACACCAAAGCAGCAAAATTCTAGTGCCCAAACTTCTAAGTATTGTCTTGTACAACATATAAGCTTTTCTTAAACCAACTGGAAATCATTAATGAAAAATATAAATTAGTAAGATTTTCTAGTTATTCCAGAAATTATTTGTTTAAGAGTCCTCATTCTATAAGGACCTTTGAAATCACTTACTTTGCAAGAGAGAATAACAAAATGTGTGTTTTTGCAGTCAAACTTGTTGGCATTTTTATAGAATCATTCTGATTGTGCCTATGCGACATTAGTGAGGAAAATGACTCCCTGAAGTCAAAGATGTCAATTTTCTGTACTTTGCTTTACTATGAGCACATAGCCTTTAATCAAGCAGTGATCTTTGATGAAAAAAAAATCTAATGAAAAACATTCACAGTGTCAGCAGACCTAGATTCCTGATGTGTATGTAACTCAAGTTGCCCTGTTGCAAAATAGGAGAATGTAGTCAGTGGGAGGTAGTTAACTCTCCAAACAGTAAGATCTGCTGTCAACAGCAGAAGTTCAGAGCAGAGGAGGCGGGGGGTGTTCTTTTGTTAAATCAATGGTTGACTCATATGAAGAATACTGTATTGCTTATGAAGCCACATATACCTAATCATCGTTAGTAACATCAATCACATTTTTCAAATGAAAAAAATCACCACTTACATTATTTCTCTAAACTAAGCTGACTCTATCATCTCCAGAAACAAATCTCTTTACAATTCAGGCCTCTTAATGTTCCTTTATCTCATGGACACAACTAAAGCTTCAGCACATATTTTTGATCATGTTGCAGTTGACCTTGCATGATGTTGCTAAAGTTTCCATTCCATACTAGAATGTTTGCTTCGTTCGCTTTCCAAAATTGTCCAAATGCCAAGCTGGCTTCACCTCATTAGGTCATCAAACTGCTACATTGAATAAATAGTAGTACGTTAGTAACACTAGCACTGCAGACTAATTTTACAATTTTATTCCAAACCAGCTTGTTCTAGTTGTGTCCTGATTGCTTTGTGATATGTTATATTCATGCTCCATTAGACACAGGCCAACACTATAATTCATGCAGGAGAGACAAGGAGTTGGAAGCTGGCTTCAAGAAGTGCTTCCCCAAAGCAGACAATTCAAATGGATCTCACTAATTGCCATGGAGAGGTTTTCTGCGGATCCCTTTAAAATAGAAGAGAATTATAAAAAAAAAAGTTTTGCTTCTGTATAGCATATAAAGGTTTCTTTTAGTTATCAAACCTTACCAGTTGTCAAGGGGGAACATGAAGACAAGGATATATTTCTGAATAAATTCTAGACCAAGGGAAATAAAAATATAATATATTCAGCAGAACAGAAAACACTTTTAAAATATGTGATCAGATGATAACTGCACCTTTTAGAAATCTCTCATTTCTTTCAGTTGATTTATCTGAGTATCGTCTATCTTAACATGGAGCATTCACTAATATTTCCAATGTCTTTTTCTCCCCCTGTGGATGGCTAACACTCTGTCTTCTGAAAAGAATAAGACAGAGCTAGGTTATAATGACCCAGTATAAATGCATGAGTTTTGCTTGCACATCACTTTAACTATGGATTAGATATCATGTCATTTTTTTCTTCATGTTTTACTATCCTCGAATACCTCTTTTAGAAGACCTATTTTAAATAACTAACCATTATCCAGGCCTATATGATTTAATAACCCCATATTTCCTTAGGATTTCTCCTTCTATCCAAACCAACCATAAACCTTTCACTCTAGATGAGCTTTAAGTGGAACTTGTTGTGATGGATTGGAATGTGACAGTTGGGATGGAGATTGATTGTTCCAAGTAAGAATGATAGTGTGAGCAAAGATCCTGAGGCATACAAGCTTAAAGATCATTGCCTAGGTGACCATTAGCAGTTTACATGATGGTACAGGATTCAGGCCATAGAAGAGTGTTTAAGAAAGGCTCATCAAATACTTCACTTATCAAGAAGGATTAAAACTAAAAAGGAAAAAAAAAAAGAAAGATGAAGACTGAAATGACTAATGATGGATATTTCAGCTCCAGTACTTTTGTGACTGAGGCTGAGGACATAAACATCTTTATGTTTTCCCTTCATGTGCAGACTGATTTAATACATATCCAGGATATTTATCCAACCGTATATTTTCTTTTATCATGTAGAACCAAGAGGTAAAATGGTGGGTGGAGACAGCATGTAAGAACTCAAATCAGATATAGAGGGAAAAAAACAAGTAAGAGTTTTTGAAACAATTTATTTGAGATTTTAAAATGTGTTTCTCCCATATCTAAGATATAGCTATTTCATTTTTCAGTGAGTGATGTATTTTTGGTAAAAAAGTGGAAATCTGGTCTCTAAAGGGAGGCGGTGTTCAAAAGTTTTAAACCAAAGACACCACAGGCCACTTCCACACTTTTTCATTGGAGGTCAATCTACTCTTCCTCAAAACAATCGCATGGTTTTAACCCTGCACCCTGTTTGTGGTCCAGTGAGTTGCTGCCCTCTTTTCTCCATGTTTTGCTTGATATGTGACTTTAGGCTGAGATTCAAAGAAATGTGCTGACATTATCAGATTGAATAAGAGCTGACTACAATATAACTAAGTTAAGTAAGAGCTTCTTTTGCTGAAGGGCTTCCCTCGTGGCTCAATGGTAAGGAATCTGCCTGCAGTGCAGAAGATGTGGATTCAATCCCTGGGTCGGGAAGAACCCAGAGAAAGAAATGGCAACTCACTCCAGTATTCTTGTCTAGGAAATCCCGTGGGCAGAGGAGCCTGGCAGGGCTACAGTCCATGAAGTAGGACATAGTGACTAAACAACAACGTCTTAATTTATCCACTTACTCGCTTAGTCACTTGCCAATTCACTCATTCTTCCACTTAATTATTCACTGATTTAGGAAACTGTGCACCAACTACCTGCCAGTAACTGAAGCAGGTGAAGCATGTGTGAAGAACACAACGTGGGCAGACACAGATGGCTCCAAAGTTCACACAAAGCAGATTCTCATGCAGATCAGAGCAACATTACAGGACAAACATGATATTAAGGTGCTGGGAATGTAAGATATTGCTTATCTCCTCTTCACTTTTTCATCATAACTCTGCCTGCATTGTACAATGTACACAAGGAGTCACATCATGTTCTCTCTTGATTTGTTCATTGACACTTCCTCTTGCAACTCTTTCACTGTATTTCTACCTTGGACTTTCCAAAATCCAAATGTGAAAAATGAAAGGGTAATATACATATTCACAGACATATTACTGACCATGTTTTTACCCAGAATGGTTTAGGATTTGGGGATTGTTAAAAGTACCCATAAGACATATACACTTTATCATTCATTACAGATCATAAATAGCACTTTAAAATATATTCCTTGCTAGAATTTGAGGATTAACATGACTAATCTTAATTGTGTGTATATTATAAATGTCAGAGAAGGCAATGGCACCCCACTCCAGTACTCTTGCCTGGAAAATCTCATTAATGCAGTAGCCTTGTAGGCTGCAGTCAATGGGATCGCTAAGGGTCGGAGAAGACTGAGCTACTTCACTTTCACTTTTCACTTTCATGCATTGGGGAAGGAAATGGCAACCCACTTCAGTGTTCTTGCCTGGAGAATCCCAGGGACGGGGAGCCTGGTGGGCTGCTGTCTATGGGGTCGCGCAGAGTCGGACATGACTGAAGCAACTTAGCAGCAGCAGCAGCATTATAAATTTAGCATATTTCCCATTTATTAATAATCTCTGTACATAGTCTACATAACTATATATGTATTCATTTAAAACTGAAGCAGCTAAAATTCTAATTTAAAAGAAGAAACATTTTAATAGTTTACTAACTACCTCTATTGTTGTGTTAATTCTCTTTATTTTCTTTAAAACTGAATCTACCGCATGACTAAGATGAGTAGAGATTCTAGAATGCCAAAATGTGCCTCTTTTGATGTTAGTTTTATCTAAAGAAGACTGAACAGCTTCAATACCACAAACTCAGCTTTTAAAAGGAAAACACTAACAGTCTATCCAGATAGATCAAATCCTTGGACCTATCTAAGGGTTTGAATCCCAGCAATAAGTTAGAAACTGAAAAGCATAAGACTTCTTTCAGGTTGAAAGGTTACAGTGGAATGTATTACATCAGTAATGCCCTATAGTAACTAGATGGCCTCAAATTCTTCTCTGCTCCACAAGCCCAGAGGGGAAATGGAGTGATTTTCAATAATGCTGCAAAATAATGGACTCAGTTCTCCCCTGCATCTTGGGGAATATGGTTTTCTTAAACACAAAGAAACAAAACTCTGCCATTTTCATTCCCTTCCTGTATCCCGCAATTGAATCTTTCCAAAATTAGATATAGAAAAAAAAAAGTGTTGCACACCAAGCAGAACCACCCATTCTGCTACGTTTTGTCTATCTTTTTAAAATGTGGTACTGGTGTTTCTATGGAAATGTAGGATTAAAAAAAAGAAACATACTGGAATAAATTTCCCATAGTTGAAAGATTTCATTTTATTTTTTTTCTGTTATTCATACTTTATTTATTTATTTATTTTTTTAAAAAAATTATTTTATTTTTAAACTTTACATAATTGTATTAGTCTTGCCAAATATCAAAATGAATCCGCCACAGGTATACATGTGTTCCCCACCCTGAACCCTCTTCCCTCCTCCCTCCCCATTCCATCCCTCTGGGTCATCCCAGTGCACTAGCCCCAAGCATCCAGTATCGTGCATCGAACCTGGACTGGCAACTCCTTTCATACATGATATTTTACATGTTTCAATGCCATTCTCCCAAATCTTCCCACCCTCTCCCTCTCCCACAGAGTCCATAAGACTTCATTTTAAAAGTAAAGCCATTAAATCATTAAAAATATATGAAGGACATGGGAAAAAATGTAAGTGCATGACATGTAAGTTCAATTTATGACATACCATAGACACAAAATATCTCTATCAAAAAAATAACAATGGCAAAATTTTATTGATTATTTTATATTTTCAAGCTGATATATTAATTACTTTCTGTAAGGTATCATTTAATTATTTCATAACACATATAATGTAGGTAATTATTATTATTATTATTTTGCAGATTAGGAAACCATGTTTATAGTAAATGAATGAGAAATTGACTATTGTACAAATATCTGTCTCCAAAGTCTGGGAGGTTAAACACTACACAATAATGAGTTTGTTCATCAAGTATGTATATCTGTGTGTGAGTTTGTATGTGCAACATGGATTTACCAACTGACTTCAAATTTTATATAAATATATATGATTTAATATCCAACAAATATACATACAATCATTATACATAAACTTTATATGTGTAAATTGAGTGTATATAAAAATTTGTGTATTATAAGATATGTACATATACATATATACATAAAAAGAGATGCTCAAAACCAGGGATACATAAGTCAAAATGATTTGAGATACTAAAATACTATCTCCTACATCTAACATTGACACAGTTTGATAATACGTGCATGCTAAGTCATATCAGTGGTGTCCAACTCTTTGTGACCCTATGGACTGTAGCCCACCAGGCTTCTCTGTCCATGGGATTCTCCAGACAAGAATACTGGAGTGGGTTGCAGTGTCCTCCTCCAGGGAATCTTCCCTACCCAGGGATCGAACCCATGTCTCTTACACCTCCTGTGTTAGCAGGTGTGTTCTTTACCATTAGTGCTGACAAAATCACACAGTTTGATAACATTGATTGAAAAGAAGTGTACCAAGCATTCAAAAAAAAGTGCATAAACAGCAATTTATATGCATTGATGGTAGGAGTGTAAATTTGTATGATAACTGTGGAAAACAAATTGGGATTATCTTGTGAAATGAGTATATGTATCCTGGGAATATACATAGAAGATACCTTTGGAATTGTACAATGGGAATGATATATAAAATGTCCAAAGCAACACTGCAGAAGATAAGGGAAGAAAATTGGAAGCATATTCAATATTAAGTGAGCAGAAGATAGTTAATCAAATATGCTATATAGTCATACAATGAAATATTATACAGTAGTGAAATTGAACATAATACAGGTTCATATTAAGACATGAATGGATTTCAATGAGACAACATTTAGTAACAAAACAAGCCACAGAAGATTGCATTGAGAATTCTTTTCAATAAAAAAGTATGTAAATTTAAAACCAAGTAAAGCTAAAATAGCTGACTCTTGATCAACACAGATATGAACTTTGTGGGTACATTTATATGCACTTTTTTCAATAAATAGGTATTAAAATATGGTTTTTCCAGTGGTCATGTATGGATGTGAGAGTTGGACTGTGAAGAAAGCTGAGTGCCGAAGAATTGATACTTTTGAACTGTGGTTGGAGAAGACTCTTGAGAGTCCCTTGGGCTGCAAGGAGATCCAACCAGTCCATTCTAAAGGAGATCAGTCCTGGGTGTTCTTTGGAAGGAATGATGCTAAAGCTGAAACTCCAGTACTTTGGCCACCTCATGAGAAGAGTTGACTCATTGGAAAAGACTCTGATGCTGGGAGGGATTGGGGACAGGAGGAGAAGGGGACGACAGAGGATGAGATGGCTGGATGGCATCACTGACTTGATGGACCTGCGTTTGAGTGAACTCCGGGAGTTGGTGATGGACAGGGAGGCCTGGCCTGCTGTGATTCATGGGGTCACGAACAGTTGGAGACGACTGAGTGACTGAACTGAACTGAACTGAACTGAAAATATTAAATGATCTGTGGTTGGTTGAATCTACAAACACAAAACCACAGATGCAGAGGAAACATATACAGAGAGCCAACTGTAAAGTTACATATGCATTTTCGACTGTGCAGAGTTGGTGACCCTAACCCCGGCTTTGCTCAAACACCAAGTATACTTTGTTTAGTTAAATACTTATACACACACACACAGAGACACACGCATATGGCAGATTAGTTATCTCAGGAATAATGTTGGGGGAATTGATTGCCTGGCTGCAGGAGTATATATAGGTCCATTGTAACATCTTGGTAATTTTAATTTATTGGGTTGCTTGATGGGCCTTGCCTGTCTATTGTATTAGTAAAGCAAATCATAAATAAATAATATAAAATAGAATAACAATGAAAAGAAAAAGTGAAAGTGTTAATTGCTCAGCCATGTCCAACTCTTTGTGACTCCATGGACTGTAGCCCTCCAGGCTCCTCTGTCCATGCCTCTGTCCAGGCAAGAGTACTGAAGTGGGTTGCCATTCCCTTCTCCAGGGTATCTTCCTGACCTAAGGATCAAACCTGGGTCTCCTGCACTGCAGGCAGATTCTTTATCATCTGAGCTACCAGAGTAGGCAATGGTAGATGATAGGAGATCAAAATATGACATCAGTGAATGAAGCAAGAAATGTGATGTATGTTCTGTGCACCTGATCCCACCACTTTAAAAAGAAAATAAGGAGAAGAATTCCTGAAATTCAAATTTCCAAATGTCTTGGGTTGTGTTTCATTCTGGATGGTTAACTAATGTCTATGATGGGATTTAACAATAGCTATCCTGGGTGATGTGTTAGCAGTACCAGCTTTATCTTCAACACATATACAGCTTTCCCCTTGCCTCACTCCCAGTTCCTTAAGCAACAGGATGTTGTTTGTGTATATCTAAACCTGTTTTAAGTTGGTTTCTCAAGAAACAAAGATGGTTATATATATGCAAGAAGTTAATTTGTAAGTTCTGTTTGAGGGGAAAAAAAAAAAAAACTCTAAAAGAATGAGGGAAGCAGCGTTTGACAGGAGTAGTTGCAACACAGGAAATGGCCAGGAGCTCTGTCTTCTATGGATGGCTTTTAGGAATTTTCATACCTAGTGGGAAGGACTTTGTATCCCCCCATAGACCAGTCAGTGGATGCTGACGTTCTTGGGGAAGAGTGCATATTTGTGTGATGGCTTCCTCTGATGCTTGCTTAGACAGGAGCTCAGCTGAGAGCCATGAGCTGGAGAAACTAATCCTGGCTGGGGGACTAGTGCCTGTATCTTTCTGTATCTTCCACATCACGGCCCCATTGGCTTTCAGTTGCATGGACAGACTGTCTCATTTACCTTTATGTTTGTCACAGTGCCTAACATTGAGACTGACTCCCTTCTCCAGGATATCTTCCCAAGCCAGGGATCGAACTCAGGTCTCCCACATTGCAGGCAGATTCTTTACCAGCTGAGCCACAAGGGAAGCCCAAGAAGATTGGAGTGAGTAGCCTATCCCTTCTCTAGTGGATCTCCCCAACCCAGGAATTGAACCAGCACATTTCAGGCTGATTCTTTACCAACTGAGCTATCAGGGAAGCATTGAGACTAACTCCGAATAAATGAGTTAAAGTAAATGAGTCAGTGTAAATGGGACAACTGAGGATGAGATGGTTGGAGGGCATCCTTGACTCATTGGACATGAGATTGAGCAAACTCAGGGAGACTGTGAAAGAAAGGGAAGCCTGGCATGCTGCAGTTCATGGGGTCGCAAAGAGTTGGACATGACCTAGGGATGAACACGATAGAGTAAATGAATAACAGATGGTTGGGTATATAACTTTTTAAGATTATCATACTAAAATACAGGGTTCAGGATGGGGAACACATGTATACCTGTGGCGGATTCATTTTGATATTTGGCAAAACTAATACAATTATGTAAAGTTTAAAAATAAAATAAAATTAAAAAAAAATACATTATTGTGATTACATCACAACTCTCCATATTGAATAAATTTATTTTTCCAATTTTTAAAGACCCAAACTGATTTTATCTAAATGGTCAAGTAATTTGTCTATAATAAAAATTTAGATTGTGACAGAACTACAGTACTCACCGTGATCGTCTGTATTTGACTCCAGGGTTCTTTTATAAAATAAAGTCAAATTAACTCAGATTTTTAAAAAAATCAAGATAGAGACTTCTGGAGAGCTCAAGAGATATAAATGCAAATTACCACCCACACACTGGAAGCCAGACAAGCTTCTGGTATTCTAGTTAAGACATACTCACACAGATGTATATTGCAAAGAATGTTTGAAGAAACCATACCAAAATTCGACCAGCTACAATGACTACCATTATAGTATCCCTTGAGAAGCTTACATTAAAGAAAAATTATGTTCTGAAAAGTACCAGTAAAAAGCACGGAGTTAAAAAAAACTGCAGTAAACAAAAATTTAAATACAGAGAATGAAAGACAAAAGGTAACAAAGAAGCATCTCGAAGTAGCTATGCCAATAGAAAAGTAAAACAGAATAAAATTTTAAAAGTTATAAAACATTTTTCTCTTTTAATCAAGAACTCAAAAGAATAATAAAATTTCAAAGGCTTTTAAGATAACAGATGGAGATAAAAAACGAGCTGGCATAACTGAAGATAGAAATGTGGAATAAAAATAAAATTAGCACTAAAATGACTGCAGAACAATAAAATGAGGCACTCTTGTAAACATAGGCTGGAGGGGTTGAGAATAATGAGCCTTTTTAATTGGAAAATAATGGAATTAGAATTATGTGAGGAAAATAAAATGCATTTGTCACAGGAAAAAGTAGAATTGACCTGACTGCTTGTAGTTCCTCACAAAAAGAAATGAAGAAACGGGAGAGAAAAATAGGAAAAATGTTCCTTACAGCAAAATTTCCCTAACAGAAATGAACAGAATATTTAGATGAAAAGGACAGAACTTGAACAGACAACTGCAACAAGCAATCTTAAATAGACCAGCACCGTGAATGCTTCTGGAGCGTACAAATCCAGAAATGATCCTAAGGATAGCCAGTGATTATCCTCCAAGAATCCCCAATGTAGAGGAAAGAGCTGATGAATTTTGAACATCTGTTTTCATATAAAGGTAATAATGTTAAAAGATACACTGAAGTATATTATATTTTTTGAGTTTATCTGACCAAAATTTGATTCTAATTGGGTGATACCAAATTGGAACTGATTTGGAGTTTCCACCCACAGAAACTTGGGAAAGACAGTCACAGGGAATGCTACTCAATTCTGTTTTACCTGTATGGGGAAAATCTGAAAAAGAATGGATATATATGCATGTATAACTAAATCACTCTGCTGTACACCTGAAATGAACAGAAACATTTAAAATCAACTATACCACAATATACAGTAAAAAAATTTTTTAATTAAATTTTAAAAAACCAACATCAAACAAAGAAGCAAAGCAAGAAAATTTTTTAGCTGAGACTGAAGCATTTGCATTATTTGAGAAAGTCTCTTTGTTGGCTGTCACGAAGTTTCAATTTCTAAATCTTGAAGCATTAGATTTTGTTTTGGTTACAAGCAATTAAGACATTAAAGTCACCTCAGTATAAAGACCTCATTGTTTAATTCAGCTATAGGCTTTATCCAAATAGGTAACAACATATGCAATAGGTATTTCCTGAGAAATAAAGAGTTGAGAATTCACTAGATCATACTGGAGTAACCATTAAAGTAAGATTTGAATTCATTTGTCTGTTAACCTAATCTAAGTAGGGGTAGGGATGAGATTGTAAATATTACAGACATTACAATTGTGAAAACGTTTTGTTCTTCAAAACCATGCATGTTCATGACAGGACCTCATGAGAGCATACGAAGTGTCTGAAGAGGTAATTTTCTCTCCCTGCTCTAATGTTATTGTGGAGGAATAAGATTGGGAGCAGGAATGAGACATTCACGGCAGCGTATGTGGCTAAATGATTACACCCCTGTCAGAGTAAAATCAGTAGCCACCCCTGCTCTCACTTCTGCAGGACCTCTTAGTAAGGGAGTTTGTACTTCCCTTCAAATCCACCCCTCAGCCCAGGGCAGGCCCCCGAAATGACTCCTCCCCCATTCTGAATCAGCATAGTCATTCAATATATCTATAGATTGTACTCCATATAAATTTACTATAAAATATGGACCCTATTCCCTCTGCCAAATACTGCATCTTGTAACAGCTATTTTATACCTAGAGGTTCATCCCTCATAATCCCCCGCACCTATTTTGCCCCTCACTTTGTTCTCAGTATCTGTGAGTCCATTTCTATTTCTGTATATTTGTTCATTTATTTTATTTTTTGGATTCAGCATATTAGTGAAAACATATGGTATTTGTCTTTCGCTGTGTGACTTACTTCACTAAGCAAAATACTCTCCAGGTTCATCTGCAGCATCACACGTGGCAAAATTTCATTCTTTTTTATGGTTGAGTAATTTTCCATTGTATGTATATACCACAAATTCTGCATCCATTCATCTGTTGATGGCCACTTAAGTTGCTTCTGTATCTTGGCTATTGAGGGCTGAATATGTCATCCCTAAATTTGTGGTGAAAAACTAGAAAATCTAGTTGTTGGCATAATTCAGTAACACAGTAGCTTATATAATATATAGCAAAGGAGCTTTGACATTCCAAGAATCCAAACATACATTTAGCTGAATATGCCCCTCTTTACATACTGACAAATGTGTTATAAAATATGAAACAAGAGCAATCTAGGTAGGAAATAGGATGAGTAGCAGTTTCTCCTCAATATATCTTGTAAAGAACAAGTGTATTTAAGAAAGATGTATGTCTGTTTACTCCTTTTTTCCTCTTGATTAGATAGTGCTCCTGTTCTTAAAAACAACAAAGCAGAACCCAACAAAAATTCTACTGACTCTACGTTGTCAACAGGCTAAATTCCAAACCTACAGGATGGTAGAAGTGCTTCACAGTTGAAACTTCATTCTACCTTGCCAACTTCATCTCACACAAGTACTCAGTGACCTCCACAGGCCAAATGATTTGGCAACTTTGAACTTCCATTTTCTCTAAAAACAGGAATGTTTTAGAGGGTTGTTCTCAGGGGACAAAAGATGAAAGTTTCAGCAAATGGTAGCTTCTATTCACCTGATGATTAATTCTTTCCTCCTCTGAGGTGCTAAATGTAAATCACATGTGTGTGATTTACACATTTACACATGTATGTGTAAATCACATACAAAAGAATCTTGTACTTAGAACTTTTTACTATAAATTTATGCATGTATTTATATACATACACACATACATATATACTGTTTTTCCACTGATATTTAAAAGCATGACATAGAGGAAAGAACTAAGTTTGGCAATCAGAAAGTCTTACTAGACCTCGTTTCTCCACTAACAACCATATCATTTCAAGCCAGTTACTCAAAGTATCTGAGCCTTGCTTCTTTCATGTTTTGATCAAGGATAAAGCCAGAATCCTATGCAGACCTTTATTTGATGTTCATTAGATGTTAATAAATAACTGAAATGTAAAAGCGTAACACTTCTGAAGTGTGTTGCATCTTCTTAAAATCAATTTGATTAAATGAAAGTATTATGCATTATTAATAGATAATTCAGATTTATGTATATTGATTACAAAAAGAAATTGAACAATGACCAAAAAAAAAAATCCTAAATTAAAGGAAAGAAAACATAAACATGCAATCATTTATTTGTGTGCTTAGTCACTCAGTCATGTCTGACTCTTCACAATCCACGGACTGTAGCCTTCCAAGCTCTGTCCATGGAATTTTCCAGGCAAGAATATTGGAGTGGGTTGCTATTTTGTTCTCCAGGGGATCTTCTCAATCTAGGGATGGAACCCCATGTCTCTTGCATCTCCTGCTTTGATCTGTGCCACCTGAGAAGCCCAATAATATATTTAACAAAGGATAAAAATTATTATTTATGGTTTGGTAAATATTCTTCCATTTTTTTCTTTTAAATGAACATGTGTTTCAAATATATGTAATATATAATGTGGATGTAAAACCACAGAAAATTACTTTGAAAGCAATTATTATTTTGTGACGTGCTTTCTTTTTTCTCACATGGTATTGAATAAACGTGTTTACATGGTTCTTCATTCAGCTCAGTAAATATATGCTGTGTGTGCATGCTCAGTTGTGTCTGACTCTTGGCGATCCCATGGACTGTACCCAGACTTCATCCATAGGATTTCCTAGGCCAGAATCCTGGAGTGGGTTGCCATTTTCTTCTCCAGGGGATCTTCCCAAAGCAGGGATCGAATCCATGTCTCCTGCATTAGCAGGCAGATTCTTTTCCACCAAGCCACCTTTGTCCTCTGTATGCCAGGTCCACTTCTAGCCACTTGAGATAGGTAAGTGAATAAGATGATAGATAACACCTCTGCCCATTAATTATATAGAAGATAATAGAGTTGCAAGTTCTACCAAATATAGTGCAGGAAAAAGTATCCATTTTTAAGTCTTTACTAAATAAAGTTGATTATATCAATACATATAATGTATCTAATATAGTTCTAGTATACATATATTTTGCTTTGATTTTTTTAAAATGTTTCTGTAATAGATTCAGAGATCTAAATCTTTACATTGACTCAATATTATTATATTAAGCTATTTTTTTTCTCTAAGTTACTTACTGACTGTATCTAAAATATATAAACCCAAATCATCATCCTCCAGAAAGCTTTTGCCTGTTTTTATAATCAGCTGCCAAGTGTTTGTGGCCCCATGTTATAAGCTCCCCAAAATAAATGACTGGCTACCAACATTTTTTGAGGGGCCAAGCAAAGGACAGAATATCATATTCAGGTTTACAAGATATCTATCACATATCTATTACTTAACAAAAATAAGTAAGTTCCCATGTAAATAATCACACACAAAAAAATTCAGACAAGTCTGTGCTTAACTTACCCGCATTAGAAACCAGGCTCTCTTATTCTATGAGATAAACAAACTATACAACAAAATAAAAGCCAAAAAACACTTTCTAGCATTAAAGAAATACCATTTTTGACTTTAATATTTATTTGACATATATATTGCTCATAAAGTAGATAAATGCTTTTTAGAAATATTCTGTATGGCCTGAATAGACCTGTTGGTAGTGTGTATACTGTGAAGAAAGCTGAGTGCCATAGAATTGATGCTTTTGAACTGTGGTGTTGGAGGAGACTCTTGAGAGTCCCTTGGACTGCAAGGAGATCCAACCAGTCCATCCTAAAGGAGATCAGTCCTGGGTGTTCATTGGAAGGACTGATGCTGAAGCTGAAACTCCAATACTTTGGCCACTTCATGCGAAGACTTGACTCATTGGAAAAGACTCTGATGCTGGGAGGGATTGGGGTCAGGAGGAGAAGGGGACGACAGAGGATGAGATGGCTGGATGGCATCACCGACTCAATGGATATGAGTTTGAGTGAACTCTGGGAGCTGGTGATGGACAGGGAGGCCTGGTGTGCTGCAATTCATGGTGTCGAAAAGAGTCGGACACGAATGAGTGACTGAACTGAACTGAACTGATACCATGGAATACTTCCAAACAATTAGTGTAAGCGCTTTTTTGTTACTTGGAGTACTATATATTTCTATGCAGACTTTTTGAATAGCATTATTTCTCTTGAATGGGTACAATTTTTACCATTCCAAGTGCTCAGTAAGTAGAATAAATTTTCCTTTATTGCATTATTACATATTTTCATGCAAAATTAGTGAATAGCAACAATGTTTCTAGTGAATGCATGACATTCTTTATTATTGAATTTTAGAAAAGTGTTCAAGATGAAATTGATCATAAATTGGTTCATCAACTTTTCACATTTGAGGAACCAACCAATCTTACAACCTTAGCTCTGTTGACTGAGCCAACAGAATGTTTAAATACACTCCACATTAATGAGAAGTTAAAGATTTGGATCAACGGATGGAAATTAGACAAACATGTTTTTAGAAAGTTTCTAACTTATTATATTTGAAAGTATAATTATTATCTTTTCTTTTGGTTATGCTTCTTCTGAACTATACATGTTCTCTGTGTTTGTGTATTTATGTAGGTAAATTTTATTTCCAATACCAGGCAAGGATGAATCAGAGATGACTGAGAATTGAGTGAAAAGAACTAAATAAAAAAATATATAAAACTGGAAAAATAATAGGAAACTAAAATAGTGAATGACTTTCAAATAAATTCAGAGCTTTTCTTCAAGTTTATGTTTGTGCAAAAGGCATTCTTTAAGATTACCTGAGGACTAAACTCATCTTGTTACCCAAAAACTTAAAACTGGAAAATCATAAGATTTACATTTTTATTAATATTGTATTTTCTGTATTCCTTTGGCATTTTATTAAACTAAAATTTAAATGCATCCCTACTTCATTACATATTTAACATTTTCTACATGGGGTCACTGCATTGGTTTTCCACAAAGAGATGGCTGAGCCTTAAATCAAGCAATTTCAGAGAACAAATTTTCTGTAATGGTTGATGGCACTATATTCAAAACTATTTCACCTTTAAAAATGAAAGTAATAGATTAATTTAAAATATTATCTGGGGAATAATTTAGTTTCCTAACTTTTTATATATTGCTATGCCTCCTAACTCAATGGAGTTACTGATTTAGTAATATTTATAAAGATCAGAGTTACAAAATGCCAATAAAAATGGAGGCAAAATGCATACATATCTATTAGGTGTATATCTAATGGTAGATTTGAATCTGACCTTTTTTCTGGCTTTGCATTTGTAGCATTAGTACACAGTATTACTGGTATTACTGATTCCCATACATCTACAATTCTTCCATGATACTTAGAGCAAATGGAAACTCTTATTGGTCATTATGATGATTTGAATAAAGATAGATTTATAAAGACCTAACAATGCTGAGATAAAGTATTCAATTGCCGGAGTACTCTATGGAAATAAAACGTTACCTAGGAATAACCCTTTCCTCTCATTATTTTATTTTATCTTGTTAAAAAGTGACATTTTAAAGCAAAATAAACCCTAAATATATCGAGGATTATGTTACTGTACCTCCCAGTCAGAACTGAGTTGTTAAGCTTCTCTCAGATATTGAACTAATGGAGCACGTCCATGAACAGATTATTTTTACACAGTTGCATTTGAAAGCACAGTTCAGTTCAGTTCAGTTCGGTCGCTCAGTCTTTTCCGACTCTTTGCAACTCCATGAACTGCAGCACGCCAGGCCTCCCTGTCCATCACCAACTCCCGGAGTTCACTCAAACTCACGTCCATCAAGTCGGTGGTGCCATCCAGCCATCTCATCTTCTGTCATCCCCTTCTCCTCCTGCCCCCAATCCCTCCCAGCATCAGAGTCTTTTCCAATGAGTCAACTCTTCACATGAGGTGGCCAAAGTACTGGAATTTCAGCTTTAGCATCATTCCTTCCAAAGAACACCCAGGACTGATCTCCTTTAGGATGGACTGGTTGGATCTCCTTGCAGTCCAAGGGGCTCTCAAGAGTCTTCTCCAACACCACAGTTCAAAAGCATCAATTCTTTGGCACTCAGCTTTCATCACAGTTCAACTCTCCCATCCATACATGACCACTGGAAAAACCATAGCCTTGACTAGATGGACTTTTGTTGGCAAAGTAATGCTTTTGAATATGCTATCTAGGTTGGTCATACCTTTCCTTCCAAGGAGTAAGAGTTTTTTAATTTCATGGCTGCAATCACCATCTGCAGTGATTTTGGAGCCCCAAAAAATAAAGTCTGACACTGTTTCCACTGTTTCCCTATCTATTTCCCATGAAGTGATGGGACCAGATGCCATAATTTTAGTTTTCTGAATGTTAAGCTTTTAAGCCAACTCTTTAACTTTGCTCTTTCACTTTCATCAAGAGGCTTTTTAGTTCCTCTTCACTTTCTGCCATAAGGTAAGACATGCTTTATCCATGAACATATTTTTGTTGTTGTTGTTTAGTCACTAAGTCATGTCTGACTCTTTTGTGACTCCATACACTGTAGGCTGCCAGGCTCCTCTGTCCATGGGATTCTCCAGGCAAGAATACTGGTGTGGTTTGCCATTTCCTTCTCCAGGGGATCTTCCTGACCCAGGAATCGAAACTACATTTCCTGCATTGCAGGTGGATTCTGTACCACTGAGTCACCTGGGAACCCCATCATAACTTTAGGAGCAGTAAAATATTTTTCAAGGAAACCTGGTATTAGATCCATGTGCCAATTTACGGAGAGATGTTTCTATAACCATAAAAACAGTTACACTGAAGTTTTATGGAGATACTGTCTGAGATCGAAGAAGCTTAATGAGCCTCATCCCATGACTTAAAAAAAGACACCACAAAATTTAGGTACCAAACTAGGCTCATCATTAGAAACAGGGAAACCTGAAAAGTCATACTTGCATAATATCCTTTAGGCTGACATTTTCATTATTGCTTTGTAATATATGAATGCATCCTCTGTGCTCAATCCTGAAAGTTAAACTTCAATTTAGGAAGCAAGTATAGAAAGTAAAAACAAATTAAAATTTAAAAATATTTACCATAGCACCAAAAAGAGAAATTAATTACTTAGATATAAATCTAATGAACTAGATACAAATTCTGTGTGCATAATACTACAAAATTGATGAAATAATAAAAAATGATCTAAATACATGGAGCGAGAATATGTATTCATGCATTCATGCTAGAAGACTCACTATTGTTAAGACACAATTTTCTCCAACTTGACGTTAATCATCACAAGGGCCTAGTTAAATTGGATGTTGAAACTGACATCGGACGATTTTGAAACTTTCCTGCTCCTGAGCCAACAGGCAGAAAAAGGCTTCTCCGTTGGCTCAGTGGTAAAGGGTCTGCCTGCCAATGGAGGAGACAGATTTGATCCCTAGGTCAGGAAGATTATCCTGGAGAAGAAAATGACAACCCACTTCAAAATTCTTGCCTGGAATAGTCATGGACAGAGGAGGCTTGTGGGCTGCAGTCCATGGAGTCACAAAAGGCTGGATATGACTGATCGATTGAGCAGTATCAATAGTATTTTCTAATTATTGAGTTGCTTACACACAATAAGAGGGCTTAACATGTAACTTGAGAGACTCACTGGGATATCACCAATTCTATAACTGGTAATTACCAGTTATAGGTAATTACCTATTACCTAGTAATAGGTAACTGCGTATTACCAATTCTATTACTATTTATAGAATTTACCATTCTATAAATGGTAAATGTCAGTGAAGGCTTAGAGCAACACAAGAGAGACAGAATCCTTAGGAATTTAGACCTTTCAGGAACATTCTCTCTCCTCCAAACCCATCTAAAATATCCCATAGCATTTTGGGTGAAAAGTAAAATTTTTAGTCAAGTCTCTAACATTTTCCATGTTCTATGCCAAGTTTATTATATGCCTCTCTTCTCCTTGTTTACTTTACATCAACAAATTAACCTTCTTTCCACCCTCAAAGTTATCAAATCCATTGCTGTTTCTTTTGTACATGTTCTCTACTGGGATTCTCACAGATTCCTGTGCTAACTAAACTCTTAATTACTATAGAAATATGATATTAAATTATTTATTCTCTATGAAGAGTATCCTAACTCTTGAAGTTAGGTCTTTAAAAAGTCTTTTTTTACAGTAGCCTGTATTTATTTTCTTCTTATTGATAATTAATTATAATGAGCATAACTAAGATATTATACAGAGAAGGCAATGGCACCCCACTCCAGTACTCTTGCCTGGAACATCCCATGGACAGAGGAGCCTGGTGGGCTGCAGTCCATGGGGTCGCTAAGAGTCGGACACGACTGAGCAAGTTCACTTTCACTTTTCACTTTCATGTATTGGAGAAGGAAATGACAACCCACTCCAGTGTTCTTGCCTGGAGAATCCCAGGGACGGGGGAGCCTGGTGGGCTGCCATCTATGGGTTTGCACAGAGTTGGACATGACTGAAGTGACTTAGCAGCAAGATATTATAATTATAAATTATTAGTAATATGGCAAATAATTATTTGCCATACTACTAGTGTGACGGGTCTTTGTACTTTTGTTCATACTCATTCATGTTTTTATTCCTTCATTAAATTAAGAATTATTTATTGAACACTTCATGTACTAATTAATTATGACATTGATATACATGTAATCTTGATCCCCAATTCTTTCAATCCTAGGCCTTAAATAATCTTAGAATCCATGTCTTTTCAGCACTTCTTTTCATGGTGATTCCTAGACCATGTCTTTATTAATAGTATCAATGTCTGCATAAATTAATCTTTCAAGTATTCCACATTTTGATGACCAACTCCTATTTCCAACTGGTCCTTCCAGCATACAAACTCTAAAAGCCCATACTTCTTTTGTATCTACTATGCTTTTACCCTACTTTTATCGTATACATTCTTCCTTTCCTCTTTAACCCATTTAAATTCCATGACCAGTCATTATAGTCACTCCTCTGCCATACTCCACACTCTCATTCTTCCCTAGAAACTTGAATTATGTCCTTTAATCTACATGGCACATGTAGTTAAGTATGTCTAGAGAAAAGTACATAAACAGAATGACCGATCTCTTGAAAAGCATGACCCTAATCCCCAGGGAGGCCCTAATTGCTTCATTTTCTAAGTTCTGTATATCCCTTGTCTCCCAGATAGATACTTCATGCCTAATCTCTACTCATAACTTTATCATAAACTCTTCCATTTCATTCTCCTCTGACATTCTCATCTACTATTCATTCTTTATGGTCTGAGCCATCAGGGAGTTCTCTCTACTATTAATACTTTTCTGACAAAGGAGAACTTGCACAGATTTCCACTATCTTTTCTAGCTAACAACCAGAATCTTAGTCTATGGGGATTCCCAGGTAGCAATAGTGGTAAAGAACCTGCCTGCCAATGAAAGAGACGTAAGAGACTCAGGTTCCATCCCTGGGTTGGGAAAAATCCCCCTGGAGAAGGAAATGACAACCCATTCCAGTACTCTTGCCTGGGAATTCCCATGGACAGAGGAGCCTGGCAGGCTACAGTCCATGGGATTGCAAAGAGTGGGACATGACTAGGCACATGTTTGCACACAGCATGCCTATATCTTAGCCTATATCCTTTATATCTTTTCCTCTGATCAGAGGTACATTCTCCTTCCTGCTGTCTAAGACCAACATCTCAATTTATATACAACATTCCATCCCCTGTCAAATATCAAAGAATAATGCTTTAGAAGTTCTATCTTCTGAAACATATGTCATTTTCTTCTCCAATGGATCTGTTCTAGCAGCATATAAATATGCCACTACTGACATATTTCTTTCTTCCTCTTTCTTGTAAAGTTGTTGAATTGATTTATTTGATGGCTCTTCTCCCATTTGCTCATATATGCATTCCATATCCATTCTAATGATCAAGTTTTATGTGTCAACTTGACTATGTTGCAGCCTCTGATTATTCAAACACTAATTTAGGTGTTGCTGTAGAGGTATTTTGTAGATACGATCAATGTTAACTAGATAAAGAAGATTCTGCTAGGTAATCAGGGTGAGATTAATTAAATCAGAGGATATGTCTTAAGAGCATAGCTGAGAATTCCCAGTAAAATAAGAAATTTCTGCCCATGGATTCCAGTTCAGGTCTTGTATAGGAAAGTTCCCGCCTGATCTTCCTAAAAGCCTACCATATAAATTTAAGATTTGCTTAATAAACCCTCTCAATTCCCTATGGAAACTCCTTGCAATAAATCCCTTACTGTATATCTCCTACTGATTCTATCTGTCATGCTGTACAATGACTGCTACACCCACTATTCTAACACAACTACTTTGAGAAAGTGGACCATGAGTTCAATGTCATAAACGTCAACAGTCCATTTCAGTCCTCATCTTGATTGTTCTATTAGTCTTATTTGTCATAGTCAATCTTATTTTTGATACAATTTATTCCTTCAGTCTTTGCAGACTCCTTCATTTGCTTGCTCAGATCAATAATGCTTTTATTTTTTTTTTAATTTTAGCCATTCTAACAAGGATGGAATGACATCTTGTTATGGTTTTAATTGTATTTTCCAAGTGCAAATGATTTTTAACATCTTTTAATTTTTTTACCATCTGTATATATTTGTGAAAATATATTTTCATGTATTTTCCCTGTTTTATAACTACATTCTTTTTCGTTTTTTGCTTTTGAGTTTTAAGACTTCCTGATGTATTTTGGACATTAGTACTTTTTCAACTGTGCTGTTTGCAAATATTTTTTCCAAATCTGAATGGATATTGAATTTTATCAAGTGCTTTTGACTAATAAAATCATGTGATTTTTCTTCTTTTGTATTACACTGATTAATTTTAAAATAAAGTCAGCTTTGTATATCTGGAATAAACCCTAAAGGTCATGGTATAAATTTTTTTAAAACATTACTGAATTTTCTTTGCTAATATTTGTTAAGGATTTTTATATCTATATTCATGAACTATATGGTCTGTCTTCTTTTCACCATTCAGCATGTTATTTTTTTAATGTATAACAGCCAAGGTTGTACATTGTATTTAGTGGAAGAAATAAGGTAAAGTACATCTACTGTCTTCTCCTAGAAGTAGAAGTTCCGTTATAACATTTTGAATGTTTAAAAAGTGTAGCAATTTATCTTTGATTTATGGAAGTAAATACCAAAGCTATAAAAATATTCCATTTATCTTTTATTCACCATCTCATTTACTCCAACCAATATCTTCTGAGAGATATTGCTATTACTATTTTGCATATTAAGAAAATGATGCTTATACAGATTGCTCCACATCAAGTCAGTAGTAACTACAGGAGACAAAATTTAAATCTAGATAAATTAACCTCTAAACCTGTTTTCTTTTTAACCACAGCATCATACTACTTTTCTTATTTAAATTATGGCTACATTTTAATTATGGTTCTTATATTTTAATCATAAGGTTAGCAAAAATGATTAGTGTTTTTCCCCCTAATATACATAAGAAGTTAATATATGTAAATGCAAACATTCCATAAAAGAATCAGTTTAGGAACAAAAAAATGTAATACAAATATTAGTGTAATATAGTTGTCTTAGGGTCATGTTAACTAGTAAAATTAAGCTTATTTTGTTTTTTTTAGAAATTTATATATATATAATGGGACACTGAATGCAAATGAGGTGATAGGATCTAGCATAAAGCAAGCTTTAATTACTGAATAAAGGTTACATTAAAGCTGTACTCTATATTAATTTTTTTTACAAAATTCATTTGTATTCTAACTAAAACATCATAACCTCCAATCATGATATGTATTCTAATAATAGAATTTCACCTTTCAAAATGTAGTACTTTTCAATTACTCATGTAATTATGTTTACTAAAAATGTCAGTGACCTTTACTGTCAATAAATTTTTTCAAATTCTTTTGGGTGATGAGGGTTATCATTTTCATTTTATAGGTTAAAGCTATTTTTCAGTGTAAACAAAAATAATATAAGCCACTAGAATAAAACTCCTTAAAAATAAACTGTTAAAAACTGTTAGTTTCTCTTCCTCATATTTCTGCTTATCCTACAAAGTCAGTCACTTTGGTAATTTATGGGCTTCCCAGGTGGCGCAACAGTAAAGAATTGGCCTGTAATGCAGGAGACACAGGAGGCATGGGTTCAATCCCTAGGTGGGGAAGAGCCCCTGGAGGAGGAAATGGCAAACCACTCCAGTATTCTTGCCTGGAAAATCCCATGGACAGAGGAGCCTGGCAGGCTACAGTCCATAGGGTCACAAAGAGTGGGACAGGACTGAGGGACTGAGCGTGCAATAGAGTTCTCTCATATATTCTTAAGAGATCACACTTTGATCTTAAATTTTCATTTTACTTTATTACTCCACATTCTTTTCTTTTACTACACATATTTAGTATTTTAGTAGTATTGGAGAAGACTCTTGAGAGTCCCTTGGACTGCAAGGAGATCCAACCAGTCCATTCTGAAGGAGATCAGCCCTGGGATTTCTTTGGAAGGAATGATGCTAAAGCTGAAACTCCAGTACTTTGGCCACCTCATGCGAAGAGTTGACTCATTGGAAAAGACTCTGATGCTGGGAGGGGTTGGGGGCAGGAGGAGAAGGGGATGACAGAGGATGAGATGGCTGGATGGCATCACTGACTCAATGGACCTGAGTCTGAGTGAACTCCGGGAGTTGGTGATGGACAGGGAGGCCTGGCGTGCTGTGGTTCATGGGGTCGCAAAGAGTGCAATAACGACTGAGCGACTGAACTGAACTGAACTGAAGGTAGTTATCTTAACAAGAGGACATGTAAAGAATAAATCCATGTCTCAAATCCATGCCATTATACAGTCTTAAACTAAAACCTGGTTATCCTAATTTACAATTCACACATGATTTTAAATATGGCATATAGTAGAGCTATTTTTTGGAAAAGAAAATGGCAACTCACTCCAGTACTCTTGCCTGGAAAATCCTATGGATGGAGAAGCCTGGTAGGCTGCAGTCCATGGGGTGGCTAAGAGTCAGACATGACTGAGCGACTTCACTTTCACTTTTCACTTTCATGCATTGGAGAAGGAAATGGCAACCCACTCCAGTGTTCTTGCCTGGAGAATCCCAGGGACGGGGGAGCCTGGTGGGCTGCTGTCTCTGGGGTTGCACAGAGTCGGACACGACTGAAGGGACTTAGTGGCAGCAGCAGCAGAGCTATTTTTAGAAAAGTAACGATAATCTCATCTGACCATAATCTTATTAGTTGTATGATAATAATTAAAATTGTTCAATAATAGCTTAATATATTTGCATTCATTCACATCATTCACCTATTGGTGTCAAAAATAATGCTAGTTACTGGGACATAATTACTACTAACACCAATTTCCATCTCTAAACCTACAGAAAAATTTTAGTCAAAGATCTAAGTATATCTCAAAATAAAGTATTTTAAATTATTATTTAAAAGTGCAAGTATGAGGGAATTCCTTGGTGATCCAGTGGTTAAGACTAGGCACTGCCATTTCAGGGGGCACAGGTTCAGTCACTCGTTGGGGAACTAAGATCCCATATACCTCTCGGCAGGGCCAAAGAAGATTGTTTTATAAGTGCAAGTGTAAATATATATTAAATACGGGTAGAGATTTCGGTTGGCTTGTTTGTCTTTACCAAGACTTATACAAGTAGTCTTGTCATTATTTCTCTTTTCACCTCAGAACGGTCTCTCAGAGCTTGAAATCTTTTTATAGACATGGTTTCTCTTTGTGACAGGAAAAATGACAACCAGAACCCCACTAATTAAACACTTTCTTAGAAACTCTTCTCTATGCCCAATCCTTATCCTCCTGGAAGAAGAGATTATTTCTCTACCAATGTCCTTACTTCAGTCTTTGGTGTCAGCTGCATATTTTTAACCAATGATTCAGAGAAATGTCATACAATAGCTGGTGGCGAGGCCCTTGTCATGTAACCACTCCCCTTTCAGGGCCAGTCAACATTTTGGAATCACCAATAGATAAATTAGGCAAGAGCAGTTGACATTTTTTTTTTTGTTATCACAGGGAGGGGAACCGGAAGTTCTATGCTTTACAGAAAAGAGATTCTGGGAAGATAATAACTTTCTAATTTATTTGCCATCATAAAACTGTGTCTACAGGCATGTATTTCCATACACATTTTGTTGTTGTTCAGTTGCTCAGTTGTGTCCAATTCTTTGCAACCTCATGGACTGCAGCACACCAGGCTTTCCTATCCTTCACCATCACCCAGAGCTTTCTCAAACTCATGTCCATTGAGTTGGTGATGCTATCCAACCATCCCATCCTCTGTTGCCCCCTTCTCCTCTTGCCCTCAATATTTCCCAGCCTCAGAAAATGAAAAGTGAAAGTGAAAAAAGTGAAGGATAGGAGTATGTTAGTTTCCTTATGCAGTCTTCATTGGTTCTGGATAAAAAGTCAGCCTTCAGTATAGGTTGGCTCTTCAGTTGACTCAGTTGTGTCTGATTCTTTGTGACCCCATGGACTATACAGTCCAAATACAGTCTGTGGAGTGGGTAGCCACTCCCTTCTCAAGGGGATCTTCCCAACCCAGGGGTCAAACCCAGGTCTCCTGCATTGCAGGTGGATTCTTTACCAGCTGAGCCACAAGGGAAACCCAAGAGTATTGGAGTGGGTAGCCTATCCATTCTCCAGCAGATCTTCTTGTCCCAGGAATTGAACCAGAGTCTCCTGCATTGCTGGTGGATTCTTTACCAACTGAGCTATCAGGGCAGCCCCAGCATCAGAGTCTTTTCTGATGAGTTGGCTCTTTGCATCAGATGTACAAAATATTAGAGCTTCAGCTTCAGCATCAGCTCTTCCAATGAATATTCAGGGTTGATTTCATTTTGGATTGACTGATTTGATCTCCTTGCAGTCCAAGGGATTCTCAAGAGTTTTCTTCAGCACCACAGTTCAAAAGCATACACATTGTTCTATTACAAAAATCCAATATTATTCCATTATACTGTGTAACTATTAGAATTATAATACAAATACTCTTACAATCTGCTACAAAAGGAAACTTCAAAGTGTAAAGTCTTATTCACTTACTACTTCCAGCTCCAAATGCTGTATATTCTTCCCAGATCATCAGTGTGTTGGTCGCCATGTGGATCTCTGTTATCTGGAAATCCATGGCAAAATCATTTCTAATTTCCTGACTCACTTGAGCTGTATTGGAAAGTCCACATGACATTTGAATATCTGATTCCTAATCCAACCTGGAAGTGCTGGAGGGCCAATAAAGTCTCTTTATAAAGATGAAAGGTCAACTGAAGAACCAACCTATACTGAAGTCTGACTTTTCATCCAGAGCCAATGAAGACTGCATAAGGAAACTAATATACTCCTACCCTTCACTTTTTTCCATCAAGTGTCCTTTACTGTCTGAGCCACCCAGGAAGCTCAAGATTACTGGAGTGAGTAGCCTATCTCTTCTCCAGGGGATCTTCCCAACCCAGCAATTGAACTGAGGTCTCCTGCATTGCAGGCAAATTCTTTACCAGCTGAGCTACCAGGGAAGTCCAAGTGTCATAAAGACATATACTTCACAGCATGCATCCTGAGCTCAAAAATAAAGTGAATTATACATTTACAAACTTTTAAGTTATCATTCTAATAATTGTAAACTTGCATGCCAGGACCAGAATGCCATTGCTATATTTTATTCCACATTCATTTAACTGCATTCCTTTTAACATATTCAAGACACAATTTGTTGAAAATGCTATTTTACCCTAGTTAACCTGATTAAAAAGAGAAATGCATATTACAAAATTGTGAAATTCAGAGATGGGTATAGTTTCAGGATTGGCTGGCTCATGAAGCAAGCACAATGGCCATGAGGCTTTCTGCCTTTTCTTAATATCACTTGGCTTTGTTTTCCTGTAGATGCTTACCAGCCAGGCAAGACAACTGACAATACCAGAATGACATTCTCAGTTCAGCTCTCCCCGAGAGGGAAAATTACTCTTTCCTAGTAGACATATTACAATATTAGGGAAGTTTCTGATTGACCTTGCTGTCAACAAATGCCTGAGTTCAACCCCTGTAGGCTGTACAAATCATGGTTCCCTACTCCTGGTTCATTTACACAAGATACAACAAAGGGGAAGACAGAACAGTGAGACTGACAGACCCAATACAACCATTTGGGATGGAAAAGGGGCTCGTATGCAGTAGCAAAATAGGATATTGGGCAAATAAAAGCCATATATTGAAAGAAAGGTCTAACAGCATTCATGGAAATAAATGTTATGATAGAGGCATAATCCTGAATCTTTATAAAGTCATAACTAATACAGTACATACATTAATCTTTAAGATTATAATTTTGCCAGAAAAAAAGAAGGGAGGTGAGGGAGAAAGAGATTTAATTCCTAGGGAAAATGTATATAAAAAAGTATAAAAGAATGAATGAATATGGTATACACAGAGCATATGAAATAGATTTATGAAGTAGTGTAGGATGAGAGAGGATATCATGGCAACAGGTTTAAGTTTGGAGAGATGTTCAATGTAACCATAATTTAAGAATTTGAGGTTTCAGGTTAAATAGTACATGATTTCAACTGTTACCTAGGTACTCACATTTTAGTTGATACATACAGTAGATATTGTGCTAGATATGGTAAGGCATGGCATGATATGGTAAGTATGGTATGTTCTAAATGCTAGATTGAGACGTGTGAAACAATATTGCTGACTTATACTTGAATATATTGAACTCCAAAAAGCATCTCACATTTACAATCACAGAAAATAAAAATTAAGGGAGTTACCCCAGGTGTGGCTGCATTATTTCATTAGAAACACCTTCTGTGAAATGACCAATATTCTATCAACAGTACCACTGGAAGAAAACAGCTTAAGATTCGGCACATGAAAATAAACTTTATTCTTCAACTTATTGAATTTCTTTTCCTTGAGTTTCCTTTGTATTTCCTATTTAACTTTGGGTACCTGAGCTTGGTTTCACACAGTTAATTTTAAGCCATATGATGAAGACATGACCCTCTGATCAGAAATAGAACTTAATAAAGATGTGTGGGAAAAATTAAATTATAAGCTTGACTGAGCGCATGTTGTTGAAAGCCTTTTGCTAATGGAATTTCAGACAAATTTGTTTGGTTGTTTGCTTAGATCAGTCTTTTCTTGGCAAAATTATAAGGTACTTAGCATAACTATTTGTCTTCAGCAAGAGTACAGAAGGGCTATCCTATTAAAAAGCAGAAATATTGTATACATATTTTATTGCTATTTTCTAAAATTTGAATATGTTTATTAGTATTTTATCCTAGAATATCTCTTAAAAAAAAGGCAGTTTCAAAAAAATGAAGACATGTAAAAAAAATCAATAAAATCAATTCAGTTCAGTTCAGTCACACAGTCGTGTCCGACTCTTTGAGACCCCATGAATCGCAGCACGCCAGGCCTCCCTGTCCATCACCAATTCCCGGAGTTCACCCAGACTCACGTCCATCGAGTCAGTGATGCCATCCAGCCATCTCATCCTCTGTCGTCCCCTTCTCCTCCTGCCCCCAATCCCTCCCAGCATCAGATTTTCCAATGAGTCAACTCTTCACATGAGGTGGCCAAAGTACTGGAGTTTCAGCTTTAGCATCATTCCTTCCAAAGAAATCCCAGGGCTGATCGCCTTCAGAATGGACTGGTTGGATCTCCTTGCAGTCCAAGGGACTCTCAAGAGTCTACTCCAACACCACAGTTCAAAAGCATCAATTCTTCAGCGCTCAGCCTTCTTCATGGTCCAACTTTCACATCCATACATGACCACAGGAAAAACCATAGCCTTGACTAGACAAACCTTTGTTGGCAAAGTAATGTCTCTGCTTTTGAATATGCTATCTAGGTTGGACATAACTTTCCTTCCAAGGAGTAAGCGTCTTTTAATTTCATGGCTGCAGTCACCATCTGAAGTGATTTTGGAGCCCAAAAAAATAAAGTCTGACACTGTTTCCCCATCTATTTCCCATGAAGTGATGGGACCAGATGCCATAATCTTTGTGTTCTGAATGTTGAGGTTTAAGCCAACTTTGTCACTCTCCTCTTTGACTTTCATCAAGAGGCTTTTGAGTTCCTCTTCACTTTCTGCCATAAGGGTGGTGTCATCTGCATATCTGAGGTTATTGATATTTCTCCTGGCAATCTTGATTCCAGCTTGTGCTTCTTCCAGTCCAGCGTTTCTCATGATGTACTCTGCATAGAAGTTAAATAAGCAGGGTGACAATATACAGCCTTGATGAACTCCTTTTCCTATTTGGAACCAGTCTGTTGTTCCATGTCCAGTTCTAACTGTTGCTTCCTGACCTGCATACAGATTTCTCAAGAGGCAGATCAGGTGGTCTGGTATTCCCATCTCTTTCAGAATTTTCCACAGTTTATTGTGATCCACACAGTCAAAGGCTTTGGCATAGTCAATAAAGCAGAAATAGATGTTTTTCTGGAACTCTCTTGCTTTTTCCATGATCCAGCGGATGATGGCAATTTGATCTCTGGTTCCTCTGCCTTTTCTAAAACCAGCTTGAACATCAGGAAGTTCACGGTTCATGTATTGCTGAAGCCTGGCTTGGAGAATTTTGAGCTTTACTTTACTAGCATGTGAGATGAGTGCAATTGTGTGGTAGTTTGAGCATTCTTTGGCATTGCCTTTCTTTGGGATTGGAATGAACACAGACCTTTTCCAGTCGTGTGGCCATTGCTGAGTTTTCCAAATTTGCTGGCATATTGAGTGCAGCACTTTCACAGCATCATCTTTCAGGATTTGGAATAGCCCAACTAGAATTCCATCACCTCCACAAGCTTTGTTCGTAGTGATGCTTTCTAAGGCCCACTTGACTTCACATTCCAGGATGTCTGACTCTAGGTCCGTGATCACACCATCATGATTACACATCTTTTAATTGACATTTAGGCTTTAAAGTTAGAAAAATCTTCTTTACCTCTATATTCCTAGACAGTCTGCTGTGGTATACTAGCAAAATGCTTTACCTCTATAACCTCAAGCTCTTCATATATAAAATATAGAAACAGAAACTCTCTTGCAAGTCAGTATAAAAACAAAATGAAATAACTGATACATAAGATCAACATTATTTTTTATTTGCTTTTAAAAGAAACAAAGATAAATATCTCTCATAAAACACTCTTGTTTTTATCTTAATATATAGTATCTTTCAAGCAATATTCATAGTTAAATTGTTAATTAAAAGTAAAATCTAGAAATGTTTAACTAGTTAGTAAATATATTTGTATTAGAAAGATAAAAAAGAAAAAGATCATTGCTTGCTTTGAATTAACATTGAATCCAACTGAAAAGAACTGGCACACAATGAAATAATAGGATGTGGAAAAAAAGCTATGGTGACCCTCTGTGACTCAGAGGGTAAAGAATTTGCCTGCAATGCAGGAAACCAGGGTTCGATCCCAGGATTGGGAAAATGCCCTGGAGAAGGGAATGGCAACCCACTTCAATATTCTTGCCTGGGGAATCCCATGGACAAAGCAGCCTGGCAGGCTACAGTCAGGTACACCTGAGCTATTAACACTTTTCACCTGGCTACAGTGAAAATTAACACACAATTAAAAGCTGAATTTTATGGTGGTTAGTGTTACAAGATTTCAGAAGTGTGCTTTGATTGTTAGAGAAATATAGAGCTATGTCACAAAGGAAACAAATCTATAAAACAGCATTTGAGTATTTAAAATGTTTATTTGGGTTTGTTTATATTTTAAAATTCAGAATGCCATTACTGATATTGTTTTGTATAATTTGAATTATCAACATTAAAATGGATACTTTACTTAATATTTGATAACATTAAAAATCTGACATATAGTAATAAAAGCATCAAGCTTTATTTTAAGTACTTTGAATTAATTGTTACTTAATCTTCATAACTACCCTTGAATATGGGTTGTATTATTATCCCTATTTCTCAAAAAAAGGGAATTGAGGACAGAAAGTTTAAGTTATATAAATAAACAAGATCTCAGGGCTAAGAGACAGAGAAGATACTTATCAGTACTATCAAGTGGAAAGTGTATCATGAGTAGTGAATCATTTGTATATTTAATTACACAGATGAGATTGTATCTGTACTGTTTATTTCTTCCATGGAGTTACAAATACTGGTCCACAAATAAATAGGAAAGAATTATTGAAGAAAATCAGTGTGAGGTCATTGTCTTTTATCATCACAAAACACTTACAGCAACTTTCTTTGGAAGAGAGACTTTGTCTTTATTTGTCAATATTTGTCAATATTCCAGCAGCTAACATAATGCTTGGCTTCTAGGGTTTGCAGTGTGTTTGTTGTTCAAATGAAGAGCTTTCTTCCAGGAGCTATACTAAGGAGACGTTCAAGGATAAGCACGTTAGTATTCATTGATTACCTAATTGAAGTATATGCCAAGAAAACACACACACAAAACACACACACCCACACACACACGTGATAAACTAGATAAAATGCTGCTTTGAGTAAAGACCAAAACAACAAAACTTCAAGTTGTTTATGTAAAAATTTAAATGTAATCTTCAATATACTAGCTAAAAAAAGTAAGTATTTTTTCATGATGTCTGCAAGATTTGAGAGCTGGAGTCTTCCTCACCTCTCTGTCAGGATTTTTTTCTTTTTTTTTTTCATTATAAAGAGTATTTAGACTATAGGTAGACACAGTTTAGGGGAAAAAATTAGAGACAATTTGGTGCAGGATGCCTATTTTGATTCTTGGAATGTGTTTCCTGCTTGATCCTTTGCTTGAAAGTACTTATAAAATTTAAAGAAAACATTAATAACATTAAAATTGTTGCAGATAGTCCATTCTTAATTTTGACTCTGAATCTATCTATATACCTATCTATAGTTTTAAATTATAAAGCATTTTTAACCTAAAATTTTGTTGACATCTTGATACAGTTTTTAAAAGAGATTACAAGTTTATTGTCTCCAGCTTCACATTTTTCAAATATATTTTGAAAGAAAGGCAAGGGAATCATTTTTCCCATATGTCATTGCCTTAAAGGTTTATGATTAAATACTCAGTCAGCACCATTCCTTTATTGAAGGCTTTCAGATAAGTTAAAAGGAAAAACATAAATAAATCCTTTAAGGACTAAAAATCAATGCTACTCACCATCCAGAATGGTGACTCATTCTGGTAATTACCAGTAAAATGTCTTATTGCTAGGCTAAAGCGTTTCAACTTTCTATTAAGCATTACTTTGGAAAGATTCGGTCACACCCGTGAAAAACAACTCTGAAATCATGCAATTACAGAAAAGCTTGAAGCACAGCATCAATGCACTTGAAAACAAAGGACTTTTCTACTCCGCAGCACGCTTTTGCTTATGATGGAAACGTACTTTGTAAATTGCAGTCTCTGTCTATTGAGATTCAAGAGGCTAACACAAGTCTTAAATTCTCTGCTTCTGTTGCATATGGATGCATGTGCCTCTGAACGTGATTAATTATAGTGTGTACAATGCTAGATATTAAAAAAAAAACTCTCATGTCACTTAAGAAAATGTTCCTGCAGCCTCATTTCTAGATACTAATATCTTACATTCCATTCTCTGTTCAACAGTGACCCCCAAATGATAAGAGGAAAGGAAACATGTCTGTCATACTTTATGATGTTTATGTCATGTATTGCTTGGCAATAGGAGCATTCAATAAACATTTGATTAATCAAATGAATTTTGGGGAGTAACTAAAAATCTGTTTTTCCTAAAGCAGGACTGAGTGAAAATGTTAATATGAAGCTTATGTTACCACAGAGGCATGGCCAATCAAAAAGAATGTTGGCCTATTTAGAAACACAAAGTCCAACATGGCAACCTCATCCATGTCTGCTCTCAGACAACTTCTTTACCATTTTTGCATGTTATCTTTACTCCTTTTTTTTTTGTCCATCCTACATTTGTATCTTTTATCTAAGTTTAGATCAATCTTAGCATTTATTACTGATATTCCTGTCTTTTGAACATATGAGATGCTACTTAATTTTGTTTGCATAGCATTTCAATTCACTCATTTTTATTGAGGTGTAACTGACATATAATAGGCTGCACACATTTAATGTGTAAAACTGGATATGTTTGGACACACATATATACACCAAGAGACCATCACCATAAACAAGACTTTTTACTTTTGGAGATTCCAATTTCTCCTGCTTTTTTTTATGAATTATGCTTTTGTTATATCTAAAAAGTTCTTGTCTAAGCCAAGAAATAAAATAGGTATAAAGGACTATATTACAGCAAAATTTTAAATGTTATCATTGTAGTCTTCATTAAGGAAAGCCTTAAGAACGAAATGATCTTTAATAGTTATTTCTAAGATACTTAACATATGAATGAGAGTAAAACATGAATGGGTTTCCCCGGTATGTCATGGGTAAATAATCCCACTGCCAGTGCAAGAGATGCCTGTTTGATCCCTGGGTCAGGAAGAGCCCCTGGAAAAGGAAATGATGACACTTCAGGGTTCTTGCCTTGGAAATTCTGTGCATAGAGGAGCCCAGTGGGCTACAATCCATGGGGTCAAAAAGAGTCGGACACGACTTAGCAATGAAACAAGAACAAAAAACTTAGAGTATGGAGATTCATGTGTAGGATAATACTAGAGAATGAGTTCACATTTGGGACTTAAAAATAACATTCTAATGGACAGAAGTTATTTAGATGCTTTACCTTTTAAAGTTCGCATCTTTCTTAAACATAATTTTCAAAATCAATTACTATTTAGATTATACTTATTTGGGCTTCCCTGGTAGCTCAGCTGGTAAAGAATCCACCTGCAAGGCAGGAGACCCTGCTTCAACTGCTGGGTTGCAAAGATCGACTGGAGAATGGATAGGCTACCCACTCCAGTATTCTGGCTTTGAGAATTCCATGCTTATTTAGAAATGAATAAAGTTATACAGAGTTACTGTTTGACAAAAAAAGATCAATATCAAATGACTAACCAGATATTTAGAATTACAATTTTGAATGTTTTCCCCTATGTAGGAGAGATGGTTAATATATATTCGTCATGTAGTATTCTTTCTGAAGACATTGTAAGTGAAATTCAAAAGATTATCTACTTCTTTTTCAACTACAAAGATTTATTCCTGGTGGTAAGCATATAAAAATGCTTGTATCTGCATTTTTTAAACATTTACAAGAGGAGACAAAGGCTATGAAAATTTATCCTTACAGAAAATTTTAAATAACAAAACTTTTCCAAGAAAAAATACATTAATATTCTATATTAATGTTATTGTCAATCTATACACTGTTAAGGAGAGTTTATTTTTACATTTTGCATTTCTACTAAGAGATATTTAAATTAACAATTTTCAGATGACTACTGTTAACCTAAATTGAATAGATGAAATAAAGACACTGCTAGGTGATTCAGCCAGAAAGAAATTTAATACAGAGAGTATGGAGCTTATCAAAAATGTTGAAAGTGGACAAGTTATGTTTTAGTCCATGTACCTGAGAATATTGGAGAAGGAAATGGCAACCCACTCCAGTGTTCTTGCCTGGAGAATCCCAGGGACAGGGGAGCCTGGTGGGCTTCCATCTGTGGGGTCACACAGAGTCAGACATGACTAAAGCGACTTAGCAGCAGCAACCTGAGAATAATATCCAGATCTACAAGGAGCTATCTTTCAGATCTTATACCAGTGTTGCCTCTGAACACTAACAGGCTGGAGAAAGTATATTCAAAGCTACAATCTTGACCTTCATTATTTATACACAGTGGCTATCTCTATAGTCAATGTTTTATCAAATCCAGGAGATGAACCTCAATCACAATGAAACTTCTACTGGGAATCTATGACTATGATAGACCACGGCCACCGACAACAGTTCCGGAATGATCATCTCCTGTCTTCAGTTCTGCCTTCTGAATCTCCATTGTTATTGTTCAGTCGCTAAGTTGTTTTTGACTCTTTATGACCCCATGAACTGCAGCACGTCAGGCTTCTCTTTCCTTCACTATCTCCCAGAGTAAATCAAACTCATGTCCATTGAGTCAGTGATGTCATCCAACCATCTCATCTTCTGTCTCCCCACCTGTCTCCTCTTCCTCTAATCTTCTGCAGCATTAGGGTCTTTTCCAATGCGTCAGCTCTTCACATCAGGTGACCAGAGGATGGAGAGTCTCAGCTTCATTATCAGTCTTGCCAATGAATATTGAGGGCTGATTTTCCTTAGGATTTACTGGCTTGATTCCCTTGCTGTCTAAGGGATTCCCAACAGTCTTCTCGCTTACCACAATTCAAAAGTGTCAGTTTTTTGGTGCTCAGCCTCCTTTATGGTCCAACTTTCATATCCGTACATAACTACTACATAACTACTGGAACACCATAGCTTTGACTATATGGACCTTTGTCAGCAAAGTGATATCTCTGTTTTTTAATACTCTCTCTAGGTTTGTCATAGTTTTTCTTCCAAGCAGCAAGTGGGTTTTTCTTTTCTTTTTTTTTTTTTTTTCATGGCTGCTGTGATCATCCGCAGTGATTTTGGAGCCAAAAAATCTAAAATCTGCCATTGTTCCCACTTTCTCCCCATCTATTTGCCATGAAGTGATGGAACCAGTTGCCATAATTTTTATGTATTGAATGTTGGGTTTTGAGCCAGCTTTTTCACTCCTCTTTCACCCTCATCAAGAGGCTTTTTAGTTCCTCTTTGGTTTCTGCCATTGAAGTGGTATCTGAATCCCTATAAATGCATCCAATTGGTGGACAGTAATTTACATCTAAAAACATCTAAAACCTTACCAGTAAGGAAGTTGATAAAATATAGTTTTTATTTTGTAAAATATGGAGACTGAGTAAACAAATTCCAGTATGTCTCACATAATGTATACAAAATGATGAGTTGTCCTTTGAGATGTTCTTTACAATTTAGGATATTCTTTACAATATAGAATAGTTTTTTTTTAAGATTTTTATTTTTATTTATCTAATTTTCCTTTATTAATTTCATTTTTGGCTATGCGGGTTTTTGTTGCTCCACGTGGGTTTTCTCTATTGTGGTGAGCAGGGGCTGCTCTTCACTGTGGTGGCCTCTGTTGTTGAGGGGCCCAGGCCCTAGGCACATAGGCTTCGTAGTTGTGGCTCAAGGTCTTAGTTGATCCAGGACATGTGAGATCTTCTTGGACCAGGGATCAAACTGGTGTCCCCTGCATTGCAAGGTGGATTCCTAACCACTGGACCACCAGAGAAGCCCTAAAATAGTTTTTGATTAGTTGAATTTCTTGATAGTTATTATTAAGTAATTCAAGTAAGCAAATTTGGCACTGAATTTAAAGTGTATGGGTCATTCTTATTTAAAGATTGAAAGCTGGATGCAGGGCTTTTATTTTATAAATACTTTATCTAATCATTTTAGTTTAGAACCCACCATCAGTAATAGTGCCTGGGAAATCTGAGTTCTAATTGTAATATAGACACACTCTCCTACAATTAATCTGAATGCAAAGGCACTTCTGGCAATAAGTGAGTAAGTGAAGTCGCTCAGTCGTGTCCGACTCTTTGCGACCCCATGGACTGCAGCCTACCAGGCTCCTCTGTCCATGGGATTTACCAGGCAATAGTACTGGAGTGGATTGCCATCTCCTTCTCCAGGGGATCTTCCCAACCCAGGGCTCAAACCCGGGTCTCCCGCATTGTAGACAGACGCTTTACCGTCTGAGCCACCATCTAAAGTATACTTCTAGCATACTTTATTGTATATTTTATTATTTGCTACTGCTACCATAGCAAAGCAAACCTAGCTTTTGAGATATTTAAAGAAGCAGGTGTTTTTGTCACTCTGAAATCTGTTATTCACAAGTTGCCAGGCCACGATTTAGACAGTTCTACTGAACAACAAAAAAAGCTAACATTTCCATGGTGACTCCATTCACATGACAGTTACCAGATTTTTCTTGCTTTTAAGGTGACATTTAAGTAACTCTGAAAGTTTTCACACTAGAGTCAGACAGGGCTTATGTGATCTGAAGTGGATTTGAGCATATATATCAATAAAACGTACATAAACCAAATTGATTATATACATTCATTCTGCATTGTGGATATGAATGGTTTTTTTTAATAACTATATTTATTATACTCTATAAAATGTAAACATTATTAACAATAATGCTTCAACTATGATGTTTTAATGATAAATTGCTGTACAAATAGACACACACACATTTACATGTAAACACAGAATAATCAAAAAGCAGTGCTTTGCTGTCAGCTTTGAACCTAGTGTTGATTTGTTTTGATTCTTTCAGATTTATCCCATATTTAAATAAATATTTCAATCAATAATCCACACTGACATCATTTGATCTAGAAATGTAATGTAAAACAAATTTTTTTAAATAAGGAAGAATTTTTCTCTTGCATATCCTGATATTGTATTAAAGTATTCCCTATTCTCAAAATAAATGAGCTCTTCGTAGCACAAAAGAACATCAGGGCTGATTTCATTACTGGAGGAACGATGGGTGAGGTAATGAAACCTCCACAAGTGGGATTAAAAAAGCCAGCTGATTTTTTTTTTCATGCAGTTTCACATTTCTAAGTGAATGGACAATGTTCCTGCCAAATAGAATCCTGCTAAAGGCCAGAAACAGGACAATAAAGGAAAGACAAAGTTGTATGTGGTTGTGAAGCTGCGAGTTGAAAAGCTATTTGGCAACTGGTGATACACTGTAAAGCAGAAAGAGAACTTTTAAGATTTGCTAGCTCCCTATTGATTAAGAAGTCCTGATGTTGCCTTCAAAATATTTGAAGCCGGGGTAATCTGGTTATCATTTTAGGTATAATACAGCCCAGACCTAGCTCAGAGAGAGAAACGATTGCCTCTGATCCCTCTGGTAGCATCCTGGCCGAGGGTAAAAAATATGTACTTCAAATTCTCCTCTGCTTTTATAACCCACGTCTAAAAATCTCATTCAAAAACTGCGAAACATAAAATGAAGCAGGAAAATATGACTCATTGTCAAGAGACTCAGAAGCGGCAGGAACCGCTACACACCTCACACATTGGAATTAGTAGAAACTGGATTCAAATAACTATGAAAAACAAACACAGGATGCGTCGTTGCCGCCGGGGCATGCTGCGTGTGCAGTCGCTCAGTCATGTCTGGCTCTTTGAGACCCTGTGGACTGTAGCCCGCCAGCCAGGCTCCTCTGTCCATGGGATTTTCAGGCACAAATACTGGAGTAGGTTGTCATTTCTGCCTCCATCTTTTCCGCACTGTTAATTCTAAACCCTATGTGCTTTTACCTTTACAGTGTGCATGTTTCTTTTAATGTTTACAAAGTTGTTTACTGTTTGGCAGGATATGTTATAAATTAAGGATGCATATCATAAGCTTGCTTAGAGCAACCACTAGCATTTAATACAAAGAAAAATATCTAAAATTTCAATACCAGGAATAACATGTAATAGTGAAAATAAATAAGGAAACCAAAACAAAGCCGGAATGGTAAAGAAATAAAAGACAGGTCGGAAAAAATATAACATCAAGAACAAAATGTCTGACATTAATCTAAACCTGTCAATATTTATATTAAGTATAAACAGTCTGAAAAATGTTTAAAAATCCAAAATGACAAGACTTGATAAAAGAGAAAGTCTAACCTCATACTGTTTATAAGGCTTTTCAGATTCTTAAAAACACTTTTCCTTAAGTTTTGCTGGGTACCAACCTAATGGCAACCCACTCCAGAATTCATGCCTGGAAAATCCCATGGACCAAGGAGCCTGGTGGGCTACAGTCCATGGGGTCGCAGAGTCAGACATGACGGAGCGACTTCGCTGCTTCACTTCAACCTAAATTACTCAGAGAGTTCATAGAAAGATCTTATACCTGTATCATGTAGTCAGTCGTATCTAACTGCATTCTCTACAGCTTGTCATGTCTGACTTTTTGCTACACCGTGGAATGTAGCCCACCTGGCTCCTCGGTCCATGTGATTTCCCAGGTAAGAATAGCAGAGTGGGCTGCCATTTCCTTCTCCAGGGGATCTTCCCGACCCAGGGATTGAATCGGTGTCTCCTGCATTGGCAGGGAGGTCCTTTACCACTGAGCCACCAGGGAAGAGTTAGTAGTCACTACAATGGCTTTTTATATTCAGTGTTTTGTGACAGAGAACAATTCAAAGTAACTGACATATCTATGTCAGTGTGTGTGTGTGTTTGGCTATTTAAATCTTACCACCAGAAAAATGAAGTAAACATATCATGCCAATATTATATAAGAAAAATTGAGACTATAAAAATGATAAATTCACACAATCTTGCTCCTAGAAGTGCTAAGTGCTTCATTTCATCTATAGCGTTTCTACCTCCAAATTTTGCATCCTTCTGTAACATGATGCCTTCTAAAAATACGTGTGCTGCACTTGAACTCTGACAGCTGGACAAAGCATCTCCATAACATTGTTTACAAATCACCGAATTTCTAAACCTATGGTATCCACGAATGCCTTAGAACAATAAATCCTCTGATTTGAGAGCTGAAAGGGATCCTAATAATAAAAATGATAAAGCATTAATTTGAGGACAACAAATTACACAAATTGATTTTAAAATAGACTGTGTTTTCCATTTTTATTTTTTCTAACTCCCCAATATACTCATTAGAAAAGTGTTTTAATGATATCAGATGTAGAGGGATGCTTACAATCAAGGCCAATTATGTAAGTGTTCACAATATACATCACACATTGCTTTATATTAAACTATGATTGTAACATTTGCTTCTGGCCACATTCATAACTGTGCTGAATAATCGTTTCTACTTGTAATGTACTTACTAATTGGTAAAATATGTCTTTGTCAATTGGTCTCATTCTAAACTATTTTAAATTCATTAATGGACAATATTGAGTTGATTTTCTCCAAATTGTCATAGATTTTTCTTAGCTCATTGGAATTTAAATTTATACCTTTCTTTCTAAAATAAATAAATAAATAAATCCCACCGCAAACCAATAGACATCCTCATTTGCAGATCTTGTTGAGGATACTTTCAGTCTTATCTGACAGTTTATGTTTATGAGAATAATATATTGAATGTTAAGAAATAATTTAGTTTTCAATTTGATTTGCCATTTAATAGTGAGATACATAGTTCTTAAACTGAACTTGCTTTTTTGGAGATTGTTTTCTGTTTTAATAGGAAATTTAGCCTGTGTATGGAAAAACTAATTAGTCAAGTATCATACAAACTTATTAGCAAAACATTCACAAGTAATTAAATATTGTTTCTGTGCACAGTTTAAGAACATTTTTTTCCTTTTATTAAATATTTGTTGTTTCCTTCTTCCTTTAGTCCTAAAGTTTTTTAAATACATTATTTCCCTAATGAAATTTCACAATTATAGAGCACTAATTAGGCACCAAGCACTGTCTTAAACACTACATATACTACCTTATTTTATCATAATAATAATTCACTCGACACTGTATACTTATTTCATGGTGACTAAGTTATGAAGAAAACAATCCCTCTAAAGTGCTAAAGTGACACAATTGCTAACTCATGGAGTCAGAATTTGTCTTCTATCTATGGGAATTTTAACCCACGAGCTATAGAACATCAATTCTGCCAAAGGCATTCATCCATTCATTGGTGTATTTGCCAAATATATATTGAACCTGCTTCAGCAGGCCTAGATCCAGAGAACAAACTAATTATGAAATAGAGAGAACTCATAGTGTTCTAGAAAAATAGAAGACTCAGTAAATGAGTTAGACATTATAATTGCACAGCTTTGTATACAGTTATACAGTATCACAATAGTTGATTTTAGAAGGATTCCCCCATGCTTGCTCTATGCCAGACAGTGAATTAGGCAGGAAAGATTCAATGTTGAACATTATGTAGGGTTTAAAACTTCATGAAATATACTGTCAAGTAGGACATTGCAAAGAAAACATAATCAAATTAAAATATTGGGAAGTAAACATTGAAGAAATGGAGAAAAAGACAACCAAAACTGAGGTGTTAGGTAATACTTTAAAGGGAAAAAAAAAATGTTGTGTAGAAATTAGTATAAGCATTGGGGTAAGAGGGACAGATAGCATGTTCCAGACAGCAGAGTTTAGAGTATGTGCAAGAAAACTTAACATAAACAGAAGTTCAGCACCAAAAGCAGTTTAGCCTAGTTGACTAATGTAGAATGCAGGATTAGGGGAAAATGGTTAGTTCAGAAATATCTCAAAAGAGGAATTAGCCATACAAGACCTCAGGCTACACTTTCATAATGATATTAGAAATGGGATTGCTTTCTTAATTTCATTTACAGATTGTTCTTTGAAAGTATCTAGAAATACAATCGATTTTTGTATATTGATCTTGTACCCTGCAACCTTGATGAACTTGTCTATTAATTCTAATTATTTTTCCAGTGTATACTGTTAGAATTTTCCATATAGATTATGTTACCTGAGGACAGAAACAATTTTACTATCTCTTCAAGTTAATGACTTTTATTTTCTTTTCTTCTCTGGTTGCCCAGACTAAAGCCTCCAGTGCAATGTTGAATAAAAGTGGACACAGTGGATAGCGGTCTCTGGCTCTGGATCTTAGAAGGAATGCATATAGTCTTTCACCATTATGTATGATGTTAGTTAGTTAGTTAGTTCAGTTGCTCAGTCATGTCCAACTCTTTGCAACCCCATGAATTGCAACATGCCAGGCCTCCCTGTCCATCACCAACTCCCGGAGTTTACTTAATACCGTGTCCATCGAGGCAGTGATGCCATCCAGCCATCTTATCCTCTGTTGTCCCCTTTTCCTCCTGCCCCCAATCCCTCCCAGCATCAGGGACTTTTCCAGTGAGTCAACTCTTCGCATGAGGCGGCCAAAGTATTGGAGTTTCAATTTTAGCATCAGTCCTTCCAATGAACACCCAAGACTGATCTCCTTTAGGATGGACTGGTTGGATCTCCTTGCAGTCCAAGGGACTCTCAAGAGTCTTCTCCAACACCACAGTTCAAAAGCACCAGTTCTTTAATAACCTTTTAGCACCTATGAAAAACGTTTCTTTCCGATTTGGATCTATCTACCTAGACTTCCTTGATGGCTCAGTGGGTAAAGAATCTGCGTGCAATGCAGGAGGTATAGGAGACATGGGCTTGATCTGTGGGTTGGGAAGATCCCCTGGAAAAGGAAATGGCTATCCACTCCAGTGTTCTTGCCTGAAAAATTCCATGGACAGAGGAGGCTGACAGGCTACAGTCCAAAGGGTTGCAAAGAGTCAGACATGACTGAGTGACAACACAATCTATCGACCTACCTACCTATCTAGCTAGCTACTTACTCTGGGTAGGACTTTCAGTACTGTGTTGAAGAGGAGTTGAGAAGTATGTGTCTCTGCTTTTTCCTGATCTGAGACTGCAAGCTTCTAGTCTTTTACTTTGAGTATGATGTTAGCTGTGAATTTTTCATACACTGTCATTATACTGTAAAAATTAAATACAAAATGGAGACTGGGCTTGAGAATTCTCTAAGCAAATAAAAGCACATAATCTGTGTAATATCAATAACCATGAAATATCAATAACCTCAAATACACAGATAATACCACCCTTATGGCAGAAAGTGAAGAAGAATTAAAGAGTCTCTTGATGAAAGAGGAGACTGAAAAGTTGGCTTAAAACTCAACATTCAGAGAACTAAGATCATGGCATCTGGTCCCATCACATTATGGCAAATAGATGGTGAAACAATGGAAATAGTGACAAACTTTATTTATTTGGGCTCCAAAATCACTGCAGATGGTGACTTCAGCCATGAAATTAAAAGACACTTGCTCCTTGGAAAATAAGCTATGATCAACCTAGACAGCATATTAAAAAGCAGAGATATTAGTTTTCCCACAAAGGTCCATCTAGTCAAAGCTATGTTTTTTTGTTATTATTATTATTAGTCATGTATGGATGTGAGAGTTGGACTATAAAGAAATCTGAGCACCTAAGAATTGATACTTTTGAACTGTGGTGTTGGAGAAGACTCTTGAGAGTCCCTTGGACTGCAAGGAGATCCAACCAGTCCATCCTAAAGGAAATCAGTCCTGAATATTCATTGGAAGAACTGATGCTGAAGCTGAAGTTCCAATACTTTGACCACGTGATGAGAAGAACTGACTCACAGGAAAATATCCTGATGTTGGAAAAGATTGAAGGTGGGAGGAGAAGGGGTCAACAGAGGATGAGATGGTTGGATGTCATCACCGACTCAATGGATATGAATTTGAGTAAGCTCCAGGAGTTGGTGATGGACAGGGAATCCTGGTGTGCTTCAATCCATGGGGTCACAAAAAGTCAGACACGACTGAGCGACTAAACTGAACCAACTGAAACCATTAAACCAAACTAGATCTAGCTGATTTAATGAATGTAACCAAAAATTTGTTGGATTATTTCTTGTAGATGCTTCTGACAATCATAAAAAACTTAGGTCACCTTTCTAAAAAAGGTAAGAGAGAATCACTTTTAACAAATCCTCTGCTATATAAAAACCATCAATGTGATAACCAGTTAATGTAAAGGATATATCACATCTTCATTTTTACTTTATAAGTATCCAATAACTTTATACTCTTGAATTTCGTATCAGTCTCTCGATTTGAAGGTTCTTAGTTGGTGAACTGTTTTAATATGCAAAATAAATTCTTTCTAAATGCTATTTATTGATTTGGTGCCTTTAATTTTATTTTTTCTGAATTTTTGGCATCATGTTAAAGTAGTTTTCTTCTATTCCTAATTTGTTGATTGTTTTTATGTTGAAAGAGTGCTGCATTTTTGTCAAATATTTTTTTCTGTATCTATTGATAGGATAATGTGATTTTTATTTTTTACTATATTGATATGCTAATCTTCTCTTGTATTTATGAAAGCATTTGCAAACAATTGTTATACACTCAGAATGGAAAAAGAAGTAGCCTATTTAAATAAGTTAACAAAGCTCAGTGGTAAGTTAACAATCCAATTGGGTCAACAAAAGAATAGCTTTAGCTCTTATTGAACCATTTTCCTTCTGTTAACTTTTTCAAATGGCAGTGGAACAATGTGGTAAGAAGCAGATACTGGGGAGACTAGATTAATTTATAATGGATACTAAACCTATAAGATAAGATCACTAGGGTCATGAAAAGTTATTTAGTTGTGAAAGACACTTGAAATATTTCCTGTTAGAATAGCCACTTACAGGCATATTTCCTAGAGTTCTCACTATAAAGGGCAAGACTTTTGTTCAGCATATTTTGAATCTTCAAATTAAAAGTTGGCAAAGTTTGAAAATGTTTTAAAGAAGTAAGATGAAACAAGATAAGATCAGAACAAGATGTATGTTAATATATAAAGATTGCTGATTTAGAAAGGATGCTGCCTTTTCATTTTCCTACAAGTCCATAAACTCCAACTTCACATAAAACAATGAAAATTGATTGAGAGATGTTTCAAAAGTTTTCTTGAAGAAGGGACTTATCACCCAAAGAGAAATAATGTTACTATACTGGACATTCAGAAGGATGAAGTCTTATTTTAATCTTAAAAAAATTCACATCACAAAATAATGATAGAATGAGCTGAATGTTGACACATCATTAGAGAAGATGAAATAGTTGTTCTTAAATAAAAAAGGCAAATCCCTACAGATAATAGGGAACATTATCAATGCCCTTCAATTCTACACAAAAAGTAGATATGCCTTTAAAGTTTATAAGGGACTGTGAAAATGTATTTATTGTCTTGTGAAATATATTGATAAGTCATTTCATCTTAAATTTATGTGGAAACAATGAAGACCTTTAAGCCATTGGGTGTAGAAGTATAGACTGGTATGAATCCAATGAATCTAGAAAGTATAGAGGTCAGAGTTGCCAAATGAGCAGTTGGGAATGAACAATAGAATGTTATGAAATAGGATCAGGATAATATGCCAAAGGCTTAAAAGCATAAGAGCCAGCAATGAACAGGTAGAATCTAAAATGAAGACCACAATATCACTTATGCTGCTAAGTCGCTTCCGTCGTGTCCAACTCTGTGTGATCCCATAGATGGTAGCCCACCAGGCTCCCCCATCCCTGGGATTCTCCAGGCAAGAACACTGGAGTGGGGTGCCATTGCCTTCTCCGAATATCACTTATATTAGCATCTAAAAATGAAATATTTAGATATAACTCAAACAAAATAGACTACCCAGGTAGCTCAGAAGAACCCACCTGCCAGTGCAGGAGACACAGGAGACAGGGGTTTGATCCCTGGGTTGGGAAGATTCCCTGGAGAAGGAAATGGTAACCCCCTCCAGTATTCTTGCACGGAAAATTCTATGGACAGAGAGGCCTTGCGGGCTGTAGTCCATGAGGTTGCAAAGAGTCAGACGCAGCTGAGAGACTGAATATGTATGCTCACAAAAAAGATATGTACAAGATGTATATGAAGAAAACTCTGAAGAACAGAATTAGAGAAGAACAAAATAAATGGAAACATGTGCCATATACATGGATAGGAATAATGAGTATTGTCAAGATGTCAGTTCTTCCCTACTTGACCTAAAGATACAATACAATCCAAATACAATCTCAATCAGTAATTTTGTGGAGATTAGAAAATTGATGCTAAAATTTATATGGAGAGGCATAAGACGTAAAATGGCCAACACAATATTAAAGAATACAGTTGGAGGATTGGCTATTATTGAACTTCAAGGTTAATTATAAAGATATAGTAATCCAAGAGAGTGTGGTATTGGCAAAAGAACAAACAAATAGATCAGTGGGAAAGAATAAAGATCCCAGAAATAAACTCCCACAAACATAGTCAGTTGATCTTTGACAAAAGAGAAAAGGCAATACAGCAAAGATAGTCTCTTCAACAAATGGTCCTGGAATAATTGGGTGTCTTCATGCCAAAAGATCTTCCCTTGTAGCTCAGTGGGTAAAGAATCTGCCCGAAAGGCAGGAGACCTGGATTAAATTCCTGGTTGGGAAGATCACCTGGAGAAGGAAATGGAAACTCTCCCCAGTATTCTTGACTGGAGAATCCCATGGACAAAGGAGCCTGGCAGGCTACAGTCCATGGGGTCACAGGAGTCAGACACGACTTAGAGACAAAACCACTACCGTGCTAAAAATGAATCTAGACATAGATCTTACACCCTTCACAAAAATTAACTCAAAAGAGAACACAGACCTAAATGTAAAACTTAAAAGTACTAGAAGTGTGCTCAGTTGTGTCAGACCCTGGGGCCCCATGGACTGTGACCTGCCAGGCTCTTCTGTCCATGGAATCCTCCAGGGAAGAATACTCGAGTAAATTGCCATTTCCTTCTCCAGGGGCTCTTCCCAACCCAGGGATCCAATCTATATCTTTACTGTCTCCTACACTGGCAGGCAGATTTTTTATCACTAGCTTCACCTAGCAAACACAGAAGAAAAGTTAGATAACTGGATACGGCAGTGACATTTTGGACAGAGCATCAAAGGTATGATCATGCACAAAATAATAAGCTGGACTTCATTAAAATTAAAAACATCTACACTGTAAAAGAGAATGAGAAGAGAAGTCACAAGCTAGGAGAAAAATTTCAAAAGTCATCTGATTAAAAAAAAAACTGTTATTGAAAATACAAAAAGAATTCTTTAAACTCAATGGAAAGAGGGAAAAAATTATTTAAATTGCTTTTGAAATTGTTAAAAAATATTTTTAAGTGATCCAAAGACCATAAAATTCACCTCACCAAAGAAAGTATACAGATAGCAAATAATATTGAAAAAAGTTTCCATATCACAAGTCCTCAGGGAAGTGCAAATTAAAGCAAGAGTGAGATGCTACTACAAATCTATAGTGTGTGTGTGCTCAGTCGTGTCTGACTCTTTGAGACCTCATGGATTGTAGCCCACCAAGCTCCTTTGACCATGGAATTTTCCAAGCAAGGATACTGGAGTGGGTTGCCATTTCCTCCTCCAGGGGATCTTCCTGACTCAGGTATCAAATCCGTATCTCTTGCATTGGCAGGTGGATTCTTTACCGCTGAAGAATCCAGGGAAGCCCACACATCTATTAGAATGGCAAAATATCTGGAATACTGACAAGAGCAAATGCTGGCAAGGATGTGAAGCAAGATGAACTCTCATTCATTGCTGATGGGAATGCAAAATGGTATGGCCACTTTGGAGAACAATCTGGTGGTTTCTAATAAAAGTAAGCATGCTCTTTCATGCTTGACATCCAAGAAACCCACCTGTTGCTTGAAGGAAGACATGTTAATGATGAAAACCCTTTCCCTTGGTGCTCACCAGGGAAGGAAATAGCAACCTCTGTAAAGTCCACCTTTTCCAGTGACTAGTAATCTGAGCATTAATTTTAATCTACATGGGCAAAGCCTGTAGCCTAAGCATATGGATAGAAAGCCACAACAGCGGCAAGAGAGGTATGTCAGTCACTACTAAAGCTGTAACCCCTATTTCTCCTCTGTGGGTCATCAGGTAGGGTCCATGACACTCAGGTAAATTTAAATTTCATACAGATAACAAATAATTTTTAGTATAGACTTGTCTGATCTGATCTGATCTGTCCCCAAATATATTATGGATCATACTTACAAAAACACCCTTATGAAATTTAAATTTATCTCTCTAGTATGTTTGTATGCGTGCACCTATGTATTTCTTTACATTAAATAAATGCTTATGGACCAAAATGCATTCTCTTTAACTAGCCTGACTGTAATTATTTCACTTTGTATATGTACAGTAAATCATCACATTGCACACAAAATGTATATAGTTGATTCTTAAACAACATGGGGCCTGGGGGACTTACCGCTACACAGTTGGAACTTCACGTATAACTGTACAGTCAGCCCTCTGTATATACAGTTCGTCCATATGCTGAGTTCCTCATATCTTAGGTTGCATATCCTCAGCTTCAATCAACCAGGTCATGTAGTACTGTCATATTTACTATTTGAAAAAATACCATGTGTAAGTGGGCCCATGCAGTTCAAATTCATGTTGTTCAAGGGTAAATTGTACATACAGTTATTATTCAAAAAATGATATTATAAAAATGCATGATCAATTAGGGCTTTGATTGAAGCTCAGTGTGACTGAGGGAAGGGGGTCTGGGAGAAAATAAAAAGGCCACACTGCTGACAGAATGTAGGAATATGTACTCTGTGTGTGTGTGTGTATGTGTGTGTGCGCACGCGCGCCAGTCATGTCCAACTCTTTGAGACTACATGGACTGTAATCTGAAATGCACCTCTGTCCATGGAATTCTCCAGGCAAGAATCCTGGAGTGGGTTGCCAAATCCTCCTCCAGGAAATCTTCCTGATCCAGGGATCGAACATGGGTTTCCTGCATTGCAGGCAGATTCTTTACCATCTGAGCCCCCAGGAAAGCCCAGACTATGTGTTAGGTCCAGCATTATATCTGGAGGAAAGATAGGAAAAGTTATGAAGGCCACTTCCCCAAGACTCAGGTTCACATTACCTGCAAAAATTATGCTATAATAGAACATCAGAAAATGAAGTTCTCCACCACTCACCACCACTAAACTCACAAGTGCCAAGTAAAGTCACTTGTAAGTTTACTAAAAAACTGAATATAGAAAGGAGAGCTGCAAGAGACAGTCTCTTTGGGGAGCAGCACAAAGGGAAGATTCAAAGCCAAGGAAAAAATTGAAGGACAGATTCATAGAGTAATGTGAGGCTTTCGGTTCAGTGAGGGTAACCATAGCAACTACAAAGCCCAAACCCAGCCCAGCTCCCAAGTTGGTAACACTACCTCCCCACTCCAAAGAATGCTCACAGTTTCTGAAGAGGACGATGATCTCTAAATTCTCACCTTGCACCCAAATGCTCTCTGTCAAAAATGCTATGTGTACTGTTTCAAGTATAAAATCAGAAACCAGAAACAAGGCCCATTGTTGAGTCATCAATAGACTGGATAGAGAGACAGAAACACAAAAATGGAGGTTTCAATATGACTTCACACCACAACTACCACTTACACCAACACTCAGGACAACCCCGCCTCTGTAATTCCAAGTGGCATCTGTATAAGCTCATCAGATGCCCTCTTATAGAACACATTAACTCCACATTTTTTTTTCCTTAAACTGTATTTAAATAGCTGCCACATCCCTCAGTGACTCATGACAGCTTTACCATCTCTAGATATCTGTTACTAAGCAATTAATTCTGAAACTTATTCCTACCATTCCTCACACTGAGAGCATGTAGGAGCTTTCCAAATTATAAGTAGGAAGCACAATTAAAAATGCAACAGCTCAGAAGTGCACGCTGGACAGCAGACACCTGTTACTGACGCCCCAAGAACTATTCTTCCATTTCCTCCAGCCATCACAGCATCAAGATTAGTTAACAGATTGGCTGTGTCTTTCTCCAAGCACACAAGTATTTGCTTTAGTATCTGCTATTCAGGGCAACATTTTTGCTTTCAATAAAGAAGCATGAAGCTTACAAAAAGGCAAAAACATATAGTTTGAAGAGACAGCACTTTAGGTGAAGAGACAGTCGTCAGAGCCAGTTGTGATACAGTTGTTGGAAAAATCAGCAGGGAATTTAAAGAAACTAAACTTAGTATTTTTAGAGGCTCTCATGGAAAAGGTTGAATGGAAGAATCAGCTGCAAATGCTAGCAATTTAAAAATAACAAAGATAAAGAATTTCTTTAACAGATTTATCATTGGACTCGGCAGCTGAAGAAAGAATCAGTAACCTTGAAAATGAATCAATGGAAACCACCTAAAGGGAAAGTAAAGAGAAAAGACTGAAACAAGTAAAGGAAAACAAAACAGCACAGCAAAGGGACAGTATCAAATGATCTGAAAGTGAAAGTGAAGTCGCTCAGTCATGTCCGACTCTTTGTGACCCCATCGACACCAGGCTTCTCCGTCCACGGGATTTTCTAGGCAAGAGTACTGGAGTGGGTTGCCTTTTCCTTCTTTAATCTGCATCCTAGGACTAGAAGAGAAAGAGGTGGGTCAGAAGCACAAAGTGAAGAGGGGATGAAGGGATCACAGCTGAGGATGTGGCAGGGCTCCCAAAACTGGCTGCACATTATAACTATTGTCACTGCGTCCTGGTGTATCCCTGTATCTAAAGATTTGTTACTGCCTCACAAGAAAATAGAACTCCTATGATAAAAATCGTCTTTTCTTTTTTGGTGTTAATTTTTTTAATTTTTAAATTTTTAATTGGTGCATAATTGCCTTAGAATGTGCTAGTTTCTACTGTACAACAAAGTGAATCAGTTATATGCATACATTTATCCCCTCCTTGTTGAGCTTCCCTCCTACACCGCCCTCCATTCCCACCCGCTTAGGTCATCACAGAGCCCTGAGCTGAGCTCCCTGTGTTTACAGCAACTTCCCACTGGCTATCTGTTTTACACATGGAAACATATAGTTCAATGCTCCTCTCTCAATTCATCCCACCCTAGCTTTCCCCCTCTATGTCCACAAGCCCCTTCTCTACATCTGTGTTTCTATTCCTGCCCTGCAATTAGGTTCATTGTATTGTTTTTCAAGATTCCATACATATGCATTAATATACAATATTTGTTTTTCTCTGAGTTACTTCACTCTGTATAACAGGCTCCAGGTTCTTCCACTTAATTTCAACAGTCTGTTCTTGAGAAAAAATAAAAAATAAAAATAAAAACACTTGAGAAGTTCAACTTGGTGCCACCTCAGGCACTGTGCTTTCACTGGACTGGGATCAGGGTGAGAGGACAGACAAGGGATCACTTCCAGGTGCTCTGCACTCTGCATCCAGAGTTAATTACCACTGTTTAATCCTCAAGGCCAGGCAGCTAACTGTGTCCATTTCAATGGGCTTCCAACACAACAAACTCTTCTTGGGTTTTGGGAATTAAAATGCAGTTAAAGGTAGCAATATTAAAATGATGCCATGCTTAAAACTACTGTGGCCCAAAGTATATTACTGTCAGGGAAAAGGAATATAATGGTAACAAGATAAGAGGGCTGATTAACCAAATCCAAGATCATAAAATTGGTAGCAACAGTCTCTCTGGAGCTTGCTGTACAGAAACAAGTATGTATGTTGCAAAAACATTAACTTCTTCCTAAGGATAGCAAGCTAAACGCCTAGTAGAACAATAAGGAACCCTATTTCTAACACAGATTGCATTTATTGACTAAGCAATCACTATTGAACTATATCTCTGCAGTTTACTTAGAAATGTTTTATGAACGACATTGTCCAAATTGAAATAGTTAATGACACTCTTCATTGTTTTGGTTTAAAGATATTGTATACAAGAAAAAAATGAATCGCTTCAAAATATGAGAGATAGAATGCCAAAGTATATTTTTCAAAAACGTAAATTCATGACTCTCATAAAATTCTAAAATGAACCTGTGTTAAAGATTTCACTTGTCATTTTTCAGAAGGAGCTAGTGAGTTAAAACTTATCCAAAGGAAATTTGGAGACTAGACATATACATTGGTATTCAGATACACTTAAATGAACTTGCTAGTAGATTCTTGCTAGCAAAATTGTTTAATATGGGTCAATGAATTGTGTGATGTCATTTTTTCTAGAGGATGCATCAGATACAATTTATTTGAATTGCTATGGAAAAGAACCGCTTGCGACACTGTTATTAAGGCGATTCAGTTATTATCCTGAGTTAGAATATATCTGAGTTGATAGAAACAGAAACATACTAAAAAGACAATCAAAGTCACAAATCCCTCTAAAAGCAGAGAATCTACTAAAGGATTCTCTGAGCCACTGCTTCCAATAGAAGCTTCTACAATAATGAGACACATAACTGGACTCTCCAATACAGTAACCATTAGCCAGATATGTCTATTAAGCTCTCATGATATAGATTATGTGACTGAATAACTGAATTTTTATTTTATGTAATTTTTTGTCTTCCATATTGTTGTCTAGTCACTCAGTCTTGTCTGACTCTTCTGCAGCCCAATGAACTGTGTAGCCTGCCAGACTCCTCTGTCCATGGGATTCTCCAGGCAAGAATACTGGAATGGGTTGCCATTTCCTCTCCAGAGGATCTTCCCAACCCAGGGATTGAATCTGCATCTCCTGTGTCTCCTGCATTGCAGGCAGATTCTTTACTGCCCAAGCCACCATATTAGGCAGTTCAATTCTATAAAATGCCCCACACTCCACTGAAAAAAACCTTGAATCATTTTTTTCTAAATTTCTACATCTTTGAAAATTTTCCTGTTAGTCTCTTCCTTGGTAATCATAAATAGTGCCTAAAAATGATTATTAACCACAAAATGTCAAGTCTCAATAGTTTGGTCTGATCACTTTCATGGTCAGTGAGATATGTAAAACCCGATGTGTCTCTTTGGCTTACTGTTCAATTGCTGCACAGTATTGAGTAACTGCTTGCTGCTGATGCTTAGTCGCTTATGTTGTGTCTGACTGTTTGCGATCCCATGTACTGTAGCTCCCCAGGCTCCTCTGTCCGTGGAATTCTCCAGGCAAGAGTACTGGAGTGAGTTGCCATGCCCTCCTCCAGGGGATCTTCTCAACCCAAGGATCAAACCCAGGTCTGCGTTGCAGGCAAATTCTTTGAGCCACCAATGAGCCACCAGGGAAGTCCTGAATAGCCACTAAGCCCTTATAATTAAGTTATACGGACTTCCCTGGTGGTGCAGTGGTTAAGACTCACTTCCCAATGTAAGTTGGTGAGTACAATTCCTGGTCAGGAAGCTAAGATCTCACATACATCACAGTCAAAATGCTAAAATGTGAAACAGAAGCAATATTATAACAAGCTCGATAAAGACTTTAAAGAAAAGAAGTTAGACACAGAAGTTTTCATATGGAATTTCAGATTGGACTTTTCAAATCTTCTGTTATTTGCTATCTTGCTGGTAAGAAATCAAGTGGATGAAACTGTTCTTAGTAAACTTAATCCACAGTATATATAAATGTGGGTAAATTCCTTCATTGAAGCTCTCATAATTTGTGAAGGTCCATGTCCTGATTTTCTTACTGACTGCGAGACAGCAATTAAGTTCCATGCATGCTTTACCACAAAGCTTTATAAGCATCAACAATCCTTATTTCTTAATAGCTCGGGACAACTGGTTAAATGAGTTGTCCACAAATGCAGCATTATAGCTATGACATTGGTCATGCAATCAGTTTGGTTAATTATATCCTGCCAAATAGAACAGCTTTCTTATTGACCCTGGGTAAATAACTGTATTACTATGAAAACTAAATAAACATATGAATTTCAAAATTGAGGTGGGGAGGTCAGTAAGAATCAAATACCACTTTAAAAATATTTTATTTCAGTTTTCAAAAACAGACTCCTACTCAAAGGTTATTGCTAGATTAAGAAGACACAAAAAAGGAATTTCTCACTTTTCTACTGAAAATGAAGTGTAAAAGCAACACTAACCCTATTACGCTGGGATGATCTGTAACTGATGATCTGAAATTGTCTCAGTAATGTCAACAAAGGCATCAAAACCTTGCACTAAGGTTTTGAACCACTTATCAAATGGTTAGGAATACTTTGTACGGTCCTTTTCCTGAGACTCCCAGACTGCTTTAGTTTGTTGAAGACATAAATAGTGCAAAGACTTCTGAGAAACATTAGAATAAAATGGAGACAGAATGATTTGGAGATGACAAAGACTTAATGGCTGTGTTGAATCTATTATGGTAATCAAGAATATCAGGATAGAAAAGAGTAAAACCATCTATTAAGTATAGTTACTCAGTCGTGTCTCTTTGTGACCCCATGGACTGTAGTCCGCAGGCTCCTCTTTCCATGGTATTCTCCAGGCAAGAATACTGGAGTGGGGTGCCATGCCCTTTCTCCAGATCTTCCCAATCCAGAGATCGAACCTGGGTCTCCAGCATTGCAGGTGAATTCTTTGCTGTCTGATCCACCTGGGAAGGGGTATATCATATAACTACCTCAGAAAAGTTTGATGGAGTTTTACCCAAGGAGTAAAAACATATTATGGGCAGAAGAAGACAAATATGCAGAACCTTTCATAAAGTCTTCACTTTCTGAAAAAATTACATTAAACACACGTATTGAAATCATTTTACTTGCTTTACCTATGTAAACAAGTTGAATGGAAAACGTACTCTCCCATTCAACAACTCTGACTATCCAATTCTCAAAATAGTGTTAGCTTTTTAAGAAATATGGAGTACATCAAACAAATCTAGTTACTTGTGGCAACTCTTCTTTCAAAAGGTGATAAAATAAATCTTTGCAATTTTTTCAGGGGCCCTCTGGTTAAGTTTAAAATAGCTTCAGATTTAAAACATACTCTGAGAGTTTTATGCTATTTTTTATAGATTTAAGATTTTTGTATGAGGGAAAATAAAAAAAAGAAATTTAGATGAGGTTTAAATGCTTGATTAAGATAGGATCAGAAGTCTTGAAAACATATATATTTATTTTTTTTAACTACGTAATAATAAGGATGTTTAAAATAAATATAAAAGGCCTTGTGTTTAGGAAAACTTAGATATTTCATAAATGAAGACATTTTGTTGTGTTTTTTTGGCATAAAGCATATGATTAGTCGACCTAAAGCACAAAAAAACTATTTTGGTGAGACATAAAATTTGCCTTTTAGGCAAATTACATTAAACTTTCACAATTTAGCAAAAGCTTCAGGATGGGGAACACATGTATACCTGTGGCGGATTCATTTTGATATTTGGCAAAACTAATACAATTATGTAAAGTTTAAAAATAAAATTAAATTAAAAAAATAAAAATTTAAAAATAACAGTAATATTTGCCAAAATTTTTATAACTTTCATAAATTTTTCTTATGTATAAATACCATAAATAAAAAAAAATAAATTACTTTCCTCACATTTTAACCTTAACTGTATTCTTACATATTCTGGGACAAGCTGGCACTTCACTTAGGACAAAACAAATCTGTGTACACTTTTTGTCACTATTGCGATCCTTACAGCTCAGACATTTATATTGTTATAATTTTTATTACAACTTTTATAAAAGTAATTTCTATTCCCCAGAGCAAACTGGGAGGGAGCATGTAATTGAAAGTTATCTATAATTTAAAAGCATTTTAACTGAGCAACTAAGCTCATTGATGCACAGAACTCAACATTCTACAGCTACTCTTATTTATTATACTCTTTCATAAGGAGATTAAAATAAACATTCTCTAGGATGACAATAATGTAAACAAAAAATAATAAGTACTTGCAAGGATGTACAAAAATTAGACCACTCGCATACTGCTGATGAAAATGAAAAATGGAGCAGCCACTAAAGCAATGACATTTGGCAATTTCTCAAAACGTTAAACATAGATTTACCATCACTTCAGTTCAGTCACTCAGTCATGTCTGACTCTTTGTGACCCCATGGACTGCAGCACGCCAGGCTTCCCTGTCCATCACCAAATCCCGGAGCTTGCTCAAACTCATGTCCATTGAATCAGGGATGCCATCCAATCATCTCATCCTCTGTCTTCCCTTTCTCTTCCTGCTTTTAATCTTTCCCATCATCAGGGTCTTTTCCAGTGAGTCAGTTCTTCCCATCAGGTAGCCAAAGTATTGGAGCTTCAGCTTCAGCATCAGTCCTTCCAATGAATCAAATGTGAAGTTGCTCAGTCGTGTCCCACTCTTTTTGACCCCATGGGCTGTAGCCTACCAGGCTCCTTCATCCATGGGATTTTCCAGGCAAGAGTACTGGAGCGGGTTGCCATTTCCTTCTCCAGGGGATCTTCCCAACCAAGGAATCGAACCCGGGTTTCGCGCATTGCAGGCAGACACTTTACCATCTGAACCACCAGGAAAGCCAATGAATCAAAAAGATTTACCATATGCTTTAGCAATTCTATTACTTGGTACATATTCAAAAGAAGTGAAAACACAAATATATGAATATTCATAGCAGTATTATTTATACTGGATAAAAAAATGAAAAAAACCTTCATGTTCATCAATTGGTAAATGGGCAAAAAATATTGTGGTATATCCAAACAATGCAGCATTATTTAGCAAGAAGACAGAAAAAAGTACTAATACATTCAACAGTGTGCGTAAATCTTTAAACAATTATGCTAAATGAAAGAAGCCAAAAATAAAAATTTTTGATTTTTTTTTTCATCCTGTGACATGGCTTGCAGGACCTTAGTTCTCTGACCAGGGATTGAATGAGGTCCTGGCAGTGGAAGCAGGGATTCCTAACCACTGAACTGCCAGGGAATTTCATGCCCAACCTACCCAAAACAAGCATTTTGTATGATTTCATTCATATTAAATGTCCCAGTGAGATCAGAGGGAGCACTGTCTCTAAACAAAAATGAAAGAAAAAGAGAAAAAATAAATTTTGGAAAAATTGTGTGATGTCTGGGCTATTTTGAGAAACTAGATGTCTAAAAAAAAAAAAAGGGCTAATTGAAAAGTACTAGAATGAGATAGAATTAAAAATACAATGAGAGATGAAAGAAATCTATACTAAGGGAAAATAACAAATAAAATGAAATCAGAAATATGATGGACATATTTGCTAAATATCACCCAGAAAAAAAGAATTATTAAAAATTATTGCAGATAATCTGGTAAAGACAGAAGGAGATGTGGCATAGATATTCTGCTATTACCAAAGAATATAGTCTTGAAAAATGCAAATATTTGAAATAAAATTCAATGAGAAGTAAAAAGAAATTAAATGTTATATAAAAATTTTAAAATGATCAAAAGGGTTTACTGTATCAAGAAAATTTGATTATACATAATATAATTTTATATAGTCGTGAAACAATTTCAAGTGCATTTTTGTTAACAAAGCAAAAGTAAGAGAGCCATAGATCTCTTCTCCTTTGATGGTACGTCTTTCAATTTGCTCATAAAAAGAGCAGAAGTGTATTCCAGTTAGTGATTTACTTAGTACAATAATTGCTTTTTGCAGACGCTCTTATCACTGTGGTGACCTGTGAAATATAATTGGCATTACTGGGTATGTGTTTGGTAAGACACCTTGAGATCTTTGGGTCAGCTAGCACATGTGCCCTTTTCCTTCGAACCCATTCTTCTTCTTTTTGGACACACAAACTTGAAGCTGGAAACCCAGCATCTACTCTGCTCAAAGAGGTAACACTGAGGATGTCCTAAAGAAGGCAGAAAACAAAGCTAACATTTGTTCTAGGCAGCCTAACTAGGCTGGTCTTTGTTTGCATAATAAATAATTAGTTCTTTCCCTTGTTTAAACCTTTTTTTGCTGCTGCTGCTGCTAAGTCGCTTCAGTCATGTCCCCATAGACATCTGTGCGACCCCATAGACGGCAGCCCACCAGGCTCCCCCATCCCTGGGATTCTCCAGGCAAGAACACTGAAGCAGGTTGCCATTTCCTTCTCCAATGCATGAAAGTGAAAAGTGAAAGCGAAGTCGCTAAGTCATGTTCGATTCCTAGAGACCCCATGGACTGCAGCCTACTAGGCTCCTCTGTCTCTGGGATTTTCCAGGCAAGAGTACTGGAGTGGGTTGCCATTGCCTTCTCTGAACCTTTTTTGGGAGGACTTCTATTCTGTGTATGAATCTTAAGTTAAACTGAGAACCAGTTGTGGTGGAACTGTCAGTAAGAGAAGACAGATTATAGAACTGGCTAACTGGAAGAAGTGAGAATACGTATAACAAGGAAACTAATTTTGCAGCTGGAAAGCTGGGGCGCATCATTGTGTAGTGGCACCTCAGTAGTTACCTTTAGATTTTGGAAGGAAGAGCTATGATTCCTGAGGGTGGTATATGATGGAAAATTTATGAAAAATTCAGAATGTTAGTTTGTGTTGGCTCCTTCTCATGCTTTCAAAAAACTGTCTCAAGTAAGAAATAAATTGAGGCTGGAGCTTTCCAATCTACTAACAGAGACAGACGAAATGCCATTTTGCCAAGGGAGAAGCTCTCTCTAGGGCTTACAAAATAAGTTGTCAGGGAGTCTGTGATTTGGAACGTTTTCAGGGTTAAAATCCAAGTGTGTCTATATTGTATATTGTCTCAATTATCTGTAGTGCTTGTGAAGTTGCAGATATAGTGGGGAATAATTCTGGTGCCTTGCCATACAGAAGTAGTGAATTTACTGGCAAAGATGGCAAGTGTTTCACATTACCTAAAGGCAGCAACTGCAGAGATAAAAAAGAAAGGAGCTGGCAGAGCTTAAAAGCCAGTTAGTAAGAGTTTAAAAATTATAACAGACTAGGTATTTAGCTCTGTTATTTTCATAAAAAAATAACAAAAACACATTGCTTCATTGTCTACTCAATTTTTGAATACATATATCCTTATGTAGGTATTGAAATCCAAAGATTATGGGGAGGGAGGAGGGAGGAGGGTTCAGGATGGGGAACACATGTATACCTGTGGCGGATTCATTTTGATATTTGGCAAAACTAATACAATTATGTAAAGTTTAAAAATAAAATAAAATTAAAAAAAATCTAAAAAAAAAATAAATAAAAAGATGTAATATAGTCATTCTTGCAGAATGTGCAAATATAGAAGAAACACCTCGTTTACTACTGTCTCGTCTTCCTTGACCTCAGTTTTATTCTATGTGGAATGATAACAAGTAAGAGATTTCCTTGCTAGCAGCTAGAGGCAATCAATTAATAAGAGTCAAAGTTGTTGGGTGGGCCTGTGTAATAAAGCCGTTTCCCACCAGCTATCTATTTTATGCATTGTAGTGTATATATGTCCCACCCTCTCCTTTCCCTAACAATGTTCACAAGGCCATTCTCTATGTCTGCAAGACTAGTTATATGTCTTTTAAAGGGAAAAATACAATTTGTGTGCAAAGTTGTGAGAGAAGTAATGGGAAACCCTTCTGTGACAGACACATGCACAGCTCAAAATGAAAGTGATCATTGACAAAGTGAAAAACTGGTGTAGAATTACAAAACGAACAGCGGTACAAAACTAAAACATAGCAAAGTAACTAAATTATCAACAATAAAGCAGAAAAGAAAATAATTAACAGAGGTAAATAAATAAGAAATTAAGGCAGAAAAACAAGGCAAGTGTGTCAGTTGTTTACACTGCATGTGACTATATTTGATTTTAACACTGGAAAACACATTGTTAGGAAGGGCTAAAACTCCACACCCAATATATTGCATTTTTCAAGAAACACATTTAAAGTAGAACTATATTGGAAATAAAGAGATAAAAATATTCAAAACAATTCCAAATATTAATGAAGAATATATAAGGTAACACTAATGGGCAGAACATTAGCATAAAATAAATACAATCTAAGACAGACAAAGCTAAGATTCATTATCTCCAGCAGAACACATACTGTAAGGAATCTTAAAATAAATGTTTCAAGCAAAATTAATGATGTCAAATGGAATCACAAATTTCCGAAAAGATTTTAAAAAAATAACTATTTAGGTAAAACATAAATGTTATATATATATATATGTATGTATTAAATGTGTGTATTTATGTAAAAGCACAAAATCATCCAACTAAACACCCCAAATTTCTGAATTAAAATAGAAACAATAAGACTACATGCCTTTTGTTTTGTTTTCTGTTTTTTTTTCTTTTTATGCATCTTTTAATTAGAATATGATTGCTTTACAATTTTGTGTTAGTTTCTGCTGTACAACAACATGGATCAGCTATAAGTATACATATCCCATCCCTCTTGAGCCTCCAACCCACCCTCCCCACATCCCACCCCTCCAGGTCATCACAGAGCCTGAGGAGAGCTCCCTGTGAAATAAAGCAGTTTCCCACCAGCTATCTATTTTATGCATCGTAGTGCATATATCAGAGAAGGCGATGGCACCCCACTCCAGTACTCTGGCCTGGAAACTCCCATGGACGGAGGAGCCTGGTAGGCTGCAGTCCATGGGGTCGTGAAGAGTCGGCCATGACTGAACGACTTCAATTTCACTTTTCACTTTCATGCGTTGGAGAAAGAAATGGCAACCCATTCCAGTGTTCTTGCCTGGGGAATCCCATGGACGGAGGAGCCTGGTGGGCTGCAATCCATGCGGTTGCAAAGAGTCAGACACGACTGAAGTGACTTAGCAACAGCAGCAGCAGCAGTGTATATATGGCCCACCCTCTCATTTCCTTACACTGTTCACAAGGCCATTCTCTACGTCTGTAGGACTAGCTATATGTCTTTTACAAGGAAAAATATTTAGGTATGAAGAACTAGATAGTTTTAAAGTAAAGTATTTGAAAAAGAAATACACATTGAAAATCTAAACAGAGTTTCATTTTAATCAAAAAGAGTAGACAAAAAGCATTACCAAAAATTGAGAAAAACATGTTCAAATATTTTAATTTAGTTATTCATAAAAAAAGACATAAAATTGTTTGTGGACCTCTATATTTATGGGCCGAAAAGAGAATGTTTCCAAATATATTAATAATTAACATGACAAAGTGGAGACGTAGATAAATCCACCAACATTTGGAGAGTCTAAGAAATGTTATTGTCAAGTTATAAAGAGCAAATATAAAGAAAATCTATCAAGTTATAGAAGATCTGAAAACTACCAACTTGACATAATCAACATTTATATAAAGTTCAGTTCAGTCGCTCAGTCATGTCTGACTCTGTGACCCCATGAATCGCAGCACACCAGGCCTCCCTGTCCATCACGAACTCCCGGAGTTCACTCAGACTCATGTCCATCAAGTCGATGAAGCCATCCAGCCATCTCATCCTCTGTCGTCCCCTTCTCCTCCTGCCCTCAATCCCTCTCAGCATCAGAGTCTTTTCCAATGAGTCAACTCTTCCCCTGAGGTGGCCAAAGTACTGGAGTTTCAGTTTCAGCATCAGTCCTTCCAATGAACACCCAGACTGATGTCCTTAGAGTGGACTGGTTGGATCTCCTTGCAGTCCAAGGGACTCTCAAGAGTCTTCTCCAACACTACAGTTCAAAAGCATCAATTCTTTGGTGTTCAGCTTGCTTCACAGTCCAACTCTCATATCCATACATGACCACTGGAAAAAACATAGCCTTGACTAGACGGACTTTTGTTGACAAAGTAATGTCTCTGCTTTTTAATATACTATCTAGGTTGGTCACAACTTTCCTTCCAAGGAGTAAGCATCTTTTAATTTCATGGCTGCAATCACCATCTGCAGTAATTTTGGAGACCAAAAAAATAAAGTCTGACACTGTTTCCACTGTTTCCCTATCTATTTCCCATGAAGTGATGGGACCAGATGCCATGATCTTAGTTTTTTGAATGTTGAGCTTTAAACCAACTTTTTCACTCTCCTCTTTCACTTTCATCAAGAGGCTTTTGAGTTCTTCCTCTTCACTTTCTGCCATTAGGGTAGTGTCATCTGCATATCTGAGGTTATTGATATTTCTCCCGGCAATCTTGATTTCAGCTTTTGCTTCTTCCAGCCCAGCATTGCTCATGATGTACTCTGCATATAAGTTAAATAAGCAGGGTGACAGTATACAGCCTTGATGTACTCCTTTTCCTATTTGGAACCAGTCTGTTGTTCCATGTCCAGTTCTAACTGTTGCTTCCTGACCTGCAAATAGGCTTCTCAAGAGGCAGGTCAGGTGGTCTGGTATTCCCATCTCTTGAAGAATTGTCCACAGCTTATTGTGATCCACACAGTCAAAGGCTTTGGCATAGTCAATAAAGCAGAAATAGAGGTTTTTCTGGAACTCTCTTGCTTTTTCCATGATCCAGCAGATGTTGGCACTTTAGCCTCTGGTTTCTCTGCCTTTTCTAAAACCCGCTTGAACATCTGGAAGTTCACAGTTCACGTACTGCTGAAGCCTGACTTGGAGAATTTTGAGCATTACTATACTAGCGTGTGAGATGAGTGCAATTGTGTGGTAGTTTGAGCATTCTTTGGCATTGTCTTTCTCTGGGATTAGAATGAAAACTGACCTTTTCCAGTCCTGTGGCCACTGCTGAGTTTTCCAAATTTGCTGGCAAATTGAGTGCAGCACTTTCACAGCATCATCTTTCAGGATTTGAAATAGCTCCACTGGAATTCCATCACGTCTACTAGCTTTGATTGTAGTGATGCTTTCTAAGGCCCACTTGACTTCACATTCCAGGATATCTGGCTCTAGATGAGCGATCACACCATCATGATTATCTTGCTCATGAACCTCTTTTTTGCACAGTTTTTCTGTGCATTCTTGCCACATCTTCTTCATATCTTCTGCTTCTGTTAGGTCCATACCATTTCTGTCCTTTATCAAGCCCATCTTTGCATGAAATATTTCTGTGGTATCTCTAATTTTCTTGAAGAGATCTCTAGTCTTTCCCATTCTGTTGTTTTCCTCTATTTCTTTGCACTGATAGCTGAGGAAGGCTTTATTATCTCTCCTAGCTATTCTTTGGAACTCTGCATTCAGATGTTTATACCTTTCCTTTTCTCCTTTGCTTTTTGCTTCTCTTCTTTTCACAGCTATTTGTAAGGCCTCCCCAGACAGCCATTTTGCTTTTTTGCATTTCTTTGCCATGGGGATGGTCTTGATCCCTGTCTCCTGTACAGTGTCACAAACCTCAGTCCATAGTTCATCAGGCACTCTATCAGATCTAGGCCCTTAAATCTATTTCTCACTTCCACTGTATAATCATAAGGGATTTGATTTAGGTCATATCTGAATGATCTAGTGGTTTTCCCTACTTTCTTCAATTTAAGTCTGAATTTAGCAATAAGGAGTTCATGATCTGAGCCACAGTCAGCTCCTGGTCTTGTTTTTGTTGACTGTATAGAGATTCTCCTTCTTTGGCTGCAAAGCATATACTCAATCTGATTTCGGTGTTGACCATCTGGTGATGTCCATGTGTAGAGTCTTCTCTTGTGTTGTTGGAAGAGGGTGTTTTATATGACCAGTGTGTTCCTTTGGCAAAACTCTATTAGTCTTTGCCCTGCTTCATTCCGTATTCCAAGGCAAAATTTGCCTGTTACCCCAGGTGTTTCTTGACTTTCTACTTTTGCATTCCAGTCACCTATAACACATTTTTGGGTGTTAGTTCTAGAAAGTCCTGTAGGTCTTTGTAGAACCATTCATCTTCAGCTTCTTCAGCATTACTGGTTGGGGCATAGGCTTGGATTACTGTAATACTGAATGGTTTCCCTTGGAAACAAACAGAGACCATTCTGTCGTTTTTGAGATTGCATCCAAGTACTGCATTTTGGACTCTTTTGTTGATCATGATGGCTACTCCATTTCTCCTAAGGGATTCCTGCCCAGAGTAGTAGATATAATGGTCATCTGAGTTAAATTCACCCATTCCAGTCCATTTTAGTTCGCTGATTCTTAGAATGCTGATGTTCACTCTTGCCATCTCCTGTTTGACCACTTCCAATTTGCCTTGATTCATGGACCTAACATTCCAGGTTCCTATGCAATATTGCTCTTCACAGCATTGGACCTTGCTTCTATCACCAGTCACATCCACAGCTGGGTATTGTTTTTGCTTTGGCTCCATCCCTTCATTCTTTCTGGAGTTATTTCTCCACTGATCTCCAGTAGCATATTGGGCACCTACCGACCTAGGGAGTTCCTTTTTCAGTATCCTATCATTTTGCCTTTTCATCCTGTTCATGGGGTTCTCAAGGCAAGAATACTGAAGTGGTTTGCCATTCCCTTCTCCAGTGGACCATATTCTGTCAGACCTCTCCACCATGACCTGCCCATCTTGGGTGGCCCCAGACGGCATAGCTTAGTTTCATTGAGTTAGACAAGGCTGTGGTCTGTGTGATCAGATTGACTAGTTTTCTGTGATTATGGTTTCAGTGTGTCTGCCCTCTGATGCCCTCTCGTAATGCCTACCGTCTTACTTGGGTTTCTCTTACCTTGGACGAGGGGTATCTCCTCATGTCACCCCTCCTGATCTTGAACGTGGAGTTGCTCCTCTTGGCTCTCCTGCGCCTGCTCAGCCACCTCTCCTTGGACGTGGGGTTGCTCCTCTCAGCTGATGTCCCTGACCTTGGGCATTAGGTAGCTCCTCTCAGCCACTGCCCTTGACTTCGGAGGCCAGAGCAAATAACTACAGCTGACATTTCAACAACAGGTTTAAATTGCATGGGTCCACTCATACATTCCCCAGTGGCTCAACTGTAAAGACTCTGCCTGCAATGCAGGAGACAAGAATTCCATCCCTGGTTCGGGAAAGTCCCCTGGAGAAGGAAATGGCAAGTGGCTCCAGTATCCTTTCCTGGGAAATCCCATGGACAGAGTAGCCTGGCAGACTATAGTCCATTGGGTTGCAAGAGATTTGCACACAACTTAGAGACCAAACAACAACTCACACTAAATATATTAAATTAGACCATAATTACACTAAATTAGAAATTGATAAAACTAAAATACTAAGAAAATCCACAAATATCTGTAAATAAAACACTGTTACTAAATAACCTCAGGATCCAAAAAATAATGAATCATAAGAGAAATTTAAAAATATCTCAAACTGCAGCAAAACAAACACATTACAATTCGTGGATGAACTTTCATTTAAACTTCGAATTGTGTGCTTCTTTAAAAAGTTGTTTCTCATTAAACAATGAGAAAAAATAAGCTATAATTTCATAACATTTTTTATGCCCATTGGAAAGCTGAAGCTAGAATGTAAGGAAGGCCTCTGAAATCCAAAGAGGTTTAAATTCTTCCAAGCTGTCAGAGGACATATATGTTTACTCACCCCTGACAGAGCGTCAGGGAATCTGGACCTGTTTTGACCACAGTATAAGCAGGTAAAGTTTAACTTGACAAAAAGTCAAGTGGGAGCTAATAAATCTGAAGTTGCTGGGGGCACTTAGCAACTGCCTTTCCTCAGCCATACAGCCATGCATTGCTTGAAATCTCAGGGGAAATTGAGTGCAGGGCAAAAGACCAGAGAGAGCAAAGCTGAGTGGCTCAGATGTGCAGAAGTGATTGACAGCTGTTCTGAGACAGGCGCAAAACCTATCCTACTTCCTGAGTCCTTTCTTTTTATATTGTGAGTACCTTAATCCCCCGGGTTAGGAGCCACAAATGCTTTTGCTTGCACAACTCAATGGAGGTAATCACAGATTGCAGACGGGACAGAAGCAACTCACTGCCTGTCTCTGCTGACTTGTTCTTGTGTGAAACCAAAGGACAGCATTGCTGGGAATGGGAAGAAATCACTCTCATACTAGGCTATAAAGAGGCTAAGCCTTGCTGCAGGAGTGTGTGAGTGCTTTGTCATTCTGTCGTGTCCCACTTTTTGTGACCCTATGGACTGTAACACACCAGACTTCTCTGTCCATGGGATTATCCAGGCAAGAATACTGGAGTGGCTTGCCATGTCCTTCTCCTGGGGATCTTCCTGACCCAGGGATTAAACTTGCATCTCCTGTGTCTCCTGCATTGTAGGAGGATTCTTTACCCACTGAATTATCATGGAAGCCCCTTCAGGGGAAACAGACACAAAACCCTGCCAATGATACACATGTTTTATTCCTATGGAACAAAAGCTACAGAAAGAGGGGAAAGATCCTCATGAGATGGTTAAGACTTGTGAGGATGATAGTGTGGTCAGCGATCACGTACCCCTTGATAATATTCTACAAAGCACGTCAGAAGTTTCTGGGCAGGGAAATCAAGACCACTTACCTGCAAGGCAAAGGCTGAGGATGAAGGCAAGTTAGAGAGAAATGTCTACAGCTGATGGAGAGGTGACAATCATCTCAGGCCTTACAGTCTATATGAATATTCTCTATTTGGCATGGTCTATATTGAAGGGTTCTCTCCCAGTTGCTGGTGGTGCAGGAAATCTCCTCCCAAGGTCAACTGCAGATCTAAGGCTGAGTTAGAACGCAGGGGATGGAGATGTAGGGATGATGAGGAAGATGCTTGCCCAAGGCACAAGGGCACAGAGCCTTTTTAAGACTGAGAAAACTGGAGACAGGACCAAAACCCAGGGGATTCCAATACCAAGTATCATACAATCTACTGTGAGGGAGGGTAAGTGCATAAGGCTAGTCCTCTGTGGCACAGACATTCAGGAATGGCTGAAAGCTGGGAACAGAGCACTGAGAAAGCCTTTCCAGCACTTCACCACCACCAGAGGTATGGGGAACCTGTGCCATTTGGAAGTCAACCACATCAGTAACAATAACAGCAAACTGTTACAACAGTTATAACAAAGCCATGCAGTTCCAGGCTATATTGACCTAATCATTGATTCTAATGGCCTGACAGGAAGAACACCTGAGCCCCTAACCAAGTTTTAAACTACATATCATAGTTTCTCTCATTCTACTGGAATAACTGGCATTCAATAGAAATGTATGAAAAATACAACAGAAAGAAAAACTAAATCTCATTTTCAAGAGATAAAGCAGCTAACAAAACCAGACAGAAATAAGGTGTTGCAACTATCAGACAAGGACTATAAATATAACCATCACTATTATCCTAAAGTATCTAGTGAAAAATAGTTCAATATGCATGCAAAGATTAGAATTGCATCAGAGAGAAGAAAATACAGTATCAAGAAATATTCAAAATAAAATTCTGATAACTAAAAAAATATATTGACTGGCTTATCAGTAGAATTGAAACAGTTGAGGGAAGAATCAATAAACTTGAAAATGAGAGAATAAAGTAGAAATTACCCAAACAAAATGCAAAGGGGAAAAGAGACTTTAAAGAAAAGAAAACACACGAAAAATGGACCATTATATTGTCTAATATTTGTGTGTGCATGTTTAGTCACTCAGCTGTGTCTGACTCTTTGTGACCTCATGGCCTGCAGCCCACCAGGCTCGTCTGTCCATGGAATTCTCCAGGCAAGAACATTGAGTGGGTAGCCATTCCCTTCTTCAAGGGATCTTCCCCACCCAGATATCACACCTGGGTCTCCTGCTTTGCCAGTGGATTCTTTACCATCTGACCTACCAGGGAAACCCTGTCTAACATATGAGTAGATACAATTTAAAAATAAGGGAAAAAGCAGTAATATGGGTAAGAAATATTTGAAGTGATAATAACTAATAATTTCCCCCAAACTAATGGGGCAAAAATCTTAGCTATAATACCAAAACTATAATTTTATAAAATGATGAATTGGACTTCATCAAGACTATTAAAATTTAAAATACTGTTGTGAAACTGAAAGCCAAGGCAAAGACTGGGAGAAACTATTTGAAAAATTATCTGATAAAAAATTTATATCCAGAAAATATACATGTATGGAAACTGCATTTTTAAAAATGTGTTTTTCTAATACTTCGCACAATTTTAGCTTGCACAGTTATTATTTTATTCTACTTCTGCATGTCCAAGCGAGTATATCAGTATGTTATATTATATGGCAATCTAGTACATGTAGAAGTAATTTTTAGTGTAAAACAATATTAACAAAAATCTCAAATAGTACAGTGGTTACTTCTGGATATAGTGGGAAGGGTAGATGGGCTGAGAATGGGTCCCAAATATTGTCAATTGCAGTATTTTCTACCTTAATATTGGTGTGACTAAGAGGTGAGTTTGATGTTATCAGAATTTCCCAGTTGAGATTTATAAATTTTAGTGTGTCAAAATGTTCCCCTTCCTCTGTCTCTCAAACACAAAACAAGCAACAACAATCAAGGCCAATATTTTAAAGAGAATCACTGAGAGCCACATTCTCTACACTCTTTTCAAAGAGCTGAGGTCTCTAACTCCTTTCGAAGATGAAACAGCTTTGAATTGTAAAGTCCTCTCAAATTCTGTACCATACCCTCAGAGATCAAAAGCAAAATATTTTTAGTTTTCAAATACAAATCCTTTAGATACATTGTGGAAGCCATTGACTTTGGCCAATATAATCACTGAAAAACGTTAAGGCAAAGAAAAAAAGTCACATGGATGATACAATACTGACCTGTGAAAATCACAAATCACTGAGCAGTGAGAGTGAAAATATTTGCCTGGGATACTGTTGATGAATATTTTAATTGTCCTTTCCACTTAGGAGTTTAATAAGGGTAGCTTAGTGGCCAACACACTGTCAATGCTTAAGACCACATAATATATGACTTATCTCCCCAAGCCCCTCCCAACAATGGCAAGAGCATTTTTGCAGGAACATGTAGAGCAGCCAACTCCAACATCTGTCGCATATTCCTCAGTGGTGTTATAGCACTGTTGCGATTATTCATGAGGCTAAAATTACATTTTTTTTTCTTGCAGTGCATTGCTATTATAACACCTCCCATACCTATTTTAAATCTTGGATCATTAGCATAAGCCCAATTATTTGAAAAACTCAAAAAGAACTTGAATTAAGAATATAGGCACGTAATTTAGAAATGTTCCTAATGATTTTCCAGGTCTGTGCATAGCACTCACTGAAAAAAAATTATTTGCATTTCCCCCAGAATTACTGCAGTAAGTTAGAATAAATATGCTTAAATCAAAAAAGTGTCAAAGAAGTTAAAGAAAATGTGTGTCTGTGAACAAAAAAATGAATGTTATAGTGGATTAACTTAATCATTGAATTAATTTAACAATTGTTTGCAAATAAGTGTGCCTGGATATGATAGTCGCTTTTGGTCTCCTTTTCTGTGAAAATAGTTGACTTAAGTGTCCATTGACAGATGAATGGATGAAGAAGATGAGGTATATATACACAATGGAATACTATTATTGTTGTTTAGTCACTAAGTCATGTCTGACTCTTTGCAACCCCATGGACTGTAACCCACCAGGCTCCTCTGTCTATGGGACTTTCCAGCCAAGAGAACTAGAGTAGGTTGCCATTTCATTTTCCAGGGGATCATCCTAATGCAGAGATTGAACCTGCGTTTCCTGCATTGGTAGGTGGATTCTTTACCACTGTGTCACATAGGAAGCCCATGAAACACATAATTGGACTGAATTATAAATGGCTAAGTATTCACTGTGTGATTCAAATTCTTAATTATGCCAGAATAGCTTATCTTTTCTGTTTAAAATAAAATAAATTAGGTTTTTCTCCCACATCCAATTCAGAGAAGATATATAGAGAACAATAGCAAATTCATTTATTCATGCAATTAAGAGCCTTTGTGTCCCTGCCGTGTGTCTGTTGTGATGACAGAGGACAGAAGGGAGGAGAAGGGTGTGAGGGCTCTTGCCAGCTTGGAACTTATAGTGTAGGGAGGAAAACAAGCATTAAACACAGCATAAAATAGTAATGCCTAATTATATTCATGAAAAGTGATATGAATAAGTACCTGGTGCCATGAGACAGTGTAATGACAAGATGAAGCCTAGTTCTGGTGACAAGTAAGCAATGACTTTCTAGCTGAAATCTGAAGCATGAGTTCTGGTGAGCTGTGCATCCAGTAAAGATGAGGAGGGAGAGGCAGGCACAAATAAGCCCTAAATTAGAAAGTGGAAATTAATCTGTGTGAGATGAAAGAGAATGGAAAGATTTGCAGGAAGTAAGGGTGTTCAACAGGACTTTTAATATGTTGAATAAATAAATAGATCATTAGGCAAGTTGGATATGGCACATTAGAGATGAGACCATCACAGAGCAAAGACACATTGCGTTACCACTGTTTCCTTTGGCCAAGAAAAGAAAAAAAGTATGAACTTAATACAACTATGGGACAGTTGCTAAAAACAGTTTGCTGGGCCTTGACAGCACAGAAAGAGTGACTCTTTTGCCCTTTCTAATGCCCCTAAGGAAATTACAGCACTGAAAACAGTAATGAAAGCACATTAACTTTCAGTGCTAAAATAGTTTAGAATTAATTCATTAGTATGTTGACATTCAAAACAAACAGACCTGTTTTCCTCTTCCAGGATAGTCAAGCTTCCAGTGGATTTAGCTAAAAATTTGTCATGCTCATTAAGGGCCCGTTTGTTTTGTTTTTGTAAATGTCATCTAAATATTTAGAATTATAGAGAAACTGACTGCAAAAAAGCAAATGATTTTGCCCTGAAAGAGGAGTCTATTGCTGCCAGAAATTCACCATTTTGACATTAGAATTGATGGATTGGATATAATTCCTGTCCAAAACAATAGGCTAAGAGGTCAAGTATATTTCCCAAAGCCAAGGTACTGCAGTGTCATAAAAAAATATCCACTGTGTTCTGGGCAAACATGGTAATTATTTTCTACCTAAAACCCCTTCTGGGATTTGCATTTCAATTCTTAGTTACTTCATTTAATTAGTGGAAATTTCACCTAGAAGTAGTGGTGACATAAAATATATTTTAGAAAGACGGGATAAATATGGTTATAAGATTCATGAAAAAAATGTAGGTTTTATCAACATCCAGGGAAAGTATCAGAAATGATAAACCTCAACTAGTACATGCAAAAGTATGGTATTTATAATGCCAAGGTGAGGAAGAATACAAGAAAAACACATACTCCCTTATACTTGTTCTTCATTGTTATTTCTCTAATGTCACCATCAACAGCATTTTTTACCACTTGCTGTTCACTCAGCATTATTTCAAGTGCTTTTAGAATTGGTCCCTGTACTCAAGAAATTTATACATTAGGAGAATTAGACTCAGATAATAATGGCATAGAAATGGGAAATAATTTGAGAATAGCATAGAATATATAATTTAGCTCTATACAACTTAATATATTATTAAGTACTGAGTAGTATAAGAGGATATTTTTTAAAAACATCACTGAGGAGACTACGGTCCACTGAAAATCATTTTAAGGTACAAAAGAGCAAGTAGTCAAGTGTAACACAAATACACAGATGTATGTGTGTGCACTGCACACTTGTGTGGTTCCCTGTATTTTAGAAATGTATCTATTTGACAGTTTGGAATAATAAACAGCTCAATACTGGATGTCAGAAGACCTAAAGTCCTAGTGTGATTGAACTCAAGTTTGGCTGCTCGAAGCTCAAAATCAAGTGTCGGTAGGAAGGAAAGGTGCTTTATTCAGAAATGCATTCCTTCAATCTGGGGAGAAGGTGAACTCATGTTTGGAGAATGACTCGGAAGATTCTGCTCAGCTATAACAATTTCTAAGGGGCAAAGGGAAAACAATTTTCAGTTAATCATTAAGGAGGAGGTCTGATTCTTTGTCATTATTCCATTGCAGGCATACCCACTGACTTCTGATTGTCTTTTCAATACTGTCTTGCCTGCATAATCTGCCTGCAACTGAATTCTGTCTTGACGGAGTGATCTGCCTGCAAATTTGCTCAGGAGAGAAGCTAGGGGTAGAGTTAGTCATTATTTTTTAATTCCTTAATTCTTCATTCTTACTCCTTTTAATCCAGTAAAGGCATCAACAGGTTAGGCAAGGCATTGTGTACGTTCAGTAGAGCAGAAGGCAGGAGTTAGGTTAAATGTTATCTCGAGATCCCATTTTCATAATCAAGGTTTAAGGGGAAGATAAACAGACAAACAGGAAAGGGCAAAGGAGCCGCTTAGAAATCCCAGCTTCTCAGCCATCCTTCCATGTCTGTGAGACGAGGGGCTAGTGTGCTGACATAGGGCGCCATATTTCAGAGCGGGAGATGTGGACTTGGGTCTGTTTATAGCATCTCTTTGCTGACAATTTTAGTTGCCTGCTTCCACAAATGGGCAGAGCAAGCCACAATTATTCTAGTGCCCACAAGGATATAGATTATTATGAGCAATAGTGTTAATCTTGTTCTTTTATTGAATCCTAATCTGTGACTCTACTTTCCTAACCATTAACTGTTCAAACCTGCTCTTTTGCAACTTTGGGAGGCCTGGAAGACTTAGTTTTCCTACAAACGAGAGGGGGCGGGGGCAGGCAGAGAGGTGTTTTGTACCTGGGCAAAGTGGGGACGGCTGAGCAGGGAGGGTTCTGCTCAGTTCTACTAGTTCTACAGGAAGGGGCTTGGTAAGTGTTGAAATGTAAGAGAAGAGCAACAGTATGATACAATTTGATGGATATGAGAGATACTCATAGACACCATAAATTAAAAAACTCCAAAATTGAATCTACAGTGCTTATGTTATGGATATCATCCCTACAATATTCTCATCAGTGGTTTTACAACAACCCTGATATTGATTTCCCATTGATATTTATTCATGCTTTTCTCCTTATTTGGAAAGCCTTTCTTTTGTGATAATAAAAATTTGTACATCCAAAAAATCAAAATATTAATATGTTCTATCTTGCTTCTTTTTTTTTTATTGTTATTTCTTCTCTTCTCCCCCCACCCACCCCACTGGTTCTCCTTATTTTTTCCCTTCATTTTTCATTTAATATTTTAACAAATAAGAATTGATGAGCTACTCTGTGACACTCACTGATCTAGGTGTTTGAAATATATCAATAAGCATTTCCTCCTTCAGGGAATTTTCCTGACTCAAGGATGGAACCCACATCTCTTGCATCTCCTGCATGGGCAGGTAGATTCTTTACCACTGAGCCACTTAGGAAGCCCCAATCCATAAGCAAAACAGATACAAAATCCCTAATTTTATTGACCTCTTACTAGAGATTTATGAAATTAAATTATAGTATCTTAGCATATAATAGGAGAAGGCAATGGCAACCCACTCCAGTACTCTTGCCTGGAAAACCCCATGGATGGAGGAGCCTGGTAGGTTGCAGTCTATGGGGTCGCTAGGAGTCGGACACGACAGAGCGATTTCACTTTCACTTTTCACTTGCTTGCATTGGAGAAGGAAATGGCAACCTACTCAGTGTTCTTGCCTGGAGAATCCCAGGGATGGGGGAGCCTGGTGGGCTGCCGTCTATGGGGTCGCAGAGAGTCAGACACGACTGACGCGACTTAGCAGCAGCAGCAGCATATAATAAGCAGCAATGAAAGGATTAAACAAACAAAAAAAAAACTTAAGCAAAACGAAAAAACAACTCAAGGACCCACAAAAGAAAAAGGAAAAGTGAGCCAGGGACGGGGGAGCCTGGTGGGCTGCTGTCTATGGGGTTGCACAGAGTCGGACACGACTGAAGTGGCTAAGCATTAGCAGTGTGGTGTCCTATGGGAAGAAAACAAGAATTAATAGGTGTCCGTATTTGAGAATTTTGTGAGCAATTATAAGGATTTTTGCTTAACATTAAAAGTGTAGCATTTGCAAGGTTTTCAATAAATTATTTTTATTATCTAATTTAGTGTAAGAAACATCTGTGATATAATTTCCAGAATAGACTGTTGAGCATTAAATGTAGAAAAAGAGTGACTAGCTAGGAGACAACTGGAGAATTTCAGTGAAAACTACTTGGACCAAGAAGATATTGGAGTAATTAATTAAATATGAAACTGACATGATTGGTATAGTTGATATAAAACATAGAGAATGTATCATATATTTCTTCATAAGCTTTTATTTCTGTTTAATTTTAATAAGTCAAAATTATCATTTTATAACTTTTCACTTGCAATGCTATTTATTTGCAAATATAGTTAGCATACAGTATCTTCCAAATAGACCTCATATCTGGAAGCAAACAATAGCCTCAACATGTCGATTTTCTGAATAAATTATTAGCCATGAATTCATTTCCAATCATAAAAGGCAAATTGTGAATATTGTTTAAAATGAAGCACAAAGACAATTTCCCTCTCAAAGATTATTTTACCATCTGAAAAACGCAGAACCTGAGTGGAATAAACAGTCTGATTCTTTTATTTTAAATAGCATTGAAATTCCTCCTGGGTTTTATAATAATTATTATTTTTATTTTAAGACCTAAGCAAACAATTTGATGTTGCATTTTAAGACTGTAAGGTTTATAAAAATGGACAGAAAGTAGCTGCATAAAGCTGATCAATATATTTGCAAGCTTCAGTATGTCATTCCATTCATGATCATTTAGAGTATTACTGCTGCCTGTCTATTAGAAACATCTTTTGCCAGTCATCAAAGAGTTTTGTTAAAATGACTGTTAGATTAGCATATTAATTACCTCAGGTGACAGATATAAAATGTCATAAACTGTCTGAAAAGAATAAATGAAGGACCAGTACCACACCTCATTGTTTGTAATGTGACTGATAGAATTTTACCACAAAAGGGACAAAGTAGTTTGCATAAATTATTAAATCATATGCACACATGAAAATTGATAACTAAACAGGAAATCTTCTTGTGAATTTTTAGTAATTCATTTACTAAAGAAATAAAAGCCCATCAATAATTCAGGATTACTTTGATTATATTCCATGACTACAATATTTTCAGATGTAGCAAGAAGGAGTTAATTCTGCAGCTTTGCTTTTGCAAATATATGCCAGATTTGAATAATAAATTGGAATATAAAAGACATATCTAGCATGAAACAATTTTAAATAGCCATAATAGGTATACATTTATCGCAATGTGTTTTTAATTAAAGAATTTAAATTTTCACCAAAGTTGCTTCGGTGTTTGCAGCCTAGGTACATTTAATATTTCCTTTATTAATTTTTTTGAAGTATGCATTTTCTTTTGTTTCATTGGGTTCTGTTTTGTAAACAATTCAGCTTTAAGGTACATTCCAGCTTTTGAGGCAAATATCATTAGCATATTTTAATATTGTTTAAAATATAATATCAAAATTGTGTTCTTCATTTACATTCTATCTTAAATTACAAGTTATTTAACATATGCTTCATTTTTATAAAAATATCTATTTTTGTACTAATGTGAAAATTGCTTTTTCACATATTGCAATTATGAAAATGTTAATATATATAAAATAGAAGGGACACACCAGCTTATGTATAGTTACATAGACTTAGTTCATTCTAGAAATATTAGTAAATAACACAGAAATCAATTATTATGCCTTTGAAAATGTGTATTACTTGCATAATTTCCTTCTTGGACAAATTTGCATAATTTCCTTCTTGGACAAATATGTGTGAAACCTCAATTCCTTTCTACCTCTAGCATATATTTTAGATTAGCCTATGTAAAGTATTGAAATGTATTATCATAAAATCACATATATACATATATGTTATGTTAGTTAGAAAATAAAGGCAAAAGGAGATTGTAAAATACATATAAAGGGAGGTAAAATAATTAAAAACTGGTTTTACAAGGTCTGAGCATTATATTCAATAATTATCTTGAAGTTATTTGGTGAGTTAAGGTACAGTAATCACATAGTCTTAAAAAATGAAGTATATACAAATTTATTTCTGTAATAAATAAATATAGCACACATATGTGTGACCATAGATGTATTCAATACTGTTTTAATCTATTTGATAACTGAGACTTATGCTCTCTTAAGATTTTTCTATATATTCTAAGTCTAAGCTTTTACTGAAATGTTAATAAATGTAATATAAATATAAAATGAGCTTTTAAGAGATTGATAATAAAGATGCTCGGAATCAGATATACTCAGTGGAGTTATAAGCAAGAATATTTTTATCCTTGTCCATAGCTATTGTCTTAGTGAATGGCAAAAACTCTCTCTTGTTACTGTTGTTGTTCATACATTCCACATACAAAACTGCCTTTTATATTAGATACCACAAATGTGTTTGAAGATGGAGTAGTGAAAGAGCTGATGGGAATCTAGCCCTCATAAATCCTATAATCAAACACAGAAAGTATTACAAAACAAATACAAAAAAAAGGAACTCTATAATGAGGACGGTAATAGGGATATTAGGAAAGGATTCAAATGGAAAGTTGGAGAACATATGTTATTTTTAGGTCCTCAAATACATGCATACCTCAGAGATATTGCAGATCCAGTTTCAGACCACTGCGATAAAGTAAATTTCACACAGCAGTGTGTCAGATGAATTTTTAGTTTTCCCAGTGCTTGTAAAATTTATGTTTACACTGTATTGCAGTCTATTAAGTGTGCAATAGAATTATGTCTAAAAAAATCAATGTACACACCTTGGTTAAAAATACTTTATTACTAAGTAATTGCAAACCATCATATGAGCCTTCAGCAAAGCATAACCGTTTGGCTGGCAAAGAGTCTTGCCTCAATGTTTATGACTTTTGACTGACCAGGGTGGTGATTGCTGGAGGTTGGGTGTCTGTGGCAATTTCTTAAACCAGGAAAAAAGTGAAGTTTGGGCATCAATTGACTTCCTTTCACTAATCATTTCTCTGTAACACGCAATGCTGTTTGATTGCATTTTTACCCTCAGTAGAATGTCTTTTTTTGGAGTCAGTTCTCTCAATCCCTGCCACTGCTTTATCAACTAGCTTGATATAGTATTCTAAATCTTTTGTTTTCATTTCAGCAGTCTTCACAGCATCTTCATCAGGAGTAGATTCCATCATATCACATTACCACTTTCTTCTTTCATAAGAAACAGCTCCTCATCCTTAAAGTTGTATCATGAAATTGCAGCAATCCAAGTCACAACTTCAAGTTCCACTTCTAATTCTACCTCTCTTGCTATTTCTCCCACATGGGCAGTTCCTTCCTCCACCAAAGTCTTGAACCCTTCACATTCATCCATGAAGGTTAAATCAACTTCTTCCAAACTCCTGTTTATGGTGATATTTTAACCTTTTCTGTGAATCACCAATGTTCTTAATTTTGAATCCTTTCTAGAAGGTTTTCAATTGACTCTGCCCAGATACATCAGAAGGATCACAATCTACAGCAGCTATAGCCTTACAAAATATGTACCTTTAATAATAAGTTTTAAGAGTCCCTGATCCGTGGGCTGCAGAATGGTCATGGTGTTAGCAGGCATGTAAACAACATTCATCTTGTTGTGTTTCTTTATGAGACCTCTTGGGTGACCAGGTGCATCTTCAATGAGCAGTAATATTTTTAAAGGAATTTTTTTTTCCTGATCAATAGGTCTCATCACTGAGTTTAAAATATGCAGTATACCATGTTGTAAACAGATGTGGTTTCATCCAGGCTTTGTTGTTCCAAATATAGAGCACAGGCAGAGTAAATTTTGCATAATTCTAAAGGGCCCTGGGATTTTCAGAATGATACATGAGCATTGGCATCAATGTAAAGTCACCAACTCCAATAATCCTAACAGGAGAGTCAGCCTGTCCTTTGAAGATTTAAAGCCAGGCACAGACTTTTCCTCTCTAGCTATGAAAGCCATAGGTAGCCTCTTCTAATAGAAGGCTATTTCATCTACACTGAAAAATCTCTACTTTAATGCAGCCACCTTCATTAATGATCTGAGCTGGGTCTTCTTGGTAACTTGCTGCAGCTTCTACATCAGCTCTTGCTCCTCACCTTGTACTTTCCTGTTACAGGAAAGGCTTCTGTTAAGTCTCATAAACCACTCTCTGCTGGCTTCAAATTTTCTTCCCAACTTCCTCACCTCTCGCAGCCTCCGCAGAACTGAAGAGAGTTAGGGCCTTGCTCTGGCTACGGCTTTGGCTTAAGGCAATGCTGTAGCCAGTTTGGTTTTCCATCCAGGCTATTTAGGTTTTCTTCTCATTCCTGTGTTCATTGAAGCAGCACTTTTAATTTCTTCATGGACTTTTCCTTTGCATTCACAACTTGAATGTTTATCACAAGAGCCCTAGATTTCAGACTATCTCAGCTTTTGATATGTCTTCTTCACTGACCTTAGTCATTTCTAGCTCTATTTTTATTTGCATTTTTAAAACTTTATTTGTTTTAATTAATTTATTTCTTTTTTCCCACATATTTTCTATCATCCATACATGTCAGTTCAGTTAGTCAGTTCAGTCACTCAGTCATGTCTGAATCTTTGTGACCCCATGAATTGCAGCACGCCAGGCCTCCCTGTCCATCACCAACTCCTGGAGTTCACCCAGACTCACCTCCATTGAGTCAGTGATGCCATCCAGCCATTTCATCCTCTGTTTTCCCCTTCTCCTCCTGCCCCCAACCCCTCCCAGCATCAGAGTCTTTTCCAATGAATCAACTCTTCGCATGAGGTGGCCAAAGTACTGGAGTTTCAGCTTTAGCATCATTCCTTCCAAAGAAATCCCAGGGCTGATCTCCTTCAGAATGGACTGGTTGGATCTCCTTGCAGTCCATGGGATTCTCAAGAGTCTTCTCCAACACCACAGTTCAAAAGCATCAATTCTTTGGTGCTCAGCTTTCTTCACAGTCCAACTCTCACATCCATACATGACCACTGGAAAAACCATAGCCTTGACTAGATGAACCTTTGTTGGGAAAGTAATGTCTCTGCTTTTCAATATGCTATCTAGGTTGGTCATAACTTTTCTTCCAAGGAGCAAGCGTCTTTTAATTTCATGGCTGCAGTCACCATCTGCAATGATTTTGGAGCTCAAAACAATAAAGTCTGTCAATGTTTCCATTGTTTCCCCATCTATTTGCATGAAGTGATGGGACCAGATGCCAGGATTTTAGTTTTCTGAATGCTGAGTTTTAAGTCAACTTTTTCACTCTCTTCTTTCACATTCGTCAAGAGGTTCTTTTGTTTTTCTTTGCTTTCTGCCATAGGAGTGGTGTCATCTGCATATCTGAGTTTATTGATAGTTCTCCGGGCAATCTTGATTCCAGCTTGTGCTTCTTCCAGTCCAGCATTTCTCACGATGTACTCTGCATATAAGTTAAATAGGCAGGGTGACAATATAAAGCCTTGACGTACTCCTTTCCCAATTGGAAGCAGTCTGTTGTTCCATGTCCAGTTCTAACTCTTGCTTCCTGTCCTGCATACAGATTTCTCAGGAGGCAGGTCAGGTGGTCTGGTATTCCCATCCCTTGAAGAGTTTTCCACAATTTGTTATGGTCCACACAGTCAAAGGCTTTGTCCTAGTCAATAAAGCAGAAGTAGATGATTTTCTGGAACTCTCTTGCTTTTTATATGATCTGACAGATGTTGGAAAACTGATCTTTGGTTCCTCTGACTTTTCTAAATCCAGCTTGACCATCTTGGAGTTCATGGTTCACATACTGTTGAGGCCTGGCTTGGAGAATTTTGAGCATTATTTTGCTAGCATGTGAGATGAGTGCAATTTTGACGTAGTTTAAGTATTCTTTGGCGTTGCCTTTCTTTGGGATTGGAATGAAAACTGACTTTTTCCAGTCTTGTGGCCATTGGTGCATTTTCCAGATTTGCTGGCATATTGAGTGCAGCACTTTCACTGCATCATCTTTCAGGATTTGGAATAGCTCAACTGGAATTCCATCACCTCCACTAGCTTTTTCCATAGTGATGCTTCCTAAGGCCTACTTGGCTTTGCATTCCAGGATGTCTGGCTCTGATCACACCATTGTGTGTTTCAGGATGAATATAAATATGTATAATAAATGTAAAAATTCAGAATAATATATACATATACATATTATGTATATATCCACATATATAATGCATACATGAAGTTAATATAATATATATATACATACTTATATTTTTCTAAATCTTAAATACTGCTTATAATATGAACAATCTAGGTGTATTCTAGTTGTACTAGATAATTTTTTCTAAGTGCACTGTTTATATATTAAAACATGATTTTTTTTTCTAACTGTACTGTTTACATTTGAAAACAGAACAGCTTATTTCAGTAAGATCATGTGGCTATCTAATGCAGTGGTGATCAAGCAAAATGTTGCCTGGTTATAAAATATGTGTAAAATCTATAAATGTTTTCATTCAAGAATCTCATTTTGGTAAAATAAAAATAGACCTTGAAGCAAAAGGACATTTTGCTTCAGGTGGCATTGCATTTCAGTTGAGGAATAACATCAAATCTATCTCTATGCCGGATATTTTTCCTAATATTTGTAGCTATTATCAGAGACACAGCTTATAGATTAGTAGATATAATTTATTCCTTATAAATCATTGAATATAAAACCCTCTTTATTTATATATATTGAACAGTAAATATTTTATGTTTGACTTTTGCAGGTATAGCATACCAGAGACAATTTCAAAATAGGAAAATAATAATTACACACTATCTTCCACTAAATTCCATAAAGCATCCAATAGAGAGGATTCATCAACATACCAAACTCATTCTTTTTTTAAGATGATTTATTTTATATTATTTTTTGGCTGTAGTGGGTCTTTGTTGCTGCACCCAGGCTTTCTCTAGTTGCTGTGACCAGGGGCTGCTCTTCATTGTGATGTGGTACACGGGCTTATTGCGGCGGTTTCTCTTGTTGCAGAGCACAGTCTCTAGGCATGTGGGCTTCAGTAGATGTAGCTCGTGGGTGTTAGAGCGCTGGCTCAGTAGTTGTGCAAATGCTTAGTTGCATCACGGCATGGGAGGTCTCCCCAGACCAGGGATTGAACCCATGTCCTCTGCATTGCAAGGTGAATTCTTAAGCACAGGACCACCAAGGAAGTCCTATACGCATTCTTGATAGTTTGTGTTCAAGACAGAGACTGTTCTATGGCATATCTATCTTTTTTGTTTTCTTGTTTGTCACCTTTTAAAAAATCATAAAATTTTTCTCACTAAATAAAACAAGAAAGCGCTGAACATAAATAAGCACACTTTCTGTTTTTATCTATTGAGTTAACAGCACTTCAATCTGTATTCACGCTCACACTCTGTTGCCTCATACACAGATATTTAGATATTATGGTAAGATCTACGGATTTCTTTACATTTACATTTTAAGATGTAAACCACAATGCTTTCATTTTATGTGGAGCTACTTTCACTACCTACCTATCTTAAAATATGTCGTATGACTCCTGAGAAGTGTCCTTGAACTTCTCTAAAGAGGACCCAGTGGCATCCAAAATGGTACTGTCCACATTAAAATGTAAATGAGCTTGCAGTTACTACAACCAAGATCATTTTATACAGGCGTTTAAGTATAACAAGACCTTAAAATTGATCCTTCAGGGATACCATAGTTTCTGAATTGCATCTAGGCATAGTGCTTTATATATACGTGGTTTTATGGCTCTTGTGTAATGCTCACTGAACTCTTTAGAAAACAGTCTGCTGAATTAAACAAAAGGACATCTTACCAAAATCCACATGAGTATTTATTTCAGCCCTCCTCAAAAGGAACAAACATAATTTTTAGTGATCCTGATTTGCTTGACATTTGATTAATATTTATTGACCAATTATGGTATTAATCAAAAAAAGCACATGCTCTCTGCCTTAGAACAAAACACATTTATGAAAAAAAATTAAAATGTGACATAGGTTTTCTTGATAAGGGAAAAGTTTTATCTTTGGTTATCTTATGGTTATTTTATTTATCTCTGATTCACCTAATATGTGGTCAAATTGTATGAGCCTCCTCGTCATATGTCACCACCAAGGTGAATTAGATTACCTCCTGGCAGCATTGTTTCTAGCATATATTCATAATGCATGATTCATAAAGCCCTTCCTAATCTTTTAAATCAGATTCTCTACCAGACAATAAATGTAAATGCAGTCAACCTAAGATCTCATTTCCAATGAATATAAGAAAAATAACTTTTCCAATCTGGGTTACTTTATTATCAGTGGGAATAAATGAACCTTATTTTCCCTCTAAATAAAGTCTAGAGAAGGCAAAAGAGAACAGAGGATGCCAGGATAAAAAAAGAGAGATTAATTTTCTCTTATTTGATATATCACATTTAAAGTGCTCATGCATTTCTGGGTCTTGTTACCTAATAAATGTCAAAGAAAGAAAAATAGTGGCTTTTGAGTTCTGAGCTCATCAACTTCCTCCTTTTCAAAGCTGTACTTCTCAGTTAGCATCACTTCTATTAACTAGAGCTAAAAAAATGTAAACAAACAAAAGATACTCATTTTATTAGGGTAGTTGTATATTTACAGACTTTATCTTAAATGTTTTTAAGATATATTTAAAATATATTTTAAAATATATTTATATCTCAAAATATATTTAAAAAATATATATGGTTAATTAAATATACACCCTAAAAAACAATCTGAATTTTATGATAAAAATTATTTTTCAGCAAATTCTTCTATCTTTATCTACTTATCTATAAGTATCTCTATCACCTATCTATAGCCTCTATATACTTATCATCTAGTCAATTAGCTATCTACATATTTATTTCCTTTGTTTCTATAGTTTTCTAGAATTATTTTCGAAGGAGTAGCTAAATGGCCACTGGCTCTGGGATAAGTAGATACATTCAGGAACAAAGTGGTCAATACTGTGTAGATGGGAATATTTATATGTATTTTAAACTTATCAGTATAATATTACTGGTCAACCGCTCCTTTTACTAAACTTCAGGTTAATCTCATTTCTTCTTTTTTCCTTTTAACAGAACTACTGCTACAAATATTAATATTCCCAGAATGCATATGTAGAAGTAATAGGAGATGTATGATTTGGCACTGATCCAACCTGTATGTCTTAGAATTATCCTACCTGCCCCAACAGTATGAATTCTTCCTAAACCCACTATAACTCGCATGAGGCTTATAGGCTTCAGGTAGAATATTCCTTCGCAGAACTACTCATAAAATGTTATAAGTATTCCTAAGAAACTTTATATATGTGTGTATATATATATATATATATATACACACATATAAAATTCAAGCCACAGGGTGAACTTGGTTTCAGACACTTGTTAATATCTAGGTCTGAATCCTGTGACAGCTAGACCTGGGGTGCAGTCACACTTCAGATTGGTGTAGTAATTTGATGCTGTGTGTGTGTGGGTTTTCAGTACCTAAGTCATGTCCGAATCTTTGCAACCCCATGGACAGCAGCATGCCAGGCTCCCCTGTCCTTCACAATCTCCCTGAGTTTGCTCAAACTCATGGCCATTGAGTGGGTGATGCTATTTAACTATCTCATCCTTTGTCACCTTCTTCTCCTTTGATGCTACTGACCAGCAAAGACTGTACTGAAGTCAAAGGCTGTAGCCCCCAGCTTCTATAATGATGTGATAAACTCCATACCAGCCATGCCACTAAGATGCTGGCATCACTCTAGCTGGGTTTATACAGACTTCCCAGGTGGCTCAGTGGTAAAGAATTTACTGCAATGCATGAGACACAGGTTCCATCCCTGGATTGGGATGATCCCCTGGAGGAGGAAATGGCAACCCACTTCAGTATTCTTAACTGGAGAATTCAATGCTCAGAGGATCCTGGCTACCGTTCATGGGGTCCCAAAAGAGTCAGATGTGACTTTGCAATGGAGCACACATATGCACACACAGACATAGACTTATATTAAATTTGGTCTTGAACATATATATATGTTTGGAGTAGACAGATTAGGGAGATATATGTGATATTTCAATGTCAGAAAGTGTAACCATTCACAAAACCTCATTATACAGATGCTGCCAGTTCTCTGATGATACTAGTGTTGGAGGTGGAGAGAACTTGAATGGTGCAGATGTATCCATGTTCCTCTGACAATAGAATCTCAGAGAAACCCCCTGAGATAACTTACCATGAAAATTAGAGAATTTGAGAATGACATGGATCTTAGAATTGGACACAACTTAGAAACTTAACAACAATAGTGTCTTAGCTAAATTGAAGCTCTTGGACTGGGACCTTGACACAATGCCTCAGTTCAGTTCAATTGCTCAGTTGTGTCAGGCTCTTTGCAACCCTTGAACAGCAGCATGCAGACTTCGCTGTTTATTACCAACTCCCGGAGCTTTCTCAAACTCATGTCCATCGAGTTGACATGATGCCTGCTGCTGCTACTGATGCTGCTAAGTCACTTCATTCGTGTGTCACTCTGTGCGACCCCATAGACGGCAGCCTACCCGGCTCCTCCGTCCCCAGGATTCTCCAGGCAAGAACACTGGAGTGGGTTGCCATTTCCTTCTCTAATGCATGAAAATGAAAAGTGAAAGTGAAGTCACTCAGTTGTGTCCGATGCCTACTCATTCCTAATTCATTTTGCTTTCCTAGAACAGTGGATCTTGTTTCATTAACTCAAATCCGCTCATTATTATTACCTATTACCCACAACCAGTTCAGACACTCAGTAAAGGGAGGATCTGACTGTATTGTTGTTTAGTTGCTAAGCCATGTCCAACTCTTTTCTGACCCCATGGACTCTACCTTGGCTCCTCCGTCCATGGAATTCTCTAGGCAAGAATACTGGAGTGGGTTGCCATTTCCTTCTCCAGCGGATATTACAGACCCAGGAATTGAACCCATGCCTTCTGCAACGGCAGGCATGTTCCTTACCACTGTGTCACATTATGGTGTGTTTATTCCTGTCTCTTTAGTTCATTTTACAGTGCTTGACAGGTAATAGATATTAAAGAAATGAATGACTGAATGCATGTTTAAATGCTAGTGCCTCATATTTTTGTCACCTGCAGCCCTAAATCTGTTTCTCTTCTGCTACATCAAATCCCCTGAAACACTATTATATGTATGAATTAATCAATTTTACTTCACTCTATATAACTGAGGTTTGCCCTCAAATAGCACTCAGTGATTATTCACTATATGACCTTATGATTTTTTATTCCATTTAATGTTTAAGATATTGTTTATCCTGACGCAGAGGGAAATACTTTATGTCTGAGATCCAAGAAAATCTATGATTCCTCAAAGAAATGATTATTTTTCTCCTTTGGGATAATGACAATATTGTAATTCACTGTGGTGACATTTTGTTTTAATTTGAAGCATCACTTGGTAAGAATAATTTCCAGCATCTTGATATAACACTCTCTTATCGACTTTCTATTTTAATTCCATATGTTGTTACTCTGCCATTTTATTATTTTGTTCACACGTTTATTTTATTGCTTGTTCTCTTTTAAACAACTTTAAATTATCTGTGGAATATAGCAGGGGATATAAAATGGAAAGTGCTTCATGATTTCTAGCATATAGTAAGCACATAGTAAATGTTGGCTCCATTTCTTGCCTTCTTTTAATATTCCTTTCACTATCAATCTGTCCTCAAACAATATTTCCAGCCTATTTTCTATGTCTTTCCATATGAATGAGGCATGAAATGTTTCATTTCTGCAAATATATTGACCTATATCATCCCTGGCCTTTTTAGTTTGGTGAATTTAAAAGATTCTGAGAAGTTAGGAGCACAAATGAAGGTGACTATATATGATAAAAAGGATCTTTGTACACCAATAGAGTTATAACAAAAGCTAAATATTAATCGCGGCAAATCAATGATAAGTTTTACACTGTAGGCAGCAATGTAAGAGAATTTCTGTTGCTCAATTCTTTCCAAAACCTGGTATTTTCAGTCATTTAATTTTAACCATTCTGATAGATATATACTGATACCTCTGCTGTTTTCTGATAATTAATGACCTTGGGCAACATTTTGGGGGATGGGAAGGTTTATTGGTCAGTCATATATCTTCTTTTGTAAAGTATTTAGCTGTTTTTAATTGAATAGGAATTGTGTGAATTTTATATGTCAGACCTTTATCAATATATGTATTAAAATATTCTCTATCGATTATTCCTTGCAAATTCATTTTTAATAATACTTTTGTAGACCAAAACATTTAAATTCTGATAACATCAAAAAGTTCTACAATATTTTTATTTGCAATTAATTTTCTTTAAGTCTTTCTTAAGAATACTTATCTCCCATTGTTACAGGATTTTTATCTTCTGTTTTCTTCAGAAGTTTTAAATGTATCTCTCACATTTAAATCCATGATTCATCCTGATCTAATTATGACTGGGCTTAATGTCAGCATTTATTTATCTTTTACATTCATACTCAGAAATAATGTTTTCTTTTCCTAAAGGTACACCCAGGCTAGTCTTTGATTTAGTTTGAGTCTAAAAGATAGCAATCATTATATAAAGGGGAAGAAGGGTCAATTACTGATACATATTATGAGCGATGTTGTTTGTAACTTATATTTTAAATTAATTTATAATATTCTGAGTGTCTTTCCATATTTTGTCATTCTTTTTATAATTTGCTATGCACAAACTTCTGCCAGGCATATTAATACGAGTTCAAAGTATATGAGTAGCTATCTCCACTTGGAAAACTGACAACTCAGTGATATAGACAGAAAGTATTTTAAATTCCATGTAAATTCAAAATATAAAAGTGGCTTATTCCAAAAAATAATCCAAGAGGAAATTTTCAGCAAAAATGCCCAAATATACCTACTTATGAGCTTCTCTGTTGGCTCATACAGTAAAGAATCTGCCTGGTTTGATCTGGGGTTGATCCCTGGATCAGGAATATCCCCTGCGGAAGGACATGGTAACCCACTCCAGTAATCTTGGCTGAAGAATTCCATGGACAGAGCAACCTGGTGGGCTACAGTCCATGGGGTTGCAAAGAGTCAGACACAACTGAACAAGGAACACTTCTACTTCATATCTACTTTTTAAAAAACTGAGTGTTTCAAGTTAAAATTTCAAAATAAACTAGATACGCATATAAAATACACTGAGTAGTAGAAACAGAGCAATTTTTATTAGTTTCTTTCATTTGTATGTGTATTTTAAATATCTGATATTACTGTTATTTTGACATTGTATGAGGTGGTATGGTTTCTTGATGTCTTTAGTACTTGATGATTGATTTCTATAATCTCTTAAAATTTTTACAATTTGGTTCTCTGTGTACAGATAGAGGCAGATGGTTTGAAGATGAAAATTATCAAATTAAGAATTAAATTCATTTTAAAATCAATTTAAGGGTTATAAATTAGGTCTGCATATATTACACATAACACCCACTCACACCTACACACAAATACATGTATTTCCATAAATGAGTTAGCTTTCATGAAAAATGACATCTCTAGAAATCGAAAGCAAATCTTTTAGGAAAAGTATTGTTGATTTCATTGTAATAATCAATTTAAAAATGAGCTTCCTTTTTTTCAAGAGAAAATAATATTATAAATAATTTATCTTCAACAGTAACATCATTGGAAACAAAATGAGAATTTTTTTTAACATTTTCCTGGCAGTGATAAATTATAAGAAAAGTATCAGGATAAAAGAGTGTTACTACAATGTTGTTAATAAAATACTGTATTTTATTCAACTTGGGGGGAAAACACCTTACTATCTTCCCTATGCTCATTCTAAAATCTTAGAGTCTATAAAAGTGTAAGAGTTACATTTTCTTCATTTATTTCTCTTTGTATATTTATGGTTTCTAATTGTTTTAGTGACCTCTGGATAGGATTTTCCCAACAGGTAATAAAGTGTTGTTGTTGTTTTTTTTCCTTCTGCCAGGAAATAAGCAACCCCAGGTCATCATTACTTAAATGAGTAGATGATTATATAGTTAAAAGGAAAAAGGGAATATAAGTTAAGAGATTCTTTTTTTAATGATTGAAGAATATTTTCTTAAACTAATACAAAATGCTTTATATTTGTCATTTCTCTATTGAAAAAACATTAGCCTAAGTTCACTGCAGAGTGTATACCTAATGGAAGAAATCAATCTTTAAACACCACTGAGAGTACAAATTTGGCTGTGACCTGTGCAACATCTCAAGGTTAATAGAAAAGTTATAATTCAACAATAAACCTTCTCAGTCCTGGAGTTGTATGGAAATGGGTTTGGTTCCATTCAATACAGATTACATCTGTATTCTATTTACAGTTTCACTTTTGTCAAAGTTAGCTTATGATTTTGATAATAAAATTTTTTATATAATTTAGATCATAAAAAGTTTTATAGAATTGTTGGATAATTAATTGTGCTAATTGTGTAGAATCTAATGCATTTTCTTGGACTAGAAGCTCAGATGTTATCTCTCTCCTTTGTTTCCATTAGACTAGCGGTGCCAATATTCCCAGTGTTAATATTGGCACCTGATGTACATGATTTAAGAATAATTCCTTTAATATTTCTATTTTGTGATGTTGTTCTAAATATGCTCATTGCCTTTTAACATAGTAATCTGGGGGGATGAAAAACATAGATTGACTTTACCGAATGATTTAAAAATGATTATAAAGACTCATAAGGGGCTGTTGTGCTCTGAATGTGTGTGTCTCCTCATAATTCCTAGGTTGAAATCCTAAAATCTGTGATGATATTTGGAGGTGGGGCCTTTGGGAGGTGATGGCATGATGAAGATGGAGCCCATATGAATGGTATTAGTGCCCTTATGAGAAAAGACACAGAGAGCACGCTTCCTCTCTCTGCTTTCCACCACTTTAAACCAGAGCAAGAAGATGGCCATCTGTGAGCTAAGCTTTAAACATACACTGGATCAGCTGGTGCCTTGATCTGGGACCTCCCAGCCTCCAGAACTGTAGAAATAAATATTCGCTATTAATCCGCTCAGTCTATGGTATTTTTGCCATAGCTACCAGAACTGCCTGAGGCAGGAGCATGCATACAGCTCATGTACACTGGTGCATTCAGAGAGGGAAATGCCCAATTCCATTTTAGGATGTGAGACTTCTGCCCCATGTAATGTCATCATACAGACTTGGCAGGCTCAGTGGGCATTGACTTGGCATTCCAGTACATCACACAAATGAAGATCTTGAAAGATAATTCTCATTTCTGCTTTTCAACTCGCCAGTATCCCACAGATGCTAAAATTTGTTCTTAATACTTCATTGAAATGAGTTTTGCATCTTGTATTCTAGAGTAAATATAGAGTTACCCAAGTGGCTCTGAGCTGGGCTGTAATGGGAAAGCTGAGAGAATAAGTTTCCTACTTAACCTTCTTCCACAAGAAAAATCCCACTCTTATTTTTGTATACACTAACTTTTCTCATAAAGTTTTGCATAAAGAAAGGATTCTGATGCTATTAAAATGCTAGAAATAAAACATTAATTTTTAACATATATAATATATAGGCTGAACAACTTAAGTGCTAAAATCATAGAAGTGTTACCTCTTCATCTTCAAGTTTTAAGGTACATCAATGACTACTGCACAGCTAAGAAAGGAAATACTTCCTAATTTCTATTCTCAAATTTTAAAATTACTGGTTTCCCACAAGTTTCCATTATGACCAGATACTATTAATATTAAATTGAGCCACATGGAGATTTTATGTGGCTCAATTTAATACTATAACATGATAGAGTATTGACAGTTACATATGGTTCATTCTACTATACAAGGTCATGTTCAAGAACAGATGTGTGCATGCACATGAAGGAAATCAATTCCAAACTGAGATGGTGGGGGAAAGATAAGGTTGATGTAGCATTGCAGCTACCATTTGTTTCACGAAGGCTCTTAAAAAAGGGCAGAGTGAGGTACTTTTGGGTCCTGAAAAGCCAGAAGAGAAACTAGGCTGGATGTGGTAGGCGAGAGCTTGTGGAAGCTTCTAGATCCAGCAAGTCCAAACACAGGGCTTGAGCACATATTTTGTTGTGTTTCTGGGCACATACATATTTTGGAAAATTGAAAGGAGAGATAAGAGTTATGTAAATGCATACAAAGACTGTGTATTCATCATTACTGTAACTTATAAACCTGTCAACTGTATAAATGAGGCAATTTGCTAGAGACATAGCACAGCTCATCTCTGATGTAGAGGTCAAAAGAAATATTTTCTTCAAATTCTTTACTCGAAATGGGCTAGATGTATCTTAAAACACCATGCCTTTTTATCTCCTTACTGTGCAATGTTGAGGCTCATTTTATTTGATTCTTTGAATTCATTGTTGTTCTTAATCCAGTCATAAAGTGGTATAAAATTCATGCATCAGAAAGTTGGTAAACATTATAAAAATGAAGAATTAATAATATAAAACTAACTCTTTCAAAGGAATAAACTTTTCTAAAGAAATTTTGCAAAATTAGAAAAGCAGTCACATCAGAAAATTATTTTTTTTAATCTCTGAAGTGTTCAGTTATGCTAACTGAATCAATAGCAGGAATACATAGAGAGAAGCACTGAAGCTTCCTCTAGCACCGTGTGTGTGTGTGCTCAGTAGCTCAGGCATGTATGAGTCTTTGTGACCCCTTGGGCTGCACCCACCAGGCTCCTCTGCCCATGAGATCTTCCAGGCAAGAGTATTGGAGTGGGTTGCCATTTCCTTCACCAGAGGATCTTCCTCACCGGTATCAGGGACGAACCTGTGTCTCCTGCATTAGCAAGCAGATTCTTGATCACTGCACCACCTGGGAGATTTTCATCTTTTTTACAAGAAAAGATGAATCCTTTTAACAAAAAATAAAATTGTCGATTTAAAAAAATTTAAGTGAGATTTTTCAGGGAAGGTATTTGACATCTTTTAGCTCTCACTTTGAATTACAATATGCACTTATGGAAAATAAAAGGCATTCCTCTCATCATGTATTATGTATTATGTCATTTATTCTTTCATATATTTCAGGGTTTTCATTTCCCCCAGTTAGTTTTGAATATTTAGACATTATGACATTCTTGTCTATCTTCTGGTCCTCTCCCTTCCCCTCATATGTATTCAAATATTGGAATGTGAAATTCCTCGTTAGGTTTTATCAATGCTTTAACAAAAATAAATGAAATTTCTTTAAGTTGATATTTTGGATTTGAAAATAGAATGGAAATAAGTAACTAAATAAAAGTGAATGCTAATTATATTTGGACCTTTTTTCCCTATGTTGTGTAGCATATGCATTTTCCCCTTTGGTGGGGTGTGTTCTTAGGCAAAAGTGAACATCAGAGTGAATGAATATTGCAAACATGCTGTATCTATAATAATTGGTTAAAAAATACCACATTGATACATTCAACAGAATTTTACTACCATCCTCCTTACAGTAGAAAAATCTAACAATGTTAGTAAAACTTGCTCTTATTTCTTGCTTTGACACTAATGGGAATTTTCAGTAAAGACTTCAAGTCCAATTGATGCATGAGCTAGTTGCGCTCCTTAATTGTGTTTGTAAATTCGATAGCTAGTATAGAAAGAGACATTCTTGGCTGCACTTTACAAAAATTATTCTGCCTCTTAGACCATCCTTTATTCATTCTTAACTTGTTTTAAAGCTATCTAATGTTCGGAGTAAGTCAGGAACGTATACTAGTCTCTCACTGACGGGGGAGGTTTTTGTTCTGTCACCTGCTTCTCTGATAACTCAATACATTTTGCTTAAATCCAACATAATGATCTTGAAAGCCTAAAAAAAAAATGAAGAAAATGTTTTGCATACAAAAATGAACTAAAAGAATTAGAAGTAAAGGGGGTTCTGAAACTTTAATTGAAATGATTTCATAATTGAAAGAAGTAGAAATACATTTCAGTTACTGTGACAAACTTTCATTGATAATATTTATTACAGAATATGAAATATTGACATTTTTCCAATCCTGGGGAACTGTTTTAAGTCCCATATCCTTCAAAAATATGTTTGCTGTCAGTATACATATATATCACACAGTTGGAATTGAAGTATGGATTAAAAAATAATTATTGTGTTAAGAAGCAGTGGTCACTTCTTGTGAACATAAACTCCTTTCTGCTGTTGGCTCTCTAAGGCTGCCTGACTACTTCTCCGGAATCCCGTGTAGCCCTGCTCTGTCTGCCTATAGGTTGACCATGAATGCTGTTCTCTTGAACCGAAATTTGGTTCTGTACCCCACCATTGATTTATATCTTGGAGACCGTAGTTTCAGCTGAAGTAGAAAAAGATAGCTTTATTGCTTTGGCAGGCAAAGGGGGCCACAGTGGGTTAATGCCCTCAAAATGGTGTGTCCCAACCTAGAGAGGATAGTGAGGAGTTTTGTAGGAATGGTTTAATGCAGGTGTGACCAACTCATGGATATTTTTCTGATAGGTTGGTGGTGAGGTAATTGGGAGTTAGCATACACTTTCGCTTTTCACTTTCATGCATTGGAGAAGGAAATGGCAACCCACTCCAGTGTTCTTGCCTGGAGAATCCCAGGGACGGGGGAGCCTGGTGGTCTGGTGGTCCCCATAGATGGGGTCGCACAAAGTCAGACACGACTGAAGCGACTTAGCATCGGCGGCAGCAGCAGCACACTCTGTCTTCTGATTCCAACACTTCTGGGGTCTGTATGCTTGTGGGCAGCATACTGTTAACTTCTCCCACCCGGCAGGGGTTTCAATATGTACTAAACAGCTCAAAGATATTGTTATGTGTGTCCCTTGAGCTGGAAACAGGGCCCTGCCCAAGGATATCCTATTGTTTCTTGACTACTCCTCCTTTTGTGCATCCCCTCCCTTCCCTAATTAGCAACTGTTTGAATCAGCCCATTGGAACTCAGAGAAAGCCATGGAGGCTGAATGAAGCCTATTTCCTGTAATCAATGTAATGGGGAACATAGAAAGGCTTTTGTGCCCAGGAACCCCACAGAGTCCTTAATATCACACCCAGGCTCCTGTAATGAACATACAGAAAGAGCTGGTTTGTTTATAATCAGTTGGCTAGTCTAATCTGCCTGCCAATGCAAAAGACAGAGGAGATGCAGGTTTGATCCCTGGGTCAGGAAGATACACTGGAGAAGGAAATGGCAACCCGCTTCAGTATTCTTGCCTGGGAAGTCCCATGGACAGAGGAGCCTAGTGGGCTACAGTCCTTGGGGTCACAGAGAGTCAGACAGGACTGATCAACTGAGTATACACACACACACACACACACAAACACACACACACTGCTACTGCTGCTAAGTTGCTTCAGTTGTGTCTGACTCTGTGGGACCCCATAGACGGCAGCCCACCAGGCTCCCCCGTCCCTGGGATTCTCCAGGCAAGAACACAGGAGTGGGTTGCCATTTCCTCCTCCAATGCATGAGAGTGAAAATCAAAGTGAAGTCGCTCAGTTGTGTCCGACTCCTAGCGACCCCATGGACTGCAGCCTACCAGGCTCCTCCGTCCATGGGATTTTCCAGGCAAGAGTACTGGAGTGGGGTGCCATTGCACACACACAGCAGTGGAGGAAGTGAGGAAAAGTGGTCAGTCTTAGGACTTTCCTGTTTCTCTAAACATATCATGCTTTGCTTTCCACATCCTAAGCCAGGGGACTGTGCTGGGCAGTTTTCTTCCTAAATTGGATATTTTAAGTGGCACTGTCATCCTCCTTTGTTGCTGGCTTTCCTCTCCAACAGTGTATGTTTTTCTCCTTCCTTGCAATATAAGAATCATCTAGAAGGGAAAATGAAGGGACTGAGAATATTGGCATCTGATCTCTTCTCCTTCCTCTCCCCTGCAGACTTCCGCTGTACAGTGGGATTGATTTCTCCACTAAGTCTATACGTGCAATATGACTGTGACTCAGTTTGGGGGACTTTTGACTATGGTTTTCATCTGGATACTCTCACAAACAAAATCTAAGGCAATTGTTTACGTGATGATAATTTCCTGGGGAGGATTTAATCCCAGGGAAGCCAGAGTGAGCAGACAGGGAAGCGAGGCAGGGAAAGAGAGAAACTTATTGGAGAATTTGTTCCAGAACTGGCCATAGCAGCAAGATAAGCTAACTACCCGTTCTTGCCAGACTTTACAGAGACACTGCAAGAAGGTTCTCCGTGGGGACTGAGAAGAGGGTACTGCACCGTGCCCGGATGAGAGGGTTGATAATGAGGATGCAGGAGCTTAAAAGTACTGCCAGTAGCAGCATCCTCATCTCTAGCAACATATACAGGAAAACTAGCATCCAGCCCCACAACCCCGGATGGGTGTTGTCCTTTAAAAGCCCATTGTGGCCAGGAGGAAAGGATTCATGCATAAACTGAATCTGGTTCAGCTGACCATTTGCATAAAAACAGATCCACTTATATACTCTTAAGATATTAGAATTTCACCCTGAAATAGCATTCCTTGACCTTTTTCCTCTGAGAAAGATCCAAATCTTCAAGATTGTCACTGATTGTAATCTAAATCAAGTTTTAGCAAACTAAACTTTGGCCTCTGGCCAAACCCAGACCACAGGACTGTTTCTGTGTGTCTCTGAGTAATAGCTTTCACATATTTAAGGATTTGAGTTGGGGAGGAGGTAGGGAAGGAAGAAAAATCTGTGATAGAGACTCATAAAGCCCAAAACATTCAAAAGATATAGCTCTTTACAAAAAAAAAAAAAAAAAAAAAAAAACACATTTCTAAAAACACTGTAAAAAAGCTTCCATGTACACACCACTATATTTAAAATGGATCATCAATAAGGACTTACTGTATAACATAGGGAAATCTGTTTAATGTTATGTGGCAGCCTTGATGGGATGGGAGTTTGGAGGAGAATGGATACATGTGTATGTATGGCTGAGTTGCTCTGCTGTGCACTTGAAACTGTAACAAAATTGTTAGCTATACTGCAAGATAAAATTTTAAAATGTTTTTTTAAAAAAAGAGCTTACAGCAAACTAAGCTATAGCTCTTGTTCCAACTAGTGCTCAAGCTAATTAATGTTCATTGTATTTTGTTTTTTGTTTTTTGTTTTTTCCAACCCTCTGCTTCAGCTGGTCTGGATTGCTTGCCTCATGAAATGACCTAGACCTTCATTTCTGAGAATCTGACTTTGGTTTTCTATGTAAGGGAACCACTTTCTGGGAGAAGAGGTTATTAGTCCATCATCCTCCATGTTCATGTGTGAATTGGAATTGAATAGGATGTCACCTTTTCAGTTTCCATTGCCTAATGGTGCAGATTTGGAAGCTACGAGTTGTTTAGTAACATGAAAGTCACTCAGTCATGACTGACTCTTTTCAACCCCTTGGACTATACAGTCCATGGAATTCTCTAGGCTAGAAAACTGGAGTGGGTAGCTGAAGAGTTTTTTAGGGGAGGTGGAAATTCATATTTGTTAGCTGTTCAGACTTAAAGATTTTCGATCAACATTGCTGCAATCATTTATTGAGATTCCCCAATATTTGCTTCTGATTAATTTGAAAGTTTACAGTCTGCAAGACTGACTTTTTTTTTTTTTTTTTTTTGACCCAACTCACTGGGTTCTGAGCTCTGCTATGCTTCTTGCCCTTAGCTTAATAGCCTCTGCCCTGAGCAATTCAAGCAATTGCCTCAAGTAAGGAGAAACTAACCTTAATATAGACTTTGCCAACATTCTTACCCATGTGTCTAGGAGAGAATAATTAACACTAACATGGGAAAAATTGGGAACCTAATCCTGTCAATATTTGCTTTTGTTAGAGAATAGTTTTTTTTCTACTGCCTGCCAGTGAATAAGCCAGAGTGTGGAATACAGAAGGGGCCTCTTCCTTTCTTCACAACATTGAATTTTGTATTTTTGGACCTTCCCCTTGAGGGCTCCATTAGGAAAGTCTTAGGCTGCTGTTAGTGGAAACCACAGAACAGTGACACCAACAAAGCTTTATTTTTCTCACCTAATAACTCTATGGCTTGGTCCTTGCTGGCATTTTCCCCTATTTTTCTGGTCTGCCTTAATATAGGCACTGACTTTTTTACCTTAAGCACATTGTCTCATTATGAAAGTTTCCACACACAACCACTTTCCAAAGAAGGAAGTTGAGATATTATGAGATAGAGCGACTATTCTTTTACCTGAACACAACCAATTTTTCCTTGGAAGTTCTTGACAAATTGCTCCCTACACATCCCTGGACTGTTCTGGCTTGTGTTACTGCCTACCTCCCTCAAAAAACTGGGGAAATGAGCGGTTGTCATGACTGGCTAAGACTTGATGGTGATTTACTGCTGGTGACTTATTTACTTAGAGACTTCCCTAAATAACACTGGGATATTGTTGGTAAGAAACAAAGAGTCAGGGTCTGGTATGGTGGGTTGGTGCAGTAAAAACCTCTCACTGTGTTTACTGGATTACTTTTTTATATAGATTGATTTAACTTTATCTACTGATTTACAATGCTGTGTTAGTTTCTGCTGTGCAATTCAGCTGTATGTATATATATATATATCCCCTCCCCCTAGGGCCTCCCTCCCACCTGCCCCCATCCCACCCCTCTAGGTACCAGAATGCACTGAGCTGAGCTCCCCTGTGCTGCACTGCAGGTTCCCACTAGCTACCTGCTTCACACGTGGCAGTGCATATATGTCAGTGCTACCCTCTCCATTCATCCCACTCCCCTTCCCCCACTATGTCCAAAGTCCATTCTCTAAATCTGCATCTGCACCTCCAAATAGGTTCATCAGTTCCATTTTTCTAGGTTCCATATATATGTGTTAATACACTATATATATTTTTTTCTTCTTGACATGTACAAATAAACTATTAGAGCCTTTTCCTCTCTGGCAAAACTTCACTTATCAGACCTTAATCACAATATGAAATAAGAAAGGGTCAAAATTGACAGTTAAACACAGAGTAATAAATTTATTATTATAGCCATAATTGTTATTTCTCTGATATACTAAAACTTATCAGTGTAGTGGTTGAGAAGCCAAATAATATAAGGAATTAAAGAAAATGAGAATACCTCATTTCATTTTTTTAAACTATTACATCAATTGCCATGCCTTAATAACTGCCAAGTGACAGGCAGTGTAACTTTAGAATAAGAATTATGTTTGAGGTTAATTAATTAAAGAACTCAGTTGATTTTTCACCATTAGCACATCCTTTAAATTTTTGTTTTAATAGAAGTGAAGTAAATATTTTTATTGATTCTTGTATTGTCACCTGGATACCTTTGTGTTCATTACTAAAATCTCTTAGGTATAAAATAAAATTGTGTACACATGAAAGTATAATTACATGCAGCAATTAAAATCTGACTTTGACTTCATATTTATCAGATTTTGTTCAAAAAGTTCTCAGGTGGGTAATGCCAGATTTTGACAGACTTATTTAAGAGATAAACTCAGTTTATTTCATATCTTAATGTGATTACATATTAAAAATAATATATTTTGGAAGGCTTATAGCAGAAAAATTAGAGTGCATTATTAAAAGGGTATATAAAATTAATTTAGCTGCATTCAAAATGTTTTCTAAATATCTTCTATTTTTCTGAATGTTTAAAACTCTTGACTGTGTCCTGTAACATTTTTCTCCAGATAATAATATTTGTATATAAGAAATGTGTAGCAAAGTATATTAATTGGAGAAATTTAATTTGATAGTGTAGGGGAAGCACATTTTTACCTCTATCCTTTTAGGGCTTTTTGACTGAGTCTAAAAATTAAGCTGACGTAAAACAGATCAGCAGGAGAAAATCATGCAAATTTATACTAAATCTTCTATGACATGGGAGCTCTCATGAGGAAAAAAAGACTCAAAGAAATGGAAGAAACTACATGTTTTTATGGAATGTTGAACAGAGATAGCCTATTAAGGAAAAGTAACTAAGCTATCTGGAGAAGGAAATGGCAACCCACTCCAGTACTCTTGCCTGGAGAATCCCCTGGAGGGAGGAGCCTGATAGGCTACAGTCCATGGGGTCGCAAAGAGTTGGACATGACTGAGCTACTTCACACTAAGCTATGTGGTGAAGCTAAATGATAAGGATTCCTCTAACAAGCTCTGTTTGTATAGGTATAGAATTCTCTCAGTCTCTACCTGCTTGTCCTTGATAATAAGGACATTACTTTGCTTCCTTCTAGTATATGGAGGACATCTTTCATATAGGATATTTTTTCCTGCTTTCAGGAATAAAATGGGGGGAGGGCAGCCCGAGAGCCCTTCTTGAATCTTGTTTCTCAAGTGACTTTAATTCAAAATAGTCAATATGTCATATCCTGGGGTGACGTGCTCCAAACTCCTCATTGGTTATGTTCATATAAGTGGTTTCATTCATATAAGGTGGCAGGGAAGGACATGAAGTGGATGGAGTATAAAGCTTATTAGACAACATTTTAACCAATCATTTTTATCTAACTTGTGTCCAATTTTTATTCACTTAGTCTTTTGATACCTGCTGTTTTCTCCAACTGCACCCTCCAGAATTAACTTTACTTACATAAGACATTTTATAAATTTTTTAATTTACTTATTTGTTTTTGACTGCAGTAGGTCTTCATTGCTGTATGTGGGCTTTCTCTAGCTGCGGTGCTCGGACTTCTTGCTATGGCTTCTGTTGCTGCAGAGCACAGGCTCTAGACACTCAGGCTTCACAGTTTTGGCTCATGGGCTTAGTCACTCCATGGCATGTGTGTGTGTGTTAGGACCATAAATTATAAACTCTTACTACCTCTCTCTCTGAGATGTGGTGGGGTCTATATTTCTTCCCTTTGAGTCCTGATTGGCTTTTGATTGTTTTGAACAATGGAACGGAGCCGAGGAATGCTGGGTGACTTCTGAGGCTGATCAGGAAAGCTTTGAAGATTCTACCCAGTTCTGTTGAAAACTGACTCTGGGAAAAGGTGTTGTTGTTCAGTAGCTAAGTCATATCTGACTCTGCAAACCCCATGGACTACAGCATGCCAGGCTTCCCTGTTCTTCACTATCTCCCAGAGTTTGCTCAAATTCAAGTCCATTGAGTCGGTGATGCCATCCAACCATTTTATCCTCTGTTGCTTTTTTCTCCTGCCTTCAATCTTTCCCTACATCAGGGTCTGAGAAAAGATAGCCAGGATATAAATTGCAAATATCCTTAAGTGCAGAGCTTCAGAGTCCCCCTGTAGTCACCCTAATCTAGTAGGAAACATGGCTGAAGTCTCAGCCTGTAACCACATCCATCGCCAGCCTCAGGAGTGAGCCTGATTAGAGGCTGGGCCAGTCATGCCTTCAGATGATGAGAGTACAGAGGACTTGTGACTGGTACTCCTGCCCAAATTATTGACCTCCAAATCCCACAGCAAATAATTTGATTTTTTTTTAATGACCAGTTTTGAACTAACTTGTTAGCAATTCTCTTAATCAGTTTGGTCTGCCGTTAAGAAAGACAAATACCATGGTCTGGGTGATTTTGACAAGAGAAATTTATTTTCTCACTATTCTGAAGGTGGGAAAGTCCAAGATCAAGTTTCCGGCAGGTTTCAATCTTTATTCACTATTAATAGTTGATGTAAACTTATTTAACATTACTAGTTAATTTAACTCTTCTTTAACCCATTAGGTGATCACTTCTTTATTACTCCAGTGAGTAGGCATTCTCAATATATTGATAGGATAAAGGAGCTGATGACAGCATATTCATTAGGAATGAATTAATTTGCAAGTAGGATAAATGTGTTTATCCACAGTTACAAAATACACATGTAAAGAAACAATAGTAGAAAGCATGGGGCAAAGGGAATTTAGAAATAATATTATTTAGAGAAAATCATTTGGGGGGAGAGAAATGATATCCTGCTGCTGCTGCTGCTGCTAGGTCGCTTCAGTCGTGTCTGACTCTTTGCGACCCCATAGACGGCAACCCACCAGGCTCCGCCGTCTCTGGGATTCTCCAGGCAAGAACACTGGAGTGGGTTGCCGTTTCCTTTTCCAATGCACGAAAGTGATAAGTGAAAGTGAAGTCGCTCAGTCGTGTCTGACTCTTCCCAATCCCATGGACTGCAGCCTACCAGGCTCCTCGGTCCATGGGATTTTCCAGGCAAGAGTACTGGAGTGGGGTGCCATTGTCTTCTCCCCAAATGATATCCTAAGGACTCAAAAACCTCAAGTCATCATATCTCTAATCCTCAGCCTATTTCTCAGTGACTCTTGCCTACAGACTTCCCTTGTGGCTCAGCTGGTAAAGAATCAGCCTGCAATGTGGGAGACCTCAGTTCAATCCCTGGGTTGGGAAGATCCCCTTCCCAGGTTGAGAAGGGCATGGCAACCCACTCCAGTAATCTGGCCTGGAGAATTCCATGGACTGTATAGTCCATGGGGACACAAAGAATTGGACGTGACTGAGCAACTTTCACTTTCACTTGCCTACAGAAAAAATGTAAGCAATATCCAATTTCAGAGGATATTTAGGTCATGCAAGATTTTCTAGTATTCATTTTCTTATCTTGTAATCTAAAATTATTGAAGCTCATTTTCCCAAAAAATCTCTATTAGGGAATTTCAAGTCATACTAAAAGAGTGGTGTTAAGGTTGGACTCTTCAGAGAAATAATTTTGCTTTCTATTTTTCCCAATAAAAAAACATGTAAATCTCAATCATCAGAAGCCTGGAAGCATCTAACATGCTTCCCATCTATTCTAATGGTTATTAGTGATCAAATGCCAGCCTGTTAAGTTGAAAATGAGAAAAATATGGAAAGGCATATATTAACATATATTGATACCATTTTATAAACTCAAATAACCTTGTGAAAAGTGTGATATATTCATTTTGAAATAAGGAAAATGTGTATTAAATGTTATGTAAATTATCCAGACTTACAGAGCTACTCAGGCTTTCCAGGTGGTAAAGAATCCACCTGCTAATGCAGGAGATGCTGGAGATGCAGGTTTGGTCGCTGGATCAGGAAGATCCCTGGGAGGAGCAAATGGCAACCTACTCAGGTATTCTTGTTTGGAAAATTCCACGGACAGAGGAGACTGGCGGCTCAAGTCCATGGGGTGGCAAAGAGTTGGATACAAGTTAGTACTCACACACACACACACACACACACACACACACACACAGAGCTAGTAAATTATGGAACAAATTCTGATTCCAAAAATCAAACCATTTTTTCCTATTTAATGTTGTTGTAGTCAAATGTATACTGCAACTCAAGTTGTCTCTGTGTGTTTGTACGTGTGTCTACAATGCTTTATTTGCTTATCATTAACTCAAGGTGTTACATTTCCCTGAGGTATTTGTAGTTTCCTCCAACTGTGACTATCATTTAAAGAATTTAGCAGGAAAGGAAGGCATTTTCTTGGCAAGAAATGAATCCAATATCCATAAAATTGCATTAAGTATAACTCCACATTTTTTTTCTACATCCATCCTTCAGCAACCAAAACCTGACTCAGTTAAGCTATAATATGTCCTGTGTCTATCACATTATCCTCACAGTGTTGCTATCAATACTGTCACTCCCCCCAAAATAGTGTCCATTACATACCTAGCAAGTGCAGTATTTACCAAATACTGGAATAAACTATCATTTTAGCATTCTCTATCTCAGAATGACTTCCTCTTTACTTGGCTTCCAGGTCTCACACTGGAAAATACAAGTCCCAGTACAAAGTAGATACTACCAGACTTTGCATGGATTAGATAAAAAAATTATTTTTGTGGTTGCTGTTTAGTCGCTAAGTCATGTCTGACTCTTTTGTGGCCCAATGGACTGTAGCCCGCCAGGCTCTTCTGCCCATGGGATTTCCCAGGCAAGAATACTGCAGTGGGCTGTCACTTCCCTCTCCAGGGGATCTCCATGACCCAGGGATCAAACCCAAGTCTCCTGCATTGGCAGATGATTCTTGACCTCTGGGCCACCTTATTATGTCTAGCATTAGAGAAAGTTGTGGACATAAAGTTTTGAGATAGAAGAGTAACACTTCGCAAAGATTAAGACTTTCTCCGCTCAGTCTCATTGGAAAACTAAGAATATAAAATGTAGCATTGGCAACAAGGATATCAAACCTAAGAGAAAAGTAAATAAAAAATGAGAGTGAGAGTAAGACTGGTGGGGGAGGGGGGGAGAGGGAGAAACCTAAAAGCTCGGCAGTGTTTAATTTGTGAGAAAATATATTCCACTGTTCTTTCATAAGAAAATAATCTTTAAATGAAAAGTGAAAGTAAAGTCGCTCAGTTGTGTCTGACTCTTTGCGACCCCATGGACTGTAGCCTACCTAGCCTACCAGGCTCCTCCGTCCATGGAATTTTCCAGGCAAGAGTACTGGAGTGGGTTGCCATTTCCTTCTCCAGGGGATCTTCCCAATCCAGGGATGGAACCTGGGTCTCCCGCATTGTAGGCAAATGCTTTTACCATCTGAGCCATCAGGGACTTCTTTAAATCTTTAAATGAAAAAAGGCAAATATTTGTGTAGTCATCCCTCAGCATCTGTGGGGGATTGGTTCAGAACCCGTTGGACACCAAAACCCACAGATGTTCAAGTTTCTTACATAAAATGGCCTAGTAATTGCACAGAACCTACACAATCCTCTGCTTTACTTTAAATCATCTCTAAAGTACTTGTAATACTTACAAACAATGTAAATTCTATGTGAATAGTTGCTGGTGTGCAACAAATTCAAGTTCTGCTTTTTGACAATTTCTGGAAAATATGGATGGGGAACCCACAGATATGAAGGGCCAGCTGTAATATAATATGCTTAAGAAGCACAATGTTGAACTTTATCTGTACCCTATGATCTTGTAAAAAAAAAAAAAAAACAGGAATGGGTGAGAAAAATCATCCATCATTCTAATTTCCTGGAAACACTGCAAAGAACCATCCTTACCCACAGGACATAATTAAGATTTGCTGATGGTCTCCTTGTTTCCTACGACAAGGCAGTAGACAGACCCTACAAATCCCTAGTCTTTGTTTCATGAATGACTTGTTGAACTTTTTTTGTCTTCCTCCAAGCTAGACTAATGCCTGCTAATATGATTAATCAAACTTTGATCAAGATTCTATCCTCCTCACAAGCCCTTGCAGTGAGATAAGCCTTCTGGTCCTGTCAAAATCAGCTGACTGCAGAGAAAAACATTTCCTGCTCAGCTGTGGTCACACTATGCACTCATCCAATAAGCCCTTTCTGTAGGTTCTTACATTCTTATGGTCAAAGTGTGTTCATTATGGAAATTGCAATAATTTTCAAGTAAAGCCGCTTCTTCCTAAGTGCAGATTTGTGCCATATCTGACAACTGAGTGGTTCTGTTGAACCTATGATGAGATGTCCTAGGCATAACTGATGAATTATGAAATTACTGTGGAAAAGCTAATTAGAGGTGATAAATACATTATTACATATAGCTCATACTTTAGAATGCTCTTAAATTGGGATATTTAAATTTGGAAGTGAATATACATAGAATAGGGGCTTCCTCTGTAGCTCAGTCGGTAAAGAATCTTCCTTCAATGCAAGAGACCTGAGTTCGATCTCTGGGTCGGGAAGATCCCCTGGAGAAATGGAGAAAGAAATGGCAATCCACTCCTGTATTCTTGCCCGGAGAATCCCATGGACAAAGGAGACTGGTGGGCTACAGTCCATGGTGTCACAAGGAGTCGGGCATGACTGAGTGACTAACACTTCATACATAGAATAGAGCTTCCCAGGTGGCAGTAGTGGTAAAGAATCTGCCCACCAATGGAGGTAAATGTTAAGAGATGCGAGTTCCATCCCTTGATCGAGAATATTCCCTGAAAGAGGTCAAGGCAACCCACTCCAGGATTCTTGCCTGGGAAATCCTATGCACAGAGGAGCCTGGGTGGCTATGGTCCCTGGGGTCACAAAAGTGTCAGACAGGACTGAGCCCAACTACTATACACTACATTTTAAAAAGTCCAGCTGCTTCTAAGTTGCTTGCTTTCATTTCCTTAAGATCAGATTATAAAATTATGATAAATATTTTTATGAGTGGGCTTCAGTTTTCTGTTGAATCAAAGTATTGTCCCAAAAAGGAAATAACAGGAGGGCAAAATTCCAGAAAAGCAATCTGACAGGAACTTCTGAAAACCAAGTTACTTTGCAAAGTCATTATTTTTGAAGATCTCTGTTCTGTGATAATTAATAAGTGTGCTCCCTCTAAAGGAAGTTTGTTTAATTGAAAGGTTTTGGGAAAATTCATCTCTGTATGTTCTTTCCCCTTCAGTCATAGTAAATATTGAAAATCAGTTTGAATTGCAAAAAATGAACCATAAGCAGAATGGCCCATAAAATTCATGGTAAAAGTGCTACTGATGTTGGCAGTGACCTTGAAAATGTGTAAGACGGTCCATTAGTGTACACATAGTTTGTATACATTGAACAGAAAACCCTTAAAATAAGAAACTTAATGACAATCCCTACTGAAAATTTCTAATAATCTAACTAGATGAATTGCTTTGTGGGATTTCAAATTATTGCCTTATTTTATGTGAATCTGTATCTATGTTTTAATTTAAAAGGAAGATCTTTTATGTGTGAGTTAAGCTATTTTGCATAGAAATTCTATAATTTAGTGGTCACTGCTGCTGCTGCTGCTGCTGCTAAGTCGTGTCAGTCGTGTCTGATTCTGTTGGGATGTCCTGTTTTGCTATGCTGCTTTATGAAGCTAGAATGATAGACTAAGATGAATAAAAACACACATTTGTGTTTTGTGATACATACTAAGAAATTCCCTTTAAAGTAATCTTTTAGCCCATATTCTGTGATACGTCCTTATTAATGTTCTTATCTTAGATCATTCCAAACTCTTTTCATCATACTGTCTTATTTTTGGAGGGAACAATGACAAATTGAAAATAGGAAGGTAGACATTAAAAGTTTTATTCTAAAAAGTAAAAAGGAAACAGAAATAAATTATGAAGGCAGGAAGTCAAAATTAACATTCGAAGGTACTAGAATACTTCAGTCTATCTGCAGAGTTTTTAGATTATGGCATTCTTTATACAAAAGTCCTGGGACCAGATATAACCAATAATGCAACATATATTTAATAAAGCTTTCATCTGTTTCTTCCCTTTTATCTAATCAAGGACATTGCTGGCAAAACCCTCCATTTAACCACACAAAACACAACACACCGGTCTACAAATACACTGATAAATCCCCCAAATTAAATAAACAAATCTTTTTTTTTTCTTTTTTTTAGCAAAAAAAAAATGTTTTATTGAAGTATAGTTGATTTACAATGTTGTGTTTTCATTCTGCTTTACAGCAAAATGATTCAGTTATACTTGTGTATATATACTTTTTAATGTTATTTTCCATTATGGTTTTTCAGAGGATATTGAATACAGTTCGCTGTGCTATACTGTAGAACTGGGCTGTTTATTCAGTCTACATATGTTTGCAACCGCAAATAAACCATTTTAACTACATTTCTTACTAAACTGCTGCCTCCAACACTGTGCTTACAAATCACACAAAATATACGTATTTAAAGAATCAAAACACTCGAATGTACTTTCTTGTATATGTACATGGACAATTATATTTTTAATATGTAAAATCAACTTCTCATATTTTAAAAAAAAATTTGACTCCAACTTTAGTTTTGCTCAGTAAATTCATTTTTTTTTTGCTTTTTTAGATTGAAATATAGTTAATATATATTGTGTTAATTTCTGCTGTACAAAAAAGTGACAGTTTCTTTATATTCTTTTCCATTATGATTTATCTCAGGACATTGAATTTAGTTCCCTGTGCTATTGTAGTACCTTGTTATCCATCTCTTCTTTGTGTAACCAGTTCAGTTCAATTCGGTCACTCAGTCGTGTCTGACTCTTTGTGATCCCATGGACTGAAGCACGCCAGGCTTCCCTGTCCATCATCAACTCCTGGAGCTTGCGAAAACTCAAGTCCATTGGGTCAGTGATACCAATCCAACCATCTCATCCTCTGTCGTCCCCTTCTCCTCCTGCCTTCAATCTTTCCCAGCATCAGGGTGTTTTCCAATGAGTCAGTTCTTTGCATCAGGTGGCCAAAGTATTCCAATGAATATTCAGGACTGATTTCCTTTAGGATAGACTGGTTGGATCTCCTTGCAGTCCAAGGGACACTCAAGATTCTTCTCCAACACCACAGTTCAAAAACATCAATTCTTTGTCTATATAGTCCAACTTTCACATCTATACATGACCACTGGAAAAATGATAGCTTTGACTAGACAGACTTTTGTTGGCAAAGTAATGTCTAAGCTTTTTAATATGCTGTCTAGGTTTGTCATAGTTTTTCTTCCAAGGAGTAAGCATCTTTTCATTTCACGGCTGTAGTCACCACCTGCAGTGATTTTGGAGCCCAAGAAGATAAAGTCTGTCATTGTTTGCATTGTTTCTTCATCTATTTGCCATGAAGTGATGGAGCCAGATGCCATGATTTTAGTTTTTTGAATGTTGCATTTTAAGCCAATTTTTTCACTCTCCTCTTTCATTTTCATCAAGACACTCTTTAGTTCTTCACTTTCTGCCATAAGGATGGTGCCATCTGTATATCCAAGGTTATTGATATTTCTCTCAGAAATCCTGATTCCACCTTGTGCTTCATCCAGCCCAGAATTTTTCATGATGTACTCTGCATATAAGTTAAATAAGCAGGGTGACAATATCCAGCCTTGACGTAGTCCTTTCCTAACTTGGAACCAGTCTATTGTTCCATGTCTGGTTCTAACTGTTGCTTCTTGACCTGCATACAGATTTCTCAGGAGGCAGGTAAGGTATTCTGGTGTTCCCATCTCTTTAAGAATTTTCCGCAGTTTGTTGTGATCCACATAGTAAAAGGCTTAGGCATAGTCAATAAAGCAGAAGTAGATGTTTTACTGGAACTCTCTTTCTTTATCTATGATCCAACAGATGTTGGCAATTTGATCTCTGGTTCCTCTACCAACTCTCAATCCATCCCTCCCCCACCCCACCTACCCCTTGATAACCACAAGAGTGTTCTCTAGGTCCACAGATGAATGGATAAAGAAAAAGTGGTACATATATAGAATAGAATACTACTCAACCATAAAAAAGAACAAAATAGTGTCATTTGCAGGAACATGGAGGGTCTTGGAGGGTATAATGCTAAGTGAAATAAGTCAGACCAAGAAAGACAAATGCTGTATGATATCACTTACATGTGGAGTCTAAAAGATACAACAAAGTAGTGAGTATAGCAAAAAAAGTAGCAGATTCACAGATATAGAAAACAAGTTAATGGTTACCAGTGGGGAGAGGCAAAGGAGGGGAAATATAAGGGTAGGAGAGTAAGAGGTTTAGACTATTATATACAAAATAAGTTATAATGATATATCATACAACACAGAGAATATAGCCAATATTTTATAAGTGGAAAGTAACTTAAAAATTCGGAATCACTATATTGTACATCTGTAACTTATATAATATTGTACATTGACTATACTTCAGTAAAATTTTTTCTTTAATTATAAAGACATTAAGTAGCAGAAACAGCATAATTGTTTCTATTTTTGAATCATCACAATTTTCCTTAAAATATATATTAAAATATCCAAAATTTATTACTAGGAGTGTAGGAAAAAAAACTGTGCTTTGGTGGAAAACTATGCATTGTCTAGAGAACAGTCCTGAAGTCTGTCTGATTCGGACTAACTGGGAGTTATTCTGCAATTTTAGAAATTATAGAAACTTTTAGAAATGCAAGGCAAATAGTCTATAAACAGACAAATTCTGTCGTGCCAAGTAGAGGTTTAAATGACTCCCTCCCCCCTCAACCACAAACTGAAGAAGGTAGTTTTGCTTCCATTAGCACATTCTTTCCAATGTTCCTAATCTATAAAAAGACTTTTTTTTGGATTCTCCTTTGAAGTGGTTAATAGCATTGTGCTGGTACACTTCAGTTAAAATCATCAGCAGGTGTTCACTTTTATAACTTTGTGATAGACATTTTTAAATTATCTTTTAACAATAGTCATCAAAATATTATACTACTTTTATTTATTTTTTGAACAAAAACATTCGCTGATTTTTATATCCTGACTTAAACCTGGATCTGTTTTTCACCCATCTTGAAAATGGTAATGATGGCACTTGCCTGAGGGTGGATGTGTGTTAGGAGCATCGAGTCCAAATATGTTTTCCCACCAACTTTGTGACCCTGAAAGCAAATGAAATGTTGGAGAAACTAGCTGCTAAGTTTTGCTGTTTTAGCCTTTTCATTTCGAATGCTAAGTGGGTGCATTTTTAAAAGGTTAAATATTTTTCATTCTAGCACACTTTGACAGACTTATTTCTTTGTAGACTCACATAATTGTTTTATAAATTAGTAGTAATAATAATCCAAATATATTGAAATTTATTAGCTCTAATTTTTGTCAACAGTACAGATTATCATTACCATATTTAGGCAATTCCCATGCTTATAATGATCACCTTGCAAAACAGCATATTAAATAAAACAGAGATATTTAATAATTTGTCTTTATTTAGAAGGAAATCGCAACCCACTCCAGTATTCTTGCCTGGGAAATCCCATGGACAGAGGAGCCTGGGGGCTACAGTCCTTGAGGTTGCAAAGACTTGAACATGACGGAAGAGACTTAGCATGCTTCTGCTGCTGCTTGTGTCTGACTCTGTGCGACCCCATAGACGGCAGCCCACCAGGCTCCTCTGTCCCTGGGATTTTCCAGGCAAGAACACTGGAGTGGGTTGCCATTTCCTTCTCTAGACTTAGCATATATGCACTTTATACAAAAGCTTGAATTTTGATTATGTATCTTTTTCTTTAAGTGAAACTGAATGTTGTTTTAGCACATCATTGACTAAGACCTTTTTTCCTGTCTTTTTCCTATGATTTCACACTAATTGAATCATCAACACTTAGGTATCTACTAAATTCAATCAAAAACTGAGGCCTGAAAAAGTTTACAGTTAAGAAACTCAATTTCCTTAGCACCAAAACATAACTAGTTAATTTATAACTAATAATTTATGTTATTCAAAACAGTAGTATTCCATTGAAATAAACTCAGTCTTAGAGCAATTAATAAACTTAGTAACTAAGCTATAATAAAATTAGTGACTAAGTGTAGTTAAATAAGGAACTACTTTTAAAATTAGTATGAAAAAAAATAAAATAAAATTAGTATGATGTTGCTAATATAGATTTATTTAGCAAAGAAAACTGCGGGCTCTCATTGGGCTCTCTAACAATTGAATTGTCGTCCTCTGTATTTCAATATTAACTTCCTTCAATGAAAGAAAAGTTGGGGATTGGTTACAAACCATTTTGAGTTAAATATTGAAGAAAAGAAAACCAAACTTATCTTTAATATTCTACACTCTCCATCTCTTTTTCTTCCTGCCCCATCTATCCAGTCTCCTAATACCTTTCCTGGTGCCTCAGTTTAGTAAGATTGATTGTCATTGAAAGGAAAACATGGATTAAAGTAAAAACAGGCTTTTATTGCTGAATTCCCTGCTGACATATACTTTAAAGGCAATTTCGCTCTGATTTATCATTCTGAGATCAGTATGTATTTAGTGATCTCATATTAATTTATGTTTTACATTAGCAGATCATGTAGGAAACAAAAGCTACCTATTTTTAAAATATTTGTGAAGCTTGAATCTGTGCTTTATAAGCTTCAGATTTCATCCACTATTAAATAATCTAATGTTATATTTAATAGTGTTATAGACCTTATGCTGGGAAAGATTGAAGGCAAAAGAAGCGGGCAACAGAGGATGAGATGGTTAGATAGCATCACTGACCCAAAGTACATGAATTTGAGAAAACTCCAGGAGACAGTGGAGGACAGAGGAGCCTGGTGTCCATGGAGTCATAAAAGGTCGGACATAACTTAGTGACTGAAAAACAACAACAAAATAATGAATTATCCTTTTTATTTCTAGACTCCCAAAAGGGGTTTCCATGATTCAACAAAATAAAAAAGAATAATGTTGGGCTGGACTTCTTTAATGTATGAAAAATATTTGTCTGGTCTTACATATCTTTGGAAAAAATATATATATATATATATAACCACTCTCAAAAAAAATGACTCCTCTATTTACTTCACATATGCAAATAAAGCCATCTTTAAATTTTTATGTAAATTGCTAAATGCAATGTGCTGTTTATCTTGAAAAGAAAAATTTTAATTAAACAGAGTAATTCTCTAAATCCTTGAATTTCTGAAAGCACAACTTCAGATAAAAGGTAGACCAAGGCCTTCTTTTAGGGCAAGTCATTCTGTTTAAACATAATAACAGAAAAATATATTGTTTGTATCATATAAGCAAAAGACCTATAAATGATATATGGCTATAATATTTGTGCCAGTTAGACATGCTCTTTGTTGAATTAGTTTTTACTGTACAGCAAAGTAAATCGGTTATACATATACATATATTCATACTTTTTTAAATATTATTTTTCCATATAGGTCATTACAGAGTGGGCTTCCTAGGTGGCGCTAGTGGTAACGAATCTGCCGGCAAATGCAAGAGATGCCAAAGATGAGGGTTTGATCCGTGGGGAAGGAAGATCCCCTGGAGAAGGAAATGACACCTACCCTAGTATTCTTGCCTGGGAAATTCCATGGGTAGAGAAACCTGGCAGGATACAGTCCACGGGGCTGCAAAGAGTCAGACACGACTGAGCGACTGAGCACATTACAGAGTATTGAGTAGAGTTCCCTGTGCGATACAGTAAGACTTTACTAGTGATCTATTTTATGTACAGTAGTGTGTGTATCTACTCTACTACTATATATACAGTAGTGTGTGTATCTACTCTGTGTATACAGTAGTGTGTGTATCGGAGAAGGCGATGGCACCCCACTCCAGTACTCTTGCTTGGAAAATGCATGGATGGAGGAGCCTGGTAGGCTGTAGTCTATGGGGTCGCTAAGAGTCGGACATGACTGAGCGACTTCACTTTCACTTTTCACTTTCATGCATTGGAGAAGGAAATGGCAACCCACTCCAGTGTTCTTGCCTGGAGAATCCCAGGGACGGGGGAGCCTGGTGGGCTGCCTTCTATGGGGTCGCACAGAGTCAGACACGACTGAAGTGACGCAGCAGCAGCAGCAGCAGCAGCAGTGTGTGTATGGAGAAGGCAATGGCAACCCACTCCTGTACTCCTGCCTGGAAAATCCCATGGACGGAGGCGCCTGGTGGGCTGCAGTCCATGGGGTCGCTAGGAGTCGGACACGACTGAGCGACTTCACTTTCACTTTTCACTTTCACGCACTGGAGAAGGAAATGGCAACCCACTCCAGTGTTTTTGCCTGAAGAATCCCAGGGACGGGGGAGCCTGGTGGGGCTGCCGTCTCTGGGGTCGCACAGAGTCGGACACGACTGAAGCGACTTAGCAGCAGCAGCAGCAGTGTGTGTATAAGTCCATCCCGGTCTCCCAATTTATCCCTCCCACTGTTGTCTTTTCTGATCTTTTTGATTGGACAAATCATGCCCGAGCACATTAGAAACCACCTGGTAATTCACCGCAGAAAACACGAAAGTAAAGCAGCATTTCATGGGGTCACTTGTAATCTCCTAAAATGCTACATCCATCTTGTTGAAAAGGGTACATTAGCCCTGTAGTGCTCCTTTTCTAAAATTAGATGTTTTATTTCATTTGCTAAATTATCACATCAGTCAAGACATGAGGTTAAAGTTGCTAAGTAACATGCTGTCTGAGGATGGATTTTTCAGAGCTACTCATCACTTTCATGACATTGCATTAGGAACACATTTAAGAATCGGACAAAATGCATTATCTTGAATGCTTGGAACTAATTCACTATGGAAGATAAACACTCAAAAAATATAAATATATGGGCAAATGTTCTGATAAATTTTACCAATAACTTCAGGGATAAAAGAATCCCTAAACAACCTCTGATATTATAATTAAAGGGAACTGTGGATCCAAAACCAGAAAAAACTTCTCAGGATATGGGAGAGGCATTCCCCGGCAGAGATGGCTTTGATTACAAGCATCTGTATTTTCAGTTACTCCGTGATAGTCCAGCAGTGCAACAGTTCATTTATCAGGAAAGTATTATGGGAGACTGCTTTAAAATATCCAAATGATAGATATTCCCTTCCTGTTTTTAGAATAAATGGCTTACTGTAATGGGGGAAATTATAGCCTTTGCTTCTAAAACTTCTGGGAAACTGAGCCTTCACAAGGCTTTAATACCATTTGTCTATTTCTTATGGCTTCTTTTCCCTTAAAATTCATTTTAGTAAAGGCTTAAGAATTTTTAAAATAACAGTCATGTTTTTCAGCAGTTAGGATGTATTTGTGTTTAATAGCTAAATTGACTAAATTTGGACTAGACAACTAGAGATTTGGTGGATGCAGGAAGGACATTTCCATGATAATCCTACTACTTACCTTATGAAATTACTCAACACATGCTTCACAGTTTAAGACACATTATAAATATTGATGAATTACATAATACTGCTGTATGAATATATTCATATCCATTCATCATTACTAAAATATTAAATTGTCTATGACTTTACAGAATGAACTCCACTTTACTATAATATATAAGCTTTTCTAGAATAGAAAATCATTAACTCATTGGCAACATTTAGAAACACTTGCCAACCATTAAACACTGAATAGTAATAAATAACATCTAATGTTAAAAGAATTTTTTTTTGGAAAAATTGCAAAATTTTACATTTCATTTGACTCAACTTTATGGTATATTTCGGAGAAGGCAATGGCACGGAGGAAAAATCATTATGTAGTTTCAATGCTATATATGTGAAATTCAGTGTACACTTTAAGACATTTATAAATGTAAGCATAATATTTCTAAACAGCATATTGCATTTGCATATAAAACAGTGAAAGCACATGAACTATTTAACAATAAATGAAAGAACTATAGGTAGTATGATGGCTTTGTTTAGCAATTAGGAGATTAATTGTTGATTAAGTATCAAAGACAGTAATGGTTATTAGTTGAGTAAAAAAATAAATTACTTTGACCTGTAATTTACTGAAAATGCTTCTTAGAAGAGAGTGTACTATAGCTTAGTTTTAAATGGCATAATAAACTTGAATAGATGTGAACATTCTTAACTATAACATTTAAATTTCAACCACCATTTAAATTTGACAAGTGTATAATGCAAAAAGGGATAATGATATTGCATAAGGAGCTAAGTGATAACTAAACATTCTTGAACACATAGGAATATAAATTTTAGGTGGAGAAGAAAGATTTTGCATGTGATTAATGCAATTTTCAAAATGATTATTAGACAATGACACAACAGATGGCATTCTTTTTTCCTTAATATCATTTATTCATTTATAAAGTATGTAAGATACATTTTAAAAGCTCTATGAAGTAACTTTGCTCATATATTCCTGGTTATAACCTTTAATTCCTCTAAGTTTCTACCTAAGTTTCTCTCTTCTAAGTTTCTTTTCTTGGGTGTCCACCGACTTTGAGTTTCTCCCATTTATTTGGTAAAAAAGGTCTGAGAGCCTGGGAGTAATTGGTACCTTGCTGAGACTGTATTTTCCATTTGGATCTCTGAATGCTAGTAGCTTGTATTTGTTTATATCTGGCTTCTTTCTCTTACCATTGTGTTTGGAAGGCTTATCACTGGCATGGAGTGTAGCAACAGTTTGTTGATTTTCCTGGCTGTACAGTATTCTGATCCGTGACTATATCACCATTTATTTGTGCACTATGCTATTAATAACCACTTAGGTTGACTTCACTTATTTTGTTGTCATTGTTCTAAATAGTGCTATTATCAACATCATATTGGCATACAGGTGTGCACAATTCTGCAGAGAACACATGCAGGAACTTCTGTGTATATGTTAGATATGGGATCTGTGTTAGTAGGTACTTCCAGTTTTTTCCAAATTGATGGAAACAGTTTACATTCCAACAAGTAAGTGTAAGAGTTCCAGGTGCTCTACTTTCTTTGCAACACTTTGGTATTATCAGACTTTTCTTTGTCGCCATCCTGGTGGTATCTAAGCACAGTTTACACTTACATTTATACTTCCCCTGAATTTTAATTAAATTGAGCATTTTTTAATATATTTAATGAACATCTCATATTTCCTTCAGTGAAGTGGGGTTCAAGAGTATGCCTATCTAAGAGTGAGGTTACTTGTAGTTTTCCTATTGAATTGGAAATATTCTTTATGTATTCTGGATAAAAGTCCCTAGTCTGTTATATCTGTTGCAGAAATACATTATTCTCTCTGATTTGCACTTTTACTTTCCTTTTGGAGTCTTGTGATGAACAGAAATTCATGCACTTAATGTAGTAGAATTCATTTATGCTTATGACTTCTACGCCAAAGGGCTTCCCGGGTGACTCAGTTGTAAAGAATCAGCATGCCAATGTAGGAGCATAGGAGATGTGGGCTCAATCCTGGGTTGGGAAGATCCCCTGGAGGGGTAAATGGCAACCTCCTCCAGTATTCTTCCTTGGAGACCCCCATGGACATAGGAACCTGGTGGGCTACAGTCCATGGCTCACAAAAAGTTGAACACAACTGAGCATGCACGTTTTTGCAAAAATCATGTATATATTCTTCTGAAACACCCTGATTATTTTCCATCTCTTCTTTTTCATTCTGCCTCTGCATCTCAGGAGTTTTTCATGATTTATTCTTGCTGTTTTAGTTTCTTGGATTTCTGCTGTATAGTTTCAGTTTTTTAGTCACAGTCTCTCCAGTGTTAATTTTTGAAGGAAGAAACAGAAAGCCTTTTTAATTTGCCATCTTGAAAAAAAATTCAAAATGACACTTGTTTTAGATAATTGACACTTCTTGGTTATCTATTATATGTCAGATACCGAGGATAAATGATAAAGACATGTCATTTCTAGAAATACCTTCATATCACTCTATTTACAGAGAAAACCAAATAAAAATGAAAAGATAAGATGCAAATGTAATAAAACTGTGTATATGTTCTCAGAAATTAAGAAAAGCATCATTTAGGCTAAGCCTTGTTGAAGCTGGAATGTTTGAAAAAAGACTTCTAGAAAATAAGACTCCTCTTGAGTCTAGATTTGGTGGATTTTCCTGGTATTAGCTCAGGCTGAAAAAGCATTGATGGGGAAGCAGGTGGAGATTGGCTTGGATTGTCAAAGTCATGTGTGGAGAAAGTGAGTCTGAAATATCAAATATTAGTCTTGGATTCTTTTTACTTCTATTAATAATAAATGAGTTTTCAACAGCTATAGTTAGTCTAATTGTACTGAGGTCTAACAGGACTTGCATTAGGGCAAGTAAGAACCAATTTTGAAATTATCATTTATTCATTTGACATTCACTAGATAACTAATGGGCTTCCCAGGTGGCACTAGTGGTAAAGAACCCACCTGCCAATGAAAGAGACATAAGAGACCTGGGTTCAATCCCTGGGTTGGGAAGATCCCCTAGAGGATGGCATGGCAACCCACTCCACTATTCTTGCCTGGAGAATCCCATGGAAAGAGGAGCCTGGCGGGCTACAGTCCATGGGGTCGCAAAGAGTCGGACATGACTGAAGCGACTTAGCACACAACACGCAGATAACTATTACTGAGGTAATTGTACCAAATTTTGGAATTTGTAACCAGCTTGACTTTCTCTGCAACATATTTCTCTGCAACCCATTGTTCATACAGCTTGTCTCTCACTAATTAAGTCTTTATTATTGTTGTTCAGTTGCTAAGTCAGGCCCAACTTTTTGTGACCCTATGGACTGTAGCATGCCCTGTCTTCCTTTATCACCAGGAGTTTGCTCAAATTCATGGCATTTGAGTCAGTAATGCTATCTAACCATCTCATCCTCTGGCTCCCCCTTCACTTTTTGCCTTTGGTCTTTCCCAGCATCAGGGTCTTTTTAATGAGTCGGCTCTTTGACACCAGGAGGCTGAAGTATTGAAGCTTCAGCTTCAGCAGCAGTACTTCCATAATCAGGGCTGATTTCCTTTAGGATTGACTGATCTTGCTGTCCAAAGGATTCTCAGCATTTTTCTCCAGCACCACAGTTCAAAAGCATCAATTCTGATAACAGAACAATATTTGCAAGAAGAGGGGAGAAAGTTCTCTCTCTTGACTATTAGGACACCTTGGTGTTAGAGTTAGGGCTATGATTTAGGGAAACTGTGTTAGTAATAATGGTCAGTTATATCACCAAAGTAAAATCTACCAATCGGTAACCTACTTACTCAGAAAGGTTTCTGTTGTAGTAATTATTCAGAAATACTCGCTCACTCTAAAATGTTGCAAGAAAGACAAACCATAATCTGTGCATCTGCTTATTAGTCCTGCTCTCCTCTTTACTTTGATTCTCTCCAGAATATCCCCTACTCACATGATTATAAATTCCAATCAAATCATGGAATTTCAAAGAATCAATGTATGTTCCAGCATATACTGAATTCTCTGCCAAGCATATCTAAATTCAATCATCTGTTTTCAATGTTAAAAGGTATGAGAATGAAGAATTTAATGCTATAACCGTGATTGAGGTGAAAGGCTGAAAAATGTTAGTTCAAAAGGACAGAAACTGTTAGAAATACGATTGTGAACTTCTCTGCTTTAGAAACAAAAATTGGATTTGAAAAGACATCAAAACATATATGAACACACCAGGGGTTGATTGTGTTCTCTACAATCTTCAGAAACACATCAAAGAAAATCTAACAAGCAACTTCAAAAGCCTGTTAGTCTCACTGCAAGCTGCAGTTTGAGGAGAAAGAGAGTGTTAAAGACCTTATTGAGAAAAATGACAGAATCCATAGAGAACATGAGGAGATTGACCTACAAACAATTTCTTGAAAAATATCACCAAAAGATAATACAAATTTCACCTAGAAATTGAAATAACACTGGAGTGTACTCTGGTTACAGGAGACATAAAATAGAAACAAGGAATATAAACAGTGAAAGAACAACTCTGGCCATGGACTTGTGTTTATAAAATATATAAAATGATAGGTTCAATACACATGTAATGAAGAAATGAGAATGATTACAGATAATTATTAATAACTTGAACTGAAATGGAAATAAGAAAATAGGAAATAAGTAAATCCAAGTTGAAACATTTTAGTTAAAAAGACTTGCTGAGTATACATAAACTCACTAATTTTGTTCTTTGATTTAGAAACTAAAAACCCATAGGTGCTATGCTTTATAGTAAATCTCCAGAATTTATCTTACACAACTGAAACTTTGTACCTGTTAACAATTACCTTTCCATTGCTTATAGCTAACTATACTGTATTATATACCTAAAATTTGCTAAGCAGGTAGCTATTATATTATGTGTTCTTTCTACAAAACAAACGAACAAGTAAGCAAACATCTTTTAATAAAAAGAGGGCCAGAGCAGCCTTTGGGAGGTGATGAATATATTTATGGCTTTGATGATGGTGATAGTTTCAGAGGCATATGCGTATCCCTAAATTCATCTAGTTGTATACATTAAATATGTATAGCTTGTTATATGACAATCATACCTCAACAGAATGGTTAAAAAAAAAAACATAAAAGCATACCAAGATTTAGATCACAATAGGGCCTAAGTACTTCATTCTTACTTTAATTTAAATATATTTTAATAATAAAACTAAGTGTATATGGCATTCTGATTACATAAAGAACACTTGCTTGTTTTATAAGAAAATTAAAGAACAAACAGGGTGTAATGAAAAGCATAAACATATTCCCTTGCTCTGAAATAACTCCCACTAAGATGCACAGCTCAGGCAAACACCCATATACATCATGAGGTGGTTTTGTTGATGCTATTGATCTGCTATATCATTTTTGAAAACATGATGGATTGGAGGCTATGGTGCTCTTGGTCAGATATCTCTTTCTAGACCCCAGAACTTTTCTCTAAGCTGTCAGCAACATTGCCTTGTAATGGTTTCATGCTGAGTACATACCCAGGAATTGTTTTCTTTTCAAGTAAGCTATTTTGCTCAGATTTACCCACTCTCCAAGCCAGGGCTTTCCACACTTATCCTCTATTTGATGTGTAATGAGGCTGACTAGTTCTCTTGCCTCTGTTCAGAATATATCTGAAGGGTCTTCCAGGATAAAAATTTCACAACAGATTAGCTGAGGCTACTGTTGTTCAGTTCCATTCAGTCACTCAGTCGTGTCCAACTCTTTGCAACCCCGTAGATGGCAGCACACCAGGCCTCCCTGTCCATCACCAACTCCCAGAGTTTACTCAAACTCATGTTCATTGAGTCAGTGATGCCATCCAACCACCTCATCCTCTAACATCCCCTTCTCCTCCTGCCTTCAACCTTTCCCAGCATGTGGGTCTTTTAAAATGAGTCAGTTCTTTGCATAATGTGGCCAAAGTATTGGAGTTTCAGCTTCAACAACAGTCCTTCCAATGAACATTCAAGACTGATTTCCTTTAGGATGGATTGGTTGGATCTCCTTGCAGTCCAAGGGATTCTCAAGAGTCTTCTCCAACATCACACTTCACAACTGTTGTTATTAGAGCACAATTTAATTCTTTATCTTCTGGCCCAATCTGGCCTCATCCTTATTGTTTTTGTTCCTGAAAATGATCCCCAGAAACCACCATCATGCAAATCTCTGATTCAGAGAGTGTTTTCCATAGAATTTGCCCAGTTATACTCTATTAATAGTGGTTCTTGGAACATAATCCACAATGGGATTTTTGAAGCATCACCTTCTGGTTGGTGACAATAAGGACCCATCTCTTATACTGCTAAGCAGGGTACTGATAGCTCTTGGATGAGTGTTTATAAAAATTCACTGATGATGAAGCAGCCTAGAACACCTTGGAGTCTTAACATTGGTGGTTTAATACATCAATCTTTGGAGATGTTTAAAGGAATAGAAATTTGAATCAAATGGCTGGTACTGAGACTATTGGTTCATTAGGAAAGACATTGAAAGGCCAAGTTATATTAATAATCAATTCAAAGCAAAGCTAGACAGCTTCATTAGGATCATACAAGAGACATTCATCCCCTGCAGGTGGAGGAAAGAAAAAGATGAGGATCAGGCCCAGGACTAATAATAGATGTCAGAGCTCCTTAGAATACTGAATTCTGTTTTGGCAAACCTGCCATTTCAAAGTCAAGGCTGTAATTGAGAAGGACGGGGACTCTGTGACCTAGATTGGGGCATCCACTTCAGTATACTTGAAAATCTTGAATTCACAAGTATCTTGAATCTTTGTGAACTGCAAAAGTAGCCCACTCCTTTCTGATAAAGTTTATTCTTTCTCCTTTGCTTGAAGATGATTCAAGTATCTCTGCCTTGTAAGAAAACATTTCCCTGTATTAGGCAGTAGTCTCCCATCATATCCTAATCATAAGTCCAGTAACTATGATTGACCTACAATGTGTACTGTTGGAAATGAGCTGAATTTGCAAAGGGAAAAAAGGAAGCATATCTGGAATAATCCCCAGGAGTTGGATAACATGTATTAACGGAAGTCAGGAGAATATGTATAGGACTAGACCTCAGGGTTCGGTATTGGAAGAAGGGATGTTCAAACAGAAAGTTGAGTAAGGGAGAGTTTATTGATACAGAAATATTGCCCCATGAAACATCATTCCCAGTGGCTCAAGTGGTAAAGAATCTGCCTGCCAATACAGGAGATGTGGGTGTGATCCTTGGGTCAGGAAGATCTCCTGGAGAAGGAAATGGCAACCCACTCCAGTATTCTTGCCTGGGAAACCCCAAGGACAGAGGAGCCTGGCAGGCTACAGTCCATGGGGTTGCAAAGAGTCAGATGCGACACATGCACACCCCATGAAACAGACTGTAACACCCTGACAAGTAGTTTCATTTTCCAGAAGCAACTTGCCTTTACCTAGTATAGATAATAGTATACGTTTGTGGTCTTAGCCTAGGGTTATGTTGCTAATCCTATTATGTATCATAATTACAATCCTCAGTGACATGTAACATCTGGACATCCTTCTGAATATCACAGTAATGCTATCCTTATACCATCATTTTAATCATACTGGATGAGCAAGATATGACAAGTCTGCCTGAGAACTGTTAAGACACAAACAGCTCAGATCACAGCCAATAAACTGTGTGTATGATGTTTCAAAGATCTGTTGCATCAGTAGTTACGATAGTCATGAACATTCCTAGAAATTATCCACAAAGTAAAGAAAAAAAAAATCTCATCTCAACCTTCCAGCACTAAGAAGGAAACACAGTGCCTGGAAAACTTGGAGACTGAGGACAAGGCGGTTTTGGAAGGACTCATGTGGGCAGACTTAATGGGAGTGGACATAAAAAGTGAAACTCTTTATCACAAGTTCAGTTCAGTCACTCAGTCATGCCCGACTCTTTGCGACCCCATGGACTGCACCAAGCCAGGCCTCCCTGTCCATCACCAACTCCTGGAGTTTACTCAAACTCATGTCCATCGAATCGGTGATCCCTTCCAACCATCTCATTCTCTGTCATCCCCTTCTCATCCTGCCTTCAATCTTTCCCAGCATCAGGGTCTTTTCAAATGAATCAGTTCTTCGCATGTTGTGGCCAAAGTATTGGAGTTTCAGCTTCAACATCAGTCCTTTCAATGAATATTCAGTACTGATTTCCTTTAGGACGGACTGGTTGGTTCTCCTTGCAGCCCAAGGGACTCTCAAGAGTCTTCTCCAACACCACAGTTCAAAAGCATCAATTCTTCAGTGCTCAGCTTTCTTTATAGTCTAACTCTCACATCCATACATGACTACTGGAAAAACCATAGCCTTGACTAGACGGACTTTTGTTGGCAAAGTAATGTCTCTGCTTTTTAGTATGCTGTCTAGGTTGGTCATGACTTTTCTTCCAAGTTAGCACTAACCAGATAGCATCCAGACAACCTTGTAAACAGAAGAGCCACCAAACCAGCAGACACACCAAACAATCAAGCAGGCAGAAAGACTCAACTAGTTGATGTCAGTCAGTCTCTGCAGACACAACAAGCTTATGAATGGATCTGTCATGGTATCAAGGGTAAAGGCTATGAATGGATCAACAGCATGTGCTGAGCTCCCATTCATCAAGGCCAACCTATCCACTGACCTTGCTGGTAAGAGAGCCAGACTCGAAATAGCATGCAGAAACAGACAAAGCCATTCTAAAATGTATACGGAAATGCAAATAAAATAGAATAGATATTAATAAAACAACTTTGAAAAAGAGAAATAAAGTTAGAATAATTATGCTCTATTACACAACCAGTAGTGTACTATTGCAATGAAGATAGATGTATAGCTAAATGGAACAGAATGGAGAATCTAGAAACAGACCCACAAGTATATGGATAATAGAGTATTGAAAGGTATGCAAAAGCAATTCAAGGGAAATAATATTTTAATAACTGTTGAAAGAATAGGATAACTATGTGCAAACAAACCTCAAACCCTACCTTACATCACCTGCAGAATGATTGATTATATACCTGAATATATAGCTAAAATTATAATATTTCTATAACTAAATAAGAAAATTTTAGTGATTTTGGGTCTGGCACAGATTTCTTAAGATATAAAATTCACAAACTATTAATAAAATATTGACAAATCAAATACCATCAAAATTAGAAGCAGTCATTCTTCAAAAGACACTGTTTGGAGAACAAAAAAACAAGACAGAAACTGGGAGAAAGTATTTGGAAAACTTCTACACAATCCTGGTGGCTCAGATGATAAAGAATCTGCCTGCGATAGAGGAGACCTGCGGTTCAATGCTTGGGTAGGGAAGATCCCCTGGAGAAGGGAATGGCAACCTGCTCCAGTATTCTTTCCTGGAGAATTCCATGGACAGAGGAGTCTGATAGAGGAGTCTGGTGGGCTACAGTCCATGGGGTCCCAAAGAGTCAGACACAAATGAGCATACACATATACACATCATCTGATAGAATCCTTCAGACACTAAGTTCAGTTCAGTTGCTCACTCTTGTCCAATTCTTTGAGCCCACATGGACTGCAGCACACCAGGTTTCCCTGTTGATCACCAACTCCCAGAGCTTGCTCAAACTCATGTCCATCAAGTCGGTAATGCCAACCAACCATCTCATCAACTGTCATCCCCTTCCCTTCTCTTCCTCCTGCCTTCAATCTTTCCCAGTATCAGGGTCTTTCCCAAAGGTAAGTTATCTGACTGTAAAATGCTCAGGATGCAACAGTAAAGAAAAATAGTATATCTGAAGTAAAAACTTATATCAGAACAGAAGGAGATTGGGAAAAAAAAAAAAAAGGAACCATTGGAACACGGCTGTTACCAAGTCACAGTAGGAATTGAGAGCATCTCCTTCTCTGACTGCAATGTAAGCTCTACACTGGCAGATTCTGTGTTGCTTTCTTGGGGAGTCATCCTTTTTGTTACCTCCCATTGTCATGATTGAGGTGGACCCAGGGGCTATGGTCCCCTTGGGGACTACAGGTCTTACAGTCGGCTTCCTTCTGTGGTTTCCAGGTGAGAATTGTAGAAATTAATAGTGAAAATTGTGAGGAGCTAGAAAGTAGTACATATCTATAACTGGCTATCTACAAAAAAATGTCTGAGGCAGTTGAAATGTTTCTATAGTGTGAAAATATATATGTAATGAAGACAAATAAATGATGTCCACATTTAAGTAAATATGACACCAAACAAACCATTTTTATTTTAAAAATAAACGGAAAATACTTTTAATGTTTGAAGGTCAGACACGTGCTCTTATGGATATTGGATATACTGAAGAACTCTCATACTGTTGGTAGAAGATTCCCTCTTCCATCTTGAATATCAAGAAGAGAAGGATTGGAGGTACAAAGTTCCTGCTGAAAGACAACAGGAGCTACGTGCTGTCATTTTTCAAGCATGCTAAAGCATTACACCAAGCTCTTAAATGTTGACCTCAGAACAAAGAAATCTGCAGCTGTGGAAGAGGTCAGAAAACTGAGGTCATTCCCCAGAAAGGTCATTATTTCTCATACAAAAGGATTTGCAAGCTTGCAGAGCCAGTTCAGCGTATGAGCAATTTTGTCTGCCCTTAGTCGGAGAGGGCAATCGCACCCCACTCCAGTACTCTTGCCTGGAAAATCCCATGGACGGAGGAGCCTGGTAGGCTGTAGTCCATGGGGTCGCTAAGAGTCAGGCACGGCTGAGCAACTTCACTTTCACTTCTCACTTTCATGCATTGGAGAAGGAAATGGCAACCCACTCCAGTGTTCTTGCCTGGAGACTCCCAGGGACGGGGCAGCCTGAGGGGCTGCCGTCTATGGGGTCGCACAGAGTCAGACACGACTGAAGCGACTTAGCAGCAGCAGCAGCAGCAGCAGTCCAACAGTGCCAAAATACTTGGGCATTAAGTTTTTAATTAAAAAACCTTGAAATTTGCAAGAGTGTTAACAGTTGTAAGTGCTGAAACTTAGACCTAATAATAAGTATACATTATAACTGCCAAGATGTTCTACTAGGTTGCCTACAAAGGAATCAACACACCAACCCAAGTAAGCCAATGATAGTGGAATCCAGGCATAGACTCTGCATCTGGTTAGGTCCACCAGTGCTCAGTTAATCAGGAAAGCAAGATTTGAGAAATGGTTCTCAAATTATTATTACTATTTTACTGTTGAGATGAGAAGAAATCGCAGCATAATGAGTAACATAAATTGCGACTACTACCAGGATTGTTAGGAGTGGTGATTAAGCAACCAGATTGCTATGGTACAAATTCTGGTTTTGCCACTCTCTAATTTTGTGATCTTGGGCAAGGATAACCTATGCACATCTCAGTTTCCACATAAGGAAACAGGTTTTCACAGTACCATTTATGTGATAGAACTGCATGAAGATAAAAAGACTTAACACAATAAAACAATCAGCCCAAAGCCTAACACTTAGTGGTATTCGATAAAAGTTCATATAATCAATATTATTTTCACTGTAAGAGTGCGGTTTTAGTTAGGTTAAAAAAATAATACCCTTTCTACTCCGTTTTGCCTTTTCAGGCATTAAATATATTTCGTATATTCATCATTACTTTAAAAAGTATATGTTAGTTGATCAGTCATGTCCAACCCTTTGCAGCCCAATGAAGCCCATAGGCTCCTCTGTCCACAGGCCTCTCCAGACAAGACCACTGGAGTGGGTTGCCATTCCTTTCTCCAGGGGATCTTCCTGACTCAGGGATTGAACCCAGGAATCCTGTATTCCAGGCAGATTCTTTAGTGAACCAAAAGCATATATGATGAAATAAAAAGACCTAAGCTATTAAGTTGCTTAATTACTAAGTTTAATTATCCTCTATTACTTCATACATCTCTCCTGTTTGGTTAAATCTCATCTTACAAATTTTCTTATATTTTGCATACAAAGAAAGATCAGAGCATGTAGATGATTCAAGTTCCTACTTCTGAAAGTCTTTATTTTATTTTCACCCTTGTCTGCTTTCAGCAAATCAAAAAAGATAATACGGTAGAATATTCTAGAATTCTATGCATCACTAAGCTATCAGATTATTTACATTTAGGAACATATTTAAATTGGAAGTTTGATAATTGATTTTTGGATTTACATATTTGCATTTATATTATATATTAATTTACATAATGATTGCCAAATAAAACTGATCTCCTTTATTACTATTCTGTTTCTCTTGTATTTCACAACCTACTCTGACTTTTAAATAGCACATAGTACAAATAAATTTTTAAAAAGTAAAAAAAAATAGCAGATAGTAGTTTTCAAACATGCACCTCAGGACACATTAAAACAGAACGCTGCAAAACTTTTGCACAGAATTATTCAGTGATTCTAATGATACCACTAACACAAAATTGATTTTTTACTGTTTTTCAGTCATATTTCCTTGGCTAGAATTTCGGCTTTATCACTTATTGCCTAGTGATATTAGAAAGCTGTATTTCTAAAATGCTTCAGCTTCTTCATGTGTAAAATGAAAATAGTAATAGCATTTATTTACAAGCATTTCTATGATGTATAAATGAACTAGTAAAGTGCTTAAATGTATGACTGCAAAATAGTAAACAATCTGTAAATATCATTCATTATAATGATTACTAGAAGACAGGTTTATTGCTAAAAGATACACCCTTTAAGTATCATTTTACAAATAAGAATATTGAGCATGAAGACACTAAGTGACAGTCTTAAGGTCTTACAGTTAACAAATTCTAAAGGGTATGGTTTCAAGTCTTGCAGCAAGTGACTACTCTGCAATTCATGAATTCTCTCTTACTATTTCCATAGTACAATCTCTAGAAACTTCAGTTAGTTGAACAAATGAGGAAAAAACCTTGTTTCAGTGTCTTTAAAAATTGTTGATTGCCTTAGAGGGGGACATTCACATATTCAGTACAAATAAGAAAATTCTAATGAGAACTTTTATCAGTGAAATCACTGGGTACCCCATGATGCAGTATAGTCTTTGCCAGGTATTTGACTGGCAGTGTTAATAAGGAAAAGGCATGGTTAACTACCCCTCAAAAGTCATGCAGTGTTGTGAATCACTGCACTGCACACCTGTCACTTATATTATATTGTACATCAACTTAGCTTTAGTAAATTAGCAAATAAATAAATAAAAGTCATGCAGCCACCTCGAATCCTGGAAATTGCTCCAGGAAATCAGTCAGCACACAAAATCATTCATACTAATGATTATCAAATACATTCCCTGGTAAACTGAGGTTTCTTGGCATTGCTTTTAATTGAATACTAGGCAATCTGAGATACATCTTTTGTGCATTATTTGTTCTAGATTAATGGCTAGTTATATAATAGCACATTTATTAGGATAGTTTTATCATCATAAAATTAATTTAGGGAATAAACCTATCACTGATAAATCTGTAGTTCGTGTGCAATGTTGATATTATTTGGAGGCAAAAGAGGTGAGCATTCAACTAGTATTCACGGGGGTAGTGAGTTATCACTTACTAGCTGAGTTACTTTGAGTAAGTTTACTAACCTCTAGAAGTCTCAGTTTCTTTATCTAAAGAAATGTGATGTTCAAATTAGTTGAATATCTATAAACTAGAAGAGTGCCTCATGTGCCCAGCCGCTTCAGTGTGTTCAACTCTTTGCGACCCCATGGACTGTAGCCTGCCAGGCTCCTCTGTCCATGGGATTCTCCAGGCAAGAATACTGGAGTGGGTTGCCATTTCCTTCTCTAGGAGATCTTCCCAGCTCAGGGATCCAACCCTCATTCCCTGCAACTCCTGCATTGCAGGCAGATTCTCTACCTACTGAGCCACCTGGGAAGCTCAGAGTTCCTCATACATACCATATATTTTTCTTTCAATACTTGATTTTGGCCTGAGTTTAGTGTGGGCTATTTGATTTAAATCTTTACTGATGAAAACATGGTAGGTAGAACCACAGCTTCTCAAAGATGTTGAGTTTCCAATCCCCAGAAACCTTGAATACTTTCTTTTATGTGGGAAACACTTTACAGATGTGGTTACGAATCTTGAAATGGGAAGATTATCTTGTAATTTCCAAGTACAACAGGGTTCCTTGTAAAGGAGTGAGAGAGAAAGCCACAGTATGGTCTACCCAGGTGAGCCCCATGTAATCACAAGCATTCTCCTAAGGAGAGAGTTGACTGGAAGTTCAGGTGGAACCAATGCAACCCCTGAGTCTACAAGAGGAAGAGGGTTGCTGGAGAGCAGAGAGGGAAGCGTCATGATGGAAATGGAGTTTGCCCAGCTGTGGCCATTGGCTTTTGAAGGTGAAGAAGAGGTTCTTTAGTAAAGAATGCAGACAGTTTCTAGCAACCAGGGAAAGCAAGTAAATGGTTTCTAGAAACCAGGGAAAGCAAGTAAACAGTTTCTACCCTGGGACTTCCATGAGTGAAGCTATTCCCACCAACACTATGGTTTCACCATGAGACCTGTTTGGACTTCTGGTTCCTATAACTGTAAGAAAATTCGTGTTGTTTCAAGCCTCTAATTTTATGATAATGTGTTACAATGGTGAGAGCAAACTAATACAGAGATGATAGACTGTTTAATTAATTCTCCCTTCTCCAACATATCTTTTAAATAGAGAAGCTTCCTAGTACTTGCCTTCTAAAGTTTCTTCCTAAATTTTCTTACATTTTCTCTGAGGTACCTCTCTGAAGCTCTGATGTTCCTGGATAGCATGTAACAGACCCCTCTTATTCCAGAGGCCGGGCCCTAGGTGCTCTGTGGTCTCCTCCTGATGTCTTGCAACAATTTCTCCAGGCCACTCCAAACTACTAGCTCCTGAGAACAGGCAAAACTATATTCTTTCTTGTAGTAACAAGAGACTGTGATATACAGGTTATGTTACTGAAGGCTCGGGAGTGGTGCTTTCCCAGTGGAGGTTGCCCCCTTTGGTCTCATTCTCTACAGCTGTTAGTATTGTTGAACCAAAGTTCTTAGGCCTAACGCATGGTGAGGCCAAGAAAACAAACTTCAAAGTTTAAACAGAAGCAGGTTTATTGCAAGGGTCAAGCAAGAAGAGCTGGCAGCTTGTGAGTTCCCCAGTGGGTTTCAGAGTTTTTAAAGGCAAAATTTGGGGTGAGGCTTGCGGGGTATGTGATTTTTCTTCTCCTGGGCTTGTGGGGAGGTAACAGGGCAACGCCTCAGGAGCTGCGTTCAGCATGCAGTTCCTCACCTCCACACTGGTGAGGGCCTTATTTCCTGTAGGAAAAACTCTAAGATAAATTGCTTTGCATCCCTCGAGGAGGAAGGAGGACTCTGCTTTATCACTGCACTGTTGTTTGCCGGCTTCTTTGTATCCACATTCTCATTTACCCGATTACTCATTGTTTGAAACTGCCCAGTAGAACTCAAGGAAGATAGAGTAAGTTGAAGCCTTTTTCCTACAAACAAATGGGGGTCTGGGAAGGCTTCTGAATCTGGGAGGACCCCACAAGGCTCTGCTCAGTTTCAATCCTCCGTTTTCTTTGATACTCCTCAGTCTTGAGGCAAACAGATTTCCAACAAGAAAGGGAAGACTATATGGGATAGAAGTTAATCATAATCTCCTAGAGGAACTCGGCTTTAGCAGGATTCCTTTTCATTCCTACGATCCTGCAACCCTTTCAGATTTGTTTTAATTCTGTATATGTCTCTTTAAGTTGAAGACTCCACATACTTCTGTGTAACTATTGCCATCTGGGTTTCTTGGGCTCTTTAATCAATAGAAATTGACGAGAGGCCAGAGGAGAAATTCAGGCAAGGCTTTATTATCTTGCCTGCAGCATGAGGGAGCAAAAACAAGTAACGGCACTTTTGCTCCCTGTCTGAGGAGGAAGGTGTGAGCTGGTCCCTTAAGTGAGCATTTGTCCAGATGGAAGCACTGCAGTCAAGGGTCCCAGGTCCCAGTCTGTCTATCTCACAATCACCCAGAGGGAATAAAAAAGCAATCTAAAATAGATCTGCAGTGATGCTGCCCTATCTACAATAAAGAGTTCATCTCGTAATTTTATTAAGGTTAAAGTTGTTCAGGCTTGTTTAATAAAGCACAAGATATCAAGTAAATTGAATTTCAATTAAATAACAAGTAATATTTTAAGTATGTCCCATGCAACATTTGTGATATACTTCTACTAAAACTATGTTTTGGAATTTAAATTTGGCATCTTAGGTTAAGTCCCGCAGCCATACTTCTGATTCCAGTGTTTGTTTGGAGATTTAGCTTTACATAATGAAAATCCATATTAAACTACTTGATCAATTGAGAGTGGTCTTTTTTCAAATAATTTATGCACAAAGAATAACCCATATCACTGTCCTTATGACTCCCCACACCCCTGCTGTTATAGTATCAATAGAGTAGCAGCGATAGCTTTAGGTTCAAAAGAAATAGCAGCATTTCTTATTTTAAAACACTAGTAATCAGTTGTGTGTGTGTGCTCAGTCATGTCTGACTCTTTGCGGCTCCATGGGCTGTAGCCTGTCAGGCTCCTTTGTCCATGGAATTTTCCACTCAGGTATACTGGAGTGGGTTGCCATTTCCTCCTCCTGAGAATCTTCCTGAGTCAGGGATCAAACCCGAATCTCCTGCATCAGCAGGCAGATTCTTCACCACTGTGCCACCTGGGAAGCCCCTAGTAATTAGGAAAATGCTAGTAATTTGAATTCCCAATAATCTCTGAAGACTTGAGACAGTATTATGTCAATTATATCTCAAACTTGTTTCAGGTGAACAGCAAGATTTAATCTGTGTATATTTTGAAATGATCACAGCATGAAGTCCACTTAACATCATTTCTATACCAGTGTGTGTGTGATGAGGACTTTTAAAATCTACTCTTAACAGGTGTGGAGAAAAGGGAATTCTACACTATAGGTAGGGATGTAAATTGGTTCAACCGCTAAGGAAACAGTATGGAAGTTCCTCAAGAAATTAAAAATAGAACTACCATATGATCCAGGAATCCCACTTATATATGGACAAAGCTAATTCAAACAGGTACATGCACCCCTAGATTCAAAGCAGCACTAATCACAATTTTCAAGACATGGAAATAACCTAAATGTTCATCAGCAAATGAATAAAGATGCACATGTATACAATGAAATACTGCTCAGTCATAAATGAAATAATCCATTAACAGCAACATGAATGGACCTAGAGATTATTATTGTAAGTGAAGTAAGTCAGTAAGATTAAACTATATGATATCACTTGTATGTGGAATCTAAAGTGACAAAAATGAACTTGTTCTCAAAAGAGAAAGACTCACATACATAGAGAACAGTCTTGTGGCTGCAAAGTGGGAGAAAGGTGGGAGATGGATTGGGAGTTTGGGGCTAACAAATGTAAATTATTATATATAGAATGAAAAAACAACAGATTCTACTGTATAGTACAGGGAACAATACTCAATATTATGTGATAAATCACAATGGAAAAGAAAATAATGTGTGTGTATATATATATAACTGAATCACTTTTCTGTACAGCAGAAATTAACATTATAAACCAACTATACTTGAATAAAATAATTTAAAAAATATACTCAGCAACTTTCAAATATAAAATGCAGTATTAGCTATAGTCACTACGCTGTGCACTACCATCCCCTGGACTTGTACTCGGTTATCTTGTAACTGGAGCTTCATAACTTCTGATCACCTTCACCCCTTTGGCCCATCTCCTATCCCTCACCTCTGGCAACCCCTGTCTATTCTCTGTATGTGTTTGTTGCTTATTTATGATTCTGCATAAAGGCAAGCTCTTACAGCATTTCTCTTCATCTGAAGTAGCACAGTATCCTCAAGGTCCATCTGCACTGTTGCAAAGGCTTCCTTTTTTATGGCTGAATAATATCCAATTTATACATATATGCCACATTTTCTTTATCCATTCTTCCACCAGTAGATACCAGCTTACTTCCATGACTTAGCTATTGTAAATAATGCTGCAATGAGAATGCAGGTGCGTATATCTTTTCCAGTTAGTATAGTTATGTTCTTTGAATAAACATATCCAGAAGTGGGTTACCGATCATAAGGCAGTCCTTCTAGAAGAATAGGTTCCCGTATTGTTTCCCGTAGGGGCTGCACCAATTTGCAGTCCCAGCACCAGCGCGAAAGTGTTCCCTTTTCTCCAGACCCTTGCCAGGTCTTGTTTCTAGTCTTATTGAATGCAAACATTCTAACAGGTGTGAGGTGACGGTCTGTTGTGGGTTTGGTTTACATTTCCCTGAAGATCATGTCAATATAGATCAACTTTTAATAACATTCTTAGTAACATTGCATGTGATCATGCCCTCCGTCTGTAGACGTACCTACAGGACTTCGCCAAGTACCTAGGATTCTGCTGCTGCTGCTAAGTCGTTTCAGTCGTGTCCGACTCTGTACGACCCCAGAGATGGCAGCCCAACAGGCTCCCCCATCCCTGGGATTCTCCAAGCAAGAACACTGGAGTGGGTTGCCATTTCCTTCTCCAAGGCATGAAAGCGAAAAGTGAAAGTGAAGTCGTGTCTGACTCTTAGCAACCCCATGGATTGCAACCCACCAGGCTCCTCTATCCATGGAATTTTACAGGCAAGAGTACTGGAGTGGGGTGCCATTGCCTTCTCCACCTAGGATTCTAGGCAGTTATAAATGAAGTTTCAGTTCAGTTCAGTCACTCATATTATATTAAATATATTGTATCTCACAAAAGAGAGTATGGATGTATGTTCATACTTGTTCTTAGCTTTATGAAAGCTAAGGGCCAAAGTTCATACACACACACACACACACACACACACATACACACACACACACGTTCATCTCTACTATGTAGCCAATGGAATCCTCTTAAGCTATCTGGTATTCTCCATTATTTTAACTTAGTTATTCTGTAATTAAAAAAAAAAAATAATGATAGAACAGCTTTATACTATAGAATTATCTCCAGCTAAGAAACCCTTTTGCACTCCTATACATTTTTATAGGGCCTTGAATAAATATTTGCTCATTTACTTGACACAATAAGTTTATATCTAACTTTTCCTGATATTCTTTACTTCAGTCTCAAACTATAAAAAAAAATTAAAACACTTTCTGGCAGCCTTAGGAAGAGCTACATGTTCAATATTTAGGTCATCAGTACTCTCGGCTTAGTGATAAAGAATCCTCCTGCCAGTGCAGGAGACACGGGTTCAATCCCTGCTCTTTGACTATCCCCTGGAAAAAGAAATAACAACCCACTCTAGTATTCTTGCTAAAACCCCATGGACAGAGGAGCCTGGTGGGCTACAGGCCATGGAGTCCCACAGAGTTGGACACGATTTGGCCACTGAAAAACAACTCCTTATAACAGTAACATGATTTGGGTGTTTATCAACACCTTCCAGGATTCCATCAGTCTGTGATCTGTCTATACATATTTCAAACTGTAGTTATATTCATATAGGGCTTATAAGCCCCTAAGTGACCATTATGATATGGAATATGCTTTACTTGTAGTAAGTTTGAGTCTAGTTTGTCCAACTTGCGATTTCTCTGTGAGGTGTCTGATTCCATATCAACAAAGGTGAAAGTTCTGTACAGGTTGCTATAGAGAACCTGTTTCTAGCATCCTGTTGCTCTCAGTGGCCAATTGCAATACCCAGGCCATATTTGTAGTGAGAAGCTGAATTGAATCATGTATTTTGTTCAGTAGCTAATTCTCAGGGCCTCAATGATCCATTAATCTTTCTGTATAAGATGGTCACTTAGGGCTGTGTGATCAATTAGTCTATGTATCACTGATTCAGATGCAATGCATGTATCTTTGATGGCAGCTTTGGCAAGCACTAGCCTGTATTTTGCACACTAATCAAGATCGTACGAAGCCTTTGCTGTTATCTCTCATGACCCTAGCAATGAATCTAAGTATTCTAATCTTGTTTCCATATCCCTTTTACTACAACCATGCTATGAGTAGGTGCACATATAGCTTTTAATACAATCATTCTTTATATTATCCAAATTGTACCTTTTTCTATATAAAGTGAAAAGAAAAGTGTTTATTTCCAACTTTGGTAAAATATAGAAAAAATGTTTAGATGGAAACACAGGCAAATAATCCTAAAAACCACATTTTAATAAAAGCTGAGTATTTGTTTCTCCCTCTTAGAATCATTTATTAATTGAAATGCTTTCTTTTTTTTAAATTTTATTGTATTTTTAAACTTTACATAATTGTGTTAGTTTTGCCAAATATCAAAATGAATCCGCCACAGGTATACATGTGTTCCCCATCCTGAACCCTCCTCCCTCCTCCCTCCCCATTCCATCCCTCTGGGTCGTTTTTCTCTTTTTAAATCCTGGGCTGAGTTGAAGCAGGGACAAATGGTGTCTCTTTTTTAAAGATGTTCTGTATATTTATTTACAGCTGTCTTTATTGGTGCATATAGATTTTCTCTAGTTGCAGTGTGAGGCTTCTCACTGTGGTGGCTTCTCTTGTTGCAGAGAACAGGATCTAGGGCTGCAGCTCTTGAACTCTAGAGTATGGACTCAGTAGTTGTGGTGCATGGGCTTAGTTTCCCTGCAGCATATGGTATCTTCCTGGACCAGAGACTGAACTCATGTCTTTTGCATGGACAGGTGCATTCTTAACCACTGGATCACCAGGGAAGTCCTGAAATTCTTTCAGAAGGAATGGCCCAATAGATAAAAACCAGTCTCCATATCAAGTGTTCTTTGTCCCAGATATAAACTTAACCTGCAATCTTTAAGCACTATCTGCCATATTTTAAACTTGCTGAAGAGTTGAGCTCATATGTTATATGGTAAAGTCTTTAGAGGTGGTCTGTCTGGTTTTCCATATCAGGTGCTTGTGTTCTGAGTTAGCATGCCAGCTTCTCTGTTCTGAAAATCCCCCTTTCATGCAATAGGAAAGGCAGATTATTCTATTATTCTATTCCAGAAGGGAGACTATGAGGGTTAAATACCATTCTGCAAGTGAACAAATAAATTTCTCGATTTTTCACATGAGATTCTCTCATTGGGAAGTAGTAGAATTACCAAATTAAATCCTGACACAAACTGTCTCATGTGATAACGAGAGACCTTCACAGTTGGATGACTTAGGGCCTCAATATAAAATAAAATAAAGATGTCAGTTCTCTTCCTTGACTGTTCTGTTAGCTCAGCTTTTTTTTTAATATATAAAAAATGAGAGCAAGCAAGTAAGATGTTAACCACCCAAATCTAGGAAAGAAAAAATGTAAAATTAGAGTCAAGACTGAGAAGAAAAAGATGTACTAAAATAGTTTTCTCTAGCAATTGATTGTGCTAACAACCTACAGGATGACAGCTTTTTCTACCATTTTGATCAAAATACCAACTTAAAATTCTCTCAAGTAGTATTAATATATATGAGTATATAATAGCCGCTGCTGCTAAGTCACTTCAGTTGTGTCTGGCTCTGTGCGACCCCATAGACTGGCAGCCCACCAGGCTCCCCCATTCCCTGGGATTCTCCAGGCAAGAATACTGGAGTGGGTTGCCATTTCCTTCTCCAATGCATGAAAGTGAAAAGCGAAAGTGAAGTAACTCATTCGTGTCCGGCTCTCAGCGACCCCATGGACTGCAGCCAGCCAGGCTCCTCCGTCCATGAGATTTTCCAGGCAAGAGTGGATTGCCATTGCCTTCTCCGGTATATAATAGCATAAATTGCTAAATAGTACAATATACTTTCTGCCTGGAAATGTTTTCCTCCTAACATAATTTAGAATGCTTTTTTAAATTAGAGATTAAAATACAAACAGCCAACTGTTTTGAAAACTATAAGTGCATTGACTTGCAAGTACTATTTATAATGATTTTCTTGAGATTTAAAAACAAAATTGAGGTAAATGCGTCTTAATACTTTTGATACATACTTAACTGAATGTCAGTTTTCATTTGTGACAGATTAGTTGATTATTAAAATAAATTGCAAGGCTATGGAGATATTAATAAAGAAGTTATATTTTAAAACATTCTGATAAAGAGTATCATTTTTCCTGGGAAAATACCATTGACATAAATATTGTATCACACATTCTTACCACATTTTCTACAGGAATATGAAATTTACACATCTTCACACACATTTGAATTTGTAAACCCTTTTATATAGTGTCGGAGAAGGCAATGGCACCCCACTCCAGTACTCTTGCCTGGAAAATCCCATGGACAGAGGAGCCTGGTAGGCTACAGTCCATGGGGATGTGAAGAGTCGGACATGACTGAGCGACTTTGCTTTCACTTTTCACTTTCATGCACTGGAGAAGGAAATGGCAACCCACTCCAGTGTTCTTGTCTGGAGAATCCCAGGGACGGGGGAGCCTGGTGGGCTGCCGTCTATAGGGTCGCACAGAGTCGGACACAACTGAAGTGACTTAGCTTAGCTTATATAGTGTATGGAGTAGACTTGTGTTCTTTTACTAAGGTGGCAAAGTACCCGCTTTCTGACCAAATCCTTAACTGGGAAATTTTGATTTCATTATAATTGAATACAGATTTGACATCCCTTTTCCCCTAAGACATAAAAAACAAATATTGTACTTGGCTAAACACAATATTTTCTGTCATTTGAATATGATTTTTGTTACCCCTTACAAGATGAGCAATAGAATAAAATGATAGAACTTTTAAACAACAGCATTTTACATCAAATATTTCAGCTTAAAAGGTAGCAACGCTTAAAGAAACATCCTATGTCTCTACAGAGTATCTTAGATTCTAATCACCTATTTACATATTCTATAGGTTGTACACGGAGAAGGCAATGGTACCCCACTCCAATACTCTTGCCTGGAAAATCCCATGGACGGAGGAGCCTGGTAGGCTTCAGTCCATGGGGTCACTAAGAGTCGGACATGACTGAGCGACTTCACTTTCACTTTTCACTTTCATGCATTGGAGAAGGAAATGGCAGCCCACTCCAGTGTTCTTGCCTGGAGAATCCCAGGGACGGGGGAGCCTGGTAGGCTACCGTCTATGGGGTCACAAAGAGTCGGATACGACTGAAGTGACTTAGCATAGCATAGCATAGCATAGGTTGTACAAAGTCACCCTCAATTCAGAATATCATGCATTATTGAGTTTGTGTTATGAGGCAGGCACTTGCTAGGTGAGGAAGGTACAAGAATGCATAAGACAAGACCCCAAACTGGGTCTACAATTTGTTCTCATTTTTCAGGATTTAGTTTCAATGGAAAACTTTGTAATTGCAAGTAAAAATGAATAAACTATTTTCAATCTGGTTTTTCAGGTCATTTGTACTTGGAATACAGAACAAAATCCTTGTTGCTTCATGGGAGAATGACTGTGTAAGAGTGAACCACGAAAGGTAAGCCAGTCTACATACAGTCTAGAGACTGCTCTGCACATCCCATCCCTGCTGGATGGAGGTAAGAAAATTTTTTATTCTTTCATACAATCGACATGGTGGTGTCTAAAAACTGGCAGAATGAGTTCTTTGAGTTGACCTCTCTGGTAACAAGACTGAATTGTTTAAACTTGAAATGGATTTGACAACAGTTTTCCTTTCTAAACAAGCCATAGAATCTGTTTTATTTATAGTCAAGTGTGTTTTTTGTGTGTCTGGCTTTTTTATATGGTTTGATTTTGGCGATTTTTTGTTTTAGACATGATTTTTTATTCTATCTGGGGTGTGTGTTCAACTTGTGAAGTTCAGCTTCTAAGTGTTGTTAGTGCAAGGCAGATACTTGTCTTGCTGTAAAATTAATTTGGTATTTTATATTTTGGGTCTGAATTTCACATTTTGTTAGCTAATTCACCTTGATTTCTAGTAACTTCCCATGAATATGCTACATATGTGTCTAGTGTCTGGAATATAGTGGTTCATAATGATAGACATCTTCAGTGACAAATTCCCAAGCATCAAGGCCTAGATGTCTTTTAAACTCACTAGATGGGAATGTTTGCTCAGGCTTACCATTGTACAGTGTCTTAAACATAGTAAGAGATTTCCGATATTAAGTATTCAAAATTGTCCAATCAATACATAACTGTAGCTACAAATATCAACATACACTAATCTCCGTATCTGTCTTCAAACATAAAAAAAAAAAAGCTTTGCCTCTTTCAACTTTTCCTTGAACTGCTGATAATTTCCCCTTTCAACACTTGAGCAGGATCTTGTCTGACACTCAGAAATGAGCTTTCTAAGGAGATACATGCTGACAAAGCAAAAGACTTACTGGACTTATCCATTTAAAAAGATTTTAAAAGTAGGCCCTGCTTTTTGTGTCTTAAGAAATGTTTGCCTAACCTGAGCCCCCAAATTTTCTTCTGTGCTGTTTTAGAGCATTAGCCTTCATATTTAGGTCTACGATATGTTTTGAGTTATTTTTTTCTGTTTGGTCTGAGGTGAAGTTTGAAGTGTGTGGGTTATTTTTTCTTCCTTTACATATGGATGATCAATTGCTCCAGGACCATTTATTGAAAAGACTGTTCTTTTTACTCATTGAATTGCCTGGAACCTTTGTTAAAACCCAACTGATCATATATATGTGTGTCTAATTCTGAACAGTATTTTATTCTGTTGATATCTATGCTTATCCTTTTGTAAATGCTACACTGTCTGAAATGACTGAAATTTGAGAACATGCTAAACAGAATTTTAAAGTTTCAGGGATCTTGGAAATAAAATTTTAATGGAAAAAAAAAAAAAAAAAAAGACTTCATTGGAAAGGGGCGCCCAGGCAGAAAGCAGAAGGTAAGGGACTCAAGGAGAACTGCTCTACCTTATGGCTCACCCATTTCAGGGTTTATGGTAATGGGATGAGTTTTAAGGTTGTCTGTGCCCAATCATCTTTCTTGTGCCCATATGCGATCTGACACAGGGTCCTTTCATGTTGAGTGTGGATCTCCCCGATAACATGGAATCCAGCACGAAGGTTTCTGGGAGATTGGCAGAACATATCATGGGCTTGTGTCTCCTCCCTCCGTTTGGCCCCTCCAAAATTATCCTGCCTTATGGTAGCTTGTTAGTTCCATGTTCCTTATCAGGATCTCCTATTGAGAAAGAACTCAAGCAAGCAGTTATTATCATGCCTGGCTGGCCAAGAAAGGTGGTTTCGGTCAATGGTTCCCAGTAGATCCATTCCTCACCAGTATGTGTCTCTGTAACCTATGTATTAAATGATACAATTAATTACAAATCCACATGCAATTGTTAATAGCAAACATAGGGAAAACTTCATTTAGAAAAATTATGCATTATAGACACATCACAAATTTTAACTTTTGTTTTTAAAACTAGCTGGAGGATTTGCTGGCTTTTGTTTTCTCTCTTCTGTTTCTTCGTCCTTTTGCCTATAATTATTTGCACTGGTCATTGTCTTTTTAACCAATGAGTTTTTGTATATTCTGCTTCAGTATGGTCTCAGAACTTTGCTATCGTTTACCGTGTATGATGTTAAAAGGAGGCATGCCAGTAAATCTTCTACATACCACCCATTCTTTCATCAGTATACTATCATTTGAATTTTTTCTTGATTATCATGAACAAACACCATGCTGACACTGAATTTTCTTGATTTGCTCTATGGCAAAGAACTAAAAACTGCCATCTGGCCTGTGATAAAGGAATACTTCTTACCACCATGGAAATATTGGGCATCCATTAAATTATGACATTACCACCCAGTATTGGGCCAAAATAAAACAGCTGAACAACTAGTTTTAAAGAGGTTTGTGTTCCTGCAATGTGTGTATTTGAGCAGAGATCCTGAGTTATAGCTGGCATCCATGGATACTCATATGGGTAGCTCTTGATAAATCTAAATCAGAAATCTACCTTCATAAATTAAGATATCATTTCCTTTATTGTATATCAAAGAATTCTTGATACTATATTAGCATTGTTATGTGACTCACATGCCCATAATCACTTTAGGAAAATATAATAAAACTGGTCCTAGTTTCTTGAGCTAGACATTTCAATTTATTATTTAACCTAACTAGTAAACCAGATGAATAATTTAATCTCAATAGCATTCAATTCTTTTTCAATCCCATACTCTTTAGATTGTTGGCAGTTTAAATTAGCAAAACCCTGCAGCTCTGAAAGAGTTCAACAAGGCTCTTCAGGATACTTTATCTAAATCTGTAGGAATCTATAGAACTAGAATCTAGAGGACTGTAGACTATGGCTATCTGGATGGCAGCTAGTTTTCCATTACAAGGAACCTATTTGGATGGTTAATTACCACATATTCATTCAAGGCAAGAACAGAGTTGGCCTTCAAGGAAGAAAGGACTCCTTTTGTTGCCAATAAAACATCATTAGGGCTTTGGAATTAGGAATGTACCAAGTCCCTGAAAAACTTCTCTTGTAATTCTCGGTCTCTTATCTGATAAATATCCAAATTTTCATGGAGGAGATCTGATGAAGCTGCAAATTACATTTCAGCTTCCTTAGGGAACAAAATGGTACAGGTGTTTGCATAAAGTATTATAGCTCTGCAAATGTTATGAAGATTTTTTAAAACAGTTACAGGAATCCCCTATGGTTCAGACTGTTTATTATGCTAAGGATTTAGGGATTAAATATGTCCTCCTTACTTTGACTTTTCAACCACCTCATCCTGCAGCCATGTATTTCTTGACGGACCTCAAAGTTTTGCGTTCAATTGAGAATTTATTCTAGGTGGCTACAAGAAATAACATAGTTAGCCATCATACTGTTGCATGCTAGGCCTGTGTGCAATATTTCAGTAGTTAACTGGTTTGTACTTGTCTAGCCCCAATTAGATCAAGGATCTGCTTCCAAATTTTACCTGTTTTCTTGAGCCTCACTTTTAACAGGCTTCTGACTAGTCAGGTCGTCTTAAATATACTCTAATCTAGAGAATGAATGTATAAAACTGTGACTGAGTGGCTCATAGGACTTACTGGGAAACTAGGGAATTAGGCTAAGGAAATAAGCAAAAAAAGAAAAAAAGAATGCTAAATGCCAAGAAACATATCCAAAATGCTACACAAAGAATGGGTAACTCTATTGTTGCTTCTGCTACTTATCACTTGATATCCCCTAAAGGGTGACACCATTTGAAACAGTATCACTTTGTTGAACTGGAACAAATTCCCAAATAGCTTTTTGGTTTGAAGTATTTTTATACCCCTCCCTTTTCTACTACTTATGATATATATGACCTTAATACGATATTAGAGTAAAAGGGAATATAGTACCTTTTGCGTGGAGGGGAGGGGAGACAGAGACTTGTTTCAAGTCTATAACTCAATGCTTAATTTCATCAAATACTATATTTTCCTAATGTTGTAATATTTTAACTTAACATAGAAAACAGTTATTTGAATGCAAGTTAACTGTTAAAATTTCCAAAGATTTCTTTTTATAATATATTTTAGGAATTACTTAAAGGGCCAGCTGATAAGATGTGTAAATACTTAAGCCTCTCATCTAACTGCCTGGAGGAAAGTTCTAATACTTTTATATTTATTATGGCACGCTTTTCAATATTTCACGAGAATCACCTAAAACTCCAGAGAAATCATATTCTTTACGGGTTCCATAAATGGTGTCATTTTTAAGAGCACAGTTTCAAAAGGCACATATGAGAATATAGTGACATGACAAAATCTGTCTGGGATATTCAAACAGACACCTAAATCTCCAAGGGGCTGGGTAGAGGTCAACATTTATATAATATTTATAATGAAAAGCCCAAGAAACATCTTTCTACTATTACATTTCATGTACATCACTACTTTATCCACCATGAAGCTGACACTTTTATTAGCTGAGGTATTACTACTTCAAAACCAAACTCAAAATCAAGCTTTGTGGCTTAGAATCGAATACCCTGCAAAGACAAGGCAACAAGTATATTTGAGGTTGTACACTGTTACATTTTGTTAAAAGTAATTCAATATTCAGGTGACCTAGGTTAATTTTCCGAAAAAAAAAAAAATCAGTGATAATTAGTCATCTATTGCTAAATTATGTACATCATTTGGACAAATTATCTTGTTATAAAGGAGAAACATTTTGGATAGGGTATTAATAGTGTAAACGATGGGTGTGTGTATATGCTTGCATGTGTGTCTCAAGTCATGGTGGTAGAATAAAAGCTGTGTTTGCTTAGAAGTGAGACAACATCAAGTTCTTGTCTTACCTTTGTGATCTAGACCTAGTAATCTTACACGTGTGTACACTAGTTCTCAACTATAAACTGTAGAGTATCCTTACTCATGAATATAATTTAAAAACTCAAATACTATGCAAATATAATTTAGTAGGGAGGTATCTGAACTAAAACTATATCATGGAAATTCTGACTTTAAAATCCATCTTAAGTATAAGCAGCAATGTACATCTCCTACTATACCACATGGTACAAAGGAGGTATTATTAACTGTTCTGTCTCTGCAAGCAAGTCTCAATCTCATGGAAGCTTAGTTTCATTAACTTATTGAAGATATCTGTACACTGTTCAGATATTTGCTATAAGGATACATTCTATGTCAAATAACTTTAAATGCCATTGACCCCTAAAATTTGAGAGAGTAACTGAAATTAAAGTCAAGAAATAATTAAGGGAAAATGGCAGTTTGGGGCAGCTTCAAACTGTCGCTCCACAAAAACATCAAAAAAGTAAGGAAAATTGTGAGGTGCATCTTTGTCCAACTCTAGGAAACAGTCAGAGCCGCTAAAAACCAAATAAGTCGTTAGCTGGGCTGGGGGGTGGGAGAAGGGATGTTACAAGGAGGGAGGGCTGAAAGAGTACCCCACACTCATTTCCTGTAAGCGTTCAGATCAGATCAGATCAGTTGCTCAGTCGTGTCCGACTCTTTGCGACCCCATGAATCGCAGCACACCAGGCCTCCCTGTCCATCACCAACTCCCGAAGCCATCTAGCCATCTCATCCTCTGTCATCCCCTTCTCCTCTTGCCCCCAATCCCTCCCAGCATCAGAGTCTTTTCCAATGACTCAACTCTTCGCATGAGGTGGCCAAAGTACTGGAGTTTCAGCTTTAGCATCATTCCTTCCAAAGAAATCCCAGGGCTGATCTCCTTCAGAATGGACTGCTTGGATCTCCTTGCAGTCCAAGGGACTCTCAAGAGTCTTCTCCAACACCACAGTTCAAAAGCATCAATTCTTCAGCGCTCAGCCTTCTTCACAGTCCAACTCTCACATCCATACATGACCACAGGAAAAACCATAGCCTTGACTACGCGAACTTTTGTTGGCAAAGTAATGTCTCTGCTTTTCAATATGCTATCTAGGTTGGTCATAACTTTCCTTCCAAGGAGTAAGCGTCTTTTAATTTCGTGGCTGCAGTCACCATCTGCAGTGATTTTGGAGCCCCAGAAAAATAAAGTCTGACACTGTTTCTACTGTTTCCCCATCTATTTCCCATGAAGTGGTGGGAGCGGATGCCATGATCTTCGTTTTCTGAATGTGGAGCTTTAAGCCAACTTTTTCACTCTCCTCTTGCACTTTTATCAAGAGGCTTTTTAGTTCCTCTTCACTTTCTGCCATAAGGGTGGTGTCATCTGCATATCTGAAGTTATTGATATTTCTCCCGGCAATCTTGATTCCAGCTTGTGTTTCTTCCAGTCCAGCATTTCTCATGATGTACTCTGCATATAAGTTAAATAAGCAGGGTGACAATATTCAGCCTTGACAAACTCCTTTTCCTATTTGGAACCAGTCTGTTGTTCCATGTCCAGTTCTAACTGTTGCTTCCTGACTTGTATACAAATTTCTCAAGAGGCAGGTCAGGTGGTCTGGCATTCCCATCTCTTTCAGAATTTCCCACAGTTTATTGTGATCCACACAGTCAAAGGCTTTGGCATAGTCAATAAAGCAGAAATAGATGCTTTTCTGGAACTCTCTTGCTTTTTCGATGATCCAGCAGATGTTGGCAATTTGATCTCTGGTTCCTCTGCCTTTTCTAAAACCAGCTTGAACATCAGGAAGTTCATGGTTCATGTACTGCTGAAGCCTGGCTTGGAGAATTTTGAGCATTACTTTACTAGCGTGTGAGATGAGTGCAATTGTGCGGTAGTTTGAGCATTCTTTGGCATTGCCTCTCTTTGGGATTGGAATGAAAACTGACCTTTTCCAGGCCTGTGGCCACTGCTGAGTTTTCCAAATTTGCTGGCATATTGAGTGCAGCACTTTCACAGCATCATCTTTCAGGATTTGGAATAGCTCAACTGCAATTCCTCAAATCCAAAATCTGTAAGCGTTAAGTTCTATGAAATTAGAGGCTGAAAGTAGTGTACAACTCTGAGCAGACAACATTCCACTCAAGTATAGATCTTAAAATTGTTATGGGGAATTTTATGTTTGCTATCTTTTCATAAAGAGCCTGAGAGAATATGAAATGAATGTAAATAACCCAACATTTATTGAAGTCTGACCCAAATTCAAAGACCATATGGTTTTTCTGGTAAATCTTATCAAATTTGAGAGGAAAACACCCAAAAGTAAGTATTATTTAAAAGAAAAAATACAGCAATACAAAACAATATACCATGATCAAGTAGAACTTATACTAAGAATGCAAGCTTATCTTAACATTCAAAAGTCAATGATAAGGTAAATTAATGGAGATCATGGAGGTAATAGAGAACAGGAGAAGAAACATGTTACTGCAGACACAAATATATGGGAATATAAAAATGTTCATCATGAAACTAGTATCCTGAAAAGATACCCTAAGACTGCGACCTAGGCAACTTTGATGCTTCTTCTCAGGATATAGCTGTCGAGTATACACTGGATCAAAAAGGCAGAGAGGCTGGTAGGTTGCCACTGGCCATCAAAATGCCTGGGAGCCATCATAACCAGAAGAAAAGCTACTAAGATTCAAATTCCAGGAACAAATATCTATTTCCACACATATCAGAAGCAGGCTGCCTTATATAAAACAGACAAATGAACGATGTACCAGTCAGCCTTTGAGAGGAAAAACTATGAAGGGCTGTGGCCAAATGCAGAGACCAGAAGTAAAAACTGAAACTTAAGTGAAAGATGACAGAAAAGTATTTTAATTGCAATCATCTTTTGAGCAATGCAAACTTTGCTAAATTGCTTATGAAATTTTTGGACTTTATATTTTGAAAAATTTTGTTAGCTTGAAAGCATACTAATCACAATATCAAGTATTAATTAATTACACTATACAATGATGTTAAATGTTACTTGTTATGGTGTTCATAGATTTGATGAATCAATTCTAAGTCCAGAAATGGAAGAAAACCTAACAGTGATTACTATCTTTCTAAAATATCCAGTTGATATTTTATAGAGATAGACTTATCTCTAAAATTAAAACATTTCTAAATATAGGCCAGTTAATCTCAGATACTAAGTTGGACTTGCTAAGAACAATTTTTGAAGTTGAAGTGACAAGACTGATCAGTGTTTACAGTAATTGCAAATCTCTAAAACTTGTAAGGCAAGTATGTTATGTATATTTCTATGCATATATATGCATGGGACAAAGGTTTTATACTTGCCTTTTAAAGTAAGTTGAGGTCTTTTACTGCTTTCTCTATTTTCAGAAAAGGTTATGCTTTGTGAATAAATATATATATTCAATTACATGTATTAAACATATACATAATATGTTTTATATGTGTACTTATTAATGCATTATATATATATATACACACACACAATCTGCCCTCTAGTTATGACCTTCTTACCTTTTGGCACTTTATGTGAGTTTAATAGCTTTCAAATCATCATGAAAAAGAAAATGCATCGTTCAGTATATAATGATTCTTTGGGACTAACTGCAGAATCGAGAAACAGAATCCATTGTCTCCTATGGCAACCTCAGGATAAACCTCTATCCTGGTAAATATCATTGGTTCATACATATAGATTTGCATATAGATGCAATTTGATTATTGCCTTTCTAATTTTTAAATTTCCTTATTTCAGAAATACTTTCCCATTAGAAGTCAGGCTGATCTTAAGCTCAAAATCCAAGTATTCTCACCAACATCAAATACTTATCCTCTGATATTAACCTATTAACTCATAACAGACTCACTGAGCTCCAGACTATTAGACAAATCTTCTTCCCACGTTGTCACTCTAAAGGAATTTGTTTATTTTTAGATTTTGTTTTCCACATGGTGAGATTATATTCATTCCTGCTCCCAAAAGTAATGATAAGAAAAAAATCCCAAAATGCAGCATTGAGATAAGTAATAAAGGATATTGCATGTCTAAAGACATTGACTATTTTACTTAATCTTAAAAGCAGTGAGTCTTTAATGTACTTAGTTAGTTAGAGGGTCAGCAGCATATGAATTCTTTGCAACCATTGTTGACTGATTATCAAAAGAGGGGTGAGAAGAAAGAAGTCTTCTATTATAATAAACAAAACCCATTCTGACTGTGTTTCCCACTGATAAAAATGTAGTATCATATTTCAGAGTAATAAGAACATAGAACTAAATATTATCACCCAGTGGCACATGGCTTTTACAAGCCAGAAGAAAGTCTCCAGTGTGGCTAAATGGTGTTAAGTTTAAAAAAGTATCAGTCTTCTTAGAGCTGCAAAGATTCCTTACATTAATAACTGTGAGGTCTATCAGCCAACATCCTAAATTGTGGAAAAGAAATATAATTTGTAAAATGATGAATGCTCCAAAATAAATGTGCTCAGCTTTTTTTATAATTGTGAAGTACCATTCACCTCCTTGAATTTCTTTATGCCTCTGTTCTTACCTGTCTGCAGACCAGATATCTAGTGCAATTACTACTCTTTGAATACCATTGTTTTGACACTGATAGGATACGTATACTCTCTGCATCTCATATTCACAACTACTTTGTTAACCCTATTTGCTAAATAAGGAGAAAGGTCAAGAAAGCTTTTGCATTACACCTTAAGTCCAATAGCTGATGGCTACCCATCACCTCCTTTTTGAAAGTTTGTTAGCCAAAGTAGTGCATAATCATAAGTTGTTCAAAGTGTTACATATATATTTTCAAAAACTCATCAGAAAGCCTATAACGCCTCCATATGCCTTTCCACGTGTGTTATGTATGCTTCAGTATTAATACGCTATGAGAGCAGCATATGGTTCTTTGATGGAATGTAATGGAAAATGACAGACTGTTTGAAGATGCTCTACCACCAATTTCATGAATAATGTATTCTTGTAACAGGTATAATCAGTGTCATTTAAAGCCTGCAGCCTCCAGAGAGACAAGAGCAGCATGCAGAAGAACTGATTGTCTGTTTCGATGTTTTAAATGGGAATTTCATTTTAAATATCACTATTTTCTTTTGAAGCCAGTTTATATACTTCTACACAGAAATAACAATAAATACTTGCAGTATTTTATTAAATACATATAGTATTTTAATAATTGGTGTTAAACCTGATTGAAATGCAGGAAATAAAGGCAATTTTTAAATGCTTAAAGGAACACACTCTACATACTTAAAAGAATATGAAACTTTATTACTCAAAATTTACTAGGATAAGAAATACCTCGGAATGAGTTAATGATATTAGAATCCTGAAGATATAATACTTCATAGCAGGTACTAATCTGTTAGAATAAACTTTCCATATAAAATACAGCATAACTCTAATTTATTAATAGACATTTTCCCATTGATTTCAGAAAACACCCTTCAGGAATCTCCTGAAATTAGTGTGATTAGATATTTGAATAGAGTAGGTAATTCTTAATTTAAATTTGGTTAACATGAATCATTGCTCTAAAAATGAGACAAATAACATTAGCCCTACAGCAAGCTATGTGCTAGCTAAAGTAGCCCTGATAGTAACTACAGGTTTTTATTTTTACTATTTTTTTAGAAGAAAGAAAGAATTGACTATTAGTAGTGGATATGCTGGTAATTTATAAAATTAATCCCTTGGGATAAGAATCACTGCATTCTCATTTCCAGATGTCCCCACAATGCATACACAGATTTGTATATATTATGCTATACAAATATTCCATTAAATCACATGAATATAAAGGTAAACACATTTTTTAAATAAGAAAATCATACTTTCTCTGCATGCTGTTAGCTAAGTGGTTAGGATGGCAACTTTCAGTATTGACATGTGGCCTAAAAAAGCAATAACATCATGCTTATTGTTTCAAAGGGCATATGTTAACAACTAACAAAATCATTTAAAAAAACACGTTATGGTAATCATTTAGATCAGTTCTACAAAAGGACATTTTCCACCAGATGTCCTAACTTTTATAATTTAACATTGGTAATAGATAACAGGAAACACTGCATATGAGGCTTTGCATGGATCTTCTAGTCTGTCTCGTCCACATAAATGCCAACCCCTTCAAGTATGTCTGGAAACAGACAATTTATATGAACATTTTCAGTGACAGTTGCTTCAAAGCCACTAAGTCTGTGGCAATCAGAGCAGCAATAGGAAACCAATATATCTTTTACTTTCCACATCCGCTTGCAATGATTTTTCCTTACCTACTGCATGATACAATGCATCAGATTTACTATTCGTTGAATAAATAGCATTTTACTACCTCATGAAATCCAGTGCTAAAAGTGAGAGACAAAATCAAAATATCAATAGGAATCATGTTGTTCCTCATCTAAACTATAACATAATCCTCACAATCAAGTTCATTTTCCAAGTTCACATGCCACCCAAATGAGAGGCCATCTTGCCTGGCTATATCTGCTTCTCTACAGCCCAATTGTCTTTTTATTGTTGAAGCTACTAGGAAAAAAATCTGAAGTAAAGAATGAATGGGTCTAGGATTGGTGGTGCTTTGACTAGCATTGTAACATACTAGGGAATACATCTCCATTTAGTGTTTACTGGGTAAATTGATTCATTCATTTTATTCAAGCATTTTATTGCTTAATAGTTATTGAATTCTGGACATACAGATAAAATAGCAAAACATACATGTATTTTTTTTTACCATGGAGTTTAGTGTTGATTATCAACTATAAATTCATATTAATACTGGATGAAATATTGTACAGGGAGCTTTTGAAAAATTTGTTTACATAAAGTAAATAGAAACATGATGGTAGATATTTTCAAATGTTGATTTCATGGAAAAAAGTAGATGCAGAAACTTGCTGCATTTCTATTGAAATAGTAAAATAAATGGTGGTAGGCAATAAATTGTATTTTCCTGTTGAAAAACAATTTAAATTTGTAAAAATTTCCTACAAAATAAATTTGTTAAAAAGTACATGTTGGTTACAAGGACATATTCAAATTTTCCATGTTTCATAAATTTTAGCCATAGAAGATCACAAGTATTTCAAATTCTGACGTGCTTTCCAGAACTTATTTTTACATGTGCCATCTTTTTGTTCTTGTCTACATTAGTTTTCAAAAAAAAGTGTGTTAAATTGTATGTTTGAAGTTAAGTAATAGAGTCTCAAAGCAGTGCTTTGTTGAAGAAAGTAGTGAAAACCACTAGACCATTCAGGTATGACCTAAGTCAAATCCCTTATGATTATACAGTGGAAGTGAGAAATAGATTTAAGGGCCTAAATCTGATAGATAGAGTGCCTGATGAACTATGGAATGAGGCTCATGACATTGTACAGGAGACAGGGATCAAGACCATCCCCATGGAAAAGAAATGCAAAAAAGCAAAATGGCTGTCTGAAGAGGCCTTATAAATAGCTGTGAAAAGAAGAGAAGCCAAAAGCAAAGGAGAAAAGGAAAGATATAAGCATCTGAATGCAGAATTCCAAAGAATAGCAAGAAGAGATAAGAAAGCCTTAGTGTCCAATGCAAAGAAATAGAGGAAAACAACAGAATGGGAAAGACTAGAGATCTCTTCAAGAAAATTAGAGACACCAAGGGAACAATTCATGCAAAGATGGGCTGTATGAAGGACAGAAATGGTATGTGCCTAAAAGACGCAGAAGATAGTAAGAAGAGGTGGCAAGAATACACAGAACTGTACAAGAAAGATCTTCACGACCCAGATAATCACGATGATGTGATCACTGACCTAGAGCCAGACATCCTGGAATGTGAAGTCAAGTGGGCCTTAGAAAGCACCACTACAAACAAAGCTAGTGGAGGTGATGGAATTCCAGTTGAGCTATTTCAAATCCTGAAAGATGATGCTGTGAAAGTGCTGCACTCAATATGCCAGCAAATTTGGAAAACTCAGCAGTGGCCACAGGCCTGGAAAAGGTCAGTTTTCATTCCAATCCCAAAGAAAGGCAATGCCAAAGAATGCTCAAACTACCGCACAATTGCACTCATCTCACACGCTAGTAAAGTAATGCTCAAAATTCTCCAAGCCAGGCTTCAGCAGTACATGAACCATGAACTTCCTGATGTTCAAGCTGGTTTTAGAAAAGGCAGAGGAACCAGAGATCAAATTGCCAACATCTGCTGGATCATGGAAAAAGCAAGAGAATTCAGGCAAAACATCTATTTCTGCTTTATTGACTATGCCAAAGCCTTTGACTGTGTGGATCACAATAAAATGTGGGAAATTCTGAAAGAGATGGGAATATCAGACCACCTGACCTGCCTCTTGAGAAACCTATATGCAGGTCAGGAAGCAACAGTTAGAACAGGACATGGAATAACAGACTGGTTCCAAATAGGCAAAGGAGTACGTCAAGGCTGTATATTGTCACCCTGGTTAATTAACTTATATGCAGAGTACATCACAAGAAACGCTAGACTGGAAAAAACACAAACTGAAATCAAGATTGCCAGGAGAAATATCAATAACCTCAGATATGCAGATGATACCACCCTTATGGCAGAAAGTGAAGAGGAACTAAAAAGCCTCTTGATGAAAGTGAAAGTGGAGAGTGAAAAAGTTGGTTTAAAGCTCAACATTCAGAAAACGAAGATCGTGGCATCTGGTCCCATCACTTCATGGGAAATAGATGGGGAAACAGTGGAAACAGTGTCAGACTTTATTTTTGGGGGCTCCAAAATCACTGCAGATGGTGACTGCAGCCATGAAATTAAAAGACGCTTACTCCTTGGAAGGAAAGTTATGACCAACCTAGATAGCATATTCAAAAGCAGAGACATTACTTTGCCAACAAAGGTTTGTCTAGTCAAAGCTATGGTTTTTCCAGTGGTCATGTATGGATGTGAGAGTTGGACTGTGAAGAGAGCTGAGTGTTGAAGAATTGATGCTTTTGAACTGTGGTGTTGGAGAAGACTCTTGAGAGTCCCTTGGACTGCAAGGAGATCCAACCAGTCCATTCTGAAGGAGATCAGCCCTGGGATTTCTTTGGAAGGAATGATGCTAAAGCTGAAACTCCAGTACTTTGGCCACCTCATGCGAAGAGTTGAGTCATTGGAAAAGACTCTGATGCTGGGAGGGATTGGGGGCAAGAGGAGAAGGGGACAACAGAGGATGAAATGGCTGGATGGCATCACTGACCCAATGGACATTAGTTTGAGTGAACTCCAGGAGTTGGTGATGGACAGGGAGGCCTGGTGCGCTGTGATTCATGGGGTCGCAAAGAGTCGGACACGACTGAGCAACTGAACTGACTGAACTGAGCTGAACTGAAACTTTGATTTATACTGACTTCAGTACAGTGATGCTCTTCCAATAATTGATTGGTTTGGCTTTTACAAACTGAATTTTATAATTTAGAATCTCATTAATCTTTAGAGATTTTGGACTAAATAATCTCTAAGCAATATAACTATAAAATAAACATTTTAAATGGTAAATTTTGCTCTAAAGTTTATTGAATTCAATATTAGCCTTGTATCTTCCATTTTCTCCAACGTATTTCTATTCTCTTGGGTATCTTTTGAGATTATGAAAATAAGACAATTGTCAGTACTACTGACGTTAAATTGACTTATTTTAGTGATTCTCTGCATAAAGTCACGGAGAAGGCAGTGGCACCCCACTCCAGTACTCTTACCTGGAATATCCCATGGATGGAGGAGCCTGGTGGGCTGCAGTCCATGGGGTTGCTAGGAGTCGGACACGACTGAGCAACTTCACTTTCCCTTTTCACTTTCATGCATTGGAGAAGGAAATGGCAACCCACTCCAGTGTTCTTGCCTGGAGAATCCCAGGGATGGGGGAGCCTGCTGGGCTGTCGTCCATGGGGTCACACAGAGTCGGACACGACTAAAGTGACTTAGCAGCAGCAGCAGCAGCAGCATAAAGTCAAAATACGTTGGAATCATTGAGTGCAATGTCCTAAGAATCATAAATGAAACAATTGATGTTGCTATTATTTAGCAAGTTTAGTTTGGGTAAAAGTGTTGAAAGATAGAAGTACTATGTTTGACCCTTAAAGTGGTGTTTTTGATATATTTTTCCTTATTGTTGAGAAGAGAATCTTTGCATTAAAACCTAGAGCTAGGAAAAAACTGCCAAGAAAAATATGACTTAAACATTCAATGATTAAAACAATAGAGCAAAATTAAGGAAGGACATCAGGAGGACAATGGGTGCTTCATAACCCCCTTAGAGCTGTGTTAAGTACACTCACTACTCCAGAGTCTAAGCTTACACTGAGATTGAGCCCTACTATTAACAGATAAACCTATATATCTCCATAACTGGTAAAAAATTTGAAAATTGAATACTGACCTGTGGTACCTAGGCTTTCTCCAGAAAATCCATTACAGTGTTAGTCTAGATAAGCTAACGTTAAGACATCATCTAGTGGTTAGCTAGACTCAAATATCTGAGATTTTGAAAGGATGGCAAGACTTGTTCCAGGTTCTAAATTGGTAGCCACTTTATTCACTTAAAAAAAAAAAAGCAGTTAAAAAAAAAAAGCAGTCATATTAATACATTACTGAGCAATCAGTACATTAAAATGTCCACAGAAAAAGTGATCATCATTTTCAAAGTACTGCATATAAGCAAGTTAAGACAATGTATTAAGGATGAAGCTTTATTAAAATTGACTGATTTTTTCAAATTTGTGTCTTGATCTTATATATTTAGTGAAGCAAAATAAAATGCATCTGGTAATAATCAAAACCTGAAAAATCTGGCTGAGCAAAGCTGTTATATATAGCTGTGTCGTAGTGCTACTAGATGGGCTGAAGGGAAAGTTAGATTTGTAGAAATATGATTCAGTGTTGTAAATACATGGACTTACCTCTTGACATGACATGCCCTAAAAATTAAAACTGATGGGGAAAAAAGACTCTATCTTTAAGTACAGGTGAGATGACTGCATCTCAGAGAAGGTAAGTCACTTGACCAAGGTAACACAAGTGGCTGGTAGTAGGTCAGATTAGAACCTTCAAAATATTCAGGAGAATTTTAGCAAAAAACTTAACATGAGCAAATACCAGGGTCTCAGTTCTTTTGTGTAGTTAATGTAGTAAGCCTCAGGATTTTCTGAAAGGGGAAATATATTGATACCTTTCAATTATTTTCTTTAACTTATCAACAAACTACTGGGATATTTTCTCCCAACATTAAGTTGTTCTTTTCTTTTTTTTTTTTAAATCTAATATGCATCTTTCCATCTTGCTCAGACAGGACCTTCTCTCAGTTTACTTCGGCCCTTTGCAAAAAATTTAATCATCTCCTCCCTTTAATCTTTTAAACCTCGTGTCCAGTCTTTGCTTTGACATCATCTGTATCTACTCTTTTCTGTGCTCAGTCATGTCCAGCTCTATGGGACCTCATTGACTATAGCCTGCCAGGTACCTCTGTCCATGAAATTTTCCAGGCAAGTAAACTGGAGTGGATTGTCATGCCCTTCTCCAGGGGATCTTCGTGACCCAGGGATTGAGCCTGGATCTTCTGCATTGCAGGTGGATTCTTAACTGCTGAGCCACTGGGAAGCTGACTCTTTCCTTAGTGAATAGGGAAATGAATAAACAGATATATGTTACTGCTGCTGCTCCTAAGTCGCTTCAGTCGTGTCCTGACTCTGTGCGACCCCAGAGATGGCAGCCCACCAGGTTCCCCCGTCCATGGGATTTTCCAGGCAAGAGTACTGAAGTTGGGTGCCATTTCCTTCTCCAATGCATGAAAGTGAAAAGTGAAAGTGAAGTAACTCAGTCGTGTCCGACTCCTAGCGACCCCATGGACTGCAGCCTACCAGGCTCCTCCGTCCATGGGATTTTCCAGGCAAGAGTACTGGAGTGGGGTGCCATTGCCTTCTCCGAAACAGATGTATAGAGATTGTTTATTTAAGAATAAAGCTCAGGAAAGCATTCATGAGGTTTAGAGCCAGTGAAGTTGTCAGGTTGAAGGGGAATGTCACAAATGGAAGAAACAGGGTGTTTAAAGAACACACAGACATATCTTTTAAAATTGGCTTTGTTCATTTAAAAAATGCATTTTAATTGTACAGTTCAATGAATTTCAACAAATATATACATCCATGTGTCCATAACCATAATCAAGATATTGAACAGTTCTATCAACACAAAACTTCTTTTGTTTGAAGTCATTTTGATACCACCTTCAGCCTCAGCAAAAACTTGATCTTTTTCTGTCACCAGAGATTAGATGTCTTCTCTAGAGATAAATATAAAATTTATGGTTCTAAATATACTGTGTATCTGACTACTTTTACTCAGCACAATGTTTTATAAATTCATCTACATTGTTGTATATATCAATAGTCTGTTATTTATTGCTGAATAGTATTTTATTGTATGGAAGTGTCATATTCTGTTTAACTATTGCTCATTCAACAATTTTTGAATTGGTTAGTAGTTTGGGGATACTATCTTATGGCTTGTTTTGATCTTAGTAGTGCCTTTCAGGTGCCAAAATTTGTGACTTTTAAGGAATTTTTCTTAATTTTTCCTGTCCATGTTTTATGTATTCTATCCTTAAAAAAAAAAAAAAAAAAACTTTGATTTTCCCTAAATTCTCAAGAATTTTCCAGGAACTTAGACTTAAAACACAATTCCAAGAAACTGATAGATCCTTCCAAGCTAAATAAATAAAAAGAGCAAGAAATATAATCAAACTTTTGAAAATTTTAAATAAAATGTTGAAGGAAGTTGGAGAAAGAATAAACATTCTATACTGAGGATATTGAAAGTGATCATAGTTTTAACTACCAGGGATCAGTGGAGGAATGTATTCAAATAATAAAAATTGATAAAGTAAGCCCAGGTTTCTATAATGTCTAAAGAGACCTTCTAGAAATGCAGGGAAAATACTTTGTCCCACACACATACTGGGAAAATTCATTCCATTTGAACTTTGAAAAAATAGTATACAAATGCAAAATGTACCATTTTTTTTCATACTTCAGCTCCTTCTCTTGAGTTTTTGTCTTTCTTTTTTTTTAAATTTAATTTTATTTTTAAATTTTACATAATTGTATTAGTTTTGCCAAATATCAAAATGAATCCACCACAGGTATACATGTGTTCCACATCCTGAACCCTCCTCCCTCCTCCCTCCCCATACCATCCCTCTGGGTCGTCCCAGTGCACCAGCCCCAAGCATCCAGTATCGTGCATCGAACCTGTCTTTCATCTGCTCATGGGAAAATAAGAATGGCTTTCTCTCATATATACAGTCTGAGTCCATGTCACATGGAAACCCTCACTGACCACAGAATAATTTTCTGTATTCCTCTCCACCACAGCATCCTGATCATTCCTAAATAGCTGTCTCATTAGCTCTCATATGTTCAAACCTTGGTAAATTCCTTTCTTCCGCATTAGTGTTCAAACTCCATTTTACCATTTATATATGATATAACCTTGAGCAAGTTGTTTAACCTGCCTGTGACATAGCCTTCATCAAAAAAGTTGAACTTTAATAATAATTATATTTCTGAGAATTCATATGAAGGGAATGGTTTAATGGGAAAAAATTAAATCATTGCCCAGCCCATTTAATACTTCAATAGTTATTAGATGGTACCATTATGGTTATTAATATTATTAGATAAAATGTTCCATGAGAACAGACCCTATTCAAGACTGTACTTATAAAAAAAAAAAAAGACTGTACTTATGCTTGATTAGCACAAATATTTGGTTAAGTGAATATACATTAGACAACTTAACCTTAAATGAAGGAAATATGTATTTGAACATTACTTTCAGCAGTTCTATTTTAAAAACCATATATGTAAGGTTGCAGTGAAATTGCTATTTAAATACAAATGCCAGTTTTGTAAAATACTATGAACCTTTCAGAAAACATATTGCCATTTGGTCCCAACCTCTTTGAAATAGTATTTTTAATCTGGTAACTTGAGAGAAATGTAGTATATAGGAAGTATATGTGTTTATACAATTTTATGTATTGGATGAGAGAAATATATATATTGCATATCTTTGCAGAGATATGCATATTTGTCCCATTTATCATACAGAATCTATATGGTAAATACAGTATCAAATAATAGAATAATCCACTTGAAATGATTGGTCATTATATTTGATGGTTAATAAGGCTATGAATTATCATGTACATGGTAAATAATGTAAGAGTTAGTTTGAAAGAAACAATATGAACTTCTGGTCACTGGACAATTAAAATTTAACATGGACAAAAGTATCATATTTAAAAAATATAAATAAATATATCAAAAACACTACACTATTTCAGAGAAGGGTGTCATAATTTTATTCCATTTTAGTATCTTTGCATTTCAGTATAGAAGTGAATAAGCATATTATTTTAATCAAACAACCTGTTAGCAACCTGTAATGTTTTTCAAAGCTATAAATTGACAACTGATCAATTTTTCATAAATGAATCATAAATCAGAAAGACCTAATTGATTCCTGAACTTGACTCATGTGTTTGCTCTTTGAGTTTATTAGGCAAAAATAAAAATAAGCTTTCTGTTTAAAATGGAAACTGTGTCATGAGGAAATTTGCTGGCATTTGGTGTATTTTGTCTGCTCTACTCACTGCTTCCTTTGTTTTTGATTGATGGCTATGTCTCAACTTCCATCTTCTTGATTTTCCTTTTTACTGACTCTGTAACGAATTTAGCCTCAAGAGTCTCTTTTGACAGTGAAATTTGCATATTCCCTGACCACTGCTGATTTGACTTTAGATTGTTTCTGCATTTGAATCCTTGCACTTCCTTTATAAGGACACTGAAGTTATAAATATAGAATGTATTTATTATAGACATATGTATTAAAGGCAAGTAAATTAAAATCACAACTAGTCATGTTGAATACTTATATAAATTTCTTCCAGTTTTTATTAAAGAAACAAACTTTTATGTTGTCAATAGCTAAATATTCCTATTCAGCATGTTGCACTTATGAAAATGGAATTACTTTCTGATGCCATTAATATCTTAAAACTGTTTTAATCTTACAGTGTATCTCATATGTACATAACATATTGAGATTATTTTTACCTGATATCTTTATACATTGTGATTAGTAAACATCATGACACAGATGAAAGTGTTTTTAAATGTGTGATTATGCTCATAGAGGCTATTTATAAGGGGATTGCAGGAATATCATTCTGTCAAAAGTCCTTGATATCTATGTCCAAATTCCTCCTTTTCATAATATTTATTCCCATTTATTTTTGAAAACATGTTTCCAAATACTAAGTATTAGTTTAAGAATTAGTTTTTGTAAAACTGTTATAACTTTAATCTTAGTTTCTATAAATGAGTTCTTCTTTAGGATGGCAAACGTTTAAATCTCAAATTATATATGAATTTTACCTAGCTCATACACTGCATCTTAAATTATGTTTGTTATTTTGTCACAAGAATGTTGAAGGCTTTCATTTAGTCAAATATAATTTCTTAGTGATGGTTTTATTGTGGTCATATATAGAAAAATTTCACAATCCCAGGAATAACTAAGTATTAAAATACTTTCTAGAATTTTATGACTTCATTTTATATGATTATAACTTTAATCCAAGTAATATTATCTCAAGATAGTATTTATGTTAAGCCATATTTAATTTTAAATCTAAATATTATATCAAATATTTGAGTTTATTTAGTAACAAAAGCCTTCATTCTCCAATGATTTAATTCTATATTTTTCCCTTCAATTGTATCTACTCATATCCATTATTTTATTGATCTTTTACCCTATTAATAGTTTTATTCATAAGTATATATATTTATGTAATATATATTATAATATGACAGATTTCTCATTTATGTTCCCTCTTTACAAAATTCTTTCTCACCTATTACATTTGAAATACCACTTTCCCATTAGAGTCTTTACTTTTAGAAAATTAGAAACATAGAATAGTTAGATAATCTGTAAATTCAGTTATTATAATCTTCAAATTCAGTCTTATATTTATTTGCAAAATTTGAAGGCGTCCCTTTAATGATATATTTTCAAAAGTATTTCAATTAAAATCAAATCTGATTTTCTCTGACAAAGGGGTTCTCAGGTTACCCAGAAGTACAAATTATTAGAATCACTGTTTAGAAAAAGAAGACATTTTTACTGTTTTAGGGGAATATTAAACATTTTGATAAAGTTCAGGAGACAGATCATTGAAAAACAGACACTGCAGAAATGAAAATTGTTATATGTCTTTAATTATTGTAATGTGTGGTGAAATGGCTAGCATCCAGAAGACATCTATTCACAACTAGGGAGTCAGTAAACAGAATCTTAAACAGATTGTCACGTTATTTAATTATTTGTGGATAAAAATTAACTTGTAATTCATTACTATGAATGTAATTAAACTCTTTTTGTCCCTTAAAATGCTTGAGGGAAATTGAGATTGCAAAAACTTAGTGTCTAGAATAAATTACATCCTGGAGTGCCCATGATTTTCACTGAAACTTGAAGTCATTCATTATGGCATTTTATAATTACTTATATAATTCCATATTAAATTTAAGTTGTCAATTTGAAGCCTGGCAGCAAGCAAACATAGAAGAATTGAAAGACAAAGCTTTAAGCCATATTTATGTCATTTTTTTCCCTTTGTTTTATGTGTGGGAGGTTAGGCTGGTGCCTACTTAAGCATAGTAGTGAAAATCAATAGAAAATTAGAAAATTAAAGCAGTATGTGAAAGAACTGGAAGAGTCGTAAAAACAGGGGAAGTGATCTCATGTCACATGTTATTTTACCACCATGAAAAAATACTCAATAACTTGGAAAAATAATCCAAAGGTATATCCTGAATTACTTCTCCCCTCATGGAAAAAATGAACTACCATATTCCATAAATCAGTAGCCAAATTTTTAAAATAAACTATATTCCATATTATTCAGTTGAAAGAACTAAGAACCAAGAAGGTCAGAATTTCTTTTTGAGTTGTATCAGTTCAGTTCAGTCTCTCAGTCGTGTCCGACTCTTTGAGACCCCATGAATCGCAGCACGCCAGGCCTCCCTGTCCATCACCAACTCCCGGAGTTCACTCAGACTCACATCCATCGAGTCAGTGATGCCATCCAGCCATCTCATCCTCTGTCGCTCCCTTCTCCTCCTTCCCCCAATCCCTCCCAGAATCAGTCTTTTCCAATGAGTCAACTCTTCGCATGAGGTGGCCAAAGTACTGGAGCTTCAGCTTTAGCATCATTCCTTCCAAAGAAATCCTAGGGCTGATCTCCTTCAGAATGGACTGGTTGGATCTCCTTGCAGTCCAAGGGACTCTCAAGAGTCTTCTCCAACACCACAGTTCAAAAGCATCAATTCTTCAGCACTCAGCTCTCTTCACAGTCCAACTCTCACATCCATACATGACCACAGGAAAAACCATAGCCTTGACTACGCGAACTTTTGTTGGCAAAGTAATGTCTCTGCTTTTGAATATGCTATCTAGGATGGTCATAACTTTCCTTCCAAGGAGTAAGCATCTTTTAATTTCATGGCTGCAGTCACCATCTGCAGTGATTTTGGAGCCCCCAAAAATAAAGTCTGACACTGTTTCCACTGTTTCCCCATCTATTTCCCATGCAATGATGGGACCAGATGCCATGATCGTTTTCTGAATGTTGAGTTTTAAGCCAACTTTTTCACTCTCCTCTTTCACTTTCATCAAGAGGCTTTTTAGTTCCTCTTCACTTTCTGCCATAAGGGTGCTGTCATCTGCATATCTGAGGTTATTGATATTTCTCCTGGCAATCTTGATTCCAACTTGTGCTTCTTCCAGCCCAGGGTTTCTCCTGATGTACTCTGCATAGAAGCTAAATAAGCAGGGTGACAATATACAGCCTTAACGTACTCCTTTTCCTATTTGGAACCAATCTGTTGTTCCATGTCCAGTTCTAACTGTTGCTTCCTGACCTGCATATAGGTTTCTCAAGAGGCAGGTCAGGTGGTCTGGTATTCCCATCTCTTTCAGAATTTTCCACAGTTTATTGTGATCCATACAGTCAAAGGCTTTGGCATAGTCAATAAAGCAGAAATAGATGTTTTTCTATTTCTATTTTCTATTGAGTTGTATAGACAGTAGCTAAACAAGGAGATTCCAAGTTCTCTTAATTCTGAGTTTTCTGTGATCAGGGAATGTGATCATGCAGATAAGAGCAAATTCTTAATTAGCAGAGCATCTTTCAGTTCAATTCAGTTACTCATTCATGTCAACTCATTATGACCCCATGGACTGCATGCCAGGCTTCCCTTCCATCACCAACTCCTGGAGCTTTCTCAAACTCATGTCCATCAAGTTGGTGATGCCATCCAACGATCTCACCCTCTGCCATTCCCTTCTCTTCCCACCTTCAATCTTTCCCAGCACCAGGGTCTTTTCCAGTGAGTCAGTTCTTTGCATCAGGTGGCCAAAGTATTGGAGCTTCAGCATTAGTCTTTCCAATGGATATTCAGGACTGATTTCCTTTAGGATGGACTCGTTGTATCTCCTTGCAGTCCAAGGGACTCTCAAGAGTCTTTTCCAACACCACAGTTCAAAAGATCAGTTCTCCAGTGCTCAGCTTTCTTTATAGTCTAACTCTCACATCTGTACATGACTACTGGAAAAACCATAGCTTTGACTAGACGAATCTTTGTTGCCAAAGTAATGTCTCTGCTTTTTAATGTGCTGTCTAGGTTGATGACAGCTTTTCTTCCAAGGAGCAAGCATCTTTTAATTTCATGACTGCAGTCACCAGCTGCAGTGATTTTGGAGCCCAGGAAAATAAAGTCTGTCCTGTTTCCACTGTTTCCCCACCTATTTGCCATGAAGTGATGGTACCAGATGCCGTGATCTTAGTTTTCTGAGTGTTGAGTTTTAAGCCAACTTTTTCACTCTCCTCTCTCACTTTCATCCAGAGGCTCTTTAGTCCTTCTTTACTTTCTGCCATTAAGCAACAACTATAAGTGAAGTATTTATATTCAATATGAAAAATTGTTATAGCTCTATTTTTTTTTCATGTAAACCTAGAATTAGCCTGCATAGTTTCACAGCTAGTCTCTTTTGTGTCATGAATCTGGTCTTGAATAACTAAGCATCAGATTGAGATTCTCTTAATGCTGCCTTTCTTTTCTTTAATTTAAAAAGCAAGTGAAATCTCTATAGACACAAAATTCTGTATTTCTTGATTTCTTATTCTAAAGTAATTGTTTTGTTAAAAATAAATCAGCTGCTTCTAAAATAGTTAGAATATACTTCAAATATCCCAAATGGTTTTAAAATAATATAATGAACAGTTACCTATCCCTCAGCAATCTAAACAAATAGAATATTTAAGATATAGTTGAGTGTCGTGTAACCCTCCTTATTAAGAGATGACTCTGTTTTCTGGATCTGGACTTCCTTTACATGATTTATGTCCTTACTAAATTTTTCTCCAAGCAATGTAAAGTATGGTTCTTCAGTGGTCAATTTTAATCTTGTTCTGTGTAAATTTTCAACTTTCTTTTTTATTTTAACTTTATATCCCTGAATACTTACCATGTTAGTAGTTCTAGCAATAGCTCATTTGTTTTTAATGTTATAGTTTTTATTATTATGAGCATACAATTAAAATTTCCAATTTCTTTGAAGGACATTTAGGACACTTAGACTTTTTTAATATTAAAAATAATGTTAAGAGCAATCTTGCAATTATTTTGTTATCTGGTCACATATGCAAGAATTGCTCCAGGTGTATACCTAGAAATGCAATAGCTGGATGACTGGTTATGCACATTCTCAAATTTAATAGTGATTGTAATAGTCACCCCACTGGTTTTACCAGATTACATGATCAATACACAGCCTTGAGCATAAGGAGAATTAACAAATCTTTTTTGCTTATCTGATATATGTGTAAGGATTTTTTTTTGGTTTAATATTTATTTCTCTGATCATTAATGAGAAAAGTAAACTTTTCATGTTTCCTTGTGTTTTGTATTTTCTATTTGCTTTTTTCATGTCTTTTGTTAGTTTCTTTGAAGATATTTTCCACATACTTTTCAAAAACTCTATAAAAGAAATCAAACATAGTTATATAATACATAATTTTAAAAATCCTAGCAAAGTTTAATTATCAATATTTTCCATTATTGCTAAGGGAAGTTTTTCTTCCTCTAATGTCATAAGAGAGCCAACATTTCCGTGTCAAAAGACATTCTTTCCCCATTTAAATTATTAATCGAAATTAAACTGTCTGTACATATCATGTGGTGTACATAAGCAAATCGATTAGGTCCATATAACTAAAACCTTTATCCATCACCATTTAGTAAGATGTCATTTCCAACTCATCAGCAAATTTATCCAGATTTCATGTATTCATAAGGCTGTCTACCTTGACGGGTTCTCTATCTTGTTCTATTTGTGTAGTGTTTATGTCCTAGGTTAATCTCATACCAACATGATAATGACTTTACAATAAGCCAGATACTTTGTAGAGAAGTCCCACTACTCTGTCCTCACAAGGATGACTTAGCTGCCCTTAGGTATTTGCTTTTATGGAGTTTGTTTCAGGTAAAAAAAAAATACCATATTTTATATGTAATTACTATATCATATTTTATAGTATTAAATGTAGATTGATTTGGAAGAATGCTTTATATTTTTCATGAAGATGATGCATCTTTCTTACTTCTATTAAAATTTTGTATTTTTCACCATAATCCTTTGGAGAAATGAGATGGAGATCTCATATTCCTAAACAAAGGATAGTGGATTTCTTTAAAAACAAAAATTGGCAGCATTGTAATTCAAAAAGTCTCTATTTCATTTATAATTTGATTTTACTGCTTTTTATATACTTTAAAATTTCATTCTCATTTAAAAAAAAAGATTCACAAATCTTATTTTTTTTTAATATAAGTAAGCCATTGTGTTTAATACTTCTGTTTGGAGCAGCCATATGTCGTCTTTGGGAGCAGACTCCCCAGGAGCAGCCTTTGGTAAAATTATTTTAGTTCCTATAGTTCATGTGTACAGGAGTCAAGGAAATACTAGCAAAAGGGAAGGAACCCAATGAGTTGCTTCTCGGGGCAACTGGAGCTCAGTACTATGAGGGACTAGGAAAACAATACAGAACATAAAGATTTACTCTAACTGAAGGCTGAGAAAGGCTTTTATTCAGCAGTTCCGTGGATGAGGAACTGCCTCCCCCATGCTTCTGCAGGTAAAGAATCTGCCTGCAGTGCAGGAGATGCAGGTTCAACCCCTGGGCTGAGAAGACCCCTGGAGAAGGAAATGGCAACCCACTCCAGTATTCTCAACCTGGAGAATTCCATGGCCAGAGGAGCCTGGCAGGTCTACAGTCCAAAGGGTTGCAAAGAATCAAACATGACTGAGTGCACAGACATGGATGAGGCTTGATTCTGGGGTTGGTAACTCTCCAGTAGATCTGACTGTCTCCAACATGCTGAGCATGCTCTTTTAGCCAGAATAACGCCCAGGAAAAAACATAAATGGTTACTGTAGGCAGCTTTTGGCATAGCTAGCCTGATGCCAAGAGGATCTGGGCAGCACTGTGTCCACTCAAGTCCACTCTTTACAATACTTAGGTTCACTCAGACTATGGTTAAATCTGGTCTCTTCTGCCTCTGATGTTTTCAAGGTACTGGTCAGCTGCACTTTCAGTAGGACTCCCTGCAGTTGGCTCCCAGATCATGCTTTATATTTGCTACTTCCCTCTTCTACCAGCCTCTAGCATCTAGATTCCTCTCATACTCAGATGAGTAATCCTACTATTCCTATAGGCTGCTTTTCTGGCAGAGTGAAACAGACCCCGACTCCATGTGGAGTCTGAAGCTGCAGTCATTTTGCACTAAGCAGATGGTAGTTGCTCAGATGACTCAGTGCATTCCACCTCCATGAATCCCCTGAATATGAGACATGCTTGCCCAGGTCCCCCACCATAATAAAGAAGCACCCCTGCAAGAATGGTGATTCCTTTCTTTTCCTGAGGATCTTTACTTCCTCATTAGTAGCAACACTTTTTGCTTAGCAAATGTTCTCTTGGGTAGATTTTCCAATAGTGCTGCACACCAAATAGCAAGTGTGTAATAAAAGCAAATTTATAAATCTGTATTTGAGTATAAGGGTGTTAACTGAATAAACATTTAGAACATTATATGAGAGAAATGATAGATTCTACCTTAAAATATATGGTGTGCTGCTGCTGCTGCTGCTGCTAAGTCACTTCAGTTGTGTTTGACTCTGTGCGACCCCAGAGATGGCAGCTCACCAAGCTCCTCCTTCCCTGGAATTCTTCAGGCAAGAACACTGGAGTGGGTTGCCATTTCCTTCTCCAATGCATGAAAGTGAAGTCACTCAGTCGTGTCCAACCCTTCAGGACCCCATGGACTGTAGCCTACCAGGCTCCTCCATCCATGGGATTTTCCAGGCAAGAGTGCTGGAGTCGGTTGCCATTGCCTTCTCCAAAATATATGGTGTAAAGTCTATAATAGAAAAAAATGTATGCATTAGAAAAATGAATGCTGTTATTAGAGTGACAAAGATTTTAATGACATAAAAATACGGAAACAATAAAATTGAATGTAGAAATTGGCAAATTTTCAAATATTGTAAGTAGCATTATATGTGAAATAAAGGCACACTGCTGACTAAAATTAAAATTAAAAGGCACACTGCAACCATAGTAGATGTGACTTCCTTTTATCCAGACTCTCATATCCTCTTCATAAGTCTATTCCATGACTGCAGTCTGAGGAGTGGCTCACATCTAACACAATCACTACCTCATCCACGCTATGGCTCGTTCACTGGAGCCCAGATAGTTCTTAACCTTAAGGCTGAGTCTATCCACTTATCTTCTGAGTCTACCTGTTGTTTCCTTTTAATTTCCTGTTCAGGCTACATTTTCTGGTCCAGTATCTTAAAAATTCCTTAGTACCTTCAAGCCTTTTGATATCGTTCCCTTTTCCTTGCTGCTTTTAAACCAAAAATAATAGTGTTCTTTTTCTACTTTCCATCTAACTATATTCATCAGTTGCCATCTAGGATGGAAGAAAAAGGCAGGAGTTTTACAGACAATCTGTCATCTCAAACGATGTCTCCACTGGACACTTGCTATTTTATCTTGACCCTGTTATCTAATTTTCCGCACCTCAGCTCCCTGATTCATAAAATGAAAATAATAGGATAAAACTACTAATAAGCAGTTGCTAAGTTGCTAAGTCACTTCAGTCGTGTCTGACTCTGTGTGACCCCATAGACGGCAGCCCACCAGGCTCCCCTGTCCCTGGGATTCTCCAGGCAAGAACACTGGAGTGGGTTGCCATTTCCTTCTCCAATGCATGAAAGTGAAATCGCTCAGTCCTGTCCAACTCTTAGCAACCCCATGGACTGCAGCCTACCAGGCTCCTCCGTCCATGGGATTTTCCAGGCAACAATACTGGAGTAGGGTAAGTGAATACATTTCAGCTGGGGACTTAGAACAGTTTCAAGAGGCAGCAGGAGCTTAAACTATATTCTCTTTTACTGTCTATTGAGTCCTGTCTTGCCACATTGTGCGAAGCCATTCTTTAGTCTAATGCTCACCCCTTCCGTCATCTGGATCTATTTCCTGTCCCAGAGACCTCTGTAAATTATTCTCCCTTTCTTCCATTGCCTTCCCTGTCTCTCTTAATATTTCCTCATCAGAATTTAAATTCCTTCATTATAAAGCTCCTTCCGGTTCTAAAGAAAACCTTCCCCCAGTCACCTCACCTTCCAGTTTCCACTTGCTATTTCCAATCCAGTCACCAGAAGTCGACATGCATGTGTTTACTCTCTACCTTTCTAAAACCCATTGCCATGTTGATTTCTAGCCAACTACTCCATTAAAGTTGCTCAGACCATCATCAGCATTCTCTTAACAGGTGAAGTCATCCGGAGTTTTAACGAACCCTCGACATAGTCCTGGCCTATTTGTGGTCACTGGCATAATGCAGTGAAAGTGCACTTAGTTAAACTGGGAATATTTAGAAGGATAGCAAACACAGTTCAGAGAAAACAGCTTTCTCAAAAGTTGGGTTCAGTACTACTCCCCCCAGTTACCATAACAACGTCTACCCCATACTTATTTCTGACATAGGGATTAAATACCTAGACTGGCTATACCTTTGGGCACATGGTTTGGAGAGATAAGAGGCAATCTGGCACATTCTTTGGCAGTAATAAACTCCAGGCATATCTGGTAATTTTACTTCCTTCCAAAGCATCCTGGTGTGCTATGATAGGAGTCAGTAGTATTCACATTCATGGATATGATGCAGGTTATATTGTATACAAACAAATTTCAAAAGTCATCAAAATCATCAGTTATACAGAAAAGTATTTGCATACTTGCAGGGGGGAAAAAAACTCATCAATAGATTCCAAAGAAAAACAAGGAAATTCAGATAACAGCAAATACTTATCTGGCACACAGACCACTTTAAGAATTTTATCAGATGAAAAGAATTTGTTTCTTGAACTAGATTCATTTCTGGATAGCAAGATATCTTAAAGGTCTTTTTATCCTTCTTCAAAGCAACCTCTACAGATTCAGAGATCTTGATTTTATTTTTTCTGTCAATGCTGATTTTTTTATCTCATGGAAACACTTTCTTCCTTTGGCTTTGACACCGTTCTTCCTTAAGTTACCTCTGCCTCTACTGCTGCTCTTAGAATCCTTTGCTTCTATTTTTGTGACTGTATCTGAAATGCTTGGTTTTCTTAAATTAAAAAAAAAAATTTTTTCCCTTTGGCCAATTTCTCTTCTCAGAGTATCCCCTATGGGTTTGCATCGTGCTCAAAATTTTGTATGTGCTCAAAAATGTACTTCTACCATCCACGTATCTTTCCAGACTTTCAGACCTGCACATACAATTGCACAATGAACAGGAACCTTGTAGGTTTAACTGATTCTACGTGACCTCCTCATCCCCTTCCTCTCCTGCTCTTTGTCTATTTCCATCTTAGTGATTGTGCTTAGTCACCATTTTCTCTATGCTTTGATTCATTTATATATTTTACTTAAAAGGGAACTGTGCATGTGTGCTCAGTTGCTCAGTTGTGTCTGACTTTTCGTGACTCCATGGAATGTAACCCACAAGGATTCTCTGTCCATGAGATTTTCCAGGGAAGCATATGAGAGTGAGTTGCCATTTCCTTCTGCAGTCTCAGTGATCCACACACCCATATGTCAAGTTCCAATGGTCACAAATGGGGGCACCATTCCAGACTTCTCTCCTTCTTTCACCCATAAATTCAATCTTTGACATAATATTTTATGTTACCAAATTTATATCTATAATCCCACATGATCTGTGCTGTGTTTCCATCTTAGCTTGCGTATTTCTGCTCAGAGTACTCCCAACAATTTCTGTACTGAAATTCCTTTAAATGTGACCGCCTTAAACTCGTCCTTTGTCAGGTCAGTCACCCACAAATTCTTTTAAAAATCCATACATAATGTATTCAAAGTCCATACTTAAAATTCTTTAATGAATTCTTGCACTATTGAGGTGAGCATTTAAAATCTTTAGTATATGAAAGACAGGTCTCCTGTTGTTGTTCCCTTGAACTTTATACTTCAAACTGAACATTTTTCCAGCCATGTCATTTTTTTTCCCCCACTTAAATCCCTTGAGGTCCTTGCCACTTATTTAAAATGTCTGACTGGAACCTTCATTTCGGCCAAAGTCCTTCCTTAAAGTTCATTTAGGCACTAACACATCAAGAAAGATTTTTCAGAAATTCCTAATGTTATTTATAAATGATATGGTATCCTTCTCGTAGAGAGGCATTATGTATATATTGTGAATTCCCTCATAGCTCAGTCATTAAAGAATCTGCCTGCAATGCAAAGGATCTGAGTTTGATTCCTGGGTCAGCAAGATCTCTGGAGAAGGAAACGGGAACACACGCCAATATTCTTGCTTCCCTGGTGGCTCAGATGGTAAAGCGTCTGCCTGCAATGCGGGAAACCTGGGTTCAATCCCTGGGTTGGGAAGATCTCCTGGAGAAGGAAATGGCAATCCACTCCAGTATTCTTACCTGGAGAATCCCAGGAATGGAGGAGCCTTGTAGGCTACAGTCTCGGAAATGACTGAGCGACTTCACTTCACTTCACTTCACGAGTAACATATTATACTAAACAAATATTTAACATTGGAATACATTTAAGCATGATAGAGCAAAACTAGTCCAGAAAAATGTTTGGCACATAGGAGGCATCCAATACATATTTTATGAGTATGTAACTGAAAAGAAGCTTTAAATCCATAGATTAATTCTTGATCTGTAGTTATCTATATGATAAGATCAGCACTTTATATTCCTTTCCTTACATTTTAGGAGATGAGCCTTTCATACTTGTTTCAGAATAAAAGTATTTTCAGTTCAGCTCAGTCACTCAGTCGTGTCCAACTCTGCAGCCCCATGGATTGCAGCACACCAGGCTTCCCTGTCCATTACGAACTCCTGGAGCTTTCTCAGACTCATGTCCATTGAGTTGGTGATACCATCCAACCATCTCATCCTCTGTTGTCCCCTTCTCCTCCTGCCTTCAATCTTTCCCAGAATCAGGGTCTTTTCCAATGAGTCAGTTCTTCACATCAGGTGGCCAAAGTATTGGAGCTTCAGCATCAGTCCTTCCAAAGAATATTCAGGACTGATTTCCTTTAGGATGGACTGGTTGATCTCCTTGCAGTCCAAGGGACTCTCAAGAGTCTTCTCCAACACCACAGTTCAAAAGCATCAATTCTTCAGCATTCAGGTTTCTTTATATTTCGACTCTCACATCCATATATGACTACTAGAAAAACCATAGCTTTGACAAGATGAAACTTTGTCGGCAAAGTAATGTCTCTGCTTTTTAATATGCTGTCTATGTTGGTCATAGCTTTTCTTCCAAGGAGCAAGTGTCTTTTAATTTCATGGCTGCAGTTCCCATCTTCAGTGATTTTGGATCCCAAGAAAATACAGCCTGTCCCTGTTTCCATTGTTTCTCCATTTCTTTGCCATGAAGTGATGGGATCAGATTCCATGATCTTAGTTTTGTGAATATTGAATTTTAAGCCAACTTCTTCACTCTCCTTTCACTTTCTTCAAGAGACGCTTTAGTTCCTCTTTGCTTTCCGTCATAAGGATGTTGTCATCTGTGTATCTGAGGTTATTGATGTTTCTCCTGGCAATTTTGATTCCAGCTTGTGCTTCATCCAGCCCAATATTTATTTATTTTTGCATGTACATCCAGTTGTCTCAGCACCACTTGCTGAAGAGTTACCTTTACTCCACTGTATTGTTTTGACTCTTTGATCAAAGATCAGTTGACAGTGTGGATCTACTTCTGGGCTTTCTATGTGTTCCATTGTTCTCTATGTCCTTTCAGTAGTACCACAGTGTCTTGAAAAGTGAAACGAAACGCTATAGTAAGTCTTAAACTTGGATAGTTTTGTCCTCTGGTTCTATTCTTTTGATATAGTCTTAACTGTTCTGGGTCTTTGCCACTCCAAACTTTAGAAACACCTTGTCGATATCCATAAAATTACTTGCTGGGGTTTTGATTAGGATTGAATCAAATATATAGTGCAAGTTGGAAAGAACTGAAATCTTGACAATTTTGAGTACTCCTATCCAGGCACATGAAACACACCCTCGTGTGTTTATTTAGTTCTTTGATTTTGTTCATCAGAGTTTGTAGTTTTCCTCACATGGATATTGAACATATTGTTAGACTTATTCCCAAGAATTTGTGTGGGGGGGGGAGGGGGTTGGGGGGTGGTTAGCTCTAATTTCTAAGTCTACTTGTTCATTGCTGGTATATAGGAAAGCAATTGACTTATAAAGAACCTTGTGTCCTGCAAACCCACTTTAATTGTAAAGTTCCAGGAATGCTTTTATCTATCTTTCCATTTTTCTAAATAGCTAAACATGTTATCTGCAAACAAAGATAATTTTACTTTTTTCCTTCCCAATTTAGACACATGTTTTTCTCATTATGTTAACCAGAATTTGTATGTTTCAGTTGTGTTCAATTCTTTGTGATTCTATACACTGTAGTCTGCCCACAGGTATCCTCTGTCCCTGGGATTCTCCAGGCAAGAATACTGGAGTGGGTTGCCATGCCTTTCACCAGGGGCTCTCCCCAACCCAGGGATCGAACCAGCATCTCTTATGTCTCCTGCATTGGCAGTCAGGTTCTTTACCACTAGCGCCACCCAGGAAGCTCATATTAACTAGAACTTCCAGTATATTGAAAAGAAATATTGAAAGGGAACATCCTTGACTTATATTTGATTTTAGTTGAAAAGTTTTTAAGTCTCACACCATTAAATGTAATGTTAACTATAGGTTTTGTCAAGTCTTTTTCATGTTAAGTAAGTTTATCTCTGTTCTTAGTATACTGAGTTTTCATGGTGAATGTTTTCAGCATCTACTGCATTATCATGTGATATTTCTTTGCATGTTGATGTGATAAATTAATTAGTTTCAGATATTTAACCAACTTTTCACACTTTAGAGGTACTGTGTGTTCAATTCCAAACCACAACAATAAAGCAAATATCATAATGCCAGGTCTCGTGAGTTTCCTGGTGTCTCAGTGCATGTAAATGTTATGTCTACACAATATTATAGTATATCAAGTGCAATTGCATTATGTCTAAAAGAGCAATATACATACCTTAATTTACAATTTACTAATCATATTCTGAAGCTTTGGTGAGGTCATAATATTTTTGCTAGTGTGCACCGTTGAATCAGGTTTGCTAGTATTTTATTGAGGATCTTTGTAATTATGTTCATCTACATTCTTCTATAGATTTTCTGGTTTTGCTTTTCGGGTAATTTTGGTCTCATAGAATGAGTTAGGAAGTATTTTATCTGTTTCCATAATCTAAAGGATAATGTAGAGAATTGTAATAATTCCTTCCTAAAATGTTGAACTTGGTGCTTTCTGTTTCTGAAGGATAGTAGTTATTCAACTTCATTAATTAGTATAAGCCTATCAGATGGGTAAATCTAGTTTGAATAATAGGCCAAACACACACAGAAATTTCAGAAGAGTGATGTTCATTTTTGGAGCCCAGTTAATTTTTAAAGATGAAGGCTTGATTTTTCTTTTTTTTTTTTTTAGAGACCACATGTTGAACAGTAAAACAAATATTAGTAAATTTAAATATCTCCACTAAAGAGTTAGTCTGTCCCCATTTTTCTCTGGAAGGAAGCCACTATGCGTTGCCCACGTGTATGTGGGGATTTATGCACTAAATTCTGAAGGGTGGAGTATCTACAGATATCATTTGAAATTCTTCTGCATGGGATATTTGTCCACTAATTATTTAGTTGCTTATTTATATTGGCATGGATGCATGGATATTTATTATACTTTAAGATAGAGTCTGATAATTCTGTAGTTTCCTGCTCAAATGCTTTCAGCTTTGGCCATTGGGAATCTTTCATTTGGCTCTGCTGTACTTTTGACATACTTGTCATTCATTTTCCTTAATTGTTCAATTCATTATACGTGCACAGCAGCATCAATATTGTTTACATGAACTCCTATAGGAAACAACTTTAACAAGTAGAGTCTTTATGTGTGTCTCTTTGCTGTGGCAACCCACTCCAGTTACTCTTGCCTAGAAAATTCCATGGATGGAGGAGGCTTGTGGGCTACAGTCCATGGTGTCGCAAAGAGTCAGACACGACTGAGCAACTTTACTTTCACTTTATTTCACTTTGCTGTTAGTTTTCAAGACTTCATTCATTTCAACTGTTATTTGGGTCATCAACATTTTTGTACCTCCTTTTCAGTGAGGTTCTTCACATATACAGTTAAATTCCTTGTTGTCAGAGTCCTCTGTTATCCTGGGATTTCAGTGTTGTCATGCCTTTTTTTTTTTTTTTTGTATACCGTAAGTTTCACTCTTTCTGCAATAGGTTTTGACAAATGCATACTATCATGTAGTCACCATTACAGTATCACACAAAGTCGTTACATTATTCTAAAATTTCTTGTTTCGTGTATTCAACCTTCTCTCCAATGATTGCTAAAACCTATTGATTTGATGATTTCTCCATAATTTTGCCTTTTTCAAAATAGCATATACATTGAATTTTACAGTATGTAACATTTTCAGAGTAGTTTCTTTCACTTAGCAATATGTGTTTAAGAGGTATTCATATTTTCATTGCTTTATAGCTCATCTCAGTAACATGCCGCTCTTGCACTTGCTGCCTTTTAATTAGTGTATTTAAGACCATTTCCATTTCTTATGATTGTTTAGTTGAATTGAAAGAGATGGGAATAACAGACCACCTGACCTGCCTCTTGAGAAAACTATATGCAGCTCAGGAAGCAACAGTTAGAACTGGAAGTGGAACAGACTGGTTCCAAATAGGAAAAGGAGTAGGTCAAGGCTGTAAATTGTCACCCTGTTTAACTTATATGCAGAGTACATCATGAGAAATGCTGGACTGGAAGAAACACAAGCTGGAATCAAGATTGCTGGGAGAAATATTAATAACCTCAGATATGCAGATGACACCACCCTTATGGCAGAAAGTGAAGAGGAACTGAAAAGCCTCTTGATGAAAGTGAAAGAGGAGAGTGAAAAAGTTGGCTTAAAGCTCCACATTCAGAAAACGAAGATCATGGCATCTGGTCCCATCACTTCATGGGAAATAGATGAGGAAACAGTGGAAACAATGTCAGACTTTATTTTGGAGGGCTCCAAAATAACTGTAGATAGTAACTGCAGCCATGAAATTAAAAGATGCTTACTCCTTGGAAGGAAAGTTATGACCAAACTAGACAGCACATTAAAAAGCAGAGACATTACTTTGCCAACAAAGGCCCATCTAGTCAAGGCCATGGTTTTTCCTGTGGTCATGTATGGATGCTAGAGTTGGACTGTGAAGAAAGCTGAGCACCGAAGAATTGATGCTTTTGAACTGTGGTGTTGGAGAAGACTCTTGAGAGTCCCTTGGACTGCAAGGAAATCCAAACAGTCCATTCCAAAGGAAATCAGTCCTGGGTGTTCATTGGAAGAACTGATGCTGAAGCTGAAACTCCAATACTTTGGCCACCTCATGCAAAGAGTTGACTCATTGGAAAAGACTGATGCTGGGAGGGATTGGGGGCAGGAGGCGAAGGGGACGACAGAGGATGAGATGGCTGGATGGCATCACTGACTCAATGGACATGAGTTTGAATGTACTCCGGGAGTTGGTGATGGACAGGGAGGCCTGGCGTGCTGCGATTCATGGGGTTGCAAAGAGTCAGATACGACTGAGCAACTGAACTGAACTGAAGTTTGAAACAGTTTTCTATTTCTTGTATTTTTTCCCTCTTTATCTACCTCTTTTCATACTATGGTTTTCACTGACTCTTTTATTGAATTCCATTGTATCTTCTCAGTTCATCAATTATATGGTTTAAGCTTTTTGTGTGATTTCCCTGGAGTTCACAAAAGAGATTTTTAACCACTCTGTTTACCTTCAGATATCACTATACTGCTTCACATGTGGTACAGATAATAGAAAATGAAACTCCCAAGTCTGTCTGCTTCCCCATGTGACAGTACAGTAATTGATTTCAGTTACCCATGTTTATAATCATCTATTCCGTTGTTCTATTTTTGCTCATACCTTTAGATCATTGAAAAATATGAAAACTCACATATTTTACTTTCATTTCCTCTTCCTTTGTCTCTCTACACTTCTTTGTGTAAATCCAAGTTCTGAATTGTATAATTCACCTTTGCCCTAAACAATTTGTTTAATTTTTTTTTTTAGAAATATGTGTTTCTGGAAATGAATTCTTTCATTACTTGTTTAAAAGAGTTTTATTTCTCTTCATGTTTGAATAGCATTCTACTTGAAGTAGAATTATAGGTTAGTGTATATTGTTTCATTCAAAATTTTAAATATTTCACCCAGTATTCAACTTCCTTGCATAGTTTGTGGCAAAACGTCTAGTCTACTGTGGTTATTCCTGTCTCTGTCTAAAAATGTTATTATTTTAATCAGAGGCTTTTGATTCTTCTGGTTTCTTTGCTTTGTCTCTCCTCTTGACTTTGCACTTTTATCAATACCTCTCCTTAGTCATGTCTCACAAGTTTTATATCTCTAAGCCATTGTTGTTTTACTCTAGATGGTGCTGGTAAAGTTTGAGGGGTGAATTCAAATATTAGATATGCTTCTGATTTGTTTCTTAGAACTGAGATATTCACAAACATTTCTCTAATTGTATAGCTTTTAACCCTAGTCCCTTCTCCCTTCTCTGACTACAGTTTTTCCAATATATATTTTTTAAAATATTAGACTCCTGATGACTATAATTTTTTCTCCTTAGATGATAAAGGAAGGCTAGAGGCAGGCAGGAGAGAAAGGTATTCTTTTTCACCAGCTGAAATTTCACCAGCTGGTAAAGCCATTTTTCCTGGAGGGAGGACTTTTGTTATAAAGAGAACAGTAGCTGGCTATATTTCATGATGATTCCTTTTCCTTTGCTTCTTGCACAAGTATGAGAGGGTCTTTCTTGTATCTTCACTGTAAGAAATGGTAGATTTCTGTTGAAGGTAAGCCCTCCAAAATGCTGGGTCTCATATAGGTCCCATAGGTCTCATATGTGGTCCCTAGGAATTTCTCACTCATCTGATCATCCACACACAGCATCCAACAGTTAATTACTGTTACTGTCTACATCTCTGAACAATGTAGGGCTGAAGAGTCTTCTACTCTGGATAAACCAACTTCAGCTGTGTCTGTCTGTCCAAACTTCAGTGTGGCAGTTTGCCAATCTGTTCTCTGATGGGATCAAGAAAGTCATTATATTTAGTTTATTCAGTTTCTCTTTTGAGGATAAGAATAATGCCTTCCAAGTTCTTTACATATCATAGCCGAAACCATAAGTCCCAACAACGAAAAATCTTACTTAAAATGTATATGACAACTTAAAAACCACTTGAGAGAAAAAGAGAGAATCTTTTGTACTTTTCAAAGTATCTGCCATTTTGCATCCACTTAATGTTTCCCCAAATTCCAGCCTTCTAGTATTGCTACCCCTGAAATTCTGGCTTCTTTCTGGATATTATTTTCATTATATTTGGATTTGAATAATTTGATCATGACATACCTAAGCTTGGTTTACTTTTAATTTACTCTTACTAGTCCTCACTCTGAATTTACTTCTTTCTATAGTTTTAGAAGTTTTTCCGCCATTTTTCCCAAATACTTTTTTAGACACTCGCACTAATCCATAGTTATTTGTTCATTTCTTTTGAAGTACCTGATGGTGATATTTCTATTCTGCCATTAAGCCCATCTATGGTTCAGGATGGGGAACACATGTATACCTGTGGCGGATTCATTTTGATATTTGGCAAAACTAATACAGTTATGTAAAGTTTAAAAATAAAATAAAATTTAAAAAAAAATCAAAAATTATAATAGTTTTCACTCCATAAATTAAAAAAAATTTTTTTTCACTGAGATTTCCTATCTTTTCTGTCATTTCAAGTTTATTTTTCTTTTTTTGCTTCCAGGCACAAGTATATAGGAGCTGCTTTGAAATCTTTTTCTAGCAAAACATCTAAGTAACGAATTATCAGTGTATTTTGAATTTTTGTTCCCTTGAATAGGTTAAAATGTCATTTTCAAATTAAATTTTTTTTTTTTTTACTTACTAAGCCCTTCTAGATTATATCCTGCATATAGTCTGCAATGCTCTTTAGACTCAGATTTCTATTGCAGTCATCAGGAGTATGTTAGTGTTTTTATTTTAGCAGAGAATCAGTCTTGTTAAACTCAAGTTTAAAGCTCTCTCATCTTTTTAGGCAGTGGTGTGAATCTTATTTTATTGACCTATTTTAAAAGGACGCTCTGGGTTACTTCCCTGCATATATAGTTTTGGGGCTGATTGAGAATTTCGAAATTGATCATAGGAATTTGAATACCTTTCTCTGACTCTCTCCCCTTTGGGATTTTCTCACTTCTCTAGACTGCCTGGGCTCCTTTCCTTGCTTCCTCTGGCCAGGAGGGTGGTGGACTTCCCACCATTATATCTTCTGTTTAGGTTGAAGCTGAGGTTCGCTTGGGGGAAAGTGCGGGGAAATTTCGCTTGTGGGAAAGCACACAAAGAAATAAAAAATTGGAAAACATGGCAGGTAGACAGTTCTCCATGGGTCTTTGACATTTCGTCATGGCTTTCAAACAGTTATGATAGGCACTTTGGTAAATAAAAGTAGAAGGTATTTAAATTTGGATTTCAAGTAAACAGTATTTTTAGGTTAAGTATATCACACATATTGTGGAGACATGTTTATACTAAAAGAAGTCATTGCTTATTGGAAAATTAAAATTGAACTAGGTATCCTTCATTTAATCTTAAAATCCTACAAGAAGATGCACTGACAGATTTTATTTCAAACTATCTTTTCAAGAGATTTTGTATAGCAAACAGGCTTGGAGTTGGAAGATAGCCTCTCAGTCTGGAACAGAAGCAAATGTCCAATATAATGGTGATGTCACCCTCTGAATTAAAGGATAGTTTTGCTTCCAGTCTACTATAAGAGTCGTGTTCTCTAAGCTCAGCTCTGCAGCAAACTTACTATTCATGCATTGTCCACCTGTCTCCTCTACACTGTCTTTTATTGTTCTGTGCTGCTCTTTTCTTTTGACCAGAATTTATACTTGTTATCATTGGATAGGACTAACTTTAGTTTCTGTACAAGTTCATGTCAGAAATAGAATTCCTTATTTGAAAATGTGGCCATATTTTTTATAATAATTGAAGCAGAAGTAGATAATATGTAGATTATTTGAACAAAACTATTAACCAATTGGAATAATAGGATAATATACCCACCCACTAATGAATATTCATATTTTTCAGTTGCACATGGAATTGTCACTGAAGTAGAACATGCCATGAAGAAAGCCTTGGTAAATCTATATGGATTGAAATCATACCCATATTATCTGACCATAACACCCACAACTAAGCATCAATAAAAAAATAAATATAAAAAAATGGAATGTTTTAAAAATTAAGCCACAGTAAGTGAATTTAATTTGTAATAGTTTACAAAGCTCTCTCTTCATAAGTTTCCTAATTAATTTTTACCGAAATGTACTTAAATTACAGACTTCTCCATTTTAACCATTCTCCTAGAGTCACTTCCTTTTAAAAACTGTTTTGAAAATTCCTCAGTCACCAGTACAACACAGCATAGGAGTAGAAGCCAAATTTCGTTGTTAGACTAAGCACATCTTAAGTTGTTTTGTCAAATGGCTATAAATATTTCTAGAAATTTACTGTCAAATTTAGCCCTTACCTTGTTGGAGACCAGTAAGTCTCTAGGTATATTCCTTAGATACTATATGCATCGTTTCAAGATATATTTGTTTCATAACATTTATTCACAACAATAATTGTTCTGTGCAAGCCAGATCTATTGAACACAAATATCTGGAGGTAGCTCAGGTGGCTAGATTATTCAAAATTCCCCACTGATGCACACCAAAGCTCACAATTCTTTTCTAGAAAAATGCTTTAAGCAGAGTCAAGCATTAAAATGCATTTTTCACTTAACTATGCATACAAAGTTGATTAATTTGGCTTCAAGGAGTAGAGGTTATTATTTGTTGTTGCTGTTTGTTGTTCAGTCACTAAGTCACATCTGGCTCTTTGTGACCCTATGGACTGCAGCACACCAGGCTTCCCTGTCCTTCACTGTCTCCTGGAGTTTGCTCAACCTCATGTCCATCGAGTCAATGATGCCATCCAATCATTTCATCCTCTGTTGCCTCCTTCACCTCCTGCCCTCAATCTTTCCCAGCATCAGGGTCTCTTCCAGTGAATCAGCTCTTTGCATCAGGAGGCCAAAATATTAAAGCTTCAGCATCAGCCCTTCCAATGAATATTCAGGGTTGACGTCCTTTAGGATTGACTGGTTTGATCTCCTTGCAGTCCAAAGGACTCTAAAGAGGTTACTATTAAAGGAATTTAAATATATATTTATAAGTAACCGAAGAAAAAATGGGAAAAAAAAGAAACAGTAACAGTGGGAAATCACCTAAGATATTAAATGTAGTCTGCCTCCTGAGGCTGAGTTTGAATGTTGTTCTCCAAGTCTCCGAGCTGATTAGAATTTACCTGCTCTGCATTTCAATTAATTCTTTTTCTAAAATAGTGACAAAACTTGTGAGAGTACTACAAAGCCTCTAATACTCTGAGAACTTTCCTTCTTTCTCAGTATCTGATCCTAAGCTGTTTTTACCCTCCAGGACTTCTTTCCACTTAGTGAGATTATGTTATTAACACACGACCCGCTGCACTTCTATTTGGGGAAAACATCTATTTTTAGGGTCTTTCTACTGGGATATTTTTAAATATTTTATGGCAAGGCTACCACAAGAGAAATTTATCTAGAAACAGTTTAGAGACCTGAAACTCTTGCCTAGTGCAATCTGTGAGAATGAAAAGAGAAAAGTACCTTAATAGGTGTTTGGCATATATTCAGAAAAACCATCCCAAACAGGCTTGGTTTTGTGTGAATCTAGAAATTTTCTGCGAAATGGCATTTTCTCCACTATCCATTACAAAGACACAAAAAGTAAAAGAAATATTTTCTTAGTTTTGAATATTATTAGTAACCTTGCCTTTCCTATTGCATTTGAGATTGTTGGAAGTATGTCGTTTCCTCATTGCTGAAATCAGTTTGCTGAACTGTGGACTGTTTACTTGAATATGAAGGATGCATCTTTCATGTTTTTCTGATTAGCGGTTAGTTTGCTGCAGATATTATAGATTTTTATTAAGCCAAGTGTGCTTAATTCATGCTGTGCTAAATGAAGTAGGTGGCGGCCATTCAATTTAGCCAATTAGCAGCAAGAGTCATTTAGGAAAACGCTGAAGGACCAAGGACTCCTCATTAAATTTTATTTATAACAAGGGCAGGAGAGGGAAAGATCATGATACACCCCACTGCATAAATTCCGAAGATCCAGAATGCTTTATATCTCATGCTCACATGTTGGCTTGTACAGGGAATATAGTGGGTTTAAATTAGTGTAAAATTATATGTGTTCTGAATTGAAATTAAGTTTATGTGTACATATTCTTTGGGGGTTATACATCCTCATAGGAGATTTAATTATTAATAGTATATTTGGCCAAATGTATTTGTCACTAAATAGTTAGTATTTAGTGATAATGGAAGTAATACATTCTCTTTAATCATTCATTTTGTATTCAGTCATTTAATAAAAATGTATGGAATAGTTAGTCTTTGTTAAGCCACAAAACAAATTAAAAAATATAAACACACACTGCCTAACTCCCAGAGATGCTAACAGTCCAGAGAGTTGTAGCACTGCAAGAAATTTGTAAGCAACTATTTCTTACACTAGGTTTCAAAAATGGCAAACATATAATTAGCATCTGGTAACAGAAGGAGATCATCCCTGGGTGTTCTTTGGAAGGAATGATGCTAAAGCTGAAACTCCAGTACTTTGGCCACCTCATGCGAAGAGTTGACTCATTGGAAAAGACCCTGATGCTGGGAGGGATTGGGGGCAGGAGGAGAAGGGGACGACAGAGGATGAGATGGCCTGATGGCATCACTGACTCGATGGACATGAGTCTGAGTGAACTCCGGGAGTTGGGGATGGACAGGGAGGCCTGGCGTGCTGCGATTCATGGGGTCGCAAAGAGTCAGACATGACTGAGAGACTGAACTGAACTGAACAGTTGTATGGCCAAAAATCATATTTAAATAGAATGATTTTAGTAAGTTGCCAGACTGGGAACAGACATATACTTTAGGGAAGAATTCATTCCATTTCCTATGTAGCTTTTGTGGAAGACTTAGAATGCTCCTCTTCATAACCTAACTCACTTCTCCCCAGGTGTGGGGTTGTAATTTAAGGAACTGATTAATTTGCTGATAGGAACTGGACTTGGGTTGCTCAGTTTTACCCTCTTTGGTGACAGTTGCCTAAAGAAAATTAATAAGCTTCTCTTCTCCACACTGACAGTTTCTGTAGAGTTCAAATGCTGCTCCATCATATTTTCAGCATTCTTACAACAAGGTGACTCACTTGTCTCTCAATTATTCCAGAAACCCAAGCAGGGAAAAGGTTGGGAGATTACTGAGTTTCCATCAAGTTCCCTAAAGACTGTCACTCATTGTGTCTAACACATCAGGTTTACTTCCTGGTCCCCTCTTCCCAGTGAGACCAGATTAATAAATTGGCTCTTGTTCAGCATTTGCAGACTGAGGCACATGTTAAAGAGCAGACTTCTATTCTCACGTCTCAAGAGAGAATAGCATTAATTGTCTCCAGTCCATGAATAAAATGGGCAATCTCACTCTGTACAGTTCTTTTCATCCCTTTTCTCCCTCCTGCAGCTGCTGATACTCTTTCTTATTCTTTAGGGCAAGCACCAAGAGTTGAATCCTGGTAAGTAAGTGAAAATTTGTTGTGCTTTCTGGTATTGTTGAAATTTCTCAAGACTAAACATTTCTGATGTAAGAGCTAACAAGATGAACCATAATCATTTTTTGTTGTTGTTGTTCTAATTTTATCTCATAGATACTATCCACATTTTAAAAAATGCTTTGCTGAGGTATGTGTTAAAAAAAATATTTTTAGGAAATCTTCAGTGAGTCAGTTCAGTCGCTCAGTCGCTTAGTCGTGTCTGACTTTTTATGACCCCATGGACTGCAGCATGCCAGGATTCCCTGTCCATCACCAACTCTGGGAGTTTACTCAAACTCATGTCCATTGAGTCGGTGATGCCATCCAATAATCTCATCCTCTGTCATTCCCTTTTCATGCCTTCAATCTTTCCTAGCATCAGGGTCTTTTCAAATGAGTCTGTTCTTTGCATCAGGTGGCCAAAGTATTGGAGTTTCAGCTTCAGCATCAGTCCTTCCAATGAACACCCAGGACTGATCTCCTTTAGGATGGACTGGTTGGATCTCCTTGCAGTCCAAGATACTCTCAAGAGTCTTCTCCAACACCACAGTTCAAAAGCATTGATTCTTCAGTGCTCAGCTTTCTTTATACTCCAACTCTCAATCCATGCATGACTACTGGAAAAAACATAGCCTTGACTAGACAGACCTTTGTTGGCAAAATAATGTCTCTGCTTTTTAATATGCTTTCTAGGTTGATCATAGCTTTTCTTCCAAGGAGCAAGCATCTTTTAATTCATGGCTGCAGTCACCATCTGCAGTGATTTTGGAGCCCAAAAATATAAAGTCTCCAATCATTTCCACTGTTTCCCCATCTATTTGCTATGAAGTCATGGGAATGGATACCATGATCTTACTTTTCTGAATGTTGAGTTTTAAGCCATCTTTTTCACTCTCCTCTTTCACTTTCATCAAGACGCTCTTTAGTTCTTCTTCACTTTCTCCCATAAGGGTGGTGCCATCTGCATATCTGAGATTATTGAAATTTCTCCCAGCAATCTTGATTCCAGCTTGTGCTTCATCCAGCCTGGCATTCTGCTTGATGTGCTCTGCATATAAGTTAAATAGGCAGGGTGACAAGATACAGCCTTGACGTACTCCTTTCCCTATTTGGAACTAGTCTGTTGTTCCATGTTCAGTTCTAACTGTTGCTTCCTGACCTGCATACAGATTTCTCAGGAAGCAGGTCAGGTGGATGTTATTCCTATCTCTTTAAGAATTTTTCACAGTTTATTGTGATCCACACAGTTAAAGGCTTTGGCATAGTCAATAAAGCAGAAGTAGATGTATTTCTGGAACTCTCCTGTTTTTTTGATGATCCAACAGATGTTGACAATTTGACCTCTGGTTTCTGCCTTTTCTAAATCCAGCTTAAACATCTGGAAGTTCATGGTTCATGTACTGCTGAAGCCTTTCTTAGGGAATTTTGAGCATTACTTTGCTAGTATGTGAGAGATGAGTGCAAGTGTGTGGCAGTTTGAACATTCTTTGGCATTGCCTTTCTTTGGGATTGGAATGAAAACTGACCTTTTCCTGTCCTGTGGCCACTGCTGAGTTTTCCAGATTTGCTGGCATATTGAGTGCAGCACTTTCTCATCATCATCTTTTAGGATTTGAAATAGCTCAACTGGAATTGTACTTGCATTGTTCATAGTGATGCTTCCTAAGGCCCACTTGATTTGGCATTCCAGGATGTCTGGCTCTTGGTGGGTGATCACACCACAGTGGTTATCTGGGTCATAAAGATCTTTTTTGTATAATTCTTCCATGTGTTCTTGGCACCTCTTCTTAATATCTTCTGCTTCTGTTAGATCCATACCATTTCTGTCCTTTATTGTACCCATCTTTGCATGAAATGTTCCTTTGGTATCTCTCATTTTCTTGGAGAGATCTCAAGTCTTTCCCATTCTATTGTTTTCCTCTATTTCTTTGCTTAAGTATACAATAAAGTGTTGTCAGTTATATGCACTACGCCCCACAGTAGATCTCCAGAACTTAATTATCCTGCAAAAGTGAAGCTTTGTACCCTTTATTATCACCTGCAAACGTCTGGGCACAGAGAGACTGTATACCACCGTCTCTAACACCACACACACTGTGTGTGTGTGCTCAGTCACGTTCAGCTCTTTGCACCCATGGCCTGTAGCACACCAGGTTCTTCTGACCATGGAATTTTTCAGGCAAGACTACTGGAGCAGGTTGCCATTTCCTCCTCCAGAGGCTCTTCCCAACCCGGGGACCAAACCCATGTCTCCTGCATCTCCACATTGCAGGCGTATTCTTTACCACTGAGCCACCTGTGATTAGCTTATAAACAATAGGAATGTATTTCTCACAGGTATGGAAGCTGGAAACCCTAGATCAAACTGCCAGCATGGTTGGATGAGGACCCTCTTCCATGACATAGGCTGCTTGTGTCCTCTCATGGAGGAAGGGACTATGGAAACCAGTGGGGTCTCATTTAAAAGAACATAACACCATGGATCCTATGAGTCTTCACCCTCATGACCTAAGCACTCTGCCATGGCCCCACTTCCTAATACCATCACATTGGGTATTAAATTTTCAATATGAATTTTGAGGGAACACAAACATTCAGATCAGAGCAACAGTGGACTCTATTATTCAAATTATCATAAAAATCTTTTTAAATTAACTATTTGGACCACAGTAATACAGTCTTCTCTATTCATTTGCATAGCACTTTGTAGTTTTTAACTTTAGGACAACCTTTACAATTATGTATGGTTTGATAGGAAATCAAGCTACAAAGAAGTTATTTGATCCAAGCCTACAGTGAATTCTGGTTTTGTGGTATTTTTTTCATAATATTGTACTAAGTTCTTTGTGTGTTTTTCAAATCTTAATTTTCTTTTGAAATATAAAATACAGTAATGTCATGAATTCTTCATGTTATTTATGAAATTTTTGCTATTTACAATATTCTTAAGGAATAGCTTTAAAGTCTCAGGCTATAATTCTGGATTGTAAAATTACAATTTCATGAACAGTAACAATTATAAAACAACAGCTATTCCAGTAAAATCATCACTAAAATTTCATTAAAATTGAAATTGGAGTCTTTACTCCAAATAACTTCTATGACTTTTTTTTTTTCCTTTGTATAAGTTGGGTTGTAAATACATAGAATCCAAAGTTTCTAGTAGTCTGATTAATAAAAACTGATGTGTTCTCTACCCTATGGAAGAAAGTATAAAATAACAAAAAAAAAAAAAAAGGAAAAAGTTCACATCCAGTAAGAAATATAAACTACTGAATAATTAATTCAGGAAATATTTAGGAAATATATACTATGCCAAATTCTATGCAGAGATTGGAGTCATAATGTTGAAAGAAAAACAAATTTATCTGGAAGAAATGTGCATTTTGTGAACTTACTAAAAAAAAAAGTCTAGCTTAGACCATCAAGTTACAAGAGACTTTTAAGGCATGATATTTAACCTGAGATCAGATAAATGTAAAATAGTGTTTTGTTCATTTAACTACTACAAATTGGGGAATAAACAGTTATTAGCAGGAGTACCATTTTTTGAACCAATATTTCAAAACAGAATTAAAGATGCTTGTGTTTTTTCCCCTTATAAGCCTTGAGTGACTGTATAAACTAGGCCTAGCATTGTATTTATGTTACTTTATTGGAGCTTTATTACTTTATTAATAATTTATTTATTATAATTCATGCATTGTAAAATGCGTGAATACATAAGTTCAAAATAATGCTGAGATTTAAAACATAAAAATTCAACATTTCTGTGGAATGTCCTCCTAACTCAACACTATTAATTTCTTCATCTTTCTTAGAAGCTGAGATCTTAGAAAAGTAGATACTATTCATAACAAATCAAAAATTACCAGACATTTTCAAATAAGCAGAATATTATAAGCAAATGAAAATTTAAAAGTGAACAACAAATATAGAAAATTAAAGATGTTCTTGTTTTCTTTTTAAAATCTGAAGATAAATTTAATGTAATCTTATTAATACAATAGATTATCATTTGCCTTTTACTTCAAGAGATTCTATTTGCAACTGGCCCAGATTCCACATTTGAGTCCTCAACGTCCTCCTTTTTTTTCCTTTAAATCAGGAGCTGTGTTGCCACTCAAGTTTTATAAACATAGCTGAAAACTTGCAGTAAATAATTTAGCTTCTAAATTAGGTGACATTCACTCACACAAGAAGTCTGTACTTAGCATCTATTATGTTCTAGGCACATTCTATACACTAGAGGGATAAACCATTCAACAAATAAAGTTATTTGTCTCCTATAGTTTACACTTTCATCAGATAATTCATTGTCTCTTTCATCTTGGTTGGCATATATTTTTTAAATTTTAGTTTGGAATTTTCCTGGTTCTTGGTGTGAAACTGTTGTTCAAATGAAACTTGATACTTCCAAATTAGGAGACTCAGGATCTTATTTCAATTTTTTTTTTTTTTTAGCTGACAAGTTCTGCCAAATACAGGGGCAAAGGGAGGTACAATACCAGTTTTCCCACCTGGGTTCCAATGACAACTAAAGGAGACGGCTGAGTGACAGTGGGCATTTCACAATATGGGCATTCCATATGGTGTCCATTAGCATGTTGCGGGGTGGGAATTATGGTCCAGTGATGGCAGAATTTCTAACTCCTTATTTGACCTTCCCTGACATAAACCAGGCAGATGTGTTTTTACATCTTCCTGAGGCTAGAAGTTGGTTCCCCATTTGGCCTTTGCTGGCCACCCAAATGGGGTGGGTTAGAGTCATAGTTCTCTTCTGTAGAACTTGTCTGAATTAGAGCAGTTATTGTCTAAAATTTTTCCGCCTTTGAAAGTATATTGTCCAAGCATCTGACTCTTTCTTCCTCATTTTTCTAGAGAGCAGGCTTTTACTGTTTGTGTTTTGGGGGCTGTGCACATTGGCATTTCTGAGTTGACAGTTCCTTCAGCTCTAAATCTGGAATATAAGGTGAAGAGAACCCGGGGAAAGCATCACCATATTTTTCCTGGGTTTAGGATGTCCTTAGCGGGCCTGCTGCTTTCTCTCATCTTTACAAGTCTTTTGTTTATTTTAGTTATAATGTATAACTAGATTTTAGTTCTGCTTTAGTATCAGGAAAAGGAAACATGTCTCCTCCTTAGAAGCACTGAATAGTCTCAACACATTTGCAGAGCCAAAATTTTTTCAGTGTATCACCTTGTGTGTGCGCTCTGAAAAAACGTTTTCCACTAACACTTATCTATGGATTCTAGAAAGATAGTACCAACCATCCTACATGCAGGGCAGCAAAGGAGACACGGACAGAAGGAACAGACTTTTGGACACAATGGGAAAAGAAAAGGTTGGGATGATTTGAGAGAATAGCTTTGAAACATATATATATTACCATATGTAAAATAGATGGCCAGTGGGAGTTTGATGTATGACACAGGGAGCCCAAAGCAGGTGCTCTGTGAATACCTGGCAGGATGGGCGGGGGAGGGAGGTGGGATGGGGGTTCAGGAGGGAGGGGACACATGTATGCCTGTGGCCGATTCATGTTGATGTAGGGCAGAGGCCATCACAATATTGGCAAAGTAATTATCCTCCAATTGAAATAAATAAGTAAGTTCAAAACAGAAAATAAAAAGCATTTTCAGATGAGAAGAAGGAAAGGAACTAAATAAGAAAAAAAAAATAGTAGCACTTCAAAAGCAATTTTATACATTTGAAAAATCTTCCACAGCACATATATTAGTTTCTGGTACCTGCAAGGTGGGATCAGTTGGGCAATTATGGAATAAATAAATTTTATTTAACAGGAGAATGAAATATGCGCAATTCCCAACAATTTTCTTCCCTCTAATATATAATTGCTTCACTGCTATAGACACACTTTGATATGTATGAAACACTCATGGAAATGTATTTTACATGGACAGTCATATTGCAGTTGATATTTTTGGTGTCAAATTGTTTTACTTTGTATGATTCATTTCAATTGTTGGAATAGCAGAAGACACTCAGTGAAAAATTGTGATAAATCCAATAAATATAGCCATTGTGACAAGATAGGTGTGTTTTTATCCTCCAAAATTGCTGTGATTTAGAAGAGATGTAATATTTTGAAAAAACAGTACAGTCATCTCCTAAGACAAATGAAATTCAAAACATAATAGCTTATGATATGAAAAGAACATCCCATATATTAATGATGATGCTCGCTGTTAACACATTTCTTCACTTCCCTTTTGCCACACCAAAAGCTTATTAGTGATATCATTATCATTATCATTTGTTGGTTTTCAATATTACCTTGTATGTTTTGCTTGAAAGGTGTTTTAACTCTTCAAAATTTGAAATTTAAGTGATTTACATGTACTCTTCTAGATTTTTGAGTATTTTTGCACAATTTTTAATAGATGTTATCCTAAATCTCTGTAACACTATTCATTTTGTAACCTAGGGCATGTTGTTTGAACTCTGGGTCTGTTACCCTTTTTGTAAATGGAGAAAATCAGAACTGAATCACACGTTTTGTTTCTGTTTTTTTGTCTGCATCTGTTATTTTATTCTAAAACTCGGCAAAAGAGAAAACTCAGTTATATCTGGAACAGTTATTTTCAAATTAACATGCTTAAGAAAATCTTATTTCAGTTTTCAGATTTTTCACTATATAATTGGTCTCAAGATGGCTTCCTTAACATTTCCAGATAAATAACATTGCAATTTGGTTTCCCTACATCACTCTTGACTATTCAGTTGCTTTCTGTATTTTGTAGTAGCAAACTATACTATCCTTTCTTTCTTGTTTTCTCATTAACCTAAGGTGATTTTAGAACACAAAGCAAAGTATACCATGTGAGTTTTAACAAAGGTACATACTTAGTGATGTCAACTACAAAAAAATATTAAGACAGAATATTTTACCACTCTAAATATTTCCTCTAAATTTGTTTTTTCCCCTAGATTTTTTGAGGAATGTTTTATATTACCATGTGTTTTAGAATAAAATTGTCAGACTCTATAAAAGCAAATAAAAGAGTAGGTTATCTATACAGATTTCCCTGAAATTATAGATCAAGGTAAAGACAGATGACAGCTTAATACAGTCAAATCTATGTGCATGGTATATATCTGTTTATTTAGATGAGGAGTTGTCAGGGACTTCCCTGGAAGTCCAGTGATTAAGAATCTGTATTTCCAACACAGGGAATACAGATTCTATCCCTGGTCAGGGAGCTAAGATCCCATATACCCACATGGTGTGACCAGAAATAAATAAAATAAATGAGGAGTTAGAAAACTTTTTCTATAAAAGATAAGATATTAAATATTCAGCATTTGGGGGACACATATTGTCTCCGTCACAGGAATATATGAGTGTGTCACATATGCATGACAGAGACTATACGTTTAGTCACTCAATTGTGTCCAACTTTTTGCAACCACGTGAACTACAGCACGCCGGGCCTCCCTATCCATCACCAACTCCCGGAGCTTACTCAAACTCATATCCATTGAGGCGGTGATGCCATCCAACCATCTCATCCTCTGTCATCCCCTTCTCCTCCTGCCCCCAATCCTTCCCAGCAACAGGGTCTTTTCAAATGAGTCAGTTCTCCACATCAGGTGACCAAAGTATTGGAGTTTCAGCTTCAACATCAGTCCTTCCAATGAACACCCAGGACTGATCTCCTTTAGGATGGACTGGTTGGATCCCCTTGCAGTCCAAAGGACTCTCAAGAATCTTCTCTAACACCACAGTTCAAAAGCATCAATTCTTCAGCACTCAACTTTCTTTATAGTCCAAGTCTCACATCCATACATGACCCCTGGAAAAACCATAGCCTTGACTAGACGGACCTTTGTTGGCAAAGTAATGTCTCTGCTTTTTAATATGCTGTCTAGGTTGGTCATAACTTTCCTTCCAAGGAGTAAGCGTCTTTTAATTTCATGGCTGCAGTCACCATCTGCAGTGATTTTTGGAGCCCAAAAAATAAAGTCAGCCACTATTTCCACTCTTTCTCCATCAATTTGCCATGAAGTGATGGGACCAGATGCCATAATCTTTGTTTTCTGAATGTTGAGCTTTAAGCCAACTCTTACTCTCCTCTTTCACTTTCAGCAAGAGGCTTTTTAATTCCTCTTCACTTTCTGCCATAGGGTGGTGTCATCTGCATATCTGAGGTTATTGATATTTCTCCTAGCAATCTTGATTTCAGAGACTATATGTATATCTTAAAAATATTTTTTAAAGTGTTAACTTTTGGACCATACACAAACAGGCAATGGACCAGACTGACTGCAATTATTATTTTTCAACCCTTGATTTGAAGCATTTTAAGTTACACTTTACAAGATCTGTAAAAGCAGATACATTGTTTTGCCGACAAAGGTCCATCTCGTCAAAACTATGATTTTTCCAGTATTCATGTATGGATTGAGAGTTGGACCATAAAGAAAGCTGAGCACGAAAGAATTGATGCTTTTGAACTGTGTTGGAGAAGATTCTTGACAGTCCCTTGGACTTCAAGGATATCAAACCAGTCAATCCTAAAGTAAATCAGTCCTGAATAGTCATTAGAAGGACTCATGTTGAAGCTCCAATACTTTGGCCACCAGTTATGAAGACCTGACTCACTGGAAAAGATCCTGATGCTAATACAATTATGTAAAGTTTAAAATAAAATAAAATTAAAAAAAAAAAAAGACCCTGATGCTGGAAAAATTGAAAGTGGGAGAAGGGGACAACAGAGAATGAGATCATTAGGTGGCATTACTGACTCAATGGACATAAGTTTGAGTAAGCTCTGAGAGTTGGTTATGGACAGGGAAGCCTGGCGTGCTGCAGTTCATGGGGTCACAAAGAGTTGGACATGACTGAGCAACTGAACTGAATATTTGTACGTTTCAGGAAAAAAGATCTTGCAAATACTTGACAAACATATTTCTAAAATTTCAATCTTGACATTATTACTAAAGGCATTGTTTTTCATTTTGTTTTTCCAGTTTTTGTTGCTGGTAAATACAGTAATCATTATACTGATCTTCTTTTCCATGCCTTGCTCAATCACTAATTTATAAACTTTTGTGAGTTTCCATGGTTTATCTGAGTACAAAATTAAGTTTTCTATGAATAGTGGCAATTTTAATTCTACCTGTGTGCCTTTTATTTCTTACCACGTTGATCACCATTTGTTATACCAGCAGTATTTTTTTCATGGCTTTTGAGTGTAATCAGGTGAGTATGTGATCTTTTTTCATGGTGAGTTATGTAGACAGGTCCTTGCTTTGCTGTGATAAGACTATTTTAGTCTTGATTCATATAGAGATGGGTTTGGCCCTTAAGTTCCAACAGTTCTTTTTTTTTTTTTTTTCTGTTGATCTCAAAAAAATGAGTTAGTAAATGTTCTTAACTGCCTTTGTTTTCTGAAAGAGTACATCTTTCTTTCCCCATAGATGTTAACTGCAATTAATCATTAGTGGCATTTGGGCCTTGGATTTTTAAGATTTGTGGTTACAAAATATAGTTTTAAATGTACATAGAGAACTGTCTGATCTTCACTTTATTCTTTAAATTTATTTTCCAACTTATGTTTTTACAGAAAATGCCTCATCAGCTGGGTTGTCTTGCCATTAGTATAATGTTGTTCTTGACAGTTCTTTATTAAGCGCTTAAGAAAATCTTGTGATTTCCTCTGTCATTCCTGGTATTTGTAATTTATGTTATTTTCCTAGACTATAGTTTACTTAGGGGTGCTTCAACTCCATTCATCTTTTTAAAGGATAAATGTTTAGATTTCCTGATGTTACCACTGTTGTCTCTTTTAAAATATTATTGTTTGTACTATTTTTATTTACTCTCTATGTACACTGCATTTAATGTACTCTACATTTTTCTTTAAATACTTAAGATGGTACTTTAATTTTAGATATTTCTTTTTAAGTAGGAACACATGTACACCCATGGTGGATTCACGTTGATGTATGGCAAAACCAATACAATATTGTAAAGTAATTATCCTCCAATTAAAATAAATAAATTTATATTAAAAAAAATAGTAACAAAAAAAAATGCCATCGTATGACAGTGACTCCCCCCAAAAAATAAAATACGCTTTTAAAGCTACAAACACTGTACACAGACTATTTTAATGTATCTCAAGCATTTATGTTCCATGTTTTTATTATCATTCAGTTTGAAATATTTTCATTTTCCTGTCTTCTATTTGAATTACTAGGTTATTTTAATTATTTAGCTTATTTTTTTAATTTAAGGGGATTTTCTAAATTTGTTATCAATAATTTTTTTCAAAAAGTTTTATTGAAGTATAGTTGGTTTACATTGTGATACTAGTTTTAAGCATATAACAATATTTTTATAGATAATATGCCATTTAAAGTTACTGGGAAATAAGTGATTTAAAATTTTTTTTAATATATTATCTCCATATTTTGAAGTTTATTGAGATACTTCCAGTCCTGTGGCCACTGTTGAGTTTTCCAAATCACTGCAGATGGTGACTGCAGCCATGAAATTAAAAGACGCTTGCTTCTTGGAAATAAAGTTATGACCAACCTAGACAGCATATTAAAAAGCAGAGATATTACTTTGCCAACTAAGGTATATCTAGTCAAGGCCATGGTTTTTCCAGTAGTCATGTATGGAGTCATGTATGGATGTGAGAGTTGGACTATAAAGAAAGCTGAGTGAAGAAGAACTGATGCTCTTGAACTGTGGTGTTGGAGCTTCTCAAGAGAGTCCCTTGGACTGCAAGGAGATCCAACCTGTCCATCCTAAAGGAGATCAGTCCTGGGTGTTCATTGGAAGGACTGATGTTGAAGCTGAAACTCCAATACTTTGGCCACCTGATGCAGAGAGCTGACTCATTTGAAAAGACCCTGATGCTGGGAAAGATTGAGAGCAGGAGGAGAAGGGGACAACAGAGGATGAGATGCTTGGATGGGATCACCGACACAATGGACATGGGTTTGGGTAGGCTGCGGGTGTTGGTGATGGACAAGGAGGCCTGGCGTGCTGCAGTCCATGGGGTCGCAAAGAGTCGGACATGACTGAGAGATTCAACTGAACTGAGATTCTTCATGACATTGTAGGGAATGGTTTATGTCCAATTAAGAAAATGTGTACTCGGCAGTTGCTGGTATAGTCTTCTCAACATTTGAGTTAGGTTTAGTTAGTTGATAACCTTTTCAATATCCTATGTTTATTAATTTTTCTACTGACCCTATCAGTTGCTCAGAGAAGTGTTAAACACACAAAGCTGAATGATTTAGCTCTTAAATCTACCTACTTTTGTTCTGTTGATGACAAACACTATTGGCATTTACAAATAGAATTATTGTGTCTTAATGAATTAATCCCTTTCTATTATAACATGTCCCCTTTTACCAGTTAATACTCCTTCTCTTGAATCCACTTTCCATGTTACTAAGCCACATCTGATTTTTGACGTTTAGTGCTTGCATGTTATTTCTTTCTCCTGTATTTTTTCAGGTCTTTATATGGTGTTTAATATGTATAAACACCATATTATTATATCTTCTTTTCCTATATTTTAACAAGTACTGCTTTAAAATGAAAGGTTTAGTTAATTTACCTTAATAGAATACGATGTGGATTATAGTTTTGGTCCTTTGGAGCTTTATGTTTATTATTTTTAGTATCACATGCTTCTGTGTACTGTCTGCTTTTCCTCACAGTCCTCTTTTGGAAGGTACAGATATACAAGGGTTAGGGTTGTCATGTCACAGAAGCAGGAAATGCAAGTAGGTAAATTAAAAGTCCAACAGAAAAATTTGTGAGTTGAGAAAATCCTGGTAACCTGAAAATTACTGGAAATCCTGGGGAGTTGATCAATCAACATTTTTCTTTCCTTTCCCCCTAAATGAGGCTTATGTCTTAGCCTCATTCTATTATCCACTGCCTGACCCCCCCCCCCCTCACTCCACTGGAATGAAGAATGAAAATATTTTGTCTCCGCCACTGTTTTTTGACAGCCAGTGATTTCCAAAATTGTCCCTAAATTGACAGATTTCTCAACTCTATGCTGTTGGGAAGTCAAGGAATTCAGAAAAAAGTCCCATTACTTTTTGGTTTTGTTGCTGGAATAGAGAAATACATTGTTGTATTTCCCTGCAATAGCACTTGATATTTGACTTGAGAGTATATATGGATCTTGCAACAGGAAAAAAAAGTGCAGATGAATAGGAGCCTAGTGAGTTTTATGTCCACTAGAAGTAGTAAGTATAGTCCATGAGAACTTGAACTTAAGTCATTAATTAATCCACACTAGGTGATTCCAGACACTAGAAGCTGAACAGGGATCACTGTCCTTTGAATTTACAGTTGTTTACAGAGCATGGTTAGATGGTCTCACTGACTCAGTGGACATGAATTTGAGCAGAGTCTGGGAGATAGTGAAGAGCAGGGGAGCTTCGTGTGCTGCAGTTCGTGGGGTCTCAAAGATTTGGACATGACTTAGCGACTGATCAACAACAACAGATGAAGCATGGTCCTTCCAGCACCCATTGGTTAGCTGAGATACACAAAGAGATTCTGCTTCAGAGGGATCCACAGGACAGAGATTATCAGTGCTATTTAACAATCAAAATATCTGGGAAAAAAATGAATAGGGCAACAGTTTTGTAAGCAGATGACAGAATTTGAATGAGTCACTTAAACAGGCAGAAGGGGCAGAAGCCAAAACAAAACGCCAGAGTACAAAGTCAACTTTGGAGAACTCCCAAGTAGAGAGAAGCAAGACGACCATTCAAACAGACACATTAGAAGGCTATTTTGGATGAGTGTGTAACTCTTAACACAGTCACTGTCTTATGTGTATGACTGTGTGTGATGCGTTGCCAAGCCAGCTCTGATGAAAGAACTAGGGAGAGAATGTACAGATATGAGTTGACACTGCAATAAATAGCATTAAAGTATTTCCTTGTTATACTTGCTACACAAATTTGTTGCACATAATTAAATTATACTAGGCCATCGTGAATTGATTCCAAAAACTTACATGGTGCCAAGAATTGATTAAGGACTTTTGGTGTGAAGCTAAGCTGGAAGCAGTTAAAAGCATGGACGTTTTTCCATGCTTTTGTTATTGGACTTAGAGGAAAATCTGAAATCTGTGAATAGAAAGGGACAGTAAACAAAAGTGTTTGTTGTTTTCCGTAGGATAACTCTCCTAATGCCTTTAGCCCTGGGCACTGAAGATTTATTGGCAGATCTAAGAGAAGTAGCAAAAATTTCAGCACCTTCAGAAATGAAACCAAAGTATCAATGAGGCAAACAATTTAGTGTGTATATTTTACATTTTATTCAAAGCTTTTTGTTTGTGTTCCCCATCTATGTTTTCAATCCTTTTTTTTTTTTCTGTCTTTGCTTTTATTTCTTTCTTCTTTATTTTTCAAGTGAAACTTGAGATAGGTTGGAAATATGCAGAGATACAGATAGATACTCCAAAGGATGGAGGGGTGGGGCTGTGAGCATAATCCACACTCTTATCATTCACGCCTGGTGTGAGTCTGTAAGATATTCAGTGGGCTCTTTGAGACACAATTTGAGAACATTGCATTTGAAGACTGTTATAACTGTAATCCAGGCTTAGGTGTCTAACATCCTGGGGAATGTCCCATGTACCTTCTCCTTTTACTGGCTGGCATATTCTGTATGTCCACGATAGGACTTGGATGCTTATTACACACATAATTGTTTGCTTCTGAAGCAGTGGGTATAAAGATTCTGAGATCAAAGGAGTGTTCTGAATTGGATACATATATTTGAGAGTCTCCAGAATATAGAAAGAGTTTAATGCCAGAAATCTGAAGGGAACACACGGGCAGTAAATGTGAACAGAAAAGAGAAATGGCCCAATGTCATCTATGGTTCCCTGTCGTATTCAGAATTGGAGGCAGTGAAGAGCATTTAGAAAGGGAGTTCACTAGTGGATAAGGAAATGGTAGGAGAACCAGATCAAAGTGGTGTCATAAAGTTAGTGTTTTAAAGACAAACTAGTTGTGAAATGCTTTTAATCAAGTAACATAATCATTCATAAACTTGAGAAGGCTAATTTTAGCTGGATAGTGTGGGCAGAACTGATGGGAAGGAGTTTGAGAAATGAGAGGAAATAATTTAAAACAGTCAGAAAGGATTTAAGAAATTTTGATGTAAGAGAAATATATGGGGATAGTTTGACAGTAATTAAAAAAAAAAAAACCTATTCTAACTGACATGGAAAGCCATATTCATTTCAGTTTTAATATTTTGGACATAACAGTTTTGTCTTCAAGCTTCAGCCAGTGAAGTGATTGTAGTGTTAGAAGCTTCAAACCAAGCAACTAGAGAAATAAACCCTAAGAGAAGGCAGCAAAGGACATTTTGAAAATTCTACCACAAGTTTTTAGGAGACACTGTGTATATGTCTATTCTCAAAAGATATGTTTTCAATATTTCTCATTTTGATAAGTACACTGTTATTTAACTGCCTTGACAAGTGTATAAAGCACACATTTCTTATTTTGAATTTAAATGATCAAGACATCAATGTTTTTGTAAAGCAGGTTTATGTTCATCCTAATGCAATCTTAATATTTATAGAAGTACCAGATATTGAAAACTTTTTGAGTTGACCAATGATACAGTTTCAGTTCAGTTCAGTTCAGTTGCTCAGTCATGTCTGACTCTTTGCGACCCCATAAATTGCAGCATGCCAGGCCTCCCTGTCCATCTCAACTCCCGGAGTCTACTCAAACTCACATCCATCGAGTTGGTGATGCCATCCAGCCATCTCATCCTCTGTCATCCCCTTACCCACCTGCCCCCAATCCGTCCCAGCATCAGGGTCTTTTCCAATGAGTCAACTTTTCACATGAGGTGGCCAAAGTACTGAAGTTTCAGCTTTAGCATCGTTTTTTCCAAAGAACACCTGGGACTGATCTCCTTTAGAATGGACTGGTTGGATTTTCTTGCAGTCTAAGGGACTCCCAAGAGTCTTCTCCAACACCACAGTTCAAAAGCATCAATTCCTCAGCGCTCAGCTTTCTTCACAGTTCAACTCTCACATCCATACATGACCACTGGAAAAACCATAGCCTTGACTAGCTGGACCTTTGCTGGCAAAGTAATGTCTCTGCTTTTGAATATGCTATCTAGGTTGGTCATAACTTTTCTTCCAAGGAGTAAGCATCTTTTAATTTCTTGGGTGCAGTCGCCATCTGCAGTGATTTTGGAGCCCCAAAAAAATAAAGTCTGACACTGTTTCCCATCTATTTCCCATGAAGTGATGGGACCAGATGCCATGATCTTCGTTTTCTGAATGTTGAGCTTCAAGGCAATTTTTTCACTCTCCTCTTTCACTTTTATCAAGAGGCTTTTTAGTTCCTCTTCACTTTCTGTCATAAGGGTGGTGTCATCTGCATATCTGAGGTTATTGATATTTCTCCCAGCAATCTTGATTCCAGCTTGTGCTTCTTCCAGTGTTTCTCATGATGTACTCTGCATATACGTTAATTAACCAGGGTGACAATATACAGCCTTGACATACTCCTTTTCCTATTTGGAACCAGTCTGTTGTTCCATGTCCAGTTCTAACTGTTGCTTCCTGACCTGCATACAGGTTTATCAAGAGGCAGGTCAGGTGGTCTGGTATTCCCATCTCTTTCAGAATTTTCCACAGTTTATTGTGATCCAGACAGTCAAAGGCTTTGGCATAGTCAATAAAGCAGAAATAGATGTTTTTCTGGAATTCTCTTGCTTTTTTGATGATCCAGCGGATGTTGGCAATTTGATCTCTGGTTCCTCTGCCTTTTCAAAACCAGCTTGAACATCTGGAAGTTCATGTTTCACGTATTGCTGAAGCTTGGTTTGGAGAATTTTGAGCATTACTTTAGTAGCATGTGAGATGAGTGCAATTGTGTGGTAGTTTGAGCATTCTTTGGCATTGCCTTTCTTTGGGATTGGAATGAAAACTGACCTTTTCCAGGCCTGTGGCCACTGCTGTGTTTTCCAAATTTGCTGGCATATTGAGTGTAGCACTTTCATAGTATCATCTTTCAGGATTTGAAATAGCTCAACTGGAATTCCATCACCTTCACTAGCTTTGTTCGTAGTGATGCTTTCTAAGGCCCACTTGACTTCACATTCCAGGATGTCTGGCTCTAGATGAGTGATCACACCATTGTGATTATCTAGGTCATGAAGATCTTTTTTGTACTGTTCTTCTGTGTATTCTTGCCATTTCTTCTTAATATCTTCTGCTTCTGTTAGGTCCATACCATTTCTGTCCTTTATCATGAACTCCTTATTGACAAATTCAGACTTAAATTGACAAAAGTAGGGAAAACCACTAGACCATTCAGATATGACCTAAATCAAATCCCTTATGATTATACAGTGGAAGTGATAAATAGATTTTAGGGCCTAGATCTGATAGATAGAGTGCTTGATGAACTATGGACTGAGGTTCATGACATTGTACAGGAGACAGGGATCAAAACCATCCCCATGGGAAAGAAATGCAAAAAAGCAAAATGGCTGTCTGGGGAGGCCTTACAAATAGCTGTGAAAAGAAGAGAAGGAAGGTAAAGTCGCTCAGTCATGTCCGACTCTCTGCGACCCCATGGACTGTAGCCTACCAGGCTTCTCCGTCCATGGGATTCTCCAGGCAAGAATACTGGAGTGGTTTAGCCTTTCCTTCTCCAGGGGATCTTCCTGACCCAGGGATTAAATCCAGGTCTCCCGCATTGGAGGCAGACTCTTTAACCTCTGAGCCACCAGGGAAGCGAAAAGCAAAGGAAAAAAGGAAAGATATAAGCGTCTGAATGCAGAGTTCCAAAGAATATCAAGAAGAGATAAGAAAGCCTTCCTCAGCAATCAGTGCAATGAAATAGAGGAAAACAACACAATGGGAAAGACTAGAGATCTCTTCAAGAAAATGAGAGATACCAAGGGAACATTTCATGCAAAGATGGGCTTGATAAAGGACAGAAATGGTATGATATAGTTTACTCTCTCCCAAATGTCCATTTTGTAAACTAACTCTAGAGTTGACATAATTACTGTGGATTTCCCGAAACACTCTTATGTTATATGCCTATAGGATACATGTCCTCTTCTCTATGTAACTAGCAGATAGATTATCTTATCAGTTAAGAATAGGAAGTGTAATCAATGTAGAAGAATGTCACTATTTATATTGTTTTTCCAGAATGGTGGAATCTTTATTTTTCCAGAATTTTTTTTTTTTTAAATACAAAGTTTGAAGGAAAATACTAACACCAGGGATAACAGTTGAGCCACCTCCACAACAAATTGATGCAAAGTTTACCAATGATAAGGGAACAGTTTCTCCTTACATCATGGAAGGCCTGTAAGCCAGGTGTCCAACTAAGTTTCATGGTTTTAGTGGTTGAAAGAGATGTCTTCTTCCTGTCTGAGAGATACATCTTATTCATATAAATGGTATTATTTGAATGAATGCATGCTCTAATTCTGTCAAATTCTGTTGTATTTCTGAGATAGTCTTTGAATTATAAATAACCTTAATTAAAAATATTGATTAGCTACAAGGATAAAAATTACTTATATATGACATCTTTTGTCTATAATGTCCTACTATTTAGCTTAGGACAGAATACATGTATTAAAATTTTAAAATGGTAAATAATTTCATAAAATTAAGAAAAGCAGATATATGAAACAACTACCCAAGGTGTCAGTTCAGAGTGTGTTCATCTCAGATGATGTGAGAAGCGTGGCCAAAGGCATATGTCATGTCATGTAAGATGCACACATTTCTCTTGATAGCTTCCGATTTTTCTTGCCAGATTCTTTGTTCTTTTGGGAGAGAGTAGATCAGGACAGCAAGACATATAGGCTGATACAACATCAGGAACAAAAATACATGTTTTGCCTTTAGCAATTCAGTGACTCTTTAGTCAGCTGAAATGGAAGTTCTGGAAATCATTTTGTGGTTATCCACAGCTAGGCTAGCTACAACTTGTTAAAAACAATGTTTGTTGACACCAAGATATTTGAACAAAACTGTTTAAAAACATGTTCTGTTTCTCCACTGCCCTTTGTATTTTCTGTTAGTAATTCCTACTTCCTTCCTCTTTTTCATTCATTAAAAATCAAGTTTATATCCTTAGAGAAATTCTGTGACAATCTGATGAGAAATACATATTTTTAGTGCTATGATTTCTTAAAATAGACACATTTGAAGACATTTTACTGCTCAAAATAATTTTTTTAACTGCATCTAAGTTAGACAGAGTGCTGTATCTAATATGCGTATGCCAGAGTTGAATTGAAAACACCTTAAACTCTCAAATTCGGAACTGAGCTTCAGTGTTGTTTCCCCTGTTTAAAATGCTGAAATAAAGTCAAAAATAAAAGTTTAAAAATATACAAAGACATGGTAGGGAGAGTCTGAACAACTAAAAAACCAGGGTTTTTGACTCCTAGTCCTTTGTCTGTCTTTGTAAACAGAATGAAGCATAAGGCCTGGACCACTCTTCCCTCCATGTGCAAAATCTAAAATAGGCAAAAGTCACATGCACTATTTTATTTTCTTAGAACTTTACTCAGTACAAGCCAACTTTCAGGAAATCAATGCTGTAACATGGTATATGTCGCTACGATTGAATTGTGTGCCAGTCTCCTAGGACTGTTTGAATATCACTTCATGTCTAATTTGGGGATAAAATATTTCATTGGCTTGGAACAGTATTTTGATTGCTGTTGTTGCTGTTGTTCAGTCGCTTGATCATGTCTGACTCTGAGACCTCATGAACTGTAGCATGCCAGGCTTCCCTGTCCATCACAATCTCCCAGAGCTTGCTCAAACTCATGTCCATTGAGTCCATGATGCCATCCAACAATCTTGTCCTCTGTCATCCCCTTCTCCTCCTGTCTTCAATCTTTCCCAGCATCAGGGTATTTTCTAATGAGTCAGGTCTTTGCATCAGATGGCCAAAGTATTGGAGATTTATCTTCAGCATCAGTCCTTCTATTGAATATTCAGGATTGATTTCTTTTTAGGATCAACTGGTTAGATCTCCTTGCAGTCCAAGGGACTCTGAAGAATCTTCTCCAACCACAGTTTAAAAGTATCAGTTCTTCAGCCTTCAGTCTTCTTTATGGTCCAACTCTCACATCCATACATGACCACTGGAAAAACCATAGCTTTGACTAGATGGACTTCTGTTGGCAAAATACTGTCTCTACTTTTTAATATGGTATCTAGGTTGGTCATAACTTTTCTTCCAATGAGAAACCATCTTTTAATTTCATGGCTGCAGTCACCATCTGCAGTGATTTTGGAGCCCAAGTAAATAAAAATCTGTCACTGTTTCCATTGTTTCCCCATCTATTTGCAATGAAGTGATGGGACCGGATGCCATGACCTTCGTTTTATGAATGTTGAGTTTTAAACCAGCTTTTTCACTCTCCTCTTTCACCTTCATCAAGGGGCTCTATAGTTCCTTTTCACTTTCTTCCATAAGGGTGGTGTCATCTGCATATGTGAGGTTATTGATATTTCTCCCTGCAATCTTGTTTCCACTTTGTGCTTCATCCAGTCTTACATTTTGCTTGATGTACTCTGCATATAAGTTAAATAAACAGGGTGACAATATACAGCCTTGATGTACTCCTTTCCCAATTTTGAACCAGTTCATTGCTCCATGTCCAGTTCTAACTGTTGCTTCTTGACCTGTATACAGGTTTTGTAGGAGGCATGTAAGGTGGTCTGGTGTTCCCATCTCTTTAAGAATTTTCCAGTTTTTTGTGATCCACATAGTCAAAGGCTTTGGCGTAGTCAATGAAGAAGAAATTTCTCTGGAATTCTCTTTTTGATTAAGTGCAATTATTCAATTAAAAGAACACTTAGTGGGAGACTAATGAAAAATAGAGTTCTGGGGAGAGTTGAGGATTCAGCAAGAGGAACATACAGCATAGTGGGGATCATAGTTCTTTTTATTTATCCTCAATTTTTATCAGAAAAACTTGGGTAGCCCATAACTGTACATTCCCATGTCATTTCAGTTCAGTCTCTCAGTCATGTCTGACTCTTTGCAACCCCATGAATTGCAGCACGCCAGGCCTCCCTGTCCATCTCAACTCCTGGAGTCTACTCAAATTCATGTCCATCGAGTCAGTGATGCCATCCAGCCATCTCATCCTTTGTCATCCCCTTCTCCTGCCCCCAATCCCTCTCAGCCTCAGAGTCTTTTCCAATGAGTAAACTCTTTGCATGAGGTGGCCAAAGTACTGGAGTTTCAGCCTCAGCATCAGTCCTTCCAATGAACACCCAGGACTGATCTCCTTTAGAATGGACTGGTTGAAACTCCTTGCAGTCCAAGGGACTCTCAAGAGTCTTCTCCAACACCACAGTTCAAAAGCATCAATTCTTCGGCACTCAGCTTTCTTCACAGTCCAACTCTCACATCCATACATGACCCCTGGAAAAACCATAGCCTTGACTGGATGGACCTTTGTTGGCAAAGTAATGTCTCTGCTTTTGAATATGCTATCTAGGTTGGTCATAACTTTCCTTCCAAGGAGTAAGCATCTTTTAATTTCATGGCTGCAGTCACCATCTGCAGTGATTTTGGAGCCCAGAAAAATAAAGTCTGACACTGTTTCCACTGTTTCCCCATCTATTTCCCATGAAGTGGTGGGACCAGATGTCACGATCTTCATTTTCTGAATGTTGAGCTTTAAGCCCACTTTTTCACTCTCCTCTTTCACTTTCATCAAGAGGCTTTTTTAGTTCCTCTTCACTTTCTGCCATAAGGGTGCTGTCATCTGCATATCTGAGGTTATTGATATTTCTCCCGGCAATCTTGATTCCAGCTTGTGCTTCTTCCAGCCCAACGTTTCTTGTGATGTACTCTGCATATAAGTTAATTAAGCAGGGTGACAATATATAGCCTTGATGTACTCCTTTTCCTATTTGGAACCAGTCTGTTGTTCCATATCCAGTTCTAACTGTTGCTTCCTGACCTGCATATAGGTTTCTCAAGAGGCAGATCAGGTGGTCTGGTGTTCCCATCTCTTTCAGAATTTTCCACAGTTTATTGTGATCCACACAGTCAAAGGCTTTGGCATAGTCAATAAAGCAGAAATAGATGTTTTTCTGGAACTCTCTTGCTTTTTTAATGATCCAGCGGATGCTGGCAATTTGATCTCTGGTTCCTCCACCTTTTCTAAAACCAGCTTGAACATCTGGAAGTTCACAGTTCACATACTGCTGAAGCCGGGCTTGGAGAATTTTGAGCATTACTTTACTAGAATGTGTAGTTCTGGCTAAATCATATGACAGACTCAAGTGTCTCTCCTGAGAGACTTCAACTGCAAAACTACTGAGACTTTAACTGGTTGACTCTATCTTCTTAGTGTTTAGGTTTTCCATAGTTTTTGCATGTGTAAACAAGATTGTCTAATATATCTGTAGTCATGCTCTGCTTTTAATAATGATTATGTTTTGTAATCTCTTAATATTCCAAGGCAGAATATGGCAAATAATGCATCTTTTACTAATTGATAGGAGCATGTGGCTATCAGCTACTATGTGTCATGGTCACTTTTCATGTGGAAAAGCCATTCTTTAATGCATGATTATTTCCCAGTGATTACCACAGAGCCTGCTTCTTTACTGACAGTCAAAGCTGCTTACTACAGATGAATGTATGAATATGGGAACAAGCAAATAAAGGCATAAATGGCAGCGTTAGAAAGTATCAACTCAAATGGCAAATGGGTCATCCCATTTGGAGAAAACATGTCCTGGAAATGATAGGATATTAATTTCACAATGCACCTCTTGTTAAAATGGGTGATAATAGCAGAACACATTTTCACCTTTATTTGATACTGTCTCATTCTACATATGGAAAGACTTGAGCAAAAATTAATGAATATATAGTAGTATAAATATTAGGAGACTATAACAGCACTAAAAATAATGTTTCCTCCATACCTATATAAGGAAAAACTTTAATCAGACCTCAATTTCCAGATATCCAGATGATGACTGGTCACCTCTAATATCCCATAGGTACCTGAAATATACAAAAAAGTTTTTTTTTTTTTTGTCAGAAGATCTCGATACGAGGACTAGCGTTAACATAATTTATTAGCTAACAGCTGTGTTCAGGAAAGACTAGCAACTATATTTATATTTTAAAAAGGTATCAGAAAATATGGCAGCTAAGAAGGTATGAAATATCAATTACAATAGATAGTTGTTGTTTAGTCACTAAGTCATGTCTGACTCTTTTGTGACCCCATGGACTGTAGCCCACCAAGCTTCTCTGTCCATGGGATTTTCCAGGCAAGAATACTGGAGTGAGTAGCCTTCCCCTTCTCCAGGGATCAAACCTGCATTTTCTGCATTGGCAGGCAGATTCTTTACCACTGAACCACCTGGGAAAACCACACTGGGTAGTAACTTTGGTTTAATCCTACAAGGAAGCTCCAGAGATGATGCAGACCACATATCAGAGTTCCCTGCTCAGATGCAAGGGAATTAGAATACTTGCCCTCTCGTACCTGGTGGTTATTGATTAAAGTCCACCTCAGGACACGTGTAAATTCCCTGGCCATCTGGCTGTGCATGAGTGCCGTCAAGCAGGTTCCCAGAGACAGAGGGGAGACCTCTGGAAGAGACTCAGGTGCTCACTGTTAGGAGTCAGCATACTCATGTTGCCAAAGGTTACGGGTGAGCCCTGAAAGCATCACCTACATGACTCAGCCCAAAAAATTCAAGCTATTTTCTACTTCATGTAACTTCACCCACTTATGTTCAGTAACCAAAAAGTCACTTTAATATATTCTCCCAATTATACTGGGAAAGATTGAAGGCAAAAGGAGAAGAGGGTGGCAGAGGATGAGATGGAATTCAATGGACATGAACTTGGGTGAACTCTGGGAGATAGGGACAGAGAGAGGCCGGGTGTGCTGCAGTCCATGGGGTCTCAAAAAATCAGAGACGACTCAGCAAATGAACAACAAACCTAATTTTACTCAGGTGTAGACACTCTTCTCTGTACCTGTTCCTTCTCTTGTAATCCATATCCTCCTGTCTGCTTGCCTACAGACAGCGAAGCTCCAGCCTTACCTACAGGCTGTCTCCCTCCAATTCTTTCTCCACACCACAGCCAGTTATGTATTGTTCAACCAAAAACTGAACAAATTACTTCCTTATGAAAATGATCGCTATTTATTCCTCTCCATCACCAAATGGGTTCTGTTTGCCCAGTTTCCTAGAAAGGCTTTGGTCTTTAATATGATCCTTCACCAACAAAACATTTTGTGTTCTTTCCTAAACCCTTGACGCTCATTCAGGTCTTTGTATTTCACACGCCATCTCTTCCCTGTCTTGGCCTCCCCTCATCCTGGCTGACTTGAACACTCTCCTAGTTATAATTCAGGAAGCTGCTCAGAAAAGATGCTCTGTTCCATGAAGACAACTCTAATGTCTCTTTTTATTTACAGCCTACCACCCCCCATCCTCGCCCCACAATACACACCAGAGTTTATCACTTAGTAGTATGGTTAAACTTCCATACATGTCTAATTGTGCACTTAATAACTTGCACAATTATTCTCAAATTAGGGGTGACTTTTGCCCCTAGGGCATATTTGTCAGTATTATGAAAAATTAGGGGTTGTGTTGATTAGGGGAGTGTAAATTCTGGAATGTAACAAATGCATGCTAAACATGCTGCTTCATATCCTCCCATGCACTGAACAGACCTCATGACAAAATATTGTCTGGCTCTAATTGTTGACAATACTGGGTTTGAGAAACTCTGTCCTAAAATGACAATATTTACGTATCTTTACTTGTCTCTATTAGTTTCTAGACCTCTTTAGGAAAGAATTATGTTTTTCTCCTCTTAAAGTGCTTAGTACCTAATACACTTCCTGGATCATTGACTTCTTATAAGAGTTTAGTGCAACATATATTAAAAACTATCATAATGAGAAAATTACATTGTGGAAAAATACGTACTAAGATCACAGCCCTAACAATGGTACTTTTTCCCCATTTTTTGTTCTCAAAGTCATTGGTTTTGACAAATTTAGAACCTAAACACTAATTACAATTTGTCTTAAATCCAATGGATTTATTTACAAGTTAATACTCCCTCTTAGCACTATTTAGATTGTGCCACTGGAAATGCATGCATTTTTATAATCCCTATTGGCTTTCAGATAAGTACAATTAAAAAGCTCTGTTAAATTGGCTGCCTGGTTTTGCAAATGTGGAGCTCAGGTGCACTGAAACATGTGCATCTCTGCATAGGGTGTCTGCTCTGCCAGCTGGGATATAAACAGCTGTGAGTTTCATCATGTGACTTTCATAATGGAAAAAGGAGTCCCCAAAAAGTCATCCATACAATTGTTTTATCTTCAAAAAGAAAGCAAATATATTAAAAGGCCAATTATATATAGTCTAATACTTTTCATAGCCTTTTCTGAATTTACATGTACTCTACCTCCATATCAGAGAAGGCAATGGCACCCTACTCCAGTACTCTTGCCTGGAGAATCCCATGGACAGAGGAGCCTGGTAGGCTGCAGTCCACGGGGTCGCTAAGAGTCGCACATGACTGAGCGACTTCACTTTCACCTTTCACTTTCATGCATTGGAGAAGGAAATGACAACCCACTCCAATCCCAGGGACGGGGGAGCCTGGTGGGCTGCCATCTATGGGGTCGCACAGGGTCGGACACAACTGAAGTGACTTAGCAGCAGCAGTAGCAGCAGCAGCTACCTCCATATTCAGGAAGTTCAGTATGTTATGAAATTTATTATGAAACAATTAATTGCAAAAAAATGGATTGATAAAAATAGAGTACATCAGCCAGATATATTTTATAGCAATGCAAAGTTGTAACCTAGTCCCAGTATGTACACACCTCCCCAGACTGTATGTAGGATAAATAAATACAAAATTTGGTAATCACCTTAATGTCAAGTACATTGAAGGTTACACAAGTGTATTAAGAACCATCCTAGGAATTAATTTACCTAACAATTTTCTTAACTTCTGAATTTCTGCCTCTGTGAGAAAGGAAAGAATATAGCATTGAATCCATTGTAATTGTTTTTCTTTTGCTTAGAATGAGGACTAGGATACAAAATGTTTATTATCCTATATTCAAATTTGAGACCACATTACAGAATTTAGGGAACTTTTTATGACCGGAAGTACTTTTCTTCTTCCTAGTATGATATACTTGGGTTCCATGGTTGGTGACAAACACAATTATTAATAGATCGGAGAAAACTTTCCCAATTTTCTCAGTACTTAATTACTTTAATATTTAAATTCTGGCCTTATAAAAAGTCTCAGGTGGTGTAGTCAAAATTTTATATTAAAATGCAAATGGGAAATTAAATAATTGAAGTTATTTAAATAATGTGTGTTCTCTTTTTTCATACCTGCCTGAATATATTGTGAAGGCAAAGACAGTCTATTCTAAAAAAAAAATTGAGATGTTTTGTTAAAAATGCTTCTCACACAGACATTAATCATCTCTTTTTTCACATTCTTAATTTTGGACAAATTCATTTTTTTTTTTATGAAAGCTCTTTCTCTGCAAATAACCAGAGTTTGAAAATTCACTCAAATTATGAATGTATGCAAATAAGCTATGAAAAATCATATATATTTGTCCAAAATAAGAACTATCAGTAAAATGATGGGTGTGTGAATATGTATAATATTAATGTGATACCTTGAATTTTCTCATATGCAATAAAACCTTATTGATCCCCTATGATTTATTAAGGCAACCTTAAATTTGGTATATAAATTATGTTGCCATTTTCATCAGCAAGATGTTTGGTGTCTCTATTAATAAAAAGAAAGAATTTGTTTTAAGGTGAGTAAATGAAAACTTTTCATTCCTTAAAAATAATTTTAAAATGTATAAGTTGGTAGTGTGCCTCTGGCTAACTTTGAGAAAAGAGAAAATGAGTTTTCCTAAAGTATTTTGGTATTATATTTTGACTGAAATAATTGTGAAAATATGTAATGCCATTATGCTCTTAAAAATGGGTAGTTTCCTTCTCACAGAACATGTGGCCACAGCAAATACAGCAAGTGTTACTTAGCAAATTAGAGGAGTATTGAGCTGTCATCTTTTTCTTCAGGGGAGGCACTGACATCTAGAATATTTTAACTATCTGCTAGTTCATGGAAATGAGTTTATATATTCCCATCACTTTCCCATGAGCCAAAAGAAAAGAATAGCATCATGGGCATCATTGATGTCATTCACACATGCTAGGCTGTAAGATTGTGCTTGGAAGGGCATATTTTCTGTATAGTGACTAAGTAATTGTCTCTTCCTTTTGATTAACATTCATGGAAAAACAGAATGCAATAGTGAAATCCTTGATCACCCAACAGATAATCACAGTTAAACTGCTAGAAAAATGATAATGGGGAGGGAGGCTGGGGCAAGACATCAACTCTGCCTTTTCTTGTTTAAAATATTCCTTAGGAGTTGTTGTTCTTTTCATTGGAGTATAGTTCTTAATTTGAGGGGCAAATATGAACAAATAAACCCAGGTTTTTCCACCCATGTGATTTTTTAGATGTATCTTTTGATAAAATAATAATACAGAGGAAGTAATCCAAAATTCAGAGATTTTCTTGAGCCTGATTAAAGTCATGAAACTCATTGAAGTGGACTGTAAATAAGATGATCTGAAACATCTTTGTTAATGACACAGAAACCCAACCCTCAGACTTTTATTTTGTACACAAAAGCTATCAGGTGCCTGCCGTTCACCCTTAAGGAAACTCAGAGTTGCTCTCTGCTTCTCCCCTGCCATCCTGGCTACACACTTCAAGTCCCCAGGAACAAGTCTGAGTCCTAATAATAATGGTCTGGGTTTATGTGTGTGTGTGTGTGTGTGAATTTAAGAGGTGTCTTACTGAGCTTGGGATCTTTTTCATGAACTGTTGTTGGGCTTCCCTGGTGGCTCAGTGGTAAAGAATCCACCTGCCAATGCAGGAGACCCAGGTTCAATCCCTGGGTTGGGAAGATCCCCTGGAGAAGGGAATGGTTACCCACTCCAGTACTTTTGCCTGGAGAATTCCAAGGACAGAAGTGCTTGGAAGGCTATAGTGCATGGGGTTGCAGAGTCGGATATGACTGAGGGATTAACACTTCCACTTTTATCAAGAAACCTCAGGCAACATCCAATTCTTGGCTTTCCTGAAAAGATAGAGTAGAAAAAAAAATCTGAATTGGACATAATTAGGTTTTAATATCAAGCTTAGCTTTTTTCAAGCTTGAAGTGACCTTGGCAAGTTAGTAATAACTCATGTCTAACATTCACACTTATAAAATGGGGAAATGGCATCACTTTCTGTAATTAAATAGGATACTGTTTCAAGTGTCTGACATAAAGAAAGTTCATCACTAATGTTAGTTTTCATTGTCACCATCTATAATCATTTTTCTCTATTTCCTCTATGAATGAGCCACTAAAATGATTCAGGAGCTTTATGAGTTAAATAGCTTTGTCTTTGGGGAAGTTGTTGATTCCCCACTCTTATGCAGAGTTTCCCTTGGCATGTGTTATACCAGCCAGATATCTGGAACATACTCTATAAATCAATGATTTCCTCTCTATGTTCTGATATGTGTTGCCCAATGGAAATAAGGAGAAGTCCCTGTGTGAAATATTTTTTCTCTCGTGATTGGAAATGGAGGAATTTAATGACTATTATCACTATGCACACGGCGTAATACAAGAGCACACACAAGAAGCCAAAGATGATACTATTTTAGTCAATAATGGAGAAAGGAAGGAAGAGATGGAGAATGTCGTTACCCTCAAGGCTGCACAATGATTTGTGCTTCTATGGTGACAGCACCCTTCTCCCTGCCTCCCCAGGTGCATTGTCTGCTTTGTTAAGAAGAAAAAAGAGGCACCATCCTAATCGTGAGTCATTCTTCCCCTGGAACAGGAAGAGATTCCTTCTATTCAGCGGGCACTCAGGGCTCATCACAGTCCACAAGGCACAGCGGTGGGCAGTAATTACCGTCTCTTTCCCATTCAGCTGTCACACCATCTATTCCTCCATTTGAGCCTTTCATTCTTGCTCCATGCAGAGGCCTTAGGTAAGATTATTTTTCTTCCTAAATGAACATTTATGAGCATCAATAAATCTAGGCTAGAATGAAATGAAGTCACTGAATACCTCTTGGTAGATAAATAGATATTTTAAGAGAAAGGTACAGATATATAGGTCCCCATGCTCCTTGGGTCAGTTCACAAAAGACACCCATGCAGTCTGAAAGTACATTGTACAGTCTTGTTTCTCCTTTTCTGCTTCTTGCCTAGAGTTTGTGAACTGCAACTGTCAGAGTGTCTGTCATACTATAAGGACTGTGCAAGGCTGGACTCACACCAGGGTGTGGAAATGATGAGATGCATTCCACAGATGATGTCTCCAGTTGTCTCACTCTGCTTGTACAGCTCCCCTAAGTCACTGAGAAGAAGCACTCCTATACCTTCCCCTCCTGAGACTGAGCCGGGGCCCTCAGCCCAGCTCCCTTATCTTTAGGAATCTGAGATCAGGCCAACGCTCTTAATGTGTGCAGGTCCTTTATACAAAACTGTTCTGGTTGGGAAAGAGAAGGTAGCTGACCTCTGCTGGGAGAATCCTGTCCATCTGTTTTAGACACTTCCTCCACAATGGGGCAGATGATCTGGTTATAGTGGAAAAGAGACCCAAAGATAAAGACTCTTTATGTCACTCCAAGAGATCCACACACTTCACCTGTTTCCCAAACTTCTTTGTCTGCAGTCTTCTAACCTTGCTTCTTCCTGGTTCCTAACTAAACCTTGAAACCATTTGTTCAGGAAGCCGTGCCCATCCGTAGCTCAGGCATCTCCTCCTCCTGTAAAGTGAACTTCCAAGTACACAGCCAACTCCTCTGCTCACTGAAGGTGTTATTTCCCTTAACCATTGCCAGTAAGAAAACATTTGACAGGCCTGTTGTGTGGCAGAATAAATGCAAGGCACAATCACTGCAGTGAGTGATGGTAACACAGTGAGTTTATGAACAATACCATCTATGAGTTTTTTATGGAGAAGCCCTTTAAAAGCTACAAATGTAAACTGAGCATTGAGGTAGCAGAAGGAGGTGAATCAAAGTCATCTGTTCAGCATAGGTTTGCCTTCTGGACCTTCTCAAGGTCAAATCCACAGACATCACAGTCAGTGCTCCATGGATTGCTGCTGCAGCTACCCTGGGCTGCCTGATGGACTCAGAAGAAGCAGATCAGGATGGACCAGTCTGGCTGCTTAGCCTGACCTTATGCCATGGTCAGGTGTTCCACCCTAACAGGGGCCAGTGCCACACCAACAGCTATTTTTTTTTTAATTGGCTGTGCTGGGTCTTCACTGCTGAATGGCCTTTCTCTAGATGTGGTGAGTGGGGTGACTCTTTAGTTGCCATGCACAGGATTCTCACTGCAGAGGCTTGTTGCAGAGCACAGGCTCTCAGCACTCCTGGGCTCTAGAGCACAGACTCAGTAGTTGTGGGGCACAGGTTTACTTACTCCAGGGCAAAGGGGATCTTCCTGGGCCAGGGAACGAACCTGTGTCCCTCAGAATGGAAGAAAATAATAGCAAATGAAACAACTGACAAAGGATTAATTTCCAAAACATACAAGCAGCTCATACAACTCAATGCCAGAAAAACAAACAACCTAATGAAAAAGTGGGAAAAAGACCTAAACAGATATTTCTCCAAAGAAGACATACAGATGGCTAACAGATGAAAAGATGCTCAGTGTCACTCGTTATTAGAGAAATGCAAATCAAACCTACAAGACACCACTTCACACCAGTCAAAATGGCCCTCATCAAAATGTCTACAAACAATAAATTCTGGAGAGAATGTGGAGAAAAGGGAATGCTCTTGCACTGTTAGTGGGAATGTAAATCGATACAGCCACTATGGAAGATGGTAAAAACTAGAAATAAAATCACCATATGACCCAGCAATCCCACTCCTAAGCATATACCCCGAGGAAACCAAAATTGAAAAAGAAACATGTATCCCGTTGTTCATCGCAGCACTGTTTACAATAGCTAGTACATTGGCAGGCAGATTCCTTACCACTGAGCCACCAGGGAAGCCCCAACAGCTGTGTTTATAATAGTGAGTAGTTCCCCCCAAGGGAAGGCAAGACCCAGCTTCAGTGCCTAAAGAGTCTGCTCTGTGACCCTCCTTGTTGATTACTGCAGATGTCACTCAGTACTTCTTTCCTGGGCTACCTCTAACAATACCAGATCTGTGAGCTCACATGGCATGAGTGGAGAGGAAATTTGTGCTGCAGAACCCTTTCTTGCTAAGGGATGTCTGCATCAACTGGTCAGTGCATGGGCTTAGCATCCCATATGTGACAGACGCCACCTCCAGAGTCTAAAGAAACCCAGCAGGCTTAAAGGAAGTTTGCACTCCTAAATGGGCTTCCTTGTTGGCACAGTGGTAAGAATCTGCCTACAATGTAGGAAACCCAGGTTCAATCCCTGGAATGGGAAGATCCCCTGGAGGAGGAAATGGCAACCCACTCCAGTATTCTTGTCTGGGGAATCCCATGTACAGAGCAGTCTGGCGGGCTACAGTCCTTAAGATCAAGAGTCAAACTCTACTTAGTGGCTAATCCATCACCACCACACCCCTAAATGGGAAGGAAATCCGAAAAAGAGGGGATATATGTATACAAGTAGTTGATTTCACTTTGCTGTACAGTGGAAACTAGTACAACCTTGTAAAGCAACTGTACTCCAGTAATTTTTTTCTTTTTAAGTCCTGCCAAAGTTCAAGAAACCACTCTGTACCTTAGAGGAGATTGTTGTTGTTAAGTTGTGTCTGACTGTTTGCAACCCCATGGACTGTAGCCCACCAGGCTCCTCTGTCCATGGGATTCTCCAGGCGAGAATACTGGAGTGGGTTGCCATATCCTCCTCCAGGGGATCTTCCTGACCCAGGAATCAGAACCATGTCTCCCACATTCGCAGGTGGATTCTTTACCACTGAGCTACCTGGGAAGCCCCTTAGAGGAGATAGGTATACAGGAATCATACAATCGAGAATTGAGGGTTGTTGTGGCAGGTGCTTTAGCCTTGGTGAGCCTTATCTCCCACCTTCTGCAGTGTGTCTTAGTCTTACTAAGGTACCCAGAGTACCACTTCCTGGTTAGTACAATGACAATGAAAATAACAGTCTCATGACCAGGGTGGTGATCTGCTGGATAACAGAATGGCAGAAACCCCTGCTGAGTATGTTGAAGCAGAAACAGAGAAATAAACACATCTCTGGGGCAAGACAGTGCATGTGTACTGCTGTCCTTTCCACATAAGGAACACAGTATAAAGTAGGGAAAGTAAGCCAGTCAGAAGTTTGGATATTGGTGACTTCAGAGTGGACATACGCTGATAACCAGCACCGGGGCAAGAAAGAAATCAACTGTTTTCAAGGGGGATACCCACGCTCTTGGCATCTAACACTGTGGATTGGTTCTGCCTTTTTCAGTACATCTTTGTATCTGTCCTCTTTTGCTCAACATTATATTTGTGAGATTCATCCGTGTCACTGTATGTAGCTATAAATTATTTATTCCTACTGCTCCATAGGACTCCATTACAGTTTATTCAGCCAAGCATCTATGCACATGTGGGTCTTCAATTTGAGGCTGTTATTCATAGCACTTCTAAAAGACTCTTGTGCCTGTCTTTTGTTAAATATTTATAGGAATTTTTCTTTTGTATGAACCTAGGAGAGAAATCACTAGGTGATAAGGTTTGCAGATATACAACTCTATGCTGTCAAACAGTCCTCCCATGAAATCACAATTTACATCTAAGACAAACACATGGGGCTTCCCTGGTGGTTCAGTTGGTAAAGAATCTGCCTGCAGTACAAGAGACCCGGATTCAATCCCTGGGTTGCGAAGATCCCCTAGAGTAGGAAATGACAATCCACTCCAGTATTCTTGCCTGAAAATCCCATGGACAGAGGAGCTTTGCAGGCTATATTCTATGGGGTTACAACAAGTCAGACAGGACTTAGCGACTAAACCACCACCACCACTAAAACATATACATGAGAATTTCATTTGAGGCAGGGCTCTCCAACACTATTCTTTCTTTTCATTCACTTTGATACTGTTGATTAGAAGTATCCCATTGTGATCTTATTTGTATTTCCTAGATAACAAATGAATTTAAGTTGCCAGTTGGATATCATTGCCATTTGGATATTCGATTTTTGTAAAGACACTGCCCAGTTAGTTTTGTCCATTCTCCAATTGACTAGCCTGTATTTTTGATACATAGTCTTTTTGTATTTGAAGATGAATAATTTGTTGCCTGTCATCATTGCAACTATCATCTCTCCGGAGCTTGACTTTTTAATTCTTTCACTGATGTCTTCTCTCAGCAATTCTTAACTTTGATTAATAGCCACACACAGTGCCAGAGACTGTGTTACATTTCTGTATCTGTATCCATGGCTTCCCTGGTGGCATAGTGGTAAAGAATCCACCTACCAATGCAGGAGATGCAGGTTCAATCCCTGGGTCAGGAAGATCCCCTGGAGAAGGAAATGGCAACCCACTCCAGTATTCTTGCCTGGAAAATCCCATGGACAGAGAAGTTTGGCGGGCTACAGTCCATGGCGTCACAAAGAGTCAGACATGACTTAGAGACTAAACAGTTTGAGTATCCATATCATATGTTGGCACACCAGCTGTTGTTGAAGTTCTGTTTATGATATTCCATGATTATCTAGCATAATTTGATATTTTTCAGTGCCCACACTGGGAATTAAATGAATTTTAGGAACACACTGCCCACCAGATCTTTTATTTTTTGATGGGGGCATTAATGTTTTTAATTCATTCCTTTTGATTTTACTTGTGTGGTGGAGGGAGAGGAGGGTTTCAGGCATTTCTATTTGGCTTTGTCCAACTTAATGGCTCATAATGACAACTAAGAAAGTGTTCACAGTCTTTTTCTCTAGTTACAATTTATCCATCCCAAGTATACAGTCAGAAAAATAATCACATAATGAATACATAGACATTTTGGAGTGACTGAGAGCTGTGTGTGCCAGAACCCCATTGATCATCAGGTCTCCATTCACTTTCATTCTCAACATAACAGAGTTTTGATTCTGCTGATAACAGAATCAGTTCAGAAATGACACCCAAAAGCTTTTAGGTGGCCTGGGTATTCCAATTTCCTCATTAATGTATGCTGCTGCTGCTGCTGCTAAGTCGTTTCAGTCGTGTCTGACTCTGTGTGACCCCATAGACAGCAGCCCACCAGGTTCTGCCATCTCTGGGATTCTCCAGACAAGAATACTGGAGTGGGTTGCCATTTCCTTCTCCAAAGCATGAAAGTCAAAAGTGAAAGTGAAGTCGCTCAGCTGTGTCCGACTCTTAGTGACCCCATGGACTGCAGCCTACCAGGCTCCTCCGTCCATGGGATTTGCCAGGCAAGAGTACTGGAGTGGGGTGCCATTGCTTTCTCCCTCATTAATGTATACCCATAGTTTTATGTTTTGGAGGCCTGGTTTCTCCTTCACTGAAAACATTTTAGGTTTGATCATTGATTTAGATCTGGAAACTGACCAATGGATCATTGTTTACAATATCTGTGACTGACCTCTTCAATTTGAAGATCAGTTCTATCTTTACTTGCTGCTTCTCTAAGCCAAATAATATATCTCATCCCTAGGTCACTGTTTGTTGTTGTTGCTAAGTTGTGTCCAACTCTTCTGCGACCCCATGGACTGTGGCCTCTCAGGCTCTTCTGTCCATGGGATTTCCTAGGGAAGAATACTGGAGTCAGTTGCCATTTTCTTCTCCAGGGGATTTTCCCAACCCAGGGATCAAACCTACATCTCTTGTGTCTCCTGCACTGCAGGCAGATTCTCTACCACAGAGCCACCAGGGAAGCCCCTAAGGTCACTTCAGTTCAGTCCAGTCGCTCAGTCGTCTCTCCGACTCTTTGCAACCAATCCCTCCCAGCATCAGAGTCTTTTCCAATGAGTCAACTCTTCGCATGAGGTTGCCAAAGTACTGGAGTTTCAGTGTTAGCATCATTCCTTCCAAAGAAATCCCAGGGCTGATCTCCTTCAGAATGGACTGGTTGGATCTCCTTGCAGTCCAAGAGACTTTCAAGTGTCTTCTCCAACACCACAGTTCAAAAGCATCAATTCTTCAGCGCTCAGCTTTCTTCACAGTCCAACTCTTACATCCATACATGACCACTGGAAAAACCATAGCCTTGACTAGACAGGACCTTTGTTGGCAAAGTAATGTCTCTGCTTTTTAATATGCTATCTAGGTTGGTCATAACTTTTCTTCCAAGGAGTAAGCGTCTTTTAATTTCATGGCTGCAGTCACCATCTGCAGTGATTTTGGAGCCCCAAAAAATAAAGTCTGACTTAGCCATTGTCAAAGATCTCTACAGGTCAAAGCAACCTGGTTAGTTCTCCTGTCTTACATTTATGGGTAATTACCTTCACTTTTTCTTGATTAGTTAACTACCACCCCTAGCTTCTGACCTAAAATCCTATTATATATACTGATATTGGAAAGCGTAGTTTCACAGCACCATTGCCTTCTGTCAGCTCCAACATAAAGAAGCCAGTTATTATATCTCAAAGATGTTAATGTCTAGCTTCACTAATTAACCTGCTTTCCTATGACTTTAGCAAATGAAGCATTCTTGTTTCACTCCAGGAGAACATGGTTAGGTAACACAGCTCCCAGTCTTATGTATTAAATGTACTGTAATATCCCCCACCCCTGTCTGTGAGGCTTTTAAATTTTCTGTCCCTCATGGTAGCCTCCACTGTGTCCACATGAAACTATTCCAGCAGCATATTAGGAAGAGATCAGGTATCATTGACAGGATGTTCTATCTCAGATCAGAAGAGTATACATCCATGTCAATAAACTCTCCTCTATCCACCCTGGCAGGTGTCCCTCTCTGATCCAACATTTTCAAGACTTTATACAGCATGTGTTCACTTGTTTACAGATCCCAAAACTCTTTAGTAAATGAGTAGTGTCTTCCTCCGGAGAAGGCAATGGCACCCCACTCCAGTGCTCTCACCTGGAAAATCCCATGGATGGAGGAGTTTGGTGGGCTGCAGTCCATGGAGTCGCTAAGAGTCGGACACAACTGAGTGACTTCACTTTCACTTTTCACTTTTATGCATTGGAGAAGGAAATGGCAACCCACTCCAGTGTTCTTGCCTGGAGAATCCCAGGGACGGGGGAGCCTGGTGGGCTGCCGTCTATGGGGTCGCACAGAGTCAGACACGACTGACGCGACTTAGCAGCAGCAGCAGCAGTGTCTTCCTCATGGCAGAGAAAGAACTTATCAGCTTAGGTGAGCTCTGCTCAGTTGCTACCCACTTTATTCACCTGGAGGTGATCCATAACTAACTAGATAGATGGGGGGAGGTTTTTAGGAGCACAGATACCACCTTGGAAAGCACTCATCTCATGCAGGATATTCTGAGGTTTCAGGTTTATTCACCCAAATATCACTGTCCCAGGACTCAGCATCTCATTGTTTCTCTATCAAAATCCTGACTTTGGCAAAGGATACTTAGGCTAAAACTAAGTTCCCTTTGTAGCTTACAAGCTATAACCAACAGGTAGCCAATCTGCATCATTGATAATCAGTTTCCCCTTCTCATTCAAGTACCACTGCTAACCAACCAATGCTTCACTTTCTACCTGTACTTTATCAAGTTTACCACCGGTGAAATAAATGGTCCTTGTAAAACAACTGCACGTTGGGGTTATTACCTCCATACCACCCCTCGTCATGAGGTCTTTGTTGACTCTGGTATAAATCAAGACCTGGTTCCAGAATTTCCTCTTTAAGGTATTCCTGGTAGGACCACATCTATAACCAATTCTCTTAAGCTGGGTGCCCTCAAAAGTGGAGCCTAAGAAAATACCTTGGATGCAAAGATTTTAATTTTAAAATTAAAATTAAAAAATTTTTTTGCTTAGGAATCTTAAAATTCCTAAGCAAAGGAAAGCCATTGTGAGGAACATAACAGAGAGGAGGGACAGTTCATGTAGAGTTGAAATGTTGAGCTGCTTACCAGTGAGGATAAATGGATTTTACCCTGCTGGTGACTTTCTAAAGAGCTTTGTAGAATGCACCTCAGAATTCTCCACCATAATGACAGATTAGAAGAGCATTCATTCATAGGATAACTCCAATTCATAGATAACCCCTTGACAAGTGTTGCCCAAAAAGATTAACTCACTCCTGTTTCTGTGCTTGTGCAAGTTCATGAGAGTGAGAAAGCATCTGCAGAGAAGTTCTGAATGGTATTCCTGTTGCACCGAAGCAGATGCTGGTCAACAGGCTGCAGCAGTAATAGCTTGAGTAGAAAGGTGACCTGAGAAGATGAATGTGTAATAGATGTTATAATTTTGGTGTCAAGTTTTGTTCAATACCCAGGTCTCAGGTAATAGCTGTTGCTCTTTTTTTTGATTCTGGTGATTCTTATTTTTTGACTCATATCTTTCAAAGATTTTCTGTTACAGAAATGTTTTCATAAAAATAGTTATTGAAAATTGTGTATAAGAGTTTCATTAGAATGACATTGATATAAGTGATATAGAATAAGGAATTTATTATGGAAACTAGATTCTACATATGTGTACAGTACATGACCTTCTTGAATATTTTCCCCACTAAAAATTTTACTGTGTTAATTATTTCATGTTGTTTTACCATTTTTCTCTTTTAGTGGCTTCCCTTCTGGCTCAGCTGGTAAAGAATCCACCTGCAATGTGGGAGACTTGGGTTCGATCCCTGGGTTGAGAAGATCCCCTGGAGAAGGGAACAGCTACCCATTCCAGTATTCTCGCCTAGGAATTCCATGGACTGTATAATCCATGGGGTTGCAAAGAGTTGGACACGACTGACATGTTGGTCAGGCATATTATTTTGCTATTTTTCTCTTTTACTGTTGATTATTTCACTGTTCAGAGATACATTCTTGATGCTGTGCCTCAAGTCATTACTGTCTCTTCCCTAATCTACAAGCCATCAATGGTGGGTAAATGATTTCTCTGGAGATCTGTGATAAGGTAAAGATATAGGATTGGAAATAATGTCTTTTCTAGCTCTGTGGCAAGTTACTATTTAAAACAAACTTTACAAATTATCAGCCTGTTTCCCCCCACCCCCTCCTGAGGGATTTGTAGGATGTTAGGAAATACATGATACATTTTTGAATACTAAAGAATTGTTTTCCATCCTGAGCATAAGCCTATGATAAACAATGTAAGCAGCACAAATGAGATAGGGCCAAATTATCATGTGGTTGCTGTAATTCACTGAAATAAAAATCCTTAGGTACTTTTTCTTAGAACTCTTGAATTTGAGTATTTTTGTCTCTTTCCCCAAATGGATCGCTAAGAGAGGATGTTCAGGGAATTGTGTTGTTGGATAAACAAAGGATGCTTGCCGTTTACAGCAGTTTCTACTTTCCTGCTCTAAGCTCAGTGTGTGCTTTAAAGAGAAGCTGATGCCACCGGTGACCACTGTCACTGATTATCTCACAATGAAATGATATGTTTATTTGACCCACAATGGGGTCAAAATTTTAAAGACCATAGCCAAGCTGTTGCTTCAGTTATAACTCATGGATGCTTCTGTTCTGGAACGCTCCATAGAAAATGTTCAGGATTTTGTGCTTAGAGGGGTAATTTGTCTATGACATGTATTTAAGTTCCCCTTAAAACTCAATTTGTACCTGCCCTGTATTTTCCAAGTTGAGAACCCAGTGCTCAGCCTGGTGTGCTTGACCTTCCACCCGATGGTTCATATGATTCTTTTATGTCATGTCCTATTACTCTCCTTCAAAACTCAATCATTAAGTCAGACTGTTTCTCCTTGAATCCCTTAATATTTCTGAGCTTGTGTTGTTTTCTCATAATTTTCTTTATTTAGAAATATTCCACTTGAATGCCCAATCACTGTGTAAAAGTCCTAGCCATCATTGAATGCCTGTTGCCAATAACATCTCCTTCATATACATTTTCCTCATCTTTTACTGGATGTAACTTCTTAAGCTTTAAATACTCACTCTCCTACATGCCCTTTCAGCTCCTCACTTTTATTCTCTCTCTATGATTAAAAAAAATCTGTGATTTTCAAATTCAATACCTAGACCAGTTTAGTTTATTTACATATAAATATCTAAATCCTATGACCTTACATACTATCAGAATCGGTTCAACTGTCTGCATTATACTGTTAAAAATATAAATCTTGAGACATGTTCTGTGTACATAAATGGGCATGACATGGTTAAACTCTAAAATATCAGTTTCCAGGTTCATACCCGAGAGGCAAAGGTATTTTTTCAACTGTGGGGCTTTTATGAAATAGTATTCATCAGAGATTATTTTCTTTTCCTACAAAAGTCAAGTCAATTCATAAACCTCATCCATCAGCCCCACTCTGGTATCATTTTGATAGCGAAAAAGAAAGAAAAGGACATTCATACATATTAGGAAGGAATTGAGACTATTTAAAAATGAAGGGAAAGAACCCCAACATCTTATCTTAGTGTTTACATTTACATGGATATATGCAAGATACAGTAGAAATAGTCATAGATGTTTTGCTGACAAAGCCACTGTTCCCAATATGAACTGTAGTAATATCCTACAGAAAAATGTAAATTTTTCCATAAACAATATAACAATCCTAATAAAAGGAAGCAAAATGGAAGCCAACACTGTGGTAGGTGGTAAAGTTCCCAAGAGTACATCAGGGTTTAAGTAAAAACCAGGAATGGTTCATTAATCCATATTTATCATGGTTTTAAAATTGTACCACTTTCTTGGTATTCATAGGGTGTGGCTATGTGTCTTAGGTGACTGCTTAATTATTCATGTATCATTAATTCCATATAACAATGCTTGTTTTAAATTCTGCTTTTCTTTTAAAGTTCTGTAATAACTCGCTCCAAATATCATTTTAATTATATTTTTTAAAAGACAAAACCAACATCTCAAAGGCTTCCAAAGGCTTGAATCCTTTGTAAATAAATTGGTTAAATACAACAGTTAATACAAAGGTATCTAAGCAAGGCAAATACCTAAGTTACAATGATGAATGCCTAATTCTTCATATTCATCCTTAAGAAATGTTCATATCTTTGGGAAGATTAAACATTGTAATAAGAAATATTAGGCTACAAAATTTATCAGTTATCAAGAAATGCTGAAGAACTTTACATTTAGCAAAACAGGTTCTGATAACAGTGGGAGACAGTGTCTCTTAGTGCCTTAAAGTGACTGCTTATTATAACCAACAGATAATAATAATGGAGAACAATACTTTTAATATTTGTGGAACTTAAAAAAGAGATAGGTTACTAGCATTCAGGAAAAGAAAGTATAAGATGGATTAAAATAAATTTTTACCAATGAAACAAATCCGTTCCCCTTCTTCGCTCTCTCCCTACCCCACTTCAGAGCTGGTCTATGATATGATCATTATTGTTATTCAAACTGGAAAGGGAATTTATTTACTTAAAATAATACCACAGTTGCTACAGTGTCATACCTTCTGTTTTTCAGTCATGAATATAAGAATAAGTATGACATTAAGTATGGTAATATTGATGATTAAGTTGCATTTTTATTTTGCATGCAATCAAAGACCACACCTATATTATGGGCAACAGTTGAAGATCAATATACTGCATGATGAATATCCCTTTCTCCTTTTTCTATAGTTAACAAAGATATTCTGAGTTATGTATATGTCATACACTACTTCAGGAGTAAAATAATTAGAAATGTGCATCCATTACTTTGGGGGACCAATGAATGTACCCTGATTTTCAAACTCAAGCTAATGTTAAAAATGAACATTTTCCATGTCTGCATTTCTTTGCACTTCTGAGAAGCAGCTGAGGCCAGAAGCAGAAATGCTAATATGCCATGAGAACAGCTGCTGTTATGGTATTTCTGGAGTAGCTGCTTGCAGAAAGATTAAATCTTGCTGTAGAGCTTGCATTTTCTACTAGAACTCTCAGCTCAATTTCACAAACTCGAAAGGTTGGAGTAGGTGAGGTGCAATTGCAATAAGCCTCCCCAGTAAGGTTATTTTTCTGAACTAAAACAAGCCTTTAAGCTTTTCCCAGAAGTAATGCATCTCCATTAATAGTGAGGGTTAAAGGCATGAATTACAGTAGAAGCAATGAATATCTAACCTACAGAAAATAAAAAATCCCAAAACTGGAAAAGGAAATAACTTGTTTTTTTCAATCTCTGGATATATATGTTTATGCTGTGTGTGTGTGTGTTTATGTATGTATGTATGTGTATATATATATATGCTAAGTCACTTCAGTCGTGTCCGACTCTGTGTGACCCCATAGACGGCAGCCCACCATGCTCCCCCATCCCTGGGATTCTCCAGGCAAGAACATTGGAGTGGGTTGCCATTTCCTTCTCCAATGCATGAAAGTCAAAAGTGAAAGGGAAGCTGCTCAGTCGTGTCTGACTCTTCGCGACCCCATGGACTGCAGCCTACCAGGCTCCTCCATCCATGGGATTTGCCAGGCAAGAGTACTGGAGTGGGGTGCCATTGCCTTCTCCAACATATATATAAAGTACGTATATATGTGTGTATATACATCTGAAATTTTCAGTATATTGTAAACAAAGATCACTTTAACCTCATCAAAAGACTTAGTTCATAACCCAAGAGAATCAGCACCACCAACAAAAAGCAGAGAGATAATGAATAGCAAGCCAATTTACTATTACCGCCAGCTATAACTGTGTATATTAATATAATTTGAGTGGGATGGTTGCTGCACGGTACATACATAGTTTTACTACTAAAACAATACTGGTCTGAAGAATTTGAATATCTCATTTACTCATTCAAGATATAGGGTTAACTTTTATGTCTTAGAAATAGCTACATTACATTTAATTAAACTCTGGTATTGTTTGAAACTATTTTTTTTTCAATGTAAAAGAAACAGCACTAGGGAGAAAGGACAATCATGATAAGTGATATATTAATTTATAAACATAAATTATACATTGACTATTTGATATAATTTAAAAATTTAAATATTAACTTTTAACAAGTAATATTTCAAAACTATAATTGCTGAGTAATGCCAATAAATCAACAAATCTGCAAATGTTAACTAAGTATCCACTCTGTATTTTGTTTCCTGATGACTTCAATTTAAAACAAATACTATTTTAAAGAAGCATTTAATCAACTGCAGGGGAAAAAAAGATTTAGGTCTCTCAATTACTCAACATACTGAGAACTTCAGTCCTGTAATGTAAACAAAAGTCTCTGAGTTCATAAATAAGAATGTCTAATCTGGTTTATAATCGCTAAAAAAAAGACTTTAAGAACAAAAGATAAGTGCTTGGTCTGAAAGTATTAAAATGAGCTGAAAGAAGAGAGAATTCAGCTAGGGTGACTGAATTGTTAAAGTCAGAGTGACTAAGTGATCTCAGATGTGCAGAATGGATATATGTTGACAATAATTTGTGATTTATATGTAGTGGGATAACAAATTAATGGTGATTTATGAAGTAATTGTTCCTGAATTTCCATACTGTATATACTTATATACCCCCTAGCTAATTTATCCAGGCATTATTATTGTTGTTGTTTACACTGGTAATAACTGTCAATGCAGAGATTGATTCAGGGAAGGATAAGATTTAGTCCATTAGTGATCTGTTGCCATGAGGTAAGGAAGTTCCTTTAAAGAGGTAGATGTAAAAAGCGAAAGATTTATGCAATATGAGGTCTTTACAACTTCCAGACGTTCTTTGGATTATATAACCTCATTGTTAACTCTAGCAAGCGGGTACTCTTTCTGCCCCCTTCTGATGCCTATGTCAGAAGCTTTCTCTATCTCCTTTATACTTTAATAAAACTTTATTACACACACACAAAAAAATAAAGAGGTAGATGGACTAGGGTGTTGGAAGCAGAATACATCTGAATTGCTTTAAGGTTATTCTGAATTATGCAGCTTTTCTCTTTATGCCCAGCATCTACTAGTTGTTCAGGAATAATCAGCTTGTTCAACCAAAAGATACTTTCACTTTATCTGAAGTTTCTTAATCCGATTCTTAGAAGAGACAAGCACATGTTCCCATCACAGGGACAAAATTTCCTGTAGTGTGACTTGGAACATCCATCTTAAGTTTAAAACAAAGAGTCTTGACCCCAGATTAGAAGGCGACAGCTTTTTTCAGTTAAGAACAAAAAGGAAAAAAGTTACAGGTATTTATGTGATTTTGAAATCAAAAGAGTAGGCTTTAAGAAGTAGGAAAATGGTCAAGTACTTTTTAAAGACAGAAGATAAACTCTCCTTAGCTAAAATAAGCTAAAATAAATGACTATATCTGATTGTTCCTCTGCATTTTATTCCTCTTAAATTATTGAAAGAAAGAAATGAAGTAGATTTGTCTGTAAATTGATCAAATTTAATTGCTTTCCCATCAGGCATTCACTATAGTCAGTCTAATGAAATTTGTTTCAGAAAGGTTATCAGTGACGTACTGTTGATCAATTACATTGTCATAGTTGAACTCTTCATTGCCTTTTAATATTTTTCACCTTTTGGACTTTATATCTGAATTAAAGTGGCTCTTCAATCACACATTTATTCATTCATCCATCTCCCCATCCATTCATTCATCTATATATAATACTGATAATTCTAGGGGTTAAGTACTTGACTTCACAGTCACCTTTGAAATCTCAAAACTTCAAGTTATTCAAATCTTCCTCTTTCTAATTAACCACCAAAAATTATTTTCCAATATTTTTAAACTCTTTGGCCACTGTTTTAAAACTCTTTAAACCTACATGTTTATCGTTACTTACCATACTCACAATGCTGGAGTGGGTAGCCTTTTCCTTCTCTGAGGATCTTCCCAACCCAAGAATCAAACCCAAGTCTCCCACATTGCAGGTGGACTCTTTACCAGGGAGCCACAAGGGAAGCCCAAGAATACTGAAATGGGTAGCCTATCCCTTCTCTAGCAGATCTTACCCACCCAGGAATCCAACTGGGATCTCCTTCATTGCAGGCAGAACTATCAGGGAAGCCCTTATTCACCATAATAATATAAATTCTCAATCTTATTGAAGATGTATGATAATACCTCAAACTTCTTAATAATGCTAATTGTCTTCTAAGAATACTTTCAAAGAATTCAGTCAGTTCAGTTAAGTTGCTCAGTCATGTCTGTCTCTGTGACCCCATGGACTGCAGCACACCAGGCTTCTCTGACCAACACCAACTCCTGGAGCTTACTCAAACCCATGTCCATTGAGTCAGTGATGCCATCCAATCATCTCATCCTTTGTCATCCCCTTTCCCTCGCCTTCAATCTTTCCCAGCATCAGGGTCTTTTCAAATGAGTCAGTTCTTCACATCAGGGGGCCAAAGTATTGGAGCTTCAGCTTCAGTCCTTCCAATGAATATTCAGGGCTGATTTCCTTTAGGATGAACTGGTTGGATCTCTTTGCAGTCCAAGGGACTCTCAAGAGTCTTCTCCAACACCACATTTCAAAAGCATCAGTTCTTCAGTGCTCAGCTTTCTTTATGGTCCAACTCTCACATCCATACATGACCACTTGAAAAACCATAGCTTTGACTAGACAGACCTTTGATGGTAAAGTAATGTCTCTGCTTTTCAGTATGCTATCTAGGTTGGTCATAGCTTTCCTTCCAAGGAGTAAGCGTTTTTTCATTTCATGGCTGCAATCACCATCTGCAGTGATTTTGGAGCCTAAGAAAATAAAGTCTCTCACTGTTTCCATTGTTTCCCCATCTATTTGCCATAAAGTGATGGGACTGGATGCCATGGTCTTTGTTTTTTGAATATTGAGTTTCAAGCCAGGTGTTTCCCTCTCTTCTTTCACTTTCATCAGGAGACTCTTCAGTTCCTCTTCACTTTCTGCCATAAGGGTTGTGTTATCTGCATACCTGAAGTTATTGATATTTCTCCCAGGAAATTTGATTCCAGCTTATATTTCATCCAGCCCAGCATTTCACATGATGTTCTCTGCATATAAGTTAAATAAGCAGGTGACAATATACAGCCTTGACATACTCCTTTCCCAATTTTTGGAGCTTACAAAATAATTTTGACCATGACAGTGAAAGCAGCTATACAGTTTCCAAATTTAATGTAATACATTTACAGAGTTACAAGTGCTCTATATTCATTTAGGTTATTTAGTTTTAACCACACTAATAATATGAAACTAGAGTAGTTATTGGAGAAGGCAATGGCACCCCACTCCAGTACTCCTGCCTGGAAAATCCCAAGGATGGAGGAGCCTGGTGGGCTGCAGTCCACGGGGTCGCTAAGAGTTGGACATGACTGAGCGACTTCCCTTTCACTTTTGACTTTCATGCATTGGAGAAGGAAATGGCAACCCACTCCAGTGTTCTTTCCTGGGGAATCCCAGGGACAGGGGAGCCTGGTGGGGTGCTATCTCTGGGTTCGCACAGAGTCAGACACGACTGAAGTGACTTAAGCAGCAGCAGCAGCAGCAACAGAGTAGTTATTTGCTTAGTCTGAATAATGTACACATTCAGTTGAAATAACCTAGATTCCCTGTTTGAAGTTGGTGGCAATTTTGTCCTATCTATTCATATCACTTTAATTATTGTGTGATTTGTCAAGGTAAATATTTGCCTGGGAACAACCCAAACAATATAGGCTACTCAATACCTACCACAGTAAGTGCTTGAAAAGAAAAAATTATATACATTATTCTCTAAAAATATATTTTTTAAAACAAAACTTTGCTTCCTATAGCCAAGAATAACTTCCAGGAAGCACATGAAGCTTCTTGAATAGGCACCATTTTGGATGAAGACAGTTAATATCTGCTCCCAAACAACCCAAACAGGCAATAAATCCACCACAGAAGTTTCAAAAAAAAATCATGATTAATAAAACTATACAGTTTAAAATAAATGCTAATTTCATATCAGAATGTTCTTATAAGAACATTTTATGTAATATTTTAACATATATGTATATGTTTTTTAAATATATTTTCTTCTCTTTATAAAAGTTTTCAATTCTCTTGACTATATGCTAATATTTTAAATTCTAATATGCACAGTTTTCTTAATAGTTTTGCTTATCATCTTTCAATAGCACATCATTTTCATAAATATGAATTTAGTAACTGCATAGGGTAATTATGTTAATACCATATACATCAACAAACTATCCACTTAATAAATATTTCAGTGTTTCTTCCTTTGGAGTTGAAACAAAGATTTTAATATATACACCTGTTAACTCATTCTGATTTTGTGGTTTATTCCTGCAGGATAAATGTTTAAGTAAATGATTGTTGGTGTCAAAGGGCATAGCATCTTAATGGCTCCTGCTGCTAAGCTTTACATTCTGAGTAGGTTGTAGTAAATTGCATTACCATCCACAGCGGATTAGAATAGCGATTTCATTGCACTTTCACCCATTTAACACTTCAATTTAAGCCAACGATTAATTAATCTAATCCTATAGCAGCCTGAAATCTGTGCTGAATACTGTGGGAGGAAACACGGGCAACAAATACAACTGTGAGTATTCAGGTTCTTGTGATCCCTCCAGACTGCCTGCATGCTTAGTCGTGCCTAACCCTTTTGACACCATTAACTGTAGGCTGTCAGGCTTCTTTGTCCATGAGGTTTTCCAGGCAAGAATACTAGAATGGATTGCCATTTCCTTCTCTAAGGGATCACCCCTATCCAGGGATCAAACCTGTGTCTCTTGTGTCTACTGAAGTGCAAGTGAATTCTTTACCTGCTGAGCCATCCGGGAAGCCCTCTGGACTACGAAGACAGAAAGAGTTCTTCCAAAGTTCTCCCAAAGAAAGGCAATGCCTAAGAATGATCAAAATATTGCACAACTGCACTCATCTCACATGCTAGCAAAGTAATGCTCAAAATTCTCCAAGCCAGACTTCAACAGTACATGAACTGTGAATTTACAGATGCTCACGCTGGATTCTGAAAAGGCAGAGGAACCAGAGAACAAATTGCCAACATCTGCTGGATCATCCAAAAAGCAAGAGAGTTCCAGAAAACCATCTACTTCTGCTTTAATGACTACACCAAAGCCTTTGACTGTGTGGATCACAACAAACTGTGGAAAATTCTTCAAGAGATGGGAATACCAGACCGACCTGACCCGCCTCCTAGAAATCTGTATGCAGGTCAAGTAGCAACAGTTAGAACTAAACATGGAACAAGAGAGACTGCTTCCAATCAGGAAAGGAGTACATCAAGGCTGTATATTGTCACCCTGCCCTTTTAACTTATATGAAGAGCACATGATGCAAAATGCTAGGTTGGATGAAGCACAAGCTGGAGTCAAGATTGCCAAGAGAAATATCAATAACCTCAGATATGCAGATGACACCACTCTTATGACAGAAAGTGAATAAAAACTAAAGAGCCCCTTATGAAAGTGAAAGAGAAGAGTGAAAAAGTTGACTTAAAACTCAACATTCAGAAAACAAAGATCATGACATCTGGTACCATCACTTCATGGCGAATAGATGGGGAAACAATGGAAACAGTGAGAGACTTTATTTTTGGGGTTCCAAAATAACTGCAGATGGTGACTGAAGCCATGAATTTAAAAGACACTTGCTCCTTGGGAGAAAACCTATGACCAACCTAGACAACATGTTAAAAAGTAGAGACATTACTTTGCCAACAAAGGTCCATCTAGTCAAGACTATGGTTTTTCCAGTAGTCATGTATGGATGTGAGAGTTGGATTATAAAGAAAATTGAGTACTAAAGAATTGATGCTTTTGAACTATGGTGTTGGAAAGACTCTTGAGAGTCCTTTGGCCTGCAAGGAGATCCAACCAGTCCTTCCCAAAGGAAATCAGTCCTGAATATTCATTGGAAGGACTGATGCTGAAGCTGAAACTCCAATACTTTGGCCACCTGATGCAAAGAATTGATTCATTGGAAGACCCTGATGCTGGGAAAGATTGAAGGCAGGAAGAGAAGGGGACAACATAAGATGAGATGGTTGGAAGGTATCACTGAGCCTCTGGATATGAGTCTGAGTAAGCTTCAGGAGTTGGTGTTGGACAGGGGAGCCTGGATTGCTGCAGTCCATGGAGTTATGAAGAGTCAGACATGACTGAGCAACTGAACTCACTGAAGAGTTCTTCAGATAACCTGTTTTGGAGGGCAAGACATGGTTTCCTGTAAAGAAAGAGTTCAATGTATTCCTTCGGGGTTCATTGCTATATATTTTCATAGCTCCAAATAAAGTTTAAAAACAACTGTGACTATAAGAAAGGGGATAGGAAAATATCAAGGCCAAGAAATATTTCATAAAATTAAAACAAAAAAATCTACTTGGGTACTGTAGCTCTATATAAGCCTCTCTGCTGCTGCTGCGTCACTTCAGTCGTGTCCGACTCTGTGCAACCCCATAGACGGCAACCCACCAGGCTCCCTTGTCCCTGGGATTCTCCAGGCAAGAACACTGGAGTGGGTTGCCATTTCCCTCTCCAATGCATGAAAGTGAAAAGTGAAAGTGAAGTCGCTCAGTCGTGTCCGACTCTTAGCGACCCCATGGACTGCAGCCCACCAGGCTCCTCCGTCCATGGGATTTGCCAGGCAAGAGTGCTGGAGTGGGGAGCCGTTGCCTTCTCTGATAAGCCTCTCTAGGCTCTCTTTAAATACTGGATGCTGTTTTCGTGTGCAGTGCAATATGCTCAGTTGCTCAGTCGTGTCCACCTCTCTACAACTGCCTGCCAGTCTCCTCTGCCTGTAGAATTTTCCAGGCAAGGATACTGGAGTGTGTTGCCATTTCCTCCTACAGGGAATCTTTCTAACCCAGTCATCAAATCCTTGTCTCCTGTGTGTCCTGCATTGCAGGCAGATTCTTTATCTGCTTAGCCATTGGGGAAGTCTATAATGAGAATAGGGCTACCCTGGTGGCTAGGATGTTAAACTGTCTGCCTGCAATGTGGGAGACCTGGGTTCGACCCCTGGGCTGGGAAGATCCCCTGGAGAAGGAAATGGCAACCCACTCCAGTATTATTGCCTGGAGAATCCCATGGACAGACGAGCCTGGTGGGCTATAAAGAGAATAGGAAGTCTAAATGTCCTCCACTAGAATTTCCTTCTTCATAGAATTAACTGGTTCGTATTCAGTTAAGTTCAGTCACTCAGTTGTGTCCGACTCTTTGCGACCCCATGAATTGCAGCACACCAGGCCTCCCTGTCCATCACCAACTCCCAAAGTTCACCCAAATCCATGTCCATCGAGTCAGTGATGCCATCCAGCCATCTCATCCTCTGTCATCCCCTTCTCCTCCTGCCCCCAATCCCTCCCAGCACCTTATTTTATGTTAAAAAAAAAACAACTTTCCTACCAAAAATCACTGGATCTGAAAACACTTTGTTTGCATAGTTTAAACTCTAAATTCCAAGTTCTATGTTGATGCAAAATTATTTATATAGCATTAACTTTTCTAACCAAAAAATTTTAAGTATTTCAAAAGGTACTGAATACATATTTACAGGGAACAACCCCTACACTGTATGATCTAGTTCTAGTAAAAATGTGTGTATCAGTGACATTAAATTCATTCTGAACAGAAACTGATGCTTTTGAATGTAGAGCAACAACCTTTCACCTCTGGAAGCCCCTTATTTCTAGAAGAAGAAAAGTTGTCACTGAAGAAGACTTCAAAGTGAAAAACAACTTCAAGCAATACATTTTCCTTTTCCCCTTGTCAGTCTGAAATCCCATTTGGAAGTTAGATTCTCTAAAAGGAAAAGAGGTTGGGGAGAGAGATTGAGATTGGGGAGAGAGAGAGAGATTGGAGTGAAGCAGGGAGTAAAAAGAATGCGGTATGGGCGGGGTCTCATTCACCAGCCTGCCACTGCTGCCAACTTCTAGAAAATGAAAAAAATGAAAGCCTTAGAGATCCTAAGGAGCCTTTGGACTTTGAAAAATGAATAAAACATTGCATTTGAAATTCCTTTGTGCATTACAATAAAGAGATAGGTTTTATCATAAAATAAAGATTTGACAACTTCAGCAAAAACGTCCAAGGAAGCTGAATTGACAAAGAATTGTAAATAAAATTAAGCAAAAAAAAAAAAAAAAGAAAATTCTGTTGAAGGAAAGTTTGCCATATATGTTTGAAGGTTGATAGAATGTTCTTTAAAAGATGTTTTTCAATTAATGATTGTGTAGATTTAAATTAATAATTTCTTATGTAATTTACTCTGTAAATAAGAAATTATATGCCCTAGAAGCAGTTTCAGTTTGATCACAGCCAATTTGTGAGAGAACTGATTTTAGGAGACAGTTTGAGGTAGTTCATGTCTTTCAAACATAGCTATTTATCACTTTCTCTCCAAAAAAAAAAAACACAGGTCAGATAAATTCACTGTCAGTGTGATTGGTTTTTGCAAATACATTTTTTAATTTATCAAAATACTACAAGTTATTTATTCTATGTATTTGAAAGTTTTTAAGAACATTTTGTAAATGTTGCTCACTTCTATTGCATTGTGTATGATTCCTGCATTACTTTTCTTTTCCATATCTACATATCAGAATAAATTATATGTACCTGAATATTCATGCAGTTAATTCTTTAAGATGGTTTTGCTAAAAATTGAGTTAATTGAATTACCTTTAATATGTCACTGCTGCTGCAGCTGCTGCTAAGTCACTTCAGTCGTGTCCGACTCTGTGCAACCCCATAGACAGTAGCACACCAGGTTCCCTCGTCCCTGGGATTCTCCAGGCAAGAACACTGGAGTGGGTTGCCATTTCCTTCTCCAATGCATGAAAGTCAAAAGTGAAAGTGAAGTCGCTCAGTCATGTCCTACTCTTAGCGACCCCATGGACTGCAGCCCACCAGGCTCCTCCGTCCTTGGGATTTTCCAGGCAAGAGTACTGGAGTGGGGTGCCATTGCCTTCTCCGTTAATATATCACTGCTGCTGCTGCTGCTGCTGCTGCTGCTGCTAAGTCGCTTCAGTCGTGTCCGACTCTGTGCGACCCCGTGGACTGCAGCCTACCAGGCTTCTCTGTCCATGGGATTCTCCAGGCAAGAACACTGAAGTGGGTTGCCATTTCCGTCTCCATAATATGTCACTAGAAGAATATAATTTGAATAAATACTTCAGAAAGACACGTGGCTTTTCATCTTACAAAATCAGAACATACCTCTTACAATGCTTAGAGTACTGGTAATTATTTCCCTAGAAATAACTGTTTAAAAATTTATAGTATGTATTTAGAATATTGAGTAAAATTACTAGCATTTTAGCTTAATTTCTTATAAAAATAATACTTTTATTAAAATTTAATAAAAAGATTATTATTAAATTTGATCTTATTATTATTATTTTGATTTGTAGAAAAGGAAAAGATTTTCAACTCTCATGGGGAGTTACATCTAACCATTAAACTGACAAGGATGGACTATTAACTGGAAAAAATGATAAAAATTTATTTGTTTTACACGTTACATGTATCTCTAGGTTAGATCTAACCATAAAACTGACCAGGACAAGTTAACAGGACAAAATGATAAAAATGTATTTGTTTTACATGTTACACCTATCTCTAGGTAGTCATGCTTGGTTTTATACTCATCAGATAGAAATCTGGTATCTGGAGGAAGTTCAGAGCTAGAATCATAATTCTGGCTTTGCTAAGAAGAAAGACGAAGAAAAGGAGGAGGAGGGGAAGAATAATGTATGTCAGATATGACCCCAAATTATGGCCATTGGGCAAAATCTAATCTGATGTTTCTTTTGTACATAAAGTTTTACTGAGACAGAGTCAATTTTTTTCACATCTTCTTTTATTACAACAAGATTAAAGCTGAGTAATTATGACAGATTATATGACTTCAAAACACTGTAAATTCTGTATTGTTGCCTGTGGCTGTTGTAACGGAGTACCACAACATGGATGATTTTAAACAACATGTATGTGATTCTAAGTTCTGGAGACTATAAGGATGAAACCAAGGCATTTGCAAGATTAGTTCCTTTGTGGTTCCATTTCTCTTCCCTGGTGGCTTAGATGGTAAAGAATCTACCTGCAATGCAGGAGACCTGGGTTCAATCCCTGGGTCAAGAAGATCCCCTGGAGAAGGGAATGGCAACCCACTCCAGTATTCTTGCCTGGAGAATCCCATGAACAGAGTAGCCCGGCAGGCTCCAGTCCTTGGGGTTGCAAAGAATCAGGCACAACTGATCAACTAACACTTTCACTCTTCCTTGTAGCTTTTCTGGTGTTGGTCAGAAATACTTGAATTTCTTCGGCTTTTAGACCCATAACTCTTAATCTACTCCTGTCGGCATACACCGTTCTTCCTATGTATCTGTTTCCTTTTCTTTGTAAGGATATACATCATATTGGAGTAGCGGCTCACCTTATTCCTATATGACTCCATCTTAACTAATTACCTCTGTAACAACCTTATTTCCAAATAAAGTCACATTGTGAGGTTCAGGAAGAACATGAATATGAGGGAGATATTCTCAAACCCAGTACACTTAATATCTAATGCTTTACAGAACAAGCTTGCTGTCTGAATATTTGATAATGCATACATATCCCTGCATTGGTTCTCTATCTTCCTAGATACTCACCATATATGTAACTATATACCAGCTTCTATCCCAGTGATGCTAAAATTATTGAAAAGTGCAATATATAGTAAATGTAGACATTGCATATTATGGAATATTCCTTTTCTATACTGATTTCTTTTATATATTAGATTAGTCAAATTAGCAAGATGAACATATAGATAAAAGGCAAAAAATGTATTCAGTCATCAAAATAGCACATTTCACTGGAGGCACTGTAATCTCTAATTGTTTAAATATTTCTCAAGCCTATGGCTAATGTAAAAAAAAAATGAAAACCCAGGACATATAGATATAGCTTAAGGAGTAAGAGGTTTTTTACTATTCAGATTATAATTTGATTTTTCCTTCTTTACCAAAAAAATAGAATCACACTGCATACTACTGAATAGATATGTTTTAGTTTAACAGAAGAAAAAGTAAATCAAATTTTTAAGTTCAACAAATTGTTTATACATACGAGGTAATACAATTAATAATTAAGAAATAAAATTAAAAGTCTAGAAGGTTGGAGTAAGTATTCCTTAAAATACATGTTTCTAAGTTATTTATTCCTACTATGAAAAATAAGAAAATGAGAATATTTGGGTTTCTTTTCAATGCCACTACTTTGACACGTACACTTTTTGATTAATTCATTTTACTCCTTGTCATCATCCAACAATTATCCAAAAATTTTTGACTTTGGAACCTGAAGAGCAAATCTTTCGGCTTAAGAAATGCATCTCTTCTGACCTACAGCGTGGCTCACAGTCAAGTACCGTCACTATCGGCCTTCTGGGCTTGTGACGTGGCCCAGGCAGCTTCCCCTTTCCCTGCGGCCACAGTCGTTCACTAATCATGTTTGTCTTTGCCTGGCATTAGCCTGATTATGCTAATGCACAAATCAGTAACACATATTTGTATTCTATTCTGTATTGATAATTTCATTTTTGTTTTTTTGTTTGTTTTTATAGATAATATTAAATAGGCACAAAGCCCATCACTTGTGTGTGTTTCTATGTGCTCATTTTTTTCTTTTTTTTTTTTTAACGATTGCTGCTATAACCTTAGATTTTATTAGGTAAGTTTGTTTTCCCTAAGATTTTTTTCTTGAGAATAAGATAAATTTGCTTCAGTCTGTGCCTGGTTGAACTCTGTTTGTGATTTGTAATACATGAGTCATATTTTGACATCACATGAATGGTTCATACTTTCTTTGACTCAGAGATATTCCTGCATTATCATATGTTCAAGAGGGTATTGGAGATGAGATTAAACCTACCTGATTGTGTTCATTTTGTTTTGAAGTTAAGTTTTGGATACATTTTAGCTCTTGATCATTCTGATTATTCATGAGATTCTTTTTTTATTGTCAGTTGGGGTTCAAAAATTTATCAGTCATAACTTACTGTTCATGCTACATCAGTTTTTCTTGGACGTATTATGTTTTTAGGATACACAGAGTCTAAGCCTTCTCTATCTCAACAAAGTAATTTTTAGTTGAAATATAGTTGATTTACAATACTGTGTCAGTTTCAAGTGTACAGTTAGAGAGCCAATATTTTTGTGTATTATATTTATCAGTTCAATTCAGTTCAGTCACTCAGTCACGTCCGACTCTTTGTGACCCCATGAGTTGCAGCACACCAGGCCTCCTTGTCCAACACCAACTCCCGGAGCCCACCCAAACTCATGTCCATTGAGTCAGTGATGCCATCCAACCATCTCACCCTTTGTCGTCCCCTTCTCCTCCAACCCTCAATCTTTCCCAGCATCAGGGTCTTTCCAAATGAGTCAGCTCTTCACATTAACTGACCAAAGTATTGGAGTTTCAACTTCAACATCAGTCATTCCAATGAACACCCAGGACTGATCTCTTTTAGGATGGATTGGTTGGACCTCCTTGCAGTCCAAGGGACTCTCAAGAGTCTTCTCCAACATCACAGTTCAAAAGCATCAGTTCATTGATGTTCAGCTTTCTTTATAGGCCAACTCTCACATCCATACATGACCCCTGGGAAAACCATAGCCTTGACTAGATGGACCTTTGTTGGCAAGGTAATGTCTCTGCTTTTTAATATGCTGTCTAGGTTGGGCATTACTTTCCTTCCAAAGAGTAAGTGTCTTTTAATTTCATGGCTACAGTCACCATCTGCAGTGATTTTTGGAGCCCAGAAAAATAAAGTCTAACACTGTTTCCCCATCTATTTCCCATGAGGTGATGGGACCAGATGCCATGATCTTAGTTTTCTGAATGTTGAGCATTAAGCCAACTTTTTCACTCTCCTCTTTCACTTTCATCAAGAAGCTCTTTAGTTCCTCTTCACTGTCTGTCATAAGGGTGGTGTCATCTGCATATCTGAGGTTATTGATATTTCTTCTGGCAATCTTGATTCCTGCTTGTGCTTCTTCCAGCCCAGCATTTCTCATGATGTACTCTGCATAGAAGTTAATTAAGCAGGGTGACAATATGCAGCCTTGACGTACTCCTTTTCCTATTTGGAACCAGTCTGTTTTTCCATGTCCAGTTCTAACTGTTTCTTCCTGACCTGCATACAGGTTTCTCAAGAGGCAGGTCAGGTGGTCTGGTATTCCCATCTCTTTCAGAATTTTCCACAGTTTATTGTGATTCACACAGTCAAAGGCTTTGGCATAGTCAATAAAGCAGAAATAGATGTTTTTCTGGAACTCTCTCGCTTTTTCAGTGATCCAGCAGATGTTGGGAATTTGATCTCTGGTTCCTCTGCCTTTTCTAAAACCAGTTTGAACATCTGGAAGTTCATGGTTCACGTATTGCTGAAGCCTGGCTTGGAGAATTTTGAGCATTACTTTACTAGCGTGTGAGATGAGTGCAATTGTGTGGTAGTTTGAGCATTCTTTGGCATTGCCCTTCTTTGGAATTGGAATGAAAACTGATCTTTTCCAGTCCTGTAGCCACTGCTGAGTTTTTAAAATTTGTTGACATATTGAGTGCAGCACTTTCACAGCATGATCTTTTAGGATTTGAAATAGCTCAACTGCAGGAGAAGGAGACGACAGAGGATGAGATGGCTGGATGACATCACCAACTCAATGGACATGAGTTTGAGTAAGCTCTGGGAGTTGGTGATGGACAGGGTGGCCTGGCGTCCTGCGATTCATGGGGTCAAAAAGAGAACTACTGAGCGACTGAACTGACTGGCCTGGAATTCCATCTTCTCCGGTAGGTTTGTTTGTAGTGATGCTTCTTAAGGCCTATTTGACTTCACGTTTCAGGATGTCTGGCTCTAGGTCAGTGATCACACCATCGTGATTAACTGGGTCATGGAGATCTTTTTTGTACAGTTCTTCTGTGTATTCTTCTGCTTCTGTTAGGTCCATATCATTTCTGTCCTTTATCGAGCCCATCTTTGCATGAAATGTTCCCTTGGTATCTCTAATTTTCTTGAAGAGATTTCTAGTCTTCCCCATTCTATTGTTTTCTTCTATTTCTTTGCATTGATCAATTATCTCTCCTTGCTATTCTTTGAAACTTTCCATTCAAATGGGTATATCTTTCCTTTTCTCCTTTGCTTTTCACTTCTCTTCTTTTCACAGCTATTTGTAATGCCTCCTCAGGCAGCCATTTTGCTTTTTTGCATTTCTTTTTCCTGGGGATGGTTTTGATCCCTGTCTCCTATACAATGTCACGAACCTCTGTCCATAGTTCATCAGGCACTCTGTCTATCAGATCTACTCCCTTAAATCTATTTGTCACTTCCACTGTATAATCATAAGCAATTTGATTTAGGTCATACCTGAATGGTCTACTGGTTTTCCCTACTTTCTTCAATTTAAGTCTGAATTTTGCAATAAGGAGTTCTTGATCTGAGCCACAGTCAGCTCCCAGTCTTGTTTTTGCTGACTGTATAGAGCTTCTCCATCTTTGGCTGCAAAGAACATAGTCAGTCTGATTTTGGTGTTGGCCATTTGGTGATGTCCATGTGTAGAGTCTTCTCTTGTGTTGTCGGAAGAGAGTGTTTGCTATGACCAGTGCAATCTCTTGGCAAAACTCTATCAGCCTTTGCCCTGCTTCATTCTGTGCTCCAAAGCCGAATTTCCAGGTGTTTCCTAACTTCCTACTTTTGCATTCCAGTCCCCTATAATGAAAAGGACATCTTTTGGGGGTGTTAGTTCTAAAAAGTCTTGTAGGTCTTCATAGAATCATTCAATTTCAACTTATTCAGTTACTGTCCGGGCATAGACTTGGATTACCATGATATTGAATGGTTTGCCTTGGAAACGAACAGAGATCATTCTGTCGTTTTTGAGACTGCATCCAAGTACTGCATTTCGGACTATTTTGTTGACCATAATAGCTACTCCATTTCTTCTAAGGCATTCCTGCCCACAGTAGTAGATACAATGGTCATCTGAGTTAAATTCACCGATTCCAGTCCATTTTAGTTCGCTGATTCCTAGAGTGTTGATGTTCACTCTTGCCATCTCCTGTTTGACCACTTCCAATTTGCCTTGATTCATGGACCTAACATTCCAGGTTCCTATGCAATATTGCTCTTTACAGCATCGGACCTTGCTTCCATCACCAGTCCCATCCACAACCAGGTGTTGTTTTTGCTTTGGCACTATTCCTTCATTCTTTCTTAAGTTATTTCTCCACTGATGTCCAATAACAAATTGGGTGCCTACCAACCTGGGGAGTTCATCTTTCAGTGTCCTATCTTTTTGCCTTTTCGTACTGTTCATGGGGTTCTCAAGGCAAGAATACTGAAGTGGTTTGCCATTCCCTTCTCCAGTGGACCACATTCTGTCAGACCTCTCCACTGTGACCCGTCCGTCTTGGATGGCCCCACACGGCACATCCTAATTTCATTGAGTTAGACCAGGCTGTGGTCAGTGTGATCATATTGGCTAGTTTTCTGTCTTCCTTCTGATGCCCTCTCTCCAGGCCTACTGTCTTACTTTGGTTTCTCTTACCTTGGACATGGGGTATCTCTTCACGGCTGCTCCAGGAAAGTGAAGCCGCTGCTCCTGACCTTGGATGTGGGGTATCACCTCTCAGCCGCCGCTCCTGCGCTGCTCAACTGCTGCCGCCGCTCCTGCACTGCAGCCGCCGCTGGCCTCTCTGCCGCTCTCTGCTCAGTCGCCATGCCCTCTCTCAGCACCTACCGTCTCACTCGGGTTTCTATATTTGTTTATAGACTATTACAATATAATGGATATAATTCTCTGTAACATACATCACCAACTCGATGGATGTGAGTTTGGGTGAACTCTGGGAGTTGGTGATGGCCACCTGACTCGGGGAGGCCTGACGTGCTGCAATTCATGGGGTCGCAAAGAGTCAGACACGACTGAGCAACTAAACTGAACTGAACATACAGTACTTCCTTGTTCATCTATTTTATGTATAGTTGTTTGTATCTGTTAAGCCCATACTCCTAATCTGTTTCTCCTCCCTTTGCTCTCTGCTTTGGTAACCATACCTGTTTCTGTTTTCTGTATCTTTTAGATTCCACACGTGAGTGATATCACACAATACTTGTATTTCTCCTAGTTCACTAAACACAATATTCTCTAGGTCTATCTACATTGCTGCAAATGGCAGTATTTCATGCTTTTTCTGAGTAATTTTTCCTTTCTCCCTTTATACATCCTAAGTATATATAGTGGAGTTTTTCATGTCTTCTTATCTACCATTTCCTCTTTACTCATTTTCACAGAGTTTTATTTATATGACCTCCTCAAACCTGTCATTAGAACCCTGTGGATTATTCTATTCTTTTCTTTTTCCTTGGCTGGTTCCAGTGGGTGTGTTACATCTATGATTTTTCATTTTTCTCTTTTAAATATTTCCAATAGCTTGATCCATTTTCATCTCTGAATTTGATATGCTGTTTATTGAATAATGATGTGGTATTTTGCAGTGTGATCTTGATAAACTTAGGTTAAGATTATTTTTTTACTTTGGAACCTGAAAAGCAAATCTTCCTGCTCCAGAAATCCATCTCCTTTGTCTCCCATCTTTAGCAGATCGTCGTGGTTCACAATCAGGTGCTGTAACTAACAGCCTTCTAGGGTTGTGATGTGAGAAAGGCAGCTTCCACTTTCACTGTGGCCACAGTCGTTTGTAGCAATCTCCCCAAGGTTGAGTGCTAGGTGCTATAGTCTGAAAATATTTGACAGTACCTGAACCTTAACCTATGTTTTTTCTTGGATTCTGTGCCCTTTTCCATCTTATTTGGCTGGCATAGAGCATTAAGTCTAATCACTATAATCCCAGCATCATTTGGGGCCCCTTTCAAAACTGTAACATTCAATTATAGAATAAAAAGCAGAGACATTACTTTTCCAACAAAGGTCTGTCTAGTCAAAGCTATGGTTTTTCCAGGAATCATGTATGGATGTAAGAGTTGGACTATAAAGAAAGCTGAGCGCCTAAGAATGGATGCTTTTGAACTGTGATGTTGGAGAAGACTCTAGAGAGTCCCTTGGACAGCAAGGAGGTCCAACCAGTCCATCCTAAAGGAAATCAATCCTGAATATTCATTGGAAGGACTGATGCTGAAGCTGAAACTCCAAAACTTTGGCCACCTGATGCGGAGAACTGACTCATTTGAAAAGACCCTGATGATGGGAAAGATTGAAGGTGGGAAGAGAAGGGGACAACAAAGGATGAGATGGTTGGATGGCATCACTGACTTAATGGACATGACTTTGAGTAAACTCCTAGAGTTGGTGATGGACAGGAAGGCCTGGTGTGCTGCAGTTCATGGGGTCACAAAGAGTCAGACACAACTCAGTGACTGAAATGAATTATAGAAATATTTGTATTCATCTGACATCTAAAGAGATATGAGAGGAGTCTCATATTATCATTTTGACCCAAATGCATTTTAATCCACATTTTCTCAGTATTCTTCACCCCTCTGGTTTCATATTTGGACTGCTAGTGTTGTCTTTTTGTTTTTAAACCTACATTTTATATATCCATTTTGGTTTTATCCTGTTTGTTCTTCCACTTTGATTCAGAGGGTGTGGAGGAGTAGAACTACCTTTACTCTGGCATCAGAAACCAGTAATATTTGAATTTCACAGGTTTTAAATTAAGGAGAGTGTTTTGGGAACTCTGGCACTGTTTTCATAATATCACTATTGTATTTTCTACTCTTGATTTCTTATTTTAAGTCAGAAAGTTTTCTAGAAATTTTAGTGAGTTCTTGAGAGCAAGAGAAGATGAATTCAGGGCTAATGGCCCAAAATGAGATGTTAGAAGAATTACATCCCCAAAAGAGCAGGGGTAACAACCCAGTCCAGCACTGTAAGGCAGTCCAGTTCTCCATTTGTGGCCAATGATTGGGCAATATTTTTACTTTATTATTTATGGGATTTCTTGTGCTTCCCTGTTGGCTCAGATGGTAAAGAATCTGCCTATGATACAGGAGACCTTGGTTTGATCCCTGGGTCAGGAAGATCCCCTGGAAGAAGGGAATGGCAAATATTTTTGCCTGAAGAATCCCATGGACAGAGGAGCCTTGTAGCCTACAGTCTATGGGGTTGCAAAGAGTTGGACATGACTAAATCACTAACACGTACACAACCTTATGCAAACATGGGAATTAAACCAATAAGAGTAAAAGAATTTTTTATTCCTTCATGTAGTTTATATTCATTGGCTATACCATGACAAAAATTCCAGGCATTGGATTGCGTTCCCAAAGGGTCAGATTTATGTAATTATATATTAAATCCAGAATAGCAAAGACCTAAAAAATGAAAAAATAATGTAGTAAATATTTACAGTATGTATATTTCACAGAAAAAAAACTTGTTTTATTTTTCCTACATTCAGAACTGTTAAATGATGCTGTGTCAGTGTTTGTCATGTCACTGGTAAAAGTTAATACATGATTACTCTGTTACATTAAAGCTTTGATGTGGAAGGTCTATACATAGTCAAATCACCTGAATCTAAATGGCAGGCTCACTTAGAATGTCTTAGTACTGACTTTCTTGGCAGTAGATCTTAACTGTCATGTGCTTAATGCCTGACCATTTCAGATGAAATACAAGCCTTGCTGAGGCATACCACAGGGGAGTACTATGTCTTAAAATAGTGTTTTGGTCTGATACAGGCCTGTCATCTTTGATGTAAAAATGGGTCTGAAATAATTCATACATTTCCCAGGTGATATACAAAAAAATAGCACCCTGGGAAACAGCTTGTTCACTCATGGTATCTGGAAATGTACTTGATTTGTTAAAATGTGCTTTAAGGAAAAGTTACCAAAGCCAGGAAATGATTTAAACAGCTCCAAGACTCCTTGCTCTATCTCTGCATCTTTTCATTCTTTTACTTATTTACAGGACTTCTGTCTCAGAAACTGTCGTGCTGTTTGTTTTAATGGTTGTGCTTTGGCAAACTGTTCTGTACAGTCATCACATTTTGAATGAAATAATTCAGCATATAGTGACTCTGCGCGCGTGTTTTCTAACATGAGAAAATGCTGAAGTCATAGCGCCGTGTCGATCCACAACAGAATTATACCGGCCAGTTTTAACTCACATCATCAGGGGTTTTAGTATCATATTTCTGAGTCAGATTCAGGAAGTCATCCTTCCGAGTTTTTCTAGTTACTTTTAAGAATGACTCACAAGACAGTAATTTACACTGATATAATTGTCTTTCACCCTAAGTTAAAATATGATTAATTTGGGGGAAAAGTCATGGTATAAAATTATAGAAAAGTTTAAGGTTTAGTGTCTGCAGTGTGCCATACTCTTGAAAATATTTTGTTCAAACATTAAAACAATTATGCAGTTCATTGCTGTGCTGTGCTTTGTCACTCAGTTATGTCAAATTCTTTGTAACCTCATGGACTGTAGCCTGCCAGGCTCCTCTGTCCATGGGGATTCTCCAGGCAAGAATACTGGGGTGGGTTGCCATGCCCCTCTCCAGGGAATTTTCCCAACCCAGGGATCAAACCCAGATCTCCCACATTGCAGCAGATTTTTTACTGTCTGAGCCACGAGGGAAGCCCAAGAATACTGGAGTGGGTAGCCTATCCCTTCTCCAGGAGATCTTCCTGACACAGGTATCAAACCAGGTCTCCTGCTTTGCAGGCGGGTTCTTTACCAGCTGAGCTACCAAGGAAGTCCATACTGCTTATTAGTGACCCATTTTCCAGAAACTATAACTGAGATGGAGAAACCTTTTAAAAATTTTTACTCAAGAACATGCAGGTACTTTACTTCCTACTGCTTTCAAAAATTAGCATGCATTCTTAGTCCTAATGTGTTGAATTTCCTCCCATTTTTAAGTAACAAAAAAATGTACATTTCCAAATACTTGTTAGAAGCATTCAGTTTCTATTATCATATTCCTGTTTCACTTTTATAATATACTTAAACTGAGATATTTTTGTATTTATTAGCCAACTCATATTCTACTTCTATAAAAATATCTTCCCTAATGATTTCCAATCCCCATCTTTTCCTTAATTTTATTTAGAGATCACATAATCAGTACAGTACAGCTATCACATAATAATTTATTGTCTTCTAATATTTGGTGTGACAGAATTTAGCCTTTCATTATCAATATTGATGATAATACATACATAATTCTTATGACTATTTTCTATTTGTCTGGCAATCCCATATAAGTTATAAAATTGTTTATGGGTAAGGACACACCAAACAGAGATTTATTAAACTTTCTTAGTAATTAGCTCATGAAAAAAAGAATAGTCAGTCAGTGAAAATCTATACAGAATATTTTAACAATTGTTTTGTTTTGAGCAAGAAAAGAAAGTCATGTTGTTTATATATACAACATGACCAAGTTCTAGTTTTCAACATATAATTAATAAGAAGTAACTTTATAATTGTTAAAGAATTATAAAATCACATACATGTGATTTTTATAAATTATTTTTTCTCTCCCCCAGATCAACCAAGCAGGCCACAAAATATTAATTAGCTCCTCTGTCCTCTGAATGAGTCTGAGAAGGGGTGTGGTGGCTTTTGCCATGACAGCTTTACAGCAGTTAGACCTCCAGGTGAGGTGAAAAAAGGAATGGAGTAGAGATGGAGATACAGAAAATGCTTTGCCATAAAGCAGTGGGCAGGGTGCGGAGATTTGAATCACATGAAATTCAGGGTCATGCTATATATAATGGGCCACATTGTTCAGCCAGTATGTCAATTGTTCCTGGAAGAAAAACCTTGGAGGTAATTGATTTGTTTGATGCTTCCCTGGTGGCTCAGAGGATAAAGAGTCTGCCTGCAATGCACAAAGAACCCAGTTCTTTCCCTGGGCTGGGAAGATCTCCTGGAGAAGGGAATGGCTCCCCACGCCAGTATTCTTGCCTGAGGAATCCCACGGACAGAGGAGCCTGGCGGGCTAAAGTCCATGGGGTCACAAAGAGTCAGGTACAGCTACGTGACATTCTCTTTCTTTCATACAAAGAACATAGATTTATTATCCCACAAAAACGCTGAGGTAAAAAGTTTCCAAATTTTCACAAGGTAGTGGAAATCCTTCCTTCTCACCCTCCTTGTTTCTTTCTCTTCCCCCACATGTTCACCCACTTCCTTTGACTGCTGTGTTATCTAAGTTATCCATCTTCTCTCAGGTACCTAAAATTATTGTAGTGTTTTCTCTTTCTTGTTTCCCCTTTTACATTATTTTCAAGGCGTTTAAGGAAAGTACACAGGAAGCACGCTTTCCATACTCCATATTTTCCCCCTGGTGAAAGTGCCTATATGGGGATGAAGAAAGGTGAATATTTGGGACGTTTGTAAAATTTCCCTGTCTCCTATAAGAGGACATCCCATCCACTTTTATCTATATTATATTTTGGGTAGTTAAGGAGTCATACCAAAATTAAAAAAAAAAAAGAGCTTACTGTGTAGTTACCCTGTTTATATGTTATCTTATATGAAGAAGTAGATGCTTAGAAATTACTGGTTGATTGGTCATTAATTAATCATACAGCAGTGTCTCTAGCCTAACTAGAAGTGACTAGTGAAGATTAAATTTAATAAAACATGCATGCAAATAAGAGTATGTAGTCTGCTGAAACCCCCAGAGGACAAGAATTTAGTTAAATAATTTTTAGTCTATCATTTGAACACAGACATATGAATTAATAGATTTGTTATTTCATGTGAAAATATGTGCAATAAAGATTTATGGTTTAAAAATCACAATTTTACAAATTCAATAATAACTAAAACTCATATATATTGATATAGTCATGTACATGTAACCAAGTTGAGCAAATATGCTGAAATAAGTGGCCATACATATGAGGTTTTTTCCTCTGATTATTCCCTCAATCATGTTTTGTTGAATCTTTTCTCTTTTAATGATTTCCCAGGTTACATCCATGTAAATCTAATCACTTTCAATCAAAAGTTATATAAAATGTAGTCCTTTCTAATTGATTTGTTAGGTAATTTACAACCCTTTTCTACCAACCACCCCCCAACATCCATATCTAGGGTTGGCTCTATTGACTTAGAAGAAAAGAGTTGAGCATAACAAGCTTTTTAAATCCTTTTCCACATCTCTTATCTTTGAAATGGATGGAAAAATGTAGGCTCTTACTCCCTTGCTGCTGCTAAGTCACTTCAGTCATGTCCGACTCTGTGCGACCCCATAGATGGCAGCTCACCAGGCTCCCCCGTCCCTGGGATTCTCCAGGCAAGAACACTGGAGTGGGTTGCCATTTCCTTCTCCAATGCATGAAAATGAAAAGTGAAAGTGAAGTCGCTCAGTCAGGTCCGACTCTTAGCGACCCCATGGACTGCAGCCTACCAGGCTCCTCCGTCCATGGGATTCTCCAGGCAAGAGTACTGGAGTGGGGTGCCATTGCCTTCTCCATCTTACTCCCTTAGTGTAATGGAAAAGGGAAAGAACTGGGATTATCTTGTTTAACCAATTACTGGTCAATGTGTGAAGACACTCCATGTTCCTGTTGGGCCACTGGTGATTTCACCTGCTCGTGACCTGCTGCACACCCACTGCATGATGGTTGTGTAGGTCTTTTCAGCTTCACCCTAGCACACATTTCCATTGATGACCTCCTCCTTGAAGGGTCGCTCATGCATATTTTTCATCCTCTAAATCTTTGCTAGTCCCTGACTTCCCTCTCCAAGAAGGAGGTTACCTTGCCTGTCATGCAAATGCCTACGCAAAAAACTAATTTGTCCTCAAAAAAACATCTTGTCCTCTGCTTTGTCCTCAAATCTCCATGTGAAGCCACAGAAAAGTCTTTGTGTCCTTCAAGAGCACCAGAAAGTGTGGAAAGTAAAGGCATTCTCTTCCCAGGCACCTTGCTCTAAAGTTGTTTCTTTGTCCTGCTAACACACAAGCAAGCCTAATATCCAGGAAAAGGTATGCACCCTGAAGGACGCTTATCAAGCTCTGGAAAGATGTTCTTTGCCAAGTTCCCATAGCAACAAAAAGGGAGGACCTAAAAGTTTAGCGGTTCAGTATATATCCAGCTGGAAAGAGTGTCACCCTCTTTTCTTTATCGTGTAAATGACTTTCTACGTAGTTGTCCCTGGAGGTGGGGAATGCCCTTGCCCCTGATGGGAAGGGGAAAACTATAGCATTCCTTACTCCCCACTAATCCAACAACAGTATTACAGCAAATCGTTAAATAACCACCCTCATTATAAAGTCTAATGCTTGTGTTAGATGTGTTTTCTGCTTGCTTAGAATGTGAGCATCCTTGGTACCTGTTTGCCTTTGATTTTAGATTTTCATCTCCAGCTGTACAGCAGAAATCATATTCAATATGTTTCTATGGATTGGCCAATGTGTATTTTGTTCAAACCAACATAATAGCAAAGGGCTTCTCTAGCGGCTCAGTGGTAAAGAACCTGCCTGCCATTCAGGAGACACAAGTTCAATCCCTGGGTCGGGAAGATCCCCTGGATAAGGAAATGTCATGGGTCCAGTATTCTTGCCTGGGAAATCCCACGGACAGAGGAAGCTGTCTGTCGGGCTACAGTCCATGAGGTCACAAAGTTGTCAGATATGACTGAGCAACTAAATAACAACAAATAGTAAAGCTTAGAGTTCTAAAAAAGCTGTGTTGTCCAAGATATTGTTTGAAAATATATTTTCAAATATTTACTTAAGCATGTATTTAAGGTTTATAGTAGGCATTTCTAGGCATAAATAAAGCAGGTCTTTGGTCGTTAATGAGGTGGGAAAGCAAAAACATAAACTATAATACAATCAATTTTACAAAATAAGTCAAAGGAATATTTAATTACCTAAAGGTGCACAGATCTTAAGCACACTGCGGTACAATGTTAATATGGATCCTTTCTTGCCCTATAGGGCCCTGCCCTACCTAATTTCACATGGAGCAAATGATTCTTATTTAACAAGTTGCTTTTTTCTCTCTCGTTGAATACAATACCCAGAGTTGTTCTTTTGTTCTCCAATGACCAATCTCCCTCGTCTTTCAGAGGACTTCAGGGAAAAAGTTGAAAGGCAATAATATATGTAGGAATATGAAGACATGAATCACATGTGTCTAGTTGACCTGTGAACTGAATGACTGAAAAAAACCTTCTCAATACACTACTATTTGGGCCTCAGACAGCCTACTTGTCAGAGAAACTCAGAAAGATCTTGAGAAATCTGTATGCAGGTCAGGAAGCAAGAGTTAGAACTGGACATGGAACAACAGACTGGTTGAAATAGGAAAAGGAGTACATCAAGGCTGCATATTGTCACCCTGCTTATTTAACTTATATGCAGAGTACATCATGAGAAATGCTGGGCTGGAAGAAGCAAAAGCTGGAATCAAGATTGCCAGGAGAAATATCAATAACCTCAGATATGCAGATGACACCACCCTTATGGCAGAAAATGAAGAGGAACTGAAAAGCCTCTTGATGAAAGTGAAAGAGGAGAGTGAAAAAGTTGGCTTAAAGCTCAACATTCAGAAAACGAAGATCGTGGCATCTGGTCCCATCATTTCATGGGAAATAGATGGGGAAACAGTGGAAACAGTGTCAGACTTTATTTTGGGGGGCTGAAAAATCACTGCAGATGGTGACTGTAGCCATGAAATTAAAAGATGCTTACTCCTTGGAAGAAAAGTTATGACCAACCTAGATAGCATATTCAAAAGCAGAGACATTACTTTGCCAACAAAGGTCTGTCTAATCAAGGCTATGGTTTTTCCAGTGGTCATGTATGGATGTGAGAGTTGGACTGTGAGCTGAGCACCAAAGAATTGATGCTTTTGAACTGTGGTGTTGGAGAAGACTCTTGAGAGTCCCTTGGACTGCAAGGAGATCCAACCAGTCCATTCTGAAGGAGGTTAGCCCTGGGATTTCTTTGGAAGGAATGATGCTAAAGCTAAAACTCCAGTACTTTGGCCACCTCATGCAAAGAGTTGACTCATTGGAAAAGACTCTGATGCTAGGAGGGATTGGTGGCAGGAGGAAAAGGGGACGACAGAGGATGAGATGGCTGGATGGCATCACTGACTTGATGGACGTTAGTCTGGGTGAACTCCGGGAGTTGGTGATGGACAGGGAGGCCTGGCGTGCTGCAATTCATGGGGTCACAAAGAGTCGGACACGACTGAGCAACTGAACTGAACTGAACTGAAAAAAGGTGTATAGAAAACACTACCTTATTAATTTTTTGGTGAGAAAAGCCATATGTCCCAAACTTTATCTTTGCCATTAATTTAATACCTACTTCAAAATATCAAAAACTAAGACAGACTAAGTTCTTATCATTAGAACTGTTAATGTTTTGTGCTATAGCCCAGCTGGAAAATGCCCTGGAACCTTTAAGAATATGGCATGTCTATGCATTTTGACAGAGAAAACAAGTATTAATTGAAACAAGTATATTATAAGCAATATAGTTTAACCCAATTTTTGGAAGTAAAAACAAATTAGATATAGATACAGAGTTACACTAAGATAGGTGTAAATACAAAATAAAGCTAAATAGAAAAGAACCTTAAAGACAAAATTTATTATCCATGTCTGATAAAAGATAAAAATGAACTTTTGCTTTTTTACTTCTATGTAAAGGATTTGCAGTAAATGATTAATATGTTAATTTTACATGAATAAAACAACAAGATTGACTTTCTACAAAATAGAATTTCAGAAAAGGATTAGAAGTAAAGTTAAAGAAGTTCTTAGAAGAAAAAGATTAGAGGAAAAAGTTATTTGAAGGAAGTTTTTAGAGTCTCAAGATATAGCATGAACATTTTTTTTTTTACAAACTTAGAATATGAAAAATCTATTGTGAATAATATGATCTTTTTAAACTATGCAAATTATCCCCATTTAAAAGAACAGGACTAGTATGTCTTATTTTTATACTCTCTCTTAGATTGCAAAACACTTTGAAGCAAGCAGCTGCCATGAATTTTGAAAACTAATCTGCCTTCATTTGATATCTATGCAAAAGATGTTTAAAAGAATTTCAGACATCAGTGTGCCTGTCAAATGGGTGTGATCCATATCAGGAGATTATACTGAGTCAGTTGATAGTTGGGAAAGGTGAAATCTATTAATCATGTGTTTCTCTAGAGAAACATTTGGTACCGTCTGTAAAAGAGTACAAACAGACATACTCTGTGAAAATGCAGTAGGAAATGGTATAGAAAAGATAGAGATGAAAATACATTAGAGAAAAGTAAATTATCTACCATTTTAATTTTCATAAATAGATATTTAGACATACTGATATACTGTCAAATCAGGAAATGGTGACTTAGCAATAATTTTACCAATATGAAGCAACAAAAAAGCATTGACACAACAGAATTATACTCTTAGGATTAGTGGGACAAAATAACCAATTTTTAAAACTGCTTTCCTATTATGTAATTTATTGTCAAAACCTTCAAGCTATTAATACATAAGAGACCTGTCTATAAATATTTTAAAATTCATATACCACATTTAAGTGTACATTTAATAATAACTACAGTCATTAAAACTACTATTAACAAAGATGATCAAATTGTGATTAAGTTCATGAATGATAAACAGTTTGGTAAACTGCAATTATTTGCTAAACAGCAATTGATGATCTAGAACTTGACATAAGAATCTTAATGAGAAGATTTGTAATACTGACTGTTCATTTACTTTTCATACACATTTAGGGAAACAATCTGTGTGTATGTTTTCTCAGTCACTCCATCATGTCTGATTCTTTGTGACCACAAGGACTGTAGTCGAGCAGGCTCCTCTATCCATGGTATTTTCCAGCCAAGAATACTGGAGTGAGTTGCCATGCCCTCCTTCAGGGGATCTTTCCAACTCAGGGACAGAACTCAAATCTTCTGCATTGGCAGAAAGATTCTTTACCACTTAGCCACCTGGGAAGAGCCCAGGGATACAGTGCATTCAAACATTAAGTCCAATATGGTATATACTTTTACAATACTAAATCACGTATCTTCTCTTTAACATTTTGATGATATAATGTGGTTTATCTAAATTTCCTGGATTACTTTATTTTGCATAACTAATATAATTTTGTAAAGTTTAAAAATAAAATAAAATTAAAAAAAAAAAAAAAACTTGGGTTTTTACTCCTTTTGTTTCCTTTGGGAGCACGTTGAGCACTGCAGTCTTAGTTGATGAGATTATAGAACAACTGTAGGAATGACCTTGACTGCATTGAGTCACATGGTGAATCAGGTGGGTCACCTACACTTACAATTCACATAGGAAGCCTGAAAGGATCCGATAATGAAAAGAGTGTTGGGATTGTCTGTGATGTTCCAATGTGTAAGAAGAAAAGGGAGCTATCCAATCTTCAGAGCTCTTTCCCAGTGGTGATCTATGACGATGCTGTGATGAATCACCAGGGCATCCTTCCATGAAAGTTAGCTGCCCAACTGCTGAGCAGGGTCAGCTCTGAACCCTATCTATACATATTTCAGCTTCAGACTTTCACTTCACTCAACATACTCCTCTGGAGCCAACATCCCTTGACTGAGATACGTGGATAAAGGCAAACAGGAGTCCTAAAGAGTTGGTAGTCTTGTCCCAACTCTGGACCACTCTCCCATGCCATTTTGAGAGCATCATGTGGAGAGTTTACCCCAAGACATATTTGGTTTTGCCTCTCTCTCTTCCTTTCCTGCTTTCTCCTCCTTCCTTCTTGCAGATACTGGTACTAAAGTTAGTCCCTAAATGTCTGTCTCATCCCAGAATGACTTCTAAGAGAACCCAACCTGTTACCTAATCCAAATCCCTCTCAATGGATTTCCACTATCTCTCGAGAATCATCTCCTTGACCATGATGTGTAAAAATTTATTTCACAAAATTATGAGAAGAGAAACATTATTTACAAGCCCAGGAAATACACATAGAATCCAAAATGCTTGACCACCATGGCTCCTACTCTTAGGGATAAATCGGTACAAATCTATTTATTGTTTGATTTTTATCCACTGATCTATGTCACTTAGGTTGTGTATCTTTTATTTCCTCTGGGATCCAAGCAAGTGTTTAGTAAATGTGGGTGGTGTGAGCAAAGAAATCAATCCCATTCCTGTGAACTTTAAATTTTACTGACAGTGTTATTTATCTAACAACTTGTGTAATCAAATTGTTTTTAAGCTTTGCTACCAAAGTTTAAATTTGTCAGAATCATTGTGGAAATTATATTATGGATTTTACACTCAATAAAGTAGTTTGATTTAAAACATACAACAAGAAATGCAGTCAAAATTCCAGATATTTAATAAGCCTTCATAGATATGACAGGGAAAATAGCAAAAAATTTCAACAGGATAGATAGAGAAACTGGCAAAATAATTTTCATTCACTTTCCTCAGATGCATGTCACCCTCCCCTTTGCCAAAAAAGTGACAATCTGCAACAGTTTTTGAAAAATCTTTAAAGTATCTCTTTTTATAAATCTCAGTAAAAGACATTGTATAACACATTTTTGTTTTGAAAATATATGTAGTTATGGCTTTTATAGAACACAGATGTACATGTCTATTTCTATCATCTATTAGTCAGCTGCAATTACAGTTCTTTTTAAAACCATATAGTTTAAGGCATACTTCAACACCCCAAATCTCTTCACTTTATGCTAGAAGCGAACATTGAGTATTTAAGACGCAAAGTGTTATTTCAAAACATGTACTTTATTCCTAGTTTCACAAAATGAACATAAGACTAAAAATCTACTCATAATACATAAAATGTATTACTTTAGTTTTAATATACCCATTTATGAATATCTACTGAACAAATATACTTGTATATTAATATAGGAAAGAATTCTTGTAAAGTCCATTAATGTATTATATTTTTCTTCTATCTGTTACTAAGATGGAAACAGACTATAATCATTTATTAATAAAATATATTACAACTGCAAGTAAATGGGCTTTGTTTCACAAATACGCTTGATTATAGAAATTAATTTAAGCTTCTAGAATGCAGCAGCAATGATTGCTAAATAGCTAACTCTTTAGTAAGGAAAAATAAACACACCTGCCATAAAATTGCATATGGTTAATACAACTTCTTTAAGCAATATTGTAACAATATTATTCAGATTTATAGTTATATTAAATGTCACTCATTACAGAGACTTTTTCAGGAGGATGACCTAATGCTATGCCTTATAATTAAACAGAAATAAGCATTTTGTAAAGCACACATTGAAATATTTTTGGAGTGGGCTTTAGTTTGCTCTACAGTTTAGGACAGATATACTTTCATTGGTAAATTTTAAATATTTGAAAAATTACAGTGATAATGGAGTCAAAGTCAAAACATACAATTGAATTTAGTAGCAAAAAAGACAAAAGTTAGGATAAAGCTTTAAGATAGTGATAAAACTCATGTATTTAATCTATGGAATTATGTTAGCTAAATCATTATTAAGGAAATGTAAACATATTTGAATAGTTTAGAAAAACAAAACAAAACAAAACCTCTTATTTAAATTACTTTAAACTCTCTTTGGGATGGCAAGGAGTCCCTTAGACTGCAAAGAGATCAAACCAGTCAATCCTAAAGGAAATCAATCCAGAATATTCATTGGAAAGACTGATGCTGAAGCTGAAGCTCCAGTACTTTGACCACCTGATGCAAAAAGCTGATTCATTAGAAAAGATCCTGATGCTGGGAAAGATTGAAGGCAGGAGGAGAAGGGGATGACAGAAGATGAGACGGTTGGATGGCATCACTGACTTGATGGACGAGTTTAAGCAAGCTCTGGGGGTGGTGATGGAGAGGGAAGCCTGGAGTGCTGCAGTCCATGGGGTTGCAACATGACCCCAGTCCATGGGGTTGAACATGACTGAGTAACAGAATTGAACTGAAGCTGTCTTTGTGGGGCTACCCTGGTGACACAGATGGTAAAGAATCTGCCTGAAATGGAGGAGACCTGGGTTCAATCCCTGGGTCGGTAAGATTCCCTGGAGAAGGAAATGTAAACCCACTCCAGTATTCTTGGCTGGAGAATTCCATGGATAGAATTTCATTCACCAAAAATGATTTTTAAGGGTAGAATATTAGAAATACTTTGATCTATTTTTAAATGCCCCATTGAATATATTTATGAAAAATCCATCACTTTCCCCATCATTATTGCAAGATCTGATACAATTTTTCACTGTCTGAGAATTTGGTTCCTGCTTTCTCTTTGAATTTCAAGTGTAGATGACCTGGCTGACTTATCAAATGATCCACAATCCAATCAAGGTCATGTTTCTATTGATATTTGCCATAATTTTAAGAAAATTTCCTTCTGAGGTCACTGTACAGGGCCTTCAATTTGATTATCATCTAAGTGGACAATTCTGGTTTTACTAAAATAGCAAAACCAGTGAAAATCATTTGCCAAAAATATCAGGTTTAAGAACAAAAATGTTTGTTGTAGAACTTAATTTGTTCTCCAGTGCCCAGTTACTTTTAGTCACTTCAGAATTTCCCTTTGGGAATGCATTTTATTGCCTTATCTCTGTAATTGGATGTAACATCAAGACATTGGGGCAGGAGCCACTTCTGGTACTTAGTGGCATGTGCTGTGATGCCAACTCCTCCTGTTCTTCAGTCATTGGCACATGACTTAGTCTGATCAGGCTGCTGTAACCAAGTAGTCAGGCTGGGTAGCTTACAAACAACAGAAATGTCTTTCTCACAGTTCTGGTGATTAGGAGATCAAGGTGCCGGTCTGACAGGGTCAGGGGCCTCTTCAGACTTCTCCTTGTTTCATCAGATAGAAGAAGAGGCTAAGCATCTCTCTCAGGTGTCTCTTACAAGAACACTAATTCTGTTTACTACTAAATCACCTCTCAGTGTTATGATTTCACCTTTTTATTCCAAGATCTCTAGAGTGATTGAATTCATTTCACACACATATTGCTATCTGACATCTATCATACCTTGATGTCTTAGTTTTATATTCCATTGTAACATCCTATTATGTATATATTTGCTGCTGTTTTTTTTTTTTGAGATTTAACCAAATACTTTCTGATTATTATTTTTTCTTTTCCCTTTTCCATTTTATAATTTTCCCTATAATTACAATAATTATAGAAATATAATTATCCCCTATTATTATTTTCTCTCCTTTTGCCTTTCCTGTGACTCATGTGCATGGGGCTTCCCAGGTGGCTCTAATGGTAAAAACTCCCCCCACCTGTTTTTCCCCTCCTGTGATTCAAGTAGTTGAGCATATTTTCCATCAAAAAAGTATTTCTAACAGCATAAAAACATAGCTACAGGCTTTCTTTTTCAAAAACATATGCTTGGCAGTATTAGTGCTCACCAGACTTCAGTCCAGTTCAGTCACTCAGTCGTGTCTGACTCTTTGCAACCCCATGAACCGCAGCACGCCAGGCCTCCCTGTCCATCACCAACTGCCAGAGTCCGCTCAAATCCATGTCCATTACGTTGCTGATGCCATCCAGCCATCTCATTCTCTGTCGTCCCCTTCTCCTCCTGCCTTCAATCTTTCCCAGCATCAGGGGCTTTTCAAATGAGTCAGCTCTCTGGATCAGGTGGCCAAAGTACTGGAGTTTCAGCTTCAACATCAGTCCCTCCAATGAACACCCAGGACTGGTCTCCTTTAGGATGGACTGGTTGGATCTCTTTGCAGTCCAAGGGACTCTCAAGAGTCTTCTCCAACACCACAGTTCAAAAGCATCAATTCTTCGGTGCTCAGCTCACCAGACATACCAGTTGCTAAACATCTTGCCTTGTATCTTTGCAGTAGGACTTTCTTGGTGGCTCAGCAGTGAAGAATCCTCTGCCAATGCATGAGACACCTTTGATCCCTGAGTCAGAAAGATCCCCCGAAGAAGGAAATGGCAACCCACTTCAGTATTCCTGCCTAGGAAATCCCATAGACAGAGGAGCCTGGCGGGATACAGTCCATGGGGCCTCAAAAGAGTCAGACATCACTTAGCAACTAAATAACATGGCCAAGTAGCTCATTCCATCCAGTATTCTGAGATGAAAAGACATGTGTCACTAGTCAACTGAAATGTGTCACTAAATAGCTGTAATATTTTAATTTTTTAAAAAAGCAACCAGTGGCTCTCTAACTCTCTTTCCCTCTTGGAGACTGAGGAGTCTATCTTTTTTAGATGTGCAGCTTAAGAGAAATGGGATATGATTTCAGTTTCCCTAAGTAACCATGAGATTATTCCTTGCCTTTCATAGTGTATATTTAGATTATAAAAGAAAAATCATTTGTGTTTTAAGCAGCTAGGGTTTTGGTGCATTACCTAGCCTATTCTGATTGCTACCTGGCAACCCAATGAATCTCCTGCATTCCATAATTCATTGGATAAAAGAGTGACACCTTTCCTTGCTGAGCAGTATCAATTTCTCTGGAAGACATTGACTCCTCTTTTCATCCACTTGTCTCTACATTTAAGAAGTGCCCAGTTCTCTGATGGAACTTTAACCATGTAGAGCCCAGCGTTGCGGGGTTGGAACCATGATGGGTTACTGGGAGTTGCTGTATGGTGCCTCCATTTTTTACACACCTTGTTCTTGAAACCATGAACACATTCTATTCATGTTCACTGCAATAGCCCTGGTTTAACTGGACATGGAACAACTGACTGGTTCCAAATCAGGAAAGGAATACTTAAAGGCTGCATATTGTCACCCCCTTATTTAACTTATATGCAGAGTACATCATGAGAAATTCCAGGCTGGATGAAGCACAAGATGGAATCAAGGTTGCTGGGAGAAACATCAATAACCTAAGATACACCGATGGCACCACCCTTATGGCAGAAAGTGAAGAATTACTAAAGAGCCTCTTGATGAAAGTGAAAGAGGAGAGTGAAAAAGTTGGCTCAAAACTCAACATTCAGAAAACTAAGATCAGGGCATCTGGTCCCATCACTTCATGACAAATAGATGGAGAAGCAATGGAAACAGTGAGGGACTATTTTGGCTGGGGGGGTGGGGGGGCTCCAAAATCACTGCAGATAGTGACTGTAGCCATGAAATTAAAAGATGCTTGTTCCTTGGAAGAAAAGCTATGGCCAACCTAGACAGCATATTAAAAATCAGAGACATTACTTTACCAAAAAAGGTCCATCTAGTCAAAGCTGTGGTTTTACCAGTAGTCGTGTATGGATGTGAGAATTGGACCATAAACCTGAGCGCCAAAGAATTGATGCTTTTGAACTGGGGTGTTGGAGAAGACTTTTGAGAGTCCGTTGGACTGTGAGGAGATTCAACCAGTTCATCCTAAAGGAAATCAGTCTTGAATATTCATTGTAAAGGACTGATGCTGAAGCTGAAACTCTGATACTTTGGCCACCTGATGAGAAGAACCAACTCACTGGAAAAGACACTGATTCTGGAAAAGATTGAAGGTGGGAGGAGAGGGGACGACAGAGGAAGAGATGGTTGGATGGCATCACCAGTGTGATGGGCATGAGTTTGAGTAGGCTCCGGGAGTTGGTGATGGACAGGGAAACCTGGTGTTCTTCAGTCCATGGGGTCGCAAAGAGTTGGACATAGCTGCTCAACTGAACTGACTGAATACATATGAAAAGTGAAATTGTTAGTCACTCATTTATGTCCAGCTTTTTGCAATCTGTGGCCCACCAGGCTCCTCTGTCCATGGAATTATCCAGGCAAGAATCCTGGAGTGGGTAACCATTCTCTTCTCCAGGGGATCTTCCTGACCCAGGGATCAAAGCTGGGTCTCCCACTTTGCAGGCAAATTCTTTACAATCTGAGCTACCAGGGAAACCTAAAAAATAGTACTCATGAATTGAGAGAATTACTTCCATGCTGGTGCTTCAGATGTACCTCTAGTAGGCTACTCCAGCACTGTGTGTGTGTGAAAGTCTCTCAGTCATGTCCAACTCTTTGCTACCTCTGCAGCCCACCAGGCTCCTTTCTCCATGGGGATTCTCCAGGCAAGAATACTGGAGTGAGTAGCCATTTCCTTCTCCAGGGGATCTTCCCAACCCAGGGATCAAACCCAGATCTGCTGCATTGCAGGTGGATTCTTTACTGACTGAGCCACCAGGAAAGCCCCTTTAGTGTTACATGAAGTCAACTACATCTGAATGTCTTGGTACATGATACAATAATGAATCTCATGGTCACTCCTATATACCTCCTCTGCTGTGAAGTGAATCTTCTGGTTGGATGTGATATTGTGGATCAAGCATCCATAAACTTTCAGATAGTGGTGCTGACTAAGTTTCTGCAGAGGGGAAAAGGTATTCATGGCCAGAATAAATATTAAGCATTTATTACTGAGGAGATACTGAGGAATCTTCCAGGATGTGAGAGATTTATTGTAATTAACTTGCTATCCAATGATCCACTGAACCACTATATCTAGTTTTCACTAAGGATAATCTATCTCAAGGTAAGGAGTACAGTGATTTTATGAAAACAAGGGGAAAAAGAGAAAATGTAATGCAGGGAATAAGATTAGTATCATATCACTGTCATAATACTAAGGTTCCCAAAAGTGGAAGCTTTGGGATATCCTGCTTATATTTGAACAGCTCTTCCATGTGGTTTCAAGAAATTTTGTAATCTCTCTGATTTTCCCTTGGAATCATAATCGTGGAAGAATTTCTTGCATTCCCCTGGCCTTTAACTTTTCTCTACTCTGAAACGTTGCACATAGCTTAACTTTAATAACTCTAAAACATGAGCTCCCAGTAGCTGCTGATCTTTCCCTACTTCTTCCTCCCACGTGTAAAGCAGAACCCCCCACCAGACTCCATCCTTCAGGTACCACTCATGCAGGGTCTACGAGATCTTTCTGATGGGTCGCAAGCCTCACTGGTGAAGCCTGCCTGCCACCATGTGGCCATGGCCTTCTGCTTAATTCTTTTTAGGGACAATTTTCTCAAGTCTCTAGTTTTCTTCCAGAATGTTTTTTTCCACAAAAAGAGAAGAAAAAAAAGTACTTTTCTTCAAATTTCTACAAGAAAAAGTTCTATTTTTACTCTGTAGTGTAACAAACACCAATTATTGAAAGACCATCTGGTTACAAAGGGTGGATACCCTGTCAAAAACAGCTCCATCACAAGGAAGGGTTGTGGTTGAAGATGGAGATCTCTCTTGGTAGTCCAGAAAAACATGCTCATTTCTGCCAAGAATCAGCAAGGTAGTTTGATTACTTATCATACTTATATCCGTCTCTGAAGGCTTTTCAACCTTCCCATTAAGGCTTTTGATTCTTTGTTTCAAACCAACATGACTTCTCGAGTGTTATCCTCTAAAAATGGCTTCTACTACATATTTCTATGCTGAGAGACATTAAGTGATGCAAGAAATGCTGAAATGTCATTTTAAAAAAAACTTTAACATGTATGTAGCAAATATGATGTTAACTTTCCTATAGTAGACTCTGAATAGAAGTGAGGTGACAAATGTCATGCTGTCCCTTCCAGGCCATGTGACTTTCGATTTATTTACTGTCAGTCTTTATTAAAAGTTTATTTGCTATAAATCTCTGGACCTCAATTATTTTCCTTGGTACTGAGTGGGAAAAATACAATTATTTCCTAAGTAAATTATTTTGGGGGGGGGGGGGTTTCCCAGGTGGCACTAGTGTTAAGAACCCACTTGCCAATTCAGGAGACATGAGCGAAACAGGTTTGATCCCCAAGTCAGGAACATTCCCTGATGAAGGGCATGACAACCCATTCCAGTATACTTGTCTGGAAAATCCCATGGATAGAGGAACCTAGTGGGCTACAGTCCATGGGATTGCAAACAGTCAGACACAACTAATGCGATTTAGCATGCATGCTTTAAATAGCTTTGACCTATTCTGTGTGTGTGTGTGTGTGTGTGTGTGTGTGCGTGCACGCACGCATTGGACTTTAAGCTAGAGAGGCCTGTGGGGAAGCTGGAAGGATGTTTAGATGGACAAGCTGGCACAAAGGAAAGAGGATTCCATAATTCTGAAATTATCTTCAGAGATGGATACGTAAGGATGATAAGGGATCAGTCTACCTTGGCTGATTCTTGGCAGAAATAAGCATGTTTTTCTGGACTACCAAGAGATATATCCATCTTCAACCACAACCCCTCCTTCTAAGGGAGCTATTTGGACAGGGTATCAACCCCTTGTAACCAGGAGGTCTCTCACTAACCAAAAGTACTACAAAATATGTTAGGATGAAAAGAACACTTTAAGAAACAGGATTTGTATGGTGGGGATATTAGAACAGCTGAAATTTTTGAAAGATGAATGAAAAAGAAAAATGAGAAATTTCTAGCAGCCATTTTCCTTATGAAGTTGTATTCCGACTGTCTTGTTACTGATATTAAAAAAAAAAAAAACAGCTTAGAAAATTTCAGTTCTTAAAAATAAATTTTAAAAGTGCATGAAATACCTCAATATATACAAGAGTTATATAAGTACCTATGTATTTCTACTACACCTGTTAACACAGCTCACTTGTTCTGATCATTTTCTAAGTCGATTAAAATAAAGAGTCAGAAGGCAGGGCAAAAGGGTGAGATTCATACAAGCTGAACAGTCTGCAATACCTGGTTGCAATTAGAGCTTCAAAGGTCAGATGAATCACCCCATTTTCTAACTCACTGGGAGTTACTGATTACAGAAAACAGCTAGAAAAGTAACATATTGAAGTTGTTTATATGGCTGTCTCATCCAAATGTACTGTAAATAGAGAATTTCAGCTGATGGACCACTTAAAGGAGAACATTTGTTGCTTTTCCATTTAAGTGTGCAGTATTATAGTGCATATAAATTTTAGGCACCACAATTCAGCTCATAACACTATATATATGTATATATCCTGTGTTACCTTACACAAAATCTTTTTAAAATTCCACCTTCGTATACAACTATTTAAGTCTATAAACAATAACTTAAAGCTCATAGTGGCAAATAGATGGGGGAAAAAATGGAAATAGGGAGGGACTTAATTTCCTTGGGCTCCAAAATCACTGCAGATGGTGACTACAGCCATGAATTAGAAGAAGCCTGCTTCTTAGAAGAAAAGCTATGACAAATCTAGACAGCATATTAAAAAGCAGAGACATCACCTTGCCAACAAAGTTCCACCTAGTCAAAGCTGTGGTTTTTCTGGTAGTCATGCACGGAGTGAGGGCTGGACCGTAAAGAAGGCTGAGTGACCAAGATTTGATGCTTTGAACTAAATTGCTGGAGATGACTGTTGAGAGACCTTTGAACTGCAAGGAGATCAAACCAATCAATCCTAAAGGAAATCAACCCTGAATATTCACTGGAATGACTAATGCTGAAGCTCCAATGCTTTGGCTCCCTGATATCCAACTCTTTGGAGAAGATGCTCCCTGATGCTGGGAAAGATTGAGGGCAGGAGGAGAAGGGGGTGACAGAGGATGAGATGGTTTGATGGCATCACTGACTCAGTGGACATGAGATTGATCAAACTCAAGGAGATAGTGAAGAATACGGAAGCCTGGCGTGCTGCAGTCCATGGGGTTGCAAAGAGCTGGACACTACTGAGCAACTGAAGAACAAAAACTCTATAAACAATAACTGACATTTCACAGTAGAATACATCTGAATCCTCTCTATGTTTATATGATGTCCTTGTATAATAAAATACTGTACCTATTTCCTAGGACTCTGATGTGGATTAAAGAGTTGAGAACAGTCTCTGACAAATAGTAAATTATTCACTAAATAGGAGTTATTCACTAAATAGAAGTTATTACTATTAGGGATATATTCATTTGGGGGGTTGTTTATGGTTTAAGCAATAAGGTTTCTCACAGTTCTAAAGGCTAAAAGTTCGAGATCAAGTATCAGTGGGTTTGATTTCTTCTGAGGGCTCCCTTCTTGGCTTGCAGATGGCTGCCTTCTCACTATATTCTTACGTGGTCTCTCCTCTGTGTACTTATATCCCTGCTCTGTGTCCAAATTTCATATTAGTTTAGAGCACACCATAAAGGCTGATTTTACTTTAATTACCTCTTTAAAGACTCGATCTCCCAGTACGGTTCTCAGGCACTGGGGTTAGTGAAAGTCGCTCAGTCATGTCTGACTCTGTGACTCCATGGGCCGTAGCCCGTCAGGCTCCTCTGTCTATGGGATTCTCCAGGCAGGAATACTGGAGTGGGTTGCCATTCCCTTCTGCAAGGGATCTTCCCAACCCAGGGATCAAATCCGGGTCTCCTACATTGCAGGCAGATTCTTTACTGCCTGAGCTATGAACTTCAACATATAAAGTTTAGGCAACCAAATTCAGCTCATGACACCATCTATAAACATGTACTAATATGCATTAGCCTTCCTATCAGTGTGATTCTGTGCTCTCTTGATCTTTTGATATTCATTTTTTATTATAAAAAGCCCAAGATAAAATGCACTGTCTTAACCATTTTAAGTATACACTACCTTACTGTTAACCACATGCACAGAGTTGGGCAAAATATCTCTGGAACTTTTCTTTTTGTGTGTGTGTGTGTAATAAAGTTTTATTAAAGTATAAAGGAGATAGAGAAAGCTTCTGACATAGGCATCAGAAGGGGGCAGAAAGAGTACCCACTTGCTAGTGTTAACAATGAAGTTATATACTCTCCAATGAATCCAAAGAATTGTCTGGAGGTTGTAAAGACCTCATCAGACCTACTCCCATAAGTTACATTTTAAGATAACAGAATTAGCCAGAAGGTTTAATCCAAAGACTGTCCTTAGGCAAGATACATTATTGTTATATAATCCTAAGGAATGTGGAGAAAGAAAAAAAGTTTGTCCTTTCTTCCTCCTTGAGAATTCCAGACCCCTCTCTCCTTGGGGACCCCTAGACTCCCTACCAACCTGCCTAGGAACTGACTCTCTCATTCCCCCCTTTTCTTTTAGGAGAATTATGTTGCCTAGGGAAAAGGGGCGTCGTTCTCGTTCCATAATTGCTTCCAAGCTGATAAGGGGTGTTGTCCCAATTCTAACCCATTGAACATCAGCTCCCCATTTCCCCCTCTCCTAGGACATTCATTGTTGGCCCATCCTTTTCTTCACCTTCCCTGCTACCGAGCTGTAGTTATGGAGCTCAGTTCATAAAATAAGCCCCGTTTCTGAGATGACGGTGGCCCTGTTACTGGGCAGTGCTGAGCAGCATGTCACATAGCCAGCTGGGGAGGACTTCATCCCTTCAGCACTCTGTGGATGCTCTTCCCTCCACTTCAGCTGAGAGGCTGCCAGGACCAGGCCCCCTTGGCCTGTGGCACCTTCACAGCCCTTGCAATGGAGACTATTTAATTTATGAAAGACTTTGTTCACAAATGCCTGTAGAGTAAATAGCATATACTTCTAACGCATGGTATTTCATACCCATGTGTGAAGTGAATAATGAACGAATGAGGATTAACAGTGTGACCTGGGATTAGATGGTGTGTATGTGAGAGCCACAGAACAGAGAATCCCTGAAAGAATCCAGTTTAACAGACGTCCCAAGATGAGAGTGGTGGCAAATAGGCCAAACAAGAATTTGACAAATGGTAGTGCTCAATGTTACTTTCACTAATGCAAAAATCAATCAAGCATGTATTTTGGCCAATATTGCTAATACATTGAAATACAGATTTGTATGTAATTTTTAACCACTTATTTTTTTAACCTGTGTTTTTTAGCATGAACAAATGTGATAGGAGAAAGGCAAGGTTTACTCTTGCCCCTCACACTCATTCCATAAGCATTTGAAAATAAGTTATAGTTGAGAAAATCTAGATGGATTGATTTCGCAGTTTGTGTGGTCAAATTTCATATTCCTTTCATATCTGTGACCTTATATTTGACCTCTTCAATTTTTAAACCTGGGATGTGAAATTCTCTCCGGCACATGATTATCAAAGACTATTTTTATCAGCACTAAAGATGTTAGCATGCTCTGAAATTATAGTGTCTCAAGATCTATCAGATGGCAAGATTTTCCACACCCTGTTGTTATTTGATTTAAAATCATTTTCCTTTGGTTACATCCAGCTGAAACCAAGTGCTCTTTAGTGGTAATGTCTGCAGCCATGGCTGATAAAAGTAGGCTTGAGTAATACCTCCAGTTTCTAACAGGGAGAAAATTTGCTGTATTCTTCTTGATGGAATGGTCCTTCATGCCTTTCAGTCTAAAATAGCTCCTTCTGGTTTTGAGAATGATGGTTACCTGCAGAGGTAAATAATGGAGTGTGTATATATCAAGGTAATTATTAAAAGGGCTTTTGGGGTTCCTTGGTTGAAAGTACCTTCCTCATGCAGAGGGAGAGGATAGTGGGTCAAAATGCACTCTGTGAGACGGGCTGAAATTTTCTTGGTATTCTCTGATTGTATGCATTTTATCCATTACCAAACCATGCCATTAGCATAACGGAGCAGGGAAGAAGTAAGCAATTCTGTGATAAATGAATGTGTGTGTGCTCAGTTGTGTCTGACCCTTTGCAACCCTTTGGACTGCAGCCCAGCCAGGCTCCTCTGTCCATGGGATTCTCCAGGCAAGAATACTGAAGTGGGTTGCCATTTCCTCCTCCAGTGGATCTTCCTGACCTAGGGATCGAACCTGGGTCTCCTGTGTCTCCTGCATTGCAAGCAGATCCTTTACCCACTGAGCCATCAAGGAAGCCCAGTAGATGAGTACAGATTTTATCTGTTGTAGGTTGTTGAGGTCATAGGCAACATAGCATATATTTCAAATGATTTGAATAAACACCATGGCATGTGAGGACAGATTCAGATTACTATGGAGAGTCTTAGACATTGAAGACTCACTGTGAGCTGATTTAACCCTAGAGTCACCTTCAGGGCAGTCCTTCCACCTCCCCTTGTACTTGGTGTCATTGTGAGATAATTCGGAGAGTGTGGCTTTATTTGTACCAGAGGCTTATGTACATGGCATCATGGCCATGCCCAGTGCGATCCAGCATGTAAAATCATAGTTACAACACTGATCGTGTTACTTTTACTCATGACAGTAAATAATGTAATGAAGCACAGGACAGGGTGACTTTATTTGCCTGTAAATTTTTATAGAGAGAAGAACCCTGATTTCTACAACAGGTGTTGGTGCAGCTTGATTTAAGATGATAGGCTCCTGTAGATATGATAGCACTAAAGATACTGTTGTATTATTTTTCACAAGAGACCACAGAAACAGAGCTAAAAGAAACTTGTCTATTGTACAGCTACCCTTTTAAAAAATTTGCCCATAACTTATTTTAGATACCTTTCTGTTACAAATGACATTTTAACTAAAACCTTGTGGGCTATGAAAGCAAATTTTAATTAGCTTTCTTTAAGGAAAGTGAAAAATGATAACAAATACCATCTGTTTCCATCCTATTTGCCTATAACTGTCACCACCTGTAGTGCCAGTGAGTCTGTCCCTCAGTGATCTTTATCAGCTCTCCCTTCCCTTCCTGAAAGACTTTGACCAAAATCTCAAGAGCCTCTGATCTGGTTATATGCACCTAACCACCCCCTGACCCTTCTAATGCCAAGCATGTGGTTTTGTTCTTACACCAGTTCTGGTCCTTGAAATTCTCTGGTCCAAATGACAGTCCCCGTATTTCAGTATTTCAAATAATACACTCTTGGTGTTATAAAGGACCTTATACTTTATCCAGTCACACTGCCTCTGACTGTACAGTCCCACCTGGCCTTGGTCATAGCTGGACCTCCATGTCCCAGTCTGCTAGAGCCGAGTTTGTCTAGAAATAAATAGCTCTCATCTGTGACATAATTTCTACCACCGTTCCTATGCAATAAATGATACTGCCTTCCCTCACAAGTTTCAACATCAATCTCAAGCCCAGGATTTCCTCTGGTAATTACAGTAATGGGAAAGTCAGAGATTAGACATCAATCCATGTGAAAATATTTAGAAATTTAATGAGCCAACTCTTGAGTCTGAGTCAGAGGGATGGTAATCAAGTTGACATTTTCCAAGGTGAGAGAAACTACTTTTGGGCACAGTTCTTTCGAGTTTCATGAAGAGATCTAGAAAACAGAAGCAATTTGCAGTAGAAAAGAAAAATTGATTAAAATATTTAGGGAAAAAGAAGAAAATTTTAAACCCAGAAATTCAAAGATAATCTGGAAATTAAGTGATATTACATACAGCCAACTCTCTTCAATTTTCATCAAGAATAAGAAAAAAGGTAAAGAATCATAACAAGCAACATTTAGCTCATTTTCAATGTAAAGCTTTTGACTTACGGAATATAAAATTGTCAAGTATCTTAACCAAACTCCTATCCTATCCAGGCTGCCATGTAACATTGAGCTGAGTTCCATGTGCTGTACAGTAGGTCTTTGTTGGTTTGGGGAAGAATGGATACATGTACATGTATGGCTGAGTCCCTTTGCTGTTCACTCGAAACTATCACAACATTGTTAATCAGCTATATTCCAATACAAAATAAAAAAGTTTTTTTTTTTAATTGTCAAGTACTTTAACAAAGACATTTCCATAGTCTAGTTCCCTAAAAACACACAGGTACACACAAATATGCAAAAGCACTCTTCCACACAGCCATAGGCTCCTATGAAGATGCTGAAATGGGTAAAATACCCCATTTTCATTTTTAGTGTCTTTTATTGATATACACAATACTTCATGTAGAATCAATACTCCAGATGGTTCCAACTTAGTGAGTCTCTGTTACTCTGATTATTGAAATATATTTATAACACTACTTCCAAGTTAAAATGGAACTTATTGGCCCTTCTGGAAACTACTTACTCTTTAAAAAGTTTTCTGTTTTTAACATTTTGGTATAGTAGTAATTTATTATAAAGTATTAATTTGTTCCTCAAAGAATAAATAGTATCATACAGTGACCTGTATGATCTATGTTTAAGAGTTCAGTGACTTTTTGCTTCCTGAGGCTTTATCATCCAGTGAATTAAGCACACTTACTTTATTACATGGCAGAGTAAAATAGTGTTTGAGTCTCAGCAATTATAGAAAACACTGCAAAGTGATCAAAATGCCCCAGGACAGTCACAGTGAACTCTGTCACCTTCCTGCCAGACATCCACCTTTTATAAATAAAAGGCAATACCTTTTATTTATTGCATTGATGGTTATTTTTGAGAAGTGCCATTATCAATTTAGACAAGGCTCATAGCTTAAACATTTTCCATAGCAAATATTATGGCTTAAATAATATTCTGACAATACTTTAATCTGCCAACACAGACAAGTACACAAATTCCATCGAGGCATTATCATCTTCCACAATCATATCAGTGAAAAGTCCTTGATCAGATGCCCCATGAAAGACCCCACTTTTACTTCATCATCAAATTTTAAGAGATACATACTTTGGATCTTATTTCTCAAGGTAGAAAAATCTTCAATTTATGGGAAACGATAAGGCAGCAGAGATTTAAATTGGCTTGAACCTGTACTTAAAGGTACTTAGGCTGTCTCTGCAGCACATGATGTAATCCTTAAATGAGGGGAATGCGCAGTTATTGACATCTGATGAGAAGCTCCATTCGTTGCAGGGATGGATAATGCTTTGCTCAAGCTATTGTTGGTAATAAAATTACCAGAATTGGTGGCTTTTCTGTGCCTGTGACAGAAGACTCAATTTTTCAACAACAGTATGTGAGATCATCTCCTAGAGCTTTGGTTAATGGCCTCTGGATCCAAATAACAGGGTGGAGATGAATATTTAAGAAAGAGATTTGAGTACGTTATACACCTGTTGCCTTTATGTTTGTAACATAAATTGTGATTTTGTATGGTAAATTGACCAAATTATGGTGTCAAAAAGGGATACCTATCCCCCCAACACACACACAAACACACCCACACTAAACACTAAATATGAAGGAAATCAAGCCAAACCCAATGAGAATTAAGCTAGTCTGAACAAAATTAAACCAGTCTAATAAAGGTATAATTTCTTAAGCTTTTAGCATGAAATTGAGGGTTTACCTTAGATGCTCCTATATTTATGAAAAATTCTCAACATTTTCCTACTGACGCAAATTTGGACATAAATTTGAACCAATTCTGGGAGATAGTGGAGGACACAGGAGCCTGGCATGCTGCAGTCCATGGATTGCAAAGAGTTGGACACAACTTAGTGACTGAACAACCACCACCACCATAGGAAACAACAGAGAAGGAGGAAAGGAACTAAAGCCAGGAAAGCTATAGGAAACGTAACAAAAAATCACTCAGTAAGAAATCATTTTTAATAATGCTATTTGTACACTATTTATAAAGTTGGGAAGTAGAAAATAGTTGGAATTTTTATATACCCAATTATGCATGGTTGAAAGTAAGGAAAAGTGAAATTATATTATTACTGGCAAGCATGTAAGATAGCTAATTGGAAAAAGAAAAGTAAATTCAGTAGGGAAATGTTTGTTTATACTTACATGCTTCAAGATAATTGATTTCTACCAAAAACAATCAGTGTTCCTAAGTCAGTCACAACTGATAAAGCTTAGGAATCAATAGAGAGAGAAATACCACTTTGACTTTCTGTCATTACCTTAATAATGCTTATTTTTGAAAAGGGCCTTCTTTCTAAAACATATTTCAAAATTAATGTGTTGTATATTGAAAGCTACACACACATCCATCCACAGCATGACCAAAGAAGAAAACAATCATATTTTATTCATCAGTCTGCCCCCTCAAAAAGTTATGTCAAAATGGTCTCCTTCCCCTTTGGGATTTCAGAATTCTGCAAAGATCATGTGAAACAACATTAACAGTAACACAGTAGAAATGAATAAACACGGAAAATGACAAACAGGTTGCTTCCTTCACCAAGTGAGCATATAAAATGTGTTTGCAATTCAGGCCCAAATTACAAAAATTCCAAGGAGAGCTCTACCAGGAACCACGCTATATATATGCAAATATCCTCCTTCATACTCTGCAAGACAGCCACTTGGTTGTTACGGGCCTGGTTTTTGCTGTGAATCATTGCACCAGGGGATGCTTTCTTGTAACTTTCATATTCAATTTCATTTTGTAAGAATCAGTAGGCAAGTTCAAGAAAGCTAGGTGATCATGAAAAGGAGTTGAACAAAGCAAAATTTAATAGGCTTGCTTGGCACCCCTCCTACCTACAATGGTGCTGCCTCTTGAATTTCAGACAAAGTCTGATGCTTAAGGAAGATTTCCTTTACTGACCTAGGGTAGAATAAATGTTAATTTCAGTTATACTCAATAGTAGCCCACCCCCAGGGGCTTTTTGTAGAGTAAAATATAAACTCTTTGTCATCTCTTCATCCATTGACATCCTCAGGGCATTTTAGCTACTGTAACTTTCAAGTGTTTTCTATTGACATTGAAAGAGGCCCTTTTTTTTTTTGGTTTGGTTTTTTTGTGGGGGGAGATAGGATTTGTTTATTTTATTACATTAATGGTTATAGTAGGTGAAAGGGAAGTTAATTGTCTCTTAACCCACTCAACTCGGTTGAGCACTGGTGCCCCCATATCCCCCATCTGGGTCTTGGAACCTAAGGCTTGTACGTTTGTGCTAAGCTGCTTCAGTCATATCCAACTCTTTGTGAGCCTGTGGACTATAGCCTGCCAGGCTCCTCTGTCCATGGGATTCTCCTGGCAAGAATACTGGAGTGGGTAGCCATTCCCTTCTCCAGAGGATCTTCCAACACAGGAATTGAACCCGGGTCTCTTAAGTCTCCTGCATTGGGAGGTCAGTTCTTTACTACCAGCACCACCTAGGAAGCCGAAGGTTTGTACTCTAGCATTCAAATCCTGTGCCAAGTTGGAAACGTGGCTTTAAGGTGAGTATCCTTGTAGCTCACTTTAGTTCTCCAAATACCCATAGAATCTTCCATAATTGAATGAACCAGATATTTTTGCTTTATTATCTATGAGCTCAGCTCATTTCACTGATCTCAGAGCAAGGTCATTTGCTACTGCCTAAGAAAGAGTAAATATCCACAGTCTTCCAGAGAGGCTTGACTCTGGTTTGCTTCTACCATCTCACCCTCTGTGCTAACTCATCTCTTCTCCTTCCATCACTTTCTCTGGGCCCTGTTGCTGATTTGCAAATATCTACTTTCAGTCCTGCTCCAAAGAGGCAGTGGGGAAAGGTGAGTTTATAAGATTTTGGTGAAGGGGAGTTCAATGCAATCAAGGTTTTCTGCTAGTCACAAGGAGCTGATCACCATGAAGGGATTTGGATTTTCTAGATATGAGGAGAAGCGAGAATTAGGATCATAAAATCAACTCCTGAAAATATCTATCTGAAGATCTGTTCTGCCAGTTTTCCAGAGCACGGGGTGCCTCATTTCTGATCTCCACCCTGAACTCCTTTCAAAGAGTGTTAAAGGCCAGAAGTTTGTGTGATTTAAAACTTGTAGAGGTATATTTGTTGTTGTTCAGTCACTAAGTCATGTCTGACTGTGATACCATGAACTGCAGCTCTCTGAGTTTACTCAAACTCATGTCCATTGAGTCAGTGACACCATCCAACCACCTCATCCTCGGTCGCTCCCTTCCCCTCTCACCTTCAATCTTTCCAAGCATCAGGGTCTTTTCCAATGAGTTGGTTCTTCACATCAGGTGGCCAAAGCATTGGAGCTTCAGCTTCAGCATCAGTCCTTCCAATGAATATTCAGGGTTGATTTCCTTTAGGACTGACTGTTTTGATCTCATTGCTGTGCAAGAGATTCTCAAGAGTCTTCTCCAGCAACCAAAGCTTGAAAACATCAATTCTTCAGTGCTCAGTCTTCTTTATGGTCCAACTCTTACACCCATACATGACTACTGGAAAATACATAGCTTTGACTAGATGGACCTTTGTAGTGTTAGAAGGCAAATGCCAGTTTTTAGTTGACAACTTCAACAGTGGATTGTGCTGGCCTTTTTTCTCCCTCTGCAGAGATGTCTCTCTGACTTCACCCAGCTCAGTGTTCTGACCTCCGAATTTTCTGATACCCTTCTGTTGCCTAGGTGCATCTGCTTCCCTCCAGGAAGAAGCTAGCAATTGTCTTTCACTTGAGCTATGCTGAGGCACTGCATTAGGCAGTCTTTGAATGTAAACCCAAGAGCTCTCTTCTGGTTGTTTTACTCAATTTGCCCAGGACCCCAGCTTGTGCTTATTCTGCTTATTCCTGACAGGGTCAGTGGGAAATAACATATTTTTCAGAGTTTGAAGAATGGCCATGGTTGCTCCAGGAATTTCACAGTTTGATATAAGCCTTGGATATAAGCTGAATTTATCAGAGACCTTCTATTTGTCACCTAGATGACTACAATTCTCAGTGTTTCAATCTCCAAGTCAGCTTTAATGATATTATCAGTGTGATTTACTAACAAATGACTCTAAATAACTGTGAAGCCCAAGACCTTCTTGACCAGATTATGGCAACAGGGCAGCAAATTCAAATATCCTTGTGGTGTTACAGTAAACACAAACCATGCAATTCTCCAGGCAAGAATACTGGAGTGGATTGCCATGCTCTCCTCCAGGGGATCTTCCTGACCCAGGGACCGAACCCTCATCTCTTATGCCTCCTGAATTGGCAGGAGGGTTCTTTACCACTAGTGCCACTTGGGAAGCCCAGAATTCAGTCCCCCAGAATGCAAATTGTTCTGGCTGGACTCCACAATTCATGATGAAAAGAAAACCTTAATCTAGAGTATAATGGCATACAAGTCCCCTTAGTCTGAATACTTGCTATATAATATTTCCCATTCAGCTCCAGTTAGGTGATTGAAGGAGATACCTTGATTAGTTTTTGATACATCTGTTAATATACAAAAGCCATATGCCTGATGAACTCCCCAGACAAGCCTACCACAAATATAGTTTTTACAATCAAAACCTCTACTCCATGCATTGCCATTAAAAAAAAAAAAAAAAATATATATATATATATATATATATATATATATATATGATCTCACACGTGTCCCACATCAATTCTATACTGCATTGTTGTTGTTTAGTCATTAAGTTGTATCCAACTCTTTGCAACCCATGGACTGTAGCTCATCAGGCTCTCTCTTCATGGGATTTTCCAGGCAAGAATACTGGAGTGGGTTGCCATTTTCTTCTCCAGAGGTTCTTCCCAACTTAGGATTCTAACCCATATCTCCAGCATTGGCAGGCAGATTCATTGCCACTGAGCTGCCAGGGAAGCCCTCTGTACTGCTTCTGTGTTGGCTGCTTAGGAAGGTTGGGCAATTCAAATGTTCCCTATTTATTATAAATGATTAAAACTAGACAAGAGTAGAATTTAAGACTTTCTGTGTAAAGGGTAAGGCCGAAACGGCCAGTTCACCTACCATATCTATTCTAATTAGGCATTCAGGTAAATGGGAGGAGATCATAGAATATTTTCTCATCAGAATTCTGATTCATCACTTAGCCTTCGTCCTAGTTCCTTCCCCTGCAGCACCTTCATACTCTCCATACTAATGTCGGGACTCTAGATGCTCAGTTTCCACCTGGGGGCATTTTGCAGTAGTTTTCCAGAGTGGCCACTGAGCACAGATACCTAGCAATCCTAAGAAGTTTTGCTTGTCAACCTATCTGCTTCACCTAAATCAGAGTAAGGTCCAAGATCCCTAAGTCAGTCTTTCTCAGGTGTCATGGGTTTAAATGAAGAGGTACATTGAGCAGTCTTCTTTTATTTCTGTTTTTGTGGAGATTTTTTTTTTAATGAGTTTATTTTTTTGAAGGCACAGTTAAGTGGAAGCTGTGGAGACTTCCCATAGCCTGTGACCCCACAAATGCACTGTCTAGCCTATCAACGGCATCCTCCATCAGAATGGCATATTTGTTAGAATTATTAAATCTACATTGACACATTATAGTTACATTTTAATTCACATTAAAGCTCATTCTTAGTGTTGTGCACTGTGTGAATTTATACATTAGACAAATGTATAATGGCTGATGTCTATAAATACAATATCATGCAGAGTGGTTTCACTGCCCTAAAAAGTGTTTGTGCCTATTCATATCTCCCCCACAACCCTTGGCAACCACTCATCTCTTAACTGTCCAATAGTTTCACCTTTTCCAGATTGTCATATAATTGGAGTAATGTAATGTCTAGGCTTTTCACACTGGCTTCTTTCCCTTAGATTCATGTAATAGTCATGTTTCTTACATATCTTCCCAGAGCTTGATAGCTTTTTGTTTACCACTAAATAGTTCACTGTCTGAATAGTCATATCTCATTGTTTTTCATTTCCATTTTCCTGGTAGCATATGATATAATGCATCTATCGCTATGCTTATTTTCCATGTGCATATTGTCTTTGATGAGGTGCCTGTTCAGATCATTTGCTTTCATTTTAGCCAGGTTTTTTTCTTACTGTTGAGTTTTAAGAGTTCTTTGTGTATTTTGGATGACAGTTCTTTATTTAATGTGTCTTTTCAAATATTGTCTCCAGTCTCTTGATATTGTCTTTTGTAGAGCATAAGTTTTCTTTTTTAATTTTAATGAAGTCCAGCTTATTATTTCTTTCATGAAAAAATTGTGTTTCTTTCACTTAGCATTATGTTTTCAAGGTTTATCCATATTATAGGATTTTATATGGCTGCTCCATTTCTTTTTATTCCCAAACAGTATTCCGTTGTATGGATATACCACATTTTTATCCATTCAACAGTTATGGCATTTAGATTTCTTAGTCATTATAGATAATGCTTTTGTAATCATCTGTGTACACATTTTTGTGTGAACACATTTTCATACCTCTGGGGTAAATAGCTAGGAATGACTGGGTCATGAGAATGCTCTGTTAATATTTTGAGAAGCTGTCAAAAATCTAAAATAGCTGCATGATTTTATATTCCTGCCAGCAGGATATGAGGACTCCAGTATCTTCACAACCTCATCAACACTTCTTAATATGGCCTTGAGTATAGCCATTCAACTGTGTCTGAGTTGGTATCTCATCATGGTTTGATTTGCATTTCTCTCAGTAATGATATTGAGACTTTTTCATGTTGTAATTTGTCTATTCAGATCTTTTTCCCACAAATAACTTTATAATTGTATTCTTCATTTTCTATTATTGTTATTAGTCTTTTATGTATTCCAAATATGAGTGCCTTAACACACAAGTTATTTTTAAACATTTTCCCAATTTGATATAATTTCATTTTCTTCATGGTGTACTTCGAAAAACAAAAGTTTTTTAATTTTGAAGAAGTTTAATCTATTTTTCTTTGTTCTTGCATATGTCTTTGGTACCATAACAAAGAAAGCTTTGTCTCACCCCAAATTTAAAAAATTTACTTGAAGGTTGTATTATGAGATGTATATAGTTTTCACACTTATAGGTATGTCTGATTCATTTTTAGTTTTTTTGTGTGTGCTGGAGGTATGGTTTCTACTTCATTTTTTTCCACATGAATAGTCCATTGTCCCAAAACTATTTGTTGAAAAGACTACTCCCCCCCAACCCCCACCTCCATTGAATGTTTTGAACATCGTAATCAAAAACTGACAACAAATCTAAAGGCATATTTGGAGATTTTCAGTTCTATTCCATTGATCTATATTTTTTTTAATCTAAATCCTAACACCATACAGTCTTGATAATTGTAGCTTTGTTGTGAGTTTGAAATCAGAAAGTGTAGCCTTTCATTGCTGTTCTTCAAAATTGTTTTGGCCATTTTGAGTCCTTACATTTCCCTGTGAGGTTTAGGATTAGCTTGTCAATTTCTGCATAAAATCTACCTTGTTTTTCTCAGGTATTTAATTAAATCTATAGATCAACTTAGGAAGGATTCCTTTATTAACAGTATAAGTCTTTCAATCCATGAAAGAATTCCCTGGTGGCTCAGATGGTAAAGAAGCTGCCTGCAATACAGGAGACCTAGGTTCAGTGCTTGGGTCAGGAAGCTCCCCTGGAGAAGGCCATGGCAACCCACTCCAGTATTCGTGCCTAGAAAATTCCATGGACAGAGGGAGCCTGGGGGGCCATAGTCCTTGAGGGCACAAAGAATTTGACATAACTGAGTGACAAAGCACAGCACAGCAATGAACTGCAAATTGTTTTAATTGTTTGAATACAAGTGAGCAACTAACACAGCTATTACTCTTTCAATCCATGATCATTAGATGATTTTTATTTTGATTTTAACAAATTCTAAATTTATTTTTCAGTTTTCAGTCTAAAAATTTTCACTGTAATTTGTCCTCAAGTATTTTACTTGGGGGATGCTCTTTAATGTACAAATTTTTAAACTTCATTTGCAAGTTGTTCACTCAGATGAAAAAAAAAATTTCTGGATTGGCCTTATGCACTGTAACTTTGAATTTATTATTCTAATAGTTTCTTAAGGGGTGCTTTAATGTTTTCTATAAAAAGAATTTTCTTTCTCAAACAGAGATAGGTTTTATCTTCTTTTCCAGTCCAAATGACTTTTATTTTCTTTGATATTTGCCCTGATTACAACCTCTAGGACAAAGCTAAATAGAAGTAGATAGACTAAAAATCCTTGTCTTTTTTCCTAAGCTTTGGGAGAAAGTGTTCAAATAATTCGCCATTAAATATGATGTTAACTGTTGGCTTTTCATAGATACCCATTATCAGTGTAAGAAAGTTATTCATTGTACCTAGATTGTTGAGTGTTTTATTGTGAAAGGGTCTTAATTTTTTTGTCAGTGTCAATTTTTTGTCAAATGCTTTTTATGTCTTTTGAAATAATTATATTCCATTCTCACAAAGCCATTTAAAATAGCTACAAATGATGAGACAGCTAATTTGTCTCCCTGTGTTTTCATATCTTACTTTTGTGCTCTGTTTATTTTAAATGACTTTTTTTTCTTTTTTTTTTTTTTTTTTGGTTTTTAATAATGAGGTAGGTTTCATAACATGCAGTCAAATAAGCTTAATGGTAGATTCAATAATTAAAAGATACAAAATGTATCCTAAACTAAAAGCTTATATTTGTGCTATGATTCTAACTATTCATATCCCAGATAATCTGTGTATGTGTTATTTAACAAGTGGGCAATCATCCATGTTTGTTTTTCTGTTGCAGTCTGATTAAATAAAGCAAACCAGTAACTCTGGAATGATTTTGGTTTGTTTTTCTTGATGATTGCCTTCCAAAATAATCCATCGTACTTATTAGATCATCATCATTATGGAATTTCTCATAATTCAATGATAATTTTTGTGACTCTTTAAACTCTTGTGTTATATGATCCTAATACTTCTAAAAAATCCTCACAAGACAAGAAACATGATATCAATAAACAAAAGTTCTCTAGTTAAATATGATTCTAAAAATATCTCAAAACCATTAGCTTTTGTGAAGTGCTTTTTTTTCGATAGACAGTTTGTCCAAATTGCACATCCAGATGTAGATATGAAAGTTATGTTAATGGGATTGCTACTCTGAGATCTCATAGTCCAAATGGATCACTACTAATTTCACAATTGTGTTTAGTTCATTTAGGTAGTAATATTACTATAATACCTTTTACCTATTTTAATTGAAATTTGGTAATGTGTTCCACAATTTAAGTTCAAAGCACTATTAGCTGAGGGTCCAGTCCTAACTTGACAGGATTGATTAAATGTGCCATTTCTGCTGTCCCTCCCTCATACCTTTAACAACAACAAAAAAAAGATGGAGAAGAGAGAGTGAGTGAAGTGTTTTGGAAAAAAACAGAATTTGTGAGTAGATGCTATCAGTGCCTTCTCTTTTCTTCCATGAAGATTTGGCTGATGCTCCATCTCTTTAGCTAAATCAAGCACTTATAAATATATTTGGATAAATTCTAGTGAGTCACAGAACTAGAGAGTCTGATGCTGCTAGGGCATGGAGAAGTGCAATAAAGAAAGCATGAAAGAGTGGGGAGGAAAGAATCCCTTTCAAATGGCAGGGATAATACAGTCTTTCTTGCTTTAAGTGGATCCCCTCAAAGGTGGCACTAGTGGTAAAGAACCCACCTGCCAATGCAGGAGACGCAGGAGATGTGAGTTCAGCCCCTGGGTCAGGAAGATCCCCTGGAGGAGGACATGGCAACCCACTCCCATATTCTTGCCTGGAGAATCCCATGGACAGAGGAGCCTGGTGGGCTACGGTCCCATAGGATTGCAAAGAAACAGACACAACTGAAGCGACTTAGCATGCATGCATGCTTTGAATGTATCTCCTCAAAGTGGCTGAGAATTAAGTAATCTTGGTCCTGATGAGAACAGGGGATGCCAAGATCAAGAGCAATTATGGCCACTGCAAGAGAGACCTGGGAGTTCACCAATCCCAGTTAGTGGAGGAAATATCTTTTTCTTCTTTCCCAGCTACAACTTCAGCACAAGAAGCCCAGGAAAAGGAGGGAGGTGGATAGTGAGAAACCCAACTGGAGAACCAGGTCTAACCTGTACCAAGGGGAAAGAGAACGTTGAATCTGAGACTGAAGCATTCAGTTTCAATATCGTGGTCAATATAACCTGAGAACATTTTAAAAACTGTAGAAGTAAATGTAATGTTTGTTAGGGATACTGACTTTTCTCCTTGATACTGAGATGGTGAGTGACTCTAAAGACAAGATCAGCAGAAGTTTGTGCATAAATATTATTTTTATCTGTTTATAATGCAGTGATTTATTTGATTTCTGCTAAATTATTTACATGCAGTAAAATGCATAAGAATCTAACATATTTAGGTACAATAAGAGAATATTATATAAAAGCAAGAACATTTGTCAATTATTATGTATAAACTCTGCTGATATACTGAAATGACTGGATGAATGCCTACACATACAAAGCAAATAGATCTTGTTTTCATATATTCAGGCTTCTATATTTATAAATTGTTTTGGTTCTGCTTGATTTCAGGTGAACTTTAAAATGTGAAATCAATTCTAGAATTAGAAAGCTTTCAGTGAAGTGAAAAAAGATATATAATTCCCTTCTCCCTGCTCATTCATTCACCCACTTCTGCCTCCATCCCTCTTCATTCTAGATGTAGTTATGAGAAAGAAGTTAATGAGTTGATGTTTGGAGAAAACAGCATGAAGCTTTTGAATAATAGAAAGATTAAAATTTAATCATGGAGAATATATGAGAATCTTGTTATGATTACATAATAAAAGTTGTCTTTTAAAAATTTCCTGTTCAGGCATAATCTTAGATGATATTTATTCCTTTCTATACATCAGATAGCCAGGAAGTTAACCTGAAACCTAAGTTAAATTATCATGAGTTCCTTTTATTTGATATTAATATATTTCCACATGCACTTTAACTATGATAGTGATCTCTATTATTAGACCCAGTTTTATTTTACTCTAAAAAATAGTAATTAAATGATTGCATTAAATATGATATAGATCAGTATAAAAATATATCATCTAGGTAAACATAGCAACTATTATACTCTGTATAGTAAGTATATAAGTATATACTCTGCTTTTAATGTTCTACACTTTCATGTCTCTACATAGTCAAATTTTAGCCTTTATCAGAATCTTTCTCTGATTCTCCAGAAACCTTTATCAAAATGTTCTCTGATTCACATATATTTTCTCTTTTTCCTTGGAGGGAATAACTTAAACTAATGAGAAAAAGTATTACTGCAGAGAGCAATGAATAGGAAATACAAAGCCTTGATTTATTTTCCTTATGTGAGCCCACTTATATAAGTTGACTTTGAGTTAATAGGTGTGTAGGGATGTGGGATGAATTGAGCATGTATCTCTAAAAAGGAATACCTAAATTATGCATCATCAGGGTTATATAATTCATGACAATTATGAAAGTTCAGAGCCCAAGAGTTTTTTATTAATAATTCCAGTCTTTGGCTAGACAGATCTATTGATGATCCAGAAATACATCATCGGAAGTTCTTTAGACAGGGAGTTTAAAGGAACTTTGAGCGGCAAGGTGAGAGTTGTTATCTGGAACAACTGAATGTGCCAGGTTTAGAGAAGGAAGTGAATCCAAAAAGAGCAAGAAGCAAGCAAGGTCCAAATCCTTGGGAGCAATGAGGGTGAAGAGCAAAATCATTCACAGCTAGAGACGGTGTCTAAATTTATAGGTTCAAAGAGACAATATCATGGGAAAGTGGGTCATGATTTCATAGGAAAAAGGAAATTTTTGAAAATTGAAATCTGAATAATTCCTCAGTAAAATATTGTCATTTGAGGCACCTGTTTTTTACATTGGCAACATGATGTTGCCTAAACAAACAACAATAATTTAGTGCTGAAAGGGTTAGTTGTTGTAGATAAAATGCATAAAATATGAGTATATAACAAGGTGATATTAACCCCAAAACAATCTTGAATTTTGAATGTGAATATTTTAAATTTAGCATTTTAATTCCACATAGATTTGAAGACTTTTTCTTTGATAAGACAGAAATTGAATGAAACCAATAGTTACTTTTTCATGCTTCACTGATGCATTGTTTTGGATAATTTTCAGTTGAGAAATTCTTAAATGTCACCTCACTCCAAGTGCCTCTCAGATACAGAAATCTGACATCTTGAAAACTTGTGTGTGTGTGCGGTTTTTTTTTTTAGGTTAAACAACAAGTTCATTGTTGAATCATGAAAACTAAATAATTTCTGTTTTTAAATTGCTCTTTATATTATACAATATTTCCTGTATAAATATATATATAATATATATTTATTTCCTATATAAATATATATAATATAAATATTTCTTTTAGATTCATAGTGTGTATTCAGAAGGCACTCCTTAAATAAAATCATTCATATCAATAAAAGATCATATTCAATCATTTTTCAACTTCTAATTATTCTTAATATAAATTAGTTCATGAGGCTAATAGAAACTATAACAAACATTAAACATTATATTTATATATGTGTATATATGAAGCAAAGTGAAGTTTTAGTCTCTCAGTCATGTCTTTTTGCGACCCCATGGACCTACCAGACTCCTCTGTCCATGGTATTCTCCAGGCAAGGATACTAGAGTGGGTTCCCATTCCCTTCTCCATGCTGATCCCTGACCCAGGGATCAAACCCAGGTCTCCTGCATTGCAGGTGAGTGCTTTACCTCTGAGTCACCGAGTTAAGTGCTGAGATCAGTTCTACCTGGAAAGAATAGAACTTTGTCAGGGTTATTGCATGTGATTCTGAAATTCTGGAGGTGGTACTGACTGAGAGACTAAATTGCCAACATTTGAAGAAAGGTGGAAAAAATTTTCCACTTTGTCTTTTCTTTTTTAATCAGTTAATGACAAATGGCTGAAATGCTCTTTCAAGAATACAGAGGATTTTGTGTTCACTTAGTTTGTAGAATAATCAGGACTAAGATTTTTAAACCTAATTGCAAATATTTGCATAATTTTAGAGAGACGGGAGCTCTTTGGTTCATTAGTGAGAAGGAAAGAGAAGGTTGAAATAAATCCACTTTTTCTGCTCAGATTATATAATCACACAGCAATTGCCATGGCTTTCTATCTTTCACACTTATGCACACCCCTCAGTGCCCAGAAAATTAAAAGAGTAAGAAGCTGATAAGGCTCATTCAATCATTTTAATGGTACTGCACACTAATCATGATGTAATATGTTTTCTTCTCCAAAAGTGAAGGCACAAATGTCTAATGATGAAGACTTCCTTGATGAATAGTTTGTCTTTGTCAAAAATTCAATGGCAGAATTCCACTGATGTTGGTGCCTAAGTGTCCCATCTGCTGCCTGAAAGCTGGCTGACTTAGTATACGTAGCCTAAGGGAATTCTAGCATATGGAACGCTCTCTTCAAAATCTAAATTTTTACCCATGAATTTCAATCTCAATTTCTATCAAACTCACTTTTCATTTTGTTCGTTTCCCTTGAAAAAGTATATCAGAAAGATTAAAGGAAACCTACCTAAGTACAAGTACATGCCTCACACATTGTCACTCACAAATACTAAATTATCTCCAACAATCCTATGTGAATATGGGCATATGTTAAACCTTTATGTGCATTTTATTAGAATTTAGGACACTTAATAGGATGTTTATATAGTTAATTTATTCTCATACCAACATATCTCATTATTAATACTTTCCTTTAAAGTGGTCTGGCAGGGTTTATTGGTCATAGCCTGGTTATGTTCCACTAGGACATAAAATCTTGGAAAAATGGGCCAGATAGGGAGGTATAGAAATTTTTTGATCTTTCAAGACTGAGCTGGCAGCAAAATTAACTGTTGTGTCTAACCATTTTTTGGAAGATGTGTGTGGACTTGGGCTAGAATCAAAGAAAGGATGGTCTCCTGGTACCAGAAAGCCAGCCTAGGAATTCAGAGCAAGTATCACACATCAAAGACTTGGATCTTATTGTAGAGACTTTGCTGTATGGTCTCTCTTCTGTAAAAGTTCTTCAATCACGCAGTCGTGTCCAAATCTTTCAACCCCGTGGTTTGCAGCACACCTGGCTTCTTCTCACTATCTTTCAGAGTTTGCTCAAACTCATGTCCATTGAATTGATGATGCAATCAAACCATTTCATCTTCTGTCATCCCCTTCTCCTTCTGCCCTGTCTTTCCCAGCATCAGCTTCTTTTCCAAGGAGTCTGCTTTCCTCATCAGGTGGCCAAAGTATTGGAGCTTCAGCTTCAGCATGAATCCTTTCAATGAATATTCAGGGTTGACTTCCTTTCAGGTTAATTGATTTGATCTCCTTGCAGTCCAAGGGACTCTCAAGAGTCTTCTCGAACACCACAGTTCAAAAGCATCAGTTCTTCAGTGCTCAGTTTTCTTTATGGTCCAACTCTCACATCAATATATGACCACTCGAAAAACCATAGCTTTGACTAGATGGGCCTTTGTTGGCAAAGTAACATCTCTGTTTTTTAATATACTGCTGAGGTTTGTCATAGCTTTTCTTCTATGGAGCAAGCGTCTTTTAGTTTCATGGCTGCAATCACCATCTGCAGTGATTTTGGAGCCCAAGAAAATAAAATCTGTCACTGTTTCCATTGTTTCCCTATCTATTTGCCATGAAACAGTGGGACCGGAAGCCATCTCTAGAAGTTGAAGGATAGAAACTACAATACAGGTTGCTAACAAAGACCCTTCTATGTTTATTGGGCTGTGTGAATTTCCACTAATGAATTATCATTGGATGGCATTATTTCTCATAATGCTCTTCCTTCTTAGGAACCAGGCAGAAAATTGCCTACACAGAGTTAAGATGAGTTGAGCATAGGAGACAGCCTTGAGTATTGGAGAGGATCACACACAAAGAGAAAGCTGTTGAGGACCCTCAAATGTGTAGCAGAGGTCTGTGATCAGTGCATACAGATGGGAAAACACCCAGAGCCATGGAAAGAGCCACTCCAAAGAATTTGATGAAATAGTAACTGTGTTACATGCTAAGTGTCTTCAATTGTGTCCGACTGTTTTGCAACTTCAAGGACTGTAGCAAGCCAGGCTCCTGTGCCCATGGACTTTCCCAGGCAAGAATACTGGAGTGAGTTGCCACTCCCTCCTCCAGGGGATCTTCCCAACCAGGGACAGAATTCGCATGTCATGTCTCCTGCATTGGCAGGTGAGTTCTTTACCATTAGTACCACCTAAGAAGTCCACAGGACTGGCAATGTTGCCTTTTTCTACCATCAAACTGGAAAGACATAATTCGTAACTTTTGCGGTAGAGTATACAGGAGGGTCTTGCCTCAACAGTGGCAAATAATTAGCCCTGTGGTGAGAATGGCTCTGGTCCCACCAGTTATTAAAACAAGATTCTAAAGATTTACACTTGTTATAAGTAACTTCATTGTATCCAAGAACAAAGTTCAACAGCATTTATAGGAATAAAACAAATAACTGGTGTCCAACAAGGTAAACTTTATAGTGCTTGTCATTTAATATAAAATTACCAGGCATAAACTTAGACTCCATAATGAGAAGAAAAATCAAGTATTCAAATCCAGCCCAGAACTGGCACAGATGTTGGATTTAGAAGAAAAGTATGTTAAAACATTTTGTAACTATATTCATAAGTAGAGACATGAAAGATAAAAACCCAAATTTGTGATTCCAAACATGAAATTTACAGTATCTGAGTTGAAAAATTCATTGGATGGAATTAGTAAAGATTAACTGTGCAGTAAAACAGATATGAGAATCTGGAGATATAGCAAGAGTATCCGAAAAGAAACAGAGGAGAAAAAATGAATAAAAATAGAGTAAACTACCAGTAAATTGAAGGACACTTTCAAATGTCCTAATGTATGAGTAAAGTAGGGCTTCCCTAGTGGCTCAGTTGGTAAAGAATCTGCCTGGAATGCAGGAGACCTGGGTTCAATCCCTGGGTAAAGAAGATCCCCTGGAGAAGCAAATGACAACACTCCAGTACTCTTACCTGGAGAATTCCATATACAGAGGAACTGGGCAGGCTACAGTCCATGGGATCAGAAAGAGTTGGACATGACGGACCAACTAACTTTCACTTTTTCACTTTCCTAAGTAATTAGAGTCTGTTAGAGAGAGAGGGCTGAAAATTTGAAGAAAAAAATGTAAATTGAAGTCCATTGTATTGATATATTAAAAATTGATATATTAATTTACTTTAAATTAATAAAAGTATATTAACATACTTTTTGGAAGACATTATTTAGAGAGTGAAAAAAAAATCCAACACAGGAGAAAGTCTGATAAACATGTTTATCCAGAATATGTAAAGAACCCTCAAATTGCAATGATAGGAAAATGAACAATTATCACATACCTATCAAAATGTCTAAAATTAAAAAGACTCTTGGTGAGAAGTAGAAGAAAAGAATTCTCTTACATTTTAGGTTAGAATGTAAATTGTCCAATCACTTTAGAAAATAATTTTTAAACAGTTAAGCATATACCTACCTTATGACCTGGTCATTCTATTCATACATATTTAACCAAGAGAAATAAGACATATGATCACATAGAAATAATTATAACAAATTTTCCCTTCTGTCTGTCAACAAGTGAATGGATGGAACAACTTGTGAGACATACATACCATGAGCTACTACTCAGAAATAAAAAGGAAGGAACTACAGAAATAATAACAACTTGGATGATTCTCATAATAACTACTTTGTAGCTCCTAAAAGATTTTTCAGAGTTGAAGATTAATTTGTGTAGCTAACCTCATTCTGCATGATAGAAAAATATGTCCTTAATTTCCTTATCTCTAAACATGTCATAGTTTTTCATCTCTGCTACCTTAGCAAAACTAAAAACTGTATTGTTTGCCTGAAATCTTTTTCTTGCTCATAAAGTTCAAGGTATTTATTTAAATTCTACTGCATGTCTTAAGTATCTCTGAATTTTCTCTTTCTTGGTACATTAGCTTTCCATGAAATTCCATTAGTCTTTCTAACATATTAATTATCACATGTCATTTTAACTGTCTGCTGATTGTACATTTCTCATCCCCTTTTATTAGGACACCTTCAGGTAAAGGTCACTTTATAGTGCTTTTGTCTCACTGGAACCAAGAGCACTTTTGACTAATAATTGATCTTAATAAATAGTTGTGAAAATTAAATTAAAAACATTTATATCTCAGTTGGTAAATTTATCAATGAGCAATACAAAATATTTTAATTATCTAAGAGTAAATAATGTCTTGGGATCAAAGGAATAAATAAATAATTATTTATTCTTAAGTGGAATTAATAAACCTGTGGCACAAAATTCAAAACACTGTCTTACATAGGACAGCGTTTCCCAAAAACTAGTCTTATTTGTAACATCTTCATGTAGTTTGAGCTATTCGAGTGTATATTTTAAGTAGAAATTAATTTTATAATTTATTTCAATTCATATCTAATGCACTCAAGGTCCATCCATGCTGTTACAAATAGCAAGATTTTCTTTTCTAAGGCTAAATAATAACCCATTATATATACACTACATATGTCCCATTATATATATATTAATATGTTTATAGCTCATATTCTTTCTTCATCCATTGATGGACACATATTAGTAACATCTTAACTATTGTGAATATCTGCTGTAATAAACATACATATCTTTTAATAAACATGCATATATCTTTTTCTGGTTAGTGTTTCAACTTTATTTAGGACAGGAATTGCTGCATCATATAAAGATAAAAAGCAATGTAATATTAAATATGAGTGGAATTAAGATTAATAACTATTAAAATATCCTCACCCAAATACCACTTAAAATTGTCTTTTAAGCTCCATGTGTACCACATTGTTGGGGGAGTATGTAATTTCCTCACTTCTGTCTCACCACAGCAAAAATTTGAAGCGACAGACAGACCAGTGTTACAGCTCAGTTACAGCTCAGTTTTATTTGGCAAGCAAAGGAAAATACATCCTTTTTTTCCTTTGTGAGAGTGGGCCAACCCAACAGAGACAAAGAGAAGAGAGGACTCGGCTCAGCTTTGGCTCCTCTTTTTTCTCCTCCCCCGAGCCTGCCTTATATAAGTTGGGCTAGATGGGAGGGCTGTTTGTTTCACCTGAGGTGCTCACTCGGTTGGACCTACCTTTGTTCTGTTTTCATGGGCTTTTTCCTTTCTTTGTCTTTTAGCCATTGCTATGTTGGACTCCTTTTTCCTATTCTAACCACCTAACAACATGTATTCTTTTAAAAGTACTTTCATGAGGTGTGTGTATCACTGACCAAGAAAAGAAAATTTTCTATTGACCTGAGGAGAAAACATATCTTTAACTTACTATATATGATTAAGGGGAAAACATACTGTCAGTCAGTTCAGTCACTCAGTCGAGTCTGACTCTTTGTGACCTCATGAATCACAGCACACCAGGCCTCCTTGTCCATCATCAACTCCCAGAATTCACTCAAACTCATGTCCATCGAGTCCGTGATGCCATCCAGCCATCTCATCCTCTGTCGTTCCTGTCTCCTCCTGCCCCTAATCCCTCCCAGCATCAGGGTCTTTTCCAATGAGTAAACTCTTCGCATGAGGTGGACAAAGTATTGGAGTTTCAGCTTCAGCATCAGTCCTTCCAATGAACACCTAGAACTGATCTCCTTTAGGATAGACTGGTTGATCTCCTTGCAGTCAAAGGGACTCTCAAGAGTCTTCTTCAACACCACAGTTCAAAAGCATCAATTCTTCAGTGCTCAGCTTTCTTCACAGTCCAACTATCACATTCATACCTGACCACTGGAAAAACCATAGCCTTGACTAGATGGACCTTTGTTGGAAAAGTAGTATCCCTGCTTTTCAATATGCTATCTAGGTTGGTCATAACTTTCCTTCCAAGGAGGAAGCGTCTTTTAATTTCGTGGCTGCATTCACCATCTGCAGTGATTTTGGAGCCCCCAAAAATAAAGTTTGACACTGTTTCCACTGTTTCCCCATCTATTTCCCATGAAGTGATGGGACCAGATGCCATGATACTGTTTTCGGAATGTTGAGCTTTAAGCGAACTTTTTCACTCTCCTCTTTCACTTTCATCAAGAGGCTTTTCAGTTCCTCTTTACTTTCTGCCATAAGGGTGGTGTCATCTGCATATCTGAGGTTATTGATATGTCTCCTGGCAATCTTGATTCCAGCTTGTGCTTCTTCCAGCCCAGCGTTTTCTCATGATGTACACTGCATATAAGTTAAATAAGCAAGGTGACAATATACAGCCTTGACGTACTCCCTTTCCTATTTGGAACCAGTCTTTTGTTCCATGTCCAGTTCTAACTGTTGCTTCCTTATCTGCATATAGGTTTCTCAAGAGGCAGGTTAGGTGGTCTGGTATTCCCATCTCTTTCAGAATTTTCCACAGTTTATTGTGATCCACACAGTCAAAGGCTTTGACATAGTCAATAAAGCAGAAATAGATGTTTTTCTGGAACCATTGCTTTTTTGATGATCCAATGGATGTTGGCAATTTGATCTCTGGTTCCTCTGCCTTTCTAAAACCAGCTTGAACATCTGGAAGTTCACGGTTCATGTATTGCTGAAGCCTGGCTTGGAGAATTTTGAGCATTACTTTACTAGCGTGTGAGATGAATGCAATTGTGTGGTGGTTTGAGCATTCTTTGGCATTGCCTTTCTTTGGGATTGGAATAAAAACTGACATTTTCCAGTCCTGTGGCCACTGCTGAGTTTTCCAAATTTGCTGGCATATTGAGTGCAGCACTTTCACAGCATCATCTTTCAGGATTGGAAATAGCTCAACTGGAATTCCATCACCTCCACTAGCTGTGTTTGTAGTGATGCTTTCTAAAGCCCACTTGACTTCACATTCCAGGATGTCTGGCTTAGGTGAGTGATCACACCATTGTGATTATCTTGGTCATGAGGATCTTTTTTTGTACAGTTCTTTTGTGTATTCTTGCCACCTCTTCTTAATATCTTCTGCTTCTGTTAGGTCCATACCATTTCTGTCCTTTATCGAGCCCAAACGTACTGTACTTTTTTTAAAAAGGCCTCTTACTGATCATTTCTCTACCTTACTCCACTTATTTTAGCCCTCTTTCTTGGAAAAAGGAAGAATAGAAGATAAAAAGGACAGAAGTTATTAAATGTAGTAAAAGTAACAAACAGAAATAGCTGTAATAAATTTGTAAGCATCAGAGAAAAATTCCATGGACAGATGAAGTGGACAAGGAAAATATTATTCAAGATTATTGCAATAGGGGTCAAGACTATCATATATGGGAGAGACATTGAACTCAATTTCCCTGAAACAAAGGGTGGGAGGATTTTTAAATTGATGAACTAATAAAAAAGTACTGAAGGACTTGAGAGAGGTTGGTCAGTGTGACCAGGCTATCTCTGTTTTCTTATCTTCCTTTATTGAAGGTAGGCTCTTACCCTCCCACAGAGATTGGGGGAGGGTGCTTATCTTTCTTGATGATGACATTTCAAAGTGTTGGCTTCCAGGTCCTTGAAAAAGACATTTCTGAGTTGTAAAACTGGCAGGAGGCTGAGAAGATTTACATTTCAAAGGGATATAGAAAGAATTTACAATAGCAAGTCTTCTAAAGTAAATGCTCTGAGAAAAGCAGAGGTCAAGGGCTGAAAGTCTAGAAGAAGCCTGTCTCAAGTTTAGTCAAGCCGAGGGGAAGGTAAGACATTTTGGTTAAAAAGAAGTGGAAAGAAATGGATATTCGTTTTCTTGCCATTCATCAAATGATTAAAAAAAAAAAAAAAGTCTTGTCTGAAAAAGTTTTAGAACTTCATGTAACTCAGTAAAAGTTTTAGTTTGCATTAATGATGTGGAACTCTAATTTGACTGACCAGATCAGTTGAATTACTTATTGTTATAAAAATGACAAAAAAAAAGGAAAAACTGAAGTAAGTATTCAAAAAATACCCTTTTAAAAAACTATTTTGACAAGTGCCATTTAGTTCTCATTATTTTGAACACTGATGATACATTGTTGAATGGATTTACTATATTTAATGCCAATAATGAATTCTTACCCTAAATCTTCATGGCTCATTTTCTGCTATCAGATATTTGCTAAAGTTGGGCTGAGACTTTTAAAATGTGTGAGAATAACCCTGCTTTCAGATTTATTGCTGTAGTCCCGTCGCTGAGTTGTGTCCCACTCTTTTTGACCCTCTTGACTCTGGCACACCAGGCTTCCCTGTCCTTTCCAATCCCGGAGTTTGCCCAGACTCATGTCCATTTAGTCAGTGATGCCATCAAATCATCTCATCCTCTGTCACCCGCTTCTCCTCCTGCTTTCAGATTAATAAACTGAAAGTCAATCACCTTGTCACTAATGCCCGTATACTGCACTGTGTGTCTTTCATTAGAAAACACTGAGTGTTGAAAGACAGCTCTTCTAAGACTATCACAGAAAAAGATTCTCTTCCATTATAGAACTAATTGATTTGAGGAATCTGCATCTAATGATGCTAGGCATCATTCACAGCAAAACAAAGCCCTAAAACTAAAGAAAAGTGTAATCCATACTGAAGAGTCATTTTAAATGCAAGTAGTATATTTCAGTGGAGAAGGTGATGGCACCCCACTCCAGCACTCTTGCCTGGAAAAATCCCATGGACGGAGGAGCCTGGTAGGCTGCAGTCCATGGGGTTGCTAAGAGTCGGACACGACTGAGTGACTTCCCTTTCACTTTTGATTTTCCTGCATTGGAGAAGGAAATGGCAACCCACTCCAGTGTTCTTGCCTGGAGAATCCCAGGGACGGTAAAGCCTGGTGGGCTGCCGTCTGTGGGGTCACACAGAGTCAGACACGGTTGAAGCGACTTAGCAGCAGCAGCAGCAGTATATTTCAGATTGATCAGCAGCAAACTAAAAGGAATGGCAAGAAGGACATTTTTACAAAACTAATTACCATGTCAGATGCTTAACTTATAAAGTACGTGTGCAAACAGTCTACAAGGCAATGTACTACTTAGAGAAGGCCTTAGAGAAGAGTCTATTATTTTGTTGCTCTTTTACTCTAATAGTGCTGAAAATCTATTCCTGAGCACATGCATCTCCCCATCCATGCACACATAGCCCCACCCCACCTCTCCCTTGGCAAAGTAGCCCCTAAAAAATCTGGTCAAAGAGCCACTTCAGAGTGGATAAAATTAACACAAGATTTCTACAGAAAAGATTTTTTTTTCTCTACAGGAAAGATTTATTTCATTGTCTTCATTGTTACTTTAGTTACCTTCAGCCTCTTTTTCTAGTAATTTGGTAACCAATTGGGGAAAAAAAAAAGTTAGCAAAGGCAGGATTTGAGAGAAGTATAGAATTTGACCATCTTGCCGAAAGAAAAATTTTTTTCCTTTTGAAAAATAGCTTCTTGTTCCAACACTTGAGACCGAAGAAAAGGCAAGACAGAGTTGTGAGTTGTTTTATTTGAGGCAAAATGAGGACTAGAGCCTGGGAGACAGCCTCTCAGACAGCTCTGAGGAACTGCTCCAAAGAGGTAGGGGGAAGGCCAGTACTATAGGATTTTTCGTGAAGGAGGGATACACAGAGTCAAGCAAACATTTTGGCAGTGGCTTGTTGCTAGTCAGGATAAAGTTGCTGCTTGTCACAAGGAAAAGATTTCCCTGTTAATGATTTTAGTGCTTTTTTAGATATGAGGAGACACAAGAATGTGGGCTCATAAAAATCATCTTCCAAAAATAACTACCTGCAGGCCTGTTCTGCCAGTTTCCCCCACCCACCCCCACCCAAAGCGCAGAGTGTGCCATTCCTGATCTCCACCCTGAACACGTTTCAGGGTGTTTTGAAGGCCAGTGACTGCAGTGACTAGTAACCTAACCCTTGTAGAGGCAGACTACAAGGGACAATTTTTATTTGACAACACTCATTCACTCACTTGCCAGCTCATCCTTTCTTTCATTGTGAAAGTTCAGCTTATGGAATGGAGACAATATTTGCAAATCATTTATCATATAAGGGAATAATTTCCAAAATGTGAAAGGAATTTTTTTTTAATTTTATTTTTAAACTTTACATAATTGTATTAGTTTTGCCAAATATCAAAATGAATCCGCCACAGGTATACATGTGTTCCCCATCCTGAACCCTCCTCCCTCCTCCCTCCCCATTCCATCCCTCTGGGTCGTCCCAGTGCACCAGCCCCAAGCATCCAGTATCGTGCATCGAACCTGGACTGGCAACTCGTTTCATACATGATATTTTACATGTTTCAATGCCATTCTCCCAAATCTTCCCACCCTCTCCCTCTCTCACAGAGTCCATAAGACTGTTCTATACATCAGTGTCTCTTTTGCTGTCTCGTACACAGGGTTATTGTTACCATCTTTCTAAATTCCATATACATGCGTTAGTATACTGTATTGGTGTTTTTCTTTCTGGCTTACTTCACTCTGTATAATAGGCTCCAGTTTCATCCACCTCATTAGAACTGATTCAACTGTATTCTTTTTAATGGCTGAGTAATACTCCATTATGTATATGTACCACAGCTTTCTTATCCATTCATCTGCTGAAGGAATTTTATAACTCAGTTGCAAAAGAAGTAATAACCTGATAGGAAAACGGACTAAGGACTTGAAAGGACATTTTTCCAAAGAAGACATACAAATGGCCAACAGGTACATCAAGATAAGCTCAATATCAGTATCACTGCTGCTGCTGCTGCTGCTAAGTCGCTTCAGTCGTGTCCGACTCTGTGCAACCCCATAGAAGGCAGCCCACCAGGCGCCCCCATCCCTGGGATTCTCCAGGCAAGAATACTGGGGTGGGTTGCCATTTCCTTCTCCAATGAATGAAAGTGAAAAGTAAAAGTGAAGTCGTTCAGTTGTGCCCAACTCTTAGCGACCCCATGGACTACAGCCTACCAGGCTCCTCTGTCCGTGGGATTTTCCAGGCATGAGTATTGGAGTGGTGTGCCATGGGAAATGCAAATCAAAACCCACAGTGAGGCCCACATCTCAGGACAAGTCTAAGTGAAGGGACGTTGATAATGACATAAGAGGCTCCTGAACTGTCCCCTGCCATGACACCCCGAATGTCAACCTACAGACATAGCAGTTCACTGAGGGATATCCAGAAAGTGGTTAAGTGATGCTTGCTCTTGACTACAAGAGAAAACACCACGTTGGAAAGGATAGAAAAAGTTGGGTCACATTTTTCCTATAAACCCTACCCCTAGCAGAGAACCCTACAATCTGGAGGGTCTTCCCACCTTCCAGCCTCTCCCTGAGGAGTGAAGGCTTTGATTGCAGTCCTAGCATCTGTGTTGTTGAATAGATCAGGTCCTGCTGATGGCTCCTTACAAAATCAGTTAATACGTACTCACAAATGTCAGATTTTCTAGGTGGCACAGCGGTAACAAATCATCTGCCTGCCAATGCAGGAGACACAGGAGATGCGGGTTCAATCCGGTTCAGTCCCTGGGTTGGGAAGATCCCCTGGAGGAGGAAATGGCAACCCACTGTAGTAGTCTTGCCTGGAGAATCCCTTGGACAGAGGAGCCTAGAGGGCTACAGTCCATGGGGTTGCTGGGAGTCAGACACGACTGAGCATGCACAAATGTCAGTAGGATTCTTACCCTATTAAACATATACGCTTATTTAAGAAGCGGCTTCTATATGCCTGGCCCTGTGCTAAGCACGAGGCCTATGTCTCCATCTTCTAGAACCTACCATGTTTACAGAGACAGGCAGAGTCTATTGCCTGAGACTACGCCAGTGAACATTAAGCAGTTCACTTGGTGGGGAACTACTCCAGTGAACATCAAGCAGAGAGGTAGAGAGTCACGGAAGGGCATCTGCTTAAACTAGAAAAGTTCAACCAGGAAATTTCAACTAGGAAAGAAACAACTAGCAAAACTTGAAAAGGTTATTATAAGGAGGAGGTATCTACCTTTCTCCTTTAAAACACTAGGAGTAAGCCTTCAATGGACAGCTCAGGTTTCATTCATAGTGTCCTGGAAAATAATATGTCTCTGATTAAAAGAAAATCAACAAATTGTAATACAGTTAGTGAATTTTTGCTTGCTATAAACAACAGATCTTTACATTTCAGTTGGGTGAGTCATGCTGGGACATTATTTGATTGAAAACATGGATAAAAATTGAGCTAGAGTTGACAGTTCATAGAAGCAGCAGTGACAACCTCTGTATTGAGCCAGGAGGCTTTTTCCAGTGAAATTCATGTGGTTTACAAACACAATGAAACAGCTATAATTTCATACTCTTCTTTATTATATTCTCTTCAATTTGAGTAAAAATGTTACCTCATTGATTTTTATCCTTCATGAGATTATCAATATGTTATAAAATCTAGTTGTTTTAAAAGACTAATATTTCATGTTTATACTTTACATTAACAACGTCCTAGTATATAATATACATAGGCTGTATATACATATGTATGAATTTTTACTGTAAAAATTAAAGCAAAGCCAAACAACGGATCCTAAGCACCTTTACTTCTATACACACTGTTTATCTCCAGCTGTGATGTTGTGTGTTAACAGTTACTGCCTACTGGCTCTGTCTGTGGTCCCAGCACTAGCTTTCTATATCATGGCCTCCTAGCAAGGGGGCAGTTCTCTCAGAGCAAATCTGAAGCTTGTTAAGTCTAAACAGCAAATGCTTGTCTGATTTTGGCATTGTCTTACCATTGCTTACCATTGAGAATGAGTAAATCAGACTCAGCCAAGTTTTAAGGTGATAGATTCATTTTAGTCTTACAGTTGATACAATAAACAGAAATTCTACCAAAAATGCAAGCATATTAAGCTCTGTAAACCAGATATTGACAATAATATAGTTTCTTACAGGAAGGATTAAAAACTGACCTTCCAATTGACCTGTGGACATGTGCATTAATAGAAACATTTTCCTCAGGCTTGAATATTTTCATGCGTGTAATTTTGGTTTATGGCCTTTATTTCATATGAAAAGCTATCAAAACAAGCTCAGTTGCCCTATTTTCATTTCTGCTTAAAGAAGCCAGAAGTTAATTTAGACACATCAAATGTATCTTGGTGTGTATCCTTGATTGAATTAGGTGGATGTTTCCCGACCGAATTTGAGTTTAGTGATACTGGGAAGTGAAATTTCTATTTCTGTCAGACATATTTTTAAGTGTAACAAGCAATGACCATGGTTGCTTGGAGACTCTGACCTTTGCATTCGAACAATAATTAGTCAGATTAAAAGTCCACTTAAGTGTTATAAGCATCGCTGGATTTAGAAAGGATGAACAAGACAAGTATTGCCACCCTGGCTATATGTATGTACATAAAAACATAACATGCTCATGGGATCAATGAAAATACCATTCATTGCAGGTACTATAGGCAGAGGTTTTTGCCCACGTGTCTCTCATTAAATCTTCACGAACATTCTCTTACATTGAGACTGAGGAAACTAGAGCACCACGAATTTAAGTGACTTTCCCAATGTTACATATCTAGTTAATGGTCAGGCTGGAATTCTAAACCTGCCGTGCTGGTTCATAGAATTGATGACTGTTTTTTCATTCCACTGATGCCGGTAGCACATTTCTTCTAATGGTGCTTTTTCTGCATACATCATGCATGTTCTAATGCCAGTTCTGGGGCTCTTGCTCCAGTGAGCTTCCTTCTATGTACCTTGTTGTTGAAACCTTTTCAAAATGATTTCCAAATAGAAAAAGTGAAGAAGTCAGCACTTTATAATTTTCATGTTATTGGTGTAAAGGTCATTAGAAATTCTAGTTATTTTCCCTGTAGCTTTGCCTGTTTCCAGGTGACTTTTCATTGATTCTTGACCTTTGAAAAACGTATGAAATTTGCTGTAATTGTTATCTGATTCTGCAGTCTTTGAAGCATGACTGTGTTCCACCTCGTACACATATATAACTAAGCTTCTAAACAGTTTGAACCAAATATTCTCATGTTTAAAACAAGTGGAATACAATAATTAGAAAAATATAAATTTAAATATAGTTGAAGACATTACCTCACCCATCCATCCAGCTGCTTTATTGGATCTGACTGACAACTTTTGAGTTGCCTTTTAGCAGAACAATATGCCATCGATATGCAATGACTGAAAGAAAGGAATTCAGATGCTGTGCTATTAGGCAGAAAGTCTAAAGGTTGTTCTCTGTAAACTCAAATTACTGAACAGCTCTTAAACTTTTTTTGCCATTTGCTCCAATGACCGCTGTGTATAAGACCAAGTATATACAGGGAACGATTTCAATCACTCGCTTTTACTTTTTTGCTTCAGAAGATAGTGCCATATTTTGGAGTCAGTGATGGTTGGAAGGAAATTTGGGCACATAGTATATTTATTGGAGTCTGTTCCTTAGCAGCCAGCCGTTTTTGCGGAGTGGCCTAGGATTAATGATACATTCCAGAATGATTTAGCATTAAGGTGTTTAATTATATACCAGAGAGAATGATGTCTCTAAACAGTACCTGAACTATGAAGGCCCAGAACATTACAAAGAATTTTTTTTTTCTTTGACCCTGTGTTACTTGGCTTTGAAGGGTAACCACAACATTTATACTTGGTGGAACTGCTGACTATGATTTAGTCTATGGGGAATATACAATGTTTCTATTTTTCCCCTGATCTGATACATTCATTGAAACAATATATCTTTAAATGTTTGAGAAGTTTCCAAGAATTTAGAAAATGAAATGAAAGGAGCACCAGTTTTATCTGTATGCAATTTATTCAATTAGTTGCAAAGTAGTTTCTGTATGGAGTCACATAGATACATTCAGAATTTTCAGTTAAGTAGTTTACTAACTTCATGAGCTAAAAAAAATCACTTTAGCATTCTGTAATTTAGTTTTTATATCTATGTGTTAAGAAAATAACAATATAGGCAATGGTCAGTATGGTCACATCTTATTAAATAGGGTTCCAAATAGGGATGGATCATGTTTGTTTTTTAACCAGTCCTTTATTGAATCCAATAAAATGCTGATTAAGTTAATAGATTAAATATAAACCTAGATTAATGAAAAGAACAGGAACAGGGCTACTAAAATTAAGTGCAACAAGTGTGTGGCGGAGGAAAATGAAAACAAGAGTGACAAACAATAAAGATTTATAAAGGAAACCAAATTCTAAAATGAGATTGAAAATATCAGTAATAGCACATTGTGTGCGTGCATGCATGCTAAGTCGCTTCAGTTGTGTCTGACTCTCTCCGACCCAATGAACTGTAGCCTGCCACGCTTCTCTGTCCTTGGGATTCTCCAGGCAAGAATACTGGAGTCGGTTGCCATGCCGTCCTCCAGGGGATCTTCCCGGCCCAGGGATCAAACCCACATCTCCTGTATCTCCTGCACTGGCAGCCATGTTCTTGACCACTAGCGCCACCTGGGAAGCCCGGTAGCACACATACTTTGTGACAAGGACTGCTGCTTCCCATCACTTAAATCAATCATCGAAATCTCCATTCTACTTGTGCCCTGGATTTTTCTCTTGTAATTAATCCATCTCTCTTCTTTATTATGAATGGTCTCTTCACTGGTTCTTTCCTTCAGCATAAAAGGTTGTAGTGCCTCTCACCTTCAACTATCTCGAGTTGACATTTCAATCTGCCACCCAATTCACCTCCCCTCATTAGTTAAAAATTCATTGGAAAAGTGGTCCAGTTCTTAACGTATAATTAATTCTCTGTCCTGATCTTTCTCGACAGTTTGACAGCATTTGACCCTTTTGGTTGCTCTCTGTGTCTTTTTAACACTTTCTGCTCTTACCTTGTGCAATACCAATTCCTTCAGGCATTTATTTTACCTCTCTACTTATTCTTTCTCATAATCTTTTGTTAGCTTGTTTTCCATTTTCTAAATGGTATGGATATTAAATATTGGGATGCCTCAAACTCTGACCTTAAATCTCTTCTTTCCTGTATGTACACTCATATCCTACATAATGTAATTGGGTTTCTTGCCCTTGAAAATGCTCACATGCAGAAGACACTTAATTACAGCATGTTGAAATGTGAACTCTTTATCTACCTAAAACCTGTGGCTGCTATGTCGCTCGTTTCACTGGGGGATATCCAGTCTGGGCTGCTGCCAAGATAATATTTGCTCACAGTCAGGCTCCTTCTCCAGGGATCAACCAGAGAGAAGCTAATGAAGAAAAAAAGGAATCTAAAATGCTAAGACCCAAGGCTAAGGGACTATTTCGTTTTTAGGTATCATCTAAATTTCTCTTGCTTTCTGCCTTCTTTGCATTGGGGAAAAAGCAGTACTTACTCCCTTATTGCAAATATTATGATAAGGTTACAGTCACCTGAACGGATGTCCATCGTAGTGAGATCAGGTAGGTCAAAACTCATGTTTGGGCACAAGGACAGAGAAAACAAGTAAGACCTGATGAACTTTTAAATTTTCTTCCAACTCCTTTCTCCAGGCTTCTGTAGCTGGTGCAAGATAATCCACAATGCTCCCTGCCAAGGTGCTTTTTCCTGAGCATGTTGAAGCTGACATGCTGAGCCTAATAGTGGTTTGATGAGTTGATACAAGATGGGAGCGATATACTGTGATGGGTGTAGCTTGTGGCTTTCCAGCTAATAACTCATTCAGATATCTTTCTTTGAACTATTCTTTATATCAGAAGTATTCATCTTCTGATCAGCCTCTAGCTTTTAGACTTTCCATGTACATTCAGCCAAAAAAGCCAATAGTGTCTGTTTTGTCTAACCTGCCTGATTGATAATCCCCCCAACATTATTGATCAATTATGAGACTGTGGTCAATGGGAACTGGGTCACTGGCCCACAGATGCATCCTGGCCAATCATGTCAGTCATTCTGCCTGGAATGGCTCTTTTAATTTTATTTTAGCAAATCCTTTGTGTATGAAATTAAATAACTTCTTCTGATGATTTTTTCCTAGCATAAATACAATTGACCTTTTTAATGTCCATTCAATTAGGACTGCTTTGCTGTTTGTAGTATAGTTATTTGTAATAGTTATTTTTAATTCCAGTATTAGAATAGGATGTTGTGACTGGTAGCTTCTCTCAGGACTTATAAAACAAACAAACAATAACAAAAACAGATTGTTAGGCTCCATTTCCCCAAAACATTATGGCATAGGGAGATGATATGGAATTTTTATTTCTAGCAATCTCCTAGAGATTCTCCAATCTCTTGCAGACTAGGTGCCACACTTTGAGAATCACTGTATGAGAATCAGTCAGAAAAGCATAGGTCTTATTATTTATTACATCTTATTACTCAAAAGTTTTTGGTTTCCCAAATTTACATGCTTCTGTCTAAACTTAAATTCCAGTTTTAGATAAGCATACATAAACACAGTACAAACATAAAAAACTGAAACTGTAAAATATTTGTCACTTTTACAAAATAATATCTAAGTAAGATCTTAAAAGCTTTGATACTTGTGAAATATTAAATATTTTAATGTAAATAAAATATTTTCCTTTAAATTTACATTTAATTCTATTTGCTTCATAAAGCTTTTGACAAAATAATACACCTTTCATAAGACTGCCTAATATGAAGTAGGGTTATGAGTAGTTAGATGAGAAAAAATTAACATTTTAATGGAAATGGGTGCATGAGCACAAAAGCAAGCTATCACTTCATTGATTTATTGATTAGATTCTAGGGAGAGTAAATTTGTAGATAACAAAAATTTCTTATACATGCTAAAATATTTTGTGTAAATCAAAATCAGATGAAATCGAATTGAGGATTCAAGATCAGGATTAATATTGTCCCTTACCATAAATGTGTATCGTTAACATTTTATTTTAGTACCATATTAAACTATACCTTGCAGTCTACTTCTGCAGTAGACATTCATCTGTTTGCATCATCCGTTTTATAACAAAACAAATCATTTTAAAGGTTACATAAAATGGGTGGCAGTAACAGAAACAGAAGTGAAACAACAATGAGACATAATAGAAGTGAAGATCATGGTATGACCTTTCCAAGTATAAATATGAAGCACTTCAATATTCAGTAGGAAATCTAAATTACCTTGTAGGGATTTTGGTGTTCTCTTATTTTTTTTAAAGATCAGTACTAGTAGTCAAATAAGGACAGAAAACGCTTTTGGAATTGACTGAGGATTTTTGGGAGGAAAAGCAGAAAGGTGAATGTGAAGGACAGCGGTCCACACCAAATTTCAAAAGCAAACATAGTGGAAACTCAGAAACCATGCCCAGATTTACGTCTTACTTAAATCATGTATTTATTATTCACAAACTATTGAAGTTCCAACTGTGTCAAGTATTACACCAGACAAGGGAGAGGCTACACTGCATTAAAAAAATCTACTCCCATAGCGGTACCTCCTAAAGCAACATTATAATAGATGCAATAGTAAGCAGAGCCAGAGTTCAATTTCAGTAAGGGTACTTAGATGAATTTACATCTAGATCAAAATAATGAGTTAGAATAAATGTGCTCATTTTCCAATGTTTCCTTTTTCAGTAAATGGCAATTTAATTAGAGACTTGAATAAGCCAGAAACTTTGGGTTTCTCATTAACATCTCTTGTCCTCTATATCAATATGTGATATTTAACCCATCAACAAGTCCTCCTTATTTGACTTTGTATGTAATTCTGTAAGTGTTCCGTCTCTCCCCAGCTTCATTTTCACCACTCTGGAGCAATTTTCTGTCCTTTTGTGTAATGTGACGGTGCTGATAAATCCCCATGTGTTCTGATTCTATCCAATCCTCTCCACAGTTGTAGACAGAGTATTATTTTCAGAACGAAAGTCCAACCCCATCAATGACTTCTGGTGACTATTTCAAAATGGGACTCTGACTCTTTGAGTAACTTCCTGTCGCTTTTAGAAAACACTCTTCAACCTAGAACCTACATTGGTACTCCGCACACTCCCTGCCTTTTCCCCTCATTCTTTGGAGAGCCAGCTTTCCTTCCAGTGCACAGCATTATACATTTGATTTCTGGTCATAATTTAAATTGATTAATTTTATATTGAAAAACTTTACTAAATTTTAATGTTTATATTGATGAATGTCTGAAAGATGCTTTTCATGTGACTGGATTTTTTAAATTGTTTTAAGAGAGTCTGTCTTTAAAATGCGGCCATTCTATTTTGTTCACAGGTTTCCCTTCAGGCTATATTTTTTTTAATGGTTTTAAATTTATAGAAAAATTAAGAATGCCACAAAATTCCTACATGCCCCCCATTTTTCCCTATTAACATTTTATGTAAATATGGTACATTTTTATAATAATTAATCAAAATGTATGCATTATTAACTGAAATGCATACTTCTCATTTCCTTAGTATTCACTTTTTTCTATTCCAGAATCTTATCCAGGTTGCCACATTACACGTAGTTATCATGTCTCCTCAGGCTCCTGTTGGTGTTGGCAGTTTCCCAGACTTGGTTTTATCTTGATGTCCTTGAATATTTTGAAGAGTACTGGTCTGACCAGTATTTTGTAGGATGCCCAAATTCGGCATTTATCTGATGTTTTCATTGTAAGATTGAAAATATGAGATATTGGAAGGAGAACCAAAACCAATGAGATAGAGTTCCATTTTCATCACATCATATCAAGGATACATACTACCTGTCTGATTTAGCACTGCTGACATTGATCTGATGACCTGGTTGAGATGGTATCTGTGAGGTTCTCCTCTGTCAAGTTCTTCCTCCCACACCCTTTCCAGACTGTACCCTTGGGAAGTCTCTATGCACAGCATACACTTGGAGAGTTAAAAGCAGAGTGTCTACATAAATTATCTGGAATTATTCTGCACAAGAAATTTTTTTTTCCTATTAATGAATCCATTCAAACATTTATTAGTTGGGATTCATGGATATTTTATACTGTGGGTTATAATTCAATAATATTTCACTTATTTTGCTGTTCGAGTTTTCCTGATTAGTGTTCTTTCAATTCTGCTGCTCCTTTTTTCATGAGTGTGTGTGTGTATGTGTGTGTGTGTGTGCTGTGTGTTGAGTATTTCCTTACTTCTGGCCCTCAAGAAGCTCCAAGTTCATTTTGTATATTTCCTGCCTCCATTCTAGAATCAGCCATTCCTCCAAGGAACTTTGATTCTTTTTAGTAGATGATGGGAATGGAAACCAAGATCTGGATTTTAGGTGTATTTGTTGCAACCAGGGAGACATTTCTTTTAAGTTTGTTCATCCAACAATAAAGAAATAGGTATCTGTGTACTGACACACACATATATATACATATCTATCAATATTTCTATGCACAATACTTTAAATCTGAATTAAGCAATACATGAGTTTATACTGCTGTTTCCAGTTTTAATTCATTCTTGCATAGACCATTCTAGCCTTTTCCCTTTGTATGTCATTTCACACTCCAAATGTGTAAAACCTGTTTCTCACCATCCAGCATCCATTTGTTATTTAATTCCATTGTGCATTTGTAGTAGCTTTAAAGATTTTAAGCCACACTTTGTGGGAAATATCCTCTTCATCTAGGGCATAGAGTTTATGAACAGTTCCATTTATGTTCAGTCTTTCAGACTGACTCACTTCAAAATTTACTTAGGTCAATACCATTGTCCCTCACATCCCTCAGTAAGATTGGTTCATAAATTTGTAAAACAAGTAAGTTCTCTTGTCACAATCTGCATTTTTTTCCCTGGGATTTCCTCATCTTCTGGCTGATTTTTTGAAATGTGTATTTGCTATGGTTCAGTTTTTAATTGTAAGGTTCTATGTGTTTTCACAAATGCATACTGTCTTGTATAGATTGTTACAGTATCATACAGAATAGCATGACTACCAATAAAAACCATCTGCATTTCACCTATTCCTCCCTCTTCCTCCTTCCCCAAAGCCCCAATGTGCAATGATTATTGTATGGTTTCAGTTTTATGTTTTCCCAAATGTCATATGATTGAAATCATGAAATTTGTAGATTTATCAGACCGAGTTTTTCAACTTAAAAATATGCATTTAAGTTTCTTCCAAGTATATTTGTGGCTTGGTAGTTCACTTATTTTTATCATTGAACAAAATTCAAATATACATGTGTGTGTATGGGTGTGTAAGTATGTTTTAAGTTTTATTTTTCTATTCACCTAATGGAGGACATCTTGGTTGCCTCCCATTTTGGTGATTATAAATAAAACTACTGTAAACATTCATATGGAGGTTTTGCAGTGGACATAGTTTTCAGATCTGTTGGGGAAATACTTGTGAGAACAATTGGTAGATCTTTGTTAAAACTATATTTAACTTTATCTTCAAAAGAGGCTGTACCATTTTGCATTCCCACCAGCAATGAATGAGGGTTTTCTCTCACTTATTTCTGCATCTTTGTCAACACTAGAATTGATTTTTTTTTTTTTTTTAGATTTTACCCATTGTAATAGGTGTGTAATATCTAACTGTCTTAATTTATAATCCTAATGACAAGTGATATCACGCTTCTTTTTATGTACTTGCTATGTGTGTTTTCTATAGGGAGATATTTGCTTCTGTCTTTGACCCATCTACTTTTTATTGGAATGTTTTATTATAATTGAGTTTTAAGAATTCTTTTATATTTTGAATACAAATAATTTGTTAGGTAAGTGCTTTGTAACCATTTCCTCCCAATGTGTGCTGTGTGTTCAATTTGCCTTTTTCAGAGCAGTTTTTAATTTTAATAAGTTTTAATTTATCAATTTTTTCTTTCATGGATTTTGCTTTTGGAGATGCATATAAAAACTCCTCACTAAAACCAGGTCACATAGATTTTTACCCTATATTTTATTCTAGAAACTTTGTACTTTACATTTTATATTTAGGTCTGTGATCCTCTTTGAATTAATTTTGGTGAAAAGTTTAAAGATTGTATCTGCAGTCATTTGTTTTTTTCTTATAGAAGTCTAGTTGTTGAAAAGACTGTTTCTCAACATTGAATTGCCTTTGATTCTTAAAGATCAGTTGAGTATATTGTGTGGATCTATTTATGGACTATCTATTATGTTACACTGACCTACTTGTCTATTATTTTGACAGTGTTGTTCTGTCTCGATTGTATTAGCTCTACAATAATTCTTCAGGGTGGGTGTCACCCTCCTTTATAAGTAAGTTATTTTTGTTTCTCTTGGGGTTTGTTTTTGTTTGCTTTGTTTTGCTTCTTAGAGAATTTTCTCTATTTTTGCTTCCCTGCAGTCAGAATATGATATGACTATGTATAGACCTCCTGATATTTGTCTAACTTGGAATTCTCTGTGCTTCCTGTATCTATGATTTGGTGTTTGTCATTAATTTTGGAAAATTCTCAGGCATTATTACTTCAAATATTTCTTCTGTTCCATTGTTTCATTCTTCTTTTGATAGTCCAATCACATATATGCTATATTATTTTAAATTGTCATGACCTTTGAGACTCTTTTTTTTTTTTAAACATACCAGACTGGGAAGTTTTTACTGACACATCTTCAAAGTCAATGATTCTTTCCTCAGTGGTGGGATCACAAGGAAATTAGAGAATATTTCCAAATAATGATTAAGAGAACATTTCAAAATTTGTTGTATAGAGCTAAAATGGTGTTTGTAGGGAAACATTAAATTTTTGTTTGCTTTTTTTCTTTTGGATCAAGAGGTATTTATTGAGAATTATACCCCCCAGCTTTACTGAGGCACAGTTGGCAAATAAAAATCATATACATTTAAGGCATACAATATGATGATTTAATATATATACACATTGTAAAATGATTATCATGAGCAAGTTAATTAGAAAACCTATTATTTGAAACAGTTACTAATTTTCTTTTTGTGGAGAAAACACTCAAGATCTCCTCTTATAATAAATTCCCAGTATACAGTCAGTTTTATTAACTATAGTTACCATGCCATTTAATTTTGAATAATTAATTAAATGAAACATCTAAGGGAGTAGAACAGTGTCACCAAGGGCAGAGGGTTACCAAAGTAGAAAACCAAGTAAAAAATATACAGTAGAGAGTTAACTAAGCCAAAAATTCATCCTTCTAAAAGATAAATTTGATCAAAGACTAGCAAAAGAAGGACAAAGAACACAATTGCCTCTATATGATATGAAAGTAAGGATATTAGCATACATCCAATAGACATTAAAAATAATAGGAAAGCATTATGATCACCTATGTGGCAAAACATCAAATGGCTTAAAAATGGAGAAATTGAAAAGCATCTCACAATACAAATTCAATAGGAAATACAAAATCTGACAGCTCTGTCTTTAAAGATACTTAATTTGTAATAAATATCATTCATCCAAAGAAATCTGCAAGGCCTTATGACTTCCCTGGTAAATTCTACCAAATTTTAAAGAATTAAAACACTATCAATCTTGTACAACTTCAAAAATGTAAGAAGATCATATAGCTCTAGTAGGAGCTTATTTTTTTAAATAAGTATTTTTAGTGGCATGTCGAATTAGGTATTTATACTTAATTTATTTCACAAAATTGAGCAACGTTTATTTCTTCTGCAATCAGACTATCCTTAAGTGCAAAGGATAAACAATGAAAATTTGTTTCCTAACTGCGCCCTTGCAGTTTGCTTTCCAAAATGAGATACATATATACACACATACAATCACATATGTTCCTTTTCTCTCCTACACACAAACACAAAACTGAATATTGACTTCAATCTATCAGTCACTGGTTCTATATGGTTCTTTCTATAGCTTTGAGTTTGTAGACTTAGCAAAGAGGCCATCTTGTAATTAAATATGATCTGTACTTCATATTTTGTGATAATTATTTTGAATGCCTACAGAGTTTCATTTTGACTCAAGAACACTGAATTCCCACACAGAAAAGAAGAATCCATTAGACTGCAAACACACTGGGATAAAAGTTATATTCTCTATTCACTGTGGATTTGAAATTACAATTAAGTCTCAATAGACATTAAATAATAATGTGATGCATTACCAACTCAATTATATAAACAATAGGATAATGAAGACTGCTACCTGGGGAGAAGAATCCATTCATTGATATTATGCATTATTTGTGGATTCAGGGAGAAAAAAATCCTTTTACAAATACCACCTGCAGGTATTTGCCTGTTCTTTCATTGTTAAATGTAAACATATTTCATAAACTACAGAATTACTGGATAAAAAAAAACATAATTAAACTAACTGGTACCTCAGTATCACATTGAATAATGTAGATTCAGTTTGAAATTGAAATACATTTATTCATGCACATGCATTTATTCATTATTAGTATTTTATGAGCAAAGATTTTATACCTATTAAATTCTTAGCACTGTGCTAGGATGAAATAATAAGGCAACCTCAGGTATGATTTATGCTCTATTGAGTATCAAATATAAAATATGACCTGTTTCACTAAGAAGACATTTACATTTAAACTTCTATGTGCATTTACAAAATTCATTTTTGTAACAATTTACCTAAGAAAACCCAGAAGATGTAGGTTCTTATTTGGTTTCTTCAGTTATTTTGTGTTTTCCTAATCAAAGAATCAGTTATCAATAAATTGTTTCCAAAATCTACCTTTGTGACCAAGGTAATTCTCTTCCCATTCTAAATTGATACCTTTCTTCTTTAACATTTTATATTCCAGCACAAGAGTCTAAGCAGATGTATTATCTTAACTCTAAAGATGGACCCCTGGTGAACCTCACCTCCTGGTATCCACATTCATGTATAGCCCCTCTCCATTTGGGTTTTGACCAATATAATACAGTAAAAGTTGTACTAAATTTCTTCCAAGGCTAAATCATAAGATGATTTATATCTTCCATCTGGATCTTTGGAAACATGCCCTGGAGAAAGCCAACCACCATGTAAGGAATTATGATAATCCTAGGCAAAAATAGAGGCCATGTAAAGAGAATGAACTTAACCAGTTACTTGCTGTTGTAACCATCCACTACAGTTACAAGGCATATGAGGGGAAAAGCCACCTTGAACTTCTAGCCCAATCCAGCCTATAGATGACTCCAGCTGCCATCTGGTAGCAACAATATGAGACATACCAGGCAATGACTGCCTAACCCAACCTAATAAACCTTCAGAAACTTAACAATATGTTATTGTTTAAGTCAAACTTTTTGGATCCATTTTATGCAGAAATATATATCCAACATATTAGACAACAATGATGAAAACAGGATCAATTTAAAATCATAAGGCATCATAAAACCTTGCAAATTATGTAATTAATGGGGACATAAACACCTTGGTTTTTATAATAATGTTCAGTTCCTTTTTGTACTTTAAATATAAAGCCAATTCTTAATACAATTTTCATTTCTGGAATATAGAATGGGATAATATGTAATCAAAATATTTACTTTTATTTTCTTCTCATATTTCATTAATAAAGGCAAAAAATAATATCTCCCATACTCTATTTAGAAGAAGAGGCATGAAGTTTCCTTGGTAAGTCTGTGGTTTCATGTCAACTCTGAGCAACTAGAATCCTAGACTGCTCTTCTGTGATAGGTTCACAGACTGCTCTAGAGTCAGAATGGAGAAAGACCATGACAGACGATGAAGTTTGCCATCATGGGTGGAGAAGCTATCATTTCATATGCATAATGTGTTTATTATCCATTAACTCTGAAATAGCTTTTTCATCTTTATTTTTCTGAGTATGGAAGCAAATGTTACCATCATAGAAGTAAGTGAGAGTCATCTCTGGTCTTTCTGCATCCAAAATAATGTTAATAAGAATAGCTGGACCCCAACTAATAGGATGCCTTCTCCTAGAGGCAGTGAAAAATATGTAGTTGGGAAAAGATGCACTGTCCTTCTATCTAAGGTATTTCAAGAAAAAAAAATAATACGATGAGAGACAAGTGACCTTTGGGAAGGATTTCTGGGGTAAAGTTCGAATATTTAATGTATAATACAGCAGAAGGGTATGACCCAAGTCAGATCATTAGTCCAACTTTCTTTCCCTCTTTTCTGCTCTCTAGGTGACAGTCTTGCCATATGCTTTCATTTCCTTACTTTTTTTTTAACTTTATTTTTAGAGCAGTTTAAGGTTCACAGTAAACTCTGAAGGCACAAAGATCTCTCCTGTAACTGCTGTCTCACACGCGCGTGGTCTCCCTGTGTCAATATCCCCACCAGAGAGGTGTCAGTGTATCTGTCACAACTGACGAGCCTGCTTTGACACTAGACAATCCCCAAAAGTTCCTAGTTTACATATGGTTTGATTTTGGCTTTACGCATACTACGGATTTAGACAAATATATGGTATCACACAGAGTTTTTTCACTGTCCTAAAAATCCTCTGTGCTTTATCTGCTCATCCCCCAAACTCTGTCAACCATTAAACCTTTTACTATCTTGGTAGTTGTGCCATTTCCAGAATGTCATAGTTGGAATACTATATTTTATTTATCTTTTACTTTTTAAGTAAAAGATATTAATCATCATCAGATAGCTTAAAGAAGGCTTTCGAGTGATATTCACATAGGAACCAATCATGTAGTGTGCATGAGGTCAGGAATGAAATAAGCAGAAAAATGAGTTACTTCATAGACGTCATGTAAAGGTGTAGGAGCCTGGGTGTATAACAGATCTGAAATGTATGAGAAAGTGATAAGAGACTGGCTATGAATCATACTGTTGCCACCGTGGATAAGACAAGGAAGGAAAATTATGTCTTGTCATTTCTGTTATGAGAGGAATAGCATTCAGCAAGAATAGTAGCTGTATTAGCTTACACTCAGTGAGTGATGGGCAACATATTTTGTGAGCCTCTCTTCTTTCGGATAATGATACCATAATAAGCTATAATTCTATTTGAACTGGTTTTGAATATAGCAAAGCGATGACTATTATTTACTATAAGTGGACAAGGGATAACATAATTAACAAGTCAAATCCAAACCTAGCAATGATTCAACATAATCCTTATAGTATTCTGCTCTCATAATTTCACAATTATAATAGACTGAATTATTCACCATTAAACAGGCAATCTTTCATTAGATTATTTAAACTAACCCTCATCTAAATAATTTAATAACTTTAGTATTTTGTCAATTTACTCATTTTAGAAGGTAGCACTCAGCCAGAATCATGAGTCTTTATCCTAACTCAGTAGGGTCAGAATTATAATTTCAATCTTCCAATTTTAAAATGAGAGGTTAAAATATTACACTGAACAGTATGTTAAAAAGGTCTAAATGTAAAAATTGAGGTCTCTGACCTCAATTTTTTTTACTCAAGAGGTTTCTCTATCTTGTCTGGTTGAACCACAATGACCCTACATTATAGGGATTAACCTATAGGCTACAAACACTAAATTCAGCTGATTAAATTCTGCCTAGATTAAACCTGAAAAGGGGAAAGAGAGGGACATAATAAATGCATTTTAAGCTCCAAGCTTATATCATGCTGAGAGAGAGAAAACATATGTATTCCACTAAAAATGATCCATCATCCAATCTGTTGTAAATATTATGTGTGTGTATGTACATACCTTATACACTGATTAGAGAGCCTCATGAGCGAGCAGCGCACACTTCCGTTTTGGGAGTGGCTACTGCATCACTCATTGTTTCATCAATGCCTACAGTAACCTTCTCATTTCACTTCTACCCAACTCTTGGTCTTGGGAGCTTTCATAGATTTCAGCTGCTCTGTTGTCAATTATGCTTTAAAGCTCTTTTCTTTTTGAAGTGAGCCAGTTACTGAGGACCCAGAGAGGGATAGCTCAAGTATGATGAGGTATGGTTGTGGTTTTAATATTTATCTTTAGTGATTTTATTATGAATGAAAACACAGGTGCTCTGGATCAGACAGGTTATCATTATTCACTTAGAAAACAGGTAACAGCTGTATGGTTCCTCGCACTCTCTTACTGCTGCCCTTGGGATGATGGGAGGAAAGGGAGTGTGAATCTCTCATGCATTCAGTCAGGAGATAAATAAGTCCTAGAGATCCAATGCACAGCATAATGATTATGGACATAGTATTGTATTATAAACATCAGAGCTAAGAAACTAGAATTTAATTGTTCCCACCACAAAAATGAAATGATTATGTGATGTGAGAGAGGAGGTAGCCTACACTCCAGTGCTAATTATATTGTAACATATAAGTGTCAAGCCAATACAATCTATACCTTAAACATTCACAATGTAATATGTAAATTGTGTCTCAATTTTTTAAATCTAAGAGATACAAGAGAGTTGCTCCCTTTCCTTCCTAAAACGGGTCATAGAAACCTTTGTTTCTTGGACAGGGGGATGGAAGAGATCTTGAATTCTTACTCATACCTTTTGGTATTTATTTCTTTACACTTTGTGAGCTACACTTATGCTTTGAATAAAACTCAGTGTTAACATTTTTATCACTTTAAAGAGGATCTAACTTCTATTTGTTGGCATAGTTTGTGGTGGATATCAATTAAAATTCTTATATGTCTTCCTCTGTGTGTCTTTTCTCTGTGCCTTCTAGTTTTTCTCTTTGTCTTTGATTTTCTTAGCAGTTTGAATATATTCTGCTTAAGTATGCAGAGAGTAGGAGCAGGGAAATGTTTTATTTAATTATTTTTTTCATCCTCTTTCTTTTCTGTGAGTTTAGGAGATGTGTGATTTGGTATCTGTTAATTTGGAATAATCTTAATAGTTTTTTATGTGTGTGTGTCAATTTATAGCTGGCACACCACACATCTAAAGATGTCCAGGGAAATGTAAACAAGGGGACTACGCCAGTATTAGAGATTTAATTTCATTGCCTGTTGGAACCTTGTCTAATATTAGAGTCTAGTCTAATATTAGTTGTACAGTTTAAACTATGATAAGGCTTAGCCTAGAAAAGATTAGAGAAAAAAGACTTTCATTTTATCCTCACATAGCCAGGGATAGTTCCAGTGCTACCTTCTAAAATGAGTAAATTGACAAAATGCTAAAGTTATTAAATTATTTAGATGAGGGTTAGTTTAAATAACCTAATGAAAGGTTGCCTGTTTAGTGGCGAATAATTCAGTATTTGATAGTTCCACCCTTCTTTGTGCTGTGGTAGTGATTTAGTCAATAAGTCATGTCCTAGTTTTGTAACTCCATGGACTGTAGCCTGCCAGGCTCCTCTACCCATGGGATTCTCCAGGCAAGAATACTGGAATGGGTTGCCATTTCCTTCTCCAGGGGAACGTTCTGACCCAGGGATCGAACCCAGCATTACAGGCAGAATCGAATCCTGCATTACAGGCAGATTCTTTACTGACTGAGCTACCAGGGAAGCCCAAGACGGCATGTGGGATATAGTTCCCTGACCACGGATTGAACCCAGGCCCCTTGCATTGGGATTGTGAGGTGTCCTCAGCCACTGGACCACCAGGGAAGCCCCTGTTTGTACTACTTCATCATAATTCCCCTGCCTAACAGGAGTTCACAAAGAAACTATCAGAGAGACAGAGGAAAAACAGAGAGAAAATGGTACCATAGAAACAAATCAAGGAGAGTGTATTGAGAAAAAAAGTGAGTCTGGTGTTTCAGCTGTTTGGTTCTAGAACACATTTCTCACTGTCACCATATTCTGATGACTTACAGTTGAAAAGTACAAAGCTTACCCTGCTTTCCACACTTCTGTGAAGTCAGAATCTGTATGGATTATTCTGTAGTTTTCCAGAGCAAGCTGTTTTCTGAAGTGAAATGCAGAATATTGGCAACAGATGATTATTTTAATAGCCAGATAAAATGACACTCAGTGATTTCTATGTGCTGATTATCTTTATTTGCTAATCAACATATTTCTTTTTATTCACAAAGTTTTTTAACTAAAGGAGATTTTTAAAAAATGATATTTGAGCCTATAAAATCTCTGCAGATCAAGATATTTACATTTCAGAAATGCAACATTAACATAAAAATTCCATCTTCATGTATCTTTCAGGCAGGATAAAAACTCAAAGGAAAACGGTAACTCACAGGAGAGTCAGGCACAGCAGTCTTTGAAGATCTCACATATAAAAATCAATGTATAGATTGCACATTATTTCCTACTACATGAGAAATACAATATGGATAGTTCTTTCAAAAATCTATTTATTCCTGAATACTTTGTAAAAGAAAGAAAAATAAGATGGAAATCTCAAAAAAGGAAGTTATTTCAAACTTATGCTCTGCTATGTATTTGTACAGTAAAAAGTACATGAGTGCTATGCCTCACAAGTGCTAAGCAAGGAATAGATAAAAATGTTTTTAAGTAATAATCACACTGCCATTGCTGAATTTATAATATAGAAGTAAGATAAATTTTAAAATAATATGCCATCATATTATGTTAGCAAAAAACATATGCAGTCTTCAATTCATTGAGTTATTTTTAGAAAATACAGAACAAAGAAGTAGAGGTAAGAAAAATTATACATAATTCCTATGCAGAGGAAAACATAATTAATATTTGATATATTTCTTTTTGAGATAGTGTCTTCTTTATAAGTGTGAGTGTATGTAGGTATAGAGTACATACCATGCAGAGCATACTTTCAGCAACTGTACCTTCACATGTACTATTTTAAATCATTTTTCATTTAGCATTGTATTATATAGGTGTATAAAATAAGCATTCATATTTAAGTGACATTTTATTGCATCTGTTATTTGCATCAGCTTTCACTTACCCTTACATCATCATTTACCAGATTATCATAGGATCAAAAATGTAATTTTTTGAATGTATGCTTATCTTTACATTGTATTACACTGTGTGGATATACTAATTTTATATAATCATTTTCATACTGATGAACGTTGACTTTTTTCTAAGCTGTTGTAACACATTAAATATTATACAAAAATATATATATATTTATTTCTCTGTGGATTTATCTATTTATGTTCATAGGATGAATTACTAGAAATTGAGTTACTGTATAATGACTATGTGCAAGCCTCTTTATCCATATTACAAACATCCTTTCCAGAAACATAATAGTGAAATATTCTCACTTAAAGCATATGAAAGTGACCATATGTATTTCAATTTAGTGAAGGTTTATCAGTTTACTTGAAAAATCAGATAAACTCCGGAAAGAATAATGGTATACATATGTATTTTAATGACCTCATCCAAGTTATCGATCTCCAACTCTTACTGATAACAAAGATCATGCAGATAAGTGGCAAAAAGATAATTGTAAATGATACACAGATGTTAATGCAATCAGACTAAGCAGTACAACCTAATCCTACATTGACAATGTAGATCCACATTGTTAATGCACTTATTTTTCGTGCCATTTACTTTATATGTGTTAATTATAGAAAAACAAAAATATGACAAGAGACTCTAATGGACATATGTAGTGAATCCTTGGTGATATGGTGATATTCTCTATTTTGAATTGGTTAAAACAGTAGTTCATAATCTATTGAAATATAATACTTGCAGTCAAAGGAAAAGTAGAAATTGAAAATCTATAATGAAACCCTTAGATAATTTTAACTGCTCAAATGCAAGACAAAAATGAGTTTGCATTCACACATTCTTTAAGTCCCAATTTGCTTAGCACATCCTGGCAAAGACATCACTTTGCCAATAAAGGTCCATACAGGCAAAGCTATGGCATTTCCAGTAGTCATGTACTTATGTGAGACTTGGACCATAAAGAAGATTGAGCACCAAAGAATTGATGCTTTTGAATTGTGGTTCTGGAGAGGACTATTGAGAGTCCCTCAAACACCAAGGAGATCAAACCAGTCAATCCTAAAGGACATCAACCCTGCATATTCATTGGAAGAACCAATGCTGAAGCCGAAGCTCCAATACTTTGACCACCTGATGAGAGGAGCCAACTAACTGGAAAAGACCCTGAGGATGGGAAAGACTAAAGGCAAAAGGAGAAGAGGGCAACAGAGGGTGAGATGGTTAGATAGCATCACCAACTCAATGGACATGAATTTGAGCAAACTCCAGGAGATATTAAAAGACAGTGAAGCCTGACCTGCTGCTGTCCATGGGGTCACAAAGAGTCGAACATGACTTAGCAACTTAGCAACAACAAATATTTTCAAGAACTAGTCAAACCAGTACAATGTGTTACACGAATATGAAATAGAAAATTCTGATCTTGACATGTTAGAAAAGTGAAATTTGCCTTGAGTACTACAAGATACAAAAGAGTAGGCACAGAGGAAGGCAAGAACTTGTCAAACCAAAAAGAACCTGTGTGAGGATTTGAGGCAGAAAGGAGCTCCATGTATTTGAAAATTTCAAATAGCATCATTGTAAACAGGAAGTTGTGAGAGTATAGGAGTTAAGATTGTAGCTCAAGAGTTAGTCGTCCAGTAATGGACGATCATAAAGACCATGCTGAGGAAGTCTATATGTAGAGTATATCATGTGAAAAGGCAGGCTGGATGAAGCACAATCTGGAATCAAGATTGCTGGGAGAAATATCAATAACCTCATATACACAGATGACACCATTTTTATGGCAGAAAGCGAAGAAGAACTAAAGAGCCTCTTGATGAAAGTGAAAGAGGAGAGTGAAAAAGTTGGCTTAAAACTCAACATTCAGAAAATGAAGATCATGGCATCTGGTCCTATCACTTCATGGCAAATATAAACAGTGACAGACTTTATTTTGGGGGCTCCAAAATCACTGCAGATGGTGACTACAGCCATAAAATTAAAAGACGCTTGCTCCTTGGAAGGAATGTTATGACCAACCTAGACAGCATATTAAAAAGCAGAGACATTACTTTGCCAACAAAGGTCTGTCTAGTCAAAGCTATGCTTTTTCCTGTAGTCATGTATGGATGTGAAAGTTGGACTATAAAGAAAGCTGAGGGCTGAAGAATTGATGCTTTTGAACTGTGGTGTTGGAGAAGACTCTTGAGAATCCTTTGGCCTGCAAGGAAATCCAACCAGTAAATCCTAAGGAAATCAGACCCAGCTACTCATTGGAAGGACTGTTGCTCAAGTTGAAACCCCAATACCTTGGCTACCTGATGCAAAGAGTTCACTCATTTGAAAAGACCCTGATGCTGGGAAAGATTGAGGGCAGGAAGAGAAGGGGACAACAGAGGATGAGATGGTTGGATGGCATCACTGACTCAATGGACATGGGTCTGGGTGGACTCCAGGAGTTGGTGATGGATAGGGAGGCCTGGTGTGCTGCAGTCCATGAGGTCACAAAAAGTCAGACACAACTGAGTGACTGAACTGAACTGAGAAAGTCTATCTTAAAAAAAAAAAAGGAAAGTCCATTCACAAAAATTCTCAGAAAAAATAAAAAAAAAAACATTAAAAACCTGATTTAAATTCTACAGAAAGACTGCAGACTATAAAGAATATCTCTTCAAAGTCTGCTGCTGCTGCTGCTAAGTCACTTCAGTCATGTCCAACTCTGTGCGACCCCATAGATGGCAGACCACTAGGCACCTCTGTCTCTGAGATTCTCCAGGCAAGAACTGGAATGGGTTACCATTTCCTTCTCCAGTGCATGAAAGTCAAAAGTGAATGTGAAGTCACTCAATCGTGCCCGACTCTTAGCGACCCCATGGACTGCAGCCTACCAGGCTCCTCCATCCATGGGATTTTCCAGGCAAGAGTACTGGAGTGGGTTCTATTGTCTTCTCCAAATATATACATTATATATATATATATATATATATATATATATATATATATATATCGCTCTAAAATAGAACTTTAATCAATAGAAAGACTTTGATTTGAAAAACTTAGTCTCCATATTGCAGGGAACATAATAACATAATTTTCTCCATGAAATTCAGAAGGATGTGAATAAACAGGTTTATCCATTTAACAGGAGTTGATATTGTATTTCCCATGTATAAACAATTCTGATTACTCAATATCAATTTCTAAAATACCTTAGGCTTTACTTCAGTAACTATGGTATATCAATTCCTCCAAATAATCTTTGTATCATCTTAATAGAAATACTGTGAATAAGAAGATGGATAGGAGAAGGCAAATGATCCTGGAGATGTAGACACTAATAATCAATATCTGGTCACAATTTTTTGTAATTAAGTTTTGTCTCAGTGAAATTGCTCATCTCTCTCTCTCTCTTTTTTTTTTTTTTTTTTTTTTTTTTTGCTGTTTCTGGGCTTTATTTTGAAGTGTTATTTTTTTCAATTTATTTATTTTAATTGGAGGCTAATTACTTCATGCATTTGAATCAGTTCTAATGAAGTGGATGAAACTGAAGCCTATTATACAGAGTGGAGTAACTCGGAAAGAAAAGAACCAATATGTTAATGCATATATATGGAATTTAGAAAGATGGTAATGATGACCCTATAATGCGAGGCAGCAAAAGAGAGGCAGATACTCATTTCTTATGTTATTATGAAAACCCTAATTATTAACTGAAATTATAAATACTAAATACTAACCACCAGGTATTAAATCTTAAAATAGGTAGTAACATCTTCATTCTATTTAAAATTTAATTTATTGTGATGTATCATGTGTAAAAAAAAATAACAAATAGAATTTCTGTCTCCAGTTGCAGAAGTTGGTGACAAAACACTGTAATTAACATAATCAGATACTTTTAAAACTTATTTTCTTAGAGGATGTCAGCGAGCTGTGGTTGCAAAGAATCTTACAGAACAGAAGTCTAAAAAGGCACAGGCCTCTAGATGGGTGGAGCTGGGAGGCTGCTTTCCTGCCTAGAAAATCATGAACCTGAGCTGGGCTGGCACTGAGAAACCCGTCATAGTCAGAGGGACTCTAAATGGAAAAGAGAACCAGAGAACACAGAAAACATGCAGAAGTTATGTCATTTTTCCTCCTGTTTACTCTGTTCCCAAAATCTGAGACTTTTGGCCTTTTTTTTTTTTTTAACTCTGTTCTCAGGAACTTGTGCTCAGGATCTGAGACAGTTGACACAGAAGAGACCTGCAGGCTCATAACCTAACCCTCCATTTATAGGAGAGAAGCAGAGAAGCACAGAGCTTGAATAACATGGGTCTTTCTTTATTGTTTTGTTGTTCAGTCACTCAGTCATGTCCGACTCTTCGCTACCCCCATGGACAGCAGCACGCCAGGCTTCCCTGTCCTTCTTATTCGGGTGGAAATCTCAACTCTTCAGTTCAGTTCAGTTCGGTCACTCAGTTGTGTCCGACTCTTTGTGACCCCATGAATTGCAGCACACCAGGCCTCCTTGTCCATCACCAACTCCCAGAGTTCACTCAGACTCACGTCCATCGAGTCAGTGATGCCATCCAGCCATCTCATCCTCTGTCATCCCCTTCTCCTCCTGACCCCAATCCCTCCCAGCATCAGGGTCTTTTCCAATGAATCAACTCTTTGCATGAGGTGGCCAAAGTACTGAGACTTTTGGCCTTTTTTTTTAAACTCTGTTCTCAGGAACTTGTGCTCAGGATCTAAGACAGTTGACACAGAAGAGACCTGCAGGCTCATAACCTAACCCTCCATTTATAGGAGAGAAGCAGAGAAGCACAGAGCTTGAATAACATGGGTCTTTCTTGTTTTGTTGTTGTTCAGTCACTCAGTCGTGTCTGACTCTTCGCTACCCCCATGGACGGCAGCACGCCAGGCCTCCCTGTCCATCACCCGCTTCATCATCATTCCCTCCAAAGAAATCCCAGGGCTGATCTCCTTCAGAATGGACTAGTTGGAAAAACTCTTAGCTGTTCCCATATTGACTTTTCCTAATTTCTGTATTCTCTTTTGAATGCCCAGTTGATGGGTTAGATAATTCTCCCATTATCCCATCTTTCACTAAAACTCATTTGTATTTTTTCTCACTTTCTGCCATACATTAATCACTCATTGAAGAGTAGGGACCAAAGAGTGAGGACCGGTTTTTATTCTAGAGGATAGTTTTCTTGAGCAAACTCAGCCTACAAGCTGTCCCCCTGGTGATGTGAACAGCTGTTCTTTCTTCTTGGCTTTAAAGCTTAGAGCTGCTGCTTTATTAGTGTGGCCCCTCGTGGTCTCCCCTGGCCTGCACAGTTGAGTGCTGAAGGGTTTGGCATCTTTTATGCACAGAATTGTACACTCACAGCAGCTCCTCTGGGATTCTTCCAGCCAAGTTTCTAGCCATTTTGCCAGCCTCAGTGTTTGTATTCTGATATTTCAAGCTGCTAAGTCTTCTACTTTTTGCTGCTTAAGCTGCCTATGGGTTGATGAATGTGTTCAGAAAATAACAGGAAAATCTCAGTTAAATTCTGTCCTTCAAGGATAGAATCTTCTTGTGTTTTGACCTGCTTTTCCCTGTGTCCCAGGAGTCTTCCCCATTAATATGTAGTTTAGCTATCAGGCAGTGTTTTGGGGGAGTTTATATTCAGATTGAGGTCTTGGCTCTTCAGCAAACTTATTCAAGTTCACAACTCCATCCCCTAGAACAGATACCTAGTAAAGTATACTAGGACCACAATAAATATTTATTGACTGACTTGTTGGTCCCTGCCAACACAATGCAAAAGTGTGTGCAGAACTTGTGTTCTCATTTGTGAGACATTTAGCAATAGTTTATGGAATTTAAAGATGATTCGATTGGAATGTTAGAAAAAGAGGATATTTTTAACACACCAGAGCAACTAACCTGTTTTGCAGTTCCTGGCTTTAGAATATTGTCTGGCAAATTACAATATTAATAGTTGCCTTTCATAAATGCCACCATAGGTGAGCTAAAGAATATGACCTCCTTTCAAGAAACAGTCTTCAAACACTAAGGAATGGGTAGGTTTGCAATTCAGACCCTTAGTCAATGCCAACTTTTAATCTGTTGTACTATACCCAACTCTGGTTATTTAAGAATGATATGTGCCTATTATTAGCATTTATTATTGTATGAGTTTCTTGTTGATATCTTAGTAGATATTAGTGTTTGGAAACTTTCCTTATATAAAATATTGGATTAGATACTTGAGTAAACTTAAGTCAATGAGGCAACAAAGCAAAAAAAAAATGTTGTACACTTAGTATTCACTTACAAAACAACAGAGTGATTATTTCATTTTTATACTTTTAATTATTTTTATTGACATATAGTTGATTTACAATGTGATAATTACTTCTGTACAGCAAAGTTTTTCAGTTATGCATATATATATATATATATATATATATATATATACACACACATCCTTTTTAAAAATTTCTTTTTCATCATGGTTTATCATAAGATATTGAATATAGTTCTTTGTATTATACAGTAGGATCTTATTATCTAACCATTCTATATATAAAAGCTTACATCTGCTAACTCCAACCTCCCACTCCATCCCTCATCCAACACCCACCCCTTGGCAACCATGTCTGTATTCTCTATGTCCATGATTCTGTTTCTGTTTCAATGATAGGTTCATTTGTGTCATACTTTAGATTCCACATAAAAGCAATATCATGTAGCATTTGTCTTTTTCTTTTTGATTTACTTCACTTAGTGTAATGAGCTCTAGTTGCATCCATATTGCTGCAAATGACATTATTTCATTTTTCATAGCTGAGTAATATTCCATTGGTGGTTGAGAGCTCATATGGAAACAGCGACTTCAAAGAAGGAATATGAATAAATGTTTTGAAGTTCTTTTTGGATCAAGAACGGATGCTTGCAAGATGGCAGAGTAGAAGGATGTGCATTCATCTTCTCCTGCGAGAACTCCAAAATTACAACTTGCTGCTGAACAACCATTGACAGCAGAATATTTGATCCCACAAAAAAAGATGCCCCATATCCAAAAGCAAAGGAGTAGCCCCAGCAAGACAGTAGAAGGGGCAAAATCATATTTAGAATCAAACCCTATACCTGCCCCTGCCACAGATGATCAGAGGGTTCAAACAAAACGTTTTGCACACCAGGAAACCCCATAGAGCCTGAACCAGACCTGCCTTTGAGTGTTTGAGTGTTTCCTGTGGAGGTATCGATCAGCAGTGGCCTGCTGCAGGGGCAGGGGCTCCGGGTGCAGCAGACCTGGGTGAGGCATAAACCCTCTTAGAGGTGGTCGCCATTAACCCCACAACAGAGCACACAGAACTGGGGAAACAGACTCTTGGAGGGCAGAAACAAAACCTTGTGTGCACCAGGACCCAGGAGAAAGGAGCAGTGACCCCAAGAGACTGACCCAGACTTGCCTGTGAGTATCCAGGAGTCTCTGGTGGAGGTATGGGTCAGAGGTGGCCTGCTGCAGGGTTGGGGGCACTGAGTGTGGCAGCCATTATATTCATTACTTCCACCATAGTTTGGTTTCAGGTCAAACAACAGTGAGGGTACACAGCCCTGCCCATCAACAGAAAATTGGATTAAAGATTTACAGAGCATGGCCCCACCCATCAGAACAGGACCCAGTTTCCCCTTCAGTCACTCTCTCCCATCAGGAAGCTTCCATAAGCCCCTTATCCTTATCCCTAGAGGTCAGACAGAATGAAAACCACAATCACAGAAAACTAATCAAACTGACCACATGGACCACAGCCTTGTCTAACTCAATGAAACTATGAGCCATGCCCTGTATGGGCCACCCATGATGGACGGGTCATGGTGGAGAGTTCTGACAAAACATGATCCACTGGAGAAAAGGATGGCAAACCAATTCAGTATCCTTGTCTTGAGAACCTCACGAACAGTATGAAATGGCAAAAAGATAGGACACTGAAAGATGAACCCCCCAGGTCAGTAGGTGCCCAATATGCTACTGGAGAACAGTGGAGAAATAATTCTAGAAAAAATGAAGAGAAAAGCCAAAGCAAAACAACACCCAGTTGTGGATGTGACATGATGAAAGTAAAGTTTGATGCCGTAAAGACATTATTGCATAGGAACCTGGAATTTTAGGTCCATTAATCAAGGCAAATTGGAAGTGGTCAAACAAGAGATGGCAAGAGTGAGCATCAACATTTTAGGAATCAGCAAACTAAAATGGACTGAAATGGGTGAATTTAACTCAGATGACCATTATATCTACTACTGTGGGCAAGAATCCCTTAGAAGAAATGGAGTAGCCATCACGGTCAACAAAGGAATCCAAAATGCAGTACTTAGATGCAATCTCAAAAGCTACAGAATTACTTCTGTTTGTTTCCAAGGCAAATCATTCACTATCACAGTAATCTAAGCCTCTACCCCAACCATTAATGCTGAAGAAGCTGAAGTTGAACAGTTCTATGAAGACCTACAAGACCTTCTAGAACTAACACCCAAAAAAGAAGTCCTTTTCATTATAGGGGACTGGAATGCAAAAGTAGGAGGTCAAGAACACCTGGAGTAAGAGGCAAATTTGGCCTTGGAATACGGAATGAAGCAGGGCAAAGACTAATAGAGTTTTGCCAAGAGAACAGACTGGTCATAGCAAACACCGTCTTCCAACAACACAAGAGAAGACTCTACACATGGACATCACCAGATGGTCAATACCAAAATCAGATTGATTATACTCTTTGCAACCACAGATGGAGAACCACAGACTGAATCTACAGTCAGCAAAAAGAAGACCGGGAGCTGACTGTGGCTCAGATCATGAAATCCTTATTGCCAAATTCAGACTTAATTTGAAGAAAGTAGGGAAAACCACTAGAACATTCGGGTATGATATAAATCAAATCCCTTAGGATTATACAGTGGAAGTGACAAATAGATTCAAGGTATTAGATCTGATAGAGTGCCTGAAGAACTATGGACAGAGGTTTTTAACATTGTACAGGAGGCAGTGATCAAGACTATCCCCAAGAAAAAGAAATAAAAAAAGGCAAAATGGTTGTCTGAGAACACCTTACAAATAGCTGAGAAAAGAAGAGAAGCAAAAGGAAAAGGAGAAAAGCAAAGATATACCTATTTGAATGCAGAGTTCCTACAAATAGCATGGAAAGATAAGGAAGCTTTCCTCTGAGATCAATGCAAAGAAATAGAGGAAAACAATAGAAAGGGAATGACTAAAGATCTCATCAAGAAAATTAGAGATAGCAAGGGACTATTTTATGCAAAGATGGGTACAATAAAGGACAGAAATGGTATGGACCTAACAGAAGCAGAAGATATTAAGAAGAGGTGGCAACAATACACAGAACAACTATATTAAAAAAGATCTTAATGACTGAGATAACCATGATGGTGTGATCACTCACCTAGAGCCAGACATCATGGAATGTGAAGTCAAGTGGGCCTTAGGAAGCATCACTATGATCAAAGCTAGTGGAGGTGATGGAAGTCCAGTTGAGCTATTTCAAATTGTAAAAGATGATGCTGTGAAAGTGCTACACTCAATATGCCAGCAAATTTGGAAAAGTCAACAGTGGCCACAGGTGGAACTGTGGAAAAGTTCAGTTTGCATGCCAATCCCAGAAAAAAGGCAATGCCGAAGAATATTCAAACTACCACACATTTACACTCATTTCACATGCTAGCAAAGTAATGCTTAAAATTCTCCAAGCCAGGCTTCAACAGTACATGAACCATGAACTTCCAGATGTTCAAGCTGGATTTAGAAAAGGCAGAGGAACCAGAGATCAAATTTCTCATATCCACTGGATTGTCAAAAAAGCCAGAGAATTCCAGAGAAACATCTATTTCTGCTTTATTAACTATGCCAAAGCCTTTGACTATGTGGATCACAACAAGCTGTGCAAGATTCTGAAAGAGATAGGAATACCAGACCACCTGACCTGCCTCCTGAGAGATCTATATGCCAGTCAAGAAGCAATAGTTAGAGCTGGACGTGGAACAACAGACTGGTTCCAAAACAGGAAAGGAGTACGTCAAGGCTGCATATTGTCACCCTGTTTATTTAACTTATATGCAGAGCACATCATGTGAAATGCCAGGCTGGATGAAGCACAAGCTGGAATCAAGATTGCCAGGAGAAATATCAATAACCTCAGATATGCAGGGTGATACCACCCTTATGGCAGAAATTGAAGAATTAAAAAGCCTCTTGATGAAAGTGAAAGAGGAGAGTGAAAAAGTTGGCTTAAAACTCAACGTTCAGAAAACTAAGATCATGGCATTTTGTCCCATCCCTTCATGGCAAATAGATGGAGAAACAATGGAAACAGTGAGAGACTTTATTTTCTTGGGCTCCAAAATCACCACAGATGGTGACTGCAGCCATGAAATGAAGACACTTGCTCCTTAGAAGAAAAGCTATGACCAACCTAGACAGCATATTAAAAAGCAGAAACATTAGTTTGCCAACAAAGGTCCATCTAGTCAAAGTTATAGTTTTTCTAGTAGTCATGTATGGGTTTTTAGAGTTGGACTATAAAGAAGGCTGAGCACCGAAGAATTGACACTTTTGAACTGTGGTGTTGGAGAAGACTCTTGAAAGTCCCTTGGAATGCAAGGAAATCCAACCAGTCAATCCTAAGGAAATCTGTCTTGAATAATCATTAGAAGGACTGCTGCTGAAGCTAAAACTCAATACTTTGGGCATCTGATGCAAAGAACTGACACATTGGAAAAGACCCTGATTCTGGGAAAGACTGAAGGCAGGAGGAGAAGGGGACAAGAGAGGATGAGATGGTTGGATGGCATCACTGACTTGATGGACATGAGTTTGAGCATGCTCCGGGAACTGATGATAGAAGGGAAGCCTGGCGTGCTGCAGTCAATGGGGCACAAAGAATTAGACACGACTGAGCGACTGAACTGAACTGAATATTCCATTGCATATGTATCATATCTTCTTTATTCATTCATTTATGGACATGTATTCAGGTTATTTTCATGTCTTGACTATTGTGAATAGTGCCATTATGAACATAGGGATGTGTGTATCTTTTTGAATTATAGTTTTGTCCAGATATATGCCCAGGAGTAGGATTGTTAAATCATATGGTAGCTTTATTTTTAGTTTTATGAGGGAGCTCCATACTATTTTCTGCAGGTGTTGCACCACTTTACATTCCCACCAACAGTGTAGAAAGATTCCCTTTTCTCCACGTCCTCTCCAGCATTTGTTATTTGCAGACTTTTTAATGATGGCCATTCTGCCTGATGTGAGGTGATACCTCATTGTAGTTTTGATTTGCATTTCTCTCATAATTAGCCAACAAAGGTTCGTCTAGTCAAGGCTATGGTTTTTCCAGTGGTCATGTATGGATGTGAGAGTTGGACTGTGAAGAAAGCTGAGCACTGAAGAATTGATGCTTTTGAACTGTGGTGTTGGAGAAGACTCTTGAGAGTCCCTTGGACTGCAAGGAGGTCCAACCAGTCCATTCTAAAGGAGATCAGTCCTGGGTGTTCACTGGAAGAACTGATGCTGAAGCTGAAACTCCAATACTTTGGCCACCTCGTGCAAAGAGTTGACTCATTGGAAAAGACCCTGATGCTGGGAGGGATTGGGGGCAGGAGGAGAAGGGAACGACAGAGGATGAGATGGCTGGATGGCATCACTGACTCGATGGACATGAGTTTGAGTGAACTCCGGGAGTTGGTGATGGACAGGGAGGCTTGGCGTGCTGCGATTCATGGGGTTGCAAAGAGTCAGACACAACGGAGCGACTGAACTGAACTGAACTGAATAATTAGCAGTGTTTAACATTTTTTCTTTACTAAATGTTGCCAGGTTGCATTACACGACTGAGTGACTGAACTGAACTGAACTGAACATTTTTTCTTGTGCCTATCGACCAGCTATATTTCTTCTTTGAAGAACTATGTATTTAGGTCTTCTGCCCATTTTTTTGGATTGGTTTTGTTGTTGTTGTTGAGGTGTAATTGTTGTTTTGTATATTTTGGAAGTTAAGCCCTTGTCATTCACGACATTTGCAAATATATCTCCCATTCTGGTTGGTTGTCTTTTCATTTGGGAGAGTAATTACTTCCTAGTCACAGACTTTATCAAATTTTACAAGGGTTAATTTCATGCTCTTCTAATGCTTTATGTAAATACCTGGTATAGCGTTACGATTGATTCACAACTTACGAAAAGACAAAACAAATTAGAATCAAAATATAAAGAGTCAGTATTATTTATCAGTCCAAGTGATGGGGAAACAAATTAAATTTCTTGAAAATTAATCTGAAGTTTTAATTTTGCCTAAAAATACTTAGCTCTTACTCAGGAACAAAAAAGACTAAGAAAAAATATATGCATATATATAAATTTATATATTTTTACTTATTTATACATATGTTTATTATATGTATTAACTGCATATATAAATATTTTTTCATTGAGGAACAGAGGTAATAGAACTACTTAACATACTAAGAGACCCTAGATAAAATCAATTTTCCTACGTTATATTGTTTAGAATTCCAAAGTCATTTGTCCAGTAGTTTCTTATTTCATTCAATTCAAATGACAATAGCAGCATAGTAAGTATTGGGTTAAAACCTCAGCTTTTAAATTTCACCATGTCTTTGACCCACTAAAATAAATGAAGTTTTCCTGAATCTCACATTCTCATTTATTAACAGGAACAAATATCACTCTCCTTGGGCAATTCTGAGAATCAGTTACATTTACTTTTATAAAACACCAAATAGTGGGTATAACCCTTAGTGAGCACTGAGAAATATTTTCATTTGAATCAGTAAATATTTTATCATGCTTCACTAAGTTATTCACATATAAAAAAAAAATCTTGGAAGTTCTAAACCTAACAAGAGTTAAACCTAAGTCAGCTGGCAAGCCATTTCACTGAAAACACAGGTGGCAGAGGAGTAATTAACATCAACAACTTGTGTTGCTCCAGATTGTAAAGCTGAAAGATTACTTACATGTACATTGGTATGAAAATAACTTGGTGCAACCATGAAATACAGGAAGGCAAAATATAGCACAGATGATAATTGAAAATGACCTATTTATACATCCAAATGATGAAACATCGTAACCAAAACAGTGTGGGGGACTTCCATAAATAAATTTGGTAACCTAGGCCAGTTTTGGCTCAGTCTTATTCTCTATAAATTCCATGGCAGGCCAGTCTGCAATACATAGACTTTTTCTTTCTGTTACTCAGCTTCTCTTGTGATTCATCCAACACAACCATTTATCCTTCATCCTTAATATTCTTCTATGGCTACTCAAACTCACATGCTTTGATCAAAAATTAGGATCTCTCCAGGGCTTTTAAGAAACTCTTATTTTCCATTTCCTCTTACTCTGCATTGGAATAAAATGGTTCCCCAGTGGACAATTTGATTCCATCTATTATCTCCAATTTAATGCTTATAGAATAAAAGCCCTTTACTTCACTGTTTTTTTTTTCCTAAATAATATATTGCATCCATTTGAGATAAAAATAAATTTTGTTTTATTCCTGCAGTATTATGTAATCAAATTTCACTTTCCAAGTCATAGAAAATATATAAAATCCTAAAAGAAGACAAACTTTTGATTATAACTGTGAGGAATGCTATAAAAACCACAAATGTGTAATGATTGGGATATTTTTCAAAAATTCTTAACAAAATACATAATGATATAGGAGGATAAATTATTGCTTGATTCATTTCCACTGGTACTGTCTGTAAAGTCAACAGGCATAATAAAATTACTAAGCTTATGTTGACAGAATTTGAGTGTTTATCATAAATGAAATAGCATTACTAAAAATATTTTTAAGTAATTGCAGGCTCTAGTAAAACATTAGAAACATGAGAGACTGATTAACTTTTCCTAATAGCTTTTATTAGGCTTCATAAAGGAAAGCTTCGGAGAAGGCAATGGTACCCCACTCCAGTACTCTTGCCTGGAAAATCCCATGGATGGAGGAGCCTGGTGGGCTATACAGTCCATGGGGTCACTAAGAGTCAGACACGACTGAGCGACTTCACTTTCACTTTTCACTTACATGCATTGGAGAAGGAAATGGAAACCCACTCCAGTGTTCTTGCCTGGAGAATCCCAGGGATGGGGGAGCCTGGTGGGCTGCAGTCCATGGGGTCGCTAAGAGTCAGACACGACTGAGCGACTTCACTTTCACTTTTCACTTTCACGCATTGGAGAAGGAAATGGCAACCCACTCCAGTGTTCTTGCCTGGAGAATCCCAGGGACGGGGGAGCCTGGTGGGCCGCCGTCTATGGGGTCACACAGAGTCGGACACAACTGAAGTGACTTAGCAGCAGCAGCAGTAGCAGAGGAAAGCTTGAAATAAGTATTGTAATAAATGTATTTATTGAAGTGTGGTAAGTTGTCCAGTCCACATACATTCTTTCAGAACCTTGTATGTATCTCAAGAGTCAAAAATAAATAAATCATTTTCCCTTCCCCCGAACCTGGGTAGACTTCATTTCAGTTACTCAGCTGTGTCTGACTCTTTGCAACCCCATGGACTGCAGCATGCCAGGCTTCCCTGTTCATCACCTACTCCTGGAACTTGCTCACACTCATGTCCATCTAGTCGGTGATGCCATCCAACCATCTCATCCTCTGTTGTCCCCTTCTCCTCCTGCCTTCAATCTTTTCCAGCATCAGGGTCTTTTCCAATGAGTCAGTTCTTGGCATCAGATGGCCAAGGTATTGGAGTTTCAGCATTGGTCCTTCCAATGAATATTCAGGACTGATTTCCTTTGGGATTGACTGGTTTAATCTCCTTGCAGTCCAAGGGATTCTCAAGAGTCTTCTCCAACACCACAGTTCAAAAGCATCAATTCTTTGGCGCTCAGGTTTCTTTATAGTCCAACTCTCACATCTGTACATGACTACTGGAAAAACCAGACTTGGCATAGCTCAAACCAGGAGAGTTTGTTAAAGACAATGCTTTGTGGCTTCTGAGGCTAAACTATGAGAAAGCTAGAGCTTCTGCCTGGCTCTCTCTCCAGTGACTCATACCTTCAGGGAGTTGAGTTAACAGGTATGAGGCCTGCAGGCTGGAGGGATTATGCAAAACCATTAAGTAGAGATAGTAAGAGGTGTCTAATGAGCATGTCTGTTCCAGCTGGCAGTAATTTTAGATTAACCAGCATCAGCAATAATCAGCCTTGAGGTGATTTTAGCTACTCAGGTTACAGAAAAGTAGAAGCAGGTAAAAGCTGTCCCCAAGCTCTACCCAAATTTCAATTAGTGAGCAAAATGCTACTGTTTTAAAGCAATTGAGTTTGAGGGTGGTTGTAACATAGCACCATGAAGATTGCTCTTCCAGCAAAGAAGATGAAAAGGAGTGAGAGAACCAGAGATGACTGAGCAAGAATGAGGTCTCAGGTTTGTCTGTCCTTAGGTTGATCCAAGTAGGATGATGACTGGACTATAAATTATACTGCATAGGAGTTCACCTTAAGGTGAATTAGCTAACCCTGTTTTGCTCCCATAAGTGTTAGTCATTGGCTGCAGGATACCAAGTGTAGGAGATCTCTCAGAGGAGGTGGCTTTCATTGGTCAAGGGAAATAAGTTGTAGAAAAAGGTTGTATGAGCGATTAGCAACTAATGTTCACAGAAACTAGGGGGCCTGGGTCAGTCATCAAAAGTGTCTGTTATCCCAGGAGACCACAAACTTGAAACAACTATCAGTGAATCTGAGTAATGGCAGTGTGAGAGCTATCTCATAGAAATAAGATATCAAAATGCAGTAGCATGGCAGAGCAAAAAGAGCACAGGGTCATTAGAGGCTTGGCTTATATGCTAAGTCAAGATCAACTCTTTGCAACCCAACGATAGCTTGCCAGGCTCCTCTGTCCATGGGATTCTCCAGGCAAGAATAATGGAGTGGGTTGCCATGCCCTCCTCCAGGGGATCTTCCTGATCCAAGAATCAAATCCACATCTCTTATGTCTCCTGCATCGGCAGACAGGTTCTTTACCACTAGCACCACCTGGGAAGCTGCAGAGACTTCACTTAATATGAAGCTTAAGTAATTCGAACAAGCTCTCCTTTCTTCTTTCATTAAATATCTATTAACCATAAAGTCTGGCTGAGAATATCCATCTGTGATTGAGCTTATATATTCAGACACTTATTTGACAAAACTGTTTGAGAAGACTTAAATCTTTCAAATCCAACACGCTCCAGAACAGCTACAGCAGTCAGGATTCTCAATGGGAATAGTCCTCTCTCACTTTTCTGTATTAAGTCAGGAGCATAAGAGATTCTTGACACCATCCATCCATCTCATTTCACCAAGATAATTCTCATCTTTCCTTCTCTACCACCGTGATAATCCCAATTTATGATCACTCACCTTAGTTTTTTAAGTGGCTTCCTAGATCTCCAAGTTGGTTAATTTCAAATTTGATCATATTTCCAACAAGCTTAAAGCCTTAGGAAGATGCCTTAATCTTTTTTGAATAACTATAATCATTGTCATGGCTTGCAACACGTACTTTCTCTTATACTTTCTGTCAGATTCAGCCTCCTTTTCTGTGAGCTTTTAATATGTGTTTCTTGCATTTTTTCCCCAAACCAAACCTAGAATTCTCCTAAGAAACTTTATTGTGCAGCCACTAAGTCATGTCCCATTCTTTGCAACCCTGTGAACAGCAACACACCTGGCTTTCCTGTCCTTCACTATCTCCCAGAGTTTGTTCAGACTCATGCCCATTGAGTTTTCTGTTTACCTTTCAAATATTGAATCTGTGGTCAATTTTCTTTCTTTCCCCTCAACTTGGACTAGGCCAAACCTCCATATTGTATCTGGCACTCTATACCACCATTTCATAGTATTTTTCAAAATTGTGACTTTAATAATCTAATTGTGATTATGTGATCAATATTCATTTACTCTGCTGACTTGAAAAAGCAGTGACAGCAGGAACCAAATTCATTTTTGTTTCCTGATGTATGCCCAGCACTGAATATGATTCCTGGCAAATGGTAAACATCCAATAAGTATTTGTCAATGAGTCAGTCAATAAAAATGAGATGACATTTTCTGACTTCTGACTTCAGTGTATCTGTGGCTAATTCTACTGTTCTTTGAGAAAATCATAACACTTACTTTGGCTGAACAGTCATTTTATGTTCAGAAAATCTTATTAGTTACACATGCACTTAATGCTTTTCATGTGCAAATGGTGAAAATAGAGTACAGATGCTTTGCAATACAGGTTTCTTTCTTTTTCAAAAAGTCTTCAAGTTTTTAATATCATAAATTCTAAAAACATTATACATTAATATTTGAAAGTACTGAGTAATGTCAGGAATAATTATCAAGTAATCTGTAAAAGCATGTAATTACTTTGTGCTGACACGGCACTTGTAATGTAATTGCTTGTGGGGGATAAATACTTGAGCACACATAAAAAATGAAATTATAGAACCCTGGGATAAAAAAAAAAAAGACACAAAGGCCATTTGTTTTATGCTAAAGAGAATAACATCATAAAGACAGGAAAAGAGTGAGATAGACAAGGTAACAGTGAAAGGAAGAGTAGGGAGAGAAGACTGGGAAAGGAACAGCACAACCACCCCAAAAGAAAAAAAAAAATTAAGATCTCAGAATTTGTAAATGTTTAAATTTCTATATAAGATTAGTTCTGTCTCACTTTTTTTGTTTTTCCAGAAACAGAAGAGGGTATTGATGATGCAAATAGAAGCATGTTCTTCCTGTCTTTTTCAAATATGTCTAAGTAAGAATTCCATGGACAGAGGAGAGGCCTGGTGGGCTAAAGTTCATGGGATCGCAAACAGAAGGACACGACTGAGTAACTAATCACACAAAGGTATAAACAACATACAAGATTAGTTTCACATATTTTGGAAAACCAAAGTGGTATGTGGTGGGGGAAAAGAGCAAACAGATTACTGCACAGTCTGCTGCCCTTCCAAACAGGCTAGAAGAATTTGGCCTGCTTTGAGTCTTGGTTCAGGTGAGCTGTTCTAAATGGCTCATTAACATCAGAAATCCAGGAGTGACACCAGCGCATCCCTCAGAGTGTGATTGGGCCGCAGGGTGGTCTTTCTCAAGGGCCTCACGTTTTCTAATTTTGGAAGGCAGGGGGGTACCTCATTCCTCTGTATTGAATGTCTATATTGTTTGTTTAGACTAGGAAATTTGATGTGTACTCAACAAATGAAAACAGACGACAAGTCAGCATCTTTTGAACAATCTATTTGCAAATTAAGAGAGAACTCTGCTCTCTTTGCTTAAACACATTCCCATATCTCTCTAGTTTAGGTCATTGCTTGAATCCCCAGTCAGCAATGAGGACTCTGTGATTTTCTCTAACTGTAGTAGGCTCAACTGACTTTCATTCTGGTTGACAGGGAAAAAAGCAGGGATATTTCAGAACCAAGGAAAATCTGCTTGCTGTTAGGCTGGATTTTAGTAGTGGTTTCACGTTTTTCTCGTGTTACTCACTTTTAGTAAACTGGGACTTTGCAGCTTAGGAAAGAATGTGTTTTAGAGGCTCAATCCTGGCTGTAGAGCAACTTTCAAAATGTGGTAGAATGAATCTGACAGCAGGCTTTGAATGTTTCAAAATGGAAAAGTCAAAATCTAAGTGAAACTGTGTATTACTCAGGGTTCATCAGAGAGGCAGAGTCAACATGAGCAGGATGGCAGGGGTAGAGGAGGAAAATAAATATGTATACATACATCACACACACACACAGATACACATCACACACATGTGCATGGAGAAAGAGAGGGGATTATCTATATTATGTAGAGAGATTCACTATAGAGCATTGGTTCATGTGAACATGGAGGATGGCAAGTCCAAATTCTGCAGGGCAGGCCAGAGACCCAGGAAGAAACTGACATTGCAGCCCAAGACCAGATACAATCTGGAGACATCACCTTCTCTTTCTCATACCTCTTTCAGTTTTCACTTAAGGCTTTCAATTGACTGACTGAATCCTACCCATACTAGGAAGGGTAATCTCTTTGACTCAGATGTTTACTAATTTAGATGATGTTGTTGTTGTTCAGTTGCTCTGCTGCTGCTGCTGCTAAGTCGCTTCAGTCGTGTCCAACTCTGTGCGACCCCATAGACGGCAGCCCACCAGGCTCCCCTGTCCGTGGGATTCTCCAGGCAAGAACACTGGAGTGGGTTGCCATTTCCTTCTCCAATGCATGAAAGTCAAAAGTGAAAGTGAAGTCGCTCGGTCGTGTCCGACTCTTTGTGACCCCATGGACTGCAGCCCACCAGGCTCCTCCGTCCATGGGATTTTCTAGGCAAAAGTACTGGAGTGGGGTGCCATTGCCTTCTCCGTTCAGTTGCTCAGTCACCTCCAACTCTGCAACACCATGGATTGCAGCATACCAGGCTTCCTCGTCCTTCATTATCTCCTGAAATTTGCTCATACTCATGCCCGTTGAGTCCATGACACCATCCAACCATTTCATCTGTCACCCCGTTCTCCTCCTGCCCTCAATCTTTCCAAGCATCAAGGGCTTTTCCATTGAGCTGGCTCTCTGCATCAGGTGGCCAAAGTATTGGAGCTTCAGCATCAGTCCTTCCATTGACTATTCAGGGTTGATTTTCTTTAGGATTGAGTGGTTTGATCTTGCTGTCCAAGGGACTCTCAAGTGTCTTGTCCAGTTTGAAAGCATCAGTTCTTTGGTGTTCAGCCTTGTGGTCCAACTCTCACATCCATACATGACTACTGGAAAAATCATAGCTTTGACTAGATGGACCTTTTTTGGCAAAGTGGCGTGTCTCTGCTTTTTAATACACTGTCTAGGTTAGTCGTGGCTTTTTTTTAAAGAGCAAGCATCTTTTAATCTCATGGCTGCAGTCACCATGATTTTGGAGCCCAAGAAGTCTGTCACTGTTTACTGTTTGCCCATCTATTTGCCATGAACTGATGGAACCAGATGTCATGATCTTAGTTTTTTGAATGTTGAGTTTTAAGCCAGCTTTTACACTCTTCTCTTTCACCCTCATCAAGGGACTCTTTAGTTCTTTTTTGCTTTCTGCCATAAGGGAGGTGTTATCTGCATATCTGAGGTTACTGATATTTCTCCTAGCAGTCTTCATTCCAACTTTAGATGTTAATTTCCTAAAAAAAAAAAAAAAACCTTCACAGCAATATCCAGGCTGGTGTTTGAACTAATACCTGGGTACAATGGCCCAGCCAAGTTGACACATCAAATTAACCATCACAAAGCATATTCCCTGAGGAAGGAGTCCCCAGCTGCTCAGCAGGTAAAGAATCTGCCTGCAACGCAGAAGACTATAGGAGATGAGGGTTCAATCCTTGGGTCAGGAAGATCCTATGGAGGAGGAAATGGCAAACCACTCCAGTATTCTTGCCTGGAGCCCATGCATAGAGGAGCCTGGCAGGCTACAGTCCTTGGGGTCACAGAGTCAGACACAACTGAGCAACTAACACTTTCACTCTTCCTTGTAGCTTTTCTGGAGTTGATCAGACATGACTGAAGCAATAAGACTGCATGAGATTGGGGAGTAAGTAAGCTGTAAAAGGGTGAGAGAAATGATTTAAAAATTAAAATGATTACTGAACACACATACTGATGACAGCCAGACTTAGCAGCTGTTATAGAAGCTTTATGCTTTAAAATTCAAAATATGTACAGGAATAGCTGAAGTCCCCTTTTAAACTCAGTCCTTTCCAGAACTCCCACGCCAGTTGGAGTCATGATCATGTTTGGTTGGATTCCTTCAGTCTGTTTCCTGTATTTTATATTCATACATATTTATTCTTAAATAATACCTTGTTTTGATTTATGGAAGCTATAATCTTTCATTACAAACTGTACCCATAGTTGCATAATAACTGAGGAGACTTGGCAGTATGTTAAAAGACATATAAAGGAGATATCTATTGGCCTCACAGTTAAAGGACTTCCCTGGTGGCTCAGACAGTAAAGCGTCTGTCTACAATGTGGAAGACCCAGGTTTGATCCCTGGGTCAGGAAGATTCCCTGGAGAAGGAAAGGCAATCTACTCCAGTACTATTGCCTGGAAAAATCTCATGGACAGAGGAGCTTAGTAGGCAACAGTCCGTGGGGTCGCAAAGAGTTGGAGATGACTGAGTGACTTTACTTCTGTACTTCACAGTTAAAACAAAAATAGCCTAGTTTTTCACAATTACTCTTACATTCTCTTCATACATATTTATTCTTAAATAATACCTTGTTTTGATTTATGGAAGCTATTTGAGTTCACAGATTATATTGCCCACCCATGGAGAAATAATACAACAAGCCATTAATTAGTATGGTAACCCAAAAAAAAAAAAAAATGAATGTTTCATTATTTTAGAGTAGAAATGTAAATACATATTGATCCTCATGGTGAGATGGTAAAGCAAATTACAGATGCGAAGTAGACTCCAACAAAAAGGTAGTGTAATTGTCCTCTTAAATATTTTTGAATTTTATTTTCAATAATAAGCAACCTAGAGTATGGAAGAAAATAAGAGAAAAAAGAAGAATGGCTAGTAGAAAAGTGGATAAAATATGTAAATTAAAATAGGACAAAAATGTAGTAAAATCATAATTCTGTTTATTCCTATATTAAAAATATTTAAAGCTCTAATATTTGAGTATTATTATTAAAAGTGAAAGTCAGTCATGTCTGTCTCTTTGCAATCACATGGACTGTAGCCCACCAGGTTCCACAGTCCATGGTATTCTCCAGACAAAAATACTCGAGTGGGTAGCCTTTCCCTTCTCCAGGGGATCTTCCCAACCCAGGGGTTGAACCCGGGTCTCCCCGCATTACGGGCAGATTCTTTACTGTCTGAGGCACCAGAGATGCCCAATAGTTAATGAAGACAGAAATAAAAAGTTTTCTTCCTTTTCATTGTGTTATTACAATAAATCTGTCTTATATCAATTTTTTAGTGTGAAATTTTGATATACTCTCCCAACTCACATAAAATCTAAATATTTTTCAATGTTCATTCCTACTTTTACTCATCATTTTGAGTCAGGGAACAGCTTCTGAAGATAATCTGGTAGAGGGTTACTTGAGAAGGTATGGAGTGTGTCAGGGTGTAGTTAAAGCTGTGTAATTGTGTGATGTGGTGAAGAGAGAGCATATTCTACACTGTATGACCCGTGTTATATTCCAGCAACGCCTCCTCCTTCTGTATTTCATCACATTAGTCTCTATACACCTCAGTCTCCCCCTCTGTAATATGGGAATAACAATAGTAATACCCGGTACAGGTGAGAATAAAAGCAATATGCATAGAGTCCTTAAAATAGTGCAAAACAAATCCTTTAAATTGTCAGCTGTTAATATTCTAAAATTTAGTACTGCCAGTCGTTCTGTGATTTTTTTTTCCAAACTAAGTACATATTTCCCAGACTAGCACTGAAGTCCTTCCATGAGGTTAATCCACTCCAGTGTTCTTTCCTGGAGAGTCCTAGGGACGGGGGAGCCTGGTGGGCTGTCATCTATGGGGTCGCACAGAGTCAGACACGACTGAAGTGACTTAGCAGCAGCAGCAGCATGAGGTTAATCCAGTCTAATCTTTTACACATGTTCATTATAAATAGGCCTTTACTAATGTTTGTTAGCTTTTTTACTATTACATGCTTGAATTACCACTATAGCATCAAAATACATTTTAGAATTGAAACTGCTATAGGAAGTTGCTGACTAGCAGATAATTTTTCTAAATTATCACCTTGTTATCCATACGTTTGGAAACACGGTTAATAATACTAATATTTAACATATACACACTACTATATAAAAAATAGGTAATCAGCAAGGACCTACTAATTGCACAAAGACCTCTACTCAATATTACCTAATAACATATATGGGATGAGAATCTGATAAAAAAAACAGATATATGTATATGTATAACTGAATCACTTTGCTACACACCTGAAACGAACATAACATTGTAAATCAACTATATTCCAATGTAAAATTTTTAAAATTTGATAGAAACCAGAAAAAATACTAATCAAGTCACAAATTTTTATGAAAAAATGTAATATGATGAAAGAGATACATATGCTTTCTTGTTGAATCAAATCCACACAATGGTCTTGCTTAACTCACACTCTTCATCTTTCATGATACATAAACAGTAAAAACAGATGCTCTCAGACCTTGGCTACCCCTGTGGAATCATTTCCAATTACAGTGGCAGGTGTGGCAAAAGGTTATGCTTATAAAGATGGATGAAACTGTGCAAAGCCGTCTTAGTCAATGAGAAAGATAAGGTCACTCATTGACCTCAGATGCTTTGTCATCTCATTAAATATTTTTTTGTTGCTGGTTATAAATGCATAGGGAAGTGAAAAAATAGTAAAAATAACATTTACTTAGTCCCTTACATTTAAAATAATAGAATACTGAAAGCTAGAGTACTTTATTCTTAGTAAAAAAAAAAATTTTAATTTTAACTTGATTGGAGTACAGTTGATTTACAATGTTACGTGAGTTTCCAGTTTACAACAAAGTGATTCAGTTATACATATACATATATTCATTCTTTTTCAGATTCTTTTCTCATATAGATTATCATAGAATGTTGAGTAGAGTTTCCTGTGCTCTAAAGTAGATCCTTGTTGATGATCTATTTTATTCTCAGCAAAATCTTACAAAGATTAGGTGAATGCTCTTGCTTCCTTCTCATGATACAATTTACATTTCAAGAAAGTTTTCTTTGGATCATTTAAGTATTTTAAATATTTCATTTCATGACTTTATTCTAGCTTGTTCATTTTACATCTTTTACTATTCTTTTAGTGATGGCCCCACAGATTAAAATATACATCTTTGATATCTTATAGTCTAATAAAATTTATCTTATGATTTTCCAGATAAATACAATGGTTTCAGAACATTTTAACTTCATTAATCACCTCAGAAGTAAAAAGAAAATTCTTACAATTATATATATATATATAGGCTAGCATTCAATGGAGCAGTAGCAAGCTTATCAGGAAATAAGGTCACATGACTGAAAAAAAGGAGAAAAACAGACCATTTGACATAAGCCATAAGAGGTTTAGATATCAGAATATTCAGGCAAAGTTCTTGAAATGTGTATGGTTTATGTATGCTAGAAATTAGATGACATAACAAGGAACTACATCAGAGAACCATATAGTATAAAAAATATCAAATGGAAATTTTAAATTTGAATAATGCAATAAATAAAACTTGGAGCTGAATAGATGGATCTAACAGCATTTCAAAATAGGAAGACAAATTCATGAACTGGAAGATCAGTGCCAAGTTGATACTATTCCAATAATATAATTTGGTTTACCATTTAAAAATCTAACACTGCAAGTTGCCACATTGGTAGAATAAGGGGGAAATTTTTTACACTTCAATACATCAAAAAATGTGTCTAGGTATCCAATTTTGGATTAAAAAACTTTAGTAAATTAAGAATAGAAGGCAATATGTTCAACATAATTTAAAGAAAAGACATACTTGGGAAATAAAATTACAACAGGATAATTCAATTGTACTTGGCTATTATTTGGCAGAAATCTTATACTTGGGCTGAAACCCAAGCCTGCTCTCTTTACCCTCTGTGCCTATCATCAAAGCTTAATTAGCGTGAGTTGTTTCTGCTTAATTCCAAACACTCCATCTGGTGGCTACCTGAAGATAGAAGATAGGGAGAAAAGAAAACTTACTAAATCCAAACAAAAGATGTACTTATGAACTCGCGAAAGATACTATTCTTAAAGCATACATAAATATCAAAAATTTTAAGTAAAGTAGTGCTTGGTTTGATTACACTCAATTTTAAAACTTTCTGTGCAAACAAAGGAATTAAGAGCAAAATTTTTTGGAGTTTTGATATCTAGGTATTTTCAAAGAATACCTACAAATACATGAGAGAAACTCAACCAATTAAATGAGAAAATTGGCTGAGAGCAGTAATAAATATTTCAAAGATGAAAAAATAAAACACGAAGGGAAAATAAATACTTGTTAATCAAGATAAATCAAATAGAAACAATGCAATATTCTTCACTCATCATTCTTGCAAAAACCAACAAGTCTGACATCATCAATTATTAATGAGGGTATAAAGGAATGCATACCCTTCACAGACAGGTAATGAAACAATAAAATGGGTCAGCCACCTTATTTTGATCTTACATAACAATGAAAAATGCATAGTCCTACTCCTTGGACAAATTTCACAGGCTTTCTCTTTGTTTTCTATTTGTAAAACAGGAATAATACTGGCACCTATTATAATGATATTAGGATAAAATGAGTAATCACATGCAAAGAACTTGAAATATGTTATTACTACATGATTATCCAAAATAATAGTTAATATCATTTTTATAAACTGGGGAGACTAGTACATATGCACATGGAGACATTTACAAGTAAACAGTGCAGGCGCTGTCCGCAAACAATTGAGTATAACCTAATTACCCATCATTAAGATAGTAGTACAAATGAACTATAGTCTATTTAAAATTCCTAGATTAATTCAACAAAAAGTAAAAAAATTAATACATATCTAAACACTATTAACACAAATAGCACTTTGAGGCTTAAGTGGAATACTTGTTTTTACAGGTCAAATGGCAGGGAAGCCCCTGTTTAGTATGACATAGTGACAAAAACAAGAAGAGTAAGGAGACAGATTTTATTCAGGTTATTACAGATGGTAGAACACTTCAGATGCTAAGGAAAGAGTGTCTGGCAGGGTGATTCTGAGGAGTGGACAACTTTCAGATGGAATGCTTTGAAAGCGATGAAAGTGAAGTCGCTCAGTCGTGTCCAACTCTTTGCGAACCCATGGACTATAGCCTGCCAGACTCCTCCATCCATGGGATTCTCCAGGCAAGAATACTGGAGTGGGTTCCCATTTCCTTCTCCAGGGGATCTTCCTAACACAGGGATAGAACCCGGTTCTCCTGCACTGCAGGCAGATGCTTTACCATCTGAGCCACCAGGGAATGCTTTACCACTGGGGTTTTCTTGCAAGTAGGAGACATCTCAGTCAGCTGAACAGGAAATGTTTTCTCTATGTTTAGCTAGTTTCAGGGGACAGACAATATTGAATTTGTCTAATAGCCATTAGGCAGGCTTCCCTCATAACTCAGTTGGTAAAGAATCTGCCTGCAATGCAGGAGACCCAGGTTCAATCCCTGAGTCAGGAAGATCCCCTAGAGAAGGAAATGGCAACCCACTCCAGTATCCTTCACTGGAGAATCCCATGGAGAGAGGAGCCTGGCAGGCTGCAGTTCATGGGGTTGCAAGAGTCTGGACATGACTTAGGGACTAAACCAGCATCAATAATCATTAGGCAAAGAATGAGAAATTGGCTGGTGCAAAGCAGGTGCAGGAAAAGGGGTAGGTCTGTGTCTGCTCTTGTCAATATCATTTAAATAGTTTTTTAAGGAGTCAGACCATACCATAAAGTGTGTATACACACACACACACACACACACACACACACACACACACACCACTTATATTGACATGTGAAACTGTTAAGGAAAAGCTGATTAGTTTACACAAAATTTATGACAAGGAATAACTCTGGGGCAAGAGAAAGGGAATGTTTCTTGTATTAGATATGACAGGAGACCTCAGCTTTTGTATTTATTTTCTTTAAGAATTAACAAAATATTCATGACAAAAGCTTACCTTTTTTTCTGACCACTGAAAATAACTATGAATGTCACTATACTATTATTTTCAAGAGATGAAGGAAAATAAAATAAGTGGAAATAAAAGAAAGAGATATGAAAGTTAAGACAAAACAAGAGAGATGAGAAAAAGATGAGCTGGAGAATGTCAAAAGTGCTGAAGTGTTACATAAAAGAGGCCTGGACTCTCTTTGCTTTGGTGTCACAAAGAACACTGAGATCTTTTGTGAAAGTAAAGGTGACGGGAGTCAGAGTGAACTGCATCAGGGAAAAGGAGAATGTGAGGAAATGGAGGAGACACAGCAGGGAGGATCTAAGAAAAAAAAAGAACAAAGAGAAAGGCAGGTTTTTAAAAAATATGTGGATTCAAGGAACGGTTTCTTGTTTTGACTTTTGTCTTATTTTCATGATAGGAAATAATAGAGCAGTATTTCTCACCTTTGACCACCTGTTAGAACCAGCTGGTGATTTTTAATATGCTCATGTCTTCTCTGAGTCTGATCCAGCTGCCATGACAAAATATCCGAGACTGGGTGGCTTACACAACAGATACTTAATTTCTTACAGTTCTAGAGGCTAGGAAGTCCAAGATCAAGGCCCTAGTCCTTTTGATTCCAGCTGAGAGCTCCCTTCCTGGCTTGCACACAGGCTGCCTTGTTGCTGTCCTCATGTGATGGAGAGAGGACTCTGGCATCTTCTCTTCTCCTTCTAAGGGAACCAGCCCTATCAGATTAGGGTGACACCACGATGGCCTCATTTAACCTTCCTCACCTCCTCAAAGGCCCTAGCCCTGAATACAGTCATGTCAGGGCTCAGGGTTTCAATATACAAATTTGGGGAGGTACACAGATAAATCAGTCTGAATAGTATCACTGACTCAATAGGCCTGAATTTGAGCAAACTCTGGGAAATAAGGAAGGACAGGGAAGCCTGGCATGCTGTAGTCTTTGGGGTCACAAAGAGTTGGACAGGACTTAGCAACTGAAGAACAGAAACGTACCCTGATCACAAGAAAGATCAATTAAATTGGAACCAGAAATCATCACAAGAACTCTTCCTTTTTGCTCTAATGTACACTCATCACTCACATAATGCCTGGCTTGGCTTTTTCTTGTTGTAAGGACGGGAGAAAAGATCATTCTTTGTTGGGCATTTGGATGAATTCTTAACATCTTGATAATACAAACAAATCTGTGCCCTGGTTTTCTTAGAAATGAATAGTATATCTAATTTGTGAGACTTGGAAAAGAGGATCTAAATGATTTGTAACAACAACTTGGCATGGTGACCAAAACTTTAATGCTACACACGATGCTTTTAATGAAAAATTGTTTCAAGAAAGTCCATGTCCAATCTGTTTGTTATAAAAGCCAGGGAAACATAGGTTCAATGCCTGGATCTGAGCAATTTCTCTGTACCTTAGTTTGTAAACGTTTCTAAAGGGTCAGCCTTTAATGTTTATATGATAGAATATGTTCATTTACTTGGCTTGGGCTTTTTCTTTTTTCCTTTTTTTTTCCTTTGACTGTATATTATGTTCCAAGTGCTATTTAGGCACTTAGAATATTTAAAACAGGCAAAAGTCCCTGCCATCATGGAGTTGCAGTCTCATGAGAAGATAGAGGAAAATAAAACAAAACCAAACAAAATAAGTATATGATATTCCAGGAGCAGGGGAAGATCCAAGGAGGGGAAAATGTAGGGAGTGGAAATTTGGGAATGGAATTTTACTTAGCATGACCAAGAAAGTGCTTTTTAGAAAAACATTTTATTGACATATAAGTTGAATTACAATGTTGTGCTAATTACTGCTGTATAACAAAATGACCCAGTTATACATACATATGCATGCTTTTTCATATTCTTTCCATTATGGTGCATCACAGGATAAACAGTAGGTGCTATACCATAGGACCTTGTTTATCCATTCTACCTATAATCATCTTCGTCTGCTAATCGTCAACTCCCACCCTACCCTCTCCCACGCTCTTCCCCTTGGCAATCACAAGCCTATTCTCTAAGTCCCTGATTTTACTTCTGTTTCCTAGATAGGCTCATTTGTATTATATTTTAGATTCCACATATAAGTGATACCATATGATATTTAGCTTTGTCTTTTTTACTTACTTCACTTAGTATGATAACTTCTAGTTGCATCCATGTTGCTCCAAATAGCATTATTTTGTTCATTTTTCTGGCTGAGTAGTATCCCATTGTATATATGTACTACATCTTCTTTAGCCATTCATCTTTCGATGGACATTTAGGCTGTTTCCATGTCTCAACATCACTAATCATTAGAGAAATGCAGATAAAAACTACAACAAGGTACCACACCGGTCAGAATGGCCATCATTAGAAATTCTACAAATAGCAAATGCTGGAGAGAGTGTGGAGGAAAGGGAACCCTCCTACACTGTTTGAGGGAATGTAAGTTGGTACAGTCAGTATGGAAAACAAACTGGAAGTTCCTCAGAAAACTAAAAATAGAATTACCAAATATCAAAATGAATCCGCCACAGGTATACATGTGATATTTGGCAAAACTAATACAATTATGTAAAGTTGAAAAATAAAATAAAATTTAAAAAAAAAAAAGAATTACCAAATGATCCAGCAGTCCCACTCCTGGGCACGTTATCTGGACAAAACTAGAATTCAACAAGATACATTCATGTTCACAAGAAAGGGCTTTTTAAAAAGATGACATTGGAGTAAAAGTCTAGAGAAGGTGAGGGATTCAACCACGCATATCACCGGGAAAACGTATTTCTGAGCAAAAGCAAGAGCAGGTTCAGGAACTCTAAGGCAGGAATGTCCCAGAATGTTAGAGAAGCCAGGAAAGCAGTACTGCTGGAGCTGAGTGCAGAAGGAGGAAAACTAAGAGCAAAGGAAGGGTGGGGGAAGACAGGAAACCAGTTGTGTCTGCAGATTCCCTGGGGTCTCACAGACCGTTTTAATATTGTGAGGACTGTAGTTATAAAGTTAGACTGAAATCCACTGAAGGGTTTTGATCAAAGAACTGACACAAAATAGCTTCTTTTTCAATCAAACCATTCATCTAACAGCCTGATAGCAAGCAAAGAGTTGAGAGAACATAAAGAAGTAGAAAAAGAACCTGTTCTTATTTTCTGATAAATACCTAGCACCACATCTTGAAGAGATGTTCAAGCCATTTGTTTTACATTCTCTCAATTCTTTGCTTGGACAGCAAGGAGATCAAGCCAGTCAATCTTAAGGGAAATCAACCCTGAATACTCACTGGAAGGACTGATGCTGAAGCTGAAGCTCCAGTAGTCTGGTCATCTGAAGTGAACAGCTGACTCATTGGGAAAGTCCCTGATGCTGGGAAAGATGGAGGGCAGAAGGAGAAGGAGGGGTCAGAAGATGAGAAGACTGCATGACATCACTGATGCAATGGACATGAACTTGGGCAAATTTGGGGAGACGGTGAGGACCAGGGAGGCCTGGCATGCTTCAGTCCATGGGGTGGCAGAGTCAGACACAACTGGGCAACTGAACAACAACAAGAAGGCCTTCGTATCCTATTAAAGGCCTTCATGGCCATGACAAATGGTGAAAGGAGTAAACACTTGAGCTGATAGCAGTTGATGGTAATCAAAGATGCAGGAAAATGAAGGAGTGCATACAAGACGCAGATGCTAGCCTCCTGCAGTCGTGCCCAGAGTCCCAGGAGCTGAGTGATGCCTAGGGCTGGGGTTAAAGGTCAGCAAAGGAGAAGTGGGGACAGTTGAAGGAGATGGCCAGTATCCCAAAAGGAAAAAATAATAAACTCGGTGGTTTGCTAAGATTCAAGACTGACAACAACTATCTTATTTTGATTCTAGTGCAATAGCTTAGAATCACCTGGGTGCTTTTATACAACTTTTTTGTTTTTCTTACCTGCTACTTAAGACAGAGTTGCCTCGCTATTTAGTGGAAAGTTCTTTAACTTGTTTGCTTGACTAATATATAATTTTTATTATTCCCTGGCCCACTTCCCCAGCCTTTTTGTATAAATACTTCCTTCAGACATATTAAAATGTGACCTCCTTTTTGGTTAACTACGCTTCTCATGTGTATCATAGCCCAAACTGTTTAGGAATTCCAGAATGATGTATTTTATTCTGACTGAATATAACTTTAATTTTCTATGGTGATCAATAAAAACAATATAAATTCCTCTAGGAAATGTGTCCCTGGGAGAGGATAGAAACATAAGTGAAACATGAAATTGACGAGAAATGAGAATCCAATAAACATTTGCACATTGACTTGAGAGCACTTTGCAGCTTGTTGCTGCATTTTTCTAAATTAGGATTTGATATAGTGAGGCTTTATGAGATATTTTCTCCTGTAAGAGCTTCATTAAAGTTATTCACACTACATCTGAAGTCTTAGATTATGGAGAATCATCATCTCTCTGTCAAAGCGAGTGTTAACTAATTGGTAACAGGGGAATAGACAGTGTGAAAAAATACACAAGGTATTAGAGGTAATTCATTTTTTGAAAGCAGTTGTTGACAGTTTGACATTACGTTCAGTTAACACTTCTGGAGACTTTTAAAATCCTTCTCCCTCCCAGTCAGGACAAAGGTTCTCTGCTTTCACAAGACTTATGAACAGACATTTTTTTCTTTTTTTTTTTTTCTTTCCATGCATTTGAATTGAAATCACAAACCACCACTTGCTGTCTTTGCCAGATGCTATATCAACATTTTTAACAGCTGTGGTGTCCTCTAGATACAAATTTAAAAGTTCAACCTTTCAAAATGACAATTATTTTCAATATTTCAAATTTCTCTTTGGTTAGAAGGAAGATCCCAGAGTAGAGTTAAAAATCTATCCTTAATAAATTCTGGAAAAGGAGGAAAGCTTAAGCACTTGGCAGTAAGGACTATAAATGAAGGTTGTGTTTCTTGTTACAGAAAAGAGTCTCCCTTTTTCAAGCATCACACATTTTAATATAATGTCAGCAGTTCCTCTGCTGGGTGATGAAAATCTTTTCTGATAATAATATTTTGTAACTGAATTCTGATTCTTAGGTTGAAAAACAGCTGGAACTTAACTTCACTGAAATATTTCAGATGTTAGAAAACAGTGCCCAATGCTTCTGCTTCCCCTCCTCCCATGAAAACAACACCTTACCCACATGGTGTCTAAAACTTAAAAGGACTTAAGAATGGCAAATCATTATTTCTCATAATTAGGGATAAAAATATTCACTGGCGAGGTTTTAAATTAGAAGTGAGTCTGATTACTTCCTTGCAGCAAGAAACTCACAGGTAATGAAGAAAGGATCCTGAGAACCTAAAGAGGGTAGAGCACTGCAGAGGCATTGAACGAGAAATCAAGCAGAGGAAATAAGAGTTGAGATAAGTGACATGATACAGAGCATCAGAGGAGATTATGCCATATTTTCTCATGTTGTGAGACAGGCTTCTTACCTCATCTGCCCTCGACAGGCACCATATTTCATTGCACATACCAGCTTCAATTAATGTGGAACATAGACAGATGTATGTATAAAAATAATTGCATATAGACTGGATAGACAGCAAGGTACCCTGCACAGCACAGGGAACTACATTTACTATCCTGTGGTAAACCATAATGTGGTTTAGTCACTAAGTCATGTCCAACTGTTGCAAGCCCATGGACTGTAGCCCACCAGGTTCCTCTGTCCACAGGATTTCCCAGGCAAGAATACTGGAGTGCGTTGCCATTTCCTTCTCCAAGGAATCTTCCCAACCCTGGGACTGAACGCGTGTCTCCTGCATTACAGGTGGTCTTCTAAATTGCAGGCAGACTCTTTACTGCTGAGGCACCACGGAAACCCAAACCATAATGGAAAAGAATACTAAAAATGCATAACCGAAACGCTTTCCTATACAGCAGAAATTAACACAATATTGTGAATTAACTATACTTCAATAAAATAAAATGTATAGGAACATAATGTGTTCTTTAAAATGTAATAGACATAATTTAAAATCACAAATTTACCTCAGTAACAGTAGTTACTTATATAAAATTACGTAAGATACAGATTTAATTGTGATCTGGAAATGTTGGATTCAATTTATCACCACTAAATCATGTGGGAAATCATAGGGCTAAAGTGTGTTTATCTTCCCTATAGCTGGTCATGCCCTCTGTATGATTTTGTGACATCAATAAATAAATTTTCCAAGAGGCCAGGCAACAATGAATTTCTTGCATCAGAGCATAAAAACCAGGTAAACATCAACTAACCCTGCAGAGTTAGGGCTTCCCTGGTGGCTCAGAGGTTAAAGCATCTGCCTGAAATGCAGGAGACCTGGGTTCGATCTCTGGGTCAGGAAGATCCCCTGGAGAAGAAAATGGCAACCCACTCTAGTATTCTTGCCTGGAGAATCCCATGGACGGAGGAGCCTGGTGGGCTACAGTCCACAGGGTCGCAAAGAGTCAGACATGACTGAGCGACTTCACTTTCAATGTACTTTCACTTTCAAACCCTGTAGAGTAGAAGTCTAGGTATTGTGGCCCACACTGGAAGCTGAATTCCTAAAAGACTTCATCCTAGCAGTAAGGAGGGGCTGAAAGAAAAATTGCAATTTCAGGAGTTGTAGTTTGCCTTTATGAAATATCAGTGACCCAGGCAACCTCTGATCTTGAAGAACAGGAGTCGAATACTGCCAGCTCTCATAAGCATGTGGGAAAAGTAAACCAAAGCACTATCTAGAAGAACAGAATAGTATCCTAAGACTGATGTTATTCACATCTATTTTTTTCTTAAAAACAGTGTCTGGTATATAAGTAAAAATGATCAGGAACAGGTAGACCCATGAAAAAATGAACAAGAACACCAGCCCCCTCCCCACCAGCTACACAACAAGAAAAACTAAAACCAAACTTGAAAAACTCATCAGCTTATAAGAAATTCTAAAAGGAGTGTGGCCGATTTAGAGGAAAAGAAAATTAGAAATTCAAGAAGAGAGAAGTACAATAATAAGTTTAATAAATAAATGGATGAGTTTAACAGATTAAAAACCGCTGAAGAGAGAGGTAATACATTTGAAGGCAAGTCAGAGAAATTATGCAAGATTTCTGGCAGAAAAGGAAGAGATGGGGAGAACAGAGATCATTTGGAATAATTAGCATGTATTTAAATGGATTTCCGAGAAAAGGGTAGCAAAAATGAGATGGAAACAATATAGAAGTCTTAAAATTATAGATTAAAAACCGTTAGTTCTCAGATACAAGAATTTGAATATATTCAATGAAGGATACTATAAATAAATTTATAACTTATGAAATTTCAGAAATTCTAATATAAAAAAAAAAATCTTTAAAATGAGCCCTCAAAAACCCAGAATTATTTTCAGAGAATGAGAATAGAAAGCTGTATCAAGGGCAATAATGAAAATCAAAAAGTTTAGCCTATACTTGATGACAAATTTACCCCAATTCATAAAGTAAACCAAGAACATTTTATTTCTTGCTCACATTTCCTTAAGTTAGGACTGGATGTATTTTCTCCATATCGTATGCATACCACCTGGAATGTGGAACCAAAGAAGGAGAAGCAGAAGGATTCAGAAAGATGGTTTTAAGAACTGTGTCATAAAATGTCTTCCTTCATTTCTATTAATAGTTGTATCACATTGGCAAGAACCCAGGAACTTGGTCCATACCTAGTTAAGAAGGAGTCTGAAAATGGGAAAAAGACATTTTTGGTGATCCCTAGCTCTATCTCTGGACATCGAATACATTTTTATTCATGTCCCACAAAGAGAACGCAATTAACTTCTTCTTGGCAAGAGATACTACAGAGTCACTTGCAGTCACTGAGTTCTGCTCAGAGTCCAGGATCTAAAAACAATGTGTAGTCCTGTCTTCAGAAAGTGAATGATTGAATGCAATAGCAGTTACTTGTCCGTAGTGTTCTTGGAATCCTGCAGCTAGTACATGGACCTTTTCCTGCAATGGAGGGTTAGGGGAACTGCTAATATTATTGCCCTATTCCTGCCCATTTTTTATTTTGTATAGTTTCTTCTGCCTTATGTCAGTTAATACTCATCATTCATGATTTTATACCACATTTGAGGACATTTGCAATTAGGGCCTTTTGAGAAAGCTGTACATATTAGCCATCTTCTGCCAGGTGGAAAGATGGGTTCATAAAAGTTGTGTAAGAGGAAAACTTCAGAGCCTTTTTGAAATCTACACTTGTTGTTTGGCAATTCTCTCAAAATATAAATTGACTTTGATTGTATATTTGGTTCCATGTGCTAGTAACAATATCCAAAGTGTTCCTGATCATATCTGGTTCATATGCCATTGCTTTTTGCCTTTCTCCTGCTTTCTCCCCTCCTGCTCCATCTCTCTCTTTTCAATGCAGGCTATCCCCAAACTTTTATTCTGATCTTTTCCCTCAGTTATTTCATTCAACTGGGTAATTTCATTGGTTACAATATCCTAATTATGGTCTAACATTTTCCCTAAGTCACTTTATTCAACTCAGTAATTTTGCTCAGACTTCGTCATCCTTTTCAATATTACCTGTTTTGTTGTGGGATTCCTAATATTTTAAGGCCTCTATTACTAAGGTTCTTTCTATTCATATTCATGTTTTGGCTTGTAATCTGGTGAAAAATTTCCTAAACTCCAATCCATCTTTCAGTACCATCATAAAGGCTGTGCTAACATTTAGTTTTATTTTATCTTCCCCTGGATTTCAGCTTAGTCATACCATCAAAGTTTCTGCAAGGAGTAGTTTGTTTGTTTTTCCAGGTTTACCTTTTTTTTCCTAAAATTTTTATTGTAATAGAGTTGCTTCACATTGCTGTGTTAGTTTCTACCATTCGGTTCAGTTCAGTCGCTCAGTCGTGTCCAACTTAATTGCAGCATGCCAGGCCCCCCTGCCCATCACCAACTCCCGGAGTTCACTCAAACTCATGTCCATCGACTTGGTGATGCCATCCAGCCATCTCATCCTCTGTCATCCCCTTCTCTTCCTGCCCCCAATCCCTCCCAGAATCAGGGTCTTTTCCAATGAGTCAACTCTTCGCATGAGGTGGCCAAAGTACTGGAGTTTCAGGTTCAGCATCAGTCCTTCCAAAGAACACCCAGGATTGATCTCCTTTAGAATGGACTGGTTGGATCTCCTTGCAGTCCAAGGGACTCTCAAGAGTCTTCTACAACACCACAGTTCAAAAGCATCAGTTCTTCGGCGCTCAGCTGTTTCTATTGTAGATCAATATAAATCAGCCATCAATTCAGTTCAGTTCAGCCCCTCATTCATGTCCAACTCTATCCTTTTGGATTTCCTCCCCATTGAGGTCACCACAGTGCATTTGGAGTTCAACATGCTATACAGTAGGTTATCATTATTTATCTATTTTAGACATAGTATCAATATATATGTGTCAAACCCATTCTCCCAATTCATCCCACACCCCTGAAAGGGGTATTTTAATTGAACTTTCTGCTACAGCATAACATGGAGCTTTAGAAAGTCAACAAATGACTACCAGGTGGTGTAGTCTCCTGCCTGGATAGAGAATATGCAATGTGTCTCTGGTAACTGCCTTTAATTAGCTTCTCTTTCCTTCTTTACCCAAGATCACAGAGTAAACCAGTATCTCTAGCTTGGGCTTACTTTCCACAATTTAGTAACTTTCTGGAGAGGACAAACTATTACAAACTTTCCATCCAAGTTTGCATGGAAAATTGTTTTCCAGTGAAATGCTTTATACACGTGAAATCTCTATATCAAAACACTCAAAAGAAAGAAGCATCAATATCTCTGTATTAAGAATCATTCAAAATCCAGTGGTTAGATTACCAATTCCACATCTCCATTTTTCAAACTGGTTACATATTTTAATTTCTTCACCAAGAAAAATGAATGTCTCTTGAGTCAGTTTACACTTTAACCAAAATTCAGTTAATCAGGAGAGAGAATTATTAGGTTATAGACTGTAAGCAGAAACTATCCCTCGTATCCCACAAGCAGAAAGATTATTTCCAAGTTCTCAGTGTAAAAACTGAGTCTCACCCCTAGGCATGCAGTGAACAATCGATAAATTCTAGCTGAATTTTTTAAAGAAAAGAAAGACACATTGCTTATTTAAAGCCCATGTATAAAACTAAGCCATCTGTACAGTTTTATTGTTCCCTGCAGTGAGAAAACCATCAGGGATCGCTAAAGAGATGGTTGCTTAAATATAAATATTGAAGGCCACAGCATCTAAATATTAATATGTGTGTGTGCATGTAAACTGATTAATAGATATTTAATTTATGCTCAATAGTAAAGTAAAATGACCATCAGGACACAACTCACTGAACTGAAAATCAAGAATAAAGCTATAACATTCATTTCAGGGGCCAAATTCTATCTTAAATGTATCTAAATGGATAGTTATGCATTAAAATGTAGACTCTTCATGTCAGAGAAACAAAATAAATTGCAAAGACCCCCTTAAACACTTATGTGAAAATAGGTTCAAGTTACTGATACTTTTTTAAACATCTCTGTTATGTTAGCACCCAAAATAATAAGGTTATCAATAATATTAATAAATATATCATCATTTAACTCAAAAAAGTAGACACCTTCTTTTATTTAAAACTTTCATATTTATTTATGAATCCTCCAAAATGAGCAATAAGATAAAATTTACCTTTAAAAAGCATCTCTGAAAGCTTTAAATGTTATATTTACATTCTTAATAGAACTTAATAGAATCTGAGAAAAGCAATGCTGCTGCTGCTGCTGCTAAGTCACTTCACTCATGTCCGACTCTGTGCGACCCCATAGACGGTAGCCCACCAGGCTCCCCCGTCCCTGGGATTCTCCAGGCAAGAACACTGGAGTGGGTTGCCATTTCCTTCTCCAATGCATGAAAGTGAGAAGTGAAAGTGAAGTCGCTCAGTCGTGTCCGACTCTTAGCGACCCCATGGTCTGAAGCCCACCAGGCTCCTCAGTCCATGGGATTTTCCCGGCAAGAGTACTGGAGTGGGGTGCCATTGCCTTCTCCGAGAAAAGCAATACTGTTTATCAAAAATAACTTCTGGCATTTATGAAAGAAGAATGCATAAAATCAATTGATGAACTTGAATATATTATGGTACAAGTTTTTCCCCTTACAACTTCAATGCATGAAGAAACACCAGCATTTAGTTGCCTGTGTTGATAGTTCAGGTTTTCCCAGGTGGCTCAGTGGTAAAGAATCCACTGCCAATGCTGGAGATGGGGGTTCCATCCCTGGATTGGGAAGATCCCCTGGAGGAGGAAATGGCAACCCACACCAGTACTCTTGCCTGGAAAATTCCATGGACAGAGGAGCCTGGTGGGCTGCAGTCCTTGGGATCACAAAGAGTTAGACATGACTTAGCAACTGAGCACATCAGTTGTTCACCGTTGGATTAGCCTATCACCATGCCAGAGGCTTTTCCTGTACTAAATGAGAAGACATTAAAAGCAGAAACATGTTAGAAACTATTTAGCCCAAATCCTTTCTTTTCAAAGAGGCCCAGTTAGATAAATTCGCTAAATCTCATAATTTCGTGACAGAACTGAAGCAAGTCTGATAACAGCAGTGCAATATCAATATATATAGTTGGGTATTTGTATATCAGATAACTATAGGGGAACTTCTTTCCTGAATCTCCTGCCAAAACTACATGGTTTCAAAACAGAAATAGATGTTATTGGAATATGTAATAGTAATTCTGCAAAAATCTAAGCTCATCATTCTTATCATTACTTGATCAATAAAGCCAAGAAATACAAATGTAAGCAGTATTGAATTCCTAAAAGCATGACTTAGTTGCCCGTAATTTCTATTCAAAAATTTCTATCTCAATATTATTGAGTTTTCAAGTGCCAATTCTCAGAGATATTCAATGAGTAAATAGAAAAACTCATTATACAATTCAGTAAATGAAACCTTGGTCAGCTAAAGAGTTGTGGTAGGAAGCACACCATATCTCAGTGACTGAGTTAAGCCTCTTACTTTGCTTGAGACTTAGCCCATTAAACTGAAAAACAAATGACATCGGCACAGCTCTTAACATAAAATATAAGAATGGGCATTGTATTGGATGTCAGCTCTACAAGCACAGTTCTATGATTTGTTGTTTTAAAGCATGTTTCTTTGGCTAATTAATTATCTCAGTGAAACTGGAAATGGAATAATACATTTTTTCTTACCAGCCTCAAGAGAATATAGTATAGTTGACCCTTGAACAACGCAAGTATGAACTGCACAAATCCACTTACATGCAGATTTTTTTCTTTCCAGTAAATATTTCCTACAGCACCACACAATCCCTCTTGTGAACTGAATCCATGGATGCAGAACTATAAATAGTAAGGGCCAACTGTAGAGTTACACTTGAGATTTTGCCTTTCTGAGAGATGCCCACCCCCACCAGCTGCCACCTTGTTCTAAGTTCCACTGTAGTACTTAATTTTAGCAACGAGACTGACTCCCAACAAAATTCAATATATGAGGATTTAGAACAAGGCATTACACATAAACAATCACTTTTTCGCTGCCAAAAGGGAATTAACTACATATAACTAAAAGAAAATGTAGCCGAAACACATAGGCATATGTGTTTCAGTAAGACAAATTATAATGCAAGTATATTACAGTAAGACAAATTATAAGGCAAGATATTACAGTTAGTCCAAACACTTTTTATTCCTTCCACATTCCACAAGTGAAGAGTGAGTTCTGTAGTAAGAAGGCTCACTGTAATTCACATAACCTGATCAATGACAATGAGAAATTTTACCATTCTACTTAAAAATTTTAAAATTAGAGTTCAGTTCAGTCACTCGGTCGTGTCCGACTCTTTGTGACCCCATGAATCACAGCACGGCAGTCCTCCCTGTCCATCACCAACTCCCGGAGTTAACCCAGACTCATGTGCATCGAGTTGGTGATGCCATCCAGCCATCTCATCCTCTGTCGTCCCCTTCTCCTCCTTCCCCCAGTCCCCGCCCCCCCCAGCATCAGGGTCTTTTCCAATGAGTCAACTCTTCACATGAAGTGGCCAGAGTAGTGGAGATTCAGCTTCAGCATCAGTCCTTCCAATGATCACCCAGGACTGGTCTCCTTTACGATGGACTGGCTGGATCTCCTTGCAGTCCAAGGACTCGCAAGAGTCTTCTCCAACACTACAGTTCAAAAGCATCAATTCTTTGGCACTCAGCTTTCTTCACAGTCCAACTCTCACGTCCATACATGAACACTGGAAAAACCATAATAGCCTTGACTAGATGGACCTTTGTTGGCAAAATAATATCTCTGCTTTTGAATATGCTATCTAGGTTGGTCATAACTTTCCTTCCAAGGAGTAAGCTTCTTTTAATTTCATGGCTGCAATCACCATCTGCACTGATTTTGGAGCCCCAAAAAATGAAGTCTGACTGGCGGGGTCCAGCCCCAGCTGATCCAGAGTATTCAAAGTAGAGACGGCGTAGGTGAGCTATTTATTTAAATATTTATCAAAGATATAAAGAGTAATAGAATGAGGATAGCTCAGTGAGGAAATTCAGTGGAGGAAAGCGGCTGAAATAAGGATAGCTCAGTAGAAAAATTCAGTGAAGAAAAGAGGCTGAATAAAATTCCAAAGCAGGGAATTTACATCACCTACGAAGGCCACAGGCATCCTCCCGTTCTCCCGAAGAAGAGGAGACACTAAGTCCTCCCCGATCAGATCTTAGAAGCCCAGGCAAAATTAGTAGGCTTGATGAGCTTCCCCACCTCAGAGGAAAAATTCAGCCAGAAGGTGAAAGAAAGAACGACATGGGGAGACCAAATTTCGGTGAACAAAAAGGGGCGTACTTTATTTTCCAAAGTAGTTTTATACCTTAAGTTGTGCATAGAGGATAATGAGGGAAGGGGTGGAGTCATACAAGGACAGCAGTTCCTGGTCCTAATCGAAGCCAGGCATTCAAACTTATCATATGCAAAAGTTCAGGTGATTTACATCGTCTTCTGGCCAGGAGGCCTGTTAACATTTTAAGAAACTTATTTTTCTCTAAAGGTGATTATTCTAAAGTCAGGCACCAGCCTCCAAAAAAGCACTGGATAAAGCTGCATTGCTATAGGGCAAAGGTGAGGTGGGCTTAATCAAGAAAAGAATTAACTCAAGGGTCCAAGGTTACAAACATTGAGGCTACTACTTACATTTCTATACACCCATTATATCAATCAATACACTGCCAAGGACACAGTAGGTAAGGGGTATGGAGACTTAGCAGCAAACATTGGCCCAATAAGTGAAAAACCCTTCACCAATACAATTTCTAATCAATATTTTAACTACTCAAAGGAATCTGTGTTTAGAAAGTTTAGAACATCTCCTGCCTCTCACAGTTGGGAGGCTCTGAACAATCACATGTGGCCGGAAAAACCTATTCAGGCAGGCTAGAGGATTTCCAAAGGAGTTTGTAGGTTGAAACACTGTCACACCCAGGAATTATTAACTGGAGCTGTAAGCTAACTCTTTTTCAGAGAGAGATAGTGGGGGACAGCCCCCCGTAAAGTCAGAGGTGTAGATGAGAGCACAAGGCAGAAAGTAGGCAGACTCTGGTTTTGGGGGTAGATGCTCGAGAATTTCCAGGGGGACTCCTGAGGCTCGATCCTGCCTTTGCGTATGCCAAGCCTCCTTCCTCATGACCTTTGCCACGGGCGGAGTTCCTCACGCTGGCTCCAGGCAGTGATAGAATTCCAGTTGAGCTATTCCAGATCCTGAAAGATGATGCTGTGGAAAGTACTGCACTCAATATGCAATATGCCGGCTCCCGGCATCTGACACTGTTTCCCTATCTATTTCCCACGAAGTGATGGGACCAGATGCCATGATCTTCATTTTCTGAATGTTGAGTTTTAAGCCAACTTTTTCACTCTCCTCTTTCACCTTCATCAAGAGGCTTTTTAGTTCCTCTTCACTTTCTGCCATAAGGGTGATATCATCTACATATCTGAGATTATTGATATTTCTCCCAGCAATCATGATTCCAGCTTGTACTTCTTCCAGCCCAGCGTTTCTCATGATGTACTCTGCATAGAAGTTAAATAAGCAGGGTGACAATATGCAGCCTTGACATACTCCTTTTCCTATTTGAAACCAGTCTGTTGTTCCATGTCCAGTTCTAACTGTTGCTTCCTGACCTGCATATAGGTTTCTCAAGAGGCAGGTCAGGTGGTCTGGTATTCTCATCTCTTTTAGAATTTTCCACAGTTTATTACTACCCAGAATTATCCACATGGACAATGGGGAAATACCAGTGAGAAAATACATATGAAATATAACTCTATATCCTAAGCCAACTTTATTTCAATAAGTATATACTTCATTTCTAGATAAAATAGTGCTCACTGAGCCTTGAATATTTTATTGTCATATTGGAAGGTCATATGATTAATACTAGAAAATATTTGAAATATATAATAAGCAACTTCAGCATATAGCTAAGTGTCTGGAAACCAACAGTTCAAAATAAATGTATTTTGGAAAAAAATTGATGAGTATCTTATCAATAAGTATAAGTTGGAGAACTAAAAATATATTTAGTTTATGAAATGTTATAAATAAACCATTTTATGCTTTTATGTAACCATTTGGAAATAGGGTATACATTGTCTATTCTTTCCTTGCTGTTCTTTGGAATTCTGCATTCAAATGGGTATATCTTTCCTTTTCTCCTTTCCCTTTCACCTCTCTTCTTTTCACAGCTACTTGCAAGGCCTCCTCAGTCAACCATTTTGCATTTTTGCAAGGAGAGATAAGAAAGCCTTCCTCAGAGACCAATGCAAAGAAATAGAGGAAAACAATAGAATGGGAAAGACTAGAGATCTCTTCAAGATAATTAGAGATACCAAGGGAATATTTCATGCAAACATGGGCATAATAAAGGACAGAAGTGGTATGGACCTAACAGAAGCAGAAGATATTAAGAAGAGGTGGCAAGAATACACAGAACAACTATATTAAAAAAAAGATCTTCATGATCCAGATAATCACGATAATATGATCATGCACCTAGAGCCAGACATCCTGGAATGTGAAGTCACTTGGGCCTTAGGAAGCATTGCTACAAACAAAGCCAGTGGAAGTGATGGAATTCCAGTTGAGCTATTTCAGATCCTAAAGAAGATTCTGTGAAAGTGCTGCACTTAATATGACAGCAAATCTGGAAAACTCAGCAGTGGCCAAAGGACGGAAAAAGGTCAGTTTTCATTCCAATCCCAAAGAAAGGCAATGCCAAAGAATGCTCAAACTACCGCACAAATGCACTCATCTCACACACTAGCAAAGTAATGTTCAAAATTCTCCAAGACAGGCTTCAACAGTATGTGAACCATTAATTTCCAGCTTTTCAAGCTGGATTTAGAAAAGGCAGAGGAACCAGAGATCAAACTGCCAACATCCACTGGATCATCCGTTGGATCATCGAAAAAACAAGAGTAGTAGAAAAATATCTACTTCTGCTTTATTGACTATGCCAAAGCCTTTAACTGTGTGGATCATAATAAACTGTGGAAAATTCTGAAAGAGATGGGAATACCAGACCACCTGACCTGCTTCTTGAGAAATCTGTGTGCAGGTCAGGAAGCAACAGTTAGAACTGGACATGGAACAACAGACTGGTTCCAAATCGGGAAAGGAGTACATCACAGCTGTATATTGTCACCCTGCTCATTTAACTTCTATGCAGAGTACATCATGAGAAATGCTGGGCTGGAGGAAGTACAAGCTGGAATCAAGATTGCTGGGAGCAATATCAATAACCACAGATATGCAGATGATACCACCCTTATGGAATAAAGGAAAGAAGAACTAAAGAGCCTCTTGATGAAAGTGAAAGGAGAGTGAAAAAGTTGGCTTAGAACTCAACATTCAGAAAACGAAGATCATGGCATCTGGTCCCATCACTTCATGGCAAACAGTGAGAGACTTTATTTTCTTGGGGCTCCAAAATCACTGCAGATGGTGACTGCAGCCATGCAATGAAAAGATGCTTGCTCCTTGGAAGAAAAGCTATGACCAACCTAGATAGCATATTAAAAAACAGAAACATTACTTTGCCAACAAAGGTCTGTCTAGTCAAAGCTATGATTTTTCCAATAGTCATGCATGGATGTGAGATTTGGAGTATAAAGAAAGCTGAGGGCTGAAGAATTGATGTTTTTGAACTGTGGTGTTGGAGAAGACTCTTGAGAGTCCCTTGGACTGCAAGGAGATCCAACCAGTCCATCCTAAAGGAAATCAGTCCTGAATATTCATTGGAAGGACTGATGCTGAAGCTGAAACTCCAATACTTTGGCCGCCTGCTGTGAAAAACTGACTCATTAGAAAAGACCCTGATGCTGAGAAAGACTGAAGGTGAGAGGAGAAGGGGTGACAGAGTATGAGCTCATTGGATGGCATGACTGACTTGATGGACATGTGTTTGAGTAAGCTCCAGAAATTGCAGATGGACAGGGAAGCCTGGTGTGCTGCAGTCCATGGGGTTTCAACGGTTCAGACATGACAGAGAGATTCCACTGAACTAAATGATTAAATAAAAGAAATGCAAACTATATGGTCATTTGAAAAAGTGTATGCATGTATTGATATATGTGTGCCTATACAAGTTCTTAATGGAAAGGAACTAACTTCGGCACACCTATATATTTTCTGAGAATTCAGAGCAGAGTGTCACCAGGGTACAGAAGGAGTTAGGAACATAAACTGAAAAACAAGTTATGTGCATCTTTATTTTGACTTAGATTTGTAATGTTTTAACTCCTGTTCCTGAAATGCAAAGAAAATGTAAACCATTTCCTCTTGCTCAGGCTGCCTCAACTGGGTGTTGAGGAGAGAATCTGGCATATTATTAAATAGCTTCCTCCTTTAATTGTCAAAGTAAACTAAAAATGATAAAGAATCTGCCTGCCAATGCAAGAGAGACAGGAGATCCAGGTTCAATCCCTCGGTTGGGAAGATCCCTTGAAGGAGGAAATGGCAGCCCACACCAGTATTCTTGCCTGGAAAATTTCAAGGAGAGAGGAGCCTGGCAGGCTACAGTCCATGGGGTTGCAAAAAGTCGGACATGACTTAGCGACTGAGCACGTAGCTCAGTTAATTACAGCATATTAATTAACAGTTAATTATCAAATGGCTTCTTAATATTCCTGTAACAGCGAATCCAGATGGCTAAACTCACTGGAATAGTTTTGAACACTAGGACCCTCTAGTATAACATTACCACAACTGGAAATTAGAATAGGTTTTAATGGTTCACCTCAAGAAGAAATATCACAGCTCCATTTTTTAATAGGGATAATCATTAACATTCATTGTAAATGATATCCTGCCAATATAAACTTAAAAAAAATTAAATTCTTTGTAACAAGAATTTGGCTATTTTAAATCTGCTTCTCAAGTAATTGAAGCTCCTAGCCTTGCAGTTCAGTAGTGTCCAGGTAATGCAACTAATGTATTTAAATGTGTAAAAATGTATCTCATGGCTTCCTGCAAACCTGCTTCTCATTTCATGAATGTAAATGGCCTCATTAGCCAAGATTGCCATGGGCATAAAGCATCAACCTGCACTAAAAGTGCATCTTAAATGTTTTAATAATTTTTCGGCACCTTTTGAGAATTTTAATGTTTTCTTTTTAACTGTCGTCATTCATGAAATTAACAAAAGAAAAAAAAAAGAACCTTTCTAAGGCACAGAGAGAACAAGGGAAAACTCAGAAATTCATTCCCGAATATAAACGTGGTTCCTCTGCCTCTTAACTAGAGACACCATTTAAAATTGTCTGAAAAAGATTTTAGAGGGAAAGGGAGAGCCCAGTTTTTTGAAGTTGCATCTCTAAAGGAACTCTCAAATAAAAAAGAAAACTCAAAAAAGCCTAAGGGAACTAGAAAAGTAGAAGCAACAGAATTTTACTACCCACTCCCCATCTGCCATAACTTTTGTCATAACTTGTAATAGTTGTGTTTCTAATTGAGATTCTATTGAATGATAAGGGAGCCTGAATGCATGTGTTGTACTTAAAGGGGGCAAAAAAGCATAAGATAAATCTGAAAAATCCTCAAACTGTGTAATCAGTCAGTGGTTAATTTACAAATCAAATTATTCATCCCTCAATTTTGAGTTTGTTTTTAAAATGAGTAAGACAGAGGTATTCAAAAGTTGGGATAAGATTACCTGTTTAAATTGTGTTACACATGCCCAGATGTCTTAACTTCTCTTTTGTACCAATTAATCTGTTTTAATGATTCTGAGAACCAGGTAACTCTCACTTTTAAAAAGATGGGATTACTGGCCTGCCATTTATCTCCTAACACAGCTCTTATCATCTTCTACTGATTGACTTTGGCTCCAATTCCATTACCAAATTAAAGGCTGAAACAAAACTTCTGTTCTTTTAATAACAAACTGTATAATCCTCAGGCTAATTATATTCTTATATTAGTAACAGGGTTCTCTGTAGGTTGCAGGAAGTCATGACCTCCCTAGAGTCTCAATCCTTAAAATAAGTAGGAAGTTTTTGATAATGTTGAGTCACCCTAGGCAATCTAGCAAGCTCTACTAATTAAGAAGAAAACACTTCACTCAGATCTTCTCTTCTGACACCCAGGATATTAAAGCCTGGTGCCTAATATTAACTGAATTCATGAACCAGTCAGAGAATAAGGCCAGAGAAATCTAGGCAGTTTTGCCACAAAGTCCATACTTCCCTGCACAGCCCAGCAAAACATGATGGTACCTAAGTCCTGAGTCCTCATTCATTCATCTCGTGTTCAGCCGAGGGTATGTTCATTTGACTCTTTCTTTCCCACACTCTGAAAACACTTTATTTATTTTTTTCCTCTTCTTCCATCTGAATTGCTACACTGATTTTCTTTTCTGTTCAGTGTCAATGGTGGATATGAGTTGTATTTTGTCAATGAAACGAATTCAAAATGAAACATTTATTTGTGGGGATAGTAAATGTTGGTTTTATCAAAGTCACTTGGGAGCAGAAGAAAAATAAAAGCAAAATCACTGAGAGGAATAATGGGGTATTTTCCATAAAACAGTTACAGGAGACAAGAGTAGGTTAACTGTTGAAAGGATATTTTGGGTTGTGTCCCTCCACTGATTTCTGACCTAAAATTGGCCCATCTCTTAAGTGCCTTCCATCACATGTGTTTGGTTGAAGAATTCTTTCTTCCTTGTGGAGGCTGGGCATTCCTAAAAGCTCTGAGGTTTTGTCAAGAGTGATCAATTCCCTCTCTTTTGTCCACCTAACCAAGCAGGGCAGAATTGCACAGGGGTTAAAGGAAAGACTCTGAGAACAGGCCATGTAGAGGTGAGAATCCAGGTTCTAGCAATTACTAATAAAGAGAATTTGAGCAAGTTGATTGATCTTGGTAAGCTTCAGTTTCCCTATCTACTAAAGCAAATAATACAGTACCTAGCTCAGCTTGGTGCTCTGTGACAACCTAGAGGGGTGGGATGGGTCAGGGGAGGCTCAACATGAAGGGCAAGATACACATATACTTATGGCTGATTTGTGTTGCTGTACAGCAGAAACCAACACAACATTGTAAAGAATTATCCTCCAGTTATAGCACCTGTCTCATTTTGTTGCTAACTATGCTATGCTAAGTCACTTCAGTCGTGTCCAACTCTGCGTGACCCCATAGACAGCAGCCCACCAGGCTTCCCCGTCCCTGGGATTCTCCAGGCAAGAACACTGGAGTGAGTTGCCATTTCCTTCTCCAATGCATGAAAGTGAAAAGAGAAAGTGAAGTCGCTCAGTCGTGTCCGACTCTTAGCGACCCCATGGACTGCAGCATACCAGGCTCCTCCATCCATGGGATTTACTATCATATTACAAATACATACTGTGCAAAATGCTAGTTTGAAAATCTGGTGTAAGAAATTGCTCTATAGTCTACTAGGTTATGGGATTTTAAAACAAATAGTATGCCTCTCCCTAAAATGTCCATTGCTGACTTGGAGATTCACACAGGTCTATAAGAAGCTACCATGTCAGAAGAGTTCAATGTTAAAGAAATATTAAGTGAGGAACCTTTTGAAAGCTTATGGACTGGGCACACTGCCTGTCTGCAAGCTAAAATTGTGTATTTTGAGGAAGCAGTGGTGGAAATGAGGAGGGAAAGAGAGATGAGTAGCAGAGCCTTCTGAGAGGGTTCTGGAGAATCTCATCTTTGCTTATGAAAGTGATTATTTCCCATCATGGTTTGCACTTAGCACAGAAGTATCTATCTTAAAATAGAACCGAATTTCCTAAAAGGGAAAGTAACCATAAACATTCTATCAAGAAGCGACTTAAACAGGTGGGTGAAATGTAAAGGAGAAAATTAAGTTTACATTACAGTACATTTCATATTTAGTTGAAAAGTGCCAAGTGCTCTTCTTTACAGAAACAATTGTCATGAATGTAATGATGAGTTTTATTAAGATAGAACTCTAATGCTTGCTTTAAACCTATGGGGACTAGATTGTTTAAAGAATATAATATACTTGAAGAGCTCTCTTCCTTCTTTACTGAGTTAACTCTTACTTGCTCTTAGAATAAGTTCATGGATCACTTTTTTGGGAAAGACTCTCCTGAACTCCCTTAAAGCCCACTCAGCTGAGCCTGATGTATTTATATGTTCACCTAGACATTTCACTACCTCTGTTCAGTTCAGTCACTCAGGCATGTCCGACTTTTTGCAACCCCATGGACTGCAGCACGCCAGGCCTCCCTGCTGGGAGCCAGCATATTGCATATTGAGTGAGGATCTGTAATAGCTCAACTGGAATTCTATCACTGCCTGGAGCCAGCGTGAGGCACTCCGCCCATGACAAAGGTCATGAGGAAGGAGGCTCGGCATACGCAAAGGCGGGATCGAGCCTCAGGAGTCCCCCTGGAAATTCTCGAGCATCTACCCCCAAAACCAGAGTCTGCCTACTTTCTGCCTTGTGCTTTCACCTACACCTCTGACTTTACGGGGGGCTGTCTCCCACTACCTCTCTCTGAAAAGAGAGTTAGCTTACAGCTCCAGTTAATAATTCTTGGATGTGACAGTGTTTCAACCTACAAACTCCTTTGGAAATCCTCTAGCCTGCCTGAATGGGTTTTTCCGGCCACATGTGATTGTTCAGAGCCTCCCAACTGTGAGAGGCAGGAGATGTTCTAAACTGCCTAAACACAGATTCCTTTGAGTAGTTAAGAGATTGATTAGAAATTGTATTGGTGAAGGGTTTTTCACTTGTTGGGCCAATGTTTGCTGCTAAGTCTCCATACTCCTTACCTACTGTGTCCTTGGCACCTCCCTGTCCATCACCAACTCCCGGAGTTTACTCAAACTCATGTCCTTTGAGTCAATAATGCCATCCAACCATCTTATCCTCTGTCATCCCCGTCTCCTGCCTTCAATCTTTCCCAATATCAGGGTCTTCTCCAATGAGTCAGGTGGCCAAATATTGGAGTTTCAGCTTCAGCCCTTCCAATGAATATTCAGGACTGATTTCCTTTAGGATGGACTGGTTGGATCTCCTTGCAGTCCAAGGGACTCTCAAGAGTCTTCTCCAACACCACAGTTCAAAAGCCTCAATTCTTCAGTGCTCAGCTTTCCTTATGGTCCAACTCTCACATCCATACATGACTAATGGAAAAACCATGGCTTTGACTTGACGGACTTTGGTGGCAAAGGTCCTCTGTTAGTTTACTAATATTTCCTCCATTAACCCATTGAAATAATATAATCTATTCTTTCTCTGCATCTGCATTTCCTAGTATAGTACTTGACTACAATAACTCAACAAATGTTTCTTGATTTACATAGTGAAAACATTAAACTAATCAAAGTACATTTTAGTGATATTGTTGTTGCTGTTTAGTCACTAAGTCATGTCTGACTCTTCTGAGACCCAGTGGACTGTAGCCCATCAGTCCCCTCTGTCCATGGGATTTCCCAGGCAAGAATACTGGAGTAGGTTGACATTTCTTTCTCCAGGGGTATCTTCCTGACCCAGGGATTGAACCCATGTCTCTTGCATTGGGAGGTGGATTCTTTACCACTGAGCCAGTAGAGAAGCACTTTAGTGACATGAGTACCATACAAATCCTGGAGAATTGAATAATGCCCCCATTCCCAAAGATGCCCATGTCATAATCTTCTGAATCTGCGAATATGGTACATCACATGCAAAAGGACTAAAAAGGTATAAGAATATAAGAGCATTATATAGGAGAAATTATTCTGGATTATCCTGATGAACCCCAGATATGAGATAGATTTATAACCCCAGATATGAGAAAGACTTATAATCTATTACATAGATTATGGCAGAAGAGTAGAGTCAAAAGGAGCTGTAACTACAGAAGCATAATCGGAGAATGTTGCTGGTTCTGAAGATGGAGGGAAGGGGCCAGAAACTGGGAAAGGCAAGGAAATGAATTCTCCCCTCGAGTCTTCAGAATGATACCCAACCCTGCTGAAAACTTGATTTTACGCTAATGATGCCAGTGTCAGACTTCTAATCTGCATAAATGTAGGAAAATAAATTTGTGTTATTTTAAGCCAAAAAATTGCAAATGATTTGTTACAGTCCCAGTAGGACACTGATACAGTCAGCTACTCTTACTGTATCATATGCATATTGATTTTAAGTCAGCATAATGTCTAATATTACCTTATATCATCTATATCCATAAAATATCATGCATTGTTATGAACATTAACTTTTAAATCTCTTTTTCATTACTTAAAAAATTAAATATATTACATTGGTCAAATAAAGGGATTTTTTAATTCAAATATTTTTTAAAAATGAACACTCATCAATAAGTAAAATTTTGACCTCCTTTTCTCAGATAATGATACAGATACTGAATTACAAAGAGTAAATTCGATTGTTAACACAGTTATGATGTAAGATGGCTTGAAATATACCCAATGTTTTTGTATTTAAGTGGTATATGGTTGTTTATAATAACTAGATTGTTATAATTAAATGAGTCAGAAGATAAGGCACATATTTCAAAATTAAGTTCTTATTCTCATCAATTTCATAAAATAATATTACTGATATTATTACATGATAAATGTAAAATTTAATAGCATAAAAATGTGGCATATACATATGTGTTCACAAGGATATATTCTCAATGATTGCTTATTGATTGAATTACTATTTCTCAGGTATACATGTATCTATTTCCCATATGCAACATGGCTTCTATAAATTAATACACATCAAAATCATATTAAACACTGTAGAAATAGAACACTAAACAGTAATTGCCCTAAATAACCAAGTGTTATACATAAGTATAGTTGTACCAAAATAATGTGAATTGTATCTGAATGTGGCTCAGTGCTAAAGAATCTGCCTGCCAATGCAGGAGGTGCAGGTTCGATTCCTGGGTTGAGAGATACCCTGAAGAAGTAAAAACAACTTACTCCACTATTCTTGCCTGGAAAATGTCATGGACAGAGGAGCCTGACAGGCTACAGTCCATAGTATCACAAAGAGTTGGACACGACTGAGTGAGAAGCAAAAAATGAATAGTTGAGATTATTTTTATTTCCTACAGTATCTATTTTAAAAAATCCTTGAAAATACATGATACCTACATCAAGTAAAAATATGCAATTCAGAAAATTTTCAATTAATAGCATTTCCTTCTAAAGATCACTTTTTAGGGAACATCAAAGAAAAATCTGTAGATATGAAACTGATTCTATGTGATTAAGAATTGTGTGAAGAATTGATGCTATTGAACTGTAGTGTTGGAGAATATTCTTAAGAGTCCCTTGGACTTCAAGGAGGCAAACCAGTCCATCCTAAAGGAAATCAGTCCTAAATATTCATTGGAAGGACTGAAGTTAAAACTCCAATACTTTGGCCACCTGATGTGAAGAACTGACTCATTGGAAAAGACCCTGATGCTGGGAAAGATTGAAGGCAGGGGAAGAAGGGGATGACAGAGGATGAGACGGTTGAATGGCATCACTGACTCTATGGACAAGAGTTTGAGTAAGCTCCAGGAGTTGGTGATGGACAGGGAAGCCTGGCGTGCTGCAGTCCATGGGGTCACGAAGAGTCAGACAAGACTGAGCAACTGAACTGAACTATGTGATTAAGAAGTTTATGTATTGTCTGAATTGCAGATCTAATTTCTTGCATTTTGCCTCATTGTTTTCAAATCCCTTCAGTTCAGTTCAGTTCAGTTCAGTTGCTCAAACCCCTTAGAGATAGTATTGGATAGTATGAATCTATAAAAAGCTTCTTTTTCAATTCATTTGTCAGAATATGGATTTTATTGATGTCTACTTTCTGCACTCTAAGCCATGTGAGAACCAGGATTGAATTCATTCTGCTCAACATTATATATCAATACTTTCCACCTCTCCACTTCACTGCAGTAACTGACACAACCCTAACTGGAACTATATAATAATTTTTTAATGTATAAATAAACAATACACTGTAAAGCAGGGTACTGAGAGTTTAGTAATTTTGAGTAATGAGAAGCCATTCCATTAAACTATCCTGGAATTTGGTCTCTTTACTACATGCAATTGTCAGACATTTATCAAAATAATTTGTGCATTAGCATTGCCTTCCCAAATATTTTTTTCTTACTTCTTGGACACAGTTTTGTATGAAAATATGATTATAGTCAATTTAAAGATGAACTGAAGCAGACTTGTTAAATGACTCAGACAAGGAAAACCCTAATGTCATGATTAGGACTAGAGTTCAGGTTTTCTAAATAATAAAAATATATAGTTCTCTTTGAACTAGGTTTGTGTTTCCAAAGCAGCCTGACTTAAATATTCACATAGACATTGTCTTGATATTCTGGAGTCTTTAATAATTTCTCTCTTGGGAAAACCAAATATAGTATAATATCACTTATATGTGGAATCTAGAAAAATTATATATATAAACTTATTTGCAAGGCAGAAATAGAAACACAGGTGTAGAGAACTACCATATGGATAACAAGGGGAAAAGATGGGGTGAGATGAACTGGGAGATTGTGATTGACATATATGCACTTCTACTATAAAATAGATTACTAATGAGAACCTGGGTTGGCATCACTGACTCGACGGACATGAGTTTGAGCAAGCTCTGGGAGCTGGTGATGGACAGGGAAGCCTGGTGTGCTGCAGTCTATGGGGTCATGAAGAGTCAGACATGACTGAGCAACTGAACTGAACTGAACTGAATGAGAACCTACTATATAGCATGGGGAAACTCTACTTGATGCTCTGTGGTAACCTAAATGTGAAGGAAATCCAAAAAAGAGGGATATATGTATACATATAGCTGATTCACTTTGCCATACACAGAAACTAATACAACGTTTTATAGTAACTATGCTCCAATAAAAAATTAATTTAAAAAATTTCTTTTTGGGGACATAATCAATATCCTGTCATCTTAAGATTTCAGAGCTGAAAAAGCATATAAAATTGACTAGTTTGTTAAGGTGACATATTCCAAGGGCATAAAGTACTCATAACTCAGAAGACATATTAAGAAGCAATACAAAAACGAACGTGGTGTCAGTTCAAGGTAGAGAAACTAAAGAAATGTGATGAGTTCATCTAAATGATGCCAACATCATAAATTCAGTATTTGTACGAGAGCTGACATTTGGTGATTGAAGATCAAAAGGAAGAAATTTCTACTGACATAAAAGTTAGACTCACGTCGGAATCTTAAGATTTGATATTTTAATAAAATACAAAAAGAAGACATTAGCTTATCCATAACAACCTTGAAACTTTTTACTTAGTTCCTTTTTAATCAGCTTTAAGGCATAATTTATGTGCATAAATTTAAGGCATAAATTTTAGGTGCACAATTTGAGTAATTTAGACAAATATATATAGTAATGTGGGCTTCCTTGGTTTAGCAGTAAAGGATCTATCAGCCAATAAAGGAGATGTGGGTTCTATTCCTCGTCCAGGAAGATCCCCTGGAGAAGAAAATGGCAACCCACTCCAGGATTATTGCCTGGGAAATCCCATTGACAGAGGAACCTGGAGGGCTACAGTCCATGGGGGGTCACAAACAGTTGAACATGATGTGACTAAACAACAATATACAGTAGTACAGTTACCACAATCAAGATACGAAACATGCCCATGGCCCTGTAAAGTTTAGTTGTGCCCCTCCTTGCAGGCAGTAGCCTTCTTTGCTCTGGCCTTAGATAACTACAACCGTCTACGGCCATACCACCCTGAACATATCCGATCTTGTCTGATCTCGAAAGCTAAGCAGGTTAGTACTTGGATGGGAGATAACTACAACCAACTTTATTTCCCTATACTTTTGTTTTTTTAAAGGATTTTCTATATATGAAACTGCATAGTCAGTAGACTGCTGTGTCTGGCTTCTCTCACTGGACTTAACGTCTTTGAGATAGATCTATGCCATTACATGGATCAGTGGCTGCTTTCTTTATAGTTCATTCTTATTTTCTGTCTTCTACCAACTTCCTTGTCATATTTTAAATACTTTATATTATAAATGTTTTTAAATAAATAGTATAAATAACTGAAAATCAACTGCTTTGATTTTAGTTCCAAAAGAATAATTCCCTGATATTTCACCCCTACCTCCCTTTCCCACACATAGCTAAGACCATAGAACGTTTACTGTCATGATCCAGTACTGTGATAGGACCTTAAAATAAACCCTAAGTTCTTCTCTGTTGTTAACCAACAGTCCTCTTGAATCTATGTGCTCTCCTTGGCTGATCTTCTTTAATCATATTATTCATGATTCACTTGTGTACCAAAGACTGGCAAAATTGTATCTTCAAATCTGTTTCCCTGAGCATCAGACTCTTATCTATCTTCCTCCTGGTTATATCCACTAGAATGTCCCACAGACAAATCTGCCAAGAACTGTGAAGTATCTAAAATTGTATCTGACTGGCAAGCCAAGAAGTTAGCCTGTCTCATGCTCATGGATCTTGGTAGGAGACACGAGACTCTGGGATCGGAAACAAACAACTTATTACTCGTGGCAGAGCAGGAAGCAGGACTTCAGGTTGTGCCAATCCTGTCCACAAATCTATCCTTGCCTTGAGGGAACATTGTATCCATGTTTGGTGTGAGAGAAGTGAAAGTGAAAGTCACTCAGTTGTTGTCCTACTCTTTGTGACTCCATGGACTAGTCCATGGAATTCTCCAGGCCAGAATATTGGAGTGGATAGCCGTTCCCTTCTCCAATGGATCTTCCTGACCCAGGGATCGAATCCAGATCTCCCGTACTGCAGGCGGATTCTTTACCAGCTGAGCCACTAGGGATACCCAACTGTGTCTATGTTTGCTGTGCATATATGCTTGAAAAGACAAAATGGTGTTTTCAATGCATGTTTGTAAACTAAATCCAGTATGTGTTATCATCAGCCAAACACAGAAAAGACACTAAGGAACAAATGTTCTTATAGGAAAAGCACAAACATAAGTGACTCATGGAGAATTCTTTCTCAACAATGTCAAACCTCAAAATCCCAAATGTCACATCTTCCTTGATCTTTCAAAAATAATCCCCTTTGATTTCTTTATCTGCATTAATACCATCTCCCCAACCTAAGAATATGAGGACCCTGCCAGACTTAACTTTTTTTCAAAACTCACATGCAGGTATTGTCTCATTCCTGGAAACTGAACTCTCAGTGTCTAAATATTTTTCACAGTTATCCCACCTCTGAACCTTTTGTGTATATCCTTAATGTGAGTCCTCATCATTGCAGACCTTAACTGATGCCATCAAAACTGGTGGTTCTCAAAGTGTGGACTTTAGACCAGCGGTATCAACATCACCAGAAAACTAGAAATGCGAATGCTGGGAGGGAGGCCTTCACTCGTCCTAGAGCATCTCTAAGGGCGGGGCCAGTGTTATCAATACTCTGCTGTTGTAGGTCTTCCAGTTATTCTGAGGTTTGGCCGAGTCCTGGAGCCACTCTGTTGGAACATCTCTACTCTTACTTCCCTTAAATGAATTCTCCTGTCACCAGCGTGAGCCAACAGAAAACACAAATTTGACAGTATCATTCTCCTTTAAAGCTCTTTAACACCTTCATAACCAGAGGATAAAGTCCAAGACTCAGTTTAAGTAAGCCCTTCCAGAAATTCCTTTGCCATACCCTCAGAGTACCTGGGCATTTCTTCAATAAAATGCTTAAAAGTAGTTAGAGTTTTGGCTCAAGTTAGACAGGCCTGGGATTGAATCTTTGCCACACCATGTACTATTTGTATATCTTTGATGAAGTGACATCCTCTTTAAACTATCTTCAATCTCTTTAAAGTTGGGTTAGTAATCACAGAGTGAAGGTGCATATTTAATTCAAAGATCTGTAGGAATCACTAAACACAGTGCATTCCACCTAGGAAGCACACGTATGGTTTTCATTACTTGTGAATTACTTTAGTCATTACTATTTATAAAACATTTTTGATTACCTGCAGAGATCATTATTATGGCTATTATTCTGGCCACATTTAATATATTCTGTTGTAAGTATGCACATTCCTGACTCTACTCTTCTAGTCAGAATGAGTGACATTAGCAACCTTGACAAAATGGTGTTTTCAATGCATGTTTGCGAACTAAGTCCAGTATATGTTATCATCAGCCAAACACAGAAAAAACACTAAGGTGGAAATAGGCAAAATACTTACAAGATCTACATACTTTAAGCCACTGTAGGTAATAAAATTTCAGCTCGTATTGATTGAGCACTTGTTATACGCTACCCTGGAGAATACAGAAAAGGAGAAAACATAACTCTTGTCCTCAAAAAGCTCAAGGCCTGTGGGAGAAGACATCCACATAAATAGATAAATTACAGTGATGTATTGTGTAAAAGTAAGTGCTACTGAAGTTACACAAAAAAAAGTTTGATAGGAGCACAGCCTAGATGGGAAGGAATTGGGGAAATATCATATCCTAAATTTCTCAACATTTCTAAAGTAAGGTACTGCCTTCTAAGGCTATCAAAACTACAACCTGGCTGCAAAATGGACAGTTTCATCCCTTGAAAGCTTCTTTTTACGGCCCAATAAGGTTGGTGACAACAGTTTTCTGCCTCTTGGATAAGAAACAACTCACCCGGGAAATATTTCACATTCAATTGGGACTGAGGATTGATAAGACCTTGACAAATGCTGTGTTGGGAGATTTGCCAGGAGATATTTCTAACTGAACAGCACCTTCAAGAAGTAGGCCACATCTAAATCAGGCCCAGGACACACTCTGTCCTTCCAAAAGTGGAGCTCATTAGTGGAGACGGCCTGGTGCTTCCCCAAATGGACCTATTTTAACGTTCCACTCCTCACCTCAGATGTGACTGAGGCGATCAAACATCAGGCATAAAAAATTATGGCTTCATGGAGAAGGCAATGGCACCCCACTCCAGTACTCTTGCCTGGAAAATCCCATGGACAGAGGAGCCTGGTAGGCTGCAGTCTATGGGGTCGCTAAGAGTCGGACACGACTGAGCAACTTCACTTTCACTTTTCACTTTCATGCATTGGAGAAGGAAATGGCAACCCACTCCAGTGTTCTTGCCTGGAGAATCCCAGGGACGGGGAAGCCTGGTGGGCTGCCGTCTATGGGGTCGCACAGAGTCGGACATGACTGACGTGACTTAGCAGCAGCAGCAGCAAAGTTTCTAACCCGGTGGGTGTTCCTGCTCAGTATTACCGGAGACATTTGGAAATAGACATTTCCCATTTAGCTGTGTTTCCTCCCAGGTGGGTTGGAAGGAGATTGGCACATATGCGCCTCCTGGGCCTTGAAGCCTGATGTTCACTTTCTCTCTCCCTTTCGTTTAAAAAAAAAAAAAAAAATTATGGCTTCAGAATATGGCAAATTGAATTATCCACCAAAAAAAATGAATAAAATCAACATCCCCAATGACACTTTTTAATTAGTCTTATCATTTCAAAAACCCATGAAAATAAAAGATTAGATATTCTGGAAGCTTGGATGTTGCCTTAGTATCTCAGTTTACTGAGATATCTTAAAACCTGAGAACTTCACTAAACGTCTTCCCTGAAAATTACACGACAACTTTATTGCAAGCTATGTTAAAATGGTGAAATGTCTGCTTAATGCTTGAATTTTATAAACACTCTGTCTTAAAATCATAGGCTAGTTTTCCTCGCATTAATTTTCCAGGTGGAATAGTCACCACTTACTAGGCTTTCAGACTTATTCCGTATAAGACAATGGTTTTCTAGAGTAAAGTTTTTTAAGCTGCACAGCCTTCTGGAAAATGTGGTAGGGACAAATTCCAGAGCATCCCTAACATGGAGTAATTTCTGTCACTTTTCATAACCACCACAAGTTTTCCTGTAAAAGTGAAATCTGAATTGTGTTTATAAAGGGTTTGTACTTCTGAATATATTTGGAAGACCAACTATGGGCAGATGTCCAGTTACATACTGAAAGAATGAAAGTTATCACCTACATGTGACATTTGTCACATGATAAGGCTTAGGACACATGTCTGCTAAAGCAAAACTTCCAGGTTTCCCTCCCCCTCCTTGTGTAACTAAGTATGTTCCTGCATATCACTCCTGAAGGCTTCTGGCCATAAATTATCCTGCTGCCTCCCTCTGATGTTACATTTCTATGATAAATCATCACAGGGCACCGCTGCCCTGACGAGCTGTTGCTTCAGCACACCATTGAAGCTGTCACGTGGATGATGGATGAGAAAGGCATACTGATGTTGCTTTACGCAAAAGATGGAGCTGCCCTGGAAACAAAAGGTTTAGGAGAAGATTCAACATAATTACTCAATAAAAGTCAACCGGCACACAGCATGCTAGAAAATGCATTCATGCATGGCCATGGTAAATCATTTCCCTTCAATGTGTAGTATTTCTGATGCTACTCTCATAAGCCTCCTTCCCTGAGCTATAGATTGATTGAGTATAAAGATATTTTTGATGGAAACAAAAGCTTTAAAGGGCGAAATTAAAATTTACCTAAAACTCAAATGTGTAATTTAACTCTGAGATTCTGATCATTTTCAGCGTGAAGGTAATTTGCCCTGGAAGTTGATTTATGCTGAAAGTTTTTCTGTTTTATAAGAAAAAGGATCTCTATTTGTAATAACCGTGCAGGATTTTCCTAGGAAAATGTTAGGACCCTGGCTAAAATGAGGGATTACATCAGGTTTACACTACACCCTTACCATATAATAGTTAAATGTTAGAAAAGCTACTCCCTTAGTCATGACTGCAGGGAAAGTGTACCGTATAATCCATTTAGTTAATATAATTTTTTCTGGTTTACTAAACCCACATACTGTTAACCACTCTTTTTTTTCCCTTTAAAAAAAGTTATTGAAGTATAGTTGACTTAAAATGTTGTGTGAATTTCTGCTATACTGTAAAATGATTCAGTTATACATATATATATATATATATTTATATTCTTTTTTCATCATGTTTTATTACAGCATATTGAATATAGTTCCCTTTGTGATATAGTAGGACCTGGTTTTTTATCCATTCTATATATACTCGGCTAATTCCAAACTGCTTCCTGATCCTCATTCATCTTGCCTAATGAAAAGGAATTTAAAAATTTAGGTTTATTCGGATTCTTGGAGAACTGAAAGATTGATTCTCTACCTAGTTCTCCATCCACAGTCAACGCTAGATAAATATTTGATGATTTGAGTTAAACTCCGTAATTATTTGCCCCTTTATAATCTAAGCTCTAGTCCATGATGTGAAATGTCAGATAACCCAATAAACTGAATGAAAAGTGGTCTTCTAGAGGAAGAAAGAAATTTTTTTTTTGTTCTCAGTTTTAGGATGTTTTTACTCTAAACTAAGGCCTTGTAAGGGAAGTTAAGGGAAATACATTAGGCAGTCACATAATGTTTTGCTTATCTTTCCAATAAAATTTAGTTTCCATGAAATTTAATACTTGTTCATATTAGGTTCTCCTTTTCTATGAAAAATCATCAAGGCTGATAGAGATATGTTAAGAGAATTGTCAAAAGAACAGCTTTAAAACTTATATTTGCCAGGACTGTTAGAAAATGTAGACTAGTCCCCAAAGAAGCCGCAAACGTGGTCTTTAGTGTTTGCCTGATTATTTTTCCTGCCTCCTGGAATATTCTTAAATTAGTTTTTCTCTGGAAAGTTGACAACTTAAAACATTTCCATAGAGTTTTGGTAACCTCATAATGCTTTGTTGGGAAGTGTTAACCTTTCCTGCTGAGTAGAACTTACCACCCTCACATCCTGGTGGTACAACTTCAATTGCTGGCCGCTTGTTGGAATAAACTTCTGCAACCATCTGCCTTCTGGTTGAGACCAACTCATGCTCAAAACCAAATATTAACTCCCAGAGTCTTGGACTCTAGAGACATCTGGGGGTGATAGAAATAAAACACCCTGAGACATTATTCAGTGCTGCCTTTCTGTTTGATGGTTCAGTGTATTTTTTTATCTATAATAGACTTAGGAGGTTTAAAGAGACAATTTATATAAAAGCAGTGGGAGACAAAACCAGTTGCTTACAGTTTTTCCTGAATCTGATCTTTCAAATGTTTTAGTAAAAGTCCAAGAAATGTAGCCTTAGAAGCCAAAGTACAAAACATCTCAGAATTGAATTCCAGCCTCTCAGAAAAAGAACCAAACCAAACTGACACATTTTTCTTGTATTAAAAAAAAAAAAAAGCTGGAATTAGTTTCTCAGTGTATCTCCTAGATTAAAAGAAAGACACTAAATAAAATTGAAGGGATCAGTTGAAACCAGAATTATTTGAGAAAAGCAATATATCAAATAATGCACATGATAATTTGTAAAGTAATGTATGTTTATGCCATTTTTATAGACATGTGCAGCTCAGATTGTATGAGAGAGTTGAAAACCATTTATTTCCTTAAAATTCTATAAACTTTCCTAAATGATTAGGACCATATGTTTGGGAGAAAAAGAAGGATTACATTTGAAACATTAGGGACCACTTTTTATAGTAATTACTTGTTTATAAATATATTTCTCCACTAAAGTGCAGTTGTTTCGGATCAAACATATGTTCTTACTCTTCATAAATTCTCTTCCATATCAATGCCAGAAATCAAATAAATAAATCTTGAGTAAGTAGAAATAAGCAAAGAAAATCATTAAAGACAAAATATGAAGCATCAACAACTATACATTTTATATTTACTTTAGTATAAAGTATATTAGGTATATTACTTTGAGTATGTCAGTGTACATGTATGTATTTACCCAGTACCATATATAGGTACCCAGTAAATATTAGTCCTCTCCTAGAGAAGGCAAGAGTGTCTACAGCACTCAAAAACAGTTTAAAGCACATAAAATGCTATAGCTTAGAATCATCTCATGGAGGCACTGGAACACACTCTTCAAATATTGATTAGCACAGTCATGGAAAGAACATGTACTTTGCATTCAGATAAATCAGGCATTAGTAACTTCCACTTCTATAAGTGTGAATTTGGTCAATTTCTCAACATTTTTGAATCTCACAATCTTTGTATCTGAAATAGAAATAATAACATCTACCTGAAAGGGTGGCTACATCTATCCTGTAAGATGACATTATAGAGTATAGTTCTGGTGAGAAGTACGTACTTAGAAATGTTAACTGCGTCCTTACTTCAATTAAACCAGTTTTATAGATAATTTTATGTTTGTATTGGTGTCAACATACTCTGTTGTGAGACTTCAGGTGAGGTTATTCATATCTTTGGTGTCTATCAAAAATATATAGCTACTTCATATTTACGTGGCACTAGTTCTAAATTTGGAGAAGGAAATGGCAACCCACTCCAGTGTTCTTGCCTGGAGAATCCCATGGATGGAGAAGCCTGGTAGGCTGCAGTCCATGGGGTGGCACAGAGTCGGACACGACTGAAGCGACTTAGCAGCAGCAGCAGCAACAGTACTAAATTATCTAAAACTTGGGGACAATTCAGAGGACAATGGACTTCCCAGGTGGCACTAGTGGTAAAGAATCCTCCTACCTATTCAGGAGACACAAGAGATGTGGGTTGGATCTCTGGGTCAGGAAGATCCCCTGGAGAAGGAAATGGCTACCCACTCTAACATTCTTACCTGGGAAATTCCATGGACAGAGGATACAACTGAGTGACTGAGCATGCAAGCATGCAGAGTACAATGATAAATATTGGAGAGTGAAGCAGACATAGTTTAGTCTATAAAAGTGGGAAATGGTTAAACTACTTAACATGTCCAAAGCATATGCTCTTTCCATTGTACTAGGCAGTGTGTGTGTGAGTGCATGCATGTGTGTGTGTGTGGGAGAGTGATTTGCCTTTCTGTCCTTTGCAAGGCTGTTTTAACCTACCAGAATCTAAGTGACTAGCTTTTAAACCAATAAAGTCCTCCAGATATTATTAACTTGCAAATTGAGATTCAAAACCATTGCATGATTTAAATAAATGTCTCCTATTGAAAGATAGGTTTCTACATAACTTTTATGATTATTGCAAATCTGAAAATCCTGTTTTTGTAATAAATGGCATCATGGATTTTCTTGAGCACAGTATGGTATATTATTAGGAACATGTCATTTTGAATATTATTACACTTGGCCTTATACATATGTGGGTCAGCAATTAAGCAATCATTAACAAAAATAATTCAGAACAGGTTGCAATCTGAAATAGAAATAATGAAGATTGAACAGTGCTGCAAGAATGTTATTCAGCAGTTTTGTCGCTCTCCCTTTTATCTTGATGAGTCTGGCTAAAGGTTTATCAATTTTGTTTAGCTTTTCAAGGAATTAGTTTCTGATTTCATTGATCTTTTCTATTGTATTTTTAGACTCTATTTCATTTATTTCTGCTCTGATCTTTAAGATTTCTTCTACTAACTTTGGGTTTTGTTTGTTCTTCTTTCTCTAGTTGCTTTAGATGTAAGTTTAGATTGCTTATTTGAAGTTTTTCTTCTTCCTTTAGGTCACAGTATATTGCTATAAATAAACATTGACCATACTTCACATCAAAAGACAGATAAACCTGCAATGAGTGTTGAAAGGTAAATAATGGTGATGACGATCAAGATTTTAGAGGCAAACATGAAAAAATTTCTTTTTGACCTTCAGATACCAAAGTTTTCTTAATTAGAACATGAAAAGTATTAAGTATAATGGAAAAAATATATATCTGGTTGAACTAAGCTTAAGAACTCTATTTATCAAAAGTTACCACTAAGTGAAAAAAATATATATATAAGCCACAGAGTAGCAGGAGATATTTGAGAAATACACATTCAACAATGACTTGAATTAAGTCAAATCAGATCAGATCAGATCAGTCGGTCAGTCGTGTCCGACTATTTGCGACCCCATGAATCGCAGCACGCCAGACCTCCCTGTCCATCACCAACTCCCGGAGTTCACTGAGACTCACGTCCATCGAGTCAGTGATGCCATCCAGCCATCTCATCCTGTCGTCCCCTTCTCCTCTTGCCCCCAATCCCTCTCAGCATCAGAGTCTTTTCCAATGAGTCAGCTCTTCTCATGAGGTGGCCAAAGTACTGGAGTTTCAGCTTTAGCATCATTCCTTCCAAAGAAATCCCAGGGCTGATCTCCTTCAGAGTGGACTGGTTGGATCTCCTTGCAGTCCAAGGGACTCTCAAGAGTCTTCTCCAACACCACAGTTCAAAAGCATCAATTCTTCGGCGCTCAGCCTTCTTCACAGTTCAACTCTCACATCCATACATGACCACAGGAAAAACCATAATAGCTCCTAAAAATCTATCAGAAAAGAGACAAAATAATTTAAAAATAACATTTGAATATGAATTTCACCGAAGAAAATACTTAAAAGCTACTTAGTATAGTAAAATATATTCAGTTTCATGATTCTCAGTGAAATATGGATTAAAATCATACTGCTGTAATACCATACAGCCCCCTGAAAGGCTGGATGTACAGTATACCAATTGGGAGGAAGTATGTGGGAGCAGTCCTCTCATACACCCCTAGTGGAAATAGGAATTGTCCTGACCATGTTGGAAGACTGGCACCACTTCTAGTTCTGAAAAATATATAGGCTCCTTATGCACTGACAGTTCTCTTAAAACACAGGATATCTTAAGAAGTGCATACATGTGTTCATCAAAAAACACTTACCATTGCATTCTTAGCAGTATTATTCAGAGCAGCCAAACTGGGGGGAAAGATGAATGTCTGCTGCTGTTGCTGCTGCTAAGTCACTTCAGTCGCATCCGACTCTGTGAGACCCCATAGACGACAGCCCACCAGGCTCCCCCGCCCCTGGGATTCTCCAGGCAAGAACACCGGAGTGGGTTGCCATTTCCTTCTCCAATGCATGAAAGTGAAAAGTGCAAGTGAAGTCGCTCAGTTGTGTCCGACTCTTAGCGACCTCATGGACTGCAGCCTACCAGGCTCCTCCATCCATGGGATTTTCCAGGCAAGAGCACTGGAGTGGGTTGCCATTGCCTTCTCCGATGAATGTCTATAAATACATGAATAATGTGGCCTATTTGTACAATCAATGCTATACTGCAATGAAGAAATAAAGTCCATGCAACAACATGGATGGATCTCACAAACAGCATAGAGTGAAAGAAGCCAAAACTCACATGGTACACAAACTGCATGATTCTATTTATATCAAGTGGAAATATAGGCAAAATAGTGTTAGAAGCCAGAATAACGACAGTGCTGAGAACTGAGGATTCTGTTTCCTCTTCTGGGTCCTGCATGGAGTGGAGTGTAAGCCTGGGGAAAAGTTGCTGATCTGCACCATTACGATTTGCTCACTTTTCTCTCTTTGTTCAGAAAAATGCTATATGAAAAAAAAATACAAAGCAGATATCACTAAAGGATTATGTGTGTGCTCAGCACAGGGACCGAAATATTGCAGGCAGGGCTTCCTGAGAGCGGGCTCTGAGTGGAGATCAGCATTCAGGAAATTGGCCAAGACCTCCTCTTGGGGCCTCACCATATGTCCCAGGGACAGGGCGGAAGCAGGCTTGGATGGCAGAGAAGGGCAGCTGAGATGCTGTCACAGGAAGGGCTCAGCTGCCCCATGGGGAGCTTTGTAACTGGACACCTCAGACTTCTCCCAGCTGGTACTGAGGGGCTCTGATCTTCACCCCCCAGTAGTGACCAGTCACTGGATATGGTCTGCCCTTGGAGGAAGAATTGGTGTGAGTGAGGTCACTGCTGTGACCCAAAGTGAGTGACAGCAAGATCGCCCAGCTCCCAGCAGCCCTCTCAGAAGATGGGGCTATAAATCTTTATTTCTCAAGGGCTTGGGGAGCAGATCACAGCACCCAGCAGACAGAGACCCCATCTGGGCGCTTGAAGAAAATCAAGTGAAACAACAAAGGGAAGGGCCACATTCAACCGTGTTAAAATAAGAACAATCCTGAATTCTCAGGAAAGTTCTTCCCTATAATGCCACCTAATCTCTCATGAGGTAGTTTGAAATTTGTTTAAATCTGGCATCAAAAAGTTGAAGAGCTGCTGAATAAAAGAAAACTACTTCTCCCCTTTCAAAGCTTTAGCTGTCATCAACAACCCAACACAGAATATTTTATATGATGAGCTAAACATTTCCATTCACAAAGGCTTTTGCATTCTCTCTTCTCTCATAAAAATTTTTGAAAGAATTCAGTAGTGTAGCAACCTTCTTTCATTTGCCATATTTATAATAAGAAATGACACATTAGAAATTAGAAATATTATCCTCTTAATTTACCAACATTCAGATTAATGTTTGCCCAAATTTTAAAATGAATATTTGGATATTTTTGTTCCAGTGTATTCATTGTTGTTCAGTCACTGTCATGTCCAACTCTTTGAGACCCCATGAACTGCAGCATGCCAGGTTTCCCTGTCCTTCACTATCTTCCGAAGTTTGCTCAAACTCATGTCCATTGAGTCAGTGATGACATCCAAGCACCTCATCCTCTGTTGTCCCCTTCTCCTCCTGCCTTCAGTCTTTCCCAGCATCAGGATCTTTTCCAATGGGTTGGCTCTTTGCATCAGGTGCCAAAGTACTGGAGCTCCAGGTTCAGCATCAGTCCTTCCAATGAATATTCAGGACTGATTTCCTTTAGGATGGACAAGTTGGATCTCCTTGCAATCCAAGGGACTCTCAGGAGTCTTCTCCAACACTCCAGCTCAAAAGCATCAATTATTTGACACTCAGCCCTCTTTATAGTCCAACTCTCACATCTATACATGACCACTGGAAAAACCATAACTTTGACTAGATGGACCTTTGTTGGCAAAGTGATGTCTCTGCTTTTTAGTACGCTGACTAGGTTTATTATTTGGTTATAATCAAAGTCACGGACAAGGCTGATGATGCTTTCCTTCCTTATGGTTGATTGAAACAGTCAGAATGCTTCAAATACTTACTTTATATTATGTATGCATATTAATTACTTTGCCTATTATCATCATAAATCATCCTTTCCTCTAATGACACCCTCTTCACACTAATAAGTGAAAATTACAAGAGCAAACAAACTAATCTATAGCAGGAAGGCACTTGATGATTTAGAAAATTAAATGCAGCTGAGCCCTATATATCTTTCTAACAACTGTCTGGGTTTTTTAGTTCCCTACGCCTCTACTACAAATGCTCACCAACATCTTAGACCACAAATAAGTTCTATTATTCTTAGATGTTTTTAAGAAGCAGCAGGAAAGTAGGTTATATGTTATCACTCGTAAAAGGCCAGGCTATGACATCAACTGATTAATCAAACCTAAGCAAGACAGAACCTTACAAAATTAAAGCTTTCCTGTCTCCCTAAGACTTGATATGGCAGAAATCCTATTAGGTGTACATTCTTATCCCTTGAATATGTACATATTTCCACTAGTCAGGGACAGCTTTCTGCATTTAGGAATCCTATCCATAGTATGATGTCACTGTCATTAACTGAAAGCTTACTTTGCCAGGCGGCATTCTAAGTGTTCATATCCATCACTCATTTAAACCTCCAAAAGCCCTAAGGGGACTAACCTATACATATTACTATATATAAAGATTGAAGGCAGAAGGAGAAAAGGGTGGCAGAGGATGAGTTGGTTAGATAGCATTGCTGACTCAATGGACATGAATCTGAGCAAACTTCAAGAGTTGGTGGAGAGCAGAGGAGCCTGGCAAGGCTACAGGTCACAAAGAATTGGGCATGACTTAATGGATATATATGTATAACCGATTTATTTTGCTGTACATCTAAAACTAACACAACATTGTAAATCAACTATACTCCAATACAAAAAATTAAAGTGAAATATTTTTTTAAAAGCTGTATGAGATGGGTTTCTAGTCCGAGGTCTGTTTTAAAAGGTAGAGGAATAAACTCACTGAGAAATGCCATACCTAGCTTAGGTGCCTCAGGAAGGAACTGATGGTGGGAATGATGAACCCAGGAGGCTCTGTGGGCAACAGAGACCCTCTACTTTATGGATGAATTACTCTGCCCTTGGTGTCGTTTGAAAAAATAGTCTTCAAATGATCATATTCTTGATCAGTCAGGTCTTTTGTTCATGTTATTTCCATGTGAGTTCTGTGTCGTAAAGGACGAGTTTTCTGTCCATGGAGGTAGAGGAGAGAAGAATTATCATCACAGAGTTCTGCTAACGGGACATTGTGACATACACACCAGAGTCTCAGGCTGTTCCGGGGCTTGGACCCAGTGCTCTGAATGCTCTGTAGCCTCACTGATATGGTCCTCATCTGATGGCATTCTCTCTTTTCCGACTTCTTCAAGAGCACATGATCTCTTGGTTGATGAAAGCATCATGCTTTTTAATCACCTGACTTATTAAATGTGCCTCAAAGTTCATGTGCTGAATAGCTGCAGGTGATCGCTTGGCTTGTTTTTTGTTTGTTTGTTTGTTTGTTTTTACTTAGCAACTGCCATCTGCCCTTTTCCCCAGAGAAAGAGAGGAGTGATCCCACTGGAGCAGGAACTTCAGCAGACACTTTTCAAATGAAATATTCAGAACCTTATTTTTTTTTCCCCCAAAACACTCTGCAGCATCTTCCACAATATTCTAGAAATCTCCATTTTAAAGGAAGAAGTTGAAATGACTCAATCAATACACAATATGGTATGAATTTTTTAGGGGGAAAATTACAAGCCTATTTATTGTATTGTCTCTGCATCATCATCACGATCAGGCCCATTAGTACAGAATAAGATCATTCATACAATCAATAAATACTTCCCATGCAATACTTGCAGTAAATTATGTTGGTCTAGGTTAAGTGAAAACAGTGTCTTACCAAAGAGATGGATTTTCATATTTAGAAAAAGAATAAAAGTCCATTTGATTGTCTTCTTTGTCCAAATTTAATATATAAGGAATGTCAGTCTCTAATATACATCATGTTTTCCTTACTGCCTAGAATCCAAAGAGGCTCAGAATCAAATGTGAAACTCAGTCACTGAAAGTAAATAATACTTTTAGGGGGTTTATTTGCATTTTTCATGTTTCTTTTTGTCCTGATTTTTTATTTTTAGCTTCTTGTTAAAAAGTGAGTTCAAATGTATTTGTAAAAGAAGCAAAGAATAAATAAATAAAATTAAAATATTTAGAATTAATAAGGCAGTAGGCAGAAAAATATTTCACCAGTACATTTTGGATATGAGAATTGTACTTTGGTATATACAAAGATTAAAATAATTATATAACATTTATATTCATATTCTAGAAGAAAAACTTTTGTTCTACTTTAATTGCACCTGCTAAGTCACTAAAATTGTGTCCAACTCTGTGTGACTCTATGGACTGTAGCCCACCATGTTCCTCTGTCCATGGGATTCTCCAGGCAAGAATATTGGAGGGGGTTACCATGAACTCTTCCAGGGGATCTTCCCAGCCCAGGGATCGAACTCACATCTCCTGCAGCTCCTGACTTACAAGCAGATTCTTTAATGCTGAGCCACCAGGTAAGCCCACTTTAGTTGTAGATGCAGCTATAAATATTAAGAAAACCATACAATCTCAACCATGTCCATTATCCTTGTACTGCTATTTGTTAATGGCATATGCCAATTTTATCCTGAAAATATAGTCATTGTATCTATAAAATAAATTTCAATAGATACAGGTCATTCTAACAAACAAATATGATATTTTTTACATTAGGTTTACCTTTAATTTCTACTCATTCCAATGAAAAGTTCTTATTGTTTGGAGGAATAATGATCTAGTATCTTCAGGGGAAAAAAAGAATTCAGGATGGCATACTGGTAATAATAGTGAGACAGTGGAGACAGTGGGTGTGGGTCAGGGGTCCCTGTGAGTATGGCTGTCCATGGTTTTGTGGGGGAAATGAATTGAGATTAAGTCTGAGAAATAACTCTAATTCAGCTGGTGAGATCAGGAATTTTCTCAGCAGAGTTGCCAAAATTGGAATGTTCAAGTCTCGTGTGAGGGTGCCGTGAGGAAACCAGGGTTAAAACAGTCTCAAAGAAATAGCAGTTCCATAAATGGATATTTAAATTTCCCTTTGCTCCATACCCGCCCTGGATCCAATTTGTTTTCCATTCTGTTTCTGCAGAGAAACAACATCTTTAATCTCAAAGGCTAATCGTCCCTCACATTCTCTGTGCCTTAGTTATGTCATCTGTGAAATGGGGATGGCTGTATCTCACCCATGGGGTCCTTGTGAGATTCAAGGGAAAATGGTATGATATCTGGCAGGTAGGAAGACCTCAACAAACATTAGCCATTATTTTTAGGTCAATGCTTCCCATGGCGGCTCAGCAGTAAAGAATCTGCCTGCCAAAGCAGGACATGTGGGTTTGATCCCCAGGCTGGGAAGACTCCCTGGAGATGGAAATGGCTTCCCACTCCAGTTTTCTTGCCTGAAAAATCCAATGGACAGAGGAGTCTGGTGGGCTACAAACCATGGGGTTGCAGAGTCAGATGTGACTGAGTGACCAAACAACATTACGTCAATACAAAATTAGAAACTGCATGAGTTCATATATACTTGTAACTATACAAAAAGCTCTTTCCTCATCAAAGCCTAATGATGTCCCTTGCTATCCAAACAATTCTAAAGTTCACCTCTCTCACTACAATTGTTCTTTAATCCACTCCAGTATTTATTGATTTCCTAGTATTTTACTAAGATTGCCTTTAATGATACTTTGCAGGTGGTCAAATCTTGTTTTTCTGTTCCTCTTATCTAACTTGGTTCTCGGTGCCACAGGACTCAACTTTCATTCACACCCTTCTTGAGTTGAATGAAACTATGTATACGAGGCTTATTTTTTTTCTCCTAAAAATTTACTTCTCTAGGCCTGCCTTTCTACCTGATGTTGAAATTTTGAGTTTTTGAGTATCTTGACCTTTAATAACATATTTGAAGAATAATTACCTGTTGTCTCTCAGCTGCAAAATTGCAGGATGGGACTAGAACTTTACAAAATTTAGGATTCTCAGACTCCTCTATTAGGTGGTATCCAGAGAGAAAATACTAGAAGATGAGAAAAAGGCCTTTGGCTGTTCCTCACACCACCCCAGCAGCTCAATCCAAATCTAAACCTCAGATAACTTTAATCCTTCAGAATCCACCCCATTAGACACCCTCCCATACCAGGGGTAGGGACCTTTTCTCCAAGATCTCTTACCTTTGTAGCTTACGATAGTCCCTCTGTTTGACTTTCCAAATTAGTTCCCATTTTCCTGACTGAATCCTGACAGATCATTTCATGCTGAAAACTCTACCTTTGACATTCAGTCCTGAGCTCATGTAATTAACTTCTTTTTCTTTGCACAGCTTTACTATGGTATAATTTATATGCCATTAAATTCACTTGATGTAAAGGTACAGTTCAGTGAATTTTAGTAAATATACAGAGTTGTGAAATCATCATCACAATCTAATTTTACAACCTTTCCATCACCAGCTCTGCCCCACCCTCAAAATATCCCTGTCTCCTGCAGTCATTCTCCATTTTCACCTTCATCTCTAGACAACAACTAATCTTCAGTTTCTCTATAGATCTTCATGCTGTGAATATTCCTATTATCAGAATCAGACAATATATCACCTTTTGAGACAAAATTCTTTCAGTTAGCATAATAGTTTTGGAGGTTCACTCAATTGCATGTATCAGTACTTCACAAATACATGAATGACATGCTCCACTGTGTTCCAAGCACAAGTTGGGTGGGAGCACAAAACTGTCCTTGCACATGGCATAGGTTAGTGTTAAATAAACAATCATATAAATCTCAGCAGCTTACCCCCAGAGGTCATCATTTCCAGCTGAACTAACCTATGGGTTTTGTCCACATGCTTACCTATCTCCCTCTGAAGGAAACAATGGGACTCAAATTTATAAACTGCATGTCATGTTCTTTCACTCCTGGCTTAGCATCACCCAATGGCTTACTTGGAAGATCCATGATCCCTAAATTTCCTGTAAGAACATGCCTGGTCTTGTTGGTTTTCCTCTTCTACTTCATTATTTCCTCATCTCATTAACCCCTTCCAAGTCACCAAGCTCATCCTTGCTTTGACCCTTTCCCTAGCGTTATTTCTTCCTATGAGATTGAGCTTCTCCTGTCTTTGCCTTTTGTCCTTTGGTTCTGGAACTCAGTGTCGCCACTTCAGCAAGAACATCCCCGAACATGCTAATCAAGTAGGTACTCTCCAAGTTTCCCAGATTTGAAAATGTGCCAGGCACTGAGCTTTGCAACGGGCCTGTGATTGTGACTGTTGACATGGATTTATTGTGAAAGTGCTAAGGCATAAAATTCAGCGTCCCCTCATCTGCATGAACCTTATCCGAGACTCTTGGAAAAGTATAGGTATCATCGCTGGGTGAGATGTCTTTGCAAATGTTTAACTGCAGCAGTTCTCACAATGTTTTCTCTATGTTCTGGTTTATTCTTTACCAGGATGTCACTAATGATTCCAACTATCCACAGTAATCGCTGTCTGTACAAGTTCTATTTATTTTCTTAAAGAGAACCCATAAAACTCAGACATACGTGGGATGAACAAACCTATCATAGTTCATGCTTTAAAGTATATAACAGTACAGTTTAGTGAGAAAGACATTAAGCAATGAATAATACATATTAGTGCAAAAAATGACTTTGCTGGAGAGGCATATGATAGTATGAAGACTTAAGTAGGAAAGATTAACTAAATCACTTAAATCTGTCGGGTAAACATGAGAGAGATTATCACCAACTCTTTTAAAAATAATGAATCATACATTGAAAATATAGTTTTACTAGAAATCAAAACAATGCAAATTAAAATAATGCCTATGATTTATCTATCAAATCAGCAGGATTGAAGGATAACATTATATGTTGGAGATGTAGTTATGTGGCACTAGCTCCTAGAGTTGAGAGGACCTCGGCTGCATCATGCACTTTCAAAGATTTTATAGACTATGGGTCTACCAAGGGTTGGAGAAGAATTTATGTGCAAAAATCATGTATTTCAATGTTCTTATTTACAATAGCACAACTTTGATAACTGTGAATTGAGTAATGGAGAAATGGTTAAATAAATTGTGTCAATCCATATGACAGTCAAGTCACATTTTCATTTGTAAGATGAATTAACAAGAGAAAACACACATGACATTAGACAAAATAAAAGAGATAGAAAACCAACATATACAGGTATGATCTAAGTGGTGAATAATTGCTGGAGACAAGTGTACCGACATGATGGTAGTTATCTTTAGGCAAAGAGATAATGCATTGCCTTTAATTTTCCATTTTTAACTTTCTAGATTTCAAATTTTCTATAAAATATATTATTTATAGATTAGGACACAAACATTGTACCAATATAAGTACCTTACATCCTTTCATTAGAGAAAACATGCTCAGAGGACTTCTTGGATCAAAAGGAATCTGAATCCATTCAGGAAGCAGGGTTGAAAGAAGACAGATTCATCTTGAGGGATAAACCCTCCCTCTCTCTAAGGGGCTCTTCTTTGATATTCAGATGGTGGCTGGCCATTAGCATGATGCTTAAAGAGGCAGACAAGATGTTCGAAACAAAGTTTTTGAATTATTAACAAAATTACAAGGGCAGCATCAAATGATTCAGTGGAGCTCAGGATTTTAGAAGAGACCAATAACGAACACTAAATTTTAATGAAGTCCATAGTAACACTGAAATGCGTCATTTCATTTGCAGTTAACCTTTCTGATAGCTACTCAGAGGTCTTTAAATTCTGAGGACAAGGTGCCATTTAACGACAAGGACAGGTGACTGTTGCATTTAAATGATCACTAACTAAAACATGGCAGACAGAGAAAATCAGGGAGGAATATATGGGAAGAGATATGGGAGATTTAGAGGAAACTATTTGAGGCAACAAAATGCAAGTGAAGGAATATTTGCACAGAATTTAGCAAACCAGTGATACTTCTGTACATTTTAGATAGAACATGTTGTTGTTCAGTCCCTAAGTTGCGTCCAACTCTTTGTGACCCTATGGACTGCAGCATGCCAGGCTCCTTTGTCCTTCACTATCTCCTGGAGGTTGCTCAGATTCATGTCCACCAAGTCAGTAATGCTAACCATCTCATCTTCTGCCACCCCCTTCTCCTTTTGCTTCAGTCTTTCCCAGCATCAGGTTTTTTCCAATGAGTCGGTTCTTTGCATCAGGTGGCCAAAGAATTGGAGCTTCAGCATTAGTCTTCCCAATGAATATTCAGGGTGGATTTCCTTTAGGATTGACTGGTTTGATCTCCTTGCTGGCCAAGAGACTCTCAAGAGTCTTCTCTGGCACCACAGTTCAAAAGCATCAATTTTTTGAACTTTTTAAAAAACAAAAACAGCAATAACATTTTTCAAATGAAGAAGTCTTTTATAGGTATCTGACAGGAAACATAATCAGACTGCATCAAAGTTTCTTCCAGTATTTATTCAGACAAAACCCAACTCTTTTAATATTTCAAGAGATGTCCTGTTTAGGGAGCAATTCAGTGATGAGATCTGACTCAGAACGCAAATTGTCAGAATCCAGCAGTGTTCAAAAAATAATTCTGCAGCATCTTCTCTAACACATTTCATGGCAACAGAATATTGTGAATTTCAGAGTTACACTTCACAGCCCAGGTTCAGGAACAGCCAGGTGGTATAGTAGGATGATAGATGAATCCCAAACCCCGGGCACTATTCCAGCACCAAACCCACAGTTTTGAGTTGATTTTATTTTTAGCTGTGTAGTTAATGTCCCCAAGAATTCAAAGGCAGTGCTTCCAGTTGAGAGGAAAATAAATGTACTAATAACCTTCTCCTCTCCCTGGTCCTCCCAGCCGGCCCCCAGACAGGGCATCTGATCCATTCTCCAAGCCAGGTTCTTCCTAGAATCCAGCTGACTCCATGCAGTGCCTGCCTCCTGAAGCAAGGTTATTTGTTCTGCGTGTGCTATTTTAAGAACTTTCCACCAATACAGGGGTTGAAAATCACACAGATCCATCACCTTGCAGTTTCTGTAAGTCGGAAGCCTAGTGAGTTTGAGTGGATTCTCTGCTTAGGGTCTCACAAGCGTGAAGGTGGTGTTGGCAGAACTGAGTTTGTCATTGGAGTCTGTCTGGGAATATCTGCTCCCAAGTTCATTCAATCACTGAGGTTGCAGAACTTCAGTCTGATTCTTGTTTGCTGCCCACCAGAGGCCAGACTTTGCTTCTAGCAACTGTCCCCATGTCCCTTGAGGTTTCCATGTGGCTCTGTCCAAGAATGGGAATAAGACCTTCATGCTTCAAGTCTGTCTGATTTCCCCTTTTGCCTCATCTCTCTGATTCCAACTAGAAAATTCTCTTTCTAAAGACCTTTGTGGAAACCCAGATAATACAGAATAATCTCACCATTTAAAGTCAGTGACCTTAAAAAAATAAAAAAATTAAAAGATAAAGTCAGTGACCTTCATTAAATATGCAAAATTGCTTTTGTCATGCAAAGTAATATATTTGCAGAGTCCAGAGATAAGGACACAGACATCCTTAGGGGGCCATTCTGCTTATTACACAAAGCTGCTGGCTGGGTGCCAGGTAACTTATTACTGACTTTTGTTTTTTAGTGTGTAAACTGAATTTACAAATAATTAGAATGAATGGATGAAATTCAACCAGTCCTGTAATGTTTTGTATCTTTTCAGAATAGCCTTAATTGCTTGGTCATTCAGGATTTATCACAGCTTTTTAATCATAAATTCATCTTATCAGTCAGAACCACAGGATTTCAGAGAAAATTTATAGCACTTGCTGTTTCATTTATCAGTATTTTGACAAAACCAACAGGCAAATCTACTGTCAAGAATCAATCATTTCTTAAGCACTGCCTTTCTGTCCTTAAATTCAAGAAATCAAGCATATATTGATAACCAATATTGTATTAATTTCTCTCTACAACAAAACCTTTCCCAATTGAGTTAAAATATATTAGAAAAATGACAAGCATGCATTCAAGTTTGAAGTTTAAGGCTGCATTTTTGAACACAGACCATTTCTGTAATAAGCATCTGAGAGCATATATCATGCAGGTTGGACCATATAATTATTCTGCTAATGTAGAAAGGTTTGCCCCTAACTCTGGAACTGACGCATCTTGGGGAAAATCTGAAACCCTTTGTACCAAGTGTCTTAGCATCAGTTCAGCTTGCTTACCATTCCACCTCTCTATTCTGATAGTAAGTGAGTCCCTGCTATTTTTCCCCTTTGAAGAAGCTATGTCTTCAAACTAAGTCATAAAATGACTAAGATTCCAGAGTGTTTGCTCATGCTTGCATCTTACCCACAGAAATTTCCTATCATTGTTAGAGCAAATGACCACCCATGTAGTAACTTAAAATCAGAGTAAATTATATTCTGGAGGTTAGACATCTACAATGGGTCCCACTGGGCAAAAATCAAATTCTTAGCAGGACTGCGTTCTTTTCCAGGGGCTCTAAGGGAAAACCCATTTCCTTGACTTTTCCAGGTCATCCACATTCTTTTGCACATGGCCCTCCATCTTCAAAGCCAACAAAGACCGGGGATGTGAGACTTTGTCACAAGCATATCATCCTGATACTGCCACCCTCTTCCACATCCAAGGACCACTGTGATTATATGGGGCTTGTTAGTATTATCGAGAATAGTCTCCTTATGTTAAGATCAGCTCTTGAGCCACATTAATTCCTCTTTGTCATGGAACCTAACACCTCCACAGATGCTGGGGATTTGGACGTGGGCAACTTTGGAAAGCCATCATTCAGCCTTGATACGAGTGTTAGAACATTTTCTGATAATGAAATTTTCTTATCACCATGAACAAGATATTCACCTGTAATAAAAACATGTATTCAGAGAAAAAACATTAAAAAATTTATGTTAAACATCTATCACAATTTAGTACCTTGTTTATGAGCATCCAGAGAAGGCAATGGCACCCCATTCCAGTACTTTGCCTGGAAAATCTCATGGATGAAGGAGCCTGGTAGGCTGCAGTCCATGGGGTCGCTAAGAGTCAGACACGACTGAGCGACTTCACTTTCACTTTTCACTTTCATGCATTGGAGAAGGAAATGGCAACCCACTCCAGTGTTCTTGCCTGGAGAATCCCAGGGACGGGGAAGCCTGGTGGGCTGCCGTCTATGGGGTCGCACAGAGTCAGACACGACTAAAGTGACTTAGCAGCAGTTATGAGCATCACTGAATATCTTCACTTGTTTTTTTTTGTTTTGCTTTGTTTTTTTCTAGCTTAGACCAGCATCCTCCATAAACTACCTCCTCAATTCTGGATCCTCAGCCAAGTAAGGGAAACAGATATTTATCACTCATAAACTTTGCAGATACAATTTTTTTTGCAAAAAGATCAAAACTAGGCAGTTGTCTTAATATTTACTCAAAATGATTAAATTGAGCAACTCCCTTGGGAATTTCTTTTTTAATTCTCCTAATCCCAGATATATTCCTTTTTTCTGCCATTATTATCTTTTAAACTCTGAACTACTAGATGTTGCAGTGATCATCTCTCTCTCACATATGTAGCTATTTTAAATCTTATTCTCTCAGGGGAGGCAAAAAAAAAATCCTTCTAGAACATAGACAGCTCCTTCTCACTGTTAGTAGAGTAAAAAATCAGTTTAATAATGTTTTACACAGTCTATTTGGGATGGGAAAATCTGGTTTACAATGACCTTAGAAATAGGAATATGAAAGATTCATATTTGAACTACAATTCACATATGCATTAAAAATTTAACAATTGTTAAAATATAAGCCCAGAGCACCTCTGCTACAGATGTGGGTTATTACACACTGCAGAGTCAGCAAAAGACATAATGACACAAAAGTTTCAATAAATTACATTTAACCCATGGTAATCTATCATGGAAAAAGCAAAAATTGAAACATTTTAATGAACATCTCAAGATCAGAGCAAACCCTGAAATATTCAGGAATTCCTAATTTATATCTTCATCTATCCATCCAGTTGTCAGCAGCAAGAGTCACAACGAGCATTTATAGGAGAAGATTGATTTAGAATCCTCAGGAAACATCTTTAAACACTTCAAAATTATGAACACCTGGTCTAAGTAAACTTTAAAAACTGATTTATTCTTTTTTTCCCTGTGCTATACAGCAGATCCTCTATAATTAACTTTCACTTTTCACTTTCATTCATTGGAGAAGGAAATGGCAACCCACTCCAGTGTTCTTGCCTGGAGAATCCCACGGACGGGGGAGCCTGGTGGACTGACGTCTATGAGGTCGCGCAGAGTCGGACACGACTGAAGCGACTTAGCAGCAGCAGCAGTGCATATATGTCAATCCGCCCCACCCCCAAAAAAGGAAGTACAGTTTATAGGACATATATTAAGTTAACCTTAAAAATGCATTCCAATATACATTAGGTACAGACAAACACAATTTGATTCCACTTATACGAGGTACTTAGAATAGGCAAATTCATAGTCAGAAACTATACTGGTAGGTGCTGGGGACCAGGGGGTGGGGGAAGGTGGGATTTGGGAAAGAGAATAGACACTTAGTGTTCAGCGGGGACAGTTTCGGTTTAGGAGGGTGAAACATTCAGGAGATGGATTATGGTTAGAGTTGTACAACAATGTGAAGGTACCGAGTGTCACTGAACTGTATGGCTAAATGTGATTAAAACGGTACGTTTTATATTATGTGACTTTTATCACAGTAAAGGAAAAATATTTTTTTAAGGAATTCAAAACCAAGCTTAAAAATAATTTGTTTTAGATTTAATAAAGAGCCAATGATTATAGGTAATGTTTGTGGATATATTAAAAAGAACAAAATGAATTTTGGGCCACTTTCTGGCCTGATAACAGGATGCTCCTTGACAGTGGCAAGCAGATAAACTGGAACCCTGAAATAGAAAAGCCCTGATTTGAAACATGTACTTATTTCTATGATGACATATTCTCACCAGGGCTGATTTCATGCTAGCCACATGACCTCCACATGCCATGGCTGAGCAGGCTGTTGAGAACACAGGAAGGCAGTCTGCTCTCCCGACCGAGCTGGAGCCAGCTCCTGTAAACCCCAGCCTACAGCCAGGTATCATACCTGGAGAAATATTGTTCTGCAGTTAGTGTGTATCCATCACTGTCAAATTCCAGGGTCAGACAGACTTGGATCAATAGTCCTACTTTCTTCTGTGATATCAAACAATTGAACACTGTCTATTAACCAATTAACTCATCATTTAAGGATACCTTCTAAAATAGTTTTTTTTAATGTAAATAGACTAAATGCTTTAATTATGTAAGAAATAAACTAGATAAATAACAAAGTCCAGTCATTGCTGATTACAAAAGATTCAGTTTAAATGGAGATAGTATAATCAGTTCAGTAGCTCAGTTGTGTGCAGCTCTTAGTGACTCCATAGACTGCAGTACGCAGGCTTCCCTGTCCATCACCAGCTCCTGGAGCTTGCTCAAACTCATCTCCATCAAGTTGGTGATGCCATTCAACTATTTCATCCTCTGTCGTCCCCTTCTCCTCCTGCCCTCCATCTTTCCCAGCATCAGGGTCTTTTCCGATGAGTCAGTTCTTCACATCAGGTGGCCAAAGTATTGGAGCTTCAACTTCAGCATCAATTTTTCCAATGAATATTCAGGACTGATTTCCTTTAGGATTTACTGGTTTGATCTCCTTGTAGTCCAAGGGACTCTCAAGAGTCTTCTCCAACACCACAGTTCAAAAGTATCAATTCTTCAGCACTCAGCTTTCTTTGTGGTCCAACTCTCACATCCATACATGACTACTGGAAAACTGATAGCTTTCACTAGATGGATCTTTGTCAGCAAAGTAATATCTCTGCTTTTTAATATGCTGTCTAGGTTTATCATAGCTTTTCTTTCAAGGAGCAAGCATCTTTTAATTTCCTGGCTGTAGTCACCACCTTTTAATCTTGCTTATATTGCTGTGTTTGGGGTAGCCTTTCTGTATTCTCGCAGTTGGTGTTTCCTCCTTATTGTGGAGGTTGGACGGGTGGCTTTTCAAGGTTTTCTGGATAGGGACGCTTGTCTCAGTGTTCTGGTGAGTGGAGCTGGATTTCTTCTCTCTGGAGTGCAATGAAGTGTCCAGTAATAAGTTTTGAGATGTCAATGGGTTTGGTGTGACTTTGGTCAGCCTGTGTATTGAGGCTCAGGCTTATGTTCCTGTGTTGCTGGAGAATTTGCGTGGTATGTCTTGATTTGGAGCTTGTTGGCCCTTGGGTGGTGCTTGGTTTCAGTATAGATATGGAGGCATTTGATGAGCTCCTATCAATTAATGTTCCCTGGATTCAGGAGTTCTCTGGTGTTCTCAGGATTTGGACTTAAGCCTCCTGCCTCTAGTTTTCAGTCTTATTCTTACAGTAGCCTCAAGACTTCTCCATCTATACAGCACCGATGATAAAACATCTAGGTTAATGATGAAAAGTTTCTCCATAGTGAGGGACACCCGGAGAGGTACACAGAGTTACATGGAGAAGAGAAGAGGGATGAAGGAGATAGAGGTGACCAGGAAGAGAAGAGAGGGAGTCAAAAGGGGAGAGAGTAAGCTAGCCAGTAATCACTTCCCTATGTGCTCTCCACAGTCTGGATCCCTCAGAGATGTTCACAGAGTTACACAGAGAAGAGAAGAGGGAGAAAGGAGACAGAAGTGGCCAGGAGGATAAAAGGGAGAATCAAAAGGAGAGAAACAGATCCAGCCAGTAATCAGTTCCCTAAGTGTTCTCCACAGCCCAGAACACACAAAGAGATTCATCGAGTTGGGTAGAGAAGGAAAGGGGGAGGGGCGAGATAGAGGCAGCCTGGTGGAGAAAAAGGAGAGTCAAAAGGGGGAGAGAGCAAAAGGGGGAGTGATCTCACTCCCAAGTAAAAATGGGTACTGAAGATTGGGTTCTTAAAGGTACAAAGTTGATAACAAATACCAAAAAGCAAAGATTAAAAATCTTGAGTAGAGGTTAGATTCTCAAAAATACAATATTAAAAAACAAACAAACAAAAAAGCAAAAACCAAACCAAACAAAAAAACAAACAAACCAAAAAAACATATAAAAGCACAGAAATTATAATATATATATATATATATATGAAGTTTGCTTTAAAAATAGGTTCTTTTTTTTTGCAAGTTAATAGTAGGCTATAAAAATGAAAATTAAAAAGTTATAGGGACTTAAAATAACAAAAAAATAAAATATATTTTTTTAATTTAAAAAATGATAATAGTAAAAATATCTAAGACTTTCTCTGGAGCTGTTGCGGACAGTGTAGGGTCAGTTCATTTTCAGATAGTTCCTTGGTCCGGCTTATACTTCTCATGGTCTATAGGCCCCTTCCTATGTAGTCGGTGCTAACTACAGGGTTTTAATCTATTGGACGTGTCACTTCCAAAGCAGTTCCCTCTGCTTACTTTAGCTTCGTCTGTTTGCTGGTCTCTTCAGTATCTAATTTCTGCCCTGACACAAGGGGCACAGTGGTGGTCACTTCTGTTGGTTTTTTTTTTTTTTTTTTTTTTTTTTTTTGGGAGTTGGGGGCTCGCTTGTTCAGTCATGCTTTGGGGAGGGATGAACACTGCAAACAAATATCACTGGCGTGTGCTCACAATGATTCAGCCACACTGGGTTTGCCCCCACTCAGCATGTGTGCTTTCCCAGTCTTCACTGCTCAGACTCTAGGTTGCTCTGCCAGGAACTATCTGATACAGGCCGTGGTTTGCATGCACTTTCCAGGTCTAAGCCGCTCAGGTTCAGGTTCTCTGGTACTCCACAAAGGCACAGACTTGGTTGGGCCTGCGTTTGCGCCCGTTCCAGGTCTGAGGAGCTCAGGTGACCAGTTCCTTGGTGCGCGTAGTTGCCCCCAGTTGAAGGCTGTGACTTATCCCCTCCCCAGTCCCAGCGGCTCGGTTTTCTGGGTGTATAACGGGCGTGCCTTGTGTCTCTTCTGGGAAGCTGATCTTTGGCTGCGACCCTCCTGGTAGATGTTGACCGTCCAAAATCCCAGGAAGTCTTGGTTAGCAACAAAGTCTGCTTGCAGTTTGGTATAGGATGCCTCTCTGGGGCCGCGATTGCCCCCTTGTGGCTCTGGCTGCCCTTGCCTGCCTGTCCCAAGTGGGAGATGGGCCGGTCCACAGCAGGCTAGCTCTGCTCAGTCCTTTGTTTTGTGAGTGTGCCTGGAGGTGGTTAGGACTTTTTTTTCACAGGATAGCTATCCCACAATCTGGGTTGCTATCTCAAGCTAGTTCCCTCAGATTGCCCTCAGGGTTCAGGCCTGGTCCTTATCATAAACAATGCCGCCTGCTCCTCCCTGTCCCTTCCCTGCTTGCTAGTGGGGGATGTGAGCGTCTGGGCTGTTGCACCACTGGGAGTTGCTGTTAGGCACGTAATCTGTGGGTTTTAATTATTTATTTATTTTTCCTCCCGGTTATTTTGCCCTCTGAGATTCCAAGGCATGCCACAGACCCGCTGGAGAAAGCGTTTCCTGGTGTTTGGAAATTTCCTCTCTTTTTTAAGACTCTCTTCCCGGGACGGATCTCCATCCCTACCTCTTTTGTCTCTCTTTTTATCTTTTATATTTTGTCCTACCTCCTTTCGAAGACAATGGGCTTCTTTTCTGGGTGTCTGATGTCCTCTGCCAGCGTTCAGAAGTTGTTCTGTGGAATTTACTCTGCACTCAAATGTTCTTTCAGTGAATTTGTGGGGGAGAAAGTGGTCTCCCCGTCCTATTCCTCCACCATCTTAGGACTGCCTCCCTATAATAGTTTTGCTGTGCAGATTAAATTACGTAACATAGGTGAAGCATAATATCCACAGATGCATAACAAATATTTATCAGTGTTGTTACAGATATGTTGTTATAGATATGTCCTAGAGAAATGATGTAGCCTCAGATTTAACATGCTAAAGACAAACACTGAAAAGTACAAGAGTCTCTTAACATAGTATGATATAAAGAAAATTCCTGTAGCTTTGAGACTAATATACACTCAGGTACACAAACCTTAGCACCTTCAGAAGAACCGCTATGCAAGTGCCTCTAGTTATCAGCTGCTTTCAACACTCCGACATAGAAAAGGATGATGAACGTAGTTATTTATAAGCATCTTGTTTCTTACTAGGTCATTTGAACTGTTGCTCTAAAACATATGAAAGCTTTACTGAGCAAAAGGTACTTGGATTAAACCATTCAGAAATGGTTTTATAAAAATCACTAAAAGAAATAAGATGTGAAGTTTTTTGAAAATCATCTTTTATGTGAACAATCTCAAGCATACATAATCCTATGCTTGAAAACATAGACTACATTTCATGAATTTGAATAACTTCACTTTGCTTGAAAGCAATCTGCATTTTGTTTTGTGAAAGTAAGATGTGACATTTGCAATAACCCCTATTTGAAGTTTGGGGCCACGTGCATGCATATAGTTATAATATGTAAAATATGTTACATATTCATCTAAATCTATATAAATATATTAATTGGATTCTATATATATGATCATCATATGTAATTATAATCTGGATGCTACAATATGATACCATACTAAAATGGAATACAATAAGCATAAGAGAAACAGTACAAATACTTATTTGCTTGTAGATGAAGTGGGAAAAATTTGTTGTGTTTTTTTCTGGAATCTCATTTCATTGGTCTACATTAATTTCTTCTCTGAAAAATTTAATATGACTTGTAAGATTTATTTCATTCCTGAAGGACTAGTCCTGATACTGATTAACGAATAAAGCATAATATCAATCCTTTACAAATTTTCCCAATATTCTTTTTTATTTTCTTATTGGAGTGTAGCTTCTTTACAATGTTAGTTTCTGCTGTACAGCAAAGTGAATCAGCTATATGTATACACGCATCCCCTCTTTTTTGGATTTCCTTCACATTTAAGTCACCACAGAACACTGAGTAGAGTCCCCTGTGCTATACAGTAGATTCTCATTAGCTATCTATCTTATAAATAGTAGTATATATATGTCAATCCCAGATTCCCTATAAATTCTACTCCCCCATCCCTGGTTCTCTGTCTGTATCCCCAGTTCTGCTTTGCAGATAGGTTAATCTATACTATTTTACTGCTCTTCCCTGGTGCCTCAGAGGTTAAAGTGTCTGCCTGCAATGCAGGAGACCTGGGTTTGATCCCTGGGTCGGGAAGATACCCTGGAGAAGGAAATGGCAACCCACTCCAGTATTCTTGCCTGGAGAATCCCATGAACGGAGGAGCCTGGTGGGCTACAGTCCACAGGGTTGCAAAGAGTCAGACGCGACTTCATTTTCACTTTCCTTTCACTTTCATACCATTTTACTAGATTACACATATATGCTTTAATATATGATATTTGTTTTTCTCTTTCTAACTTCACTCTATTGGACAGTCTCTAGATCCATTCACACTTGCAAATGGCACAGTTACATTCCTATTTATGGCTGAGTTGGGCTTCCTGATGGCTTAGCAGTAGAGAATCTGCCTGCAGTGCCGGAAATACAGATTTGATCCCTTGGTTGGGAAGATCCCTTGGAGAAGGAAATGGCTACCCACTCCAGTATTCTTACCTAGGAAATCCTATAGACAGAGGAGCCTGGCAGGCTACAGTCTATGGGGTCACAAAAGAGTTGGACACCACTTAATGACTAAACAACAATATTCCATTGTGTGTATATGTATATACATATATACTACATCTTTTTTATCATTCTTCCAGTGCTGGATATTTAGGTTTCTTCCCTGTCCAGGCTACTGTAAATAATGCCGCAGTGAACATTGGGGTGCATATTTTCTTTTCTAATTATGCTTTTCTCTGGGTAGATGTATCAGGATTGGGATTTCTGAGTCATATGGTAGTTCTGTTTTTAGTTTTTAAAGGAATCTCCATACTGCTCTCCATAGTGGCTGTAGCAATTTACATTCCCGACAACAGTGCAAGAGGGCTCGCTTTTCTCCACACTCTCTCCAGTATTTATTTTTTGTAGATTTTTTGATAATGGTCATTCTGACCAGTGTGAGGTGATACCTTATTGTAGTTTTGATTTGCATTTCTCTAATGATTAGTGATGTTGAATATCTTTTCATGTTTTTATTGGTCATCTTTGTGTATTCTTTGTATAAATGTCCATTTAGATCTTTTGCTCATCTTTGGGTTGTTTGATTTTTTGATATTGAGCTGCATGAGCTGTTTGTATATGTTGGAGATTAATCTTTTGTCAGTTGTTACATTTGCAGATATTTTCCCCTATTCTGAGGGTTATCTTTTCATCTGTTTATGGTTTTCTTTGCTGTAAAAAAGCTTGAAAGTTTAATTAGGTCAAATGTGTTCATTTTGTTTTTGTTTTCATTATTCTAAGAGATAGGTGATATGTGATTTATGTCAAAGAGTGTTTTGCCTATATTTTCCTCTAGTTGTTTTATAGTATCCAGCCTTACATTTAGGTCTTTAATCCATTTTGAGATTATTTTTGTGCATAGTGTTGGGAGTGTTCTAATTTCACTCTTTTACATGTATTAGTATTAGTATAGTATTAGTCGCTCAGTCGTGTCTGACTTTTTGCGACCCCATGGACTGTAGCCCGCCAGGCTCCTCTGTCCATGGGATTCTCTAGACAAAAATACTGGAGTGGGTTGCCATTTCCTCCTCCAGAGGACCTTCCCAAATGTACATAAAGGAGACTTCATTAATTACATGTAGCTGTCCAGTTTTCCCAGCACCACTTATATTCTTATAGCAACAATATAAATTTGTATATATGTGTATCCATCACAATCTGAATTATTCCACTTCAAAGTTTGATTAATGAGTTCAAATGGTCTATTTAGATTATAGAGAAGATTATTTCGTTGTCTTGGATTCCTACATTTTAGATAGCAAGTAGTGAGACCTAAATATATCAAGCAATTCATCTAAAAATGTACTTGATTCAAAATTTGAACAGTGATTCCTGAAACTCCAGTTAATAATAATAATAACCCTTATTATTACTTGCTAGGGTTTTGGAGAAGACTCTTGAGAGTCCCTTGGACTGCAAGGAGATCCAACCAGTCCATCTGAAGGAGATCAGCCCTGGGTGTTCTTCGGAAGGAATGATGCTAAAGCTGAAACTCCAGTACTTTGGCCACCTCATGCAAAGAGTTGACTCAGTGGAAAAGACTCTGATGCTGGGAGGGATTGGGGGCAGGAGAAGAAGGGGACGACAGAGGATGAGATGGCTGGATGGTATCACAGACTAGATGGATGTGAGTTTGAGTGAACTCTGGGAGATGGTGATGGACATGGAGCCCTGGTGTGCTGCAATTCATGGGGTCGCAAAGAGTCGGACACGACTGAGCAACTGAACTGAACTGAACTGAAGGGCTCTTGAGAAACCTATATGTAGCTCAGGAAATGACAGTTAGAACTGGACATGGAACAACAGACTGGTTCCAAATAGGAAAAGGAGTACATCAAGGCTGTACATTGTCACTCTACTTACTTAACTTATATGCAGAGTACATCATGAGAAACGCTGGGCTGGAAGAAGCACAAGAAAGATTGCCGGCAGAAATATCAATAACCTCAGATCTGCAGATGACACCACCCTTATGGAAGAAAGTGAAGAAGAACAAAAAAGCCTCTTGATGAAAGTGAAAAAGGAGAGTGAAAAAGTTGGGTTAAAGTTCAACAGTCAGAAAACTAAGATCATGGCATCTGGTCCCGTCACTTCATGGGAAATAGATAGGGAAACAGTGGAAACAGTGTCTGACTTTATTTTTCTGGGCTCCAAAATCACTGAAGATGGTGATTGCAGCCATGAAATTAAAAGACACTTACCCCTTGGAAGGAAAGTTATGACCAACCTAGATAGTATATTAAAAAGCAGAGACATTACTTTGCCAACAAAGGTCCGTCTAGTCAAGGCTATGGTTTTTCCAATGGTCAGGTATGGATGTGAGAGATGGACTGTGAAGAAAGCTGAGCACTGAAGAATTGATGCTTTTGAACTGTGGTGTTGGAGAAGACTCTTGAGAGTCCCTTGGACTGCAAGGAGATCCAACCAGTCCATCCTAAGGAGATCAGTCCTGGGTGTTCATTAGAAGGACTGATGCTGAAGCTGAAACTCCAATACTTTGGCCACCTCATGTGAAGAGTTGACTCGTTGGAAAAGACTCTGATGCTGGGAGGGATTGGGGGTAGGAGGTGAAGGGGATGACAGAGGATGAGATGGCTGGATGACATCACCAACTTGATGGACATGAGTTTGGGTAGACTCTGGGAGTTGGTGATGGACAGGGAGGCCTGGCGTGCTTCAGTTCTTGGGATCACAAAGAGTCGGACATGACTGAGCAACTGAACTGAACTGAAAAGCTTCCCTGGTGGTTCGGATGGTAAGGAATCTGTCAGCAATGCTGGAGACCTGTGTTTGATCCCTGGATTGGGGAGATCCCCTGCAGAAGGGAAGGACTAGCCACATCAGTATGTTTGCCTGGAACATTCCATGGTCAGAAGAGCCTGGTGGGCTACAGTCCATGGAGTCACAGAGTAGTACACAACTGAGCAACACTTTCACTTTATTATTTCTTATGTGCAAACACTCTGTTAAATACTTTGTATCATTTAATTCTCACTGGAATCTTATGCTTTAGTGATTATTACCAGCACTCTGTTATAGATAGGACAGCTACAGTGGAGCAAAGTGAAATACATTTTTCCTTCAAAATACAGATAACACATGACAGAGCTATGTCTCAATCCTTAAGTGTTTGTAACTTCAAAGTCCATAATATAAAACACATTGCTAAGTTGTCTGTAGTTTCATCTGAGAACCTGTGCTAGTTCATCTTGTGACATAACCCAATAGATCCACATCATACGTTACTATTCATCTGTTCTAAACTATCTTCTAACTGCTAACTATGCAACAATTAGTACTTAATTATATTTGGCATAGCACCTGCTCTTCAGATGCTTGGAACAAAGTATACAGATAACAGACAAAGCCAAGTTGCGATGGCAGTATCTTGATCAGATGTCAGAGATGGTTCAGAAGTCTCCCAAAGGACTTTCAGCTAAGCTTTGAAAGATAAAAATTAAGCAAGGAAGTCAGGGTAGGGGGCCATGAGGTAAACAAAACAAGAAATACAAATCAGAAATGTTTGAAATGACCTGACTCATTTGCAGATGGTTTCTACCAAAGAGTCATAAAAACAGAAAGCACACTAGAAATTTCAGGTAAAATATTATTTAATGTAGAAAATAAGAGAATTACAAAACTTTGGAAGACCTGAATGAGCTTTCAGCAGGGCTAATGAAGCTTCTAATGATTTCAGGAAATCTGAATATCATATTTGCATGAAATTTTGCGTGAAACACCAGTGACTTCAAGTGAATTCAGCACTTCAGTGGGTATCTATAGCGGATATGAGAGTCACTGTTAAATCTCTATTGTCTACTGAATGTCACACATCTGCCGGTCTACATTAGAGGGCTTGATGTTCCTCCTTGTATTCCTCCAGTCCAATCTTGTGCCAGTCTCTTACACTAACAGTTTCCAAATGGTGGGATCAGAGAAGTGTTATTTCTGGCCTCTGAGCTATAGAGAAAGGCCTGATTACAAGTGTGGGCATGACACTCAGTAACAATGTAACATTTTCAGTGTATCCAGTACAGAGATTCAGGGTACATGCAGAGTACTGGTGGGAGAAGAGGTGGAGAGGCCACTAATGTGGCTACTTCACCCATTAGTCTCTGTGTATGAAAAGGTTTTATTTTAGCACGGAAATTATAAAAATCTTTTGAAGGATTTTATGCAGAAAACTGCCACGATCAGATTCACATTTTAGAGAATCATTATGGAAACAGATTTCAGGTTGAATTGCTTGGGCTGGAGTTTGGGAACAGATTGGATATAGGAAAACTCATCAAGGTGTTATTATAGTAATAGTCATTTAATAGATAAGAAACTAAAATAAGATATAATTCCTGATTCTACATAAAAGTCAAATATATATATATATTCCAGGTCTTATCAAGAAAGAACATATCCTACCTGGGGAATTGGTGGGTGAAAGGAAAATTCTCTGGCAGCCCCGGTTTTTAGGCTGTGTGTTGGGTTCAGGTGTGTTCCACGTCTCTCGCATGCAAGTTGTCAGCCCCAAAGATGCTGTGGCTACTGGGGCAGGTTCTCTTGACTAAGTGAGCCACTCAAGCCTATTTAAAACCTCTGCTTGTATCAAGTCCACTCATATCACACTGGCTAAATGAAGTCATGTGACTAAAGCATTAATTAATAGTTGGTTTATACATACTTCTCCCATTTAGTGAAAAACCCTGCAAAACCACAGGGAAAAATTAAAGATGCAGAATTCTACAGGAAGAAAGTGAAAGGTTCAGGAAAATAATCTGATAAAGCCCGTGCAATTTGCTCTGTAAATTAGCGACACTGTTCCACATGGCCATGCCCACAGACCTTACAATACTTGGCACATCAGTCATATTTTTTAACAATATGAAGAGTATTAATTGAAATCTACATATATTAACAAGGCTTTTTTGACCGAAAATTAGCTGGAGTAAACTTCTGACTCCTCTTGATCATTTTTGTTTTGTATTCGAAGTATTAGATGTTCCTTTACTCAGATATGCATAGATCACCCTCCAAAATGGCCAGTGATCTGTTAACATTGTCTACACTGTTCTTTTAAATAGATCACTTTACATTTGATTTACTCAAATTTATTTATTCTTAGCTTTATGTTATAAGGTTTTTATTTTGGCTTTGGTCTTGTTTAACCAGTTCTTTACCAGTGTAGAACACAATGACAATCTTCTTAAAGTGTTATTAGCTCTATAGTAATAATTGTCATGGTTCAGTTCCTGTCTCTCTGAAACCAAGAGAAAGGATTATGTTTTAATTTTTTTCCTTTTAACAAATGAGTTTTCCCTGAATATGTAATACTTCAATCTTTCCTTTTGATTTGGGGTCACTTTATCATAAACTGAAATGTAGTAAACATATTATCAAATCATATCTGTCACTCTTCTGATTAGACCCTCCTAAGCTTTTATATAGTTTAAATGGTGGATTCTTAACTGTGGAATTTCTTCCTTTATTTATTCCAAAAGCATTAGTTGAACTTCTGTGTGTTAAAACTGTGTGTTAGAATTAAGTACTCTCTCTGCCTTTGTGAACTTGACTTATGCTACATGCTAATCTGTTTCATGATTCCTGTGTATCTAGATATAGGTTCCATGCTTAGATAAATAAATCTATATTTATTTAACCATTTGATTTTCTACAGAGCAGTTCAAAACACCCCCTTTAAGTACTAAATGATAGGACTGTATAGGATTACAAAAATTATGAAAAGCATTTTGTGGTTGAATTACTTTTAAAAAAGCTTAACTATGAATACTATTTAGCCCTTAATAAATTCCTGTGGTAATAATGAACAGGGTAAACAGGGCAATGATAATTCAGAAATCATGGAATGTATATAATGTTAACAGGTATTAGAATCCCAGGGCCAGACATAAGTGAGAACTCATTTATACATTATTTTTGAGCTTCATACTCTGTGTGTTTACAGTTTAGATGCTGAGAGACATACGTCGATAAATCAGCCCCATGTATCCCTTAGCACCTGCTTCTCTTTCCTTCAGTTGTTTCCTCTGCTCAGCGGTAGATCAATCGCTACTCAGTTCAAACAGAGAATCAAGCACCAAGGGACATGACTACCGTGCAGTGTTAAGAGGTCAGTGTGAATCATAGCAGCGGATTTGGACCTCCACACATGAAAACAGAAAAGATAGACAACCAATCCATAGTTTTCATATCATACCAGAGTGGAGGATTAACAAGTATAGATAGGTATTTGATGTCATGCCAAGCATTTATTTTTCCTCTCCATGAAATTTCATATAAGCATAAGGGAAGATAACATTTTATGTTGCTATGGCAGTCTTTGGAGAGCAGTATGCAAAATGTGAAGAGCTGCCAAGACATACACCGGAGAATTGAACTCGTGCCTTTAGAGGAGGAGAGGTAGGAGACGTGCCCGTTGGCCAGAATCAAGAATATATGAGATTAAAATTACAGAATTGGGGTTTCAGAGACTTAAGCCTGTGACAGCATTTAGGCAGTATTAATTCTGAAATGGGAGTAAAGGAGAAATCCATCCACTGGCATTATTTATACATCATACATGAAGAAATAGAGATAATTTATAGTGGTTAAAAGAATATTTGTGCTAAAGTCTAACATGAAAACCAGAGGACGTGAACTGAGGATGGGAAGAGTGCTCCAAGAATATGAATATTTTTCTTTTCAAATGGGAGCAGCCAACCTGTGATGGAACTGACTAGAAGCAATTAGCATAAAGAGTTTTCAAATGCTGTTAAATGATCATAGTATTCGAAGGAGTCATAAAGGTTTGATCATTATAAGGACTATATACCACACTTACATATTTTCAATGCACTTTATGGTCATTAACTAGTAATTAGCAGAAAAGGTTTCTCGCTCCAGGGAAATACACTGAAATACATTCTGCACCTTCCTTACCATATAGCATCTCCCATGTCATTTCTCTTAGCTTGTAGTGTATTTAATTTCTTGTCTCTCTCAGTATTTAGTGGAGATCTAAACCTTTATGATTTGTAGTAGTGTATTTACAGATGATTTAAAACATCCTTAAGAAGTTATATTCAAACATCATTAAATATTTAATACTGAAGGGATCTTAAAAGTTATCTTCTGTTCTACAAGAGAAGCCTAAAAAAGCACAGCAAAATTTATTAAAACTGTAGAATGAGAGCAGAACCAAAGTGACAGAATCAAAAATTCAAATCCTTGTCTCACAGAAGACCCTAGCCAATGAAATATACTAATCATTGGTCTTGCAAATAAACTGCTTTTATTGCAAAGCACATAAACTCACCACAGGAAGTACCTAAGGATTATAGTAAGGAGAAAAACCAACATAAATATTTCATCTCACAGTAATCATTTATTTATTTTTAAATATAAATTTATTTATTTTAACTGGAGGCTAATTACTTTACAATATTGTATTGGTTTTGCCATATATCAACATTAATCCACCACAGGTGTACACATGTTCCCCATCCTGAACCCCCCTCCCACCCCCCTCCCCATACCATCCCTCTGGGTCTTCCCAGTGCACCAGCCCCGAGCATCCTGTATCATGCATCGAACCTGGACTGGCGATTCGTTTCACATATGATATTATACATGTTTCAATGCCATTCTTCCAAATCATCCCACCCTCACCCTCTCCCACAGAGTCCAAAAGACTGTTCTATACATCTGTGTCTCTTTTGCTGTCTCGCATACAGGGTTATCGTTATCATCTTTCTAAATTCCATATATATGCATTAGTATACTGTATTGGTGTTTTTCTTTCTGGCTTACTTCACTCTGTATAATAGGCTCCAGTTTCATCCACCTCATTAGAACTGATTCAAATGTATTCTTTTTAATGGCTGAGTAATACTCCATTGTGTATATGTACTACGGCTTTCTTATCATTTAAAGTTAAGTATTATTACATTGATTTACAGATGGAGAAACAGACTGAGAGGTTAACTGAATAGTGTGAAGGAGAGAGTGCGGCTTCCCTGATGGCTCGACAGTAGAGAATCCACCTGCAATGCAGGAGATGCAGGTTTGATCCCTGGGTCAGGAAGATCCCCTAGAGTAGGAAATGGCCATTCACTCCCGTATTCTTTCTTGAAAAGTTCCATGGATAGATGAGCCTGGCAGGCTACTTTCCATGGAATTTCAGAGTTGGACACGACTGACCACAAAGCACAAACAAAAAAAGTGCAAGGAGAGAGTACACGGATGTCAGAATAAAGATTCTAAGTTTATCTGATTTGAAATATCATAATTTTTTCACTGCATCATTTGTACCACTTTGTTATGTGCATGAACAGTGTCTAAAGCTGTCATGCTCTAAGGATTCTGTGCTCTGAAAAAAATGTCATGTCTCTAAATCCTCTTAATACAAACTACAAAACAAGTATTTTCCAAATGAGTAATGGAATAAAGAGGGAAAAACAGAATTCTGTTGCTGTTGAGAATTCAGCCTTGTGGTAAAGCATAGTGATTTTTTTCGATCCTATTTTGTGCTGTTTATACAGACAGGAAGACAGGCACATGCAAATAGAAAACTGGGATATTATACGGTGCTTTGGTAATGATTTGAAGAAGGAAATGGCAACCCACTCCAGTACTCTTGCCTAGAAAATCCCATGGATGGAGGAGCCTGGGCCCATGGGGTCGCAAAGAGTCGGACACGACTGAGCGACTTCACTTTCACTTTCTTTGGTAATGATTAGTCAGCTGCCAAGAGTAATCCACATCTATTCGTTCCTGAAGTGCCTCACGATAGGCTTAAGTCTTATTGTTGTCAGTGCATGTTCACGCTCTTGACATGTATCTAAGTGGATACTCTGGATTGATCAGAGTTCCCATTTATATACCTATCATTTCTCAGTATATTGAAAGCCACTAAGTATTAGAATCAACTGTACTGACTTTACAATTTTATTACAGTATCTTGAATTGGATTCTCTGAGATTATTTCCAAATTGTAAAAGGAATAAATATAAACTATGTCTGAGATGTAAAGAAAAGATAGTGGATTTACTTTAAATGGAAGTTTTCAGTATTCAAGTTATTTCTAAGTTGGTATTTACATACACTCTATAGGTTGATGACTAGCTAAGGAAAGCAATTAATATTAGGATGAAAATATTAGCCCATTCATTCACTTAAAATTTTTTAGGAAAAACCCATTTAAACTTATTTTGCAAAACATAATATTTTGCTCTACCCTCACATACTTATCCTAAATTTGATATCATGCAAGTTTCCCATTCATAATGATTTTGACCCTGTCTTTAAACTGGATTGATCCAAGGAATTTTGTGTAGGGCATCAATTGAACAGACTCACAAGACTAGTATCTGAATGAAAGTAATTAATCAGTGGTAGACGTTTGCCTGGGTATTTCATTTTATGGTCATCTCAGACCTTTGGAGTAACAAAGTAAGACTATTTATAGCAATGTTTCTCAAAGTTTGGCTTCCTCAGAATCACCAGGAAGGCTTATTAAAAGATGGTTGGGATAAATCATAATGGAAAAGAATATTTTTTTAAAAAAGAACTTATATATGTATAACTGAATCAATTTGCTGTACAGCAGTAATTAATACAACATTGTAAACCAACTACACTTGTATAAAAACATTTTAAATTAAAAATAATAATTTAAAAAAAAAAAGAAAAAAAAGATTGTTGGGTTTCACTTTCAGATTTTCCAGTCTATGAGGTCTGGGTGAGTCTGAGCAAACTCTGGGAGATGGTGAAACATAGGGAAACCTGGCATGCTGCAATCCATGGGGTCACAAAATGTTGGACACAACTTAGTGACTAAACAGCAACAATGAGGGGATTGAAGCAGAATTTGAATCTCTAAGCAGTTCCCTGCAGAAACTGTTTCTTCTGCAAGTGACCATACTTTGAGAATAGCTATCTAGAGAAAGTTACTGAAAGTGTTCAGCCACGGGAGTATTCCGTAAAGTATTCTATAACAAAATATGCCAGACCTGTCATAGGAAAGTAACTGTGAACCCATATTCAAAGCTATTCTGTTTTAATGAATAATTTACAATCCACATGTAGTTATTTCAAAAGACTTTACCGTTAGGTGAAGACATTTTATGATGTGAATGTTGTTAGTGGAGGTGATGTGAGTGTATCATTTAAGTATTCTTTGAGCTGATCACACAGATAAATCTATTCAGGCCGTAAGATAAGCTAGACCTAATTTATTTAAATTAAACAATGAGGCTGAAACATTGGGATGCGTGAAACACAGAAACCTGAGTTGTATTCTGTTCAACCTTTAGTCATTATGGGAAAAATAAAAGTGACAGTTGTTTATTTCAGCCCTCTCTGAGATGTTTTATAACCTTATAGCCTGACAAATTTTGATCCTCTGTGACCTCTTGTATGAATCACCCACTTCAGACCACTCCTTCATGGGAGATAAAAATGGTGGAGTACAGAAAATAGATCAGACGTCAGTGATAAGCAGACTCTTCCCTCATATATATTTGACAATGATCAATATGACAGGATTTGATGAAAGAAAACTTTCTCAGCTTATCTGTGTTAAAACGGAAGGAAGTGATAGATGGAAACACAACATAAGTGGCTCACTAGGGAAAAATATTAATTTGTAATTCTATTGCCTTAAAGTGAACTTATATAGTTTATTTTTGCTTTGAAACTCTGGAATGGCAAGTTAATGAAAGAAACCTGATAAAATCATAATTCAGCTAAAGGTGAATGAAAAACATGAAAATTCCCTTTGACCAAATAAAAGGCAAATTATGGGTTAATTATACAGAAACCAGACCCCAAACAGGAAAACCATGTTTAGAGCACAGAACACAATGTATTGCTGCTGTTGTTGTTTAGTAGCTAAATCATGTCCAACTCTTTGTGACCCAATGGACTAGATAGAGCCCACCAGGCTCCTCTGTCCATGGAATTCTCCAGGCAAGAATACTAGAGTGAGCTGCCATTTCCTTCTCCAGGAGATCTTCCTGACCCAGAGGTCGAACCTGAGTCTCCTGCATTTGCAGGCGAATTTCTTTACCATTGATCCACCTGGGAAGCCCACTTAATGTATAGTTGGTCATTACTGTGGGAAATAAATTTAACACCCTAAACAATGTATAGTTAAGAAGCTTCTGGTTGATTTTCTTTTACTATTGTATTCTCCTCTTCCTGCTACTGGTAATGATAAGTTTTAAAGTTTGCAGTTGTAGTTATGAATTCATTTCCTCAGGATCACCCAGCTCCCTTTCTATATAGTCCTATAGTGTGAAACCTTGACTTACAGTGATAAAGGGGAACAGTTAATAAAACATTTGGTACCTCCAATGAGGTATATCTATGGATTCACATATATACATATATATATATATCTCCCCTGAGTTGAGGTGGGTCATAGCAGATTAACCATGGATGCTAATTATTAATCCCCAATCATTTTTTTTGGACCACATGAGAATACGGTCAACTATGGAAAATGTCAAACTATGCAAGTGTAGTAATTAGAGAAGACAAGCAATGACTTGAAACAAATGCTAATTATAGTCGTGTGAATAGATCCAAAGTTGGCATCTGGGGAAATGTGTGCAGATGCAGTACAAATGTACAGGGTCACAACCGCAGCAGTATTAGAGTAAATCCTTGTCTTTAGCGGCAGAGAAGCTTAAATGCAGAATCCACAAATGAATTTATTTATATCTCAAGTCTGAGAAAGTGCATCAGCAAAATAAAAACATAATACCGCCTGTAGAAGGGGACAGCCCATGGGCCTTTTAGGCAGCAGGGCTGAGAAACGCGTAAGGCAAAAAGTGTGTGTGTGTGCATGCTCGGTTGTGTCCGACTACTCTTTGTGACCCCGTGGACTATACACGCCAGGCGTCTCTGTCCATGGGGTTTTCCAGCCAAGAATACTAGAAAATGAAAGCACTAAAATGCTTACTTAGTTCTAAAGGACTGCTATGTAGATAAAATATACATGTATTCATTTCATGGCAAGAAGGATAAAAATTGTGCAGCTAAATCTTCTCTATCTCACGAGGGAGGGGACATATGTATATTTATGACTGATTCATCTTGATGTATGGCAGAAACCAACACAATATTGTAAAACAATTATCCTTCAATTAAAAATAAATAAATTTTAAAAACTTCTATGTCTATGAACATTGGGGTACATGTGTCATTTTGAATTATGGTTTGCTTGGGGTCTATGCCCAGTAATGGGATTTCTGAGTTGTATGGTAGTTCTGTTTTTAGTTTTTTAAGAAACCTCCATACTGTTCTCCATAGTGGCTGTATCAATTACATTCCTACAAACAGTGCAAGAGGATTCTTTTTTCTCCACCCTCTCTCCAGTATTTATTGTTTGTAGATCTTTTGATGATGGACATTCTGACAGGTGTGAGGTAATACTGCACTGTCGTTTTGATTTGTATTTCTCTAATAATTAATGGGGTCATTTGTAGAGATGTGGATGGACCTGGGTCTATCATACGAGTGAAGTGAGTCAGAAAGAGTAAAACATTAACACATATATGTGGAATCTTAAAAAATGGTACATGTGAACCTATTTCCAGGGCAGGAATAGAGACACAGACATAGAGAATGGACATGTGGAAACAGGAGGGGAAGGAAAGTGTGAGACGAATCTGGAGATTAGGATTGACATATATATACTACTATATATAAAATAGATAGCTACTGGGAACCTGCTGTATAGCACAGGGAGCTCAGCTCAGTACTCCGTGATGACCAAGAGTGATGGATGGTCAGTGCGGTAGAAGGGAGGTTGAAGAGGGAGGGGATATATGCATATATATATATATATATAGCTGATTTACTTCATTGTGCAGCAGACACTAACACAACATTGTACAGCAGTTAAACTCCAATAAAAATAATAAATTTAAAAAAAACTGCTTCTGATCAAAATGAATAATAGTAGTGACTAGATTCACTCTCTCACCTGAAACAATTACAAAATCAAAAAGTGCAAATTAAAATCACAATTAACTCTTACTGTGTATTATTTAAATGTCTAACACTGAGAAAGACTGACCATACCAAGTATTGGTAAGGATATGGAGCTCCTGGAATATTCATCCACTGCCAGGGATTATGTAAAATTGTAACACTATTTGTAAAACAATTGGCGTGCACTGGTGCTCAGTCATGTCCTACTATTTGTGACCCCAGAGACTTTATCCCACCAGGCTCCTCTGTCAATGGAATTCTCCAGGCAAGAATACTGGAGTGGGTTGCCATTTCCACCTCCAGGGGATTTTCCTGACCCAGGGATTGAAACTGTGTCTCCTGCATTGGCATGTGGATTCTTTATCACTGAGCCACCTGCCTACCACATGACATAGCTATTATACTCTTAAAGAAGATGAAAGCATATGTCCATATAGACATTTATGCAAATGCTTATAGCAGCTTTATTTGCAATATCCCCAAACCAAAAATATCTAAGATGTCCACCCTCAGAATTATGATCTACTCAACAATAAAAGAAAGAATATATGAAAAGACACAGTGACATGGGTGATCATTCAAAGACTTATGCTGAATGAAAGAAGCTTGATAAGAAATGAGCCCATAGGGACACCAGTTCTCTAAAAATTTGATAGATTAGTTACTGCATATCCCTGTTTGAGGGGCTTCCCTGATGGTTATCCAATCTTTGGGCTTCCTTTGTAGCTCAGTCAATAAAGAGTCTGACTGCAATGCAGGAGATCTGGATTCGATCCCTGGGTCAGGAAGATCCCCTGGAGAAGGAAATGGCAACCCACTCCAGTATTCTTGCCTGGAAAATCCCATGGATAGAGGAGCCTGGCAGGCTACAGTCCATGGCGGTCACAAGAGTTAGACACGACTTAGTGACTAAACCACCACCTAGAGGCTAAGATGGTAAAGAATCTGCCTGCAATGCAGGCAGGAGACCTGAGTTCAATCCCTGGGTCAGGAAGATCCCCTGGAGAAGTGAACAGCTACCCATTCCAGTGTTCTTGCCTAGTTAATTCCATGAGGTCACAAAGAGCCAGACATGACTAGTGACCAACACTTTTACTTTCATCCGTGTTTGAGAACTCTACCATTGGCATTGCAAAAGACTTATGTCCCCCCATGATATATATCAGCTTTTGAACTAGTAACATTTTTTCCAGTGCTTTAATATAGTTATATACAAACCATGATCATAAAAGTATCAAAGTCTAAATCATAGGCTAGAGCTAAGGAACAATGACACTTTTGTTACCCTATGCCATTTTTATGTTTTTTGCAAACAGATAAAATACCTTCAAAACAAGTGCAAAGATTTTGGGTGCTTGTCAATATGCTTGCTTAGGAAACCCTTTATATTTACAATCCACTATTTTTGAAATCCAAGAGCATATACTCTGAAGCACTGCGTTCACAAAGGTATGGAAGAGAAGGAAAGACTTATTCGGAATAAATAAGTAATTGCTGTTGACAGCTGCTGATATGCCCACCATGAGCTAAGATCATTTAAAAAGTGTGAACACATCGATGCTAATAATGGAACAAGATCATTAAATAGAAACATTTATTCATTGAAATCACCAGGCAACAAGAAGTCTCCCAGGAATAGCAGGTCTCAACAGTAAAATTTCTGATCACTGGAAGTTTTCTTTACTGTTAAACTGTTGCCAACTTTTTAATCCTATTTTTTCTTAGAAATAACCCTTCTGAATCCCTTAGGGAGTCTTGTTCTTATCTTTCAGTTATGTATTTTCTGCTACTTTTAAAATGCTGTTTTTGAAGCCCTATTCAGTTATAGCCAGGGAACAAGAGAGTCTTAAAGTTCTTTGTTATATATCTGAAACCCAAATTTAAATAAATGTCTGTATTTTATCTGCTACCCTAGTTTAGAAAAGAAGCTGCAAGAAGGGTAAGAGAGACTGAGTGTGGAAGACTGATGTCATTAACGCTTCACATCTGTCTTTGTCAGTGACCTTTCTCTGTGATTTTGGTGTTTTGCTGATATGAGCAGAATACATTTCTTCCTCATGTGACCCTCTATTATCAACAGGATGAAGTAGGAATGCTGGGGCTACTGTACAGAGCCCATGCCTCAGAAGCCCGTCTGTTTCTGTCTCCTCTCTTGTGTCTTACACATCACCATGAAGACACACTGGAGAATGGCAGATTAGAGCCAAGCTGAATCTGCCAGGTGGTCCCAAGTGAGGCCCACCCAGATCACCTGGCAGCCAGGTGATCCCAGATATGGCAGCAACCCCGGGAAAGCTCACGGGGAATGCCTGTCCAAAGGCCGTGTGTCAACAGGCTCTAGGGAAGGTGTGTGGTGGTTTGCACACAGCTTCCCTGGTGGCTCAGATGGTAAAGTGTCTGCCTGCAATGCGGGCGACTCGAGTTCGATCCCTGGGTCGAGAAGATCCCCTGGAGAAGGAAATGGCAACCCACTCCAGTACTCTTGCCTGGAAAATTCCATGGAGAGAGGAGCCTTGTAGGCTACAGTCCATGGGGTCACAAAGAGTTGGACATGACTCAACGACTTCACTCACTTCACATTATTGTGGCAATAGTAACTTGTACACTGGTTTATAAAAAATCATATCCCTGTCTAAGGACTTAGAGCATCATTCCATAAATAATGACTCCCTAGGGTCATGGAGGTAAAAAATGGAGGGGACTACTTCTTAGATTTGGGGATATTTATGATGAAATAACAAAGACCTTCCCCCCCCCCCAATCTAGACTTTGTTTATTTAACTTTTATTGAAACTAAAAAAAAATCACTTATTTCTTTCACCCTCTGTCTCTGGTAACCACCAATCTACTGTCTGTATCTATGAGCTTGTTTTTATTTTGATTTTTTTAAGAACCCATGTACAAGAGATTATATGGTATTTGTCTCTTTGTGTGTGATGGATTTCACTTGGCATAATGGTCTCAATGTCTAGTTGTGTTGTGGCAAATGGCATGATGTTTTTATGACTGAGTAATATTCCATTATATATACATTTATTCACACCACAATTTCTTTATCCATTCATCCATCAGTAGACACTTGATTGTTGCTATATCTTGGTTGGTATAAATAATGCTGAAATGAACATACACACATATGAACATATATATCTTTGCTAATTAGTGTTTTTACTTTCTTCTGGTAAATACCTATAAGTGGAACTGCTGGATCCTATGGTAGTTATATTTTTACATTTTTAAGGAACTTCCGTTCTGTTTTCCATAGTGGTTGTCCCAATTTACATTCCACCAACAGTGTCAAGGATTTCCTTTCTCTTCGTATTTTCATTGTTATTTCTTGCCTATTTGGCAATGGTCATTCCAACAGGTATGAGATGATATCTTATTGTGATTCTGATTTGCAATTCCCTACTAATTAATTATGTTGAGCATCCTTTACATACCTGATGGCCACCTATATATCTCCTTTGGAAAATGTCTATTTAGATCTTCTCCTTTTTTAAATTGGGTTGTTTGTTTGCTGTTAAGTTGTATGAATTATTTATATTTTTTGGATGTTTTATAGACTTTGAAGTTATGAAAACATTCCTAGGTAAAACAGAATTTGGTGTCACATTAGATAATGAGGTTAAGTAAAATAAGGAATTGCAGTCAAAGTAAAGGACTTCATCTTTGATTACATGAATGAATGGTATTGTCATTAACTGAGTTAGGAAAAAAAGAAATAAGCTTGGCGCACAAACATTTATGAAGTTAATATATTTTTCAAAAGAAATTTTCTATCTGAGATTTTTATTTCAACAGCCAAATTCTCTCTAGTTTGATCTACCTTTTTGTACCTTCAAATGACTTTTCATATATTTCTAGACTGTGTTACTGTTATCTATAGGAAGACTTCCTTGACATAAACTATTCCCCTATTACAGAAATGGAAGTCCTCATTTAGTGCTGTACACATTATTGCATGGATTAGAATTTTAAGAACATATAACAAAACAACATTACCAAATATCTCTAGCCTGGTATTAGGACTACTCCATAGATACAATGCGAAATTAAATGTGTACATGTATTTATTTATATGATGTTTATATTAATTCTGGAATTCACTCCTTTGATATGCAGATTTGAATGAATTTTTAGTCATTTAGAATTTGTATTCAAATTATGTTAATTGCCTCACCTCTTTCTCTGCTAGGTAAACGATAAACTTCAGGTATATACTACATGCAACTTAGAAGTATGTCATCATGCTTACTTAGTGCAAGAGATTACAAAAGAAGGCATCTTCTTTTTCCTAAAGAAGTTTGTCATGTAACTGAAAACATCAAACGGGTTAAATCAGCTTTCAGATTTTTTAACCCAAATAAAATGTATTGTACAAGGAAAGTGCAAATTTATTTGTCATAAGGTTTAGTAAAGGGTACAATTTCTATCTTAAACATATTATTCCATCTTCTCCTACTCTAAATTACTTTTGAAACTAGGACTTTTGAAGACCACTCACTACTTTCAATAAAGTAAGTTTAGGATCCATGCAAAAGATATATTGAAAAACCCTTTTTAAATTGAAATGAACACTTCAACTTTTTGAAACACATTTGTAGAAAATTCTCAAGACCACTGAATTGGAAATTCACATTTTTACATATTCTGTTTTTTCTAAGCTCTGTGGATACATGTGCATCTCTTAATAATGTGTATATTTGTGTGAAGAAAGAAGAGTGTAATCTATAACTTCTATGGGTTTATCTGTTGTCTAACATCACAATTATCTTGATTTTTTAAAAAAAAAAACACACTTCTACTATGCATTTACCTTTTGCACTATACCTAGATACTTAACTGTTGTTGCATGGTGATTATCATAGAGCTAAAGCATTTGCTTGGACAAATGAATTTAAAATATTCCATCCAGAATTGAAATATACCTGGTGGATATAGAAAAACCTATAGAACACAGTTTTCTACTCTAAATAACGGACTATCTGGGTACTTCTAACTATTCTTTGTACAATTTTTGTCATTATTCTTCAAGTTGATGTGAATTTCTTCTACATGATTATCTGATTTGTTGATACTGCACCATCAGAATGTAAGCACAGATTCAGAATGCAATTTGCATCACACACCAAACTCCATTCCTCTTTAACACATTTTATAGCATGAATATCAGATTTATTAATTCAGCTTTTCGCTGACTGGAGTGTAAAAACCTCATATAAAAGGTGAAAGAGCACCAGACAGAGCAAAAGAATGATGGGTCGTGTGAACCACTGTATATTTTCAACTTTCTAAGCGGACAGGCAGCCTTGTAAAACTAGCGATTGCCCTCGAAATGGTCTCTTTTCATCCCTCTGTGTATTTTATGCTTATTTTAGAGGCTCAAAAGAGTTGGATTTATTTGCTTGTAGAATACAATTTATATTTTAGTCTCCTGTGTTCAATTTTACATTTTCCAAAGTGCACTAAATTTAATAAATCTAAGTTAACAGTTCTCCAATGAATAGAGGCAATTGCCAACACAACATCCTATTTCTGAGCTGTTCAGAGGTTATGGCACAAACTCTATGACACTAGGGCTGTATAAACACATTATTTAAAATGTCTTTCTGTTGCTGGAAAGCTATGTGCAATTAAAAATTAAATTTTTTGATTTTTTTTTTAGTTTTAATATAATGCTTAGAAAAAATACAAAGAACATGTAGATAATGAAGGTCAAAGGCTAAGGATACCTGCAGAAGTACTCAAAAAATATTGTACATTTTTAAATACCTCTAGAACCCCTGGATTAAATCCTGTTTTTCTGCAAAAAATAATAGGTACTCCACTATAGACAGCATGTACTTTATATGGAACAGAAACATTTAAAAGAGAGCCATAACCACAGCTTCAAAACAAACTTGAAAAACAAAAACAGAGGAGTTCCTTTTGTATTAATATAGAGAAAGACTGAAGGCAAAAGGAGAAGAGAGCGGAAAAGGATGAAATGGTTAGACAGCGCCACCAGGGCAATGGACATGAAGCTGAGCAAAGTCCAGGAGATAGTGAAGGACAGGGAAGCCTGCTGTGCTGAAGTCCATGGTGTCACAAAGAACTGGACATGACTTAGCAACTACAGAGAAGTCCCTAGAAAAAAAAAAAGTATTCACTTAAGATCATTCAGTGTGGTATGAAATTTTATGTCTAAAGGTATAAAAAGTCCTTAATAAAAAAGTTCATTTCATGAATGCCATTAGATAAATGTCTTTCCTAGGAATAAAAATACCAAGATATCTTCAGGGAATTATTAACAAATATTGTTTACATATTTCCTTTTATACTCATGTGACCCAATTCAGTAAATAGGGGTGTGAGTTTGCTTTATTCTTCCTGAATGATAAACACTTATCTTAGTAGTTTCCAAAAGAGTGATAATCTCCTATCCTGTACAATATTCCATCGCTTACTATTCAAGACTTGACTCTTGCAATCCAATTTTAGTATGCTGCTGCTGCTAAATCACTTCAGTCATGTCCAACTCTGTGTGACCCCATAGACGGCAGCCCACTAGGCTCCCCCGTCCCTGGGATTCTCCAAGCAAGAACACTGGAGTGGATTGCCATTTCCTTCTCCAATACATGAAAGTGAAAAGTGAAAGGGAAGTCTCAGTCGTGTCCGACTCTTCGCAACCCCATGGACTGCAGCCCACCAGGCTCCTCCATCCATGGGACTTTCTAGGCAAGAGTACTGGAGTGGGTTGCCATTGCCTTCTCCAAATTTTACTATAAGGACAATGCAAATACATAAACAAGTATATACCAACACATATACATACATACATAAGGAGATAAATATTTGACAGCTAGCTTCTTGCCATCCACTAGTAATTCAAGCAGTGTTTAAAACCCTGAAAAACTTTCTAAATCCCAGTGGTTTGCACAGTCTAATATTGCTAAAATAGTGCATTGACTCTTTAAGTATCTGTAGGCTACAAAAGTAAAACTAATTCACGGTGTTAAATATTTGAAATAACTTTAAGTTCCCTTTGATTTCTTTGTTCAGATTATATTTCCCATCTTTAATTTGTTTTTCAGAAAGGTACTTTTCTATAGTTTAGAAAATAATTCTTTTTTCCTGAAGACAATCTCCTAAGCTCACGTACTCTCAGAGTGTGAAGTTATTAAATAATTATCTTTACTCCAAGATTTCAACTTAGCTATCTAATTAAATCTATATTTATTCTGTACATGCAAAAACGAATGAATGATTATCAAGAAGCTTAAAATAATCATACTTTGGTCATCATCTATAGCCTTGGCAGGGCAGTTGGTATAGAACACAAACAGACATTGTTCAAACTTTTATTTGTTCTTGAAAGAAAAAGAATGTCTTAATTTCTATACAATTCACAAATCCTTACAGTGTCCTTGACTGTAAAATGCAATGTAATATCACACAAGGTAACTTTTATTTCTCTGTGGGTATTGCCTGTAAAGCAAGGCAGAATTCTTTGAGAAGCAAAGGAAAGCTTTGAATGGCATTTTTAAAGTTAAAAGAACTCCATCACTAATACTTCCCATCGAACATATCTCCAAAGAGAGAGGAAGATCAGTGCAGTTAAATGTGCTGTCATATTTTAATAGAAACTTATTTCTCCTGGGTGGATCTCAGTTCTTCCTGTGAAGTTTCCTGGCAGTTCTCAGGCTCTTTTCTTGGTCTTCCTGCTTTGCTTCTGAAATAGATGAACTCAGACCACTTTAATTACTGCCATCTCCAAATACCTTCTTAATAAAATTATCACACAATGGTTTACTTCTTTCAAGAAGATGTATATATTTGGAGTGCCAGAGTCAATAAAATCCCTAAGAGAAATCATTTCTTTTAGAAGTCTGGTTATTTGAATTTTTATAGATTTGAGAAGAAAGAAATTTCATTCGATAGATCTGGTCTTTCAAGATTTCACAGAATCCGTGAACGCAGATTGTTAAAACCTTTAGCCATACAAAAACAAATACTTAAGCCCAAAAGGCTTTAAAAAAGTATCTCAACAATTTAAAATGCAATATTAAAACTGGAATAATCAGACAATGATGAGTAGTAATCTGGGCTTTCACATTGGGGCTGTCTTTTGATAACTCAAAATAATTTTTAAAGACATGTCAGTAGATACATGCAGAATAATAAATTCTCCTTGGGTCTTAATTTTGGTGGTGGGTGTTGCTAGCTTTTGGATAATACCATCTCAGAATTTTGATCTCTCTCTGATAAGGAGACAAGAAGCTATTTTTAATCTTTATAATTCACCAAATAGCTAACATATTAATACCTGCTTTATTATTGTCTGGAGCTGAAATTTTTTTCAACTTTTCAAACATATTTCTATCAATACTTTTCTAGATATGTTTAAAAAAAAACAACGATGCAAGAATGTTTGGGCCAATGGAAAGAGTTCTTTCATTCATAAATGGCTTCACAGTGAAATGATGTAAGTCACTCAAATTGCTAACCATGATCTAGTCCACAAAGACTGTCCCAGATGACCACCAGAAATAATCATGTTGCTAAATAGGCCATGAAGAGATGTTCCTTTTATTGGTTCACCCATTTGACTTTTTCCAGGCAACTCAGGAAAATAATGATTTTAGTTTGGTAAGATTTCTGTCTATTTAACAAGTGAATCATTAGCTGATGTTCTAAATGCTTTATAAGCATTGTCATATTTAACTCTTTTTTTAAAATCTATAAAAGTTGATTGTATTATTATGCTCACTACATACATGAAAGCCTTGAGCCAGAGAGGCAAATCTCTTGCCCAGAATCACCCAGGTAATTGGTCCGCTAGTGGCTGTGCCAAGTGGTGCCACCCTGTCTCTCCTGACTCTCAAAAATCCATCCCAAGATGTGTGTGTGTGTGTGTGTGTGTTAACAACTTGATAACCCTAGTGAATCAGGAATTACAAGGTTGATACTCATCTTTGTTTAAAAATTATATTGAGTTTTCTGGGGTTTGGGAAAATAAGAACAGCTTTGTTTGCTTCCTGGTCAGATCCATAAGTTCAAGGGTGCTGAATCCTTACTGCTGCCAGAGTGCATATCCCATTTCTCTAACCCTCTCCATTTTCCTTCTCCCTAGAAATATACCTCATCTCTCCTCAGTCATCAAGATGTCTCTCCCCCTCCTCATTTTCTGATGACTCCACCCTCTGGTTCTGAAAGAATAGCAGCAATTAGATGAAAACGTCTAAGTATTTCTGCTACACCTCTATCAAGCTACCTATGTTGGTAGCAATATGCCCAGTTTCCCCTCATAACATTTATGGACTACCTTATTCCGTGTCTATGGCCAAACTTTATGTACGTGACCACTTTACTTCTCACCACAGACATATCACTTAAATTATCTCTCTTGTATCAGATGACACATAGAGTTCACTGTTGTGCCATCTTTGAAAAACTCTCCCTTGACCCTACATTCTCTTCCAACTACTTCCTCATTTCCCATCATTGTCTGCAATATAAGCACTATTAAGCATAACAGCCAAAGACCACCAGTAATAGTCCTTTAGTTCATCAAAGTTGGGTTTAATTACTCATTACAAAGGAGAACACAGAATTCAGAGTTGTTGAGCATATCAGTAAGAGAATATCAGAAAAGACATTATTGGAGTTTGGGACAAGTTCAAGAAAGCAGGAATTTGCTATTAATTAGATGCTGTCAGAATAATTCTAGGATTGAATATCTTAATAAATATTATCTAAGGCATGAGTAAATGGAAGTTAAGCCATTGGGTACATTTTACATAGGCTTCCACACTGATCTACCACATAGACCAGTAGAAAAGAATCCACCTGCCGATGCAGGAGATGCAGGTTTGATCCCTGAGTCGGGAAGATACCCTGGAGGAGGAAATGGCAACCTACTGGAATATTCTTACCTGGAAAATTCCATGGACAGAGGAATCTAGCATGTTAAAGTCAGTTGCTTAGTCATGTCCAACTCTTTGCAACCCAATGGACTGTAGCCTGCCAGGCTCCTCTGTCCATGGAATTCTCCAGGCAAGAATCCTGGAGTGAATTGCTATTTCCTCCTCTAGAGGCTCTTCTCAACCCAGGGATCAAACCTGTGTCTCTGCACTGACAAGCAGATTCTTTACCACTGAGCCACCTGGGAAGCTAAGGCTACAGTCCATGGAGTTGCAAATAGTCAGACTTAACTGAGCATGCACACAAGTTATGCATATTGATAATGTAAACAAGGATTAGGAGATAATTTAAGCTTCAGGGGAAACATTTAACGTTATTAGTATTAATTTCATATAAAATCATAGTTGACTTTCTTTTACCAACCATTAAAACAGATAAAGCTGAAACTCCAGTACTTTGGCCACCTCATGTGAAGAGTTGACTCATTGAAAAAGACTCTGATGCTGGGAGGGATTGGGGGCAGGAGGAGAAGGGGACGACAGAGGATGAGATGGCTGGATGGCATCACCGACTCGATGGACATAAGTTTGAGTGAACTCTGGGAGTTGGTGATAGACAGGGAGGACTAGCGTGCTGCAATTCATGGGGTCGCAAAGAGTCGGACACAACTGAGCAACTGAACTGAACTGAACTGAAAACAAAATATGGAAACACCCCCACACACACTTTATTGTATTTTGTTAGTGTGTACTTTGTCAATTTTACTCTCTGACTCTATAATAACTTAAATTTTAAAAAGTATTTTAATACACAAAATGCTTCACTCTATCAGATAATTAGGAGAGCTTTTGACAGCAAACTAAACACCTACTTAGCAATGGTTTACACCATTAGAACATTTGTGGTTTTTTTTTAAGTGTAATGAATGATAAATAGACCATCATCATGTTTGTTAGGGCAGCCATAATTCCACAGTTTAGCATTTTCTAAAGAAAATTTATAATCTTAATACAAAAATTCCCACTAAGTTAATCTTAGATACTCTGTCATTCACATCATAGGAAAAAGAAGTGATAACACTTGTCATCAACTTTATACAGACACTTGAAAAATTAATGGGTTTATAGGAAAATTAGCTATTACCAACTCATATTCTATCGGTGAATATAAATATAATGTATCTCTTAAGATTTTATAACAAAAAATACACGGTCATATGGAAAAGAAAGTAGTGATTAGACACAGTTTGGCAATTCCCATAGAAACTATTTCCAAGCTTGCACTGTATGCATTAGCATTGCCCTGTACCTGTGCAAGTCTCTTACTGGGTTTGATTCAATTATCTATTTTATCTTGGGTACTAGATAATGCCATCTCTATTTAATATTCTATTTCTATTGCTATCAAAGATTCCATTTGTCATTCACAAAATGCATAAAAAGGATTTCAGTTTGTGGTCTGGCAGGAGCTGCATTGGCCTTCAGGTAATAGTTACATAAGAATATTTGAAAAAATGGCCTTCTACTGTGAAAGTAGGTGCATTACATTTGCATGTCTTTATTTTCCTTTAATCTGGAACATTCTCTAGCTTTTTAACAATTTGTTGATGTTAACATTTTTAAAAAATATGGATTCACTGTTTTGGAAATTATTTCCTGATTTGGGTTCACACCATGTGTTTTCTTGATTATAAACAGGTCATTCATATGTTGGGATGGAGAAGGCAATGGCACCCCACTCCAGTACTTTTGCCTGGAAAATCTCATGGATGGAGGAGCCTGGTAGGCTGCAGTCCATGGGGTCGCTAAAAGTCAGATATGACTGAGAGTCTAAACTTTCACTTTTCACTTTCATGCATTGCAGAAGGAAATGGCAACCCACTCCAGTGTTCTTACCTGGAGAATCCCAGGGACAGGGGAGCCTGGTGGGCTCCCATCTATGGGGTCGCACAGAGTCAGACACGACTGAAGTGACTTAGCAGCAGCAGCAGCATATGTTTGGAATGACACAGAAGTGATGTTATAGCTTCACTGCACCATATCAAGTGGCACTGGATGATAATCTGTTCTTATGTAATGTCATTGGCGAGATCATTAGCTCATTAAGGTAGTGTCTCCCAGATTCTCCACTGTAACAGTGCTACTTGACCTTTGTAATTAATAACTATCATGTGAAGAAACCTTGAAAATATGTAAATAATGTTTATTATTCTAGTTTTAATATCCATTTATAACTTCTCGCTTCTTTATCCTGTCAATATTTATTGGTTGTCATTCTACTGCCAGGAAGTACTTTTCTTTATGCCTGATTTTATTCTGCATTCGTTTATAACAGCAGGGACTCATGGATTTTATTTTATTTCATTCAGTAGTTTATAATTCAAATTATTGGCAGTTATTTTAACATTCAAATTCCAAAAGACAAATTACAAGGCTCCAAAACCTTCCTTACCCTTTAGCATTCACATATGAAGAATAAAATTTGTCGGTCTCCATGCTGGAGAATCTGATGGAGGTGCTTGTTTGTACCCTTGGCATTTCAGAAGCTGGTATCCTGTAATGCAAAGGCTGTCACAACCAGAAATTCTGATCATGCATCCTAAAGCCTGTAGGAATAAACTTTCTTAACAAGAATGTCGTTACTTAGTAAGAATGGCTTAGGTAATGCAGGAGTCACATTCAGAGAAGACTGTCTAGCAGATGTTAGTAATGCCTAACTCACTGTTCTCTGACCACCTATCCCATAGCAGATGCTAAGTAAGCACCTCGAAACTGAACGGATGATTAGACTTAGAAAAGTTGAATTGAAGAGGGGGAGGAATTTTGACTTGAATTTTGGATAATTTGAATAATAATTTTTAACCAATGCTTGTAACAATTTCTGAACCTCTTCTTAATGGTATTAGAATGGATTCAGGGACTGTAAACATCTTTGCCTATTTGTTTGTGTATTAATAGTCTTCAAGGGGATTTTAATTACAAACATGTATTAAGGCAATTATTGTAACTAAACTATCTCTTGCCTATTACTGGTAGTGGAACTTGTTTTTAAGTTGATATGTTCAGTACTGGATTAGAAGTCATAGCTTCTATGTCATAGCTTCTAATTAGAAATCATAGCTTCTCATTCTAGCATCTATCCATAACACTTTAGTCCTCTACACCTCGCATTTCCAACTGACCAAATTACTAACGTCAGGAAGTCCTGTGCAGTCCTCTTTGACTTGTGATGTAATAAAGGTGAGAAAATAATTAAAACTTAACAAAGATTTCCCTTCATGACTGTGACTATAACCCCATTTCACATGTTTTCTCACCCAGATTAGAGCTAAGGATAGTTTTAAGGATTTTTCCCCTCTGATCACATAATAATCTGGTGGTAAATTAACAAGCTTTAATTATTGATGATGTTTCCTTGGATAAGTTACAATTGTTTTGGGCTTCATTTTTTTTTTTTTTCATTAAAAAAAGGTATAATATTGCTTGCCTCTCTTGGGTAATCACTGGTTTTATAAGCAACTTGAAATCACATACTATATTGGATTGCTCTGAAAGTTAAAATGACACATCCATGAAACATTTTTCTTAAGATGATTTTATATAAAAATCAGTCACTCAGAAGGAAACATGAAATTTTCATTACAACAGGACTCATTTCCTGTACTAAGTTGTCAGAAGGTATAAATTGGAAGCCACGTTGGCACTGACAGTCACAGTTGAGAATCAAGATGACAGAAATAGCCACTACAGGGTCTCTTGGGTCTTTTGAGTTGTTAGGTTTTGGGGGGAAATTATTATTTTTTTAAATAATTTAATCTGCAACAATGTTTCTTAACTTTTTTAACATAACAAAGCACACATCTAGAAAGCATTTATCACCCTGTGGTTTTCTGACTTGATTCATACTTGTTATGCACTTCGTACATACAGATACACACCAGTATCCTTCTGAAACAGTACTTTATTTCCTCTATCAGCTAAAAAAAAACACTCAGATCCTTAGTACTCTAAGAGAGTATCTGCTTGAAATGGAATGCTTGAGCTGAACAACCATCTCTTCAGGTTCTGACATATACGCAGACCTCCAGTTTTTTCTTAATGATTCATTCCCAAGGTTAAGTCAGTTCAGTTCAGTCACTCAGTCGTGTCCAACTCTTTGCAACCCCATGGACTGCAGCATGCCAGGCCTCCCTGTCCTTCACCATATCTCAGAGCTTGCTCAAATGCATGTCCATTGAGTTGGTGATGCCATCCAACCATCTTGTCCTCTGTCATCCCCTTCTTCACCTGTCCTCAGTCTTTCCCAGCATCAAGGTCTTTTCTAACTGGATTTCCAGGATCCATTTTGCAGTCAATTGAATTAGCAGTTTTGACACTCTTACATCTATGTATTCAAGTAACTCATTTAAGCAGAAACACTGCAGAAAATAAATTTTTTAACATAGTTATAATAGAGCCTCAAAAATACACAATAATAGATTCATTGAAAGTTATGCTTCATATTTTATATAAGTGAATTGCTCATCTCTAAATTTTGAGAAAGAAACTGAAATCTATAGTAAAGAGCATCTATACCGATGTACAGTATTCTTTTAACACACCCACATAATTTAATTGTAGATGGTGGATCTGACAGTTGTAATTATCTTAAAAAAACTAAATTTTAGATGCCATTAGCTTCACTTTAATCTTTAGCCTCAAATTATGTGTGTGCAATGTGTATGTGAGTATGCTCAGTGTATATAATATCCAAGATATGTAATATATGCAATTTGAAGTCTAACATATATTAAACTTGGGTAGTTAGTTCTTTTTCCTTTGCATTTTTTTGCTTTTGTTAGGTAGTTAGAATAGGAAAACGAGTCCAGAATGGCAGTGGCTAAAAAACAAAGGAGAAAATAGAACAAAGGAAGGTCCGAGGACTGGAGTCAGGACCTCAGGTGAAGCAAACAACCTCCTGGCTAGCCCAGTTTACATAGGGCATGCTGAGAAGGAGGAGAAAAAAGCATATAAAAAGTGGAGCCAAAATTGAGCCAGGGGCTTCTCTTCTCTTCGTGTCTTTTGGGTCGGCCCACCCTCACTCCGGAGAAGGCAATGGCACCCCACTTCAGTACTCTTGCCTGGAAAATCCCATGGACGGAGGGGCCTGGTGGGTCCATGGGGTCGCTAGGAGTCAGACACAACTGAACGACTTCACTTTCACTTTTCACTTTCATTCATTAGAGAAGGAAATGGCAACCCACTCCAGTGTTCTTGCCTGGAGAATCCCAGGGACGGGGGAGCCTGGTGGGCTGCCGTCTATGGGATCACACAGAGTCGAACACGACTGAAGCGACTTAGCGGCAGCAACCCTAACTCCTCGAGGATGTATTTCCCTTTGCTTGTCAAATAAAACTGTGCTGTTAACATGGAGCTGCCAATACTGGTCCATATTTCGCTTCACGTTTTTGCGGAGACCAAGGAAATTTACACAGGGCTGTAACACTGGTCTGTCCATTGCTTCAAATTTTTGCTGCGGCAAGACAGAAATAAGGAAATTACACACTCCCCTGACATATATGTGAAAGTGAAAGTGACTTCCCTGGTGGCTCAGATGGTAAAGCATCTGTCTACAATGTGGGAGACCGAGGTTTGATCCCTGGGTTGGGAAGATCCCCTGGAGAAGGAAATGGCAACCCACTCCAGTACTCTTGCCTGGAAAATCCCATGGACAGAGGAGCCTGGTAGCCTACAGTCCATGGGGTCGCAAAGAGTCGGACATGACTGAGCGACTTCACTTCACTTCGCTGACATATATGGTGCCGTTTCTTGGATTTAACCTGGCTGAAATAACCTTGGCTCAGCCCCTGCAAGGCGGAGGCCAAACACAGCAGAAGCCCAACTACGCAAAAGCTCCAGTGGTGGAAGCTGAACATGAAGAAAACCCAGCACAGGGGAAGTGACAAGAAACCCACTGTGCTGGAAACTGGGACAACAAACACAAACTTGGAAGAAAGCTTACTCGGCTCAGTCTCAGATCCCAGGGGACCTCCGGTTGTGGTAGGAAGTCCTCACCCCTGTGGCTGGAAGAACATACAGCTAACAAAATCTTAATTCCTTTACAGTCTCTCGTTTCTTGTTTCCCTGAACCTCCCACAAACAGTTGAACAGTAGTGGGTGCAATTGAGGGACTCTGGAAGGGTTACTCCCCAGTGTGTCCTGAAGGCTCCATTTTCCTCTGCTGTGCCCTAGTAGCTGTTGCCCAAGCGGGTGGGGGTTCTTCTGTCCTTAATCTTCTTTGTGTCAAGGATCAGGCCAATGAAAACTGTGAGCACAGGTCAGGTATTATTTATCTGGCAGATTATGAAGGGGATTCGCTGGCATGTTTTTCCCCCTGCCTTTTCTTCCTGTCCTTCAGCTCCTCTCTTTTGGGACTTGAGCCCAGACAAAACCCACGGCACCTGGCTTCAGGACCTAATGAAACTCAGGCTCTGATGTTTCATTGCAAAAATTCAGTGAGAGACACAGTGATCGGTAAGAGGTGGACTTGTTTGGATTCAGAGAGAATCACACTCCACAGGGTGTGGGCCATCACAGAGGAGAGTGCAGTGGCCATGGAATGTGGTGTGGTTAGTTTCTGTGGGCTGGGTGATTTCATATGCTAATGAGTAGGAGGATCATTCCAACAATTAGGGAACCACCCACTCCTCGTCTTTTGACAGTGCCTTGGAACTGTCCTGGCACTTCTGGGTGTGTCATTTAGCTTGCAGATTGAGGATCCAGGTTTAGTTGAATTTGACTTGTCATCTTGGACCCATTTGATTTTAATTGGTTTATGTTATGCCCTTGGGCTATGTCATTCTTTCAAAAGTTGAGCCCTGCCCCCTTCCCTCCTGTTTCGTGCTCTTCTGAGCAGAGCCACCCAGGCCCACAATGATGCCTCCACAATCTTCTTGAGGGACAACCAGAAAATAACTGGCCCTTGGGGGACAAATACTGTATAATATCCAATCTTTCTAGATATTCAGGCCTTCATCTTCCATGTTTCTTACAACATGTGCCTCAACAGCGTCTCTCAGTGAGCCCTATAGGGCGGGCAACAGGCACACAATGCCTGTTAGAAGTCCATCGGGTGGCATCCCCTCAAGGGCAGTTGGGCTTCCAGGGATAATGTTTGACACTTTGGGAATCAGCCCTGCAGGCCGTTTGGGCCCAAACCCTTACCATCCTTCTCCTAAAGTTACAAATATACCCCTGCATCAAATCTCCACTCCACTTTTATGGAACATCTGGTCTGTTGCCTCTTACCAATTTGTTCTTAAACCACTTCCTAAATCCTACAACCAGGACCCTGCCTCCTTGTAGGCAACATTTTTCCATGCAGCTTATTATTAAAATACCCCTAATGCCCTTAACAGGACCAAATAACCCACTCCTTTGTCATTACTTCTGTTATTACCTAAAGTGGGTCTATAACAATGAGATTTTCACATTGGAAACACCCTAAGCTGTTCTTTTGGAGGACTAGGGAAGGAAATCAGTGGTTTACATTCCCTCAGAGCAATAAGAGGATGAGGCTTATGACTGTTTCAACAGGTTTCCGGCCTCAGGGCACAGACTTGGATTGTTTTACATCATGATATCTATTCCCATCCTGGTGGACAAACCAGTAATGAGTTAAGAGTACAGACCCTTAATCCTACCCAGCACTGGTCATGTTGGAGGCCTTGGGGATGCCCAACTCCAGTCCGGGGGTCCCAGGAAGTTGACCTGCCTCAATCTGCCTAGGGATCTGGTCCTCAAAAAGTTGTGATGCATCATCCTGCTCAGGGATCTGCCAGCCCAGGGGTCCCAGGAGGTTGTCATGCTTCAACCTGCCTGGGGATCTGCATCCTGACCCGGGGACTCCTGGCTCTCAGGTTGCAACAGTACTGGGTAGGACAAGCTTCAGAAAGACTCACCCCTAAGGAAGTCCACCCATGGAAATAGAAGGAAGCCTGTTAGTTGTGGGATTATGCCCAAACTCAGCAATAATTTAGGAGTGCAATGGGAACCACATTGCCTTTCTGGAAAGTCTAAAAGAGGCCCTCCAAAGTGTGATTTTAAAAGACAAATTCCTGTCTCAATGTGCATCAGACATCAGGATAAAATTACAACAGCTACAGCAGCAGGACCTATCTGCTTCTTCAGATGAGATGGTCCTGACAGCCACCAATACCTTTTATAACAGAGAATAGGAGAGGGAGGCCAAGGCCCAGGAAAGGGAGAGAAGGAAGGAGACAAGGCATGCACAGATGCTGGCCACCCTCCAGGGAAGCCCTAAGGCAAACCCCGAGTCCTTGAAGGACAAAGCAGGAGCCAAATGCCTAATCTTTAGACAGGCAGGACATTGGGCCAAAGAGTGTCGAAACCATGGCAAGTCTTCTAAAACAGTTTGCTACAAATGCCATCAGTTGGGGCTGTGGGTGGAACTCTGCCCTCGGAACCCATGAGCTTCAAGGTCAAGCGCCAAGTCTCCCCTCATGATGGTTCAACAGGACTGAAGCGGCCCATTCCAGCCACCCCGCCTTTCACAGATAACCATCACGGGGCTGGAGCCAACTGGATGTGGTAGGTAGGTGCAAGAATTTCTTAGTTGACACAGGGGCTACCTACTCTGTTCTAACCTCCTATTCCAGAGCCTTCTCCTCCCAAATCTGTACCATTTGGGGTGCTACAGGAAAAACACTTACAAAAAGACTTACCTGAGCACTTCTTTGTTGCTGGGATGAAAAATATTTCCCACAAGTTTCTGGTGGTCCCTGAGTGTCCTACTCCCTTATTGGGAAGAGATTGTTCCCTGCCTTCTAAATCTTGCAGCTATTGAAGGCTTGATAGAAGATGCTTTAAAACTCTCTTATGGGGGCAAACTAACTATTTTTACCAGCCACCAAGTGAAACAACTCCTGAATGGGAGAGGCCATTTATGGATGTCTGAACAAAGAATCCTCAGATATCAAGTAGAACTAATGGAAAATCTAGGCCTGACTATATCCCTTTGTGTGGTTCTTAACCCAGCTACCCTCCTGCGTACCCTTGAGGGCTCTCTCCCCTTTCACTCTTGCCTAGAAACTTTGGACCACTGGACAAAACCCCAGGAGGGATTGTCAGAAGATTCTCTGACTAATCCTGAGGAAATCTGGTACACTAATGGAAGCAGCTTTCTCTTGGATGGGAAAAGAAGAGCTGGATATGCAATAGTCTCCAGTTTTGAGACCATAGAGGCTAAACCTTTGTCACCAGTTTACTTCAGCCCAATTGGCTGAGCTCATAGCCCTGAATCAAGCTTTAGAGCTGGGAAAAGGAAAAAGAGTAGCCATGTACACTGACTCCAAGTATGCCTTTCTGGTGCTACATGCACATGCGGCTATTTGGAAAGAAAGGGGCCACTTGACCACCCGAGGGTCCCCAGTCAAATGTGGTGATCAAATCCTTAGCCTCTCAGAGTCAGTCCATCTGCCCACTGAGGTTTCAATCTCCCACTATAAAGGACACCAAAAAGGGGGCACAGACGTGGCATGAGGGAACCAAGCAGCTGATCAGGCAGCTAAGAGAGCAGTGTTACAGAACAATGATAAGGGCTGCCACCTTAGTTCCACAGACTAAATTGCCAGAAACTCCTTCATATACTGAAAGTGAGACTCTTAAAACTAAGAGTGAAGGTTTTCAAGAAGATTGTATGGGGTGGTTCCAAAAGGAGTGACTCTTTTTTCTGCCTGGGAACCTCCAATGAAAGTTGGTTAACTCCTTACATGCCACCACTCATTTAGGGAAGAAGGCCCTCCAAAGATTACTAGAAAGGTCCTTCAGAGGAACAGGCCTCTAAACAACTATAAGGCAAGTGGTCTCCTCTTGTGCCACTTGCCAATTAAACAACTCCCAAGGAGCTCAAAGACCCCAGCTGGACCAGCCCATCCAACAACATGGGACCTACCCAGGAGAGGACTGGCAGATGAACTTCACCCAGATGCCAGTTTCTCAAGGGTATAAATACCTATTAGTTGTAATAGATACAATCACAGGATGGATTGAAGGCTTTCTTACCCAGACTGGGAAGGCTGAGGAGGTGGTAAAAAACTGCTCCATGAAATCATTCTGAGATTTGGTCTGCCAAGGTCATTACAAAGTGAAAATGGGACATCGTTTACTTCTAATATCACCCAAGGGGTCTCTAAAGCATTGGCCATTACTTACTATCTTCATTGTGCCTGGAGGGCTCAGTCTTCAGGAAAAGCAGAAAGAGCCAAAATACAAAAGTTACTCAGTTATGTCCAACTCTTTGCAACCCCATGGACCTAGTCCATGGAATTCTCCAGGCCAGAATACTTGAGGGGGTAGCCTTTCCTTCTCCAGGGGATCTTCCCAACCCAGGGATCAAACTCAGGTCTCCCACATTGTAGGCAGATTCTTTACCAGCTAATCCACAAGGGAAGCCCAAGAATACTGGAGTGGGTAGACTTTCTCCAGGAGATCTTCCTGACCCAGGTATTGAACCAGGGTCTCCTCATTGCAGGCAGATTCTTTACCAACTGAGCTATGAGGGAAATTACAAAGAAAGAGCCAACCAATTCTTAAAGTCCGTGATAAAAAAGATAACCCAGGAAACCTCCCTGGGATGAAAGGAAGCTTTACCAATAGTTCTCCTTTGCACTTGTATTGCCCCTAAGGAACAGGTTAGTCTTAGTCCTTATGAGATGCTATATGGGAGACCTTTTGTTTATGTCAATGACCTCTTCCTCGATCCAGAGCCTCAGTCCCTTTGGTCTTAAACCATGGCCATTGGGCAATTCCAACAGGATATATGCTTGTGGGGTGTCAACCAGGACCCAAAAGATTCTAAACAGCCACCAGTATATTCTTCAGGGACTCAAGTCCTTTAAAGTCTGGAAAGATGGGTCCCCAAAGGCTCAACATCAGCCTACATGGAACGGCCCCTACCCTGTAATACTTTCTACCCCCACAGCAGTCAAGGTACCAGGACATGACTCCTGGATTTACTATTCACGAGTCAAGCTGTGGAAGAAAACAGAAGAGGACACTCAATACACCTGTGAGCCCCTGAGAGAGCTCAGATACCTATTCAGGACTACAAATGAGTGCCACTCTAATGAATACCCCCATAATTAAGTTTGTGGGATAAGATTTCTCAGGACAGCTCTAAAGAACCAACACAGCTTGGCAGGGGTTGCACTCCAAAATAGACAGGAAATAGATCTCCTGTCCTGATCCCTGAACAAGGAGGGCCTTGAGCCATCTTGAATGAGATGTGTTGTTTCTGGGCAAATACCTCCAGCTAAATTAAAGAAAGTCTCACAGTCCTCAAGAAAAACATTCAGCTCCTACAGGATCTCAAAGAACGAGCTAGAGAGCCCTTGAGGGTGGCTACAGTCTCTTTTTGGGGGATCCTTCTCCTCAGTTCAGTCACATCAGACTCTTTGCAACCCCATGGCCTGCAGCACACCAGCCCTCACTGTCCATCACAAACTCTTGGAGATTACTCAAACTCATATTCATTGTGTCAGGGATGCCATCCAACCATCTCATCCTCTGTCGTCCCCTTCTCTGCCTGCATTCTGTCTTTCCCAGCATCAGGGTCTTTTCAATGAGTCGGTTCTTCATATCAGGTGGCCAAAGTATTGGAGTTTCAGCTTCAGCATCAGTCCTTCCAATGAATATTCAAGACTGACTTTATTTAGGATTGACTGGTTGGACCTCCTTGCAGTCCAAGGGACTCTTGAGAGTCTTTTGCAACACCACAGTTCAAAAGCATCAATTCTTCAGCATTCAGCTTTCTTTATAGTCCAACTCTCACATCCATACATGATTACTGGAAAAACCATAGCTTTGACTAGACAGACCTTTGTTGGCAAAGTAAGGTCTCTGCTTTTCAATATGCTGTGTAGGTTGGTCATAGTTTTTTTTCCAAGGAGCAAGCACCTTTTCATTTCATGACTGCAGTCACCATCTGCAGTGATTTTAGAGCCCCCCAAAATAAAGTCTCCTACTGTTTCTATTGCCTCCCCATCTATTTCCCATGAAGGGATGGGACCAGATGTCATGATCTTTGTTTTCTGAATGTTGAGTTTTAAGCCAACTTTTTCACTATCCTCTTTCACTTTCATCAAGAGGCTCTTTAGTTCCTCTTCATTTTCTGCCATGAGGGTAGTGTCATCTGCATATCTGAGGTTATTGACATTTCTCCCAGCAATCTTGATTTCAGCTTGTGCTTCATCCAGCCCAGCATTTTACATGATGAACTCTTCATAGAAGTTAAATAAGCAGAGTGATGATATGCAGCCTTGACATACTCCTTTCCTGATTTGGAACCAGTCTGTTGTTCCATGTCCAGTTCTAACTGTTGCTTCTTGACTTGCATACAGAGTTCTCAGGAGGTAGGTCAGGTGGTCTGCTATTCCCATCTCTTTAAGAATTTTCCACAATTTGTTGTGATCCACACAAAGAGTTTGCTGTAGTCAATAAAGCAGAAGCATATGTTTTTCTGGAACTCTCTTGCTTTTTCGATGAAACAGTGGATATTGGTTATTTGATCTCTGGCTCCTCTGCCTTTTCTAATTCCAGCTTGAACATCTGGAAGTTCACTGTTCATGTATTGTTGAAGCCTGGCTTGGAGAATTTTGAGCATTACTTTGCTAGTGTGTGAGATGAGTGCAATTGTGTGGGAGTTTGAACATTCTTTGGCATTGCCTTTCTTTGTGATTGGAATGAAAGCTGACCTTTTCCAGTCCTGTGGCCACTGATGAGTTTTCCAAGTTTACTGGCATATTGAGTGCAGCACTTTCACAGCATCATCCTTTAGGATTTGAAATATCTCAACTGGGATTCCATCACCTTGACTAGCTTGTTTTTACTGATGCTTCCTAAGGCCCACTTGCTGCAGTGAGACAGAACCGAGGAAATTACACACTCCCCCGACATGTTTTAAATTATTACGGACAAAATGCAATTGCTATATAGTTATCTGATCTGTTGTTTAAAAAGCTGATTTCTTTTGAAGAACTGGTCATATTCAACATACTATATATTCCATATCTTGAGATACATAAACATAGTACTTATATTCATAAAAAATATAGCATGTAGCAATAAGATAGTGAATCATATAATTTTTCCTGCTTTTAAAAATATCAGTCATTAGCAGCATAATTTCATTAGTTAATGCAATGAAAATGTAAGAGTTAATTTGAGTGTATATTGTAGCAACATTCTCAGTAGTTATATAGCTACTAATGTATTTATTTATAATGCTTGTTCATGTGAGCTTTGAATAACCAGATAACTAATTCCTGAGTAGAAGATTTCTTAATGCTCATTTTATGAGTAGACTAACATATCAGTAGTACCTGTGCATATTATTTTTTAATTTCTGATGGCTTCTTCATTTATAAAAGGCTATTGGAAGATATTGAAAATGCTTTCAAGTCATCAAGAGTACAGGATGGTTTTCATATTAAGTCAGTACTATTCTACTCTAATTCTTTGAAGTATATAAATGATTAATTACACAAGCGCCAGTCATGACTGACAGAATTATTGAATTCTCTATCAGCATTCCCATGCTGATTTGCTTAACTCTTATTAGCAGCTAAATTAGTTTGGTTTGGATCTCAACCTGCGAAGACCTTATAAGTTCAGTTCAGTTCAGTCATTCAGTCGTGTCTCTTTGCGACCCCATGAACCACACAGCACACCAGGCCTCCCTGTCCATCACCAACTCCTGGAGTTTACCCAAACTCATGAAAGACTTTATAAAATACCTGTTCTAAAGTAGTTGCTTCAATTAATAATATCAATTGTGTCTTTTCCCAACTTAGGATATTAATTGCATGTTTTTTCCCTTATTGCATATTTCCCAAACCCGAAATTATCCATGTTTACCACTAAGAGGAAATATAATCAATCTTATTACATACTTTCCATAATTTTCCATAATAAAGCCTTACATTTTTACAGTGCTTTACAGTTTACACAGCATTTTCACTTAATCATCTCACAAGCTTCTAAAACAGACAGGATGGTAATTAACTCAGTTTTAATCACAAAGATATAAAGGTTCAGAAATTAGAGTGGTATCCAGGGCATGGCCAAAATGTGCTGGAACTGACTTCTGACCCAGATTTTATAACCACGGACAAGGGGTGCTTCCTCTTACACCTCTTACACCTCTTTGGCTTGACACTCAACAAGCCAAAGCCTGGTGACAAGCCACAATAAACAATTCACATTCCACATTCTGTGTTGACAATGAGATGGCATCTACACAATAAAATAAAAAAAAAAAAAAGAGGAAGACAGTTATCCAGATAGTTCAGCTAAATGCTGTCCCCTTAACACCACAATCCTTTCCCAATTTAGATTCTTAAGCAAACAAAATATTGCTCCCTTGAATTTATCAGACTTTGTCTTATTGCTTAATAGGCATTTGCCAAATGACAATAATATACTGGAATTAACAATATTAGGTTATTTTTTAAGGTCGTTTCAGACATACTTTCCAATGTCACTCAATCATACACACACACCTGTTCTTTTAAGTTCCAAGCCAGTACAAGGCAGCATAATAATGAAAAAGTGTCAAGAATGTTGCACACACGGGCTGTCTCATTTTTGCTTGAAAAATTACTCCTGGAAGTATACTTTATAGTGCCTGCCAAGTCACAGCCTCAAATAACTCCCATTTTTCTTAAGGGCTAATCCCACTCTTCTGAAACAATTTCAATTACACTGAAAATGGAAATGCTATTATTCCTTTCTTGTTCTTTTGATTATGATGATGATTTGTCACTTAATCTTATTATGTTAGTTTCCCTAAACTTTCATATACCCTGGAATATATACACAATATATGTTAATAATTTAAAAATAATTGACTATAGAAAAGGAAAGATATACCCATTTGAATGCAGAGTTCCAAAGAATAGCAAAAGAGAAAAGAAAGCCTTCCTCAGCGATCAATGCAAAGAAATAGAAGAAAACAATAGGATGGGGAAGACTAGAGATCTCTTCAAGAAAATCAGAGATACCAAGGGAACATTTCAGGCAAAGATGGGCACAATAAAGGGCAGAAATGGTATGGACCTAATAGAAGCAGTAGATACTAAGAAGAGGTGGCAAGAATACATAGAACTATACAAAAAAGATCTTCATGACCCAGATAACCTTGATGGTGTGATCACTCACCTAGAGATAGTCATCCTGGAATGTGAAGTCAAGTGGGCCTTAGGAAGCATCACTACAAACAAAGCTAGTGCAGGTGATGGAATTCCAGTTGGGCTATTTCAAATCCTAAAAGATGATGCTATTAACATGCTGCACTCAATATGCCAGTAAACTTGGAAAACTCGTCAGTGGCCACAGGACTGGAAAAGGTCAGTTTTCATTTCAATCCCAAAGAAAGGCAATGCCAAAGAATGCTCAAACTCCCAGACAATTGCACTCATCTCACATGCTAGTAAAGTAATGCTCAAAATTCTCCAAGCCAGACTTCAGCAATATGTGAACTGTGAACTTCCAGATGTTCAATCTGGTTTTAGAAAAGGCAGAGGAGCCAGAGATCAAATAACCAACATCCACTGGATCATCGAAAAAGCAAGAGTTCCAGAAAGGCATCTACTTCTGCTTTATTGACAATGCCAAAGCCTTTGACTGTGTGAGTCACAACAGACTGTGGAAAATTCTAAAAGAGATGGGAATACCAGACCACCTGAACTGCCCCCTGAGAAATCTGTATGCAGGCCAAGAAGCAACAGTTAGAACTGGACATGGAACAACAGACTGGTTCCAAATCAGGAAAGGAGTATGTCAAGGCTGCATATCATCACTCTGCTTGTTTAACTTCTATGCAGAGTACATCATGCAAAATGCTGGGCTGGATGAAGCACAAGCTGGAATCAAGACTGCTGGAAGAAATATCAATAACCTCAGATATGCAGATGACACCACCCTTACGGCAGAAAGCAAAGAAGAACTAAAGAGCCTTTTGATGAAAGTGAAAGTGATAAAGTTGGCTTAAAGCTCAACATTCAGAAAACTAAGATCATGGCATCTGGTCCCATCACTTCATAGCAAATGAGGAAAGAATGGAAACAGTGAGAGACTTTATTTTGGGGGGCCCTAAAATCACTGCAGATGGTGACTGCAGTCATGAAATTAAAAGACGCTTGCTCCTTGGAAGGAAGGTTATGACAAACCTAGACAGCATATTAAAAAGCAGAGACATTACCTTGCTAACAAAGGTCCATCTAGTCAAAACTATGGTTTTTCCAGTAGTCATGTAGGGATGGGAGAGTTGGACTATAAGGAAAGCTGAATGCTGAAGAATTGATGCTTTTGAACTGTGGTGTTAGAGAAGATTCTTGAGAGTCCCTTGGACTTTAAGGAGGTCCAACCAGTCCATCCTAAAGGAAATCAGTCCTGAATATTCATTGGAAGGAATGTTACTGAAGCTGTACTACTTTGACCACCTGATGCAAAGAACTGACTCACTAGAAAAGCCTCTGATGCTGGAAAGGATTGAAGGTGGGAGGAGAATGGGACAAGAGGATGAGATGTTTGGATGGCATCACTGACTCAATCTACCTGAGTTTGAGTAATCTCCAGGAGTTTGTGATGAACAGGGAAGCCTGGTGTGCTGCACTGCATGGGGTCCCAAAGAGTCAGAAACGACTGAGTGACTGAAGTAAACTGATAGATTTTAAGTTCAAATAAACTACCTGGACAAACAGAAAATGAATTTCCTTATGTGTTAACTGTCACATACATTCTATTTGTCCCCAGATATCCCTGACCAGAAACAGTTTAGAGTAAATCCAAGCTTTCTTTCAATCAACTTTAATTAGATCTGCTGCTAAGTTGCTTCAGTCGTGTCCCAACTCTGTGCAACCCCATAGACGGCAGCCCATAAACCTTCAAATAATGATTTAGAAACAACTTGGGTAACTAGAACAGTTTGAAAGTCAGCTTTTGTTGTTGTTCAGTCACTCAGCCATGTCCAACTCTTTGTGACCCCATGAACTGCAGCACACCAGGCTTCCCTGTCCTTCACTATCTCCCTGAGTTTGCTCAGACTCCTGTCCATTGAGTTGGTGATGCCTGTTGCCCCTTCTCCTCCTGCCTTCAGTCTTTCCCAGCATCAGAGTCTTTTCCAACGAGTCACCTCTTCTCATCAGGTGGCTTAAGTCAAAAGGTGTCAAAATAACATGGAAAATTTGATGATTAATATTTAATAGTACTTAAAAGTGTTAAAATATTTAAACAAGATGCTTGTTGCCTCTTGCAGTATATCTAACTTTATCTTAAGCTCTTCTGGATTTTATATTTAAATATATGATGCTAACACTCTATTTGCATGTAAGTTCTTTGAGCATGTGCACCATACCACAAATACAATTCCTACAACTATGCCATTTACATGAGAATAATTGCCAAAGACTGCTCATCATCCAGTGTAGTAGATGTAATTGTGCGTGAAGTTAAAATAAATGTAAGACATTTTCAGAGGGCAGAGTGAATAGGCGGGTAGCAATATCTTCACATTATTATTTCTTGCCTGTGTCTAGTAGTTATCTAATTGTAACTGCAGTCAGCCTCAGCTGAGCTTCCTATCAAAGGAAAAAGTCGACCAGCTTCATCTAGGTGACTGCTTGTAGAAAGATCTACTCATTGCCTCTGTACAGCATTTTATCTTCTTCTCTCCTTCCTAATTTTGGTCTGCAGCTGACTTTGGAATATTGCTTTAGCATAATGCACATCCAGAATCATAATTTAGGCTTGATCTCCAAAATTCAACTTTCTTGATAAGGTTTAGTTTTCCTGTTCTTCACACTGACTTAAAATTATGCAAGAGTAACAATCTAGAGTAGAGGCCTGAGTTTATTTCTTTGAGTTGGAAGGTAACAAGTTACATGCAATTAATTTTAAGAAACAAAATTGTCCAAAATATGCATTACTTTGTATACCTTCAGTTTCTAATGGTGCCCCCATAGGGACAAATGGAAAATATGTAAAGATGCTGACTTCCCAACCGTTCTCTGCATCCCATATGAAGTGGGTCCCCTCCTTTTCTACCTGAAGCTCCAAGGATCTGATACTAGAAGTCACAACTACATGAATCTCTATTTAGTAGCAGAACAGGGCACATATTGCTCTCATGTCATTATTTGATATTCTGTTCATTCATACTGTATTTACAACTAGATTTCCTTTTATAAAGTAAGCAGTGAAGTGTTAGTAAACAGCTACCAACTATTAACAGTTCTCAAAAAAAAAAAAAAAAGAAAGAAAAGGTAGTGTTTGCTGATTTCTGTGAAGGTCTAACTATTACCACCATGGCTGACCTACCAAGATATTATCCCTAGAAGCAGAATCGGGAAGAAATATGCATAATTGGTACTTAGGAGTTGTTCTGAGCTGGCTCCAGTCCACCACTGAATTTTAGTGGTTAGAGGATACAATAGGTATTTATTTAGACGCTTTTGGAAAATTCTGTAACTAGCTCAAACACTGATTTTTGTTCATCAACTACTCTCTGGGTTTACAACACAGCCTCTCTCTCAAGGATGTCAGATAAACATATATAACCCTAGATTTCAGAAGGAAAAAAGAGAACTAAAATAGCATTCACCATCATTAAAAGAAGCTGAGCTAGAACACTTCGTATAAACTCTCTCTCTATTAGGGACACACTTGTAGCCATCTCAAGATTTCTTCTAAACACCACTGAACCAAGTTCAATACCGTATTATCATCGTCTTTCACACACAAAATGGCAATTGAGTATATGCAAGAATTTCAAATCTTTATTTAAATTAAAGCCTTCCCCCCAATCATTTACTGGCAAATATGAATTTTTTTTTTGGAAAAAAGAAGAAACCATATATATTTTAAAAGGAGAGAAAGCAAGATGAATGGTGTGATGTTCCTTTTCTAAAATACATTCAAACTTCCATTTATGCAACAATCAGCAGCTGTGACATCATAACCCAAATGTACTATTTTATCTCCTTGCGGACAAGGGGATTATTATGCAGTCGTATTCTCAGCACCTTGCTGACTTAACATTTATATCATTCCTGCACTGCGCTCTGATTTTATGGACTTGGGTGAATGTACTATGCTTTACTTCTGTAATCTGAAAAACGTATGTGATTAAAAGTCATGAACAGTATCCTTTACTCTGTTATAAAATTGGTTTTTCATATGCATATGTGTATTAATACAGCAAGAAGCATGTCTAGTCATGAAACAATGTCTATAAAACTATTCAAATGAAAGAACTGTTTACAGATAATCGTATTTATTGAATTATTTATTTTGATGAAGCTGAAGGCCACTTTCACATACTTCATTTCTAAAGGTGGGCTGCAATTTTACAGAATCCTACAGAGTTTCTCCTCATGTAATCAAAATACTGATACTCGGGTTCCAGTGTTTGTCTTTCAGAAAGCACTTTTAGAAACAATTTCCTATACAATGTCCACTATCTGTAGATTTATTAGGAACCCATCAATAAACCCTTTTTAAAAGGTAAAAAGAAAAAAAAATTCATTCTTACTTGACTATATTCACATTAAACTAGTATTAACCTAGAAAATAATATTAGGTAGAAATAACACTTTCGTCATAAAATTCTTTTTCTCAAACACATGTGATTACTTGAATTTCCTCTGCTCACTTTGGCACATCTAAACTGGTACAGAAAGTATACACTGTTTGGATAATTCTTGAGGAACATATTTGCATCAGAATTGAAAGATGGATTTTGAAATTTATAACATTACATTAAGATACATTCAAAAAAATCTGTCCATATTTTTACAGCAAAGGAGGAGGGGAAAACAAATTCTCAAAAGTTTTTGGAGCGTCTAGAACTTGTTACCTTGAAAAATAAACCTTGCATCAAAGAAAATCTCAATTCTCTCATTTTTGAAATCTTCCTTCTATAATACACTTCCTTCCAATGTTCTCTAAATTCTAATGGCTCAGACAGACAATTTCTATGTACTTGTAGCTGTGTTCCTCTCTGAGATGTGAACAGTAGTAAGGGCTCAATTGCTCAACCTTTTTTTTTCTTTCTTTCTATTTCTATGCTTCATTTCCTTCATGTAGCTCAGAGTGGAAAAAAATCAACATGTTCTGATGAGCTTAATATTCCGAGGCAGGAAGATGGACCTGAATTGAGTGGAGATTGGAGCTCCAAAATAAATATAACACCATGTGTCAAATAAAAAAAGAAAAGGTAGTCTCCTGTACAAATCAGAAGAGATAATAAAAAAAAGGCAACGAATAGACAGCAACTTTTTTTCATACCTACACAAGTATCTCAAAAAGACTGCCAACTTTAAGAATGATTTACCTGTTGCTTATTTGGAACACTTCTGGATTTATCTGCTAAACAACGGTTTATGTTGCCTTAAACCAAATTTTATTGGCTTGTATTGGAGGACTGGGGAGGATTTTCTGAGAATTTTTATATTGCGAAATAAAATATATTTGCTAACCCACAGCAATAAAATTCTGCTGGATGCTCTAATCTAGCAAGCAGAAAGCATCACTGTAAATTAAATTTGTCCCAAGTTTTGATATGCAAGAAGTTCCAGGACTTTTTCCTGGCATATGGTGTTTTATTCCCTCACTGCCGATACCATCACCGCACTACTCACTCAGAAGGCTGGGTGCCTTTGCAGGTATCTGAGAGTTGCTGTCTATTCACAAACCACTGAGCATTTCTTATTTTTTTCAATCAAAAAAGCCTTCAAATGCTCAGAGTCTGTGGTCAGTGCAGTCCCTTGGACAAGTCTAATGAAGATTTGCTTCACCAAGGCAGAAACCTAAACAGTTAAAAATGGAGGAATATTTACAACCATTTCCCTTTAGCAAGCGGAGTTCTTGTGTTCTGCACGTCCTTTGTGTTGCTGTTTTTTTTTTCTTTTTGCCTTTACTTTTCCTTCAGTACCTTTCAAATGAAGGTCTCCAGGGCTATGAGTACAAGCTCTCCTGGCCGGTTCCATACATGTCTGCGAGGCGTTTAAAACGCGGTCCCCAGTCACTAAGGTAGTCATAATTCTGATCAGAGTTTGAGCTGATGGAATCTAGGGAGCTGAGAGATTCCGCCACCGAGCCATTCCCCTCGAAGGCGTACGTCTGCAAGGAATCATAAGGCGGGGCGCAGGGATCCACGTCGGCTTCTTTCAGTCTCTCCCAAATAAATTCCCGGAAAATGACATTATCCGGGATGCTTTTAAAAGTCGGTCGACTCAAGAACTGGATTTCCGGGGTCACATCCCTCCGGGTCTTGGTGTCTCTCATGACGTTGAGGTTTCTGAGCGCGGCCATGTCGAAGGCTTCCGTGTCTTCCTCTCCCCCACCCTCGTCGTCGTATCGGACGATGTTTTCTCTGATATCTCTCTCTTCGTCGAAAATCAGGGGCTCTTTTTTCCGTCTTCTCATGGTGACGATCAGGAGGATCAGCACTACGAGAAGGAGAAAGCAAAGGCAGTTTCAGTCAACTCACTGGCTGCCCCTCCATCCTGGGGAAAGTAGGTCTCTGGTGTTGATTTCAGGTTGTTTGTCCTTTAAAGGGAAATGAATGGGCTGCCTACTTACGCGGGAACTCACAGCAGTAGATGCGCTCAAACTGCTAAAACGCCTTTAATATCAAACAGTTTTTATACATCAAGAAACCCTTTCCCACACCTGTTCAGAACTGATGCCACCCTCTTGAATGTAACCTCCAAAGCATTTGACAGAGCACATGGGAGGACCAGCTCAGGATTAACATAATAATTTCAAAGCCATGAAACACAAAGGGACCTTTCTTTCTTTTTTTTTTGGAACTCTTTTAATTGCTGGAAAGGCAAAGCAACATTCATAAATGTTTGGGGTCTAATTTAACAACTGCCATTTCTGAGGGAAATGGATTATAGCATTTGGCTGGGTTCTTTGAAGAAATGCCTAGTACTTGTCTAGGAAACTCAGCTGTTAAATAAAATCCAGTATGTCAGACCCTATACGAACATTAAAAGCTTCCCTCTAATAGAGTCCCACTTTCAGCATGAAACACTGAACTGGGTTTTTAATGTATTATGCCTACAGGTATTATGCCTACAGGTTGTAAGGTTTTAGCAGTAGCCAAAGATTGATGGAAGAAATCAATCATTTCTTTAACATTAGGAGTTTTTCTTTTATCAAAACATACATAATAAAGGAGATGTTTGCACTGGAAAACAGAGACAAACAACTACACTGGCTATACTTTTAAACAAACTGAATATACTTTTTGTAAGTTAATTTTTATTGGAGTTTAGTCGCTTTACAATGCTGTGCTAGTTTCTGCTGTATAGCAAAGTGAATCAGCCATATACATATATCTGGTCTTTTCTGGATTTCCTTCCTATTTTGGTCAACCCAGAGCATTGAGCAGAGTTCCATGTGCTATACAGTAGGTTCCTGCCAATTAATCCATTTTATACATAGTATCCAGAGAAGGCAATGGCAGGCACCTCACTCCAGTACTCTTCCCTGGAAAATCCCATGGACAGAGAAGCCTGGTAGGCTGCAACCCATGGGGTCCCTAAGAGTCGGACATGACTGAGTGACTTCACTTTCACTTTTCACTTTCATGCACTGGAGAAGGAAATGGCAACCCACCTCAGTATTTTTGCCTGGAGAATCCCAGGGACGGGGGAGTCTGGTGGGCTCCCGTCTATGGGGTCACACAGAGTTGGATATGACTGAAGCAACTTAGCAGCAGCAGCAGCATGCATAGTATCAGTACTGTATACACCAGTCCCAATCCATCCTATCCTCCTTTTCCCCCTTGATGTCCATACATTTCTAGTCTATATCCATGCCTCTTTCTCCTTTGCAAATAAGATCATCTACCTCGCTTTTCTCAAACTGAATATGTACTTTTGTGCCTCTTAATAAATACAGTTGGCCTTCTGGATTGGTAGGTTCCACATCCAAAGATTCAACCAAACTTAGATTGAAACTTTTTTTTTGTTTTTCAATTTCAGAAAGTTCCAAAGAGCAAAACTTGAATTTGCTTCACTTAGGCTACGATTTACACAACATTTACATTGAATTTGCAACTACTGACATAATGTTTACATTGTATCGGGTGTTAAGAGATAATCTGAAGTAAAGGGGAAGATGTACATAGGTGATATGTAAATATTACACTATTTTACATAAAGGACTTGAGCATGCTTGACTTTGGGAATCAGCTCCCCACAGATACAGTTGGACAACTGTATACACAAATAAGACGATGACTCTTGCTCTGCCCTGGCTATGAGTTACTTAAAGCTGCTTGACTTGGGAACATATTAGATTTCATGGCCTATGAATTAAAATGAAGTAGAAAGGTATTCTTGAATTTTAGAATTCAAAAATATATAATCATTAGTGAAAATCAGTGAATTATCTTTGGCTACAAAAAAGATATCCTTTTAACAATTTTTAATCACAAGAACTGTTTTCCTGGAAGGTCTAGAAGTCCCAGAATATATACTGAGTGGATTACTGTTTGAGGTATATTACTCTCAGCAGTTTAAAAAGAAGTTTATATTTAAAATACCCTTTAAGGTTTTTCTTTGGCATTAAGAACACATTTGAGAACAAAAATATAAAACTAAGAAAGACATCAAAGTAATTTGGAGTAATTAAAGGTAATGAGTAGGGGTGAAGCATATTCCAGCCTTCACCTCAATTTGTTTTAAAAAGCAAAATCTAAACATGAATTAATTTTAAACCATTTTGTTATCGTCAATGAAAAGTATATGCTTTCTTAGGCATGTGTTTGCTATTTGTTTTCCATCATCAGTAGGAATGTGACTGACAAAAATAATTTTATTGGGGATCTTTAGAAATAGGGGGAAGCCACTTGTTTATTGCGGCACTTTTTTACTTTCTTTACTTCCTTTCCTATTTGACCCTGGATCCCCCACAACTGTAGGTTGCTTTATGTGCAACCTACAGTTTAGGAACTGATATACATTTCTGAGATTTCTGCCCACTTTCTCCTGTTGCCATGGCACATAAATGCTTTTCTCTTCATCTTTCTTTCATCTTATTTACTACACTTGAATGTTTTCAACTGGCTTCATCAAAGTAGCAGATGTGTAATTCCAAACCCCATGGTTTTGAAATGAATGAGGCATCATTCATTTCCTGTCTGTTCACATAAATACTCTGCTATATGTCTGCCCTCTTTGCTAAGTGGATTCCCAACCCTGTCCCTTTTTGTCTTCTGAACATTATCATGTCCACCACTCCAAAGCCTTTTAGTTTTCAAGCTCCATGCCAGAATGCCACAGCAAAAACATGTTCACAAAAGATCAATACGTTTCTGTTGTAACATTCAGGTATGAAACTTGAAAATTAACATATAGCTTTGGTGTCAAGCAGGCCTTTGATAAATGTCCATTCTTCCCTGATATTAGCTGGGTGATATTTGCCCAGTAGTTACTACTTGGGCAAGTCACTTAATCTGAACCTAGCCATATGTGATAGTTACAGCCAACTTCTGTGCTCACAGTGGGGACTAAAGAGATGGAAGCAATTCGGGAATCCTGTCGGGAGATGAGCAGCAGGCCAGGCACTTGTGCAATAGAGATGTGTTCATAGTTATCCTGTGATCTATAAGAACATTCATGCAAAATTCTGTGAACATAGCAGGTGAAGACATTCTGTTTCTCCCCTGAAGGAAAACCAAGAATGAAGTTAGGTAATAAGCAAAGTAGAAGGCATGTCAAGTTTAAGGCAAGACCTATGCCTAACGATGAAATGGGAGAGAAAAAAAGCAGTAAATTAAGATGATGGTCTGAATGCAGAATATCAGCTGACCTTCCCGGTAATTCTCTGGAGTAAGTCTTTTCCCTTCGGCAGATTGTCTCAGACACGAAATAATCTCTCTGTGGTCAACATAATAATCTGGGTTGAGTTGTATTCCCATCTATCTTCAAAGCCTTTGCACTTTCATGCTGTGAGCTTAGAACTTCGTAGAAGGCAATAGAGATAAAAGCTGAGAACTCAGGTAAAAGTTGCTAGAACCCAGAAAGACACATCAGGAATTTTAGATTTATATACTTTAGTTTCTGAAACTTTTTTATATGGTCTGCTAGAAATAAAAGTAGAATTGCAGCAGAAAGTTTAACCAACAAAGACTTCTGATTAAGAAGTCAAAATGAGTTAAGACACAGGAAAGGTGAGTATCCAAAGAATTGCGATGGGTGGGCTGTTGGAAGCAGTTGAAAATGAGAAATATACCACACAAAGTGGGGCACTGGGATGGAGCAAATGTTCAACTGAGCACAGAAGGATGGAAGAAGTGACGGCATAGGAGTAATGAGGGTATGAAGAAGGGTAGAATTAGACGTAAGAATTAGATGTTATTTTCATTTAAGTCAGTATCTTAGAAGACAAAACATATCAAAATTCTCAGTTCTCTTTCTTTCATGTAAGTACAATGGATCTTGTCATATATTATCTACATCTTACAATTATTTATTATGCTCTGTTGTAAATTTATTTTCAAACTACCAATATACTTGCCTTCTGACCTTCAATTACAGTGTTTAGGAAAAGTGAAACCTGAGAACCCATGGGTGCCTCAGCCCATGGGCACAATACCCATTTAGGATATTAATATCTTATGAAGTTTGTTTTATTTCCCAGTCTTGCCTGGGGCTGAGAATAAATGTGAAGTCTTTTAGAAGGTTAGACAGTTCAACATTTCAATGACTTGGGAGAATATTAATTTCTAACTACTTGAGCATGTATAAAAAATAAATTTTAACCTTTATGGAGAACAAGTATTAACTGCTCTTCAGTGGCTATGGAGATAATCCCTGTATTAAAAGGAATATTTTCTGCCTAAGTAAGCACAAGATTATATATTTTAAAACGTTTTATCACATGTCTTTCTGTCATATGAACTCTACGTCTGAGTGGAGACAAAAGAAAAGATTTAGGCCTAGTTGGAGCCTAGACATGCACATGTATTGTGCTTGTTTATGAATTTATATATCCACTTCACAAACATGAGTTAACCATTTAGTACATGACTTTGGTATACTTATACAATGTTGCACATACAAGCAAACATACATTTCCTCATGGAACTTAGAATTAAAGTAAAGTGAAAGTGAAGTCACTCAGTCATGTCCGATTCTTTGCGACCACATGGACTGCAGCCCACCAGGCTCCTCCGTCCATGGGATTTTCCAGGCAAGAATTCTGGAGTGGGTTGCCATTTCCTTCTCCAAGGGATCTTCCTGACCCAGGGATAGAACCCCAGTCTCCTGCATTATAGGCAGATGCTTTACTGTCTGCACCACCAGGGAAGTCCTTAGAATTAAATGGGGTGGACAAATATTCATCAGATAAAGACAGCTGTATATAAAAGAAAAACAGTGATAATTATTCCAAAAGAGGAAAATATGATCTTACAAGGATATATCAGAGCTTCCTCATGGCTCAGTTGGGAGAGAATCTGCCTGGTAATGCAGGTGACCCAGGTTCGATCCCTACATCAGGAAGATCCCCTGGAAAAGGAAATGGCTACCCACTCCAGTATTCTTGCCTGGGAAATCCCATGTACAGAGGAGCCTGGCAGGCTACCATTCACAGGGTTGCAGCAGTTAGACACAACTTAGTGATTCCACCACCACCACCAAGGATATATTAACCTATTAAGGGAAACAGATCAGAAGCAGAAGAACTAACAGGATAACTGAAGCCTGAGTGTCAAGAGGTGAGATGAAAGAGTATTCTGGGCACAGTCAACCAGCGAACAAAAGTATGAGACCAACATGGGGGAAGAGTAAAGACAGACATGGGAGGGAAGCCAGGAGACGTAGGCACTAGCAAGGGTTAAGGAGAGCATGGTATGATCAGATTTGTTTTTAGAAGAAAAGTCATTCTGATTAGACTAAGGAGGCAGGGAAGAGTAGATGTGAGAAAGGAAGTTGGAACACTCTTAGAGCAGAAAATGCGTAATGTTGACCTACATTTCTGATTGTAGAATTCAGTTTCCTAACATTCGATTTCAACATTTTCCGAGTATCCCAGTGTGTAGGAAATAGTGCTGGGTACCGGCCAAATATAGCAAGAGTGATTCCCACATCCCAGCAGCTCACTGTGGAGGCTATATATACACGTATAAATATAGTACAAATCGTCATGCGACTCGCTGTAAGAAAATACAGGCATGCATGGGTGCCAAGAAGCAGGCAGACCGGGAGAGTACCAGTCTCTAAAGATGTAGAAAAATTTAGAAGTTCACACTGTAAGTTAGTGAACTCTTCTTTTTCTAATTTTTTTTTTTTGTATTGGGGTATAGCCGATTAACAATGCTGTGATAGTTCAGGTGAATAGCAAAGGGACTCAGCCATACATATACATGTATTCATTCTCCCCCAAGCCCTTTTCCCATCCAGACTGCTGCAGAACACTGAGCAGAGTTCCTTGTGCTATACAGTAGGTCCTTGTTGGTGATCCGTTTTAAATACGGCAGCATGCACATGTCCATCCCAAACTCCCTAACTCTCCCTTCAGTGAACTCTTTTTCCAACCTTCACTGTGGTGTGTGTCAGATACACATCTAGACATTTAACCTGGAACCTGGTTTTTACTGAATCACCTTGGCAGTATTTTGGTCCTACTTTTCTAACCCACTTCCCACAGGCTAACAACAGAATTATTTGCCCAGAACTTGATAGAATTCTGCAGATGTAATCTGATGACCACAAAATAGTACTAACTTCTAAATAAGGCTACTTCTATTAAAGAACAACTTTTTCCATTCACGTATTAACATATTTTAAACATTCAGTCTGGGGCTCATTTTAAACCACAGTTATGTAAATTACCTTCCAGTCAGTTTTCCTCATGCTTAAAAATCTGTAAAGGATTTTTAAGGTGCATATGTAAACCAGTTAACTATCATTTTTAAGTGTACCCCATTGTTTATAGACTACTTCCAAAAAGTAAATGTCTGAGTATCACTTAATTCAACAATATTTTTTACAGAGCACAGATTTTCTAAAGCTATAAGCCCTAGAAGGGCAGGGATGCTATTCCACACAGATATACCTAAAGCACAAAGAACAATACTCGACAGTATGATTTCAATAAATGTTTGTTAAATTGACAAACAGGTAAGATACTATGGTGATATGCAGATAGCTCTTGCCATTAAGTTCAATAACTTAAATAAGAAAAAGCAATTATTATATAATGCAATAGTTACAGAGCATTATAACATATGCTAAGAATATATGGATGGAAACGTTTAGCCAGGATGCTCAGAGAATGCTTCACAGAAGAGATGACAGTAAGTTAAGAGGTGATGGATGAACCAGCCTTCACCAAGAAATATTATTTGCTCTGTGGTCTTTATAAACATTCAGAATGTATTAGTCATAAAAGGCTGTCTAAATCTTGACTACTCAATGCGGCAGCCACGGGTGGTGAATGAGTATTTGAAATGCGGCTATCACTATTTCAGATTGCTCTAAGTGTAAAATGTACATGTGATGTTAAAGACAATTTTTAAGTAAAATATAATAATAACTGATTACATGTTAAGATTACAATAGTTTGTTCATACTGCTTTAATATATTGTTAGCATTTATTTCACTTTAAAAACTATTTTTTCTAATGAGGTTCCCTTGAAAAGTTAAAATCACACATGTGATTCACATGTGTTTCTCCTGGACAGTCGATTTAAACAAAAGATTTGAAAATACCAGAAAAATCGTAATTGCATATGGTCTTATGGTTATAGTAGGGGATTTAATTATCAAATGACATATTGAATAGTGAAATAGCTATCATACTACAATTATTACTCTATTAGGTATAAGTGAAAAACAACCTAAATGAAAATTATTAGCATAATCAGAATACAAGTTCAGTAATTAATTATAAATAATTATTCACATCAATGGGCAAGTAGAACTTAGCTTTTTAATAACTTCTACCTCCCCCTACTTCAAGTTTCCTTCTCTCCAAAATGGAGATAATATTGAAAGAAAGTATTTCACAGTAACTTTATGAAGATTAAGTGAGTTTATATTTGCATCATGCTTAAATAGTGCTACACAAAGTAAGCACTATCTGATTTCGTTTAAAATGTCATTTTTTTCTGAATTTCTATAATAAATTCTTACACACTCCAGATCCTATTTCTTTGGTCTTGCTAAAATTTGTATCATATAACTGATGCACAGAATGAAACATACACTTTACCATTCACACGCATATGATTTTGATAACCCCTAGTTAATTTAGTTGATGTGTTTGATTAGCTACTCTCTTCCATTTAGTGGAATAACAGATACTGGGCCTATTCATGAAGAGCATAAAATGTAAAACAAATGTAGTAGCATAAGTAGAATGCAATAAGTACTATTCACCAGTTCACCCCAAAATATTTTTTATCCTGGGTGCCCTATGCTAGGCTTTGAGAACATAATGGTTTTACAAAAGAGAGAGATTAAGATCATTACTTTCAAGGTTTTTTTTAAATTTGAGCACAATAAACATTTACCAACTATGATACCCACTACAAAGGAAACACACTGTAATAAAGAATTGTGGGAATGAGGAGCACCTAATTTAATCAGGATATTCCCTCTTGCTAAGTAATACTGAACTGGGGCACTAAGAATAGTAAGAATCCAACAGGTAGAGGAAGCTGGAAGAAGGTCTCAGGAACAGGGTGGCACATTTGAACTTCATGGAAAGAAAGGCCATGTGGTTCTTCCTACTGGGTGAGTGAGGGATCAGACAGTCTAATGTCATCGAGACATGAGCAGGTGTCAGAAGGTGCCTTGCTTTGTGGATTGTGAGGAACATCTGGATTTTATGTAAGTATATTTAATGCTTCTGAGATGTTTCAAGCAATGAAATAATTTGTTTTAAAAAGTGAAATGACAGGAAAAATACAGGGCTACTAGTGAAGTCAGGCTGTGATCACAGAGAGATGTCATTGGAAATGACACCTAAGAAAAGACGGAAAGGATGAGAGAAGTCAGCTTACCACTTTGTCTGGATCTACGTGCTGTGTAATCAGATATATGCAGATTCCCAGAAGAGAGGGCCCACGTTTGGATTTGCACTTATGAACCCACACTTCCCAGGTAGCTCAGTGGGAAAGAATTCACCTACCAATACAGGAGACACGGGTTCGATCCCTGGGTCAGGAAGATCGCCTGCAGGAGGAAATGGCAACCCACTCCAGTATTCTTGCCTGGAGAATCCCATGGACAGAGGAGCCTGGTGGGCTACAGTCCATGGGATCATAAAGTTGGACACGACTGAGCTTGCACGCATACGCACAGCCTAGGCAGAGTCACCTATTACTTATACTCACAAAGAATAAAGAGCTGTAATTAATAAAATCCAAGTGTATGATTCAGGTGGATATCAAATATAGCATTTTTAAATGAAATTTAAACTGCATTTTAGCAAAGCTTCTTTGAAATCTCTACTGCAATAATTTTTTTTTTTCTCTTTAGACTGGATCTCAAATAAAGGCCTAAAACTGTAGAATATTTTGAAATGGGAATATTCAGGTCCAACAGAAATACAAATTAGGGATAATGACAAAAATCAAATGTTCTTTTCTACTACTGAGTACACCCAAACACCCATGGATTCATTTGGTATCATGTATGATATATGCCTTGTCTATGTCAGATCACAATTTTCTGAGATGCTACATATACACAATGATGAAATACTGCTCAGTCATTGCCTCCAAAAGCAGGGGTCCACCAGACGAGACAGATGAGTAGACAATCTGGTTTGCATTCATCAGCCAGGAAAGATGCTCTAAGATTGTTTTGCTGCCTTAGGAACAGCACCCCACTTGGACTCAGGAGCAAAGCAGGTTAAGTGCTGAAAACAAAAAGGAGTTACTGCTTGTTGGATTCTGGGGAGAGGTATTCCAAGCAAGAGAAGAAAGCTTTTAAGAAGAGGTAAAAAACAAAAGAGGATGAGTCTGACAAAGTGCTGCTCTGCAATCTGACTAAAGTACACTGTGAGTGGAGAGAGAGAGAGAGGTTCACCTGAGAGGGAGCAGTCAGGTCATAGAAAGAAGGTGATTCTAGTCTGTAGGCAATGGGGAGCCACAGAAATTTTAAGCTGGGCGTGTTGCAATCACATCTGCTTTTAAAAAGCTTACTCTGTGTTTCCATTAGGTTGGAGCTGATAGAGACTAGGGAAGCTGCCATTAATTCGGGGGGTGGGTGGGGGGAGATGGACCCTGGCCAAAATCAGGTAGAGTATTAAGGGAGCGAAGACACAGATTCAAGAATCAAAGTGAAATTAACAGCACTTAGGGGCTGACTGGCTACAGAAGATGGGACAGAAGAGTGCAGGCTGACCAATTCCACTCAAAAAACACACAAGAGAAGAGGCAGGGACACAGGAAGATTGTTCAGTGTATGATAATTTCAGACTTCTCATGTCAGCAGTCTGACAGAACAATGTTCTAGTTCTGTTTAAGATCCAAGCCAGAGACTTGCAAATCATCTGCATACATGAGATACTGCCTTCCATGCCTCATGACAGGAAGAAGTTTAATCGCAACTGAAATTGATCTTACCATTCCCTAAAACGAGTATCACAAAGTTCCTCGCCATTAAATATGTGAGTTAGAATGATTTCATTTAAGGCTCATGTGAGACAGAAAAACTGACCTAAGTACAATATTTGCCTAAAGACAGCTAGAGTATTTTGGATGCCATGAAGAATAAGCTCACATTTAACATACTCCCAAGCTTGAGAGAACACATTTAGGATTGTCTAAGTGGAGGACACTTTAAATTAGACAGAGTTCACCAAAGTCCTAAAGCCACTAGGTGAAACAATCTAAGATAGACCTGCCATATTTACAGATCAACAGGTGGTTCCCAGAGGCACACAAGTCTTTCAAACTAGAAAATACTTATGGAAAAATACCTTATAAAGGACATCCCCAAGGGAGTCTGGGCTGTGTTTAGGTCTTGGCTCTGACACCTTATAATGTTGTGCATGTCTCCTCTAATATACAATTTTCTCATGCAAAATGTAGGCATGGTGGTGGCTTAGTTGCTCAGTTGTGTCCAATACTTGCGACCCCATGGACTGTAGCCTGCCAGGCTCCTCTGTCCAGGGGATTCTCCAAGCAAGAATACTGGAGTGGGTTGCTATTCCCTTCTCCAGGGGATCTTCCTCACCCAGGAATCAAACCTGGGTCTCCTGCATTGCAGGCAGATGCTTTACCGACTGGGCTACGAGTGATCGCTAACGTCTAGCACTTAGTACCATCTCATTCAATGCGATTCTTTTTTTAGTATGTTTGCACTTGTTTGAAAGAGGAACACAGCTGCTGCTATAAGTAGGCCACTGGAATCTGCCTGTTATTATCACTAGGTCTGCTATGTTGATATGTTTTATCTTTACAGATCACAATGCGGATTCATCTTTTACATACAGTCCTCATTTTTTTCTTTGCAATTTAATATTTTTACTTAAGTACTACTATTATTTATAAAGCCAGGAAAATATTTTCTTATTGAACTAAATCATGAGTGGTCTGCACAGTTAAGAGCAGAGGAAAATACTGTTAAGGTCTTTTCAGGGAAGAAAAATGAAAAGAAGCATGAAACCTAAACATCCAGCTGCCAAACCTGGACACACTGGAAGAGCACTAATTTCATGAGGTGGACAGCGATTTCCACAAATGCCTTCTAAAAACTAAAGGTGGGCCAGTCTAACTAATCTCCGTTGTGTCTGAAGAACCGAGAGCTAGAAGGGATGTTATAGAACTTGAGGTTCTTGGACCTAAAGATCCAAATAGGGAAAAAACAAAAATTAATATAAATACATATAACTTAATATAAATATAAGCAACTAACAAGGGATTTAATCTCCAAACAGCTCAGTCAAAAAAATGGGCAGATCTAAATAGACATTTCTCCAAAGAAGACATACAGATGGCCAAGAGGCGTGTGAAAGTAAGTCAGACAAATATCAAGTAATAGCACATACATGTAGAATCTAATTTTAAAGTGATGCAAATGAACTTATTTATAAAACAGACTCACAGATCTCAAAATCAAACATGATTACCAAAGGAGAATCACAGGGATAAGGGATAAAATAGGGGACTGGGATTAATAATATACACACTATAAAAGAGAGAACCAACAAGGACCTACTGTACAGCACAGGGAATTCTGCTCAGTATTCTGTAATAAGCTATATGGGAAAACAATCTGAAAAAGAATGGACATAGATAGATGTAAAAACTGATTCACTTTGTTATACACCTGAAACAACATTTTAAGTCAAAAAAACAATAATCCAATAAAATTAAAAAAACATACATGAAGGAAAATATTTATATTCTAGGTTATCCAGCTACTATAAAATAAACATACAAATTGCCTCTTATTAACATGTTTTGAAATCTGGTAAAGAAATAATAAGCAGTTTGCAATGGTCCAATGTTTTTCAAAACTGACTCTAGTCCTTTACATTATATTCAGACTTTAATTGGGAATTACTTGCCATTTCTAATGAATTTCTAAGTTTTGGCCATCTGTATGAAGCTATATGAAAAAAATAGCTAGTGCTCGTCTAGATTTGGTTAGCTGAAGGTAATAACTTCCATTTTCATGAGATTATTTCCACAGTGTATTAGTAAGTAGGTCTTACCTTGGTTAATAGGTTGAGAACTTGCTTTATCAATACTTAAAATTTGCTGAATGCTCACTAGATGGTTGGCACGTGAATTATCATTTAATATTCACAACAGCCTTATGAGTTTAGCTATATTATTTTCTCCTTTGAGATTAAGAAGCTAGCCTTAGAAGAACTAATGCTCCCCCTGGTGAAGAGCTTGTATATGTTCAATCAACCAGTTGAGTCACTCAGTTGTGTCTGACTCTTTGCGACCCCATGGAATGCAGCACGCCAGGCGTCCCTGTCTATCACCAACTTCCAGAGCTTGCTCAGACTCATAGTATATGTTGGAGGCAGGCATAAAAGCTAGGTTTTACCTAACTTCATAAATCTTGCTTTTAAATATTATACAATTATGATTCTCATTGCTAAATTCTGCTTTTACAAAACTATAAATGAATTTACAAATTATGTTAAACCCCAAGAAAACACAAGAGTACAGGCTCAGATGCAATATTAAATGCTTACTGTCCTTGCTGTAGGTAACTATACTTTGCCTTCACAGAATGTAAAAGAATAAACCCATTACCCAATGCCCATGTTGGACACCTTCCAATTTTTAAAAGGATGCTGCATAATCTCTTATAAAACTGCAATTCTAATATGAGTTATAAATCAAGCTTAACCACATAATAAAGTAATCATGGAAAAGTACAATTACATATGTAAATTCTTCTTGGGAAATTTTGCATTGCTGAAATTGCAATCTTTTAAGCTTTGCAAATAATAAAATGTAGTTTAAATCTTTTCTGAAAAGAGGCAGGATGTAAAGTCATCATTTCTCTTTTTTATGCCCTCATATTCATTGGTCTTTTAAAAAAATTATGATGTATTTCAAACACATAGGCAAGAATAAAGAGTAACATAAAGAATGTTCATGTCTTAAGGAGTTAAGTATTAGATTCCACTGAAGGCCATGATTTCTAAAATAAGCATATTATCAAAATAACATAGAAAAGATTCTCTCTAGTCTAACAGAGACTCCTGAACTCTAAAACAAATAGGCTGGAGCATATGGCAAATGTTTTTTAAAATCTAAAAAAAAAAATTTAAACAGAAGCCATTTATCTTCACTGATGTTTACAAAATAAAAATTGACAATTTCAGTTTTAAACATATCACTGGGACGTGTGGCCGATGGTCATTCCTGTGTGAGCCAAACACCATGGGTTAGAATATCTGCATGTATCCTCAGAATGTATGAAAAGTTCTGACCACTGGCAGTTGTGACCACTCTTACAGAAAAAGCATCGCAAATGGTACCTACCCAATAAGGTCAAGACACAGGCCAGAATCGCGATCAGTGCTCCGGTGCTGAGGCCGGCAGGGAGGACGTAGGCCTCGGCGTTGCAGGTCTGGGCGACCCCGTCTGCATCACAGTCACAGACGCGGATGGTGAGGGTGTTGGTGCTGCTGAGTGAAGGCGACCCGCTGTCCACGATGAAGATTGGCAGGTAATAGACAGACTGCTCCTGTCTCCGGAAACCATTTCTCCTGGTGAGAATTGAGGCTGTGTTGTCTAGGGTGAAGAGAGCAAAAGTATAGAATACAAGATTTCTGATGGACCCTGTCCTACCAAATTTCATCTGACTTAAAGTCACTCTCTTTAGCTTCTTTTGAGCCATATTTCCAAATACTGGTTCATCTGGATACATTTATTTGGCAAAACTAATACAATTTTGTAAAATTTAAAAATAAAAAATTAAAAAAAATTGTCAAAATAAATAAATAAAAAAAATAAAAATAAAAACTTACAACGTGCTACATGGTTAAGACCAAAGAAACAGTTATAAAGTAAAACTGAACAGAAAACTGTTTATACATCATTTATCATATTAAAAGTGTATACTAGATATAATTTTTACAATCTTAAATTTCAAACCATATGCTTATAGAAAGGATAATAATGATTAACAGGTTAAATACTTTTTGCAATGTCATTGAAGAAATAGGTGAAATTTTCAATCCACCCTTTCTTTGACAATTTCTAAGCCCAATACAGAAACAAGTAAAATAAGCCACTCTTATTTTAATTAAAAAGCGTATGCAAAGATATTCAAAACAGAAATTGTTATATAATTTTTAAAAATCTATACGGTCCACAGCATTACCAAAACATCATGTATATAACATTTTATCAGTCATAAATTAGGCCATTTGAAATTAATTTATATTCAGTATTTTATTTCATCTAAACAATTAGTTACTGTGAAACTTTTAACAGTGGTAAGTCTGAATGACATAGCTGTATGATATGATTTTAATTTCTATATCAGAAATAGACTTTAGGTTACCTTACCTTAATTAATAAAGGAATTTCTGTAATTTTAAAATTTATAGCAATTAATTAAAATACAATGGAAAAGAGGGAACACCAGGACCAGAGTTTTATCTACTGTGCTTTAATATATAGTGTTATCAAAGAATTAACAATACTCTAATCAAAGAGCCAGCTGACATCTACTATCTCTAACAGCCCAGAAGAGCATACACTCATGAGACTGGAATTACAAATGTAGCAGGAAGAAAAGTGTTTGGTGTTCAGTTGGTAGGGTTCTATATAAACAAATCTTTTATTTTAAAATGTATGAATTCAAGAGCGTTCATTTATTTTTTTTAATTAATTTTATTTTATTTTTAAACTTTACATAACTGTATTAGTTTATTTAAAAACACATGGAGTTGAAGGATATTATGTTGAGCATGTTTCTGTAACTTAACACACACACACCTCTAGTCTGCCTCCCAACTGATCAGATGTTATACATATTTATGACTTGATACACAAAGGTTTTTCAAAGTTGTAGATTTGTAATCTAACATGCCTGGCATCAAATAACACACACACACAACAAATTGGGGAGTCCATGCTAAAATGTCCAATATCTGATATGTGATTTTTAAATTTATAGTAATGTTCCTATGATTGGGAAAGAGATCATAAAGTTCACCGTGTTCTCTATGTACCCTCTAAAACGCAAGCCAACATATGAACTGCTGTTCCTTCTTCCTGGTCCTTATGTTTTCCTCCAGGATTCCCATAAGCAAGGGCTTGACTTGGGAAAAACCTTTTAATTGTGTGGCTGGATGAATTCCTGGAAAATCCAACCATTTTAGTTCTGCGCTGGTCCGACAATCATGGTGGTACTGGCTGATGACACGTGGGGGAAATATTTAAGGCCCGCTGAGGCCTAAACTTCCCTCTGTGCAAGTGCTGAGAATGGTCTTTTCCAACTACGATGAAGGCAGAGAGTCTGGGATTACCCACACAGAGAATGTGCTTCCTTTTATGTTGCTAACGGGAAAAGGCAGTATCCTCATTAAGCAGAGAGCAGCATCAGAAAAACTATTTTCAAGAATTTTTGAGGCCAAAGCTGAATTTTCTCCAGTAAAACAGTCGGTGGCTTCAGATAAAAGCACTTGCAACGTCAATTGTCTGAAAGCAAGTCTTTTTACTAAGTCAGATTGGACTAACACATTCTACATTTGGTTTTTCTGAAACTTGATTCACATATTAAAACTGAAAAATACATTTTCTGTATTGTTGGGGTATATACTCCTCTCTGGTGGCTCAGACAGGAAAGAATCTGCCTGTAATGTGAGAGACCTGGGTTCAATCCCTGGGTTGGGAATATCCCCTGGAGAAGGAAATGGCCATCCACTCCAGTATTCTTGTCTGGAGAGTCCCATGAAGAGAGAAGTCTAGCAGGCTATAGTCCATGTGGTTGCAAAGAGTTGGACACAACTGAGCGAGTAACACTTTGAACTTTTGATAATCTCCTCTCTCTCTGTTTACACACACACACACACACACACACACATAACAAAGGTAGATAATAAATAGCAAGTTCTCATACTTCCTTGAAAAGTTTTTATGACTGTCTATGTACTATCTATTGGAGAAGGAAATAGCAACCCACTCCAGTATTCTTGCCTGGAAAATTACATGACAGAGGAGCCTGGCAGGCTACAGTCCATGGGATCACATAAGAATCAGACACAACTTCGTGACTAAATATACTATCTATATGGCTATAAGTGTGTGTGTTTATATAATTGAGCAAAACCAGAAACTAGCTACAGATATTTGAAAACTATTTCTATAATGCTTTTCTTTGAAGCAGAGAAATGGGATTTGGAATGACAGGGAATTCATTATTCCTTTTAAATTCTGTATTTCTTTGCATCAAGAGTATATTGTTTCCATGGATTACTTTTATGCTAAAAATGAAACAGTAACTGATGTTGACACTGACAATACTATGTCAAAGGTGATTTAGGTTGAAATGTGTTAAGTCCAATTACTTTTCTAATGTCTCAAGTTATGCCTAGGTAATATAATCCTTACCAAGGCATTTAGCTGACCCTCAACTGATTAGATGCTCTGGATAAAGAGCTTTGTATACAAAAAGGAAGCAAAGAGCCAGAAATAAAAGACAGAGATGAATCCATCTTCTCCCCTCTTTGGATTTAGGCCTAAAATGATTTAAGTAGCAGTTTCTTCTTCATGACAGAAAATCCATAGATAAAAATTACTTGAGGGGCTTATTTCCCTTTAATTAATGTCCTTGCTGTTATGAGAAAGAAAAAAAAAAAATCCCCATCAGCATTCCTGAGTGAGAAAAAGCTCTCTTGTTTAGAAAGCTCCTGCCTGTTGCCTCCTCTGGTGACAACAGGTAAACCTTACCTTTGTTGTCTTTCAATGAAAAGTTGTGGTTGTTTGTTGCATCAGTTGTTAAGCTGAAATAAAACTGGTGGCCGTTGGCTGGCTCGTCTTTATCGACGGCACTGACTTTCTGGATAACCTAGGAATAGACAGTGTAAAACATAACAGCATGCCGTGCGCTCCGTGTTCTGAGCAGGGAACAGAGCAGCCTAACACGATGATAAATACCATCCTGTGCGATGAGCTGGGGAAGGGTCAGGTCTACTGAAATGAGGACTTCCCTGGTGGCTAAGATGGTAAAGAATCTGCCCATGATGTGGGAGACCTGGGTTTGGGGAAGATCCCCTGCAGAAGGAAATGGCAACCCACTCCAGTATTCTCACCTGGAAAACCCCATGAACAGAGAAGTCTGATGGGCTCGAGTCCACGGAATCGCAACAAGTCAGACACGACTGAGTGACTAACACACATACAGATACGAATGCAATCTAAAAAGGGCTCTGAAAATCAACTCATGTTCTTTTCAAAATTCATATTTGAACTGACTTTTGTGAACCTCAGAAATAGCTGGTTACCTTATCAGAAACATCACAAGACACTGACAATATGGATGAGCAGACCAAACCACAAGGAGGCTACTACTACTAATACGAAGTTACTTCAGTCGTGTCCGACTCTGTGCGACCCCATAGACGGCAGACCACCAGGCTCCCCCGTCTACACTCCACTAAATTCGTGGAACTTCAAAGTATGTAAGCCCCGCTGTGTAACATGGGAAATGGCCCAATCGAGCTTCACATGCTATATTTCTCTTTAAAAAAGCCTAAGCCCTTAACATCTACCATGGCTTTTACAATGCTTACCTTTCTTCTGAAGGAATTTTTTCATCATCCCAATTAAACCAGAATTTGAAAGTTCCTTTAATATTAGTTTATGCTATACATCAAAGTGTTAGTTTTGCTGAAACATGCTGATGATATTTCATCTTAAAGCTGGCAGGATTTCAAAGGCAACTACCGCTGGGTATTTTTAAAGAAATCACGAACGAGGAGGCTGGTATTCTGAAGCCTCTTACCTGGCCTGGCTGGGCGTTTTCACAAACAGTGGTCTCATAGTCCATGGCAAACTCAGGGGCATTGTCATTGATGTCAAGGATAGTGATTGCTACGTAGCCTCTTCCCACTTGAGATGGATTCTCTAGTAAAGAGGAAAAGATTTTCTCATTTACAGGCACACCTAGTTCTATTGCACTTTGCTTTGAATGTGCTTTGTAGAGATTGTGTGTTCTACAAATTGAAGGTGTAGTCCAACTCTTTTTTTTTTTTTTTTACACTCAGGCAATTTATTCAGTGGATTTACATTTATATATATCAAAAAATAGTTTTGCATAGCTTCAGAGTTCTAATACATTTTTTTTGTCAACAACTCTGTTCAGAACACAGTTTATTAAAAAAATATTTTTTGAACCAAGCCTTATTTTGTCATCTCCAGATCTCCAGAGGAGAATGAATCTGATAAGAGGATTGGGTTATATCCTCTGGGTATATGAGTGAAGCACAAGACTGAGTCACAATCATGTCTTACTAAGTGATGGGGTATACCTCTGAACAACTTTTAGGCTAGAGAAATCTATTCGAAATTCGTGCCATCATTTTCCCATTTCTAGTATGTTATTCATGCTTTTTTTTTTTTCTTACTTCATTATTTTATTTTTTTATTATTTTATACTTTTTTTTTTTATTTTATAAGGTGTATGCCAACTCTTCATCAAGCACGTCCATCAGTCCCATTTCTGCAATAATACCAGCTCACCTACCTCGTGTCTCTGTCACATTTTGGTAATTCTCAAAATATTTCAAAACTTATATTTATTATGTGTTATGGTACAGATGATACCACCCTTATGGCAGAAAGTGAAGAAGAACTAAAGAGCCTCTTGATGAAAGTGAAAGAGGAGAGTGAAAAAGTTGGCTTAAAGCTCAACATTCAGAAAACGAAGATCATGGTGTCTGGTCCCATCACTTCATGGCAGATAGATGGGGAAACAGTGGAAACAATGGCTGACTTTATTTTTCTGGGCTCCAAAATCACTGCAGACGGTGTCTGCAGCCATGAAATTAAAAGACGCTTACTCCTTGGAAGGAAAGTTATGACCAACCTAGATAGCATATTCAAAAGCAGAGACATTACTTTGCCAACAAAGGTCCGTCTAGTTAAGGCTATGGTTTTTCCAGTGGTCATGTATGGATGTGAGAGTTGGACTGTGAAAAAAGCTGAGTGCCAAAGAATTGATGCTTTTGAACTGTGGTGTTGGAGAAGACTCTTGAGAGTCTCTTGGACTGCAAGGAAATCCAAGCACTCCATCCTAAAGGAGATGAGTCCTGGGTGTTCACTGCAAGGACTGATGCTGAAGCTGAAACTCCAATATTTGGCCACCTGATGTGAAGAGCTGACTCATCTGAAAAGACCCTGATGCTGGGAAAGATTGAGGGCAGGAGGAGAGGGGAACGACAGAGGATGAGATGGCTGGATGGCATCACCGACTCTATGGACATGGGTTTGGGCAAACTCCAGGAGTTGGTGATGGACAGGGAGGCCTGGTGTGCTGCGGTTCATGGGGTCGCAAAGAGTCGGACACGACTGAGTGACTGAACTGAACTGAACTGATAGTGACCTCTGATGTTCCTAATATTCTTACATCTAAAGGTTCAGATGACAGCAGTCTTTGGCATTAAAATATTTCTTAAGGTGTCAGCATTGTTTCTCTAGACATAATGCTATTTATTGCACACCTTACAGACTACTGATTAGTATAAGTGTCATATGCACTGAAAAGCAAAACATGTGACTCATCACTGTAATACTCACTTTAGTGCACGTGGCTGGCATTGAACCTGCAACCTCTGATCTCTGCTTGTGCTTAGACTAAAGCTATTACTCCAATGCCATCTTTCTTAAGAAACTTATATTATGAACCATTAGAATCAATCAAAAATGTCTGCCTCTAAAGCACAAATCTAATAAGGAAATGACCATGCTTCATGTAACATCTAGAATCATACATTGCAGATTTTAAAGGGAGCAAGAGAAATTCTGATCCAAATGTCATATACACACAGAGAGTGACAAAGAAGCCATGAATTTAAATATTATCTGATGTTAGTGCTCCTTTTGTATGTCTATAATATACATATATTACCTATGTGTGTGTGTGTATATATATATATACATATATCATATTATAAACATGCATACAATGTAATTGTGCATTGTTCTCAAAGTTTTTCTCATCAAGGACCAAAATTAGTTTAATATGAGAATGCACAAACTTGAGTGTCTGGTTAGAGACCAGTCGACTATTTTTGTAAGCTCCTGGACTAACCCATGTCAGCATAGATGCAGCACCTGAACTGTGACCACAAGACAAGAAGAAAGCGTCGAAGGGTAAATCAGGCCCATTATTTTATGGTAACTTCATTCCATTAACTTTCTAAGTATTAGCAAACCAAGTTAGAAAATGTAACTATATTTCACACCTTGAAACCAGGGAGTTTCACAATTTTACTGAATTCAAACAAGTATCTAGTACAATTCAAGTTGAAAAACAAGTATCTAGTAAAATTCAAGTTGAAATTATAAACTCATGGCAGCCCATTCTCCACTCTCAATGTCCTCCATCCTAATTTAATGTTAAACCTTACAACTTACGGCTCTCCATTGCAAGGACTGTGATATTGTGAACAGCGTTTGTCTCTCGATCCAAAGATTTGGCGGTTGTAATAACTCCACTGTTGGCATCGATATTGAAGTATCTCTCCAAATCTGTGTTTCTGTCAATTGAATACCTAATATTTAAAAAAAATAAAAAAGCACTTCAATATTTATGTCTGATTATAATTTGCTCTATTTATTTTGTTAATTGCACATCAAATCACCAAATTCTGCTGACTCCACGATTTGTCACATTAACATAGAATATGCCTAGTTTAAAACTGCACCAGTGTTCTACTTGATTCATCATCTGCTTGTCAGTAACCTCTGCTTTTCTGTCCAAAAGTACAAAATAAAAACAATCGTATAAGTAGCATAATTATCTTCAAAGTAGATTTGAATATGCCATTATAAACTCCAAATAGTGGTTCCTAAAAAACATTTACAACATATTTAGTATCCCTGTTCATGATTAGAGGTCCCTCTAAAATGACATGTATGTAGACAACTCACCCATTCACATATATTGAGTAACATCTTGTGTTTTAATAACTCCAGCCTGATCGTAACCTTTCTTCTTTTTGTATCTCTTACTCAGGGACCACAGACATGTTTCAAAGCAGAACTGTACACCGTGCAGAAAAGGGAGCCGTGGTACACTGTTGGTGGGAATGTACATTGGTACAACCACTAGAAAAAACAGTATGGAGGTTTCTTAAAAAAAAAAAAAAAAAAAGAACCCACTCCTGGCCATATATATGGAGAAAACCATAATTTGATAAGATACATATACCCGATATTCACTGCAACACTATTTATAATAGCACGACATGGAAGCAGCCTAAATGTCCATCAAAAGAGGAATGGATAAAGATATGGTGCATACATTCAATAAGTATTAATCAGCCATAGAAAAGGACAGAATAATGCCATTTGCAGCAACATGAACAAGCCTTAGAGACTGTCATACTGAGTGAAGTCAGATAGACAAACATCAAATGATACAGCTTATAATCTAAAAAAAGTACAAATGAACTTTTATAAATAGAAGGTAGAGTCACAGATGTAGAAAACAAACTATAGTTACCAGGGGAAAAGCAGGGAGGAATAAATTGAGACACTGGGATTGGTATTACACAATACTATAAAATGGATAACTGAGTGCCGAAGAATTGATGCTTTTGAACTGTGGTGTTGGAGAAGACTCTTGAGAGTCCCATGGACTGCAAGGAGACCCAACCAGTCCATTCTGAAGGAGATCAGCCCTGGGATTTCTTTGGAAGGAATGATGCTGAAGCTGAAACTCCAGTACTTTGGCCACCTGATGCGAAGAGTTGACTCATTGGAAGACTCTGATGCTGGGAGGGATTGGGGGCAGAAGGAGAAGGGGACGACAGAGGATGAGATGGCTGGATGGCATCACTGACTGGATGGACGTGAGTCTGAGTGAACTCCTAGAGTTGGTGATGGACAGGGAGGCCTGGCGTGCTGCGAATCATGGGGTCGCAAAGAGTCAGACACGACTGAGAGACTGAACTGAACTGAATAAGGACCTACTACTGTATAACACAGGGAACTCTACTCAAAACTCTGTAATGGTCTACACGGGAAAAGGATCTAAAGAAAAAAAAAGTGGATATATGTATAACTGAACCACTTTGCTATACACCTGAAACAACACTGTAAATCAACTATAATCCAATATAAAATAAAAATCTTTAAAAATACCTCAAATTACATAAACATTTTGGTGTGTTAAAGCCTTTTCTCAAAATATCTGCAATCCAAACATTAGTGAAAAACTACTGCTCTACTTGTATTCTTATTCAATTATGCTTTTTTTTTGTTCCATATACAAAATTCACCCTTTTCTCATTAATGACTATCTTCAAATGCACTCACAGTCTTTCTACTTGGGTGAAATAAGGACTGTCATTTAAAAACAAATGAATGAACAAATAAACACACACCCAATTTCAGAAAGTATTCTGTTTCCTGAGTACTTTATTGGTGATTATTAAATAGAATCATGTACTACTACTCTGCTCTATAACAAGATGCAAGGAACATAAAAAGGAAAGAGAAGACATCAAAAAATGTTACCAAAAAATTGACCACAAACCAGCAAACATTACTGTCTTTGTGCAGCAACAGGTATTTGGGTATTCAGAATATTAGAAAGCTATCTAATGGATCCGTTTTGTTGATGGCATAGGAGACAAGATTATCAGCTGAGAGAGAAAGTAGAAGGTAGTTTGAGCAGGAGAGAGAATTCCTTTTTTTAAAAGAGACCAAAAATACATATACTAGGGAGAGTATCGGAGAAGGCAGTGGCACCCCACTCCAGTACTCTTGCCTGGAGAATCCCAGGGACGGGGGAGCCTGGTGGGCTGCCATCTACGGGGTTGCACAGAGTCAAACATGACTGAAGCAACTTAGCAGCAGCAGCAGGGAGAGTATAATGGAATAAGCTACATATTGTGGATTGCTCCTTTGAGACTTATGTCCGTTAATTTAATGTGAAGCCAGTCATCCTATTTGTCTGTCTTGCTTGTTTGAAGATGTATGTAAAGGAGAGGTTTGGGTTTAGCCAGTTATGGACAATCAAAGGAGAAGAGGAGGGTAGATTCGGACATCTATATAGGAGGAATGATAAAGAAGACCCATGGTCTCTACGCTTGTAAGAGGGAACTGAGGAAATAAGAGAAGGCAGATTGACATGACATGTTAGCATCACCAAGTGGGAGGACTTTCTCAGGATCCAGAATTGCTGCAGTGGGAGGTAGTGGATAAGAGAGTAGATGCTTGAAGTAGATTTTCAACAGCAGCTCAGAGTTAACAAGACAAAGGTATGTTCATAAGAATCTATGACAAAACTGGGGCAAAGAAACAGATCATTAAAGTCAAAAAGACTAAGAAAGCGAGAAGCCAGATACTAATCATCATGCCAAAAGTGATGGTAGAAAAAGACAAAATAATCTGAGTACTAAAAGACTCAACAAATCAGTGTGATTACTGTATATCTGGTGGTGGATAGCAACAGGAAAGGTTTTGAGTCAAGTGTGGTGATACATTCTGCCAAGAGTTGAGAGTTTGAAAGGGAAAAGAAAACTACTTTGAAAATGGTAATGGGAGTACAAAGGGTACTCACCCTCACCTCCAGGACCTGTGCTACATGAAACATGAGAGGAAAAATGCATCTCAACTGAATGTCCTTATACCCGCTACTTACCATCTATTTATTGCAGCTAAGTGTCAAATCAAGACATTCTATTTAACCTGTCTGTCCTATTTGCTGACCTCAAGAACATTTTTCCTTGAGTTTGGATCCTTTTCTATCTATAAAGCTTTACTGAAATAAAAAACATGTGTTTTTCATAAAAAAAAAAAAAAATTCTTCCATTTCTGTCAATTTCTTTTTTGGCCTCCATTCTGTCAAATCCATTGTTGCCTTCTCTCTTCTTACTTTCTATGTCATCCAAGTTTCCCACAATTGACCACTGACACCTCCTTAAAACACATTCTCCTTTTGCCTTTATTAATATCATGTATTCTTTGGTTTTCTCCTACATTACTGCCTGCCCTTTTCAGGACCTCAGATGGTTTACCCTATCCTCCGTGATCTTTAATTACTTCCCCCAAAACCTTTCCCACACATCCCCTTCTCTTTGAAAAAAAAAACATTTTTCCTTCCATCTTATATGGCCCTGTAGATTAACTCAATTCTATAATTTTGATGACCCGTACATTTATATAAAAATCTCCTTGGCCAACCAGACTTACTGAATTACTTGCTTAGTAGAAGCAGACATAAATAAACAATGTGAACTGAAATGTGACATTCTCAGACTGCTCTTCTGTCTCCTAAGGTCTCCCACGCTACCTCCTCCCTCCCTCTTTACCACCTGAGCAAATGACATCACCTGTCACGTGGATGCTCAAGCTAAAAACATAGATTTGTTTCTCTCTCTTGTCCCTGTGTCAATTTGTCAGTATCTACTCTCAAGTGCAGTCATTCCAGCTACCACATACGAGCTTAGATTGTGCATTATTCTACTTTTTATCAGCGTACTTCCATTCTTACCATCTACAATCTACTTTCCACACAACAGCCATGCAAACAAGGACATAAATTTTCTGTTACACAGAAAAGCCAAATCTTTTCTTAAATGTTGCTTTAGTCAGCCAGTTTATGCCATTATTTCATATTATTAATATATTCTCTTTATATATACCTGCGACCATATACACATATATTATCATATATATAATTCAATGATAATAGAATAATTAATATTCATGTTTGACAAGAGAATAAATACCCATGCATCAATGGAGTCAATACTAAAAAGCCTGTTCATTTTTTTTTTTCAGTCAACTGTGGTAATGTTAGCATATTCAGGAACAAAGTAACTTCTAGATTCTTACAAAGCAAAAAGGCCTTGAACTTGCCACATAGCTCTCTAAATGAGTTCATGTAATTCCTCACAGACTAAAGTTAATAACTAAAACATCTGGCTCTATTATCAATAGTCTCAAAGCTTCCCAGTATTAGAATAAAGGACATTAAACTCAAGAATTCATTTAATATGTAAAATATCTCCAATTTCTGTTCACCTCATAGAAAAACCCCTATATCTTTAAGGAACAGAGTTATCACCTATGCCTCTATAAGTTTTGAAAGAATGGATACTAGAGTTTCTATTTTCCGCATATTAGTCATTTCTAAATCATAAACTCGGTAGCTTCCACTTATAAGCTATGTGGTAGCTCTAGTTTTAACTCTCATCTGTTGTTGTTATTTAGTTGCTCAGTCATGCCTGACTCTACGACCAGATCAACTGTAGCCACCAGGCTCCTCTGTCCGTGGGATTTCACCGGGCAACAATACTGGAGTGGGTTGCCAGTTCCTTCTCCAGGGGATGTTCTCTACCCAGGGATCAAACCCATGTCTTCTGCATTGGCCAGTGGATTCTTTACCACTGAGCCACCAGGGAAGCCCTATAACTCTCATTTAGCTCTCACTAAATAGCCAATGGCACCCCACTCCAGTACTTTTGCCTAGAAAATCCCACGGACGGAGGAGCCTGGTGGGCTGCAGTCCATGGGGTCGCTAGAGTCGGACACGACTGAGCGACTTCCCTTTCACTTTTCACTTTCATGCATTGGAGAAGGAAATGGCAACCCACTCCAGTGTTCTGGCCTGGAGAATCCCAGGGATGGTGAAGCCTGGTGGGCTGCCGTTTGTGGGGTCGCACAGAGTCGGACACGACTGAAGCGACGTAGTAGTAGTAGTAAATAGCCATACACACACACACACAAATATACATGGTATTTGATAATTTGTGAATCATTCAGATATTCTTATATCTCCTTTTCACTCATTCACATATTCAGTAACTAATCTGGAGAATCTGCCTGTGATACTCTACTTCAGGAAATATGGTATATAAACAAAGTGTTTTGAAAGACAGCAATTTAAACGAAGTATTCAGGAGGAAACCAACAAATTGCTGTGCTCAAGTAAGATGAAGGGAACGAGGGCAAGAATGGGGAAGAGAAAGAGGAATTAACTTGAGAAGAGATGGAAAACTCTGGCAGGGACCAGGAGTAGACAAAGAACAGTTATTGTACTTCTTAATCACAAGGACTTGGGATCCCCAGCATTAAAGGGGTCCCTAGTTTCTACCAGCCCCTCTGGATATGCAAAAAGCAGGGATTTCTGTATGAGACATTAGTTAATGATAAAGTTACCTAAGGAAAAAAAAATTCCTTAATCAAGAGAAATAAAGAAAATATAACACTTTTTAGAGTGAGTGGTACAAATTGTCTCTGAATTAGTCTGGCAGGGCTGAGTGAGGCCAAGAGAGAAAAAAACACTCTGAAGAAGTTCAGAGCCGCACACTCTTTGTAGCTCCGGATCTACTGGTTTGGGGACAGAGAAATACAATTGCCAATTAGAGGCTGAACGGGAAAGGAAAGGACTGGTGTTTCTCTAATCATGACCCAAAGTTATCTTTAATGCAACTTCTGCTGCAGTTAGTGGTGATTGCACACTCACAATGATCCTTCTAGTTTCTATAAATTACAGCCTAAAATACTTGACCTCCTTCACTGGAGGTTGGAGCGACCAATTAAAGAGATCGCTTCCATATTTTTGCAGCACCAGCAGTTAAGGTTTCTGCTCTCTGTATTTATTATGCAGACGCCTCAAAAATCTCAATATCCAGTCTCAATCCTTTTCCTGAGATTTCATAAACTACCCCAAATACCGGCAACATCTTCTGTTAAAGGTCAGTATATCCAAAAGCAGATTCATCAACCTTTCCCCCAACAGTCCCTCCCCCTAAATAGACTAAGAATTTAAAATATATACATTGTTTCCTAATCCTCAAACAGCTATGTAAGGTCATGTAACACACTTTCACTTGCATGCCTAATGTTCACCTGCCCTTAATTCTTATTCATAGAAACCTGGTTATGTCAGAGGCAGGCACGTGTCCAGCTGAAAAACTACACTAGCTAGCCGCCCTGTAGATGCAGTATCCTTACATCTGTGGGCTTTCCATGGCTCAGACAGTAATGAATCTGCCAGCAATGCAAGAGATCCAGGTTCGATCCCTAGGTAAGGAAGATCCCCTAGAGAGGGGAATAGCTACCCACTCTGGTATTCTTGCCTGGAGAATTCCATGGACTCTTAGCAAATGAGATGCAAAAGAAAATTTACAGGTTGAGCATCATTCCAAAACTCCCTTAAGGATAGGAGACAACTGCTAATTCACCTGGCATTTGATTTTGCCCCTTCCCCTCTATCTCACCTGGGATACGACCACACTAGAGAGCAATCCAAAAAGCATCTTGTAAATACAAGGTGATGAGTGCCTGGTATAAGAGGCCAAGCCCTTGATGACATTATCCTGCCTATTTGTCATTCTTTGATTGCCTGGTACCAGACTTCTCACTGATACGTCATTAGTGTTAAGCTTTGTTCCTACCAGCCAAACACAATTTCTAAGGCAAGCAGGGACCATTATTGCTGTAGTTAAGGACTGGACTTTAAAGTCTCACAGCTGATTGTTGATGGGGCCAAGATTTAGAATGGTGTTTGTCTGCGCCATCTTTCCAATAAGTACCATATTGCCTATAGATGAGCTTTTAGTCTCTGCTACCTACATTTCTAGAATTCAGCTTTACATTATTTTTCCCCACTACTCTATCTAAAATTCTAAGATAGTCACACTGACATATTAATGGAATAAATGACAATATAGCATGTATCTCCATTTTGGTGCCTTTTCTCATGTTGGTCCTTCTTTAGTCTGATCTTTCCTCCTTCCAATTATTGTACTCCTACTATTCCTTGATGAAATCCTCAGGCAGTAAAGCACCAAGCCATCCCAATTATTGGATTGGCCAAACGTTCATTCAGGTTTTTCTGTAAGATGTTACGGAAAACCCAAACTTTTGGGCCAACCCAATACTTCAGAAATCACGCCTTTTTAAGGTTGTGGTATATATGACTCAGGAATTTCACTACAAGCTCTCTGTGCTATTTATATATGCCACCATGAACCACAGACTGGGCATTTAAAAGGTAATATTTATAGCCAGGACCCTGCCACAAACCTATTGTACCAAGTTGGACTTTTCATTCACCATTTGTATTCTTTATCTGCAAAATGAGAATATTTTAAAAGATGGTTTCTCATTTCCAGATTTAACATTGGAATTTTTTTCTAAGTTTTTGCTAAGATCTCTCCTCCTGCTAGATAGCAAGTGGGCTGGGGTTGTGTCTTCTATATCTGAATATCCCCAGTGTTCTGCACATCTGCAACAATATCAATCCTAAAAAATGCCTGTAGTTATCGATGCTGCTGTTCAATAAGCTATGGAGATCGATTAAAATGGTCCTCTGTTTTCACAAGCAGCACGCTTGTCACCCAGCTATTGATATGCACGTTGATAGTCACAAAGGGAATATGGAGGTGAGCAGGCTGGATGAGCACAAAGGCTTCAGTGCTACTCCCTGGGTGGAAAAGGTAACATAATAAATAGGCATCGACAAATCTGATCAATAGAAATGATTGAATCACTTGAATTGAAGCCTTAATTTCTTAATTCACGCGTGCACGTGCATGCGCGTGTGTGTGTGTGTTGCTGCCAGCAATGTCAGGTTTTGATACAGAACCTGCTGAAATCTTAGAACCACATTTTCTAACTGTGTGACTGGAGTCATGTTTATTTATAAACTGTGCAATGTTAATGCTTGCCTTCTAGGGCTTTAATGAGAAATAAATTACTTCAAGATAAGCTGTTGTTGAGTTCAGTACTTAGCGATGCCACTGTTTGCAGCCTCCTCCCCATTTTCTAACAAAGGTATCTCAGTTTTCCTTTAGGAATTTCAACCTTCTCAATCTCACGCAACCTTGATGGGGCCTCACAATGAAGAGGCCCAGGACTTCCTGGGTAGGAGGACATGTGTCCTAAGACAGGACCACCCCGCCCCCAAAACTTTCTTAAACAGAGCCATGAGGGGAAAAAAAGCGGCCAATGTTTCATCCTCTGTCACATTCATAAGAGACTGTCCGCGCATTCTTGCTACTCATATTTATAGAGAAACCTTCCTCCTCTCTTTTCGAAAGACTGGCTGTTCAAATTTCCCTTTAATTCTGTGAGAAATTCACATGTAATTTAGATTAAAATAATATGTACAAATATATGCATGTATACAAGCCACTGAAAATACAGTGAATTATTCAAACACCCAACTTGTGCTCAGACTAGTCACACTACATACTGTAATATCTGATACTATCTTATCACCTTTTATCAGAGGGAATATCAAAAGAGCCTGCTGATAAGTATTATTATGATCCTTGAACATAAATACAACTCTAGTTCTGTATTTGGATTGTTAGAAATGCCAAAAATGATCCCCATTACTTTTTTTCTTAAGCTGGGGTATAATTGCTTTACAATATTATGCTCGTCTGCTGTACAATGAAATGTATACATGTATCCCTCTTCCTCTTGGACTCCCCCTCCCACCCACTCATCATCCCACCCAGCCAGGTCATCACAGAGGGCTGAGCTGAGCTGAGCTGTACAGCAGCACCCCACTAGCTATCTATTTTACACATGGTAGTGCACACACGTCAATCCCAATCTCCCAGTTCATGCCCCTGCCCTGTCATCCATTACTCCTTAATCAAGCTTCTTTGCATCTGGTCTTTGTAATATCATGTTTCAATTCATTGGCTATTTTAGGCAGCAGGATTTTGGGCTTGCTGAACTGCCTGCAGCAATAAGTGCTCATTTCATAATATAGCATTAGACTCGAAGGATATAGCTACCTAAAACATGGACTTCCCAGGTAGGCCAGTGGTCAAAAATCCACCTGCCAATGCAAGGAGACACAGGTTCGATCCCTGGGTTGGGAAGATCCCCTGGAGAAGGGAATGGCAACCCACTCCAGTATTCTTGCCTGGAGAATCCTATGGACAGAGGAGCCTGGTGAGCAGTCCTAAAGACTCAGGAATAACTGAGTACACACACAAATGCATACCTCAAACACAAATAGACCTTACACAATATTTTTGGCTTGTCCAAATTCTGCCACCCCTCGAAGTCCAGCTTAGGCTATCAATCCTTCAAATGAGGTCTCATGTCCAGTGAACTTGGAGTGATTAGTATTTTTCTCACAATTTGCCCTGTGAAAGCTCTGGTAATTTCCCCACCATGTACTGTTTAACTTCTATGGAATCTTATTTCTTCAACAAGATTGTAAGTTCCTTGAGGTCAGAGGAAATGTTTTATTCATCTGTTTTTTTTCTGTATTTTTCCAGTGTCGTGCACAAAGCAGGTTCTTAATGTATGTGATTCATTGATCAGTCTGTGAATGCTGACATGAAGAGTTAATAGTCCTCTAGACACTACGCTGCTCTTACAGTTTTTTCCCATCCTACTGATGAGAAACAAGCGAAGCTTTTACTATTCCGAAAAATGATCAGAATCAGCGGAACACAAATCAGTCTTTCCAAGTTCAGTAGATAAAGCCTGATATTTGGTACTTGGGGCCAAAATTTACAAGAAATGGTAAGCCACTACGTACAAAACAAAATGTCAGAAACATTCTGGCCCTCAATTACCGACTTGTGTTTTCAAAATTTCTCTTTTTTTCCTAAGTAATCTCAATCACCTAATTTCCAGTTCTGGCTTCTAGTTTTCATATCAGGAAAGAGGAAACAAAGTATGCAGGCAACGGTGGGCCGGGGAAGCCCTCTGGATGGTGTGCAAGCTGTAACAGACAAGGCAATCCACAAAGCTGCTGTACTCCAGCCAATCACTGGGCTCCGGGCTCGTTCAGTCTTTCACCCTGTTGTTACTATATGGCTGGATGGCATCACTGACTCTATGGACGTGAGTCTGAGTGAAGTCCGGGAGTTTGTGATGGACAGGGAGGCCTGGCATGCTGCGATTCATGGGGTCGCAAACAGTCGGACACGACTAAGTGACTGAACTGAACTGAACTGAAACAGTTAGAATGGTAAGGTTTCAGTAGTAACATAGATGCCCTGATATTCTTTTAAGGAAAGGGCAGAAGTGCAAAGCTTTAAGTTGCTACATTAGTGGAGTAGGTTAAAAAAAAAAAAAATGCTGGGTAAGGCATGGATCATATGGCAAGAAGACCTCCATTTACCTTGCTGGAGGCAAGTGAATGCATTTCTTTTTAGAATTCTAATTTCTTGCCCCATATACCAGAAAATATTCCAAACACAAACAGCATATGCTAGATTTCAGTACCACGCTACAAAGAATGTCAATGAATTCAAACACTAATTATCCACTTTCCCATACTCGTTTACAATTCAAATATTATCTGGCCTAATGTTAAACAATTATGAGGAAACAAATCCTGCTTTTCCATTCCTCTGAGAACTATAATATCGCTAAAGGTACAGGAGCACAAAGTTCACAATTGTAAGAGTCTCCAGCTTCCATCTCAACCTGGAGATTCACTTTTCCTAGGATCTCAGCAGACTGTGGAATCTGCTCGTCCACTGGCATCTGCAGAAGAGCTTATATTTTGATAATTACTTGAGTGCCCAATGCAAATATATGTTTATGTCTATTAAACAACTATGCAATATTTACTACTATATCTTGGAAAATATGTGAATACAACACAACCTTCAGTGGATTGCCAATATAGTTCCTTGTAAAATATGTCTCCCTTCATTGACTTTACTGACCTTGAAATAAAAATGGTATGAAAACAATAAACTATAATAAAGCAATGTACAGGGATAATACTTCCTAATATTTCAGTAATGATTGACAGTTTAAAAGCATCAGTTACTTTCCCTCTCCCTTAATGTTCAAAATATTTGGGCTAGGGCAAGGACTGCAAGTGCTGCTTTTCCTTTTTATTGGGTTATATGGAAATATCCCCTAAAGGCACTCGGCAAACAGCAGAAGAAAACCAATCTTCTAGAGAATATTATTTCTAGAAGTTCCCCTCAACTCGCTGAGCTACACAATGAGGAGACTGGCCTCTTAAAGGCTATCATAAATGGACCAGGAGAAAGAAATATGTGAGAGAGAAGTCCAGAAACAGATAAGCTATGAGTGATTGTGCTGACCTTATTTAAAAAAAAAAAAAAAGGAGTAAGGCAAAGCAATGTTGTAGGAATATGAGCATAAATCTAAGTCAAATTACTTTTCAAAAAGCAAAAGAGAAATTCACAGGCACACACAAAATAACATTTAATTCAACATTTAATTCAACGTTGAACAAAATGCTTATTTGTGAGATTTAGAGATTAGAAAAGGATGTAAGAAGCACTGACCTAAACTTTCAGGATCACCTTTATTAGTTTTAAGAAACTAAAAATGAGGTAAAAATGCAGTGCTAATGAGCTGATGGAGGACACAGAAGTCTTTACCTCCAAATTCAGCAGAGTTCACCCTTTGGCCTTTTCTTTCTCTGTGCCCCAGGGAGCAGACATGGAACTCACTTCATCTCTAACTCAAGTCACTACCCACTTGGTCCTACTCTCCCTTCTCCTTCCCCAAATTACTATGTGATACTGCATTTTTTCAAATAAAATATTATTAAAAGTGAAATATTTACTCTAAAAGGCTCTAACAGAATGATACACAAGGAAATGGATAAAGAAAAAAATTATAAAATACCAGTAAACCAAAATTTTCTTAAATCCTCTCACTAGCTTAAGTAGTGAACTATCATGTATATTACTGTGTCTATTTTTCCAATCCTCAATTTCATGAAAGCCTTCTCTCTTTCTCCCCATTAAATTAAGTGATTTAAGCAGAAGTCAGGCTCTCCTGAGCACCTGATCTATGACTACGATTGTACTGTGGTTGTTTGTTCACAGGGGAAGAAGACAAGTATATCACTAGTGTTGTGATGCCATAACAAAGCTCAAATTCACGTCTCTGCACATTAATAGGACTTAGTGGATGGAGCTGAACTTAAGTCTGGGAACTTTCTGACAATACAGGCTGGGCTTTTACAGGGAAGAGAAGGCTTATTCCATCTAAGTGCATCTGGAACTCATAGATATTCTAGTGCACAGAAGGTTATATTCTTAGAAATGCTTTATGATCACTGTGTTAAAAATAATACAGCTACTACATAGCCTGAATTTGTTATATAGACAGAGAAGCAATGAGTATGACTTCACTTTTGAAATAAGTTATTTTATACAATTCTTTACTAGACTATGATATTCATGTCAAACAAAAGAGAAGGAAAAGAGAGCACTAATTACATATAACCTCTCTCTCTATATATGCTGATTATTATTTGTATATTAATGATAAATTGATATTTAATATCATTAAATGTGTGTAATAATTTACTTATATAAATAATAAGGCTAAGCCTATTATTTGAGGGAGACAGAGGATTATGAGCTCTTCTTAACTAAAAATCATTGTCTAATGTGTAGATGTTTTTCATGACACTCTGCAGTCAATGTCCAGACTTCTTTCGTAAGGTAGCTCAAAAGCACTTAGCATTATTAAATATCAGTTACACCAGAGGTTCAATCGGTGGTTAGTTGAACATATCTCAACATAAAACCTTCACTAATTTTTGTGAAATGTGAAAGTACAAGTTGCTCAGTTGTGTCTGCCTCTTTGGAGCCCCATGGACTATACAGTCCATGGAATTCTCCAGGCCAGAATATTGGAGTGGGTAGCCTTTCCCTTCTCCAGGGGATTTTCCCAACTCATGGATTGAACCCAGGTCTCCCACATTGCAGATGGATTCTTTGCCAGCTGAGCCACAAGGGAAGCCCAAGAATACTGGAGTGGGTAGCCTATCCCTTCTCCAGGGGATCTTCCTGACCCATGAATTGAACCAGGGTCTCTGGCATTGCAGGTGGATTCTTTACCAGCTGAGCTACCAAGGAAGCCCACTTTATAGATTTTATAATCAAAATCCAGATCATGAAATAAAAATGTGTTACTTATGAACCCAAATTAAAACATGAAATACAATCTACTTTCTAGTATATTCTATATAATCACTTAGATATTAAATATTTACTTGAAAAAAAACATATTTTACCATATGTATATGTATGTAGCTCTTAGATTATAAGACTATAGGTAAAAGGTGTGACCTGTAATGCTGTGATATTTTGGAATGCTTACATATCATTATTCTGTTAGTCCCACAGAGTTGGTTATAACAATGTTTCTACTCTCTATACAGACCTATTGAAAGAACATTTTAAAATAGTCCTTGTATATAAATAAGGTATATTTTATTTTTAATAAGTAGATTAGACTAATAAACACATACTATCCATACAGACCAATATATAAAAGGATCTGTTGAGAAATTAATCCCCAATTTAAATTGTTTATCAAATTAGTTTTCTAACATAAACTTTTATCCTACAATGAGGACACACATCACTTTCTCTTTGATCACAGTTTGTGTTGCAAAAGTGCTCAGGATAATGGGCCGAACAGGAACGTCAGCTCTGCTTGTGGATGACAACGGTGCCTAAAGACAGCATTGCAGGACTTCCCTGGTGGTCCAGAGGCTAAGACTCCATGGTCCCACTGCAGGGGACTCAAGTTCAATCCCTGGTCAGGGAACTAGATCCCACATGCTGCAACTAAAAGATCCTGCACACCGCAACTGAAGATCCCACATACTGCAACCAAGGCCCGCCAGAGGCAAACAAATAAATAAATGTTAAAAAAAAAAAGATACAACATTGCCACACAATAATGGCCTTGGATAATCAGGTGACATATTTTGGAATTAGTAAAATGTTGAGCGGTTCTGATCCTGTTTCACTTCTGCCATGATGGCTCAATACATATACACAACTGGTTTCTATTTGCTATAACCCCAAGCTTCCCCAGCGGCTCAGTGGTAAAGAATCTGCCTCCAATGAAGGAGCCACAGGGAATGTGGCTTCAACCCCCGGGCTGGGACGATCCCCTGAAGGAAAGACAACCAGCTCCACTATTCTTACCTGGAGAATTCCATGGACAGAGGAGCCTGGCTGGCTACAGTCCATAGGATTGCAAAGAGTGAATCAGACACAATAGAAGCAGCTGAGCACTCACGATCCCAAAGCATCATAATGTAGAGACATGAGTTGTCAACAAGGGCACACTGTTACAGAATTATTGAAAAGGACAGCAATGAGCTCTTACCTCACTGGGCTGTTGGAAGAATCGGGGTCGTGAGCTGCTACGGTGCCAATAATATTCCCAACTTGGGTGGCTTCCGACACCTCCATGGGGTAAAGTGGTGCAGAAAACACAGGGGGCTCGTCCACGTCTTCCACAATTATCTTCACGGTTGTCGTGTCACTGAAGGGTCCCAAGCTCAGAAAGCGGGGGTCAGCATCTTTGTTTGCAGCTTCTATCCGTAGCGTGTAACTTGTTTTGGCTTCAAAATCCAAGTCCTGTAAAGAAAGTTGTTAGGAAAATTAAATTGCCCATTAAATACTCAGAAAAGCAGAGCCTTTTCACGTATGCATGTCAATAAGCACAGTACGGACTCTACCAGGAAAATGTACCATCAGCATTCAAAAACAATAAATAATAATGCCAATCAGAGTCTTTGTGGCTTTCTGGCTCACAGACGATGGTGAGTGCTTTTGAACTAACTTAATCCACTCTGTGTAGTACATTGCATAAGTAAATGCAGGTCTTTAGAATATTACTGGAACAACAACTGATATGATATAAAAATCTTTTCCAGCAGGGACCTCCAGGTAGTATTCATCAACCATGTAATTTCCCTGCACTATCTAGGAGTGCATGTTGAAAAGGGGGAAAAAGATAACTTTCAGTTGAATTTCTCATTTACAAGGTCATTTTCATTGATTTAGGGGACTCCTTTACAATCCTAAGACTTCCCAGGTGGCGCTAGTGGTAAAGAACCCGCCTTCAATGAAGGAGATATAAGAGATGTGGGTTCAATCCCGGGGTTGGGAAGATCCCCTGGAGGAGGGCATGGTGGCAATCCAGTATTCTTGCCTGGAGAATCCCATGGACAGAGGAGCCTGTACTGTCCACAGGGTCGCAGAGAGTCGGACAAGACTGAAGCGACTTAGCACACACGCTTACCATCCTAAACTTTCAAGTGTTGCGAATGCAGCTGAAGCAGAAGAAGCGGCATACTGTAGTTATACAGCCAGAAAACATAGCTGATTCTTTTTTTTTTTAACTTTTTATTTTGTACTCGGGAACAGCAATTAACAATATTGTGAGTTTCAGTTGAAAGGACTCAGCCATACGTGTACCTGTATCCATTCTCCCCTAAACTCCTCTCCCATCCAGGCTGCAAATTAACAGAGCACAGTTCCATGTGCTATACAGTAGGTCCCTATTGGTGGTCCATTTTAAATATAGAAGTGTGTACATAGCTAATTCTTCTTGATGAAGGGCCCATTGCTTCTTCCTTCAATATTCCACCATCACTATACACAGTCTCTATTTATATTAAACGGTTGGCAGTTATAATCTCTCTTCTATAATGTTTCAACAGGATTAACATGCTAACATTTTTCTCAAATACAGTGACCCAAGTCAAACCATATGGTAGCTTTAAAAATGTTTTAAGGACAGTTGTGTGTACTTGTAAAGCACCATCTGTTAAAAAAAAAAAAAAAAAAAAAAAAGAATCATATGCCCAACATGTGGAAGCTATCTGTGACAACAGTATGCTTCTCTTTCTTCAAGAGGTATAGAGAGCTCCAGCTTGTTGGGACTTTCGATCTATCCCGCCACTGAAACACTGTCCCCAAATAACTGTTACATTTAATGCTATAAAAGCAAAAATTTTAGAAAGAAACCAACAGAAATCACAGCAAATATATAAAATAATGTACTGTAAAGCAACTATACCCCAATTGAGAAAAAAAAACCCATAAACCTTAAAAAAATATATATGTCATTTTACATGTATTTAATTTAAAAGAGCAGTGAGAAAAATTAGCTAAATGTATTGCTGCAGAACTACAGTCTAAATTTATAGTCATGTGTATGGGCATATGTGTGTACACACATATAGGTATGTATACATTCCAATTCATTCCAGAAGGATGTGAGACTAATTAAAGGGATGGCAATATATAAAATGTATATACACTTAATAACACACTCTATGTATATGTGTATATGCTACATGAGACATAAGAATTTATATACCACTTACATAAAATATATTAACATATATATACCTTAAACCAATACAAAAAATAGGTTTATAATATCTAGACCAGAGAGCATTTATTGAATTATCTGCTTAACATCTGTCTCATCTAGTAGACTGTAAATTCCAGACTGTTTTCTTTGGTACTAGCATTCTTAGTGTCTATTCAGAATTTGATACATTGAAAAGCATCAATATTCTTAATGAATTAGAAAAAGATAGAATCCAGATATCCAGTCCTCAAGAGCCTTGAAAATGAGCTGAATCTTTGCTCCAGAGAATCCAGAAGGTTGAAGTGAGAGATGGGGGAAGAAACAGCCAGGTATATTGTTTTTCTTGACCAGAAAAACTTCATATAATTACTATGGGAAAACCAAATTTTAATTCTTCTCTGAGGTTTCACATGAAAATTCTGGGACCTCCCTGGTGGCTCAGTGGTGAAGAATCTGCCTGCCCATTCAGGAAGAACGGGTTCGATCTCTGATCTGGGAAGATCCCACATGCCATGAAGCAACTAAGCCCGAGCACGGAAACCATTTTTTGAGGCTACCATTTTTTTTTAAATACTCGAAAAATATTTCTAGCCCAATGGTTGTCAGCCAAAGGTGAGAATCAAAACCCCTCGGGGAACTTTCTAATACATTCCTGGCCCCTTCCAAGATTTTGATTCAGCAGATCCAGGATGAGTCACAAACATACTCATTTTTAAAAGGTTCTTCAGGTCATTGTGATGCAAATACTCTTCTAAGAAACTTGATGGTTCAGTGGTGGTTTAATTGCTAAGTCGTGTCTGACTCTTGCAAACCCATGGACTGTAGCCCGCCAGGATCCTCTGTCCATGGGATTTTCCAGGCAAAAATACTGTGGAGTGGGTTGCATTTCCTTCTCCAGGGCAGCTTCCGGACCCAGGAATCGAACCCGGGTCTCCTGCATTGCAGGCAGATTCTTTACCGACTGAGGTACGACGGAAGCCGAAGAAATTTGACTTCCTCATTAAAATTTTCTTGGGCCCATACATGCAATCCAATACTTAATTGGGTTCTGCTAAAAATAAAACAAAGCATTCTTATTTACACAAATACATTCACTTAAGACACTCTCAACATACACATAGCTTAGATATGAACCCATTCAATTTATTCTTACATTACTTACAAAACTGGTAAGTTATGAGAAAAATCCTATTTTTATATATTCTGTGACTATGTTAGATAAGACGAGGTTAAAAAAAAGAAAAAGAAAAAAGCCTGTTTACCATCTGCTTTTTAATCACTTCAAAACCACAACTTTTAAGATATTCATGCAGGTTTACCAAAAGGGACAGCAAGTCTTTCTGTATTCAAGTAAAAGTTTGACTGACTCATGAAAGAATAATTTAACATTTCCTGCACAAATGAATGCAATTATTTTATGGCAACTTTTTTTTTTTAATGTGTCTAAAAGGCAACAAGATGCAGTGAAGACATCTGGATGCTGCCAAGTCATAAAGAAACACAGGATCATGCATGAAGATTGGCTGCCTAAAAGCTATTATGAAAATAGAACCATAAAAGAATTCTTATGAGAGCCCATGAATCAAGATTCCAGACGGAAGGAATTGCCACACAGAATGATTTTCAGAGCAAATCACAATAAGCCAGTTTTCAAAGAGGGGTGTGGTGTGATAGATGGCAAATTGAAGAAATGACTTTTGCAGGAAAATGTTAATTCCTGCTTTCTCTTTCTGATTGATTTCTACATAAGCAATACATCCCATAACTATTAGACTTTGCCAACAAAGGTCCGTCTAGTCGAAGCTATGGTTTTTCCAGGAGTCATGTATAGATGTGTGAGTTGGACTATAAAGAAAGCTGAGTGCCAAAGAACTGATGCTTCTGAACTGTGGTGTTGGAGAAGACTCTTGGACTGCAAGATCAAACCAGTCAATCCTAAAGGAAATCAGTCCTGAATATTCTTTGGAAGGACTGATAGTGAAGCTGAAACTCCAATACTTCAGCCACCTGATGAAAAGAACTGACTCATTTGAAAAGACCCTGATGCTGGGAAAGATTGAAGGCAGGAGAAGGGGATGACAGAGGACGAGATGGTTGGATGGTATTAGACTCGATGGACAGGAGTTTGAGTAAGCTCCAGGAGTTGGTGGCGGGCAGGGAAGCGGAAGCCTGGCATGATGCAGTCCATGGGGTCACAAAGAATCAGACACGACTGAGCAACTGAACTGATTAAACTTCATGAGCAAAGCTATACTTGGGGAATGAAAATTAAAATAATAACCAGGGAAAGAAGAAGGAAAGGGAAGGAGTTAAAGGCACTGTTTAAACACAGTCTATTTAATATTTGAAACTACATACCACTGGAGACTAGATGTATTTGGAAATTTGACCAAAACACTGTTCAAAACGCAGCCCAAAAGAGCAAGAATTCCTAAGAATCTGAACTCAAAATTCCATCACTTAGACCCAAATTAGCAATGCCATACAGAAGTTGCTTTATCTGTCAAGTGTCATCTATGTCAGAGACATTGAAAGAGAAAGCTGCTTGTTGGCCATCGTCCCTCCTAAATAATGAAATAGCATGGTATAAATTTATTGCCAACAAAAGATGATGAACTTTGGGATGAAAAAGCAAGCATAATAACTAAGACAGTGGTCAGCAACCTTTTCCTGTAAAGACCAGACAGTAAATAATTAGACTTTGCAGGCACTATGGTTCTCTGCCACATGAAAATGAACTAGCTTGGCTGTGTGCCAATAACACTTCATTTACAGGCACTGATATCTGAATTCTATGTCACTTGCACATTTCATGCAACATTCCTTTTTCTTTTTATTCTTTTTTCCAATCATTTAAAAACATAAAACTATCCTTAGCTCTTGAGTTGTCTAGAAACAAGTAAGCAGCTGTTTGCCAATCCGTGGTCTAAGAAGCCCCAGATAATAAGCTTCTCTCTCCAGACTAGAGGTTCACACCTCTTCCTCCCACCCTTTTTACTCCACGTAAAATGAATTATTCACTATATACAGCGCACTTGGTACGTTTCCAGTGTGTATCATCTGCTGTTCCTCCTTCTCATGGAACTCTGTCTGCCATTTCTCTTATAGGAATCTTGGAGATTGCATGTGTGTGTCTCTGTGTGTGTGTGTGTGTGTGTGTGTGTACGATAGCCTGTAGCCCTCCAGGCTCCTCTGCCCATGGAATTTTCCAAGAGAGCACTAGATGGCTGGATGGAGCGGGGTGCCATTTCCTACTCCACGGGATCTTCCCAACCTACCTGTATATCTTGTGTCTCGTGCATTGGCAGGTTGATTCTTTAACCACTAGCACCACCTGGGAAACATATCTTCTTTATGAGTGATTCGATAATAAGACTTAAGACTTTTTTATATTGAGAGAGAGGTACCTTTAAACAGAAAGTTTTAGGCACATCTTTAAAGCGCATTTTAAAAGATGCAAGGTTGATAGTATTAAAATTAAGTAAAAGTTGCTACTATTGAAACTAGCAAAAAGCTCCAGTGAAAGACAAAGATTATATGTGTACTCAGGGACAGACATTGGAGAAGGCAATGGCACCCCACTCCAGTACTCTTGCCTGGAAAATCCCATGGACAGAGAAGCCTGGTGGGCTACAGTCCATGGGGTCGCTGAGAGTCGGACAGGACTGAGCTACTTCACTTTCACTCATTGGAGAAGGAAATGGCAACCCACTCCAGTGTTCTTGCCTGGAGAATCCCAGGGACGGGGGAGCCTGGTGGGCTGCCGTCTACAGGGTCACACAGAGTCGGACACGACTGAAGCGACTTAGTAATAGCAGCAGGGGCAAACACACTATGTAAATTCTAAGCCATGCCCACCACCCATTCCCTTTCTGCTAGAACAAACAGGCATCCTCCAAACTCGAAGAGCAATAAGCGCCCTGTGTTGGATGACATCATCACATCTTGGTAGCTGCCTACCTCACCAAGTAAGTAGGGTTGCTGTGAATTATTCATAAATGTAAAGCATCTAGAACAGTGATGGACACAGAGCAATCACTGCATAAGCATTTGCTGTTACTACCGTACTATTATTAGTGCCATTATTTCCTGCTAGATTATGAGCAAATCAAATGGAAAGTAAAGACTACATCTTTTTCTTCTGTTTTTCCCCAGGACACCTAGGCCTATGTCTTTGGCAGCATTAGTTTATAATATTCATCTTCTGAATTAAAAAGCATTAACTATCATAAACAGTGGAGTCTTATCAGTTTCTCTCTGCCACTATTAGCTTCCTTAACAGTAAAACCTTAGTTAAAACAGCATCTTCAATTCATTTAATAAAATCTCTGCACTGAAATTTTTTTCTTCTTTTTATAGCTTGGTTTCTGGTCTACAGCCAAACACACTCTCATGAAACTCAATGGCCTTCTTTTAGGGCTTGTACTTCTGGTCAGTCCTGTTGTTGATGTTTCAGGAACTGATCCAAGTTACATCCTTCTGGAAATTCTTCAATCTGTTCCTGTAACCATCACATGGTACCACCAGGGCTGTTCTGTGTGTCAGTGTACACATGTGTTCCTGTCTATATATTTAGTGTCTTATGTTTAATATGGATTTTGTACAGAAGCACAGAGACCGTTCATCATCCTTAAAAGCATTTCTATCTCTGGCACTTTCAGCTGTCCTTTGGATCAAAGCATTAGACTCTGTTGCTTTCAATATCCTCCCTACTTCTTGATCAAATCAATATAAATCATTTTTACTAAGTAAATGGGCTTCAATGAGACTGTACCAATGGAAAAAAAAAACCACAATCATAACCTGCCCTTGATGATTATCTGACTGTAAATTAATCGACTACTCAGGAACTTAGCTTGGAAAAGCTTTCTCAGCAAAGAACAATTTTGTACATTTAAACAGTTTACGAGTTCTAAAGTTTTTCCCTTTTCCAAAAGCAAAACATGCCATTATTATGCACAACTACACTGCAGCCTTCCTTTCTCCCTTCCCTGAACTGTGCCCTCAGGTTGACCAAATGCAGACAAACGTTTCCTTACTCCTGACCTCCCTTTTCTTCGAACCAACCTTCAGCAGAAGTCTTGCTCCAAGTTATAAAACTACCTGCTATAATGAACACACAAGAAAATGTACATTGACTTTGTGTAAAACAAATACAGTGTGATCTAACTCACCCCATTCCACACACACATACTCCAGCCCTTAAAAATTCAAGTCTTTGTAACCTTTCTTCCCGAACTACAATATTCTTGAAGTCTGCCTTTCATGTTTAACTTTGTCCAGTGACATTTGTGCTTTGACAGTTGCAAGTGACTTTTATCACTACACACAGCTTTTGTCTTAAAATGTCTGTGAACTACAAAACCTATATCCAGATTTGTGCACTAAGTTATTTTTTATAGAGAAGGCATCAAGGGAAAGGTGTGTTCCAAAATATTATATATAATAATAAATATATTTAACTAATAATTAACAAATAATTATATTTAACTTATATGCAGAGTACATCATGTGAAATACCGGGCTGGATGAAGCACATGTTGGAATCAAGATTGCTGGGAGAAATGTCAACAACCTCAGATATGCAGATGACACAACTTTAATGGCAGAAAGTGAAGAGGAACTAAAGAGACTCATGATGGAGGCGAAAAGAAAGAGTGAAAAAGCTGGCTTAAAACTCAACATTCAAAAACAGAAGATCATGGCACCCAGCCCTATCACTCCATGGCAAACAGATGAGGAAAATGTGGAAACAGGGTCAGATTTCATTTTCTTGGGCTCCACAATCAATGCAGATGGTGACTGCAGCCACGAAATTAAAGGAAGCCTGCTCCTTGGAAGAAAAGCTATGACAAACCTAGACAGTGTATTAAAAAGCAGAGATATCACTTTGCCAACAAAGGTCTGTATAGTCAAAGCTATGGTTTTTCCAGGAGTCATGTACAGATGTGAGAGTTGGAACATAAAGAAGGCTGAGCACCAAAGAACTGACACTTTTGAACTGTGGTGCTGGAGAAGACTCTTGAGAGTCCCTTGGACAGCGAGGAGATCAAAGGAGTCAATCTTAAAGGAAATAAACCCTGAATAGTAATTGGAAGAACCAATGCTGAGGCTGAAGCTCCAATACTTCGGCCACCAGATATGAACAGTCAACTCACTGGAAAAGATCCTGATGCTGGGAAAGATTGAGGGGGAGAGGAAAAGGGAACGAGAGGATGAGATGGTTGGATGGCATCCCTGACTCAAGGTACATGAGTCTGAGCAAACTCTGGGAGATAGTAAAGGACAAAGAAGCCTGGTGTACTGCAGTTCATTGGGTCGCAAAGAATCAGACACGACTTGGCGACTGAACAACAATAACAACAATATATATATATGTTCAGTCTCCAAGTCATGTCTGACTCTTCGCGACCTCATGGACTGCAGCCTTCCAGGCTCCTCTGTCCATGGGATTTTCCAGGCAAGAATACTTGAGTGGGTTGCCTTTTCCTGCTCCAGGGGATCTTCCCAACCCAGGGATGGAAGCCACATCTCTTTTGTCTCCTGTGTTGGCAGGCGCATTCTTTACTATGTCACTGTTGATGCCTTCATAGATGTTCAGGGGTTAAGGGGGAGAAAAAGAAGAGCTCTGAAAGTTTTTCCAGCTCTGTGGGTGTCCTCTACAAAGTACTGACCCTTTCCTATCTCACTGTGCTAGATTTTGAGATCTATGATAGAAGCCAAGTGTAAAATCTTACATTTGTCCAGCAGGTAATAATTGTCTGAGACAGGTAAGAGAGATTCACTGCCTGCTGAATGAAGGGGAAAAAAATTAAGAACAAATTATTTGAAACATAGCAAAATGTGCTTAGTCACTCAGTCATGTCCAACTCTTTGCCACCTTTTGTACTACAGCCCACCAGGCTCCTCTGTCCATGGGATTTTTTTTAGGCAAGAATACTGGAGTAGTACTAAAGAAAGCTGAGTGCTGAAGAATTGATGCTTTTGAACTGTGGTGCTGGAGAAAACTCTTGAGAGTCCCTTGGACTTCAAGGGGATGCAACCAGTCCATCCTAAAGGAAATCAGTCCTGAATATTCTTTGGAAGGACTGATGCTGAAGCTGAAACTCCAATGCTTTGGCCACCTGATGCGTATAACTGACTCATTTGAAAACACCCTGATGCTGCGAAAGATTGAAGGCAGGAGGAAAAGGGGACGACAGAGGATGAGATGGTTGGATGGCATTATCAACTCAATGGATGTGAGTTTGAGTAAACTCCAGGAGTTGGTGATAGACAGGGAGGCCTGGTGTGCTGCAGTCCATGGGGTTGCAAAGACTGAGTGACTGAACTGAACTGAAGTAGGTAGCCATTCCCTTGCATCTTCTGCATCTCCTGCATTGCAGGCAAATTCTTCACCTGCTGAGCCATTGAGGGAGCCCCTTATAGCAAAATACGTAAAAGCAAATACAGAATAAGCAGTAAAAAATTAATGGGTGGGTCTATGTCCATTTTATATTTTTATGAGGGTCATTATTTTAACTTTCAAAAAACTCCATGTTAACAGCTAATTCTCTGCGCTTGATACAGTCATATTTTATATGATGATTTACACTACCTAAAAAATATCTAGTGCTTACAGGTAAACTGGGGCCCTGAGAACGCTATTATGGATAGTGCAGGAATGTTTAAGCCTAAGACATTAAATCGTGTCAAGATATTAGGAATAAGTATACATATATCAAGAATTATTATTTTTATTATCTAGCCTCACAAGTCCCCTCTGACCTTCATGAGTACTTACATTAACATTTTAACCTAGATTTAAAGATCACTGAATATTTTTTAAACAGCAACTCAAGCAGGTATACCTAACACATCTCTATTTTGTAAAAATTTTTTTAAAAAACTTTGACGATCAACTAAATGTGTTTACATTTCAAATTGCTAATCGCACTGTCTAAAAAGAGGTAGTACCACAAATTGCTGAATATATTCCCCAAGAACAATGCATATTTATACAGTCCTTAGCCTGTGCAGGGTATAGTTCTAAGAGTGAATTTAGGTAGGCTGTTTGAATTTTATAAACAGAAGTTAGGAAACAAGCCTTGCAAAAATGACTGTATTTCTGCCCAACATCAAAAACCTGATTCACAGTACAGCTCAGATTGATTCTCTACTTGCTGATGTCCATATTTCCCAGCATGCACTACTGACTGGACCACAAACTTCAGTGAAAGGATCTCCATCACTTTCAGGGAAGCGAAACCCAGATTATGGCCCAAACACAGTTTATGTTTCTCAGGGGATCTTTATGAAATAATGGCAACGACTAAACTATCTTGCGCCACACGATTGCTCTGTGAGTCATGCTGACAGTGGAGAGGAGATTACAGCGGCTGTCGGCTGACCTGAGAGGCACCCTTATTTTTGCCATTTCATGTAAATGTAACCTGAAGGTTTTTTAGTTTCTTTGGAGAAGAACTGGGACCCAAGATCTTTCATCTTCTTTCACAGTATCTACAGTATTTTTTTTTTTTTTCTGTAGTCCATGGCATGTGAGATCTTAGTTCCCTGACCAAGATTGAAACTGTACCCCCTGCATTGGAAGGGTGAAGTGTTAACCAGTGAAGAGGTCCATACAATATTTTATAGCGTCTCTCTTTCCATATGCTTCACCTCCTCACTCCTTGAATCTGAGCCACCCAGTCCTGCTTCAATCAATATAATGTAGTGGAAGTGATGTAGTGTCAATTATGGAAATCAGCTTCAGGAGAACTTGCAGCTTTTATTCCTGCCGTTCACGGAACAAACCCAGATTAGCTACTGGCTGACAGGAGGCATGCTTCCATTCCTTCTTATCATCCCGGCAGATAGACAGCGACCTCTACAGAGGAGCCCACATAAGACCACCAAAAACCCACCCTGCTGAACCCCACCAAGTCCTGACCCATGAAATGACAACCTAAAAAACACTGTTTTAAAGCACTAGCTTTGGGGTGACTTGTTGGGTAGCAGCTGAAGCAACCACAAAAAGGAAGAGAATAAGAGTGGGTGACTTCGCTTTTTGACATCTGATGGCCAAATATAAAGGGAAAATGAAAAAAAAAAAAAGACTAAATAAACTAACGGCAGAGAGATCAGATCTATACATGGAAATTTCCATGAACTCCAGGCCCTCTATTCTTCAGTTCAGTTCAGTCGCTCAGTCGTGTCTGACTCTGCAACACCATGGACTGCAGCACGCCAGGCCTCCCTGTCCATCACCAGCTCCCAGAGCTTACTCAAACTCATGTCCATTGAGTCAACAATGCCATCCAACCATCTCATCCTCTGACATCCCTGTCTCTTCCTGTCTTGAATCTTTCCCAGCATCAGGGCCTTTTCAAATGACTCAGTTCTTCGCATCAAGTAGCCAAAGTATTGGAGTTTCAGCTTCAACATCAGTCCTTCCAGTGAATATTCAGGACTGATTTCCTTTAGGATGGACTGGTTGCATCTCCTTGTTGTCGAAGGGACTCTCAAGAGTCTTCTCTAACATCACAGTTCAAAAGCATCAATTCCTCAGTGCTCAGCTTTCTTTCGGAGAAGGCAATGGCACCCCACTCCAGTACTCTTGCCTGGAAAATCCCATGGATGGAGGAGCCTGGAAGGCTGCAGTCCATGGGGTCGCTGAGGGTTGGACACGACTGAGCAACTTCACTTTCACACATTGGAGAAGGAAATGGCAACCCACTCCAGAGTTCTTGCCTGGAGAATTCCAGGGACAGGGGAGCCTGGTGGCTGCCCTATGGGGTCACACAGAGTCAGACACAACTGAAGTGACTTAGCCTAGCATAGCATAGCATAGCAACTTTCTTTATAGTCCAACTCTCACATCCATACATGATTCTATTCTAATCATTGCCTTATGGATTATGCCCTGTCTTTACTATATAACACAGATTCCAGGATCCAACAATCACCTCCCTCTATTGATAATATATGCAAATCCTTTTATTGATCTACATATGAGTTTTTATTTCCTTTCTTGATCAGTTATTTTTAAATTCTCTTAAAATACCTTAATCCCAGAAGACTACAAAAAATGCTTTTTCAGAATCCTTCTCTGCCCTGTTAACTGAAGTCTGTCAGTTTCACCAAGTAATAACTAAAAAATTATTTTCCTCATTTTATATGCATACTTTATGGTGTTCCCAATTGTCCCCTTCATTTTAATTACCATGCATATGCTATGACTCCCAAACCTAACTCTGTACTCTAGACTTCTCCTTTGAGATAAAACCCTTATTCATGACATTCTAGAAACAGTTACCTAGATGTCAGAGGTAACGAAAATGTAATATTACATTTTAATCACCTCCACACTCTCATTCTGAAGGTGCAACACATTTTTCATCTAGTTGCCCATACTAGAATCATTAGTTTTATTCTTAAATTCTCTCTCCAACTTTCCTTACATAATCACTAAATCCTCTCTTATCTATTTCTTAGATATCTTTTCCTTGGAATCCTACTCATTGAAACTAATCTAGGGAACAACAACCAGGGAAAAAGAAGGAAAATTGTACCTTATCTGTGACTTGTCCTAAGCAAAAAAAGAAAAACAAAACATAAAAGGCTCACTGGAAAATGTCTTTGACATACACATATTCTGAAAAGATTATTCTGATAACTGCCAAAATAAAACAGAAAATACTCCTAAGGAACAGTCTTAGTCCCTTAGTCTATCCTGTGCTGACATTCACATTAGTATCAACTTTCTTCAAAGACAGTTAATTTCTTATTTTTTAAGACCTTAAATTCATCTCTAATCTTGACTGTTCAAAAACAAGTACATTTATACCTTAATAAGCAGGTAACAGTCTCTATGCACACAGCCATGTTCATAAAGATTAGAATGATGTTAGGATCGCTTCTGATACACAGCAGCAATGGGTTGAACAAATTGGAAAATATTAATCTGAAAATCAGACATTCACTAAATTAGTTACTCTATTAATCTTATCACATCCAGCCTTCAAAACTAAAACCCGAAATGTATGTTTTTTCACAGTCAAAGGGCACGAAGATCTTTGCTCCATTTTGAGAAACGTGCATCCACAGCAGCAGGCTTAATTAAATAACATCTTTGAAAGAAAAAAAACTGTAATGAAAAGAAGAAAAATAAATTGGAAATGTTGCTGGTTTCATTTTTCTTCACCACACATCAGCAGCATTTATGAGATACTGAAATACACACTTGACTCTAAGCATTAGCCCCTCATTACTGCAAGCAGCAGACAAGGACACGTTTCAATAACAAGACAGAAAACCCAGAGCTCAGAAATCTGTGCAGCTGAGCAAGTCAACAGGACGCAGCAGATTCTAACCCTTCCTCTCCCACAGGGAATGGAGGCCAGACACGGTGTCAGTGCCTCCCAGTAATGCTCTGTTATTTGATGGTTTTGACTTCACTCAGCCTTTTTGAGGGTATGAATATGAGGAGATTATGAAGACAGAACAGTAGAATGGGCCTGAGGAACCTTAAATACGTTATTTGACAGTACAATATGTGCCTCCATAGAAGCCATCCCTAGGCTACAAACTGGATGTGTGCTTATCCTTCATAGGAAAAGCACTTTGAAAATGCTCATTTTTTACTGTACTGTAACTCAACGTAGTAATCTATTTTATAGAAGCAAAACCCATATGTAATCCCAGTTGAGATTTTACACTGAAAACTGAAGTATATTAGAGGTAAGATTGCCACACTCAAAGGAAAAATGAAAGACTAAAGTTCCTACTTTGTAAATTATGATGGAGAAATGTAAACAGAGAATTCTAGGTGGAAAGAAAAGAGATGGTTTTCACTCAACATGAGATAATACTCATGTTCATGCTTTGTTGATGTTGAAGCCCTAGGTAAGTGGTTATAAAGGTTATCATCAAATCATTCATAAATGGCCACAGAAGTAGACTCTACTTTGCTTTAACTACTTAACACTATGGTTCTGTTATTATCTAAAATATACTTAAAATATATAATCATGTCTAAATGTACAGAAAGGATCACTGAATTCTAAAAAAAAAATAATTATCTGATAATACCCATACAAATCTTTAGCCTTGTGGTTTCTGCATATTTGATCACACTAATAAGCATTTTCTGTATCAGACATTAGAGCAGTAGTAGCATAACTGAAGGTGCTGGTGGTGGTGGTCTACTCTCATCTGCCTCTCGTGACCCCATAGATCGTAGCCCCACCAGGCTCCTCTGTCCATGGGATTTCCCAGGAAAGAATACTGGAGTGGGTTGCCACTTCCTTCTCCAGAGGGTCTTCCCAATTCCAGGATCAAAACCAGGTCTCTTGCAGGTTCTTTACCGACGGAGCCACCAGGGAATCCCATACAACTGAAGGTAGTCTTTCATAATTCTGTACTTCTTTTTCTTTTTCTAACTAACGTATGCTTTAGAAAAAGACTGTTTTTCTTTCTCCCTGCTCCTAAATTTACCCATATGCAAAGTACATTATACATACATGTTTCAAAATAGGATAATAACTTGCTCATACTAGAATGAATCTCATTGTAACCATGATGGTACATTGTTTATGAAAAAGCAATGGACTAAAGTTTTATTATACTATAGAGTAGAAAGAAAAAAGGTTCAGATGATTATCAAGCATGGTTCCCAGGTACAAAATAACCTAATTCCAATAGAAATGACTCTATCTAAGTGGACATAAGAACACTATTATCCAAATGTGAAGTAGTATTTTAAGACACACAATAATCAGAACATAATGTCTTGAACAAAGCGCTCACTAACATCCTAGCAGTGCCTGGTTGTAAATGTTTTCCTAAAGTTAGGAGAGCCTGGAAAACTTCAACAAATGATTCATTTTTTATGGACTGCTTGCAGCATTCTCTTGTTTCTCTCTGAAAATCTTAACATATTCTGAGAACAATGGAAGAAAGCTTTGCCTTCTAGGGGAAGATCCCCTAGAGAAGGGAAAGGCTACCCACTCCAGTATTCTGGCCTGGAGAATTCCATGGACCGTACAGACCATGGGGCTGCAAAAAGTAGGACACTTTCATGGTGGAAAAATCACTTGGATTTGGGAGTAAAGACTACCTTTGTGAGCTCACACTGCCCACAGTTTATAAAACTTTTTAAAATAATAAAAAATAACACAGAAGGTTTAGGGATACAGACAAAAAGGATGGATATTCCACATGCAGCCCCTAGAGGGTTAAATCCATGTGGTTGGATTGAAGACAAGAGTTCATACACCTGTTCTCATGAACTATAATGAAGCTACTGATTTGAAACTTAATTTTGTAGTTCTCATTAGTAAAAGCTCTCCTGAATTCTAATACTTTTTCAATGCATTCTTTTAGAATTTTCTAAATCTATTACTTTATCAATGATTATTTTACCACTTCCTTTCAGTTTGTTGTACTACTCTGTCTTAAGTGTAAAGTACTATTTTATACTATATAAAGTATTTATACTACATAAAGTATATACTATTTTATACTATATAAGGTATAAAATACTTGATAGTAAAATAGCTTCTTTACAAACTAGCTACAATAATAAAAATAAAATGGTGTTGAGTTTTGAATAACAATTTCTAAAAAATAATTTAACTAAAAAGGTCAGATTTAAACATTAAAAAGCTAGAATTCAGATTGTGAGCTCAGAAACAATAAAAAATAGTTTCAGAGTGAAGCAGTGATAACCAACCTCAGGGGAATGCCAAAGAGAATAGAAACAAACAAACTTATATACCAGATCTATTATGGATCAAGAAAGGACAAGAGACTAGAAAAACTTCAAGGATTTAAATTTAATGAAAATTAAAAAATAAAAAAGTGTGCTATTTGACAGGCCAGGAAAAGTGGTAACATTTTTAATAAATGTTTAAATAAATACCATTACAATTCAGTGCTTTGAAGAGAAATGCTCAATGAATTAGAATAACTTTCCCAATAATAAGGGTTCAAGAGAAATTAGAAAATATAACTTTCTACTCCATAGTATATTTTATAATAGCTAAAAGTAAAATACCTTTTATTATTTATTATTTGTAAGCCATTCTTGTTTGCAAAGCACTGTACATATGTAACAGGGTCCTTGCAAAGGAGGCATAAAGACACCCTTTCACATACACTGCACTTCATCTGGCACAAACACCCCCTTCCACACTGTACTCCAGGAAATCTGCCCTACTTTTGCTCTCTGAGCTTAACATGCTCATATGATATCCTCTGTCTCATATGATAACTTCTGCACAGGTGGTTACCTCCATAGGAAAGTCCCCTTTTCCCTTTTAACCTGCAAAATAACACTACTGATCCACTGTGCAGCTTCTTCCTTAGGTCATGTTCAAATTTTTGAGTGACTAGCAGGGACTGACCAGCTGGCTGGCAGATGGGGCCGGGGCTCGCTTGGGCACTTCTACAGGACGTTGGCTATTTACCCAAATCATTGTGACCATAGCTAACATCTACACCCCCCCCAAAAAGTAACCCCACAGTATTACATTTTTACTAGACCAGTGCCCAACAGTGGAAAGCATGTGTTCATTTACACCCTTCTTGGACTAGAAAGACAAATTGTTGTACAGAAAATTTTACAACCTCTGTTTACCTATTTAGCTTAAAGAAGGAAGAATGGGAGTGATTTTCCAGTCTTGAAAGATGAGGAAGAGTAAGTGCGCAGGGGTGGCTGAGCACAGGAGAGTCCAACAGCAGAAGGAAATATTCGAAGACCCAGAAAAAAATTGACGTTGCCTCTAGGAATTAAGTGGCTTAGTGTCCACTCCAGACCACTGCATAAAACTAGGAGTAGTGGGACATGCATCTAGCAAACACAAGTCCAAATAATTCTAGGGGGTCCAAAAATAGCTCTCTGATGTCCAAGTAAGCAGTCAGAATATGAGCTTTATTTGAGGATTTGAGAAAGGAGAAGGCCTGGATTAATGCAAACTAACGCTGAGCTACAGTGCTAAGTGCAATCACTTGCACATAAAAAGTGAATTGCATTTTTGAATAAATAACTGCTCAAAATGAAAAAAGAATTATGACTTCATAGTTTTTCATCTAAAAACTAGATTAATATATAATACCATAAGCAATTTTGTCAAGTGAAGCAAGTTTGCTGATCACCAAGCTTGACGTGCAAAGTAAATATACCATTCCCACTGTTTTTAATTAACTCTTAGAGGAGTCATGTTTTACGTTTGTTTATTTCAGTATTGGTAAGAACTCTGTGTTGGGTTGGTTAGGCATTAGAATGCATTAGCAGACAGTGAAAATTATAATTTTTAAAAAGGAATCTGTGGGTGGAGGGAGCTTTGGAAATAAAAATTAAGTTGATGTATACCAGGCAATTACCCTGATTATCTATTATTTATGCAGAACTGTGTGGAGAGGGAAGGTAGGAGGAGAAGTGTGAAGCAACACTGTTGCTATTTAGCCACTAAGTCTTGTTCAACTCTTTTACAACCCCAGACTTTATTTTTTGGGGTTCCAAAATCACTGCAGATGGTGACTGCAGCCATGAAATTAAAAGATGCTTACTCCTTGGAAGGAAAGTTATGACCAACCTAGATAGCACATTGAAAAGCAGAGACATTACTTTGGCAACAAAGGTCCATCTAGTCAAGGCTATGGTTTTTCCAGTGGTCATGTATGGATGTGAGAGTTGGACTATAAAGAAAGCTGAGTGCCAAAGAATTGATGCTTTTGAACTGGGGTGTCACTTTCACGTTTCACTTTCATGCATTGGAGAAGGAAATGGCAACCCACTCCAGTGTTCTTGCCTGGAGAATCCCAGGGAAGGGGGTGCCTGGTGGGCTGCCGTCTCTGGGGTCGCACAGAGTTGGACACGACTGAAGTGACTTAGCAGCAGCAGCAGCAGCAGCTGGAGAAGACTCTTGAGAGTCCCTTGGACTGCAAGGAGATCCAACCAGCCCATCCTAAAGGAAATCAGTCCTGAATGTTCATTGGAAGGACTGATGTTAAAGCTGAAACTCCAATACTTTGGCCACCTGATGCGAAGAGCTGACTCATTTAAAAAGACCCCTATGCTGGGAAAGATTGAAGGCGAGAGGAGTAGGGGACAACAAAGGATGAGATGGTTAGATGGCATCACTGGCTCGATGGACATGAGTTTGGGTAAACTCTGAGAGTTGGTGATGGACAGGGAGGCCTGGCATGCTGCAGTCCATGGGGTCACACAGAGTTGGGCACGACTGACCAGCTGAACTGAACTGAAGACTGCCAGGCTCCTCTGTCCAGGGGATTTCCCAGGCAAGAATTGTAGAGTGGGTTTCCATTTCCTTCTCCAGGGATCTTTCTTACCCAAGGATCAAACCTGTGTCTCCTGCATTGGCAAGGTGAGTCACAAGCAAAACCCATCAAGCAACATTTGCTAATGCTAAAGATCTTTAGCATGAAGAAAACTAAGAGATCATGATTGCCAATTACTTCTGTGTAGATATTACCTGCACATTATAAACACTATAGGTCTACTTAAATTTTACTTTTTTCATATACAAGGCTTCGGATACCCTGTCTTAATACACATACATTCTCTTATAACGAGTTACTAGTCATTAAAATGTCACGAAACTATACAGTTTAGTCTCTTGTTATCTGTTATTGAAGACTATTTTTTTTCTGAACATAATGGTTTTACCCCAATAAGTTGTGGAAAATACATCTTCTACATGAGGATGAAACATCAGATCAATCTTCCACATTAGTAAAACAGAGCAAGCTTAACCAACCATCTCAAGTAATACACCATTACTCATTTCTTAGTCTACATTAATGCTTCTATACGCTGTTTTACTAGACCCAATACGAAACATAACATCATGTTAGCATTCTACACCTGAGTTCTCAAGGGATTTTTTTTTTAAGAAGCTCTGCATTTAACCTAAATATGATTTTTTGACTCTTGATATCTAGATGATTGACCTGGTCCTACACTTTATGGAGTTCAAAATGAACAAGATTCTCTTTATTAAACATTAAATATTTTACTGGTTATCTATGCCACAATGGTAAAACTGTAAAATGTTCCACCATCATTATTTCTCAAGATTATCCTGTATGCTGAATGTGCTTAATTATCCAAAGACAATCACTGACATTATATTAGAAGACAAAGGAGGAGAAACATTAAAAAAAAATTAGACTAATAAAAATTGTCTAATAAAAATTAGACAATATTCATATATTAGAAGTCATTGGAGTAAATAAAATTCATTTTTAGTTGTCAGTAATTTAAACTGAAAGTAACATAATTTTGATTCCATATTTAGCATAAGAAATTATTGAAGCATTTAGCTAACTTCTTGCCTGGAGAATCCCAGGGACAGGGGAGCCTGGTGGGCTGCCGTCTGTAGGGTCGCACAGAGTCGGACACGACTGAAGTGACTTAGCAGCAGCAGCATATGATGAATTGATAAATACTTATCAATTACTGGGCATTTATTAGGTATAAAACATTACTCAGTTGACTGCATGGGTAGAAAATCTTCTGTATCAAAAATTTAAAATCCATGAATCTAAATGCTTATAGAATTTGGAATGTTTTTGAGTCTTAACTCATTAGACAGAGGACAATGTCTTTTTCAATACCTTAGATAGCTCCAACAATACACTACATTTTAGTCTACTATCTGACATCTCTGTGACATATGACTGCATTTGGACAGGAATTTTCATCAAGTCTCAAAATAGATCACAAAGTGCTATCATGAAACACATTTTGATTTGGCTACTTAATATTCTTATGAACCTAATAACATTGTAATTATAAAAATACTGGGATTTCTTTGGAGGCAATGATGCTGAAGCTGAAACTTCAGTACTTTGGCCACCTCATGCAATGAGTTGACTCATTGGAAAAGACTCTGATGCTGGGAGGGATTGGGGGCAGGAGGAGAAGGGGACGACAGAGAATGAGATGGCTGGATGGCATCACTGACTCGATGGACGTGAGTCTGAGTGAACTCTGGGAGTTGGTGATGAACACGGAGGCCTGGCGTGCTGCGATTCATGGGGTCGAAAACAGCTGGACACGACTGAGCAACTGAACTACTACTAATGCATATTATATATTGTAAAACAGTGAAGATCCAGAAACAGTTATGGTTAACATTTTAATGTTTTCCTGGAATCCTGTATTCTATAAAAATGAAATAAAATTTGAAACAAAGAGTCTGTAAAATTTTGGATACTGCTTTTTATGTAATATTTTATATAATCGTTTCTCGTATTAGCTAATATAGTAAGAAAATGTCACCACATCGTTTTGATGATGCACAAGATTCTATAATTTGGAAATATCAAACATTATCTGTATGTTGTTTTGTTCCACATTTTATAATGATTCCATATGTTCATTGTACTTAATACCTTTATGAGATGTTGAGAAAGCAAGTTAAGATGCAGCCCTTAAATTTACCCAAAATGAATCCTAGCAGATACTAACCACTATCTAGAACAGTAGTAATAACCATTCATGTTACTTTTATATAATTGTAAGTTATCAATAAGTTTTACCTTGTAGTTTTTTTAATTAATTTTATGCTTTAAGATTAAATGCATTCTTATACAGTTTTCTTACAGGTTATTTTTTTAAAATTAATTTTCTAAAACTTCTAGAAATAATATTAAGAAATTGAGTATAAAATTTTTCTATTACTGAATCAAATATCTCATATGAAATACATGTATTTGTGTTTATTTCTTCAATGATTTATGCTATCTCAATATGATAGCATATCATATTGAATCATATCATATGAAATATATGCATGTATTCAATAAAACAATTCCAATATATATTTAAAACTTCTTGCATATGAGCAGATTGATTTCAGATGAGTCTTTGAAATCTTTGAACATGACTGCATCCCAGTGCATTCCTTTCCTTTTAGACAACAAATAAAACATTTACCAACAGTTGGCCTATCCTAGTTATTAAAACTTTTTTACACAGATTGTCACCAGCTGAGCTAAAACAGCAGCTGTCCACTGGAAATAATTGCAGAAATGTTTTGCCTGTTGGCCTGAAATCAAACATATGTTTTCCTATAACAACTAAAACATAACTTTCTTTGTTGATGTGTGTTAATTACTGAGAGATGTTAATTACACAGTTATACACCTGGATTGTCACTAGCATAGAATCCCAGAGTCTTGAGTGTAGGCATTTTCATACATGCTTTAATTTTTAGTGTTTCAGACATTTGAGAAAATATGACTATATTCTGGAACAATTCCTTTTGACTTATTTTTTTAAAGATTTGTCAAAGATCATGTCTATACAGAAAAGAGGGAGCTCATTTTACCCCATATCTAATCAGAGTTGGGAGTTAATTTGCAAATAGCCTTTATTTTGGATTATAATGATTTTTTAAAATCTCCTTTGCACTTATTTTTATGATAGGTTTCATGCATTTTCCATGTTCTGTATAAATTTTTCAAATAATTTAATTAGTATAAGTGTTAAAAAAGAATAGCTGACAATACAGCTGGTGCAAGAGTTGCTAAGTCGTGTCTGACTCTTGTGACCCCACAGACTATAGTCCACCAGGTTCCTCTGTCCATGGGATTTTCCAGGCAAGAAATTGGAGTGGGTTGCCATTTCCCCCTCCAGGGTATTGGGGATCAAACCTACATTTCCTGTGTCTCCTACATCGTCTGGCAGATTCTTTAACCACTGAGCCACCTGGGAAGCCCCTTTGGCTGATTTTAGGGTTTCATTATTAATCAACAAAGAAGAATATTCATCTCTTCAAGTAGGTCACTTTAAATAGCACATTGGCCAGTAAGTCCTACTGTTACAGAGCCTCAGATAAGGACTGTGGGTTTACTCAGAGAATAGAACTGTTAGGCCTTAATTACAAATGTTACACATTTTTTTCTCTACAGTGCCAACACTTGTAACTAATTGAGTAGCTTTTTACCCCTAAACATAAAATAACAATGGTTCCAAACTCCCATTCAATGTGTCTACTACATTATTCCATCAAAGCAGACGTGGCTTTTCAGTAATTCTCTATGATATCATCCTCACAAGAAATAAAAATAAAGAAAATATTACCTTCTGTATAGTAATGATTCCTTCCTGTGTATCTTTGTCAACGGCAATCTTGAAAATCCCTAATCCATCACCATCTACAATTTTGTAATCCATTTCAGCATTAGCTCCTATATCTGCATCGGCAGCTTTAATTCTGGCCACAACAGAAGCCACTGGCAATGATTCTGGGACATTATATTGGTACGACCCTGTGAAATTAAGAACAAGAAATGAACAAAACCTTACACCAAACTAACCAATAAAATTTAATTATCTGGCTATCTTGAACTCTCTTTGCTTAATTTGCCTTTATGTCTTTATAAAATAAGATGATAAGGCAATATGAGGCAAATGATAAATTTCATACAGCTTTAAAAATTCCAAGGAAATGATTACATAATAATCAATGTCAAAGACAGCCTGGGGAAAAGCATAAGAAGTATTCCATATCAGTATGTCTAGTGGTGAGAAATATACTACTTTTAATGATAAAAATAAAACTTAAATTGTAAACAGAATTAACACTGAGTCGACTATAATTAATATGCAATTAATTTATATAAATATTTAAAATTTTATATAGTATAGCTTAGACTTCAAATGTGCAAAAAATGAGCCTAACTAGTTCTCATTCCTTAAATGTCGGGATTTCCACAATAGTATCTTTTACTGAAAAAGTTTCAGAACACTGGACAAGGAAGTTGATAAAATGCAGTATTAAGTATGACTTGTACATTAAACTCAGTTGGGGCACAACAGTACAAGAACAGTCTATGTTATTTGAACAGGAAGAAAGAGAAGCAAAAAAGGAAGAGTAACTTTTTCAAACTTTCTTTTGTAAAAACTCTTTACCATCCCTCAACTCAAAAAAAAAGAAGGAAAGAAAGAAAACCAGCTTGGGAGGCAGATGAAGAATCCTTTGAAACCAGGAAATGCCCCTTCAACATTTCCCTTTAATCATCTACTTTTTCCTGCTTCCTTGCCCTTTTGCGTTTCCTTTTGGCTGCTAACTGTGATGCATTTGCACTTTCTTATAAAGAAAAAAGAAAGGATACTCTTTAAGAGAAACAGAGAAAGGAAATTGTATCCAAATGAAGGTACTATATGCTAGAATAAGAACCTTGGTGTTTGCAATTCTATACATTTTGTTAATTGTTACTGATTTTTAAAAAATATCACAACATCATTTTTGAGTGACCCCTTTCACATATCTATAAGTTCCTTAGGAAAATCCAAAAATTTCAAGCTTAAAATAGTAACTAAAGCGTAGACAAAGAAAATCCCAGTCAAAATGAAAAAGTTAATGATATATTTTTGGCTTTCTTCACTTTAATAAGTAGGAGAGTGTTTAATAAGCTAGAAAACTCATGCTCTATCTTATCAAATCATGACAACTGAAATCACAAAAAAATCTGTGTCAATTCTTATTTCTCTAAAGCAAAGAAACAGCTAATTCTATTATGAGCCAAATATAATCACATTGTTTTGTTTATTCTTCCGTCTTCTTCTCCTCCCCCACTGTAAGCAGTTAAGAACACAATTAAGGCTAGATTCTTTTTTTTTTTTTAAATGCTAAACTTAGGATAACTTTATTTTGCCAGGAGGTATAAAAATGTCTGTTGTACAATAGCCTAAATATTAAAAATATGTAAAATAAGAATAAAACATCTAAAGAAGCAGTATTTGCAGGAAAACATGGTGACCGTCATACCTCCAGAGAAAGTGTCCTTGTTTGACATAAGCCTCTCAGAAAAGCATTTAAAGATACTGTAGTCTACACAATTCTTACTTTCTTGAGTGTTCTAAAGAATACCACGTATACTTGGGAAAAAGGACAACTAAGAGAATAAGATGAAATGCTTTTTTTTTTTTTTTTTTAAACAATCAGGACACCTCTACCTAAGAAAAATTTTCTGTTTTTTTTTCCTTTTACTTGGTTAAAAGAAATGCCACTTTGCTCAAAGAAACTAAACGGAGGAAATGTGGTTTTCTGGTTCTTTGAACTGGTTTCTTTTGAAACACTGAGTGTTTGCATTAAAAAAGATGTGGTAGGCAGTAAAAAGAACATTCAAGGTTCATGAACTGGTTAAAAAAAAAGTGTGGAATAAGAAATAAAGTTAAGTACTCTTTTTTTAATCTTTACAAATAAAGCAGTACATTTAGTATATAGAATTCATGAAGTGCATTTGAATGTTATTATTAATAATTGGAAACAACCTCAGAGCTTACAGAATGTAAAGAGCAGCATGTCTTTGACTAAAATGATTAATACATAAACAAACTTAATAACTGTCTAGTATTCAAAGTGAACCAAAAGAAAAAAAAATTACATTTAAGACAGAATACAAGGTATAATTGCTTTTATCTGCTTCCAATATCTTTATTATTTCATACTACTGAATTAAAAATCAAGTCCCTGATAAAACAAAATTGGAGGAGAATGTAATTGAGATTAATTATTTGAGACATATTTGGGGAAATTCCTTTTTAAAGACATTCCTATAATCCGGCAAGGAAAGCGAGCATGCTTGCCACATGCCATGGAACAGCTTACTTCGAGGAAAGCGAGGTGGGTTATCGTTGACATCAGTGAGGGTCACGGTGACCGACGTGGTTCCAGAGAGCCCTCCGTTTTGACCAACCATATCCTTTGCCTGAATAACAAGCAAATACTGGTCTTTAGCCTCTCTATCCATGTTTGGAAGGGCGGTCTTGATGACTCCTGAAAAATTTCAAATCCCAGTAAAATGCATCATGAATCGCTGCATTTATACTAGCGAAGAACACTGATATAGGCAGAAATAGCTCGAGTGGTTGCCTTCTGCTGTTTTGTTTACTTTTAATAACTTTAAAGCATATATTAAAGACCAAAGAGATATAACAACTATATAAACACTACAAAACACAGAAAACACTGTAATATAGAAGACCAGGATAGAGAGAGCATTATCTCTAGGTTTTACGGAAATATGACTCAAAAAATACCAGCTTAAATAAAATCTACCCTAGAAGACTGGGCAGTTGCCTATAAAATATATGACAATGAATCTTTTTCTCTCTCACCCTCTCCAATATCTTAATTCCCAGTGATGTGAAATCACCATAAACCCTTTCAGCTATTGTCCCTACTACTCTCCCAGCAAAGTAACTACATATTCTATAAATGAAAGAATGTGTCATTTATGTTTAACAAAACACCATTCCAAATTATGTTGCTGGATAGATAGGCCGTATCTGTTGTTATAAAAACCTGAGAAAAAGTATTAACGATGAGAGTGACTGTGTTCATGAAAATCAAGATACTAAAAACATCAGTGTGTTTTGCTGTTTCTCTCTAATCAATTGCATTTAATAAGGAGAACCTTGAAGATTTCAGAGGTATAAGAAACTGACTTCAGAACTCCATGCTGTTTGATAAGAAAGCTTGAACTACAATCACTGCTGCAGTAAATTAGTGGTTTTATATTAATAACCAATTATTATATAAATAAGAGACAATAGAATAATTATGAGTAAAATTTAGTTTTGCTACAGTCACCCACTGGTAAAGAATCCACCTGCCAATGCAGTAGACGTGGATTCAAACCTTGAGTCAGGAAGATCCCCTGGAGGAGGAAATGGCAACCCACTCCAGTATTCTTGCCTGTTAAATTCCACCAACAGTGGAGCCAGGTGGGCCACAGTCTAGAGGGTTGCAAAGAGCCAGACACTACCTAGCAACTGAGCAAGCACACACATATATAAAATAATACATATACTCAATATAATATACTTGGGCTTCCCTGGTGTCTCAGATGGTAAAGAATCTGCCTGCAATGAGGGAGATTTGGGTTCGATCCTTGGGTCTGGAAGATCCCCCTAGAGAAGGGCATGGCAACCCACTCTAGTACTCCTGCCTGGAGAATTCCATGGACAGAGGAGCCTGGTGGGTTATAGTCCACAGGGTCGCAAAGAGTCAGACTCAATATATGCACAGAGATCATAACAAATGAAAACACATCTATTTGATATTGCTCTATACAGATCTTGAAACTAGAAACAGGAGGTCATCTTTGCTAATTAGATACGGTAAGGAGTCTAGAATCCTACTTAATCATTTCTTGTACTTTCATCATTTCCGATAATGTCTTACCTACATAACTGGAACTCTTTTGTTCATCAATCTATTTTGTTAAAAGATTCTAACTTTTAGAATTTAAGTCAGAATTTAAAACCCCAATGACTCAGACCTGAGGGACAGCAACTCTGGTATCATGGACTTCTCAGGAGCAAAACTGGGCTGTCTTATAGAGGATGGTTCTTTAGGAAGAAAATGATTATAAACAAATTGGAATAAACATTCTTTTTTCTGCATGTTTGGCACAAAAATGTTTTTATACCCTCCAAATTTATAAAATGTTTTTAAAAGCTGCCATTTTAAAATGTTGTTCATGTTCAGCATAAAAATGTCTTTATACCTTCCAAATTTATAAAATGTTTTTAAAAGTTGCCAATTATTTAAATGCTGACTCTTCAATTGACACATATAATAATGGTCTGTGTATATTTCAGCCCTAAGTATAAGTTACAAGCCTGGATTATACCATACTCGGTCTGCCCTATTCATCACAATATCCTACAGTTCAGTAACTACTCTAGCAGTGGGAAAGAGATGAAAATATCTTTCGATAATTTAAGAATAATTTAAACAATATGTTATTGGTCCCAGTATGTTAAGATTCCTAGTTAAATAACATTCATACAATCTTAAGAAGCCATATTTTTGTTTAGTTCTAAGCAGTACCTATCAAATACAAACACACACATACACACATGTACACACATACACCTACAATGCATCAATATTTTAAGCATTTAAATTACATTTGAGTAGGCCATTTATTGCCACCTGCCAATTCAGGAGACATAAGAGATGTGGGTCCAATCCCTGGGTTGGGAAGATCCCCTGGAGTAGGGAACGGCAACCCACTCCAGTATTCTTGCCTGGAGAAATCCCATGGACAGAGGAGCCTGGTGGGCTACAGTCCAGGGGGGTCTCAAAGAGTCGGACATGACTGAAGCTACTCAGCATGCAGGCCATTTATTGTCATTGCTGTTTTTTTTTTTGTTTTTTGTTTTTTTTTAATTTTATTTTATTTTTAAACTTAACATAACTGTATTAGATTTGCCAAATATCAAAATGAATCCGCCACAGGTATACATGTGTTCCCCATCCTGAACCCTCCTCCCTCCTCCCTCCCCATTCCATCCCTCTGGGTCGTCCCAGTGCACCAGCCCCAAGCATCCAGTATCGTGCATCGAACCTGGACTGGCAATTCATTTCATACATGATATTTTACATGTTTCAATGCCATTCTCCCAAATCTTCCCACCCTCTCCCTCTCCTACAGAGTCCATAAGACTGCTGTTTTAACAATCACTTATTCTAATACACTACACTGGACCCTGCTGCTATAACCACAGCAATACAAGATCTCTTTAACTCCTTCACTGAACTCCTTTAGTTATCTGCACACTGCTTACAGAGAATCTCTAAAACATCACTGCTGCTGCTGCTGCTAAGTCGCTTCAGTTGTGTCCGACTCTGTGCGACCCCATAGACAGCAGCCCACCAGGCTTTCCCGTCCCCAGGATTCTCCAGGCAAGACCACCACAATGATCATCAAAAGAAGCAGAGTCATATACCCATTTGGTTCTCTGAGAACTGTCTGAGATGTAGATATTCTTCTGAGAACCATAATGATTCTATGAATATTTCATGCCTGTTCTTCAATACTTCCCTTAACTCTAATATTGAAGACATTGAGTATTGACCTCAATAAGACTCACTGTTACCAAGCTTAACAATCTCTAAGATTCCTGGGACTTACATATCTCTACTTCTCTATGTCTTCCTTACTTTTCTTCTTTTTCTTACCTTTTTTCTTTCTCTTCTTCTTTCTTCCTATCATAACTGTATTTATTTATAATATATTTAAAATAAACTAAGCATTGAAAATCTTGAATATTTGATAGTGCATTTCATAAGATGACACTTAACGGTGTGTTTCACATTAAACACATGATTAATAGTTTCATACAGATGATAAAATATTAATGAAATTCTAAAACAATTTCCTACCCATTCAGTTTTCATTTTTAATTTCTCAGTATGTTTAAGTGAGTTTGCATCCTGCACAGTTATTATAATGGAGAAAGAGCCATAGCATCTCAATTAACCAGCAAAGAAAATAGAGCTGCCTTATCTTCTCATGGTTTTGTTCAGTGGTATTATTTGAAAGAAAACACAGAATTATCAGGGGAGAAGTCTGGTAGTCAAAGTTACTCACTTATTTTTCACACTTCTAATTGTCTCTTTGCAAGTGATCCTATAAATAACACTTTTCCAAAGCAAAAATCATCACAGAGTTTGCAAAGAAATGCAGGGGGCAAAGGTAATTTCCAAATACCTCAATTATTAAACTTTTTTTTTTTACAAGAGAGAAATAACTAGGTGAGAATTGAATTTAAATAAGAATATTCAAACATAATAGATTTCTAGTTCTATGGCTTTTGTGAGCTTTTTACTTTTGAGTCTAAGCTGTCTACATTTGGAAAAGAATTCTCATAAACTGTATATGATCTGCATTTTGGTGAATATTATAGACACACACTCACAGAGAAAACTGTTTATACTGTGTCCCTAAAGTGGTAGAAGCCAGTCTTGTCTAGTCATAGCCTTACAGTTCTATGAGGCTTTCATGAGAGATAATAGCATTGTTTTAATAATCAATAATTTTAAGCCACTTATGATGAAAAGAATATACCCTGCATCTCTTTAGAAAAAGAGACTGGCCCAGATTTTTGGCTTTCTGAATAATAATTTCTCTATGGATGTATCATCTGACCCAGTAACCCAGAGCTTCTCATTTACTTTTATATTTATAATTGATGTTCACAAAATGTATTATGTATGAAGCAAATTTATCACTGCTATTTTTCAACAACTGTCTGGTTTTTAGTCTGGGAATAAATTTTCAGATGATTTTCTAATGTCCTAAGTCATTTCAGTCGTGTCCGACTCTGTGTGTCCCCATAGACGGCAGCCCACCAGGCTCCCCGGTCCCTGGGATTCTCCAGGCAAGAACCCTGGAATGGGTTGCCATTTCCTTCTCCAATGCATGAAAGTGAAAAGTGAAAGGGAAGTCACTCAGTCATGTCCGACCCTCAGCGACCCCATGGACTGCAGCCTTCCAGGCTCCTCCATCCATGGGATTTTCCAGGCAAGAGTACTGGAGTGGGGTGCCATTGCCTTCTCCGTTCTAATGTCTTACCAGCCATCAATTTTCTTTCAAGCATGTTCTGTTGTCATGGAATTTCCTTAAGAAATTGTATGTGTACTACATGTAACAGACAAGAGCCATTTCTGAAGTCTGCCCTGGTTTATGGAACCAAACAATTACGAATGCATGCAGCCTACTCAGTCAAACTCTGGGTTAGTCTCAGGAATCTAGGCAACCACATGAGTCCGGTAACATGGGGCTGGGCTTTTCACATTGTGTGGCTTCAATATACATTAGATGTTCAGGTAAATCTCTGCCTAGTAAATTTTTTTTCCCCTTAATTTTCTGTTTAAGACTTGCATTATTTGGTTTCTCTCCCTGTAAGTGAAGCCTATCAGTTCAGTTGCTCAGTTGTGTTGGACTCTGCGACCCCATGCACTGCAGCAAGCCAGGCTTCCCTGTCCATCACCAACCCCCGGAGCTTGTTCAAACTCATGGAAGCATATAATAGAACCATAAAAAGACAGAGAAGAGCCAACAGTAGTGAAGACGGAAGGTTCTGGAACACCAAAGGATTTCAGAGCTGGCATCACATCAAGCAGAAAGGACTGAAGAAGACTGCTGTAAGTTGTGAGGGGACATCCTCAGAAAGCCCTGACCGCAGGGAGGCTCCTCCACACCGCGAGCCACAACCCAGACAGAACCCCCACGAGGGGTGTAAACGGAAGGAGCTCTTTGTCACGACTGTGAACGTGAAAGTGAAAGTTGCTCAGTCGTGTCCGACTCTTCTTGTGATCCCAGGGACTATACAGTTCATGGAATTCTCCAGGCCAGAATAGTGGAGTGGGTAGCCTTTCCCTTCTCCAGGAGATCTTCCCAACCCAGGGATCAAACCCAGGTCTCCACATTACAGGAGGATTCTTTACCAGCAGAGCCACAAGGGAAGCCCAAGAATACTGGAGTGGGTAGCCTATCCCTTCTCCAGTGGGATCTTCCCAACCCAGGAATTGAACTGGGGTCTCCTGCATTGCAGGTGGATTCTTTACCAGCTGAGCCATCAGGGAAGCCCGCTGTTATGACTGTCATACTTACCTAAAACTAGGACAGACCAAGGACGCATGCAATGCATGATGAGGCACCATGTAGTCACACCTCCAGGTTTAACACAGAAATCCTAAATGGTATTGAACTCTCCAACCATTTCCCAAGGCCTACAGCTTTGGTGTTCTGTGCAGTCACACTGGCCCTATGTTTGGTTTCTGCTCTGCTGATGGCATTGGAAATCTTACTAATGTTAGAACAGGAAGCCTGCAGTATCATTTCAAACAGCACATCATGTAGCCAGTCCTGCCATATATGAAACATTGAAAAATGTGATCTGTGTGCTTGCAGGTTTTGGACCAGATAAACACATTAGAATAATCCTCAATCTCCCAGTAAATTGGGGGCCATTATGAAGACAGGTGATGGGAAGCTGAATGGTCCTTTTAAGGCTACATCATCTTGTTCCTAGGTCCATTCTCTTTGCTTGTTGAACTGTCAACATTGTTTTTTGCAGCTATTCACGTTCTTGTTTTGTGGACAGAAAAATTAAGGTAGAAAACACACTTACCCTCTGGTCATCTGGCCTGTAAGTAGAGCTACAGAAGAAATACATGCTCAGAAATTTTAGTCAGGCTAAGTTAATGACATGTGGTTAATAAATAATAATGGGTAATATGACTAATATTATTCCTTTTTTAAAAAAGAAATTAAAAGTTAAACTTTCAGAGATACATTTAATAGTGATTTCCTAGGCCTATTTTACATAATCTTGATCTGGCATATTTTCAGCATTTTTCCTGTCTAAAGTTTTACATGCTTCTCAAAAACGCTGATATCTAAAGATATGGAAAAGAATGTTATTTCTCACATAGATAAGGATCATACATCAACTATGGAAGACTACCTCAAACTCTACGTGGCTCTTCGTGTGTGTAAGGCATGAAAAATTTCCATTCATTTTTGTCAGAAAAACAGATTTTTTTGGGAAAAAAATGCATTCTCTATAGTCCTTTAATATCTCTGCACTGATGACTAGAGAAACAGAAGTCCCAATGATTACCATGACTAGAAAATTAAAAACTAACAAAACAAAATTAAACAAGCTTATCTCCTCTAATACACGGTCCTTGAGATTGAAAGTTAAAATGATGTTTGAAGTTCTAATCATGTGATGCCAGGATATAGACTACTGTCCAACTGCCCACAGGTGAGGTTTTACCTATACAGGGCCTATGGGACACCTATTATCTTACAGCAAAGCTAAAATCACAAGCCAGTCACTAGTAGCAGCAAAATATCTAGCCCTTGGGATTAGTACACGCTAGTTTTGGACCAGTTATATAACGCAAGAGGTGTATAATTTGTGAGCAAACTGTCAGAGGCTTGTCAATGTCTTTCTAGGCTGCAGAGTAGATATATAAGGGAACGGGTGGGTGTCTGAATTGAGGTTCTCAGATCTATCATTAAATCAACCACGAGCACAACTTTACATTCACAGGATTCACATCATGAAGCAGATACTTTCATTTACTTCCCCTTCAATACTTGCTCAATCAGAACTATTTCTCCTCTGTCAGACTCTTCAGGCAGCTTCCAAACTTCATCACAACACTGGTATAAAACACGCAATGCAGCCTCTGTGAACATTCTAATGAATGATGAGCTGGCCTTGAATTCGTCTCTTTTTGCACATTACAGCTGTCATTCTCAAAAGACATTTAAAATATGTACCCCGCCACACAGTGATTTGAGAATGAATGAATACTGCCATTTTTATAATATGGAAAACAGGGTGGTGAATGGCATTAAAATATTCATTTAGGATCATAAGTATCATCAATGATTCAAGATCATAAACTTTGCTATTTGAAGAGGCATTCTTCTCCATGATAAAGATAAAATTACTAAAATACAGAGAAATTTTGGATTTTTTCAGTGGTGAAGAAAAGCCATGGCTCACACCCAGCAATACTGCCCTATTCCAACAGCCAGAGAAGCATAATAGATAAAATATTATTTTATAACCAAGAAAACAGCACTCCAAATTATAGCCTTACTGAATGTAAACCATTTCATCTTCAAAGCAAAACAGAACATCTAGCCAAACAACCACATTTTCTATCCAGGCAGTTTTGCAACCCATATTTTTTTTTTCTTCTAAAATGAAAAAAAGTCATTTAATTTAGTTTTTGATTTAGCAGATCATCATCCTAATTGTTATGTTTCAACTAATTTCCCTGAGAAAACCAGCCTCTGGAAGGAGAAGCTGTAAATACTATATATTCTGCTGCATGGCAGGGAGATTTTGCTGAAGATTTAAAATTCTACTGTGTGTAATTCCTATGTGAGTTAATTAAAGAAAACAAATTGAAACATTGCAGAGGTAAATATTCAACATTTTCTTATAGAGTCAAGAGACACCAGCTGAAAAACTTTTCAATAGCTCATATTTTGCTTAATTTTGATAGAAATTCTGATCAATGTAGTACAATATTTTTAAAAGGTGCTAATGGCTTTATAAATAATATGCTATTTATTACCATGGTACATTTTTTGAGAAACACACAAGAAAAATAGAGTTTCAACAGTTTCAACTACACTGAATCAAAATAACTATTTTTAATTCTATGGCAAGAAAGAAATAATGACTTTACAAGGAGAGCCACATGTCAATGTTTACCTGTTTTGGGCTCCACTGAGAAGTATGGCTGCCCCTGCAGGATGCTGTAGACCACTCGAGCGCTGTTGCCATATGTAGGGTCGTCAGCATCCGTCGCTGTCACCTGGACCACTGAGGTCCCTACATGACAATCCAAAATCAATCAATTAAAAACTCCCAAATGCCATAAAACAAGAGAAATCACCAAACACTAAAGATGCCACATTAATGTAAAGATATAAAGATGCTTTCCAGTTTTCATTTTTCTTTTTCTCAGGGATGTGAAAAATGGATACGTTTTTGTGTCTAAGACAAATTCCAAAAGATGATAAATGGTAATTCCTCAGAAATACTTAAGGGACACGAAAAGATGTTGGTTAAAAAAAAAAATAGGACTGACAATGCCAAGTTAGGCAGGGATATATTGTCAGAATTGGGTTTCAACTTTTAGGCACCTCATCCATCAAGGTCTACAAGAGCAACCTCTAAGTCTCAATCAGTCTAAAAAGCAGCATGACAGATTCTAGCACCTTGACACTCAAATCATGGGGCAACCCACTGCTGCAGCAACAGAAATGGAAACTTCAGTAACTGAGTAAGTTAATAAAGAATATTTGATTGGTACATTTAACTGGATATTAGGTGGCTACTCTCTTAGTAGTTTTTTTCATTTCACTAATTGACTTATAACAAAAGCATGAAATGAACACTGAAACCAAACCCTCCCAAAGGAGAAAAAACATGATAACCTGAAAAATCACAACAGTGGTTGCTTTTCTACATTTTGTATGAGAGAATGCCGTATTGCTTCTTCCTTCACTATGCATTCACTTATTCCAGATAGAAAGCATTCAGTGGGATCTGTTGTTTTCATTTCCACTTGGAATCTCATCTTAAAAATATTAGCTACCCACATTTGCTTAGTTTAAATATGTTAGCACAGGATATTTTAGTATATATGTCCTAGTTGATGGGCATGGGACAACTCCCTTTCTTTATGTATTCATTCAAGGCTCAAGTTGGTTTCTAATAAATTCTTGAAAACATGGCATTTTTCATCTAATATCTGTTTTAGATCTATTCCTATGTAGATCTTCCTTTCAAAATTCCTTAAATAAGTCATTAAATGCTGATCTTACTATAAATCTATTCTCTTTTCCACATTATGATTTCCCTAACTGATTCCATTTCCTTTCAAACTGGGTAAAAATTGTGAGTGTCATTTTTTAAATTCTGAAGATTTATTTTTTTATTTGGTAGACTTAGGAGATTGTGCCATGTGGCTGCTTGGTAGGACCAAATGGTGAATGATGTATATTTAAAAATCTTTTTAAATATAGATTTTGACTATCTTAAAATGTTAGGATCAATGACTTTGATATTCTCAATTTCCTCTATAATTCACCATCTTTATAGCAATATTTACTCTGGTGATATGCTTAAGTACCCATTGGAAAACAACTTGCAACAAAATAATGAAAACTATACCTCAGTAAATTTTGTTGTATGTATTTTTTTTCTGAAAGTGAAGTTGCTCAGTCGTGTCCAACTCTTTGCGACCCCATGGACTGTAGCCTACCAGGTTCCACCGTCAATGGGATTTTCCAGGCAAGAATACTGGAGTGGGTTGCCATTTCCTTCTCCAGGAAATCTTCCCAACCCAGGGATTGAACCCGGGTCTCCCGCATTGTAGGCAGATGCTTTTACCCTCTGAGCCACCAGGGAAGTCATCAGGAATTTTTTTTCTGAAGTGTTCATTAAATAATTTATGACACACAAATATAGTCACACAGACACACACACCCATTCTTGTGCTTATCTATGCTTTTCTGGCAACAAGCAATCCCAGGGGACTATGAGGGTCTCAAATCTTATAATACGTTAGTATACAATGAACAACAAAAAAATAGCCCTGAATAATAAACATAGAGAACTTATGTTGTATATACCACAGTATTTAGTGGCTATTATAACTATTTGGTTACAAGTAAACACTTTGATAAACAGAGTCATGATAAATCCATAGGATATGTTTTATATAAGCATTTACTGTGCTTAGCTCAAGTTTGGATTTTTAATCCAGTGAACTCTCTCACTGTCTAATAAATCCTGAAGACATTTCAGAATCATTTTCTAAAAAGTCCTTCATTTTGATATTTGGCAAAACTAATACAGTTATGTAAAGTTTAAAAATAAAATAAAATTAAAAAAAAATAAAAAATAAAAAGTCCTGAGCCTGCTGGAATCAATCAAATAACTAAAATAACTTACACATGTGTATAATAGTCATATTGTTTGATATCAGAGTGGTACCATTGGAACAAAAACTACAGTGCAGTTACTCAACCTCTGGGACACAAAGCTTGCATTAATCCAATTTGCACTTCTATCTTCTACTTAGGAAAGGAAAGCCTTATCAAGCCCACAAAAAATACCAAAAATGCCCAGGAGAATTGTAGCACTGAACTGAATTGCTTACACACACCTCAAAACCTCCTGTTTCTCTAAACATTACTACTTTGGGAGGACAGTGCGCCTACTCTTTTCTCTAAAACCTCCCAAATCTTGTTATTGTTGCTGTCACATAGTTGTTGTTGTTTCTGTCATTAAATGAGAGCAGCAGGAAGCATTCTGAAGGTGTGGGTGGTATTGAGAGGGTGTGAATAAGCCTGTTTGGTCAAAGAATGTTTACACAGAAGATAATTACAAGCAGCTGCTGCCACCGTGGTTCAGAAGTTTTCCTGACCACAAGCACCCTTGGTTCATTTTCAGTTATTTCTTCAGCGGCTAGAATCACAGTCCTAAAATAATGTTCCCTCTCCCGTCTGATAGGAACAGAAATTGAGGGTCACTAAATTGTGATTTCCCTAAAGGGTACATGTAATACACATCTTTGCAATTCCAGTTCCCTGCATAGCGGATGTACAGATGAAAAGCTGGAATGAATGCAACGACCTTTATTTCCAGTAAAACAAATCACAATCAATCAATAAAATAAAACAAATCACAATCAGTCAAGTATTATATCACACTGGTAAAATTTTCAGGGTTTCCCAGGTGGCACAGTGGTTAAGAACCTGCCAGCCAATGCAAGAGAAACAAGAGACATAGGTTCAATCCCTGGGTCAGGAAGATACCTTTGAGTAGGAAATGGCAACCCGTGCCAGTATTCTTGACTGAGAAATCCCATGGACAGAAGAACCTGGGCTACAGTCCCTGGGGTCTCAAAGAGTCAGACACGACTAAGCACATATATACAAAACTTTCAAGTTAAAGACCTCAGTTGAAATAGGTGTAAAAATACAAGCTCCATTATTATTTTAAATAAACTTCCTCCTCCAATACCATAAACAATAGGAAATAAAATATATAAATCAACTGGTCTCTGTTCCAGCTTCATAATTTTTTTTTTATTATCTTGTAAGATCATCCATATCTAAGTTACATACTGGCTGAAAACTATTCCAAAGGTAGCTAAACAAGTGGAATTTAAGAGAGAGTTTAATAGTATTTGAAATACAGTATATACTAAAGGTAATCTACTTTCTATTTTTCCAGTCATGGGGCAATGGTCAGAAGGCCTTTTGGTAAAACAGCCTTCATTATTCTCTTATATATCTCACGCTGAGCATCACCTTACCATCATTATAAACAGTATACATTTGAGTATAAATTCTCATGCATCTAAATTTCTGGAGAAATTACAAAAAGATTAGTGGTGGCAGGTGAATGGACATTTATGGGCTGAAGCACACTCTACGAGAAATAACTAAATGTTAGCCTGGCTACAATGATAGTCTACCTGATACCCTGGCCCTAGAGACATGCTTAGAATAGCAAATTATTATCCTAACATGGGGAGAAAGAAAACTAAATCATCACAGGATATGTCTGGAATTTTTTTTTTTTTTTGGTTTGATACTAAGTTTATTTGGAAGGTTTTTTTTTTTTTTTTTAACCTCTTAAGCATAATTTTAATTTTTTTTGAAGGGGGGTGGTGGTTGGTGAGCTATACCACACAGCCCGTGGGATCTGAGTTCCCCTGTCAAGGATCAAACCCAGGGTCTGGTCAGTGAAAGCACTGAATTCTAACCACTGGTCTGCCAGGGGATTCCCTCATTTTTTAATTTTAAATATTAAATTGAAAAGGGACGATAAGACCGAGGTAATTTCTTGAAGACACTGAGCAGTGTAAAAGAAGAATTTCCATACAAATAAAATAATGTGTCAAAAAGTAGAATTTAGACACTGGCTACTAACACATCTCAAATATTCCCTCACTCAAAATAGTAATTTCTATACAAATATTAATGTGATTCTTTTTCTGGTACTTATGATGATTTAATTTTAAACACAAACCTCCCCAAATCAGACAGTGCCAGACCAACTTGCGCTTACTCACCCACAGGTGACATTTCAGGAACCCCTGCCGTGTACGGGCCATCCAAGAATTTGGGTTCGTTGTCGTTGATGTCCTGAATCTTGATGATGAACTCGGACTCGGGTTCCACGGGCTTGTTGGTGAGCCGGTCCAACGCCTGGGCTCGAAGCGTGTAGTAGGCTTGCTCCTCGCGATCCAGCCTCTTGGTAGCATGAATATCCCCAGTGTTCTCATCAATAATGAAAATGGAACTTGCCCCTTCGCCTGACAAGATGTATTTGATGGAACCATCTCCTTTATCAACATCAGAGTGAAGCTGGTGAAAAATTCATGTGAGATGAGATTAACTTACAAGAGTGTCAGCGATATGGAGATATGTAAAAATAATTCTAATGTCAGGCAGCAGCACATGAAATTTTATTGTTCTTGGAAAGATAAGCGGACCTGTATTGTGCACAGTTGAAAAGGCTATTTAGAATGTGTCAGCTTGCACTTGCGAGCAAGACAATTGCATTTCTTCTGGTACCCAGCCTCACTTCCAAAGGAATTTTATATCATTCCCAAAGTTAGAAACTTGCTGTCTGTCCTTGCCAGTTTTAGCCATCTTCCCTGACCAGAGCAGATAGTCAGTAAACATGTACAACCAGTCAGTTCAATCATATTCCAAGCAAAAGGACTTGTTCGAGCACATGAGTAAGTGTAGATCTAATACATTAAGTAAAATGCTTAGAAATCATCACATCCTCTTCGGGTACCCTTCCCTCGCACCCCCACAACTTCTCATGATTATTAAGTATGGATGGCTGTCCAGTCACTAAATGGGTCTCCAAATCCTGTTCTATATTTTAAAATTTGAAGCTGGAAAAAAAAAATTACACTGCTCTCTGAAGTAGGAATTTTAAATCAATATGTGCTTGAGACTTCAACTAAAACCTTTCTTGAAATACCAAGCACTGCATTAAATTTGCATGATTAACCCCGGCTCCGGCTGCAGGGGCAGCCCCTACTGATTTGCATTTCATATCTGGAGCTGTCCCTTCTGTGTATGTCAGAACATTATGTCGAACAGAGGAACCTGAGGAAACTCGGAAATAATTACATCTTTCCCTGAACTTCATAACCTGAGAAATGCAGCACCCAATCCAGAATTTCAACAATCTTTCATCCTCAGGAACCGCTCCTGATTCTGGACTGCTGTGATTCTGGACTGCAAATAATACAAAGGCGAAAACCCAATTTACCAAATAGCAAGGCTGCCCTGCGGAACTATGTTGGCACCCTTTTTTTTTTTTTTAATTTTTTTTTATTTTATTTTTAAACTTTACAATATTGTATTAGTTTTGCCAAATATCGAAATGAATCCGCCACAGGTAAAAGACAAGGTGTATGGGGCTTCCCAGGTGGCTCAGTGGAATCCACTGAGTGGATTCATCGTAAGAATCCACCTGCCATCGCAAGAAAAAGACAAAGTGCAAAAAATATAGGATATGGGAAACTATTCAGGCAAGTGGGTACCCAGTCCATTTCCATCTTTAGCTGTTGAGGATACTACATTTGTACCATGAATTTCTCTGAGTGATCCTTCCATTGCATTGTAACAGCTGTGTTTATACTCGGCTTCTGAATACTTAAGTACCTGACTCATCCTTTCGTTTCTGTAGTTTTCAGCCAGGACAAAATGATACAAAAAAATTAATTTCTGGCACAAGTTTTAATTTAGCTTTGTTCAGAGCGGCATTAGCGAGTGAATCACTCTGCAGCAAGATTATCCAGCATATGGAGAAGATGTGTTCTTGAAATATAATGAATTATTTAATTTTCTTAAGTCATTCTCAGGGTGTCTATTACATACATATATAATAGCTTGTATGAGGCAAGCTAAAAATCCCTCAAGTTTGACTTATTGAGTACTCCCTGTGTTCCAGGAACCACTGTTAATATTCTCTATAGAGTAACCCATCCCAGGCTCACACTGACTTCATCATCCTTTTAACAGATGAGGAAACTGAGGTAGAGAAAGGCCTGAGGTCACGTGGCCAACTCTGCAGCTACATCCCTACAGGTGGCGCTAGTGGTAAAGAAGTTGCCAATGCAGGCGGCATGAGAGATGCGGGTTTGATCCCAGGTCCGGAAGATCCCCTGCAGGAGGGCATGGCACCCCACTCCAGTATTCTTGCCTGGAAAATCCCATGGACAGAGGAGCCTGGTGGGCTACAGTCCAATGGGGTTGCAAAGAGCTGAACACGACTGAAGGGACTCAGCACACAGCACGCACAGGAGTATGAAAATGTCAGCCTGGTGGAAAGCCCATCCTCTACTCCTGCACTGGCATCCTGCCTCTGGGGGACGGGCTGTGTCTTGTGAGGGGAGGACATTAAAAGCTGCTACAAAGGAGAACTCAACTCAGGGCAGAATAAAGCAACCCGCCCCCACCAGATCGCCCCTCTAGATCTTAAAGATGCTCAATGCTTCCAGGGGTTTACATCAACACACTTCACAACGTGCTAGAAGGGACTTTTCTGACATCACAGAACAGCAGTAGACTCCACCACACTCATCAGCACAAAGACCTGAGTCCAGAGACAGAAGATGACAGGTGAGAATAAAGCGGGGCTCCCCTGGTGGCTCAGCAGTAAAGGATCTGTCTGTCAATGCAGGAGACGCAGGTTCAATCCCTGGGTTGGGAAGATCCCCTGGAGAAGCGAATGGCTGCCCACCCCAGCATTCTTGCCTGGAGAATCCCATGGACAGAGGAGCCTGGCGGGCTACAGTCCATGCAGTCACAAAGAGTCAAACACGACTGAAGTGACTAAGCACGAGCCCAAAGCAGAGTCCCCTGCTGCACACACCTCTCACTGCCACTCTCTCAACCCCTCCTTGCCTCATCTGTTCCTCTCTGGGTCAGCAGAGGGTCTCTGCTGATGGTAGTGTGAAATATTAGAAAGAGCTTCTGACCATGTAAATACATAAGTAATACCCAGGCTGCATCTTAATCAAAGGTATGGGCTCCCATTCACGGGACCAGCACTTGTGATTCATTTAACTAATTCCTATCAACTGACGGCCATCTTCACAGCGTGGCGATCCAATATTCCTGGGGTATTCAGGTAAGGGAGGACGCCTTCCTTCCCATAAAGGAAATGACCAAAAATGACCTTCAGCCTGAGCTCTGATGCCATATTTGGCGTTATGCGATACCGTTAGTTGTTCTCCATTACTGAGAGCGAAAGAGCTCAAAGGTAAAAACGGTTCATATTGCTTGTTTTCCCAGTCATTCAAGGATCAGCATTCTTTTCTTCTACCTCTAACTGCCACCACCATCACCAACCTCTCACACACACACACACACATACATCTATTGCAGGAGCCCTGAAATCTATCGCTCTCCCCATCACTGACATTTTTCTCCTAGCTGGGACTATCACTAGACTTGTAACCACTGCCAAAATTCAGAAGCGTAAAAACGCTGTAAGTCTAACCCGGTGTCCTTGCGAGGTTAGTAGAGGCATCTACTGTTGAAAGTAAATGATCAACTAGGAAACATTAAGATGGAGAAGAAATTATCAGTGATTCACACACTAAATCTGTGAGGCTTCGCCCACTATACTAACCTTAATAGGTTAAGTGAAACCCATGCTGTTAGGAAAAACTATACTACTACCTTTCCGTGCTGAAGAAGCATGCCCAGCAAACAAAAATGCTGAGAAACTACTGAATGGCAATCTATCAATGCAGTCCCCCCGCCCCCTCCACACACACCCAAACACGGCTGCACAGTCTTTGTAAATGACTATTACAGACGAGAGTAGGACGCTCTACAGTGAAGACCTCTGGCCAGGAAAAAAGAAATGTCTATGGTCCCAATATGCTAAGTGAACAAATGAGCAATAAATGAAAAACACCATAAAAAACAAAGATCTGTACTCTATTTGGAGCAGAGTAGAACTCATGATGTTTTGCCTATTTCAGTTGCCAATATCCCCGTAAACCTCATCTTTTGATTCATCTAAACAATAACAAAATCTTGATTCATCACCAGAAAAAAAAAACTCATTTTTACTGTCTGCATCTCTATATCTTTTTCAAAATATTTGCTGTGGCTCCAAAAGTAAATATTTACATTTTTCTTTTTCTGGCAAATGAGCATACACAGGGAGGAGCACACATCTCTTAGCTGAGTCCAGCTCATGATAAGGCGACCAAATAAGCAGGAAGGCGAACCAAGTATGATGCCAACCCAGTGCCCCTGTGTCACTGCTGTGTTTGGTAACAACGTAAGAAATGTGAAACTGTTGGATTCCATCATAATCTACCTGGGCCAGGACGCAAAGCACACTTCACCTGCGCCTGAAGTACAATCTGTTTAATAATCCACTATGAGGAGAAGATGGGGCGAGTTGAGAGAGGAACACTGGCATAGATACACTACCATGTATAATACAGAGAGCTAGTGGGAAGCTGCTGTCTAGCAGAGGAAGCTCAGCCCAGTGCTCTGTCTGTGATGACCTGGAGGGGTGCGAGGGAGGCTCAAGAGGGAGGAATATATGTATACACAGAGCTGATTCACACTGGACAGCAGAAACCAACACAACACTGTAAAACAATTATTCTCCAGCTAAAAAACAATAATAATAATCCACTAGGACTCCATCATCCCCCACTCAATGGAATTTCGTACTCATCACCTCTACACATCAACCCTTTCTTCAGTCTTTCTGAACAATAATCCCAACTTGGAATCTTAAAATCTTCCACTTGGGCTATAACAAAACTCCCCAGCTACTCTTCACTTTGAATAACTCATATCATCTATGCTGTTACACTGCATGTCAGCAATGACCTTCCTAAAACTATACTGAAGTACAGTATAGGGTATGTCACAGCCCTTATCAAATACATCTAATTGCTTCCCATGGTCTCCAGGTTTAACCCCAGATCTTAAGCACAGGGCTCCACATGGCCACGGGCCATACCCCCAGTGTTCCTTCCCCACATCCCAGAGGGCTCTCTACACCCCAGGCACCTGGGATCAGTCACTGTGGCCGGAGCAGAGCAATCAGGTGCATCCCTTTACAGACCCGGCCTCCATCATCTCCCCCAGCATCTGACACCCAGCTCGACATAACGAAAGCTCCCTTTTACTGAAATTTTAACAATCCTATTTTCCCCACAAGACATGTTGTTTGCATTTCTCTGACAAAACGCCTTTAATTCTGCTTTCTATTGAAAATCTGGTTTAGTTGTGTTCCCACCCTAAGAGCTGGATTCGCTTTATCATCATATTCCACATACTTAACAAACTATTGTAGTAAATTTTGTAAATTTATAATTCACTTTGTGAAAAAGTAGTGCCTGTTTTATTTCAATTTCTATCCTTTTAAGTCTTAATAGCATTAAGTAGAAAGAAAAGAAACTAAACAAAAAACAGCCCATATCTTTGGTTTGTTCTCGCTAATCCTCTGAAACCAGGGAGAGGGAATTCAGAAACCTTGTTTCTATGCCCAGGGTAACACTTGCACATTGATACCTTTGTGTTCCCCAAGAGACAGAGTCCTGCAGGGACAGGCATGCTTTCTTATTCTTGTTTCCCTAAGTCTTATACAGTACTCCACACAGACACAGGCGCAGAAAGAGGCTTTATAGACCGTTGGACGTTCTCAGATGGCAGAATACCATGTTCTTGATTAAAGAATCTGCCTGCAATGTGGGAGACCCGGGTTCGATCCCTGGGTCAGGAAGATCCCCTGGAAAAGGGAATGGCAACCTACTCCATTATTCTTGCCTGGAGAATTCCAGGGACAGAGGAGCCTGGTGGGCTACAGTCCATGGGGTTGCAAAGAGTCGAACACCACTGAGCAACTACACTATGTTTTCAATCTAAGATTATAAAGAACAACAACAGATCAATGCACTGCATTCTGACATTTTTCTTGCATTTATTTAATCAACTAGGACCTGATATAAACTACCTGATCTATCACTGTGATCCATCTGAAAATGGAAAATATTCCTCTATCTACTGAGATAAAAAAATCAATTCAATATACTGACCCACTTTTCTTCCCTCTACAAACATGTTCCGCTCTGCTTGTTTTCTGACCTAACTGTTGATCTTGTCTTTACTCTCCTGGTTCCCCTCCTCTATAAAATACCTGCACTTGAACTTCATTGAACAATTGTTACAACTACTTGAGATGATGTAGAAGGGTAAGATTAATAAATTACTATAATGTCAGGACTGTACTTATTAATGTATTGCTTTTGAAAACATTATACTTTCATATCAAAAAAAGACCAATATAGTCATAAGATGAAAATGAGACTGTTTATCATGAAAGATAATGTTTATCATGAAAGTTTTGACACTAAAAATATAAAACTAAAAGAGAAAGCCTCCGTGATCCTCAATGATGAAATACAATGATGGAAATAATTAATGTTATAGTTAACATTATAATTAATTATAATTGATGTTATATTTAATTTTTCTGTAATGAATTTTTGAATACAAAAAAAACGCAAAATGCATATTATAGAAACAAAAGTTTATGCTGCTACATTTGTACACAAAAATGGAGTAATGATGGCTGAACACAAAATATGCATATGTTCCTCTGAACAGCATGGTAATCCATCAGAGAATGATTTATACATTGAACATTAGGCAAAAGATTTCTAAGGTAAATTTTCTACTGCTGATTTACTTATTCTAGTTTTTTTTTTTTTTAAGCTTAAAACTGTGTTACAGATTGTTAGAACTCATGCAGTTTACTTTTGCTAAACTTTCACAAGGTTAAAATAATAAGTATGGAGGGCAGATTTAAACAATAATTGGCAGGGAAAAAAACCACTTGAATATACACATTACATGCAAGTTTTCTTTTCTCATTATGCTTTTAAATAGATATTTTCCACTTACCACTGGATACGATATAATTATCAAGCTGTTAAAGAAATATTACAAATGAAAACAAGTACAAGAGTCATATTTTTTTCTGGTTGAAGTATTCCTAATTTATAATTATCATTGTGATCCAGGGTAATGGAACACAATTTTCTTGTGAAGCATCTTTGAGGAAGATGCATGGTTTAAGAAGTATAGGTATTAATTACTATGTGCATGCATGCTAACTCGCCTCATTTGTGTCCAACTCTTTGCAATGCTATGGACTATAGCCCGCCAGGCTCCTCTGTCTCTGGGATTCCCCAGGCAAGAACACTGAAGTGGGTTGTCATTTTCTTCTCCAGTGCATCTCCCGACCCAGGGATCGAACCCAGGGCTCTTATGTCTCCTACATTGGCTGGCGGGTTCTTTACCACTAGCGCCACCCGGGAAGCCCTTCATTACTACACATAAAGGGCTTCCCTGATGGCTCAGTTGGTAAAGAATCCACCTGCAATGCAGGAGACCCAAGTTCAATTCCTGGGTCAGGAAGATCTGCTGGAGAAGGGATAGGCTACCCATTCCAGTATTCTTGCACTTCCCTTGTGGCTCAGCTGGCATAGAATCCGCCTGCAATGTGGGAGACCTGAGTTCAATCCCTGGGTTGGGAAGATCTCCTGGAGAAGGGAAAGGCTACCCACCCCAGTATTCTGGCCTGGTGAATTCCATGGACTGTATAATCCATGAGGTTGGAAAGAGTTGGACATGACTGAGTGACCTTCACTCACACACTCACAAAGTAATAAAGGAAAAGAATATGATACAGAAGTATTTAGGAAAGATTAAAATTCCCTACAACAGCTTTTAAAAGAAAAAAACAAACAAAAAAAAACCCAGTGTATTTTAAAAAGGAAGGACTACTACGAATTTTTATCCTCAGGAAAAGTTCACCCTAATGCAGTGGCAACATTCATTCATTCTGGGGTCTCAGTCCATACTAAGCAGCAGAGTGGTATCAACAGCTAGGTCCAGGCAAAGGAGCCAGAGGTATGTCTACTGAATCTTATCTTGTTGTCTTCAGTTCCATTTAGTTGCTCAGTCATGTCCAACTCTTTGTGACCCCATGGACTGCAGCACACCAGGCCTCCCTGTCCATCACCAACTCCCAGAGTTTACTCAAACTCACACCCATTGAGTCGCTGATGCTGTCCAACCATCTCATCCTCTGTCATCCCCTTCTCCACCTGCCCTCAATCTTTCCCAGCATCAGGGTCTTTTCAAATGAGTCAGCTCTTTGCATCAGGTGGCCAAAGTATTGGAGTTTCAGCTTCAACATCAGTCCTTGCAATGAACTGCTGCTGCTGCTGCTAAGTCACTTCAGTCGTGTCCGACTCTGCGCAACCCCATACACGGCAGCCCACCAGGCTCCTCCGTCCCTGGGATTCTCCAGGCAAGAATTCTGGAGTGGGTTGCCATTTCCTTCTCCAATGCATGAAAGTAAAAAGTGAAAGTGAAGTCGCTCAGTCCAGTCCGACTCTTAGCGACCCCATGGACTGCAGCCTACCAGGCTCCTCTGTCCATGGGATTTTCCAGGCAAGAGTACTGGAGTGGGGTGCCATTGCCTTCTCCGCTTGCAATGAACACCCAGGACTTAATATCCTTTAGAATGGACTGGTTGGATCTCCTTGCAGTCCAAGGGACTCTCAAGAGTCTTCTCCAACACCACAATTCAAAAGCATCAATTCTTCGGTGCTCAGCTTTCTTTATAGTCCAACTCTCACATCCATACATGACTACTGGAAAAACCATAGCCTTGACTAGATGGATCTTTGTTGGCAAAGTAATGTCTCTGCTTTTCAATATGCTGTCTTGCTGCCTTGATCGCACCTAAATTCCAGTTTATTGCTACTTATAGATCAGTCAAGGCTATGGTCTTTCCAATAGTCATGTGCATTTATAAGAGCTACATAATAAAGAAGGTAGAGAGCTGAAGAATTGATGCTTTCAAAATGTGGTGCTGGAAAAGACTCTTGAGAGTACCTTGGACAGCAAGGAGATCAAACCAATAATCCTAAAGGAAATCAACCCTGAATATTCATTGAAAGGACTGATGCTAAAGTTGAAGCTTCCGTACTTGGGCCACCTGATGTGAAGAGCTGACTCACTGGAAAAGACCCTGATGCTGGGAAAGATAGAAGGCTAGAGGAGAAGGGGCAACAGGAGATGATTGGATGGCATCACCGATTCACTGGACATGAGCTTGGGCAAACTCCGGGAGATGCTGAGGGACAGAGAAGCCTGGAGGCTGCAGTCCATGGAGTCACAAAGAGTCAAACACGATTTGATGACTGAACAACAGCAACAACCAATCAGCATCCTCAGTGTCCACTTAGCCTTAAACCCTGAAGTGAGGATAAAATGAAGTAATGCATTTGTAAGTATTTCATAAAATGCCACTTTCTATCCATACATATACATCCACATAGAGCTGTACCGTTGAAGTACCTGCCTTCCTTAGTGGGGGAGATCTTGCTTTAGTTTGAAAAAGTTCCATGCTCATGACTATGGCGTGGTTACTCGGAGCTTCATGTGAAGAGCCCTGCCTTTTTCACCAGGGTCTGAGTGAAAGCAACTCAGAGAAGCATTTTCATTCCATGTGCTACATGCTACTCCCTAGAGAAAGCTCCACGGCACACATCTCATCATCTCTCGGTTGCTGTCTCCAGGACATGCATCCACACCTTTCAACCAACTGAAAAAAAAAATCTGCCTGGAGTCAGCTTCTTACTGATCAAAACTCCTTGTCACCTAATTTCATCGTGAGAGCACAGTGTTCTCCACTTGTTGGCTCCCGCCTAAATGCCAAGTCACAAAACAGAAGCAGTTAAGAGAGCAAACCCTTGGAAGGTTTCAGCTCTCTTCTCAGGAGGATGACTTTAAATTTTGCTTCTTGAAGTGGAGGTTGAGCAGAATTTTCCCACAGAAACACTGTATGTCTACTCAAAAAAATTAACAATTTCATCTGCCATATGCTTATGATAAAAATATCAGAAATACCGCAGAGTCAGACTCAACTCAGCCACTGAACAACAGCAAAGCAAACAAACTGAGAGTGGAAAGAAAATACTTATGACTTCAAACCTCAGAGGTTCTTCTCACACCTGAGACTCCCCTCCAGGGGATCCACAGTGGGTCACCCCCATCGCATGCCACTTCATCCCAAAGGCTGGGCTGCAGCACCCAGTTCAACTACTGGAAGTGCTGGAGTCAGTCTCTCAGCCCTTACCGCTTGCTGTAGCAAAACACCCTCTCTTGGAGGGAGATGCCTCCTTAACAACCACAGAGCTTCCTGGGGCAAGTAGAATACACAAGACCAGGAACTAGAATTATAGTGGGAATGCCCGTGTTATCCTCATTCCTACTGATGCTTCTGTTTCAAGAGCGAGGTGATTCCACCAGGTTCAAAGTGCTCTCTGCCTTGTCCCTGGCCTCACCAGGGGACTAAGGCACACACAGAAGCGTTGCATCCTGGTAGGTGTAATTCATCTTGACCACCAGCAGGAGGCAGCCTTCTGTTACACGATGGACACAGAAAGAACAGGCTCAGCATCTGGGCGCTTGGGTGACTCCCGATACTCTCTTGCCCCATTTTGATGCTACAAGGATAAGTGCAGGAACCTCAGCCTGAGGCAGGCTGGGTCATGAGAGGAAAATGGTGCATACTGATTGGAACCTGAAGACCACCTACAGCATCAGGGGCTGTAGTTCATCTTACTGACCTTCCTGTAAATCCCACCAAGAAAAGAGCTCAAATATGTGCTATAGGAGCTGCCCCCTGAACTGACGACCTCAAGCCGGGGGTGGGGGCCCCTCTGGCTGTCATCATGGGGTGTCATGGCAGTGACCTCCCAGGTCTACTTCCTACCTGACCCCAGGAAATGCTGGGAGTGCCAGGCGCTGATGCTTCTCAGCTAAGTTCTTCCTAAGAACTGTCACTCACCTGGGGGATATTTACGAAGCTGGCAAATTGCAAAAAACGGCAGAGAGCCAGTTTGCCGAAGGTAATACTTCTTTCTCGGAAGCATCCCCCAGGCAATGACTGGCTGATTTCAAGCTCCCCCTGCTCCCCTGATCCAGGTCGACTTTGAAGAGCCTTGCCAGCTGTACACATCCCTGGAGTACTAGCCCCTGCACCGCAGTTCACCCCCTCCCACTGCCCAGCCCTGCCTCCCTCCCTTCATCACGGATTTTGATTGTGAAAACCACTCCAATACATCCCCGAAAGGCACATCCCTGACTCAGCGTCTGTTCCCCGGATGCAGGTAACTCACTCACCGACTAATGAGTGGCAGAGCTTGGCTCTCCGAGGACATCTGTGCTCACACACCCCAGGCCCCTTCCGGCAGGGGCACAGGTGGGCGAGAAGCACATTTGCACAATTTGGTGAGAGAGGCACACACGGAGACCAGAAGGGGAAGCCACTAGGAAGAAGCTGCAGGAAGCACAGTTCTTAAAAGACATTTCCCCTCGCGGAATGGCACTCGTTTGCTTCCGTCCACACCTGAAACACTCTTATTTTTCCCATGCTCCCAAACCCTTTAATTTCTAGACACTTCACACTGTGAATGAACCAGTCACAAGGGTAAGGAGGATTCTCTGTGGGGGGGTTTTTATTTGGAAAACAGGAAGCAGCCCAAGGGCCTTAACTCACTGAGCCCAGGAGCCAAAGCTTGATGTGTTTCTTCTTACACAAGCCTCTCAAGTTCTCCACGCCCAGGGCAAGCGTCTTCTCTTCACCCAGGTGGTGAGACACCAAGACCCACCGCAGAATTGGAGAAGGAAACGGCAACCCACTCCAGTATTCTTGCCTAGAGAATCCTGTGGACAGAGGATCCTGGTGAGCTGCTGTCCATGGGGTCGCACAGAGTCGGACACGACTGAAGCGACTTTAGCAGCGGCAGCAGCCAGCATCCTTGCCGGGATAATGCCATGGACAGAGGAGCCTGGCGGGCTATAGTCCATGGGGTGGCAAAGAGTCGGACACGACTGTGTTCGCGCACACACACACACCCACACACCACAGAAGAGTTTGATCAGAGTATGTGCCCATGGGCTTTATCATTATTATTACTTTTAAAAGATCTCCAGACCATACTATTATACACCCAATCTAAGATTCACACACCAAAAGGGAAGAAAGGAATACAGAAGAAGCTGAGGAAAATATTCTTCCATTTGACTAATGACATCATCTTGAAAGGCACACAGGTTCATTAATTAGATAAAAAAGCAAAAATAAGCATGTCTGCAGAGCTGAGGCAATAATTTGCCTTCAAAGAATTCCTGGATTTATTTCAACAAACACAAAATCTTCCTAAATAAAAAACAAACCCATTTTCTAAGTCAGGACCCTCCACAGGATATGTAATTGTCTCATGGGAAACACAGCAGGTCTAAGAAATAACAAGGCTATATTCTGACTCAGGTGACCTATGGAGAAGACACATTTTTTCCTGCTCTAAATAACATTATCATTTAAAAATAAATGAGGAAAGTCAAGTCTCTTGTGAGCCTTCTTAGCACCCAAGGCAACCAAGGGATGCCTTACCCTTCTGCTGCTGAGTCTGGATTTGTGTTTAATGCCCTAGAGGTAAAAGTGTCTGTAAAGAAATATAATAAAGGTAATAAAGCTATAGGAACATAGGGGAGAAAAACTTGGCAGCCCGAAGTGTCTCTCTGTCATGAGGATTATTTTGAGCTGAAACCTAGACTCAAAAGACTCAGGAAGAAACTTTGACCTGTCCTCAAACTACCTAAAACTATTCAGATAGGGGGTCTGCTCCCCCAATACAGCTATAACCAAACATGCCTGCAAAGAAGGAGGTGGGTGTGTGGTGGGGAGAACTCGATGGGACCTGGAGTCCAAAGACCACTCTATACCCCAGCCCTTCTGCCTGGCCCAGCAAACATCTGCTCACCAAACACGCATGTTTATGGAAAAGTTCTCCCCTTTGAAGTCCCAAACCACTACCTTCAACATCCTCTTTTGCCTTTAACTGAAGATGGTAGTTAGGGTGAGGGGGTTAGCCCTTGTGGCAAGTTCTTCTGGGTCTCTCCCCTCTATTTCAGATTTCTGTCTGATTTTCTCCTGTCAATCTGTCTCATATGAATTTAGTGCTTACGCCAGCCAGAAGAACCTAGAAGGGGAAAGGGAAATTTCTTTCTCCTGACCTCAGCTTGCAATTTGGTTAAACGAACTCAACAGAACTAGTTTTTTTATTTTAAAAATCTATGTCCCGAGCTTACAGAAAGTAACATTACACAGTCTGCTAACCTAAATACTATGGTCAGGAAGGGGTGCATATGCTAAAGGAAGTGTTGTTAATAATACTTACAATTTGTCTGATATCTTATGCACAAATTCAATTAGTATCACTTACAAATATACACACTAAGAAAACCCATTTGCTCTCTGTGAGGTTTAAAATGTTACACATTTTCTCTGGGTTTCATCACATCACATTACAGATATGTGGATTAGATGTATTATTCTATTTCAATTTGAATCACCCCAAACTCCTTGCAGCAGTGCTGTGATGATAATAATTTTCTGGTAGAAGCCTGCTACTGAGGGATATTAATATAAGGAAACATTTCTGGAGGGCATCATTAGGGGTGGGCATTTCCCCCCAGTTTTCTATGTTGCTTCTATTAAAAACTTCCTTTGCTACTGATCCAAAAAATTAATTTTAAAAGTGCCACTGAATCTCCTTTTTTTATATATATTATCTGTGATTTAAATAAAAAAGAAGTCCATACCAGAATAAACATGTATGGTTACATGTCAAACATAAAACAATTATTAGTAACCACTGTGGCCGACCAGTGGGTTCTGGACTGCAATACTATGTGAAAAAAGACCATTTTAATCAAGGAGAAGGAATGACAGAAAATTTTCCTGCTGACAATCAGATCCAGACTAACTCAAAACCCCATTACTCCTGTTAAAGACTGTATCCTCTATTCCTTTCTGTGTATTCTTACACTTACTTCAGACTGCAAGGAGGTCCAACCAGTGCATCCTAAAGGAGATCAGTCCTGAGTGTTCATTGGAAGGGCTGATGTTGAAGCTGAAACTCAAATACTTTGGCCACCTGATGCGAAGAGCTGACTCATTTGAAAAGACCCTGATGCTGGGAAAGATTAAGGGCAGAAGGGGACAACAGAGGATGAGATGGTTGGATGGCATCACTGACTCAATGGACAGGAGTTTGAGTAAACTCTGGGAGTTGGTGATGGACAGGAAGGCCTGGCATGCTGCGGTCCATGGGGTTGCAAAGAGTCAGACACGACTGAGCGACTGAACTGAATACTTACTTTATCGCTGTATATGTGCAATCCTGACTTCTATCCGCCCTGCTTCACATATTGTTTTATAGCTCTCTTATTCAAATACTAACAGTGACAGCTAATATTTATTGAGTGTAATTATGTGCCAGACACATGGCCAAAGGGCCTTTAATTCTCCTAACAAACTTCTGCACTGGGCATTATTGGCCTAATTTTACACAGAAGGAAAGTATTATTTAATAGGATTAAGTGCTGTGTCTAAACTTACCTAAAAGGGTCAAATTTCACTCTTAGATCTTGCCAGCAGCAAAGTCTGTATTTTACTGGATCTCATCTGTATCACGCTGCCCGCTCCTCACCTCCCATCATAAGAGCTGAATGACCTTAAAGATCTTAGATTCTTGTATTCCCCGATACAAAAAAAAACAACTATTAGTAAGGCAAAATGTCAGTTTATAGCTACTGAATTTCTGAGCTTTTCTTGCCCACCCCCCCATGCCTCCTGATCCTTTCAGCCCCACCCCCAAACGGTTGTCAAATCCCAATGTTTTTTCTTTCTTTTGAGAACTTTAAATATTTAACTAATTCTGCTTCTTGTAGTCTATCTTAAGAAAACCATCATTCATGAAAAGATCTATATACAAGCATTCCACTGAATCATTCCCTTTAATAATGGCAAAGACTGAAAATAATTTAAACATTCAATCATGTATCTTTTATGCATCCATTCAATAATGCTTTTGAAGGATTTTTAGAAAAAAGTTCCTAGTAGATGAGAAATATCATGGGAAACACTAAGCATCCAAAAGATTATATATTATGGTTACACAATCACTATATAAATACAACTATAAAACTAAGAAAGTATTCCAAAATGTTAACAGTAGTTAAGAGCGCATGACAGACCAGACCTATGCACCATGACCTATCCACCTCAACAGTCACCTCTACTATTGTCTCTACCTCGCCCATCACTGCCCTGAATCAGGATTTCATTATTTCTCACACACATTAACAGTGAAGCAAATCACACCATCCCCAATATGCACAGACTCTCAACAAGTCTCCCCTCTTAACACATCTCTAACACATATTATTATTAGGTGATTGTCCCCTGCATCTTATAGAACATTAACAGTTTCATTGCTCTCCAGCTCAAGATCATGGATGGCTTCCAATACTTTCCAAAGTAAAGACCAGTTTAGCATCAAGGTCCACCGTGGCATAAGCTCAATAACCATAACGTGCACCATGATCACGTATTCTGCCACAAAAAGACCAAGAAATCTGCATGTTATCATTTTAAGATGTCCTTATTTGTACGAGGCAAAATGTAGGGGTGGGGGGAATGCATCTTGTAATTGAGAGAATATGCTGTTCTTTGGTTCTTCTCTATTTCCTATTTGTAATTCTCCCATAATCTCCTATACCAACCCCCTTCTGCCCTGGAATGCAACAGACAAGAACACATTGCCTAAGGCTTTCTACAATCAAATCCATCAGATTTCATACCAAAATTATTCCTATTTTGCATTTATCTAACATGAAAATCAAGGCACGTCAAGTAAAAATGAAAAGAGCACATGATGCATTGAATATTATGTTACTCGAGAAAACAGAGTGCCACCAGCTTCAATAAGTGACAGGATTTTGTTTAGTACCGCCAAGGCATGCATTTTCTCCAGAACATCTTTTAAGATGATCTTATTTTTACTTTCTTTACAAAATCAAGTCTCCGTTGCAATCCCGCTGAGTGACAGTCTCCTCTAGTGACAAGTAGTGTGATCAAATGTTGTAAGCAGTTTATCATTACCACCATCAGCAAAAACCTTGTCTAATTCTTGTAGGACCAATCTATAGACTGGACTAAAACTGTTAGACAGGCTTTTAATGCAGTGAAAAATATTTTTTTAATAATTACATGAAAATAAGTATATTCACTGTAATTTCTCATGTGTGAGTGCTAAGTCACTTCAGTGGTGTCTGACTCTTTGTGACCCTATGGACTGTAGCCTGCCAGGTTCCTCTGTCTATGGTATTCTCCAGGCAAGAATAGTCGAGTGGGTTGCCATGCCTTCCTCCAGGGGATCTTCCCCACCCAGGAATCGAACCCTCATCATTAGGTCTCCTGCACTGGCGGGTGGGTTCTTCCCCACTCGCGCCACCTACATGCGCATCAGAGATCAGATCAGTCGCTCAGTCTGACTCTTTGCAACCCTATGAATCGAAGCACGCCAGGCCTCTCTGTCCATCACCAACTCCCGGAATTCACTGAGACTCACGTCCATCGAGTCAGTGATGCCATCCAGCCATCTCATCCTCTGTCGTCCCCTTCTCCTCTTGCCCCCAATCCCTCCCAGCATCAGAGTCTTTTCCAACGAGTCAACTCTTTGCATGAGCATGCTTATGCGAAAAAAAAGTCTCAAAACTTTGTGGGATGGAAACTGAGACACCCACCCCTTCCTTCCTTACAAACATTCAAGTTGTGAAGAATAATTGTTAAATCCCTCAGTATACATGAAAGGGAAAGAAAAACCAGAAGCTGGATGATTCAGGGAGGAAGGGAAAGCTATTAAACCATTCAAGTAGGGTCTCAGACATGGGTTAGCCAAGGACACTGTTTCAGACAAGGACTGGTTCACGGCAGTGTTGAAAGGCATGCCTCCTCCCATGGCTTCACTTAAATGTAATAGTTTTTTTAATACTGTTCATTTTGATGTTTGGCAAAACTAATACAATTATGTAAAGTTTTTAAATAAAATAAAATTTTAAAAAAATGCTTACAGATTTTGTTGTAATAGAAATCAGTAAATAGCTGAGTTTTGGTACAGGTCAAACAGAATCAGTCTGCACAGATGAGAGAGCCACTGGAAATAGGGTATGAAAACAGTGAAGAATGCTCTCTTATCCACAGCTCTGCAGGGCCCAGAGCTACAAGATTACAATGCAACATTGCTGCCACAAAGCTGGAAAAATGTATCATTCCAGAATACAATCTTATTCCTGTGCTTATCCCCTTAGGAAGGAGATACACATATTCTCCCATCTGCATTGTGTGCACTTGCTTTTTAATACAAAGCAGGAAAACTAAAATATAAATGACACACAGCCGTAGGGTGGAATACTGCCTACTGTTTTACCTACAAGCTTCTCGAAGGGGTAACACCAGAGCTTTTTCAAGGCTGAGGTATTTGATTCCTTACACTGTACTCTCCAGACACTGACTTCCTTTTGAGCCCAGAGGGCACACCAGTTCCCTTCTCTAGAGGATAGAAACCAGAAAATCCTTCCTTTCCCTTTTCTGTGTCTTTCGTTTTTTCCAGTTCTCTAAGATGTCTTCCATACGTCTGGCCACTCTAGAGAATGCATTGGCCGAGCAAACACCCTCGTGCTCCGTGGAAGGCAGCCGGAACTTCTAAAAGCCATTTTCTCACACAAAGAATGTCAGCCTCAGGAGCACTTAGGAATGGCTAACAGACCCCCACAAAACAGTTAATGTCATGTTCAAAACTCAATATCCAGTGCCATATAAACAAACTAGCGTACTAAATGGAGAACGGCTTTTCAGTCAAATGCCACTGAATTAAAACTCGGCAAAATCAATTTAAAATAAAGGCCAAAGAGAAACAGACAAGGATGAGGAGAACTGGAGCATACAGATGACTATGCGGGGTTCCTGGGGCGGCTAGTGGTAAAGAATCCACCTGCCAATGCACGAGACACAAGAGACGCGGGAGATCCCCCGGAGGAGGGCATGGCAACCCACTGAGTATTCTTGCCTGGAGAATCCCATGGACAGAGGAGCCTGGCGGGCTACAGTCCACGGAGTCGCAAAGAGTCAGACACGACTGAGCGACTGACCACACATACAACTATTAGCACAGAAGGAATCCAAACTAGTTAAGCTGTATCTGCTTTCCCAGTAATTCTGTCATATTGTAAGCAAATTATGAATTTGCTAACAGGATCCCAGAGTAAACGTTAAATTATTATTATATATTAGATCACTTAACGTGGCCCCTAAAAATTCTAGTGGAACGTCTGGCATGAGTTTAAATGGACAGTGATCAACAGTGAGAGGGGCACATGGTCTGTGAGCAGAATGCTTGGGGTCAAGGCAGGGCCCCATTGCTTATTACTTACCTGTAGAACTTTCTTTTAGCTTTAATTTCCCCCCATAAAGAAGTTAACTAAGGATAATTTGTTCCCCAGTCTCAAAGAGCTTCTGTGAGACTCAAGTGAGATAATATATTAAAAGAAAAGTGATTTAATAAGTCACTTCAGTCGTGTCCGACTCTGTGCGACCCCAGAGACGGCAGCCCACCAGGCTCCCCCGTCCCTGGGATTCTCCAGGCAAGAACACTGGAGTGGGTTGCCATTTCCTTCCCCAATGCATGAAAGTAAAAAGGGAAAGTGAAGTCGCTCAGTCATCTCCTACTCTTAGCGACCCCATGCACTGCAGCCCACCAGGCTCCTCCATCCATGAAATTTTCCAGGCAAGAGTACTGGAGTGGGGTGCCATCGCCTTCTCCAAACTACACAACACTAATTAGGGAGCAGTTTTTATTACATTAGTAATCTATTTGACTTCTGGAGAAGGGAATGGCAATCCACTCCAGTATTCTTGCCTGGAGAATTCCATGGACATAAAAGCCTGGCAGGCTACAGTTTGTTGGGTCACAAAGAGTCGGACATGACTGAGCATCTAACACACAAACTATCTGATTACGAATACCATGTAAAATAAAGCAGATATACTGTAATAAAAATTTTTTAAAAAATATAAAAAGAATACCATATAGAAAGGATAGAATCTCAGATGAAATTATTTTACTAATTTATGTATGCCAGGCGCAAACTGATTAGATGTGTAACACTGAAATATACACACATAAATATAGATGCATGTACATACGTGTGTATACACACATACATAGAAATACATATACTCAAACACGTTTTATGTTTCCAAGAGAGAAGATAAGCACAGGGGCTAAAGACAAAAGTGTCACTCCTTGGTTTTAAATTAAATCCTTCTTAAAGCACTTTACAAACTTACAAGGTTTGTTGCTCAAGAAACTGAAATCTTCAAACATTTTTTCACATTTCCAAAAGCCCTTCTGTAAACTTTTTTTTTCTGTTCCATGTTTTTAAATACTGCACTATTACATATACCCACAATGACTCATTACACTATGTGATGATTCATAATTACGTGGGAACATTGTGAGCTGATAAATAGCCCACAATAATGGCTTTTTATTAAGAGAGCACTAAGATCATTTAGTGCCATATTTTAAAAAGTATTTCTGACTACTTGGGTCAGAGGGAAAAAGAAGGAAGAAATGGGAGAGAAATAAATATTGAAATATTGTACTTTTTTTTTTTTTTTTTTTTGCCCTTCACTCCCAAAGGGCCCTGTGAATAACTAAGCTTAAAAATCAGCTGCTTCTTCACTGAGTCATCAATCCTACTTGCTTCACCATCAACCAGGTTCAATAAACTCTTTTTCTCACTCACCTTTCCTGCTTAGGGATTTGAGTGATTCATTAAGGAATACCTCCATGTGGATATTCTTCAGGGGACTTCAAATTATTCAACACTTTCAAACTGCAACTTAACCTGGTATTTCCTGTCTTGAGCCAGAAACACTGGATTTCTCACGCACAATACAGCACTAACTATGAGGAAGGAACTTTGCTGATGCTGCAGACGTTGTGATTGTTCAGTCGCTAAGTTATGTCCAACTCTTGGCAACCCCATTGGCTGAAGCATGCCAGGCTTCCTGTCCTTCACTATCTCCTGGAGTTTGCTCAAATTCCTGTCATTTGAGTCGGTGATGCCATCATCCAACCATTTCATCCTCTGTCACCCCCTTCTTCTCCTGCCCTCAATCTTTCCCAGCATCAGTCTTTTCCAGTGAGTCGGCTCTTCACATCAGGTGGCCAAATATTAGAGAGCTTCAGCTTCAGCATCAGACCTTCCAAAGAATATTCAGGGTGAAAAAGGCCACCTCTCTTCCTTTTTCTGTATCATTCCCAACCTTCTACACACCACACTTAATTGGAAACATCTCATAATGACTCCACTTTCCAAATAACTGTTTTTCATGTTATCCTTTTTATCCTCCCTCACAGGACCTCATTTCAGGCTCTACCACCTCTTACCTGGAATACCTAACCATCACTGAACTCATCTTCTGCCTCCATTCTTGACCTCTTCAATCTAAAACCCTTTGACACTAGCAGTTCAGTTCAGTTCAGTTCAGTCGCTCAGTCGTGTCCGACTCTTTGTGACCCTATGAATTGCAGCACGCCAGGCCTCCCTGTCCATCACCAACTCCTGGAGTTCACTCAGACTCACGTCCATCAAGTCAGTGATGCCATCCAGCCATCTCCTCCTCTGTCGTCCCCTTCTCCTCCTGCCCCCAATCCCTCCCAGCATCAGTCTTTTCCAATGAGTCAACTCTTCACATGAGGTGGCCAAAGTACTGGAGTTTCAGCTTTCAAAGAACACCCAGGACCAATCTCCTTTAGGTTGGACTGGTTGGATCTCCTTGCAGTCCAAGGGACTCTCAAGAGTCTTCTCCAACACCACAGTTCAAAAGCATCAATTCTTCGGCGCTCAGCTTTCTTCAACATCCAACTCTCACATCCATACATGACCACTGGAAAAACCATAGCCTTGACTAGATGGACCTTTTTTGGCAAAGTAACGTCTCTGCTTTTTAATATGGCATTTATGAAATTCAAATAGGCTCACAACCATCACCCAACTGTACTAAAAGACAAACAAAAACAAAAAACACGAAAAAAATTCCTTAGCAAAAATATTCAACTTTAATGATAGGGCTCTCGATTCATGGTTGCATCTATTCTCCTTTCTGCCCTGTTCTTTGGCCATCTAAATCAATCACAGACCTTTTATAACCAACTATTTTCTCACATCTCCATGCCTGTACACTGGCTGCTCCTTTGAGACAAGAAATTTTTTCCTCTCGTCCCATTTTTTCAGGGACTTTCTCATCCTTCAAGGCTCAGCTGAAATATTACCTCCTCTTTAAAGCCTTGTCTGATCTCCCCAGGCTTCTTTTACTGCTCTTTCCTTCATCGTCCATTCCACACTATAAAACACACAATCAGACAACACTTAGATTATCTGTAAGTTTCCTCACTGTGCTGTGACCTACAGAAAGGACAAGAACCATTCTTTACTCTTTGCCTATTTATATCCCCAGTACATAGCCAACCACAGGGTGCACAGCCCACGGACTTCATAAATAACCCAAGAGTAAATGAACGCACATCCTGAAAAATACTCATGATGACGTGACTTCTTATAGGACCATTACAGACCATGAATTCCTCCTTTTCTATATCCTCTTAAGTATCAAATTTGGTTTTCAACCAGGCCGATTTTCTTAACTACATGTAAAATCTGAACTTGAAGTGAAGGTGGATCTGTCCAGATTCTTGTTAAAAACTTTGACTCTCCCTAACTTGCTAACCACCTGGAGATGGTTTCCATCTTAAGGAAAGCAGGTCTAACTCTGCTTCTCTTTCTTCCCTAAGGACACACAGAAAGAGCACTCACTATGAAGTAAAAGTTGGACCATAAAGAAGGCTAAGTACCAAAGAACTGATGCTTTCAAACTACAATGCTGGAGAAGATTCTTGAGAGTCCCTTGGACAGCAAGGAGATCAAACCAGTCAATCCTAAGGGAAATCAACCCTGAATATTCACTGGAAGGACTGATGCTGAAGCTGAAGCTCCAAAAGGTTTTGGCCACCTGATGCAAAGAGCCAACTCATTGGAAAAGACCCAGATGCTGGGAGAGATTGAAGGCAGGAGGAGAAAAGGGGCAACAGAGGATGAGATGATTGCATGGCATCACCAACTCAATGGATATGAATTGTGAGTTTGAGCAAAATCTAGGAAATAGTGAAGGACAGGGAAGCCTCGCATGCTGTAGCCCATGGGGTCACAAAGAGTCAGACACAGCTTAGTGACTGACCAACAAACACTATTCTGTAGATTACACATATGTCTGGCAAACAGCATTGTGAGAAAGATCTATCCAGTCAGGGGAGCAGTGACTGGCAGGAATCTGAGCCACAAGAAACTTGAGCATTTGTACTAGTTGAGCAGACCAGCTGATGGCCCCAATGAGTTCTGAACTAAATTATCTCTAAATATAGCTACTCACACCACTCACCAAGGCTTACAGCTGCCAAAGTGAATGCCACACACAACTTGACAAATAGGGTTTATTCCTTCCTTCTTCCCTCCCTCCCTTTCTTCCCTCTTCTCTACCCACCCTACCCCCTCTTTCTCTTTTTTTTAATTTCACATTTTGGTGTGTCTTATTGGAGAAGGACCTGGCAACCCACTCCAGTATTCTTGCCTGGAAAATCCCATAGACAGAGGAGCTTAGCAGGCTATATATAGTCCCCAGGGTCACAAGAGTTGGACATGACTTAATGACTAAACCACCTCCATATCCAAGATGAGCAGATTTGATAAATCACCCCAACACTAGCTTAAATTTAGTGATAATGACCCCCAGTGCTTTTTTGTTTTAAAACTGTTTGTTATTTAAACCTCTTTGATGATTTGAGCCAACAATGTAGAATTTGGTGCATAGTCTAGCAGAAATAGCTCTAAGTAATAAAAATTCCACTGTACTTGAAGGGAATGAGGGGTGAGAGCCATGTGCATAAGTGGTATTTAATAACTCTTCATTGAAGAAGATTATGTTATTTCAGGTGCTCATCTTATACCCAATTCTGCACCAAACCAGCCATATATATTCCAGACAGTTTAATACTTGATGAGTCTGAATCAACTCCTGATTATAGACACTCGTTTCCTGTCTGTTCAAAGGTCAGAGTTCAGGAAACATATCGAAAAAACCAAACATCCTTACAGCTAATATCTGCCTTTCTTCTTGCTTAAGATTTTAAGGCACGATTTCAGTGCTTTCATTTCACTAAGATCTATCCCCCTGAAGAGCCAATGTGACTTTTTTCTCTGTTCTTCACAGTAACTGGTTACTTCCTTTGCCTTGAGTTTCACCAACTTACTCAGGAAATATGTCACCCAGATGCCTACTGAGTGCAGAGTCCTATTAGACCCAGTCTACTCAGAAACTGTAGTTTCTTAGCCATGCTCATCTGTGAAACATATCAGACCATGTGCTCAGGGCTGAGAGTGCAAAAATGAAAGACAAAGGTCCTCCTTGACAGAACCCACCCAAGAGAAGAGCCAGTCCAGTAAGCAGGGAATTATAGCTCTGGCTTTTTACACTATGTATCAGGACAGCCCACCCAGTCTTTCACAGTAGAGAATTCAAAATTAAAGCAGCTCTAATTTTATTTTTCTTCTATCTACACTCTTAATCACTTGGTCCCAATCTCCTGAAATTTAGACTAAGAATTCCTCAAAATGTGTGACTTGTGTTGGATAATCACTCTACATCCTCATGCCTGTAAGAAAATTTCTGTTGTATCTTGTGGAATGAATGGCAAATTATGGAAATCCTTGTAAAATTTCACTGAACTTAGAACAAAATGGCCTCCACCAGTGAAAGAGAGAAGGACCCAGTGGTCCTCGCTGCCCCATGGACTCCGCCTATCTTTTGTTTTATAGAAAAACTTTAGCCAGAGAACAAGTTTAATCAAAGAAGTGAGAAAAATGCAAAAGCAAAGAAAGCAAATAGGACAAAACCATAATAGTTTAGTCATTAAGTAAAATGAAGGACCTTTAGTTCCTAAAAGGCTATAGACAGGCCATGTCCTTGAGCTGTTCTATATATCCTAAAACCCCCACCAAGTGGAAGAAATTAACTACATGATGACCTGTGGAGCTGGGACATTAGCTGCCACAGCCGCAAGAACTGGCCTTAAAAACATGGGAACAAATCCACCCTGGAACTAAAGATTAAAGGTACTCAAAACAAGCAAGAAGACGCTGATCAGACCACCGATGAGCACGTTAAAGATGACTGTCAGAGCTGACTGTGCTGTACCTGCGTGTAGCCCCCTCCCTCCATTGAAGTATCCCTGAAACAACCCACTGAAAGCTCTTGCCCATTGACTGTCAGGGGAGACTTTGGAACAAAGTCTGTCCTCTCCTCTCTGGTGGCCAGTCTCCAGAACAAAGCAATCACCAGCCATCTCAAGTCTTGGCTTTGGAACAGCGAGCAGCCAGACGCACTTTCAGCAGCCCCAGCAGCAACAGAAACAACAGCTCAGAGGTTAATAACTACTTCCCCCAATTAGTAATCTTCCTCATCCCACTGAACACCTAAATATGTCACATAATTCAATGAATTTAAAACACTAATAAAATGTTTTGCAAGAAAAGCTCTCTACTTATATAAAAAGCATGCATATACATACACATATATCAAATTTCTACTCAAAAACACACAATTTTTGGTAAAAATTTCCCAAATGTTTTCATGCATGACTTTCAACCTGCTTATGTCAATAAATGTTGCTAATGATGATGATCTTTAATTTGTTTTGATAAAAACACTTAAAATGTAACTGTCTTTTGTCAGGAATAATGAGGTTTTATCGATGGGCATGAGACCAAGGAAATTATCTGACCCACAGAGTTATCAGTCCTGAAAGCTATCCTTTTACAGCATCATTTTGAACAAGAACCCAATCCCTTTGGAGACATTATGTTAATATATTCAATTAAACATTTTCAGTAAAGATGTATGGATTGCTATGCTATGCAGAGGTGGGTTTACTCTGAAATTAAGGCACCCTAAGCTTTCAGGCTGCATACCTGTACATGCCATTTCTAAGATCTAGGACCAGGGGGAAAGGCTTAGCAGAACAATTACAATTTTGTGAAACACCCAAAAAGCAATTGTTGCTTTTTTTCCCCCCTTGGGAAGCTTTAGAACCCACAGAACTCATATCTTTTTCTGGTTATCATCTTTTTCAAGGCTAGGTATGCTGCAGAAACATCATATATCATGTCACAATGTTGAGTTTGAAAAATACTTTCTCATCCATCTCTACTTTACCATCAGGTACAATCACTGTAGAAACACCAGCCTGGATATGTGTTAAACGCCACAGTGAAAATTTCATCCTTACCAACTCATGTTACAGCTGTATTAATGGAAAGCATTAACTCAGATTTACTCCCACCATTTACTCATGAGCTCAGTTGCTTAGTCCTATCCGATTCTAGGGACCCTTTGTACTGTAGCCTGACAGGGTTCTCTGCTCATGGGATTTTTCAGGCAAGAATACTGAATTTGGTTGCCATTGCTTTCCCCAAGGATTCTTTCCGACCCAGGGATCAAATCTGTGTCTCCTGCACTGCAGGCAGATTCTTTACCCCCTGAGCCATCGAGGAAGCACCACCATTTACTTAAATCCGGGTGGTATCTCTGGGCCTAGGGAACTAGATAGACTCTACACATCAGTGCAGGAGAATCATGTACTTGCAATGAACACTAGAGTTACAACACATTTTAAACTGAATGCTCAGTATCTTACTATGTTGCTTTCAAAAATTCTGTTGCTCTTTATGATCAAACATTTTCTTATATTTAAAAGTTTAATTTTGTGGTAACCTCGGTTCTGTTTCCTTGCATAGAAAATAACTCTTTTAAATCAAAATACTTTATAATTACAACTTTCATGTCTTCTCAGGGAACCAAAATCAGAGTAAAATTAATAAACACTTTCTCCATAATATATACAATGAACTCTAAAACCAATGCTACTAGGAAAATGACATATATTAGGTTCACTAAATACAACTGGGTTTTTTTTTTTTTTTTTTTCACCAAGTCTTATCATTTGAGCTTCTTTCCAAATATTTAGGATTTTCTCTCACACATGATATAGCATCTACTACATTGGGCAGAGCTGTCTCGGAATGCTGGCTAAGAATTTATTGTTAACATGTCTTCTACGAGTGAGTTTTGAGTTAGAAGACATAGTTAACCGACCACAGTTTGCCTCCAGCATGGCACAATGAACTTCATGCTATCACTTTTCCCAGATGTACTCTTACTAAAGTGCACTGAACACCGTATATAATCTCTGCCAGACTGCTAGCATATTTTAAGAAAACTATCCAGTATTCACGCTGTCTTTATACAGAACTGTATGCGACATGTGTCCCTTTGGTCTGAGAATTAGCCAATACAAATACATATATTTTTATGTGACATATTTCATACAGCACATATGCTTGTTTTGTGCACACCACGTTCTCTAATAACTTGTTGCCTAAAAATTATGTTATATACAACACATTGGATTTGGCAAAATCATAATTTAAATGCACTGCTTTTAAGTGGATTGACGCAATAAATTACCAAATTCTAGCTAACTGAAGATCAATCCAAAAGCCATTGATTGAGCTGTGGTTGCTGCAAATATCATAAAAGAACACAAGTTCAATTTCCTTATTATCTATTTCTCCACCTGTGTGTCTACTGAATACCTTGTTCCAGAGGGATTTATGACAGCTTATAAGGATACTAAATAAATGAAGGGCAACATTAGAATAATGAATACAGCATATACACCAGTATTACTATGCATAAACTAAATAATAATAAAATAATAACTAATAAAATAAATAAATAAATAAGAAGAACCTACTGTATAGCATAGGGAATTCTCCTTACTGCTCTGTGGCAACCAAATGGGAAGGAAATCTAAAACACGAGGGGGTATATGCATACTTATAGCTGATTCACTTTGTTGTATGGCAAAAACTAACACTGTAAAGCAACTATACTCCAACAAAAATTAAAAATATATTAGAAGATAAAGAAAAATATGGCAACACAAAAAAAGGTTTAGTAATAAGAGGAACTCAAAAGATGCTACCAGAACTTCTTGTCATGTTGGTTTTGCTGGACAAGAAATCACACATCTTGAGAGGTCAAGGGCAATATATCTACAGCAGTCATGGGGACATGTTTCCAATGACTTTTTTCTTTTAATATGTATATGTCAACAGCATTGCCATTACATCAAAGAACACTTCACTAAGAGCAGTGACAAAGGAGGCCAGGTATGCTGACCCCAGTTCCTTCGCTGTGCTTATGTTTGTTATTCACTCCTCGCCACCCACACCTGCCCTTCTTTTGCTTCAAACGTGTCAGACCACTTTCCCCTAAATGCCTCTCTTTGGTTGCTTCCTCTGCTTGGATTTACTTTCCCCAGTTTTGTGCACTTGGTTCACTCTACACCTCCCTGCGGGCTCTGTAAAAAACACCACATTCAGTGAAGCTGAGCACCCTTTACAAAATTACAGCCTCTCTATGGACACTCTTTATATCCATTCCCTTACATATTTTTCTGTAGATGATCAGTCAGCATCTGTCACACTCTATATTTATTTGCTCTTGCCAGGGTCCCCGTCACCCCTCCCCTCCCCAGGACAGAAGCTCTAATCTACTCTTGGAGTCTTACTCCATCTTCCATTTCAGTCATTATCCCCACTCCCTAATTGGCTCTGCTCAGAATTCCCACCAAATAAAATAAGACTGATAAAATGTGGCCTCTCACACTTGCAATCACTCATTGCAAAGTCTAAGTCAGGGATCCTCAAGATGTCTGCTTCAACCCACCAACATCCTCTTGAGGGCCCATGAAGAGAGGGGTCAGAATTCCATCTGTACCACAACATTTTCCATAGAAACCCTCTGTACCACACTAAGGGCTGGTGCTGGTACCTGACTAAATTTGGTATTCATAAGCGAAAGCTAGGATGCAATTATCATTTATAGACTAACTCAACATTCTACAAGAAATCTGGTTGCCATGACACAGTGCAGTGTTTCTGCCAACTTGCTATAGCATATATGCACATGCAATGAATAGAAAATTCTGCTGTTTTCAGAGAGGATGCTTTATCATCTGTGACATTTGAAGCTTTTCAGAATTTTCAACCATTGCAGTCCTTGCTTTGTCATGATCTTACTGTTAGTTTACCTTCAACATCATTAATTTACTTTCCCCCTGGTTTGTTTATTTAGGGAGATTAGTTGCCCAGTAATTGGATGTTAAAGTGCCCATGCATTGTGGTCCAAAATATGACTCATGTCTCTCTTTTGTTGTTTCCTCTGCTTGGAATTACTTTTCCCAGGTTGGTAAATTCTATATCTCCCTTTGGACTCTAAAAATACCACAGTCAGTGAAGCTGACCACCCTTTAAAAACTTACAACCCCTCTATGGACACGCTTTATATCCATGCCCTTACGCATTTATCTCTAGACAATCTGTCAGCATCTGTCACGCTCTATTTTTAGTTATTTGCTCTTGCCAGGGCTCCCCCCCCAACCCCGTAGGACAGAAGCTTCCATCTACTCTTGGTGCCTCACTCCGTCTTCAGTCTCAGTCATTATCCCTACTCCCAAATTGGCTCTGCTCAGAATTTCTACATCTTTGCTAACGTAGATACAGTTAAACTTTGTTATTCCTGATTCTATAGTCATGAATTCATCATGAGTTTGCCAACTGATGACCATTTATTCATTTGCAGTCATGTGTGGGCATGAGCCAAGCAGCAGAAAGTTTGAATCTCCCAGTTTCCCCATTCCCATCTAAGGTTAAACACGCTGGCTTTCATTTCAGCCCTTATAAAGTAAATAAATGTTTATTTTATTGTCTCTTTAGTGTCACATTTTGTGTGTATGTTTGTGCTTTCTATTGGCGTTTTTGCTATTTAAAGTGGTTCCCAAGTGCCGTGCTGAAGTGCTAGCTACTGTTCGTAGGGACAAGAGGGCTGTGATGTGCTTTAGGGGGAAAAATATGAGTGTCAGCTAACTCCTGTTAGAGCTGCTTTCTGTGAGTTCAATGTTAATGATCAACTATATATATACCCATATATATATCACATAAAAGTTATTTATTATATATAAAATAAGGTGTTTTTAAATAGAAACACATACAAAACAAGGCTATATGCTGACCACCTCATGGAAATGACATAGGCTCAGAAGAACCTAACTCCGTGTATTCCCCCATGATCAATGGTTCAGTATTTGCTCATTCAGTGTTCATGGCAACTTTGCAGAACATAATTACAATAAGTACTGAAAATCAACTACCCATACATAGCCACCCATCAATGGAAAACTTTGCTCCGTTTTAACACTTTTGTCATCCTTACATTTCACTTGTACCTATGAGCAGAAATCAACCACTGGGGTCCTTAGGTAGTAAGGTTGTTTGCCTTGTTTATGATAGTACCTCTCTCTAAGTGACAGATGCTGAAATGTGGCAGAGGAATGGTAAGGGGGAGAGAAAGAGAGAAGGACAGGACAGGGAAAGGTGAAAAGGAAAAGGACCTGAATCACACATATGCTGTTTTGCAATCCCTTCTGAAAACACAGCCTTCTGAAATATCTAAAAGATCGACTTATAAACACAAAATTATTTTTTCTTAAGTGAAATAGCTCTTAATTTGTACCAAGAATCCACGTTCAAGTATATAAAATGCTTATAGAATAGTCATTATATGTATATTTCCATGTATTTGCATGAAATGTATATGTATGGTCAGATTACATTCATGATATTTTAGATAAAAATGTAAATGTTGTTCATCTGATTTCTTATGTAAATCAATATTTCTTTTCTCAATGACTTTTTATTACCTACTAACTGTGGTTGACATAAAATTTAGTACATCTGAAATAGCTAACCAAATGAAAGGCTGAACAGGGCCAATCTAAGCAAAGGGTTCTGAGCACCACCAACCTGAGCATTCAGAATCGATTCTCTGAGAAAATGACAATGATGTCATCATAAGACAGAATTAAACTCAAGTTTGGCAGATAGTCCTCTAAAACACTAAAGAGACTGTCAATTCCTCCCATTCTATCTCCATTTGGGGTAGTTGCTGCTGCTAAGTCGCTTCAGTCATGTCTGACTCTATGCAACCCCATAGACGGCAACCCACCAGGCTCCTCTGTCCCTGGGATTCTCCAGGCAAGAATACTGGAGTGGGTTGCCATTTCCTTCTCCAGTTATTTACCTCTATTTTTTTAGCACCACTGACTTCCAAAAAGCACTGGTGAGGACTATTGTGTGACTCAAATGAAGAACCATAACTAGCACTGCATTGGCCAAGAAGTTTGTTCCAGTGTTTTTCTGTAAGACCTTATGAAAAACCCGAAAGAACTGTTTGGCCAACCCAATACAGCTGGATAAGGGTCAGAGATTTGGGAAGTAAAATCTTATTGGTTTATCTACCAAAAGGCCAAGACGAGAAGCAAGACTGCAAGTGAAAGTGAAAGTGAAAGTTGTGTAGTCATGTCTGACACTTTGAGACCCCATCGGCTATACAGTCCAAGGAATTCTCCAGGCCAGAATTCTGGAGTGGATAGCCTATCCCTTCTCCAGGGGATCTTCCCAACCCAGGGGTCAAACCTAGGTCTCCAACACTGCAGGCAGATTTTTTACCAGCTGAGCCACAAGGGAAGCCCAAGAGCACTGGAGTGGGTAGCCCATCCCTCCTCCAGTGGATCTTCCTGACCCAGGAATTGAACCAGGGTCTCTGGCATTGCAGGAGGATTTTTTTTTACCAACTGAGCTATCAGGGAAGCCCAGAAGAAAGACTATTGAGGACATAAAATCTAAAGACAAATGCACTCTCAGTTGAGGCAAGTGCTAACCTTGATTTTGTGTTTCCCTGAGGAAGAGCCTTCATAAGAGTGAGGTGCACAGGGCACAAAATTTAAAGTGGTGGCTCGTTCTCATTCGTGCAAGTTCTGATGGCAGAAAAATATGAAGGATGGCATGTATTGCTAGGAATAAAAATGCACCAATTTCTCTATGTAATTTTTCCTATTTGGATCTTGTAACTTAATCCATCATGTTCTGAGTTCAGGGTGTAAGTTTTTGAATCAGCATGCAACCAGCTCTTGATAAAAAAAATAACAATGGTAGACACTTAAGTATGCTTAGCATTTTGCTGTAGATGAGCATGAAGTAAATACAAAGGAAAAGTCAATGACTCCCAGAAACATACAGATTAAAATCACTAAGTGACTAATGACACCTTCCATTGAGATATGATCAAAAGCAGAAACTATGAGAGAATTTACATTCTCTATGCAGACATGGTTATACTACCAACAAAGCAGTACTCATAATATCCTTATGACTACTTGTTTTTTAACTTAAGACTATGGTATACTTATGTACCATATTTTATATACATTTCTAGGTTGAATAATATTTAGTTATGCTTTGGTGGTCTGTGGGAGCAGGGTATGAATTCTTATTAGCATTCTCACATCATATAACACAGGGGAAAAAGGCACAAGATTACTCCTAAGTTACAGGATCAAACTGTAGTGAAGTCTATGAAGCCAGAATATGTATTCTCTCCACTTTACTATGTACCTCTATTTGGATGGATAGATTTGCTCCAAGCTGGTGAGTGTTTTGTTTTTTTCTTTTCACCTAAAGACAAGCCTCACCATAGAGACTTTATAATAAGCCTCCTAGGAGCTTCTGGGTGAGTTTAACATTCATTTTACCTAGAAATCGTGAGGAGTTTCATGTTCATATGTATAGCTTGCCCTTAAACTCATGTGGCTTTCATTTGGATATAGTCAACTGATTTGATTATTTTCATATGTGAAGAGATACTTAGTGATCAGAAGCATTTCTTCAGCTTTATATTGTAGAATTATCAATAACTTCAGATATGCAGATGACACCACCCTTATGGCATCAAGTGAAGAAGAACTAAAGAGCCTCTTGATGAAAGTGAAAGAGGAGAGTGAAAAAGTTGGCTTAAAGCTCAACATTCTAAAAACTAAGATCATAGCATCTGGTCCCATCACTTCATGGCAAATAGATGGGGAAACAGTGGAAACAGTGACAGACTTTATTTTTCTGGGCTCCAAAATCACTGCAGATTGTGATTGCAGCCATGAAATTAAAAGACGCTTACTTCTTGGAAGGAAAGTTATGACCAACCTAGACAGCATATTCAAAAGCAGAGACATTACTTGTCAACAAAGGTTCATCTAGTCAAGGCTATGGTTTTTCCAGTGGTCATGTATGGATGTGAGAGCTGGACTATTAAGAAAGCTGAGCGCTGAAGAATTGATGTTTTTGAACTGTGGTGTTGGAGAAGACTCTTGAGAGTCCCTTGGACTGCAAGGAGATCCAACCAGTCCATTCTAAAGGAGATCAGTCCTGGGTGTTCATTGGAAGGACTGGTGTTGAAGCTGAAACTCCAATACTTTGGCCACCTGATGAGAATAACTGACTCATTTGAAAAGACCCTGATGCTGGGAAAGATTGAGGGCAGGAGGAGACAGGGATGATAGAGGATGAGATGGTTGGATGGCATCACTGACTTGATGGACATGGGTTTGAGTGGACTCCGGGAGTTGGTGATGGACAGGGAGGCCTGGCGTGCTGCGATTCATGGGGTGGCAAAGAGTTGGACACGACTAAGCGACTGAACTGAACTGATATTCTAGAACTGCATGTCAAGAAGCCCCTCTTCCTCTGTACCACATATCCTTTGGATGATTTATTTCAGTATCCTGCTTTTTATTTTTTTAAAAGAAGGAAAATAACCTTTGGTCCTCTTTTTCCCTAGGACTTTAATTATACTATAAGAACACCTGCCTACCTGAACTGATTCCTCTCCAGTGGCAATTCCTAGAAGACTAACAATACTTATCAACATGTAACCTCTGTGTCCCTCCATCTGTGTGTAAGACCATCAGAAATGCAAGATAGTTTCTCCTTATTTATCTTTCCAATGACACACACATACCAAAAATAGCAGTTTCTCCAAATATTAGATTATATCAAGACGTTTAATCCCCTCTCCTCCCTCAAAATATCAGAATTTCACTACTCCAAAAATGTTAGGCAAACAGTATTAATTCTCAACACATAAGCTAGAGGTGCTTAAATGCTACTTGTATTTGGAACAAAATCAAATTAATCAAACTCCATTTCTGAATTCAGAACTTAATGGAGTGTAGTTTGGGTAAACCTTAGTGGGAGGCTTGAGCCAAACTTCAGACTAAAGACGTAATCTTAAAAAAAAGAAAGGAAAGAAAGAAAATTAACTGAGAGATTAACAAGCTTTATCTAGTTCCACTAAGCGTCACTTTTCTTCAGTAAAATCCTAATAGCACTGGAATCTCTTGCCTCCTGGGAAATTCTCAAAGATGTCATTAGCTTTCTAGTTTTGGAAAGTATTTGAGAATAAAACAATCGTGTGTGCATGCGTGCATTCATGCATGCGTGTGTCCTGCCCTTTGCAAAGTATTTGAGAATAAAACAATCGTGTGTGTGTGTGTGTGTGTGTGTGTGTGTGTGTGTGTGTGTCCTGCCCTTTGGAAAGTATTTGAGAATAAAACAATCATGTGTGTGTGTGTGTTTGTGTCCTGCCATTTCAAATCTGTGGTTTGAAAAGCTGTCCTATGAAATTTAAATCTGATTTGATTCTGAATATGTAAAATTTAAACAGCAGCCAAATCCTGGAAGTGTTTTTAGGATATATATCAAGTATGATTCATCAATAATAATCAAGAGAGACTGTCCAAGTATTCTTCATCAGTAATGACCAAAAATGTGTTGCAAGTTGTTCCTAATATTTTATAAATGTACCTCACAACTGCTTTTCCCATCAAAAATAACTGTTGTTTAGCATTTAACACATTCCAAAGCATTTCATCTGTTGGAGGTCCTGACCCCAGCTCGGTGGAGATCTGGCAACAAGCGTCCCTTCGTGACAGAGGAGCACACCAGGAAAGGACACTCAAAGGACTTGCCTGTGGTCACAAAGTGGGCCAACGTGAGGGGTCTTGCTTGAATTACTCCTTAGACTACAGGTTACTTTGAAACTATGAAATGGACTACAAAGTAAAAATCTGGATCACTATTAACAGCTAACCCTTCATGAGTGCTTCCTATGTGGCAAAGATGAAGTACTCTAAGTAGATTATCTTCAGTCCAATGACTGTGTTACATAAGATCTATTAATAAACCTCAGTGGTTCAGCAGGTAAAGAATACGCCTGCAATGCAGGAGACACAGGAGACACGGGTTCAATCCTTGGGTCAGGAAGATCCCCTGAAGGAGGAAATAGCAACCAACTCCAGTATACTTGCCTGGAGAATCCCCTGGACGGAGGAGCCTGGCGGTCTACTGTGCATGGGGTTACAAAGGGTCAGACACAACTGAGCAACAAGCACACAAATTATTAAACCCATTTTACAGAGATTAAGTTGATAGAAGCTGTGTACAGGTGACCCTCTGAATCCATAGCTCTCACATCCCCAGGGATTCACGCAGCTTTGAAACCCACAGATAAGGAGGGCCAACTGTACTAGGCCATTTTATGTAAGGGACTTGAGCACCCTCAGATTCGGGATCCTCAGGAAGGGGGAGGGGAGATTCTAGCACCAATCCCCTGCAGATGCTGAGGGATGATATAATTCCCAAGCAGTGATGGTGAGGTTCACGCTCGCATCTCCTTGATTTATGAATCTGTTAGGATTTAATAACTAACTAGGCTAAACTTCCTCCAGAGGCACTGCCATAATGTGCCAATTCACTACCATTTGTATTAGGTATTATACCCTAAGGTGAGCATGAAAACTGTCACATAATTTCCAATTCCCTAGGAAAACAAAACAACACAACAAAAAAAAAGCTTCCTTTTCTAAAGCCCTTATATATGGGATCTAATCCCTATTTCCTGTTTTTAAATTTTAATTGGAAGATTATTACTTTATAATATTGTGATGGTTTTTGTCATACGCCTACATGAATCCGTCACAGGGATACATGTGTGCCCCCGCCCTGAACCCCTCTCCCGCCTCCATCCCCACCCTATCCCTCTGGGTTGTCCCAGAGCACTGACTTTGGGTTCCCTGCTTCATGCATGGAACTTGCAGTGGTCATCTATTTTACATATGGTAATACACATGTTTCAACGCTAATCTCTCAAATCATCCCAACCTCATCTTCTCTCATTGAGTCCAAAAGTCTGTTCTTTACATCTTTGTCTCCTTTGCTGCCCTGCATGTTAGATCCTCATTATTGTCTTTCTGCATTCCATATATATGCATTAATATACAGTAATCTGTCTTTCTCTGACTACTTCACTCTGTATAACAGGCTCCAGTTTAATCCACTTCATTAGGACTGATTCAAATGTGTTCCTTTTATGGCTGAGTAATATTCCATTGCATATATGTTCCACAACTTCCTTATGGAACATGTAGGTTGCTTCCAGGTCCTGGCTATTGTAAACAGTACTGCAATGAGCATTGAGGTACATATGCCTCTTTCAAATCTGGTTTCCTCTGTGTATGCCCACCAGTGGGATTGTTGGGTCATATGGCAGCTCTATTCCCATTCCTTTTTATTCTCTACACGTTTCTTACCAGGCAGCCAACTGAAATCTTCCTGTTCTCTTTTGCACTGAACATTTAAGAAAGCCCAAAATAACCTACCTCCTTCCTCCATTCTTTTTCTCTTGATCTACTTGCTTCAGCTGAGTTTATGGCAGACTTTAATACAGGGCTGTGGCCATCACAGGAATTCTAGGGAAGGTCAAGTCTGTGATTTGGGCTCATCAGGGTGGGGTAACAACTATCATTCAAATCCAGGTCTATCTCCTGGGCCCCATGTGTTCTCAGTGGACTAGCCTGTATCCTTGAAACAACTCAGAAACAACAGTAGCTGTAGACTCTCCCAATACAGCCCTGAGGAAATCGTGCACACTTGGATGCTCCAGAGTCAGAAACACGTGGAGAACGCCATGTCCAGGCCTCACAGCTGTGCGATGGGTTACGGCTGCAACAGGCGCTCAGCCTGGAGACCTGCATAGGCCAGAGTACTCAGATTTCTTAACCCTGCCCTAAACGTGCCCCTGAACTTATTGGAACAGTGTGGGATCCTCTATAGTTATAGAGGCAGTGTTTATGCAAAGTTTAGAATGACATTGTCAGTAAATAATCTGTTAGAATACAAACAAAATACTTAAGACAAAGCCTACTTTAACTTTTATTTTTTTAACATTTTTTTCTTTTTTTTTTTTTAGTTTTTATTTTTTTATTTTTTTTACATTTTATTTTTAAACTTTACAAAATTGTATTAGTTTTGCCAAATATCAAAATGAATCCACCACAGGTATACATGTGTTCCCCATCCTGAACCCTCCTCCCTCCCCATACCATCCCTCTGGGTCATCCCAGTGCACGAGCCCCAAGCATCCAGTATCGTGCATCGAACCTGGACTGGCAACTCGTTTCATACATGATATTATACATGTTTCAATGCCATTCTCCCAAATCTTCCCACCCTCTCCCTCTCCCACAGAGTCCATAAAACTTTTAAAATGAAAGCAGAATGCTGAGAGACCTGAAGGCACAAGTAAGAGAAAGCAAATACCAGCAGCATGTGCAGGAAGCTTTCAGAGTGTGCTGAACAGCGAACAGGCCCCTCATTTACCACTTTTACCTGAGGAAAACAATATTCGGAGAAATTGATTTTGGCTTTTCGAGTTAACATGCAGTTTTACTACAGCTGCCTTTTAGCATATTCACTAGTTACGTTATTGATCACATCTATTAGTCCAAACCCTAATTTTTTTCCTATTTTCTTCAAGAGACAATAATGCTAATAACAACAACAATAACATTGGGATGACCAAAAGGTTCATTTGCATTTATCCTTAACATCGTATGAAAACCCGATAGAACTTTTTGGCCAACCCAATGGGTAATGCAATCACGTCTTGTGTTATGACACAATTCATAGTAAGGGGAACAAAAATCTTGGTTTTTCTCTTTTTAACTGACTGGATCAGTTGTAAATTATTGAGGTTTAATCCTGCCCATGCCAACAGTTGCTATGGGGCTTCGTCAGTTCCAGAGATTTTTATCCTGTGACCTTGGTACAGGGCTCCGTAGCCATTGCTTGAAAAAATAATAAAAAGAGCTATTGCATGACGGTTGAAGCCTCTGGAGTTGCTTAAACTCCTTCCCCCACTTTAAGTTTCTATTTCTCCTATACATTCTTTAACTCTAGATATGAGGTTAAAAATAAAGTGCTGTGAAAAACTAGCTTGATAGTGTGCCCAGAGTTTACAGAGAAATCAAACTTAGACACAAGTCAAAGAAGCCACAGACAGTGTGAAGAGAGTAGCACTGAAAAAAAAAAATATACACACACACACACAATGTGATATTAATCATGTGAACATCAGTCCCTTTTGTTTCTAATCATAAATCCCACTGTGAAACCTTAATTGGATCTGAAACAAAACGCACTTCTTCCTCTGACACTAACCTTTAATCCTCACTCATTTGTATGTTTTTTCCATCATCAATTGTACTCACATTTCCAACAAATGATCTAATCAATGGGAAAAAAGAGTCCTGTTTCAGATCATTACACTCCACAACCACTCTCCCAAATTCAGGAACACAGCTACTGTGTCACAGCCAGAAGTCTATGTGCAGGAGCTACAATGATTAGCCAACAAGACACCCACCCTTTGTAATAAGACTTCTATATTTACTTTCAATGTCAAGCTTTACAATACTATCCCACCATTTGACATGAATCTTTGTAAAAAACCACTTTTCCAAGGTTGTGTATCTACTCCATAATTCAAGTTACTTTCATTTTAGACAAAGCTCTGTGTTTCTTGATGCAGTACATGTGTGATTTCAGCATTACAAATAAGCTCTCTCAATGTTCTATAGTCATCTGATTATTTCTCATCTGTTTCCTTAACTACAGATGGTTAATCATCTTTAACTATTGACAACTTCACTTTTCTTTGTAGTTCAGTCACTAAGCCATGTCTGACTCTTTGCAACCCCATGAACTGCAAAATCCCAGGCTTCTCTGTCCTTCACTATCTCCTGGGTTTGCTCAAACTCATGTCCATTGAGTGGGTGATGCCATCCAATCATGTCATCTTCTTTTCTTAGACATAATTATCATTCATTGAATCCCACTGACTTGAGCTCACTATTATCTGCTTCTGCAGAATAAGCAAAATCAGTTAGCCATCTAAATTCAGCTGTTAAGATTCAGTTGAGAAAATTACATAAACTGTGGCAAGGGGAGAGTGAAATACAAACCTGAGTTTCTCAGATATGTTATCAAAAAGAAAATGCTGACTTTTTCATTTTTCACTTCAGAGAATCGAATGTGTAATCTTTTACACTGCACAAACATTCTGCTCCAATGTGGACCCTTAAAAGACTCACAAATCAGAAAAATCTAATTTAAGCCTGGTTTGACTAATTCCACCAGTGATCATCACAAATCTTTCAAACTCGCATCTGTTGAGCATTATGTATGTGTTGTCCAAATCCTGATTGTGTGTTTTCAGTTAAATACCTTAAAACATGTCAGCATTTTAACTAAGAAGATAAGTAAATATCCTAAGGGAAGCATTCTTATCAGATAATTGTGCACTGTTTACACACAAAACTTGCTGGAATGATGTTAATCATTTTGGTTATAGTAATTACCATTCCTGTGACATAGCCCCATCTTGAGAAATTACTCTTCTGCATTTATCTTACAGCAGACAGAATTCGCGCTGAACTAGAAATGAATATGGCCTTCTTATACTCTCTTGGATTTTCCCCCATATCTCTTCAGTTTGTGACCCCATGGACTGGAGCACGCCAGGCCTCCATTTTCATCACCAATGGCTGGAGCTTGCTCAAACTCATGTCCATTGAGTCGATGCCATCCAACAATTCAGCCTTTGTTTCCCCTTCTCCTTCTGCCTTCAATCTTGCCCAGCTTCAGGGACTTTTCATATGAGTCAATTCTTCACATCAGGTGGCCAAAGTTTTGGAGCTTCAGCTTCAGCATCAGTCCTTCCAATCAATATTCACAACTGATTTCCTTTAGGATTGACCGGTCTGATCTCCTTGCAGTCCAAGGGAGTCTCAAGAGTCATCTCCAACAGCATAGTTCAAAAGCATAAACTCTTCGGTGCTCAGCTTTCTTTATAGTCCAAATCTCACATCCAAACATGACTACTGGAAAAACCATATCCTTGACTAGACGGGCCTTTGTCAGCAAAGAAATTTCTCTGCTTTTCAATATGCTGTCTAGGTTGGTCATAGCTTTTCTTCCAAGGAGCAAGTGTCTCTTCATTTCATGGCTGCAATCACCATCTGCAGTGATTTTGGAGCCCCAAAATAAAGTCTGTCACTGTTTCCATTGTTTCTCCACCTATTTGCCATGGAGTGATGAGACGACGTGCCATGATCTTACTTCTCTGAATGTTGAGTTTTAAGCCAGCTCTTTCACTCTCCTCTTTCACTTTCATTAAAAGGATTTTCAGTTCTTCGATTTCTGCCGTAAGGACAGTGTCATCTGCGTATCTGAGGTTATTGATATTTCTCCCAGCAATCTTGATTCCACTTTGTGCTTCATCCATCCCAGCATTTCTCTTGATGTACTCCACATAAAAGTTAAAGAAGCGGGGAGACAATATACAGCCTTGATGTACTCTTTTCCCAATTTTGAACCAGTCTGTTGTTCTATGTTGGGTTCTAGCTGTTGCTTATTCATCTGCATACAGATTTCTCAGGAGGCAGGTCAGGTGGTCTGTTCCCATCACTTGAAGAATTTTCCACAGTTTGTTGTGATCCTTTCAGTCAAAGACTTTGGCGTAGTCAATAAAGCGGAAATAGATGTTTCTCTGAAACTCTCTTGCTCTTTCAATGATCCAATGGATATTGGTAATTTGATCTCTGGTTCCTCTGCCTTTTCTAAATCCAACTTGAACATCTGGACGTTCACAGTTCATGTACTGTTGAAGCCTGGCTACAAGAATTTTGAGCATTACTTTGCTGGCATGAGAGATAAGTGCAATTGTGAGGTAGTTTGAACATTCTTTGGCATTGCCCTTCTTTGGGATTGGAATGGAAACTGACCTTTTCCAGTCCTGTGGCCACTGCTGACTTTGCCAGATTTCCTGGTATATTGAGTGCAACACTTTCACAGCATCATCTTTTAGGATTTGAAATAGCTCAACTGGAATTCCATCATCTTTACTAGCTTTGTTCGTAGTGATGCTTCCTAAGGCCCACTTGACTTCACATTCCAGGATGTCTGGCTCTAGGTGAGTGATCACACCATCGTGGTTATCTGGGTCATTAAGATCTTTTTTGTATAGTTCTCCTGTGTATTCCTGACACCTCTTCTTAATATCTCTGCTTCTGTTAGGTCCATACCATTTCTATCCTTTATTGTGCCCATCTTTGCATGAAATATTCCCTTGGTATCTCTAATTTTCTTGAAGAGAACTCTAGTCTTTCCCATTCTACTGCTTTCCTCTATTTCTTTGCATCGGTCGCTGAGGAAGGCTTTCTTATCTCTCCTTGCTATTCTTTGGAACTCTCCATTCAAATGGGTATATCATTCCTTTTCTCCTTTTCCTTTCACTTCTCTCCTTTTTTCAGCTATTTGTAAGGCCTCCTCACAACCATTTTGCCTTTTGCATTTCTTTTTCTTGGGGATGTCTTGACCCCTGTCTCCTGTACAATGTCACGAACCTCCGTCAATAGTTCATCAGGCACTTGGTCTATCAGATCTAATCCCATGAATCTATTTTCACTTCCACTGTATAGTCATAAGGGATTTGATTTAGGTCCTACCTGAATGGTCTAGTGGTTTTCCCTACTTTCTTCAATTTAAGTCTGAATTTGGCAGTAAGGAGTTGATGATCGAGCCACAGTCAGCTCCCAGTCTTGTTTTTGCTGACTGTATAGAGCTTCTCCATCTTTGGCTACAAAGAATATAATCAATCTGATTTTGATATTGACCATCTGGTGATGTCCATGTATACAGTCTTTTCTTGTGGTGTTGGAAGAGGGTGTGTGCCATGACCAGTGTATTCTCTTGGCAAATCTCTGTTAGCCTTTGCCTTGCTTCATTTTGTATTCCAAGGCCAAATTTGCCCGTTACTCCAGGTGTTTCTTGACTTCCTATTTTTGAATTCCAGTTCCCTATGATGAAAATGACATCTTTTTTGGGTGTCATTTCTAGAAGGTCTTGTAGGTCTTCATAGAACTGTTTGATTTCAGCTTTTTCAGCATTACTGGTTGGGCATAGACTTGGATTACCATGATATTGAATGATTTGCCTTGGAAACAAACAGAGATCATTCTGTCACTGTTGAGACGGCATCCAAGTACTGCATTTCAGACTCTTTGGTTGACTATGATGGCTACTCCATTTCTTCTAAGGGATTCATGCCCACAGTAGTAGACATAATGGTCATCTGAATTAAATTCACCCAGTCCAGTCAAATTTAATTCACTTATTTCTAAAATGTCAATGTTCACTCTTGCCATCTCCTGTTTGAGCACTTCTCATTAACCTTGATTCATGGACCTAACATTCCAAGTTCCTATGCAATATTGCTCTTTACAGCATTGGACTTTACTTCCATCACCAGTCACATCCACAACTGGGCATTGTTTTTGCTTTGGCTCTGCCTCTTCATTCTATCTGGAGGTATTTCTTCACTCTTCTCCAGTAGCATTTCAGGCACCTACCGACCTGGAGAGTTCATCTTTCAGTGTCCTATGTTTTGGGCCTTTTCATACTGTTCATGGGGCTCTCAAGGCAAGAATACTGAAGTGGTTTTCCATGGTTTGCCATTCCCTTCTCCAGTGGATCACGTTTTGTCAGAACTCTCCACCATGACCCATCCATCCATCCATCTTGGGTGGCCCTAAGGGCATGGGCTCAAAGTTTCACTGAGTTAGACAAGGCTGTGGTCCATGTGATTAGCTTGATTAGTTTTCTGTGATTGTGGTTTTCATTCTGTCTGCCCTCTAAGGGATAAGGATAAGAGGCTTATGGAAGCTTCCTGATGGGAGAGACCGACTGTGGTGGAAAAAGGGTCCTGTTCTGATGGGCAGGGCCATGCTCAGTGAATCTTTAATCCATATTTCTGTTGATGGGTGGACCTCTGTTCCTTCCCTGTTGTTTGACCTGAGACCAAACTATGGTGGAGGTAATGAAGATAATGGTGACCTCCTTCAAAAGGTCCCGTGCATGCAATGCCACACTCGGTGCCCCCGATTTGGCAGCAGGCCACCTCCAACCCACACCTCCTCCAGAGACTCCTGGACACTCACAAGTAAGCCTGGGTCAGTCTACCGTGGGGTCACTGCCTCTTTCTCCTAGGTCCTGGTGCTCACAAAGTTTTGTTTGTGCCCTCCAAGAGTCTGTTTCCCCAGTTTTGTGTAAGAGTCCACATCTCTTGGACACTATGTTATATGTGTGGTGACAGGAGAGATAAAAATCCTCAGGCTTTTGGTCTGAGAAGAATTAAGACTGGTTGAGGCCAACACAAGTATTTTCCTGGCCAGTTCCTTTTCCCTAACTGTTATTTGCTGGAATGAGTTCAGATCTTCTCTTACGTTGAATGTTAAGCCACGGAAGTACTGATGCTGAAGCTGAAGTTCCAATACTGTGGACACCTCAGGCAAAGAGTTGATTCATTGGGGGAAGAAACCTAATGCTGCTAAAAATTGAGGGCAGGAGGAGAAGGGGGTGACAGAACAGTGAGATGGTTGGATAGCATCATCAACTCAAGGCACATGAATGTGAGCAAACTCTGGGAGATAGTGAAGGACAGGGAAGACTGGCGTGCTGCAGTCCATGGGTTTGGAAAGAGCTGGACACAACTGAGAGGCTGAACAACAACAAGCCATGATGTACAAAAGTAGGCTACATTGATGCTTGACCCTACTTGCTCCATATTTTCCCACCAGCTCAATGGAGTACAGCAGTGTACGGCCAACCAGCTACAAACATTCCTAATGTCTTTATAACCCCTTTAGGGATGGGCTAATTGTCTCCCCACTTGTTTGAAGCTGCATTTTTATCAGTTAAAACTCCTTGAGTGTATTGTGTATTTCATATACCAAAAACTAGAATTTTTTACAGATGAGTTTATTTTTAATTGAATAAAAGTCCAAAATATTTTCTTTCTAGACTCTCAACAGTTCATTATTTTTCCATACTCTATTCTGGAAATTTCTGTTCCAGGGTTCATTTCTAATATTTCTGAGTTCCAGCTAAACACCATTTTAATGTCTCTGTTAATTACCATGCCCTGTTATTCAATGTTCAGTTTCAAGATTTAGTAAAATTTAGGAAATAGCTGTAATATTAATAATTTGAGAGTCCACATAAATGTATCTATTCTGTTGAATATAAACCCTTTTAAAGGAAAAAGTTTGCAAAACATGTCAAAAGACCTTGATAGTATTGCAACTAAATCTGATACTTTGAAGGAAAACAAAATTATTTTCATAGAAGTAAAACAATATATTTCCAGAAATTTACCTTCCAGACTGGCCCTCTAACACTTTTGAATTGTATCTCTAATGATTGCTCCCTTACTCTACTTATTGTACTTCCAAATGCAGCTACTACCTCATCTCCAATATAAGAATCCTGAGTTCAAGGCCTTTCTGAAGATTTAATCAGTACTGAATATGAATCAGAAATTTTATTGGCTCTATGAAGAATCATTAGGAGAAATAATCTTTTCCAACATTAAACAGAATACCATTCATTGTTTAGACTTTAGCTCTCTTATGAATATATTAAAATGTAAGACATTCAGTTGCATTCTCTTTTACCTTAGCCAACTATACCTATTATTTTCCAAAGCAATGTTTTATTTATAATCATGAGGGTTAAACACTTGTGGCACATCTCTACAGTATAAAACAGTTCTTTATATTTTATAAGCAATGAGAAAGAAAGTTCTTATTTAAATATAGATTAGTAGACATCTTCTTGGAATCTTAGACACCAGAGAGCAGTCTCACATGCTTCAGAAGAAAAAAAACCAAAATCAATTTCTCTGAGACATCCTAAATTGATGTGCTTTTGAGAAACAAGATCAATTACTACATAAAAGTATGGCTATTACCTGACAGCATTTTAGATTGAAATTTCATCCACGTCTCAGATAAACCCACAACCCCATCCTAAAAATGGACGATGGACTTTAATGAACCATTCAATGCATATCCCTCAAATCACCAGTAATATTTATCCTAATCCATAATGGCAGCTTAGATAGTTCTATACCTCCTTCAGGATTTCAAAACTTTCAGATGTTTTTTTCAGTAGAAGAATGTGGCAGGCACCACCGTGACCAAGCGTTCAAAGTCAATATCTGTAAGAATGAGCCCTGTTAGAAGCCCGTGTCTCCTGAGAAGCAGCAGTGAGCAGGGCACCGTACCATTTCTGTGGCATTCCTGCCCAAACTACATCTCCTGACACGTCTACATTAGGAAGAAACATGAAACTAACCCCGACTGTGAGAGACTCTACCAAATCACTAGTCAAGGACAACAGACTAAAGAAACAAGACAAATACAAGATACGATTCAGGATTGGCTTCTACCAGAAAAGTCACTCGACCGTAACAACTGGAAAATTCTGAATATGACCTTTGATAAGTAAAGAGTACTGCAGCCATGTTAACATCCTAGTTTAAATAATAGGTATAGTCACTGCATGCGTGCAAGCTCAGAGACTCAGTCATGTCCAACTCTTTAGGACCCCATGCACTGTAGCCTGCCAAGCTCTTCTGTCCATGGAATTTTCTAGGCAAGAATACTGGAGTGGGTAGCCATTCCCTTCTCCAGGGGACCTTCCCAACCCAGGCATCAGACCCACATCTCCTGTGTCTCCTGCACTGCTGGCAGATTCTTTACCTGCTGAGCCATCAGGGAAGCCCAATACGTGTAGCCATTAGTCATGTATGACACTGTCATTCGGAGAAGCTGGGTCCTACTTTGCAGCCTATGTGTAAGGCTGAAATGACTTCAAGACGGTTTCAAATTTTTATTGAGTTGATCTCTGTTTTACAGATGAGAAGACTGAAATGTATGCATTTTAGAGCATTGCTTAAAATAATGAGGAACTTGACACTATAACCCAGGGTTTCTGCTTACTGATCTTTCCACTATATAAAGGTTCCCCCAAAACAGTTTTAGAAGATTCTGTCCTACCTTCTAAGGAGATAATTCCTTTTTTCTTGCCTCTGATTTGGAGACTGAATCGTGAAATCAGAGTGTTTCCAGGTATCCTCGTACAAGCCTTTGTTCACGGATCCATGAATTTGTGCCTCTGGTTACCCACCTCCACAGCTACAGATCAGCTGTGGAACTGACTCCTTTCCATCGCCACCTGTTATCTGCTTGGTTTATCAACCAGGCAATGTTAGGATGGAGAGGCTTTATTTTTTTTTTTTTAACTCTTTTATCTAACACGGTACCTAACATAGAGCAGGTACTTAATAAGTATTTGAAGAAGAGAAGGAAGGGGAAGAAAGAAAACACATGACAGACTGCCTAGCATGCCAAAGATGTTAAGCATAGTTCTACAAACTATTGTTTCTCTCCAGTGATCACGATCACTATGACAGATAATCAATATAAATCAGATGAAACGATTAGGATGAAATTCCTCCCACGCTAGCACTCATCCATATATGCTTAAACCAGCAAAGCCTCAGTGCCTGGCCTGTGCTTATCTAATTCTATCATTTATCTTGGTGAGTCACAGAGACTGACTGCGTATCAGTGAGCATGGCATATACAGTTGGTCAGTTACACTTTTCTATAGAAAAGCCCAATATCATCCTTTTAGCAGGAACCTTGTCTTTGCATTTAGAAATTCAACATAAACATAAAAACCCAACTATTATACACTGAATTTAGCTTTTCATAATTTTTGCTCCTCTCACCAAATGAGTGACAAGTGTGTACAAACACACACAGTAAAGAAGACGGCATTTTATATGATCTTGATCAACACAATCAACATAAAAAAGAAAATTTAGATCCAATCTAGACTATCTAGTTTGAGTGTGTGTGTGTATTCAGTCACTCAGTTGTGTCCAACTCATTGTGACCCCATGGGCTGTAGCCTGCCAGGCTCCTCTGTCCGTGGAATTCTCCAGGCAAGAATACTGGAGGGGGTTGTCATTTCATCCTCCAGGGGATATTCTCGACTCAAGGATCGAACCTGTGCCTCCTGCAACGCCTGCATCAGCAGGTGGATTCTTTACCACTGAGCCATCCGGGAAGCCCAAGTTTGACTATAATTAGGTTTATAACTGCAAGTCCCTATCCTCCAACTTCTAGCTGTGTAGTTTCACCTGTAAACTATTTGGTAGCTAATTACAACCTTCATTTCTAACCTAAGATAACTCTGAAGAGAAAATAAGCAATATGAAACTGAATTAATTGTACGTTTCTGCATTTTAGTAGCAAAATCTGATATATATTATTTTCATTATGGTTTTGAAAGAACACACAAAGACTTCGGGTTGTTGATTTTATGTGGAGAAAACACATTTACTACTTTATAGTTATACCAGAGTTTTATAAGAGCTAAAAATAACTGCCAAAAATATTTCTAAGAGTCTGAACTTATTTGCATCCCACAGAGCTTATCCATGTCCAAATTTCTTTTGAAGCCACCAGGAGCTCCACATTTCTACCAACAAAGTAACAAGAAGATAAAAACCAGGGTCTTCACAATTCACTCTGGTTATAAAAATGTTATGAAAATGGGTTTCTATGCATACACAGAACAAACTATTTGTTTTATTAAGATGAGAGCCAATTTCAGGTAATCTACATATTTAGAGGATGCTTTTGCTGTTTTCCCTCTGAAACCTACAAAATGTAATTTCTACTGTGATATACTAGGTTAGCCAAAAAGTTCATTCGGGTTTTTCAATAAGGTGTTATAGAATCACCCAAGTGAACTTATATGTTCTTCCCTAAGTTCTTAATATTTGGGATTATTTTCTTTTTGTGTATCTCATATAAACTTACCCCCATGAAGGAATCTGATTTGTAACCCAATTCTCTTAACACAACCTCCCTTCAAGAGGAAAGTTTCTATTCTGGAACAGTGAACAGAGCTTCGGGGATCAGGAGACAGAGAAATCTTTCACAGTGAGAGATATGGCTGTGAGGTGCAATTAAATGCATCAAAGACGCTCAGCAACGCTTTCAAGCCAGGTGAAATTGAGAGCAGAGTGAATCCCACACTACATTCCTATGTCTTTGATTCTGACTAGGGTAAGAGGCATAAATTCTCCCTGAATGAGGGGGGACGAAAGGGGAGTAGCAGAAAAGGTAAGAGTGATGTTAACAGTTCAAGAAGCAGACTGTGGAAGAAGCAAGAAACACACATTTCAGTGAAAGTGACGGCCAGGGGCAGAGCGAACGCCTGGCAGCCCATTAAACTGAGCAGAGACAAAAAACACTTAATACCTGAGACTCAGGCTCAGTGGTTTTGTAGACAAATTTTTTTTTTTGTCAGATGGTTAGGGGATATTAAGTGAGAAATGCCGAGGTGAGGAAAAGACGGGACTAGAAAACTGCAGTGTGATGTGATCAGATGGCTAGACACAGCTACTTCCCACACACCTCAAAGAGCCAGGTCAGGGTGATGTAAATTCACAGGAAGAAGAGAAAAGAAGGGCATCTCTACTTCATCCTTCCCATGAAAGGACAAGAAACAGACACAGTTGTAATTAAGAAATACTCTTGGGGACCTCCCTGGAGGTCTAGTGGTTAAGACTCTGCACTTCCACTGCAGGGGGCACGGATTCCATCACTAGTACGGAAACTAAGATCCCATGTGCCCTGCTGCACAGCCAAAAAAATACTCCTCTTAAGAAAAGGTGTACTATTTACTATTCTTTAAAACGGTGATCCATATAGCACAGTGACTCTGGTTAATAATATTGTATTGTACATTTGAAGTTGGGAAGAGAGTGGATCTTGAAAGTTCTCAACACACAAAAAAAGAATTTGTAACTATGTAGAGTGATGGATGTCAACTAGGCATACTGTGGTATCATTTCTCAATTTATACAAATATGGAACCATTATATAGCACACCTGAAAATAACACAATGAGTATGTCAAGTATGGGGCTTCCCAGGTGATGCCAGTGGTAAAGAACCCATCTCCCAATCCAGGAGACATGGGTACAACCCCTGGGTCGGGAAGATTTCCCTGGAGAAGGAAATGGCAACCCACTTCAGGATCCTAGCCTGGAAAATTCCATGGATAAAGGAGCCGAGCAGGCTACAGTCCATAGGGGTGGCAAAGAGTCAGACACGACAGAGAACAAATACATCAATTATACTTTAACTTACAAAAAGAGCTCCATCAGAGTAATGACTCCTTAAGTAAGACTCAGCGGCTTGTCAATTGGAATCACAAGAAAACCGTGAGATGCTCACGATAAGGTCAGATTCTAACCCAGCCCAGCAGTGCGTCCTGGAGGCCTCTTGCAGGGGATCTGGAGGAACTCCTGGTCCCTTTCAACAGACCGGTCTACTTTCGTCTTGAGTTATCAAACTCAGGAATTTGGCTAAAATAAAAAGTGATAGGCATCTTGTGACTTCAGTGTCCTACCTTAAAGACCAAATTTCATTTAACTGTAGACTAATTTAGTTGATCTTGTTGGGCACCAGCCATTAACATGGTCTTCAACTTTGAAGGTAAAAAATTTTAGATGTGATCTGACATTTGAACTCCGCGTGTTCAAGGTCTGAATCATTCACCCACATATGTATGCCATAGTCTAATCCTATACAAGACATGTATTGCTAAGCACATCCAATATGGACCATTCCTATAATTAATTGCAATAAGTTTAAATACTATTTAATACATAAAATAATGTCTACTTTCATCTGAAGGATCACAACTATAACACTGGACACATAAGACAATAGATTATCCACAACCTGGTTAATTTATAATTAATATGTAGTGAAATAGATAAATATGATGTCTAGATTAATGTTCCAAATATTTTATCTCATTATTTCTCAGTAAAAACAAAAAAACTTGATTTACAGATATAATTATTCCTATTTTAAAGATGAGGAAACTATAATTTAGTAATATTAGGCAACTTAACCTAAGTCATACAACTAGTAGGAAATGCCTGAGTCAGCAATAAGACTGAAGTCAATTTGACACATACAATACATATTCATTTTGTGATTAAATTAAGCTATCAAGTTTAGCAAGGTCATCATTTACATTTTCCAAATTAACTAAACAGCTCGATTTTCTCAGGAAGACTCAGTGTAGCCATCTAACCAGCATACATTAAATATGCATTTGTGAAGTGCATTATCTGCCTATCTATTCTTCTGCATATTAATCTAGAACTTTCTATTCTGTCTTTGAAAACTCTGGTCATAGCCTCCCTCAAGGTAGGAAAAAAAAAGAAATGAAAAGAATATATATATATATCTACTGTACACATCCAAGTGATAAAAACTGTACTGAGGTCAAAATTTTCCTTTAACTCTGCCCATTCAGGACACCAGCCTAAAAACACTCATTTTATTTTCTCAGACAAAAAGTCTCGAGTATTCACGTTCTCTACTGCCTTCTCTCAAGCAAATGTAAAATGCACCTTTTACAGCCTTTCATTTGTCTCTCTTCTCTACAAATTTCTCTCCATCTCAAATTATTTTATTGCCCTTTTTCTGTATTTTAATCAGTTAAGTGTTTTTTAAAACCTATTTCCATCCTGAACATTTTACTGTGAAGAGCACTATTGAACTCCCAATACACAGCCTTCAAGAGGTAAGCACAGACTTGTTTCCTGCCACATAAAGTCTGCTAGACGATTGTCTCTAATTAACTGAAAGCAAAGTACGGAATATTTGCTACCTAATCAAGAAACCACACAATTTCTCTTATTAATAGAAAAATAGCAACAGCATTGTCCAGTACTTTTGCATGTATTTGGAGCTTAAGTAACCTAGAGACATGCATTCATAACTTGAAACTGACTTAACGTGGATTATCTTGATAGAAGCAGTCTGAATTGTTATGGTGAAGGTTATAAAAATTAAAACATGAGGTTTTTTTTTTTTTTTAATTTTAAATTATCTTGATTTCCAAATGTCAATCTCACTCAAGCAACTCCATTTAAAACCAAATTAGTAGGAATATTTTAGTCATGTTTAGAAAATTTTACATTTGTGCAAAAGTGTGATTCCTACTGGGTTTCCCTTGGGGCTCAGCTGGTAAAGAACCTACCTGCAATGCTGTAGGCCTGGGTTTGATCCCTGGGTTGGGAAGATCCCTTAGAGAAGGGAAAGGCTACCCACTCCAGTATTCTGGCCTGGAGAAGTCCATGGACAGAGGAGCCACGTGAGCTACAGTCCATGGGGTCACTAATAGTTGGACATGACTGAGCTACGAATACTTTCATTTTCACTGGTCCTTCATGAAATATTTATGAATTATTATAGATCTATCCATTCAACCAAGTTTGATGAATTTCTCAAATGTTCATTAAAAATGAATGAAATTATGAGCTAGAGTCTAGGTCACTATCATTACATAAGGTTAATGCTTTCACTTGATTTACAAGAAAATAAGAGAGATGGAAAGATTTAGTACATAGTAAGTATAAATGATGGTGCTATTGATAAAAGCAGACTGGCTCTGAAAATACACATACGCACACACACACACACACACACACACACAACTTGTGTACATCCTTTCTTGGGCTTCCCAGGTAGCACTAGTGATAACAAACCTACCTACCAATGCAGGAGACATAAGAGACATGGGTTTGATCTCTGGGTCGGGATGATCCCCTGGAGGAAGACACAGCAACCTGCTCCAGGATTCTTACCTAAAGAATCCCATGGGCAGAGGAGCCTGGCAGGCTACAGTCCCTAGGGTCGAGAAGAGTCAGACACGACTGAAGCAACTTAGCACACATGCATGCACATCCTTCGTCAGGACAGAAACTTGCTATGATAGGCTAGACAGTTTCCTAATCCATGTCCCTAGAAATCTTTAACATATCTGAATTCCTTTGTTACAACACAGTATCAGTATTTGTACAATGTAGAGGCATTTAAAGAAAAGAAAGAAGATATATATAATAAAGATCACCTTGGCTTATGTAGACAACTACCAACAAAAACAGATTTTTCACTCTTACTCAAGGTCTATTCAAATGAAACAATGACCCGTGAAACAAACACCGAAGATCCTCCTTCAGTCATTCACACTTGAAAATACACTCAGGGATAAATTCATCAGTGTGCTGAGCTTCACTTTACCAGGAATAGATGCATAAAACTGACTAAGAGCAGACATGCAGATGTATAGATGTCTTGCAAACACATTCTACTTATAGAAACCCTTCAGCAGGGCTCAGCACCAAGTTGAAAATCTCAGGACATCTTCACAGACGTGAACACAGCCAAACCTGCATCAAACTAGGAACTGGAACATGGTAACAGGATAGGGAAAAGCCATGTGCCCTGGAGTGCACCCTTCAATTCAGCAAGTGCTCGAACGGAAACCGCTACCCAAATATGCAGACAGAAAGAGATAGTGGTAAAGAATCTCCACTTGGGCACTACTTGGCCGCCAAATAAATACACCCCAAACTGCCCACCATTCGTCTAACATCACTTCTCGTGAACCTCGGTTCACACTCATTTTTAACCAAAATGTTAATTTTAAAAAGGAAATTTTAATAGTCCATTAAAACAAAACCACCACTTAGAAATGTAGATTTGAACCGCTCCTGATTTAGAAACAACAGTCCCCATAATTACACTTTTGCCATTTTCAACTGCCAAGTATCAGAACAGGATACATAAGCCTCAAGTTAGTATGAGCATTATTAGCCTCGTTAACTCCCAGAAAAAATCTCAAAAATCTACTGGCTCATAGAATTCACCAGTCTTCATTTATTACTGCAGGGGTCCCCGGCCTCTGGACCATGGACCAGTACATCCTGTCAAATCAGTGGCAGATTAGATGAGAAACAGAGCAGGCAATAAGTGTAATGCCCTTGAATCATCCCCAAACCATGTCCCTCATCCTTGTCGGGGGGAGAAACTGTCTTCCATGAAACTGGTTTGAAGCACCAAAAACGTTGGGGACTGCTGTTGAGTAAACATTCCTGCTCTAATTTTGGAATGACAGCTTTACTAACATGCCACCATCATGCTAAACGAGGCGTGAGTACGAGTCTCGCCTGTATCTTGGAATAAAGCATCATTCCTTAAACTGTGGCTTCACGGGATGAGTAACACCTGGATGACTGTGCCAGCGTGGCTAACTAATGCCAGAAACCTCATGACAGCTTTGTGTTTCTCATCTCCAAAGAAAAAGGAGCCATTCTCCATTCAACCAGACATTCACAAGAACCGTTTGTGACTTGGAAAAGCCAAATACCCTACCTTTCCTACATAGAGCGGGTCTGAACCCATGTACTCCTCCAGCACGAAGAACTGATTCCACACCCAGCTGCGCTTCGTGCGCGACCTCCCTGATTGGAAATAGGGCTTCGATCCGGACCTTGAGAGCTCCGCTTGACTCAGCCCCGAAAAACACAGGAAAAGCGCGATCAGCTGAAGAAAATGGCAGAACTCCACTTTGCCCAACTTCATCTTTTTTTTTTCTTTCTTTTTCCTGTGTAAGAAAAAAACCTTGACGAGAGAGAAGGCACAGTTCCAGTTGGCTTAGTAGCTCTTGCCTCCGGCAGGGTGTCAGCTGGGAGTGCAGAGATAATAATTTGTAGAGAGTTCGAAGGGGAGAGGTCACAAGTGCTGAATAACCTTCGCCCAAGAATGGTGTAATAGGTACCTACCAGAACAAAGAGAAGAGCTGGTGTCAGAAAGCGAAACACAGAAATACCTTTTAACTTGCACTAACTCATTCTCTTTTTTTACTTTGTTTTTAACACCAAAAACATTTTGCATTGGAGTACGGCCAGTTAACGGGGTTGTGGTAGTTTCAGATGATCAGTGAAGGGACTCAGCCAGACACACACATGTATCCATTCTCCCCCCAAAACTCCACTCCCACCCAGGCTGGCCACATAACACTGAGCAGACTTCCCTGTACTCTAAGGTAGGTCTTTGTTGGTACTAACGCACTCTTGATCATCCAAGATATCATTATTTGCACTATCATTAAAATATGATGACAAACGTAGAAAACTGCAAAAGCTGTGGCCATATTCACAAATGACATAAATACTGCTGATGCAGAATTATCCTGATTCCATAATACAACCTTAAAATTGTCCTGGTTCTTCTAGGGCATTCTCATTGGGAGCATATGGTTTATTTAATACAAATGGAGCAACCCATAGGTTAAAAAAAATCATTTTAATGCTAGGTGGGTTTTTTTTTTTTTTTTTTTTTGTTCTTTTCTATCACAGTTTCATTTGTTAGTATTAGAATATGAAAGCCAAGCAGCTCAAAGCAGGGATTTAACCAAATGGAAAGGACATATGCTAGTTTAAATCTCTCCTGTGAAACTGCAAAGAGAAAGAAGTATGAGATGCTTCAAAACCGGTTGATTAAGTCTAAGCCACCGAACACCAGCTGTTTTGATGTGTTCTGATTTGATTGTGATCAGCTGAAAAGCTCAGTGGTTTCCAATTTCTACCCTTCAAACTTATTGTCATGTATGCTGTGGAGCGTGTTTGGTCATTCTACTGCACTGAAGGTATCTGCCGCTTTACAAATATTTACTGAACCCTTGCAGCATGGTTTGTGCATAGTAGGGCCTTTCTCTGTCAACAATGACAGGATTGAATTATACTGATCATCAGAGGGGTGAGCAAATTTGACTCTATATGTGAGACTGATTCTCAGTTCCACACACCTAAAAGGTTTATTAGCAGCAGCAAAAATCTTTTATCCTCAGGTCTAGTTATTTCAGTTACCAAATTCTGATTATGCAAGAGATAATCAGTTTACAATGCCAACTTGCCAACACACCCCAAAACACAGAGGAATGAGAATTTATGACCAAGTGCTCACTTAAATCACTGCTGCACTTTGGGTTATGAATTCATTTGGCAACTGTAAATAAATCAACAATAGGATAATTAAGGCAAATAAGATTTGCTTTCAATTTTTGAGAGGAGAAAAATAGTCTTAACAACATGAAGCCACAAGATATCTCATTATCAAAGCAGAAAATACTCTCTGTGCCAACTTTTCCATCTTTCTCCCTTCTCTCCTGTAACAGAAATGTCTGCTAATCATCAGATGATTTCTGACAGTCAAATTGCTTACAGAACATGCCATATATAGTAGAAGGAAGGTGAACTGTATTAAACATGTTAAAATAGTCCACACAACTGGAAGAAACAGGTTGCATGGACTTGAAGCTCTAGTCAAATGAACATATTCCTATTAAAGATACTGCAATAAAGTTTTGAAATTTAGGATATTCCAGAATAGCTCCAAATACAGCTAACTGCTATGTTCTGAGAACCCCCCGGAAGGATAAACTATTACTGGAGCATATTAACTGCAGTCTGTGCACTGAATACCATTTCCCAGAATCCAGATCTCCCATCTGATGATCAAAAATGAATTTGGTTCATTTGAAAATCACTCTAGAAAGGCGATGGAGAAGACAATGGCAACCCACTCCAGTATTCTTGCCCGGAAAATCCCATGGACGGAGGAGCCTGGTAGGCTGCAGTCTATGGAGTCGCTAAGAGTAGGACACGACTGAGCGACTTTACTTCCACTTTTCACTTTCATGCATTGGAGAAGGAAATGGCAACCCACTCCAGTGTTCTTGCCTGGAGAATCCCAGGGACGGGGGAGCCTGGTGGGCTGCCGTCTATAGGGTCGCACAGAGTCGGACACGAAGTGACAGACTGAAGTGACTTAGCAGCAGCAGCTAGAAATGCGAGTTGTTCTACACTTAGAATTACAAGCAAGAAGGAACTTGGGGCAATTTACTGATATTCTGGTGAATGAATGACCCTCAGCTAGGTTGGAAGTTCTTTGTACACTGGTCTGAGCTAATCCACCTGAGAGACAAGTTACCTCCAGTTAAAAGAAGACAAGTAAACACTTAAACAAGGAAATGGTGTGCTGGTGTAGGGATTTGTCTATGCCAACCGGGAATCAGGGCCAGGCACTCCTGGTGAGTGGCCTTTAGTAGGAAGCACAGGGACCTCCTTCACAAACCAGGTTCCTGGGGATGGGGGAGGGGGGACCTAGGGCAAGAACACTGGAGTGGGTTGCCATTTCCTTCTCCAATGCATGAAAGTGAAAAGTGAAAGTGAAGTTGCTCAGTCATGTCCGACTCTTAGCGACCCCATGGACTGCAATCTACCAGGCTCCTCCGCCCATGGGATTTTCCAGGCAAGAGTACTAGAGTGGGTTGCCATTGCCTTCTCCGAAGTTTGATACTACTTATGTTCAAATTAAAGTTATTTTGTGATGTTTTCATTTTCATGTTATCTATAAAATGTTTCAGAAAACTCTTAACACTTAGTGAAACATTTTTTAACTTTTTATTTTGTATTGGGGTATAGCCAATTAACAATGTTGTGATATTTCAGGTGAACTGTGCAGGGACTTGGCCACACATATGCATGTATCCATTCTCCCCTAAACTCCCCACCCTATCCAGGCTGCATCATAACATTGAGCAGAGTTCCCTGTGCTATACAGTCGGTCCTTGTTGGTTCCCCACATTAAGTAGAGCAGTGCATACATGTCCATCCCAGACTCCCTAACCATTTCCTTCCCCCATCCTTCCTCCTCCCTGCTCCCCTCCACCATGAGATCATTCTCAAAGTCTGAGAGTCTGTTTCTATTTTGTAAGTAAATTGAATGAAAACATTCTTAATAGTTCTAGTCAGTGCCCAGACAACTACGTAGATTATAAAAGGAAGCATCTAGATGCATACAAACAATAGCAACAAAGTACTTTCTTAAAAAAAAAAATTTAATATTTTCTTTCCTAAAGCCACATTCTCTGTCATTCTTGTAAGTCAAAGACTGGTACTGGTATTGGATAACTGAGTTCACTCAGGATGTTCACTGATAAGAAAGAAACACAATCTGGACTGGAAATAGATCACATGACCCTCCATCATTTCCTGTAATGACCTTGGATCCCTTTGGGACTTCATGTTCCACGTGTGCAAAATGTGGGAGCTGAGCTATATCATTTTATAAAGTCTGTTTGTACAGCTAATTATATAAAATTGTTTTTGTTGTCTTTTTTTCAGTTATGGAAAAGTACACATTGTTAATAATTAAAGGTAAAGGGTAGAGTGATTAAGGAAAGCCACAGAAACATAAAGAAAGCATTTGACATATTTACAGAATCGAGCATGAATTTTACCAAGACATGTTTAAATTACTTTTTGCCTCTTGATTATTTATTTTCCATACAAGACTGTGGAGTGATGGAACAAGCTAGAACACATAAAACAGAGTGACAGAAAACACCATGAGTTATTTTAGTCATTGACGTGATAATATCTGCAGAGGAAAGATATCTGAGAATTCTATACTTTCTTATTTAAATCAAGGGTTTTAAGAGCAGTTAGTATTAACAGAAAACTTGATGAACAGGGATGATTTACCCTATTGCTGGATCCTAATATCTAGAACGGAAGTAGGCCCTGGAATTGACATTCAGAAAATGTTTATGGGATGTTTCTTTTCATTATAATCACTCTCATGTTTAATATGAAAACTTAACCATAGAAGTCAACATGGAAATCCTTGACTACTCTACCATGTTCAGAAGTCACAATCACTTTGAGAACAATTCCATTACATTTCTCTGCAGGATTTGAAGTATTTGCCAGTCTCTTGAGCCAAATTTTCTTTACTTTTCTTGAAGGTCTACAAGAGAGGACAAGCATACTTCAACTGGCATTGTGTACATTCCTGGAGGATGAAATTCTCTTTCATGAAGCAAATAAATGCCTCTAGAACACGCTTTGTACAGTGTGCTGGTAAACATCGGAAAATCACATATGAAGAGCTGTGATCTGAGTAGGGTGTTTCATGATATGTACATCAATACTTTGGAGAGCTACAAACCCTGCCAGGAACATACACTTGATAACAGGAGGAGGAAGTGGTGTGGCAAGGGTCAGATGTCCCCTTTCTTTACCTGTCCCCCCCAAATCCTTGCCTTGCTTTCCGAACAGATCTGGTTTTCGAGGTAAAGGCCAGAACAACAGCTCAACCCAGCTCACCCTCCCTGGATGAGTTGGGTTACCATGAAAGACAGGAAGGCCCTGAACCCTTAGGAAAAACCTTCCGTTATCTGCGGCCATCAAATAGAAGTAATTGAGACTTGCCCTTGAGATTTCCTGTCCATAACCTCACTATACAGGCTTCCCATCTTCACACAAATATCAACACGTCTAAAGGCACCAACCACAGTAACGTCTTTGCCACATAAAGGAACTTGAGCACCCAACACATTTCAATTGTTGACTTTTTGCACAATGGGTTAAACAAGGCCTCACGAATCTGTGTCCCAAAACAGAACTCTGCAACCTCCTTCCTCAGACGTCTGTGTCCTCTTCTCCCTTTCTTCTGCCTCCTCTCCTATCTCAGTTTCCTATACAGGCAGGAGTTAACCAGGGGGATGTTACATCAGAAATGAGCAGAGACCTCTGCGCCCAAGCTGTGTCACGTGCCAACATGTGTCCCGAGGAAAAACTTAAAAGAGTGGCCCTCTGGAAGGCTGGACTGCTGCCCGGGGTCACTATGACCAACTCAGAAAAAAAAGAGATGGTGCAGAAAAATAATGTATTGGCATACAGTTAGGTAATTTCTACAGATCTGCGTCAACTTCTGGACAGTTACAGATGTTCACCATTACAACACTGAGGACAGAAACAGCAGGAATAGGTTATCTCTGAGGAGAGAAGAGCTGAATAGAGGCCAAGCACAGACATTTCAAAAGCCAAAGCGGAGATGGCTACTGGATTGGTAATTAATCTAAAATCTAAAAACTCTGGGTAACATTTCAAAAAAAATTTTTTTTGCTCTGATATTTTAAAGCTAAAATTTGTCATTTTTAAAATGTGTAATGTTAGATCTTTTTTTTTTTTTTGCCAAACCAAAAATACATGAAAATCACGACAAATAATACTGTGATTTTTGTCAAAGGAATGCAAAATGAAGCCTCACAAAGGAAATCTTAAAAGGATTGGAGCAAAAAAGAAAAAAAAGAGAGGTAAGAATCAGTCAAGCGCTATTTACTAAATCAACATCGTTTATTGACCTGAAATCACTGTATCATGCTACTTTTTTGTTCCAATTATTTCTGTTCATCTAAGTGGCAAAGAATTATTTCCAAGTAGATAGTTTATTATTCATTTAACCTTAATACCTAATAATACTTTACCCAAACGAATTCATCATTATAAAATTTTCTTGGATTTTTCTGCTCCACTAATACCTCTGTGAAACTACTTTCAAAAATCAGATCAAGTGACCATCATGCTCTTAATCAAATGTTTGTTCAGACCTAAAAACAATGACTAAAAAAAAACCCTTCATAACAAAAAATGTATTTTTAATGCATCAATGAGCAAAAGGGCAAATCTCACACAGCCTGTTGCATCTAAATTAAAGACGGCATGCTAAAAACACTACAAGTAGTATAAAATATATCCTATTCAACCACTCACATTAATATAGAACCATAAGAGTAGTTAAAGCACATGCCTAATTACCAACTAATTTATATTTGCTAAACTGCTTTTTTAAAAGGCACACAGGACTATCTGCCTTCGAGAAATAAGGAGCTATAAACCATGACTATCAATTATATTAAAAGGAGATATAATATTACTAGTTTAGGTTTTCTGGCACTTAGTTAAACTGGAAGTGTTTTTTGCAGTGCAATATGAATAAACCAATGGCTTACCTCAGTTTAAGACTCTATCCCATCAATTTCTCTCAATCATAGGCAAGAAACAGATGCTCAACCTCTGTGAGTCTGGAGTTGCATCAGATACAAGTCTTCTGCAACTGTTGTGAAATATACTTACTTCATAACACACTAATAGGTAGTATACTACTTACTGGTAATCTAAAAACTAGAAGACAGCCTGCTTCTCTTTTTAAAATGGGTCCAGTTTGGGAGGAAGTGGGACTTCCCTGGTTAAGACTCCACACTTTCCATGCAGGGGTGCAGATTCGATCCCTGGTCGGGGAACTAAGGTCCTGCAGGCAGCACAGCTCGGCCAAAAGGAAAAAAATAAAAACATGGTCCAGTTCACAATTACGTGGAACATGACAGTTTCAGAATAAATTCAGTAATTTGCACTTTCTATAAAAACAAAGGTAAGAATGACATTTAAGGACTGCCAGTGAACTTGATAGAAAATAATCCACGAGAATCAGAAATCTCTAACAGGTAACTGCCAAACACCTTTAGAACATTCCCTGAGATGTTTTGTTGGATGGTTTATAAAACACGGTAGTACAAGAAATCACAGTTGTAACAATAACAAAATGGGAGAGAAAAAAAAAAATCTTGCTGCTGGCCTATTGGGAGGAAACTGTCATTTCCAGGATTGCTTTAAAGTCGAACTGCTGGGCTGATCAAAAATGTTGTTCAGTTTATGGGAAAACCTAAACAACCTTTTTAGCCAACCCGATACATTTTGACAAGCAACATGTTTTTAATGAATGCGTATGAAGACTGATCAACATCCATGTTTAAAAGTGGAAATGATACCACTTCACAGCAGTGGTCAGAGGATACTGTGACCGTATCACCATCGCTTTAAGCACAGCCTTCATGATTGAGCTCTGTAGTTTGGTGAAAGAAGCCTGCTCCCTTTTGGATACTCCTTGGGTATTAAATGTCATTATTTAAACTCAACAAGGAAAGACTGCCTCCTGATTTCATGTCTCCATTAAAGACCTTCATTTGCCCTTGCTTTCCCCAGGACTGCAGCCACCTGTCTCCACACAGGTCATCACTCTTGCCACAAAGGTAGAGTGGGCTGCTTTGTGAAAAGGATCATACTGTTCACTGTTAAGTTCACTTGTTTTTACAGTAGATTCACTGAATATATTTTGGGGAATGCAAAAGCGGGGAACGATCTGTTCTAACCTCCCCTTCATCAGTGAGCAGAGGCTATGAGTGACAACAGCAAGAAATCCAAGGGCAAGGAGCACTTCAAGAGCTATGACCATGCATCAGTTCCAACTATCACACACAAATAGAGCTTTCAGAGATGATATCTAAGAGAGAGAGAGAATGAGGGTCATTTAGTGCTGAAGGAGGTAAATGCTTGCTTTTCTTGAGCATTCATGTTGGGGAAAAATAAATGAATCTCCAACCCACTCAAGAGGTAGAACCACAGAAGTAGAACCTAAGGCAGTCTTTTCTTGAAAACCAAGTCTACGGTTGTGCAGTGCCCAAGGTCACACAGCTAGTTACAGATGGAATTGGGCATGACTGAGATGCAATGATCATTTAAAGTATTTGTTAAATATTTCTCAATCTGATCATAAATATCCTTCTAATTTATTACCTTTAGAATTTACTCAAATTTTTAATATAACCATGAGCTTGAATTTTCAAAGTAGGGGACCATCAGGATTCCATTCAGAATGGACAAGAGAGAGGACAGAATGTAAGATACTCAAGAGATCTCTTATTCAGGATTCTATGTTTATATGTTACCAAAAACAGAGTGAGCACTACCCAATTTTAAAATTGCCTTTTCCCTTTGAAACAACTCTAGCATCCATAATAACTTCCTATAACACTGTAATGCTATGGTAGTCAACTATTTGCACTGATATTTGAATACTAGTCCATTGGCTGTTTTAGAAATTGGGTAAATTCTGATTTCTCAGGAAAATACCTTAGGATATAAGAACATACATGGATGGCTATTTGCTTGCTGCTATAAATCCTGTATTTCAAGATGCTTCTCTGTTCCTAACTACCCATTATAATCATTCTAGATTTAATATTTCATCTTCAGCTTTTAGGATAGACATATACTGTCATTTGTTCCATCTCTTTACTATTAAAGTTTAGCATTAACTTCAATAATTTTAATACTGATGAAGCAGCCCTCTTCTTTTCTACTTAAAAGGTATAATTCTTTACATTTTAATTAGTAAGGCTGGGGACCTCTGTGATATGTGACTTCTCACATAAAGAAACTGTGATCAAACCCATTAGCTCCCTGGGCCAGATAACATTACAACCACAGACCACAACCTCCTACCGTTAACTGGCCTAAATATTCAGGCAGGGGCCCTGGAAATGAATCACACAGCCGGTAGTCTGCCTCTGGTTATCAGACATGGAATGAAAACTTCTCTAAGTGGATTACAGAGTCAATTTCCACGAAGCACAAATAACTTCTGCCATGGGTGAAAGGAATGAAAAAGAGAAAACAACCACTGTTTACAATTAACTAGAAGCAGCCTATGTAAATTACAAAGAAAGTGACAAAGCACAGTCCTTCTGAGCTCTTTATATAGTATCAAAATGGTCAAATCATACTTACAGGGTTTGTTTCTTTGTACTTTTACAACATATCTCAGTGGGATCAATTTTCACTTTTAATTTACCCTTGCATTTACACTGAGATTTACATGACTTCAATAAAAGGCAACATGTTTCAATAAGCAGTCTGCAAGACAGTCAAAAAGAAATTTCTACTAGAATGAAAATATGAAATGAACGTAAGGACATGCATGCCTGCATATTCATCTGCACTGATAATTTTGTCCGTGAGGAGTCTCGCAGAACCAGGGGGGGAATGTTTGCAGGGGTATCTTTCTGCAAAACCAGCAAATTCCCAGAGGAGGCACTCGAGTACTGCTAGTTACAGCTAGATCAGCTTTGCTTGTCAGAGGCTGAGGAGATGGTCACACACAGGACTCTGATCACATGCCTTCCTTGTCCTCAGCTCCCCTTCATCACCCCATTTAGAAGCAACTGAGTCCTTCATGCAAAGGAGAAAAGCTCCCATCACTGTCCTTTTGCAATCAATGATGGTGCCTTGGCTATTTTAGAAGTTTCTGAGACTCCCAATTTCAGCTAAAGGCTCTGAAGCTCTCCAAGCCAGTAAAAAACCTTTTTACACATGAGAGAGAGAATTGTGATGTGATAGGAGCTACTAAGGCAGTAAGTGCAAAATCTTATAAAATCAAAGAAGGATGGAAATCACTAAAGCATACCTGTTAACAACACTGAACAACTGATGATGCTTTACAAAAGATTTATAAAAGACTGACAAAGTGTTGAACTTGACTACAAAGATGTAGTCACTTCCTCATATCACTATACATTCTGAGAAGCTGTTATCAGCTCTGCCCTCAAAAAAACTAAAAAGGAGGAGAAACAGTGGGTGGATTTTTAGACCTAGGGAGGCAGAACAGTGACCCACTCAGGATGCACCCAATCCTCTCTCCTTCACTGGACACTAAAAACTAGAGTCAATTCAAGGGTAAACCACAATAATACAGATGCTTTACAATTACCCTTCTATAAGAAAGGGAAAAGCGCTGTGCTATTAAATCAATAAAAGTCTACTTAAGAAGAGGTGTGAGCCTGTCAGCCAATTGTTAACACAATTCTAATCACCTATTGCAGCCCTTAATTACAATAATATCTCAAGTTGTAAGAGCACAATGCCTTTTTCTTAAGGCTGCAAACCTTAATGGCTTCGAGCAGGGTGATGGTCTACACTACTGATTATTGTTTTCTTTATTTTTCTTTCCACAGACAGACTTTCACAGCTAGTTTTACCAGATAAGACTATTAAGGTTGGATGCTACCTAATTGCTTCTGCCACTCCACTTCATATGAAACACTAGCGGAACAAGCCAGACTTCTACAAAGTTGCCAGTTTGACTATCTGTCTCAATTCTTTAGCATTTTAATCCATACTGTCCCAAAGAGCCCCAAAAGGAAGAAAAGGATTCTTAATGGATTGCCCTTTATGTACTAACAAGAGAAAAGCTTGTGTAAACAAAATCTAACTAGTTTCTTCTTCAAAGAAGTAAATCTGGTGAGTTACTGAAAGCTTCCAATACAATTACTTTCTTCCTTAGCTCTTCACTACCAACTTGTCTTTATAAAGACACACTTAAAACTCTTCTGATATCGCTGCCGGACAGTGTATCATTGTGAACTTTCCTTTAAAAAACAACAACAAAAAAGGCTACTGCTTCCCCTAAACTCTTAAAATATACATTTTCGTGCTGTTAACTTGAAATTTTTTTAATGCATACTGTCACTTACCTCAAGCCATATATTAACATATAAGTTACTTTTTTTTTTTATTTTTCCCTATAAAGTTCTGCTTGTCTACTTTTGAATGCAAAATAATCTGAATACCTGCCGGGTTACAGGAATTATGAAGGAAGAGTCTTTACTTAAAGATGTTTCACCTAATAAGTGCTGCAATCAAGAGAAGATATTTCTTGCGAACGCGTTTTAAGTATATTCGGGCTTCAGTGCTCAGATCTCCAAAGCTACCCAGTCCTTTGCTTCACAGGTTCCCACCTGCCCACTGCTGGGTAATTCAGTACCAATCTCCACTCACCTGCACTATATCTAAGAAATCCTTGAGGCTAACGATGTAAAAGGTGAAGCCAATAAAGACCATAGGTCCTTCCTCGTGCATCCACCCGCAACCAGCCGTGGACCAGGTGCGCCCACGAAGTCCACCAGACAGTCAGAGAAGCAGGGCGCCCTTAGAACGACGCGCACCTAGGGTACCGCGGGGCGGAGAGGAGGCGGGATGTCTCGCAGAGGCCAGCCCTGCGGATGCAGGGCACCGGCAGAATACTAATTACAGGAAAAAGCCAAACACCCTTACAGGAGCTCCACCGTCCAGAAAGGTAAACGGAGTACACGCAGTCAGATGGACGCGCGGGCACACTCCCCCTCGCAGTCTCAGACCGCCGCAGAAGCCGGCCACCCGGCCAGCGCGGAGTTTTCCCCGCGTGTATCCTGGGTCAAAAACAGCCCCTCGTGCTCCCGGTGGAGGAAAGCGGACCGGACTGCGTGCTGCCCTGCACCCGGACAACGCCGGGATCTGCTCACTCAACTCGCCAACTCGCGTCGCACCCGGTGTCCGTCAGCACCAGCTTGCCGGGCCCGGCTCCCTTCGCCCGCCCGCCCTGCCCGGCGGAGCCGCAGATCAGGGCCACCGAACAGTAACTTGCGGACGCCAGGGAAACTCCGTGCGGATCTCCCCGCCCGCTTTCCGTCTGCCACGGAGTCCCGCTTCCCCGGGCGCACCGGAGGGCGCACTTGTGCCCAGCTGCGCCTTCCCCGGGCCCCCCGCAGGCGCACCCACTCACCTGGGGGCTCGCTGCCCTCTCCACGGCGTCCCGCGCCAGCCACCTGGGCGTTGGCATCCGAAAGGGCGCGCGCTCAGCAGCCGGGCGCCCGCGGGCTCCTGGGGACCCAGGGCGCGCGGTGGGGCGCACGGGGCGGACCCGCGGCGCCCGCTCGGCACCCGCTGCGGCCGGCGCCCGCTCCGATCACAGCCCTCTCCGCGGGACGCGGGCTGTGGGGACCCCGCGCGGGCCCCCAGCGCCCCGGTCCCGCCGGCTCGGCCGGCTCCCCGGGGTGGCTCAGACGCCGGGTCCGGAGCGAGAGAGCGAGCGGGCGCGCGTCCGGAGAGAGGGCGAGGGGGCGAGTGGGCGGGCGCAGAAGAGGCGGAGAGGACGCGCTGGGCCGGGCCAGGTGGGCGGGTGGCGGGGAGGAGCGGGTGGTCGGCGGCCGGCGCCGGCAGACAGCGCTGTGCGTGGCGGGACCCGGAGCCGCCGAGACTCCGGCACCTCCCGGAGCCCAAGTGAGGGCTCTTGGCACCGCAGCCGCTCCGCCGCCGCGCGCGCACCCTCGCGCGCGCACCCCCGCGCGCCCCTCCTCCACCGCCCTCCTGACAGCTCCGCGCAGACCGAGTCCTTCTCAGGAAAATCCAGAAGAGCGGTGGAAGTAGGAGGGGCAGCAGCCCATCCATCTCCAGGCGAGGTATTTGCATCTGAAAACGCCGAGCTGAAGGAGAGTTTGGAGAATTTTTTTTTTTTCCCAGCGCCCTCCCCTCCCCACCCCCAACCTGTCGCGGAAGCCGTGATCAATGGAGCTCCTGAGGCATGAAGGCAAAGTCATAAAACTAATCAGAACTTACAGTTTTCTTGCGTGATAGTTTTGCCCTTTCAATCTCCTCGGACTGCCCTAGTTCTACTTTCTGTACTTGCAGAAAATTTCTTCCCCTGCTGGGCTGGCTAATGCAAAACTTCCGAGGTGTGTGATTTACGCGCTGGGTGGGAGAGAGGACCCTCGCGAGGTGGGCAAGGGGGTCTAGTCTTTTTAGGACGCGCCGCCGCCGGTAGAGTTGAGCACGCTTTGTGTTCTTCTGCTCTGGTGCTTGATTTAGTCTGATGCCTAGCTGTTCCGTCGTAGGGGTGAGGAAGGTGAATAAATCGTTTCCAAGCGCGTTCGTTTTCATTTTTCTCATTCGGTCAATGGAACTGGCCCTGCGTCTCCCATCCATCTGTAGCAGAGATTCTCCAGATACCCGGCTTGTGGGCTTGGCTCGTCGGTGTAAGCACCTCTGCTTCCTGTATCCCTCAGGCACACTTACCCTCCCCCCAGTCCAGCTCCTCCAGTCCGCTTAGCTTGCTTCTTTTTTTTTTTTTCTCTCTCTCTCCTCTACTTAGTCTTTAAAACTGGATTCTGTGCTAATCATTCTAACAGAAAACCTTTTTAAAGCGTATTCATTTCCAAATACCGCGGCTCGCTATGCTATTTACTTACAATTGCTTCATTTTAAAAGTTGTGTCTGCAACCCCAAACCTCTCCAGCTCCAGGTTTGCTTGGAGGACCATTTCACGGTCCATGTCCATTCAACTGTCAGCCATCTCTCAAACTCTGTACCTTTAGAACAGACCTCTTTATATCTTGCATAGATACCACCTTGGGTTTCCCAGGATGTACTTCTCTTTCAACTCCACCATCATCATTTTCCTGGTAGCCAGACATTAAACCCTGGCTTCATCTTGAAGGACTTTGACAGGATTTTCTCTGTGAAAATCCTCAATTATTCCAGCTAATGTTCACAGTCTAGAACTTGACATATTTCTGGTGGCCTTCCTTTGTGTAAATGAATTTGCTTCTGGGATGGGACCTATACTTATAATTGCTCTGGACCAAACGTTTCAGGAAAGCAAAGAGGAATATTCACTATGATTAAGACACAGCACATGTTTAACCCACAGCAAGTATTTGTTGAATACAAGAAGTGAATGGTTGTATCCCATCCAGTATTAACACAAGTCTGAGCCCACCTGCCAGTTTTTAACCAGCTCATTGACTGCCTGGAACTTTCATCAATAAGGGATGATGTGGGATCAGGAATTTGGTACTATACCATATATATTTATTAGCTTATTTTAATCAATGGCCACCACATGTGAAAAGGGAAGGAAATGGGGATTTTTTTTTTTTTGGTGTTATTTTGGTTATACTTTTCCTAAAATTGTCCTCGATTATTTATTTTCTGGTCCTCTGCATAAATACTGATCATCAGTTTGGGCTTTCATCCTGAACCAGATGTTTCCAGACTCCTTGCCTTTCTTTTTAAAAAATACCCTTAAACTGGCACCGAAAAGGGGACCACTTCAGGGCTTGAGAGTGTCTAACACATGGAAATGAATTGTCGGAGGAGACACACATGCTGACAAAGCAAGAAACTTTGGGAAGGGGCCCCAGGTGAAGAGCGGGTGGTAAAGGAACCCAGGAGAACTGCTCTCAGTCTCCAGGTTCATGGTGATGGGATTAGTTTCTGGGTGGTCTCTGGCGGATCATTCTGACTCAGGGTCCTTCCTGGGGGCACATGCATTGCTCAGCCAAGATGGATACCAGCGAGGATTCTGGGAGGTGGTAGGACATGTGACGTCCCCTTTTTACCTTTCCTGAACTCTTCCAGTTGGTGGTAGCTTCTTAGTTCTGTGCTCCTTACTAGGATCTCCTGTCATAAGATGATTCATGGAAATAGTTATGACGCTGCCTGGGCAGGGTGGGTGGTTTTAGTCAGTGTGCTTCCCCTAACAGAAACTGTAACCTTGACCTAGATTCTAGACGGAGTGAGTTACCCAGAATACTAGTTCTGGTTCTGTCCTCATAGAGGGAGATCTAGGTTCCTCTCCAGCCGAGTGCAGTGTAGAAGGCAAGGGTAGGAACAGGGGGTGCTTCAAACAGTAACTGAGGTACATCTATTCATCTGGGGAGGTCCTTTTCCAAGGAGGAGGTGCTTAAGCTGAAACATGGTGATGAGAAGAAGTTGGACTTGAGAAACTCTGAAGGAAAATGGCCTGGGCAGAACAAACAAGGACAAAGGTCTGCAGAAGGTCTGGAGAAGGAAAGAGGCGAGTCTATTTGAGACACAGAACACAATGCAAGGGGGAGAGTCAAGATGGGTTATACTGGAGTGGTGGGCAAGAGACAAATGTTGTAGCGTCTTCTAGGTCCCTAGAAGGTGTTTGTGTTTTATTTTTAGGAGGAAGCCCAACATTAGGAACAATAAATAAAGGAAATATTCCACAGGTTTACACTGTAGTCAAGTCCAAGGACATGTTTTTTAGATCCTTTCTCCTTTTCCTATAAATTTTGGTTAATTAGAGAACCTCGTTTCCTGAGAAACACAAATAAAAAGACACTGTACTAGATAAATCCCAAGATGATACCAAATGTTTAAGATTCTATGACATACAAACATAAGTCATCACTGCAGATGCTTATTTATGAAATGTCATGCTTCCATTATTTCCAAATTTATGCTTTAATATTTATATTCTAATATAGAACAATCTCTTAAAAATCCTCTCAGTTGAAGTTATTCTTTACTGTCATATAATGTACACAAATAAATATGTCCCCCTTTCTTTCCTACTTTAAGAAAATACTTTCAATGTACTTTCACTCTTGATTAAATCAATAAAACTCTCTTTTGGAGAAGGAGGAATCAGAAGAGGTAAGAGAACTTTGCCATAATTCCTGTTGCTGTGGAAAGTATTTTCCTACACGTCTTACTTCCCAAAGCAGATTCAGTGCAAAAGTACAAGGTTTCTGATGAGATTGATGGTTCAATTATATTCATATTCATTTCATCCTGATCTTACTCTAAAACCGTGGCTTGAGTATCTGGCAGCTGAGGGCAGAAAAGAGCTAATCATGAGGTCTGCACAGTTCCACCAATTCTGGGGAGCCCTGGGCAGGAAAACATAGATGTGGCAGAAGGTAAGAAGCTCTCACATAAGGCAAGCTCTCAAAAAGGTCATTTATAGTTTCCTGTGAAAAATCTCTCCCCGATATAAATGTGTGGATAATCATAAAAATGTATCTTTTCATTATGTGATGCTTAGAGTTTTCCTGAGTATGTCTATTCATCAATCTGGTTCATCTAATTAGGTTTACGTGCATTTTCTAGAAAGGAAAGGACTAAGTAGGGCAGACTCCTAGATCTTTGTTGTTCTTTACTAACTTGTTAAATAGTAACTGAATCCCTGCTGTCCGATCCTTAGTCTAGAGGTTGAGAACACAAAGGTGAAGGTGCAGTTCTTAACTTCAGGAACCTTCCAGCCTGTTGTGAAAATAAGAAGGTGGACATCTCCCTACACCACGATGAGCATTGTGACGAGGTAAACAGAGCATCGGGCGTGGGAGCACATAATATGAACAAAAAGTCTAAAATGGGAAGAGCCAACATTTGGGTTGTACCCTGAGAGCAATGTGGGAGCATGAGGAGCTTTATGACGGGAAACTGTGATGCTAATTCCACAAGAAGACGACACCCTGGCAGCTGATTTAGGTCAGCCTGGCACTGAAGGTGAGGAAGTGTTTAGGGAATTACTGTAGAAACCCAGGTGAGAAAAATAGTAGCCTGGATTCTAGTTCTGGCATTAGTGCATGAAAACATCTTAGATATAATCAGAAAATAGAAGTAGATTTAAAGATATCTTGAATGCTGCTTCTGCTGCTAAGTCACTTCAGTTGTGTCCGACTCTGTGCGACCCCATAGACAGCAGCCCTCCCGGCTCCCCCGTCCCTGGGATTTTCCAGGCAAGAACGCTGGAGTGGGTTGCCACTTCCTTCTCCAATGCGTGAAAGTGAAGTTGCTCAGTCGTGTCCGACTCTTCGCGACCTCATGGACTGCAGCCCACCAGACTCATCCATCCATGGGATTTTCCAGGCAAGAGTACTGAAGTGGGGTGCCATTGAATTCAGTTATCAATAAATGCATAAGTGATCATGGAGAGAATAAAGATGTTTGCTAGGATTAGCATCATGATATCAGCACACACACCCCGACCCCTGACAACATCTCATTGGTGACTGTGCCCCTCACAGGTACTAGACACGGTAAATCCGAAGTATGCAATGACACAATTTCACTGCTTAAGATGTTCCCAAGGGCTCCTTGAATATTATTTAAGCAGTCAGTCTGTCCAAAAGTGAATACTTGGATAATATACTATTTAGTTAAGGGGCTTGAAGACATTCACAGAGCAAGGGAGCTGCTGAGACAGCATAGAAGGCAAGGATGTCTAATGAGGTCTAAGGAATTATCTCCTTAAATGTTCTCCAGGGTGAGGAGAGAAGAAGAAGTGGTGACAGAGGATGAGATGTTTGGATGGCACGACCGACTCAATGGACATGAATCTGAGCAAACTCCAGGAGATAGTGAAGGCCCAGGAAGCTCTGGCTGCAGCGCACAGGGTCACAAAGAGTTGGACATGACTTAGTGACTGAACAACAACAAGGGTGAGAAGGAGGCCAATGGACCTTTCAGGAGCCATAGTAAGAACAGTAAGCACACGGGACTAAGATCTCATTGAAAACCGCCATCAGGCTGAGTGGTCCAAGATCTCATATTAAGCAATAAAAGAGCCCAAGCATGAAAAACCTTGATAGCATAAATAAAATGAGAAAGAAGAAAACCAAAAGTTCTTTGCAAACTCACCTACACTAAGATGCATCCCAGCAGGTGGTACTCAGATTTCCGGGGTGATGCAATGATGCAGATGGACCAATACTGAGTTTTCCATTCCCTTCAAATATACAGTATGGAGAACTTTGCCGCACAAGCATGATAAGCACTGGGACTTCCCTGATGGTCCAGTGGTTAAAACTTCACCATCCAATGCAGGGGGGGTGGGTTTGATACCTTGTCCAGGAGTTAAGATCCCACATGCCCCGTGGCCAAAAAAAACAAAACATGAAACAGGAGCAATGTTGTCACAAATTTAGTAAAGACTTTAAAAATGGTCCACATCAAAAAAGGAAAAATCTTTAAAAAAAGAATGGTGAGATCTAATGGTGAAACAGAAAAGCAGAAACAAAAAGTTTAGACTTTTAAGTCTGCCTACTTGTATATATTGTGCTTTAGATTACTGGTAGTTTATTCCGCACCCCAACTACTTAGAAAAAAAGAAGGAAAATGGAAAGAAAATTACATATCTTTGCTAAAGCAAAGATGAAGGATGCATTTTTCCCCCTGTTCTAGGCAAAGGAAGTTGTCCAGGCTATCTTTCCAGAACTCTTCAGATACTGAAAGCTTCTTCATGGGGTTTGAGAATATCTGAGATATTGTGGATGCTTGGTTATCATTTTAAATAAGGAGAGTTTTCTGTTGCTACATGTCAAATTTATCAACATTTTATTTCTAATGAACAAACTCAAACAGATAAACATCTGACCTGGATTTGGTGTTAAACGCCAAGGCAAGGGAACTCTTACTTACTTAAATCGTGTATAATACCACGGCTATGCAATTGTATCTCTGGATTTAGAATAGTTAGAACACAAATTACTTTTTAAAAAGCATCTCAAATGAAAATTGTCAGAAATAATATAGCTAGGCCTGTGTTATCTCTTGAATTATAGTTGTTCCATAAAAACCTTCTAAAACCATCATAGAGAAAAGTGATAATGCAAATTTCTGCTAAACATTGCTCTATCACTCTGTGATAAACCAGAGAATCTTCTGGGGGAAAATACAAGTGGATTTTCACAATAAACTCATTTCAAAAATATTTATTGAGTATGTGCTTGTGTACCAGGTTTGATGCCACAAATTGCAGGAATTACAAAGGAAAGTAAGGCCGAGTCCCCACAGAATACTCCAGGCACATTCAGAACTATTAAAAAAGGAGAGATGAGGCTAAACTCAGTAAGAGAACAGTAAGCAGCAAGGTACAAGATTTGAAGGAGGAAGACATTTGTTATTGGAGAGTCCTAAAAACATAAACCAGGCTTCCCAGGTGGTTTAGTCATAAAGAATCTGCCTACCAAGAAGACATGGGTTCGATCCCTGGGTTGGGAAGATCCCCTGGAGAACAGTCTCCAAGGAGCAACAGGATTTAATAGGGGATTTTTGTTTTTTTATATAAAATAAGATTCTTACACAGGATCCTCTGCTTGCCCAGACAGAAAGGTCTCCCTTGTTCACCTTGGGCTGGGACAGTGTTTCTCTGCCTGTTGACTAACCTGATGTACAGACTCAGAGAGCTGGCTTGCCCTGGGTTCTGCAGGCTTTATAGCTGGTGCCACTCAATTATCTTTAGTGCTCTCCTAACACACATGAAATGTACATGGAGGGATGACCCTACTTCCAGCCGCTGCATGGATCCAAAAGTGCGGCTCTCAGGAGTATGTGACTTTGAGGCTAAACTCATATTCAGAAAGCAAATTCAGGAAGAGAAAACAAGAAGAAACAATACACCTTAGGAAGAAAGAGAAGATGAAATGAGCCAGTGTTTTTCAAAGGCAGGTAAGCATGCTTAATGAAATACTGAAGAGCTGCCTCCCTAGAAGGTACTTGTGGTTAAGAAGCAGTCTTTATGAGCTTGAACTACTCCATTGACAAAGGTGATGTCTCAAGCAGTCATTATCTCTGTGAACTGCAAGTGGTTTCCCTTTCACTTTCAGGATTGAGTGATTAAAAAGGGATACAATCAGCATTTTTCCTTCACTTCCTCACCCATCTGGCCAAATGGTCGCTCTGCACCCCAAGCTAATGAGGGTCTCTCACTACAAAAGAGTAAAGAAGGAAACTAAGTCAAGACCGATGCCATATGTGAGAACCAACATATGCAGTCCTTAAGGACAAAATAAGGCGCGAGAGTTTCTAATGTATTTGTGTTTGTGTGAGAAGATGTTGCGGTGGAAATCAATGCTCATTATGCCTCGTTTATTTGGTTAGGGCTTTTTAGATTTAATGCTGACAGGAAAATGTTATACATATCATAAGGAACTTAAAGATCTCCTTCCAAATAAATCTGTGGATACAAATTATGGTCTGAGAGGGTTAAGGGGCCTCAGTAAGCAACTGAATTACCACCAGTCACAGAAGATAATACCTTATGCGTGAAATGACCTAATAGGACACGTTTGATGACACTTAAGCATATTCCCTCATTTTATCAATGATGAAACTGAAATTCAGAAAGATAAGGAGATTGGTTCATAATCTCATGACAAACTCCAGGTATGTGAATAAGAATCAAAATCCACGGGGCTTCCCTGGCAGTCCGGTGTTAAAGACTTCGCCTTCCAATGCAGGGTGTGCAGGTTTGATCCTTGGTTGGGCAACTAAGATTCCACATGCCTTGTGGCCAAAAAAAAACTAAACATAATGCAGAAGCAATATTGTAACAAATTCAATAAAGACTTTAAAAATGGTCCACATCAAAAAAGAAAAAAGATTCAAAACCCAGAAAGGAAAGCATGCCAGTTGGTTGACAGGGCAACATCCAATGCAGGAGTCCTAAAAATCCTAGACATGCAGACATGATTATTCGCTATTTTGCATGTCAAATACCAAGAAGGATTTTTGTTATTTCATAGCTTTTCTAAGCAGTGGAAAAATAATTTGGTTGTAGCCATTGTCACTTTTAATTTGACATTTTTTAATAGTTTGGATTTTGTGGATTTATAATGATATGAATGGAATGTATTTTCACAAATAATTCTGTAGACATGGCTTTCCATATCACACCTTAAAATTTTATTTAAGGTGTAAATGTAATGTAAATCTAACGTAAATCATCATTCTCATTCTTAGAACAATAAGACTTGAATGAGTCCATCGCCTTAGGCTAAAAAGCCTATATTTTGGATAACTATAAGGTCAAATGAATAGCTCATGGCAAGAAAGTAATTTGATGTTACAATCTATATTGATGGATAATTCAGTTCCTTTATCGAATGAAATATCAAGTAGTTCCCCCAAAAGTTAAACAGCTACATCAGTTCAGTTCAGTTCAGTTCAGTCGCTCAGTCATGTCCGACTCTTTGCGACCCCATGAATCACAGCATGCCAGGCCTCCCTGGCCATCACCAACTCCCGGAGTTTACTCAGACTCACGTCCATTGAGTCAGTGATGCCATCCAGCATCTTATCCTCTGTCGTCCCCTTGTCCTCCTGCCCCCAATCCCTCCCAGGATCACAGTCTTTTCCAATGAGTCAACTCTTCGCATGAGGTGACCAAAGTACTGGAGTTTCAGCTTTAGCATCATTCCTTCCAAAGAAATCCCAGGGCTGATCTCCTTCAGAATGGACTGGTTGGATCTCCTTGCAGTCCAAGGGACTCTCAAGAGTCTTCTCCAACACCACAGTTCAAAAGCATCAATTCTTCGGCGCTCAGCTTTCTTCACAGTCCAACTCTCACATCCATACATGACCACTGGAAAAACCATAGCTTTGACTAGATGGACCTTTGTTGGCAAAGTAATGTCTCTGCTTTTCAATATGCTATCTAGGTTGGTCATAACTTTTCTTCTAAGGAGTAAGCGTCTTTTAATTTCATGGCTACATAAGTTTATTTAAACCATAGGTAATGAATAAAAATAGCTCTACTACTTGTTAAAAAATTACCAGGTACTCTTTAAATGTTTAAATATTGCCTATAGATTAAGACAAAATATATCTTTCTAAATTTCTGAAAGACAGCTCCTTAACCAACCTTGCAAATTTGCCTAATATGAGAGTCATGTTTGAATGAATACATAACAGAGCAAGGCAAACAATGTTTCAGGTATTTTCATTTGTTTAACCAAGGTGGGTCAAGTCAGTGCCCCTCTCATCACACCCAACCAGCAGTCAAGTTGGGCCCACAGAGTGAGTTTATTTTTTTGTGTGTCTTTCTGTGTTTGTTACTGGAAGGTTATACATATATATCTCTGTTTCTGACTTCTCTCCCTTTTTTCATAAACGTTGACTATATATCTGGCTGTGCCACACAGCTTGAGGGATCTTAGTTCCCCAACCAGGGATTGAACCTGGGCCCCTGGTAGTGGCAGCATGGAGTCCTAGCCACTGGACTGCCAGGGAATTCCCTCTGCCTTCTACACACTGAAAATCTGACCACACCTACAATTTCATACTGTAAAGTATGGCAACATGAAGTCTTTCTGTTCCCTTGAGATGGGCATATACACTCCATCTTGCCACAGTCAGCTTACTCCTTAATTTACTGTCAGGCCTTTATAGGTGTGTAAATTTATAATTCCTGCTGTTGAAGGAAAGATGTCTTAGTCTGCTCCCACTTCTGTAAGAAAATACTCTAGGGACTTCCCTGGTGGTCCAATGGTTAAGACCCCACCTTCCAATGCAGGGGGCACAGGTTCAGTCCCTGGTAGAGGAGCTAAGATCCTATATGGCTCATGGTCAAAAAAAGGAAAACAGAAGCAACATTGTAACAAATTCAATAAAAAGCTTTTAAATGGTCAACATCAAAGAAAAAGTCTTAAAAAAATACCTTAGCCTGGGTGGTGTCCACAACAAAGGCTAATTTCTCTTGTGTTGTCTGGAGACTCCACATGTGAAATCATGGTTGGACAGGTCCAGTGCTGGTGAGAACTCTCTTCCTGGGAGTAGACGGCCTTCTAATTGCTGAGAGTAGACGGCCTTCTAATTGCAGTGTCCTCACGGCCAAGGAAAGGTCTGTCTTCATCCTCTAATGTGGTCACTAACTCCATCGTGAGGGCTTCACCCCAAGACCCCATCCAAGTCCTATGGTGTCCTAAAGGCTCTGCCTTCAAACACCATCACATGCGGGATTAGGGTCTCATCATATGCATTCCGGGCTTTCTTAGTGGCTCAGACGATAAAGAATCTGCCTGCAATACAGGAGACCCAGGTTCAATCCCTGGGTCAGGTAAGTCCCCTGAAGAATGAATCGGCTCCCCCACTCCAATATTCATGCCTGGAAAATTCCATGGACAGAGGAGCCTGGTGGTCCCAAAGAGTCAGAGACAACTGAGTGATTAACACTGTCACTTTCATATGAATTTGGGGGGAAGCACAAACATTTAGTCCAAAGCACATGTGCATTAAGGCGTGATCAGTCAACTCTTTACAACCCTGTGGATTATAGCCCACCAGTGTCCTCTGTCCGTGTGATTTTTCAGGACTAGAGTGGGTTGTCATTTCCTCCTCAAGAGGATCTTCCCGACCCAGGGATCAAGCCCGTGTCCCCTGTGTCTTCTGCATTGGCAGGTGGATTCTTTATCACTTTCCAGTGCCACCTGGGAAGCCAATCCACAGCACAAGATATGCAGATAGGCAGATTTCAAAGTCCAAAGCTTTTTTTTTTTCTCCATTTACCCATTAGACATAATTAGATCTTGTACTTCTTATGTGTGGAAACTATCTACATGGTGTATTCAGAGTGAATGAAAACCTAATGCTATGTAGCTGAATCCTTGCATTACCTGGAAAACCTCAGCACCACCCATTGGACTGTATATGTGAGTTGGCAAATGGCTTCTGATTTTTTTCTTTTTTTTTTTTTTCTCATTTAACTTACGCTATCAAGGTTTTCCTGAAGTAGGAAATGGCAACCCACTCCAGTAATCTTGCCTGAAAGATACAATGGACAGAGGAGCCATGGTGGGCTACAGTCCCTTGGAGTTGGAAAGAGTCCGTTGCGACTGAGCACACACATATACACATCAAGGCTTTCCATGCTTGGGTTAAATGGGATCTAGCAGTTAGATCGGAAAAGGCAATGGCAACCCACTCCAGTATTCTTGCCTAGAAAATCCCACGGGCAGAGGAGCCTGGTAGGCTGCAGTCCATGTGGTCGCTAAGAGGCAGACTCGACTGAGTGACTTCCCTTTCACTTTTCACTTTCATGCATTGGAGAAGGAAATGGCAACCCACTCCAGTGTTCTTGCCTGGAGAATCCCAGGGATAGGGGAGCCTGGTGGGCTGCCGTCTATGGGGTCGCACAGAGTTGGACACAACTGAAGCGACTTAGCAGCAGCAGCACAGCAGTCAGATACATAGAAGGCAATGGCAACCTATTCCGGTACTCTTGCCTGGAAAATCCCATGGACAGAAGAGCCTGGTAGGCTGCAGTCCATGGGTCGCGAAGAGTTGGACATGACTGAGCGACTTCACTTTCACTTTTCACTTTTCACTTTCATGCATAGGAGAAGGAAATGGCAACCCACTCCAGTGTTCTTGCCTGGAGAATCCCAGGGATAGGGGAGCCTGGTGGGCTTCTGTCTATGGGGTCGCACAGAGTCAGACATGACTGAAGCAGCTTAGCAGCAGTAGCAGTTAGATAAATCTATTAGAGTGACAAATTTATTAAAAGCAAGAATAAGTACTAAGTCACTTCAGTCGTGTCTGACTCTTTGAGATCCCATGGATTGTAGCCCACCAGGCTCCTCTGCCCATGGGATTTTCCAGGCAAGAATACTGGAGTGGTTTGCTAATTCCTTCTCCAGGGGATCTTTTCTACCCAGGAATCGAACCCATGTCTCTTATGTCTCCTGCATTGGCAGGCAGATTCTTTACAACTAGCGCCAGAAGCAAGAATAACCAAATATGTCTTATTCTATTTCATGAAGACTAGTTATGAAATACTCTTAAGTAACTTTAGCTGTCCCTATCTTAACTGAGTGATTTAGATGTTAATACTCAATTTGTAAGGATTTCTTTCTTCAAAAAATGCAATTATTTCAATTATGTCCAACATATTTTCCATATTTATAACACATGATCTTTATATTCCTAAATTCTACTTCTTATACTGAATTTGTTTTGTTATTTTTATTTTGGCTTAAAAATAAGGAAACTTGTTAAACATTAATGAGAGTCATAGAAACCATTGTTACAATACTACAGTTTTATATTTTACTCACACATCTATAAACAGTATTGGAAGTATAATAATGCAATTAAACTAAAAGCAATATTTTTAAAGCCTTTGAAGCATAAAATTTTTAATTTGGGGATAAGATACATTAAACGCACTTAAATTAATACATTTAAAGAGCATTTAAAGCAGCTCTTAAATATGTCATGCATGAATGTACTGTGTTTGTACAAGACCCATTATTGAAGGACCCCTTATGTCTTCTAAAGAAATGTTTATAAATTCAGATATTTTCAGAAATATTAGCATTTCCTTTTTATAGTAGAACATGGATCATAGTCATTGAAGTCTACCCAAATCTATTAATCTCTTAATAGACATAAATCTACATCTATAGATTATTCTTTCTAGTGTTTTTTTTTTTCTTTCCAAAATCATGTCAAGGATTCCAAAGACATATACCATCAATAAAGTTGAGATATTGGGATTCACTTTCATCTGTTCATTTGTTGGTCTGAAGAAACAGAAAACTGCAGGAGGCACACACATATCAGCTGCATCACATCTCATTTGTTGGAAAGGATGTCATGGTTAAAATTGAACAAAATTGCTCTGAAAAGCATCTTGCAAAAGTTGCAGATAACTGTCCCTATATAAATTATCTAAATTGAATGCTTCCTGCTGCCTAAAGTCAGGTAATCGGCGTCAGATGAACAGATCAAATTTAAGGGGAAAAAAATGTGTGAAAGGCTCATTTAAAAAAAAAAAAAAGTAAGCACCTAGCAATTGCCCTCCTATCTGTCTGGACTTAGTATAAAAGTTAATCAGGAATCTTGAAAGGAACAGATGTAAAAGAATGCCAAACATACATTCTCCCACACTTCTGATTAACTGAGCTGAAGATGGAGGTATTGAGAGATGTAACTTTTCCACCCTTCTTCAAGTCCATTAAGCACTAATTGCGAAAGGTTTTTTTTTTTTTTTTTCCTTCTGAAATAAAGGAAAGAAGAGGAAAAAAAAAACCCCTTTCTTCCTACCCGTTCTGACAGAAGACACAAAAGCCCTGAACTGTGAGTGGGGCAACATGTCCACACTCCTTTCAGCAGAGAGCTTTTATTTCCCCCCTGTCAACAGGAACTCAGGCCCTTTTTGGAAACTTATTGTCCCCAGCTAAGACCCTTGTGAAAGGCAACAGATGTTACTAAGATTACACCAGCCTGTCCACTAGCCTGTTTCATTTTTCAAGGAAGAAAAAAAGAGAGCCAGCGAGAGAAAGGAGACCGAGCCTTGCTTGACATCGTGGCACCGGTCTGCACTTGAGCAGGTCCGTTTGCACACGCTCGGCCGGCCGCGCAGAAAGGGCTGCGCGCGTCTATTCAGCCGGAGGTCACTCCTAACGCGCTCCTCAGCGGGCCTCACGCCTTTCACACGGAGCAGCTGCCTCCGATTGCCAGAACAAATTGAGGTGATTCAGGCCACCAGCGGGGCATAACTATAACTTCCATTCACTAGGAAGGGAGGAAAGCGTTCAAAGCAGACCAACTGGGGTTGCCCACAATAAACCATAGGATTAGATTTGATACACTGGATATTAAGACACGGTCGTATTGAAAAGTGGGCCATAATGACATAAGAGACTACAAGATAGCTATGAGTGACAATAAGGAAACAGAACTTGGGCATTTATTAAGTTACAGCTAATTATCAAAGGCCCTATATTTCTGTGTCTTCCTGGGTGTGCCTGCTCAGTCCTGTCTGACTCTGCAATCCCATGGACCCTAGCCAGCCAGGGTCCTCTGTTCATGGAATTTCCCAGGCAAGAATACTGGAGTGGGTTGCCATTTCCTGCTCCAGGGTCTTCCTGATATCTGAGGAACTCTCATCATCCCCTAGGTAGACAACAGGTACACTTAACTCGTATGGAAGGCTGACAACATTTATTAAACAAAACATCCATTGAACCAGGAAGTGATCTGAAGCAAAGTGATGGTTAGACAAAACTTGAGAGATAATCTTCCGATTTAAACATAGAATTATATGAATTGTTTAAAACTACTAAGATAGAATTATTCCAAATATAAAGCAGGAAAGGAAAATGTGTTCAAATGACAATAGAAATTCATTACATAAAAAGCAGCAAGAACGTGAACATCACTCAGTCGTGTCCAACTTTTTGCAAGTCCATGGATAGTCCACGGAATTCTCCAGGCCAGAATACTGGAGTGGGTAACCTTTCCCTTCTCCAGGGGATCTTGCAAACCCAGGGATCGAATTCAGGTCTCCCATATTGCAGGCAGATTCTTTACCAGCTGAGCCACTAGGGAAGCCCAAGGATACTGGAGTGGATAGCCTATCCCTTCTGCATCATATCTTCCCAACCCAGGAATCAAACTGGGGTCTCCTGCATTGCAGGCAGATTCTTTACTAACTGAGCTATCAGAGAAGCCCAAAAAAGCAGCATGAATTGATACAAAGGATTTTCTCATTTTTAGACAGGGCCTTTGAAATTTTTAAAAGGACCTGTTTCAAAATCCCATATTTATGTTAAAAATAAAATATCCCTAGTCCATCCAGAAAGATAATATCAGGCAAACATTATTTGAGTACAGATGAGGTTCTTTTTCTTTTTTGATGGAATTATATTTCTTAAATTACAAGTGTCATTTCCACATTTTTTTAGTTCCCAACCTGTATGATTGTGTTAAAATTCAGGATAATTATTTCCTCAGTCCCATTCAATCACGACCACCCATTCATATGTAGTGGTGAGATTTTTGCATGTTAGAATTTTTGCTTCGGAGTATTTCTTGTCTTATCCCCACTAGAACTGCAGTTATAGAGAGCAGGTAATATTCTTTGTTTATATTTGAAGAACTTAGAATAGAATTTTGCATAGCATAGGATCTCATTCAGTAAATGAATTATGGTTAAATATTAATTTATACTCTTTAATATGTAAAACATCACAAAAAATAAACAAATGCAAATATATGAAAGACACTGCAATTTGTCCAGTGTCAAAAATACAATAGCATACTTTGCAAACAAGATAGTCATGTCCTAAATTACAAGGGGCAAATTATTTTGTCAGTGAGAACTCATTGGCCTTTGCTTTGCCAATGTGAACACTGACCTTTAAGTGAATTCCACGGTCATTTAAATAGGGATGGACTCCTATTTCTGAAAGAATGATCTAAATTCTCAGTGGTATTTAATATAGAACTCTTTCTTCCATGTGGCCTCTATATTTTATTCCTCTGTGTAGCCCTTCCCCTGATGGGCAATTTATAGATTCTGCAACTCACTCCTTTCCTAATATATCTTAAAACTATCTTCTGCCAAGAAATTATGTCCCTAACGTCCAGAATTCACATGGACTTTGGAATTTGGCCACTCGTTCCTTTGATGGGTTAGATGCAAATAGAAATTATTCTTCAAGATATACATGCTATTAATAAAGCAGATAGGGAATGCTATCTCGGTTTGGGAAGTTAATTACCCTGCTGATACTAGTGCTAATAGCTCCATAACAAATATAAATTCAGTGTATTGATCTGCTAGAGGGCAGTCCAGAGGGGTCTGGTACCACAATGAAATTTACAGTGAAATTAGCAGCAAGGAAGTTAGTGCCTGACCATAAACGTCACAGAAAATCAACAAAGACATTTGGCATAGGGGAAATGGAGCCAATCGATATATCTGAGGGGAAAAAAATAGTTTATTAATGAACCTCTCAAACCACTGAGGGCAATATGAACCATAAATAGAACAGTTTAAAAAAAATCAGGTGACCTGAAAACAATGTATTAAACACTCATATGTGCTTCTTCTTCTTTTTTTTTTTTTAGAATAACATTCAAGGATTGGCAGCATGTTTAACCTGTGTAACTTTAGGCAACAGGATGTGAATAAGAGAAAATTATCCTAGAGATAATTAGATTTTCATATGGGGAATAGCACGTATAGGTACAGTCCACTGGCTGGACGGAATCATACCAGCTCTTCATCTTCATGCTTCAGGCAGAAACTGCTCACCAGATGGGTCAGGAAGACATCCCCCCGCCATGGTACAGTATTGAGAAATTGTGTTGTGGGAGCTTTATTTCTCTTAGTGCAACATCTGGTGTTAGTTCCTGGATGAAAAGTACCCTCTGTTCAGGGTGGTAGCTCCTATTCTTTTCTCACTAAACAATTACTTATGTCAGTGGAAGACATATGAGCTTTACCTTCAGGGCATTATCTTCAATTCTTAAAGAACTTCCTTGAGTTTTCATTGACCGCCCAAAGGGTGATTCTTTGGAAGTATTAATTATCAATTGTTACTGAAATTTTGTTTGTCTTTATTGAATCATAATGATAATAGGAATACAGGTAAAGGATGAAAAATATCTGCAACGTCAATGTATGCAGCCAAGACTGGCAGCTGCCAAACAATATTGATCTTAGTCTTGTTTGGGCATTTGTCAGACTGCCTGGAGCTACACAAGGTCAAGATCCCAAATGCTCCTGGATGGAGTGTGTGTGGGACTGGTGTGTGTAAATTTTGCCTCACTTACTACTACTACTAAGTCGCTTCAGTCGTGTCCGACTCTGTGAGACCCCATAGACGGCAGCTCATCAGGCTCCCCCATCCCTGGAATTCTCCAGGCAAGAACACTGGAGTGGGTTGCCATTTCCTTGCCTCACTTACTCAAGAGGAAATCCCTGCCTCAACTGCCCTGCCCCTCCTCTTTCCCAGGTCTGAAAAGACTGTGTCCAGGGACATCTTAGAAGCTACGTGGCAAACATGGTAGAACCCTTTTTTGTCTTTGATGCTGAATGGTTTTGTGGCTCAGAACCTACTGATCCTCCCTGAAACATCATCTGAAAGACAAGCAGACTTCTGTCTTTTTGGTTCGTTTTCCTTTGGGTTCTCTCCGTCATCGCAATTTGCCTACCTAAATGCATCAACAATTTTTATTTTCACATGTTCTGTTTCTCTTTCATAGGAACTCAGAATCTCTAAATAGTTTATAAGGAAGCATAGTTAAGTGTATTTATTCACTTTTAAAATTTAACATTTGAAAGTGTATTAAATATGTTAGGTAGGAAGTTAGGCATGAACAATGAAGAGGAGCATAGCCAAAAAAGATTCAGCTGATTTCTAAAGCCCACCTTAGACACACTCTGGTGCAGTCCCAAAGAGCTCACAGATATACTACAAAATAACCACACTGTTCTAAATCCAGTGCAAGTGGCCTAGTCTCACAGTGGATACAAACTAACCAAAGGGACTTCTCCAACTCCTCAAGTGACTTGTGTCCTCAAGTGACCTTGGGTAGCCTGGAGCCTATTAAGGGCTCATAAATATTCTACACATATTTAAATTTGATTAAAAGAGACTGAATTATGGGAAAGACATGCCCAATAGAGCCTGATGTTATGTAACTTTCAACTGTCAATCAAGACCTTTAGCCCTTGCTCACTGAGATGAATATGCAAGAGCCCTGTCTTGAAAACCCCTACACGTCATCACATGGGGACTAGTGCCTTACTTGGCTTGGCCCACCTCTCCCTTGAGGTGTTCTTTCTTCAGTAAAGTTGCTTTTGCCATGGATAAGACCTCAGGTTCTTCTTTGTGTCTTTACCAAGAACCCAGGCGCACAAGGAAGGGGTCCTCCTCATCTCTCCCTGCTGCTGCTGGTGCTGCTAAGTTGCTTCAGTTGTGTCTGACTCTGTGCGACCCCATAGACGGCAGCCCACCAGGCTTCCCCATCCCTGGGATTCTCCAGGCAAGAACACTGGAGTGGGTTGCCATTTCCTTCTCCAATAACCAATAACAAATACAAATAACATTAAATTTAAATACATCCTATCCAATTTGTTTGAGTACCACCTTTTTAAAGTCCTTTCTCTTCAAATTTGTTTCTACTAGACAGAGGTGCTCTTAAAATCCCATCACTAAACTGCCTAAGGACTAGGCAAATGTTAAAAGTCACTAAAATTGGAAGACTCTACTTCAGAGACATTGTTGTGTCTGTTAATATGTTAGAAGCCAAGATGTGGTGTACACAACTTAATTCTTTTTTTTTTTTTTTCACAACTTAATTCTTGTCTGTGATCTCTGTGATTTACATTATTGGAGCCACTTATACTGGAGCTTCACTCTTTGGATTCGATCTCAATATTACATTTTATATAATCATTGCTATCGTGATGGAAAGCAACTTCAAATATGGAACTGATTTTTAAGCATCAGGAATTTGCTGCTGAGCTTAAAATTGTTTTTCTATATTTATTCACTCACATTTGTATGTTTTAACTTTAATTAATTCCAGTTTAAGAAATTTAAAATGTGCTATTTGATTCCACATGATTTATAGCAGCTGTCTCCATCTGTAAAGTGCACTCAGAGGAATCTTTTCCAGAAAATGAAGTCAGAACCCAGACATCTCACTTTGCTTATCATGGGCACTTCAGCTTGACTGTTCTCAGTGATGATCCCCAAGTAGAGATAATCAGGAGATAAAGAGAAATCCAGTGTAAAAATAGCACAGTGTTGGTGGTGGTGGTTTAGTCCCGAAGTCGTGTCCGACTCTGTGACCCTGTGAACTGTAGCCCGCCAGGCTCCTCTGTCCATGAGATTCTCCAGGCAGGAGTACTAGAGTGGGTTGCCATGCTCTCCTCCAGGGATATTCCAGACTCAGGGATCAAACTCGCATCTCCTAGACTTCCCTCACTGCCCACACGCAGTACGAAATGGCATTTTCACTCCTATCTGCCTTCCTTGGTCCCGAACTTCCATCATCTAACTGCTGGGTTATGAGAGGAGCAGCTCTCCATGAGCCCCACTGTCCCTGTTCTTTGTATTGGCTCCTCTCTTTAATCCCTTCCCCCGCTGCTACTCATGTTTCTAAACTAGTTTGGATGTTGCCGATGTCTTCTCCTCAAAACATATAGGATACCCTTATGTCGAAAAAGACAGGCCAGCATTCCTAGCCCGTGGCTTTCAGGACTCTCCACGCCCTGCCAAGTCCCACCCGGCAGCTCCATCCACAAGTACACGCTGCTGCCTGTATTGACTGCTTTTTATTCCCTGAACGTGGCCACATTTTTATGCCAATTAACTTTGCTCAGACTGTGTGCTCTCCTACTATATTAAAACCCCATGCGACCTTTACGTCTCTATTCAAATGTTATTTCTTTCATAAACCCTGCTCTGAACCCCCTCGTAAGAACTCTTTCTCCAGTGAGTCCACAGCACGGCGTTGGTTTCCTGATACAACACCCGTGCCTTGATGCTTTATGTTCATGTCTCTTCCTTCCCCATCAACCATCAGGACAGCCGTCTGGACGCAGTGACCATGGGTAGACTTGGAACACAACTTTTCACATGTGTTTTCAGTAAATGTTAGCTGAGCAGATTATTGTTGGTATTGGAAAGGGAGCCACACTGACTTCAGACATTTTTGCCCCTGGGCTTTCAATCTGTCTGTGAATAATTTAAAAATCTATTGACCTTCTAATCCTGGGAAATCAAGGAGATGGTTAATCAAGGATTAAAGGAACACTGGAACTAAGGGAGGCATCACTCATCCAACCTGGAAAGCTCCTCCTAGTCAATAATGTGAGTTATTTCACGCCAGTGGGCCAAACTTCTGTAAGACCCGAAGATTCCTTTTATATTAAATGGTTTAGAATGATCATTTAATATTCTGAAATAAAGTTCCTAGATAGTAAACTATCATGCCATTTGAAGCAACATAGATAGACCCAGAGATTATCACACTAAGTGAAATAAATCTGAAACAGAAAGACAAATACTGTATGATATCACTTATATGTGGAGTCTAAAATATGGTACAAATGAACCTGTCTACAACAGAAACAGTCTCACAGGCATAGAGACCAGGTGTGAGGTGGCCAAAGGGGAAGGGCGGAACGGGAGGAATGGACTGAGAGTGTATGATTAGTAGATGCAAACTGTTTACATTAAGAATGGATAAAAAACAAGGCCCACCATCCAGCACAAGGACCCATATCCAAACTCCTGGTATAAATCATAATGGAAAAGAATATAAAAAGGAATGGGCAATATATATGTGTATAACTGAGTCACTTTGCTGTACAGCAGAAATTAACACAACACTGTAAATCAACTATACTTCAATAAAAAAAAATAGATAATAAACCCCTCTACACACTTACAATAACTAAAACAAAACAAAACAAAACAAAAAACAAAAACCAAAAACCAATATATTGCCCCAACAGAAAAATAAAGGAGATAAAATACAGCAATTTATGTTACTAACTACAACAGTTGTTTAGTTCCTAAGTCGTGTCCGACTCCTTTGTGACTCCATGAACTGTAGCCCACCAGGCTCCTCTGTCCATGGAGATTCTCCAGGCAAGAATACTGGAGTGGGTTGCCATTTCCTTCTCCAGGGGATCTTCCCAAGCCAGGGACTGAACCTGCAACTCCTAAATTGACAGGTGAACTCAATGACTGAGCCACCAGGGAAGCCCAATTTGTGTTTAGATAATGTAGATTTCAGTACATAAATGCCTGAATCACTGATTTAGATGTGTCTCGAAAGGGCAGAGGAATCGTTTCTTTGGGGCATCTGGAAAACCTGTCCCTGGTTTCTGTTACGCTCTCAAAAGAAACAAAGTGATAAACAATTGAGTCAGTTTCAAAAGCGGAGGGTCCTTTCTTTGTTTGTTGTTAAATTTAAGAGCAGAGATGGGAGCTGATCGGCATTTGATTGGAGAGGATGGTGTCTCCTAAAGTTCGAATGACCAGAAAATCCGGGAGGAAAACAGTAGGTCCAGAAACACAGTTCAATTGTCTTAAAGAATGTGCTGTTACCTGTTTGTTCATTCAAATCTGTAGTCTAAAACCTGGGGCTTTAAAATCAAGAGGTGTCTTTTGCATCTTATTTTTTTCTTTGATCTATTTCCTCAGAATCTTTTTTTTTTTTTTAACGTGAATTAACTGCAAGGCAGATAAGTGGGAATAAAGTAAGAGCCTCATACTATTATTACTACCAGATGTGATGTTGAAGGTATGAAAGAATTTCAGTCTAAAATGAGACTGGAGGATATCAAATGGGGACTCTCACAAATTCACCTGCAGGAAAGCAGAACTTCAGAACCGAGAGCCTGGAGCTTCCCTGGTGCTGCAGTGGTCAAGACTCTGAGCTCCACCTCTGGTTGGGGAAGTGAGATTGCAGGTGATGAGCAGACAAAAAATTAAAAACAAAAACAAACAAACAAAAAAAAACCCTGAAAGACTGATTTCCTATAAGTGCCTAGTTTCTAGACCAAAGCTGATCACCTGACCAATGAACACCCACCAGGAAATCTCTCCCCATGCTTAAGTCAATGAACTTCCTGCTTGGATCTGGCTGGTCCAGCCGCTCTTTGCACACCTTGCCCTAAATACAGCCCACCCCAAACCCTCAACAGACTTGTCTGTAGCTTGCTACATTTTGCATTTTCCAAACTATAACTCCTCTGCTATTCCCAGCTAAATTAATTTCCGGCAATTGGAGTTTGCCTCAGCTTATCTCTTGATTTAGGTTGACAAAGGTTTGGCCCAGGCTCCATGACAGCATGGAGCCTGGGACTTCTCCCTTCTTTGAAGAGCCCATGGGTTCTTCCTTAGCAGAGATGTGCACGCGTGCGTACTGTTGCTTCAGTCTTGTCCAACTCTTTGCAACCCTATGGACCGTAGCTCACCACGGTCCTCTGTCCAGGGGACTCTCCAGGCAAGAATACTAGAGGGGGTTGCCATGCCCTCCTCCATGGGATCTTCCCGACCCAGGGACTGAACCTGCGTTTCTTATGTCTCCTGCCTCGGCAGAAGATTCTTTACCATTAGCGCCATTTGGGAGGCCCAGGAAGCTTATCAAATATCGCTTCCTAAAAAGACTTGAAATACAATTAAATTCTAGGTTCAAAACTTTTTAGAGTTGGTAAAGCCATTAGAACCTTATATAAATCAACTGTCTCATTTCGCATGTAGGGAAATAAGTTTCCAAGAGGTCAAGGGACTGCCCCCCCCACCCCCCTGATCTTTTTCTTCCCCCAGATCTTTTAATTTGCTAGTGTCTGAGACTTGCCTGGAACCCGTGGCAGCTGCCTTCAGGCCCAGAATTCTTCTCCTCATAAGTCTGTGACTCCTTTAACCATGGGCAGCTTTATTTCCTCCCAAACTCTGCCGGCACACAAAGCCCTTGTAAGCCACCTTTATTTCTTCAAATATTTTTCTTCCCATGGTTCCCCTCTGGGTGCATTTCTTCGAGTACCCCCTAGAACAAAGATAAATATAAAAAGCCAGGAATCCTCATCTCAGTTGGCCTCCGGAATGTCTGTCTTTCTTTTCCCTATGTATTTATCTTCTTTACTTTCAGCCCGTTCTCCAAGTCAGCTGGACTGACTTGATAGAGAGAGCACTGACACTGTTTGCTACCTTTAGGCTCTGTCCTTTATTGGGCATGTGATTATTGTTATTTTGAGTTTCTATGTATTTATGTCTACAACAGGGTAATAATATTTGTATCTCCCAGAGTTCCTGGAGGAATCAAATGGTAGAATGGTGACACTTTGTAAACTGAAGGGCACTGAACAAGTACAAAATATCTGTTTTCTTACCTTCAATTTCATAGTCACAATAAATGCATTCTGGAACCTTCCCTCAGTCACTCAATTTCTGAGTAATCTTGGGCTAACAGGACTTTCTCACTCTGCTGCTTTCCAACCTGTTGAAATTTTAAAAAGTAAAATAAAACCTGTATTTCAGAATTAAGGGGACCAGACATAACGAGTATGAACCTGTTAGTACAGGGCCAGGCACATAGTTCAAGAAATGGGATTTGCATGATTTTAAGTATTATTATTTCCCTAAAGCCTCATTTGTTTTCTGGTTTTCCTGACCCATGTCTTGATACAGTATTTCTGTGATATATTTGGACGAGTCATTTTGTTTCTATTTTAGAATTGCGTCATCCTGACTCACGAAGCTGTTACTGTGAGATTGCTTAGTGGTCATGAGACTGAGGGATAATCATGCTAAGGTGTTGCTTTATCCATTCTGTTGCAATAGAACAGGGAAAACAGTTGAGTACATCATGTCTGATGGCTCAATGCAATTTTTGCCTATTTTCCAACACTTTTAATAACATACTTAAGCAAAATGAGATGAATATGGAAAAGCTGGATCTCTTGCTTGCTCACTATGTATGTATCCTGTTATTCTAAATCCCAATACCATAAAAGAAAGAATTTAAAAAAGGAAAGTAAAGGGACTTCTGAAATACATCATCTTAAAGCTTGATATTGTTTAGTCACCAAGTCACGTCTGACTCTTTTGCAACCCTATGGACGGTAGCCTGCCAGGCTCCTCTGTCCAAGGGATTCTCCAGGCAAGAATACTGGAGTGGGTTCCATTTCCTTCTCCAGGGGATCTTCCTGACCCAGGGAGCGAACCCACGTCTCCTGCACTGGCAGGTGAATTCTTTACCACTGAGCCACCAGGGAAGCTTTTAAAGCTGATATTTTTGACCATAAACAAATGAGAAGGAAAATTGTAAAGAAAAGAAAAAATATAATCAACCTTGCTTTCTTTTCTTTTTTCAAACTGGATGCTTTAATTATCTCTGTACCTTCTCGTCACATTTAAAAGAGAGTGGTCTTACTTCTCTGACAAAAAGAAAAGCACAAAATTAAAAAAAAATCTAGAAATATCATTAAATAGTCTAATTTCAGATTTGATACTGCATGTTTGTTGTATTAATATTATCATTTTCAGTTGTTACTTCCAAACTTGTTATAAACATACAGGAAAAAGAGGGCCTTCTTTTATATGTGAGACTCTTTTTAAAGTAATTTTTCCACATCGTCTAGACCTCTAGAAAATCTGAAGGGATGAAACTTCATTGTACTGGATTTTCAGGTATTGAATCCTTTAAATGGACTACTATATGATACTATATTCCACCTGAATATAGCATTTGTCTAATGTACTCATTTAAATTCTTCATGGTTACAAGCATTTTCTCCAGTCTAAAGAAAAATCAGACTAGGCGCAAATCCTGCAAGAAATCTGAAGGTAGCAAATGACTCATCTGTTTTTAAACACTAAGGCTCACTCTTTCCCTCTTTAAACACTCTAGCTAAGGGCTAATTCCCCTTCATTCTCTTTAAGTGATGATAGATACTGAACGGGCCCAATTATATTGCTGCAAATGAATGTGGTGTTTGATGAATGTAACTACAACAATCACAAAGCAACAGAAGTTAGAGGGAAAATGCCATAAACTATCATTTTTTTAATTGCCCCATAGGAGCAGAATTACAACATTCACACTCAGGAAGGTATAAGAAAAATGCCTAGCAGATAAGATCTATTAGAGAAAAAAATGTACTATAAATGGAAATATAACTTGGTATTCTACATTCTACTACACAAATGAATGATCATGTCTAGTCCTTAAACTGTGTCGGGTGTGTGTATGTGTCTGCCTTTCATATGTATAAAGGCTTCCTGGTGGCTCAGACAGCACATACTCTGCCTGCAATGCAGGAGACCTAGGTTTGATTATTGGATTAGGAAAAAGCCCTGGAGAAGGGAATGGCTACCTATTCTAGTATTCCTGCTTGGAGAATTCCATGGACAGCGGAGCCTGGAGGGCTACAGTTAGTCCATTATGTATAAGGATATAGGTAATGAATAAAACATTATAGAGGAGGTATGCTAGATAACTGGAGAGGGCAATGGCAACCCACTCCAGTGTTCTTGCCTGGAAAATCCCATGGACGGAGGAGCCTGGTGGGCTGCCGTCTCTGGGGTCACACAGAGTCGGACACGACTGAAGCAACTTGGCGGCAGCAGCAGCAGCATGCTAAATAACAAAAATGAGACCTTAGCTTGGAATCTGAATGTGAACTTTCCAATTTGCTTCAAAAAATGAACTTGGCAAAACACTTTTGTCTTTATTATACTTGTCAATGAAGTCAATACCCTCTTACTAAGTATGCACTTTTGCCCCACCCAGTGGCTGCCTCATAAACAGCCAGTGTTCTCAAAAGTCGGAGAAGTCCTCCAGGAGGATTTGGGACCAGAAACACAAGGGCAGAAGCTCTCCTCACGGCTGACATTTGTACAGGAGGCTCCCGTCTCCATCAGCGATCCTGCCATCTGCACTGAGCCTTGGGGTAAACCCACCGGCGCACCAGCAGCTTCAGGGTGATCACCAGATGCTTTCTCAGACAAGAAGCCTACAAAGTCAGCTGTGTGCCCATCAGTCGTAAGAAAGAGGAGCCACACAGCTAGGGCAGTAAGATTGGACTGGTGCGAGGCAGACAGGAGAGACAAGGTGATGAAGGGAAAAAGGGTACAGATCCAAGGATTTTTGCTCAATGCTAACTGTATGAATTTGGACAATTCGTTTAACCCCTGATTCCATATCTTTAAGACATCTCTGTTGTTTGGTTGCTAAGTCATGTCTGACTCTTTTGCAACCCCAAGGACTGTAGCTCACCAGGCCCCTCTGTCCATGGAATTTTCCCAGCAAGCACACTGGAGTGGGTTGCCCTTTCCTACTCCAGGGGATTTTTCTAACCCAGGAATCGAAACCTGCCTCTCCTGCGTCTCCCAAATGGGCAGGCAGATTCTTCACAACTGAGCCACCTAAGAAGTCCCTTTAAAACAAGGATAGTTGTTTTTTCCTGGCTTATACATTAATTTAAGGAGAAAAATGGCAAATGCAAATAATACAGTGCCTGGAAAAAGGTAAAATATTTACAAAAATTACAGGAAAATATTTTATATCTGTATTTTTCTGTGTGTCTTTTACATGCATGCATGTGTACATATACAAACTCAGACTTAATTTTATGATCAGTGCAAAACCTTTAAGAAAATAGTAAATTTAAAAAAATGTATTGATATAATCACCTTGTCAGGGGTTGAAAGAACATGTAAGAAGTCTTACTATAAGATATCTAGTTGTGTGAATAGAGTGTTCTTGTTTTTTACTGTGAGAGATTTTTTTTTTCATTGTTGCTCCCTACAATATTATCTCAATTTAGGAAATTATTTAAAAAATATACTTGAAATGCAAATACTAAGATTCGTATAAAAGCAATGCTATTATTGCTATCACAGTGTTGTTGCTGTTAGTTGCTAAGTTGTGTCCAACACTTTGGTGACCTCATAGACTACAGCCTGCTAGGCTCCACTCTCCATGGGATTTCCCAGGCAAGAATACTGGAGTGGGTTGCCATTTTCTTCTCTAGAAGATCTTCCTCACCTAGGGATCAAACCTGCATCTCCTTGCATTGACAGTGGATTCTTAACCTCTGAGCCACCTGGGAAGCTGGCAATTACATTAGCAAACTTCAGGAAAAAAAAGGAAGAGACTCTCCTTTTAACTGTCTTGGATATGTAAATGAATACAATATTCTCAGTTGCCATTCTTCGAAATCCTCTCAGAACATGGACACTTGTATTATCTCCAAATCTCACAAGAAGAGGTGGTATTCCCTTTTAAATATTTTTCTTTATCCATTCATTCATTTAAGCATTCATGCAGTCTTTAAAGAGTTAATTGTACTCTTAACTTGTGACTTGGTCCTTAGTAGTGGAAAGATATTTCCCCTACCCCATAAGGTCTGGCATCATGATGAGGGAAAGAAAAGTAAGTAGCATTGATTATGAGAGGGTAAGGGTAGAGGTGAGCCAAGGTTTAGTGGGAAAACAGAAATATTGATGTTATTGCCAAATAGGTACCTGCTTTGCAGCCCCATGGACTGTAGCCCTCCAGGCTTCTCTGTCCATGGAATTTCCCAGGCAAGAATACTGGAGTAGGTTGCCACTTTCTACTCCAGGAGATCTCGACCCAGGGATCGAACCTGTGTCTCTTATGTCTCTTGCATTGGCAGGCGGATTCCTTACCACTACCACCACCTAGGAAGCCCCCCAAGTAAGTATACTTATGATTTCCTAACACACGTCATCCACATTAAGTCCCAGAGACTGAGAGTAATTCTAGGTTGAATCTATACCTATTGTAAACAATGGGGTCTTGCCTTGGAAATTTTGAATCCTTCAATAGACCACAGAGTTCCAAAATTGTTAGTTCCGAAATTGTTCCCAAATCTTGGTGGGGAGACAGTTTTCTGGTGCTTGCAACTCTGCCATCTTCCCATAATCTTCCTATTGCATATGTTTTTAATCCTTATATATTCTTGATGAATTGACACTTTTATCAACATATAATATGTTTCTTTGTAACCTTTTTCGTAACAATCTGTTTTGTTTGATATTGGTATAGTCATTCTATTTCTTTTTTAGTTACTCTTTATATAATATGTTATTCCAACTTGGCAGTTTTAATTTTTTGTGTCTTTGGATATAGAATAACCCTCTTATAGACAGCACAGATAGAATATATTTGAATCAATTTTTAAAAAATTCATTTTACCAATCCCTGCCTTTTGGTTGGAGAGTTTAATTCATTTCTATTACAGCAATTCCTGAGAAGGAAGGAATACGTCTGCAATGTTGCTATTTGTTTTCTGTATGTCATAGTTTATTCCTTTGTTTTTTTTTTTTTTTTAACCTCTCATTTCCTATATTAATGCCTTCTTTTGTGTTTAGTCGATTCTTTTTTAGTAAATCTTTTGTTTCCCTTCTCTTTTCATTTTGTGCATATTTTAAAAATATATCATCTGCGCTTTCCATGGAATTATATTTATCATCCTAAAGTTGTAACAGTCCAGTTCAAATAGATACCAACTTAATTTCAATAGCACACAACATCCATGCACCTACACAATTCTGTCTTCCTGCTCTCCTCTATGTTGTTATTGTTACAAAGTATACCTTTACAAATTATGTGTAAAGTATGGATATGAGAGTTGGACTATAAAGAAAGCTGAGCACCAAAGAATTGATGCTTTTGAACTATGGTGTTGGAGAAGACTCTTGAGAGTCCCTTGGACTGCAAGGAGATCAAAGCAGTCCATCCTAAAGGAAATCAGTTCTGAATATTCATTGGAAGGACTGATGTCGAAGCTGAAACTCCAATACTTTGGCCACCTGATGCGAAAAGCTGACTCAATTTGAAAAGATCCTGATACTGGGAAAGATTAAGGGCAGGACGAGACAGGGACGACAGAGGATGAGATGGCTGGATGCATCACTGACTCAATAGACATGAGTTTGGGTAATAGGAGTTGGTGATATGGACAGGGAAGCCTGGCATGCTGTGGTTCATGGGGTCGCAAAGAATCAGACATGACTGAGTGACTGAAATGAACTGAACTGAACTGAATTGAACAGATTTATCGTTGCTTTATACATTTATCTTTAAATCTTGTACAACATTTTTAAAAAATCTTACTTACTCCTTTCTTTTACTGAGAATGGAGTGTTTCATAATTTCTGTAAACTAATTTTTACAACACTGCTCTTTGAGAAAAATCAGCTATTCAATATTTCTCACTGTGGAATAAATCTATAAAGCTAATTGTCTTGTCATTTTTTACACAATCAGGTCTTAAAACTGAATTGGTCATGAAGTGTTTGCTTCTAGTTTATTGTCTATTAAATATAATTTCACATCCACTTTCAATATCACCTTACTATACATAGACGAGTGAACTGAATTATCAAGTACCATGAAACTCTAAATATTATCAAATAATAATTTTCCATTTTAGAGAAATGTATCTTAAGGACTTCTCAGGTAGCTCAAGTTAAGTAAAGAACCTGCCTGCCACTACAGGAGATGCTGGAGACCTGAGTTCTATCCCTGGGTTGGGAAGATCCCCTGAAGTAGAAAATGGCAAACCACTCCAGTATTCTTGCCTGGGAAATTCCATGGACAGAGGAGCCTGGCAGGCTACAGTCTATGCAGCTGTAGAGTTGAACATGACTGAGCACATAATGCAACACATTTTCAACCTTTTTTTTTTTTACAAGTTGTTCAACCGATAAAAGATTAAAATGAAAACTGCATTATCATGACACTGTTGATAAATATATCATTGACTTTTGAATTAAAGAGTACTTTATGCCTTAATTTCTCCAGATTCAAATCAGTAATTATAATAGATGTCTATTAAAAAGAGAAGATAGCACTATCTCTAGACTAACATAACTTTTTCATTCTAAAGTCTTCATATATAATATATGGCATTTTACTGAGGCTCAATTGTTGTGATATTATGATTGATATTAAAACATTTATAAACTGAAAACTTTAAGTGCTTGACTGATGTCACTTTTATTGTGTAAAACCTTTTCCTTTTGTCTTTTAACATTAAAAGCACACTGCAAATAATTTTAAAGGCTAAGGCAATGTTTAAGTCAGGTAGACTCTTTCATGAGTTTTACGACCATAAAGGATTTCATCTTCATCTGTAAGATTTTTCTTACCCAAGTCCACAGATTCCAAACTTTCAGTTATTCCTTTGAGCTTGTCAGTAATTGTAGGCTCCGTCAACAAAAGGCTCCTACTAAAATACAACTCCATGAATTTGGAGTTTTGTGGGTGGGGAGTGTCTGTTCTGATATACTTTTGGGATTGATTAGTCTTATTAGCTGTTTGCCATTCATGGAGGTACATAAAAGAATCCTGATTGAAGAATAATGGTGTGAAGTTAGCATTTAATATCTTACCTTGGTGTCTGGCAGCATAATAGGCAACTAATTATATTAGATTTTCCCTTTTTTATTGCTTGTAAAATAAGCACATGTACATTCATGTACTCAGAAAAGGAATAAAAATGGTATTACAAAACCCTAGTACAATCTTCCCCGAAATCCTAAAGTTTTCTTCTCTGCATGAAAAAGTAGTTTCAGATATTCAGCTTTTAAAAAGCACTTATACTACTAATAATAACTTAAGTATTAGTTATAATTAATAGTTATTAATAACAGCAAGTTGTGAAAGGAAACCTGTCTATTCAAATAGAGCAAAGCGCTTGATCCAGTAGAGGACACATGTGTACCTCTATGGATACTGGTGCTTAGCCCACTACAGAAGCAGAGCAGGCGTAAGTCTTATGTTGGTGAACCTTGGCAGAAGCAGTTCAAGCCAGCTCAGCTCTCTGGTCTGATGCCAGCACTTTCCTCAGCGACTGCAGCTCGCTTGATCCTCATCATGGTGTAGACTGCACCGCATAGCTTATCTAATTATTCTGCATTGGGTGTATCTCTCAGCATACATTTTGGACTTCATTTGCATTTCTAACATAATTTATTTCCACTCTCACTTTTCAATGCTGAGTACATGAATTAACCCAAATGTATCAGAACCAAATCTGAAGCATTTCCAAGGAAAATAACTGTACTTCATATGAAATATATTGTTAATATTGTGAGACATTATATTATATTTATATATATAGACATTATGTGGTTAACATTCATATTGATAACATTTAGGAGAAAGTAGTAATTGCCAGAATAACCTAATGACTCATAAATCACTAGTAGAGATATAGATGGTGACTATATCAAACCTTTTTTAGTTAGGATTGAAATCAGTCAATCTGTTTGGATTTCCAATCTGAATTCTCAAGTAAATATGAAGGATTTGTGTACTTATCTGTTAAGATGTCCTGTGACTCCATTCTAGTTACTTAACTTCTCTGAAATTCATTATTTCCTCATCTATAAAGTGGAAATATTTCATCTCATTTAAAACATAGAAAGTTTCCTTAATCTTTCCCTTTGCACTGAGAACCATTTATGCCCAATTTGTAAAATCCATAAAATGGGATATTATGAAGGAGCTTTTAAAAAGGAAAGCATAGGACTTCCCTGATGGTCCAGTGGTTGAGACTCTGAGCTTCTGATGCAGGGGGCACAGGTTCAATCCCTGGTCGGGCAACTAAGATCCCACATGCTGCATGCCATCACCAAGAATAAAAAATAAAACAAAACCCAAAAGCAAAGCATAGCTTTAAATCCTCTTCAGGAACATGACTAAGAGCTATCAGGTGGAGGAAAAGAAGTGCTACATAGAGACACAGCAGACTGACACATCAGTGCTGACCACACGGAAGCCACTGGCCACCATTCACAGGCCTCTTAGCATGTAACACATGGACGGTTCAAATTAAGATGTGCTCTAAGTGTAAAACACACTGATTTTCAAGATAATATTAAAAAGTAGAAGGAAAAAGGGAAGAGAGGAAAAAAGATGGAAGGAGAGAAAAAAGACTAGAGAGTTAGAAGGATAAAAAAAGAAAGGAGAGAAGGGAAAAAAATAGAGATGAACAAAATCTTCAATTCTAGTTTTCTCTCCCCAAATGCTTGACCTCCCACTCTGTCCATGTGAAAGGATACAAAGAGCTCAGGGAAATCATCAAGGACCAGTGTGAAGCCCATGCCATCACACTTTGGTTTAAGTAATATGTTATGTCTTGGGTCTGGAGGACAAGCCCCATATTATTTACCCTTAAACCACTGATTAAACTCCTGTCTCCCCATACACCACAGTGCCTGCTTGTCTGTGACAAGACCTAAAAGTTCTATCCAGATAGTGTGTCTCTGTGTCAGTAACTGTGTTCTCACTGAACAGGAGTTTCTACACTCCCGTCCACCCTGCATCTGACACTGATTGCTCCTAACTTTTGTCCCATCCGTGCCTATCATTTCGTTATCTGAATCTCAGCACACTCTGCTTGCTCTTTCCAACACTAAGTGCTACAATCCTGGTTTTACAAAAACACAGAGAGAGCTTTTGGGACAAATCACTTTTTAAAACATTTAATAGAAATGAATATTTGCCTGGGTTTTAAAAAACCTAGTTTGTTTTTATTCTTTTATTTTAAAAATATAATATGCATATCTAATATTTAAATAATATTATACTGTGTTTCCCCATTATGTTAAATCTTCTACAAGATCATTTCAACAATTTTTTTGTGGAAATCAGATTCCATTTTTTTATTATCAAAATAATTCTGCAATAATTGCTGTTGGGTGTATATATCATTTCACATCACTTATTGCCATGATAACATCCTAGCAATTTAACTACTGAGTTGAAAGCGTATGTGTATGTATATGCTCGGTCGTGTCTAACTCTTTGAGACCCTAAGGACTGTAGCCTGCCAGCTCCTCTGTCCATGGAATTTTTCAGGCAAGAATACTAGAATAGGTTGTCATTTCCTACTCCAGGGAATCTTCCCAACCCAGGGATCAAATCCTTGTTTTTTGTGTCTCCTGAATTGGCTGGTGGATTCTTTACCACTATGCCACCTGGGAAGCCCCAAACTTCTAGCCATATTACCAAATAATTTTTCACAAAATTATACCCATTTATACATTTACTAGATGTGGAAAGAAATGCCTGAATCACTGCAATTTTTCAGTCTTGAATAGTCTCATTAAATAACTGTTTTTCACTTATTTATTGTGGTAAAAACACTTAATATGAGATCTACCTTCTGGGAAAAAATATAAGTGCACAATACATCACTGTTAACAGCACAATGATGTAAGCAGATGTCTAGAATCTATTTATCTTCCAATATTGTATCTTCAAAGCATTTAACTAGTTTAAATCATTCTAAACCCACCACTTTTGGTGGACCTTCTGTCCACTTTTAATTAATCAACATAATGACTGTGTAGAATGTGGTAGATTATCAGGGCCACTTACTGAATTATTGAACGTTTCCCTTGTTTCAGAGGCATATGTGTGTGCTGAGTTGCTTACTTCTTTCTGACTCTTTGTGACCCTGTGGACTGTAACCCACCAGGCTCCTCTGTCCTTGGGGATTCTCCAGGCAATTGATTCAGAAGGAAATAGTGCCAACTGAGTAAATTATTGATTTCCCCCATTTTATTTAGCCACTTGTAGACTATATAAAAAATCCATAAAACCAATAAAACTTTCATCAATTACTTGGAATTTGCATGCTACTTTATCTAATTTTGAAGCTACCTTATTTTAGCATCCATTCATAAAACTCTCTTCCTATTAATAAATATTTCTCATTTAGAAGGTTATATTTGAAGGAGTGAAAACTTTTCTATCTAATATGTGAAGTCAATCCAAAAAAGAGATTTCCTGTGAAGTAAATAGGAAGTGTCTAGATCAACTTTATAACATTAAGACCAACATTTTACAATGTAAAATACTGATATTTATTTCCTGAATAGTCTATAAAAAAATCTTATATTTTATACTAACTCCCTCTCCAAATACTTTGTTCCAGTTTGAAATCATCTTACATTTATTTAAAAGAATATAAAATTTCATAATTCACATAAACTTTCATAAGTATTTCCTAAACTATGTGCAAATATTAATATATGAGTGTTGTCTTATTTGTAAATGAAGTAAGTTATAGTGACAAAGAACTGAATATATACACTTAAACCATTTCCTCAAATACATATTCATTTACTGCATACATAATGATTAGAATTTATCAAAAACTTTCCTCCAAAATATTTTTAACATGTTAACATGTGTGGCTGGACAACAACCACACAAACATATTCATTTACTGTATCCAAAATAATTGGAATTCATCAAAAATTCTTTTAAGGCACTCAATGTGTCATTACTAATATCTAAATTTGTACCATTTTTATTCAAAATAACATTAAAAAATAAAGAGGAACCAACAATAGAAAAATGAATTTACATGTTAAAAAGGCCTACTCTTTAATGGATTTAGTCAGTTTAGACAACAAATTTTATTATCATAGCTAAAAGAGATAAGACTGTGAAAAAGATGATTAAGATGTAAGTCACATTCTGTGTTAAACATTGTTAAACTGCTTTTCAGCCCAAACAGACCCCTATAGAAATACACAATGGCTCACTTTTCTTATTGTTGATATGAGCACAAGGAACTCATTAAATTCACCACAAGCCTGTGAAGCCCAACCTACACAATTACTCAGACACTGCCTCCATTGTCCTTTTAAGGGTTCTCTTCATTTGGAAGACCCTACACTTTTGGGGATAACAAAATGGTATGTCATCACTTATTCTTATACCTAGAAAATATTTTACAAAAAGAACTGCACTTGCTAAGTGAATGAAATGGTTAAGTAAATTAATTAATGAAATGTGTTTAATCAAAGATACTAAAAAAAAAAATGGGTGACTAAAAAGTAAAATGGTAAAGTATTAAAATGACCAAGAAGAACATATCTATGTTTAGTATTATTAAGTATGGTGCACTATTACAAAAAAAAAAAAAGACTACTTAAGAGTATTGCTTAAATACATAGTGTGTACACTGTACATTAGCAAGTAAAATATAATAATGTCATGTTGGAATAATTTGGGAAAATATAAATATTTTGGAGACCAAAAAATTCAAACTCCACTTAAAGACAACATATGCAGTGGGATACCACTCTCAGTAACTTAAGAGTGATTGAGTTCTTTACCAGAGTCATCAGGGAAGCCCAGGTAATGGTGAAATATTTAAATGAACATTGAACAATTTAATCAGTCATGTTCATATTTTATTCTATAAGAAGCCAAACTATTGGATTTTGAGACATTTCCTTCAGAGGTTTGATGTTCTACAGACAATAGAATTATCACTTACACTAGAAAAGATGTTCTTTCATTCTAAAAGAAAATAATTTTGATTAGCATGAGTAAATAATCAGTTTCATCTCAATCACAAATATATTTACTAGTATTTTTATATTTAAAGAAACAACTTTGCTTGAGATTGGTAGGCAAACTGTAAAATGTCTCCCTGAACACTAATTAGATTAATTACGATTAACACTAATTAGCCTATAAGATTCACAAAAAATTTTATCATTTGTTTATTTACCAGAAGTTCTGCTGCCATGATAAAAGAGAGTATTCAAATTGGTAACCTCTCTTTGGGGGCCATTAAATAATAGACAATCAACCATTTCTTCCTTTTGCATTTTGCTATTCTTTTAACAATGCTTCATTTTGAGGTCTCGTTAAGAAAAAAATTCAAAATTGTGCATATCCACACATTTCTTTTATGAATAGTTATATTTGATTGCTTCATAAATGACATATACTGTGAGGAGCACAGACATCCTTTGAGAAAGTTTTGCAGTGCTTATAAACATTTAATTGATGGGTAAAATACAATCTTCTCTAAAACAGATGGTTTTCCTACTTCTCATTTTTAAGGCTTCATAGAGGGGTGCCATCTCCCCATTCTTTATGTCACCACTCAATACACCCACAGTCAACTTGAAAAAAAAAGATTTGATCTGCAATTCATTCTTTATAAATATTGGATTTATTCTGTAGTCTCAATCTTCTGCAATTGGCAAATATATTATTTAAATGAATGAGTAGTTTTCTACTTTTTAATAAAAGTGTTACAATAGAAATAATCTCATTGATTAATGAAAATTTCAACTGTGTGTCTATAAACATTTGATTTCAGATATTCACAGTCCTTACATACTTAAGAACTAAAGAAAAATGATGCATAATAATGTCATATATGTATTATGCTTATAATATATAATAAAACAAAACATAAAATTAAGTTTAAAAATATAAATAGAATATAAATATCTAACTATACAAAAGAAAAATAAGAGGAATACTTTATAGCTACTTTATAAAGTAAATTTTAAATGCCTATCTAGAAATATTTTATTATTGCTCTTTACATTAAAACAACAATTTCTAACTCTTAACTATAGGAAAGTTGCTTAACATTTACATTCTATTTAAAGTTTATTAAACAACCTTGAATTAAAAATTATAGTTCCTTTACATTTTACTTTTGAATGGATATTTTGATTATTCTAAGCTTTCACTATTATAGAATATTTTACTGTAAAAGATGGGCTTCCCTAGTAGCTCAGGTGGTAAAGAATGCTGCTGCTGCTGCTGCTAAGTTGCTTCAGTTGTGTCCGACTCTGTGCAACCCCATAGACAGCAGCCCACCAGGCTCCCCCGTCCCTGGGATTCTCCAGGCAAGAACACTGGAGAGGGTTGCCATTTCCTTCTCTAAGGTAAAGAATGCAGGAGACCCCTTTTTGATTTTTGGGTTGGGAAGATCCCCTGGAGAAGGGATCGGCTACCCACTCCAGTAATCTTGGGCTTCCCTGGTGGCTTGATGGTAAAGTATCTGTCTGCAGTGTGGGAGACCTGGGTTCCATCCCTGGGTTGGGAAGATCCCCCAGAGGAGGGCATGGCAACCCACTCCAGTATTCTTTCCTGGAGAATCCCATGGACAGAAGAGCCTGGAGGGCTGAAGTCCATGCGGTCACGAAGAGTTGAACACGACTGAGCGGCTAAGCACAGCACTGTAAAAGACTAAATATTTTCATGTTTGGAGAAAAATCATCTTTCTTGTGACAAATAGTCTAATTGTAAAAGTTCTTTTAGGGCATGCGCTACTTTCACACGAAGACTGTACTATTAATTATACCAGGAATAAGAGCTATTCACGACTATCATCACTTAGATATTAGACAGCATGGTGTAAGGTTGTTATTAGCAGTTATCCCTTCTTTTACATCCCTTCATTCAGTTCAGTTCAGTTCAATCATGTCCAACTCTTTGCGACCCCATGGACTGCAGCACTCCAGGCTTCCCACCATCATCAGCTCCTGGAACTTGCTCAAACTCATGTCCATGGAGTCAGTGATGCCATCCAACCATCTCATCCTCTGTCGTCCCCTTCTCCTCCTGCCTTCAATCTTTCCCAGCATCAGGGTCTTTTCCAATGAGTCAGTTCTTTGCTTCAGGTGGCCAAATTATTGGAGTTTCAGGTTCAGCATCAGTCCTTCCAATGAGTATTCAGGACTCATTTCCTTTAGGATTAACTTCATTAGGATCCCTTCATTAATAAATGGCTAAATCTACCACCTCCCCAAATATTAGATTAAAAGTTACTTTTTCAATTAGGTCTATGCTGACAACCCATTTAAATTACAAGTCTCTGTCTAGACTCCTTACTCCCCTTACTTTGCATTAGTTTTTTCTATAGCCTTTATCATTTCCTCACATACTACAAATTTATTATGGGCTTCCCAGGTTGCGCAGTGGTAAAGAGGCCACCTGCCAATGCAGGAGATGCAAGAGACTCAGATTCAATCCCTGGGTCTGGAAGACACTTTGCAGAAGGAAATGTCAACCCACTCCAGTATTCTTACCTGGGGTATCCCATGGACAGAGAAGCCCGGTGGGCTACAGTCCATGGGGTCACAAAGAGTTGGACATGACCAAGCATGCAAACACACACACACATACATATTTAAAATAAGAAATTAAATTTTCTCTTGATATTTATAGTAGCTTCACCTCTGGAATGCTCAGCAAATTATGCAGCTACAAAAAATGATGGGCTACATCTAAACCTATGTTCCACACTCCCATCATTAGAAACAGATTTTTCACATATTTGAATTCCAGAGAAACATTTGAAAGTTGTGGCAGGAGATGAGACGTTTTCAATGAGGGGACTTCCCTGAGCATTTTAGAACTTCTTGTTTCACTGATTTCCAGCCAGCAGATGCTGGTGACATTCATCCATCCCCACAACAAATAACGGCCACCCTCTAAAATGTCCAGTTCCTCTTGGGTGTGGCCCTGCTCATATTGTGTGTCATTTCTTGGACAGGAAAGACACTTTGACATCTACTATAGGAATAAATGCATTCTCATAACATTAGTGGTGCTCTTTAAGCTTGATGATAGAAAGTGGAATGTGTTTCCATCTGATGGGCACAATTTAATTTGTAAAGCAAGGTCCTGTGCTCAGAGGGAAGGGGAAATTGAGAGACATTTAAGAGTGGAGAAGACACATATAATACCACTCTATTGTGTGGAAGAAAAAATAAAAAGAAAACAGGATGAAAAAAATGCATACATACATGTAATACATGTATGAAAGCAAAAGCGAAGTCGCTCAGTTGTGTCCGACTCTTTGCGACCCCATGGACTGTAGCCCACCAGGCTCCTCCCTCCATGGGATTCTCCAGGCAAGAATACTGGAGTGGGTTGCCATTTCCTTCTCCAGGGGATCTGCCTGACCCAGGGAATCGAACCCCAGTCTCCCGCATTCCAGGCAGACGCTTTAACCGCTGAGCCACCAGGGAAGCCCAAATACATGTATAAGATCACATATATGATATATTTACATGTAATGCAGATACAAGGTACATATTTATTTTTATGCCTTTTGCAATTAGTATTTTGTAAAATCATGCTGAAGACCTAGTTTAGGGTTCAAAAATGCAGCTGTTGGGTCTATTCCACTCTGAACTTATTCCAGGTCACTATAACTAGTGAGAAAGAAAGCTGAGGTTAACCACTGGGGCATATACACAGAGAAAATAATAATTCAAAAGGATATATGCACACCAGTGTTCACAGCTGCACTATTGATAATAGCCAGGACATGGATACAACCTAAATGTCCATCAGCAGTGGAGTGGATAAAGAAAGTGTGATACATACATACAATGAAATATTATTCAGCCATATAGAGGAATGAAATTGGGTCATTTGTAGAGAAGTGGATGGACCTGGAAACTGTTATACAGGGTGAAATATGTCATAAAGAGTAAAACAAATATTCTGTATTAATGCATATATGTGGAATTTAGAAAAATGGTACAGGTAATCTTATTTGCAAAGCAGAAATAGAGACACAGATGGAGAGAACAAATATATGGATACCAAGGGGGAAAGGAGGTGGTGAGTTAATTGGGACTGACATATATACACTATTGATACTATGTATAAATTAGGTAACTAAACAGAGCCTACATAGAGCTCAGGGAACTCTAGTTAATGCTCTGTGGTGACCTAAATGGGAAGGAAATCCAAAAGGAGGGGATGTGTCCATATGTGTGGTTGTTTCACCTTAAGGTACAATAGAAGCTGGGACATCGTATAGCAACTATACTCCAATAGAAATTAATTAAAAAATAAAAGAAGAGCTGAAGTTATTCACAAGAATAAGCTCAAGGAAGAAACCCTGGACTCTGCTGGAAAAAAAAGTAACAACTGATAAAAGGGGTTAGAGGAAGAAAGGAGAGGAAATCAGAGTTTTGAGGTCTCCGTGATGAAAATCCGGAGCTGAGGCAATAATGGCTCATAACACTTGGAATAACCAGACTGTGTGATCATAGAGGATAACCGATTTTATGATTTCATAAAACTAAGCAAATTTTGTAGGCAAAATCTTTCTCTGAATCTTAAAGCTACTTTACTCATTATTTATTGTTCTTTGATTTTGAGTCTCGTAGATTTTTGATCCTGTTTACTTGTCTTGGAATGAAGAGTTGTCTAGCACATTTTGTGCTTCTAGAAAAAAAATGTTATGGCTTGCCCTGTGTTTACTCTCTGTCCATTGGGTACACTTAGATAGCATCAGAAAAGGATTGCTGGACGGAAGCCTTACGTTTTTATATTCAAGCGGCAATTTGGCGGAGTTTGTGCGGCTCAAGCCAATGGAGTAAGGAAGACTGTTTTAGCATAAGACTTTATAGCATTTGTTTGTGTTCTAAACAGAAAGCTCTCACACCACACAGCTTAATAGGGAAGAAAAAAAAACAAGCAAACCTGAGCTTCTCCATTTGTGTACATTAGATTGATGAGAGGATCCCTAGATCCATTTTCTGGGCTAGGAGATATTTACATGGTATAATACTGCTTGATTGAAGTACAATGGTCTAAAGAAAAAACCTATGACATCTTTTTCTGTCACGAGGCTAAAGGAATTCAGAAAAAAACTTTAATCCCCAGTAAGGTACAGCTTGAAGCACAACATTCTGGTTCAACACCTCACGGGATACAATCTATCAATTCTAGTGTCTGTTTTCATTCTTCTGTAGAAAATCTTACGTTATGCATAATGAGTGGTACTTGAGACAGAGCAGCGACTGGAAAGCAGGTAGACTATGATCCCCAGAAAATCTTGTATCTATGCAGTAGGAGGGCGGTTTCCAAGTTTTTTGTTGGCATTCATTCTGATCTCTTACCAGGGGGAGGTTGTGGCACAGAACCAAATCATATTCATACCATCTGCTCCAATTGGCAAAGCTCATGTCAGCTGCCAATTGTGATTCTCAATTCAGCCCCTTAGGTCTTGTACTTCCTCTCAGATTATTGCAATGTTTTGTAGTTTTCAGTGTTCTTGTGAGATTTGGTGTTTCTGAGTCATCATAGATGTTTTAAAGAAAAGTTGGTGGGAGCTTAGTACATTTTAAATTAAAATTTAGACGGTATAAATATATCATTTAAAGATACTATGTTTCTTCTTAGGTTGCTATTATTGTTTTATATGTGAATGTTATCAATTTTTATGAAAATATATATATTTTTCTCTAGTTTCCTTCTAAAGCTTTCAAGTTTAGAAAAGTCTTCCCACAAGAACTAATAAATACTTATTACTTCCTTGCCTTACTTTTGTTCATTTGGTTGTTTTGTTTATTTGTTTACTATAACAGTATGAAAAGGCAAAAAGATATGACACTGAAAAATGAATCCCCCAGGTCAGTAGGGGTCCAATATGCCACTGGAGAAGAGTGGAGAAATAGCTTCAGAAGGAATAAAGAGGTTGAGCCGAAGTGGAGAGATGCTCAGTTGTGGATGTGTCTGGTGGTGAAAGTAAAGTCCAAAGATAAAGTTTTAATAATAATGTTCACTAAAAGGTTTAATAATGTTCACTAAAATTATATTCCCTGATTTATTGGCTATGTAACCTTGAGTATGTTACTTAAACTTTCCAAGACCTTCTACTATGGATTATAAAATCTACTAATTCCTGAGCTTTACTAACTCCTACAGTTACATTTCAGTTTTAAAATTACTTGACCTATCTGAACTATCTGACAGAAAGACGATCTTGTCTATTGGAATTTGGTTTTGCCTCCACTATAACATGCCATCCTGAGCATTTACTCTGCATATGCTTTCTTATATTCTCTTTTTTTCCACCCATACTTTAAATATTAGCGTTCTGTAATATTCTCTGTTGTTTCTTTTCTTCCTCTGTTTGTTCTTCCTGAGTAATCTTAATTGCTTTTATGGACTGAATTTATAGAGTCTCAAATTCATGTCTTGATTCTTTCATTTCTCATTCATATCACAACCTAGGTATGTCCCCAAATGAATTTATCTGACTCCCCCAAACCTGCTTTTCCTCTTACTTTATATATGAGGACTCACCATCAGTGAATTAGGTACTAACCTGAAAATCATCTTTGACTCTTTTTCTTCCCATTTATCATGAATGAAGTCATTAACTCCTCCTACCTTGATCTCTAAAGGTTTATCGGATCCTTTCATGCTTTTCAGCTGGACTATGGCAATAGCAAACTCTCTTGTCTCCAAACAGTAGATGGAGCCACACCATTCCTTCTCCACAAGGTCAAGATTCTGAGAACATTCTTTAGTCATATCACTGCACTAATTAAACCCTGTCAAAATGTCTCCACCTCAAGTAAGAATAGCTTTAGGGTAGGGTGGTTTTCCAGAAGCTCCATAAGGAAGGTAGAAAATAGTTATATGATAAAGAGAATGCTGTTGTTGATAGAAAGTACTGTTTCAGTCTCTTTGAGGGGGTTCATATGATGTTGAATAATTAATTACTAATGAAAAATAATGGTAAAGTGAAAGAGAAACTGTAAAAATCTGATATTATAAAGAAGATGAAAAAGTACACATATTAATAAAGGTTACAAAGACAAAATCATTCCATTAATAAGTAGAAAAATAAAAAGTTATATGAATAGGTTGTAGGGTATAGTACTATAAAATATAATCCAATAAACACTACTTTGAGTTCAATACAAAGAGAAGAAGCTCTGAAAAGTCATTTTAAATCCAAAAAGTAATTATTGACACAAAACAATTGACAAAACAAAATCACTTCATATATTGGAGAACAATCTACAATGAAGTTAGGAGGGACTATTTTGAAATAAATTTTGTCAATCCCCAGAATTTTTAGATTAGAGCACTAGTAAATAGTTATATCTGCCTAGAAGTATATATGCTGAAATGAACAGAAATACTGTGAAAGGTGGAATAATGGCCCTGCAAAGATATCAATATCATGACCTAATCTCTGAAATCTATGAAAACATTTTGTTACATGGTCGAAGGGAATTAAGGTTACAGATGGTTAAAGTTGATAGCTGACTTCAAGATTGGCACATTATACTCACCCAAGTGAGCCCAACATAATCACCTTGATCCTGAAAAATGGAAGAGGAAAGCAAGAGGGTTGGTCAAAGAGATATGGTCATGGAAGGGACAGGAGAGATGGGCTGAGAGAAGGATTTAACTCTACTATTTACTTTGAAGTGGAGAGAGCCATAAGCCAAGAAATGTGGGTGGATTCTGGAAGGTGAGAAATGACTTCAGCCACGGAGGAAATGGAGATCTCATGGCCAACAATTGGAAAGAACAAAAAAATAGATTCTGCCGTAAAGTATCCAGAAGGAAACAGCCCAGCTCACATCTTGATTTTAGCTCAATGGGACCCATGTTGAGCTGATGACAGGGAAATTGGTATGTGCCTACTCAGAGTTCACCTCTATATTAGTATTTATATTGAGTACCTATATTGAGACTGCCTATTTATTATGTTGCCTGAGTCCAGTAAATCCAAAATATCAAGCATGTAGTATACTTTACTGACAGAATGTGGTCCACTGGAGAAGGGAATGGCAAACCACTTCAGTATTCTTGCCTTGAGAACCCCATGAACAGTATGAAAAGGCAAAATGATAGGACACTGAAAGAGGAACTCTCCAGGTCAGTAGGTGCCCAATATGCTACTGGAGATCAGTGGAGAAATAACTCCAGAAAGAATGAAGGGATGGAGCCAAAGCAAAAACAATACCCAGTTGTGGATGTGACTGGTGATAGAAGCAAGGTCTGATGCTGTAAAGATAAATATTGCATAGGAACCTGGAATTTTAGGTCCATGAATCAAGGCAAATTGGAAGTGGTCAAACAGGCAAGAGTGAACATCAACATTCTAGGAATCAGTGAACTAAAATGGACTGAAATGGGTGAATTTAACTCAGATGACCATTATATCTACTACTGCAGGCAGGAATCCCTTAGAAGAAATGGAGTAGCCATCATGGTCAACAAAAGAGTCTGAAATGCAGTACTTAGATGCAATCTCAAAAATGACAGAATGATCTTTGTTTGTTTCCAAGGCAAACCATTCAATATCACAGTAATCCAAGTCTATGCCCCAACCAGTAACACTGAATTAGCTGAAATTGAACAGTTCTATGAAGACCTACAAGACCTTTTAGAACTAACACCCAAAAAAGATGTCCTTTTCATTATAGGTGACTGGAATGCAAAAGTAGGAACTCAAGAAACCCCTGGAATAATAGGCAAATTTGGCCTTGGAATACAGAATGAAGCAGGGCAAGGGCTAATAAAGTTTTGCCAAGAGAATGCACTGGTCATCGCAAACACCCTCTTCCAACAACACAAGAGAAGACTCTACACATGGACATCACCAGATGGTCAACACAGAAATCAGACTGATTATATTCTTTGCAGCTAAAGATGGAGAAGCTCTATACAGTCAACAAAAACAAGACAGGGAGCTGACTGTGGCTCAGATCATGAACTCCTTATTGCCAAATTCAGACTTAAATTGAAGAAAGTAGGGAAAATCACTAGACCATTCAGGTATGACCTAAATCAAATCTCTTATGATTATACAGTGGTTTTGAGAAATAGATTTAAGGGCCTAGATCTGATAGATAGAGTGCCTGAAGAACTATGGACTGAGGTTCGTGACATTGTACAGGAGACAGGGATCAATATCATCCCCATGGAAAAGAAATGCAAAAAAGCAAAATGGCTGTCTGGAGAGGCCTTATAAATAGCTGTGAAAAGAAGAGAAGCCAAAAGCAAAGGAGAAAAGGAAAGATATAAGCATCTGAATGCAGAATTCCAAAGAATAGCAAGAAGAGATAAGAAAGCCTTAGTGATCAATGCAAAGAAATAGAGGAAAACAACAGAATGGGAAAGACTAGAGATCTCTTCAAGAAAATCAGAGATACCAAAGGAACATTTCATACAAAGATGGGCTCGATAAAGGACAGAAATGGTATGGACCTAACAGAAGCAGAAGATATTAAGAAGAGATGACAAGAATACACAGAAGAACTGTACAAAAAAGATCTTCATGACCCAGATAATCATGATGGTATGATCACTCACCTAGAGCCAGATATCCTGAAATATGAAGTCAAGTGGGCCTTAGAAAGCATCACTACGAACAAAGCTAGTGGAGGTGATGGAATTCCAGTGGAGCTATTTCAAATCCTGAAAGATGATGCTGTGAAAGTGCTGCACTCAATATGCCAGCAAATTTGGAAAACTCAGCAGTGGCCACAGGACTCGAAAAGGTCAGTTTTCATTCCAATCCCAAAGAAAGGCAATGCCAAAGAATGCTCAAACTACTGCACAATTGCACTCATCTCACACGCTAGTAAAGTAATGCTCAAAATTCTCCAAGCCAGGCTTCAGCAATATGTGAACTGTGAACTTCCAGATATTCAAGCTTGTTTTAGAAAAGGCAGAGGAACCAGAGATCAAATTGCCAACATCCGCTGGATTATCAAAAGAGCAAGAGAGTTCCAGAAAAACATCTATTTCTGCTTTACTGACTACGCCAAAGCCTTTGATTGTGTGGATCACAATAAACTGTGGAGAATTCTTCAAGAGATGGGAATACCAGACCACCTGACCTGCCTCTTGAGAAATCTGTATGCAGGTCAGGAAGCAACAGTTAGAACTGGACATGGAACAACAGACTGGTTCCAAATAGGAAAAGGAGTATGTCAAGGCTGCATATTGTCACCCTGTTTATTTAACTTCTATGCAGAGTACATCATGAGAAACGGTGGGCTAGAAGAAGCACAAGCTGGAATCAAGATTGCCAGGAGAAATATCAATAACCTCAGATATGCAGATGACACCACCCTTATGGCAGAAAGTGAAGAGGAACTAAAAAGCTTCTTGATGAAAGTGAAAGAGGAGAGTGAAAAAGTTGGCTTAAAGCTCAACATTCAGAAAACGAAGATCATGGCATCTGGTCCCATCACTTCATAGGAAATAGATGGGGAAACAGTGGAAACAGTGTCAGACTTTATTTTTGAGGGGCTCCAAAATCACTGCAGATGGTGACTGCAGCCGTGAAATTAAAAGACTTACTCCTTGGAAGAAAATTTATGACCAACCTAGATAGCATATTGAAAAGCAGAGACATTACTTTGCCAACAAAGATCCATCTAGTCAAGGTTATGGTTTTTCCAGTAGTCATTATGGATGTGAGAGTTAGACTGTGAAGAAAGCTGAGTAATACAGAATTGATGCATTTGAACTATGGTGTTGGAGAATACTCTTCAGAGTCCCTTGGACTGCAAGGAGGTCCAACCAGTCCATTCTAAAAGAGATCAGCCCTGGGTGTTCTTTGGAAGGAATGATGCTAAAGCTGAAACTCCAGTACTTTGGCCACCTCATGCGAAGAGTTGACTCATTGGAAAAGACTCTGATGCTGGGAGGGACTGGGGGCAAGGGGAAAAGGGAATGACAGAGCATGAGATGGCTGGATGGCATCACCAACTCGATGGACATGAGTTTGAGTGAACTCCGGGAGTTGGTGATGGACAGGGAGGCCTGGCTTGCTGCGATTCATGGGGTCACAAAGAATCGGATACCACTGAGTGACTGAACTGAACTGAAGTATACTTTACGTTTATATCACCATGCATAGCACCAGAGTCCTGGGACTCTGTTGTGTGTGTGTGTGGGTGGGGGTTGGGGGGTGGCTTTTGCCAAGAAAGTCTGGTTGCAGAACCTGTGTGCAGTTCCCATGGATTCACTCAGAAATACATGGTTGCCTTTTTTTTTTTTTTTTCTGATTCCTGTTTCAAAAAATTAAGGTCAAAGTTGTGCCTGCTTCAGTTCAGTTCAGTTGCTCAGTTGTGTTGGACTCTTTGTGACCGCTTGGACTGCAGCACACCAGGATTCCCTGTCCATCACCAACTCCCAGAACTTGCTCAGACTCATGGTCATGGAGTCGGTGATGCCATCCAACCATCTCATCCTCTGTTGGCCCCTTTTCCTCCTGACTTCAATCTTTCCCAGCATCAGGGTCTTTTCAAATGAGTCAGTTCTTCGCATCAGGTGGCCAAAGTATTGGAGTTTCAACATCAGCAACAGTCCTTACAATGACTGTTCAGAAATGATTTCCTTTAGGATGGACTGATTGGATCTCCTTGCAGTTCAGGGGACTCTCAAGAGTCTTATCCAACACCACAGTTCAAAAGCATCAATTCTTAGGCACTCAGCTTTCTTTATAGTTCAACTCTCACATCCATACATGACTACTCACATCCATACATCCTACTTTTGTAGGTAATAAAAAAACATAGCCTTGACTAGATGGGCCTTTGTTGGTAAAGTAATGTCTCTCCTTTTTAATATGCTGTCTAGCTTGGTCATAATTTTTCTTCCAAGGAGCAAGCGTCTTTTAATTTCATCATCTGCAGTGATTTTAGCTAGTTAGTTCAGTGGCTCAGTTGTGTCCGACTCTTTGCAACCCCATGAATCACAGCACGCCAGGCTTCCCTGTCCATCACCAACTCCTGGAGTTCACTCAAACTCACGTCCATCGAGTTGGTGATGCCATCCAGCCATCTCAGCCTCTGCTGTCCCCTTCTCCTCCCGCCCCCAATCCCTCCCAGCATACTGGTTTAGTGGCAAGACAGCATATTGGTAATCATGTATGAGTGGCACTCCCTGCCAGAATTTGATTTGTTCTAATAGATGAATCATCAATTCTTGTCAAAGAAAAAAATTATAGCTTAGGTATGGGCTATATTATAAGAATATACTGGAAGTTTTATACTTTAATATTAAAGATAATTCCTTTGTATCATGGCATCCAGCCCAATCACTTCATGGTAAATAGATGGGGAAACAATGGAAACAGTGAGCTGTTTTTTGGGCTCCAAAATCACTGCAGATGGTGACTGCAGCCATGAAATTAAAAGACGCTTACTCCTTGGAAGGAAAGCTATGATCAATCTAGACAGAATATTAAAAAGCAGAGACATTACTTTGCCAACAAAATCTGTCTAGTCAAAGCTATGGTTTTTCCAGTAGTCATGCATGGATGTGAGAGTTGGACTATAAAGAAAGCTGAGCACTGAAGAATTGATGCTTTTGAACCGTGGTGCTGGAGAAGACTCTTGAGAATCCCTTGGACTTCAAGGAGATCCAACCAGTGTATTCTAAAGGAAATCAGTCCTGAATACTCATTGGAACGATTGATGCTGAAGTTGAAACTCCAATACTTTGGGCACCTGATGCAAAGAACTGATTTACTAGAAAAGATCCTGATGCTGGGAAAGACTGAAGGTGAGAAGGGGCCAACAGAGGATGACGTGGTTGGATGGCATCACTAACTCAATGGACATGAGTTTGAGTAAGCTCTGGGAGTTGGTGATGGACAGGGAAGCCTGGAGTGCTGCAGTCCATGGGGTCGCAAAGAGTCAGACATGACTGAGTGACTGAACTGAAGCAAACTGATACATATCTATGATCTATGAACATATCCACTTAATGTGAAGAGAAATTAATGATAAATTGGATCACAAATTGGCCATAACTTCTTGAGACTTAGCGCCTATGAAGCATCACTTGTATTCTTGTTTAATGTGATGAGTACACTTCTTTATTATTTCCTCAGTTAAATATTTATGAAATTTGAAAAAAATTCAACAATTATATGATCAATCTCAAATGTGAATGTTATTACAATGAAAAATCAAATCTGTATGTTAAAGAAAAAGGAAGAAGCACTGCTAATTTCTCAAAGTCATCCAGCTCTTCCTTATCTATGTCCTCAATTGGCATCAGTTTTTTTCCCACCAATGGAGGCAGCGCATGCTAGATGCAATCTCCATGCTTTCACCCACTGTTCAAATGCTTCCTAATTCAGCTTTAAAGAGAAGAGCTGGCTCACTCTATTTGAATAAGCCCTGGTTTATTACAGGCAACAGAATGATCAAATAAAAGCCCAGCTGAATCTCGCTCATAGAAGAGATCTATTCATTTATTCTGTGCACTTAAGTGAAAGCTGTGTCAGCGTATGATGGTAGTGAAATAATACTAATCTTGATAACTCATTATATTTTTACAACAATTATCTCTCTGTTAAACATACAAGTAGACTTGTTAATCTATGCCAGATTAAAAAACAAAGAAAACAATTTTCTTTCCAAGAAGATTAATAAATTTGTCCTTGTTGGTTTTGTAATTAAAAGAGAAAATAGTATGTAACACAAATCAGATAAATACAAATACTGCTCTAATTCGATGATATATAAACACTATTCATTCCTCAATTTCATCTAAGGATGCTGACCAGCAATTTTACTTCTGAGTCAGAAATAGTGGATTAGAAGGATTAGACTTTCTCCTTATTGTGCCTTGTTTCTATGAACAATACAAACTCAGTAATGCTCTGTGCAATATATAAAAATCAATGAATACTGTTTCAATCTCTTGTCCACCTCCTAACCAAATGGTAGCCCAAATATTCCTCATTTATCATAATTAATCAGTTCCTGAAAATAGACTGGATGATGAATTTTTGATAGTGGGCTTTTATATACCATTCACTAAAATAGGAAAAATAATAATACATTTCCAGTCTGTATGTGTGTGTGTGTGTATGTTTGCTCAGTTGTGTCCGACTCTTTGTGACCCCATGAACTCTAGCCTACCAGGCTTCTCTGTCCATGGGATTTCCCAGGTAAGAATACTGGAGCGGGTTGCCATTTCCTTCTCCATTCCAGTCTATACAAAATGCCAAATTTCTTCACATGTCTTGAGAACATTGTGAAATCCCTATATGAAAATCCACAGAGGAGTTGTAGAACACATGTTAAACTATTATTTTTTGATGAATGGACTTGGGTGGTTATTATTTTTTGGAGGCATAACATGATCCTGTACACTGTATCAAGCACAAATCCATTTTTCTTTAAACTGCAACAAATATTTGCTATACCTATAATGACTATGTCTTTTAAGACACAAACTCCATGTTTTGAATGTAAGTTGGTGTGATATTAAAATTATATAAGGACAACAGTCATAAACTGTGATGGATGGTCAATCAAATCTGTTATTAAGAATAAAAACATCAATGATAAGAATAGATAAGGAATTTAAATAACAGGGAGCAAAACTGCTCCTTATCAATAGAGGGGTTGTTTAAATGAGGCTTGGTAATGAGAGTACAGGGCTTCCCAGGTGACGCTAGTGGTAAAGAACCTTCCTGCCAATGCAGGAGACACAGAAGACATGAATTCAATTCCTGTATCAGGAAGATCCCCTGGAGAAGAAAATGGTAACCCACTGCAGTATTCTTGCCCTGAGAATCCCATGGACAGAGGAGCCTGGAGGGTGACAGTCCATAGGGGCGCAAAGAGTCAGACACGACTGAAGCAACTTAGCAAAGTAAATCAATGAGAGGGTAGAGTTGAAGGAATCAGTAGCCTTGTGTACAGGCAGCCGGTTAAAGTTCATTCCAGTGAAGGATGTGGGGTAGCAGTGCTGACTAAAGGTTCATCCATTACCAAATCCAAGAAACCCATATGCTTGACTATGGTAACTCCGAGAACCCTGATAGAAGACCAACTTGTCGTTACAGTGTATTTTTTTAATATGACACATCTGCTCATAGTATAATTAGGCTCACTAACAAGATCATTTTTGCATAACCTAAAATTTCAACTAAATTTTTGGCATCTAGTATTCATAGCTACTTATCTTCCTCTTCCTCCGATCAGTGAAGAGCATGAAAATGAATACATTAGGAGGGAGTGCTTTATTATCGGATCTGACAGTTCTGAAACATTTTCACTGTTCACTAAATCCTGGCCTTTCCAGAAGATATTAATATAAGATATATCTAATCCTTTGAGAGTGAAGCAGTCAGACTGTACCCAAACACCTTGGAAATCAGCAAGAAAATGGTAAAAACATTTTTCTCCCCTTCTCTATTTTTTGCTGTGAAACTTTCAAGCTTGAATGTCTCCTTGATGCCAAAACTCTTTCATGAATCCTTCATTGAATCCATATCGTTTCCATCAGCACCCTGAAGCAGACATTGCTTAGAATATGCTGGGATGGTTGTAAGACAATTTGGTCCCAAAGGTTTCAATAATCATGTATTAGGAAGCAAACAATTCATTTATTACCTCCATAAATCAGTGGATGCTTAGTTGTATCTGATTCTTTTTGACCCTATGGAATATAGCAGGCCAGGCTTCCTCTGTCCATAGGATTTTCTAGGCAAGAATATTGGAGTAGGTTGCCATTTCCTTCTCCAGGGGATCTTTCTGACCCAGGGACTGAGCTTGCATCTTCTGCATTGGCACGCAGATACTTTACCACTGAGCCACCTGGGAAGCCCCTCCATTGATTGGTACTGCTGCTGCTGCTAAGTTGCTTCAGTCGTGTCCGTCTCTGTGCGACCCCATAGACGGCAGCCCACCAGGCTCCCCCGTCCCTGGGATTCTCCAGGCAAGAACACTGGAGTGGGTTGCCATTTCCTTCTCCAATGCATGAAAGTGAAAAGTGAAAGTGAAGTCGCTCAGTCGTGCCTGACCCTCAGCGACCCCATGGACTGCAGCCTTCCAGGCTCCTCTGTCCATGGGATTTTCCAGGCAAGAGTACTGGAGTGGGGTGCCATTGCCTTCTCCGATTGATTGGTAACACCTCCCTAAATCAATAAATTCATGAAGAGTTGCATATTATCAACGAATGCTACTTGTAAGATTTTCCTATTGTGCTACAAATTTTTCTAATGTTAAATAATCTCCTTTCTCATTTAGGCTTTATGATTTGAATACTCTACAACAGGAAATACCCTCTCAACATTAACTTAAGGGCCTGGAGTTTTGGGAGTGATATCCTAACAAAGGTTTTACTTCTATCTTCATAATTTCTACACTAGAGCAAGGATGGGACTATGTTTGAGCACTGAAGGTGCCAGTACTTTTAGTCATCTGAAATGATCAGAAAAGGTGTCATTTGTTTCCAAACAGCCCTTTCCATCAAATCAGACTATCTGCAATGTAGCTAACTTGTTACCAGGAAAGTATGATGTAGTATTATATTCTAAATAAGTTGCTTCATCTGTGATCTTCAAGTTACAGTCATGAACTATACTAAAATCTCCCAAGTCATTTGAAAGTTGCTCTGTAACTCAGTCCTTTCAATCATCTCACTTTATCTTCTTTTTTATCCTCCAACACTTTCTGCTTTATCAACATGCTCCATGGCAAACACCCTGCCTATGGCTTCTCAATCTTCTGCAACAATGTTTATCTAGTACTTCAGAAATATTACGCAGTGCTCAAGTATCCTGCACGGCAGAGCTTATAGTTTTTAGCATACATACACCTTTCTTGGGCTCCCCTGGTGGTTCAGTGATTAAGAATCCACCTGCCATTGCCGGAAAAACAGGAGACGGTGATTCTATTCCTGTTTCGGGAAGATACCCTGGAGTAGGAAATGTCAACCTTACCCCAGTATTCTTGCCTGGGGAATCCTATGGACAGAGAACCCTAGCAGCCTCTAGTAACTGGGGTCACAGAAAATTGGACATGACTGCATGACTAAGCGCAGCAGCAGACCTCTCTCAATAAATTTCGATACCAAAGTTTCTCTTATTGAATTTTTTCCTAGGCTTCTTTGGCTCATCTACTTCCCCCCAGGATTTTCTTTTTAACCTAAAAGTGAGGAGCCTATACAAATGATGATCCACAACCACAAATAGAAGACTCTATCTCATTAGGGTACAGCTGAGATCCAAGGGTAACTCACCCAGCAGACTCTCACTTAGACTCACACAACTCAAATGTTTGCTCTTGTAAGCATGAGCAGATTTGTCATAGCAGACATAGACTTTTGGGAAAATTTCAGAAGTTGTTATGGCAACTAGAAGAGTTAAGATAGTAAGGAGTTCCTATGTATTTTATTTCAGGAGTTTCTAAGTGAATTCTGAAACAAAGTTGAAAGGCATTTGGATGAAGTTAATTTAATCTTTCCAAAATTCAAACAACTATTTGCTGCCCATATACATGTCATAAGGAAAAATAAAACCCAAATGGTCTTTTTGCAGTTCAGTCACTGAGAAACTTGTCAGCAACTGGGTGGGGAGTAACTAGATGACCTGAATTATTTCTTCCAATCCTGAGAGTTTTCAACACACTGACCTTTGATAAACCATATAATCTGATATCTTTCAAATGTAAAGCTGGATTAAACTACAAAAATCTCTGACATTTTGCCATTTACTTCTTTAGTAACCGAGACCGTATTAAAAAGTATGCTGTTATACACTAACCCTGAAATTTAGAAAATAGTATAGCAATGAGATTTTGGTTTGTTTGACAAAAATTGTGTTCACATGTGCCATTCATGTTCTTACAAATAGAATACATATTATTTAAAATGGCTTATTTATGGTAATTGCTCATTTTGCCATGATTATGTTTGCTCATTTAATGTGTAACATACTTATAACCACCTGCAATGTGGGAGACCTAGGTTCGATCCCTAGGTTGGGAAGATCCCCAAGTGAGGGAATGGCTACCCACTCCAGTATTTTGGCCTGGAGAATTCCATGGACTGTATCATCCATGGTGTCACAAAAAGAGTCAGACACGACCAAGAGACTTTCACTTTCATGTATCTTTTTATGCATAAACTCTTAGAAATGATGAACTATACAAAATGTTCATTTCTGTCTTTCATAGAGCCTCTTCTATTACTGAACAGGGAGTCAACCTGTATAGTCCTTGGTTTCTTCATTAAAGTGGTGGAGGGAGGCTCTAGAGGGAGAGGATATATGTATACTTAGAGCTGATTCACATTGCTCTACAGCAGAAACTAACACAACATTGTGAAGCGATTATCCTCCAATTAAAAAAAAAAGTGGATTTTACATGATTTCAGTTCTCCCCATATCTGAAATTCAAGTCTATCAATTACTTAAATCAATTAGTTGCTTTTTATGATTCTGAAAAGTTTTACAAGAAAGAGGTTTGAATCATGTAATACAGAAAATAAGAAAATAAATGTATACTAAGGCTGATCATTTGTCTTATTTGTCAATGACAAAGGTAAATTATGGTTTTATATATTCTTTTAACACTTATTAGAAATGATCTACATAAGTCTGTTAAAGTGATTCACTCATAGTAATTAAAATATGCCATAGTATCTTATCTTCTATTCACAGAAATGATAATTATTTAAAGTTATTAGGTATTTTTAAGTGTTTTTAGTACTTTATAAACATGACATAATGCTGTTCATTTAACAACTGATGACAAGGAATATCATTGAAAAATCTTCGTATTTTAGCTCATATTATTTCTATCCAAACCAGTTCTCTGTAGGAAATAATGCCAAACAATAACACTATTATATATGATGGAATTCTTTCAAGCAAGTCTATTCAGGCATGATATTTTAGGGTATCTTTTTTTTATAACTGAATAGAGCAGAAAATGATTGAATTTTTCTCAGTGCCAGTAATGCCACAGCTCAGCAATAATTTGCTAAAGGTCTGCAGTGACTCTTACAAAGGTTTTACTTAACAACAGATGTGTAAACTTGATGTTATTCCATGCACTTCCTGTGACTTTAAACCATGACAACCGAGAAAATTGGAAGAGAGGGAAGTTATTAAGAAAACAACAACAACAACAAACCGTACCATGTTTTTAACTGATTTAGAACTTGTGAGTTAATTATTATTATTTTTAAGTAATCAGTGTGGCTTTTTCATTCTCAAACTATCCAAATAACTGGACTAAATCTTTATGTTACACTTTTTATGCATATTATTAATATTATGCATTATGCCATCCTGCATGATTTCAGGGAAAATATAAATGAATTGAGTTCTGTCTCTCCCCAAATTCATATGTTGAAGTATTAACCCTCAGTACCTCAGAATGTGAACTTTTCTAGAGATAGGATCTTTAAAGAGGTAATGAAGTTAAAATGAAGCCATTAGGATGGTTCCTAATCCAATATGACTGGTATCCTCACAGGAAAAAGAAACCTGGACACATTCAGATGTAGACAGAAGATGTAAAGGCATAGGCAGAACACAGCCATCCACAGGCCAAGAAGAGGGGCCTGAAACAGAAGGGACCAACCCCGCTGATACTCACCTCTTGGACTTCTAGCCTCCAGAATTATGAGAAAATCAATTTCTCTTATCAGGCCACTCAGTTTGTCATACTCTGTTAAAGCAGCCCTAGCAAATTAAGGGAGAAAGTAAAGAAATATTTGTATAATTAAACAGGTTTTTGAAAATATCCAATAATGGATGAGGGCTTCCCTGCTGACTCAGATGGTAAAGAATCTGCCTGAATGTGGGAGGCCTGGCTTGGGAAGATCCCCTGGAGGAGGGCAGGGCAACCCACTCCAGTATTCTTGCCTGGAGAATCTCCATGGACAGAGGGGCCTGGCAGGCTACAGTCCATGGGGTTGCAAAGAGTCAGACATGACTGAGTGACTAAGCATACACGGATAATGCAATGGAATCTCCACTCACTATTGGGGCTTCCTGGGTAGCTCAGCTGGTAAAGAATGCACCTCCAATACAGGAGAACCCAGTTTGACTCTTGGGTTGGGAAGTTCCCCTGGAGAAGGGGTAGGCTACCCACTCCAGTATTCTTGAGTGGAGAATCCCCATGGACAGAGGAGCCTGGTGGGCTACAGTCCATCTGTTGGCAAAGAGTTGGACACAAACTGAGTGACTAAGCACAGCACAGCCACTCAGTATTGTTTCAGGAATTACTTTCTTCTTGGTTTTCTTGTTAATGACTCTACCTTCTTTCATCTTTCTGTTCAGTTCAGTTCAGTCGCTCAGTCATGTCTGACTCTTTGCGACCCCATGAACCGCAGCACGCCAGGCCTCCCTGTCCATCACCAATTCCCAGGGTAAATACAAACCCATGTTCATCCAGTCAATGATGCTATCCAGACATCTCATCCTCTGTCGTCCCCTTCTCCTCCTGCCCTTAATCTTTCCCAGCATCAGGGTCTTTCCCAATGAGTCAGCTCTTCGCATCAGGTGGCCAAAGTATTGGAGTTTCAGCTTCAATATCAGTCCGTCCAATGAACACCCAGGACTGATCTCCTTTAGAATGGACTGGTTGGACCTCCTTGCAGTCCAAGGGACTCTCAAGAGTCTTCTCCAACACCACAGTTCAAAAGCATCAATTCTTCGGCACTCAGCTTTCTTCACAGTCCAACTCTCACATCCATACACGACCACTGGAAAAACCATAGCCTTGACTAGATGGACCTTTGCTGGCAAAGTAATGTCTCTGCTTTTCAATATACTGTCTAGGTTGGTCATAACTTTCCTTCCAAGGAGTAAGCATCTTTTAATTTCATTGCTGCAATCGCCATCTGAAGTGATTTTGGAGCCCCCAAAAATAAAGTCTGACACTGTTTCCCCATCTATCTGCCATGAAGTGATGGGACCAGATGCCATGATCTTCATTTTCTGAATGTTGAAGTTTAAGCCAACTTTTTCACTCTCCTCTTTCACTTTCATCAAGAGGTTCTTTAGTTCTTCATTTTCTGCCATAAGGGTGGTGTCATCTTCATATCTGAGGTTATTGATATTTCTCCCAGCAATCTTGATTCCAGCTTGTTCTTCTTCCCGCCCAGCATTTCTCATGATGTACTCTGCATATAAGTTAAATAAGCAGGGTGACAATATACAGCCTTGACATACTCCTTTTCCTATTTGGAACCAGTCTGTTGTTCCATGTCCAGTTCTAACTGTTGCTTCCTGACATGCATACAGGTTTCTCAAGAGGCAGGTCAGGTGGTCTGGTATTCCCATCTCTTTCAGTATTTTCCAGTTTATTGTGATCCACACAGTCAAAGGCTTTGGCATAGTCAATAAAGCAGAAATAGATGTTTTTCTGGAACTCTCTTGCTCTTTCAATGATCCAGCGGATGTTGGCAATTTGATCTCTGGTTCCTCTGCCTTTTCTAAAACCAGCTTGAACATCTGGAAGTTCACGGTTCACGTATTGCTAAAGCCTGGCTTGGAGAATTTTAAGCATTACTTTACTAGTGTGTGAGATGAGTGTCCTTTCTGTCCTTCCTTTTATTTTTTCCTCCTCTTCCTCAGGGAAGCTCTTGTTTTCATGCTTCTTTTATTTTAATTTTACCCCCCTTATATTTGTAATATACAAAAGGAAGTGTCTCAATGAACTTATGGTTGCTTTTGGGAAGGATGAGCGGAAGGGATAGTTAGGGAGTTTGTGATAGATATGTACACTCTGCTATATTTAAAATGGATAACTAATAAGAGCATACTGTAGAGTACAGGGAACTCTGCTCCATGTTATGTGGCAGCCTGGATGGGAGGGGGTTTGGGGGAGAATGGAGACAAATATATGTATGGCTGAGTCCCTTCCCTGTTTACCTGAAACTATCATAACATTGTCTATATTCCAATACAAAATAAAAAGGTTTTTTTCTCTTTTTAAAAAAGAAAGTATCTTAAAAAATAATGTCTGTAAAATAAGAAATTCTATGGAAACTTACTTTTCTTACCCTGCATTTTTGAAGAGTAATATACTAGGTGTTGCTATGCTAAGTCACTTCAGTCGTATCCGACTCTCTGCGACCCCATAGATGGCAGCCCACCAGGCTCCCCTGTCCCTGGGATTCTCCAGGCAAGAACACTGGAGTGGGTTGCCATTTCCTTCTCCAGTGCATGAAAGTAAAAAGTGAAAGTGAAGTCGCTCAGTCGTGTCCGACTCCTAGCGACCCCATGGAATGCAGCCTACCAGGCTCCTCCGTCCTTGTATCTAATTTGAACTTAATAATTATATTAGCAAGCATGGATCAACTTCTTTGATGATGACTTTTATTAGCTTAAAAGATGCATATATCTAGATGTATTTTTAAGAAGTCTCTATGTAATTAGTAACAGTTTATTTCAATCAAGGAAAACTAGGTCATCCTCATTAGAATAACAATGCAGATGAAAACATTTAAGTGATCAAATATGTACTATTGTGTACACAGGAGTAAGTATGTACTATTGTGCCTTGTGAGTACCTAGAGGTTTATATTTCTATGAACATATCAAAACATCTGCATGTAATCCAGTGATCTAGGGATATGCATGGTATTTGATTCATGTAATTTTTAAAAGGAAAACATTGCAATATTCAGAAGAGATTTAATATAGTATAAATGGTTCTGTACTTCTGGAAATTTATGTTCTAAATCACAGAATAACTAAAATAACATCATAGATTTCATCTATTTCATTCATTTTTAAAGTAATCTAAGATTTTACAATTTTGTTCTACAGCACAAGATGACCTCTCTTACAAAAAATCAGTATTATTTGAAGTACGGGCAGTATTTGGTCTTGGCAGAATGCTTTCGTGACTCTCTTGCTGGTTATCTATTACTACATGACCAAAAGATAATGACATTTCTGAGAAACAGTGAGCCCCTTGTAATTCAATTAAGTTCAATTAGTCATAACATTCCATATGTTCTTGTAACAGGCAACTATAAATAGAATCTACAGAAAACCCTCATACTTCGTGTCTCTTCTGAAAAGAAGTTCAAGGCAGCAAGAAATTCTAGTCACAAGTATTAAATGCTTAATTCTCAGGCTATGTCTGTATGTGGTATTTATTACCTGCTGCTGCTAAGTCGCTTCAGTCGTGTCCGAGTCTATGCGACCCCATAGGCGGCAGCCCACCAGGCTCCCCCGTCCCTGGGATTCTCCAGGCAAGAACACTGGAGTGGGTTGCCATTTCCTTCTCCAATTTATTACCTAACTGTGCTTAAATATGTCTGTTTGAATACCTTGTATTGTCCAACATTAAACAGTGAGAAAGCATATTTTATTTTCCATGCATGTATATCATTATTGTTTGAAGACTTAAGTGGGGACGTGAATAGCTACAGGAGTGGTTGGCTTTTAGCTATTATCTTGTAAACCCAACAAAAAGACTTAATTGGTAGTTGTGAAAAGACGTCTGATTAAATTGGAAACACCTGTAGTGAACTATTGGCAAACTGGATAACCCAGTGTTTAAGCATTTTTTGCAAAGGATGTCTGTAATTTTTTACTGTTGATTTGGGGTTATTCAAATTCACCACATAAAATAACAACTGTAATTTTGCTATTGATAGTATTTCAAATCCATTCTATTTGATCCACTAGTCAATAAATATCTTTGTCTAGTACGGAAAAGATCTATGCTTAGATTTAACAGAGATTTAGAATTACTATTAAGACTTTTAATAAAGTGAAATTGTGAGCAAAAAAAATCTAACACTGTGGGGTCCTGTGGAAGATTTCATAATAATTCATTGCCAAATTAAAGTTCGGGCCTTATAGAGGCAGCTATTAACTTTTGGAAAACAAACAGAGAAATAGTAAAGCTGGACTTTTGCTTAAATCAATCCAAGCTCATAAAGAAAACATGGAAATGGTACTGGGGCTTGTCTTGTTCAGAGAATTTCAGTTAATAAACTACTTTCCATGAATTTCATTGTTCTTGTAGTTAAGGGCCAATACAAAAAGAATAGTAAATATTTCTATATTCTAGAACCAGCATACAAAGATTTCAGAATATGTATCTTTCAATGTGATCTCACCAAACTTTTGTCATCATCAGCCCTTTAGCAAGCTGTTTCATAGGCAATAACATTGTTTACTGGAAACTACTTGTGTTTGAATATCAATCACATCATTATCACCCAAGAAAGGAGATGCGAAGACATTGCTTATAAGCATCCATCTCTGCTGATGAGACAGAAACAGGACAACATAACATACCAGGATGTAAGTACAATTTCTCAAATTTGGTAGGATGTTTGTACATTGTGGTACACAGAACAATGCTCCTTGAAAAATATCCATATCCTATAATCCCCAGATCCCGTGTTATGTAACCTTAAACAGTATATTAGTTTCCTAGGGCTTCCACAGGAGAAGGCAATGGCACCCCACTCCAGTACTCTTGCCTGGAAAATCTCATGGACAGAGGAGCCTGGTAGGCTGCAGTCCATGGGGTCGCAAAGAGTCATACATGACTGAGCAACTTCACTTTCACTTTTCACTTTCATGCATTGGAGAAGGAAATGGCAACCCACTCCAGTGTTCTTGCCTGGAGAATCCCAGGGACAGGGGAGCCAGATGGGCTGCCGTCTATGGGGCAGAGTCGCACAGAGTTGGACACCACTGAAGCGACTTAGCGGCAGTAGCAGCAGCAGGGCTTCCATGATAATGATCAAACTGAGGGGCTCTGAACAATAGAAACTTATTATCTTATGGGTATGGTGATCAGAGTCAGAAATGAAGATGTTAGCAGGGTTGAATCCTCTGGAGTCTCTGAGGGAGAGTTTATCCCATCCCCTTCCACTCTGTGTGTTTAACAAATACTTCTCACTGGAATTAGAGCTCACTCTCCTCTACATTGATCTCATTTTGGGATCTTTAATTACATCTACGAAGATCTTCATTCCAAATAAAGTCATATTCTGAAGTTCCAGGTAGACAAATCTTTCGGCGGCTACCCACTACATATGGGAAAGAGACTTTGCAGATACGCCTCAGCTAAATCTCCTAATAATATTCATTTAGCTGTTTATTTTTAAAGTGTATTATTTGTGTTTGGCTGCACCAGGTCTTGCTTGCAGCATGTGGGATCTCCTGTCTTCACTGGGGCAGGCAGCATCATTTAGTTGTGGTCTGTGGGATCTAGTGCCCTGACCAGGGATTGAACCCGGGCCCCTCATGTTGAGAGCATAAAGTCTTAGTCCCTGGACCATCAGGGAAGTCCCTAAGTTTCTAGGGATAGGGAGAGTATTCTGGATGATCTGGACGGGCCCAATGTAATCACAAAGACCCTCCTAAGGAAATGGGTGAGGAGGAAAATGAGGTGTGACAATGGAAGCAAAGGACAGAAAGGAGAGAGGGATCTGAAGATTTAATTTGCTGGCTTTGAGGCGGGAGGAATGAGCTGGGAGTCAAGGAATGCAGTTGACCCCTAGAAACCGGGAAAGACAAGGAAACACAGCTTCTTCTAGAGACTTCAGAAGGAGCCCTGGTCCACTGACATCTTGAATTTGGAATTTTTGAGCTACTGCTGCTAAGTCGCTTCAGTCGTGTCCGACTCTGTGTGACCCCAGAGACGGCAGCCCATCAGGCTCCCCCGTCCCTGGGATTCTCCAGGCAAGAACACTGGAGTGGGTTGCCATTTCCTTCTCCAATGCATAAAAGTGAAAAGTGAAAGTGAAGTCGCTCAGTCGTCTCTGACTCTTCGCGACCCTGTGGATTGCAGCCTACCAGGCTCCTCCATCCATGGGATTTTCCAGGCAAGAGTACTGGAGTGGGGTGCCATTGCCTTCTCCTTTTGAGCTGCAGAAACCTAAAATATAGAGTTTAAGCCTGTAAGCTTGTAGCCATTTGTTACAGGAGCAATAGGAAACAGATAATATCCTTTTTCTCAAATTCCCACAAGCAAGAAATATTGACACCCTACCTTCCTATGAGAGGAATCTTTACAAACAGTTAAGATTCAGATTTCTAAGCCACACAGATGCTATACTTACAAATGATTACAAATTAGTTTGCTACTAAATTCCAAAATCATCGTATAAGAATTTGGTAATAATGTTAGTTTTTCCTAAATTCATCTTTGTTGTCAACACAAAATAAACACAGGGTTATGAAAAATCTTAAAATATTTCTAAGTATGATTTTCATGTGAAGAAATAAATTTGTGTGTATTATGTACTTATTAAAGATGGTAGTGAAGGTGGTTTAGCCGCTAAGTCATGTCCATCTCTTGTGACCCCATGGACTGTAGCCCACCAGGCTCCTCTGTCCATGGAGTTTCCCAAGCAAGAATACTGGAGTGGGTTCTTGTTGTCTGTGGATACCGATAATGTGTTTCATCAAATTAGGGTGCCTATATGATACTAATTGTTCTATTTAACTCCATCATCGCTTTCTAAGGTAACAGGATTTCACAATTAGAAAAAAAAAATCCATTTTACTTCCATATCTGACAGGTTTTTGCCCCACAAAAATTTCAATTTATTTGAGCACTAACATTGTAGCTAACAACAATTTTGGGAAGTTTAGTGCTAATGCGAAAAAAGAAAATACCCTTGCAAAATTTACCACAATTGTTTACTTTCTGAAAATGAGCACTAAAACATTTGCATAACATCTGCACTGCTTGGAGGGTTGAAACACTAAGGCAATTAGCTCTGTATTCTATAATGCATATTGCAACTCAGGCAACGCTGAAGTTGAGCTAACTTAATATTTAGTTAGAAAAGAAAAGGCACTTTATTTGCCCTTCACTATTAGTGCTTCTGTAAACTGCCCAATCATGGTTAATGTGTTTAGAATCTTGTTTTCAAGACAGTTCCAGGAAACATCATTTTAAGAAAAAAACTCTCTAAGAGACCTTCATTTAGTCTGTATAATATGTGTGCATTTACATCTATTATGTGTGCTTGAGTACTACAGATTTTACAAGTAGTTATACTATAGCCTCTAAAGCTCCAGGTCTCCTATAATAAATTATAAGGAATAATTTATAACAGCAATATGCCAAAATAGCTAAATTATTTGAGATTATGGAGAATGAAATGGCAACCTACTCCAGTATTCTTGCCTGGAAAATCCCATGGACAGTGGACCCTGGTGGTCTACAGTCCATGGGGTCATGAAGAGTTGGACACAACTGAAGCAACTAAGCATGCATTTGAGGTTAGGTGCATTGACCAAAACTTTTCAAACTCTAGATAAATATCAGTGTCTACAATTTTAGTTTTAAGAAAATATGCTATAACTAAGTAATCCTGTTATACTTTGTTTTTTAATAGAGTCATAAGATTTGACGATAGACTCCTGATTTCTAAATGGATTTAAATTGGCTATTTAAAATTTGTTACTGTCATATTAAGTTCTGCATTAAAAGCAGAATTTTATATAATAGATTTTATTATAATCACCATGATTATATGTACTATACCTTAAATCTAGACACAGAATCACTATGTAGCTATATGCATTCTACACATAAATTTTAGTAATGCAAATAAAATATAAATGAGTGTTAAAAAGGTCTGATGTATTGGAAAGACATGAGTCATCTCACAGCTGAACAGGGCAACATTCAAACACTTCTATAAAATACCTAAAAATGCTAAGTAAATATTAATTTGATAAAAAATATTTTCATGTCTCTTGAGGGTGAAAGAGGAGAGTACAAATGCTGGCTTAAAACTCATAATTCAAAAAACTAATACAATGGCATCTGGTCCCACCACTTCATGGCAAATAGATGGGGAAACAATGGAAACAATCAGAGACTTTATTTTCTTGGGCTGCAAAATCACTGCAGATGGTGACTGAAGCCATGAAATTAAAAGACACTTTCTTCTTGGAAGAAAAGCTATTACAAAGCTAGACAGCACAGTAAAAAGCAGAGACATCACTTTGCCAACAAAGTTCTGTATAGTCAGTTATGGTTTTTCCAGTAGTCACGTATGGATGTGAAAGCTGGACCATAAAAAAGGTTGAGCATGAAAGAACTGATGCCTTTGAATTGTAGTCCTGAAGAAGACTCTTCAGAGTCCCTTGGACAGCAAGGAGACCAAACCAGTTAATCCTAAAGGAAATCAGTCCTGAATATTCATTGAAAGGATTGATGCTGAAGCTCCAATACTTTGGCCACCTGATGTTAAGAGCCGACTCATTGAAAAAGACCCTAATGCTGGGAAAGATTGAAGGCAAAGGAGAAGAAGGCAGCAGAAGATCAGACGGTTAGATAGCATCATTGATTCAGTGGACATGAATTTGAGCCTGGAATGCTGCAGTCCATGCGGTCACAAAGAGTTGACATGACTTAGTGACTGAACAACAATACTTGCCAGAGGGGCTTCCCTGGTGGCTCAGTGGTAAAGAATCCACCTGCCAAAGAAGACATGGGTTTGATCCCTTGGTCAGGAAGATCCCCTGGAGAAGGAAATGGCAACCCACTGCAGTATCCTTGCCTGGAGAATCCTACGGACAGAGGAGCCCCACAGGCTATAGTCCGTGGGGTCGCAAAAGAATCTGACATGACTTAGCGACTAAATGACAACAACCATCACATGCTTTCCAGAAAGAAAGGGAAGTGAGAGTTATTAGCAGTGAAGAGGTCACTGAGAGCAGGAATGGTGGGTTTCCAACTTGATGAGGAGGGCAGGTAATCCTGTCTTGGTGGAGAAGGGCAGTGATGCAGAAAGTGATTAGTGGATTTTAAAACCCAAGCAGGGAAAAGAAAAGGCATGAGTGGGCAAGATGGGGGGTTAAAATGGAAACATCTGTGAAATGTTTGGTTCCTTAAAGAGTTGTATAAACTCTACAGAGGAAAGACTCACACATCCATCCACCAGGGGCAAAGTAAGAAGGTTGACTAGGGACTTCCCCGGTGCTCCAGTGGTTGAGTCTGCACACCGGTGGAGGGGGCATGGGTTCAATCACTGGCCAGGGAATTAAAATCTCACATGCCTCAAGGCCAAAAAAATTAAAAAAAAAAAGAAAGCTTGACTGAGTCATGCATGTCAATGTTCAAAAACAGTAAAATAGAATAATCTTCCCTTGAGACACTGACAACCACAGTTATATCTCTGTTGGCTTTGAAGTTTGAATTTTCACTCCATACATGGAGTAGTGGATAAGTTGGGTCACATATTTGGCTGATTATCAAGTGCTTCCTCTGTACTCAGGGACCTTTGGAAGGCATCCACACTGCACACATGTAACAGCATGTTTCTGAATGGGTTGACATTCCTCTTTCCCCAAATCACTTGTAACTGGAACCTAGTCTTTCTCCAAATCCCTGAACAGCCAGCAGAAGCTTAGGTCACTATTCATTTCACGCTCAGGTCATCTCTCTTTCCAAGTGAGGTGAGTAACTAAATGTGCTAATCAAGGCGGATCCTGAATAGGGTAGTCATTCTGTTACTGTCATCTTGAAGTGAGCACCTGCTATGAGGCAGAGCTCTCTAAACAAGGTTCACATATTTCCCATTCAGTAAACAGGTCACAGGGGAGTCCCCTGGAGATTCCAAGATTGTTGGTAGAAGCAGTGGTCACTCAGAATTGCGGTATAAAGAGGCAAGCTGGGAGTTCTGTTATAACTTTGAGTAGCTTTAAGACTCACTTATCACTGATACAATTTAAACCATTTCTAAAGGGCCATCGAGTGCTTCTCAGCACAGGCAAATCATTTGGCGGACTCAGTAGAAATGCAAAGAATGTTTCTCAAAAGTAGAGTAGTTCTTTGGAGAAGAAGGCACACCTTTGCTTCAAAACCCTACGTGCAGCCACTTTGTTGTTTTGTTGCTCAGTCATGTCCAACTCTTGGAGATCCCATGAACTACAGTATGCCAGGCTTCCCGGTCCTTCACTATCTCCCGGAGTTTGCTCAAACTCATGTCCATCCAGTCGGTGATGCCATTTAACCATCTCATCTTCTGTTGACACCTTCTCTTCCTGCCTTCAATCTTTCCAAGCATCAGGGTCTTTTCCAATAAGTTGACTCTTTACATGAGGTGGCCAAAGTATTGGAGCTTCAGCTTCAGTATCAGTCCTTCCCACGAATATTCAGGACTGACTTCCTTTAGGATTGACTGGTTTGATCTCCTTGTAGCCCAAGGGACTCTCAAGAGTCTTCTCCAGCACCACAATTCAAAAGCATCGATTCTTCATGGTTCAACTCTCACGTCTGTACCTGAGTCCTGGAAAAAACCATAGTTTTGACCATACAAACTTATGTACAGTCATTAGGGCTCAGATATAAGTCCCTGACAAAACTTGCATACGATACTCTGTCCATTGAACACACATCAACCAATCCTATTGTTCAATGATAAGGTCCAAATGTGAAAACTGCTCACATTCTAGTGTGAATCAGATAGGTACTTAGCTTTTTTCTTGTTCTGTGTTCAAATTAAAGTACAGCATTTTAGACCACATGTCATATCATGTGTAATATCTTTAACTTTAGGGTTTATTTCTTCTAAAATCCAAAAAGGTCTAACAAGAGATGTGTCTTTTAAAGTGATAGTGGCCTATCTTCCTCTGTAATATAAAAGTAATACCCACACCATTCCAGATTATTGTAACCCTCTTCTCTGCATAGAAACTATGGCAAGATCCAATATTTTCATGGCATTCACTTTTCCCCTCTAAGCCTCTGATATTTTCTGTTCTCTACGATCTAGCAATATGTTATGATCAATAGAATGATTTGGTTTCATATTACTTCAGTGATGAAAACACTTCAGTTTCTTCTGGACTAAGCTGTGGATATAGTCACAGATCAATGGGAGCCTGAGACAGCACAGTGAATGGAAGTGTACTGCGGGACTTGCCAGGTTTAAACCCCAAACACCTTCTATTGTGGTTTCAAGACTTGTTAAGAAGGGCAAACACACATTCACCAAATCACTGGCTGCAGACCAGATACTGAAGTCTGTTTATTTACTTTGGTAAAAATAGATGGTATCCAGCTTCAGTTGGAGTCACCAGTGAATTAACCTTAGAAAATCCACTGTTGTTTTCCATTATTCCTCCACCTTCTGTACTTACAAATACTGACAGGTAAGTGGGAAAGTGATAGAAAATGCGACTACCTCTGAATTATTTCAGCCCTTATGGTAATAATGAGGTCTCTCACAGAGCCCAGATATGGAAGAAACCTAACTGCCCATCAATAGATGGGTATACATACACAATGGAATGAGACTGAGCCATAAAAATAATGAAATTTTTGCCATTTCCAACAACATGGTTGGACATGAAGAGTATTATGCTTAATAGAAAAAATCATATAGATAAAGACAAACACTTTATGTTTTCACTTATAGGTGGAATCTAAAAAATAAAGCAAATAAATCAGAGGGATCAAGGTTGGTGGGGAGCAACAATATAAGGGAAGAGGATTAAGAGGTACAAACTAGTAGGTATAATATAAGATACAAGGGTATAGTGTACAGCACAGGAAATATAGCCAATATTTTATAATAATTTTATATTGAGCATAACCTTTAAAAATATCAAATCACAGTGTTGTTTACCTGAAACTAAGATAATAAGTCAATTATACTTTAGTTAGAAGAAAAAAGTTTTGGGCAATAGTTCTCTAAAGATGATACTACAGCTTATACAAACTGAGTCAGAATTTAATAAAAAACAAGAATATATTTATAACCATTGAAAAAATTTGTTAACTAAGATAAATCATTTAAATTCTATTGATAGATCAAACAGGTGATTTGAACCTTAAAATATGAATAACATATAATCATCATTGTGGTAGCATTTATCCAGTGATTATGAATAAACACACACACACAAACACAAATACACACACATGTCTGCAACTTGCCTTATGAATCTTGAATAACTTTTATACCAAAAACAGTAGGAAAAAGAAAATTTATACTCCAAGGTCAAGAAAAATTAAGTGTAAAAACTGTAAATGTTGTAATATTAACAAATATAAGCCAGCAAATCACATTTGTAAAACTTAATCATATTATATAGGATTTATCCCAGTTCAGTTCAGTTGCTCAGTCATGTCGCTTTTTGCTATCCCATGGACTGCAGCACGCCATTCTTCCCTGTCCATCACCATCTCCCGGAGTTCACTCAAACTCATGTCCGTCGAGTGGGTGATGCCATCCAGCCATCTCATCCTCTGTCGTCCCCTTCTCTGCCTGACCCCGATTGCTCCCAGCATCAGAGTCTTTTCCAATGAGTCAACTCTTTGCATGAGGTGGCCAAAGTACTGGAGTTTCAGCTTTGGCATCATTCCTTCCAAAGAACACCCAGGACTGATCTCCTTTAGAATGGACTGGTTGGATCTCCTTGCAGTCCAAGGGACTCTCAAGAGTCTTCTCCAACACCACAGTTCAAAAGCATCAATTCTTCCGCGCTCAGCTTTCTTCACAGTCCAACTCTCACATCCATACATGACCACAGGAAAAACCATAGCCTTGACTAGACGGACCTTTGTTGGCAAAGTAATGTCTCTGCTTTTGAATATGCTATCTAGGTTGGTCATAACTTTCCTTCTAAGGAGTAAGCATCTTTTAATTTCATGGCTGCAATCACCATCTACAGTGATTTTGGAGCTCAAAAAAATAAAGTCTGACACTGTTTCCCCATCTATTTCCCATGAAGTGATGGGACCAGATGCCATGATATTCGTTTTCTGAATGTTTAAGTTTAAGCCAACTTTTTCACTCTCCTCTTTCACTTTCATCAAGAGGCTTTTAGTTCCTCTTCAGTTTCTGCCATAGGGTGGTGTCATCTGCATATCTGAGGTTATTGATATTTCTCCCGGCAATCTTGATTCCAGCTTGTGCTTCTTCCAGTCCAGTGTTTCTCATGATTTACTCTGCATATAAGTTAAATAAGCAGGGTGACAATAAGCCTTGACGTACTCCTTTTCCTATTTGGAGCCAGTCTGTTGTTCCATGTCCAGTTCTAACTGTTGCTTCCTGACCTGCATACAGGTTTCTCAAGAGGCAAGTCATGTGGTCTGGTATTCCCATCTCTTTCAGAATTTTCCACAGTTTATTCTGATCCACACAGTCAAAGGCTTTGGCATAGTCAATAAGGAAATATATATTTTGCTACATTAACAGAATATTATATTAGTGCAAAAATGCATTTACTAAAACCTGATTCTATCCATGATAAATGCTCTTAGAAATACAGAATAGAAAAAAAAAAATCTTAAACATGATTTAAAAAATCGCTAGCAAAAATTCTGTAATTAAAAAATCTGTGTCTGGCTCTTCACGAACCCTGGGATCGAACCCAGGTCTCCTGAATTGCGGGCAGATTCTTTACCATCTGAGCCAACAGGGAAACCCAAGAACACTGGAGAAGGTAGCCTATCCCTTCTCCAGAGGATCTTCCTGACTCAGGAAGGCCCAGTAAGTGAACCAGGGTCTCCCTCATTGCGGGCAGATTCTTTTTCAGTTGAGCTACAAGGAAAGCCCCAAAACCAATAGTAAACATCATATTTCATGCTGAAGCACCAGCAGGCACTGAGGGGTTTCCCAGGTGACGTTAGGAGTGAAGAATCCGCCTGCCAATTCAGGAGACACAGGAAACGTGGGTTAGATCCCTGGGTCTGGAAGATTCCCTGGAGAAGGAAATGGCCACTCCACTCCAGTATTCTTGCCTGTAAAATTCCATGGACAGAGGAGTCTGGTGGACTACAGTCCATGGGGTCGCCAAGAGTCCCACGTGATTCAGTGACTGAGCACACAGGCAGTGGGCTGGGAACCAAGGCTTTGCCACACTTCACAACTCTCTCTTGCCCTGATATATGAACATTCAATATGGCCATAATCTCCATATTATGTGATCTTATTTTAGAACTTGAGGAAATTTAGAGCGTGTGTATTTCAGCCTCTTTATTTTACTGTGAGGAAACAGGACTGAGTGGGCTTAAATAGTTTGTCTAAATTTATTCAACTAATGATGGGTGGAACCTTGACTTGAAGCCAGTGTTCTGTGAAAGGAATAAAAAGCCAGCTAAAAACATGCTGGTTTAGCTTGTCTCTAATGAAAACAGCACACACACACACCAACTATAATCAATCCTGTTTATTAAAGTGTTCACTACTTATTTAACGAGTATTAAGTCCAGAATTAACCTTGGTCACACTTATCTCAAAATAAAAGAGAAATGGAAATGTATAAAAACATAAGGGTTATTATTAATAAAATGATATGATACCAAATTATGCTAGTAAATGTATTTTGTTACATAGAAAAAATGTTTAATAAAAAAGGAAAACCACTTTAAAATTCTGTATAAAATATGACTGGTCTAAAATTTTATTAGCTTTGTTGACATATTATAAAGCCAAGAAAAACAAAGTGCACCTTTCATAGAAACCAGAAACTCAAAATATTTCATCAGAGGTCAATTATTACTTTGAGTATTTGGCAGAAATGAATATATTACATGCTCGATACAGCCTGATGCTCAGTCATGTCTGACTCTTTGTGACCCCATGGACTATAGCCTGTCAGATTTCTCTGTCATGAAATTCCCCAGGCAAGAATACTGGAGTGGGTAGCCGTTTCCTTCTGCAAGGGATCTTCCTGACTCCAGCATTGAACCTGGGTCTCCTGCATTGCAGGGAGATTCTTTACCTTCCCAGCCACTAGTGCTATGTGCTAGGTTGCTTCAGTCGTGTCCGACTCTTTGCTTAAGTCTCCTGCGTTGGCAGGTGGGTTCTTTACCACTAGTGCCACCTGGAAAGCCCTGAGCCACCAGGGAAGCCCCAGATCTTTTATAAGTTACCTCTAAATGAAGGCTGGAGAAGGCAATGACACCCCACTCCAGTACTCTTGCCTAGAAAATCCCATGGACAGAGGAGCCTGGTAGTCTGCAGTCCATGGGGTCACGAAGAGTTGAACACGACTGAGAGACTTCACTTTCACTTTTCACTTTCATGCATTGGAAAAGGAAATGGCAACCCACTCCAGTGTTCTTGCCTGGAGAATCCCAGGGACAGGGGAGCCTGGTGGGCTGCCGTCTATGGGGTTGCCCAGAGTTGGACACGACTGAAGCAACTTAGCAGCAGCAGCAGCAAATGAAGGCTATTGTTATTCTATTTCTTCAGTTGATTCCTCTGCCTTGCTGGAATGAGTATCTAGGGTTGGGAAATTACACAATTTTCTTAAGATGCTAGAAACCTGAAAAACTTATGTGAAATTTACAGGGAAAAAAAACAAAACAAAACTGGGATTCCTCGATAGCTCAGTTGCTAAAGAATCTGCCTGCAATTCAAGAGATCCCAGTTCAGTTCCAGGGTTGGGAAGATCCCCTGGAGAAGGGAAAGGCTACCCACTCCAGTATTCTGGCCTGGAGAATTCCATGGACTGTATAGACCATGGGCTCACAAACAGGTGGACATGACTGAGAGACTTTCACTTCACTTCAGTATTTGAAAATTTGTCTGATTTTTGGTGCACTGAGCAGGTCAAATAAAATCTATCCTCAAGCCTACTACCATCCAATTGTAAGCTCTCCTTTACTTGTTGTTCAGTCACTTGTGTCCAACTGTTTACCACCTGATGGACTGCAGCATGCCAGGCTTCTCTGTCCTCCACTATCTCCTTTAGATTATGAGAATATTAAATCAGTACTCATAACTTAATCAACTTCTTACTATATTGTACCCTTTGCAAAATCACACTGGGAACTTGCCTCATTTCTCTTTTCCTTTTATTTATTTTTTATTCATTCATTCATTTTGGTTTCAAGAGATGCAACCTGCAAATCATGGTTCTTATTAAAGTTTTTTCAAAAATATTGAAATAGATGAGAAGACAGGCAACAATGTATGTGTAAAGAGTACAAAAACAGGAGAGAGAAAAAACTAAATAACTGATGCAAAAGCAAAACTGCACTAGACATTTGTTAAAAGTGTCAAGGATGACTTTATTCAAGACTATTTCAATAAGGTCAAGTCTCCTACTCAAGATTCTTATAGTAGAAGAGAGATTGAACTCAACTTTGCTGGAGGGAAGAAGAAATTTTAATTGCCGGAGTGAGTTTATGGAAAAGTGCTAGAGGACATTAGGGGGAAGTCTGGTCAACCTGATGAGGCTTCCTGTGCTTGCTAATTGTCACATGTTAAGAATCTTGTTAATAATTATTTTTTTGGGCTCTAAAATCACTGCATATGTTGACTGAAGCCATAAAACTAAAAGACGCTTGCTTCTTGGAAGAAAAGCTATGACCAACCTGACGATAGCATATTAAAAAGCAGAGACATTTCTTTGGCAATAATGGTCCATCTAGTCAAAGTTGTGTTTTTTCCAGTAGTCATGTATGGATGTGAGAACTGGACTATAAAGAAAGCTGAGTGCCAAAAATTGATGTTTTTGAACTGTGGTGTTGGAGAAGACTCTCGAGTGTCCCTTGGAGTGCAAGAAGATCCAGCCAGTCCATCCTAAAGGAAATCAGTCCTGAATATTCATTGGAAGGACTGATGATGAAGCTGAAGCTGAAGTTCCAATACTTTGACCACCTGTTGCAAAGAACTGACTCATTGGAAAAGACCCCAATGCTGGGAAAGATTGAAGGCAGGAGGAGCAGGGGATGACAAAGGATGAATGGTTGGATGGCATCACCGACTCAATGGACATGAGTTTGAGCAAGCTCAGGGAGTTGGTGATGGACAGGAAAGCCTGGCGTACTGCAGTCCATGGGGTTGCAAAGAGTCGGACACAACTGAGAGACTGAACTGAACTGAACAATCATGGGCTGCTGCCTTCTCACAGAGACTGGGAAGTAGATGCATTATCTTAGATGACTATATTTCATAGGGATAACTCCCAGGTCTTTGAGCAAAACATTTCTGGGTTGTAGAAGATTTCCATCTCACAAGAGCAGAGAAAGAATGAATAATCACAAGGTTTCTCAACTAAAATTTCTAAGGGAGTCAAGGGCATATTGTCAGGAAGAAATCTGTCTAAACTTAGTCCAAGATACGGGACCCCTTCAACCCATCTTGGTTTACAGATAACCACAGTGGAAGGATGGAATTCATGATTATCTTTGCCAAGTATATTAGGTGCTTAAAATTTCCAAGGCAACTAATTGAACAACAGATAGATATGAATGGATGACCGCACGTTCTGGTTTAGTGAAAAAGAGTCTGACTAATTTCATCAGTTAATATATCAGATTAATTCTTGTTTGTGAAATCCTTGCAAGGGAAGAAGGGTTTTAAAATGCAAACTGGGTTAGAATTAGGGTTAGGCTACACGACTGAAGTGACTTAGCAGCAGCAGCAGCAGGGACGAGGGAACCAATAGAGGAAAATGATGAAAATGATTTTTTGAGTTTAATTTGTACTTACACTATTACTGAGACTCACATGTATTTTATTTAATCAGAAAATGTTTAAGAAATATATACTACACACATATGTATATCCATTTACTTGAGAGTTAATTGTTCAGTCTTTCATTTTACTAGGTTGAAAATTTTCCATTGAAAGTTTCAACTGACTCCATTGAAATGAAATTGGACCCCATCATTCCAGAGAGGACAGCATGAAATGCAACACAGATCCAGGTCTTCACATGGTTTTTAATGTTAGATGAGATGCCATGTGAAAGTGACCCCTATTTTCCAGGTCTTGCAGTTATCAAACCCCAAAACCCATAGCTCAATAAAATGATATAGCTAAAATCATATTCAACTTGATTTTCTAAGTACGGGTTTCCCTACTATCTGAAAGTAGTGTTTCTATGAAGCCTTTTATAAGCCAAAATGGCATAAAGCAAAAAAGCAATTACCTTAGGACACATCTTACTAGGAGACACAAATAAATCAAGATAAAGCATAGACGCTCACAGATGCAGCTCAAAGCTATGGCAGCTTGATGCTGTTACTCAGATGCTGAGTGCAGTTCCTTGGGAAGGAGATTGGAGGAGTCACTCTCAGGGTTTGGGGTATCTACTGCCCCTACATCAGCTGCTACAAGACGAGTGCCAAATGCTATTTACACTTTTTCCAATGTTTTGGTAAAAACGAAAATCTTTTCTGGCTTTCGTTTGGCTATCACAAATAGGTACTAATGTGGATCTTTTGTAAAAGTGAAGTGGTGTAAAGTGAACTTTTGAAATACAGGGAATACCCTCACATAAATTCCTTCCATGAGTGTTGGGGACTTTTTGGGAACAGTATTAACTTGTTGCAAGCCTAGGGAATAATGCATTGCACAGCCCAAATGATATGTTAAACCCTGGTGGACTGAGAGTATTGATGCACTTTTAAAAAGTGCCATATTGCTCTATCGGACAAACTGGGTACTGGGAGGATGAAGATGTAAATTTCAGCATTGATTTCAACTTCTTTGTACAACTGGACAACCAGAAGAAGATATTTTAAAAATTCAAATGGAACCTACTATTGCATGCTAAATTTTTTCAATAACTATATTTACTTTGCATGATATGCTGCCACCTCTTTTGAATAATGTCTGTTTTTTTTTTATTCACCGGGTCTTGGATAAATTATTGTTTTAAGTGATTTAATTTTTTTTTTTGCCACTGCTAACCATGCAATAAAAATTGTATATAGCTTCATTTGATATAGAACAGAATTCTAATATCATAAAAATATAAAGGATTTAGTGCCCAAAGCTTTTAAACAAATTCTGTAGAATACCTTCTTTTCTCAGTATGTATTTCAATGAAATCATTAAAACTGGACTCAAAAGATTAGCCCTTATTGTTTCTAATCAATATGAAAATATAACATAAATTTGTAATATAATGAGATGAACACATATGAGACATTCATACTTTAGCATATTTGAATCTGAAGAAGTTCTCAAAATTGCTAGTATCACTTGCCTTAGAAATAAATGGATTTGATTTATATTTCCCTGATGATTAACAATGTTGAGCACCTTACCTTTTTGTATACTTTTCAGCCATCTGTTTGACTTTCTTTGAGAAAAAGGTCTATTTAGATCTTCTGCCCATTTTTTATTGACTTGTTTTCTTTGGTTTTGTTATTGAGTTGCAGGAGTTCTTTATGTATTTTGGATATTAGCCTGATATTGCATATCTGGTATGTGACTTGCAAAAATTTTCTCCCATTCAGTAGATAGTCTTTTCATTTTGTAAATGCTTTCCTTTGCTGTGCAGAAGCTCTTTTGGTTTGAGATCATCCCAGTTATTGATTTTTGGTCTTGTTTTTGACGTTAGATAAAAAAAAATCATCACCAAGACCTATGTCAGAAGCTTACCGCTTTTATATTCTTCTAGGAGTTTTATGGTTTCAGGTCTTATGTGAGACATCACCTCACACCTATTAGAATGGTTATTATCAAAAAGACAGGAAGTAACAAGTGCTGTTGAGGACAAGGAGAAAGGGAATCATAGTGTACTGTTGATGGAGAGGTGAATTGGTGCAGTCACTATGAAAAACAGTTTGCAGGTTCTTCAAAAAATTAAACATAGAACTACCATCCAGAAATTCCATTTCTTAGGATATCTGAAGAAAGCAAAACCACTAACTTAGAAAGATACATGCACCTCCACATTCATTGCAGCATTATTTACAATAGCCAAAACATGAAAACAATCTAAGTGTTGATCAATGGGTGAATGGATTAAAAAACACTGTGGTATATTATCAGCCATAGAAAAGAATGAAACCTTGTCATTTATGACAACATGGGTGGACCTAAAGGGCATTATCCTAAGGGAAATAAGTCAGACAGAAAGACAAATACCATATGATCTCTCTTATATGTGAGATCTAAAACAAACAAACAAAAAACAAAACAAAACCCCAAGATTATTTAAAAAAAAGAAAGAAATGGAATACTACTGTTGACCGTTTATTAACACAGGGATTGGGGTGCTGAACCTCTGTGCAGTCAAAAACCTGCATATGACTTACAGTCAGCCTTCTGAATATGTGCTTCCTCTACATCTGGGATCAATCAACCTTGGCATCCAGGGCTTCAGTCCACCTTGAATCATGTAGTATTTACTACTGAAAAGAATCTGAGTATAGGTGGACCCTCCCAGGTCAAATCTGTGTTGTTCAAGGGCTGACTGTAATCTCATAATCTAAATGTTAATAATGCTATCCAAAAAAGATCTAATTATCAAAATCATATTGATATTTTTATTAGAAAACTAAAATTTATTCCTTAAGCAAATTAAGCAAAAGTTCATCCATGTTTTACATGGGGTTAGAATAACTATTAATTTCAGGTTATAACCACTCATATTTGTTCAATCATATACAACCCAAATGTAGTATAAAAAATTGTTAGGATAAACAGAGTAATAAATAATACTAAAAATAATACTGAAGAATATTAAGGCAAAGACATTCTTTTAAATAGGCCAAATTATAGCTTTAGATGCACTTTAGAGTATATATTTGAAATTGATCTACTAAAAATTAAAGAAAAAACTAACATAAAGCTGACGTTATTTTAGATGATGTATTTGTTGAATTTTTTACTGAAAAGCTTTAAATGCATCTTAATTTCAATGTGTTTATTAAATACTGAATCCTGACACTTAGGTACTATTTTACTGTAAATATTTTTCCTTGACCAAACATGTGTTTACCACCTTGTACATCAAGCTCAATTCTATAATAGAGTCTCTTTTCAAAATAAAAAATGCAATGAGCTTTCTTAAGAGACTCAGCTTGGAAAACACATTTTCTATAGTCTTGCGGGTTTCACAGTTATAAACAACCAGTGGTAGAGGACATTGCTGCTATAAAGAATAGTGTTGTGGGTCATATTTTCAATTCTTTCTTTAGTCTGTTTTCTGACCAACAGCCTCACTTCTATTTGGCCTGATCTAATTTCTTCCAGATTATAAGTCAATACAGGTTAACATGACTGATGCAAGAAGCCAGAATGAAAAATATTGACGTTTTTATATAATTATACAAACTGAAATTTACTTACAAATATGCTGCCATAATTCTAAGCAGAAGGAATTGACAGATAAGACAGAGCAACACACTTTGCCACTGGATATTAAGTAATCACATAAAATCTTATTTCGTTAGTACTTTTACCTATTAATTATGAATAAAGGTGACTTTTAAATTGTAAAAACAAGAAAAATATACAAGATTTGTTAATTTGAGGCTAACTTTTAATTATCCCTTTATTTAAATTTGCAAAATTAACTCCTCTTTCATATCATTCCCATCTTTGGATGATCAATATCATAATTTATATTGTGGAGACGACAAAACAACTTTTCCCTCTCATTATCCTGTTTTTTATTGTTTACATTGTATTTTATTTTTTTCTTCCAGCTTTATTGAACCTTAATTCTTTATGTTACCTGATTATTAGGTTTATTAGGGCTGATCATGTGGAAGGATTTTACCTAGTCCCAAAGAACAAAAGCGAAAAGTAAGAGAAAATATGCATAGACACGCATGAGGAGCTCTTCCTGGGAGCCCGCATGACATGTCTCCCCAGGGAAGCAGGAGAAATGCCATCACTCAGCACGGGAACATCAGGACACACACAAAGCAGGTGTTTTGTGGAGCAAATGGAGCGACTTGAGGGATGGGCTGCAATAAGGCTACAGAAATTGAAGAGTATGCCACCCATTTTCCATAAGAAATTTTCAAATTTCTTTATACACTTTTGCCTTAACCACCTTTAACTTCACAGTAAAATACCCTTGGAAAACATATCATTCATCTTTACACGTATTTATAGCTCAAATATGTATTCAAGATTTTCCATTAAGAATAATATACTATTCTTACCTTGCCTGAATTCACACAGGAGTAATTCTCTACAGAACTACACTTCATTTACTTTTTAAGTGTATAACTCTGGGAATGATTTGAATATAATGAAAATGCTATTAAATGCACTTTTGTTGAACAGCATTATAAACCTCACTTTAATAATCAGAATGGGATTCAGTCATTTGTCTTCTCGGAGAACATTGCATGCCTGGTGTTAAAGGTAAGGGAGCTCCGAGTGCGCCACCTCTCCTATTTTAATGTCAAACCAAAGCCACGAAAGAATTACAAGGTATGACACATACATTGTTTGCTAAAACCAAACTCACAGCTCTACATTTACGCCCTGGGTGTGAAATTCCTACATGGATAGAAGCATCAGAGTGGCTTTATTTTACAACTTTATTGGGAAGAAATGCATAAAAGATTTGTAAAAAAAAAAAAAATGGTGGAAATTCTAAGACATCTTGGGGAATAATAAAGAAAAGTACATAAAATTATAGTGTGAGGAAATTTGAGGAACATGTTTTGTGTGGCTGAATGCTGGTAAGACCCTGATGGAAGGGTGGAACTCACTTGGGCTCCTCAAATACAAAATAATAATTATTTTTCTTTGGCTTTTGTTTAAAGCTCCCACATGAAAATGCTTGGGGGAAAGCATTATTCCTTTTAGAATACTACTGAGATTTGAAGATTCAATGGTTAAAAGAATGTGGGGTTAAATGTGGAAAAATAAAAGATATCTTTTAAAAGAGAACATGACCTGTCTATTCCACAGTCTGATCTCAATCTCTCCCCAAATACAGCATAATACTATGTAATATTCTCTTAATTTAAATATCGTCTAGAAATCTTCTCCATTAGGGTTGATAATTCTTCCACAGCATTCTGTGAACTCTGATTGTTTCATTTCAAAAATATAATAAAATTGATTGCATTCTTCTGAAAAAAACAAACAACCCTAAGTTTCTTAAAACAACCTGGGTATTTTCTGGTTAGGTACTCCAGTCACCCTTACAAACATATTAGGAATTATATGTAACTAGCTGCACTTACATTCTCCATTGCTGCCCAGACCGGAAACTGCAAGACCATATTTGACTCCACTTAGTCTCAAACCTGCGCGATTCTGTCTTCATCTGACCTTGGAACACCAGCATGTATAATCAGGACTGTTTGGGGGATCCATGAATTTGAGTTCTTTACAGAGGTCATTTTGAGGCACAAGAAGAAATGGTTTGAATTATGGCAGGTTTGGGCTTGCTGAACATGCTAAGGCAGTGGCTTTCAGCATTGCCAGAACACTGGAAGCACCTGGGGAACTGCTAAAGGTATGTCCGAATACCACCCCCGGAGATTCTAATTTAATTGGTCTGGGGTGTGTCCTAGGCAGAAGGCATTGCAAGCATTCCCCAGGTGCTTCTAATGGGCAGGAGAGCTGGAGAACTACTTTTCTTAGTTGAGAGTTGTCTTGCTGAAAGGAGTGTGAGTGCAATTGGATTTTGAGGAGGTATGTGGATGAGGGAGGAGAGAATCGGAGAATTTTTTAGAGGCAGAGTTGTGATGATTACTACAGGAAAAGGAAATTTTTAGTCAGTCAATTTGGTCGCTCAATCGTGTCTGACTCTTTGCAACTGCATGGACTGCAGCACACCAGGCTTCCCTGTCCATCACCAGCTCCCAGAACTTGCTCAAAGTCATGTCCATCGAGTCGGTGATGTCATCCAACCATTCATCCCTTGTCTTCCCCTTCTCCTCCTGCCTTCAATCATTCCCAGCATCAGGGTTTTTTCCAATGAGTCAGCTCTTAGCATCTGGTGGCCAGAGTATTGGAGCTCCAGCTTCAGCATCAGTCCTTCCAATGAATATTCAGGACTAATTTCCTTTAGGATAGACTGGTTGGATCTCCTTGCAGCCCAAGGGACTCTCAAGAGTCTCTTCCAACACCACAGTTCAGAAGCAATTCTTTGGCACTCAGCCTTTTTTATGGTCCAACTCTCACATCCATACACGACTATTGGAAAAATCATAGCCTTGACTAGACAGATCTTTGTTGGCAAAGTAATGTCTCTGCTTTTTAATATGCTGTCTAGGTTGGTCATAGCTTTTCTTTCAAGGAGGAACCGTCTTTAAATTTCATGGCTTCAGTCACCATCTGCACTGATTTTGGAGCCCAAGAAAATAAAGTCTCTCACTGTTTCCGTTGTTTCCCCATTTATTTGCATTGAAGTGATGGGACCAGATGCCATGATCTTAGTTTTCTGAATGTGGAGTTTTAAGCCAGCTTTTTCACTCTCCTCTTTCACTTTCATTGAGACTCTTTAGTTCTTTGCTTTCTTCCATAAGGGTAGTGTTATCTGCATACCTGAGATTAGTGATGTTTCTCCAGGCAATCTTGATTCCAGCTTGTGCTTCATCCAGCCTGGTATTTCACATGATGTACTCTGCCTATAAGTTAAATAAACAGGGTGACAATATATAGCCTTGACTTACTCCTTTCCCAATTTGAAACCAGTCCATTGTTTCATGTCCAGTCCTAGCTGTTGCTTCTTGACCTGCAGACAGATTTATTGGGAGTCACGTAAGGTGGTCTGGTATTTCCATCTCTATAAGAATTTTCCAAAGTTTGTTGTGATCCACACAGTCAAAGGCTTTTGTGTAGTCAATAAAGCAGAAGTAGATGTTTTTCTGGAATTCTCTTTTTCAATGATCCAACAGATGTTGGCAATTTGATCTCTGGTTCCTTTACCTTTTCTAAATCCAGCTTGAACATCTGGAAGTTCTTGGTTCATGTACCATTGAAGCCTGGCTTGGAGAATTTTGAGCATTACTTTGTTAGTGTGTGAGATGAGTGCAATTGTGCAGTATTTTGAACATTCATTGGCATTGCTTTTCTTTGGAATTGGAATGAAAACTGACCTTTTTCAGTCCTATGGCCTTTGCTGAGTTTTCCAAATTTGCTGGCATATTGAGTGCAGCACTTTCACAGCATCATCTTCCATGATTTGAAATCGCTCAACTGGAATTCCATCACCTCCACTAGCTTTGTTTGAAGCGATGCTTCCTAAGGTCCACTTGACTTCACACTCCAGGATGTCTGGTTCTAGATGAGTGATCACACCTTCGTGGTTAAATACAGAAAGAGGAAATTTTCAGGCAAAAAACAGAGATTAGAAAGGAGCATTAGGCTGTCCTTCTGTGCTGACCTGCCGTATGGTGCTCTCTTTTATGCTCTCATGCTTAGTGCACGCTCTGCAGTGTTGGTTACTTGGGAGGTGGCCATATGTTGGTTGAGATGATGTTCTGTCTCTATGAACCTACCACCCACATGTCCAGGGACCCCTTTGAAAGTCCCTCCACATTCTATTTTAATTCCCTAGTTAATTGTCACTCTCCTGCTTCATCGTAAATCTCATTGAGAGGGATTTTATCTTTTTCATCACTGTGAAATCTTGTAGTGAGCCTGATAACTAGCTAAAATTCAGGAAATATTCATTGAATTAATATTGAATAATGACCAAGTTGAATGAAGAATTTAAGATTCCTTTCACAACTAGTTCAGTCTTCTTAGGCAAATAAAGAAAATATTCCCATGCAAGTACTGACTTTTTTCTTTCTTGCTTTAGAGTCTTAAGAATTAAGATTCTCCTTTAAAGTCTCAGACAAGCTCTTTTGAGACTCAGGACTCAGTTGGGGTCTTCTTTATCCCTTTAAAGAAGCTTCTGAAAGAGGTAATATGAAAAGTGACATCAAGATAATAAATATACTCTGAATTCTACAAGAGAGTTGCCTTGATAAAGCTTCTCAGACTTAAGTACTTCATCTTGGCTATCTAAGTGCCATTATTTGAGAGTACTTCTGCCCTTGGGAAGAACTGTCTGATGTGTAAAGATTAAAGTAGCGTGACAGTGCCAGCTTATCTGAGGAAAAATTCTCCTTCATAGCCAGCCAGGGAATATCCTTATCGAGATATAATCAAATAGTCCCATCTTCTGATTTAACGGCAGGTATGCTTTGATCTTCCAATCTGGGCTACCCTTACTGTTCCAGCTAACTGTCTTCAATGCTGTTCTAATATTTCCTCTACTATTACCCTCTGCCCTTTGTCATCACTCCCCCTCTGTCAGTTTGATGAACTCTCTTAGTCACCTCTAGAACCCACATTAACAATTATAAAAGATCTTCATTTCACCCTGTGCTGAAGTCTTCTAGATTCCACTGTTGTCATCCATTGACTTGAAAGCCTATCGCCTCCTCCCACATTCACTGAGGAGTTCAGCAACAATCTTGTTCACGGCACCTCTCATTCTTCTGGACCATCGTTGCTACTCGATTGTACTTTTTGTCCATAACAGCTTTCATTTCTGTCTCATGTTTCAGATAATCTCTGATCACAGATGCCCATGGACGTGTCCTTTGCCAGAATTTGGAATTCCTTTCATAATTCTCTTCTGTCCCACTCATTTCACCTACTGTTGCTATTGGTTTTCTATTGTATCATTCCAACGGCTGTCTTGTTTTCATACTTAGTTGCCTCCATATCATATCTTTCAGAAGAACACTGGAGTGTGTTGCCATTTCCTCCTCCAATGCATGAAAGTGAAAAGTGAAAGTGAAGTCACTCAGTCGTGTCCAACTCTTAGCGACCCCATGGACTGCAGCCTACCAGGCCCCTCCATTCATGGGATTTTCCAGGCAAGAGTACTGGAGTGGGTTGCCATTACCTTTTCCGATCTTTCAGTTAGAACCAACCAATTCCATGCCACATTTGTCTAGCTCTACATCATCTGAAATGGCAGCCACTAACCATATTTGGCACATGAAATATGACTACTCTGAATTGAAATATGCTGTATGTATGAAATACATACAAGAATTCACTGACAGTATAAAACAAGAATGTAAAATCACATTAATTACCTTAGTTGTGATAATCAATTCACAATGTGTATGTATGTGTATGTATACATACATACACATATCAAATCATCATACTGTACACCTTAAATATATATTTTTATTAATCATCATATAATCATCATATAATTTTATTAATCATTTTTATTAATCATACCTCAATTCAGCTGGAAAAATATTAAAAACTAAAATTACATATATGGTTTGCATGTGTGGTCTGCATCATATGTGTGCTGGAGCAATGCTAATTAACATTGTCAAGGAGCTTATGTCCTTCACTGTCAGCTCCTGAGCATTAAACTTGGTGAGAGACATTATAGAACTGTGTGTATTTCTAACCTAAAATGTCCATTTTTAGCCTAAAATGACCATCACTACTCTTCAGACAACCTTTAACTTGTCCCCAGAGAACTCAAGCCCTCAACTGTCTATTCACAATTCACACAACAAATGTGTACTGAGTGCCAACCATACCAGACACCAGTGTAGGAGCTGAGGATGGACCCACGAATGAGATAAGAATCCTTACTCTCATGGTGGAGTCGGACAAAACACAAGGCACTTTAGGAAAACAAGTTGTTTGTTCACATCGTTATTGCTCAGTCTCTAAGTCATGTTCAACTCTTTGCGACTTCATGGACTGCAATATGCCAGGCCTCCCTGTCCTTTACCATTTCCTGGAGTTTGCCTAAACTCATGTTCATTGAGTTGGTGTGCCATCCAATCATCTCATCTTCTGTTGTCCCCTTCTTCTCCTTTCCCAGCATCTTCAATTTTTCCCAGCATCAGGGTCTTTTCTAATCAGTCGGCTCTTTGCATCAGGTGGCCAAAGTATTGGAACTTCAGCTTCAGCATCAGTCCTTCCAATGAATATTCATGGTTGGTATTCTTTAGGATTGACTGGTTTGATCTCCTTGAGTAGTTAGCCTAAACTGAAAATGTGATTCAGGAAACTGGGATAGAAAATGTCAACAGAGGAACATTGAAGAATTTTTAGACATAGTGTCCTGAAAAGGCCTCAGTGATTGCAGCATCTGGGGGAGTGAAGAAGCTGAGCTATGGTTCTTGGGGAGGAGCCTTCCAGGGAGAGGGAAGGTCAAGTGCAACATCCTGGATGATAGTGGAGCACAGCTGAAGGCATGGACAAAGACCTCTGTGGCTGGAGCCAGGGAGCCGAGGAAGAGAAGCAGATGGCTCAGAGAGTTTGTGAGCCAGGGGTGAGTGTGGGGGCAGAACACTGGCATATCAAATAGGTCACCATGTGGACTCTATTTTAATAAAATATTTGGAGGGTCTTGTCCAGAGGGGTCATGTGATCAGGAAAATTTTAACATTACTCTGGATGCAACATTGAGAAAAGAGAGAAGAGAGATGAAGTTAAAAGCAAGCAGAATGGTTATGAGACAATGGCAATAGTCTAGGTTAGAGGTGATGGTGGTGAAAACTAGGGTGGTGACAAAGGAAGTCAAGTGCGATCTCACGCAGAGGCAAGAAAAGCCTCTTGCTTGACGTACTTTTCTGTGTCCAGATAATTTAGTTGCACCTCTGCTCACCCTTCCCTTTTTCCTTTTCCCAGAAGAAGAAGGAGCCTGGCTCCTCTCTAAGCTAACCCCCTCATCTGTTGTCTGGATCCAGGGCACATCCGATCAGTCACTGTTGTCTAACTTGGGGGTCCCCAACCCCTCAGCCATGGACCAAGTACCTCCTGTCAGATCAGCAGTGGCATTAGATGAGAAGTAAAGTGCATAATAAAAAGTGCATATTTGGCAAAACTAATACAATTATGTAAAGTTTAAAAATAAAATAAAATTTAAAAAAAAATTAAAAAAAATAAAAGTGCATAATAAAAAGTGCAAAATGCATAATAAAAATGCATTTGAATCATCTCAAAACTATCCTGGCCCCCTGCAGATTCATGGAATAATTGTCTTCCACAAAACTGATACCTTGTGCCAGAAAGGTTGTGGTCTAACTTATCTTTCCCTATTGGTTCAATAACTAATTTTAAGAAAATAAGCCATCCTTCAAGCATTCATTGTCTTCCCATCTCATTGTTGGCTCTATTTTTCCCCTTCCTTTCAGAGTTTTGCTTCCTGAAAGTATAATCTATAATTCCTGTCTCCAGAATCTCATCTCACCATTCATCTCTCTACTGCAGAGTAGTTTCAGTTAACATCACTATAGGAAAATCCTTTTGACCTTCTGATTTGGAACTTCTTCATAATTTTAAGTCCTCATTTTATTTGACATCTTTGTGGCATTTGATAATACTGATCATTCCTTTTTTGGAATTTGGACTGTCCTCTGTTTGCATTTATGTTGCCTTTGGTCTGTTAAATGCTGGAAGGCAGTCATATTCTACTTAAATTTGGCCTCTAATATCTTGTATATAATTCAGTTTTATGTGCCTGGAGCTCACAAACATATACAAACATATATATAAATGAACACTTATTTATGTTAGTATATAAAATTATATATATACATATATATATATATATATATATACAACAGAAAAGTTTTACATCCACTGAAGACAGAAGTATGAGTCTTCTCTGAATTTCTCTAACTTCTGCCACATTTTCCCCTGATCACCACTGATCATTGTCTATCCAGAGTGAAGATAATGCTGAAGTCAATGTGACTATCCTGACCCCTATAAAATCCTCAGCTATTTTACTCACTGCTACTCTATGTAACTATAAACTTAATGTGACTCAGCAGTTGGAAAAGAGAGACAGCTGTGGTGTGCTGACACTCCAGAAGGCTCAAAACTTCCATTCTTTCCATGTCAAAATCTAACCTATTGTCTGTGAATTTCCTAGTGAGCTTATTTTTTTTTCTTTTCAATTTTAACCACAATTTTAAAATATATTTCTTATGAAAAGCAGATTTCTTGCCTCTGACAATCTGTATCTCCACATGGCTGTTCTTCCTCTGGTAGTTCAGTGGTAAAGAATCCACCTGCCAAATGCAAGAGACTTGGATTTGATCCCTGGGTCAGAAAGATCCCTTGGAGAAGGAAATGACAACCCACTCCAGTATTCTTGCCTGGGAAATCCCACGGACAGAGGAGCCTAGTGGGCTACAGTCCATGGGGTCATAAAACAGTTGGACACAACTGAGCAAGAACAAGCAAGAGCAACAGCAAGATCAACAATCTCCACATGGCCACAACTGGCTGGAATTGGTTAGAATGTGGTAACTTGGTAACTTGAAAATCCAAGTGGATGAGCCATCCAACACTTTGAAGCTTTCTGTCTCTTGGTGACTCCTTACTTCCCAACCATGGTCAAGGTCAAATTCTGGTTTTAAAAAATATCAGTGCCAGGGCTGCCTCCCAAGACTTTCTCACTTGTAATCTGGAGTTCTTTTAAAACTCCTCCAGTGATTTTATTATGCAACCAGAGTTGAGAACCGCTATTCTAGACCAGTGTTTCTCAGACTTAATGTGTATTTGAGTCAACTGCAGAACTTGCTAAAATAAAGATTCTGATTCATCTGAAGATTCTACTTTTATAAAAAGCTCCTAGGTGATGCTGGGCCCCCAGCAGCATTTTGATGAACAAGATTCTAGACCTTATTTGAAAAGTGAAAGTGTTAGTTGACCTTACTTACTACTTTTAAAATAGAATTTTCAAAATTTCATGCAAAGAACTCAAATTTGAATAATTTCTCAGCATCAACAGAATTTTTCTTTATTCAGCCTAACACCTGTATACCTCTTTTCCTTCCTCCAACTTAGATTTCATAGTCAGGTGTCTTCATTGAGATTTTGCATATTCTGTGTACTGTCCCTTCATCCTGTTTACTCTGGGGAAAACTCCAGCCCTGATCACAGATAATACTTGCCCCTGCAAATGAATGAATGAACTCTCAACTGGAGGCAAACACCCAACCATACAGATTATTGGGCTTCCCTGGTGGCTCAGATAGTTAAGAATCTGCCTGCAATACAGGAGACCCAGGTTCAATCCCTGAGTTAGGGAAGATGCCCTGGAGTAGGCAATGGCAACCCACTCCAGTATTCTTGTTTGGAGAACTCCATGGACAGGAGCCTAGCAGTCTGTAGTGCCTGGGATCTGAAAGACTGAGCAACTAACACTTCTGTGAAGATTACTGGCTTGTAAGTTGACTGTAAAACTCAAAGGGATATAAGTGAACAGAAAATCAAACCTGCTACTAATAGAATCAAGCTCCCACTGTGAGAGAAAACTTTCAGCAAAGAAATAGATGGTAACAATAACCCCATATGAGAGACAGAAAAAGAGACACAGATGTATAGAACAGTCTTTTGGACTCTGTGGGAGAGGGTGAGGGTGGGATGATTTGGGAGAATGGCATTGAAACATGTATATTATCATATGTGAAATAGATCGCCAGTCCAGGTTTGATGCACAAGACAGGGTGTTCAGGGCTGGTGCACTGGGATGACCCTGAAGGATGGGATGGGGAGGGAGGTGGGAGGGGGGTTCAGGATGGGGTACACATGTACACCCATGGTGGATTCATGTTAATGTATGGCAAAAACCACCAGAATATTGTAAAGTAATTAGCCTCCAATTAAAATAAATAAATTTATATTAAAAAATAATTATAGTGTACCTTCCTTCCTGTTATTATGTTAACCAGTGAAGCATCAAGAACTAACAGAATGAGGCTGCATTCACTGCCTTTTCCTCTTTTTCCATTCTCTCAGTGCCAGTGGAGGTGGAGCTCAGAAGAAGAGGAAGAGAGAATCAGAGATTTAGATCACCTCTGTACTCCCTTCCCATCACAGTGGGTCACACAAAGACACATTAACACACTCTTGAGTCCTGCAGCTGGCACATTGGAGAGAAACCCTTTGACCTAGCTATGTGGCTGCCATTTTGAAATGAACATGACTAAGCCTTAAATGGGTTTCCCAGGTGGAGGAGTGATAAAGAATCTGCCTGCTAGTGTAGGAAACTCAGAACAAGTGGGTTTGATCCCCGGGTTGGGAAGATCCCCAGGAGAAGTAAATGGCAACCCATTCCAATATTCTTGCCTGGGAAATCCCATGGACAGAGGAGCCTGGTGGTCTACAGTCCATGGGGGTCCAAAGAGTTGGACGGGACTTATTGACTGAGCACACATGCACTCATGCCTTAAACACAAAAACACGACTATAATAATAACAGATGTGGCTACAAAGTTAAAGTTAAATAGTTTGTTAAAGATACCATTAAGGAGTATGGGCTTACATACCTCAGAAAAGGGAAGCTTAGTGCAGTAAGTCCCCTACATATGAATCTTCAAATTGCAAATTTTCAAAGAAGCAAACATGCATTTGCATGTCCAATCATGTAAGTTAGTTCATGTGTCTGGCACACATTGTTGCACATGTGCATCCTCTCCAAGTGATTGTGCTTTTGTGTGCTTTATTGTACAGTACTGTGTAGAGTATAGTAGTACAGCACCTTTATTTCAAGCCCAGGATGTTTGGAAGCAAGCATAAAAGCAGTGATGATGTAGCTGGTACAGTACTATTCAGATATCACTAGATCCTTTTTTCAAGAGAGTAGACAGATTTGAATCCAGTAAGGAACTAGAACCTGTGCCATCAAAGACAGGTGTGAGTGAGACTGCAGCTTGCCCCTCATCTCCTATTGCTGATCATCCTTCAGCTCCATCATCTTTCACCTCCTTTCCCTCCTCCAGTCAGTAACTCTTCTTGCCTGTGCACACAATGCCAGCCCCTATAAACCAGCTGTTGTTCTGTACTACTGTACTTTTCAAGATACTGTACCCTAAGATTAAAAATGTTTTATTTTTTGTTTGTTTTCAATGTATTATTTGTGTAAAAAGTATCATAAACCTCATATAGTATAGTACTAGGGCTTCCCCAGAGGCTCAGTGGTAAAGAATCTGCAAAGCTGGAGACATGGGTTTGATCCCTGGGTTAGGAAGACACCCTGCAGAAGGAAATGTCAACTCACTCCAGTATTCTTGTCTGGAAAATCCAAAAAAAATTGACAGAAGAGCCTGATGGGCTACAGTCCATGGGATTGCAACAGACATGGACATGACTAAGCAGCTGAACACAGCATTGTACAGGACTGCACAGTAATTGTGTTAGTTGGGTACATAGGCTAATTCTTTTGGGTTTACAAACAAATTGGACTTATGAAGGCACTCTTGGGACAGAACTCATTCATATTCAGGGGACTTACTATAATTGGGAAGATGTAGAGCTGTTTCCTATGGAGACATCTTGGTTTACCAGAGACACTGATAACTTTCATCTCTGCTTTGGCCACTGATTAGCTTTTTGATAGCTTTCTATTTGTATTGTTCACTGAAATTACTTAGCCCCAGCACTGAATCTCTTTTCTTGAACAGCACAACTTTATACATCCTTATCCCTCCGTTATGCGAAGGAAAATTTTAAATGACAATTAATATTACTGTGAATATATTATATTCTCCCATTATATTTTTCTCAATCAGGAGAATATTTTCCTTCTATCATGTTGTCTGCTCCTCCTTCCCATTAAATATTAGGTTGTTAGATTCTTAATTATTTCAAATGCTGTAGTTCATTTACTCATTAATGTGCTCAGTCACAAATATTTATTGAGCTCCATCTGCATGGTAGGCATTAAGAATCCATGAGTTTATAGTCCAAAATTTGCTCAGCTTTTCTTAAGCTTGCTCTTATTGTTTCTAAAGTTGTGTTCGTTTTTTAATATATCAACTTTTCAACACATATTTTAAGAAAATAGAATTACTTTCAATGAGTTACATAGATTTGTCACCTGAAAACTGGGTTCACCTCTTCGTGCATGTTGAGTCAATGTCCATAAACAAGTCAAAGAGTGGGAGGAGAAAAGATTTATTGCAACAAGTAACGACACCCAGCAGAACCCTATGGGGCTCCTGGACACACCTCCTTCTTGGGTCCTGCATTTCTGGATTACAGGAAATAGGTTTTATTCAGTCTCCAAAACCTTCCCTGAGTTCCAAGGGGCTCTTCAAGCAGTTGCTAATTAGGGAAGGGATGGAATCAAAAGAAACAATAGTGCAGCCTTGGGCCAGGTCCTGGTTCCTTCCCCCTCAAGGGATATAAATAACAATATCTTTGAGCTGTTTTGCAGATACAGAAAGCCCCACCAGGTGGAAGAAGTTAACTGTAGGCTGCCCATGTAGACCCCAGATTGGTTGGCAGAGCCAGTTGATAATGTTCCACTTACATCACCGTCAACCAAACAGAAGAATGTCCAAGAGCTGGTCATGGACTCTTGATCCACTTCTAAAATACTCTTCACTACATCTTTTGGTCAAAAGACACAATTCTGAGGTCACTATCCCACTGTGGCCCCGTTTGCCTGGGAAAGCAGTAAAGCTATTCTTTTCGACTTTACCCAAAACTGTTGTCTGAGATTTTGTTGGGGGAGTTTATAATTTCCTTGGTTCTTTCTCTCCACAGCAAAAATTTGAAGCGACGGACGGACCAGTGTTACAGCTCCGTGTTACAGATCAGTTTTATTTGACAAACAAAGGAAAAGACATCCTCAAGGAGTGAGGGTGGGCAGACCCAAAAGGTGCAAAGAGAAGCCAAGCCCCCCCCAGACCCCGGGCTCAATTTTGGCTCCTCCTTTTATATGTTTTTTCTTTTCCTCCTGAGCCTGCCCTATGTAAACTGGGCTAGCCAGAAGGGCTATTTGTTTTACCTGAGGTCCTCACTCTGGTTCTCAGACCCTCCTTTGTCCTATTTTCGCAGGCTTTCCCCTTCTTTGTCTTTTAGCCACCGCCATTCTGGACTCCTTTTTCCTATTCTAACTACCTAGCGATTTAATTTGGTGTTGGGGTATGGAGGCACAATTTGTCTTCAGTAAGAACACTGGATCTTTACTAAAGCAATGTTTCCATGAACAGCAAAACTGGGGAAGGTTTAAGCTAAGGGGACATACATATGTATAAAGCGGTGTGAGCAGAGGAGAATTCAGCACATTATTGGGGTAAAGGTCAACAGCATCCAAGTCTTTGTTGTTTGAAGCCAGGATGGTCAACATAATTCCATCCTCCACCTTGGTGGGGGCCTTTGTTCCTGCAGAACTCAAAGATATATTATGTCTATCCCTTGAGGGGTAACTAGGACCCTGCTTTATCACTGTACTATTGTTTCATTGGACGACAGCATCAATGCAATGAACATGAACTTGGGCAAACTCTGGGAGATGGTGAGGGACAGGGAGGCCTGATTTGCTGCAGTCCATGGGGTTGCAAAGGGTTGGACATGACTGGGTGACTGAGCAACAACAGCAACTTGTTTCATTGCTTTTTCTCTATTCTACATTCCTTTGTTACTTTAAGATCGTTAATTGCCAACACCTGTTCAAGGGCAAGCATTGTGGCCAGGCTCAGGTCACAAAATGGCTTAGGCCAAATGGGTTCTCCTACTTCAAGAAAGCCAAGCCTGATTCTCTTTCTCTGGGGATGCTCTAAACTATCTTCTTACAGTTTCTCTCCAACTTGTTTATAAAATACAGATAAAAAAAAATAAAGTGTGTGTCTTATTTTCTTTGGAGCTTAGCATTGAGAGCCTATACCTATCTATCAAATACACTGAACAAGATGCTAGTCTTAATTTTACTTTTGTTAAAAAACAAAATTCAACCAGGTAAATTTGAAGATCTAGTTGGTTTCACTAGGCAATTCATGATTTGTTCAGTGTCCAATCTGGCAACTAGCAGGATGCTCCAGGGAGTTGTGCAAAATGAAAGACTTTTATAGGAAGAAGGGTGGGGCAAGGGAGCTATTAGCGAAAGAAAATAAACAGTTATTTTTAGGGCAGGACACCTTTCTTAATGGAAATGGGAAGGAATCACGAGCATTTGTGTAGACTGCCTCTTTTCCCTGGAGAGAGAAGTAGAGGGTCTTACTGGCAGATTACCTTCTTGGTGCTGATCAGAAAATTCCAGACTGGTTGATTAAGACTCCATTTCTGCTGAAGGCTGGAACTGCAATTAGGTAGGTATTAAATCTAGTTTTGCTATCATGGGCTATAGAACAAGTGATGCCGTTTTGGGCCTGTAGTTTTTCTTTTTGATACCTTTGACCAGGAAGAAGGAGAGGATGGGAGGAATGTAGACAGTAGCATAGAAACATGTACACTATCATATGTAAAATAGCCAGTGGGAATTTGCTGTATGACTCAGGGAGCTCAAAGCCTGTGCTCTGTGACAACCTAGAGGGGTGGGATGGGGTAGAAGGTGAGAGGGAGGTTCTAGAAGGAGGGGACATATATATACATCTATGGCTGATTCATGTTGATATATGGCAGAAACCAACATAATATTGTAAAGCAATTATCCTTCACTTAAAAATAAGTAAATAAATAAATAATACCTTTGACAGTGATGGACTTTCCATAGAATTAAGGAAAACTTAAGTTGCAAGGCCTCTTGCTTCTGCTACCTCAAGTGAACCTGTTGATGTACACATGTGGTCATATACATTTTAAAAAAAAATTCAAAAAAATTATGTAATTTTACTAAAATTCAAGATTGGTGTCTCCTTCCATTATGACTTTCCTCCATGACACTCTTCCTATTTGGGATTTCACTGGAATGGACCAAAGTAACATGTGAATGAAAACAGGCTGGGAGAGCTACAATTTGGAAAAAAAAAATATAGGAAAAGTACCATTAAAATAAAGAAACTGCAAACTTCTGAATTGAAAGTACATATGAATATTAAATTCATTTAGTAAAGACCTGAGAGGAAACATAGATAAAATTAATAAAATGCAAAACAAAAAAATAATAAATTAAGATAATTCTGTCACTGAGACACTAATTGCAATGAAAAATGATTTCAGATCACACCATAAGCAGTAACTAATTAAAGGAAGCAATACATTTTGATTCAAATAATTCACAGGATTTTACATTGTTTTGGGCTTCCCTGGTGTCTCAGGTGGTAAAGAATCTGCCTGCAATGTGGAAGACCTGGGTTCAATCCCTGGGTCAGGAAGATCCCCTGGAGAAGGGAATGGCTACTCCAGTATTCTTGCCTGGAGAATTCCATGGACAGAGGAGACTGGTGGTGGGCTACAGTCCATGAAATTGCAAAGAATCAGATATGACTGTGACTAACATTTGCATTGCTTGATAATCCAATTAATGAAGTGGCATGAATCATATAAACATGTTGGAAAAATATTTAAATTTCTTGCTAATGTGTCATGAAATACTGATATGGACACAGATTACATAAAAATCACAATACAGCATGAAAATCAGGACATTATTGATAAGTTGGCTAATGACTTATCAGTTAAAAGAGTGTTTAAGATCAGATATTATAGAAGGAAAATACAAGTGCCCTGAAATCATACATCTTAACATTTATATCTCACAGTTTTGGAGGCTGAGGACTTCATGTTCAAGGAGCTGGCACATTCAATGTCTGATGAGGGCCTGCTCCTGGCTCCCCAGTGCATCACAGAAAAAAATGAACCAGCTCCCAGAGTCTCTTCTTCTTCTGTGGGCACTAATCCCATCTCTGAGGGTCCTGTTCTCATGACCAAATCATCTTCAGAAGGCTCAACCTCCTAATGCTATCACATTGGGGGTTAGGATTTCAACACATGAATTTTAGGGCGACACAAACATTCCATCGCTAATAGTACATAAGGAATGAAATAGTCATGTGATAGAGAATAAAAGGAGAAAGGAACATTATTTTAGGTAAGGTGATAAGGAAATCTCCCTAAGAATGAGCATTAAATGTTACACATGGCAGTCCAGTGGTTGAGAGTTTGCCTTGCAGTGTGAGGGATTTGATCAAACGTAGGTTTGATCCCTGCTTGGGGAACTAAGATCCCCTCATATGATGGGGCAACTAAACCCATGGGCTGCAACTACTGAGCCCTCTGGCCACAACCAGAGAGTCCCTGGGCCTCAGCCAAAGATAAAAAGTGAAAGTGTTAGTCACTCAGTCAAGTCTGACTCTTTGAGACCCCATGGACTATGGCCCGCCAGGCTCCTCTGTCCATGGAATTCTCCAGGCAAGAATACTGGAGTGGGTAGCCATTCCATTCTCCATCGGATTTTCCCAACCCAGGGATCAAACCTGGGTCTCTTCCATTTCAGGCAGATTCTTTACCATCTAGGCCACCAGGGAAGCCCTGGAAACCAGATGAGGCCAAATAAATAAATATTTTAAAAAATGTTACAGCTAAATGATGAGAAGGACACAGGTATGAAAAAGATCTCAGGAAGAAACTCATGCAGAGGAAAGAGGAAATGCAAAGTCTATAGCAGTATTTGGTATTATAAGTTTTATGTCAGCTTCTTCATAAGTGCCTTTCTTACTTGGTTTTAATTAAGCAGATTTTCATAATACTCCCTCTGTCTAATATTTTTCATGAAATATACTTAAATATATTGAGGAGTACCAACTGAACATCCGGTTTTGCTCACCATCTATTCATGCTTCAATGAGTAAGTCTCAAAAGACTGCTGAAATCCTGTTTAAAATGAGCTTCCATGCAAGTCGATATTTGTCTTGAATTACTTATGAGGAAACAATGTGTGATGAGACCTGACAATTGCATCACTAGCAAAGGAAGAGTCCTTGTTAGGGCTGAGACAAGACGACTTGTGACCCTCAGTGCTTGTTGAAGAAATGTTGTACTTGACAGCCTGCTGAAGCAGCTCTTTGAAAAGTAATACAGCAATTCATCACCTTCATAATTGATAATATATCCTATAAAATGATTTCATTTAAGGACAGACAAATAAAGGATACCATTTGGAAGGATGTAATGAATTTGAACAACCAAAGAAATCTGAAATAGAAAAGCACACTGTGAGAATAATAGTCTGATGAAGTCTATTAATGTGCACTTTATCTTGGTCATGGGGTCAGAGTGATATTGCAGGAGTCTAAGTTAAAATCCCTGTTCTTTCACTTACTCACTGTTTGCTGCTAAGTCGCTTCAGTTGTGTCCGACTCTGTGGGACCCCATAGACGGCAGCCCACCAGGCTCCTCCATCCCTGGGATTCTCCAGGCAAGAACACTGGAGTGGGTTGCCATTTCCTTCTCCAATGCATGAAAGTGAAAAGTGAAAGTGAAATCGCTCAGTCGTATCTGACTCTTAGCGACCCCATGGACTGCAGCCCACCAGGCTCCTCCTTCCATGGGGTTTTCTAGGTAAGAGTATTGGAGTGCGGTGCCATTTCCTGCTCCAATATTTAACATAGAGCTTTGTAAATAATAGCTTCTGTTATCATTATTATTTGGACTAATTTTTAAAAATATTAAATTTCCTATTACTTTATCTGTTTCACACAACTCCAATAAATGGAAAAAGTGGAAATAAACCATTTGCTGGTGATTTGGTAAAACATGATGCCTTCAGTCTATGGTATTAATTATGATCTCTTTCTATTCCTTTGGTTACATATAAGTCTCTCTTTTTCTCCATATATATGTATGTATGTGTATATATATATGTGTGTGTGTGTGAGATATATATATATATGTGTGTGTGTGTGAGATATATATATATATGTGTGTGTGTGTGAGATATATATATATATATATATATATATATATATATATATAGGTTTAGAATAAACTAAATGTGATGCCATTAAAATTCTCCAAGCCAGGCTTCAACAGTACGTGAACTGTGAACTTCCAGATGTTCAAGCTGGTTTTAGAAAAGGCAGAGGACCAAGAGACCAAATTGCCAATATACTCTGGATCATCAAAAAAGCAAGAGAGTTCCAGAAAAACATCTATTTCTGCTTTATTGACTATGCCAGAGCCTTTGACTGTGTGGATCACAATAAACTGTGGAAAATTCTGAAAGAGATGGGAATAGCAGACCACCTGACCTGCCTCTTGAGAAACCTGTATGCAGGTCAGGAAGCAACAGTTAGAACTGGACATGGAACAATAGACTGGTTCCAAATAGGGAAAGGAATACATCCAGGCTGTATACTGTCACCCTGTTTATTTAACTTATATGCAGAGTACATCATCAGAAACACTGGGCTGGAAGAAACACAAGCTGGAATCAAGATTGCTGGGAGAAATATCAATAACCTCAGATATGCAGATGACAGCACCCTTATGGTAGAAAGTGAAGAAGAACTAAAGAGCCTCTTGATGAAAGTGAAAGAGGAGAGTGAAAAAGCTGGCTTAAAACTCAGCATTCAAAAAACTAAGATCATGTCTTCTGGTCCCATCACTTCATGGGAAATTTTGTTGTTGTTGTTCCGTCTCTAAGTTGTGTCCGACACTTTGCGACCCAGGGACGGCAGCGTGCCCAGCTTCCCTGTCCTTCACTATCTCCCTGGGTTTGCTCAAACTCATGTCCATTGAGTCAGTGATACCATCCAATCATCTCATCCTCTGTTGTCCCCTTCTCCTCTCACCCTCGATCTTTCCCAGCATCAGGGTCTTTTCCAATGAGTCGGTTCTTTGCATCAGGTGGCCTAAGTGTTGGAGCTTCAGCATCAGCACCAGTCCTTCCAATGAATATTCAGGGTTAATTTCCTTTAGGATTGACTGGTGTGATCTCCTTACTGCCCAAGGGACTCTCAGAAGTCTTCTCCAGCACTGTCTCTATAGATTTGCTTTTTTCAGAATGTCATAGAGTTGTAATTGTACAGTATATAGCCTTTTCAAATCAGTTTCTTTCACTTTGTAATATGCATTTAAATTTTCTCCGTATCTTTTCCTCACTTGACAGTTCATTTCTGTTTATTACAGAAAAATATTCTGTTGTTTGGATGAGCAACAGTTTATGTATCCTTTTACCTATTGAAGGACATCCTGCTAGTTTTTAAGTTTGGGCATTTATGAATAAATTTGCTATTGACATCCATGTGCAGGTTTTCGTGTGGATATAATTTTCAGTTAATTTGGGTAAACAGCAATGAATACAATCGCTGGATCATATGGTAAGAGTATGTTCATGCCGTAAGAAACAAGCAGACTGTCTTGCTAAGTGGCTGTACTGTTTTTTCATTCCCACTAGCAATGAATGAGAGCTCTTACTGCTCCACATCCTCGCCAGCATGTGGTATTACCAGTACTCTGCATTTGCTGTTCTAATAGGTGTGTGGTATCTCATTGTTGTTTTAAATTACATTCTCCTGATGGCATATGATATAGAACCCATTTTTAAATAGGGCTGTTTTTTTCTTATGCTAAAGTTTAAGTGGCCTTATATATTTTAGATAGCAGTCTTTCATCAGATGTTCCTTTTGTAAATATTTTCTCCCAATCTGTGTCTTGTCTTTTTATTTTCTTGATAGTGTCTTTTGCAGAGGAATTTTTTTAATGTTAATTAAGTCAGTTTACCAATTATTTCATTCTTAGATGTTGTATCTAAAAAGTCATTGCCAAAACCAAGGCCATCTGAATTTTCTCATATGCTATTTTCTAGGAGTTTTATAGTTTTACACTTTACATGTAAGTTTGTGATCCATCTTGGATTAATGTTTTTAAATTGTGTAAATTCATGGCTATTTTTTTTTTTTTTTTGCATATGGATGTCCAGTTCTTTCAGCACTATTTCTTGAAAAGAACTTTTTTTCCATTGACTTTTATCAAGAGAAGGGCAAATCATTTCCTTTACTTCTTATATTGGTTCTGGTTAAGATCCATTACATTGATTTTTTTAAACAGTCTAGTGGAAGAAAATTCTTCCCCAGTGGCACTCAGGGCTGTCTCCTTATAATACAGTCAACCTTATTTCTTTTCTAGGTATGTTGAATGGAATAAAACTTAAGAAACAAAGTAAAAATTCTTCAAGAAATAATTTTCTCTCTGCTACACAGACTATGATAGAAATCTTTTGTCACAATTCATAGTTATATATGCATCACATAGTTTGTGAATTAAGCAGATTCCAGCAAATTTGCTATGAATTATAGATAGATAATATAGATAATTGTATTATTCCACATAATATCAATGTGATTTTACTATGAAATTAAAATTAAGTAAAAAGCTTTAGAAAAAAGAGAGTGATGTGACAGAGGTTTTCTAGCATGTGGCATAATGTTACCCAAAAGTTGATTTGAACTGCTGAGAGTTGTCACTTACATAAAATCAAGTTTTTGGCCTCAGTGTCTTTTCTGTCACTCAGTCTGGTACTCTTGTGGACCACAAGAGTATCTCATATACATAATGAATATTTTAATGAGCCTCTGATTCTAATCTTAGAAAATTGATTTCCTCTTCCTGTTTTATAATAGTATTTATTGCCTAAAGGATTTTAACTCTGACTATTTTCACCTCAAAATTCTTTATGATTGAGTGTTATGGTTTCATAAAGTAAATTAAGTTACTACTTCATAACCTTATCAAGTTCAAATAGTTATATGTTAGGTTTCTGAAACAGTAAGTATCTGTAGCCTACAACACAATACTTTGTCAATGTATGGTTTGGAATTTAACATTTTACAAATTATCAAGAAGTAATTTTATTGTGGGTGACTATGTATGTGAAGAAAACATTCACAATCTCTCTTTGAAGAAAAACTGATGGCCTTGGTATATGAAACACATTTGCCAGTTATTCATTTTAATGAGAGTCTGAAAGGTAACACACATTTTTAAAATGACCAACTGGGAAAGGGCATATATCAGTTCAGTTCAGTTCAGTTGCTCAGTCGTGTCCGACTCTTTGTGACACCATGAATCGCAGCACCCCAGGCCTCCCTGTCCATCACCAACTCCCAGAGTCCACCCGAACCCACATCCATTGAGTTGGTGATGCCATCCAGCCATCTCATTCTCTGTCGTCCCCTTCTCCTCCTGCCCTCAATCTTTCCCAGCATCAAGGTCTTTTCAAATGAGTCAGCTCTTTGCCTCAGGTGGCCAAAGTATTGGAGTTTTAGCTTCAACATCAGTCCTACCAATGAACACCCAGGGCTGATCTCCTTCAGAATGGATTGGTTGGATCTCCTTGCAGTCCAGGGGACTCTCAAGAGTCTTCTCCAACACCACAGTTCAAAAGCATCAATTTCTCTGCCTTCAGCTTTCTTTGTAGTCCAGCTATATAAATAGGTGGACTATATATATATATATATATATATATATATAGTAGGCCTCAGGACTGGAAAAGGTCAGTTTTCATTTCAATCCCAAAGAAGGGCAATGCCAAAGAATGTTCAAACTACTATACAACTGTACTCATTTCACATGTTAGCAAGGTAACACTCAAAATCCTTTAAGCTAGGCTTCAGCAATACATAAACTGAGAACTTCCAGATGTACAAGCTGGGTTTACAAAAGGCAGAGGAGCCAGAGATCAAATTGCCAACATTCACTGGATCACAGAGAAAGCAAATGAATGCCAGAAAAATGTCTACTTCTCTTTCATTGACTATGCTAAAGCCTTTGACTGTGTGGATCACAACAAACTATGGAAAATTCTTAAAGAGATGGGACTACCAGACCCCTTGACCTATCTCCTGAGAAACCTGTATGCAGGTCAAGAAACAACAGTTAGAACCAGACTTGGAACAAATGACTAGTTCAAAATTGGGAAAGGAGTATAACAAGGCTGTATATTGTCACCCTGTGTATTTAACTTATATGCAGAGTACATCATGTAAAATGCTGGACTGGATGAAGCACAAGCTAGAATTAAGATCGCCAGGAGAAATATCAACAACCTTGGATATGCAGATGATACCATTCTAATGGCAGAAAGTATAAATGAACTACAGAGCCTCTTGATGAGGATGAAAGAGGAGAGTGAAAAAGCTGGCTTAAAACTTAACATTCAAAAAACTAAGATCATGGTGTCCAGTTCCATCATGTTGTGACAAATAGAAGGGAAAAAAGTGGAAGCAGTGACAGATTTTCTTCTCTTGGGCTCCAAAATCACTGCAGATGGTGACTGCAGCCATGAAATTAAAAGATGCTTGCTCCTTGGAATAGAATCTGTGACAAATCTCGGCAGTGTATTAAGGTGCAGAGACATCACTTTGCCTACAAAGGTCCATATAGTCAAAGCTATGGTTTTTCCAGTAGTCATGTATGGATGTTGAGAGTTGGACCATAAAGAAGTCTGAGTGCCAATGAATTGATTCTTTCAAATTGTGGTGCTGGAGAAGACTCTTGAGAGTCCCTTGGACTGCAAGAAGATCAAACCAGTTATTCATAAAGAAAATCAACCCTGAATATTCATTGGAAGGACTAATGCTAAAGCTAAAGCTCAAACACTTTGGCCACCTGATTCAAAGAGCCAGTTCATGGGAAAAAAAACCTGATGCTGGGAAAGATTGATGGCAGGAGGAGAAGAGGGCAATAGAGAATGAAATGGTTGCATAACATCACTAACTCAATAGACATGAGTTTGAGCAAACTCCCAGAGTAAACTCTGGGAGAAAATGGAGAACAGGGCTACAGTCCATGGGGTTGCAAAGAGTAGGACACAACTTAGGACTGAACAATAATAAGTTGAAATATGGGAGTCCAGGGCTGGTGTGACTATTCAAGCTTTTCTACCTTTTATATCTGCTATTCACAGCAGGTAGACCTCTATCACCATGTTTGTCAATGAATGGAAGTAAGATTTCTGCTATTCATGAGCATGTTCCAGGAAGGAAGAAAAGAATGAATGTTTAGGGGGTAAAAAGTTCCCACATACCAAGACTTTTCTTTTTTCTCTCTTTCTCTCTCTCTCTCTTTTTTTTTCAATTTAGGCAGAAGCTCCATATTCATGGATTTGTACTTATATTTTTTTGTCAAACAATTTTACGTTGTGTGAACCCCCAGTTGGAAGGGATGTTAGATGGAATATTCGATTTACTAGCCCTTACAGTGAAAAAAATCAAGTGAGAAGAAAGTTGATAATAGATGTTTAGTGAATTAACATTGTCAATTCCTTTGCTTTTTGTTGTTTGTTATTTTTTAGTATGGTAGAACAAACCATCTCAGAACCTAGTGGTTTAAGATAACAATTTCCTTTGATTGTCAAATTTAATTTTCAAAAAATTATGAAGAATTTAGGAATTACCAACTCTTAGTTTATCTCTGACCCACAAGGTATAAACTAGGTCTGTTGAAAACACATTGAGAATATTTCAGCCATCAAAAGTAGACAAGTCATCAGAGTTTCTGGCAAACTCACAATATTACAGAGACAAGTCTTTTAGTTTGGAAGTGCCAAGGAACTCTGAACTTAAGGGTTCAATTTCAGAGAAAACGAAGTGTAGAGAAATCAATCTGACATTCCAGTTTTCCACTGGATACGTATGCCAATTTCTTAAGCTGCATAAAGCAAAGAAATAAAATGGTAAGTTAAAAGTCTCTAAAAAGCAGAGTGAGTGTGTGTGTGTGTGTGTGTGTGTGTGTGTGTGTGTGTTCTAATCAGTCTTACAGTGCTAGGGACACAAAAGTTGGAAGAAGAATCTGCTAGAAAGGAAAGAATCTAGAATATGCTAAATGCTATCCCCAGCTCTCAGTGAGGACCTGTGGTATACAAAACCAAAGATTTGAGATTAATCAGAAGGACAATCGTACAGAAATTGTACTCAAACTTAAGTGAGTGCAGTTTCTGCTCTACTAAAAAAATAATAGGCTAAAGGAAGTAGAGCAAGACATCTGGAAAATGTTTGTATGTGTGGAAAAAAAAATAGGCTAAATTCATTTTAAAGAAAAATAATATTATCAAATTCTCAAAAACATTCCATATGTAGTATCCAGCTACAGTGGGCTGAATTATGTATCCAAAAAACACACATTCAAGCCCTAACTCTGATACCTGCGTATGTGACCTTCTTTAGAGATAGGGTCTTTGCAGATGTAATCAAGCTCCTCTAACATCATGTTAGGTTAAAGTGGGACCTACATCCAATGACTGGTGTCCTTATGAGAAGAGGAGAGGACACACACTATAAGAGAAAACAATGTGATGATGGAATTAGAGATTGGAATCGAGCAGCTACAAGCCAAGGCATGCCAAGGATCACCTGTAGCCACCAGAAGCTGAGGGAGACAAGGAATGATTCATCCCTGGAGCCTTCAGAGGGGCCACAGCCCTGCAGACACTTTGACATCAGACTCCTGGCTCTCAGAACTGTGAGAGAACAATTTTTCATTGTTTTTGGCCACCTCAAAACATACCCACTTTTTGGTACTTTGTTATAGCAGTTTTGGGAAATAAACACATCAGCATTCAATTTTAAGAGTTTTAAGAGACAGACCTAGAGAAAACCAACAGTGTATTCAGAGGACAAATGACAGTTATTACACTTTTCACAACAATGCACTGTGAGGCAGGTGGTCGTTCAGTCGCTCCGTCATGCCTGACTCTTAGGGACCCCATGGACTGCAGCACGCCTGACTTCTCTGTCCATCACGATCTCCTGCAGTTTGTTCAAACTTATGTCCATTGAGTCGGTGATGCCATCCAACCATCTCATCCTCTGTTACCCTCTTCCCTGCCTGCCCTCCATCTTTACCAGCATCAAGGTCTTTTCCAGTGAGTTGGCTCTTCACATCAGCTGGCCAAAGTATTGGAGCTTCAGCTTCAGCATCAGTCCTTCCGATGAATATTCAGGGTTGATTTTCTTTAGGATGCACTGGTTTGATCTTCCTGCTGTCCAAGGGACTCTCAAGAGTCTTCCCAGCACAACAGCTCAAAAGCATCAATTCTTTGGTGCTCAGCCTGAGGAAGGTGGTGAAGGTCTAATCATTTGAGCTTTAGAGTCTGATAGGTTTGGGTTTGAATATTGGCAATACAATATCTGGTCTCTGTGGCTTTGGAAAAATTACTTAACATCTCTGAGTGCTCAAGTTAATAATATTAAAAAATAAACAATAATACCTGTTGAGACATAAATTGTCATCCTCAGTAGCAGAACTTACATTTAATGTGCCTACTTTAAAAGAAACAAGCAAAAGAAACCAAAATTATTTTTCATTGTGTATCACTGAAAATATTTTAAATTTATTCTCTATGGCCAGTAACTGCATTACAATTATGAGATACTAAACTGAATAATTCATGGCTTTTTCTCATATGGAACTCACAAGTTCTTAGGGATAACAGAGAAAGACTATGTTTCATTTAAAAATGTAAGTTCCATGACAACAGGAATCAGGTTTGTCTTGTTCATTCTTTGCATTCCTGGCTCGCATGAAAATGTTTACTGTAGTAAGTAACAGTCACTAAATATTTGTGAGATGAGTGAATGAACAGATGCATGAAAGTGAAGTGCTCAATATTGATGGAAGACCTCTCATGTTACAGGGGAGGATGAACTGTGTTTACTTGTATTAAGGAGGGATGGAAGAGACTAAACAGCAGGGGGAGAAGTCACTTATAACTTAGAAGATAGTTAGGTCTTCATCAGCCTGGCTTGGTGGGAGAAGTTGAGCAGAGTGTAGCAAAGCAGTAGAAGCCAGTCTAAGCAATGGAAACATAAAAAACTGAGTTTCATTTTTGCCCAGTAAACAAAACAGAAGATCAGAACAGGTTAAAGGAAAATTAATGAAAGAAGCAGTGTTTCTACGGTAGTCTAAATTCTCTTTATGTCCTCCCTACAGCAGTGAGGCAGCTGGATTGCCAATTTTAGTGACTCCCTTGGCCTCTTATTCTGGGTAAGTTCCAAGACCAGTTGCCTTCCAAGCGTTTCCACTAGGTCACTTTGTTACTCATTTTTCCAGGGCTTTATAACGTGGCTAAATAACTGATGTGATCAATGCATTTAAATCAGAGTAATAATCACTTCTTCCTAATTTCTGAGATACTATTTCAATGTCATACAATCTTTAAATAAATAGATCTTTATTTACAGGAATGGATAATCTGAGAATTCTAATCTCTTTGGGAGATATTTTGGTATATATTTGACTCTTTCACACTTTTTAGGGACAATGTGACTCAAGCTCTTTTTTTAAACTTTATTGACATATCATTGATATAGAAAATTGTAATGTATTTAAAGTATTACACAAACATGCATTGTGAAAGGATTCTGGTGGTGAAGTTAGTTAACACATCCATCACCTCACACATTTACTTCTGCATTTTTTGTTGTTGTTGGGAAAGGTGAAGTTCTATTCTCTTAGCAAATTTCATTTATACAAAATAGTATTTTTAACTCAAGTCACCATTTGATCTCAGCCCTTATTCATCTTATAACTGAAAGTTTGTACCTTTTTCCCACTTATCCACATTTCTATCACCCCTAGGCCCTGGCAATCAAAGTTCTACTCTCTGTTCCTATATATTCAATCACCCTGCAGTATTCTATCTGGCATATTTTACTTTAAAAAAAAATGTCCTCCAAATTCATTCATGTTGTTGCAAATAGAAGTATGTTATTCTTTTTTAAGGATGAATTCTGCATTTTCTTTATCCATTCATCCACCAATAGGTACAAGCATTTCTATACTTGGGTTATTGTGAATAATGCTACAATGAACAAGGGAATAGATATCTCTCTGAAACCCTGATTTTGTTCCCTTTGGAGAGATATATATATATATATCCCGGAGAAGGCAATGGCACCCCACTCCAGTACTCTTGCCTGGCAAACACCATGGACGGAGGAGCCTGGTGGGCTGCAGTCCATGGGGTCGAGAAGAGTCGGACACGACTGAGCGACTTCACTTTCCCTTTTCACTTTCATGCATTGGAGAAGGAAATGGCAACCCACTCCAGTGTTCTTGCCTGGAGAATCCCAGGGACGGGGGAGCCTGGTGGGCTGCTGTCTGGGGTCACACAGAGTTGGACACGACTGAAGTGACTTAGCAGCATATATATCCAGCATTGGGATTGTTGGGCTGTACAGTAGTTCTATTTAAAAAAACAAAAACAAACAAACAAAAGCCTCTGTGCTGTTTTCCACAGTGGCTGCACCGGGTTAGAGTCTCACCAGCAGTGCACAAGGATTCCTCTTCTCCACATTCTTGCCAGAATTTATCGCTCTCTTAGTTGATAGCCATCTTATCAGGTGTGAAGTGATATCTAACTGTGGTTTTGATGTGCAATTCCTGAAGATGAGTGATGTTAAACATCTTTTTATATACCTGTTGGCCTTTTCATACCTTTCCATGTATCTGTATATCTTCTTTGAAAAGATGTTTATTCCGGACTTTCGCCCAATTTTAAATTGGGTTATTTGTTGTTCTATGATTGCATCGTGTGGGTTCCTTGCATATAAGGACATTAACCCATTATCTGACAGTGAAAATTGTTAGTCACTCAGTCGTGTCTGACTCTTTGTAACCTCGTGGACTGTAGTCAGCCAGGCTCCTCTGTCCATGGAATTCTCCAGGCAAGAATACTGGAGTGAGTAGCCATTCCCTTCTCCGGGGGATCTTCCTAACCCAGGGATCCAACTAGGTTCTCCTGTATTGCAGGCAGGTTCTTTACTGTCTGAGCCACTAAGAGAGGGTCTTATCTGATAGGTAGTTCTCAAATATTTTCCCTACTCTGTAAGCTGCTTTTTCATTTTGTTGACTGTTTCTTTGGCTGTGCAGCAGCTTTTTAGTTTGATGTAGTCCCTCTTGTTTATTTTTGTCAGGCTTCATTTCTTAGCTTTACTGTTACCTCTTACGTGTGGTCTTGCCTGATATCTGGGGACAGATGTTGCTCCCTGATACTGAGCTGTTCCTCTGTTCCACAAATGATGTTTGCTTATCTGTACTTCCCTTAGTCTGCAAGCTCAGAGAGGCCAATGTTTTATTCCCTTCTTTGTATCCTTTATGCTCAACAGTGTTCTGAGCAATCAGAAGTCACACAATAGATATTAGTTGAATGAATAAATGTGTACAAAATAGACAGTGTCTATCTTAAAGGACATGACTTGCTAAGAATCTAGAGTTTCTCCAAATAGACGGTTTTCTTTAAATGTGCATGAACTTGTTCTGAACTTTTGTTTTCTAGCAGATTTAAGGATTCAATTTTCCAGTAAGAAATCACCTTCCAGGCAGCAGGGGTTAATTTTTGTTAACTTCAGATTCGGATTCTCTGCTCCCCACAGGCCTTACCTATGGCACCAGCTGATGGAGTGGCTGACTCAGGCCTCAGGTGGAAAGAGAGCTTTCTGAGGCTGTGACTCAGGGCAGAAGGTCTGCGGTATCAGATCCTTGGTTAATCCATTGATCGACAAACTCAAAGGCTCTCAAAGGTGGAGAATGTGACCCAAAGGAGGTACTCCTATTTCACAGCAGCATCTATAGGGCAACCTTTTCCTTTTTAGTATATTTTTTGGCTATACTGTGCTGCATGTGGTATCTTAGTTCCCTGACCAGGGATTGAACCTGCACCCCTTGCACTGGAGCGTGGAGTCTTAACCACTGGACCACTAGGCAAGTCCCTAGCAATCTGACAGTTTGGATGAGATTAACCTTTCCCTCCACTGCAGGGATGGGCCTGACATAAAATACATAAAATCTCATTCTTCTTACCCAGAAAATGATTCTATTGGGCTGACCAAAGGCCCCAGTCACATCATGACAGTCTCCTGGCCACAGTGAAGGCTTCATGTCATGGAAATAATGTCAGGAAGTTTAAAGCAAGCAATAATGGCAGAAATATAACTTTACTTTTCACATCATACAAATGATTTTTAAAGTACATGCATAAAAAAATGGAGGGGCTTCCCAGGGGGCGCTAGTGGTAAACAACCTACCTGCCGATGCCGGAGACATGAGACATGGGTTCAATCCCTGGGTCCGGAAGACCCCCTAGAGGAGGGCATGGCAAACCACTCCAGTACTTCTGTCTGGAGAATCCCATGGGCAGAGGAGCCTGGTGGACTACAATCCATGGGGTCGCAAGTGTCGGACATGACTGAATCAACAGCATGCATGCACGTATAATACAGTGGAAATTTTTCTGTCATGAGGAGTGTGTAATTTACTGAAAGACTTCTGCCTTTTATTTACTTGCTTTGATTGAGAGTCACCATTCTGTATATTAAACAGTCTCAATGGGACCGATGTTTCCAGTGAGATAAAAGATCAGTTCTTGCAGGTGTGAAAAAAACTTAGATATGACAATAGTATGTGGAGCTTCCAAGCACGCTATGTAAACAGAGGTACAATGTATTGTGGCACTAAATTTCTTGGGGTAGGGCCATTAGAGAAAAAAGTATTCCTTAAAAGGCTACTTAGGGGAAAGATAGTTTTATTGTATTTTTTTTAAAGGTTGCTGCTGCTGCTGCTAAGTTGCTTCAGTCATGTTTGACTGTGAGACCCCATAGACGGCAGCCCACCAGGCTCCCCTGTCCCTGGGATTCTCCAGGCAAGAACACTGGAGTGGGTTGCCATTTCCTTCTCCAATGCATGAAAGTGAAAAGTGAAAGTGAAGTCGCTCAGTCATGTCCGACCCTTAGCGACCCCATGGACTGCGGCCCACCAGACTCCTCCCTCCATGGGATTTTCCAGGCAAGAGTACTACTTTATAGATCATTTGTGATAGAACATGAATTCTCTGCCAGGTTATGTTTGTGTCGTCTCAGAGCCTGCTTCACACTTTCAGGTGATGTGTGCAAGCTAATTTTTATTAGTTCAAGCAGTCCTCTAAATGGGAAGTCAAATCTACAGAAAGTAAGTTGTCAGACTGTGATGTGCCTCCAGAGTAATTATATGTTCTCTGGAAATACCATTAACTCCTGGTGGCCCGGCAGCCAGTAGCAGAGGTCCCTGAGAAGAGAGCTGGTATGCAAATAACACAAGTGCTAACTGAACTCAAGGGTGGGATGGACTGGTTCTGCTGGGCAAAGAAGAAAACGGAAGAGAGGAGAGAAGGGAAGGAGGAGGAGGTGAGAGAAGGGCGAGGGGAGGGAGGGGGTTGAGAAGAGGAGAGAAAGGCCCAGTGAGAGGGAAGTCACAGTTTTTTTGTCCTTAATCTCAGAAGTGACCCACGGTCTTGTCTGCAAATTCCATTCCTTATGAGAAACCGAAAGAATCCAAGGGCTTTAACACAAGGAGTCAGGAATTGCTGTGGGCCCTCTAGAGGCTGCCTACCCCAAGCCTACCATGGACCTTCACAATTAGACCCCATGCATCTGCTTAGCAGGTGCATGCCTACTCAGTCATGTCTGACTCTCTGCGACCCCAGGGACTGTAGCCCGCCAGGCTCCTCTGTCCATGGAATTCTCCAGGCAAGAACGTGAGTGGGTTGCCATTTCCTCCTCCAGGGGATCTTCCCGACCCAGGGATTCGAACCCACGTCTCCTGTGTCTCCTGCATTGGCAGGTGGATTCTGTACTGCTCAGCCACCTGGGAAATCCTTTGCTTAGCTGCTGCTGCTGCTGCTAAGTCTCTTCAGTCGTGTCCGACTCTGTGCGACCCCATAGACGGCAGCCTACCAGGCTGCCCCGTCCCTGGGATTCTCCAGGCAAGAACACTGGAGTGGGTTGCCATTTCCTTCTCCAATGCATGAAAGTGAAAAGTGAAAGTGAAGTCGCTCAGTCATGTCCGACTCTTCTCGACCCCATGGACTGCAGCCTACCAGGCTCCTCCCTCCATGGGATTTTCCAGGCAAGAGTACTGCAGTGGGGTGCCATCACCTCTCCGCCTCTGCTTAGCAGGTTCCCCTTAAAACCCACCTCTCACTCTCTCCATTCCTGCCTGACTTGCAGTGCCTTCTCTTTGCTGTGCCTCCTGCCACAGAATCATTGTTCGTATCACTTCCCAAGAAGCCCTTCCCTTCCGTCTTTGTATATTTAACTCTTACTCATCTTTTGGATTTGACATTTATTCCATTATTTCTTATTTTCCCTGATTCCAGCTTAGGTTGTTTGATACCATTGCCAGATAAAATGTGAGATGCCCAGTTAAAGCTGAACTTCGGATAAAGAATGTATAATTTTTTTTTTTTAGTATAAGAATGTTCCAATATTTCAGGACACATACTTATACTAAAATATTATATGTTCTTGATCTGGAATTCAAATTTAACTAGGCATCCTGTATGTTTATGTGCTAAACGTGGCAACTTTACCTGTGAGGGCTATCATCAATCCCCCAGTTCCTGTGTCAGGTCTGGCCTGTAGAAAGCACTTCATCAGTATTTTTTGGGGGGTCAGTGACTGGTAATTTGTATCATTATAGATTTTCAGAATAAATACGTTATAGAAATCAGGAGCACACTATTTATTAGTTACTTAATAAATCATGATCATTTACTGTACTTTTAGGTAGTTTTATTTTCATGAGCTGATACCAGCTTTTCATAGTGAAGTTGTAATTTATGTCCAGTTTCTCTTCATCCAGCAAATCCTGGCTTTATCATTCATTGTCCACTACAGAACGTAAATTTTTTAGAAGTCCCTGGAGAGACAGAATTTTAAAATGGAACCTGTAATTTTGGCAGAGCAACATAAACATTTTGAGCTTCAATTTTTGTTTTTTTTAAATGAAAATGACAGTAAGAGTATTAAGGAGGATTAAGTGGGCCAATGAGAATAAAGTAGTAAGAAGAATGCATTGCACTTAAATGCATGCACTTAATGAATCTCCCTCTGGTCCCTCCTGACCTCCTTATCATCTGCATATCTTAAATGAGCCAAGACAAAAAAATATACACTGACAGTGAAAATAGGAAGCCTCTAAAACTCATGGAAGGACTCAAAGGCAAAGAACGTGTTTTATTGGACGTTCCAATCCATTTGGGGAATTTGTCAAACTAGTGTAATAAAGGTAGTTGAGACTTGAATTGAGTCTGGTTTTTGCTTTGTTTTACTTTTTATTTTATTAGTTCTGAAGAATACAACAAATCTATCTGAGAATAAAATAGGAATATAGAAGAAAAAAATGTCCTACATGATGATTTAGATCTGAAGCTCTGACCGAAAATAATAATAAGCCTAACCAGGGTCAGATTAGGGAACTAGAATCAGAAGGACCACTGAACAAGAGCAGGCAATGCACCCCCTCCCTTCACTCAGACGGTATTGTTTAATTACTGGTTCAATGCCAGGTTAATAATCACTATCAAATGTCACATCTACTTAAGGCTTTTCTGACAAGATATTAACAGCACACTGACTTTTCAGACCTTGTGATTTCCGTCGAGTAAGGGCGCCAGGGCGGAAAGCTTGTGTGGGGGACTCCGTTATGCACTATGCAGGCAAATGTAGATTGTATCTGAATTTTTTTCTTTTATAGAGATGTAATTGACATATAACATTATGTTAGTTTCAGGTGTACAATAATGTTTCAATATTTGTATTTATTGCAAAACGATCACTAAAATGTCTAGTGAACACCTGTCACCAGTTATAAAATGCTTTTCTCGTGATGAGTCCTCTTAAGATTCATCCTCCGAGCAGATTTACTGCAGCAGTTTAATCAGTATAAATAATGTTTAAAACGTCATAAAAATATGTAATTTCTCATATTTTATTTCTCCTAATGGAATCTGGTGGGGGATAAAACAGGAAGACTGTTAATCAAGATAGCCAAAATGCACCATACTTGGAAATTAGATTTCTCAAAAATGAAGATTTTTAGAATGAATATTTAAAATCATATTTAAACATATTAGTCATATTTATTGATATGCTAAAGAGAGAACAAAATTTTTTTCAGATATATATCTTATTATGTTCAATGCAAAATGATCTGCCTTGTATATAATTTTGAAAATACAGATTTCAAGCTGGCTAAATAATGAGACAAGACATCTATTAAGAAAATATCCTTTTTGATTGACTGGGAAAGATTTAGTCTTTTTCTTCACATATTAAATGTAATTTAAGTGGACAGACTCAAGATGCTATTAGTGTCCAAATCTGCAATTCGGTTTATGAGGATATTGAAGGAATGAACAGCTCAAACTTGATTAGAAATTAGACATTTTGCTTAGGGGATATGTGAAATATATCATAGACTATTTACCATATAATTTTTAATACACTAACATTTCATTTTGTGAAAATAATGTACAGAATTGTAGATGTTTAATAGCCATTCACTTATTTTCTTTCCAGTTATAATTTCAGGGTTTTTTTTTTTTAATACATGTTTTAAATTTCTTCTTTCTCTTAAAATATCTGAGTTCCAGAAAAGACGTTAGAGTTGACTGCTTATGTATAAAAAAGTGACTATATTAACAAGTTACTCCTTTATCTTTAGATAATCTCCTTGCATAATTTATCTCCCACATTACCTATAACTCATTGAATCCACCTCACTGCATCTGTGCCTCTTCCCTCCCCACCCCACCCCACTGTTGGGAAGCCATGGAGCCAATTACATCAAGTTCATGTACCAGTCAGAGAAGGCAATGGCACCCCACTCCAGTACTCTTGCCTGGAAAATCCCATGGACGGAGGAGCCTGGTAGGCTGCAGTCCATGGGGTAGCACAGAGTCAGACACAACTGAGCGACTTAGCAGCAGCAGCAGCATGTACCAGTCATGAGCTCTCATTGATTGCAGTTGTATCAGTTCAGTTCAGTCGCTCAGTTGTGTCTGACTCTTTGTGACCTCATGGACCACAGCATGCCAGGCTTCACTGTCCAACACCAACTTCTGGAGCTTGCTCAAACTCATGTCCATAGAGTCGGTGATGCCATCCAACCATTTCATCCTCTGTCATCCCCATTCTCCTCCTGCCTTCAATCTTTCCCAGCATCAGGGTCTTTTCCAGTTGAGTCAGTTGTTCATGTCTATTGGCCAAAGTATTGGGGTTTCAGCTTCAGCATCAATCCTTCCAATGAATATTCAGCACTGATTTCCTTGTTATCTAAGGGACTCTCAAGAGCCTTCTCAACACCACAGTTTAAAAGCATTAATTCTTTGGCACTCAGCCTTCTTTATTGTCCAACTCTCAACATCCATATATGACTACTGGAAAAACAATAGCTTTGACTAGATGGAGCTTTGTTGGCAAAGTAATGTCTCTGCTTTTTTATATGCTGTCTAGGTTTGTCACAGCCTTTCTTCCAAGGAGCAAGCATCTTTTCATTTCATGGCTGCAGTCACCATCTGCCGTGATTTTGGAGCCCAAGAAAATAAAGTCTGTCACTGTTTCCACAGATGCATAGATGGAACTTTTGACTATAAAATCACATGTGAATATCTCGCAGGCATTGCAAATCAGTTTTGTTTACAATAATACTCTTGATCCCCTGCTCCCTCCACAAAAGGTTGCTTTATGTTCCAAATCATTGATCCACTTGACCAAAGTCACGCCCAATTCCTGAGTTAGAAGACCAAGCAGTGTCTTAGGTTCGCATTTTTCCTTCTTATCCAACATCGCCTTTCAGCAAATCTTGCTACATTTAACTTGAAACCACAGCTGAATCGGACTCCACATTAACTGCTAATACTCTGGCACAATCCTTCATGATCTGATACTTGTCTGGACCACTTCCTAAATGGTCTGTATGCTTAGGTTCTTGATTTTCATTCAGTCTGTTCTCCGCTTAGAATCCAGAATCTTCTTTTACAAGTGGATCAGAGCATGCCAGTTCTCCTAATGAAAAATGGCATCTTATCTCATAAAGACAAGGCGTTAAATGTTTTAAATGGCTCTTGTTAAATGTTTTACAAGGGCTTCAACGCCTAGATGAAACATTTGCGTCTCAGTTGCTATTCTCCCCTCCATCTATTTTAACTGCACTGTACTTACGCTGCTCCTAAAACAAACTGAGCCCACTTGTGCCCCAGAGAATATCTGCTTCCTCCTCCCCCTAGAGTATATTTCCTGATGTTTTATAACAGTAAACACGATTCATGTCTCTGATTATATGTCACCTTCTTAGGGAAGGTTTTCCTGACTTCTTTACCCCAAACGGTATGATCTCTTTCAAAGTAAACGTTTGCGCTGGACAAAGCTAAGCTGGCAAGAAAGGCATTTTTTTGAGGATACTGAGGTAGGAGAGAAAGGCCACAAGTGAGTCTGAGTGAAATAAAAGGAACAGGGATTTCGTGGGAGGAGAGATCATAGACCATCCATGTTTACTAATTGGTTTTACCGAAAGGAAAAGTAAACTTTTCATATCTTCACGAAAGGAGGTAATTTTACACTTTGGAGCAAGGTACCCATCTAAGTGAGGCTCCTACACTATCTTCCTTGATATTAATAGTTACCTTTCAAAAGGATGGTTACCATGTCCTTGACAAATACACTCCTGAGGTATAAAACTGGAAAGAGGTTTTTAAAAGATATATATGTCAAAGGAACTGAGAGTTTATAATTACAGGCTTTCTAAGACAAACACTCCCCAAAGAGGGAGGTCAAACACTTTCTTGTATACTAGCAAGACAAGTGGAATTTGAAATTGAAAACATAATACCACTTACATTAGAACCCGGCAAAATTAAATAGCTAGGTATAAATCTAACAAAATACATACAGCATCTATATGAGGAAAACTGCAAAATTCTGAGAACAAAGTCAAAGAAAAACTAAGTAAAGGAAGAGAGAGTCTGTGGCCATAAATGGGAAGATTCAATATTGTTCAGGTTATCAGTTCTTCCCAACTTGACCTACAGATTCAATGCAGTGCCAATCAAAATCCTAGAAAATTATTTTGTGAATATTGGCAAAATGACTCTAGACTTTATATGGAGAGGCAAAAAGACTCGGAGACACAAACTGATGGAGACAGACTGACACTAGTCAACTTGACGACTTCTTGTAAAGCTAAAGTAGTGAAGACAGGGTGGCATTAGTGGGAGAACAGACACATAAATCAATGAAACAGAATAGAGCGCCAGAAAAAGACTCCTACCCAACTAATATGTCACAAATATGTCAACTAATCTTTGACAAAGGATCTAATATAAACAATGAGCAAACAGTCTCTTCATGAAGTGGTCTGTCCTTAGCCGTCTTGCCTTGTTGGGGCATAGTTGCTGAAATGAACTATTTATAGCCGTCACCAGGCACCATGCTACATCCCAGTGAAGGTACTTTTTCTTCAGACTTCCGCCTCTTGGCTCCTGTTTGGCAGCCACCCTGGACGCTTACGATGATCAGAGTTGATTATCCCTGCCGGTCCTGTAACTCCTTTACTTGCCTTCTGATACTTTGGCAAGAGGATCCTAAAGTGATCAGATGGTGGTCAGAGCAATCAGCTCAATGGAACCTGACAGAAGCTAGCAGCCCCCAGCAACCAGAACTTCTAACTGGCAGAGTTTAAGCTGGTAGACTGAAAAGCATAAATTCCACAATTCAATCCCTGAGCTTGGTGGTGACAGACACCAGTTCCTATATGCTGCAGGTCAAGGGGATGCAATACTTCATATCAGCCACTGGGTCAGTGCCTACACCACATGATGGAGGAGAGTGTCCCAAATCTGCAAATTACTTTCTTTGAGTTGGCACTTTGACCTGAGCTTCCAGATTGGGTGTGTGTGGCTAATAATGCACATAGGACCAATGACTCCTGTTGTCACCTGCCACAAAGTTTCATGGTCTGAGACAAATATATGTAGAACCATTGCATGTCTGCATGCTAAAATCGCTTCAGTCTGACTCTGTGATCCTATGGACTGAAGCCCATCAGGCTTCTCTGTCCATGGGATTCTCCAGGCAAGAATACTAGAGTGGGTTGCCATGCCTTCCTCCAGGGATTCTTCCCGACCCAGGGATTGAACCTGTGTCTCTTATGTCTCCTGCATTGGCAGGCAGGTTCTTTACCACTTAACACCACCTGGGAAACCCAAGTCAAATCATTAAGTCCTAAAGGTCCATCTAATCAAGGCTATGGTTTTTCCAGTGGTCATGTATGGATGTTAGAGTCCATATGTACAGACTGTGAAGAAAGCTGAACACTGAAGAATTGATGCTTTTGAACTGTGGTGTTGGAGAAGACTCTTGAGAGTCCCTTGGACTGCAAGGACATCCAACCAGTCCATTCTAAAGGAGATCAGTCCCGGGTGTTCTTTGGAAGGACTAATGCTAAAGCCAAAACTCCAATACTTTGGCCACCTGAAGAGTTGACTCATTGGAAAATACTCTGATGCCTGGAGGGATTGGGGGCAGGAGGAGAAGGGGATGACAGAGGATGAGATGGCTGGATGGCATCACTGACTCGATGGACATGAGTTTGAATGAACTCCTGGAGTTGGTGATGGACAGGGAGGCCTGGCGTGCTGCAATTCATGGGGTCACAAAGAGTTGGACACGACTGAGCAACTGAACTGAATGTGACAGAATGTGAGAAGCAACTTCTGTCTCAGAGAAGATATTCAAGCGTGCTTCAAATTTCTGGATTCCTAAAAACATACCGATGTTGCTGCTACTGCTAAGTCACTTCAGTTGTGTCCGGCTCTGTGAGACCCCATAGACAGCAGCCCACCAGGCTCCCCCGTCCCTGGGATTCTCCAGGCAAGAACACTGGAGTGGGCTGCCATTTCCTTCTTCAGTGCATGAAAGTGAAAAGTGAAAGTGAAGTCGCTCAGTCGTGTCCGACCCTTAGCGACCCCATGGACTGCAGCCTTCCAGGCTCCTCTGCCATGGGATTTTCCAGGCAAGAGTACTGGAGTGGGGTGCCATTGCCTTCTCCGATGTTGCGGGTTCCTAAATCTTTTTGGTATTTAGGAAGCAGAAGAGTTGCTCCTATAATTCTTGTCTCCTCTGGGGTAAGATCATCGAGTGAGGATAGCGCCAATCTAGGGTCTCAGTGGACAGAGAAGCCCCCGCAGGGAGGTGAAGTGCAGGTGTGCGGCAGTGATGGAGACGCAGAGTCCTGTCCCAAAGACCCAGGTGACAGAGCTCACCTTGGCAAGGGCTGCTTTAGCTAGAAAGCAAGGCAAATGTGCTGAGCTATGACATGCAGAGGCTGGAAGCCCTATGGGCCCACTTATGAATTTTCTTAAGTTTTTATATAAATTAAGATCTTGGTAATATTATGTACATGTGTAGCTAATTATTAGTCATGAATTGACTACCAAATAATCATCAAAGATTGGGAGGCAACTTCCATATGAGAAATAGAGGTGAGCAGAAGGACAATCATGAACAAAGAAAGAAGGATTCTCTTGGGTTAAAAAACTTATCATAGGAAGCTAAATGAATAGAAAGGCTACCTATGTAGTTATGTATGTATACCTATGTATGTAGCTAAAGGACAAAGGTAAAACAGTAACTTAATCTGCAGCATTCATTCTAATACCCATCAGTGTCCATCATTTACATCTTGCCAAGAGTAGCAATTCAACCATTAATCGAAGTGATGTTCAAGAGTTTTGGTAACAGTGATTGCATACAATACAATAAGCAAAATAATAATTGAAACATTTGTAATAATAATTAAAATCGAATATCTGTATGATATCATCTCTGCTCTTAGTCCTTAGAGGCTTTAAAGAATAAAAAATGTAATAGTATATATAGTTTCTATCAGGTAACACTTTCTACTTCTCACAACAATGGTATCTACTAAAACAGAATATATACATAAGAATGATATTTTAATTCTAGATGAGAAATTACATTATTAATTGATATTGTTTACTGAACACACACTGCATGTGATTTTTGTGTCAGAGAGAGACCTTAAAAATATTAACATGGAGATTTGTAAGGAACACACATGTAGAAACTACTTGAGAATTGATGCAATATGCCCATGAGTACAAATGATGTAGTATTTCTAATCTTAGCAACTGCAATCAGGCTCCAATTAAGCAGAATAAAAAATGTTCTTGGATAAAACACAAATGGCTTTAACATTTTTAAATTCAAAACTACGACTCTGCCTTTACCATGTGATTCTACCCAGCCTTAGAATGACTTACAGCTGGAACATGGCATGTCAACCCACTCCAATATTCTTGCATGGGGAATCCCATGGACAGAGGAGGCTGGTGGGCTACAGTCCATAGGATCCCAAAGAATAGGACACAATTGAAGTGACTTAGCACACACGTAGATGGAAGATGCCTTTTATTTCCTTCTAGCCCTTCACGTAATGAATTGGGTTTAAGGCCTGTGCGCCCTACAGGACACTGAACTCTGTCCTTTTGAATGCTGGAGCAGTATGACCTTGAGACTTCACTTGCTTCTTTCTGTATGTATGTTTTGGATATGAAGAAAAAGATAAAGTTTACATCTAAGTTTTCTCCTGGAACTTTTCCTCCTAGATTTAACACAATATCTATCAATCATATGCCAAAAGTACTTTATACGGAGACTAAAGAAAAGAAACTAGTTTCTGAATTACTTAGTCCTTGTCACTCTGTACCTGACACTATTGTCATTTTCCCCCACATTGTATAATTTGTGTATATAGAAGTTACTTTGTCCTCAGATGTTAGAAGACGATAGACCACAAAGAATAAATGCTTCCCACGCAACTTGCTAGGAATTTGAGCAAAAGAACAGAAGAGATTGCTCTCTTTCTCATTCCTATGGGATTACTTGGAAGTTGTTTCACTCTGTCTTTGTCAAGTTGCTCAATCTTACCTTAAAACTTAGATGCTTGCTCTAAGAGCGAATATTTGACAAAGACTAGCTACAGACTGTTAGGGCTTTCCCAGTGGCTCAGCAGAATCTGCCTGCAACGCAGGAGACACAGGAGAGGCGGCTGCCATCCTTGGGTTGGGAGATCCCCTGGAAGAATAAATGGTGACTTACTCCAGTATTCTTGCCTGAAAAATTCCAGGCACAGAGGAGCCTGGAGAGTTACGGTCCATGGGGTCACAAAGAGTCAGACACGACTGTGCACCACACTGCCAGGCTCTGTCCCTTGTGATCAGTTGCTACTAAGCTTTGCACCAAGATCATCACGTGCCACACTCCTCTGGGGCCGCCAGAGTGGCTGCTTGGAGTGCAGCAGCCTGACCTTCCGGGCACCTGCCGCAGCCAAGCACCCATCATACTGTCCTGGGCTCCCTTGGCGGTTTGCTATTGGTACTGCTAAGTCACTTCAGTCATGTCCAACTCTGTGCAACCCCATAGACGGCAGCCCACCAGGATCCCCCGTCCCTGGGATTCTCCAGGCAAGAACACTGGAGTGGGTTGTCATTTCCTTCTCCAATGCATGAAAGTGAAAAGAGAAAGTGAAGTCACTCAGTCGTGTCCAACTCTTAGCGACCCCATGGACTGCAGCCTACCAGGCTCCTCCATCCATGGGATTTTCCAGGCAAGAGTACTGGAGTGGGGTGCACCTTCTACACCTTGGCGGTCTAGTGGATAAGAATCCACCTCCTAGTGCAGGGGACATGGATGTGATCCATGGTCTGGGAGGATCCCACATGCTGTGGAGCAACTAAGCTCTTGTGCCACAACTATTGAAACCTGTGCACCTAGAGCCGTGCTCTGCAAGAAGAGAAGCCACTGCAGTGAGAAGCCCGTGCACCACCGCTAAAGAGTAGCCCCAACTTGACACAACTTGAGAAAGCTAGCACACAGCAATGAATACCCAGTACAGCCAAAAAAAAAAAAAAAAAAAAAAAAGAAAGAAAGAAACCAACGAACCAAACAAACAAAACAACAAACAAACCCCAAAACCTGTCCTGCTCCACTGGAAGCTCTGACTGATGGGGCCCTGGATTTTCTGAACACTCTCCTTGGTGGCTCAGATGGTGAACAATCTGCCTGCAATGGAGGAGACCTGGGTTTGACCTTCGGGTCAGGAAGATCCCCCGGAGAAGGGAATGACTATGTACTCTAATAAGTATTCTTGCCTGGAGAACTCCTTGGACAGAGGACCCTGGTGGGCTATAGTCCATGGGGTCGCAAAGAGTCAGACATGGCTTAACGACTAACACACACACTCCATAAGCTAGCAAATTGCTGGCCTAGACATCAATATCCCAGTGGGCTCTGGAGGACCACTCAGAGAAGTGCAAATCAGTATGCCAGGTTAAAATTTGCCATAAGTTTGCATTTACTATTAACTCCTTCAGTTCATTATGAGAGAAAACAACATTTGTCAAAGGTCATTTGAAAGAAAGAGTTGCTACTTTTACATAATAAATACCTTGGGCCTCAAAAGATTCAACAATCCTAAATACATCACCATTTGATGATAGAATATTAATCTAGAACCCAGATACCACTTAATATGTCTGCCCTAGTTAGAAAACATGCTTTTATAGCTGAGTCCAATTATGAGTCTTTCTAACACTTGTAGAACAAAACATCCACATGTACTAAAAACTCATATGAGGGCTGTCCTTGTTCTTCAGATTCTTCCCAGGAGAGTTTCCAATCAGAGAGCTGTTTGCTCCCAAACTGCATTTTGCACTATAGAGGCTCCCTTTCTTTTTCCAAGCTGTCTGAGGTTCTGTTGCTGCCAACAGGCTCCTTTTCTACTTTGCCATGGTTTATGGCCAATAATGAGCTACAGAATTCCGTAACTCATCTGAAGGATGAAAACTGAAGCATGCAGAGAAGTCCCACATTTCTCTGTGAGGGAAGGTGGCCCAGCATCCCAGGGGTCAGACTGTCTGTCCCTTTAAGTCCTTCCGATTCTCTTTAGAACAGTCTGATAAGAGACATCTGGAAACAGTAACTAAAAAATTATGAAATCAGTGAAATAGAATGTAATACTCTTTTCTTCCTCTGAAGCAATAACGTTTCTGTCATCTATGAGAGTAAGAAGGTAGAGTTATTAATTTTATTTTGGCACCTAAGAAAGATACTCCACTTATTCCAGAGAGGTGAAGAGTGATTTCTTTTCTTGGTCTAACAAATATGTGCTAGAGACAAACATGGCAAAATTTCTTTACCTCTAAAATGGTTATGAAATAAGATAGACTACCATCTGCACAAGTAGAAACCATAAACTCTCATCAGTATGCAAAAAAAAGAAAAAGACTTTTCTCAGTCTATGGTCATTTTCAGCTGGCAGTCTTGCTCCAAAGACCAAATTCAGTATGTGTTTTGCAATCTTCACATTTTAAACTGCATACTTCTAAATTAGATTAAGGAGTTACAAATGGAAAAAAAAAATAATTTTAGCACTTGGAAAATTGTTTGGTTTGAAATGTCTTGTAACACTGAACATGCTGGTGAACAAAATGTGAATTAAAGCTTTGTATAATTCAGTAAAGAAAGAGAAAACCAAATTAGCATTTGGTTATTTTCAATTAAGTAAAATGTAATTATTTTAATTAGACAAAACAGCCATGTCAGCAAAACTTTATTCCTAATAATATTTTGAGATGATTTTGTCAATATGCTTTTGGAAAGAATAATATACCAAATTCTTATTCAACTTTCACCTTCTAATTTTTGCAAGGCACCATTTTACAAAATAAATACCCCAGTAAAGATTTACTTTACAGTAAATGAAACAGTGCTTAAGAATATGCAAACACACATATGTGTCCACTGATGTCTATGTTACTGTGTTACTAAGAGGATGGAGGAGAGGGCTTCCTTGGTGGCTCAAGACGGTAAAGCATCTGCTTGCAATGCAGGAGACCCAGGATCGATGCCCGGGTCGGGAGGATGCCCCGGAGAAGGAAATGGCGACCCACTCCAGTACTCTTGCCTGGAGAATCCCATGGACGGAGGAGCCTGATAGGCTATAGTCCACGGAGTTGCAAAGAGTCCGACAGGACTGAGTGACTTCACTTGCTTAAGAGGATGGAGAATGGTAGTTTAATGAAACTAGCAATGCGAATATCAAACCCCTGTTTGCCCATCTGGAAATACTTGGAATATTTCACAGTAATGCCTCAGTTATTAAATAAAAAGAGAAAACTTTCAGAGTAAAATTATTGGTTCCCAATAAATGGTTGTTGAATTGCATTTCAAAATGTGATTTCACAGTGTATGTGAGCCCAGGGCTGATCTCGAGGATGGGACACACGCAGCGTTCTGGTGTCTGTGCTATCATGTTTCATGGCGCATGCCCACCAACCCACGCAGAAGCATGCACAAGCTTCTTGGCAAATTCATATGGCTATTTAGCTTAGCTTGGTAGTGAGATGACCTTTCTAAATAACATGGAAGGAAATATAAGGTTTTATATTTAAATTATTAGAATTAATGTCATTAATATTATCAAATATCACTATAGAAGATACTAAGTTTGGGCTAAATAGAGGCAGGGGGGCTACAGAGGGTTTTTGTTACTTATTTACTTCCTTCATATATAATTACAGTTGATCCTTGAACAACATGGGTTTGAACTTCGCAGTCCACTTAAACGTAGGTTATTTTCAGCTTACTGTTCTTCGTGTTGGGCAAAGTTTGTGTTTGGTTAGAGATAATAGTATATGGAGTAAAAAAAACTTTTGAGTTCAGATTCTATCCAAACTTGTTTCATCTTCCTGCCCTTGGATGAATCATTTTGTTTTGAGGCAGAGAGAGCACTATTTGGATTTTCAGCTGTGTGAGGGGTGGAGTGGGTCAAGGGTCAAGTGCACAAACTTTTTTGGGTACAGGATGTGTTTCCCCACTTTGAATCACCAGTACCAAGCACACTGCCTGATGTGTGGCAAAATGTTAGTGAGTTATTTTTATATATGCTGACTACAGAAGAGTATGTGTGTGTGTTCACCGTACAATAAACTATGCCACATGAAGAGTAAATACTAAGTAAAATCCTCACTCCCTCCAGTATTCTGGTGTGTATTTAGTGTTTTGTATTAGAAAGCCATTGAATTTAAAATGGTGTGCAGTGTGTCGTGAGGCTTACCTCATTTCAGAATGTTCATGGCCGGTGAGGGAGTACAATACATTCTCTGTTCTGTGATACATGAAACTTGAATATACCATTATTCACCATCTTGGTGCCATTTGAAAAAAGATAAGTTTCAGTTCTGACATTGAACCGGCTGGAAAGTTGTCACTCCCATCTTACAACAAGAAAAATACAGAATAAACTGAGCCAGAGCACTGAGCTCACTAAGCATAACACCCCACCCCCACACCCTCCCATCCACATCAAGATATGTAAAATTCGGACTGCAGAAAAACAAAGAGAATGTGGAACCTGGAGCTGTTCAAGGCAGACCCTGGGATGAGTGGCTCCTTTTTGGAGTAGGAACTAAAGAAGAGCTTAGGAGGTGTTGGGAAAGGCCCAGCCAGGTATCAGTCCCTTGGATGGCAAGGAGATCAAACCAGTCCATCCTAAAGGAAATCAACTCTGAATATTCATTGGAAGGACTGAAGCTGAAGTTCCAATACTTTGGCCACCTGATGCAAAGAACCGACTCATTGGAAAAGACCCTGATGCTGGGAAGGATTGAGGGTAAGGGGAGAAGAGGGTGACAGAGGATGAGATGGTTGGATGGCTTCACCGACTCAATGGACATGAGTTTGAGCAAACTCCAGGAGATAGTGAAGGACAGGGAAGCCTGGCGTGCTGCAGCCCATGGGGTCTCAAAGAATCAGACATGACTCAGGAACTGAACAAGAGCAAAGAAATAGCTACTGGATTAAACTACTGATATTAACAACATACTACAGCATAGGATAAATGAAGCATATGGACAGCAAAATGAACGATGTCAATGCTAGGAGGGATGACAGAGCAGCAGTGAGAATACTCAGTTAAAAGCCATGTGAGGACATGTAAAGCAGGATACAGCAACTAATTAGAAGCTGATAAATGGCTTACAGAAAAAAAAGCAGGGAGGCAGAAGAGAATGAGGGAGAGGAGTGATAGGGTCTAAATTTAAACTAAAACCTCAGAAAAAGCCTTACAGAGATTGTAGAGTTTAGGGAAGACAAGTTGATGGTGAAAGCAGGTTACATGGGGAAGAATATTTGGGGCAGAAGACTCAGTTAATTTTAAGTTTATAAGCTTTCCATTTTATCCCCCAGACTTCCCTTTGTGAAATGGGATCACAAAGCAACTACTTTATATAGTCATTCCTTTCCAGCCCTGCTGCAATTTATAATAATACATATCAAAATTTGATGTAAAGCAGGTTAGTTAGTGAAGTGCAAATATGATCTCTACAAAATAGGCCTGGAACATATATTTAGGTCCTGAAAACTTGCCGAGTAATCCTGAATGCATCAGGGGATGGGAAACAAATAGTCATGACTCAGTTTTCTTTTTTTTTTAACTAATCCCAAACTGTCAGACTGGAGAAGGAACTGGCAACCCACTCCAGTATTCTTGCCTAGAGAATCCCATGGACAGAGGAGCCTGGTGTGCTGCCGTCTATGGGGTCGCACAGGGTCGGACACAACTGAAGTGACTTAGCAGCGGCAGCTAACTGTCAGACTAAGTTATCTGACACTTCAGAATATTATAAAAGCTTAGAGAAGGATTTTTTTTTAACTTTGAACAAATGTCATTTATTGTACAACTTATTTAACACAAAATAGTTTCAATTTGTTATTTAATATAAATTATAGAGATTATAACAGAATAAATTTTGAGTCTGTGCTATATTACTATTTGCAAAGGTTCTTGTGAAGTTGTCAGTAGACTTCGATAACTCATCTCTATGCCTTTTTTGAGCACCTTTTATGAATTATAGTGAGAATAAAGATATTGTAAGGAAATGAAGGGTAATGAATAACAATATTTCAAATCAGAAAACGTAAATTCTTCTGAGCCCATAATTTATCATCTATACCAGAAGAACATTTCATCATGAGGATGGTTACATTTTATAACCAAATTAACAACTTGTTAATCCAAAGAAGCATGTAATAAACACTGTAGAATGAACATTAATAAAGTAACTTCTTGGAAAAGTCTTAATCAGGTATTTGCAAACCTCCAATTTCTAGTGATAGCTTCAAATAAAAATTAACTAACAACCGTTGCTCAGTGATGTTAGTTTTTTCAAAGTTGTACCTTCTCTTTTATGGATAGAATTAGTCATTATTCACAGTACCGTATCTATAAAATTAAGTAAAAATTTAATATGATTTGACAAGTAAATGGAGGAACTACTGAAAACTTCATTGGTTCACTGGCCATTAAACAACATACAGCTTGTTAAAGTGTCATCTTTCAGGGATCATAGGCATATTCTTTGAAATTTATTTTTCTGTTTTAAGCAGATAGGCTATATTTTTTCTTAATTTGAAAAAGTTAAATGTGGCTAGTGCCTAAAATCACAGGTTTGCGATCATAGATCATTTCCTATTTAAAATGTTCTAGTTTCATAACCCTCCTCCCACAAAGATACTCAATTCCTCTATGGGATTTGACTTAATATTTCTTCAATATATGGATATTATTCTATTACATCATCTAGGGTTCCCTGGTGGTTTAGATGGTAAAGAATCTGCCTGAAATGCTGGAGACCCGGGTTCAGTCCCAGGGTCAGGAAGATTTTCTGGAGACGAGAATGGCTACCCACTCCAGTAATCTTGGCATGCAGAATTCCATGGACAGACAAACCTGGTGGGCTACAGTCCATGGGTCACAAAGAGTCAGACATGATTGAGCAACTAACACAACACTTATTAAAACTTGCATGGCTAACTATTAATTTTCTTCAAGATAAAGCTACGAAACCATTTCCATTTATGGAGAGACATTGATTTGACTTGTAGTTAAGAAGGTATTTGATGCATTACTCATCCCTCCAGTAATCTCAAATGAAAACCTATGTCTATCTATTACATACAGTATAGGTAAGTATATAAACATAATATGTATGCATGCCCCATATATATAACATTGTAGCATTTTATTAAATGCTGTATAAGAAACCAGTATAATGTACATATTTTGCCTCATATATATAACACTGTAGCATTTTACTAAATGTTGTATAAGAAACCAGTATAATGTACATATTTTTTAAAAAATTCTGACTGATATCTAAATGATTTTTAAAGCTTATGATTACTACATGAAAGTGACGGCCACATGATACAGAGTTCAATGAGCTGCTGTTGGAGCCTGCTTACAACCTACAAATGAGAAAGAAAAAAGGAGTTTGACCAAGGTCATATCAGGATTAACTCTATCTTTGTAAAAGAGTGCCAGGGGATGTTTAATATACACACACGGCAGACAGGACAAGGTTTTACAGTCTCACCTGAGAGACCCTTGCATGCTCTACTCAATTATTAATTTACTTCTGAAAGGATGGAGGTTAAGACAGGTGGGATTTGAATGGAAGTCTAAATTCTTCAATTGTGCACTTAGGAGAACTCAGTACTTTGCAGTTTATACTTGTGTAGACATAATTCTTAACCTAATGTATTACGTAAAGGCTTTTAAGTGGAGTTCACCTTTTCCTTTCTTTTACTTGTCTTAATGACAGTATGTAGCTTTGGAGCAAGGCCTCGGCCTCGGTCCAGGTTAGACTCCTACCACCCCTCCCGCAGCCTCACTCCCAGAAACAGGGTGTTCACTTTTTTGATGATGACATTTCAAAGAGATGGTTCCCAGGTCTTTGAGAAAGATATTCCTGTGTTGCTAAGCTGGTGAGAGACTTATTTAGCTTTTGAAAAGATTTACATACATTTCAAAGAGACTGAGAAAGAAGATATAATTGCAAGTTTTCTAAAGTACAGGCTTAAAAAAAGAGAGTGAGGAGGAATTTCTTTCCTTATTTACAGCAGGAAAATTTAGGCCTCTTATTAAAAAAATTTTTTTGCCCTTATAATTTTTTTTCTATTTTTAATTGCTTTTCTATTTTTTTAAATTAAGTTATAAATCACATTGATTGATCTGTCTATTCTTACACAGTTTCCCCATTTTTGTAGCTTTTGAGAAAGTCCTGAAATGACATAGCAAGTTCCACAAATTTGTTCATCATTTTAAAGATTATTTTGACTATCTAGGGCCTTTTCACTTCCCTATTAATTTTTTAATATGCCTGCTGTGATACTGATTGGCGCTTCACTGGAAGTAAAGATTCATTTGGAAAGTATTGCTAACCTGACAACATTAAGTCATCCAGTCATGAAGGTGACATGTTTTCCACTTCTTTGTCTTCATTAATTTTCAGCAATGTCTCTTAGTCTCAGTGTACACACCAATGCTGTTACACATCCTATATTTTGTGAGGCCAATGTAAATATTGGTGACATTTTTTCTTTTGCTTACTGCACAATTAATCTAATTTTCTTGCTCTTGCAATCTGTAACCTTATCTAATTATTATTCCTAATAATTTCTTAGGAATCATACACAATTAATCATCGGCAAGTAAAAGTTTTACTCTTTCCAATCCTTATGAGTTCTTTCTTTTTCCTTAAAACATCCTTTTCTTGATCATCTACCACACACAGTTTATTCAGACTACACCCATATGAAGTGATGAGATCACAGCTGGAGAATAGGTCGTTGTTGTTTAGTTGTTCAGTCGTGTCCAACTCTTTGTGACCCCATGGACTGCCAGGCTCCTCTGTCCATGGGATTCTCCAGCCAATAATGCTGGAGTGGGTTGCCATGCCCTCCTCCAGGGGATCTTCCTGACCAAGGGATTGAACCTGCATGTCCTGTAGCTCCTCCATTGGCAGGAGGATTCTTTACCACTGAGCCACCAAGAAAAGCCCAGAGAACAGGTTACCCTGTGACAATCTATTTACAAAATCCGTCATAAAGGCTTTTCTTTAAACATTATATTTTCTTTTTCAAACTAGCATACAACACAAAGCTAAACTGATTAGTAGTTTGCATGCTCCCAATTTTGGGAGAAATACTTCCTTTTGACAAAATCTCGTAACCCACGGAAAAGAAATTCCCACAGACTGACCGTTGTCACCCAACTCACTCTGCAAGCCATCTTTCTTTGAATCCCTCCTCTCTTGTACACACAAGTCACCTGGTGACTTTCTTTTTGACCTTTTGCTTCCTTGCTAGAGCCAAGACTACAGGCACCAAGGTGAATGGCAACATCAGGAGCGGCTGGGGTAGACACGGTATCTGAGGTTGGGAAGTGTCAGGAGGCAGCCCCTGTTCTCATGTGCAGACGCTGATGGTGAGCATCCCTCTGTAGGAGGGTGCCTAACAGACAAGCACCTGAACATCTGTGAGAGGATCATTTTTAGGATTTACCCCTCTGTTTCAGAAGTACAGCCATCCTTACAACTGAACTTTAATTCCTCCTTTAAAAAAAAAATCACACAAACAAAAAGTTTAAAAATCTTCAGTTGTAAAATGATTATTACTGTAGTTCGTTTGTATCAGGTTTGAACAAATCATAATTATACCACGTTTTCTGAGGAGGCTTTCATCATTTTGACCTAAGTCTATTTAGTAGATATGAAAGTTAGGGTCCTGAGATTGCTAATGCATAGCTCAGAATCTCATGTGTTATTTTGGGAGAGATTGCAGGAATAATCTAAAAAAAAAAAAAAAAATAAGTGAAAAACCACGAACAACTGATATTCTCTTATTCCAAGCACTGTACCAGTCCTCTGTCTAATTTAGACTTTCCAAGGATTAATTTGATATTATCATTCTGCCCTTTACAATGGGAATACTGAAGCTCAGGAAAAAAAAAAAATCACTCAACCACATCCTCACTGTGTGTTACTTGTGGAGACAATCCTTTAGAGCAAGAATTTTCTATTTGAATTTTGTGTGTGTGTGTGTGTGTTTTGTGCATTGATATACTGAAAATCTAGAACAGTGCCAGATAAGCATCATCCCTCAGTTAACATTTGCTGAAGGGGTAAGATATTTTTGATGCTGAATTAAACTGCATTTCCATTGCTATCTCTGTTATTGATAATGGTATATCTCTGACAACATATATGTGAAGATGATCGTCATATTTGGCACTTATTTTTGAGGGGGTATGTGCTTTTTGTAGTAAAGCATTGGGCATGGCCCAGGACTAAGTTTTAGACTTGTCTGTACCTTGTAAGGTCTCATGGGGGCTGCCATGTCCTGACTTCAGCTTATGTTAAGATAAGGTTAAAAAGTTCATGTCATGCAGCTTGAACCATAAGAAATGTTTGCTAATAGGTGAGTGCGTTGTCAGGGTAGGAGCCATACTCGTGATGCTGGCCATTAGCCTACAGGGTTATTGGTCCACAGGCAACAGAGCACAAACAAAGGCTTCAGGCCCAAAGAAGAAAACTGGCCAAAATCAAACCAGTTTCTAAAAATAGAGACAAGAAGAAAATCTTCTTAAAAAAAACCCAAAAAACTAGAATAAAAAACCTAAAAAGAAAGTACATAAAAAGGGCCGTATTCCTCTGGAACAAAAATGAAACAAATGAGCAACTGTTCACATGTCCTGGTTAAACCTAACAGACAGTAACCACATTTTCCTGAATGAAGTTATTGATAGTACTGAAAGCTTTACGTCAAGACAAATCTTGTAAGTGAGAGAAGACTGAATCTACAGAACTGGAACGTACTGGGCTTATTGAAAATACCTAAGCGGGTATTGTCAGAAATAATCTTAGTTAAGAAGGCTATTCAAAGAGTATATTTTATGTCTAGCCTGGGGAAATCCAAGTTGTTCCTAGAATTCGGTTGAGGGAATTTTGAGCCTTATTGGAATACATGGCAAACAAAATATATAAGTGATCCAGCTCTCGGGGAGCTTATAGTCTTATGTAGGAGACAGACATTAATAAAAACAGTAAGAAAACTATGAATGCATTACATAAGACTTACAATCTGAGATTAGCACTCGGAAGGAATGCAACAGTCTTGAAAGAGTGTATAACAAAGACATAGGACCTCTACTGGGACTCTGGGGCTCTTGCTAGAGAAAACAGCTTTTAAGGTAATGTTGAAGTTATGGGCGACCAGATTTCCCTGGTCTCCCATAGCTTTTATAGGATACATATAGAATGAAAAGAGAAAAACAAAGAACTGAACCTTAGGAATTCCAGGACATCATTTCTCATAAAAGACAAAGAAGAAGCATCAAGCAGGTAGTGAAAAAGAGACAATCAGTCCATGGAAGTCAAGGGGAAGAGGTATTTTGTAGAAAGTCTCATTCAGTGACTTGTCCATGAGAGCGGTGTTTCTCATGGGTGGGTGGGTGACTCGGGGTCCTAAGGAAACTTGTCATTATCTGGGAACATTTGCGGTTATTACAGCTGGGAGGAGCCACTGGATCTAGTGGGAAGAGGCCAGGGATGCTGCTAAATATCCAACAATACAAAGGAAAGGCTGTCACAGCAGGTTAACTATCCACTCCAAAGGGCTGCAAGGCTGAGGATGAGAAACTGATGCTAGAGTTGAGTGCAAAGAAGATAAAGTAGCCACAGATCAAACCAAGTGAGAGAGGAAGCCCCAGGGAAACTACTAGCGTTGTCTGGGCACTCCAGGAGTGATGGATGCCATGAGTGACTATGGAGAGGTGTTCTGGCCAGGGGAGCAGAGCCAGAAGCAGGAATAGGAGCTGCTGAGGACAGCAGGTGTGGAGATCCACCGCTGCCAACAGGCGCTGAGATTTAATGCTTAGGGCATTTTTTTCAGAAAAGAAAAATCACATAATTGTTAAGAAACTCAGGAAATGTGAGTCATATTTGGAAGTTGGAATGAGAAGAGCCAGCTTGTTGGACTGGCCACCCACAAATTATTATTTCCTCATTTTCTTGTTGACTTTAGGAACGATAGGAAACACTAGATCTATACATTTATGTCTATAGGGGCTTATCAGATTAAAAACACGCTACAAAGATAAATTGATGTTAAAGGCCTAGATCAAAACTTTAACTTGATTCTATAATGAGAAAATATTCACAATTGTGTTCATTTATTTGGTTTATTCATTAAATATAATACTTACGGATCTCATCCTATAGCTAGCTGTTCCAGGTGATGAGGCTTCAACACTCAGCAATATTCACAATATCACTGCTTCTTTTTCTCCTGAAGCATAAATTCTAGTTGGCAGAAAGAGGGGAAAAAAAGCAAATCAATAAGTAAGATAGCTTCAAGCAGTGACAAGTTCTATGAAACCAATGAAACTAAGAAGTGGTACAGATGTAGCCTCTGATCAAATTAACATATGTAGCTCTTCATTCACTTTCTAAAATTTATCTGATTTAATTGTCATCTAGAGTTCTAAGAAATCTGGCTATGGAAATGTCCATATGCAGAGTGGTCCAAACTATGGCTAGGACAAGGAACAGAAAGTGCAAGGCGGGTGCACTGTATTCAAGGGGAGAGGGATAGTTGTAATAAGCAAAGACCAAGTTATGAAAGGCTTGTAAGTCATGGTGTATATAGATACTGGATTTAATTCTGAATGCTTAACAGGTCATTGCACAATGTTCTATAGTAGAGTTACATGATCCAATGTCTATTAAAAGGCCATTCTAGCTGTTGTATGGGAACCATGAAGGCTGAGTGATAAGACTATGGTAGCAACTGTGGATATGGAGAGAACCAGGAAAAGTTCATTTATGTTTTGGACACAAAGTTGCAGATCTTGCTGTTGGGTGTAACGAAAAAAGATGTGCATCAAAATTATGTCTAGGTTTCACTGTTGTTGGTAATAATATTTTTTACAAATTTTAATAAAGTTTTATTATACAAATCAACATACTGTGTGATGTTTACATAAAATTTTAGTAAATTTTAATGAAATAAAAGTAGACAATGATGGATAGTACATTTATTAAAATTAGTAATATGAGAAAGACTAAAAAGAAAAATATTTGGGGAGAAAATGACAGTTATGTTTTGCCATGCTAAATTGTGGCTGATTATAAAACATCCAATAAAGCTATCAAGTAGCTGTTGCACGATATGCATCTGCATTCCAGGGAATTGCAGTGATTATACTACTGATTTGATAGTGAACGACCTTTGAATATCTTCCCAGGTGGCTCAGTGATGAAGAGCCCACCCTGCCAAGCAGGAAACACGGGTTCGATCCCTGGGTTGGGAAGACTCCCGGGAGAAGGAGAAGGAAACGGCAACTCACTCCAGTATTCTTGCCTAGAGAATTCCATGGACAGAGGAGCCTGGTGGGTTACAGTCCATGGGGTTGCAAACAGTCGGGACACGGCTTCACGACTGAACAACAGAAAGTTTATGGATTGTCACTGTGAGCTCAGGGAGAGTCCTCCAGTCTAGAGTGGACAGAAGAGACCAGGGAAGAAAGGAAGCAGAGTCAGCAAGCAGCTTTTGAAGAATTTTACTAGGAAGGAGAACCAAAAAATGGGATGGAAGCCGGAGTGAAACCTAAAAATGATGAACATTTGTATAATATTAAGATGACACACACATATATTTGCAATATAGTGCAGTGGTGACTTGATATCTTCATTCGGACATACAATAAGCAACTAAAATATGGAATGCCAAAACGCGCTTCTCTCACTTTCCTCCCCAATCATTGTGCTCTCCAGTCCTTCACATATCATTAACCTTAGTAAATAAATGATCCCTCACTAGCTTTTAAAATCTATTTTTGTATATTAGAATGCGCTTTATGATTTTAAAAGTTCCTTCTTTTACATATGTTTTCTTTTTAAAAAAAAAAATTGTGATGCATTCAGTTGAAACTCCTCTGGAAAAAATGGCAATATCAGTGTGTTTAGAAAGCTTTTCTGGGGACTTCCCTGGAAGTCCAGTGTTTAGTATTTCCAATGCAAGGGGCTCTGGTTTGATCCCTGGTCAGGGGATTGAGATCTCATATGCAGAGAGGTCGAAATTAAAAAAAAAAAAAATACTGGATACTTAAAAAAAATAAAAAGTAAATACAAGGATTTTTGGAAAAGAAAAATTTTCTGGAGTGCTGGAACCTTGACATGGGAATGATTGAGCTAATGAGTTAGGAACATGGGGTAATGTGCTCTACTTGGAGAAGAAGCTACTGGTAATATAAAGGTTTAAGCCAATCCCAAGGAAGTAGGTAGTTGAAAGTTGAGAAGTAGAGAAAATCCATATTAGAGGTGAGCATGAAAAGGACCTACATGACACCATGAATAGATCAAGGAGTAAAGCAACTGCCACAAAGCCCTTGTGATACTGTGATGCTGAAGTTATCAGGGATGATCCCGGAAATGGTGCAACAGAATCCAGTCTAACTAGCTGATTGGTAGATAAACATAATGAATGAAAGTAGCAAATGGTACTATCTAAGGTCAAGAATTTAGAAAGAATTATTTGGAGATGGAAGAGAAATACTCGAAGTTATATCAGTTAATATTTAACACCTCTGATTATTGTTCCATTTGTCTGCAGTAATGCAGAATTAAAAGTTTCATTCATGTAATCCATTTAAAATTGATAATAAATATTGACAGGAATATTTAAAGACATACATCACTGAAAGCAGCTCAGGTCGACGTTTTTGCAAAGGGGAAGAGGATATTTTAATTTAGGTTAAAATATCATTTTGAGTTTATACTGCTTCATAAAGCTATAGAATTCTTCTGCAATATAAATGGTTGTATCATTTCTGGAGCAAATGGACTGACAGCTTGCTGAGTTCTGAACTATCTGGAATTGTTCTGGAAATTTTTCTCTAAGGCTCAATAGTGTGGCACCGTAATTACTGAGTTTAGAGGAGGGAAAGGCAACAAGGACACCCTTGAATAAATGATATGTCAAAGCAGGGTTGAAGGCGATAGTCATGCCTGGCATGGAGGAAATCCTTAATGACACTTTTTACGGAGTTCAAAAAAAATCATTGCAATTCCCTAACTGACACGGGGAAGAGTGATCTGTCAGCTAGAACACTTAAGGCTAGCCAGCTAAATTGGTTTGAGGCAACCTGAGTAAACCAAATCTAATCTAATCAATAACACTGACACACCAAAGAGATGTACATAGCGATTTTTAAAACAAGGAATCATATGAATTTTTGTCATGCATCATATTTTTGCCCTTTTAAAGCCCTGATAAATAGAATTTCAAGTAATATTTATATAGTTTCATGTTCTCTTTAGTTGTAACAAGTAAGTTATTTTGCTGTTGTTGTTCCCATTTGAGGGATAAATGACTTAACATGTAATTTTGTATATTTCTCAACACACACAGTATATATATAATATTCAACATCATCCTGATAAATGAGAGTATTCTATTACTTTTTTGCCCCTTTGGTTATGTTTTAATCTCAGTTGGCTAATCAGAAGCCCAGCAAGTACTAAGCATGGAAAATTCTTCTTATCTTTTACAGATTCAGCTGTCTTTCAGCTTCCTTTATCTCAAACTTATAAATGTCTCTAATTGGGCTATTTGCCCAACATTTTCACATTTCAGTATTATGACTGACCTTGAAGAAACTGTTCTGGGAGTCCACCGATACTAGTAATTATAGTTCCATTATGCCCCTACTTAATGCAGGAGATATTTAGACTTTGATCAATGCATTCATTGCACTTATTGATTGATAATTATAATGCATTACTTGCTGGCTTTCCTGCCACCTTCATTAATTGTCTTGCCACAATGCAGAAATATAGTTGCAAGACCCTCGACATGCATTTTGCTAGAACTTATCCCTCTACTTTTACATTTACTTAGTGCTTAATTGTTCACTTCCACCATTAAAGCCTTGGCTTATTATTCATTTTAGCTTCCTGGCCCCACACCTGTGGATATAAGCCACATTCACCACTCTTATCTCCTTCAGCCTGCTTCTTAGCTGTGCTCTTGTACACTTAGAACTTCTAGAATGCTATAAAAGAGCCCAGAGAGACCTTATCTTTCATTTATGCTAGGGTTTAGGAAGAATTTACTCTTTAGATTTTGCGCTTTAATGTGTAAACTGAAGCCCTATAAATATATCGAGGACTTCCCTGGTGGCTCAGACAGTAAAGAATCTGCCTGCATTGCAGGCTTGGCTTTGATCCCCCGGTCCTGAAGGTCTCCTGGAGAAGGAAAGGCTACCCACTCCAGTATTCCTGCCTGGAGGATCCCATGGACAGAGGAGCCTGGTGGGCTACAGTCCGTGGGGTCACAAAGAGACACAACTGTGCAGCTAACATTTTTCACTATAAATATATTGACGCTTGTTAATATTACTATTTTTTCCTGAACCAAGGGCTTTTAAATATACTGTGTGTTTGTGTGTTCAGTCACTAGTCATGTCGAACTCTTTGTGACCTGTTAGACTGTAGCCCATCAGGCTCCTCTGTCCATGGGATTTCCCAAGCAAGAATACTGGAGTGGGTTGTCATTTCCTCTTCCAGGGGATCTTCCTGACCCAGGGATTGAACCTATGTCTCTTGTGTCTCCTGCACTGCAGGCAGATTCTTTGCCACTGAGCCACTAGGGCTCAATGTTTAAATCTACCTCATCTTCATCTAACAATCTAGTTTGGGAAGGTGATGGGATGCAAGACGTCCATCAAGATACAAATTTTTTTTTTTTAAACTTAAGATACAAATATGTTTTACCTATGTGTCTGGGCAAGGAAATCGGGGGGGTTACACACTGGTTTTGTTCAGTCATTTTAGCTCACTTAAACCACCCTAAATGATGGTCTGGGTCAAGACAGAGCAGCTCCTATTCATTTGTGAGGAAAAATCTTAATAACAATCTTTGTATGCTTGACCTGATGGATTGTTCTCACAGCCTTTTTTGGATATTTCAAATCATATTTTCCCTAAGTGGAGCACGTTTTATTTCTGATACTTTGCTCACCCATCCACTTGGTCATTAGTGAACACATTCATCCTTGATACCCCCAGACCATTCCAGGCAGTTAGATGCTTCCTAGAAGCCTCTTAGTATATTTCCTTCACTCTCTACACTTTAGAACTCTTCCCATATTTATGGAACTATTTATTTATTTGTTTAACTCCCTATTCCAACATGGCTATTAGATTTCACATCTCTCTGTTTCTAGTGCCTAGCATATGCGAGGTTTTAACGTATATTTATCCATCTACCTATCTGTGTATCTGTCCATCGATAAAGAGGAAAGGGGAAAATAAAAAGTTCATAAGAATGAATAAAATCTCCTCTTAAAAACTACATATATATCAATGGAAAAGTAGATCAAGAATTGAAGAAGAGTTATAGTAAGTGTAGACAAAGGCAATTACAATAGGCTGTTACTTGGTAAAAATGTTTCCTTAACCTTTCTGCACATTGCACTATTACTTTTGGTTTTATCTCACTAGTTACTTTTAAGTTTGGCTTAATTGTAGGTGATCATTCCAATATTTAATCACATTGCTGCTTAGGAAATTAGTAATTTTTTTGCTCTTCCTATGCTTTCCTCTTTTTCTCACAGTTTCTTCAAATGAGCTCTCAACAGCACCTTTTTAGCATGAGTGTTGGCTTTTCCTGTTGTCAACCTTCCAACTGGAGTTTTAAAATAAGAAAAGATTTAGTTGATAGGAACTGAATAAAGATAATTTTATAGTTTTTTAACAAAGGTACCAAATGACATAAATTTTATGTTGCTTTTAAAATGATTTTTATCTAGTTTATCAATTTTATAGTAAAATAATATAAGGATAAACAATACTTAATAAATAGGAACAATTATTTTATTTAGAACAAGAAATGCTTCACTTAGTGCTATTTTTTACAATTAAAAATAGTATTCTATAATTTTAAATCATGATCCATTAAAAATGAATCTACGAATTTTACACAATTTCTTCTATACTGTATAGAAATATATTTGTCTTAACCTTACCTGCAGAGTCAGAGAACTAGATTGCTATAAAATGGATAGACTCTTTTGAGGGCTGTTGAATTGATAGAAACAATGTGTGAATAATGTATAAAAAAATCTCTTGATTATCTCCAGTTACATTACACAGTATCAACCCTGTCAACTCCTGCGATCATCTCAACAGCTCCAAGCAGCTTGGGGAATAAAAGTAATCTATCACAATCAATGCAATCTTTTCATCCTTAGCCACCAGGAAAGGGTGTGTATTACATTTTTATACAAAACCACAAGTGTATTTGGATGTTGAAAGATGGGAGGAAAGGAGGAAAAAAATGTGAAAAATCTTCAAATTTATTAAAAAATAAGTTATTTAAAACTATGTTCACGAATCTACTGTCACACACATCCCAAGGGCTCTCTGCTTATTCATGTGTATTTTCAAAGTTTATTTACAATGTAGAAACAGCTATGTTTTTCCCGAGTGTAATACAACTTAAATTAATATGTCTCAAAATAATTCATGATTTACCAGTGAAAATGAGAGCAGGCCTGTAAGTGTACTTCTGTTTGGACAGTTGTTAAAGGACACTGAAAACAATTCAGCATTTCATACCATCTGTACAGACATGTTTCATTTGGAAGATTCTCAGATTATTGTCTGTATTTGCATAATATCCTCTATTAGATATTAACAGCTAACAGGATTAAAATGTTAAAAGTTGATAAAAATAAAATAATGTTTCTGTGCAATAGTTGTTAAAAAATACCTTTTACTCTAATATGAGTACTTGCTTCATTATAAAATTTGCTTCATAATTGTAAGATTAGAATGAAAGTCAACTGTTCTTACTCACAGGCATCTCTGAACATGCCACAGTATCACCTATTCTCTTTCCAGGGTACATATGCTGAGTTAACATATAATTGCATTTCTTCCATTAACACTGTAATCATGCTTTTTTTTCCCTACCCTCCATCAGCTACACAAATTAGATACTTGATGTATTGGGTGATTCTGACAGATAGGTTATTTATCATTACCTAATAAAATGAAAAATAACCCCATAAGCTTTTCTAAATCAAGGAAAAATTTCAACCTTATGTAATAAAATAAGAAATAAAATTCACTAATAAGCCTTGCCACTAACAAATATTTAGATGCATTTTTTAACCATTTATAGGCTTCTCTTGTGGCTCAACTGGCAAAGAATCCGCCTGCAATGTGGGAGACCTGGGTTCGATCCCTGGGTTGGGAAGATCCCCTGGAGAAGGAGAAGGCTACCCATTCTAGTATTCTGGCTTGGTAAATTCCATGGACTATATAGTCCATGGGGCTGCAAAGAGTCGGATTGATTTTCACTTAACCCTTTAAACATAAATTTTATGTTGGTGTTTATATTTCTTCTATTTTTATGTTATAAAAGATGAAAGGCTTGTATACATAGAAAAAATTACTTTATATCAATTTTAACATTTTAGAATAATTTTCTGACTTTTGCCTGCCCATATTTTTTTTTATTTTTTAAATTTTATTTTATTTTTAAACTTTACATAATTATATTAGTTTTGCCAAATATCAAAATGAATCCGCCACAGGTATACATGTGTTCCCCATCCTGAACCCTCCTCCCTCCTCCCTCCCCATTCCATCCCTCTGGGTCGTCCCAGTGCATCAGCCCCAAGCATCCAGTATCGTGCATCGAACCTGGACTGGCAACTTGTTTCATACATGATATTTTACATGTTTCAATGTCATTCTCCCAAATCTTCCCACCCTCTCCCTCTCTCACAGAGTCCATAAGACTGTTCTATACATCAGTGTCTCTTTTGCTGTCTTGTACACAGGGTTATTGTTACCATCTTTCTAAATTCCATATATATGCATTAGTATACTGTATTGGTGTTTTTCTTTTTTTACACATTTTCAATTACATTGTAAAACATTTTGTATTCTGCTATGCTCAACTGATATATGCTTTATGCGTGCTATGACTGGCAGGATCCTGGCCCCCAGTAACACTGTCCCCTGGTGCTGTGTCTATGAAAATGTTGTTGTTGCTTAGTGGCAAAGTCGTGTCTGACTCTTTTGTAACCTCATGGAACTATATAGCCTGCCAGCCTCCTCTGTCCATGGAATTTTCCAGGTAAGAATACTGCAGCAGGTTGCCATTTCCTTCTCCAGGGGATCTTCCTGATCCAGGGATCAAACTTACATCTCTTGCATTTGCAGATGGTTTTGTTACCACTAAGCCACCTGAGAAACCCATGAGAATGCTACATTACCTGAACAAAGGAACTCTACATATAGTTTTACAATTCAGTTGAATTTAAGATAAGAAGATTGTCCTGGATAGTCTGGTGGGCCCAATGTAATCACATAAGAGTTTAAGAGCAGGAGAGAAAATTAAAGATATCTGAAGCAAGAGAAATAGTTGATGTGCTTGAAGATGGAGGGGTCCACAAGGAAAACATGAGAAATACATACATTCTATCAAAACCCACTGCACCAGAAGAGCATCCAGAACTCCAGACGAGAACAGCAGCCTTGACTTTTTGGACTGATGCCCTGATTTTAGCCCAAGGAGAGCCTTAGTAGAAGATTCAGACACATCATGCCGGACTTCTAACACACAGGAAATACAAAATGATAAATGGTGTTTCAAGTTACTAAATTTCTGGCAACTTGTTACTCAGTAGTAGAAAACTGAGACATGTTTTTTCCTAGTTGTCATTATTATTCAATATGTAGATTGTTCCATGAATACGTAATGTGGTCTCTAGTGTTATAAGTGATACAAAAAAAGCAAAAGGTAGACCATGGTTTGAACCTTCAAGAAACCCCAGAATACAGCCAGAAAGGCAAAGAGTCACAAAAGAAATATTGAAAGGTTTTCATTGTTTGCCACAAATTGAGAAAAGTGCTCAGGAGAATCACAACCGTAAAATGAACTGTTCTGTCTGATGGAACCTGAGCCCTGTTATCTAACTCATTCCTGAGATTACATCATTAACTCTGTTTCCACTAACACTGTCCTAATTGAGTGGTTGGAAATAAATAGAAACTGTAAACGGGGATTATATTAGTTAGGGACATTAGAAGATCAGACTGGTAGAATTCTACAGGCAACATCGTATTACTCCAGTAAAGATAGACAGACCCCCAGTACACTGCATATCTAGGAGGTTTTGAGTAAAAGATCAGATATGAAGACATTTTAGGAATGTTTAAGGGGAAGCAACACTTGGTTGCCTTATATAGGATTTACAGGATATAGGAAGGGAAGTGTTCAAGAATCACTCCAAGATTTCTAGTCCTGCCTACTGGGGGAAAAGATAAAGTTGAAAGAAATGAAGTAGCTTTAATAAAGCGATTGGGAATAAGACGGAATATAAGGGGCTGATTTAAAATACTGTCTGAATTAAGATATCTTCTGTTATAAGTAGCAGAAACCATGAAACCTCAGTCTTCAAAACAAATAAGCCCATCATCTCACATGACAGCAGGCAGGGCTGGCAGGTGGAGCCTTTCAGCAATGACATCTAGAACTCAAAATTGTTCTGTCTTTTTTTTTTTCTGTTCATATCAGCCTCATTTCAAGACTAGTTTCTGTTGGTGATCTTAGGAAAATTGCCCACAAAATTCAGGCCAAAATACTTTCCTGTTCACTTCCTGCCTAAGATAAAGAACATTTCTCCCACCCATGATAAAATCCTTCTCTTCAGTTTAAATCAACTTAGTCATGTTTCTTCCTTATGACAAGAATAGTCCCTAGGGAGATAGGTATTGGTTCAGATTAGAATTAGATTTGCCCAACACACTAAACATAATACACACACTTAGTTTATAAAGGTAGTAATAGAATTGAATAGCTATAGTTTAGCCCCACATTTTACAAAAACTTGAAGAGGAAACTATACAAATGCCATCCTGTTAGATGAGCACTGAATGAATCTGGATTGTCAGAGCCTGATCCCACGTGGCAACCTTCAATTCTGTTCTTTTGATGATATCCATCTCATTGTCTTCCATGGTCCTGAATTCTTTCTCCGGAAGATACTACTTTGTTGGTCTTCATTTCCTCCATGTTTGCATCTAAAATGAGCACCTGGGAGTCTGCCCCTTTGGGATACCTTATAGTTTTTAGCAGATCTCAACTTTTAATAGTACAAATTTTGGTCGCTGGGGACAGCCTTATGGATACTTTTTATACCTTATCATCATATATCAAATTTCAAGTCTATTTACTAAAAATGCACATAGTTTTCTTATAATAACAAACATATTAATGGTTTGGGGACATTCGTCTAATAACATTAGACTATGGATATTATTGAAGGAAACCACATTTGTTAGACTATCAATGACTCAATTAAGGTTGTAAACTATGATCATCACAGAAGTACAAATTTATTCATCAGCCATTCATTACTTAATCCACTATGACCTCATTGATACACTTCTAATTTATAATTAAGTATAAATACTGCAGATTCTCTTTAAATAACAAACATATCTATTAGCATTGCACAGTGTGAAAAAGTTCTTTACAGGTAAAATAAGTGTTACTCTTAAAGAGTAATTTGAAACACAAGGTGAAAGCTTGATTCTCTACAACACATTTAAACAATGTCATAAAATGCCCAATACTACACAAAAGCTAAGTAGGAAAGGGACTGATATTAACTAAGTGGATTTAAGGAATTAAAACCAGTAATAACTCTAGAAATAGTGTTTTGTAAAGGATTGTTTTCTAACAAATTGTGGAAATACATGCCAGATGGAAAGGAGAGGGTACTGAGGAAGTGCAAGTTATGGGGGCTGACTGCTCCTTCAGGACATTCAAAATCCAGAGAGAGAGAGAGAGGTTGTATGAGGAAGGAGAAGGACTTTCTTTTTGCTTGCTTGTTTATTATATTGTGCTTATTTTCATTTAGGGAAGAATATATTATGTATTTATGCTTTGGATAACAAATGGTGCAGTTTATTAATAAGGTTGAAGGTTCACTAGTGGAAGAAATAATTTATGGAGGAATGACCTGGATGGCAGAACCTACATTTGTACAATGTGGATCACCAATATACGTGAGCATGCTTGTCCTATAGTATGACTCAAGCCATGCATTTGTTTCAGCTATAACAAGAGAAATGACTTCATATATTAAAAAAAAGAGAGAGAGAAAGATGTTGAGTCAATATACGAAGTAGTTTATTATAGAAACTATGGAAGATGAGTGAGTTCGTATTTCCTGACAGCAACCTTTCTAGCAAAGTACACGTTAATGTCATCAGCTGACAGTGAAGCCGCCAGTGAAGATTTTGATGTTTTCTATTTATTCCACTATGTACAAATGCTTTGCAGATAATTGTACTTCTTACTTGATGAGTCATGAGAACTTAAAACCAATACCTAGTTCCAGTTGCAATGCGACCTAGTACAATCATGTACCATTTCTTTCTGGGCTTCCCTGGTGGCTCAGACGGTAAAGAATCCGCCTGTAATGCAGGAGACCCAGCCTGTTCGATCCCTGGGTTGGGAAGATCCCCTGTAGAAGGAAATGGCTCCCCACTCCAGTATTCTTGCCTGGAGAATCCCATGGACAGAGGAGCCTGGCGAGCTATGGTCCACAGGGTTGGAAAGTGTCAGAGACTACTGAGTGACTAATACTTTCACTTTCATTTATTTCCAGCTTTAATTTGTCTGATTCTTTTACTAAGTTTTTTTTTTTTTTCTTCACAGCTCAGTTGTGCTTAGTTTCAAAATGTTTGACTTTCACTGAACACAGGACAAATTTTGGTGATTCACTGAAGAGGGAAGAGGTCAAAGGAAAAGTGACTCTTTCAATATCCGCAAATCAATCAATGTAATACACCACATTAACAAATTGAAAAATAAAAACCATATGATTATCTCAATAGATGCAGAGAAAGCCTTTGACAAAATTCAACATCCATTTATGATAAAAACTCTCCAGAAAGCAGGAATAGAAGGAACATACCTCAACATAATCAAAGCTATATATGACAAACCCACAGCAAACATTATCCTCAATGGTGAAAAATTGAAAGCATTTCCTCTGAAGTCAGGAACAAGACAAGGGTGCCCACTTTCACCATTACTATTCAACATAGTTTTGGAAGTTTTGGCCACAGCAATCAGAACAGAAAAAGAAATAAAAGGAATCCAAATTGGAAAAGAAGAAGTAAAGCTCTCACTGTTTGCAGATGACATGATCCTCTACATAGAAAACCCTAAAGACTCCACCAGAAAATTACTAGAACTAATCAATGACTATAGTAAAGTTGCAGGATATAAAATCAACACACAGAAATCACTTGCATTCCTATACACTAATAATGAGAAAACAGAAAGAGAAATTAAGGAAACAATTCCATTCACCATTGCAACGGAAAGAATAAAATACTTAGGAATATATCTACCTAAAGAAACTAAAGACCTATATATAGAAAACTATAAAACACTGGTGAAAGAAATCAAAGAGGACACTAGCAGATGGAGAAATATACCATGTTCATGGATTGGAAGAATCAATATTGTGAAAATGAGTATACTACCCAAAGCAATCTATAGATTCAATGCAATCCCTATCAAGCTACCAACAGCATTCTTCACAGAGCTAGAACAAATAATTTCACAATTTGTATGGAAAAACAAAAAACCTCGAATAGCCAAAGCGATCTTGAGAAAGAAGAATGAAACTGGAGGAATCAACCTACCTGACTTCAGGCTCTACTACAAAGCCACAGTTATCAAGACAGTATGGTACTGGCACAAAGACAGAAATATAGACCAATGGAACAAAATAGAAAGCCCAGAGATAAATCCACACACATATGGACACCTTTGACAAAGGAGGCAAGAATATACAATGGATTAAAGACAATCTCTTTAACAAGTGGTGCTGGGAAATCTGGTCAACCACTTGTAAAAGAATGAAACTAGAACACTTTCTAACACCCTACACAAAAATAAACTCAAAATGGGTTAAAGATCTAAACGTAAGACCAGAAACTATAAAACTCCTAGAGGAGAACATAGGCAAAACACTCTCTGACATACATCACAGCAGGATCCTCTATGACCCACCTCCCAGAATATTGGAAATAAAAGCAAAAATAAACAAATGGGACCTAATTAACCTTAAAAGCTTCTGCACATCAAAGGAAACTATTAGCAAGGTAAAAAGACAGCCTTCAGAATGGGAGAAGATAATAGCAAATGAAGCAACTGACAAACAACTAATCTTGAGAATATACAAGCAACTCCTACAGCTCAACTCCAGAAAAATAAATGACCCAATCAAAAAATGGGCCAAAGAATTAAATAGACATTTCTCCAAAGAAGACATACAGATGGCTAACAAACACATGAAAAGATGCTCAACATCACTCATTATCAGAGAAATGCAAATCAAAACCACTATGAGGTACCATTTCACACCAGTCAGAATGGCTGTGATCCAAAAGTCTACAAGTAATAAATGCTGGAGAGGGTGTGGAGAAAAGGGAACCCTCTTACACTGTTGGTGGGAATGCAAACTAGTACAGCCACTATGGAGAACAGTGTGGAGATTCCTTAAAAAACTGGAAATAGAACTGCCTTATGACCCAGCAATCCCACTGCTGGGCATACACACTGAGGAAACCAGAAGGGAAAGAGACACATGTACCCCAGTGTTCATCGCAGCACTGTTTATAATAGCCAGGACATGGAAGCAACCTAGATGTCCATCAGCAGATGAATGGATAAGAAAGCTGTGGTACATATACACAATGGAGTATTACTCAGCCATTAAAAAGAATACATTTGAATCAGTTCTAATGAGGTGGATGAAACTGGAGCCTATTATACAGAGTGAAGTAAGGCAGAAAGAAAAACACTAATACAGTATACTAACGCATATATATGGAATTTAGAAAGATGGTAAAAATAACCCTGTGTACGAGACAGCAAAAGAGACACTGATGTATAGAACAGTCTTATGGACTCTCTGGGAGAGGGAGAGGGTGGGAAGATTTGGGAGAATGGCATTGAAACATGTAAAATATCATGTATGAAACGAGTTGCCAGGTCAGGTTCGATGCACAATACTGGATGCTTGGGGCTGGTGCACTGGGACGACCCAGAGGGATGGAATGGGGAGGTAGGAGGGAGGAGGGTTCAGGATGGGGAACACATGTATACCTGTGGCGGATTCATTTTGATATTTGGCAAAACTAATACAATTATGTAAAGTTTAAACATAAAATAAAATTAAAAAATATATATATATATAAAAAAAAGAAAAGAAAAAAAAAAGAGAACAGTCTAGGTGATAATGGCACAGATTTAAACTAAAGGCTTGGGAATTAGTCTAGCTTCCAAACATTAGAAATAACATGATTTTTTACCAAGTTCGAAGTGATAAATATGGGAGTCAACCTGTGGGTTATAACTTTGAAAACAAATAGTGCTGTAAAACCATGAATAAAGCTAGTGATTATTGGAAGAGAAGGAAGAGGTTAAGAGGTGATCTGATGCTGTCACTGAGGGACGTGCTGAATCTAGTGTGTCTGAAGGACATACAAGTGTAAAACAAACTATGAGTGAGTTTTATGCTAGAGGTTTTCCTTCATTCAGTCCCTAAGTCTATTAAGGAGATGGTTATCCTTTTTGCTTTCTGGTTTTCCTAATCATCTCGAAAGTCCCTGCTTTATTTCCCCCTTGCTCTTTGTTATGACTTTCTCTGTTTCTCTCTTTCCAGGCAGAAGCAAAAAGAAAAAAAAAAAATCTCCATTATGTTACGTGTCTGCTCATCAGCAAAACAAATTCCCATGGCTCTCTGTTTCTAATCAGAAGGAAGTAATTTTCCTTTCTCATCTGACTGATTCTCCAACTTGGCTCTCAGAGCTGACTCTCCAATCTCTCCCCCCAGGTACTCAGTTGCAATTTTCAGTTAGTGCTGAAGTTCACTCATTAAACATTTCACCACGAACTCCGAAAGTTACTGCTAGCCAGTGTCCAACTCATTTAAGGTCATACCACCAGTAACTAAATTTCAATTGAAAATCAAATCAAGCTAAAAATACACTTACAATCCAAGTAAGACTTTAAGACCAATCCTGTGCTTATTTGCATAGATAATAAAAGGACTGCTGACATAATCATAAAAATAATCACCATCACCTTATCATCATCATCATCATCATCATCACCACGGCTGTCATTTCGAGTACTCTCTAGTGCCAGGCAGTATGCTATGTACTTCTCAGGCATTGTTCCCTTTAGCTGTAATGTTTATGCCATATGTATAATTTACTTAGTGAGATTCAATACATGCCCATATTTGTTAGGTTCATATATGTCAATCCAGCTTAACAAATTAGGTGTTATCATCACTTCACAGATGAGGAGATAAAATTTCAAAGTTATACGCCTCTCCAGGGCAAAGCCAGTCGGAAATATGCTTATTTTTTTAAGTTCTAGCAACACATGAGAAGTTAGACCCAAGGGAGCTTGATCTACCAAAAAACAACTTATATGTACTTATATCTTGGTGCATGCTAACTCACTTCAGTCAAGTCTGACTGTGACCCCATGGACTGTAGCCACCAAGTTCCTCTGTCCTTGGAATTCTCCAGGCAAGAATCCTGGAGTGGGTTGCCATGCACTTCTCCTGGAGATCTTCCCAATCCAGGGATCAAACTCTTAAGTCTCTTAAGTCTCCTGCATTGGCAGGTCCTTTACCACTAGCACCAAAAGGCCTATATTTATATCTTAAATACACTTATATCTGGATTTGTTTATCAACTAGAAAAGTTCATGGCATGTATAGTACAAAATATACATGAATGTGTACAGTAGTAATAAATTTAATTTCCTTAATAAAATGAAAGCAAAGATGAAACAGTTAGAAGGAATAGCACTTCTGTTGGGATGATTGTCGCTTGAATCACACTATCTTCTATACTTTTATTAGTCCTTTAATTGTTTGAGCCTTGAAGCACAAGTTACATATTACACTAAAACATAACTTCTCTGTCCAAACCAGTGCTCAACTTGCAAAGGCAGACACAACAGAAGAAATAGGTTCAAGGCTTCAACTGAGTGGCAAGGAAATGTATTTTGTTTAAAAGAAGCATCTGATTCTAAAAATGTGCCTGTGAACAGTTGCTGAAACAGAGTCAGAGCCACAGATCACCTTGTCAGGGCTCTGACAGGAACGCTGACGTTTAAAGGTGAGTTCCAACTGTTTCCTTAATTTATAATGAAAGAATCTCGCAGCCACCTGTCTAAGGGAAGCAACCATGCAGGGTTTATTGGTCCCCAAGCACTTCTGACACCCATCTTGTTAGACCTCTTGTACCAATCAGCATTTTTGGTAGAATCTAATCTGTTATCACCTATTTTTCATTTTCCCAAACTCGTGTCAGATAATTTCATCTAAATCTGAAAGGGGAAACAAACAAAAACTCTTCACAACTGAAAATACAATATATCCGACTTGGCTAATGTTCAAATTACTACTCTATGATGAAAACTTGCCCTCGTAGGGTTTTAAAGACTTTCAGCAGAAATAAGCTTTTAAGACTTATAGAACATTTCAACCAACTTACCAACCATATTTGGAATGCTGTTAATAAATCAGGCCTCCCAGGCCTGACTATAATCTCATTTTCCTCCCACTGCATAGTGTCCACCAGAGATCTTTCTCTTGGCTCATCCATTGATGTGTTGTCACTTGCAGCTATGTCAACAAGGTCAAGAGCTGACAAAGTCTAACAAGACTCAACTGAGCCAAGGCTCATATTTAAGCAGCAGAAAAATAGATCCAATTATACCCCCTAGGGTCATGAGAAAATTAAATCCAATAAAATATAAAACCTCACAGCCAACTGCCTGGCCTTTGGTAAGTGCTAAAAAATGTTAGCACTTTTTTTCCTTCTCCATCTTCACTTCTCTCTTTCATTCACTGATACAGACAATAACTCTCAGGTAGGACCTAATAGAAGCTAAATAATTCATATGCATTCTTTCAGGTACGTATGGGTCACAGGTTGATCAGTTGCCACTACACATTATCATCTTTTTGTTCTCTGGCCCAAGCTTTGGTGTGACTTTCCTAGTGGCTCAGACAGTAAAATACCTGCCTACAGTGTTGGAGACTTGGGTTTGATCCCTGGGTCGGGAAGATCCCCTGGAGAAGGAAATGGCAACCCACTTCAGTACTCTTGCCTGGAAAATCCCATGGGCTGAGGAGCCTGGTAGGCTACAGCCACAGGGTCGCAAAGAGTTGGACATGACTGAGTGACTTCACTTTTTCAAAGCTTTGGTTTTACCAGTAGTCATGTATGGATGTGAGAGTGGACTATAAAGAAAGTTGAACGCTGAAGAATGGATGCTTTTTTACTGTGGTTTTGGAGAAGACTCTTGGACTGCAAGATCAAACCAGTCCATCCTAAAGGAAATCAGTCCTGAATATTCATTGGAAGGACAGATGCTGAAGCTGAAACTCCAATACTTTGGCCACTTAATGTGAAGAACTGACTCATTTGGAAAGATCCTGATGCTGGGAATAATTGAAGGGGGGAGGAGAAGGGGACGACAGAGGATGAGATGGTTGGATGGTATCACTGACTCAACGGACATGAGTTTGAGTAAGCTCTGGGAGTTGGTGAGGGACAGAGGAGCCTGGTGTACTGCAGTCCATGGGGTCACAAAGAGTCAGACACGACTGAGCAACTGAACTGGAACTGGAACTTGCAGAGAGGGCTTCCCTGGTGGCTCAGTGGTAAAGAATCTGCCTCCTAATGCAGAAAGCATGGGTTCAATCCTTGGGTTGGGAAGATCCCCTGAAGAAGGAAATGGCAACCCACTCCAGTTTTCTTGCCTAGGAAATTCCACAGACAGCGGAGCCTGGCAGGTTACAGTCCACGGGGTTGCAAAGAGTCAGACACAACTGAATGACTAAACAATAACAACTTGGAGACAGTCCTACTCTTTCTCAGTTTTCAGTCTTAGAGTTAGGTTCTGCTGCTGCTGCTGCTGCTAAGTCACTTCAGTCGTGTCTGACTATGTGCAACCCCAGAGACGGCAGCCCACCAGGCTCCTCCGTCCATGGGATTTTCCAGGCAATTAGGTTGAGAATTAGGTTCAGTGGAGCAATATTCCTTGAGAACATATGCCTTATTATCCTGAATGCATTTCCTTTTTAATTTTTTCTATTTGTTTTTCTGTTTGCTTGGTTTATCTTGTTTTTGAAAAAAAAATATTGCAAAGTGGAAAACATTACAGAGAAGAAATACTGAGTTTTATAATTTGGGAAATATAGGCAGAAATATGTGTGACTCTTTCTGAGTTATTGAAGATAACTTTTTTCTCATATGTAACATCTTTAACTTATATGGCATACACTTTAATATTCTCTCATTTAAAGTCTCCTTGGTAAGACTGGATGGAAGAGGGGTGGAGAGAGTCATCAATCATACTTTAAAGACTGGACTGCTTTACTCTCTATTTTACACTTTCAGAGTGGAAGCAAGAGTTTGTTATATAGCCAAGTGGGACAGCTTTCCACAAAAGCTTCAATACTTATATATATATATGATATGTATAAAAGTTAAATGTTTCCCATACATTTGAGTCTCAATGTATTCTACATGAAAATCCTTTTAGTAGTCCTCATGGACAGGTTAACTGAAGTCAAAGGCATTGGATGCTCTGTGTAAGGCAGTGGGATAGAGTCCGCCTGTGAATATTTGATAACAGTGTTACATTACAAAGCTTGGGCAAGTGCCAACTGAGTGTTAGGCAAGTGAACTAAGTGGGAAGAATAACATGACTGACTTGCATGTTGATTGACTGATTGGCTGAGTTCTGTACCTAGATAGCTCATATAACCTTGACTTCTCCATCCATAAACTGAAACAAATTATGCCTGTCTATCAAAAGCAATTATTCCAAAGATCAAGTTTGTTTTTACTGATGTTGAATATTTGGAGATCTTTACATTAATTTATTTAAAGTTATCTTCTCTTATTAATAATAAATCATAATCTTCTAGCAGAGAAAAAGTTCTATTTGCATCCTGAAGTGTAATAGTGAATGAAGGACATTTGGATGAAATTTGCTTCCTCAGGTGCAAGTATATTTTTAACAGACTACTGCTAAAATTTCAGGAACATGGCAAGCACTAATACACAGGACATAACAGAATACTAACTGGCACAACAATGTGTGCAATAAATAGGCATTAAAAATAAACCAAAGCAAAGCTTTATCTTTAAAATCATGATTCCTCAGGGCAAGGAAATTGAAAACTTGAAAGGAAATAGAGAGAAGGATGAAAGAAAACTATAATTAATTGCCAGTTCATTTCCAGGGACTATGGGCATTCCACATTTTAAAAAAAAATCTAATTTGGCTTTTTAACTATTTCACTTATTTTGTCTCACTTAAGCATTTTGCTGTTTGAGGAGAGTAAAGTTTATTTCATTTTATTAGTTCAAGGATTCACAAATAACAAACGAGAGTGTAACCATGCCACTCTTGGGGGGAACACTGATAGGAGAGGCCATGATTGTGCAGGGGTAGAGGGGTGAGGGTTCTCTTTGTCTCTTTTGATCATTTTTTTTTCCCTGTCAACTTACAACTGTTCTAAAAAATAAAGTCTACTTTAAGTGGGGAAAAAAATAGAGGGTAAGATGTTCTGTAAATTCTATGTAGGGTTCTTTGTTCCACTTTGTTTTATATAAAACCCTGTTCTAGAAGGATCACTGATAATCAGGGAAGGGTATGTTTTGTTTCTCCTGACAATATAGCGAAGTTAATGCAGTATGATGAATCTTTAGTTAACAGACTAGTTTGTACTTGTGGGGGCTGGATGATAACAGTGAACAATGCACATGGAGAGAGAGAAAAAATCAACAATAAACATAATAAATGAGTGTGTAATATAATATAGAAGAAAGTAATGATTGATGTAAAGTTTATATGAAATAGAGTAGGGTAGAAAGAATCATTTACCTTAGAGTGAGCTGCAATTTAAAGTCATGTGTGCAGAGTAGATAGGTCTCATCACTAACACAATTTTCAAACCCAGACTTGAAGTCTGTGTTTCATAGACAGCTTAGATAGACAAGAAAAAAAAAATTCAGTCAAGGGCACCAGAAAATGCAGAAATACATATTGGTAGGACACTTTCTGGTCTGTTCCCCAAACAGAAGGATGTGGCCAGTGAGATGGAGTGAGTTAGGGGGATAAATGTAGAGGATAAATCCAGAGGTTATGGCAGAAGGTGGGGTATATATCATGTAGGGTCATGTAAGCACTTTGGCTTTTCTTTTGAGTTCACCCAGAAGCCACGGCAGAGTTTAAGTGTAGGAGACATAATCCATCTTTTGTTAAGAGGATTACTTGACTTCGTCAAGATTGGACTGTAGGGAGGAAAGCATACAACCTGGGACATTAATGACATAAATCTAGGTTAGAAGTAAGGATAGTTCAGACCAGGCTGGCACCAGTGGTGTCCGTGAAAGTGGTCATGTCATGAACGTATTTTGGAATTTAAGACAACAGGAGGTTTTGTGAGCTGGGCATAGTGTGAGAATCAAAGAAGAAACAAAAAGTGAATCCAAAATATTTTGATCTAAACTACTGGATTATTCAAGTTGCCATCAACTGAGATGAGTAATGCTGCAGCTGGAGGATGTTTCTAGGGATTTGGAGTTCTGTTTCAAAATGTTAAATCTCAATGTGTATGTTAGATGTATACTAACTACTGGATGTACACTAAACACTCGAGAGCAGAAATCTAATAGGTGGCTGAATACACATGAGCCTGGGTTAGAGATGGAGCTTCAGCAGTGTCAGGATTTGGGTGGTGTATAAAGTCATGACCCTGAACAAGATCACCCAAGAGCACAAACAACCACAGAGACAGATTCTGGGCAGCCACACTAAGGAGTCTGGAGAAAATCAGATCAGATCAGATCAGATCAGTCGCTCAGTTGTGTCCGACTCTTTATGACCTCATGAATCACAGCACGCCAGACCTTCCTGTCCATCACCAACTCCCGGAGTTCACTGAGACTCACGTCCATCGAGTCAGTGATGCCATCCAGCCATCTCACCCTCTGTCGTCCCCTTCTCCTCCTGCCCCCAATCCCTCCCAGCATCAGGGTCTTTTCCGATGAATCAACTCTTCGTATGAGGTGGCCAAAGTACTGGAGTTTCAGCTTCAGCATCATTCCTTCCAAAGAAATCCCAGGGCTGATCTCCTTTAGGATGGACTGGTTGGATCTCCTTGCAGTCCAAGGGACTCTCAAGAGTCTTCAACACCACAGTTCAAAAGCATTAATTCTTCAGCGCTCAGCCTTCTTCACAGTCCAACTCTCACATCCATACATGACCACAGGAAAAACCATAGCCTTGACTAGACGGACCTTTGTTGGCAAAGTAATGTCTCTGCTTTTGAATATGCTATCTAGGTTGGTCATAACTTTCCTTCCAAGGAGTAAGCGTCTTTTAATTTCATGGCTGCAGTCACCATCTGTAATGATTTTCGAGCCCAGAAAAATAAAGTCTGACACTGTTTCCACTGTTTCCCCATCTATTTCCCATGAAGTGATGGGACCGGATGCCATGATCTTCGTTTTCTGAATGTTGAGCTTTAAGCCAACTTTTTCACTCTCCACTTTCACTTTCATCAAGAGGCTTTTGAGTTCCTCTTCACTTTCTTCCATAAGGATGGTGTCATCTGCATATCTGAAGTTATTGATATTTCTCCCGGCAATCTTGATTCCAGCTTGTGTTTCTTCCAGTCCAGCGTTTCTCATGATGTACTCTGCATATAAGTTAAATAAACAGGGTGACAATATACAGCCTTGACAAACTCCTTTTCCTGTTTGGAACCAGTCTGTTGTTCCATGTCCAGTTCTTACTGTTGCTTCCTGACCTGCATACAAATTTCTCAAGAGGCAGATCACGTGGTCTGGTATTCCCATCTCTTTCAGAATTTTCCACAGTTTATTGTGATGCACACAGTCAAAAGCTTTGGCATAGTCAATAAAGCAGAAATAGATGTTTTTCTGGAACTCTCTTGCTTTTTCTATGATCCAGCGCATGTTGGCTATTTGATCTCTAGTTTCTCTGCCTTTTCTAAAACCAGCTTGAACATCAGGAAGTTCACGGTTCACATATTGCTGAAGCCTGGCTTGGACAATTTTGAGCATTACTTTACTAATGTGTGAGATGAGTGCAATTGTGAGGTAGTTTGAGCATTCTTTGGCATTGCCTTTCTTTGGGATTGGAATGAAAACTGACCTTTTCCAGTCCTGTGGCCACTGCTGATTTTCCAAATTTGCTGGCGTATTGAGTGCAGCACTTTCACAGCATCATCTTTCAGGATTTGGAATAGCTCAACTGGAATTCCATTACCTCCACTAGCTTTGTTCGTAGTGATGCTTTCTAAGGCCCACTTGACTTCACATTCCAGGATGTCTGGTTCTAGGTCAGTGATCACACCATCGTGATTATCTGGGTCATGAAGATCTTTTTTGTACAGTTCTTCTGTGTATTCTTGCCATCTCTTCTTAATATCTTCTGCTTCTGTTAGGTCCATACCATTTCTGTCCTTTATCGAGCTCATCTTTGCATGAAATGTTCCTTTGGTATCTCTGATTTTCTTGAAGAGATCCCTAGTCTTTCCCATTCTGTTGTTTTCCTCTATTTCTTTGCATTGATCACTGAAGAAGGCTTTCTTATCTCTTCTTGCTATTCTTTGGAACTCTGCATTCAGATGTTTATATCTTTCCTTTTCTCCTTTGCTTTTCACTTCTCTTCTTTTCACAGCTATTTGTAAGGCCACCCTAGACAGCCATTTTGCTTTTTTGCATTTCTTTTCCATGGGGATGGTCTTGATTCCTGTCTCCTGTACAATGTCACAAACCTCATTCCATAGCTCATCAGGCACTCTATCTATCAGATCTAGGCCCTTAAATCTATTTCTCACTTCCACTGTATAATCATAAGGGATTTGATTTAGGTCATACCTGAATGGTCTAGTGGTTTTCCCTACTTTCTTCAATTTCAGTCTGAATTTGGCAATAAGGAGTTCATGGTCTGAGCCACAGTCAGCTCCTGGTCTTGTTTTTGCTGACTGTATAGAGCTTCTCCATCTTTGGCTGCAAAGAATATAATCAATCTGATTTCAGTGTTGACCATCTGGTGATGTCCATGTATAGAGTCTTCTTTTGTGTTGTTGGAAGAGGGTGTTTGTTATGACCAGTGCTTCTTTGCCCTGCTTCATTCCGTATTCCAGGTGTTTCTTGACTTCCTACTTTTGCATTCCAGTCCCCTATAATAAAAAGGACATCTTTTTTGGGTGTTAGTTCTAAAAGGTCTTGTAGGTCTTCATAGAACCGTTCAACTTCAGCTTCTTCAGCATTACTGGTTGGGGCATAGACTTGGATTACTGTGATATTGAATGGTTTGCCTTGGAAACGAACAGAGATCATTCTGTCGTTTTTGAGATTGCATCCAAGTACTGCATTTCAGACTCTTTTGTTGACCACGATGGCCACTCCATTTCTTCTGAGGGATTCCTGCCCGCAGTAGTAGATATAATGGTCATCTGAGTTAAATTCACCCATTCCAGTCCATTTCAGTTCGCTGATTCCTAGAATGTCGATTTTCACTCTTGCCATTTCTTGTTTGACCACTTCCAATTTGCCTTGATTCATGGACCTGACATTCCAGGTTCCTATGCAATATTGCTCTTTATAGCATCGGACCTTGCTTCTATCACCAGTCACATCCACAGCTGGGTATTCTTTTTGCTTTGGCTCCATCCCTTCATTCTTTCTGGAGTTATTTCTCCACTGATCTCCAGTAGCATATTGGGCACCTACTGACCTGGGGAGTTTCTCTTTCAGTATCCTATCATTTTGCCTTTTCATACTGTTCATGGGGTTCTCAAGGCAAGAATACTGAAGTGGTTTGCCATTCCCTTCTCCAGTGGACCACATTCTGTCAAATCTCTCCACCATGACTCACCCGTCTTGGGTTGCCCCTTAGTTTCATTGAGTTAGACAAGGCTGTGTTCCTAGTGTGATTAGATTGACTAGTTTTCTGTGAGTATGGTTTCAGTGTGTTTGTCCTCTGATGACCTCTTGCAACACCTACCGTCTTACTTGGGTTTCTCTTACCTTGGGTGGGGGGTATCTTTTCACGGCTGCTGCAGCAAAGCACAGCCTTTGCTCCTTACCTTGGACGAGGGGTATCTCCTCACCGCTGCCCTTCTTGACCTTCAATGTGGGATAGCTCCTCTAGGCCCTTCTGCGCCTGCGCAGCCACGGCTCTGGGTAACTCCTCTCGTCGCGCCCCTGGCCTCCGGCGTGGGTTGCTCCTCCAGGCCGCTGCCCCTGAGGAACCAATAACTGAAAAGGGGAAGGTGTGAGGAGGAAAGCAGGTGAAAAGCAAAGAGGGAGTCGTGTCCTGCGAAGCTAGAGAGGAAGTCAATCAAAGAGGTGGGAGTGACTGATTCTAATGCTGTTGCTAGATTAGGTAAGCTAGAAGTTAAGAATGGAACACTGAATTTAGAAACACGTAGGAGAAGGCAATAACAACCCACTCCAGTACTCTTGACTGGAAAAATCCCATGGATGGAGGAGCCTGGTGGGCTGCAGTCCATAGGGTTGCGAAGAGTCGGACACAACTGAGCGACTTCACTTTCACTTTTCACTTTCATGCATTGGAGAAGGAAATGCAACCCACTCCAGTGTTCTGGCCTGGAGAATCCCAGGGATGGGGGAGCCTGGTGGGCTGCCGTCTATGGGGTCACACAGAGTCGGACACGACTGAAGTGACTTAGCAGCAGCAACAGCAGGACAGCAGGAGATTGAAGGCAGGAGGAGAAGGGCATGACAGAGGATGAGACGGTTGGATGGCATCACCGGCTCAATGCACATGAGTTTGAGCCAACTCCAGGAGATGTGAAGGACAGGGAAGCCTGGTGTGCTGCAGTCCATGGCATCACAAAGAGTTGGAGCAAAGACTGAGCAACTGAACAGCAACAAAGGACAGCACTTGTGCCTTGTTAAGAGCAGTCTTAGTGGACTTGGGAGTGGGGAAGGTAACAACCTAATTGGAATATGTTTGTAGAGAATAGAAAGAGGGAAACTCAAGAAATTCTCTTAAAGAATCTTAGTGGAAATCAGAGTTAACAGTAATATATAAGTGAAAAATGAGTTCAATTCTAGATTGCAGGTAACCTCAATGAAAGTTTAAAGCTAATAGTTTGACTGCATTTTCTTGGTTTTTACAATTTCATGGACACACATCTATATGACTAGAAATCTTACATACACATGGAAATTTATTTTAATTATGTAAAATATTATATAGTAGCAGACTCATTCACTTAAATATAAACTTTTTTGATTTCACAGTCATAAGTCAAGTATATCACACCACTGGCACAATTAATATACTATAGGAAATAGTTATACAGAAATATATATGTTGTCATTGCTCTTTGGAAAACTACATAGTGCAATACATATGGTCTTATGACATCAATAAACATACTCTCTGCTTCTCTTGGGTTCACATTTGCTTGAAATTTATATTCCTTTAATATAACTAAATGTAATGTTCGCATCAAATGCTAAAATATTCATACAGGCGTACTAGAGGAAAGTATATTAATTTCTATTAGAAAAAAATGTAGGCTAGGGTAGAGGGCCAACATCTCTGCTGTTCTTAAACACTTCAACCTAGGATGAAGGAAAAGAAGCCACTTTTATGGAATGTAACTCATTAGCACTTCTAACTTTTTACATGATCAACACCAAGAAATGACCAACTGGAATGGAGTGTTTAGCTCTTCAAGATGACTTTGTGTCTACAGCATATGGTACTCCTGTAGATAGAACACACTACAAGTTTACAGACCCTATTATCTTTCTAAAAAAATTCCCAGACTGATCCTTAGGAACTAAAAGCGAGACCTGCCACATACAACAGTGTTTATGAAACTATTTTTATTTTACTAATTATGTCTCCTTATTTCCACCAGCAAGGAATTTTAAGGCCTTTGCTGAGAAGCATGTCTAGAGGAAACTGACTCTAAACTAGGCTGTTTTCTATTAAACAAGTGGATTCTCTGTGATTCTCAAGTGAGATCAAATAAATAGCACAGTTCAGGATACCCAGTGATGATGTGGTCAGCTGCTTAGAGAAGGAGCATCTTGCCCTCAAGGGTGAATGTGAGCTGAGTACACCAGCTAAACAACTAAGGCTGCCAGAGGTACCCAAACCCCTGCAGGACCGCAAGTCACAATTATTTAGTGGGGCCTTTGTCGATATCCCAGAGCATGCCCATGAGTACCATATACTCAACTTAGGGATGACCAATTTAAGGTGTTTGTTTTAATTTTTCTTCTGGCCAGAGGACAACTGGCTGAGTTGGTGTCTATTGAAGACCTTGATGTCACCGGGATAAAATAACAGAAAAACTCAGAATACAAAAGATCTGATACACATATTTTACTCACGGTAAGGGGCCATCATGCCTGTATTTTCTTAAAGACAAACGAATCAATCCTACTGCCCAATGGATTGGTTTTGCTTTCACTTTTATAGTGTTTAGAGAGTGAAATAGAAAAGGAAATAGTGCCAAACATTATTAGGTGTTAAAAAAAATTTTAAGTCATCACTTATTAAGAGAAAAGACTTTGTTTGGTTCTGTTGTTTCCCCTCCCAATATTAACAATTTTAAAATACTTTTTCTCTCCACATGAATTCAGAAAAAAAGAGGATAACAGAATATTTGCAGTGTACTGAAATCCAGGGCGATGTGTGAGTTAAAGAGGTTCCGCATTACTCCACAACCACTCAGGACAGGGTCTGAGCTGTGCTAGGAGAATCAGCCCCTCTGAAGGCACATTCTAAATGATGCACACATAGCTGCGGCACGCATAGCAGTGAGGTTTCCTTTATCTATCAGGGCCACATCATTAGCTGGGCTCCCTGTAGTTCTTCCACGATAGACATAACAGGCATTTCCATCTCAATATTCCACCTTTGCAGTTTTCCTTTGTAAAAGAAAAGCTGATGCTTAATATCCTTTTTCTTATGCTTGAGTTGTGTACCAGATAAATCTAGAAGACTGCCAGTGGCTGTCTTTGTTTTGACCCTCATCAAGTCAGAGCACTTACTATGAGTTCAGCCCTTTCTGACATTGGGGAAGCAGAAGTGGCTATGTTCCCTTTTTCTAATTTGCCCCATTAGGGTTGTCATATAAACTTTTGTTAAATGGAAAATAGATTATTTTCCTAGCTGTTTAGTGTAACTCAGGATGGCATTTATGGAACAACATAATTTCGTATTTCATTTTTGCTTTTAATTATTCATAGTCATTTTAATATATTTGGACAGGAAAAGGGTAAATGACATTAATGTAGAAATCATATTCTTTGCAAAATAAGGTAATAAAGTTTTTCTCTCAAGAAAATATGACACTGGCATAGTTCTGGAGAAGGCTGTCTACTAATAAAACAAGGGATTGCAAAATCTCTCTGGTAGTACCTAAGTCTTGAAAGACAGTGAGGATTTTTTACCTTATATTTCTATTTTTATCTATATTTGAAAAACACAGGCAGAAATAGGAAAAAAAGATGAACTAAGAGGATTCTATCAATATATTAATTGTCCAGAAATTGTTTTACTTATTTATATTTTTTATTTTGGTTTTATTTTTCCCATTTTTAATTCCCCCCAAACTATAATATGAAGTGAAAGGGAAATAAAAGTGAAATTTATCAGTCGTGTCTAACTCTTTGTGATCTCCTTGACTATACAGTTCATGGAATTCTCCAGGCCAGAATATTGGAGTGGGTAGCCATTCCCTTTTCCAGAGATCTTCCCAACCCAGGGATTGAACCCAGGTCAACTACACTGCAGGTGGATTATTTACCAGCTGAGCCACCAGGGAAGCCCAAGAATACTGGAGAGGGTAGCCTATCCCTTCTCCAGAGATCTTCCTGACCCAGGAATTGAACCAGGGTCTCCTGCATTGCAGGCAGATTCTTTACCAGCTGAGCTACCAGGGGGAAGCTGGAAACTATAATATGGTGGACAAGTTATAATTACAGTAATTTTTTAGAAAGATATAAATCAATTCTTTACAAGTACACTCTGATTTTGCAATGAAATTTATCTCAATTGAAACTTTTATAGAATAATGGAGGTGCAACTGACATGCAATAAACTGTGCATATTTAAAGTACGTGATTTGACAAGTTTTGAACATGTATATACTCATGAATCCATCAATATAATTATGGTAATGAACATACTCATTACTTCCCAGAGTTCCTCATCCCTCTTTTGGGCCTCTTCTTCCCATTCTCCCTCACATTCCCACTTCATGCCAACTGACTGCTGATCTACTTTCTATAACTGTAAATTACTTTGTATTTTCTAGAATTTAAGATGTCTTTTTTTTTTAAATGGAACCATACTATACTCTTTTCAGCTTTTATTTTCATTCAGGATAATTGCTTTGAGATCATCCATGCTGCTGCATGAATTGATAGTTTATCCCTCTTTATTACTGAGTGGAATTCCATTGGAGGGATACAGCACAGTTTCCTGATGCAATCATGTGTTTATGGCCATTGGAATTGTTACAAGTTTTTTATTATTACAAATAAAGTTGCTGTGATTATTTATGTCAAGTCTTTGTATGGACATACGCTTTCATTCCTCTTGGGTAAAATCTCCAACTATAATGACATGTTTTTCAATTTCTCCTTGCAGTTACATCAGTTTTTGCCTAATGAATGTTGAAGTTCTGTTATTAAGATGTTAAATGGCTAGGATGTTTTAGTGTACTTGCTGAACAGACTCCTTAATTATTATGAAATAAACTTTTTTGTCTCTGATCTTTGCTCTGAAATTTACTTTGTCTGAAATTGTATTCATTTTCTAATCATGCATAACAAATGAACACAATTTTAGAGACTTAATACAACATTCATGGAGTTCTCCCTGGTGGCTCAGATGGTAAAGAATCTGCAGGCAATGCCTAAGACCTGGGTTTGATCCCTGGCTTGGGAAGATCCCCTGGAGAAGGGAATGGCTACCCACCCCAGGATTCTTTCCTGGAGAATTCCATGGACAGAGAAGAATGGTAGGCTTCAGTTCCTGGGGTTGCAAAAAGTCAGACATGACTGAGCAACTAACATTTTCACTTTCAATACAATATCCACTTATTATTTAGCAGTTTCCTTGTGTCAGCAGTCCAAGCACAGCTTGTCTGGATGCTTTGTTGAGTCCAAGGTGTTGGCTAGAATGGGTTCCATCTGGAGGCTTAACTAGGGCAGAATCTCCTCCCAAGGCCATTCAGGTTGTTGGCAGAATTTATTTCTCCGCAGCAGTATGACTGTAGTTTCTGGCATTTTGCTTAGTGTAAGCTGGAAGCTATCACTAGGTCCTAGAGACTGCTGACAGTTTCTTGTTAAGCAAACTGTCCAACCTGGCCACTCATTTCATCAAGGCATCAAAGGGAGTGTCTCTCTGCTGGTAGGGCTTGGTACTTGCACTGATAAGTCAAGACCCATCCAGGAAGATCATTCTTTTGGTTACCTCAAAATCATAATGATTAATTAAATTTGCAAAATTCCTTCATGCCTGACATTTTCTGTTTGCTGAAGCAAGTTCCAGGTCTTGCCTACCTTCAAGGGGAGGAAATTATACAGGATGGAATGGGGGATGGGGATCATAGGGCAACTCAAAGGTTAGTCAAACACAGATACTAATGAAGTCAGTCCAATTTTATTCAATTAGTGTTACTTAACATACTGGGTTTCAGTATTTTCTGTTTAACCTACATATATCCTCATACTTAAAGTATTTTGAGGTTTTTTGCTTTGTTTTTGCTGCTGTTATTGAAGGCAGCGTACAGTTGGATCTTAGTTTTTCGTGTGATCTTATTAACCTTTCATTTTTTGGTGGGTTATAGTGTGTTCGTGTCAGTGGTTGTTCAACAGCTAGTTGAGATTTCAGTGTTCTGGCAGGGGAAGATAAGCACACATTCTTCTACTCTGCCGACTTGAACCAACCTCTTTCTGTCCCTTTTAATTAATATATTTTGACCATTTACATTTAATATGATTATTGACAAGGATGGGTTTAAATTCACCATCTTGTGATTTCCATTTATTTACTTGTTCTTACTTCCCTTTTCTTCCTTCTTTTTGATTGAATAATTTATGATTTTATTTTATCCTCTGTAGGCTAATTATTACTGCACACTTTTCTGTGAAGTTGCTTTAGGTTTTATAGTATATATTTACAATTTATCATTGTCTACCTTCAAATGATATTATAGAAAGTGCAGGTGTTAGTGCTTAGTCATGTCCAACTCTTTGTGACCCCATGGACTGTAGCCCACCAGGTTTCTCTGTCAATAGAATTCTCCAGGCAAGAATACTGGAGTGGGTAGCCATTCCCTTCTCCAGGGGATCTTCCCAACCCAGGGATTGAACCCAGGTCTCCTGCATTGCAAGCAGATTCTTTACTGTTTGAGCCACCAGGGAAGCCCAGATAACATTATGCCACTTCACATATAGTACAAAACCCTCACAACAGTATACATCCATTTTCCCTCTCCCAATCTCTTGTGCTGCTGCTAAGTCGCTTCAGTTGTGTCCGACTCTGTGCGATCCCATAGATGGAAGCCAACTAGGCTCCCCCATCCCTGGGATTCTCCAGGCAAGAGTACTGGAGTGGGTTGCCATTTCCTTCTCCACCCAATCTCTTGCACTCTGATGCACATTTTACTTCTACATATTAATATTTTATAAACTGCATATTACCTCCAGTAACATTTCCTTTTACCTTGTAAAGCATGCCAGCGATTATGACTTTTTCAGATTTTTATATATGATAAAGTCTTTATTTCACCTTTTTTTTAAAGTTTGTTTGATATATATTTTATGTTGAAGGATGTGCTCTTTCCATTCATTAATGTTGCTCCTCTGTGTTCTTGCTTATATTGTGTCCATCAAGAAGTCTGCTGTCCATTTTATTTTTATTCTCCTGTACATAATATCCACTCCACTGCTTCTCTATCCAGTTGCTTTTGAGATATTCCCTTTATCACTGATTTTAAGCAAGTTGATTATGTAATTTGCTTTCTTTTTTTCTTTTTGTCTCTTTTCCTTCCTTCCTTCCCTCCTGAAGCTTACTGAGCATCTTAGAGCTGTTGGGTTGTGTCAAGCAAGTGACTCTTGCTGCCCATGCCAAGAGCAGCAGTCCCAGGATATTTAGCCACTGCATGGCTTGTGGGCAGCAGACTCGTCACGAAAGACACAAGTCATATAGGCCCTGGAGGGAACAACACTTGACTCACACAGAGAAGGGGCAGGACAAGATCAGCTTCATTAGTGAGTGCGTAGTACCCCCTGCCCAATAGGAGTTGCCCCATAGCCCAGGCAAGGAGATAGTCTCCAAAGGATGCCATTTCTTCACCACCAGGAGCAGACAAAGGAGTGGGGCTGGCCAGGTGCCATATGACACACTAGTTAAGCAAAACAAAGAAGTGTACATGAAGCCCAGAAAAGGGAAAGATACTCCCAAATAAGACAAGAAGCCTAGCACGGGCTATCAGGGCTCCTAACCTCCATGTAAGCAAATATCACAGGGCCAAGGCACACACTTATGCAGCCGAACAAGGCCTGAGGAAGCTATAGGTGCTGCCTTTCCCAACACCTTGTAGTTCTCAACCGACTCAGAAAAATTTCATCCATTATTTCTTTAAAGATTTTTGCACTCCCTTTTTCAGAGGCTCCAGTTACATATAAGTAGGTCTTATGAAGCTTGCTTACAGCTTACTGATGTCTTGTGTCTTGATCTCTGTGTTTTTATTCTGTGTTTTAATTTAGATAGGCTCTTTGCAAGTTCAATCATCATTTTTCACCTTTTGGCAGTACCTACTCTTAATCTTATTTGGTGTGTTTTTTAATCTTATACTTTGTTTTTTTGCCTCTAGAAGTTTAATTTTTTTTCTTTTTAAATAGGTTTCATACCTCTACTTAACATGCTCTACCTTTTGTCTACCTCCTTGAATATATATGATAGTTATAATAAATGTTTTTAAAATGTGGTTTACTCTATCATTTGTGTAATTTCTTATGGATTTCTAACTCATTGATCTTTCTGCTTATATGTGTCATACTTCTGCCTTTGTTCTATGCTAGGAAATTTTTGATTAGATGCAAAGCATTGCAAATGTTGCCTTTTTTGAGTGTTGCATAATTTCTCATTCCTTATAAATGTTCTTGAGTTTGTTCTGGGGCAAAACTAACTACCTTGGAAACTTTTATTTTTTAAAGGGTTCTTTTTAGACTTTGCTTGTGGGAACACAGCAACTTTTAGTCTAGGGCTATTTCGACTCCCTAGAGAGGTAATATCTTTCTAAGAACTCTATGAAACCCTGAGGATCATAAGATTTTCCTCTTTGGCTGGTGCAGACACGAACTTTTCCTGGCATTCTCTCTGCTTCTTTCAGTTATTTCTTTTCTGGCCTCCAGAGTTCCTGTATACTCCTTGGTTGATCAGTAGTCTGCTGAAAACTAGAGGTGGACCCTCTGCCCTTTTCAATAAGTTTCTCTCCATGCTTCTCTGTGGACTATGTCCTCCTGACCCCACTGGATTTGGAGGTAGCTCTCTTTAGTGCAGGAAAACTGGCCTTTCTGCATGTCAGCCTTATAGCTCTGTCTGGGCAGCAGCCCTGGGTAATCATATGACTTGCATCATTTGTTTCTCCTCTCTCAGGGACCACTTTTCTGCTTTTTGTTGTTTTCAGTCACTAAGTCCTGTCTGACTCTTTGCAACCACTTGGACTACAGCACACCAGGCTTCCCTGTCCTCCTCCATCTCCTGGAGTTCACTCAAACTCATGTCCATTGAGTCAGTGATGGCATACAACCATCTCATCCTCTGTTGCCCCCTTTTTTTCCTGCTCTCAATCTTTCCCAGCATTGGGGTCTTTTCCAACAAATTGGGTCTTTGCATTAGGTGGCCAAAGTACTGGAGCTTCACCCTTAACATCAGTCCTTCCAACAAATATTCAGGGGTGATTTCCTTTAGGATTGACTGGTTTGATCTCTTTGCTATCCAAGGGGCTTTCAAGAGTCTTCTCCAACACTACAGTTCAAAAGCATCAATTCTTCGACCCTCAGCCTTCTTTATGATCCAACTTTCACATTTGTACATGACTACTGGAAAAATGATAACTTTGATTATATGGACCTTTGTTGGCAAAGTGATGCTGCTGCTTTTTAATACACTGTCTAAGTTCTCATCTGTTTTCTTTCAAAAAGAAAGTGTCTTTTAATTTCAAGGCTGAAGTCATTGTCGGCAGTGATTTTGGAGCCCAAGAAAATAAAATTTGTCACTGTTTCTCTGATGCCTAATTTATGAAAATCATTGTTTTGTATATTTTTGTATTATTTTTAGTTGATTTAGAGCGGAGTATAAATTTGATTCCTAATATTCGATTGTGGCTGAAAAAAGCTGCTCTAATTTAAACTTAAGATTTTATATTTCTTTTCCTTGAAACCCCAAAATTGGTTAAAATGCCAGTCTTCCAGTGTTATAGTCACTTTTCACTTTCATGCATTGGAGAAGGAAATGGCAACCCACTCCAGTGTTCTTGCCTGGAGAATCCCAGGGACGGCAGAGCCTGGTGGGCTGCCATCTATGGGGTCGTGCAGAGTCGGACACGACTGAAGCGACTTAGCAGCAGCAGCAGTGTTATAGAGTCACATAAGTCACATGATATTTTAGGTAGTATTTACAGGTATTGGTTAATTTTTTCTTTGTTTCAAATCATGTTGTAAATTCTAATGGACTATAAACATTTGATAGAAAACTTTAGATTTTTATTTTATTTGACTGATCTATATTCAAATACATGATAATAATCAATGATGGTACTAACGCATACTCTGATCAAAATTAGGTGACATTCTTGAACAGAAGGTATGCTTAAACATTAGACAGAGCTAAAATTTTTAAAACTTAAGTGCACCATTTTCTCAAGGACAGTTATCACAAAGTGGAACAAAAAACTCACTTTGGTTGTTGCACAATTTGAATAGGTATGGAAGCATCAGGGAGGTAAATATTTAACAACGTTTAGCTGCATTAATTATTGGAGAAGGCAATGGCAGCCCACTCCAGTACTCTTGCCTGGAAAATCCCATGGGCGGAGGAGCCTGGTGGGCTGCAATCCGTAGGGTTGTGAAGAGTTGGACACGACTGAGTGACTTCACTTTCACTTTTCACTTTCATGCATTGGAGAAGGGAATGGCAACCCACTCCAATGTTCTTGCCTGGAGAATCCCAGGGACAGGGGAGCCTGGTGGGCTGCCGTCTATGGGGTTGCACAGAGTCAGACACGACTGAAGTGACTTAGCAGCAGCAGCTGCATTAATTATAATAACAGTCATGATATATACCATGGGCCTATGTACTTTAAGCATAGTTCTCTTGATAGTACAACTGAATCTTCTCTGTCTCTTTCTGTGTTCCTTCTAATTTCTTTTTATAATGTGTCCTAATTTGCTTCTTTTTACTTTGTAGGGGGTCATGATTTGGGCAAGTTACAAGTTTTCATGATGATACTGTGACAGATGAGAACTAGCAGGCCAGTTGCCTGGTAAAACACAGAGTGAATGTCAACACCCTTATGATCCTAATAAAGGAGAACAAAGGAAACAAAAGATCATCACACAGGGCATCAGAACCAAATTGTAGTGGACATCCTGTGATCAACGATGACCACAGGGGATACTAAAACAAGGAAAAATTAATAACATGACTGATACCAGTGGTGACAGGTATCAACAGAAGTCTGCCCCGGCAGAATGAGAATCAGACATAGAATTCTGTACTTCTGACTATTTTCCATCTACCACATCTACCTGTTTGCTAAGTTATCAAGAAACGTGTGTGTGTGTGTGCACACGCACTCAATCACACAGTTGTTTCCAACTCTTTGTGACCTTATGGGCTGTAGCCCTGCCAGCTTCCTCTGTCCGTGGATTTCCCAGGAAGAATATTGGAGTGTGTTGTCATTTCCTTCTCCAGGGAATCTTCCTGACCCAGGGATCAAACTTGGGTCTCCTGCATTGCAGGCAGATTGTTTACCATTGAGCCACCAGCGAAGCCCAAATTATCAAGTTTACTGTAAATCATGGTATACTCTAGAGAAATTAGAATACTATGATTTTTTAACACAAAGAGAAAACTCTTGGCAAATAAAGTATGTGGTTTAGAATTTTCAAAAGAAAGAGAATAATAAAAACTCTTTATTTGATCATTATTAAAAACTTTTGTTGAATATAAATGTTGATTTATAGAATAGCTTGCCTGATTTGAGTTTAGCAATCAATATTTAGTATTTTTAACAAGTCTGAAAGACAGCTAGTCTAAAAAGATGTTGACTCTGAAGTTATACTATTTTGTTTCAAATTTTGATTGCTCCCTACTTTCTAGCTGTGTGAACTTGTGCAAATTATTTAACTGTTCTACAGCTGAATTTTTTTGTTTTTAAAGGAGGATCTAAACTATATCTATTTTAGAGAATTGCTGTGTAGATTCAATTCACTAATACAAGCAAATATCCTAGAGACATACTTGACATATTAGAATATTTAGTGCTTAAAACAATAAAATTTATTGCTGGATAAAAAATGATTGCTCAAAAAAAAAAAAACCTTTGTGATAGTAAGAAAAATAGAATGTAAGTCAGATTATATAATCTGAAACACACACACACACAAATCCAAATGGAAGCTTTGGATGTAAATGAAATGTTTAGAAAGATTTCTAGTACTGCACAATATTCTAAATTAATTCATAATTAGAAGGGCCACCATTATCAATTCAAGATGACATAATTGCAAAAAAAAAGATTATCTTTCATTCCTTCCTTTCTTTTTATTCACTTTTGAAGAATAATTTCAAAAAAGAGGTGAATAAGCATATTTTTAATGGTCTCCAATAGTATACTCAAAATACAAAGTGGTCTTTGGTCTCAAGACCAATGAAACATTTTGTGAAAACATGAAACATTTTCTTATCCCTGTACACTGTTAACAGTGCAGAGGGAAATTAACAAATATAGTAAAAATAATACATATTTAGTATATCTTAAAGAAAAACATTAGAAACATTGAGAATTAAAGTGCTTTATGTACTTGTAAAATGTATTGAGTAGTTTGAACAGTGCTAGTTTTCTCTTTCGGAGAAGGCAATGGCACCCCACTCCAGTACTCTTGCCTGGAAAATCCCATGGATGGAGGAGCCTGGTGGGCTGCAGTCCATGGGGTCGCTAAGAGTCGGATATGACTGAGCGACTTCACTTTCACTTCTCACTTTCATGCATTGGAGAAGGAAATGGCAACCCACTCCAGTGTTCTTGCCTGGAGAATCCCAGGGACGGGGGAGCCTGGTGTACTGCCGTCTATGGGGTTGCACAGAGTCGGACACGACTGAAGCGGCTCAGCGGCAGCAGTAGTTTTCTCTTTATGTAACTTAGGATATGAAGTGAAGCAGATCATCTCTAAGTTTGGATCGACTTTCAACATTTTATTCTTAGCATTTATAATGTCATGAAATATCTCTGAATTCTTTTAATGAGAAATTGTCTCCTATGTCACTTCCTCTGGGACATCTATCTCCTTTTCTTCACAACTCTTTTCCTCATTATATCTAATCACGTCTGGATTTTATCATGCAATTCTTAAACTATCTCCCTGTGTTACAGATTACTAACATGCTGATTTTCTGTGTGAAGAAACTGAGGCACAGAGATATTAAGTAATTCCCAAGGTCACAGCACAAGCCTCATGCATGTGTGCTAAGTCACTCAGTCGTGTCCGACTCTTGCAACCCCATGGACTGTAGCCCGCCAGGCCCCTCTGTCCATTGGATTCTCCAGGCAAGAATACTGAAGTGGGTTGCCCTCCTCCAGGGGGGTCTTCCTGACCCAGGGATTGAACTCATGTCTCTTATGTCTCCTGCATTGGCAGGTGGGTTCTTTACCACTAGCGCCACATGGGAAGCCCAGTATTAGACACAACATGCTTCAAACTTCACCAGTTCAACCCTCAAGCAGGACATGACCTGCTCACACTTGGAATAATCTGGGTAATTAAAATGTCAGCACCTGGGCCTTGCCTCAGATGAATCAACTTGAACTTTTTAGAGATGAGGCTCAAATATTGGAAGCCCAAAAACTTCTCAGTTGAGTCAAAGGCAGAGATATGGTTGATAGTTATTGTTCTGGGGCCTCCAAACATACCAATAAGCCTCAACAGCATTTAAAAACACAAGATGAAAACAGACTATTCAGTAAACTGTCTTAAAACAGTCAGTAACAGGTATGCTTGATCTCTACCATATAATTCCCCTCCAAAATTTCCAATGGTTTGAATCTGTCTGAGAACTGTCACTAAGTTCAAATACAAAAAGGGAATAGGTACATATCCATGGTTACGATAGGGTAGAGAGAAAAAGACTGGATTAAAAAAAAAATATATCAACCAAACTGCAACACTGAAAGTTGTCTACAAAATAAAACTCAAATCACTGAGCACACACTAGTTTTTGTTATCATATGCCACTACATGCACTATTTTCTCAATCTTTGTCTTTCCAGTCTTTGACATGAAGATGTACTCTAGGTAAAATTGCCTTTAACATAGGTCCCCTGTGGACTGATTTCAGCTGGCCTATATCATGCTGCACTAAATTGTATCTAGCAGTGTTTTAACACACTAGGAATACTGTGAATAGATTTTCTGTTGTTTAAAAGTTCTACAATTTGGCAGTCACTTTTAAAGCTTTTTCTTCATTCTAAGAAACCTTAAATGGCATCAGTAAGGCTCTTAAAAATATTTTTTGAGTAGAAATGCATTTTGTTCTGAACTATTCTTCAAACAATAGTGAACTTTAAGCTTTTAATTTATTTTTTATAATACTCATTCTTTACAATATGGTGCCCTTGCCAGCATCTCTAGAAGAAATCAGTATGAATCATGAAGAAGAATAAGTTCATTGTAGTTGCTATAGTAAATGAAGGGTTGGGATATTATTTAGTGCAATAATTTCTCAATAAATGATTAGTCATATATATGTGGTATAAATAGTATGTGAGTATGCTCTTGTTAAAAAGCACAGAAAATATGGACTCTCGTCTTCACATCTGTACATCATACTATGGACTATGACTAGCCTGTACATTTCGGTAACAATGCTGAAAGGCATACTTAATTTTTATAGTTTTGTTTTTGATTTCGGTGAATACTGAGAGCAAAAAAATGCTCCAGTAAGCTCTATTCTATAACTTAAGCAAATCTTTGCATGAACAAAATTATACTGAGAATAACTAAGTTTAATATAAAGGCACTAATTTACTTTGATTCAATAACATTCTGATTATCTACTCTCTAAAAGATACTGCATTCTCTACTTTAGGGAAATAAAGTAGATATTTTTGTTCATATTTGTGTTTATTTAAACACACCTGCTAGATGGTAATTACATGTATGGCACACTCCAGTAGGCAGACCAAGATTTGTTTTTCAAGTCTGCAGGAAAGATAAAACAAACTTACGGAAGTAATTGTGGGAAATTTCTTGCCAAACTGCAAGTCAATGCCCTCTTCTTCCTCTGAAGTTAGGAACCAAATCCTTAGGACACATAAGAGGGAGCAAAGCAGATAATCTGTGCTCATGGAACATGTAAAATAGTTCACAGTGTCTCCCAGGTGATTGCTGAGTACTGGTCCTTGGAAAATGTCTTACAGTCCAGCGATTTGCATTGGGAACCATGCAATGCTAAGGAGACTGCTAAACTGGGACGTTTATCAACCTGAGGCGATGAGTGAACTGGGGATACGAAATACACATAAAGTCAGTTCTCATGGGATTACAGTATTTCCGAACCAAAGGCAATTCAAAAGATCAATTCACCCCACCTTTTTGTTTTACAAGTAAGGAACCACAATAAAGCCAGTCTACATAATTTGTCTAAGGACAGATAGCTAAATAAATGGCACTGATAAACAATAAACCAGTCACTTCCATTCAAGCATTCTCATGATTAAAATTTCCCAACTCACAGCTACCCTGTGAGTGAGTCATCTACACCATCAGTCATGCTATCTTGGGATCAGCAACCAAGGAGACAACACAGCTGTGAAAAGCAAAGCTCAGTTCTGCCCATTCCAGTCACTGCCACAGGCATATCAATTGTAGCTCAATAAAGCTGTTTTTAAAAGATTTATTCTTTGCTAGAAAAATTCTATATTAATAATAGTGTTACATTTTATATCAGACATTACCATTTGCTTTTTCTATGTCAGATAATTGATAATTTATTGATAGTTAACTATGATCCAGGCACTTCATTCTAATTACAAATACTATCTCACTTAATGGTCACCACTAACAACAGTTTGAAGAAGAAATATGTAAAAACCTGTGAAAGGAGGACTGACTATTGTAAAGAAAGGAAACTTTCCCAAATTACTGTATAGGCTTAATAAAATAAAATACTAATAAACCCCCCCCAAACCTAAAGTTTATCAGAAATAAACAGATTAGAACAGAAAAATGGTTTTAAATTGTTTTAGTTTGAGATAATTATAGAGACACATGCCGTTGTAAGAAAAAAAAATAGACTGAGATCTTCGGTATCCTTCACCCAGTTTCTTCCAATGGTAGCTTCTTGAAAAACAACAGCACAGCATCACAGCCGTGATACTGACACTGATCAGTCAAGTGCAGGACGTTTCTATGACCACAGGGATCTTTAGGCAAGTGTTGAACTTCAAGAGCCACATCTTTCCTGTCAACCGTTTTCAAACCTGACAACCACTAATCTGTTCTCCACCTCTATAATTTCCCTCACTTCAAGACTGTTAGATAAATGGATTTACACAGTGTGTGACCTTTTGGCAGCGGTTTTTGTTTTCCCACTCAGCATGGCTCTCTGGCTATTCCTCCACTTTGTTAGGTGTACCGACGGTCCTTTCCTTTCTATCAAGCACAGTATTCTATGGAACGGAGGAACCGCAGTTTGCGTAATCACACACATATCAAAGGACAGTTGTCTTCTTTGCAGTTTTTGGCTATTATGAATAAAGCTGCTCTAAATATTCACTTACTTGTATTTTTTTTTTTGTGAACGACAATCTTTGTTTCTTGGAATAAATGTCCAGGAGTGTGATTGTCAGATCCTACGGTAGTAGTTACATGTTTGGTTATTATTTTTTAACTGCCAAATTGTTTTTCAGGGTGGGGGTGTCATGTTAAGTATAAAAGGCATGCTATTAAATTGTAAACACTCTATTGTATTCCCACTACCAGGGTATGAATGGCCAAGTTTCCCTATATCTTCACTGGTAGCTGATGTCACAACATTTTCCTATTTTTGCCATTTTGTTAAGTGTGTGGTGACATCTCATTGTGGTTTCAATTTGCATCTTCCAAATGGCTAATGGTGTTGAACATATTTTCATGTGCTTATTCGCCATCTGCATATCTTTGGCAAAATATCTCTTCATGTATTCTGCACATGTTCTAATAGGACTGTGTTTTTACTGTTAAGCTTTGAGACTTTTTCTTATATTCTAGATTCTAGTTCCTTGTCAGATATGTGATTTGTGAATAATTTCCTTCTAGTCTGTAGTTTGTCATTTCAATATCCTCATGAAATAATTTGTAAAGCAATTTTTAACTTTGATGAAGTCTAATTTACCTAATTTTCCCTCTGAGGATAGTGTTTTTGGTGTCACACCTAAATACTTTTTGGCCTATTCCTAAATTCTGAAGATTTTCTCAAGCTTTTTTATTTTTAAAAGTTTAATAGTTTATGGTTACATTTATACACATGATTCATTCTAAATTTCTTTTTGTATAAAGTGCGACACTTAGTTCTTGCTTCTTTTTCCCCTCCTATGGATATCCAATTGCTCTGGCACCATTTTGCTGAAAAGTTTTATTCAACTGAACTGCTTTTGCACTTTTGTAAAAACTCAATTGAACATATTTGTGTGGGTCTATTTCTGGATTTTCTATTCTGTTTCTTTTTATTGATTTTTGTGTCTACATCTGTTCCAAAAGCACATGTCTTGATTATAGTAGCTACGCAATGAATCTTGAAATTGGGCAGATGGATTCCTTCTGTGTTATTATTCTTTTTCAAAAGTTGTTTAAACTATTATAGTTCTTTTGTCTTTCCACAACAAGTTTTAAAATAATCAAGTCTATATCTAAAAAAAATCTTGGTAAGTTTTTGACTGAAATTAAATTAACTCAGCATATCAGTTAGGGGAAAATTGACATCTTTACTATGCTGAGCCTTCTAACCCATGAACACAGTATTGCTTTCTCTTTATTTATTCCTATATTTAAACTACTATTAAGAATCAAGTTTCTGAAGAATCTTCAATGAAATGAAAAATGCTTAAGCTGTCACGTAAAGTAAAAAAGGCATATTATTAAATTATAAATAATCTATACATTAAGTAGTGAAAAAGATAATAAATATGTTATACATTGACAATTTTCAAGGAGAAAAGAACATTCCAAGTGTTCAAATGAAATTTTATATTTAGATTTTATTATGATTATATGAATGGTGTCCATTATACTATTCTCCATTCTTTAAGTTTTCCTGATATTTTTCCTTTTTAGGAATATTAACATTATTGATTTTATAAACATGTAGATCAAATACTTATCCAAAATATACCCATAATACAACTAGATGTTTATAACTATATCTTCTATGCCTGTCATAATAGCTGAAAAAATTTTAATATCAAAGTACTGAGGAAACTTTTATATAAATGAGTAAAAATATGAAGCTTTATTGTAGAATTTATCTATTTCTACTGTATGATTACACATAATTAAAATTATATTTTCTTTCAGAACATGTTTCTTATATGTCTACTGCTGGCCAATCCTATTGCCATTCCCAGTATTTTCCTTAAATTCTCATTAAATATCTAAAAGATTATTTGATTATCTGAAGATAGTAACAAATTCCTGTGAAACTACCCAGAATTTTTTTTTAATTATTTATTTATGTGCTTATTTGCTCAGTCATGTCCAACTCTTTGTGACCCCAGAGTAGCCCACTAGGCTCCTCTGTCCATGGAATTTTTCAGGCAAGAATACTGGAGTGGGTTACCTTTTCCTTCTCCAGGGGGTCTTTCTGACCCAGGGATCAAACCTGCATCTCTTGTGTCTCCTGCATTGGCAGGGTGGATTCTTTACCACTGCACCATTTGGAAAGCCCGCTACCCAGATTTTAGGTGTAAAATACAGTTTTATCTCTAGGGTATCTGATTCCAAATTCAGGGACATTTCTTTCCTAAAATAGAGGTAAAGTTTTAAACATATCTATAAAGAAAATATAGGAAAATTTTATGAGTGATTTAAATTTTCTTCATATTTCTAAGTTCTCTGGCACTGAATGGATGATAGGAGGGATGCGAATTTTTAGGCTTATATGTTTTATGATGTTACTGAAATTGTAAAATATATATAGTTCACAGAATGAGGAATTTAGTTTATGGGAATATGAATTCTTTATTAATAATGCATAACCATGCTCTCAGTACATTTCCATGAAGTGAGCTCTTAAGTAACAACATAATTCTACCAATTTTACAATGATGATAATATTGTTACAGATTTTTCTTTAAAGTTCCAATTTTAAGCCTATATCTATTGTGTACTGAAAAATCTTCATGACACAAAATAACAAATACTAAAAGACATTTTAGCATGAGTTGTAACTGAAATCAATTGTAGCATCAGTTGGTCTTACTATGAACATCACTAAGTGATGTTAATAAGTGAAGTTAATAAGTTAATTAACTTATTAAGTTAATATAAGCTAACTTATAAGTTAATAAGTTAATTAATGTTAATAAGATGAAGTTAATAAGTGAGTAAAACTCAATTACTGACAATATTAGCACTTCCCTATTTAGAACACTGAGATGTACCATTAGTGAAAGTGAAGTTGCTCAGTCATGTCCGACTCTTTGTGACCCCATGGACTGTAGCCTACCAGGCCCCTCTGTCCATGGAATTTTCCAGGCAAGAGTACCGGAGTGGGTTACCATTTCCTTCTCCAGGGGATCTTCCTGATCCAGGGATCGAACCTGGATCTCCCGCATTGCCGGCCGATGCTTTACCATCTGAGCCACCAGGGAAGCCCTAAGAGTTGTACCATTAGGTATCTGCTTAAATGATGATATAGCAAGGCAATCAATATTCAGGTTTGCAGTTGGTGAGTTAAATAGACACGTGGGCAATCGACCAATAGGCTGTCTGTGTTGTGGCTAATTGTTCAGGCTCTATAGTAGCAGGCTCAGGCTGTGAAGTTCAGTTCCATTACTTGATAACATTGAGATTACAGTTGAATCAATCAATCTTTCTGTATCCCAGTTCCCTCATCTATAAAACTGAGCTAATCATGCATCAAAGAGAAGTAAAGGGGACGTGATCCCTGCATAGAAAATATTCAAGAAATGTTTTATTGGTTGTTATTAAAGAGCATAAACTTTTGAAGAAATTATCCTATTTCATGAGTTTATACAAGATGAGTGATAATCTAATCATTATTTCATATTGACTTTTGAGAGTTTTCTGCATACAGCCCCAACTGGTGTATGTGTGGGAGGCATTATACAGACTGTTTAACTTTTGAAGTATGCAACATGAACTACCCAAAGAAAGTTTTAGCAATCATGTGGACCATAGCAAAAATACTCTATAATTAGAGCCCTAGGCAATGGCACCCCACTCCAGTACTCTTACCTGGAAAATCCCATGGACGTAGGAGCCTGGTAGGCTGTAGTTCATGGGGTCACTAAGAGTTGGATACCACTGAACGACTTCACTTTGACTTTTCACTTTCATGCACTGGAGAAGGAAATGGCAACCCACTCCAGTGTTCTTGCCTGGAGAATCCCAGGGACGGGGGAGCCTGGTGGGCTGCCGTCTATGGGGTCGCACAGAGTCAGACACGACTGAAGTGACTTAGCAGAGGTATTTTTATCACTGTAACTAAAACAATTATCTAAACTTATACAACACTCTTGTTCAGGCCTGGTGGAAACTTTCCTTGAAAGACATTTTTACAAAGTGTGCTGAATATTGGAATATTTTTACTTTCTTTCAAAGAATTTATATTACAAGTGCTTTTGCTTTAGAAATTGTTCTTAGGAGGAAGAAAAGTCCCATTTTAAAAAAATGGCCTGTAAGGCATTTTTCAGAAATATGTATAAACATGGGACATTCTTCAGAAGAGAGTTTTTTTGTGATAATTGTATTCTCCAAGAGTGATGATTGAACTAATTAAAAATTGCACATCTTATCGAGATTATTTGTTGAAATCTATTTGGCAGTCTCATTTATTTCACATACCTCAGTAGTTCATTCTTTTATACTCAGTTAAGAATGGTAACAGTAATTCAAGTAAAGAATGAAAGTTGATAAATGTTTGATAAACAGATAAGACCATATCTCATTCTTTGTACCTCAGAAAATGACTCAATGAATGGCTAAATCCAAACAGTAGAAAATAGCCTTTTAAATCACCTGGTAATTTAATTTGTGTTTTGCTTTTATTATCTGGAAATATGCATTAGGTAACAACTCTTCAGCTTCTTATTCCTATTCTTTCCCATCAGTTCAATGTGGGACCAAAGTTAATTTTTGGTTTATTAGTGGTTGGCAGGAGAGATCCATTAGGGAACTGCACATGGTAATTCTAAAAATAATTTTATTCAAACCAGGCCCTATACAGGTAAGCTATGAATACACACTTGGTATTCTCTTTCTAACAAGTGCTTTCTATATATCTCTTGTGCCGCTCTTAGCTCAAGGCATAGAAATTCACCCAGGGAAACACGATCAGAGAACCAACAAAGTGAAGAAAATATGGAGTGGAGCAGAGTGGGATGGAAATTTTAGTTCTGCTGCTTACCAGTTCTGTGAGCTTGAAAAAGAAAATCAATAGCTCTGAATTTTAGCATCTCATTTGCAAAACAGAGTAATAGAACTCATCTTGCAAAATTGTGGGAATAATGCATATCAAGTGTATGGAAGAGTTCCTGAGAGGGAAAAACTCAACTCATTATCAAAGTAGAATAATTCTAACAAGCAGAAGTACTAAAAAGTGCAATGGATATCCTCATGTATATGATCACTTATTGTGATCATTGTAATGGGATTCATGCTTTAAAGAAGAGGGCTGGTTCAGTTAGCTCCAGGGATTCTGGAGTCTAATATTAAGTTTTGGCCAATGTGAATCATGAAACTGACTTAACTATTTATGTGCTTAGTTGCTCAGTCATGTCTGATTGTTTGCGACCCCATGGACTGTAGCCCGCCAGCCTCCTCTGTCTGTGAGGATTCTCCAGGCAAGAATACTGGAGTGGGAGGCTATGCCTCCAGGAGATCCTCCCCACCCAGGGATCAAATCCAGGTCTCCCACACTGCAGGCAGATTCTTTACCAACTGAGGCACAAGGGAAGCCCAAGAATACTGGAGTGGGTAGCTTATCCCTTCTCCAGCGTATCTTTCTGGCTCAGGAATAAAACTGGGGTCTCCTGCATTGCAGGCAGATTCTTTGCCATCTGAGCCACCAGGGAAGGCCTTAATTACTTATACTTGTGATAAATCTGTAAGTGTCATATATGGTTGCTTTGAATACTTATTTCTCCAATTCTACTAAAAAGAACACTAACCATAAAATTAGAAACTCTCCCTTTCTGTTGATATAATAATGCCATTTTTATTCTTATGGAAACATGTAAATATAGAATTTAAGAAGATATAAATGAGAAATCAAGGCACAGATGGTGAATGGCTCACGCAGTGAGACACAAGGTAAAACAGAAAGTAGATTGACTTGAATTCTTTCCACAATATTTGTAAACAGTTTTCAAAAAGCATTGCAACTGCAGAGAACCAATCAGTGTGTTCAATATTTTACTGACCCTACCGGGAGTCATCATTATCAATGTGTGCGTGCTAAGTCACTTCAGTGGTGTTCAACTCTTTGGAATCCCATGGATTATACCTTGCCAGGCTCCTCTGTCCATGAGATTCTCCAGGCAAGAATACTGGAGAGGGTTGCTCTGCTCTCCTCCAGGGGATCTCCCCGACCCAGAAGATCTTCCTGACTCAGGGATTTGAACCCCTGTCTTTTAGGCCTTCTGTATTGGCAGGCGGGTTCTTTACCACTATTGCCAACTGGGAAGTCCCAGTGTCAGTAGATCTATTAATATAATAACTACTCCTTTCCCTGAGTGTCTGCCAACTGAAAAAAAAAAAGTCTTAAGTATCCTGTGCACATTTTCATGAAAAACAATTCAAACTGTCAAAGAAGCAAGTTTGAAAATGTTTCAAACTCCATTCAAGATTCACCTGAAACTCTATCCTAGGGCTTTAACAACAGACATAATATATAAATCCCTAGTGAATGCAAAGGCTCATTTCCAGGAAGAAAACAAACACTTGAGAATATGTTTCTGAATTTGAATAAAAATAAACCTGTGGGAAGTTGTGGAAGCTACTATCATTAACTTATATTGCACTGAAAAGATATCAGATCAAGTTATTATATCTCTTGGCTGTGAAATTTCAGAAGAAAGTATTTCACTATTAAAACTGTTAAAAATTGAGGAGTTTTCCCTACAAAAATAGATCTTCCCTCCATAAAAATAGCTGTGCAATATAGCAGGAGCAGCTTTGAAAAACTCGCCTGAGCTGGTGACCGAACAAGATGGAAGCACAGGTGGTTCAGAAGCGAGCCCTCCTTGCAGAAAGGCTGGACACAGTAGGCATAGTCGAGGTGTCCCTAGCACCTGGGGTGAGACGCCCAGAACTTGGGGGTGAGGCTGAAGCAGCTCTTTGTAGCACAAAAACCAAGAAACTCTACGTCAGAGGCATGAAAGAGGAGGTTTCATAGAAAGGAGCAGTTAACTCCTTTGCCCGTCCCTAGGCCGGCCCAGGGCTGCCCTCAGAGAACGCCCCTGCCCACCTTTTCGCCAACAAAGGTCCGTCTAGTCAAAGCTATGGTTTTTCCAGTAGTCCTGTATGGATGTGAGAGTTGGACTATAAAGAAAACTGAGCTCCAAAGAATTGATGCTTTTGAACTGCGATACTGGAGAAGACTCTTGAGAGTCCCTTGTCCTGAAAAGAGATCCAACCAGTCCATCCTAAAGCAAATCACTCCTGAATATTCATTGGAAGGACTGATGCTGAAGCTGAAACTCCAATACTTTGACCACCTGATTCGAACAGCTGACTCATTTGAAAAGACCCTGATGCTGGGAATGACTGAAGGCGGGAGAAGGGGACGACAGAAGATGAGATGGTTGGGTGGGATCACCGACTCGGTGGACTTGAGTTTGAACAAGCTCCGGGAGTTGGCAATGGACAGGGAGGCCTGGTGTGCTGCAGTCCATGGGGTCGCAAAGAGTCGGACACGACTGAGTGACTGAACTGAACTGAACCTTTTCTCAGGTGGAAATAGAGTCCAAGGTGGATCCCCAGCTTCCTCATCACTTCTGGACGCTTCCCGGGAGGCCCGCTAGGGCCTCACCTTCCGGGGGCCACCGCCAGATCGTGGGCAAGGAGCTGGAGAGGCAGAGGAGCAGCGGGGCTTCAGCTGCCCTCACGGCTGAAAGTGAGCCCAGGAGCGTTCTCAGCCAAGCCAGAGGCCGCTTCGGGCCTGGGAGCTGCTTGGCTTGCCTACTCAGCCAGTGGGCCTACCTGCCCCAGAGCTCAGTCCGCAGTGCCCCCTGGACCGGGAACCAAATCTGGGTCAGGAACCAGTTCTGCTGAGCACAGTCTCCAGCCCCATCTGACTAGGAAGCCTCGCCAGAGACCTTGGGCAGCCCCGAAGCTCGTGCTACAGCTCCTGGAGGGCAAAGGGTCTAGCTCGCAGCCTCACCCAACTGTAGAGTATAACGTCCGGGCCCCCTCGACAGGGAGGCAGAACAGTCGCTCCGGGAGTCTGTGAGCTCGGCCTATGGTGCCGCCAGATGCAGGGAGCAGCCGATAGCCCTGGGCCTTTTCTGAGCACCTCCAGCCTCCCTTCTCAGGCAGAGGGCCTGTCCGAAGACCTCATTCAGTTATGGAGCTCAGCCCGTGGTCCCACCTGACCAAGGAACCTTGCCAGTGACCTCGTCCAACAGCCAAGCATGCGCGCTGGATGGACTGCCGATCAGGGAGCCGAGCTTGCAGGCCCTCCCAGCTTTGGGACATACCTTGAGTTCTGACTTTTCAGGAAGTGCAGCCGAGGCAGGTACAGATGTCAAGACTTGTCTAATGAAAGTCAAAGCTGTGGGGCAAATCCAGCTGGGAAGTACAGGGTGGGCCCCACCTGGAGGGATGACTGGGAGTCAAGCCTATGGCCCAGCCTATAGACCTGGAGTCAAGGCACATCACAGCCCTTCCAGACTCTAGGGTAGGTAGCCCTGCCAGACTCTGTGACTCCCCTGGCCAGAGGAGTGGTTTCCTGGGGCCATGACCTCCTCCATCCCTACATACACCTGCTATTACAGCTTTTTTTTGCCACTAAGTAAGCATTAGACCTGGAGAAGGCAATGGCAACACACTCCAGTACTCTTACCTGGAAAATCCCATGGACGGAGGAGCCTGGTAGGCTGCAGTCCATGGAGTTGCCAAGAGTCAGACACGACTGAGTGACTTCACTTTCACTTTTCACTTTCATGCATTGGAGGAGGAAATGGCAACCTATTCCAGTGTTCTTGCCTGGAGAATCCCAGGGATGGCAGGGCCTGGTGGGCTGCTGTCTATGGGGTTGCACAGAGTCGGACATAACTGAAGCGACTTAGCAGCAGCAAGCATTAGACCAAGAAGCTGAAATTTACCACCTAAGTGAAGAGGAGGGTGAAGGCCACTGAAGAGAAATACTTACTTAACCTTGGTTGTCAAATTAAAGATTTCTCTTATGTCCATAGTACAAAGTTTTTTTTTGAATGGGGAAAGAGTTTATGTACTCTAACATGCGAAAACTTAAAAAAAAAAAAAGATTTCAAAAGGAAACAAAAAAATTGTCTGAAGAGGCAGTCTGGAACAGAACTTAGTTATTTGATGAAATTAACAACCTTTTAAGGAATGGGTTTGAGCAATTTCTAAAAGACTCTATGAGATCAAATTCCCTTATGTTGGGTTGGATTCCCCCAGAAAGTTAACTTGCAGACTTGTGAGGAGCCTAGTAACCTTTAACCAGACATTTCCTTTCTTATACACCATCAAAAAATTATTATCAGGTCACGTTTTTGTATATAAAAACTTTCCAGCCAAGGAAATGTTTGAATTAAATTTATTAGAAGTCTTACTTCCTGCAGCAAGCTTAAAATAAAGCATTGTCACATGTACACAATCAGTCAGGTAGTAGCAGTATGCAGGATGGATCAAAGGTTTCCTTCAACTCTGCTATATGGAGAGACCCAGCAGAGCTAAGATCTGTTAATCAGGTTAAAGTACTGACTGGTTCTTAAGACGGAACTCAGTGTCACGGAGTAAGCGGATGCTAAGAAATTTCAGATTGAGGGGGAAGAAGAAAACAGGAGGAATTAGATCCTTATTTTCAATTTGGAGCTTTTGAGGGGAATCGCCTTGCATGACACAGGAGCACTAGCGCATTCTATGAGGGGTTACAGAAATCTGCAAAGGTGGCCCAAGAGAGAACAGACAAGAGGAAATTTTCTGGTTTTAGCAAGTCAGTCGTCATCACTTGCAGTTGGCAGAGACTCAAAGTCAGACATGGGAGTAAGAAAGCTTTCCAGTGGAAAGAGGGAAGGCCCCAGGTCTAATGTGTTTGGAGGTTGTTGCCATAGGGAAGTTGGGAGCAGTCCAACTCTTTCTCACATCTGAGTTACAGTTGTTTAATTTCTACCTACTTTCTTTTATGTATATGTTCAAACGAATAATTACACAATATCAAAATGTGACAGTTCTAACATAGCAAATCAAGTGGCCAAAGTTCATGCAACTCGTAGCTTTTGTTAGAACTATAAAGAGTAAGGTAAGTTAGGTAAGTCACTTCAGTCATGTCCGATTCTGTGCAACCCCGTAGACGGCAGCCCACCAGGCTCCCCCGTCCCTAGGATTCTCCAGGCAAGAACACTGGAGTGGGTTGCCATAAACATAGGGTAAAATCATACATATATGGCTCGTAATGTATACAGTAAACAGAAGCTCCATTCTTATTGACAATACATATATTTCTAATGATCAAGAGCAGGCATGGGGCAGAGCAAAGAAATTTAACAAATTTACTTCTTAACATGCCACATAGCTGAAGAGATTGAAGCCTTGAGAGCCAGAGGGGTCCTCTAATTTCAAGGAAGAATGTATCAATATTATTTTCCAGTGATCAGCATCTCCAAGAGCTGCCTGACCTACTTTTTTCTTTGGTATGAGTAGGAAATACAATCATATTAGTGCACTAAGGTAATGGAATAGTGAAGAGTGTTTTATATTGTGAGATGTTTCAGCCCAATAAACCCTTCTTAGCTAAGATTTGAAAGTGAAAGTCTCTCAGTTGTGTCTGACTCTTTGCAACCCCATGGACTATACAACAATTTTTATTTGAACATTTATGTTGTTATGGCTGGTCCTGTGTAGCTAGATACTTCCCATTTATAAAAAGAAGTTCAAAATGTAGATTTTTGTGTTACAGCTCTATATTTTTAAAAGCTGTCACTTTTAACTCTTTGGTGGTCAAAAATTGGAAACAAGCCATGACAAGAACATGTCTATGTGAGGTAACTAAGGTACTAGTTTCTAACCTAGTTATTATTTTGTTATAATAAACAAAAATGAAAAAAATTAAACTTAATGTCTAAAAATGTATTTTGCCTTATACTGAACTTGTTAAAAAGTAATGAATATATAAGTATATAAAAAATAGCATGAGATCTGCCACATTGATAATCAATGTTGTGAGTTTCAGTTTCATAAGACATAATAAATCAGAGTTAAGATTTCAAAAATGTATGTTTTAATTCACCTAACGTCTAAGTTACTATTTTATTGATACAATTTGTTTAGAGCTTTTCATTGACGATTACAACAAAAGAGCTTGAATGACTTATTTTCTTTCCTTATCAGTCATTGTAATAATTCTATAGAATTTTTTAAATGAACCTTCACTAACAGATGGTGAGGATCATCAGGAGAGTAATAACATAAGGAAGGATAAGAACATTCTGAAAAAAAAAATAAACTTTAAGAAACAAACTGCTTAAAATACCATATATTAAATATAATATACTTATATAATACTATATTATACATTATATATTATACTATATATGAAGGCAATGGCACCCCACTCCAGTACTCTTGCCTGGAAAATCCCATGGATGGAGGAGCCTGGTGGGCTGCAGTCCATGGGGTCGCTAAGAGTCGGACACGACTGAGCGACTTCGCTTTCACTTTTCACTTTCATGCATTGGAGAAGGAAATGGCAACCCACTCCAGTGTTCTTGCCTGGAGAATCCCAGGGACGGGGGAGCCTGGTGGGCCTCCGTCTATGGGTTCACACAGAGTCGGACACGACTGAAGTGACTTAGCCTAGCATAGCATAGCATATTATATAGTATATCATTATATAATACTATATTAAGTATTATTATAGGAATAAAAAATAAACTAACACAAACATAGTAAAACAGTCTGGTGGTAGGAATATTTGCAGAAATAGAATTCTACAAAAGAAAAGGTCCAAAACAGATTACTCTATGTACAGTTACTTGGAAAGAATTTAATATGGAGCACAGGATTCAATAAAAGGCTTACATATGTTTAGAAAACAAAATATAAATTTAAAAAAAAGCAACAACAAAACAAAAGGATCAGAATTCAGTAATATGCATGTTATTAATTCTGGAAGAATATATAAAGCCATAGCACAATATTAGAGAAAGATTCATTTTTAAAGATAATCTTCAAAAGAAGCTGAAATGTCTGTCATACTAATATAAAAATGAACATTTGCTAAATGGTGTTATTTAATTCATTCAGTGAAGGAACTAGGAAAAAATTATAAATAGTTCAAAAGAGAATTCAAAGAACAGACATAAAATTACAAGAGTTGTAAAATAACTCAAAAAGCATGAAGAGTTCTAGAACTGAATAATCAAAAAATGTGTTATATGTGGACAACAGTGGTAAAATAGCTCAAACATAGATGGCTTTGCATGATCGAGACAATGCAGTGGCTTTTTTAAAAACACATTTTCTTCCTTAAGGTTTTCCCTTCATTCTATGATAAACAATCTCAAAGAAAGATTATTCTGATCACTAAAGAAGGCTCTTGTCATCAGAGCTGTACTGATTATTGACCTAGCTGTAGCAAGAATGTAAACTTACCACATAGCCCCTTTTCACTTTGTTTTGTTGTAAGTTTCATAGGCGATCTCTGATAAAGATTTTAGAATCATCTTACAAGATGTACTGAGGCTAGGAATCCAAGTCAAGACACTCTGTCCACCTGTGGTACCTGTACATTTAGGTGAATTCTCAGTCCCCCAAATATCTTAAGTTTCCTGAGTTAGTCAGGAAGTGACCTTCCTTACTGACCTACAGGGCTGGAAACCCTGTAAGCCAGTGCCAGCCCAGTTTTCCTAGAGGGCTTTGTAAGTACTGCCCTGTAAATTCAACCTCAGTTAGTTAAATGTCCCTGGTCATATCTGACTAAATGAGCGTCCCTGGTCATATCTGACTAAATGAGCGTCATTCTTAAGTATGACATTCCAAGCAAGCCCTTGACTGAAAAACAACATTTTCCAATTATACCCTGGTAAATAAGAGAACAGTTTCTTACTGAACCTATGTATGTAATTATACTGCTGTTCCAAATCTAGGAGTGGGAGGGTTCGACAGGGAGCATAAGATTTCATTTTAAAGTGTTTTATTTTAGTTTACAAAATCAGAATTCAGTAAATTGATTTGGGTTATAGATAGCTTAAAAGAGAAAGAGGGCTTCCTACTACATCCAGAAAATGAAATAGTGAAGCAACATCAACAGTATTCAAAAGAAAATACAAATTACCCTCAACTCCCATCAGTTCATCATGCTCATCCTAAGTCATGTCCGACTTTTTGAGACCCCATGGACTGTAGCCCACCAGGCTCCTCTGTCCATGGGGTTCTCCAGGCAAGAATACTGGAGTGGGTTGCCATTTCCTTCTCCTGGGGATCTTCCCAACTCAGGGATCGAACCTCATCTCCTCCATTGGCTGGTGGGTTCTTAACCACTGAACCACCAGGGAAGCAACAGTTCACTCACACCTATGTAACTAATTCTTATTGTACTGAATCTTGAGTTTGAAGTTTGGCGAAAGTGTAACACATTGTGTTACTTCTTTTCAGACTCATTTTCATACAAACTCAAATCTTAAGGCAAATTAAATTCCTTAGTGCAAACCTACAACTTTTATATCCATTCAGGTTTTGTTCTTCATGCTGCTCTTTCTCATACTGGGATGGCCAGACATTTTCCTCTAGGTCAAGCACTGAGATTTTCCATTAATAAATAAAAACCTACACTCATTGTCTTGTATACAAACTTGTGCTTCTCTGCCATATGGTTCCTAGTTTCATTTATGTATACTAATTATAACTTTCTCACCTAAGGCCAGACATCTTGGAGTGTGAAGTCAAGTAGGCCAAAGGAAGCATCACTACAAACAAAGCTAGTGGAAGTGATGGAATTCCAGCTGAGCTATTTCAAATTCTAAAAGATGATGCTGTGAAAGTGCTGCACTCCATATGCCAGCAAATATTGAAAATTCAGCAGTGGCCACATGACTGGAAAAGTCAGTTTTCATTCCAGTCACAAAGAAGGGCAATGCCAAAGAATGTTCATACAACCACACAGTTGCACTCATTTCACATGTTGGCAAAGTAATGCTCAAAATTCTCCAAGCTAGGCTTCAACAGTATATGAACTGAGAACTTCCAGATGTTCAAGTTGGATTTAGAAAAGGCAGAGGAACCAGAGACCAAATTTCCAACATCCATTGGATCATAGAAAAAGCAAGAGAATTCCAGAAGAACATCTATTTCTGCTTCATTGACTACAGTGAAGCCTTTGACTGTGTGGGTCAAAACAAACTGGAAAATTCTTAAAGAGATGGGAATACCAGACCACCTTATGTGCCTCCTGAGAAATCAGTATGCACGTCAAGAAGCAATAGTTAAAACCGAACATGAAACAATGGACTGGTTCCAAATTGGGAAAGGAGTATGTCAAGACTGTATATTGTCCCCCTGCTTATTTAACTTATATGCAGAGTTCAACATGCAAAGTGCCGGGCTGGAAGAAGCACAAGCTGGAATCAAGATCACTGAGAGAAATATCAATAACCTCGGATATAGAGATGATACCCACTTATGGCGGAAAGCAAAGAGGAACTAAAGAGCCTCTTGATGAAGGTGAAAGAGGAGAGTGAAAAAGCTGGCTTAAAACTCAACATTCAAAAAACTAAGATCATGGCATCTGGTCCCATCATTTCATGGCAAATAGATGGGGAAACAATGGAAACAGTGACAGACTTCATTTTGGGGGGCTCCAAAATCACTGCAGATGGTGACTGCACCCATGAAATTAAAAGACACTTGCTCCTTGGAAGAAAAGCTATGACCAACCTAGACAGCATATTAAAAAGCAGAGACATTACTTTGCTGACAAAAGCCCATCTAGTCAAAGCTAAGGTTTTTCCAGTAGTCATGTATGGATGTTAGAGTTGGACCATAAAGAAGGCTGAGTGCCAAAGAACTGATGCTTTTGAACTGTGGTGTTGGAGAAGACTCTTGAGAGTCCCTTGTATGGCAAGGAGATCAACTCAGTTAATCATAAAGGAAATCAACTGTGAATATTCAATGGAAAACTGATGCTGAAGCTGATGGTTCAATGTTTTGGCCATTTGATACAAAGAGTGGACTCATTGGAAAAGACCCTGATGCTGGGAAAGATTGGAGGCAGGAGGAGAAGGGGACGACAGGACAAGATGGCTGGATATCATCACCAACTAAATGGACATGGATTTCAGTAATTTCTGGGAGATGGTGAAGGACAGGGAAGCCTGCCATGCTGCAGTCCGTGGAGTCAAAGAGTCAGACGCAACTGAGTGACTAAACAATTATAACTTTTAATCAGAGTAACTTCTCTTTTACCAAAGAACTATAAAATGGACATTGGGAACCCTCTGACACACCAGCATTTTAATAGACTTAACAGAATTCATGAATACACAAAAACACACGTTTCTACAGCAAAAACTATTTCTTAAACAATTTTTTAAAAGAAGCAAAAATGAACATGTCCATTAACAGACTGGCCCTGTTGTATAGACAGTAAGTTCTAAAGGTAGAATTTCTTTGTAATATAGAAAAATTAAAAACAAATGTACATAAACTTAAAATGTTGCTTAGTAATACATATTTCAGTATTCTGTCTTACTTATGAATGACATAGATATTCCATGAATATCAATTAAATATCAGTAGAAAGCATTGTTATCTAAAATATTGGAAAGTATCTCCCAGGTGACATTCTACAAACATAATTAATATTGAAATTATTGAATTTTGTATATTCAGCAACAATATTGAAATTGTTATATTCAGAATAATAATTCATTTTGATTAAACACAAGCTTGCTTTTTTTCCCTAATCTTAAATATATAGTAGCAACTGGTGAATACCTAGCATTCCCTTCAGGGTTCTATGAATAAAGGATAGTTCAAGAATAAAATAAACTAGTTATGGAGAACTTTAAAGGGAAGCATAGATTTTATAAAATTTATTTCTACTTAGTGTGTGTTTCTGGCATATCAGTGGAGGAATTCACAGTTTCATGTTTGTTAAAGGATATTTGTGTTCTGGTACTACTAGGTAAGATTCATTTATTTCTTACTACTACTGGAAAACCTGACTTTTTAAAAGATGTGAAATAAAGCCACCTTTATTGAGACATCTAACCATAGCATAAGGGAAGTTATCACTAAGGAAAACTCTTAATTTCAAAAGAAGCCAACCATTGAAATGTCATCCTTTTGCAATAAACAACTGACAGCACCTGAAGAGATTTGAAAAGGCATTCAGAGAATAAGTCGGGAAAACATACTTTGTTTGGGTTTAACATAGATTCATTTTACTAAGATTATCAGAAATCTTTAAGTAGTGATATTACAACTCAAAGCTTTAATTATGGGGAGGAAAAAGAGACAAATGAAGAAGGAAATGGCAACTCATTCCAGTACTCTTGCCTGAAAATCCCATGGACAGAGGAGCCTGGAGGGCTATAGTCCATGGGGTCACAAGAGTTGGTCACGACAGTGACTAAACCACCACCACCACCAGAGAAGCAAAATGCTGGTCATTTGCTCAAATAATACTGGGAAATAGTAACAGCTGTCGTGTGAAACAGTGATGAATACTCTGAAGAAAGCTAGAAAAATTGGACAGAATATTTGGTAGGTGAAACAAAAATGTTTCCTCAGGGAATAACTAAAGATGAAAAGTTATTCACTGCAAGTGATTCTTACCCTTCAAGGTGAGGCAGTTTATAAGAAATCAGCTTAATTTAGCTTCTCCAAACTACTATTAAATCTCAACTCTGTGAACCTGGGAAACTTTCACTAATACAAAATAAAAACATTAAAGATCAGTTTTGAATTTTAAGCAGCTCTCAGTTCAGTTCAGCCACTCAGTTGTGTCCGACTCTTTGCAACCCCATGGATTGCAGCACACCAGGCCTCCCTGTCAATCACCAACTCCCGGAGTTCAATCAAATTCATGTCCATTGAGTCGGTGATGCCATCCAGCCATCTCATCCTGTCGTCCCCTTTTCCTCCTGCCCTCAATCCCTCCCAGCATCAGAGTGTTTTCCAATGAGTCAACTCTTCGCATGAGGTGGCCAAAGTACTGGAGTTTCAGCTTTAGCATCATTCCCTCCAAAGAACACCCAGGGCTGATCTCCTTCAGAATGGACTGGTTGGATCTCCTTGCAGTCCAAGGGACTCTCAGGAGTCTTCTCCAACACCACAGTTCCAAAGCATCAATTCTTCAGCGCTCAGCTTTCTTCACAGTCCAATTCTCACATCCATACATGACCACTGGAAAAACCAGAGCCTTGACTAGATGGACCTTTGTTGGCAAAGTAATGTCTCTGCTTTTCAATATGCTGTCTAGGTTGGACATAACTTTTCTTCCAAGGAGTAAGCATCTTTTAATTTCATGGCTGCAGTCACCATCTGCAGTGATTTTGGAGCCCCCAAAAACAAAGTCTGACACTGTTTCCACTGTCTCCCCATCTATTTCCCATGAAGTGGTGGGACCAGATGCCATGATCTTCGTTTTGTGAATGTTGAGCTTTAAGCCAACTTTTTCACTCTCCTCTTTCACTTCCAAGAGGTTTTTTAGTTCCTCTTCACTTTCTGCCATCAGGGTGGTGTCATCTGCATATCTGAGGTTATTGATATTTCTCCCGGCAATCTTGATTTCAGCTTGTGCTTCTTCCAGCCTAGCATTTCTCATGATGTACTCTGCATCTAAGTTAAATAAACGGGGTGACAATATACAGCCTTGACGTACTCCTTTTCCTATTTGGAACCAGTCTGTTGTTCCATGTCCAGTTCTAACTGTTGCTTCCTGACTTGCATATAGGCTTCTCAAGAGGCAGGTCAGGTGGTCTGGTATTCCCATCTCTTCCAGAATTTTCCACAGTTTATTGTGATCCACACAGTCAAAGGCTTTGGCATAGTCAGTAAAGCCTAAATAGATGTTTTTCTGGAGCTCTCTTGCTTTTTCGATGATCCAGTGGATCATCCAGTGGATGTTGGCAATTTGATCTCTGGTTCCTCTGCCTTTTCTAAAATAGTGATTTTGGAGCCCCCCAAAATTAAGTCTGTCACTGTTTCCATTTTTTCCCCATCTATTTGCCATGAATTGATGGGAACAGATGCCATGATCTTAGTTTTCTGAATGTTGAACTTCAAGCCAACTTTTTCACTGTCCCTTTTCTCTTTCATCAAGAGTCTCTTTAGTTCTTCACTTTCTCCTATAAGTGTGGTATCATCTGTATATCTGAGGTTATTGATATTTCTCCTGGCAATCTTGATTCCAGTTTGAGCTTCATCCAGTCTAGCATTTCTCATGATATATTCTGCATATAAGTTAAATAATACCTAGCTAGTAAAAAGAAGCTCTTCATCTGAAAGCAGCTGACACTGCTCATCTCTGGTTTTTTTTTTTTTTTTTTTTCACTTTTTCTCAGTTTGGGATCAATTCTCTTTACTCCTCCTGGGTATTATACTTCTTGTGTGTCCCCAAATCTCAGTTTTGTTTTTCTTTCAATAAGCAAGTCTGATCCAGAAACTAAAAGGTTAACATCTTAAACAAACCTTTCTCTTTTTTCCTTCAATACATACTGACAATTCTATTATCTCTTTTCTTATCCAGTGTAAAAGGATGTGTCTCCTAACTGCAGCTCTGAACTGTGCAGTTGCTTGATGAATCATGCCTGATGAAACTGATTTTCAAGAGTCAATGTAAATAAATTAGTACAACGTTACTTCTCTGGGAATCAAACAAGGAACAAGTGTAGCTGTCAGTGCGCCCTCCTATGTGAACAGCTAATAGCTGTAACCTAATATATTCCCTTAGCCTTCTGTTCTACTTAGCAGATTGGACCAAGACACACACTCAGAATCAATATAGTATGAGGAAGGTAATAATGACCAAGTAAATGTTGAGACTAACTACATTACTCTTGTCTTGTGTGTATTCCAATATTTATGCATGTGATTAATTTTCAGATGATGGTAGCTAAATATAATTTGTACATTTTTCTCCAATAGATTTCTGTAGCTAAACACAAATTAAATTCTCTGTATTCTCACATCTCCCTCTAGGTAATTTCACCTATTCCCTTCTTAGAAAAGATCTGTCTTTCTTCTCCAAATTTCCCGGCATCCTTTCAAATAGTCAGGGGAATGTGACTTGTTCTGGCTATGGGATTTGAGAATAAGTGACAAGGATCCCTTTTGGATCTTTGCATTTTTTTGTTTTTGAGTACCTCTCCCGTTCTTTCTTTTTCTGCATAGATGACAGTGGAAGACACTTTTTCCAGACTATGTGGCTACAAGACAGCAATGCCTCCATCATCTTCAGTCTGACTGATACCTGGATCTGATAGTCCACCAACCTACAATGTACATATAACATAAGTACAAAGCAATTCAGTTTAAGGGATTGATTATTATCACCAACATTTCTACCTCTTATACTGTATCCCCTTAAAGCTGTTAAATTAAGAATATATTAAATTTACACTGTGACCCAACTCCCTTTCTACCTAAGAAATTGGTATTATGAAGAGTATTTTTATCTTCATATAAAAATTTTGCTTCTGCTACTCCTCCAAACTTATCTTTCATTTGATATTTTATTATGGTCTTCTAAGCCATGAAATTAAAAGACGCTTACTCCTTAGAAGGAAAGTTATGACCAACCTAGATAGCATATTAAAAAACAGAGACATTACTTTGCCAACAAAGGTCTGTCTAGTTTTTCCAGTGGTCATGTATGGATGTGAGAGTTGAACTGTGAAGAAAGCTGAGCGACGAAGAATTGATGCTTTTGAACTGTGGGGTTGCAGAAGACTCCTGAGAGTCCCTTGGACTGCAAGGAGATCCAACCAGTCCATTCTGAAGGAGATCAGCCCTGGGTGTTCTTTGGAGGGAATGATGCTAAAGCTGAAGCTCCAGTACTTTGGCCACCTCATGCGAAGAGTTGACTCATTGGAAAAGACTCTGATTCTGGTAGGCATTGGGGGCAGGAGGAAAAGGGGAGGACAGAGGATGAGATGGCTGGATGGCATCACCGACTTGATGGACGTGAGTTTGAGTGAATTCTGGGAGTTGGTGATGGACACGGAGGCCTGGTGTGCTGCGATTCATGGGGTCGCAAAGAGTCGGACACGACTGAGTGACTGAACTGAACTGAAGTACTGAATTCTTCTTTTTCTTTGGGAACTTTGCATTCTGATTCACAATACTTTCTTGCATTCTACACATTAATTTAGAATCCAATAAGACAGGCTGCATTTCCTTAATCTCTTAATTTCTAGGGATTTCCATTTGTTTTCCACTTCAGCCTCTTATCTTGAATAACACTTGACATCACTTAAACACCTTAGCATCTAGAATGTTCTTATTTCTATTCTCATATCAGTTCAGTTCAGTTCAGTCACTCAGTCATGTCTGACTCTTTGCAACCCCATGAATCGCAGCACGCCAGGCCTTCCTGTCCATCACCAACTCCTGGAGTTCACTCAAACTCACGTCCATCAAGTCAGTGATGCCATCCAGTCATCTCATCCTGTCGTCCCCTTTTCCTCCTGCCCCCAATCCCTCCCATCATCAGAGTCTTTTCCAATGAGTCAACTCTTCGCATGATGTGGCCAAAGTACTGGAGCTTCAGCTTTAGCATCATTCCTTCCAAAGAACATCCAGGGCTCATCTCCTTTAGAATGGACTGGTTGGACCTCCTTGCAGTCCAAGGGACTCTCAAGAGTCTTCTCCAACACCACAGTTCAAAAGGATCAATTCTTCAGCGCTCAGCTTTCTTTATAGTCCAACTCTCACATCCATACATGACCACTGGAAAAACCAGAGCCTTGACTAGATGGACCTTTGTTGGCAAAGTAATGTCTCTGCTTTTCAATATGCTGTCTAGGTTGGACATAACTTTTCTTCCAAGGAGTAAGCATCTTTTAATTTCATGGCTGCAGTCACCATCTGCAGTGATTTTGGAGCCCCAAAAAATAAAGTCTGACACTGTTTCCACTGTTTCCCCATCTATTTCCCATGAAGTGGTGGGACCAGATGCCATGATCTTTGTTTTCTGAATGTTGAGCTTTAAGCCAACTTTTTCACTCTCCACTTTCACTTTCATCAAGAGGCTTTTCAGTTCCTCTTCAGTTTCTGTCATAAAGGTGGTGTCTTCTGCATATCTGAAGTTATTGACATTTCTTCCGGCAATCTTGATTCCAGCTTGTGCTTCTTCCAGCCCAGCATTTCTCATGATGTACTCTGCATCTAAGTTAAATAAGCAGGGTGACAATATACAGCCTAGACGTACTCCTTTTCCTATTTGGAACCAGTCTGTTGTTCCATGCCCAGTTCTAATTGTTGCTTCCTGACCTGCATATCGGTTTCTCAGGAGGCAGGTCAGGTGGTCTGGTATTCCCATCTCTTTCAGAATTTTCCACAGTTTTATTGTGATCCACACTGTCAAAGGCTTTGGCATAGTCAATAAAGCTGAAATAGATGTTTTTCTGGAACTCTCTTGCTTTTTCGATGATCCAGTGGATTTTGGCAATTTGATCTCTGGTTCTTCTGCCTTTTCTAAAACCAGCTTGAACATCTGGAAGTTCACGGTTCACGTATTGCTGAAGCCTGGCTTGGAGAATTTTGAGCATTACTTTACCAGCATGTGAGATGAGTGCAATTGTGTGGTAATTTGAGCATTCTTTGGCATTGCCTTTCTTTGGGATTGGAATGAAAACTGACCTTTTCCAGTCCTGTGGCCACTGCTGAGTTTTCCAAATTTGCTGGCATATTGAGTGCAGCACTTTCACAGCATCATCTTTCAGGATTTGAAATAGCTCAACTGGAATTCCATCACATCCACTAGCTTTGTTCATAGTGATGCTTTCTAAGGCCACTTGACTTCACATTCCAGGATGTCTGGCTCTAGGTGAGTGATCACACCATCGTGATTATCTTGGTCATAAAGATCTTTTTTGTACAGTTCTTCTGTGTATTCTTGCCACCTCTTCTTAATATCTTCTGCTTCTGTTAGGTCCATACCATTTCTGTCCTTTATCGAGCCCATCTTTGCATGAAATGTTCCCTTGGTATCTCTAATTTTCTTGAAGAGATCTCTAGTCTTTCCGATTTTGTTGTTTTCCTCTATTTCTTTGCATTGATCCTCCAGATCTTCTGCTTTCTGTCTTGTCTCCATCATGGTTTTTAGGAATATCAAAATTGTCTGTGCTTGCACTTGTGTCATTTCTTTCTATTATTAATAGCAAGTTCTTCTTCTTTTTACCTAATTTCACACAGCTAAAATACCATGGTCAAGCTCTACAATTCTAATTGTTTGCCAGTGTTCTCAACATGTCTATCTAATTGGCCTGCCTACATGCCTGCACACACACAAGTGCACACACACACATACACACACACATGCACACACACACACACATACACAATACAGTAAATGCTTGACCTTGGATCGATCTAAGTGTTCAGCTTTATGCTTTAAAAACCAAATTGTATATTGTCCCTGAAGTAAGTCCATGCTGCTGCTGCTGCTGCTGCTGCTAAGTCGCTTCAGTCATGTCTGACTCTGTGCGACCCCATAGACGACAGCCCCTTAGGCTCCTCTGTCCCTGGGCTTCTCCAGGCAAGAATACTGGAGTGGGTTGCCATTTCCTTCTCCAATGCATGAAAGTGAAAAGTGAAATTGAAGTCACTCAGTCGTGCTCGACTCTTAGCGAACCCATGGACTGCAGCCTACCAGGCTCCTCCGTCCCTGGAATTTTCCAGGCAAGAGTACTGAAGTGGGTTGCCAATGCCTTCTCTGAAGTAAGTCCATAAAATCATGTAAATAACGTTACCAAGTTGTAGTGCTTCTTTTTTTTAGTGGTTATTGATTTTTGATTTTGACCATGCCATACGGATCTTGCCATGCAGGATCTTAGTTCCCTGGCAAGGGATTGAACCTGTTCCCCCTGCAGTGAGATGGTGAAATTCTAATCACTGGGTAGCCAGGGAAGTCCAGTGGTTATTGAGGAACCTTATCACTTTCCTCAAGTATAGCAGAGCACCATCATCCATACACCTCATTTGGATGTCCTCCTCCACTTCTTTGAGGAGAAAATAGAAGGTATGACATAAGTTTAAAAAAAAAATCATTCCCAAAGAAATTTTTAATCTGCCTCCAATCCTGAGTCCTTTTCTTGATTCTTCTTCTGCATCACAGTGAATGTGTGAGTCTTCTTCTGCAAAGGGAAAATATGTCCCATACATGTGTGCCTTTACATACCCTCATTCTCCTTTACAACTTCCCTCTGTCACATTATATCTTCTTTCATCTTTGCTTCTATATTCTCCATTTTATTGATTTTTTTAATCTTATTATTAAGCATACTGAACACTAAAATAATTTGAATATATATATGTATATACATATATTTGAGGATAATAATTAGCATCACTTCTGCTTCTTATTGGCCCTGTTTTTTAAAGAAGTTTTCTCTTTAGATTTTCTATTTTGAATTTTTACATTTCTCCAGCTGTCTCAGGGTTCTTTGTTGTTCTTCTGTTTATGGGAATGGAAGACCAAATTGATCACAACAGGTGATGACTGGATCTTCTTGAAATAAGAGAACTGAGTGTAATTTAGATATAAATAAATATTAATGTAATACCAGCAAAATAAACTTTATGCCTTTAGTCTGGGGCAGCACTGAAATAAAAAAGACTATAAATAAACATATAATGCCAAGTAGTGACATGAAGAAAGATAAATATGGAACTACAAAAGATTGTAGAGAGAAACATTCAAGTTAGGGTGATCTTGGAAATCTGTCTGGGAAGTAAAGTTAAGTGTACACAAATGAAGTGATGGGTAATCTACAATGGAATATTGCTCAGCCATGAAAAGGAACAAAATTGGAATTATTTGTAGAGAAGTGGATAGACCTAAATCTTGTCATACAGAGTGAAGTAAATCAGAAAGAGAAAAACAAATATCGTCTATTTATAAACTCATACATGTGAAATCTAGAAAAATAGTATAGATGATCTTATTTGCAAAACAGAAATAGAGACACGCATGTAGAGAACAAACATAGACACCAAGTAGGGGAGCAGGGTGTGGGAAGAATTCGGAGACTGTGATTGACATATGTACACAATTGATACCATATGTGAAATAGATAACTAACAAGAACCTATTGTGCAGCTCAAGGAACTCTAGCCAGTGCCCTGTGGTGACTTAAGTAGGAAGGAAATCCAAAAAGAGAGGATATATGTATACATATAGCTGATTCACTCTGCTATCCATTAAAATGAACCCAACATTTTAAAGCAGCTATACTTCAACAAAAATTAACTTAAAAATATGGAGTGATGGGTAAAGAAAAGTAAAGGTCTGAGAGAAGAACACACAGATACAAGAAGCAATAAGAACAGAGGTCTTGAAGTGTCAGCAAACGTGGTGAGTTAGAAGAACAACAAGGAAGTCAGGCAGAGTCAGTGAAGGAAAGAGGCGTATACAATTAATTAAAAAGTTAGGGATTGATTAATTTGATTAATTTCCTGATAAAAAAGTAAAATGTTTCAATATTGCCATATCTTATCCTTTTTCTCATGAAAAGTGTTCTTGAAATAACTTCTCTAGTCACTCAGAGGGTTCTTGCTTGTTTATAAACCAGATCATCCTTTTCAGTCTCCAGATACATCTGGCATATTTTGCTCTGTCTTGTACTTCTAACTCTCCTGGAACTGACCCCAAGGACCCTCTCTGCTGCCAACGTTGAAGGTGCCTTTGATGTTATCATGGTGTCTATATAAAAATTACTCAGGAGGCCAGACATTGCTCATTTTGTGCAGAAGTAAGGAAATGGTCCTCTTCTTGACATTCTAAGCACACTTTGCTGCTCAGTCTCTGAATCATATGGCTAAAACAGGACCTCAGCTACTCCTTGTCTTTGCTCTTCTGGATAGTAACTCACCACACACACACACACACACACACACACACTTCCTTATCCCCCAAGGCAGATCACTGTCTTTCTATAGTACCGTCTTTATTAATATAAAGTCAGGAAAAACATAAACTGAATCTTGGATGATGAACCCAACAGACTTCTTAATTTTATGCAAATAATATAGACAACCAATCCAGAGATATAGAATCAAATTTTTACAGAAGGTTTATACCTTAAGATTTCTTTACAGTAGTAAAGAAATCTTTTTTTACTACTGTAAAGAAAGTTTACAGTAGTCTGCCTAATGGTGAATTGAAATATCCACAACTCTCACTAGAAAATTTCTTGCAGCAAAATTCAGATGATAAACTGGGTCCTTTTATCATAATTTCAGGTGTTAAAATTAGAAAGCAATTTAGATTTCTAACTAAGTCACAACATGATTTCAGTGGACTTATCCTATTCATATATGTGTTTGTGATGTGGTGTGTGTGCATCTTACTTAACCTAGTACTTAGCATATTGCAATATTTAGTAACTGAATATCAGTTATTTAAATGGGAGGTAGTGAAAAAAATTATGGACTATAATTTGTTTTCTCTATCATTGTGAATAGCATTATTGGAGGTGAAGTCCAAGTTTTTAATATTACCAAAGAAGCATTTAGTATCTGCAGAAAGTTCTTCACTTTGTATCTCACAGTAATGTTTTGATGGATATATGTTATTTATCAACACTTGTAGAGTGATTTCAAGTGAAGGAGGATGTCAGCTTCCTTTTAGAAATAAGATTTTTGAGGTTAAAGTCACTTGCTTTGGAATCATTCCAATTGCAAAAGTGCTATGAGAAGAAATTTAAATACATTACACTGCATTTTTATAAGGATCCAAACTTATATGCTCTTTCAAAATCTCCTATTTCAGAATCTTTTTCATGTGTTGCTTGTTGACTGTAGCTCAGCTAGCTTTAAAACATCCTCTCCTTAAATCTCAAGGATTTCTTCATTAATCTTCCCCACATACCCTGGCACATTTTTAACCCCCCTCTTCTGCTTAGTTGAATGGAATCAGGTTTGATGTTTTGTTTCAGTCATCCTGGCCTTCTTTCTCTGTATATGCCTATCCCAGATATGCAGCAATATTTGTTTTGTCCAAGTCACCAAAACTATCAAAGTCAACACCCAGTCCCTAGTCATCTTTAAATAAGCTGCAGAAGATCAAAATATACTTTGAAATGTATGTGTTTTTTCCTCCAATGGGAAGTTTAAAATATGGTGAGTTATCACTGAAATATAACATATTTATACACACAGACAGGAATGTGTTTATACAACCTATTTTTGCTCCTCACTTTGGATAGAGCTGAAATTTGCATCTAGAGTTGCCATGAAAGCCCCAGCTAGCCCATAGCATATAGGTTCGCAAGCTGCTTGAGTGTCTGCCAGCTGGTGATGTGTGGGTTTCTTTTTTTGTGATTCCTTTGTTGCTGTTGTTTAAATCAATATTCCTTTAGACAGCAAGCAGAACTTAGAGTTCAAGGATTATAACTCTTTCCATAGCTTTGCTTTTCTAGTGCTCCAAATAGTGAGATTTATATTCAATCATATTCTCTGGCTAAACTGACTAAGCTGATCCCTGTGGACAAACAGAGTCACTTTTCTTAATCAAAATGTATTCTCTGCCTTATGTCTTTCTTCCCACAAGTTGAATAAAACATTTTGAATTTTTTTTTAATAAAGGTTAACTTATAGGTTAAAAATGACTCTCTAATAATGAATTTTAATAATTATACTGCAAAATGATATATATTTATATAACTAATATTAGTGATATTGCCTTTTCAATAGAAAAAAATCAATATTACAGAATTGTTATTTCCATGAGACTTCCCTGGTGGCCCAGTGGTTTAAGACTTTGCCTTCCAAGGCAGAGGCTGTTGGTTTGATTGGAGAGCTAAGACCCCACATGCTTTGTGGCCAAAAAACCAAAACATAAAATAAAAGCAATGTTGCAAAAAATTCAATAAAGACTTCAAAAATGGTTCACATCAAATGAATCTTTAAAAAATTACTTTTATAGATTATATTAATATATTACATGAATCAAGAAATATTTAGTTAGTCTTAGGAAAGACAGTGGAGAAGGCAATGACACCCACTCCAGTACTCTTGCCTGGAAAATCCCATGGACGGAGGAGCCTGGTGGGTTACAGTCCATGGGGTCGCTAAGAGTTGGATACGATTGAGCGACTTCCCTTTCACTTTTCACTTTCATGCATTGGAGAAGGAAATGGCAACCCACTCCAGTGTTCTTGCCTGGAGAGTCCCAGGGACAGGGGAGCCTGGTGGGCTGCCGTCTATGGGGTCGCACAGAGTCGGACATGACTGAAGCGACTTAGCAGTAGCAGCAGCAGCAGCAGCAGCAGCAGCAGCAGGAAAGACAGAGTTACAAAAACCATCATCAAAGAAACTATTTTAATATATTTTATTACTTCATTAGAAGTGGCATGCACCGCTCCACTCCATGAATTTATTTTAAATTACTGCTATCATAGAGTTAAAATAAGTTATAGTTTTATCTTCTGATACTACAAGATATTAAATGGTTTTAAAAAATTACAAGACATTCAGGGGAAATAAATCATGTGTCTTGTGCTGCTAGGCAATATCACTAGAAGTTTGTGAGCTCCATCTTGCATTTCTGATAACATGATCCACTGGCATTAAATAGTAAAAACTTAAGACCCTTTCTGCATCCTTATGAAAATAAGACACAATTTACTCTGGGGCAGCATGGCACTTAAAAGACTACTTTTCTTTCTAATGATTGACAAGACATTGGAACAAAATGTTTAATTTTGTATTTCTGCCAATGTTATAGACAGCATTGTAATAAGCCACATGACTGGCTTTTTGCCAAGGATGATAAAATGCCAGGCTTAAAGCCTATAGGCACAACTATTTGTGATAAATTATTTTGCATTTCAAGGAAGATACTGAGTGAGTAATTTTATGGTTTTCTGAGTTTAAACTCGGCATGATTGAATGAGATGGTCCCATTGATCAAAGAGCCATAATTCCACTCTGTAGTGAAGGTGTTATATTAGTGAATCAACTTGAAACCAAAGAAAGCCCTGAGTGTGTTCTGTGACACGCCTTACATATCCTGGATTGCTTTTTGTATTCTTTATAGTGATTCATTTTCATCTGCAATGTAAAGATTGCTCTGATATTTAATCTCAAAAATTGCTTTCTTCAAAGTTGTAGTACATAAGAAAGAACATGGGGTTTAGAGTCAAGATAAAACTCTTGGCCTGCCACTAAACAGTGATATGGCTTAGTAAGATTCATTTAAATTTTTTATTTGTACAACTAGAAAAATATTAATTTAGAAGGTACTATAGTAAATATGGGGCTTCCCTGGTGACTCAGCAGTAAAGAATTTGCCTGCAGTGCAGGAGACGTGAGTTCAATCCCTGGGTTGGGAAGATCCCTGAAGAAGGAAATGACAACCCATTCCAATATTCTTGCCTGGGAAATCATATAGACAGAGGAGCCTGGTGAGCTACAGTCCATGGGTTTGCAAAAGAGTCACACACAACTTAGCAACTAGACAATAACAATAAATAGTAAACATACTACAAAGTGTATTTAAACACCTAGGAGAAGGAAATGGCAACCCACTCCAGTGCTCTTGCCTGGAGAATCCCAGGGACGGGGGAGCCTGGTGGGCTGACGTCTATGGGGTCACACAGAGTCGAACACGACTGAAGCGACTTAGCAGCAGCAGCAGCAGCAGAACACTTCCACAGTTTAATTTTTCATTAAATGGTATCTGTTGAATCTTTTGAATTTTCATAGTCAAATACTTGATCATATCCATTAATTTTCATTTCCCTTGTTTGTTATTTAATGTAGACTTTTCAGTGAAAATAAAGGTTAGCCTTCTCTACTTTTTGGTCTTCAAATTTTACTATGAAAATATGGTGCTGTAATTTAGTTATTCTGGATCTAAGTCTATTTATCTTTTCACTATACTGATGTCTCAGTAATGTCTAATATCACAAGGTCAACGTTATTCTTTTAGCAACAGAGACATCACCATAAGATATTAAAGGGTGAACTCAAGTTTTAAAAAGTGACAGTGTGTGGGAGCAAAATTTGCCACACCAAAATATGTTTCTTTGGCACAAGGATTAATTTAGCCTGCTTATTTTTAAGAAACTGAAGAGTTGAGAAGTTTGTTCTTGTTACCTCCCTCTTAACTGACTAAAACAATTTGGATAAAGGCCTGTTCCCGGAATAGAACTATCCCCAAAGATATTGGTGAAGGATTGAGCTAGTTGTGTGATGGGGAAACTCAGCAGGGTCTGGAGAGCAGAATCCACTCTGTGTCTGCTATCTCTGCCTGGCCCAGCAATTTTTTTTTCTCCCCCAAAACATGTGCTTCTCCATCTCCTTGCAAATCACTTTGCTCACCTTTGACATTTCCAACACTGCCCCCACCATCTTCTTTCATTTTAGCTGAAGATGGTATTTAAGATGAAGGCTTCAACAATTTTAGTAAGTTCTCAGCTTTCCTGAGTCTCTTCCATGTATTTGAAATTGAGAAAGTGAAGTTGCTCAGTCATGTCTGACTCTTTGCAACCCCATGGACTGTAGCCTACCAGGCTCCTCCATCCAAGAAATTTTTCAGGCAAAAGTACTGGAGTGGGTTGCCATTTCCTTCTCCAGGGGATGTTCCCGACCTAGGAATCAAACCCAGGTCTCCTGCATTGCAAGTAGATGCTTTACCATCTGAGCCACCAGGGAAGCCCCTGTATGCTGCTGCTGCTGCTAAGTCGCTTCAGTCATGTCCAACTCTGTGCAACCCCATAGACGTCAGCCCACCAGGCTCCCCCGTCCCTGGGATTCTCCAGGCAAGAACACTGGAGTGGGTTGCCATTTCCTTCTCCAAAGCATCAAAGTGAAAAGTGAAAGTGAAGTCGCTCAGTCGTGTCCGACTCCTAGCGACCCCATGGACTTCAGCCTACCAGGCTCCTCCGTCCATGGGATTTTCCAGACAAGAGTACTGGAGAGGGGTGCCATTGCCTTCTCTGAAGCCCCTGTATACATGTTATTAAATCTGTCTCATGTTAATTTAATTCTTAGACCAGCCAAAAAAAACTAGAAAAAGAGAGGAAAATTTCTTCCTCCCTGACAGTAGATGCAACATTAATACCTCTGAAAATGACATCCAGAGCCTCAACTTAAGACCTCAATAAAATTTGAGCTTGACAAAATAGGGGGAAAAATAACTTTGTTTTATGATCACAGATGGTGTTTCTTATTTTTAATTTTTGTATTTAACTTATAGCTCCATTTTCTTTGACCAGTACAGCTAGTTTATGGAATTGCTCAACAATTTCTAAGGATTATCAAGTCAAAAATTATTTTTATTTTTTTTTCAAATGGTATTTTTAGATTGCACAAAGAGACGAATTCACCACACATACTGAAGTTCCGAGATGAATAACTCTTTATTCTCTGGTTTATTCTTTTTGCCTTTCAAAATACATATTTTAGTTTCTCTGCTTGCATCTTAGGACCCAATTTCTTGATATAGTGGGGGGCACATCACATTTTCTAATGAGAATGTGTACACTATACTATTGGATTTTAACTCACAAGCTATAAAATGTACAGCCTATATTTTCAAAGACTTTTTTCTATTGGGTATAGCTGTTTCACTGTTAAAGTTGGTGCAACAGCAAAAAGGATCATCTGTAAATAAACAGCTGCTTTTAGAAAATAATACATTTTAGGTACTCTTAAATTTCAGTGAGTTATGCTGCAACCAAGAGAGACATAACTCATACTTTCTTTCAAAGGTTCATCTTGAGTAGGAAAATGTAAGCTGTGTTTTCTTCTTAAGATATAAACGTAGAAGAAAAAAAATTAGTCCTTAGAATTTACTCATAGATTCACTTTTCCTTGACCATGGAAATAAAATGTGCAGTTAGCAATGATATTAAAGTGTCAACATAGCTCTGCTTATAAAATAAGTGTTTGAGAAAAATCTTTGAGCAAATACTGTTGTAACTTAATTGTTGAGTGATTGCAACTCATGTCCTTGCCGAGGCTGATGTAAAGGGGCTATTTTTCAAAGCTATCAGCTCAAACTATGTCTACTCCACAGACCTAATAGAAAGTAATACAGACAGTATTTAAGAAAGTAATTAAGACAGAAAGTAATAGAGAATCTCCATTAACAGACACAAGTGCTTAAGACAGTGAAATCACTGGACGGTGGAGTCAAATTTACACCGATTATGGTACTGACTGTTACCATATGGCCTACTCAATCTCTAAAATGATTGACACTATTTAGACACATACACATTATATTAATAATAAGCACATATGAGTATAATATATACCATTATTTTGACCTAACACATTGCAGGGTAATTCCCATGAAAATTTTGTATTAGGAAGTGATTAGTTGTAGAAACGTTATCTTGTGACATATAGGATCAAATCAGAAAATATTGTTAACAGATATAGCAAACTTCTTGATAAGCTGAGGACTGAGTAAAGTAGATGATCACTAAACTTACTGAATCAGGTTCTGTGCCAGTATCTGAGTGAATCAAAATAAAAAATATGCTACCCTTGAGTTCAGTAAGAATGAACAGATTAATAGCAGTTCAGTTAACTGAATAACAACTGATTTCACTTTCCCCTAGTGGAATTGAAGAAGAATAAGTAAAACAAAACATCTTTAGAGGTTGAATGTTTAGTTCAAACACAATTAACATAAATCTAACTAAAAGATTCATACCAAAGCAATATCTAATTAACCTCATTGAATTCAGTTTGATAGGTATTTAGATCACATAACATTCCCTGACTGTGTATACGAAATGGGATAAGAATGTGATTTATGAAAATATTTCTCCACATGTTTTGTGTACTCACAAACAGAATATATATATATACACATACATAAACATATGATATACATGTAAGTTATTAAACATCTGGAATGCATTCTGAGTTCTTGGCAATTATTGTTTCCATTGGCATTTGATATTAATTTTGGGAAGAATTTTTGCTTACTTATTTTCTTTTTATTTATTTTTGATTTTATATTATCCAATCATTCAAGTACAGGATGGGAATAACACCTTTTAACTCCCTCAAGAAATGGTAACGCTGGTGGGTCAATTGGAATGTCTCGCTAATGTCTGGTATAGGAAATAGACGTTGAATTTTCTCATGTAACAAGAAGCATGTGAGCCAATGAAGCTACTGGTCCTCTGGCTGCCTGTGCCCATCCAGTCTTAGTTTTGTGATTCCCTTGGCTTGTCTTTCATGGTGTGACCAGCTGCTATGGCTCTGGTTTTCATGTTTATGTCTCCATGGTGGCGCCGAGTCTCCTGCCTTCATCTCATTAGCTACATCAGTGACATAAGTAAACCCCATCTGTGAGACAGACTGGAAAAGGACATATTTAGCTTTTACAATCTCTCTAGCAAGTGCAGGCAAGGGGATAGTGGTTGGGATTGAGGTTAGGGTGAGCTTGCAGTCTTCATGACAGCTAGTGGGTAAAATGGGTCCCATTACATATTTTCAAAAGGAAAGCATAAAGTTAAATAACTGCTTTTATTACTCCCAAATGAGGAGAAATTCTGCATGAATAAAGATCTAGTTTGCGAGAGGGAAGAGAAGTAAAGACAATGGCAAGAACTCAGGAAAGGATTTTAAAATTAGTATCCATAAACACACATTTTGCTTAATCATGAAGGGTCCAAAATCTACCTATAAGGTGTTTAAACATCAGCATCTTGCTATTATGACTTAGGTGAAGTGCTATAAGAAAGCAATATTAAATTCCTTGACTTTTAATGTATATAATATACAAGAGAAGAGCATACGTCAAATAGAAGTTTTAGTAGAAACAGATTGCTTTTATCATGATAAAGATATACCACTTTATTAGAAAATGAGTGATTGCTTTTTTAAAAAACTATATTTATATCCTGGGTATTACTTTAGTTAATTTACATTAACTAATTTACTTAACCATATTGTGTACCTAAAAAGAACAGTATCTGAATTTAAACCTGAATAGTCACTATTTTTCTCCCATTTTCAGAAAAAATGAAACAAATTCATCCCAAAGCACAATCTCTGAGACCCTGAACTAGCTCTCTTGGTATAGAACTGGAGTTTTGCCCAGATGGCCTACGGTGAGTCTGACCCCCTGGAGCAACTGCTGCATACTAGATTCCTGGCCATTCTCACAAATTTCATAAAACCATCCAAAATTTTTACTTATACAAAATAACTCATTTTTTCTTGTGGAGAGGAACAATTTTCCCTCCACCCTTCTAAGTTCTTTGGCAGTGTAATAATTAAATTGACATAAAACAGATAAACAAGATAAAATGAAATTACATATGTACAGGAGTCCTTTAAGGCTCTGAGGCCCATATGCAGTCAGGCACCTGGGGCTTAAATGTCATTCTGAGTTAAGGAGCAGAGGGGTAGGCGTCTGGAGCTTCAAGAAGGAGGAAGAAAATTCACAGGAACATGGGAAGAGCAAATGTTCGGTAAACAAATGTTTACCATGCCACACTGAGGCAATGTGACACAGAGAGGAATTTAATCTCCAGGCTCAGCAATCTCCCCATCAGCTTACAACACCTCCATCGTCTTTGTACTTATCTCACTGATAGTTCTCTTCCTGGACCAAATTCTCTACCAAAATTCTCTCAGGCAGAAGATGAGAGAGGTAAAAGTTTTTCTTGAATCTGCTGGATCTTGATTGCCTTCAGCTCAAAGGAGTCCACAGCTCAAAATTGTGGCACATTTTGGGGAGACTTATTCTGGACCCCCCTCCAGTCCCCTCGCAATTTAAAAAGTCCTAAGAGATCAAATGGCAGTTTGGTAAAATATTGAAATATAAGCTATATTTATAAAGACAGATGAATAAAAGAAGAATGACATCTCTGAAAAATGCAAATATTTATTGCAAAATGCTGAATTTTAAGCTCGGTACTTTTTTGAAAGTTTTGATTCAACAAAGATAGTCATAAATATACAGCACTGGATTATTTTAGCTCACCAAATTTGTTTTAATTTTAGACAAATTTTCTGTGTTTATATGGATAGAACCGCTATTGAACTGTAGGTTAGAAATAAAAGTGGGAAAATCTTCACAATTATATCTGATGAAAAAATGCTTAAGGAAGAAATTTAAACATTTTAATTATTTTTTGAATAAAGTTAAAACCCTTTCCTAAGAGACATAAATTATATTTTACCAAAGAGAGAAATATTATTAATGAAAAATAAAGAAATACCATTTCTCTAAGATTAAACATTTAATAATTTTAATCAAAATTACAGGGTTTTGGATCTTTATGATTCTAAAGTTTTCTAAAAATAAAATAATAACACTGTCAAGATATCTTACAAAGAATAGTGAAGACTTTATCATGAGATATTATATTTTTATATTTGACATTATATTTATGTTTGATATTTTCAAATATCAAATATTGATGATAAAAAATAATAATAATTTGAACAACATTATACTAATATTGGAATAGACAGATCACTGTAATACAAAAGTCCTAAAACAGATTCATATATATGTTATAATTTCATATTTTGAACCATAAATTAAAGGAATTGCTTATTGAGCTCTTAATTTTAAAAAGTTACTGACTTTAAGTTAGCCTCCCCTTTCTGAAGGATCTAAAGATAAAATTGTACAGAAGATAAAGCTTTGAACACTTTAATGTATTCAAAATCATAAAACCAACCTCTTTTCTGGCAATGCAGACTAGGTTATTCAAACTAATCATCCTTCTGAAAATTGCTAATAAAATTCTTGATAACATCAAAAATTTGAAAAAAATAAAAATGAACTAAGCCAAGTTAAAAAGGGATAAGAAAGAAAACACATTTGGCGGAGTTAGATTTGTACCAGGAATGCAAATTATCAATTAATATATTCTACCACATTAGTAGAATTAAATGAAAAATATACAGCAATTCTCTCAACTGACACAAAAAACAAAAGCAGTTTCAAATCTGAGAGTAAATATCAAAGTAGGAATATAAATAGGTGTTCTTAAATAAATGTTCAAAACATATAACAGAATAACAAGGCTATCCATGTGACAGCCTTCATATCTTTTCTACCTTGTGCTAGAATTCTAGCCAGCTCAGTAAAGTGAGAGAGAGCAAGAGAGAATTAGGAAAAGGAAACAAGTCTGTTATTACTTGCAGATATAATTGTGTATAGATTCATTAATTAATGGAATTGTAAGTATTGCAACATACAAAGAAATTATCAATATATCCCTATATACCAAAGGCTGGCAAATATTTTCTGTTGACAGCCAGATAGTAATTATTTTAGGTTTTGCAGTTCATAAGGTCTGTCTCAAAACTACTCAATTCAGTCATTGCAGTCCAAGAGTAGTACTTAAAATACGTAAAGAAATATACTTGACTGTGTTCTAACTAACTTTATTTACAAAATCAGGATAAGGGCCAGATCTGGCCATAGGCTATAGTTTGCCAACTCTGATATCTACTTACTACCAAGTGATAAAGTTCAAATTGAGAAACAAATAGAAGTATTATTTTATAGAAATATTTTTAAAGATGCAAATAATTCTATAAGGAATATATAAAACTCTATTGAATACAATAAAGAAGTAAATGGAAGAAGATACTGTGTTGCTGTACAAAGCTCATTTAACTCAAAATGATTAAGTTTAGTGCAAACTAATCAAAATCCTTTAGGTTTGCTTATATGGACTTAGTGGAACTTGATAAAGTAATTCTAGAATGTATCTCTGATGTCAAAAGTTAAGGATCAGTAAGGCTCTTTCGAAGTAGAAGGGAGTGGGAGAAGGATTTTTCTCTACCAGAAAATAATTACTTTTAAAGTCATTGTGATAAATGTGGCTATGGACAAGTAGAAAAAAAATGGGCCACTTGAACAAAACAGGGAAACCTGAGAAGTATTCACATATTGGCTCTTCATCATATGACAGAGGTGACACTGTAGAGCAATGCTGAAAATAATGCTATCTAAAATACCTACCAGGTGAAAAAAAATGAACCCCTATCATAGACTGCACAAAAATCTACCCCAAGTGGATTAAGGAACTAAAAGAAAAGTGCCAACTACATATCTTTGAAGGAATTAAATAGACAAATATTGTTATGATTCTAGGGACCTGTAGGAAAAATTAATTTAAGTGAGTCAAAAAGTAAATACTTTTCAATAAAAACTATCAGTAAATTTAATCAGATTAAACTGAAACCCTGATAAGTAGGAGAAATAAAATTATATAGACAGTGGGTGGAGACATTTGTCACAAAGATTACTGACAAAAGAATTAATATAAGAAATACATAAAGAATACCTATAAATCAATAGGAAAAACATAAAAATTGGTCAATAATATTGAACAGGGCCTTTTATAAAAGTAGAAATCCAAGCAACAAATGAATGTGCTCAATCTCAACTATTAACTATGTAAAATATTTTAATGTTGTACTATAAGACATGCTGAATTGATGGATTTTAAATGATGTGTTTGCTATATATTTCACAATTAAAGGAGGAACCTCTAATAAAGATATTCTTTTAGCCTCTTCAATTTTTAAAGCGGAGAACCTAGAAACAAGGGGCTTCCCAGGTGGTGCTAGTGGTAAAGAATCTGCCTGCCAATGCAAGAGATGCAAGAAATCTAGTTTTGATCCCTGCATTGGGAAGATTCTCTGAGTAGCAAATGGCGACCCACTCTAGTACTCTTGCCTGGAAAATCCCATGGAGAGAGGAGCCTGGAGGGTTACCGTCTGTGGAATCTCAGTGTTGGACATGACTGAGTGACTGAGCATGCACACACACACACACACACACACACACATACACACACACACACTGAGAAATGGAATAAGGAAGTTTTTCAAATCACACAGCCAATCAGTGGTAGCCTCAGATTGAAACCAGTCCAAATTATCAATGTGGCCCAGCTTCAGAATGAAGGTTTCCCCTTTGAGTACTTGCTGAATGGTTAGCCCTTGGATGCTATCTCAAATCTTTCAGCAGGTGCTTGATTGAATGTTTGTGTTATGTTGGATAGGAAGGTGTAACAGCCAGGAAACTCTGAGACAAAATAAAGCCACTAGAAGGGCAAGTCTGGATTCTGTGTCCTGGCAGACCTCTTTGAATTGAATTTCATTCCATGTGAAAGGAAGTATTAGCGGTAAGGTGCTGAAGAAGTTGTTTTCTTGTGAGAAAGCTTTAGAACTTGTGCCCTGGGTACTTGCTTCAGATTTCAGACGGTGACAGTGCAAACGGTTACTGGGAAATGGACCTTTGTTTCTCTAAAGAACGTGACACTGTTTGGAAGGAGGAGAATGGAAGGTTTGAAGGTTTGAAAACCTTGGTACCTATCGCCTCTAAGGTGGATGCTGATTTTCTTGCTGTGAGATCCAAGCAGCAGAGCTCTAAGGCAGCCCCAGGCTTCTTCCCTGGTGAATTGGGATAGAAGACAAACAGGGCAAAAATAGAGTGTGAGCTCCAGTGTGTAGATAGGTTTGTAGTCTTCAAAATACTTCCTCAGATATTATTAGTGAGAATGTCCCAGAGTCCCAAGGATCCCTCCTTCGCTGGTAGGAACACAAACAGAAAACTTGGAATATTGACTCGAATGGAACATCGTTTGTGTCAACAGACTGTGAAACCTTAGAAAGTTTCCCAATGCAGGTGCAGCATGCATAAGGAAAGATGTGGGTAAACTATATTTTAACTGGCTTGCTTTGAGGAAGTGTTAAAGTAAAATGATAAGTTAATTAGTAATTTAGATTTTCAAGAGCAAAACATACCTATAGCTACTTATAAATATTTATTTTAATAAGTATCCCAAGTGAAGGTTAATTTAAATATTCATATGTTTTCAAAGGCAATCTACCTCTTAATTGATGATGAATAATAAACAGCACCATGTAAAAGTGGAAATCCAAGAATGAATACGCAGATAAGGAGATTGCTTCTACCTCATTATTAATTACTTTAAAACATTTTAATGTTACACCAGCATACTCCTTATTTTTTGCTGACTTGGTGGGTATTAAATTATATATATTTTTATATGATTTATGTCACTATTAAAGGAGGAAAATACCATGAAAGCAAATAAACCAAAATAAGAAAAATTGGTCTTAATTTTCCAAAATGCAAAGAAAAGAATAGTTCAAGTAAAAAGTTAAATGATTAAAGACAAGACACTTTATTGTTAAAGTAATTTATAAACCCTTATAATATTCTATGATCAAGTGAAAAAAAGGCAGCATAGGTTCTGCCCAATTAACTTTATATTAAAACTTTTACACAGAACAATCACCCAGTCTTCTTATAGTACTGTAATCTTTTTTTCCCTGTAGCCTCTATGAACATATCACATAAATTATTTATTATAGTTATTCCTTACTTCCTATCTCTATTCTGGAATGCAAAATCTCTAGAAAAAGGGCTTTGTTCAATTCACTAATGTATCCCATGCAAAGAGAATATGTGCCCAATAAATATTGTTGACTAAATGATTGAAAAGTAAATTCATTAAGGTATAACATTAAATGCAACTTAGTGTTAATGAAACTGATAGCAAGAGGAGTGAATATCCAGGCAAAGGTTTATACATTTGTTGGTTTTATTCAATTACAGAGAAAAAAAAAAACGAAATGTCACTTGCTTTTGTAAAAGGGAATTGATAGTTTGTCAGTTCAGCTAGGTTCAGTCACTCAGTAATGTCCAACTCTTTGTGACCCCATGAAACGCAGAATGCCAGGCCTTCCTATCCATCGCCAACTCCTGGAGTTTACCCAAACTCATGTCCATCGAGTCAGTGATGTCATCCAGCCATCTCATCCTCTGTCGTCTCCTTCTCCTCCTGCCCCCAATCCCTCCCAGCATCAGGGTCTTTTCCAATGAGTCAACTCTTCACATGAGGTGGCCAAAGTATTGGAGTTTCAGCTTCAGCATCAGTCCTTCCAATGAACACCCAGGACTGATCTCCTTTGGGATGGTTGGATCTCCTTGTGGTCCAAGGGACTCTCAAGAGTCTTCTCCAACACCACAGTTCAAAAGCATCAATTCTTCAGAACTCAGCTTTCTTTATAGTCCAACTCTCACATCCATACATGACCACTGGAAAAAACATAGCCTTGACTAGCCAGACCTTTGTTGGCAAAGTAATGTCTCTGCTTTTGAATATGATGTCTAGGTTGGTCATAACTTTCCTTCCAGGGAGTAAGCGTCTTTTAATTTCATGGCTGCAATCACCATCTGCAGCGATTTTGGAGCCCCAGAAAATAAAGTCTGACACTGTTTCCACTGTTTCCCCATCTATTTCCCATGAAGTGATGGGACCAGATGCCACGATCTTCGTTTTCTGAATGTTTAAGTTTAAGCCAACTTTTTCACTCTCCTCTTTCACTTTCATCAAGAGGCTTTTTAGTTCCTCTTCACTTTCTGCCATAAGGGTGGTGTCATCTGCATATCTGAGGTTATTGATATTTCTCCCAGCAATCTTGATTCCAGCTTGTGCTTCTTCCAGCCCAGCGTTTCTCATGATGTACTCTGCATATAAATTAAATAAGCAGGGTGACAGTATACAGCCTTGATGTACTCCTTTCTTGATTTGGAACCAGTCTGTTGATGCATGTTCAGTTCTAAGTGTTGCTTCCTGACCTGCATACAGATTGCTCAGGAGGCAGGTCAGATGGTCTGGTATTCCCACCTCTTTCAGAATTTTCCACAGTTTATTGTGATCCACACAGTCAAGGGCTTTGGCATAGTCAATAATGCAGAAATAGATGTTTTTCTGGAACTCTCTTGCATTTTTGATGATCCAGCAGATGTTGGTAATTTGATCTCTGGTTCCTCTGCCTTTTCTGAAACCAGCTTGAACATCAGGAAGTTCACGGTTCACGTATTGTTGAAGCCTGGCTTGGAGAATTTTGAGCATTACTTTACTAACATGTGAGATGAGTGCAATTGTGCAGTAGTTTGAACATTCCTTGGCATTGCCTTTTTTTGGGATTGGAATGAAAACTGACCTTTTCCAGTTCTGTGGCCACTGCTGAGTTTTCCAAATTTGCTGGCATATTGAGTGCAGCACTTTCACAGCATCATCTTTCAGGATTTGAAATAGCTCAACTGGAATTCCATCACCTCCAGTAGCTTTGTTCATAGTGATGCTTTCTAAGGCCCACTTGACTTCACATTCCAGGATGTCTGGCTCTAGGTCAGTGATCATACCATCATGATTATCTTGGTCATGAAGATCTTTTTTGTATAGTTCTTCTGTGTATTCTTGCCATCTCTTCTTAATATCTTCTGCTTCTGTTAGGTCCATACAATTTCTGTCCTTTATTGAGCCCATCTTTGCATGAAATGTTCCTTTGGTGTCTCTAATTTTCTTGAAGAGATCTCTAGTCTTTCCCATTCTGTTGTTTTCCTCTATTTCTTTGCATTGATCACTGAAGAAGGCTTTCTTATCTCTCCTTGCTATTCTTTGGAACTCTGCCTTCAGATGCTTATATCTTTCCTTTTCTCCTTTGCTTTTTACTTCTCTTCTTTTCACAGCTATTTGTAAGGCCTCCTCAGACAGCCATTTTGCTTTTTTGCATTTCTTTTCCATGGGGATGGTCTTGATCCCTGTCTCCTGTACAATGTCACAAACCTCCATCCATAGTTCATCAGGCACTCTATCAGATCTAGTCCCTTAAATCTATTTCTCACTTCCACTGTATAATCATAAGGGATTTGGTTTAGGTCATACCTGAATGGTCTAGTGGTTTTTCTTACTTTCTTCAATTTAAGTCTGAATTTGGCAATAAGGAGTTCATGATATGAGCCACAGTCAGCTCTCGGTCTTGTTTTTGCTGACTGTATAGATCTTCTCCAGCTTTGGCTGCAAGGAATATAATCATTGATAGTTTGTATAGTATATCTATTTGGTATTGGCATCTGATAATGATGCAAGCATTGAATCCTGAATAGTTTCCTAAAGGTTGAGAGGACATAGGTCAAGGAACTCAAAAGCTTTGCCATCACCCTCCTCACCATGACACTGCAAAATTCACATAACATAAAATTAATTAAAGTATATAATTTAGTGGCATTTAGTATATCATTTATGTGTAACCACCACCTCTGTCAAGTTCCCAAATATTTTCATCACTCTGAAAGGAAAACCCATACTGTTAAGAAGTCACTCCACATTCCCAACTGATCTCAACCACTGGTAACCACCAATCTTCTTTGTCTCAAGGTACCTATCATGGACATTTCATATAAGTGGCATCATAAATATGTGATCTTCTGTGTTTTGATTATTTCAGTTAGTATACTGTTTTTGAGGGGCTTCCCAGGTGGCTCAGTGTTAAAGAACATGCCTGCCAATGGAGGAGACACCAGAGATGTGGGTTCCATCCATGGGTCAGAAAATCCTCTGGAGTAAGAAATGGCAACCCACTCCAGTATTCTTGCCTGGAAAATCCCGTGGACAGAGGAGCCTGGTGGGCTACAGTCCTTGGGATTGCAAAGAATTGGACACGACTGAGCGCGCACGCACATGCGCGCACGCGCGCGCACACACACACACACACACACACACGCCCTGTTTTTGAAGTTCATCCGTAGGCAGCAAACTTCATTTCCTTTTAAAGGTGAATATTTCTTTGATGTACATGCCACAATTTGTTTCTCTGTTTCTCTGCTGATGTACATAGGTTGTTTACACCTGTTGGCTCTTGTGAATAATACTGCAGTGAACATTGCTGCAAATATCTGTCCAAGTTCTATGTTCAAATCCTTTGGGCATATACCTAGGAGAGGAGTTGTTGAATCATATGGTAATTCTGTTTGCTTTCTGAGTTTTGCATCAAAAGCTTTGCTTTTCAGTTTGCATCAAACTGCATCGTTTTGCATTCCCACCAGTGAGGATTCTAATTTTTCCACATCCTCACCAAATCTTATTTTCCATTTTTTAATGTTATAATCATCCTAGTGGATGTGATGTGGTATCTCATTGTGGTTTTGACTTGCATTTCCATAATGATTAATGCCTTTGAGCATTTTTTCATGTGTTGTTGGCGATTTGTACATCTCCTTTGGAGAAAACTCTTTAAAGTCAATTTTTAGATTTTTGTTGTTGAATTTCAAGAGTTCATTATATACCATTGATATTCAACTTTTATCATATACATGGTTTGCAAATATGTTCTCTCATTCTATTGATTATTTTCCCCTATTTTGATAATAATAATTTGATGACAAAACACATAATGTCACTCTGGAAAATATATTAAGATATTTTGAAATCAACTACAGATATCACAACAAGTGAAATTATGAATTTGAACATCTGCAGATATTATAAATTAATAATTTATAATCAACAGTGAAAGTGAAAGTGAAGTCACTCAGTCATGCCCAACTCTTTGTGACCCCATGGACAGTAGCCTGCACCAAGCTCCTCCATCCATGAGATTTTCAAGGCAAGAGTACTGGAGTGGGTTGCCATTTCCTTCTCCAGGGAATCTTTCCAACCCAAAGATCGAACCCAGGTCTTTTGCATTGTAGGCAGACACTTTACCAATCAACAGTAAGGTTATTTAAAAATCTATCAGAATCACAATTTGTTTCAGCTAAATCTATAGTAATTATATATAAAGTCTAGAAAAATATCTTAGGTGAACATATAACTGATTCTACAAATTACACACTGAAATTTCAGAGTAAGTATACTTTTGATGTAAGTAAATTTTCCTCCTTTTTATTAAATTGGAAATTTTAATTAGTAAAATATAAGAAATGTATCAATTACAATCATTTTAAGAATACAGCATCAAAAATTAATATAATTCATATTGTTTTAATATAATTTATATTGTTAAAGTAATATTATAATTTATGATGTTATAATGAGTATCACCTACCCAAAGATAATAAGCCATCCCAGTACTACTTAATAGGCTGTATTGTCTATTCCAGTAATAAAATTTGTACAACTTCCTTTAACCTGAGTTAGGATTTTAATTTTCCTTTCATGCTATTTATCTTTGCAGCCAACATATGTTTTCCACAACAATGAGAATTACGTGCCTGGAGAATCCAGGCTCTAGCTTTAAAGTGAAATAGTTGCTATAAAATGCTGTATCTTGAGTTTTGATCATAAAATTTCCAAATGTAGGTATCTCGATCAAGTACTAAAACAAGACAACTCTTTCCTTTATCACACTGAAATAGCTGGTTGTTGCTTCTCTGGGGAGTTGGTGTATCACCTTCAAAGACAGAACTTCAGTGTCATCTGCTGCTGCAATGAATGTTCAGTACTGTCCCCAGTGTTGAGTGAAGTGTTGAGTGAACTTGAGTTTCCTTTCCCAATTCTGTAGTTGAAAATAATTGCTTCGCTTTTCCCAGGTGATAGTTGTAGCAAAATAGTTTTGAAAAGAAGCCAGTCCCTAAGCACGGGTTATTGAAGTTAATCAGTGTTCACACTGCACTGTGAGCTGTCATCCCTGGAGGAGTGCAGTAATGAGCACTGAGATTAACCACACGCCGGGGACACCTTGTACTATTACGCCTTAATGTTATATACAAATACATATTCCTTTCACAGACAAAAATATACTAAGGACTTGGACACATCCACATACCTAGGAGGATGAGGACATAGGAAACAGAGAGTCTTAACTATTTCTTGTACCATACTATCTGGTTTACCATAATACTTTCTCAAGCAATATTTCCAAGTGTCTGTTCTTAAAACTAGCATAGCTTAACAACACACTGTTATCAAATAGTCACTCTTAAAATAACACAGCATTTGGTTTAATGACCCCCTTTTAATTAATTGAAAGGACTGTGTTTAGAAAACTGTTGATTTCTCAAAACAAAGTCAAGTGATGGATAATGGCAAACACACAATTGTAGTCAGTTTGTCTGTTTTATTTCCTATAATCTCACCAGGTATTGGCCAAGTTTCAGATTTAGTCAAAACATTTGATCCAAGAAGGACTTTCAAAATTAACCTACTTTGGTTTATTCACAGCCTGATTAAACAGATAATTAAAACTTACAGATGCATGTCCCTGTTAAATTACTGTAGCTTGAATGAATTTGTGGGGTAGATTATTAGCTGTACATAGGCTGGCACAAAATAAAGCAGTCGCTGTGAAGAAGACATAACAAGATTCAGTATTTTCTATCTTTTACATGTTTATTTACATCAACATTAAAAGGAGTGAGAAACTTGGAAAAACTGTGGAGTCTACATGCAAATGAAGAACTCTTTTTTTAACCTCAACTTTCTTCAGCTAACACTATTGTTCATTATTCCCTTTCTGAATGGGATTGATGATCAAGAAAATTATATCTGCATTAAAATCCTTTTGTGACAAAAAAAAGAATTAGGACATAAATATTTCTCGAATATGTTGAAATGGTCATTCATAATGACTCACCGCCAGAAGTGTGGTCAAGTCTATATTGTGGATCTTTCCTGTTTGTCAGACTGCCTGAATTTCAAATTAGCCTGAATTATTAGAAAAAAATGGAGATTACAGTATTTTAAGGATTGCTATGAGTACTGAATGAGATGATGTATGTGAAATTCCCCAGTACATCTTTAAGAACAAGCTTGCAAGTTTTGCTTCTTTAATTTATTTGCACACATAGAAGAGGTAAAACATATAAGAAGAATAAAACAAAAGAGCTTTGGACTTGATCTCTTCCATAGGCTGCTTTAAGTTTAAATATGTTATATACTCTCTCTGAGACTGTTATTCAGGTAGTTTACCTTTAAAACTAAACAGTAATTTCTTTAAGCAACTGGGAAGACAAAGGGAAAGAAGATACTTTCCAGAAATATTATTGGCATTTTGTATATACTCAGAAATTATTTACCTTAAAATTTTTAAATTGTAATTTCATATATCTATTTTTATTATATGGGCTTCCCTAGTAGCCCAACTGGTAAAGAATCTGCCTGCAATGAGGGAGACCCTGGAATGATTCCTGGGTTGGGAAGATCCCCTGGAGGAGGGATATGCTACCGGTACACTCCATTATTCTTGCCTGGAGAATCTCCATTGGCAGAGGAGCCTGATGGACTACAGTCCATGGGGTTTCAAAGAGTCAGACACGACTGAGTGACTAAGCATATATTTTTATTATATATTTGCTCAGCAGTCTATATTATTCTAATTCAGGATTCTTGAGACAAACCAAATGCAAACATCTCAATTTTCCATTCTTTCTTAGTGCAGCATTGTCTATTGAAAATCTGCTACATGCTTGTGTTGCTCTAAGCTTTAAAGATACTATGCTTTAATAGGATTTCCATAATGAAATATATTTGGTTATACCAATCATAAGTGATAAGCAATTCAGTGTCAGATGAGGAAAAGTAGCAAGAGGAAAATTAAACAGGGTACAGGTTAAAGAATGGCATACTGAAGTGTAATGGCTGGAGTGGCCAGTGAAATACAGGGTGATCAAGAAATTGTAGGAATTCTTCCTGTGACAATTATAAATTTAATGTAGTTCCAATAAAAAAATAGAATGTGATATTTATCTAGACACAGTGATTCCAAAAAAGTCAGAAAATATATTCAAAAATGAAGGGAAAAAAAGATAGCTCTACTAGAGTTTAGGTACTGGGTGATATAACAGATCAATGGAGAAATAAAGGATTATTCCAAAATGTTGCTTAGAAAATTATCTAAACTTTTAGAAAATTACTGATCTTTACCTTACATCATATACCACAATCAGCCAAGACAAAATTAATAGGCTTAGGTAAAAAGTAAGCTATTAATAAGAAAGTATTGCTGAATACATAAACAATACTTTTGTATAAAGGGTATTTTAAGTACAAAATGTAAAAGCAAAGTACATAAAAATTTAAGACTTCTAAACATGTAAAAGTACATTAAATATAATAAAATAAACCCAACATATTTATTAAAGGACTTTAACAGATGAATCCCTAATTTTACTGAGGCAAGTCTGACAATGTAGAGGTCCTAGAATTATGCTTGCATGGTAGCCCCTAGCCACATGTAACTATTAAGCACTTGAGATGTGAGTGGACAATCTCACCAGATTGCATCATCTTCATCTCTCTCAGGAGTGTGTTTAGAGCCTGATGGTAAAGGTGCTAATAATGATGATGATGATTTTGTTATATATCATTTAGCATTTTCTTCTACCCTCACTTCCTCTTTCATTCTTGGTGGTCACTTGCTGGAATTTGGGGAATCAAGTAATTTTGGTCCCATAACACACTTTCTGATTTACATAATGGCTCTGAAATGTTAATTTCAAGGTCAGATAACTCAAGAATGCCATGTTATATATACAACTGGAGAGAAAAAAGAAATGTTGAATAATCAACTCCAAATAAAACTATCACAATATTGGCTATGAAGAACCAGGCAGTGTAGAGAAAGAAAAGTCTATGTTCTAAAATAAAATTTTAACAGTAAATCCCCCTTATCCACTTAAGTTCTATTTGGAGAAGGGCTTATGGAGTCATGTCTGAGATTTTCAGCTGTCTGTTACTGGATGGGGGCAGATTCAGATCATATAAACTTTTATAAACACAAGTGGTACTTGGGAATTGACTGCATACATCTGTGATGCTGGCCAATGTACATCCCTAGATTCTGAAAACCTGTGTCAGAATATACTTGTCCCCAAAATAGCCTAATGACTAACAGAGCATTCCACTATTGATAGCATTTCAAAGTTGGTAGAACACAAAATGAACAGATAATGAACACTTAATTTACTTTGATTAAATAACTGAATTTATGAATTTGTATGAAATTGTGAAGAGAACTGTGATATAGAAATATCATGTATGAAGGTACCATATATTTATTGATGTTGCTGCTATTTTTACTTTCTTAATGCAATAACAATTTTAGTTTGAAGCATAGTTAATGATGGAGAAGATCATTAAACATTTAAAAATATCCATCATCCCATTATACACAAATGACCACAGATAATATTTCTATTATGTAGCTGTCCATATACGTGTGTTTATATGTCCATAAGCACCAAGTCTTAATAACATTCTATTTGTTCCTCTCTTTCTTTGCTTTTCAATTAGTGTAAAGTCTCTGTTGTGCTGAGGATCAAAGATGATGCTTATGAAGCACTTGGCACTTTTCTCACAGAGAGGTTTCTCTAAACTTCAGTCTGCTCTTTTTGTTGATCATAATCTATATCTTCTCATTGTTATGAAACTGAATGTGCTTTCTTGATAATTCTGGTTGTTCAGTCAAAATTATAAATTGTTTTGTTGATAGTAACTAACTCATTTCAACTATGTAGCTTATAATCTCTTCCTATTTAATGTTATGTCCAATCATCTGTATTACTTTTGGCTGCATGTAATAGAAACCTGAGCACCATAGTTTAATGAAATAGAGGTATATCCCTCTCACACAGAAAGAAGTTCAGGCGCAGGAAGTGCATAGATGGGTACTTCTCTATGTCACAAGAGACCTAGTCATCTCGCTGTCTTTAGTATGATTTGTGTCTTTATATGTTGGCATATCTAGTGAATGACAATCGCAAGTCAGGAGGAATAGGAAGACACTGACCATTGGTCCAAGCTATTTTTACTTCTTAAAACAGGAAAATGATAATTTTTCTAGAAATTTCACAGATAGAATGCAAGAGTAGTTTTTATTTGTATTTAATTGTCTGTAACTGAGTCAAACAGAGAAGGCAATGGCACCCCACTCCAGTACTCTTGCATGGAGAATCCCAGGGACGGGGGAGCCTGGTGGACTACCGCCTATGAGGTTGCACAGATTCGGACACGACTAAAATGACTTAGCAGAAGCAACTGAGTCAGAAGGCAACTGATAGCTACAAGTGAGTATACAGGAAAGTGAAGTGAAAGTGTTAGTTCTTCAGTCATGTCTGATTCTTTGTGACTCCATGGGCTGTCATCTGCCAGGCTCCTCTGTCCATGGGACTCTCCAGGCAAGAAAATTGGAGTGGGTTGCCATTCCCTTCTCCAGGGGATGTCCGAACCCAGGAATCAAACCCATATCTCCCGCGTTGCAGGCAGATCCTTTACCATTTGAGCCACCAGGGAGTATATAGGCGGTATTTGTAAATGTACATTTTTCTAACCCCCAACAAAATGGAGTCTGTTGGAAGAGAAGATGGGGATATGAATACTGGGGAAAAAATGAGCAGATAGATCTGGATCTGGATCTGAATCATGATATTCCAATTTACTAACAGAGATTTTGACAGTTCTTTTAGTCACTTTGAACCAATTTTCTCATCTATTAGATGATGAAATAAAATCTTTCTGCGTGGTTATGAGAAGTTAATAAGACAGTGTCAATCATTTAGTGAAATACAGAATCATATTGTGTTCTCATTGTGCTGATTTATATAAAGGGTTAGGCTTGTGATATAAGCATTTATATATATTAAATATCTGGAATTTTTCTTTGGTAGTAGATGAGGTTGAAATCAATAAAAAGTAAGAAAATTTTGTTTTAATTCTAAAACAAGCAAATGACTGAGATTAAAAGTTTTTTTTTCATTATTTTTCCAGAAAACATAACTAAGAATTAATGCTAAATATATTGTGCCCTTACTATGTTCAGTAAAACCACAATAATATAGCATATTGAAATTACACCCATTTGTATTTTTATGAGTCATTTAAAAAGAGCATTTCTTTGGGAATAAGTAAACAAAGATGGCATATTTAAATCTGTACTATATTCATCTAATGTATTGTTATATTTTAAAGATGAATTAATTATCATTTGAAAGCGTTTACATAGCAAGTGTATATCAGCAAATGTAAGTCAAATTCATAGAGCATAACAATTGTGCAAAGGTTTTATTATGACTTGGATTCTGAATAAAGAAAGGAATATTTGTCAAACTGAATATTTGATGGAACGTAGGTTTTTTTTTTTTGTTTGCTTTTTTTAAAAATATAAATTTATTTTAATTGGAGGCTAATTACTTTACAATATTGTATTGGTTTTGCCATACATCAACATGAATCCGCCACAGGTATACACGTGTTCCCCATCCTGAACCCCCTTCCCACCTCCCTCCCCGTACCATCCCTCTGGGTCATCCCAGTGCACCAGCCCCGAGCATCCTGTATCCTGCATCAAACCTGGACTGGAGATTAGTTTCTTATATGATATTATACATGTTTCAATGCCATTCTCCCAAATCATCCCCTCCTCCCTCTCCCACAGAGTCCAAAAGACTGTTCTATACATCTGTGTCTCTTTTGCTGTCTCATATACAGTGTTATCATTTTTTATTAAGAATTTTTAAATCTTCAGAAAATGGATTCATATAATTGAAGCCAAAAGAAAATCCAATGAGAGGTTATGGAAAATGTCAGGGGGCAATACAACCTCTCTGAAATATAGAGCTTCTTATTTGTTTTGTTTATGTCTTTTATTCTAATTAGGTTATCCAAAAATAAAAACTGAATATAAGAAAGTACAAGGGTAATATATAATCAGAGATGTTTATGGGATCAGCACCATTTGATATAAATTCCTCATGAAAAGCTTCTGAACATCTGGAATAATTTTCCAACAGATCTCCATGTTTTCACATATTACATCCTTCATGTGTCTCGCCTCCACATTTCCATTAAAGTTATTACTCTAAGACATCCTCTCTATGGTCAAGAAATCAGATTTTCCCTTGAGAAGCAGAGAAGATGATTCAATTAATTTAATAATGAAGACCTTTCCCACTCTAGGTTTACAATACTTTACTATTCATTTTATTTTCTTCCCCCTAGCATTTCTTCCTTCTCTGTCCTAAGCATTCACGAGAAAATCCTATGGTTTTGCTCATGATATTCCTTCCCTTTTCATCTAACTCATCCCAGTCGTTTTAGCCCATTGAATCTTGTTGAAGGCCAGCTCAAGTTTCATCTACTCATGAGTCCTTTTGTAGCTTTCTCAGGCCAGTTTAGTTACTACCTCCTTTGTGATCCCATAAACGACATGGTTCATCTTTGCACTAAAGCATCTTTTATAACTGTAATGTTTTCTAGTTGGCTGTGAATTTCCTCCCACTTCTACTAGGTCAAGAGCGCTTCTTGTTTTGCCCTGCCCAGTGCCTAAGCGGAGGACCTGGTGGCTCTGATGGTCAAGAATCTGCCTGCAGTGCGGGAGACCCAGGTTTGATTCCTGGGTCAGGAAGATCCCCTGGAGAAGGGAATGGCAACCCACTCCAGTAATTTTGCTCAGAGAATCACACGGTCAGAGGAGCCTGTCAGGCTACAGTTCATGGGCTCACATAAGAGTCTGACATGACTGAGCGACTGACACACACAGAATCCATAGTGGTCTCTCAAAAATGCTTATTGAAGTGAATTAATATCCATAAAATATGCCACAGATACAGTTAACATTTATGCCATTTTTTTTTCTTTCCGTATCTACTTGTCTGGGATCAGTGCCCCTTTGCCTTTGTGACATATTGGAACTTTTACCTCTACATTCACCTTGTTGAGTATAGTCTTCAGTACTACTGCATGCCTCTGCATGATCTCTTTTCTCAAAAAGTTCTATCATTTTCAAATACAAAATCCTAGGTCATATAGACTACATTGCATAGACTATCCGCTTTCTTCCAGGTCAGTTCAGATCAGTCTCTCAGTCGTGTCTGGATTGCAGCAGGCCAGGCCTCCCTGTCCATCACCAACTCCTGGAGCTGACTCAAACTCATGTCAGCTGAGGCCATCCAACCATCTCATCCTCTGTTGTCCTCTTCTCCTCTCACCTTCAATCTTTCCCAGCATCAGGGTCTTTTCAAATGAGTCAGTTCTTAACTGAACTGAACTCGCATTAGGTGGTCAAAGTATTGGAGTTTCAGCTTTAGCATCAGTCCTTCCGATGGACATTCAGGACTGATTTCCCATAGGATGGACTGGTTGGATCTCCTTGCAGTCCAAGAGACTCTCAAGAGTCTTCTCCAACACCACAGTTCAAAAACATCAGTTCTTTGGTGCTCAGCTTTCTTTATAGTGCAACTCTCACATCCATTCATGACTACTGGAAAAACCATAGCTTTGACTAGACAGACCTTTGTTGGTAATGTTTCTGCTTTTTAATATGCTGTCTAGGTTGGTCATAGCTTTCCTTCCAAGGAGCAAGCATCTTTTAATTTCATGGCTGCAGTCACCATCTGCAGTGATTTTGGAGCCCCCCAAATAAAGTCTCTCACTGTTTCCATTGTTTCCCCATCTATTTGCCATGAAGTGATGGGACCAGATGCCATGACCTTAGTTTTCTGAATGTTGAGTTTTAAGCCAACTTTTCCACTTTCCTCTTCAACTTTCATTGAAAGGCTCTTTAGTTCTTTGCTTTCTGCCATAAGGGTGGTATCATCTGCATATCTGAGGTTATTGATATTTCTCTTGGCAATCTTGATTCCAGCTTGTGCTTCATCCAGCCTGCCATTTTGCATGATGTACTCTGCATATAAGTTAAATAAGCAGAATGATAATACACAGCCTTGACATACCCCTTTCCCAAGTTGGAACCAGTCTGTTGTTTCATGTCCAGTTCTAATTGTTGCTTCTTGACCTGCATACAGATTTCTCAGGAGGCATGTTAGATGGTCTGGTATTCCCATCTCTTTAAGAATTTTCTCTAAAGAAGACATACAGATGGCTAACAAACACATAAAAAGATGCTCAACATCACTCATTATCAGAGAAATGCAAATCAAAACCATAATGAGGTACCATTTCACGCCAGTCAGAATGGCTGTGATCCAAAAGTCTACAAGCAATAAATGCTGGAGAGGGTGTGGAGAAAAGGGAACCCTCTTACACTGTTGGTGGGAATGCAAACTAGTACAGCCACTATGGAGAACAGTGTGGAGATTCCTTAAAAAACTGGAAATAGAACTGCCATATAACCCAGCAATCCCACTGCTGGGCATACACGCTGAGGAAACCAGAATTGAAAGAGACATGTGTACCCCAATGTTCATCGCAGCACTGTTTATAATAGCCAGGTCATGGAAGCAACCTTGATGTCCATCAGCAGATGAATGGATAAGAAAGCTGTGGTACATATACACAATGGAGTATTACTCAGCCATTAAAAAGAATACATTTGAATCAGTTCTAATGAGGTGGATGAAGCTGGAGCCTATTATATAGAGTGAAGTAATCCAGAAAGAAAAACACCAATACAGTATACTAACACATATATATGGAATTTAGAAAGATGGTAACAACAGCCCTGTATGCGAGACAGCAAAAGAGACACAGATGTATAGAACAGTCTGTTGGACTCTGTGGGAGAGGGAGTGGGGAGATGATTTGGGAAAATGGCATCAAAACATGTATAATATCATATAAGAAATGAATTGCCAGTCCAGGTTCGATGCAGGATACAGAAAGCTTGGGGCTGGTGCACTGGGATGACCCAGAGGGATGGAATGGGGAGGGAGGTGGGAGGGGGGGTCAGGATGGGGAACATGTGTACACCCATGGCAGATGCATGTTGATGTATGGCAAAACCAATACAATATTTTTAATATAAATAGAAATAAAATTATTTTTAAAAAAAGAAAAAAAAAGAATTTTCCACAGTTTGTTGTTATCCACACAGTCAAAGGCTTTGGCATATTCAATAAAGCAGAAGTAGATATCTTTTTGGAACTCCCTTGCTTTTTTAATGATACAACGGATATTGGCAATTTGACCTCTGGCTCCTCTGCCTTTTCTAAAACCAGCTTGAACATCTGGAAGTTCACAGTTCATGTACTGCTGAAGCCTGGCTTGGAGAATTTTGAGTATTACTTTACTAGCGTGTGAGATGAGTGCAATGGTGAGGTAGTTTGAACATTCTTTGGCATTGCCTTTCTTTGGGATTGGAATGAAAACTGACCTTTTCCAGTCCTGTGGTCACTGCTGAGTTTTCCAGATTTGCTGGCATATTGAGTGCAGTGCATTCACAGCATCATCTTTTAAGATTTGAACTAGAAAATTTGAGCTATTTCTTCCAGGTATGTCTTAATAAAAACTAATATGTCTTCTTTTAGTTGTTTTTATACCCATTTAGTGACCTCTCCTTAAAAGCCCATCTTGTCCTCATTGAGACTGTGCACTCAGAATGGAGATGAATCTGCTAGACTCATCAAGTTTTTTAAAATAAGTTTTAAGTTGTAAAGATTTCAAGGAGAATGAAAAAAAATCTGCTGTCAAAATTAAGCATTATTCATCCTGACATTTTTCTGTATGGTTATATTTGGCCAAGTAGCCAAACATATGTGAGTAGGAGAATAATATTAGATTAGAATCCAAAATCTGTTACTGTGGAAACTAGTAAGGTCATTTGATTTCTTTGAACTTTAGTTCTCACATATGTAAAATGTGAGAAATTTAGATAGTATTTCTTTCTAAAGAAATGTTCTTTCCTTCTTAGTATTTCTGATTTTAAAAAAGAATCTATTTTAATTGATTCAAGGTTAATACTATTCATCATAAAAATTCACATTTAGCAGCCTATGTAGTAAATCATTTTCAAAGTCACTGAATCATACAATATAAACATTGAAGGGGGGAAACTTAAACACCACTTAGTTTAGTCTTTCTCCTCACAGCATAGACTTCATATTAATATCTGCACCAAGAGATTATTGTCTATGAGCAAAATATTTCATGAAATATGAAATTGATTACATTAAAACTTAACCTGTTTCACTGTTGGACAAGATGGCTTATCAGAATATTCTTACAGCTACCAGTTGCAATTCTAGCTTCTACTTAACATTAGTTAAGTGTCCAGAGACCCCAAAGAATGTATCCCCAGTACTATGGAATACTGTCCATGATGATGAATTTGAGTAGGTGGGGATTCAAAGAAAGAGCCATTGTAGAAAACCATGACATCATCTTTAGAAGGCAGAATCCTGCAAAGTATGGCCCCATCCTCAAATTCCATACCCTATTTTCCCAGTACTGTGAATATAATGAGATATCACTCGGCAATTCAGTTATATTATACGGCACAGTTAATGTCACCTGAGGGAAATTTTCTAGCTGGTCCTGACCTAATCCTATGAACCCTTAAAAGCAAAAAGGTTTCTCAGGCTGGTGGCAGAAAAAAAAGTGAGAGGGATTTGAGATTTGAGAAAGATTTTCAACTTTCTGCTGTCTTTGAAGGAGGCCATGTGAGAAGGAATGCAGATGGCTTCTCAGAGCAGGGAGTCACCCCAGCTTACAGATGGCAAGGAAATGGAGACCTTAGCTCATGACTGCAAAGAACTGACTTCTGCCAACAGCCTGGATGAACCTGGAAGCAGATTTCATGTGGACTTTTCAGGTGGGAACTCACCCCAGCAAACACCTTGATTACTGTTTCATGATATCCTAAACAGAGAACCCGTCACATCCTGCCACATTTCTGACCCTCCAAACTGTGACTTAATAGATAGGTTTTGTTTAAGCCACTGTATTTACAGTAACTTGTTACACTATAACAGAAAAATAATAATACATTATGTAAGAAATAACATGGTATGGAGTTTATTTATAAATAGGGTACTGATATGAGAAGTTTTTCCTAAAATTTTACCAATGGATCTAGAGTGTTTCCCTCAAAGGAAAATGTTCAATTAGGCTGTGATCATGAAAATTGCAATATTTCATCACAGAGACTGATATCTTGTGTAAAAGAAAACATAATTGTACAATCCATAGAATTTGCAGAGAAGTCTCATATGCTAATAACAAGCATTAGAAATTTAGGCAGAAATAGAGGAACTGAATAAAGGTGATTAATTCAACTGCATAGGCTTTTTTCATTTAATTAAGATGATCAGACCCTTCGTAGTCAAGTTTTATGGTCACACAAATTCTTCTGATTTGTAAAGAAATGTTCTTTTATAGAAATGCTTTGAAAACTGAAAACATTGTATAGAAAAAAACACATAACTAGCACTTATTGAGCAATTCCTGTGGGACAGGAGATATTCTAGTCATTTTGTATTAACCCACTTAGCACAAGAATTCTATGAGGAAATTACTATTAATATGTTATTGATACTTTATGGATGAGGAAACTAAGTCACAAGGAGATTGTGTTTATTTTCTTAAAGCCTCAGAGGTTGTGGCTGGTAAATTTGGACACTGAAGCCAGGCTCCAGAACCCATGGCCTAAACACTGTTTATTATTTGTATGTGTGTGACTTAGAGAGATTGCACAGAACAAATATTGAAAATCATTTTATTTGTGTATGCTGATCACTGTCTCTCTTATGTTTTGAAAATAAATTATATGTACCCTCTTTTGGGGGCTTCCCTGGTGGCTCAGAGGGTAAAGCGTCTGCCTGCAATGCAGGAGACCCGGGTTCTATTCCTGGGTTGGGAAGATCCCCTGGAGAAGGAAATGGCAATCCATGCCAGCACTCTTGCCTGGAAAAATCCCATGGACGGAGGAGCCTGATAGGCTACAGTCCATGGGGTCGCAAAGCATCATCTCTCTAATTTTCTCTGAGAATCAGATATAGAAACAACCTAATTATCCATGAAGGCACAAATGGATACAGAAAATGTTTAAATGTACACAACGGAATATTATGCAGCCATGGGAAAGAATCAAATCTTGCTATTTGCTATAACATGGATACATCTTGATGGCATTAAGCTCAGTAAAATAAGCCTGACAAAGACCAATACTACCTGGTATCAGTTAAATGTGGATTTTTTTTTTTAAGTCCAGCAATGGCACCCCACTCTAGTACTCTTGCCTGGAAAATCCCATGGATGGAGGAGCCTGGTAGGCTGCAGTCCATGGGGTCGCTAAGAGTCAGACACGACTAAGCAACTTCACTTTCACTTTTCACTTTTGTGCATTGGAGAAGGAAATGGCAACCCACTCCAGTGTTCTTGGCTGGAGAATCCCAGGGACGGGGGAGCCTGGTGGGCTGCCGTCTATGGGGTCGCACAGAGTCGGACACGACTGAAGCGACTTAGCAGCAGCATAGAAACAAAGTAGGAAAACAATTGCCAAGGGCAAAGGGGTGGGAAAAAATGGGGAAAGGCCATTAAAACAGTATGAACTTTCAGCTATGAGATGAAAAAGGTCTGAGGATTTAACGTACAACATGGTGACTACAGTTGATACTGTACTGTATAATCGAAATTTGTTGAGAGAATAGTACTTAAATGTTCTCACACATTTATATAATCTCACACATTATATAAAAATGTAAACATGTGTGGGGATGGATATGGTAATTTACTAGATAGAAATAATCCTTTTACACTTATCGGATCACCATGATATACACTTTAACTATCTTATACTTGTATATGTTAATTATACTTGAATAAAGTTAAAAAAAAAAAAAAAAGAACCAGGCATTTTCAGCTAAAAACATCCATAGATAATGACTTTCCTGCTAACAAAATCCATTGCATTTTTTTTCCCCAGTAAGTCTGTCATTCTTATTTTCCCCATGGAAAGAGAACAATCCTCCTGGCTTTTTCCTCTCCTGGTAGAAGCACAGACATGTTGCTTAAATCCTTCTTACAAATGGTGACAATATTCGAAGGGAGGGCGTCAGTGATGAAAATTTCATTAGGGAATTTATTTGGGTATAACTTGGACCTTGCTAGCCCTTGGCTCACTACACATACACAGATGTTCAATATACAAGATGTGGCCTTAGCAATCATTTGTCTTGTACTAAGATAGAGCTATGCCAATATTTAGACCATGTCATATTCATTTCTGTTTTCTCAGCACCTGCCATGGAAATTAGCTCCTATTTTCTGCTCAAAGAAATGTTCAAAAATATTTGTTGTTGAATTTCTCTAAGTTTTAAGAAATAGTGAATCCATTATCCTGAAAAATAAAAAGGGCTTAGGTTTTATCTTTTTGTGTTATCATTTCATTTGACCTCGAATGTAGTGCCTCACCTTTCACACACAATGAAGATATCAGTTCAACTTCTATAGCTGGTTCAAAGAGAAAAAAGTGGTATTTCTCTGACATTTTATCTCACTCACAAGAATGATACAACCTAACAAATAGGACTTTCAAAATTATTTTACTTACTTTGAAAATCTGTATATTTCATCACTAAAATATGTTTTCATTTTGAAGTTGTCAATCTCTCAAACATTACAAGGCCTTGTTCCAAAGATTTGGCAAAGATCTAGCCAGTAGCAAGTTAAAAGTAGCCAAAATATGCTTTGGAAAGGCCTCAGAATTTTATTTGTAATATTGCTTAACTCAAATCAATTTCACATTTTGGATATGCCGTGTCACTAATAATAATAATCAGGATTCTAATATGAATTATATTTCTATATTCAATAGCACTCACATCTCTTCAGATTTCAAGAGACAAAGGTGGAAGCCATTTGTCCAGCACTTGTTATGCAGTGGGGTCTAAGTGAGCACTGAATGTGAGTGAAGTGGTGGAAACTCTGAAGACCCTCTGTAGCAGCTCATCCACGTGTCCATGTCACCAAGCCTTAAGATGTGAAGTAGAGGCAATATGCTGACCCTGACAGATAACTGAATTTCAAGGATCTAGATATATATTGTCCACAGTGAAGAAACTCTACCTTAGGAACCAGATGACTTAAGCATAATGATTTGCTTGATCTTAAACAATTACCCTTTCCTTGTTTTGTTTTTTTTTAAATTCTAATATAACAGCAAAATCTCTGTATATCTACTTAGAGAGTAATAGGGATGTATTTGAAGAAAGCAAGCTATTTTTTCATCATGATCGCTCTTTTACAACTGATACTATTATCCATATTATGATCTTCATTACTTGTAAAGTAGAGCAATTTTAGTTCTGAATGAAATATTCTAACTATTTGTGGATGAGTTTAGAAGGCAATGGCAACCCACTCCAGTACTCTTGCCTGGAAAATCTCATGGACGGAGGAGCTTGCTCGGCTGCAGTCCATGGGGTCGCTAAAAGTCGGACATGACTGAGAGACTTCACTTTCACTTTTCACTTTCATGCATTGGAGAAGGAAATGGCAACCCACTCCAGTATTCTTGCTTGGAGAATCCCAGGGACAGAGGAGCCTTGTGGGCTGCCGTCTATGGGGTCGCCCAGAGTCAGACACGACTGAAGCAACTTAGCAGCAGCAGCAGCAGCAGCTTAGAATTTTTGGTCTCCCTGGTGGCTCAGATGGTAAAGAATCTGCCTACAATGCAGAAGACCTGGGTTTGATCCCTGGGTCAGGGAAGAATCCCCAGAGAAGGGAATGACAACTCACTCCAAAATTCTTGTCTGGAGAATCCCTTGGACAGAGGAGCCTCATGGGCTACAGTCCATGAAGTCGCAAAGAGCCGGACACTACCGAGTGACTAACACTTAAGAGTTTTAGATCAGTATATAGTGAGCATAATGGAAAAGAAATGTAGATGTTAAGCCAGTTTTGTTTCCACCTCTTTTGTAAGCCACAGAAAGTAAATTGCTAAAAGAGATTTGATATAAAATCTGGGAGCTCAGGAAAAAAAGATCTGTGCTTGAAAGTGAAATCACTAACCAGTAAGCTGATTTCCCCCAAATGATCTATTTCTCCTTAATTAAAATATTTCCCAATTAAGATAATTTCTCTGTTTCTGCTTTAAAAACACTAAAGAAGATAAGTAGACCAAAGAGGATAGTACTATTTCCCAGGTAAAACAATTTCCACTTAATTTCTCATTAACACTTTTTAAAAGAGCATATGCTTCTATGTAATTATTTCAACTGTCTTTCTTTTACATTCTACAGTTACAGGTATGTAGAAAAGGACTTCTAAAAAGACAAAAATAACTAAAAAAAATTCTCTCCCTAAAAGCCAAGAGAAAAGTGTAAGTATAGTCATTGTAATTCTAAACTCACAGGTCAGGGGAGTAATGATAGAAACAAAGCAATAGTGTTATTAACTGTGTTCATGGCTTCCTGACCACTAATTCCTATGTTGAAACCTTAACTCAAGATGATGTTGTCTGGAGATGGGGCCTTTGGGAGGTAATCAGGCTTAGATGAGGTCATGAGGGGGCATCTCAGGTGGCTCTTGTGGTAAAGAACCTGCTTATCAATTCAGGAGACATTAGAGACAAGGGTTTGATCCCTGGGTCAGGAAGATCCCCTGGAGGAGGGCTTGGCAACTCACTCCAGTATTCTTGTCTGGAGAATCTCAAGGACAGAAGAGCTTGGCAGGCTACAGTTCATAGGGTCGCAAAGAGTCAGGCACATCTGAAGCAACTTAGCATGCACACACAATGTCATGAGGGTGGGGTCCTTATCATGGGATTGCCTACTTGCTCAGTTGGTAAGCTGTATCCCACTCTTTGTGACCTGCCATGGACTATGACCCACCAGGTTCCTCTCTCCATGGGATTTTCTAGGCAAGAATACTGGAATGGGTTGCCATTTCCTTCTCCAGGAGGATCTCCTGATGCAGGGATCGAACCTGGGTATCCTGCCTGCATCTCCTGCATTGGCAGGTAGATTCTTTACCACTGAGCCACCTGGGAAGCCCATGATGGGATTAGTACCCTTGTAAGAACAGATATCAGAAAACTTGTTCTCTCTGTGTGTGTGTCTCTGCCATGCGGGAACGAAACCAGGAGGTAGTTATCTATAAGCCAGCAGGGCAGTCCTCATCAAAAATTGACCATACCAACACTTCCCAGCCTTCAGTACTGTGAAAAACAAGTTTCTGTTGCTTAAACCATCAGCCTATGATATTTTGTTATGGCAACCAAAGTTAAGACAATTTCCCTTGCTTTGCTGTTCTTTCCATCTCCACCCTGGTAAATAATTTATTTTTAACAATGTTAAAGATTGAATCTTTAACACTGAATTAAATTCTATTCATTAGAACTGCACTATTCAATTAGGTAGCCATCAAACACAGGTGGCTAATGAGCATTTGAGATGTGGCTGAATTGAAATGTGCTGTAAGTATAAAATATGTATCAGATTTTCCATAAGGTTGCAAAGAGTTGGAAGCAACTTAGCACGCATGCATAGTATCAAAAAGGAGAATATTAAATACTCCATTACTAATTTAAAATTTTAATTACATGTTGAAATACATATTTGTTTAAATAAAATATATTATTAATGCTAATAAACATTTTTAAACTTTTTTTTTAATATGGTTACTTCACAGGTGGTGCAGTGGTAAAGAATCAGCCTGCCAGTGTAGGAGACCCAGGTTCAATCCCTGGATGGGATGATCCCCTGGAGAATGAAATAGCAACCCACTCCAGTATTCTTCCCTGGAAGACTCTAGGGACAGAGGATCTTGGTGGGCTACAGTCCATGGGATGGCAAAGAGTTGGACACAGTGGAGCAGGCCCACATATAATGTGGTTACTAGAAAATTTAAAATCATGTCTCTGGCTTGCATTTGTATACGACATTATGTTTCTAGTGGGCAGATTTAGAATCTCTCCTTGTTTCTATTAAAAGACAAATCCTGATTACAGAAGTAATATTAATGAATCCGTTATATCTTGTTGCTCATGAATTGTCAAAACCTGAAAGGTGCTTTCAAAGGAGACATTGTTATAAAGAGAGAATTATGATATCATGTTGGAAATAATTTGGGACATTATCAAGAGCAAGATAAGAAATTTGCAAGGGACCTTGGAAGACCTGCTTTGTTCCAGTTCGTAGCAGATCAAATGTTATCCAGTAGGAACTGCAATCATGAACTCATAGCATGTTAGAGCTGCAGACACTTAGAATATTTTTGGATAAGGAAAATAAAGCTTTGGATATAATAATTTATTGCTTCCTTTTCAGCTTTATCTGTTGTCAAGCCCCGTAATGTTTATTATACATTGTTGTTGTTCTCAGCTGCCAAGTCTTGTCTGACTGTGACCCCATAGACTGCAGCACGCCAGGCTCCTCTCTCCTCCACTGTCTCCTGGAGTTTGCTCAAATTCATGTCCATTGACTCAGTGATACTATCTAAACATCTCATCCTCTGCCTCCCCCTTCTTCTTTTGCCTTCAATCTTTCCCAGCATCAAGGTCTTTTCTAAAACATCAGCTCTTTGCCTCAGGTGGCCAAAGTATTGGAGCTTTCTAGGCATTTGAACTTACCTCCCTTTTAAATGGAAACAATACTGGACTCTCTTCTAACTCATTTATGCTTTATACTGAGAATATTCCAAATAATATTTATCCTCATGAATTCCTAGCAAAAGGAAACCAATTGTGACAGCAAGATTTCATCACTCATCTCTCTTGCTTTAGAAAAGCTAGCAAAAATATGTGTCATTCCTGACAAGCAGTGTTGAACGTTCAGCATTGTATAAAGATTGGGTAGCTTACATCTTAGCACTAAAAAAAATAAAAGATGCTCCATATTAGGGTAAATAAAAATTCAATATATTATTTTTACTGCATAAAATGGCATTTTAAAACTTAAGTTAGATCAGTATAAATGAGATTCCATATTTTGTATATTAAGATAGACAGGCTAATAAGTGGTTTAGGGAAGGAGAGTAGATAGGCTGTGCCCTGGATTCTTCACCTTCTGCTGCACCAAATTCATAAGTGTTATATGTTCACCCCGTAAGGCAACGCCACCTTTATTGTTAGTTATGGATGATGATCCAAATTCTTATTCTATTAATACGTGTTGGATTACACAGAAGATGCATGTTCTCCTTTGATCCACATAGGGAGTGAAATCACTCAGTCGTGTCTGACTCTTTGCAACCCCGTGGACTGTAGCCTACGAGGCTCCTCCATCCATGGAATTTTCTAGGCAAGAGTACTAGAGTGGATTGCCATTTCCTTCTCCAGGGGATCTTCCCCACCCAGGGATCAAACCAGGGTCTCCCGCATTGCAAGCAGACACTTTTATTGTCTGAGCCACCAGGGAAGATCTTGACCCACATAGAAAACAGGCTAATTTTTTTTTGCTTTTCAGCAAGGGTCTTTCAGGATGTAGCCTGGTTTTGTTTCTCTATATATTACTGCTATGCCTGTTGGAGAAAACAAAGAAAGAGAAGATTTTTATTTCATGGGTCTAGAAAAAAGACAGAATATTTATATTTCTGTTTTGACAAGATCCAGATCCTTCTAGGCCTTTCAGTGGCATGAAAACTCAAAAACAGAAAGCAGTAGGATATTGCCACATGTGATAATGGAGGGGCCATATCAAAAAGAGCATCACACAGAGTAAATTTTATTTACTCTCTCTTCCCCAATGGTCAATGAAAGTAATGATGGTGTTTTATTAAACCATGTCAGAAATTCTCATTTTTAAAGCAGGTTAAGGACATTTTGGATGAGGGGTCGCTTAGTTGTGTCCAACTCTTTGTGATCCCATGGATTGCAGCCCACCAGTTCCTCTGTCCATGGGATTCTCCAGGCAACAATACTGGAGTGGGTTGTCATTCCCTTGTCCAGGAGATCTTCCCAATCAAACAATTGGCTGCACCAATTCACATTCCCACCCACATTGTAGGAGGGTTCCCCTCTCTCCACACCCTCTCCAGCATTCACTGTGTGCAGACTCTCTGAAGCCAGATTCAGCAATACGTGAACCGTGAACTTCCAGATGTTCAAGCTGGTTTTAGAAAAGGCAGAAGAACCAGAGATCAAATTGCCAACATCCGCTGGATCATCAAAAAAGCAAGAGAGTTACAGAAAAACATCTATTTCTGCTTTATTGACCATGCCAAAGTCTTTGTCTGTATGGATCACAATAAACTGTGGATAATTCTGAAAGAGATGGGAAACCAGACCACCTGACCTGCCTCTTGAGAAACCTATATGCAGGTCAGGAAGCAACACTTAGAACTGGACATGGAACAACAGACTGGTTCCAAATAGGGAAAGGAGTACATCAAGGCTGTATATTGTCACCCTGCTTATTTAACTTATATCCAGAGTACATCATGAGAAACGCTGGGTTGGAGGAAGCACAAGCTGGAATCAAGATTGCCAGGAGAAATATCAATAACCTCAGATATGCAGATGACACCACTCTTATGGCAAAAAGTGAAGAGGAACTAAAAAGCCTCTTGATGAAAGTAAAAGTGGAGAGTGAAAAAGTTGGCTTAAAGCTCAATATTCAGAAAACTAAGATCATGTCATTTGGTCTCATCACTTCATGGGAAATAGATGGGGAAACAGTGGAAACAGTGTCAGACTTTATTTTGGGGGGCTCCAAAATCACTGCAGATGGTGACTGCAGCCATGAAATTAAAAGACGCTTACTCCTTGGAAGGAAAGTTATGACCAACCTAGATAGCATATTGAAAAGCAGAGACATTACTTTGCCAACAAAGGTCTGTCTAGTCAAGGCCATGGTTTTTCCAGTGGTCATGTATGGATGTGAGATTTGGACTGTGAAGAAGGCTGAGTGCCGAAGAATTGATGCTTTTGAACTGTGGTGTTGGAGAAGACTCTTGAGAGTCCCTTGGACTGCAAGGAGATCCAACCAGTCCGTTCTGAAGGAGATCAGCCCTGGGATTTCTTTGGAAGGAATGATGCTAAAGCTGAAACTCCAGTACTTTGGCCACCTCATGTGAAGAGTTGACTCATTGGAAAAGACTCTGATGCTGGGAGGGATTGGGGGCAGGAGGAGAAGGGGACGACAGAGAATGAGATGGCTGGATGGCATCACTGACTCGATGGACGTGAGTCTGAGTGAACTCCAGGAGATGGTGATGGACAGGGAGGCCTGGCGTGCTGTGATTCATGGGGTCGCAGAGTCGGACACAACTGAGCAACTGAACTGAACTGAACTGAAGGACATTTTAACATTATGTTAAATATTCCCTGGTCCATTCTGGGTGAGCTTTAATTATTTGAAGTCAGTTATGGGGACTTCTTTGGTGGTTTAGTGGCTAAGACTCTGTACTCCCAATTCAGGGAACCTAGGTTGATTCCTGGTTGGGGAGCTAGATCTCACATGCTGCAACTAAGAGTTTGCATACCACAACTCAAGATCCCGCATGCTGTCATGCAGATTGAAAATCCCATATACTCCAGCTAAGACCTGTGCTGTGCTGTGTCACTCAGCCATGTCCAACTCTTTGTGACCCCACAGACTGTAGCCCTCCAGGTTCCTCTTTCCACAGGGTTTCTCCAAGCAAGAATACTGGAGTGGGTTGCCATTTCCTCCTCCAGGGGATCTTCCCAACCCAGGTATCAAACCTAGGTCTCCCACATTGCAGGCAGATTCTTTACCACCTAAGCTACCAGGGTAGCCCAAGAATACTGGAATGGGATAGTCCAGTATCCCACTCCAGTAGTGGAATACTATCAGGGAAGCCCAACTAAGACCTGGTTCAGCCAAATAAATAAATAAAATATTTAAAACAAATAAAGTCAATTATGGAAATATCCTGATTGTTCCCACTGATTCGTTCAGGAATTAGACTTAGGCCAATCCATGTGCAGTGTTCCCCACACCAAAAGCGTCTGACATAATTTGGGCTGATGAGATGTGGGAGGTTTTCTGCTGGGTTTCTGCAATGTTTCTTTACTTGGATTTGAGATTAACAGGAAGTGACAGTGTCTGTCATTCAGATGTGCCACCTAGAATTTCTGTAGATGTTTGATGATCAAAGGTTAAGGCTGGGCACACAGAGGTTAAGACCAGGAATACTGAGGGCTGAGATGAGAGAACTGTGATAAAATGGAGCTCGAAGTCTTCAATAATTAAGTCAACTGTAAAAGTGACTCTGCCTCTAGACTTTCACTTATAAGAATCAATATCATAGTTCCTTCTGTTTTAAAGCAATGTGACTTGGATTTTTCATTTTACCACAGCCAAAAGCAGCCTAATGTTGTGAGGGAACAGTTAGAGTATGCTGACATGCAGCCTGACCGATGTAGCTGACCTTAAATAATAAGTAATTTTTTTTACTGCCAGAAGCTACTTTGGTAGCCATATTGCCTGGCCAAACACAAATACTATATAAGAAGTTCAGGGTCACTGATACTCATCCCAACAAGTGGAAAGACAATGAGAATAAGACCATGTTACCATCTTTGCACTTGTGATCTTTTGTTACTGTAAATATTGTCATGCGACCAGAATCCTTGTATATTGAGAGCAAGAAAGGTAACATGTGTTTCAGTAAATGAGACACAGCTATGCTTGAGTCCATTTGTCTGTCCCCTGGGGCCCAAGAAGCTACTTAAGCAGTACATTTTTGGTGTATCTTACCATCTGCTATTCAAATGTTTCCCATTAACCGTGACCACCAGTGGTTTAACCTTTCAGTATCTTTCAACTATTTCTTTGATGGTAAAAAACAACAACAATAACAAAACACCTGTACTAGGATAGATGCACAAAATTCATTTTGAGGCTTGTATTGTGCACCTTAGAGATCTGTCATCAATTAAATGAGGGCGTGTGTTAGGTGAGTTGCATGTCCAGATACACTTCTCTGTTCTGAATCCATCTATCTACATTGCTGAAAGGCCATGAAATAGCTTCCTTGATATTTTATTACCATCGAGCTGTAAAATTTAACAGCAAAGCCAACATTGTCTAAAATCTACCTCTTATGGAAGAAAGGCACCAAGTGGAAGATTTAAAGCTTAACCAACAAGACACCCAGAAGTAGCAAATGAACGCTTGGAGTGAGCTTTTGTTCGTTAGAACTAAAATCACAGCTGAACGAAACGACTTGCCCTTCATAAAAATAGTGTTCGACATATTTCAAATCCAAATGCTTATTTCTTCCTTCATAAGAGCACACATTTAATGTAAATGTGTTCTATGCTCTCTACTTCAGCTGAGGAAAAGCAGCTATTGTGTTACAAATCAAATCCCTTCACACAATATCTTCCTTTCACTCATTTGTAGAAAATGCAAAGGATATCAGGGTTGTCAGAATAAAAAATTCTTTTGCTTTAACAACAGCACTCAGGAGTAGACTTTAGAACTATAAAAGGAACTTCAGAGACTGAGAGAGGAAGCCCTAAATTGTTTATCATTACTGTGTGGGGAAGATAAGACAAGTCAAGTCTGAACCTGGATTGCATTATTTATGTAGTACATTATACTTGTAAAGCAATGGTAACTATTTCATATATTTAAAGCTTGGTGCAACTCTCTGGTCCTGTTTGACATTCATTCTGCAGAAAATAGCATATTTTAAAGAATAATCTACTAGAAAGCATGACTTGATTCCCCACCAATGGTTTTATCCAGGCTTAATTCTATCAAAGTGGGGCATTTAGAGAGAAGCACAGAGAACCAACACTTTGTATGCTATGTTACTGTGGTTACCAAATCCTCTGAGATAAAAGCTTAATTTAGCAAATTTGGACCCAATGGCTAAGGATTTGGAGGAATAAGTATGCCTCTCTGAGGGATAGGTTACAAGGATGGACATATCTGATCTCAATGAGGGAAGAAACACATAACTGTAATTGTGAGAATTAATTTGCTCATCTTCTGCTTTACTTGGGCTCCTTCTCTTGTCCATTCTCCATTCAGAAGCCAGGATGTTTCTATATAAATGGAGATCACAACATATTTCCCCAACTTAAAATCATTCAAAAGTTTATCACTATAAAGTCTAAGTTCCTTACATCTGCCTGCAAGTCCTGTTACGATCTGACTTGTGTGTGTGTGTGTGTGTTAGTCGCCCAGTCGTGTCTGACTCTTTGTGACCCCATGGACTGTAGCCCACCGGGCTCCTCTGTCCATGGAATTCTCCAGGCAAGAATACTGGCGTGGGTTGCCATTTCCTTCTCCATTCACCCTCAGAATCAACTCCAGCAATTAATTCTCACTTCCCTCCCTCTTTTCTTCCCTCCCACTCTGGAATCCAGAACTTTTAAAAATGTCCTTGTAAAATGCTGAGCCATTCATGGTTTTCAGTGCTGTGCCTCTGATTAACGCTCTCTTCAGCCCTCATTCATGGATTCTTCTCCACATCTCCACCTTCTCCCAAATCATCCCTTGTTGAAGTTAGGTCTGCAAGCTCTCTCTGCCCCTCTGCCTGTAAAACCCCCATTTGTGTTCTGCCTTCTGCGTCTTCTGCAGCTGCCATCATTTTATTTTTTTTTCCTTTTTGTCTTTATGATCACTTTTTACTCAGATATCTGACAACCGTGAGGAAATGTTTTTGAAAGCATAAGAACTTACACAATGGTTTATTTTCTGAGTTAGAATGCAAGGGTTATTACTTTTGTTTGCTTTCATCAACACGAAGTCATTAATTTATTTCATGAATTTCATTATCATTTGTGGAACATTAAAGAGTATAAGCTACTGAGTTGACATGTCATAGCTTATATGCTTTGTAATGATTCTTAAATTTAAAATAGACTAAAAAATCTGATGAAAATTTATTGTTATATTAAATATGTTGATGGAAGTTTTAAACCAGAGATTAGGGTCATTGGATATAAAAGAGTGCTCTTGGCTGAGAAATCAATATGGATACTTGGCATTGGATTTTTAATTAGCTTTGAAAATTTAGAAGAATATTATGTAAGTTTCACCTAAACTCTTTTCTAGAATAAAACATGTGCATGGGGGTAGGTGGAAAATTGAGAAAGTATTGGATAAAGTTAGTTAATTAATTAAATTATTAACAGAGAGGATATTCTGATCTTATAAATAACTAAAATGTGTGGAAAGCTGTCGTGAAAGAGATTTATTACTGCTGTAACTAATGTAAAAGAGTTATTAGAGTCAGAGAAAAATATGTAATTTTAAGCATGTGGTTGTGGAGGACTTCTTCACTGCCTGAGCCACCAGGGAAGCCCAAATGCAAATTCCAGAGAGAGGAGACGTTTCTGCCTTGTTTCCAACCAGGGGCCTTTTGTGTGTGAGGCAAACATGATAAGTGATAATCACTACACTATGGAAACTTGCTTTTGTCTGAAGGAAGACTCAAATCTTAAGATTTCAGTCTTAAGAAATCATAATGAAGACTTTAGGGTGAACTCAGTAGCTGGTATGTGACACTAAAAATCTGGCAAAAGAGAGAGAGAGAGAGAGGGATATCCTCAAATTCTGAAAACAAACTATCCAAATCTTGGAATGACTCCAAAATGTTTCATGCATGGAGCAGAGTACAAAACAAAGACAACACACCCAACTAAGACTGAAAGAAGAGAATGGCAGTTTTAGTTGCTTCACCACAGAAGAGAGAGAACCTGAAGCTTCTCGGCCAGGCCTTCTGGACATTCTCTTTCCCCCTAGAGCTGATTGGAAAACATACCTTTGAAAGGTTGTTGTTGAATCACGCGAATACACCGGGATTCTTGGCCCCCGGAGGAGAAGAATTCAATCCGGGGCCAGAGACAAGGCTTGATCGCTCAGAGCTTTTGTGTAATAAAGTTTTATTAAAGTATAAAGGAGATAGAGAAAGCTTCTGACATAGGCATCAGAAGGGTGCAGAAAGAGTACCCCCTTGCTAGTCTTCAGCTGGATGTTATATAGTCACTAGCAGTCTGTTAATGAAAGAAAGGAATGTCTTATAATTCAGAATAGCGCCAGGCCCCTCGCCCATAAGATGCATTTTGGGATAATCTTGGGCCATAAAATAATTAACTTGAATCTTAAAGAAGGGCAGACCACCATACAAATAGTTTCATTTACATAGATTAGGGGAACAATATCTGAGTATAACATACTGGTTTGTCAAGTAGGTTTTGGGCCCAGAGGCGGAACCGACTTGGAGACCGAGTTTGGGGTAGAGGCATAGTACATTAGCATAGCTTAAGACAAACATTTTCATAAGAAAAAGGCATTGGTTATCTCTAGGCTCAAGAATAGCTAACTTCAGGTGAAACCAGGTGTCATTATGGCAACACAGTATTTTAAGAGAAACCTCTCTTTAAATTTGTATAGAGAAGGAAAAAAATATTGCTAGTTTGTTTCCTCCTGCCGCTTAAGAGAGATAAAAATGTCTGACACTTGCAGGCTATTTCCTCCATTTGGAGACCCCTGGCCTTCCTGCCTGTTACCCTCTCACCTTGAAGCCTGTGCGTATTTGTGTGTATCTTAAAAAAAGAGATTGGGTTTATCAGAGATAGATTTGGAATGTTAGGAAGACTGTTGTTCAAGACACTGAAAATAACAGGAAGAAGAAAACAGCTAAAAGCAAAATCTATAAATAAAAGAATGATAAATACTTCCCTGCTATCAAATGCTTTAGATTTGCTTTACAGCAATGTGTACTTGATTCTTTCATTTGAATTGATCTGTGCTTTTGAACGTTAAATAATGACTTTTGAAAAAGACCACTTAAAATTATGAATAGCAGTATGCACCCAATAGTAAAGGAAACTAAGATAACAGGTGATTTTTCTTTTGGAAGCTGACAGTATTTGTATATTTTGTTTATTTGTCTTTCTATAAACATAGAATATCTACATATAAAATATATTCAAGAGAATGAACAAAACTCTTCTGGAAAAGAAAAATGTAGTTTCGTGTGTTATCACTAATTAGTTTTTGCCTTTGAGTGTCTGTAAATTTCAATTTGCTGGTTCTCAGTTTCTTCACATAAAAAATAAATTGTATTTAGTAATTGCTGATGCGTTTTCAGCTATAGAGTCCTCTGCCATTTGTATAAAATTAAGACAAAGAGATTTATAAAATTAAGACTAAGAGACGTTCCTAGATTCCACTTAAAGTAATATTTGCATAAGGCAATGCATATATATATATATGTATATATATGCATATACATATGAATTTTAATTAAAACAATTTTTGACTGCACCACATAACATGTAGAATCTTAGTTTCCCATCCAGGGATTAAACCTTTCCCCTTGCATTGAAAGCATGGAGTCCCAACCATTGAACCACCTGTACATGATGTTTTTATATGAACTAGGAAACCAAGTATTTGTGTGACTCTATTTATTGTAAAATTCATTTTATTGTCATCTGGAACTAAAATCATGATATCTCTGAGGTATGTGTGTACTCTAAAAATGATACATATATCATGTAAAATACCATAGAAAAAGATGTCAGTAACCTCACCAAATAAGAACTGTGAGTATCATATAACATTTTCCCTGGGAACACTCATACTTTACTTAGATGCATAAATGGTTTCATATTTTTAATTTTATGTTTAGTCAGTTGTAAAAAAGAGTTTATATTTTTCTCATGCTTTAAATTCCTTTCCCAATTAAATAATTTGAGTACAAAAATTCATCACTCTAAAACAAAACTAATCTGGAGGAATTTGAAGACTAGTAGAAGTAGTGAATTGAAACAACATAAACGTTATAATGTTTTCTTTGTGGATGGTTATAGGACATATGAGAAAGATACTCCTTTAAAGTTAAATTTTTTAAAAAATGGACATTGTCGAATGTATTCATTTCTTATCGAGCATCGATTATATAATGTCTCGAAACGTCTGCTCTGAAATACCATACTATGATGCTTTTACTGAAGAAAGTAGAGCATTATGCCCCTAAGTAGATACAGTAACCAAAATCAGGTTGAGTTTTTTTAATTTCATGAAAAGACTAGAGTGAGAATGGGAATACATTCCATAAAGAGACAGAATGAACCTTAAAGACCATTTAATAGAGTTATTTTCACCTGTTTGTATCTTTTTAAATCTTTGGGCAAACTCCAATATAAAAATCAGATCAAAACACAGTCTGTCCTCCCCACATGGGGGTCCTCAGATCGCTACTCTGAATCCACTAAAACTGTGCAGAGCACAGACTGAAAACCACTGATCTGATCTTGCCATCATTTTCCAGATGGCAAAACAGTATCATGAAGATGAATGTATTTGCCAAAGCTGGTGGCTTGATGTGTGGGAAAGCCAGATCTAAAAGCTGGTCTGTTGACTCCAGCTCTTGCCTGCATGAACACCACACCTCTTGCCTCCTTCCAGAAGTGGTAAATACAATCTATGTCAAGTAGATGAGAACGTACTATGCAAATAGATTGTCCTTTAATCTCTTTCCTTTATTGAAACAGAGTCCTCTTGCAGAACGCTGTCTGCATGGTACCAGATATCTTAGGGTGATAAGTGATGAATATACCACAGAAAGCAGAGATCCACACTATTTTAAGAAGGCAAATTGGCTTCCCAAGTGTTTTCAAATGGTACTCACATTGTGTAAAACTTTTCTAGAAAATTCTGCAAATGCTTTCCACCAAGTTTAATCTTTTATTTTGCTTTTTCTTCAAATTGTCCAAACCCAGAGTGGAATGGCTGGCCTGTAATAGCATAACGTCATTTAGAAGATCACTCTTAAATGTTACAATTATTAGATGACAAGATAAAAGTCATATAAAAAGCAAAAGATTTCCTTTCAACACTTTTAAAATCCTGTGGCATCCTTTAACAGAGAAGGCACGTATTGGTTCTTTTTATCACCATTACATTGTTAATGGTATTTTAAGTGTTATAAAACACAAAGGACCATATGAACTTTCCTCTTGGAAAATAGTCTCAAATGTGTATAACATGATCATGAGATGCTCACATTAAAGAATTGACTAAATCCAACAGATTGAACACTTAGTGTTATACAATGTATTTGTTTTAATTTTAGTCAAACGATTCTGAGCTTCCCAGGTGATTCAGTGGTAAGGAACCTGCCTGCCAATGCAGAATCTTCCCTAAGTCGGGAAGATCCCCTGGAGAAGGAAATGGCAACCTACTCCAGTATTCTTGCCTGGGAAATCCCATGGACAGAGGAACCTGTCAGGCTACAGTCCACGGGGTCACAAAGAGTCAGACACGACTGAGCACATAGACACATAAGCAATTTTGCTCTTAATTCCTAAAATAAAAATTCAGGAGAACTTTATTTAAAAAAAAAAAACAGTTCAGAAATTAACTTGCAAAACCAAAAAGTTCTGTTTTTTCTAAACAGCTGTAATTTATCTAGAAATCTTACTCCCTGGGATCAAACTCACATTTCCTACATTGGCGGCTGGATTCTTTTCCACTTAGGCACCAGGGAATGCTTCACAGGTAAGAAACAGTCTGCCAATACAGGAGAGGTAAGAGATGAGAGTTTGATCCCAGAGATGGAAAGATCCACTGTAGGAGGGAATGGCAACCCACTCCAGTCTTCTTGCCTGGAGAATCCCATGGACAGAGGACCCCGGCAAGTCACCATTCATAGATTTGCACAGAGTTGGACATGACTGAAGCTACTTAGCAGGCACACACACAAGCCACCAAGGAAGCCCTATCAATGTGCAATGCATTATTATTATTACTATTTTATAACTTTCTAGATTTAACTTCTATGGATGTATTTATTCAGGTATTTTTAAGGAGCTACAATCTTATTGCAAAATTTTAAAAAATGGAATACAGTCTCATTTTCAGTGGACTAATATAACCTGTTATATTATCTCTCATGTGTGTTTTGCCCTCATCTATGTTTGTTTCCGACTGCAGCCATGAAATTAAAAGATGCTTACTCCTTGGAAGGAAAGTTATGACCAACCTAGATAGCATATTGAAAAGCAGAGACATTACTTTGCCAACAAAGCTCCGTCTAGTCAAGGCTATGGGGTTTCCTGTGGTCATGTATGGATGTGAGAGTTGGACTATGAAGAAAGCTGATCACTGAAGAATTGATGCTTTTTTTTTTTTTTTTTTGAATTGATGCTTTTGAACTGTGGTGTTAGAGAAGACTCTTGAGAGTCCCTTGGACTACAAGGAGATCCAACCAGTCCATTCTGAAGGAGATCAGCCCTGGGATTTCTTTGGAAGGAACGATGCTAAAGCTGAAACTCCAGTACTTTGGCCACCTCATGCAAAGAGTTGACTCATTGGAAAAGACTCTGATGCTGGGAGGGATTGGGGGCAAGAGGAGAAGGGGACGACAGAGGATGAGATGGCTGGATGGCATCACCGACTCGATGGACGTGAGTCTGAGTGAACTCTGGGAGTTGGTGATGGACAGGGAGGCCTGGCGTGCTGTGATTCATGGGCTCGTAAAGAGTTGGACACTACTGAACTGAACTGAACTGATGTTTGTTTCCTGAGATGAGAAGTAAGATCTATGAGTTTTATTTGTGAATATCCACATGAGCTAGTCAGTGATTGAAAAAATTTCTACATGGTTGTTATCTGGGGCTACTGGTACACTTCTGTCCTCCTTTCTATCTTGTATGTTAGGACAATTTCATTTAGTCATTGTTTTTCCTCCTTTTCCATTTTCTAAAACAGAGAACAAACAATAGTAAAAACAATCACAACTGATTAAAGATAACCTTCTTTGTCTTTTTAACTACATTTTGTCCTTATGAAATAATGATTTCAAAAGTAAATATCTTTCTCTTTACCATGATTATTATTTTGATTTTAATTTGACCACTGGAAATTCTGGCTCCTTCATTTCTTTAGGGTTATTCCTGAACTACCAAAAAGTACTTAATTAAAATTTTCCAAACTAATGATAATTTTATTTTATTTTCCAAGCAATGAAATGGATGGATGATTTTATCTTACTTTTTTTGCCCATCAATTTGATATTGTGTAGCCAAATAAATTGACAAATTCTTAAACGTTATAAGACTTTTAGCAGGTGTTTAATTAAACTTTAAGTAGCTGAATTTATTCGAGGATAATACTTAAGGGCATAGTCCCTGAGTCCAGGTTCTCTCTCTGTGTGCGTGCTCAACCATATCTGTATACTAAAGATTCAGGTTGGAAATGTGTGTCAAATGCTACTGGGCCACATTTACTGACAGAGTGGTAAAAAGATTGATTTTAAAAGTCAAATATTTTAACAATTGATTAATCTTAATTTACTCATACAGTGCTCAAATATTATTAACATAGAAATATATCTAGCTTATTTTCTTTATAACTTACATAGGTAAAATTTTGCACTTGTCCAAATTTGAAGCAAATTGCAACCCACTCCAGTATTCTTGCCTGGAAAATCCCATGGACAGAAGAGCCTGGCAGGCTACAGTCCCCGGAGACACAAGCGTCAGACGCAACTTAGGGAATAAACCACCACCACCTTTTCTTATAACCTTTATATGCCTCATTATACCCAAATACATAGCCAGTTTATTGACAGACATCTATTTCATCTTTGTATTAATGCTATAGTACACAATACAATGAGAGACACATGGCTTTAAATATGTATGAGTCACTCTTCTAGGTGCTTTTCTACCTTTTATTAATTGAGCTAACAAATGTATATCCACATTTTCCATGTTGGGACACTGAGGCACCAAGAGATTTATTAACTCATTACTCAAATTTGCACATACTAGGAATCCTGGTTATTAATAGAACGAGAACCTGGACTCATGGACTATGCCCTTAAGTACTATCCTTAAATAAATTCAGCTACTTAAAGTTTAATTAAACACCTGCTAAAAGTCTTATAACGTTTAAGACTGTCAATTTATTTGGCTACACAATATCAAATTGATGGGCAAAAAAGTAAGATAAAATCATCCATTATGTGCTTAGCCACTCAATCATGTCCAGCCCTTTTTGACCCCATGGGCTGGAAGCCTGCCAGGCTCCTCTGTCCATGGGGATTCTCCAGGCAAGTATACTGGAGTGGGTTGCCATGTCCTTCTCCAGGGGATCTTCCCAACACAGGGATCAAACTCAGTCTCCCACATTGCAGGCAGATTCTTCACCATCTAAGCCACCAGGGAAGCCCAAAATCATCGATCAGTTTTGTTATTTTTTTGCCCTTCAATGATTTTTAGGGCTTCTCTGATAGCTCAGTTGGTAAAGAATCTGCCTGCAATGCAGGAGACTCTGGTTAGATTCCTGGGTCGGGAAGATGCTTTGGAGAATGGGTAGGCTACCCACTCCAGTATTCCTGGGCTTCCCTTGTGGCTCAGCTGGTAAAGAATCCACCTGCAATGTGGGAGATCTGGGTTTGATCCCTGGGTTGGGAAGATCCCCTGGAGATGGGAAAAGCTGCTCACTCCAGTATTCTGGCCTGGAGAATTCCACGAACTCTATAGCCCATGGGGTGACAAAGAGCTGGACACGACTGAGCAACTTTCACTTTTTCAATGATTTTTACATTTTGTTTGCTTCTCAAATTAATCAAATTTTCCAACATATACACGTGTACATGACATACACAAACAACAACAATACCAACAACATGATGTAGACAAACCCTCTCAAATGTACAATTCTCATGATTTATATATCTTGTAATTGAAAGTTTTCCTATATTTTGCTCATATTGGTATCTTGTTAATATTTTAAAATGATGTGTGTGACAATGAACTTTCTATATTTATGTATTTAGTTTCTTTTGCAGACATATTTTTGCTTAATTTCTGCTGCAAAAATATAGCCTTTTTAAACTGCTATTGTCACTATTCAGTTTACAATGAGTCAAAGACACCATAAAGCTGATGAAAACATGGATTGAAAAAGGCTTTATCCCCTTTTCTAAATATTAGTAAATAATTTGACTATTAGTAAAGTTGTCACAAATATTAGTAAAATTGCCAACAAAGGTCTGTCTAGTCAAAGCTATGATTTTTCTAGTAGTCTTGTATGGATGTGAGAGCTGGACTATAAAGAAAGCTGAGTGCCAAAGAACTGATGCTTTCAAACTGTGGTGTTGGAGAAGACTTTTGAGAGTCCCTTGGACAGCAAGGAGATCCAACCAGTCCATCCTAAAGGAAATCAGTCCTGAATATTCATTGGAAGGACTGATGCTAAAGTTGAAGCTGCAATTCTTTGGCCACCTGATGCTAAGAACTCACTCATTTGAAAAGACCCTGATGCTGGGAAAGATTGAAGGCAGGAGGAGAAGGGGATGACAGAGGATGAGATGGTTGGATGGCATCACAGACTCGATGGACATGAGTTTGAGCAAGCTCCGGGAGTTGGTGAAGGACAAGGAAGCCTAGCGTACTGTAGTCCACAGGGTTGCAAAGAGTCGCACACGACTGAGTGACTGAACTGAACTGAGAATTCAGTTCTACTGAATTACAACTCTACTTCTTGTTGTTGTTCAGTTGGAAAGTCATGTCTGACACTTTGTGACCCCATGGACTGCAGCATGCCAGGCTTCCCTGTCGTTCACTATCTCATAGTTCACTCAGATTCATGTCCATTGAGTCAGTGATGCCTCTGCTAGTAGAGCATTATATTTTTGTCTGTTGATTTGTAGTAAATTGCACATCTCTTTGAGAGATTTACATTTCTCAGAAATTCTTCTTATGGTAATAGTTACATTGTATTATAAAATGTTATTTTGCTCCTTTAAAAATATCCTAAGTAAATATACCCTCAGAAGAATAACATGTCAAAATGAGATATATTAAAACTACATTTTCAATTTTGACTTTTGGATATGCTTTGCATCCCAGATCTGAATTGAAAATACAGGTGGCATCTCAAGAATTGTGTATTTCAAATTAGACTGCAGGAAGAGTGTCTGAAGGTGATGCCCCAAACTCCACCTGCTGTCACTTCAGTAATTATATTCCTCTTCATATTTCACTGGCCAACTTATATTTATATCTGTGAACATCTCAACATTTATTTAAATCTTCAAATAAGAAATCTGTAAACTTCCAAGTGCCTTGACTTTCAAGTTTCTTCAGTTTTTTTTTCTTTTTTTTTTAATTTTATTTTATTTTTAAACTTTACATAACTGTATTAGTTTTGCCAAATATCAAAATGAATCTTATCTTCAGTTCAGTTCAGTTCAGTCACTCATTCGTGTCCCACTCTTTGCAACCCAATGAACTGCAGCACACCTGGCCTCCCTGTCCATCACCAACTCCCAGAGTTCACTCAGACTCATGTCCATTGAGTCAGTGATGCCATCCAGCCATCTCATCCTCTGTTGTCCCCTTTTCTTCCTGCCCCCAATCCCTCCCAGCATCAGGGTCTTTTCCAGTGAATCAACTCTTCACATGAGGTGGCCAAAGTATTAGAGTTTCAGCTTCAGCATCAGTCCTTCCAATGAACACTGAGGACTGATCTCCTTTAGGATAGACTGGTTGGATCTCCTTGCAGTCCAAGGGACTCTCAAGAGTCTTCTCCAACACCACAGTTCAAAAGCATCAATTCTTCGGCTCTCAGCTTTCTTCACAGTCCAACTCTCACATCCATACATGACCACTGGAAAAACCATAGCCTTGACTAGACGGACCTTTGTTGGCAAAGTAATGTCTCTGCTTTTGAATATGCTATCTAGGTTGGTCCTGATTTTCCTTCCAAGGAGTAAGTGTCTTTTAATTTCCTGGCTGCAATCATCTGCAGTGATTTTGGAGCCCCCAAAAATAAAGTCTGACATTGTTTCCACTGTTTCCACATCCATTTGCCATGAAGTGATGGAACCAGATGCCATGATCTTTGTTTTCTGAATGTTGAGCTTTAAGCCAACTTTTTCACTCTCCTCTTTCACTTTCATCAAGAGGCTTTTTAGTTCCTCTTCACTTTCTGCCATAAGGGTGGTATAATCTTCATATCTGAGGTTATTGATATTTCTCCCAGCAATCTTGATTCCAGCTTGTGCTTCTTCCAGCCCAGCATTTCTCATGATGTACTCTGCATATAAGTTTAATAAGCAGAGTGCATATATACAGCCTTGACCTACTCCTTTTCCTATTTGGAACCAGTCTGTTTTTCCATGTAGTATGGAAGGTCATAAAACTTGAAAATTTTCTAGAGAATAATTTTTATTCTCCCCATACCTTTATTTCATTCCCCTTTAAAACACATTACATGATCAAATTCCATAATTTTATTTTACAGTTACAAAATCTCAAAATGTGCACTCACATATTTATTCATTTAACAACTGTTTGTTAATTATTTGATGTGTGTTGGCATGAGACATATGAGGGACAGACATCATCTCTGGCCTAGTGATCATGACAGCTCAAAGAGGAGACCACCACTAAGTACCTCGTATGTGTAATTCTGTAAATCATGAGTAAGTAGTAGGAAGAAAGGTTGCAGTGAATATGCACAAGGTGATAACTTAAGCAAGTCTGAGGACTCAGGTAATCCTCCATGAATAAATAGCGCCTATCCCTGGAAAATCACCTGTCATACAGATGGGAGGCTGGGGTAGGGAGATGGCAAAAGAAATGCTGGCTGTGTCTCAGGCAGATGGAAAGCACACAAGGAAGTCAGTGTGTTTATTACATGAAGCATTTCCTATGAATGCTCAGATTTCTTCAAGTCTTGTATCTCCTAAAGCCTCTTAAAGTTTTTGTTATTTTTTGTCTATTCTATTAATAAAACATGTCTTCCATGTGTCCTTGAGTAATAATACATTTTTTATGACCACAAGCTTTTATAGTACACAATGCTTTTTTCTTTAACACACGATTTTCTTAAAATTCCTTTTAATTTCTAAAGAAGACTTATGGAAGTTCTGATTTTTGTCCATCACTTTTTAAGTGAAGATTCTAACTTTACCCCAGTGATTGAATACTTTGGTCACTTGTGTCCTTCCCTCCTTTCTGACAGGAAGATGATTTATCACCTAAGTATTTAACCTGTAGTTCATTAAGAACAGAAATGACTCCCATCAGTACAACATGGTACTGGTGGTGGAAATCCGACATAAATAATGTAAAACAACAGAAACTGCTTGTTCAACTTTTATTCTTTCTAAGTCTAATGAGAAAAGTCAAATATCCATCTTTTGCACTTGGAATTTATATTTTGCAAGCCCTTCCCATCAAAGTACATGCAAAAAGCAAAGAGGGGGTCAGTTCAGTTCAGTCGTGTCTGACTCTTTGCGACCCCATGAACTGCAGCATGCTTGGCCTCCCTGTCTATCACCAACTCCCGGAGTTTACTCAAACTCATGTCCAATGAGTCGGTGATGCCATCTAACCATCTTATCCTCTGTTGTCCCCTTCTTCTTCTGCCTTCAATTTTTCCCAACATTAGGGTCTTTTCAAATGAGTGAGCTCTTCGCATCAGGTGGCCAAAATCCTGGAGTTTCAGCTTTAACATCAGTCCTTCCAATGAACACCCAGGACCAATTTCCCTTAGGATGGACTGGTTGGATCTCCTTGCAGTCCAAGGGACTCTCAAGAGTCTTCTCCAACACCACGGTTCAAAAGCATCAATTCTTCTGCGCTAAGCCCTCTTTATAGTCCAACTCTCACATTCATACACAACTCCTGAAAAAACCATAGCCTCAACTAGATGGATCTTTGTTGACAAAGTAATGTCTCTGCTTATTAATATGCTGTCTAGGTTGGTCATAACTTTCCTTCCAAGGAGTGTCTTTTAATTTCCTGGCTGCAATCACCATCTGCAGTGATTTTGGAGCCCCCCAAAATAAAGTCAGCCACTGTTTCCACATCTATTTCCCATGAAGTGATGGGATGATCTTGATCTTAGTTTTTATTATGCCATGATCTTAGTTTTTTGAATGTTGAGCTTTAAGCCAGCTTTCTCACTCTCCTCTTTCACCTTTGGAGCCCCTTTATATGAATCGGTTTTGTTGGAGACGAGGTTGTCATGAAAGTCTATACATTTAATGACCTTGGACTCATGATTTCACTTCTGTAGCTGTTGCTTCACCACTGACAGCAGATGGAGAACATTGCAGGATTAATTATTGCTGCAGATTTTTATTTATTAATGCTCTACACACCATGCTGCCTTGAATAGATGCCTCCAGAGCTCTTCTCTTCCACTATAGTTTAACATTACATGTCACAACCTTCTAGTGACTTGTGAAATCAATTTACAAGACAGACACAGGACAGAACATAAAGGTGAACTCTTAGAATTTATCACAGAAAGTTAGAATATGCACCAATTATATATATTTTTTCAGTCTTGTGCATGTATGTGCATCTCTGTGTGTATTTGAATACTGAGTTTTCATACATATTTCTTAATGTAAGTTCTGAAAAATGCTTGAAAGACACTACTTTGAATGCATTGAAAATATATCTGATAAACTTAATTTTGTAAATTTTTTTACTAGTGTAAAAAATATATGGAAATTTGAAAAATAATTAATGTGACTTTTTTACTCTGTATTATTCTCTTGATTGCTTTTCTAGTTTGGTGGCATTCTATCTTATGTTCTTCCTTCGTAATAGCATTCTATTTTCACTTCCTAATTTTTACCAGGACACACATTCCTTTTTTATTGGTTAAGTAGGGAAATATCATTCACTACAATGTGTCAGTAACTGTGATAAGCACTGGAGATATAAGAATATGTATAAAACAATATTCACTCTTAAGAATCTGACAAATGTATTGAAGAAAACAGAAAAGTAAATATAAAATTATTTCTCAACTAGAAGTATCATTAGAATTTGTTGAAGCTGAGGATAAGTGAAACAGTATTGTCCAGAGCCCATCTTTTAAAGAAATTTAGAAGTAAAGAAATCTTATAAAGAGCTGAGGGAAATGATTCCCTGACAGAACGAGATAAAAACACCATGAGGTTACTTTAAACTTGATAAATAGGTAAAGGAGAAATAAAAGTACTGGCCCATCAGTGTTTGAAGTTTAAATGGCATCTGAAGAACCTCTCTCCTGTGTTACCTGTCTCAGAGGAAATTCTTTCAGCTATATTGATAATATAGAAAACAGAAAATCTTATTCTTGCTACATGATTTACACTGTGTGAGAAACTGTCTTTTGTGCTATTTTGCTATTTCTCTCTGTTGGTGACTGAACTATAAAATCTCCTCACTACTTTTGTGTTGTGAATTCAGAGAAGTCCTAAATTTAGTGCTTCTTTTGGGAAGAAGCCTGTACAGTCCCTAAAGAATCTTAAAGCGATCCCCCATATCTATAAGATGTGGTCTTTCCATAAGTATATATATAAATATATATACACATAATATATTGTTTTTAATAATTCCTACTGCACTCTGATTCATCTCTGTAAATGTTCAAACTAAAGAAAATATATTCTTATGTATTTCTTACCATATGCACTTTAGAATTTCATTTGATTTTTATAAATTTATCAAAAATGTTTCCAAAATAAAGACAAAATCAGGGACAATTCTTTCACTCACGATAATGTACCAAATACCAACACTATCCCAGACATGGGAACACAACCAAAAAAAAAAAAAAGGCATAATCTTTGCTTCGTAGAGTTTACAATGTAAGAGACAAATAAATGGAGATTGAGGAGATGGAAGTCCAGATTTTGGCCATGGGAACTATGATAAAGAGCATTGGAGAGAGGACAGGTTTGAGGATAAGCAACATGAATGTGTTCAGGAGTACTGAATCTGAGGTGTTTTTAATGCATCTAACTGGAAATATTAAGTATGCAATTGGGTATATTGTCTGGAGCTAAGATGGGGAATAGGATCTGGGGATACAAATTTGTCAGTGGTCTTTTGAAGCAGTATCATGAATGAGATTCTCATTTTAAAAAAGTGAGAAGAAAAAAGGTCTTCTCAGATGCCTTTTTGACTGCATGTGTCTTTAAACCTGGGGCTTTCCTGGTTGACTCTGAAATGCAGGAGGCACAGAAGATTCAGGTTCAATCCCTGGGCCCAGAAGTTCCCCTGGAGTAGGGTCTGGAAACCCACTCCGGTATTCTTGCCTGGAAAATCCCATGGACAGAGGAGCCTGGCATGCTACAGCCCATGGGTCATGAAGAATTGGGCACAACTTAGTGCCTGAGCAGCAGCAGCAGTCTTAAAACCTACGACAGGGTTTCAATGTATATTTTCAACTGACTTAAGCAAGTGAATTTTAAGCTTATTTATAAAGTGTTCTAGGACACAATCTAATATGTTTTTGAAGCAGGAATTCACTGAGAGAACTAGATAAACTAAATTAATCATTTAGGTCCCAATTTTACCATTTATAAAGAAAAGGTGAACAAAACACAAAAATTATTATTGATCAATTTATATCACAAGAATACCATAATTCATAATGGACAATATTGTCAGGTAGCAGATACAGAACACTTATCCCCTGAGATAAGACTGTGGTAGATTAAGTGAAAGTGTTCGTTGCTCAGTTGTGTCTGACTCTTTCTGACCCTACGGACTGTAGCCCACCAAGGCGCCTCTGTGTCCTTTCTTATAGAGTGATGGGGGACTATGTTCCCTATCAGGGTATCTGGATAGGCTTCTGGAACTGCGTGACCAGCTGCTTGACCAGAAAATGATGAAGGTTATACTTCACCATTTCCTGGGTCTAAGCCATAAGAAATAGGTAGCTTTCTGTGATGGTTAATCTCACATGTCAACTTGACCAGATCACCAGGTGCCCAGATATTTGATTAAACATTATTCCTATTTTAAAATGGTTTTAAAGTTTAACTAATAATCACAAAAATGTTGTAGCCAATGAAGGCTGGAAAGGAAGAATCAGTATAGAAGAAAAATTTGTGTGCTTCATGCATATGTGATAAAATATTTGAAGATAAGTCCTTCAAGAAGAGCATATGTTTGAAATTAAACTTTACTTAATGGTTCCTGTTGAGGTTTCTTCCTAAGTATTTTTCATATTTCTTTAAGGACCTAAAGTAAAATTTCTTTCTATGCAATGCTTCTGCAGTCAGCTATATCTTCTAACATGTATAAATAAGTATGCATATACATTTTTCACTTCTGTTTTTTATTTCCAGTGAGACTAATCTGTAGCTATGCCTAATCCCTTTGCTTGCATATAAGGTAAGGTGGAAAATTATTTTGCATGTTTTATTTATTATTTGCATATTATTGTATAACAATATTCAGTTCAGATATTTTATAAAGAGATTTATAAAAATGATGGTTTCTTTCACCACAATTACAGTAAGAAATATTTTTCAAGAGGCACATTAAAATAGTAATATTTTAACTGTGGTTGACACATCCTTCATAATTACCTTTGTTCTATTACAGCACCTTGCAAATTGAATTAATTCACACTATTATAAAGCCAAAATACAGGATATAAAATCACTGAGCACCAAAGAATTTAACCTGATGTAGGTTCTGTTATGCAAATCAATCAAATCACACTCCATTTTTTAAATTTTTTTAAATTGAACACACTCCTTTTTTCAATCATATGAACATTATCTCCTGTATAAAACATAAATTAAAATAGAATTAGAGAAGACATTAGTTCACCCCAATGACCTCTATTGAGCTCTTCACCTTTTTGAACCATAAATATGACTTAGTAAATCATACCTGTCAAGAGAAACAATTCATCCTTCATTAGAATTTGAATGATTTGAAATGAAAGAAATGAATTAAAGCCAGTGATTGGCAGTATTACATTTTTAGCGAAAGGCTACCAATTTTACTTTCATCACAGAATTTGAGAGGCAAATGCATTGACAATATTCCTTCTGGTATCTTTCACAGCAATTATTTATATCCAACTATTTAAACTTTGTAAACCATCCCAGCTAGGAAAAAATGTAAATATTGGACTACTACATATAATTTCTATTTTAAAATTAGTATTTAATTAGCATATAGGCTAATATCAGAATATATTTTCATCACAAATTTAATATGCGAAAAGCAGAAAATTGATTTCCCTCCCTATATCTACTCAGTTGTTTAGTCCAGAAATGTTAGTCATCCTAACTTCTTTTTCTTAGAAACATCTCAAACTGATACCAGCCATACCTTCTAAATATATATGTGGAATCCAACCACTTCTTACTATCACCAACTACAATTATGTTCACAGCATCGTGGTTTGTTGCACAGAAGTGAGCATGACGTATGCAAAACAGAAATTATGTGTTGCCACTTTCCTCTTTAAAAGATGCAATTCACATTCACAAAATCCAGAATCTTCCAGTGGACAGCAGGAACCTACATGATCAGATCCACTCGTATTTCAGGCCTTGTCTCCTATCATTCTCTGTTCACTTATTCCTCCTTTGGGCTGTTGGTTATTATTCATGATAAGCATCCTCTTATCTCAAGGTATGTAGAGTTACTGTTCCCTCAGCCTTAAATATTCTTCTCACAGATCTTTGTCGATTTCTCCACCACTGCATTCAAGTATTTCCTTTTTAGATAGCACTTCCCTGACAATCCTGCATAACATGTTATTTCTCAGCCTGAAAGAGATGCATTAGGTTGGCCAAAATGTTTGTTTCATAATGTCCTACGGAAAAACCCAAGTGAACTTTTTGGCCAATCCAAAAAGTTGTTTTACTGTAAAGTAAAAATATTTTTACTGTAACGTCAACCAGAAAATACGCTCCAAGAGAACAGGATCTTTGTTTTATTAACTACTAGATTTTCATTGGTGGAACATAGTAGGTGCTTAAAAATATTAGCTGAATAGACCTAGTGCCAAGTTAGGTAGGCTCTATTACCTTTGCTCTATCTAACCACAATATTTCATTTTCGTGCCATGAAAATACATTTTGATACATCAGTTACTTCTTTTATTCACCTCAAAGAAGTGATCTATACAACTGGCAGAGAAGTAATTGGAATGGAGACTCAACCAACTTTAGCAATGTAAGGAATGGGCAAGAGATCGCTCTCTGCTGCTGCTAAGTCACTTCAGTCGTGTCCAACTCTGTGTGACCCCATAGACAGCAGCCCACCAGGCTCCCCTGTCCCTGGGATTCTCCAGGCAAGAACATTGGAGTGGGTTGCCATTTCCTTCTCCAATGCAGGAAAGTGAAAAGTGAAAGTGAAGTCGCTCAGTCGTGTCTGACCCTTAGCAACCCCATGGACTGCAGCCTACCAGGCTCCTCCGCCCATGGGATTTTCTAGGCAAGAGTACTGGAGTGGGGTGCCATTGCCTTCTAGTCTCTGATAAATGCATATTGCAGACACAAAATAGTAAGTGAATGTGTGTTAAATGATTGATACAATCATGTTCCATTTATATAATTTTACTTTATCTTTGCCACCCCTGCTCCGGCTCTTTTGTGACACTATGGACTGTAGCCTGCCAGTCTCCTCTGTCCTTGGAATTTTCCAGGCAAGAATATTAGAGCAGGTTGCCATTTCCTACTCCTGGGAATCTTTCCAACCCAGGGATCAAGCCCACATGTCGTGCACTGGCGAGGGCCTCTTTACCACTGTGCTACCTGGGAAGCCCTTGCCACCCCACTACTAGTCATATTTATTATTGACATTTCCTGACAATCTGTGATGATAGAATTCCTAAATTTCCCTCAATATTCATTTTATCCTTTATTTTAGCTATTAAAACCCCAAATTTTAGCTATACATATGACCTTTCAGCCTGAATATTATTTTGGCTTTCACTCTGCCCAGAGGCTTTGTTCTTTCCTTAAGACCATTCCTATGAGGTGGTCCATAGGACCTCCTTTATCTGTGGTTGTGCTTTTTGGGTTTTAGAAGTTGTTCTCTCCTGTTTCCTTTTCAGATCTAGGCATTTAAGTCTACCTATATCTCTGTAACTAGCCCCTTTATTAAATTCCTCTTATTTTTAGCTTGAGTATAACATCTTCCCCCACCCCTACTTGTACCATAGCTTTCCGAGACCTCAGTTGATATAATAAATAAAAACAAAGAGTTGTATCACGAAACAGACCATTAAGTAAGTATATTTATGGGAAAAATTTGCTCACATATGTGACATCTTTCTTGCTGGGAAAAAAAAGATACAGATAAAAGCATCTACAGATAAAGCAGCTATGGCACCTTAGTTGCTCAGGATTGTAGTAAATATAAAAATCGTGGGGTAAACTTGTTCCTGCTGTTGGCCCTAAAAGTGATACATAATAAAAAAAAATATATCAAAATGATGACTTTGGATATTTAACTCATTCTTTGGATGCAAAGCTAACAAATCTTTGTGGCGAAGATAAGACCGAGGGTCAGACTCAGTGGCTGATTTCATAGGTTGCAGAACTGTAGCACCAATTAAATGTTCATTCCTACCAGGTAAGGTGATGCTAAGGTAAGAGAGGTGATGGGGAAAAACTGAAACTTTGATATTGGGTATAAGACACTTGAAGCTAAAAGGCTGAACTCTAAGATTATTTAGAATCTCATTTTCTGGTGCAAGTAGTCTGTCTTCCTTTAGTATGAGGGAATCAGATTTTTCCTACCTGAAAAATCTTTAAATTACTGTATATTGGGCAGTTGCCTTCTAAGAAGATTCTGTCTAGCACTCACTCTGATCACTCCTTATTTACCTCCTTGCTCATAATAAGTTATTCTCTAGCCTATTGCCAACATAAAGATATAAGACTTGGCAGAAAATAACCTATCTATTGAAAGAGTTACATGACATTGTCAAATCTGATCAACAAGAACCTGACAATCACAATGAAATTGTATTAATATTCTGAAGGTGTTAGAGAAGGCATACAAAACATAAGACCTATCAACCTGAATTTATTGACATGGGCACACTTACTCAGTGTTCTGGAGTTAAGATGTTGTCTTGAGCCCTGGGGAATGGCGTTTATATTCTGTGATGGGGGTAACTGCTTCACCTAAAGTCAAGGAGGATGAAATTTCAGACTTTCCCTGACATATTCTAGAGGAGGAATTACATGGGCTCAAGCATAAGAATATTGAAGTGAATCTATTATGCGTAAGCTCTTAAGTCAGTCTTAAGCCATATCTACTGGAGTGGTTTAATCCAGGAAGGCATTCTCTTTACCACAGAGGTAAAATGTACCTCATTGATAGGAGAAGCAGTATCTTTGAGAAACTCATGGTTAGCTTTTCTATCTAGGCCAGAAATGAAAAAAGGAATACCACAAACAATTCAGTTCTTAAGCCAAATGAGAAGAATGAGATCATAGTAGGTAGAGGTAACCTTAGATGGAACTTAAAATCAGAGGCAAGCTGGCCACAGAAATAGAGTGGTAGCAATAAGTAACAGGGAAGACATAGAATTCAATGAGCTTATTGATGAGGTCTTCTTAATAGTTAACCTATCCCAAAGTTCTTAGGAATGAAATTGATAAGCAAAGCAATAAAGGCAAGTCAATGGATACTGAAGGAATAACATTTTGTGTCGTTCAATCGTCTAAAGAATCCAGACCAGCCAAGGTACTGCCAGCAGGCAAGGGGACGTTGGAAACAGGAGATTGACCAGTACCAATTGTGATTTACATTAGTTCATTGTTCATTTTTCCTTCTTTTTCTGTTACCACATATGACAAGTGCAGATAGTAACTGAAGTTAGTTGTCAGATCAGAGTGTGATTAAATGGACTCTGTCCTTAGACAATAGCTGGTTGGAGTTAGTATGTTGTCTGTTTAGGCAACATACTTTTCTTCAGGATAAATGATGAAAAATGGTTTCTGGTGGAAAAAAGTAATCAGCTGTGTATGCCATTTTTTTTTTTTTTCTCTTTGCCTATTGGTTACCTTCTGTGCTTTGGGAGGTTGATGTTAGGAATGACATCCCTAGGGCTCACTTGTCCTTGGGATCAGTGTTTAGAATGTGTCTCCCAGTGCCATTCAGGATGAGAAGAGAACAGGATCAGGTATTTATTCCCCTGGTTCTGCCCATTCCAGAACTGCTGCATGTTGCTGCTTCATTCCACTGAAAAGCACAGGTCCTGTCAGATGGCTCTCTCCTGCAGATGCTGGTAAATTCTCTCTTCTAGTCCATCCAGCAAGATGCCAGAGGCTGTGCGTGGTCTCCTCTTACATGTCTCACCACTTCTTTTTGGCTCCTTTCACCCTGCCCTGCTGTTGTAAATTGTACCTTCACTACCCTTCAAATAGGCTAATGAATTATATCCTGCGTTCCTTGTTGGGACTGTGATCGACATACTGAGAGTCAGCTTTGAACGTGCAGTCAACACAACAACGGAGAGGGCAGCAAAGCTCAAGATCAAAGGAACCTGGGTCTGTCCTTGAGTTTCCTGCTGAGCAGAGCTACCTACCCTTCCTGGATTCCTGCTCACCAGACTGTCATATGAAATAGAAAAATGTTCTCATCTGTTTGAGGCACTGCATTTTTTACATCTTTGTCATTACAGCTTAGACTCTGCTCTGATTAATAGACCTACTGTGTGCCTAGCGCTGAATTAAGGGATTTACACAAAATTTCTCATGTGATTTTTCTTAAACTCTCTAGAGGTTACCATTGTTAGTCACATTTTATGAATGAGAAAATTGAACTTCATGAGCACTGGGTAAATCTGTGCTGTGCTGTTCTTAGTCATTCACTCATGTCCTAGACTTTGCAACCGAATGGACTGTAGCCTGCCAGGCTCCTCTGTCTGTGGAAATTCTCCAGGTAAGAATACTGGAGTGGGTTGCCAGGCCGTCCTCCAGGGGATCTTCCCAACCCAGGGATCAAACCCATGTCTCCCACATTGCAGGTGGATTCTTTACCATCTGAGCCAACAGGAAACCCCAACCTGAAGTCTATCTTATCCCAAATGTGTAGTCTTCCTGTTACAGCTCAGTGCCTCCCTAAATAGGTTTGCTTTACTTCACTCCAGGTTCCAGTCCCTGTAGCTTCTTTAGAGTTTACCTAATCAACACTCTTCTCTTATCTTCTCCCAATCTGGGAAATGATGTTTTCAGACAGAATGTTGCACAAGCATAAGATCTAAGAAATAATCCTTAAGCCTGCCCCCACTTCCTGACTAATCTATTGGGCTTTTGTGTATTACTGATAAAAAACAAAAGGGATATTTAAAGTCTTCATGAAATTTATTTGCTCCTCTATAAAGTAAGTAAGGATTCCCTGGTGGCTCAGGCAGTAAAAAATCTGTCGATAATGCAGGAGACCTGAGTTCAATCCCTGGGTTGGGAAGATCCCCTGCAGAAGGGAATGGCAACCCTTTACAGTATTCTTGGCTGGAGAATCCTATGGACAGAGGAGATTGGTGGGCTACAGCCCATAGGGTCACAAAGAGTCGGACACAACTGAGTGACTAACACTTTCACTTTCACATAAAGTAAGTAGGGTCAATAGTAATAACACAGTTGCAATTAGAGAAAGACATTTATCAAGGATCCACATCTTTTACCTGAACAAATGTGAAAAAAAAAAAAAAAAAAAGAAATTCTGTTAACTTTGGCAACAGCTCTTAAGCTGCCAGGGGCTTCCTTAATAGCCAGTTGGTAAAGAATCCACCTGCAATGCAGGAGACCTGGGTTCAATCCCTGGGTTGGGAAGAGTCCCTGGAGAAGGGAAAGGCTACCCACTCCAGTATTCTGGCCTAGAGAATTCCATGGACTGTATAGTTCATAGGTCGCAAAGAGTTGGACATGACTGAGAGACTTTCACTTTAAGCCACCAAAAGGACCCTAATCCTTGAGATGTTTGACAAAAAAATGTATCTTGGCAAAATTATTTGCTTCATTTTTCAAGGGCAATGTTGTCGCATGCTTTTCAACAAGTACAAGCTTAGATCATTGAAAAGTCTCATAAACTCAAAATGATAAAGCTTCAGTCCAACTCTTCATGTTCTCTTTCTTCGTATTCTCTGTCCTCTTCTTTTCCATGTTCTGTTATCAAGCGCATTTCAAGAATATCTCCAAACACTGCATGTGGTTCTGGGCGTCGCTGAGAATACTGATACAGTGACACTGTTGGGCTCTGTGGGACTCTCATGTCAAGTCCTCTGAGTAGAGAGCCAAGCAGGTGTGCAGCTGCCTTTTTTTTAATTTTTTTAACAATTATATAAAAAATAGTTGAGCTAGAATTTGAAATAATTAACCAGATTTCACCCTTTATGCTTTCTATGACATCATGGATGTTTTTGAGAGATGTTTGAAGATACGTATGCAGCTTACAGAATAGCAGCTGCGGGACTTTGAAAATTCAGGGAACTACCAGGAGACTTCAGGTCTACTGAATATTAAGGCATTGTTCTTATGCCTCAATTTATACTTTATTTATTGGAGTAATACATTTTTTACAAACTCCAACTGTCTGTAGACTATATTACAAGAATGGGCACTGGATTTTATTAGAAAGGCTGAATTCTGACCCCAGCTCTATCTGAAATGGATTTTGTGACCTCTATCAAAATCATGCTTCATAGCCAAAAAGGAAAATAGTTATTGTTTAAAAATCACTGCAACAGACAATTCTGCATATTGTAAGTGATTTGTAAGGGAAAGACTGAAGAAAATGCACAGACCTCAGATGTATGCTACTAAATTTTCTTTCCTAAATTTTTTTGTGTTAAATTTCCACCTTTGTGATTTAGTTTTTGGGATTCGAACATAGCTTTGATTTTCTTTGATTGGGATTTATTTTCAGCTTTGGGAGGTAGGACTGACACATAAAAAGTGTATGTATTTAGGTTGTATGACCTGATTTTAAGGTACACTGTGTGAGGATTTAACATACACATACATTATGAAATGCTTATCACAGTCAAGGCGATTAACCTTGACTTACCTCACAGTTACCGTGTGTGTATGTGTGTGTGCGCGCACACACACCTGTGATGAGTGAGAACCAATTTTAAAATATCAAAACTACTCTCTCTCTTCACTCTCAGTTTTCCTCTAGTTCCTTCATCAGGTGTCAAGAACTGTGTGAGACAGTGGGGTTTATGTCACTTTAAGTTTTCCATTAAATAGTGATTTTCTTTTACCACAATTTAAGAAGCCAGACAATTCTCCTTTTGGATTTTCTGCATTTCAGGAAGTTTCATTCTTCCCTCAGGGCTTAGTGGGCCGTCTTTTAAACTTCAGATGTCTTAGCTTCAGTGCAAAGATGAAAAAGAAGGATGGAATGTCAGAGGCTTCCCAAAATAAACAACATTGTTCCAGCTGTGAAGACCATCTTAATCCCAGATAAAACAGCCATAGATGGAATAAATAACTTTATTAAAACTGTAGAAAAGTCTTGGTGATAAACCATGGTCTATAATGTAGCCTTTCTGAAGTAAAACCATGCGCTAGTCTTTAGTGTTTTGCCTGCATTGTATTATGTATTCAAAAGCTATACTCAGAGGGGTGCTTGTTATCCCCATTTTAAAATAAATCTGAAGTTTCTTCAACATTTTCAGCATGTATGTTCTTACCTGCAGAACGAATACCTCAAAAGGATCCAACAGAAACCATGAAGAACCACTGACAGCCCAAGTTAATTCTCTTAAGAGGGATATAAAAAGATACTAGTTTCCCAAGATATTGGATATTTGTGTGTGTGTGTGTGTGTATGTTTGAAATTATATATCTGTTAGACTTGGTATTAGCCCTTTATTACCCCGGGATTCTAGGTAATGACTTTTCTGTTGCCTCTGTTTTTGAGATAACCTGTATTTGAAGGGCACAGTTGCCAGGGGGACCCCTTCCAGGGCCAGAGAGTGGGCTCTTATCTAACGCTCCCTTTGAGGGAGTCAGGAGGACATTGAGGGGATTTTCTCTCCCAGCCTTTGCCAAAAGGACTTGGGAGGGGCATTTACTGGGGTCTCTGAACTTACATTTTCTTTCCTTGGGGTCTTCGTAGAGGACAATGACAGCTTGAACAAAGGGAATCTCATCTTCCTTGCCCTCACGTTTACAATATAAACTAAACTGAAAAATAGTGTTAAATCCTAAGGAACCCGAGGTGGGGGGCATTTTTTCCCCATCCCTCATGGGGTACATAGGCCTGTCCTGAGTGCAGTGTCTGATAAACCTTTTCTTTTCAATCCATCCAGCTGCAATCTTTTCCAGTGAATCAAAAGACAAGCCAGGACAGGGTCCAATGGGAAACTAGACTTTTTTTTCTCATTTGGATGGTGGTATAGTCTGTATCCTTTTATCAGGGGACCAGTGCCAGCACGGATGACCCTACTTATGATTCTAGAGCAGTTGTAAACCTTCTCCCAATCCTAGAGTACCTGATTATATTGGTGTTGTTTAGTCACTAAGTCATGTCTGATTCTTTGAGACCCTGTGGACTGTAGCCTTCCAGGCTCCTCTGTCCATGGCATTTCCCAGGCAAGAATACTGGAATGGGTTGTCATTTCCTTCTCCATGGGATCTTCCTGAACCAGGGATCAAACTTATATATCCTGCATTGACAGGCATGTTCTTACCACTGAGCCACCAGGGAAGCCCTCCTGATGATAAAAACAAAAATGCTCAGGAGTAAGCACAATCAAGGGAGCATGGCCCCAAGTTAGTTAACCCCTAGACATACTTCTAAGGTTGTTCATTTTTATCCAAGGCCAGGTTCGATACTATCAAGCTCCGTCAACCACTTTTACCTGGAGGCACTGGGCCAAATGAACAACCCATTGAGTGAATTTTTAGAAACAGGGAGCTTAACTGAGGGCTTCTATTACAGGATTATCTTGCCAAGAACAGATAAAGCACAACTGACAGGGAATAAAGGTTGCAGTCTTTCAGAAAACCTCCTACCAAGACTCAGAAAAGGGAAGTGGAAGTGTTAGCCACTCAGTTGTGTCTGACTCTTTGTGACCCCATGGACTGTAGCCCTTCAGGCCCCTCTGTCCACGGGATTTCCCAGGCAGTAATTCTAGAGTGGGTAGCCACTTGCTTCTGCAGGGGATCTTCCTGACCCAGGGACTGAAACCAGGTCTCCTGCATTGGCAGGGAATCGTCTGAACCACCAGGGAAGCGCATGGAGAGTCAGAACTTCAGATCCAAATACCGACAGGCAGAGTAAATGGAAATATCCCACGTTTTCAAGATTTCAAAGGGAGAAAAGGGAGCCAGGTTGAAAGAAGAGGGGAAGGAGGAGGGATGAAAGGGTGGGCTTATGGACATCTCCTGACACCTGCAGACACCCAGGCTTTACGGGACTCTTCTCTGGGGTCACGGATGGGAAATTGTCCTCTCAGAGCTGCTATCTCCAGTTCTCTGCCAATGAAAGGTGATCAAATAACTCTGACCCTCAGATAACTGAGGCTCTTCAAGCAGACTCCTTTGTCCAGCAACAGGACAGAAGGAAGGAGGGTAAGGAAGTAGGTGGGGGTGAAAAGAGGAAAGAGAGGGGGAGGGGACAAGAAGTCAGCGAAGTCTCTTGTTGCTTACCTGGTCTGGCACTCCGGTCAGTCATTCGCGTTAGGAGGAGACCAGGGACAAACAGGTACTAGGAGTGGCTGCTGAGTCTGGTCTGCTGGTGGGTGAGCTGGTCCCTGAACACCCAGTGGTTGGGTCACCAGTCATGGAGAAGGCATCCCTCTGGGGTGCCAAAGATGTTGGGGGAAGACCCCTTCCAGCACACAAGAGTGGGCTCCTGCCTAACCCTTGGATTGTCCAAACAGACACACATGCGGACAAAGCAAGATGCTTGATTGGAAGGGGCGCTGGAACTGAGAACAGTGGGGTAAGAGACCCCAGGAGGACAGCTCTGCCTCGTGGTTCTCTGCCTCAGGTTTTATGGAGGTGGATTTAGTTTCCAGGTTGTCTCTGGCCAGTCATCTTCTCATCCTCATATTGGGTTCTACTCAGGACTGTTCCTGGTGGTGGTGGTGTAGTTACCAAGTCGTGTCCGACTCTTGCGACACCATGGACTGTAGCCTGCCAGGCTCCTCTGTCCATGCTATTTTCCAGGCAAGAATACTGGAGTGGGTTGCCATTTCCTTCTCCAAGGACTCTTCCTGGTGGCTCACAAATCTCTCAGCCAAGTTGGATTCCAGTGCAAGGTTTTCTGGGAAATTGCCTGGTGTCTCCTTTTCTTTACTCCCCACCAGAATTTTGGCAGCAGCTAGTTAGTTTCATGTTCCTTATTGGGACCTTCTCATATGAGATAACTTCTGTAGATGGTTATTTTTTGTTCCTAGCCAGGGTGCAAACTATAGGTCAACAATTCCCCAGCACTGACCTGAGAATCAAGAGACTAGTTATTGGTACCTTACAAACTGTTACAAGAGAACATTCATAGTGACTCCAAACAATAAGCCAGTAACTTTTTTTCTTTCTAATTTCCCTACAACAGACCACAAATAATACTGTAAGTGAAATGAAAATACAATTCTAACAGCAGGTATGGTTAAGTAAACTCATGGCAGATCATCTCACAATATAAATAAGAAAATTAAATTGATGTTTTACAAAGTTTCATCTACATGAAGGACATTTTCAGAATTAGTAACTTTTTGTTTTAAAACATAAAAGGCTTTTTACATATTTTAAGTGAACAAAGGCTTGAACAGATCATCCAACATAAATATAATAGAGATTACATTTATATAATATAATTAATATATAATATAGTAAATATATATATTGTATTTGAATATTAATACACCTCTAATATACTCATTATAAAATTTTCTTGGCATTCTAGCATCAGTCATGACAGATACCTCAAAATAAATGGAGCTAAATACATTTGCTAAACTTGTTGAGACCCTATGGATGTTGTATAGTTATCTATTAACAATTAAATGAACTTCACGGCTTAACTAACAGTATTTATTACCTTGCAATTTCTGTGGGTTGGGAATTTGTGCTTAACTGGGTCCTCTAGGTCTCTTTCATGACTGTAGTCAAAATGTCAGCTGATGTACACAAATCAAGTCGACCGCAGAAAAATCTGCATCTAAGCTCACTCGGGTTGACAGCATTCTGTTCGCTGTGTTCTGGTGAACTCGGGACTTCCATTCCGTGCTGGCTGTGGGTTGGAGTCTTTTCTCAGGTCACTGTCAAGTGGGCCTTTCTGCAGAGACAACTCACATCAAGTCAGGCAAACCAGAAGCACCAGGGAGAGAGTGAACGTGAAGTGGAAGTCACAATCTGTTGCTACCTGATCTCGAAGGTCGCATCCCATCACTTTTGGCATATTCTCGTTGTTTAGAAACAGGTCACTCAGTCCAGCTCACATTCAAGATGAAGAAGTTGCACAAAGAGTGAGTACCAGGCAGACAACTCAGCGGCTGCTGATGACACAGAAGTTATGGTGCTTGAGCAGGCACTTCTCTGGGTTATAAATTTAAAATCATGACACAGTTTGGGTCTACATTATACCATTCATTTTGACAAAATGAAAGAATTAGTTCAATAATTGAGATGTTGCCAAATGAGCTGAATCATAACCCTGTGAAAAATTTTAACAAATGGACTATTTCTCCTTTCACTCTGGGATAATAGTTGGTAATTACCTTTGAACATAATGTTGAGTGAACATTCAAGTGGGACAGGATCGCTAAATTCCTGTCTGAAGTAAAAGCTGTAGGATTGCAAATGTCTCAGTTTGGAGAGACCTGAGTGAGGAAGATATTCACCCAGAAGATGATGCCTTTGTTCTTTGGTAATACTTGATATATCTAGGACAACTCCTTTTGTGTTTGTTGTTCCTAGGTTACATATTGAGAGTACAATTTTTCTAGTTGCCTCCTTTATGAGAAGTATAGGGAATTGAGGGCTTCTTAGGTGGTGTTAGTGGTATAGAATCCATCCGCCAGTTCAGGATATGCCAGAGATGTGGGTTCTATCCCTAGGTCAGGAAGATTCCCTGGAGTAGGAAATAGCAACCCACTCTTAGTATTCCAGCCTGGATAATTCCATGGACAGAGGAGCCTGGTGGGCTACAGTCCATGGGGTCCATGGGGACCATGGGATCGCACAGAGTAGGATATGACTGAGCATACACATAGGGAATTGAATTTGTCACTGAACACTTAGATAGGAATCATTGCTATAAAAATTTTGAACTGATCATTAAATCAAGATATATTGCCTCCTTTACAATGGTTATGTATCATACATGAAGATTCTTATTTTTACATACTATATATTTATCATGTCAGTATCATTACATACATAATAACCTATATATTTATAGTCCATTGCCATAAGTAATATTTTTGTGGTAATTCATTTATTTTCTTTTTTGAAATTCACTTTTGGCCTATTAGTGGAATCATTAACATATTAAATAGTAGATCCCTTTATTTATCAATCTTGATCTTACTTTCTTTGCTACCAGTTTCCTTTAGATGAATTCTAAATCCATTTTACTCAAATTTGCTCAGTGATTTATGTGTTGATGCTAAGTAAGTTTACTTTTTTCCTATTGTAAATGATGTAATTAGTTAAAAATTAATTATGGAAAAGTCAGTGAGTCTAGCATTAAAGATTAACATTAAATATTAGTAACATTTAGAGTTACCTAAATGGTAACTGCAAAAAGGAAAAGTTAGCTGATGAATGATAATTTAAATTGCTTGCTTACGCAATGCTCCCTACAATTCCTGTTGAAAGAGCATGTGATATTAGAAGAAGACACAAAAATTCTAATGTATGGCATGGGGAGTCTAGTTAATAATACTGAAGTGTACACTTGCAGTTTGCTAAGAGAATAAATCTTGTGTTCTCACGACCCCTGTACACACACACAAAGGTAACTATGTGAGGTGATGGATGTGTTCATTAGCTTGATTGTGGCAAGCATTTCTCAGGTTACACATATAAAATCAAATTGTACACTTTAGCTACATGCATTTGTTTTGCCAATTTTACCTTAATAAAACTGGTGGAAAAAAAATCCGTCAAACTCTCAAATAAGCAAAGTACACACGTATGAATCAATAAACTTTTTTCCATATGTTTAACTTATTTTGCTAACATTGTCCTGAAAAATAAAAGAAACCACTGTTGCTGTCATTTACTTGCTAAGTCGTATCCGACTCTTCGCGACCCCATGGACTGTAGCCTGCCAGGATCCTCTGTCTGTGTGATTTCCCAGGCAGAAATACTGGATTGGGGTGCCATTTCCTTCTTCAGGTGATCTTTCCAACTCAGAGATAAAACACACTTTCTTCTGCATTGACAGGCTGATTCTTTACCACTGAGCCACCAGGGAAGCCCCAAAAGATATATTTGTATCTTATTTCCCATTTTTTAAGACTTTGCACATATTTAAAGTGACATGATTTTTTAACAAATTCTGTAATAACATCATAAAGTAATTAAAATATTTCTGTCAAATAAAAATTTTTATTTCGGTAGAATAATAATTTCTCAATGGAAAAATATTTCCTCAACACTGACACACTTCTCAAGGCATCTAAGTTTCTGATTTTGTATTAATATTCTAGTACTGTCACTTTTTTGTCTGAACATATCTAAGGTAGAAAAGTACCGCTTTGATTTTCAATATTACAAGAATATTCCACTTGTAGTCAAATGTATAAGGTTCTCACTGGGAGGAGAACACTATTTTAGGTAGTCATTCTTCTTATTCATAAAGCTAGAGAAAAAGATTTAAGAAGTTTGTGTAGATCTTAATTAAACATAGAAATTAATTAAAATAGAAATAAAATTGTATATATATATATATATTCAACTCTGAAGACACTTCCATTTTGTAGAAGAGTCTGGAATTCTAGGGTTAATGATTGTATAATTAATAAAAAAAATTAGGATACTAACTTTCAGTTCAGTTCAGTTGCTCAGCTGTGTCCGACTCCTTGCCACCCTGTGGACTAGAGCACACCAGGCCGCACTTTCCAACACCAACTCCCGGGGCTTACTCAGACTCATGTCCATTGAGTCAGTGATGCCACCCAATCATCTCTTCCTCTGTCATCCCCTTCTCCTCCTGTCTTCAATCAGGGTCTTTTCTAAAGAGTTAGCCCTTCACATCAGTGGCCAAGGTACTGGAGCTTCAGCTTCACCATAAGTCATTCCAATGAATATTCAGGATTGAATTCCTTTAGGATTGACCGGATTGATCTCCTTGCAGTCCAAGGGTCTCTCAAGAGTCTTCTCCAACACCAAAGTTCAAAGATACAAATTTTAATTATATATATATATATATATATATATAGAGAGAGAGAGAGAGAGAGAGAGAGAGAAGGAAACGGCAACCCACTCCAGTACTCTAGCCTGGAAAATCTCATGGACGGAGAAGCCTGGTAGGCTGCAGTCCATGGGGTCACAAAGAGTTGGACAGCACTGAACGATGTCATTTCACTTCATATAAATATATTTAATGTTTGTTTAAATATACTTAAACTATAAAGGCATGATAATTTTGAACAATAGCACAGAAGCTTACTATAAAATTTATATTTAACAATTTATAAAAGTGAATTGAAATTGAAGTTTGAATAAACTTTTGATAATCTCGACAGAGAAATATTCCTAGACAGATTCCTTTGCAGATGATTATTAAAAATGGCTAAATATTAATGTATCAAAAAGCAGAAATAAGAAAATTTGTTTAAGAATAAAAAAAACAAACATGCAATTGGAAGAGACAAAAGTCTAGATTTGAAATTTTCTGACTTACTTACATTACCTATCCCCTAAGGCTTTAGAGGTGTAAACCGAGGCAAAAACCTATGGCCTTGTAGTTTAATTTGCAAAAAAGAAAAAGGAAAAGAAAAACTGAGCTCAAAGCTGAAAGATCAGCTGAAAACAGAGAGGGATTTTTCTTTTATCTGACAGTGAGAGGACTACAGAGATAAGGCTCAGTATAAATATGAAATTTTGCCCATATCACAGATTGAAGCTAAACTATCATGTGCAGGATAAACGAAAGGGAGTCTGGTGAAGAAGTAGGCAGAAACTGCAATATAATCTATTATTGAAATACAGAGCTGCACAAGGCAAGATTTGTAAATTTTCTGCTTAATAGAGTGTAGCTTAGTAGATAGTTAAAGCCATATATGCTTGAATTGTCATAGAATATAGTCCAAGACCAGCAAAGCAGCTGGAAATTAATTGGACATTCCAAGAAGTGAAGAAAACAAAGAGAGAGCAATCTCACATGTCTGAGTGTAATCTCTGCTTCAATTCTTGGTTGACCACCAAATTAAACAAGGCCTGGGATAAAAATAAAATATCAGGAAGACAATAGAAGGAAGAGGAGGTTTTGCATACTGAATCCCATGGGAGATATGGTGGGGTTTTTTTAGGTAACAGCTAGGTGGGTTAACTGCTACTAGAATAAGTTAACTGCTAGAATAAGGAAGCATTAATGAATATTACAAGGGTAATGCAGAATAGTACAAGAAATGTAGTCACAACAAATTACTATCAACAATGTCCAAAATTCTCCCCAAAATTCCTAGACATGCAAATAAAGAGGAACATGTAGAACCAGTTTGGAGTTGACTAGACAAGAGCTAGATTTACAAGGCTACTGTCACATGCTTTTCTATTCCCTATGAACTGAAAATTTGGGATGATGAATCCAGAACTAGGTCTTGGGTATGTTGCAGGAGTGTGTAATATCCTTGGTTCTGTCTCACTGTGGCAAAAATTTGAAGCGATGGACAGATGAGTGCTACAGCCCTGTGTAAATTTTCTCAGTTGCAGAAAAATTTGAAGCGATGTACGAACCACTGTTAGAGCTCCGTGTCACAGCTCAGTTTTATTTAGAAATCAAAGGAAAATACGTCCTTGAGTCATGAGGGCAGGTCAACCCAAAAGACGCAAGAAGAAGAGAAGCCCCTGGCTCAATTTTGGCCCCTCTTTTTGTGTGTTTTTTCTCCTCCCCACTGAGACTCCTTTATGTAAATTGGGCTAGCCAGGAGGGCTTTTGTTTTACCTGAGGTTCTCACTCTGGTCCTCAGACCTTCCTTTGTTCTATTTTAGTGGGCTTTTCCCTTCTTTATCTTTTAGCCACTGCCATTTTGGATTCCTTTTTCCTATTCTAGCTACCTAACATTCCCCTCTCAGGAGATGAGAGGCCCAATTCTTTGGGAATAGGGGTGTCGAGGTCTCTCTGGCTACTTCCTGCTGAGCTGGGATGGTGAGGGGAATTGAGCCTCCCCCTCTTGCTAGTCTCAAGAGTCCTTATAGTGGTGTCCATCTATGCTTGAGTGATATTTTCTGTGGTCGGCCATAGTTTTACATATCCTTGTGGAACTGGCACTGCATATTGTAGCTTGTTGACCTGGGCAGAGACAAAATGGGTTAGACAATTGATAATACATGGAGCAACCATAAGCAGCAACAATATGGTGATGACAGGGATTAGTAGGAGCATTAGCCAGCTCCAAATTTCCCCTAGTCAGGAGAAGGATTCCCCAAAGAGAGATTTTAGCCACCCTGAGAACTCTCCAGCTCATTCTTTGAGATCCTGTAAGATCTGAAAAACTTTCTCCTGAGGAGACTTTTTAAACTTAGCTGGAGGTATTTACCCAGAAACAACACATCTCATTAAAGATGGCTCAAGTCCCTCCTTGTTCAGGGATCAGAAGATCTATATCTTATATATTTTGGAGTACAACCCCTGCCAAGCTGTCCTGAGAAATCTTATCCACAGAAACTGAATTTTGGGGGTGTTCATTAGAATGACACTCATTTGTAGTCCTGAATAGGTATCTGAGATCTCCCAGGGGCCCACAGGTGTATTGCGTGTCCTCCTCTGTTTTCTTCCACAGCTTGACTCGTAAGTAGTGAATCCAGGTGTCCTGTCCTGGTACCTTGACTATGGGGGTGGAAAGTATTACAGGGGAGTGGCCCTTCCACGTGGTCTGGAGCTGAGCCTCTGGGGACCCATCTTTCCTGACTTTAATTAGCACTTGAATCCCAGAAGTATATAGTGGTGGCTCTGTAGAATCTTTTGGGTCCTGGTTGACAACCCACAAGCATATATCCTGTTCTGACCCAATGGCCACGGTATAAGACTGGATGGACTGAGCCTCTGGATCAAGGAAGAGGTCATTGATATAAACAAAAGGTCTCCCATATAGCATCTCATAAGGACTAAGACCAACCTGTTCCTTAGGGGCAATATGGGTGTGGAGGAGAGCTATTGGTAAAACGTTCTTCCATCCCAGGGAGGTCTCCTGGGTTGTCTTTTTTATCACTGATTTTAATATCAGTGATATTTATCACTTTTTTATCACTGATTTTCTTTGGCTCTTTCTACTTTTCCTGAAGACTGAGGCCTCCAGGCACAATGGAGATAATAAGTAATGCCCAATGCTTTAGAGACCCCTTGGGTGACTTAGAAGTAAATCATGTCCCATTGTCACTTTGTAATGACCTGGGCAGACCAAATCTCAGAATGATTTCATGAAGCAGTTTTTCTTACCACCTCCTCAGCCTTTTCAGTCCAGGTGGGAAAGCCATCAATCCATCCTGTGAATGTAACTATCATGACTAATAGGTATTTATACCCTTGAGAAACTGGCATCTGGGTGAAGTCCATCTGCCAGTCCTCTCTTGGGTATGTCCCAGGCCATTCGATGGACTGGGCCAGTTGGGGTCTTCAAGCTCCTTGGGGGTTGTTTAATTGGCAGGTGGAACATGAGGAGACCACTTGCTTATAGTCATTTGGAGGCCTGTTCCTCTGAAGGACATTTCTAGTAATCTTTGGAGAGCCTGCTCCCCTAAATGTGTGGCAGCATGTAAGGAGTTAACCATCTTCCACTGGAGGTTCCCAGGCAGAAAAAGGAATCCCTCCTTTTGGAACTACCCCATATGATCTTCCTGAAAGCCCTCACTCTTAGCTTTAAGAGTCTCACCTTCAGTATATGAAGGAGTTTCTGGCAAATTAGTCTGTGGAACTAAGGTCACAACCCATATTAGGTCATTTCTCTGTAATGCTGCTCTCTTAGCTTCCTGATTGGCTGCTTGGTTCCCTCTTGCCACTTCTGTGTTCCCTTTTTGGTGTCCTTTACAGTGGGAGACTGAAACCTCAGCAGGCAGATGAACTGTCTCCAAGAGCCTAAGGATTTGATCACCATATTTGATTGGGGACCCTCGGATGGTCAAGTGGCCTCTTTCTTTCCAAATAGCAGCATGTGCATATAGCACCAGAAAGGCATACTTGGAGTCAGTGTAAATGGCTACGCTTTTTCCTTTTCCCAGCTCTAAAGCTCAAATCAGGGGTATGAGCTCAATTAATTGGGCTGAAGTACCTGTTGGCAAAGGTTTATCCTCTATAGTCTCAAAATTGGAGACTACTGCTTATCCGTCTCTTTTTTTCCATCCAAGACAAACCTGCTTCCATCAGTGTACCAGATTTCCTCAGGATTGGTCAGGACCTTCTGGCACTCCTTCTCGGGGATTTGTCCAGCGGTTCAAAGTTTCTAGGCAAGAGTGAAAGAGGAGACACTCTTGGGGGTAGGCAGGAGGGTAGCTGGGTTAAGAACCTCATAAGGGGATATATTCAGGCCTGGATTTTCCATCAGCACTACTTGATATCTAAGGCTCCTTTGATCAGACATCCATAATTGGCTTCTCACATTCAGGAGTTGTTTCACTTGGTGGTTGGTAAAAATAGTTAGTTTTCCCCCAAGAGAGAGTTTTAAAGCATCTTCTATCAGGACTGCAATAGCTGCAAGATTTCAAAGGCAGGGAGAGATCACTTCCAAATAAAGGAATGGGCACTCAGAGATCACCAGAAACCGGTGGAAAGATATTTGTCCATCCCAGCAACAAAGAATTGCTCAGGTCAATCTTTTTGTAATTGATTTTCCTGTAGCATCCAAAATGATACAGGTTTGGGGAGAGAAGGCTCTGGAGCCAGAGGTCAGGACAGAGTAGGTAGCGCTTGTGTCAACCAAGAAATTCTTGGAAACATCCAGTTGCAAACATCCTTGGCTCTGGCCCTGTGATGGTTATCTGTGAAAGGTGGGCTGGCTGGAGCTCATCACTTCAGTCTTGTTGAACCATCATGAGGGAAGCCTTGGCGGTTGACCTTGAGGCTCTTGGGTCCTGAGAGCAGAATGCTGCCCAATGTTCCAATTGATGGCATTTGTAGCAAGCCTTTTTAGTAGACTTGTCACGGTTTGGACCCTCTTTGGCCTCATATCCCACCTCTGTACAGATTTGGCATTTGCCTCATGCCTTGTCCATCAAAGACTTGGGGTTTGCCATAGGCCTTCCCTGGAGGGCAGCCAGCATCTGGGCATGCCTTGTCTCTTTCCTTCTCTCCCTTTCCTGAGCCTTGGCCTCCCTTGCCTGTTCTCTGTTATAAAAGGTATTGATAGCTGTCTGGACCATCTCATCTGAAGATGCAGCGAGGTCCTACTGCTGTAGCTGTTGTAAATTTATCCTGATGTCTGATGCACACTGAGATAGGAATTTGTCCTTTAAAATCACCTGTCCCTTGTAAGTATCTAAGTCCAGACTGGTAAACTTTTGGATGACCTCCTTTGGCCTTTCCAGAAAAGCAATGGGGTTCTCGTTGGGTTCCTGAGTTATTGCTGAGACTGGGCAGAGTCCCAGAACTAATAGGCTTCCTTCTATCTCCATGGGTGGACTTCCTTAGGGGTGAGTCTTCTGAAGCTTATCCTACGCAATACTGTTGCAACCTGAGAGCCAGGCATCCTTGAGTCAGGGTGCAGATCCCCAAGCAGGTTGAGGTGTGACAACCTTCCAAGGACCAGATCCCTAGGCAGGTCAAGGCAGGTCGACCTCCTGGGACCCCTGGACTGGCAGATCCCTGAGCAGGTTGAGGTGTGACAACCTCCCAGGAACCAGATCCCTAGGCAGGTCAAGGCAGATCAATCTTCTGGGACCCATGGTTGGTGTATCCCCAAATAGGCTGAGGCATGACAACCTCCTAGGGACTGGATCCCTAGCCAGGTTGAAGCAGGTAGACCTCCTAGTATCCCTAGGCTGGAGTTGGGCATCCCTTAGGTCTCCAGCATGACTAGTACTGGGTAGGATTAAGAGTTTGTAATCTTAAGTCATTGCTGGTTTGTTCACTGTGGATGGGAGCAGGTATCATGAATTAAAGCAATCCAAGTCTGTGCCCTGAGACTGGGAACCTGGTGAAACAGTCATAAGCCTTATCCTCATTGCTCTGAGGGATGTAAGTCACTGATTTTCTCCCCTAGTCCTCCATAAGAACAACTTAGGGTGTTTCCAATGGTAAATATCTCACTGTCATAGACCCACTTTAGGTAATAACAGAAATAATGACAAAGCAGTGGGTTATCTGGTCCTGTTAGGGGCATTAGGAGTATTTTAATAATAATAAGCGGGGTGGAGCAATGATGCCTACAAGGAGGCAGGGTCCTGGTTGTAAGAGTTAGTAACTGGCTTAAGAACAAATTGGTAAGAGGCAACAGACCAGATGTTTAATAAAGTGGAGTGGAAATTTGATCCAGGGATATGTTTATAACTTTAGGAGAAGGGTGGTAAGGGTTTGGGCCCAAATGACCTGCAGGGCTGATTCCCAAAGTGTCAAACATTATCCCTGGAAGCCCAGTTGCCCCCAACAGATGAATTTCTAGCAGGCATTGTGTGTCTGTCACCCACTCTATTGGGTTCACTGAGAGATGCTATTGTTGCATATGTTGTAGAAAACATGGAAGATGAAGGCCTGAATATCTAGAGAGATTGTGTATTACACAACATTTCTCTCCCAAGGGACAGCTATTTTCTGGTTGTCCCTAAAAGGTGACATAGCCCAAGGGCATAACGTAAACCAATTAAAATCAAATGGGTCCAAGATGACAAGTCAAATTCAACTAAACCTTGATCCTCATTCTTCAAGCTAAGTGATGCATGCAGAGCTGACAGGACAGTTCCAAGGCACTATCAAAAGACAGGAGTGGGTGGTTCCCCAATTGTTGGAATGATCCTGCCACTCATTACCGTATGAAATCACCCAGCCAGTGAAAACTAACTACATCATATTCCATGGCCACTCCCCTCTGTGATGGCCCACACTTTTGGAGTGTGCTTCTCTCTGAATCTGAGCAAATCCATCTGTTACCTATCATTGTGTCTCACTGAGTTTTTGCAATGAGACATCAAGAGCCTGAGCTTCATTAGCTGCTGAAGCCAAGCACCATGGGTTTTGGCTAGGCTCAAGTCCCAGGAGACAGGACCTGAAGGATGGGAGGAAAAAGCAGTGGGGAAAACATGCTGAGGAATTCCCTTCATAATCTATCAGAAAATCTGCTAAATACCTGACCTGTGCTCACAGTTTTCATTGGCCTGATCCTTGGCACAAATAAGATTAAGGCCAGAAGAACCCCCACCCACTTGGGAAACAGCTACTAAGTAACCCCCGCCAGAATCCCTCAATTGCACCCACTGCCACTCGCCTGTTCGTAGGGGATTTGAGGAAACAAGAAATGAGAGATTGCAAAAGAGTTTAGATTTTGTTAGCCTTTTGTACCTTTAGCCACAGAAGCAAGAATCTCCTACCTTAGCCAGAGGTCTTCCGGAATCTGAGACTGAACCATATGAGATTTCTCTTGAGTTTGTTTTTGCTGTCCCAGTTTCTAGCACGCTGGGCTTCTTGTCACTTCCCCTGAGCTGGGTTTTCTTTGCATTGAGCTTTCACCATGGGAGCTTTTGGCAAGTTGGACTTCTGCTTACTTGGCTTCTGCCTCACAGGGGCCAACCTGAGATTGTTTCAGTCAGGTTAAATCTAAGAAACAGCACCATATATGTCATGGGAGTATGTGATTTCCTCGATTCTGTCTCACTGCAGCAAAAATTTGAAGTGACGGACAGACCAGTGTAATAGCTCCATGTTACAGCTCAGTTTTATTTAGAAATCAAAGGAAAATACAAACTCGAGACATGAGGACTGGTCAATCCAAAAGACGAGACAAGAAGAGAAGCCCCTGACTCAATTTTGGCTCCTTTTTTTATATGTTTTTTCTTCTCCTCTGAGCCTGGCCTATGTAAATTGAGCTAGCCAGGAGGCAGTTTGCTTCACCTGAGGTTCTCACTCTGGTCCTTGGGCCTTCCTTTGTTCTACTTTCACAGGCTTTTCCCTTCTTTATCTTTTAGCCAACACTGTTTTGGACTCCTTTTTCCTGTTCTAACTACCTAACAGGTGAGATAGGCATTTATGAATGATAAAAACAAAAAACAGATTTGACAGGTGAGGCCCAAGAAGAAACTGCTTAAACAGATACTCTTATTCTAGTCAGGCAAACCAGACTTGATGGTTGTATTAAGAAGAAAGAAAACCAGAAAATTATATTGGAACTGAGATTATACTCTAAGCCAAGTTAAAAGCTTTATTTGTGGGATTGAAAATGGGGAACGGTGATTGCAATGCAATACTATTAGAGAACTTTGTATGAATAGCATTCTATGTTGTATATGATAATGTTTTGGAAAACTTTGGACAATCAGTTTGGTTAGGAAGACAAGAGACTTTTATCTTTGGCTATATGACAAGAGTTCCTTCTGTAAAATAATGAGATGCATAACATGTCACTACTTTTTTTTTTCTTGAAGCATGGGCAGAAGCTTGCCCTTAGACACAAACTTCTTACCCTTCAGAGCTTTGATTAAGGAACATTATAATTGGATGTCATCACTGCCAAACATTTCTGCCTGAGACCAGGATAAAGAATGATGGGATCAGGTCAGTTGCTCCTCAGAATCATACCAGGTCCCAGTGATGGAGCTCTTTGGCTGTCCCTCCCCAAACTGCGGGATCTCAGATACACAAAAAATCAAAACAATGGGGAAAACACCCTCACCCTCCAAGAAATTAGAAATCAATAACTAATTCTTGATTTTATTCTGTGGAAAATGTCTTTTACCTTGGAGAAAACACCTGGAGGGAGTTTAGCACTGATGTGTTACCCACTCTTAGCCATTTGGTTTTGTAGTAGGGATAAGCTTCCATGGCCATTTAACTTTGGTTAATCTGTGTCCTGCTTTGTCCCATGAGATGCGAGTGATGGTGATGGATATGCTTCTTAGCAGAAGCTTGATGCTTTCCCAAGGTTTGGAAGCTCTGTGGGTCTTGTTTCCTCTTCCTTCTAATCCCTATCTCAGTTTTTCTCTACTATGAGAATGACCACAGGTACCCACAGCCCCATTTAGAAGGTTCAATACTTAAAAGTTTGTTGAGTCAAGCCTGGAGATTTTTAGGGCTGTTTGTTGCTGCCATAAAGGTTCGGAACACATGGTTTTGGGTGAATCTCCTTCACCATGTATCTTATATTTTCATATCACTCTTCTTTCAAAGTTCCATTATTTGGATCTTGAGAAAGAGAAAAGAAAGCTTAGAAAAAATATTGAAAACATACTCTAAGTTCTAAGGAAAATAAAGAGCAATAGACTTGGAAGCACTGAATCACTCACAGCAAAATTATTTTTGGCTAAACCTTTAAACATCTGCTAGGGTAGAAAGAAATTGGCAGACATCTTTGCACTTACTCTGCTACATCAGGTAAGGTCACATATAAGGCGGCCCACTCTCTTTCCCTCTGAGCCTCCCCAGCCAGCACAGGTGCTGGAAATTAGTTCCCCACTGGTATTAATCAAAATTCCCACTAACAGCTCCTCTTTCTCAGGTCTGTTCCTCAGATCTCTCTCTTTCTCTCTCTGTCTTAGCCTTTATCTCTCTCCATCTCTCTCTCTCTTTCTTTTTCCATCTCTCTCTTCCCTTCCTCCCAAAATTAGGACCTCAGAAAGCCCTCTTGCTGGTGAATCCCTGACATTCCTTAGCATATATCTGCATGCATGTACGCTCAGTCACTTCAGTCATGTCTAACTCTTTGAAGCTTTATGGACTGTAGCCTGCCAGACTTCTCTGTTCATGAGATTTCACAGACAAGAATGTTGGAATGGGTTGCCATGCCCTCCTTCAGGAGATCTTTCTGACCCAGGGACTGAACCCACATCTCTTGCATCTTCTGCTCTGGAAGGCAGGTGTTTTTACCCTTAGTGCCACCTGGGAAGCCAAGCATATATCTGACTGACTCATAAAAGTGTGAATTATTGTGATCACAGGCTTCAGTGTGTGTATTTTGACCCTATTCTTTTAAAGGGGAGGCAGCAGCAGCCAGTGTGACATAATAGGAGGCTAGACTTCTTTTCCTTCCCATCCTCTACCAGAATCCTTTCATATTGTGGCCCAACATATCATAAAGATCACCAAGAACAGGTGAGTGAAGCAAACTGCTACAGATAGACCTTTTGATGAGAGAAATAAAGATGTTAAAAATATCCTTCTTTTAAAAGCAGTGATATCTATTCTGAATGTGCCTATGAGTATAATATATCTGTTTGCATGTGTGCATGTGTGCGTGTGTGCATGTGTGTGTGTGTGTGTGTGTGTGTGTGTGTGTGTGTGCAGGAGATACTAATGTGGTTTAGGCCCCAAAGTTAAATGTCCTGAATTCAGTTTTGGGCTCTGTGATTCCCAGCTGTTGGAGTGAGTGTATCTTGGAGTGTGAGACACTGTCTTTATCTCATTCTTCTCATTTAAAAACAAAATGAAAATCATGTTATAGACTGCTCAGGTTCTTTGGGAATTAACTAAGTACATGCAGCAGATAAACAGAAACAGGCACACAATAAACATTATGTAGATAATGTTTTTCGTACCTATTTTTCAACATTTTTCTATCTCTTGAAGTTATCAGGGGTCAAGTAATCAACCATGCAGCTGCTACCAGAGCAGTTGATACAGTCACAGAATTGAGCCACCACTTCTTATCAACATTCTGGGAGGACGTTGGTGAGGGACAGGGAAGCCTGGCATGCTGTGATTCACGGGGTCGCAAAGAGTCGGACACGACTGAGCGACTGATCTGATCTGATCCGATGGAAAGCCATGAATGGGAACCACATTGTATTTCAGGGAAACATAGACCCAGTTGCTTAGGCTACATTTTGTTGAGCCAAAAGCTTGATTTATAACATCTCCTTCAACTCAGATTGCCAAGACAAAAATCTACCTGGAGTTTTTCTATCAGTATCCATTCAATGTAAAGAAGATGCATTTAGCTAGAGTATCCCTGTTTGCAGAATATTTCCCAGGAACCTGCAGGAGTTGACCCTGACTCAGGACTTCAAGAGCATGGCAATGTCCTCATTAAAGACACAAGTAACAGTTATGAATCTTCCTGTCTACATTACCATCCAGCCCACATTCCATACGGGGCTTATTAAAGACTTTGTCAAGTGCATTACTGGTTTGGAAATATATCATTCTAAATGCTAATGTGGATGCAGTAAGAAAGACACTTTCATATATTACTGGTGTGAGTGAATATGGCTACAAACTTCAGAAAGTAATTTGGCAACATGAATCAAGGGTCTTAAATTATTCAAACTGCATAAATTCCATTTCTATAAATATATTCTAAGGAAATAACCAGAGAAATTGACAACTGTGTTAACAATGATATTATTTATAAAAGCAAAAACTGAGGAAAATTCAATAGTTAATAATAGGAACTTGGGTGAATATACTATGGTGTAGTTATAGATAAAATACTTGCAGAAATCACAACTATAATAAAAATAATGACACAAAAAATGTTTATGAAATAATGGTACTTGAAAGAAACAATCACAACCAAACAAATATAAGGAGCCAATCTATATTTAAAATGATACACACACATATATGTACACATATATATTTTTTACATGGTGTATTAACTAATACATACAGATGAAAAAATCTTGGGAAGCCATATAGTAGCATATTAAAAATAGTTGAGTCTGAATTTCTGAATTCTGAGTGATTTTCTTGTGTATTTTTCTTTTTATTTTCCAACTTTGAGGGCTATAGTTCATTTCTTTTCCGAAAAATGTAAGTAGTTGGAACTTTGCCGTAGTTAGGATATGAAAATTGTTATAGTCAGTTGGACTATCAGTTTACCAATAATATTATAACCTGAAATTGAGGTTAATATTTAAAAATTCATTCTAATTAAATTCCTTTTGATTTCAAGTACCCTTTCATCTGTCTCTCAGTGCTTAACAACCATTCATTTGAAATAGATTATCCTTTGGTTTGCAGCCTCCCTCTCCAATAAAAGCACACTTTCATGTCTACTAACAACTCAGTTTTCTCTTAGACAAGATCGGTTCCTTTCTTTTTTTAACATTTCTCTTTTCTTTTTTGGTTGTTTATTTAGTACTTCTCTTAATTCTTCTTTTTCCATTTTCAAATAAAATATAAATAATGGTAAAGACATTTATTTGGGTTTGCTTATATAACTTTCTTTCAGTAATTTATGCATAATTATCTCAAAAGCAACAAGATTTTCTTCAAAATTTATTTTCTTTCCCTTGGTTATTTCTAGTCTGATTACTGCCAGTCATGTGGGATATTAAAAAATTCAAAAAGGTAAAAGGAAAATGTAGATTGTTTGCCTTAATTATTTTTTAGCAGCAACGTATTTCTAAAGATAGCATTACATTGAATTCCAGTGTATCAGGCAGGAGACTAGGGGATGTTCTAGTTGAAGAGAGAACAATCTGGACCACAGGCTCCTCACTTCCTTGCTTGCCCAAGGAGCCACTGCTGAGCCTCTGCAATATCCCTAAAAATACTGCCAGGACTCTTACAAGCCTGGAAGAACACAGTTGGAGATCAATATGCTAGGATATTCTGTGCATATGTAACATCACATTTTTGCTACTTCACATTTGAAAATAAGAAATTGAACTGCTCTGCTTCTTCTGTACCGTCCAATAAAGACATTTTCCTCCTCGTCCCCCCTCTGCTCATCCATTTACTTCTACTGAAGTCCAAGCGGATGAAGGCAGCAGGGGCTGTGCAGTCAAAAGACGGTTACTGAAAATTTGTCGAATCACCCTACTGAGAACTGCTGGATACACAGCTTCCAGTAGCTTGTTGTTTGTACAATGGGGCAATACCACCATCAGAATTGTATGCGTGTGCACAAGAATTCTAAAGTTATGACTTTGGAATATAAATATTTATCAATTGAGTCACAGATGGAGCCTTGAGAAAACCTTGGAAAGAAGAGACATATTTCAATGCTTATGTACAATTACTTTTTTCCATTTTTTTTTGTTTAAAACATACAGATCATAGGAAACAACAGAGAATATCTATATAACTTAAATAGATTCAAGAATGACACATGTATCTCAGGGATACTTATCTAACTGAAACTGCACAAGCAGCAATGTAGTATTTAACCTCGGTTAGGAAAATTCTGAATTTTATTAGACTAAGAATTTCATATCTAATGAGTTTAATTTATTAATGCTTATATAATGAGAGACTTTAAGTACCTCACAAATATTATTTTAGTTCAGGTAATAGTATTAGACTGTTTATAGATTATAAAATTAATTGAAGAGAATTTTGTATAAATTATTGTTAGAAACTCTATTACTTTCTAAATATCACATGAAAGCTTCCAGAGTTAGGAGAATATATACTTGCCTATTTTTGTATTTTATTAGAGAATTTCTCAGGGGCTTCCCAGGTGGGTCAGTGTTAAAGAATCCAAGGCAGGAGACATGAATTTGATCCCTGGGTTGGAAACATCCCCTGAAGGAAGAAATGGCAACCCACTCCAGGATTCTTGCTTGGAGAATCCCATGGGCAGAGGAGCCTGGTGGGCTACAGTCCATGGGGGTTGCAAAAGAATCAGACATGACTGAGGGACTAAACAGCAACAACAATGAAGAGAATTTCTCAAGGTGTCTGCATCAATCATTAGTTCTTATTCAAAATATAGCCCATCTGATAAAAGACTTAAGAAGAAAAACTACAAAATATTCCAAGTAAAGACATATAATATGATTTGATGACGCTAGGGTTCCCATCATATAGCGCATATATATGTATGTGTGTGTGTGTGTGTGTGTGTGTGCGTGAGTATAGACATAAATATAATGATAGATTCCTATAGACATAGATCTTCTAGTACATAGTGGGCTTCCCTTGTGGGTCAGCTGGTAAAAAAATCCACCTGCAATGCAGGAGACCTGGGTTTGATGCCTGGGTTGGGAAGATCCCCTGGAGAAGGGAAAGGCCTCCCACTCCAGTGTTCTGTACATAATACAAACAGCTAATGAAGAAAGGTGATGCTTAAGCACATTCACTGCTATTAATATTACTGGCATGTATTAGTTTGTCCAGCTCATCCCCACTTCTTTTCAGGAAAATTCCTATCCCTTCTATTTGAAATTGCCAAACTCATTCTCAGAGTCACCATGGGAATCTCAACAATATGGGTACTCAAGCTTCTGAAGACACTCATTGGTTCAGGAGTGGGCAGCTGACACAGGCTAACCCAGTAACTCCTTCTCTGGGAAGAGCTAAGAAACAGGAGGAAAACATCATTCCAGGGAGGTGCTCCAAGGATATGTCTTAAAAGAGCTGTTTATGATGGCCATTTTCCTTCTTCCTGTGAACTTCAGACCGTAGCAAGCAATAAAATTTACAGAAAATATAAATTATAAAGCCTGGATGCTTGGGGCTGGTGCACTGGGACGACCCAGAGGGATGGAATGGGGAGGAAGGAGGGAGGAGGGTTCAGGATGGGGAACACATGTATACCTGTGGTGGATTCACTTTGATATTTGGCAAAACTAATACAGTTATGTAAAGTTTAAAAATAAAATAAAATTCAAAAAAAAAAAAAAAAAGATGGATAAAGAATAGCGCGGAGAGACCAAAAAACAAAACAAAGCAAAACAAAAAACCTCTTAACAGAGTTTCTAAAACTTTCTGATCCCAATGGAATTTTATTCATGTGCTATACCAATGCCCTTATGGTAAGCTTACAGGTAACTGACTACTTTACTTTAGCAAATTCCAGCTGGTTTTGGTTTCTGTCACCGAAAACTCTGCACTTGAAGACTGGTTCTGAAAATTAGTAATACTGCTGATGATAACAGAATATATTTTCTTTAAATAAGATTCTCCATACTATTTCATGGATGCTTAAGAGATGTCACCACTTTTCACTAGTTAAAATTTTAAATGTTGAATTTAGTCCGAACAAGCAAGACATAAATTTGAGTGATATACAATTGCCAATTTATCACTTTCCCAACAGCATTCTATACAACATCAAAAACTGGAAACAATCCAAATATCCATAAACAGCAAAAACAATGAATGTTACATGGACACAGTGGAATATTATATAGCAATCCATACACAACCACAGTTATACTCAACACTAGGGGTGAATCTTTGCAAAGTAAAATAAACTCAAAGAGTCTGAAAAGATTATATATGACATGATACACTTAGGAAAATTCTAAAAATAGCTAAAACGTAAACCTACATTTTAGCAATACATGTAATAAAAGTGAAGTCCTACACAGTAGTAGGTGAAGGAAATGATAATCATAAGATTTAGGAAAATGCTTAACTCCGATTTAAGAAGGCAGAGAAGAGGACATATCTACCTTTGCTTGTCTATCTAGCTCCAACATTTTATTTAGCATAGATTGGATGATATTGAACATGAACCGCGAGTTGGTAATTTATGCACCAGCGACATGCTTGAGAATTACAAGCAAGGTGACCTCATGGTATTTCTGAATAATTGGTTCTCTCACTTCCTAGGAAATTTCACCTTTATTAGCTCAGCATACTTTCCATTTTATAGCTCATCAGAAAGGGTCCACCAAAAGTTTGCTAGCAGTTTGCCTCACATATTCTAAAAAATCACCTGTTATCAAAAAAAAAAAAGAAATATATTTTTCATATAGCCCAAATTCTATTCACATAAAAATGGTTCTGACTAAACTACTTCCCTTTTGATTGTGATTTTGAGTATAAATCTGCTTTCTTGGTGGTTCAGATGGTAAAGAATCTGCCTGCAGGAATCCTGGGTTAGATACATGGGTCGAGACTATCCCCTGGAGAAGGGAATAGCTACCCACTCCAGTATTCTTGCCTGGAGAATTCCATAAACAGAGGAGTCTGGTGGGCTACTGTTCATGGGATCGCAAAGAGTCACAAAGGACTGAGTGACTGACACACATACGACTATAAATATAATGTTATTCCTCCATTGGTTTGACTTTCTAGGTAGAAATCACGATTCTATTTTAGAACACCAATTACCCCACATTGACAATAAAACCTGATCAGAATGGCTGTGTGTTAGTAGGATGGCTTCTGTTCCATGAAGGCTTTAAAAATAGGAAAATGTCCCATCTTACAAGTATAATTAGGCTCAGCGTTGTTTTGTAACACGTGCTTGTATTTTAGAAGCTTTCTAGTTCCCTTTTAGCCTAGTAAGTATGTTATCTTTGTTGTCAATATTTTTGTATAAATTAAAAATACTAACAATTTGCATACGACATTCATCTTGAGAGCTGCAAGTGGTTCAATTTCCCTTTTCAAGTCATCAGAGATAATGCCATTAATTGCAAGCATAGCCAAAATGAATATTATCTAGCTCCTTCAATACATAGATATTTTTGCAGGAGAAGACAACTAATGAAATCACAAGAACTTCATCTATTAGGACATTTGGACTGAAAATTCTCAGAACTCTTAAAAGAACTTCTGCCATAAGAAGTTTATGGGTTGTATATTGTTATTCCAAAATAAGAAATGCAAGCCCTGCAATTACTTATAAAATGCCAAGGCATAACCTTCTGAAGTGAATCAATAAAAATATGCCTTGGGTGGGTTCAGAAGCAGTTTTCTGTCCCCTATCTTCACTGAAAACAAACATTCTTTGGATAAGAGATTTTCATGAACTTTGGATAAGAGATTTTCATGAACTTTGCATTGTGTATACGAATGAACTCCTTGGTAGAACAGCCAGTAGAGAATCTGCCTGAAATTCAGGAGACCTGGGTTTGAGCCTTGGATCAGGAAGATCCCCTGGAGAAGCGAATGGCAACCCACTCCAGTATTCTTGCCTGGAGAATTCCATGGACAGAAAAACCTGGCAGGTTATAGTCCATGGGGTCACAAAGAGTCGGACATGTCTGAGAGACTCACACACACACACACACACACACACACACAAATAAACTTATCGAGGTGTTTTGTAAAGAAGCACTAAGTGGTAACATTTCCTCTCTACTTCAGTTCTAGACAAAACCATTACTGTAATATCAGTTTCTCTGACAACCCTGAAAATTCATTAAAATCCTTCCTTATTTTCATTAAAATCCTTCTTTATTTTCCTTTCTCTGATATCTCATCAACCAGCAGTCCTGTTGATACTATTTTAGGAATTTCACTCGGGTGATTAGCACTTTATTTTGCATTTTGGTAAACATATAACTATTGGAGAAGGAAATGGCAACCCGTTCCAGTATTCTTGCCTGGAGAATCCCAGGGACAGAGAAGCCTAGTGGGCTGCCACATGGGGTCACACAGAGTCGGACACGACTGAAGCGACTTAGCAGCAGCAGCAAAAATATAACTGTGGATCCTCAGACACCCCACAAGCTTGGGCTTCCTCTGGTCAAAGCAGCAGCCTCTGTATCTCGATTCTGCTGTTTTCTGACTGGTACCTGGTGCTCTGCGCATCCCAGGCCATCCTTGCCCTACGTCTCCATCAGGACCTGCACTTTACTACCTCACATACTCAGAGCCACCTAGCACAGCCTGTGGGCTCCAACTGAACCTTGCAATAACTTAGTTAGTTAGTTAATTAAATTGAAGGTATTTTTTTTTTATCTTATTCCAACACGATTTAATCTCTTTCCTGACTGGTTTCTGTGCCCCTAAATCTCCCTCTGATTCATAGAATATGTATTTACTAGACAAATCCTTTAAAATTCCTCCTTTTACTATGCCATCCCTCAATGATATTATTTAATAATCTCTAAACCCTTATAATGGTGCCCAAACTTCTCAAACCACCATTCAGGCTCTTTGATAAACTATCCAGAAAGCACTACGCAGCCATATTCTCAGTAACTGTTCTTCAAAGAGCACTCTCTTGCCAGGTAATTATCATCATTTTGGTTAATCCAACTACTCCCCTGTGCCTTTAAATCATCTGTGTTTTGTTAACATTATCTAAATATTATCATTCCTTCACTTTTCTCACTTACCTATTTTCATTCCCTAAGAGCAAACTGAAATGCCATACTTTCTACAGAGAATGGCCAGATAATACTGTTCCAGGATGAATCCTCCTTACATGAACTCATGAAAATCTTAGTACCTCAGTTCCCCTTGTGTACCTTATCATAAATGACTTTGGTTTTCATTACTTAAACATTTACCTCAGTAATCTTATTCTCCTGGAAATACTTGGAGGGAGGAGGCTGAAATAATTTTCAATTCTTTATAATATCTTGCTTCCCAAGTCAGTGTTAATAATAGTCCCTACTGGCCTGTTGACAGTTTTTTTAGGAGTTTTATTTATAAGGAACAAACTGACATAGCTTGAATCTCACTGAACTTCCAGCATAGCTTGTTATTTTAGGTATTTGTAAATACCTAAGTCTGTTCTATGAAACAGACTTACTTGATTCTTACATGTATCTCAGATTCTCTTAGTTCAAGGATAATGCTTAGACTTCATTTTTTTAAAATTTATTTATGTTTGACTGTGCTGGTCTTTGCTGCTGTGTGGGCTTTTCTTGACTTGCAAGAGGGGCCACTATCTAGTTGCGGTGTGCAGGCTTCTTGTCGTTGCTTCTCTTGTTGCCGAGCATGGACCCTAGGAAGCACGGGCTTCAATAATTGTGGGATGTGGGCTCAGTAGCTGCAGCTCTGGGACTCTAGAGCACAGGCTCAACAGTTGTGACACATGGGCTTAGTTGCTTTGAGGCTTGTGGGTTCTTCTTGGACCAGGGATTGAACTCATGTCTCCTGCGCTGGCAGGAGGATTCTTTACTACTGAGCCAAAGGCACCAGGTAAGCCTAGACTCTAAGTATTTTACAACAATATTTCAATTGTGAATATCATATTTTGGTCCTGCAACCTCAAATTAAAAAAAAAAGATTGAAGTAATGTATGTATAAAGTAATGAATATTTTTTATGCATATTTCCTTCCATGTAGGAAATGTTTTCATTTGACACAAACTGTGTACCTTTAAGGTACATACAAGCTAGTTTCTAGCTTACATTTTTCATTACTTTGATTAATTTTTAAATAATTCATGAAAGAACATTAAAGCAATAAAAGCTGTCAAATTTATGACAAATTTCAGCTATGCATCGGTCACACAAAGCTACTCAGCTTTTCATACAATTAGAATTATGTGTATGACGGAACTTTTTGAAGAGTAAAATGAAGACAGTTATTGGCCATTGGTATACTTTCAAAAAAAAAAAAAAAAAGATAACAGCAACCAATACTTGAGGGTAGTTAGGGACACATAAAACCAGTCTAAGTCAAAAATCAGTCATTACTTTTCCAATGGAAATGAACTCAGTCTGGGAGGTTTCTTCCTTCCTTGGTTTCAATGATTGTGCTGCCAATTCCCTGAGGTAGCAATTCTAAAAATAACATTTGAAAAGCTTTTCTGACCTGAATGTCAGAAACTGACCAAGCAAATAAATGTAACAAAAGGAAGCTAAGGGAAGAAAAAAATTGGGGGTAGAAATGATTTTTAAACAATATGAATGTAAGAGAGAATATAAGAAGTATGTATATATCCTTTCACTACTTCTTAAAAATAGAATATATTTTGAGGTTCATAGTTTTTGCAATTACTTATTTTCTTTTTGAGACAAGCAGTAAGAGACAGAAATTTGTAAAGGATTCAAATAAACATAATTTACTTTCAGAACTAAAGGGGGTTGTAATTAAAAAGAAGCACAGATGAGATCAGAATGATGCTTACCTTGCACAATTTCAATTTGGGCGGACTTCCCTGGAGATCCAGTGGTTGGGACTTGTATTACCAATGCAGGGGATGTGAGTTTGATCCCTGGTCACAGAACTAAGAGCTCGCATGCTGCTTGGCCAAAATAAATTTTTTTCAATTTTTGATTGACATTTGATTACTAACTGGTGGATAGATTTATCCTCTCTGGTTTCCATAATCAGGTCATGTGCCTTGTTCTTTAAAAAATTGTCCATTTGTTAAGCTTAGGACAGTCTCAAATGTAAAATATGTATCATGCAAAGTATGTGTGTATGTATGTATGCTCAGTCATGTCTAACACTTTGTGACTCAAAGGATGTATAAAATGCATACATAAGCAAATATTACTCAACATAAAATTTCTAGAAGAATATTGCCAAGTATTGACAGCTATCACTGATATGACATTCTGCTGGATGCTATATATATAATATGTGTGAATAAACATGCATATATAAGAGAATGTACATAGGTAAATGTAATGCATGTTAGTGTAATCTATAACCTAGAGGATAAATACCATTTGAAGGATTATCAAATTTTAGCTATGAAAGGCCTATATTCACTTAGGTTTTTTTCTAAAACAAAACAGAAGCTTTACATCAAGCATGTGAAACTTTATTCCTTAACCAGAGAAATATTATTTTACTTTGCAAAAAGTTATTAAATCATTGTTTATTCAAATATTTTTGTTATTATTTTTCTTATCAAAAGCCTCATAGTTGACCATCTGCTGCATCTCCAACCAGACTTTATCGTTAAGATTCCCCATATATCTTGTTAGATAAAATCTTCACATTTGTTGGAATACAAATTCCTACCCATCTTTGTTGTCAAGACGTAGTCTTTTACGTAATATTACACATATTATAGGGTGTCACTACTTTCCACTCTAAGTAATGAACCAGAGTAAGCCTCAGAGAAAACCTTCTCTTGTGGCCAGAAACATTTTCTTTTCTTCATTTATAAATGCGTTTGACAACTACAAGAATAGTTACAACACATTAAGTGCAAGATCAGCTTCTGCCACTCTTTGTGGATATTTCCCCCAATTTCTATATAGAAAATCCCAAATATAAATCTCCAGTCACTAGGACTTCACCGAAGCATTTGGAGCCACAATTGTTGATAGCCATTAAACGCAGTACAAACAAATAGGTCTTTATGCTTCTCTAAGTACTTAAAATATGTAGGTAGGTCCTCAATAGTGGTTTATTGATTAGATGTGCTAATAATGTGCGAGGGACTACATGAATATTCTAGAGGGAGTTGGCAAGTTAGATGTGAACAATTTGATAACATTAAATGATAAATGACATTAAAACAATTTAGGATAGATTTAGATTTTTTCAATGAGAAGCAGAATATTAGCCATTCCAAGAAGTTTTGAGTACTATATATGGTGATGCCAAAGATCAGTATAGGAGCCCTGACTGATGAAATCAGGGTTACTAGCAGAAAAGCAGACTTTGTGGGAACACCCATAGGGCTGAGAAAGGAAAGATCGGGAGTATCTGGGAGACTTTCACGTATGCAAATGAGCAGCATCTTTGAACTGTGACACTCCAGAAGGTCAGAGGTCATTCAATGTCTAAAGGTAGTGAACACATAGAAGACTTAGAGAGGTTTAGAAACAGGAAAGAAGAGGTGCAAAGCCATGCGGAGAAGCTGTCACAAAGGCCAGATGTAAGACTCAGGAAAAAGAGCCCAGTGAAGCTTCAGCTAACACCTGGAAGAGTGTGGAGCCACCCTGCCTGGCAGAAATGTCAGTAGCTATAAACACAGATCATTGACAGATAACTGAGCAGTCTAAGGTCAGAGAAGAGGTTCAAACAGCAGCCTTACAAACAAGAAGGAAAACCAAGGTGAAGATGTACAACCTGAATATAGCCAACATCTTTGTCTGAATGTAAGGAAGGAAAAAAAAAAATGTAATGTGAGCAAAAACCAGTACTACAGATGCAGAAGAAAAACGCGTTTTTGAGAAAAATATATTGAGGGATGTAAAAGGAAAATAAGGAAAATGTCTTTAATTCAATAAAATATCAAAAGTATGTTATAAATAAGATAGATATGATAAGGTGATAGATTCAAATCAAAAGAAGACTAAAAAGGATGCAAACAAACATGAATAATTAAAAAAAAAACTGTATGCCAGAGGAAATGTGTAGGAAAATAAGAATGTAGCTGATAGATAAAATTTTCCTTAGAAGAAACAAAGGGCAGAATCAAGTTTACAGAATATGTCATCATTAATATATAGGACAAAATGCTTGAACATGAACAAAAGGACATTATGAAAAGGTTGAAAAAAAGGTCATTAATTTAGAGCCAATTTTTAGATAAATAATCCTGCTCTAAGTAGCTGAACAAATGTAATAAAAAATATAATTGAATACAACCTGAACTAGAGAAAGAGCAAGAGTCTTGAAATTAAAATAGCTAATTGGATATTAATAATATTTAATGAAAAGATGTCAATCCCTGGACATATCCTGTGATCCTTTTTTTAATTTAATAATAAAGGAAGAGAAATTAGCTTCAATCTTTTTCTTGGGAATTACTTAAGACTATTTATGGGAAAACATTGAAAAGGAACCCTTTCTTTTAATTATTTCTCTTCAATAAAATTAATTGCTTGCTTTAGTTGTTACCATTTCAGTTTCTAATTTATGCTTTACATTTGAAATTTGCGTTTTGATGATCAATTTTAACTCATTATTAGATTTAAAACATTTTAACTATAGGTTTCCCCTTTTACATACATAAATAGTCACATCTCTCACTTAATTTCTTTTGCTATGTGTGAATATTATTTTTTAGGATGGCTGCCCATTTATCAGGAACTTTATGCTACTATGAAAATGTTTCTGTGATTCTTTTGTCTTGTTATAGTCCTACAATTGGAATTGTCTATTATCAAAACACACTGAAAAGTCATGAACAAAACAGAGAAACGATACATATTTCTTTCATTCACAAAGAGAAAAATTATACTAATCTTATAGAAAAAGGAATTCATTTTATATTTTTTTGCATTTTAGTAACACTTTTCTCACCTTCTTGATAAAAGTTAAAAAATGCAATGGAATCAGTCTGCTTATAGTTTTTGGTACAACTTTATTCTCACCTATTAAGGCAACAATGGGCATATTTATTTTATGAAATATAAAATACACTTATATTATAAAAATCTATACCTAAATATAAACAGATTTTATAAAGTATAAAATATACTATTCTTGTTATCTTTTAGATAAAATGCTATATTTCTTAATTCCCATTAAATTCCTTTATCTTTAACAAATAGATGTTTTTAGTTAATTATTTTGGGCATTGACCCTCAGCCTCAGTTTGAAACAAATGTGAGACAAACTTTAACCTTTTCAAAGTATCACTTCAGTCAGACAGCTGTGCTGCCAATCATTCTAGGCTGCAACTCCAATTTCTTAATTTTGTTGAGTACTGTATCCCAGTGCTCCCAATTATGCCTGTGTGCAGAGAGCAAGTCTAAACTACCTGAGCCCTGAATGAGTGATTCCAGGATTTAGAGTGCCCTCAAAGGTGTGTTTTCTTGTGCACTGAGCTTGACCTAGAGGCAGTTCATGTCAGCCCATATTCTGTTTTTAAAAAAAAATTATTTATTTTTAATTGGGCTTCCCTGGTGGCTCAGACAGTAAATAATTTGCCTGCAGTACAGGAGATCCAGGTTCGATTGCTGGGTTGGGAAGATCCCCTGGAGAAGGAAATGGCAACCCACTCCAGTATTCTTGCATGGAGAGTTCCATGGACAGAAGAACCTGGCAAGCTACATCCCAACACTCTCTTTTTTAATTGGAGGATAGTTGCTTTACAATGTTCTATTCATTTCTGCTATATATCAACATGAATGAGCCATAGGTATGCACATGTCACCTCCTTCTTGAACGTCCCTGCTACTTCCAACCCCATCCCACCTCTCTAGGTTTTCACAGATCACCGGGTTGAGCTCCCTACATTGTACAGCAAATTCCCACTAGCTCTCTATTTTGCATACGGTCATGTATATATTTCAGTGCTACTCTTTCAATTTGCCCCACCCTCTTCTTTTCCCGCTGTGTCCACCAGTCTATTTTCTATGCATGTTTCTCTAGTGCTGCCCTACAAGTAGGTTCAATACCATTTTTCTGGATTCCATATATGTGTGTTAATATATATTTGTTTTTCTCTTTCTGACTTATTTCACTCAGCATAACAGGCTCTAGGTTAATCCACCTCACTAGAACTGACTCAAATTCATTCCTTTTTATCGTTATCCTTGACTATATGTTTGCAACTCTGCATAGAGTAAGCTTCACTGCTTCCAAGCATTGTATGTCATTCAGGGTAGTGATGTTCAATCTTCATGGACTGTTAAGCATGGATGTTTATTCAGTCCTTATTTTTGGTAGAGTGAAGACTCAGATGAATGTTGTACAGAGGCATCTGGGCCAATGATACAGACTGGGGGTGGGATGATGGGAAGGAGGCTAAGAGTCACCTGAGAGACCACGCTGTCTCACTTCTATGAAGAGTGAAAGGAGATGTTGTTGCTCAATCACTAAATCGTGTCTCTTTGCCGCGCTAGAGTCTTCCTTGTTGTTTACCATCTCCCAGAATTTGCTCAAACTCACATCCATTGAGTCAGTGATGTCATCCAACCATCTCATCTTCTGCTGCCTCCTTCTACTCCTGCCTTCAATCTTTCCCAGAGTCAGGGTCTTTTCCAATGACTTGGCTCTTCACCTCAAGTGGCCGAAGTATTGGAGCTTCATCTTCAGCATCAGTCCTTCCGATGAATATTCAAAATTGATTTCCTTTAGGATTGACTGGTTTGATCCTGCTGTCCAAGGGATTTTCAAAAGTCTTCTACAGCACCACAATTTGAAAGCATCAATTTTTCAATGTTCAGCCCTCTTTAAGGTCCAACTCACATCTGTACATGAGTACTGGAAAACCCATAGCTTTGACTATACAGACATTTATTGGCAAAGTGATGTCTTTGCTTTTAATACACCGTCTAGATTTTTCATAGCTTTTCTTCCAAGGAGCAAGTCTTTTAATTTCATGGCTGGAGTCACCATCCACAGTGATTTTGGAACCTGAGAAAACAAAATCTGTCACTGTTTTGTTTCCCCATCTATTTGCCATGAAGTGATGGGAACAGATGCCATGATCTTAGTTTTTTCAATGTTGAGTTTTAAGCTCGCTTTTTAGGGATCGCCTTTTGAGAAGTTTGGTGACACTCCAAGCAGAATCTATGGGGTCTGGGAGCCAACTTAGCAAAGTTGGCAAACATTGAAGAAGGATTTTGCAACCAAGCATCAGAGAGGCTGCCTGGCTGCCTGTGCATGGAAGCAGGCTGGTGACCCCTTCCAATGCTTCGTTCACGGATTTCTAAGAAAAGCTTGGAACTCATTTGCATGTACTGCCCAGATCCTGAGCACGTGCAGAGACTATTTCTGCATAATTTTGAAATGAGTCAGAAAAATATTGAGCCTATGACTAAGGGAATTATAGTTAGAAGCTCAAAAAACTACAGTGGAGGAAGATTCCAACCCTTATGATATATGCATTTTAAAGCTAACAACCAAGTGGAACTTGAATATTATATTAATATAAGCATGTGTGCATCTGTGCTGGACATGCTAAGTCGCTTCAGTCATGGCTGACTCTTTGCGACCTTAAGGACCGTAATCTGCCAGGCTCCTCTGTCCATGCGATTCTCCGGGCACAAATACTGGAGTGGGTTGCCATGCCCTCTTCCAGGGGATCTTTTCAACCCAAGAACTGAACTCACGTTTCTTACATCTTCTGCATGGACAGGCAGGTTCATTACCACTAGTGCCACCTGGGAAGCCCTCTTATAAGCATGGGAAGACAAAAAGCCAGAGAATGATGAGAACTGTGAAAGTCTAGTTTACATGTCTGAAAAAAAAAAAAAAAAAAACCCAACAACAAACACTTTCTAGAGCTACTGCCTGTTGTTATCCTGAATATTAAATGCATTTTCAGAAGGAAAGAAACAATTGTATGAGCCAAATGTTATTCCTCTACAGTTTGGAAAGTAAGTTGTTTACTCTCTTGAGCCTAACAAATATTTGGAGAAGACAATATTTAGCAGCCTTGAGAATCTCCCTTCCAGGCTTGCCCACAAACTTACGCAATGCTCTGTGCTGTGTGCTCAGTCACTCATTTGGGTCCGAGTCTTTTGTGACTCCATGGACTGTAGCCCACCAGGCTCCTCTGCCCATGGGATTTTCCAAGCAAGAATACTGGAGTGGGTTGCCATCTCCTTCTCCAGGGGATCTTCCTGACCCAGAGATTGAACCCACGTATCTTACATCTCCTGTGTTGGCAGGCAGATTCTTTACCGCTGTTTAGTTGACAGATAGTCTAACTCCCAATAGATGTTACTTGTGCCTTTTATATTCTTCCTAGTTATTAAAGATTTCCTATATTTTATTTATTTATTTTTTCTCCCTCTTGGCTTTTCTAAGTAGAAGACTGGAAAGCACACACGTCAACCCAAAATCTATGGGGATATTCAAAGTGTTTGAACAACATATGGTGTGTTTGGATATATAAGACAAACCTAAATGTTTGCAAGGAGTTCTGTATTTCACAATTTTGAATTACGCCACAGTTTACTCAAATTCATCTCACATATATTATCACAGAATAGATGTTGCTTAGTTCAAAATTTGCAGACTATACCTTACAAAACGTTAGAAAAGATATTCCAGGTTTAGAGGAGCATTGCAGGTGGATAACAATTCAGCTGTAAAATACCAGGTTGTCCCATCAAGAAGGAAAATTTCTAGTGTTGCATGGAATGTCTCATGACATTTGTGACTTTTTCTGTAATAGAAATGATTTTTCTGTTCAGATAAATGCTGAAAGTTCTATTGAGTGCCAGGGTTTCCGGAACCCACTGCAGCATGACTTCAACACACAATGAAGTATACACATGGGCAGGCAGTGCAGAGTGATAGTATCACGGGAAGGCACGCGGACGCTGCCCGTAACTGGGCGTGCAATATGCAGAATTCAGAGGGGGCAGATCTGTCTCTTTCTCTAAGCAAGGAGCTTGCTAAGTCTTCCAAAAAGACTAATATTCCTGTTAATTTTTATTAAAAGGCACAAGATACGAAGGAGTATTTCAAAGAAGACAAAGTCATAGAAAAAAATTCTACAGTTTTCAGTCTTTAGTAAGGGGTCCATAAATTCTCAAGTGAATATAAATTAGATTAAAAGATTCTCAAATATATATATATACACACACACACATTTTTTAATATAATTATTTATCTCATTAAATATATGCATTTAATTTTTGATGATATAAATACAGATTTAATTATTCAGTGTAAGCTCCACTGGGGAGAAGGCAATGGCAACCCACTCCAGTATTCTTGCTTGGAAAAATCCCATGGATGGAGGAGCCTGGTAGGCTGTATGTAGTTCATGGGGTTGCTAAGAGTAGGACACGACTGAGTGACTTCACTTTCACTTTTCACTTTCATGCATTGGAGAAGGAAATGGCAACCCACTCCAGTGTTCTTGCCTGGAGAATCCCAGGGACGGGGGAGTCTGGTGGGCTGCCGTCTATGGGGTCGCTCAGAGTCAGACACGACTGACGTGACTTAGCAGCAGCAAGCTCCACTGAGGTTTTACTTTTTGAAAACCTTAAACAGATATTTATTTTACCAACATATTCACCAGTTACTAATTTAATTGACCAAACTGAAACACATCTATTTAAACATATTTAATAACTATCAGCAATGTACTTTCTCCTCACTGAAAATCTCTGATCTCCTTTATTCTTGGTCCACAGTTTGATATTATGTTGTATTTCAACATGTTTTATTCTTAATGTGTTAACATGTAGATCATACTATGCTGCCAGTTTCAAAATGCTCTGAGTGATTTCATCACAATAAGTTTATTGTTGCAAAACAAATTTGTTTAATTTGACACAATCTTTAAAATCAAGGAACAGCACCAGAATTAAATTTGTTTTTCTCTTTTAAGGGATGATTTCCTTATGGCTCAGTGGTAAAGAATCTGCCTGCAGTGCAGGAGACCCAGGTTTGATCCCAGGGTCAGGAAGAACTCCTGGAAAAGGGATAGGCTACCCACTCCAGTATTCTTGCCTGGAGAAACCTATGGACAGAGGAGCCTGGTGGTCTATGGGCCACAGGGTTGCAAAGAGTGGGACATGACTAACACTTTCACTTTCTATTTTAAGGTATATGTTAATTAGCAAAATATATAATCAGTTTATTGGATATGATGTCTTAATTTGTATTTCTCATATTTTGATTTACTTTGAATTATATCACTTTACTTGGTTTTCTTTTATATATATGTTTGATAATGTCTGTAACAATTCAAATGCTGTTATCTAAAATGTTCATTTGCTATTTCATTTTCATTATATCAAAGTCTCCTTGGGTTTAACATTTATTTCAATGCTTCAGTTTCCAAGATGTGAGTGTTCTGAGATTCACTTTTTCATTGTCCTGTTCCAAAGAAGCTGTGCATAACCATACCCCAGTATCATTTAATACAATACTTGTTTCTCTTATTTTATTTGCCTGTTTGTGGATTCCCTGGTGGCTCAGTGGTAAAGAATCTGCCTGCCATGCAGGAGACCTGGTTCCATCCCTGGATGGGGAAGATCCCCTGAAACAGGAAATGGCTCCCCACTCTGATATTCTTGCCTAGGAAATCACATGGATAGAGGAGCCTGGAGAGGTAGAGGCCATGGGGTCACAAAGAATTGTCAAAAATCTTTAGGAAATGGAAAAATATGACTTCCAATTATTATTAAGTTTAATCAACTATGTATAAGTGGACTTATTTTTCATGTTGTGTGAACATAAGATTCTCTTTCATAAAAAAATAATAATTCCTGAGAAATCACTTTTGGTTAAAAAACTGTATCATCAACTATATCATCTTCCAATTTCTGGTTGATATAACTATAAAACAAAGCTGAATCCCAAGTGTGAAGAGTACAAATTCATACAGGCTTGTTTTAGTTTTTGATTGTTTTTAAATAAGACGTGCTGTCTTATGGAACATTTAAACTCTTCCCATTGTCATCCAGCTTCATTTGCATATGTTTTCCTGTTTGTCCGTTATGTTTGTAAATGTTGCTCTTGTAGATTGCCAGAGTTGGCTATATATAATACCTATTTTTTATTTATGTGTAAATGACATGCAACTGTGAATTACAAGACTGTAGGAATGGAATAATAACGAACTCATTTGCGGTGAAGTGGACTCATTATCTTGCCAGCTGCTGATATTTTCCCAGCCAGTACTTTTCCTGGCAAACAGGGTCCAGGGGAGAAGTCTTCTCTCTAGCTAAAGAAAATCATCCTTTGCTTTAAAAATCTTTTCAAAATCTGGTATTCATTGCTTTACAAATAATAATAGTAATAATTTTAAAAGCCCATATTGGCTTTTCCAGTGGTAGTTATTCCTCTAATGGATTCTAAATATGAATTAGAATTACAAATTAAAACAAACATCCTAGATTACAAATCAAAACAAACATTCCTCAATATACTTATTCTAATATTGCTTAATTTTAGGTTAATTATTGCATATGAACTACATGTGAAATATAAATTCCCAAGAGGTGCATGTACATTTGTACGAATGCAATATAAACTATCAACTTAACTTCAGAATATAATAAATGGAATGGTGTATTGATAAATTTGGATCATATGTGGGTTCATTACATACACACATATGCATGCATATACCTTCTTGGATATATGCCGGCACTGCAAAAATCATTGCAACCGGAGATAAGTATAGCAAGGAAATGACAATCTATTTTATTCTTTTTGGAGAAGTCTGATTCTGTAAGTCTTAGAGAATACTGATTTCAAAACCTCTAAATCAGAAATACTTGCTAAAGAATGATAAAAATATGCTAATAATACCACATACATAACTCAACTTCTTTTCTTTTATGTTTAATTTCAATGTGCATGTTCTTGAACATGCTTGGCATTCAATTAAGTAAGCTCTGCCTTCAATTTTCAAGAGCCTAGAGGAAAAATAAATTGGGGGGGCTTTCATATTTCTTAATTCTCTATATAGCCCAATTATTATCACCAACACAAGCTGCTATTATGTGGCATGCTAAGCTCTTTTATTCTTTCAAAATTCTTTCCAAAATACATGTGCCACCTACACTATAAAATATTTTTGAATATATTAAAAAGACGTGTTTATAGCAAAGAATCGCAGCTCTTCTATTTTGTAATAACCTTACATAATGTCATTTGGGTTCTTTCTAGTCCTTTTTCTCACTTGGCACAGTGCTTCATAATATCTAAGAAATAAGTTTCATTTTTTTTAAATAAAAATAAGAGTTTCAAAAGTTTTTCTATCTTTAGATAAACATAAAAGCCAATATTTTGAAAGATTGCTGACATATTTAGAAAAATAAAAGTGTAGTTGCTGCAGAGAATGGAAAGTTGTTTAAATTTGCCCCAATACACTAAGAACTTTTTCTTAAATCCACTGCTTTTGGTGGGAAATACTGTTATGCATTTAACACACTTCAAAAGACTATTTGGAGAAGGGCAAAAAATATTAGAAAGAGTGTCAACAATTTCTAATTGTTATTAATACGTCATAACATTGTCAGTTACATATAATTCAATTAAATACTTCTTCACCCTACAAATATGAATCTCAGGATATCTGGATACATTTATAATATACCTAGATTACAAATCAAAAGCAGATGCATTTGTAGGATACTGATATTTGTAACACCTGATGATTACATTATGTCACCTGCTTTACTGGAGTCCTGTAAATCAATTTTCTTCTTTTTTCTTTTGGCTGCACCGTGGCACATGGGCCCTTAATTCCTGGACCAGGGATTGAGCTCATGCTCCCTGCATTGGAAGCACAGAGCCTTAACCACTGGGCAACCAGGAAATTCTCACCCAACTTTCACAAAGGGGCTGAATGAAGGAAAAATATAAGCAGTGGTAGAAAATGTTGGTACCAGTGAATGATATGTCACTTTCATGTAACCATCTACATAGTTAAATTAAGCAAGTCTATTTCATCCATATTTTTTGCTGTCTCATGTCTTACCAGAAAGAAAAAAAAAAACAAAAACAACCCGGGGGGGGGGGGGGGGGGGACAAAAAACAATGGACCAATTCCCTGGGAGAATAAAATAAATGTATACAGAGCATACACATTTGCTCCATAAGCAGCAAACTATTTTTAAAGAATTAGCTCAAACCATAAGACGGTGTGGGGTGAGCAATACTTGTGGGCGTGCCAGTTGTAAGAGGCCCATGACAATCTGCAGGAGATAATTTAGCAGTAGGAGCATCTGGCTCCTTGGCAAACTCTTTAGGCATTTTTCTTGGCACCAGTTACCTCTAGGTCGATCCCTTGATGATACATTTTAAAAGGTCTATGGATTATTTCGATAACATTTAACCTGTGCTGATCTCTTTTCCCTTTTTATTCAATATTGCCTTTATTAGATCAAACACAATGTGTCTGTGTGTAAGTGAATCAAAGCTTTATTATTAATCTGAAATATTAAAACATTTTTGGAGACCATATCATTATAGAAAACTCTTTCCTGAATCGGTATGTCTGTGAAACACCATCCCCAGTAATGATACAACAGATACCTTAAAGAAAAGTTTTGATTGAATAACACAACACTGAACACATGTTAAGTAACAAATACAGTGTTGAAGTCTTCTGCCACCAAACATAAATAGGAAAAAGCTAAACAAAACAGAAGCTCATGGTCTGGATTCCTGAATGATATACGATATCTATGTATGATATTTGATTGAACAGAGCCAAGTTAAATTAGTTTAGTTGTGAGGCTGTCCAAATGGAGTAAAGTAATTATTGGAACAGATGAATTATTTCAGTTGCACAGGAATGGTTAATTTTCTTGCGAAGCCTTTTCAAAGACACACATTTTGCACAAGATATGAAATTCTGCATTAGTTGCACAGAAGTGTGAGTTTCAGCCTTTGCAGGAAGCATTTGCTATTTGGACATTATCTCTAAAAATTATGATTAGGCATTTGATATGAAACAAATTTCACTACAGTTTATATTTACATCATATGTATCTATGCTCATAAATATATGCATATATGAATATGTATGTATTTGGGTATGTGTATATGAATCAGATTAAATTGGGGACCTGCTTTTTTTTCCACACTGCCCCGTGCACCTTGCTTTGAAGTCTCCCCCTTAAAGGTGAAACTTCCTTCTTTAAACTTTAACATGGTTGTCAGCCCCTGACTTGCTCTGTTCAAAGGGAGGTTTGCAAACCCAATGCAAGTAGAGATTTGAAGGACACTTGTGGAGACTTCCCTGATGGCTCAGTGGTTAAGATTTCTACTTCCAAAGCAGGGGATGTGGCTTCCATCCCCAGTGGAGGAGCTAAGTTCCCACATGCCTTTGGGCCAAAAAAACCAAAAACAAACAAACAAACAAAATATATATATAAAACAAGAAGCACTATTGTAACAGATTCAATAAAGACCTTAAAAACAAAGAAAAGAAAGAAAGGAAAAAAAAAAAAACAAAGAAAAGAACACACTTGTGCAGTAAACTCTGCTTCTTGCTCTGAGGTTATTGCCATACAAACAGCTTCTACTGGACCACCAGTGAAATGTTCTGTCATTACCACATAGCTAACCTGAGGCCAAACAGAGCATGGGCTCCCCAGCCAATACAAACATTCACGAGAAGAAAATGCTTATTGTGTATCCAAGCCTCTGTTGCAACTGCTCAATTATACAATGAACTTTACATTTTCAACGCATTTTCTAAATGCTTAAAAGCATTGATTAATAGTCTTAATCCAATAGAGTTAATATTTCTTATAGACTTTATTAATATAATTTTTTAAATGAGAACTTTATATAATATTTTTATGTTCTTGGGGATGCGGAAGAGGTTTCTTTAACAGAGAAGGGAAAATATAAACCATGCAAGGAAAGATAAACTTTAAGCTATAAGAGAAAAAAATGAACAAATGTCAGCATAAAATTTTCTCATAAGGATCACAGAAAAACAAGTGGATTAAAATAACTGTAATATGCATTAAAAAGCACACATAACAAGAAAATGATATATGCGAAATTATAAAACAATGTTCCATTAACTATACAAATAAGAACAAATCAAAGAAAATTAAGAAAGATCCTGAGAAGCAAATTGTGAGAAAGGCAGTACAAATGGTCAAAGAAGAGTGAAATTGCAATTGGACTTCACTAAAAGAAAGAGAGACGTGGTTTGTTTCGCCTTAAAACAAATATCCTTAACAACGTTTTTGAGTGCAAACACATGGAAGAGTGGCTGTTCACAGTGTCAGAAGTTGCAAACTTTCTGAAATGGTAAGACATGATTAAAGAAAGAAAAAGACAAGTTTCCTTCACAATACCATCTATATTGCTGAAATTTCATACATGTATATGTGTATAAAGAAAAATAGATCAAATACAGAATAAATTTCTACTACACATAAAGTGAGTGATCCCAGGAATTATTGCACCTTTATCAACTGTTCTTGCCTTTATGACTTTCATTACTCAAGTCTCGTTCTTTTTTGCAAATCCTAGTGCCAATGATGGAAACTATAATGGACTTCCCTGGTGGCTCAGAGGGTAAAAGCATCTGCCTACAATGTGGGAGACCTGGGTTCGATCCCTGGGTTGGGAAGATCCCCTGGAGAAGGAAATGGCAGCCCACTCCAGTATTCTTGCCTGGAAAATCCCATGGACAAAGGAGCCTGGTGGGCTACAGTCCGTGGGGTCACAAAGAGTTGGACACAACTGAGTGACTTCACTTTCACTTTCAGTGCCAATGAAGTTGCTACAATTCCATTTCCAATTTACATTCCTTGTTTACCTCAGCCTCTTATCTGTTTTCAAAAAATTTTTGCTCATATTGTCGGACATACTGTGTTCAACAACTGAACAATCCTCTCGTCAATATTATCATCATCTCATCTTTTAAATATTAAAATCTTGAGGGCAGGGATTGACTTTTACATTGTTTCTCTGATCAATCACAGAACAAAGAATATTGACAGGTGTAGAAAAAGCACTTGGAAATCTTTTTTGATGATTATGTGATTTATTTGTATTGCTATTCAAATGATTCAAGAAGCTATCTAAAAACTACTATTAATGAATTCTCAGTTTTTCCTTCAAACTTATGTTTAAAACAGTATTGAAACATTGTTGGAATTAATAATGAAATGGGAATATAAAATTTAAAAATCTAACTATCTCCAATGGATTAGCAAATTAAGATCTAGGACTACAAACAAGAAATATATAAACTCTAAGACAATGTATTTTTTATTACAGTAATTTTAATTTTTTTCCATTTTCCATGTCAAAGGAGCCTTTATGACCATCATTTCTCTAGTGTTAAAAACACTACATGAAAATTTTCTCTAAACTCTATTTATCCCAATAGTGATGCTATTTTAAAAGATATTCTGAAAAAGAAATAAGACCTTCCACCTTCCATTAAACAAGAGCATAGCATTATCTACATAAATAGTAGATGATAATAACCCATATTGCAACTATAAGCACCTGCTTCCCTTGCGGCTCAGATGGTAAAGAATCTGCCTGCAATGTGGGAGACCTGGGTTTGATGCTTGTGTTGGGAAGATCTCCTAGAGAAGGGAAAGACTACCCTCTCCTGTATTCTGGCCTGGAGAATTCCATGGACTGTATAGTCCATGGGGTCGCAAAGAGTCGGATAAGACTGAGCGACTTTCACTTTCACTTTCACATTGATGCACTTGTATATTTTTATCAATTCCTCTTTTATTGAATTATAAGGTGAGGAATCAAAGTGTGCATTCTGTCCTGTCCTTCCCATCTTTCTCAGGATATACACATCACTTTCCCTTGCCTAATAATGGCAAAAGTCCTAAACATTAATACCGAATATTTATAGAACACATTCTGTGAGTCCAAAAGAGAAAACACATAAATTTCTTTAATTATCATAACAAACTTATGAGGTTGGTTCTATTTGTTATACTGTTCTACAGGAGAAGAAGTTGAGATCTGGTGAAGTCATATGCATATCTGAGTTATAGTCAATAAACTAGATAATCAGGAGTGGCACCAAACCTATCTGATCCAAAGTTCAACTGACTTCTAAAATCTGCTTTCAGAATACCTTTCCCTCACTCCAACCTTGGTCATCTTAAAGCAAATTAAAACATGCATGTACACACATAAACCCATATCCACACATGAATAGTCACAGAAAACAATGAAATGACCCAAACCATGTTCTTGCCTGGAGAATCCCAGGGACGGCGGAGCCTGGTGGGCTGCCGTCTATGGGGTCGCACAGAGTCGGACACAACTGAAGTGACTTAGCATAGCATAGCATGATTGGAAATCTCAGATATACACGGTGGATTTAGAAAAGGCAGAGCAACCTGAGATCAAACTACCAGCATCTGTCAGATCATAGAAAAAGAAAGGGAATTCCAGAAAAACATCTACTTCTGTTTCATTGACTATGCCAAAGCCTTTGACTGTGTGGATCATAAAAAACTGTGGAAAATTCTTAGAGAAGATGAGATTACCAGACCACCTTACCTGTCTCCTGAGAAGCCTGTATGCAGGTCAAGAAGCAGCAGTTAAAACTGGATGTGGAACTACAGACTGGTTCAAAATTGGGAAAGGAGTATGTCAAGGATGTATATTGTCATCCTGCTTATTTAACTCATATGCAGAGTACATCATGTGAAATGCCAGGCTGAATGAAGCTCAAGCAGGAATCAAGATTGCCGGGAGAAATATCAACAACCTCAGATATGCAGATGATACCACTCTAATGGCAGAAAGCAAAGAGAAACTCAAGAGCCTCTTGATGAGGGTGAAAGAGGAGAGTGAAAAAGCTGGCTTAAAACTTGACATTCAAAAAACTAAGATCATGGCATTTGGTCCCATCACTTCATGGCAAATAGATTTTGCTTTCTTGGTCTCCAATATCACTGTGGATGGTGACTGCAATCACAAAATTAAAAGATAATTGCTACTTGGAAGAAAAAATTATGACAAACCTAAACAGTGTTTTGAAAAGCAGAGACATCACCTTGCTGACAAAGGTCCTTATAAGTCAAAGCTGTGGTAATTCCAGTAGTCAGGTATGGATGCGAGAGTCGAACCATAAAGTAGGCTGACCACTGTAAAATTAATGCTTTTTAATTGTACTGTTAGAAAAGACTCTTGAGAGTCACTTGGACAGCAAGGAGATCACACCAGTCACTCTTAAAAGAAAGCAACCCTGAAAATACTTTGGAAGGACTGATAATGAAGCTGAAGCTCCAATCCTTTAGGCCACCTGATGCAAAAAGCTGACTCACTGGCAAAGACTCAGATTCTGGGAAAGATTGAAGGGGAAGAGGGTGACAGAGGATGAGATGATTGAATAGCATCACTGACTCAATTGACAGGAGTTTGAGCAAATTCTGGGAGATATTGAAGGGCACAGAAGCCTGGCACGCTGCAGTCCATGGGGTGTCAAAGAGTCAGACATGACTGAGCAACTTTGTGCAAATAAACTCCAGACCAGAAAAGGATACCAAAAACAAAACAAAACAAACAAGAACGCTTGTGTGAAACAGAGACACTATTGACACCACAGTATGTTTTTATTTTTTTCTGTTAAATAGAAGTTATTTGATGTATAATCTAAAAGGGTCTGTCTCTTCTCATTAGACTCATTATCCTGTTCTTTAATTAGCTGACCTTCCCTTTCTAAGAGGAACCATCTTGAATGGGAGCTTTTCTCCTTGCTGGGACTGTCAGAATCTTGGAATCAAGGGCCCCCTAAGTTTCACAACATTTTATCTTAATCCGTTTTCCTCACCTGGCTTGGAATCAAGCATGTCAGAGCCCTATTCCTTTCTTATGCAGTGTTTTACAGATCTATGTGTTAATTATCATCTTTTTACTCAGCTAAGACTAGTGCTAATGGACTGCCCAGAACTTCACTGAGACTCAAATATCTCTGTATTCAGCATCACATTATTTACAAGTAATATAAACTCCCTCCAGGAAAATCTCAGGCTGCCTTCATCACTGCTCTGGCATTGTTCATCTCCAACATCTAGTATATAACAGAAACTTTCCAAGTATTTGTTGAACAAATGATAAAAAATAATACATTTTTGCATTTCATTTATTTTATTTGTCCTGTTCAAACTCGACTATCCTGATAAGACACTATAGTTTTCGTTTTATTTGCTAAGTTGTGGTGTCTGACTCTTTTGTGACGGCATAGACTAAATAGCCCACCAGGTTCCTCTGTCCATGGGATTTCCCATTACCTATTTTTAGTAATATTTAGGATTACTTGCTCAAGTTGAGATTGAAAGTGCAATGTGCCTTACGAATTTAAGTGAATTAATTCAAATTCAAATTATTTAAAATAATTTTTCATTCAATTATTTTCCTTCTTCTCCTCTCCCTATCTTTCCTCTTTGAACCCAATCGCTTGAATATTTATTGTCATTTATTTATTGAAATAATATTTATTTAAGGATGTATTATCCACAATGGACTATTATAGATTACAGCAATGCAAATATAATATAAAGTGTAAGGGAATAGAAAAATAAACGCCCCAGGTAAGACAAGAGTAAAACAAATGATTTTTGCTTTTGTTCCTGTTCTTTGAACAGCATACAGCCTTTCAAAACTTCATCCTGATGTAAATGCACAATTTAATATATATCACTAAGGCCATGACTGCCACTTTTGCCTGTGAACTTGAAAAGTAACATATCCATCTAGGGATGAGTCCCAAATCCTCTCTCCAAGCATCAAAATGACCGAAAAAAGATCAGTAGTACTGTATGACATAATTTACATGTGGAATATAAAAAATGAAACAAACTAGTGATTATTAAAAAAATGAAACAGATTCACAGGTATAGAGAACAAACTAGTGGTTATCAGTGGCGAGAAGAAAGGAGGAAGGAGCAAGATAGTGGTAGAGAATTAAGAAGCACGAACTATGCGAGTTTCCTGGTGGTCCAGTGGTTAAGGATATGAGCTTTCACTGCAGAAGGCGCAAGTTTGATCCCTGGTTGGGGAAATAAGATAAGTTGCCTCCCAGTATGGCCAAAATAAACAAACAAACAAAAAACTAAATACAAACTATTAGGTATAAAATAAGCTACAAGAATATATTGTACAGCATGGGAGAGATAACCAACATTTTATAACTATTAATAAGGTATAAGCTTTAAAAATTGCGAATCACTCTGTTGATACGCCTGAATCATAATATTGTACATCAGTTCAGTTCAGTTCAGTTCAGTCGCTCAGTCGTGTCCGACTCTCTGCGACCCCATGAATCGCAGCACGCCAGACCTCCCTGTCCATCACCAACTCCCGGAGTCAACCGAAACTCATGTCCATTGAGTCGGTGATGCCATCCAGCCATCTCATCCTCTGTCATCCCCTTCTCCTCCTGCCCCCAATCCCTCCCAGCATCAGACTCTTTTCCAATGAGTCAACTCTTCGCATGAGGTGGTCAGAGTATTGGAGTTTCAGCTTTAGCATCAGTCCTTCCAATGAACACCCAAGATTGATCTCCTTTAGGATAGACTGGTTGGATCTCCTTGCAGTCCAAGGGACTCTCAAGAGTCTTCTCCAACACCACAGTTCAAAAGCATCAATTCTTCAGCATTCAGCTTTCTTTACAGTCCAACTCTCACATCCATACATGACCACTGGAGAAACCATAGCCTTGACTAGACAGACCTTTGTTGGCAAAGTAATGTCTCTGCTTTTCAATATGCTATCTAGGTTGGTTATAACTTTTCTTCCAAGGAGTAAGCGTCTTTTAATTTCATGGCTGCAATCACCATCTTCAGTGATTTTGGAGCCCCCAAAAATAAAGTCTGACACTGTTTCCACTGTTTTCCCATCTATACCTCAATTAAAAATAAATCAAAATAAAAGAAATTTAAGAAAGAAACAAAGAAAAAAAAATCAGTAAAAGCACAACCCTGAGTTACATGTGTGCCCAGAATATATCTTTATATTTTTTCTAATATGAGAGGAATTACTTCCTGTTGAATAACTTTAAAATTTTATTTCATGGTGTGCTATAATTAGCAAAAGATGCATTTCATACTCCACTTTTCCTTCCATCAGTTCTACTGGCTAAAGTAGAATAAATCTTTCCCTTCTTATTTTTTTATTTTCTTCCACCTGCTCTGTTAACTCCAGCCTGTAAGTGGTCATTTATATTAGATGAGGATAAAATCAAATGGCTGCCAATTGAAATTATTAATGTATCTCTTCATGACCTGTGGATAAAAGAGCAAATGACTTGTCTAATTAACATTCTATAACTAACCCCCAGACTGCCTATGGCGCTTTACCAAAAGTGGTTTTCTCTTGTTTTAGTTTTTCCTTTTTAAATAATTGCTGATGAACTTTAAATCTCCAACAATCTTACTTAGCATAGAATACTGGGATTTCTTTTTAAGTCCTCCATTGCCTCTGGTCCTCAATGTGTAACATTTAATAACACCTAAAAGATATAATGGCATCCGTGGTGGCTCAGATGGTAAAGAATCTGGCTTGCAATGCAGGTAGACCTGGATTTGATCCCTGGGTTGGAAAGAAAGGGTATATTAACAATTCTCTCTCCCAGAGTTGAATGACCCTTGTGCTTTTTTCTCTCTTAAACTCTTATTTATACTCCATTTACCTTGTGTTCTTATTTTCCTTCTTTAAAAATCTTCTATTTCTTCCTATTTAGTATCCAGCCTAATCCTGTCTGTCTCTCAGGTTTTTTTTACTATGCTTGTCACTTTCAACTCTCCTGCATCTTTCCTCTCTTTTCCTTTTATCATTCCTTATTATTTTCTTTCATTTTATTTCTAAATATCCCTTGTTTGGCTTCTCATTTTTTTTTCTGAAACCATTCATATTTTTCTTTTTTTTTGAGGCCACTTAGATTTTTTCTTTTAGTCCATCATAGATATTTTTACTGTCGTCTTTCTCTGCTTCCATCAGTGTGACCTTTGACTCCTGCCCTTGCCTTTGCCTTCTTTCTTCCTCTTATTCTCTTGTGCTCAGATTCTCTCACTTTTTTGAACTCTCCTTCTTTTTCATCTTGCCTTCTCCCAAAATACACTCACTCCAGTTTTCTCTTTTGCTCTGTCATTGAGTGACATGTACAAGGGTTGTTCTGATACAGAGAATTGCTAATATTATACTTTAAAATGCATAATTAAATACACAACTGTGTACCTCATTTTGAAAGATACTAACAGGTAGGAAAAAACAAACTAAATTATGGAATGCAGATTGAAACCAAGAACAAATAAACAATACATGGGGGAAAAAAAATGCTTCACAAAGTCACAATTAATCCTTCCTCGAATGCTCCAATGGTATAAGTTGGTCTTTGGGAAGATTTCTTTTATGGGAGCCCTGAGATGATCATTTTTAATGTAAATATATAATAGAATGACCTTGTTAAGAAGTTACAAGCCAACACAGAGATATCCTGCTTACTAAAATGAAAACTGATATTCATGTTCTTAATTCATTGATTGATTAATAGCAAGCAGCATGTTATAGGAACACTGTCACTTGTAGATACAGTGGTGCGCATTAGTACAGCCCAGCAGCTGCTCTGCATTGAATAATTCTGGGTTGGTTGACAAATAGTCACTACTCCCTGAGTGAGTTGTCACCTGCCTAGCCAGCTTGGACTCCCCCATACCTAGCAAGTGAAGGACTGATGCCCAGATCAGTAGCAAGCTGCTCTTTATCTGCTGCAATGACCATTTTAAGCGTTTATTCCAGATCTGTTGCTATTTTGAAACTTACCCTGGAAAATGAAAACTAAAATTGACATTTTGCCTTTTTTAAACTCAGAGTCTGGTGCATGCCAGTGGTATGCATTGTATCAGTGTTATGCACAAGTTATGTGAAAAGAAAATATTAATAAAAATGTAATATATACTTGCACTTTCCCTGTATGTCATCCATTGAATTTTCATTTTGTCTTGTTTCTTTGTTTCAAAATTGAAGTATAGTTTATTTACAATGTTGTGTTTGTTCCATGTATACAGCAAAGAGATTCATATATATATATATATATATATATATATATATATATATCTTCTTTTTCAGATTCTTTTCCCTTATAGGTTATTGCAAAATATTGACTAGACTTCCTTGTGCTATACAGTAGGCTCTTGCTGCTGCTGCTGCTAAGTCACTTCAGTCGTGTCCGACTCTGTGCGACCCCAACGACGGCAGCCCACTAGGCTCCCCCGTCCCTGGGATTCTCCAGAAAAGAACACTAGAGTGGGTTGCCATTTCTTTCTCCAATGAATGAAAGTGAAAAGTGAAAGTGTAGTTGCTCAGTCGTGTCCGACTCTTAGCGACCCCATGGACTGCAGCCTACCAGGCTCCTCCATCCATGGGACTTTCCAGGCAAGAGTACTGGAGTGGGGTGCCATTGCCTTCTCCGAGTAGGCCCTTGATGATAGTCTATTTTATATATGGTAGTGAGTATCCACTAATCACAAACTCCCAATTTATCCTTCCCCCATTCTTTCCCCTTTGGTAACCATGGAAAACCATGTTTTCTACGCCTGTGGATCTATTTCTGTTTTGGACGTAAGTTCATTTGTATCATTTTTTTTAGATTCCACATATAAGCAAAATTATATATTTGTCCTTCTCTGTCTAGCTTACTTCACTAGTATAATAATCTCTAGGTCCATTCACAGCATCTCATTTAGTTTTAAAAGTAATCCTACAGCCTGGTCTGGTTTCCGGCTGAGGGGCCAGGTTGTAGGTGAACAGGTGTGGCTCTGATGCTGTGGGGGGTACCAAATCCACTTTGCTCCTGCTCTGCTCATTCATATGATTGTCTCAGGGGACAATGGACCATGCAGTGGCATTCCCAGCCCTTACATCATGTAAAACTGTCAGGCATAACTTCCTATTTCTTCCTGACATGTATTGTACATGTGTGGGACTGTCAACAACTGAGAGCAAGGACCTAGATTTCTCAAAGCAATAGGGCCTGTGGACAGGAAAAGCAAAAAAATGGAGAGCTGCAATTTTAGCATGTATGCACATACTCTATATTTGGGTACAATGGATTGTTTTTTAAACATGAGAATAAAACTATGGATTAAAAACATAAAGTGCATTAATGAGCAGCATAAAAGAACCATTTTTAAATAAAAGTTAGAAAAATAACAAAAACTTGGTGTCATAAGGCTCAATATTATTTAGGCAAACTGGTTTAAATTTTTTTCCCACGGAAAATACACTATTTTTCTACATTTTGGTCGTTTATAAAGGGATGTTTACATAATGTTCAATTCTTTACAACCCCAAGGACTGTAGCCCACCAGGCTCCTCTGTCCTTGGAATTCTCCAGGAAAGAATATTGGAAGGGAAATATTAGTATTTACCTTCTCCAGGGGATCTTCCCCACCTAGGGTCAAATCCAGGTCTCCTGCATTGCAGGCAACAAATATCTACTCCTCAGCCTGTCATTCATGCTTATACAGTCTGTCCTAAGCTCATTTAACTCCACACAAATACTCCAGCTAAAGCTCAACTTGGTTTATTCTAAAACATCTGCCATACTTTGATTCTTTATCAATATATTCCTCTAGACCTGAAACGCAATTTTCCTATAGCTCTCTATTCAAATCTTATCCATCCATCAACATGTCTCTTCTTCATAGAGCCTTCATTCATTTTTTCTTGTAGCCCAGATGGACCTGCCTTTTCTAAAATCACTCTGTATTTTGTACCTACTCCCTTCAGGTACTTGTTATACTCAACTTGGTATTTGTTGTTGAATCTGTGTCAAATTTTCCCTTTTAAACTATGAGTATTTGAGACAGGAATGAAGTCATTACTCATTTGTGCAGGGCATAGCCTAATGCCAGATTCAGAAGGGGTACTTAACAAATAATTAATGAATAGAGCTTCAACATGACTTGGCTACAGTCAAGAGCCAATTTTTTGTTGTTATTTTGTTTCATAAAAAAATTACCTAAAATGTTTGAACTACTGGATTATAGCTCAGGCCATTGCATACTTAATTGCTCTGCTTGCTACAAGTGGCTTTGCACAGAATTATATTAAACGCCAACTGTGAAAGATAGTGAAAGATTAATAACAAACCAGGGGGCAATTGGACAAACAAAATTAAGGCAGTATTAAGGCATTCAGTTAAGTAAGTTGTGAGATATTAGTCTATTTATTCCTTCCATTTGTGAACTCATTATATTAAACTTTAAGAAGAATATTGGCTTATTTTGCAATATAAAATGAAATATTTCACAGTTTTAATTATGCATCACCAGCCTCAGGGTTCTTTAGGTCCTTTATCAAAGAGATAATACATTTATGAGAAATGAATTAGTTTGGTCAAAATTTCATGACATTACATGAGGTCTTCCTTTCCTCAAATCTAATTCTTATAGAGGGTAATCTATATATTTTATGCTGTCTTGAACACTGGGAGTGCATTTTATGCTGGCTAGAACAGAAAGATGATAGAAAAATAAGGATTTGTTATCAAAATATTGACTTTATATTGAAATACATCAGTGATTTAAGTATCACTATTGATCTAGTCATGGGGAATCTTGGGTATTATAGTCTTCCATCACTGGAGTGTTCCCTGAAGGACAATGACTATTTCACAAAGAAAATGACATGCTATTTGGGACTTCTTGTTTTAATTCTTACTTTTACTCAACTCTGAACTTCCTTTCCAGCTTGGCCACATTTTCTTCCTTGCTTCCACAACCAGTAGTCAATCTCTCTTTCTTCCTCCTCTATATTAGTGTATTATACATGGAGTTAAATATATAATATATAATGTATATGGAATTATATACAAATCAACAAATACACATACTGGATATATTTATATAAATATGAAATAAATGCTGAATGAATGTCTTCAGTTAATGTCCTATACCTTTGAAGAAACCCTATTAGAAGTTGCTCAAGGATTTGTCAATTGATTTTCATTAATTGCATTGTATAGAAAAATTTTGTGTATATATATACACATATACATATACACACACATATTTATACACTGACATAAATGTGTGTAAATACCTATATATTCAAATGTTATATTTTAATATATATTTAACTTAAAATTGATTTCTGTGTCTCTTTTTTCCTCAGTTTATTTGCATTTCCTATCCAAGGTAAAAGGAGCCATTTGTCCATAATTAAGTACTGTGTCAATCGGAGAAGGCAATGGCTCCCCACTCCAGTACTCTTGCCTGGAAAATCCCATGGACGGAGGAGCCTGGTAGGCTGCGGTCCATGGGGTCACTATGAGTCGGGCACAACTGAGCGACCTCACTTTCACTTTTCACTTTCCTGCATTGGAGAAGGAAATGGCAATCCACTCCAGTGTTCTTGCCTGGAGAATCCCAGGGACGGAGGTACTTATTTAACAAAGGGCTGTGAAACACCAGGCCTTTTGTGTTGAAAATGTTTACAGTATGGAGCCCTTCTGTTCAAGAGATAAGACAAAGATTTTAACTGGCAACTGAGTGAGCACTGAGGAAAACAAAAAATATCTACAAACGAACTATTATTAAAATCTCCATATCTAGAAACAATTCCTGAAGGAGAATAAAATAAGTAAGTCAACATCTTGACACAAACCCAGGAAAAATTCTGAAAGAAAACAGATACAGAGAGAGACGGTGATTGTGCAGTGGTACACAGAGTAACTGTTAGAAAACATCTGTTTTGCATTCAATTAAAATTGTTGAAATGTGCTCTAGGAAACAAAAGCTGAAAATGAGAGGATTAACGTTTATTTTGTATTCTGTGTTTAAATAAGATAAAATTGCAAGGAAAATAAAGATATAACTGTAGAATTAAAATCTGCCTTTGAAGCAGTAAAATGTAAAATTGTTACCAAAAAGAAAATTAAATTAGTGATGTGAAGAATGAACTTGAGAAAGCTCTATCTAGAATTCTTTTTGCCAAAAAACAAAAGGAATAGTGGGAAAAAATTGATATGCATATTAATAAAGAGACATCAGGATAATAATTGTATTCATGAAGGTAAGCTTACAAAAAAGAAATGAAATAAAAATAGAAATTTTGGCAATAAAAAACAAAACATTTTTGGAAAATGAAAAAGAAAATTAATATAAAAATTTCTCCAATTTTGATGCTTGCATTTTTGAAAAATAGGTTTAAATACATTTTTAAAAACCACTGAATTAGAAGTAAGAACAGTGTATGTATATATTATATATGTATATATATATATCAATTCCTTTTAGAAAATAAATAAATAAAATGCAGTTCTTATAAAGAACGGGAAAAAAAAGAAGCACAAGTCATAGGCCATTAAAAGATTTATTAAAAAGTTATGTGTTTGTATATCTGTTTGGTGTATATGTATTTGCTTGTGTGCATGTATATTTAATAAAAGAAGCTTTTGCTCTTTATGGCAAAATCTATGAGAGAGAATTGGTGTCAACTCAATAGATCATCAGTAGGCAAGATGCTCAGGCTATGGAATGTTTTATTTCATCCATTCATTCAATAAATAATCATAAAGTGTCTAATAGTTCCCTGACACTTTGCTCTGGTACTCAATATAAGAAGATTAAATGCACAAATCAAGACACTGAAACAATATCCACCAAATGTGAAAGATAAGTGAATAGTTTAATAATTCTCACATGAAATGATCATTGCTACGAAGAGGAGATGGAAGGAAAAGGAAAGGTATCTCATTCACACCCAAGCAGAGTGAATAGGAAAATAATTCAAGTGTTCCTTTGGGGCTACCTTCATTTCTGTAAAGCCTTAGTTTTCTGAATCTAATATCTGATATCCCTAAATAATTAGAATATTAAATTATGCAAATTAAAACTGTATAAAATAAATTGTAACTTGCTGAGGAAAAGGACTGAAAGCTTAGCAAAGAATAAATTCAGTAGAATTTTACTGTTTATTTCTTGTGCTTAGTCATGGAAATACTGAAAGAAATGAAATTCTGTTCTGTAAAATATACTTTCATTGCTACTGTTTCTATAGCTTATATTAGAAAGAAGTAGTTTGTGGTTAACATATGGATAAAAAGCAAATGAAATTCTTTAGCACATGACACAGAAACTATCTATCTTTGAAACAGGACTTTAAACTTCAATTTAAATAAATTATTGTAACATTGAAAATAGACCCCAGTTTCAAGTAATTATTCCATAGCTAAGGCTTAATGTATATTAAATCAATCCTGCTTTTGAAAATTCTGGAGTTGAAAATATCTTTAAAACATTCTTCTAAAGTTGCCTTAAAATTAAAATAGCCAGTCTTAAAAAAAAAAAATCAGTTTTTAAAAATAGTTCTCCTCCTTTGGGACCTGAGAAACCAAGTTTTTGCTTTTTTTCCCTCAGAAGGAAAGGACACTTTATGACTAAGTTGTAAACCATTGACAGAATAGTGTCATAATTGAAAAGCCGACATGGTCCCAACTCTAATGGGGTAATCTATATCACTTCATCTCCAGACTGCTACAAGGAGATACAAACAAGTATTAAAAACATTATCTGATACTTTGGTAGGTGTGTGAGGGAGAATCATCTTGTTCAAACTCATACAATTTGATTCTTTTAGAGATACCTCTGGCTACACATAAATATTCCATGTTTCCACATATGAATATCCTATCCATTTAAATATACATACCTATGGATGATTCATGTTGATGTATGGCAGAAATCAACACAGCATTGTGAAGGAATTATGCTGCAATTAAAAATAAAATAAAGAAACTAGAAATCCCCCATTCTGTCTTCATACTTCAAAGTTGGCCTCTGAGTTAACTCAAATGTACCTCCCCCTCATATATTCAGAAATAACCAACTCTGTGTTTAAAAAGAACTGTGAATACCAAGATACAAAACAAGCAACCAAACATTACAGAATAAGCTCAGGGTTTCTGTTTCAAACAGTGCTCACACTCTATACCACACTACTGGTCACAGGTGGCATTTATTTATACTCATCCTACATGCAGGTGGCATTTTATTTCCATCTCATTTTTTCCCTCCTAGCTTGTATTTTATTATTTCTCTTCCCTCTCTGTGATTACTACATTGTAAATTCCTTTGAGGATAGGAGCCATGCGTTAATTATCCTATGCATTTTCCACAAGGGAGAATAGGTCTTTATAAGCTTCCATAAATAATGTTCTTAAAATATTATTATTCATTTAACAAACCTACAATATGGCTATTAAGTTGTATTTTCTTCCAGTTTCTTCCTCAGTGAAAGGCTTGGTGTAGTTTGACATCTTGTTCTGGCTGTGTAACCAGTGATACCTTCCTTGTTGCATCTTAGACCGACACCTTTTCCGATCATCAACTCGATGCCTAATGAAATTAGCAGAAAATATTCATGTGTTTCTTCTCTAAGAATTGACTTTTAAGAGCCTAACTCTCAAAAGAGTGGAAAGGATAATGTGGACATAAACCCTGTCCTCTATTTTTAAAACTCTGTCCTCTATTCTACAGAGAAAATAAATTTCAAAAAATGTGACTTCCCCAACATCTGTTCCATAACCAGCTAAGGCCGGCCAGTATGCCGATGAGGCCTCACGCTGCCAAAAGTGCCCTATGTGTGGGAGGAACGGCTGGCTCTCAAACAGGAATGGATCAAAAAGGAGGGCAGAGGACAGCGGGTGGGAGAGGCAGCGACATGCGAGGGGAAAGCGTGCCAGGCTCGCTCAGAAATCGCCTACATATGTCCATTTGCTTTGTACGTGCAGGATGGTCGATTCCATTTTAGAGGGTGAGTTAAAATGCAAGAGATGGTGAGAGATGATACTTCATTTAAATGGAAAATGAAATGAGGTGCAGATGGCGAGGATCTGCTTGTCTTCTATTACCTGGAGTTATAAAGGGGTAGTTTGTCACTGCGTCAGCCTTCTTGGCTGAAGTCCTACAAATCGCAGTGGGCAATTTTGATGTTTTGGGTAATTACTCTTCTCATGCTCTAAGCCCTCAAATGATTTCCAGAATATAAAATGCCAGCAAGAAAACAGAATTGTGCTGACTCAGGTTTAGGAGATAAAAGCAAAATGAAATCTATTTTTTTAACACAACATTCGAGATCTAAAGAAATAGAGAAAGGGAAAAAAAGAAAAAACAACAACCCAACACTTTTATTGAATCTATAAAAGTTCAGTCAATGTTTTCATTACACAAATAGATAATTAGTAGCACACTGCATGGTGAGGACCGAAGAATGAAAACAGAGCTGTGTTAAGTCTGACATAACATATTTGCCTATAGAAGAATCACTGTGGAAGACTGGACTATCTTATGCTCTATGAGCTTCTTCTCATTTCATTTATCTTTAAATATGAAATATGATATTTAATTATGAAATAATTCAAGTACACAGAATGAGACAATGAAGAATATCAGACAGACAAGCAATCACTATTCATAAAATGTTTATAATTGTCGTAATAGGTGTTTGTGTGTGCTACCTGTACATTTGTATATATAAAACTGTTATGTATAGGTCCTATTAATATATTGCTATATCCATCAAGAGTAAATATGTTATTGGTATTTTTTACATAAAATATATGGCAATGTATCATAAAACAATGTCTAGACAATGTCTTTACATATGGTGAACTAGCCCATCTATTGCCCATTGATTTTCATTGTGCTTCAAGAGCCTTTACGTGTCTCTCTCTATATGTGTGTGTGTGTGTGTGTGTGTGTGTCTATATATATATATCCCACTTTTTTTTCTCTTTTTTTATAAATTTTCTTTTATCTGTCTCTCTTGTCCTTAGGCCATTACCACACAGTTTGAATTACTGGCTTTGTAACAAACTTTATTTTCTAATACAGTAAGTTTGGGAATTTATTTTTTTTTTAATGAGAATTATTTCATCTTGAACCAGTTCATCTCCTATATGAACATTTGGATCAGCTTACCTAATTGCATTGTAATTATGAGATAACTAGGGGGCAAAAAGGGATCACTTTGTAATTTGGGGTTACTAGGCATTTTAATTTAGATCTTTTTTATGCACTTTAATAAAATGTGATAATATTTTTTTACAAACTTTGAATAATTCTGTAATATTTATCCTAAAAAGTTTTAGTTTTTCTGCTATTAAAATTTTTTTAAGTCATCTTTTATAATTTTTTTCTGGTCTATACCAACAAACATCCCTTTCTAATAGTTTTTAGGATTTCTCTGATGCTGTACATTGTAAAATATCACATTATCATTTATACAATAATTTCCTCTCCTTTATTACCTTTGATATAATTTTCATATTTTGTTCAGCTGAATTGGGTTTCCCGTATAAAGCAGAAAGACAGTAGTGATAGTAGACACTGACAGAATGGAAAAATTATTTTGTGATTTTACTATGTTCTAATATGCACAATATAAGATGTTGGTAAGATTTATCTGGCAAAACTTTGAATGCATCAAATTTCATGCATTTTTTGTTCCTTTTGATCCTTGTGGTTTGGAAGTCAAACATTCTATTTACCGCTAATTCTTTAACAGTCAGTTTTGACCTACTAATGTGTAATGTTTTCAAGAGCTCTAAAGTTTCCCTTTATACAATGCTTTAAATTTGATCTCTGACCATTTTAGCTCCCCTTTTAAATTACCCAAATTACCATTATTTTTATATTGACTTAGGTGGTTATTATTTATTTAAATTTGTTTGCTCAGTTTCGTGCTCTAATTTTATCTCATGTTATCTCTTCACTTAATTAAAATGTGAAAAAAAAGTGAAAGTGTTAGTCATTTAGTGGTGTCCAACTCTTTGTGACCCCATGGACTGTAGCCCACCAGGCTCCTCTGTCCATGGAGCTCTCAAGGCAAGAATACTGGAGTGGGTAGCCATATCCTTTTCCAGGTGATCTTCTGTGGATGCAGGGATTGCAGGGGTCGAACCCAGGTCTCCCACATTGTGAGCAGAGTTTTTGTTGTCTGAGCCACAAGGGTAATCCATGCCTATCCTTGTACACTGCTTTATTTGAGTATAGAAATATAATGTGTTATTTTTCATCATGGTTTTAAACACCAGAATCTTAGTTTGATCATGATGTGAACATGCTTTCTCAGTTTTTCATGGTATTAAGTTATACATTTTGATTTTTGTTACTTTTTGTATTGCTTTCATTTTATGCATACTGATTTTATACCATTTGAATGCAGAGTTCCAAAGAATAGAAAGGAGAGATAAAAAAAAAAAAAAAACCTTCCTCAGTGATCAATGCCAAGAAATAGATGAAAACAATGGAATGGGAAAGACTAGAGATCTCTTCAAGAAAATCAGAGATAACAAGGGAACATTTCATGCACAGATGGGCTCAATAAAGGACAGAAATGGTATGGACCTAACAGAAGCAGAAGATATTAAGAAGAGGTGGCAAGAATACACAGAAGAATTATGCAAAAAAGATCTTTATGACCCAGATAACCACAATGGAGTGATCACTCACCTAGAGCCAGACATCTTGGAATGTGAAGTCATGTGGGCCTTAGGGAACATCACTATGAACAAAGCTAGTGGAGGTGATGGAATTCCAGTTGAGCTATTTCAAATCCTAAAAGATGATGCTGTGAAAGTGTTACACTCAATATGCCAGCAAATTTGGAAAATTCAGCAGTGGACACAGGACTGGAAAAGGTCAGTTTTCCTTCCAATCCCAAAGAAAGGCAATGCCAAAGAATGCTCAAACTACCACACAATTGTACTCATCTCACAGGCTAGCAAAGTAATGCTCAAAATTCTCTAAGCCAGGCTTCAACGGTATGTGAACCATGAACTTCCAGATGTTCAAGCTGGATTTAAAACAGGCAGAGGAACCAGAGATCAAATTGCCAATATCCGTTGGATCATTGAAAAAGCAAGGGAGTTCCAAAAAAATCTACTTTTGCTTTATCAACTATGTCAAAGCCTTTACTGTGTGGATCACAACAAACTGCGGGAAATTCTTTAAGAGATGATGCTGGGAAAGATTGAAGGTGGGAGGAGAAGGGGATGACAGAGGATGAGATGGTTGGATGGCATCACTGACTCAATGGATAGGAGTCTGAGTAACCTCTGGGATTTGGTGATGGACAGGGAAGCCTGGTGTGCTGCAGTCCATGGGGTCGCAAAGATTTGGACACAACTGAGTGACTGAACTGAACTGAACTGATTTTATACTTACAGGTTGGTAATTATCCCAGATCCTTCCAGACTATTTACGGTGATTCTACCTGTTTATGACTTGTTTTCTCATGTGGCTTTTAAATTTATTATTTTTTTGCTTATTTTTAACAAAGAGTATTATTCTCAGGGTCTTAACATAAGTTATGAGTCTGCCTCTACAGCACAGATTCATACAGCTTCTTCCAGAGCCCTGGGATTCCATGGACACAGATAGAGTTACTGTATTATTTTCTTAGCTTGACATTTCTTTATCATGTGAGCAGAGTAAGTAGCTACCATACAATCACAGATAGCACAGGGTTGAGATATTTATTTTTTATAAAAACAAAATTTATATTTTTATTTTAAATCTTTTTCAGCAGAGCTTTTTGCCATTTCTCTGGGCAAAGGTTGGGGGTTGGAATAGATAGTTTCCTGACCAAAGGTTTTTATTGCTGTTTGTCCTAGAAAATTCTGACACTATGATTCATCTCCTTTCTTTACAATTTTCCATGTTCCTATCTCTAACAATAAGTTACTATTGAAATTGATGGGAATCTTCCTGTCTAGCATAAACCCTAAATTGAAAAAATCCATATAAAAGAAAACCCAAAGATGCTTTAGTATTTATATTTTCATCATTAGATATAATTGATCTTATTAACTAAGATTTATGAGATAATGAAGTTGGAAAACTTGTGGGAATAAATGACTTGGTGAGAAAATTGAAATGTGAATGGTTAACATAAATAAAAATAAGGCTTTTAAAATGAATTTTAAAATGGTGAAAGAAAATGTTCATTTTTTGAAGCTTAAGTAAGATATCAGAATGATATGCTACAAAAATGTCCTAAAAGAAGTTGGATATTAGGAAAATGATTAAGATGCTATCTGGGAAGATAGTTTATACTAATATGTGTACTTGAATCCTTGAATATTGTTAAAAATCAGCCAAATAAGTAATTTATGGAAGAGATAAATGTCTTCAAATCTGAATTAAACAAATAAAATCTTCCCAACCACATCTTGTATACATTTTTAGTTCTATAGGGTTGCATTTCCCAGAATCTTGTGATTGTAGACACGTTATAAATTGATGGGAATACAATTTTTTAAAATACACATCTTGTAAAATTGGGTTTATTAATTATGAAGCTTACTTTTTTTTAAATTTTATTTTATTTTTAAACTTTACAATATTGTATTAGTTTTGCCAAACATCGAAATGAATCCGCCACGGGTATACCCATGCTCCCCATCCTGAACCCTCCTCCTTCCTCCCTCCCCATACCCTCCCTCTGGGTCATCCCAGTGCACCAGCCCCAAGCATCCAGTAAAAAGAAAAAAGTCTAGGGCTTCTGCTCATTTTTTTTTTTTCCTGATTGGGTTCTTATTTTTTGCTGTTGAATTATATGAGCTGTTTGTATACGTTGGAGAGTGACACCTTGCTGACTATCATTTGCACATATTTTTTCCATTTGGTAGGCTATCTTTTTGTTTTGTCAGTGATTTCCTTTGCTGTATGAAAGTCTTTAAGTTTAGGTCTAAGTTTTACATTTTTGCTTCTATTTCTTTTGCCTTTTGGAGGCAGATCCAAAGAATATTGTCAAAAAGCTTTCTCTTCTAAGAGTTCTACAGTCTTATTTAGGTCTTTAATCATCTCTTGATTCTGCTCCATTGACCCATGCATCTGTTTTTGTGCCAGTACCATGCTGTTTTGATTACTGTAGCTTTGTAATAGAGTTTGTAATTGAGGATTGTGATGCCTCCAGCTCAGCTTGGGCCAGGTTTCACAGGTAAGTGGTCCACAGGAAACCTGAAAGCCACCACAGTAGACTTTGCTCTGCCCTGCTCTGGGGCCAGTCAGCATGCATGTTCTCCTTAGAGAAAGAATCCAGACTTCCTCAGCCCCTCTGTATGTCTCAGTTGTCCTCCAACCAATCCGGGGTCTCGTCTTCTCCATAGAACCTTTGTCTTTGTATTCAACCTATGCATGCATATCTTAAGAGACATTTCAAAATAATGATGGCAGGGATCAAAAATGTTCATTAGTGGTACAGATATTTGACAGTTGGAAAAGAGTCCAAACTCTCAAATGCCAAAAGACTTAGGAAACAAAACAAAAAAAAATTTTTTTAAAGTTCAGCGTAGAATGCTTAAAAATGTGATTTTCTTTAAAAAAGCATGGTAGTTTCATATTAGAGTGACTTACTATGACATTGTGAAATGAAATCCATTCCTAATGTGTCTGAATTTGCATATGCAGTGGTTCTACTCTACCAGTACAGCCCATTTTATTGAGCTTTTGCATGCAGAGAGAAAAATCCTGAATTCTCATTTACTTGAGGCTAAAATTAATGACTTTGGTTCAATTGCAAAGTAGGCTAGTGAGGTCAGGAATTGAAATCTTTATTTAAGATACTGATTTTTTTCCCTTATAAGTTTCAAAAAGCAATAAAGTGCCTTCATCATTTCCTTCTGTATGTTCGCAATGACAATCCAATAGCAATAGAGACACTACAGAGCTACACTGCAAACCTGAGACCACTCCTAAAATTTCTCTCCTAATGTCATTCATCACCAACAAGCTTTTCCTTTTGCATCCTTTTCTGTTGTTTCCTAACATAATAGCAAAGACTTGAAGTGCCTTCCTTTCTCCCTAGAAATGCAACATTTTCAGTAATTTCTGCAGCAGTTGTAAATGATGAGGGAAAAACATTGGTGGGGTATTTGAAATGTTAATTATAAACATGTAGTCCTTACAGAAACACAATCCCAAACAAATGCATGAATAATGAAAGCAAAACATACACAGTGACTTTTACAATATGAATTTTGCTGCCATTCTAAGCTGAAAAAAAATGTATTTTATTTTTTCAAAGTATTTTTATGTCTGCTAAAAATACTGTTATGAATGTGTCTATGGCCTTGAAGGTTATAAAGGTCATCATGTGAAGTCTGTCAAGGTAACAGTGTCTAATTCCACACTCTGAATATAGAAGGCTCTAAATGAGAATGTTCTTTGCAGGATAAGGACCTCCAAATCTTTAAATCTTATCCTGTTACCCTGAGACTGTTCCTAACCTGAAGGAAATATATAAAGGAGCCATACTATTTAAAAACCACACTTTGTTGCTCTTTTGAGCCTTCATTCTGGTCCATATTCACTCTATCCAGATACTATTGATGGAATTATTTTAAGTTACCTGGGGCCTTTTCATTTAGACTTGAGGAAAACTGCTGCTATCTGCCTGAGGCTCCTTCACAATATCCACTCTGGTTTCAACTTTTGACCTTCAAAGAGGTAATCTTTAAAATGATGATTCCAAATTGGAGAAAGTACAAAATAACTATTTGAATATAAAAACTTTTAACATCGGTATCTTCTACCAAAACTAAAGAACATAGTAGCTTCTTGGCAGAATTTTCTAGTTAATAATCAACTTGGAGACTGCCAAGAACAAAGAGCTTTGTTTGGGTATCTTAGGTATTGCAGCTGGGGAGACCCAAATTCTGGTAAAATCCAAAAGTGTTCTGAGGGAGATAAAGAATCAGGGGCTTATAAAACAAAAACAAACAAACAAAAAAAAAACTGTGAGGTTTGTTAAAGTTGTATGCCAGGAATTATGATTAACTCTGACACAGGAAAGCAAATAGTTGTCCCTAAAGGGAAGGTTGTCGAGAGAGACTGAATGCAAGAGAGAGTCTCTTGCATTGCAGGTGGATTCTTTTCCGTCTAAGCCACTAGAGAAGCCTGATTTTGGAATAAGTGTCCCATAAGTATCTTGAGTTTCTGGAGCATTGGGAAGGTGTTCTGGATGCCTGTGTTGAGACAATCAGTCATTAGGCTTTACGTACCACCAGGCTGAGCCATTCACAAGTCACACTTCCTCAGAGACTCCTGGCTCCAGTTTAGAGAGTTCTCTTAACAACACTGCCTCCATTTTCACTTTCCTTTTATCAGTATATTCTTAGCAGTAACCTTCAAGGGTCTTTGAGTTGGAAGTTCAGGAAATTAGTAGGTGGCAAGGGGAAATGCCATACTCCCTCTGATGTTGGAGCCTGTGGTCAATACTCAGCAAAGTCCATGCATACAGTCTTATAATGTTTGACTGCATGCAGCCTACTAAAATATAGGTTATCGATAATACTTGAAAATAATTGTTAATAAAACATTAACAAATTTACAATTTTCCATTATAAGCCTTCACATCCCAGATTACTAAGAGTTCTATAGTCACATCTGGAAAGAAGCAAATTTTCTTTAAGTTAATAAAGTTCTAGGATTTAAAAGCAGATTCTGTCACAAATTTGATTTCTGGATCCTGTTTGAAAAAGCTGAAGATTTACAAGGTATCTTCTTTAGAATATAAACTTTGTAGGAAATGACTATGTGTCAATTATTTTCCTAAATTTTTGCTAGAAATATTTGCCAATGTAATATATGAGGATATCTTATAAGGAAAATATGGAGTGTATTGTGTTTTAGAGAGCAGCAGATTTCTTAATATTAGGGAGGAGAAAAAGTATTCAGAATCTAGACTTATAATACTCAGAGTTGTAAACTTTTTTCTGTTTGTTTTGGTATCTTTTTGCACATGAATTAAAGTATATTGATTAAGCTTTGTCATCAGCCTTTAGTCTTTTGCTCTCTCTTTCATTTTTGGAATTAATTTTTTTCCTGTTTCTTCATTTCATCTCCATCATTACAGATTTACTTTCACATAATAGCTAATTTGATCTATCTTCCAGTATTTGTTGGCATTTTGTACAATATCAGACTTTTGGCCCATGGCTCAAGCTTAAGCCTATTGTAAATCTTTCTAAGTATATAAACCCTCAGAAACATCTATAACACTTATAATTTCATAATACAATTATTATAACACATAATAATTCAATTCAAATCAAGTAACGTATAACATTACACATTTTAGAAATTCTAAGCTTACATTCAGAAAGTCTAGGAAAATAAAGCCCAGAATAGCCTGTGCTGGCACTTATCCACATCGATTTTTAAATTAGCAGGTGTCATTTTCTTTTGAGTTCTGAATATTGAACACTTGAATGTTCTGTGATTAAAATCACATGAAAATCTGGTAAGATACTCTAGAAATGCAGCTACCTATAAAGCATGTGTGAGTGTGAGAGAGAGTGAGAGAGAGAGAGATAAAGAGAGAGAGAGGGTACAGAGACAGAAACATAGAGAAAATTGACTTTCACACTCAGCTCTCCAAGGCAAGAATTCTAGCTGGGTTCTTTACTGCGTGGAGAGAAGAGTGGACATCCTAAGGACCAGCTCACCTGAAAGAGAGGTCAGAAGGACTGAGCCAGTTGTGCTTTTTGCTCCAGTCTCACCAAACACATGATTGTTCCTCCCTCATGGGGACTAGATGAGGAGCTTAGGGACAAGTTTCCCAAATATTCAAAAGTTCTTACTGTAGAAATAAAAACAGGGAAGCAAAAAGAGGGCAAAAGTAGTTCCTCCTATGCCGGGTATATGCTGTTGATATAGTTTCTATAAACTTTATTATAGTTTATAACCAAACCCCTGTGCTTCCTACACGGCTATAACTGTCACACTAGCAACATCCAGGGGCTGTTTTAAGACTCAAACGTGCACTTTAAGATTAGTCCTCCCCAGAGCAAGCAGCACAAGGATGGTACATAAACTACATATGTTGGAATCTATAATCCCTCAGATACATCTTTTTTCATCTCAAACACAGACTATGTTGACTTTAAAGATAAGAAAAAGAAGTATCCTACACAGTCATCCATTTTCTTCCCCCACTTGATTCTCAGATTTCTGTTAAGAGATGCAGGGATTTCCAGTTGACAGAAAGCAGTGTATATGAAGTGTTCAACTTCAGGGTTACAGTTCAGTTTCATGAAAAAATGTTTACGTAAAAGTCATATGGAAACTGTTTTCAGTGAAAGAGACAAAATGATAGACAGTAAAATTCATCATAATCAAAAACTTTTATCTGTAATCAGCAAACATCAGTTGGGAAGATAGAACTGGAGATTACATTTGATTCTATTTTTTCACAAATGGAGCCAGTTAATCTGTATGAAAGTTGCTCTTCATTTTATGCAATCGGTTACTTTGTCACTTCTCTTTTTTTTTTTCTTTACTTTGTCACTTCTCTTCCTCCTTGTTCTTGATTCATTTCAGTAATGTCCATTATGAGGAAAGGAAATTAAAAGACCTATGTTATTACAAAGGTTTCACATTCAATAAATCATATTTTTGAAAAAATGCCATGTTTTATTCATTAATACAAGCATTAACATGACAAACTTGGAAGTTTCTCCATAGAATGTTTGAACTTAAAAGCTTGTGAAGAATAAGAACATTGGTATTTGTTCAGACATTTGTATGTAATTGCTGCTGCTGCTGCTGCTGCTAAGTCGCTTCAGTCGTGTCTGACTCTATGTGACCCCAAGCGACGGCAGCCCACCAGGCTCCCCCGTCCCTAGGATTCTCCAGGCAAGAACACCGGAGTGGGTTGCCACTCCTTCTCCAATGCATGAAAGTGAAAAATGAAAGTGAAGTCGCTCAGTTGTGTCCGACTCTGTGCGACCCCATAGACAACAGCCTACCAGGCTCCTCCATCCATGGGATTTTCCAGGCAAGAGTACTGGAGTGGGGTGCCATTGCCTTCTCTGATGTAATTGCTAGATTTCCTAATTAAGTGTCTAGCTGTTTTAAAATAACTGTGAAAATGATTCAGATGCATAAGGTTAAAGTTGAAACTTTAAAAATAAATTGACATAGATTTACAAATAATGTTTATACCTACTGGTTGATTATTAGGAAGAAAATTGAATGATTTCTGACCATAATTTATGTAATGAAAATAAAAAGTCAAAATTCACTTAGCTAGAAACTTCGTATATGTTTAAAGGAACATTCCAATTAAGCTAGATAAGAAAATATCATATTTTTTCCTGTGATATTTTTCCTTGGCAAGAATCGTGACCTAGACAATGCATTTCCATGCAGAGAGAACAGCCTAGTAAGTTTCAGCAAGTTTGATAATAAGAAACTTAGGTTTCATTAAGGGAAAGAATTTCCCACTGAAGCTAGGAAAGTTGAAGTAAAAAAAAAAAAAAAAAAAATGATTAAGTGACTTCCTCAAAAGTCCAGGAAATAGTAGCAGAGCCAATAGTATAGATTAGTTCTGATGCTTGTACTAGTCAGTAATGTTCCCACCACAAGCTGTTGTCTTAAGCCTGAACAAGTACAAATATCTTAAGCTGATGAGTAAGAAGGATACTTTAGAATAGCTTGTGATACTTAAACTAGGCATGTTTCTTAATTACAGGTAAAGCATATAACTTCCTGTGTTTCCAGCAAAAATCTCCATTTTTCTATCCTAGACTCTCATTGTGAATTATTCAGTGGTTTATTACAAGTACATTGATGCACTGGAATGTTTGTGTGGAGGGAGGGTTTTAGGAACCATAATCTGTTTGTAAGTGAGCCTTGAGGTTATTTTCACATGGCAATTTACACAGTAGTGGGAGAGATGGCGATTTTCCATATTAAGCAGTGTGTCTATATAGAGAGGTATTGTAGATTTTACAAAAATTCAGTGTTTCCAACCAGCTTCTTGATTCTGAACTCTTAATCGAGGTCAGTAGACTATGAAAGTTCTATTAGAATATGTAGCTGCCCTACCCCCACCACGTTTACCAAATCCCTCCTACATCTCTTTTGCTTTTAAATCTTCTGATACACACACACACCCCTCTCTTTTGCAGCTCTTTATGCTTTTCTTCTCTGAGGTCAAAAAGCTATCATTCTGTCACTTTCTCTCTGAAACAAATTGGCTAAGTGAAAAGTGTGCAATTTTTACACTAGCTGCAAGTCAAGGATGTGTGAAATCTTCCACGTAGTTTGGCACGAGATCAGCAAGGCTACTTGGTTGTCAGCTTGTTCTCAATGATTGATCTTAAGGAGAATTTTCTTTCATCAGCCAGAAAGGAGGATAATTTGGCTGATTTATTATTATGGCTCATCACCTTGGAAGTTTCCTTAAAAGACCTTTCTGCATGACATGTAATCTCCATCAGGGAAAGCATTTTACATGACATCTGCAGTTTGATACATACTTGGAATATAAACTGTTTTAAGATTTTAGTTAATGTTCTACATTGCACAAATTGCTGTTTTAGCATTTATTGCTGGTCATATTTTTCTATCTTTAAAAAGTGCTTTGGACCTATCTAGGCACTGTGGTGTGATTAGATTACCTATTTTTCCCCACACAATTCAGATGAAATCTGCACATTGTTTAAGGTCCTTCACATGGATAGAATGTATCTAAAATTATGTAGAAATATGCAGCTCTACAGAAATCAGACAAATTGACTAGAATACTGGATCTTAAGAATAAATATTTCATCTCCTTTAGGGACCAGCCATTATAACAATTCTCTCCAGGGTATTGTATCAATTCAAATACCTTATTTTTAATATTCTGCTACATAGTTTCACATAAAGTGATAGTTGGTAAACGCATTGATATTAATCTGTTTTCCCTTATTGCTATCAAAATATATAAGACATTTTAAAACAGTAAGATCTTACAAATGTTGTTACCAAAAGGCTGGTACATAAAAAATTTAACAAAGATAATTAGAGCTTCATAGCAGAAACAATTCTTAGAAGGCTAATCTTACTATCACATCCATGGAGAAACTGAAGACTTAAATTAGTTCACACAATAGTTACAAGACCAGAAGTATAACTCTTCACTTGTACTTTTAAATAATAAATTATACTATAAATAAAATAAATAAAAAGTTAAATAATAAACCATACTATTACATTATATATACATTTGTTCACCAGGTCTTCCCTGGTGGCTCACAGAGTAAGGAAGCTGCCTGCAGTGCAGGAGACCCAAGTTCGATTCTTGAGTCAGGAAGATCCCCTGGAGAAGGCAATGGCAACCCATTCCAGTATTCTTGCCTAGAAACTTCCATGGACAGAGGAGCTGGTAGGCTACAGTCCATGGGGTCCCAAAGAGTCAGACGCGACTGAGCAACTAACACATATGTATGCACATATGTATTATTTACAGTCTATTTGTGCGTGCGTGCTAAGTCACTTCAGTCATATCCAACTCTGTGACCCTATGGACTGTAGTATTCCAGGCTCCTCTGTCCATGGAATTTTCCAGGCAAGAACACTGGAGTCGGTTGCCATTTCCTCCTCCAGGGGATTTTCCTGACTCAGGGATGGAATCCGTGAGTCTTATGTCTCCTGCACTAGCAGGCGGGTTCTTTATCAGTAGCACCACCTTAGAAGCCCTCTCTATTATATATAATATATTTAATATATTTTAGCATATAAAAGGAGAAGGCAACGGCACCCCACTCCAGTACTTTTGCCTGGAAAATCCCATGGACGGAGGGGCCTGGTAGGCTGCAGTCCATGAGGTCGCTAAGAGTCGGACACGACTGAGCGACTTCACTTTCACTTTTCACTTTCATGCATTGGAGAAGGAAATGGCAACCCACTCCAGTGTTCTTGCCTGGAGAATCCCAGGGAAGGGGGAGCCTGGTGGGCTGCCGTCTATGGGGTCACACAGAGTCAGACACGACTGAAGCGACTTAGCAGCAGCAGCATATATAAGGAGAAGGCAATGGCAACCCACTCCTGTACTCTTGCCTGGAGAATCCCACCGACGGGGGAGCCTGGTGGGCTGCCGTCTATGGGGTCGCACAGAGTTGGACACGACTGAAGTGACTTAGCAGCAGCAGCAGCAGCAGCAACAGCATATATAAAACAAAATTCGTATACTATATAGTGCAATATATGTATATATATCTTACTTATAGGAATACTATTCACACTTTATTTTTAATTTTCATTTCATATATTTACATTGTACTATATACTATACAAAATTAATGTTTTTGGAAAAGAAACCCAAGTGGTTATGCACTGTGTTAAAGTGGATACCTATTAGAACCAGCTTACATCACTGTTTATTATTTATTTCTATTAAGCATTTAACTCTACTAAATTGCTCAGATGATTTGTTAATGATTAATGAAAAAAATAACGGATACATTATAGGAATGCAGGCATTAATAGCCTGATTTCTTCAAATTTTAAGTATGTATTTTAAGTCATGTAAATCTAATTGTGATATTCTACTGTAACTTAGTTGCAAAGTTAGTCTCAACTTCATTTCTAGGTATGTCTATTTCAGTAATAAAGCTTTAGGAATTAAAGTGTAACTGTATTAAATATTAGCTGTTAAACTTAGTTTTTCAAAATTTGATCTAATATACAAATGGGGCTCAAAATCCAAGTCAGTGCAAAAAAAAAAAAAAAAAAAAAACCACACACACACACACAAAAGGAAACACTATTGACCATTCATGGACCATAATTTTCAAAAATTATAGAGAAAATTCAGTCACTTGCAAAAATCAAGAAAATATTATAATTTTTGTCCACATTTTCAATATCATTCTGCTCTTATTTTAGTCAGTTCTTAGACAACAAGGAAAAGTAGTCCATGAAGGAACTTTGTGAAAAATTAAACCAAATTCATTTGGATTTGAAAGAACAAACTCATACCATTGAAAGAGAGAATTTGATAACATGAAGAGACACTATAGAAGAAAGTTCAGGATACTTCAGTGCTACTCTTGACTTTAAAATTTCAAAAAGTTAATTAGTTGTTCTCACACAGTTTTTTGTATATAAATATATTTATCTTCCATGAAAATAGAAATTGATCAAACAAAATTAGTTCAGTTCAGTTCAATTGCTCAGTCGTGTCTGACTCTTTGTGACCCCATTTGGGCAGTAGCATGCCAGGCCTCCTGTCTATCACCAACTTTCAGAGTTTATTCAAACTCATGTCTATTGAGTCAGTGATGCCATCCAGCCATCTCATCCTCTGTCGTCCCCTTCTCCTCCCATCTTCAGTCTTTCCCAGCATCAGGGTCTTTTCCTATGAGTCAGTTCTTCACATCAGGTGGCCAAAGTATAGAAGTTTCAGCTTCAACATCAGTCCTTCCAATGAATGTTCAGGACTGATTTCCTTTAGGGTGGACTGGTTGGATCTCCTTGCAGTCCAGGGGACTCTTAAGAGTCTTCTCCAACACCACAGTTTGAAAGCATCAATTCTTCAGTGCTCAGTTTTCTTTATAGTCCAACTCTCACATCCATACATGACCTCTGGAAAAAACATAGCTTTGACTAGACGGACCTTTGTTGAGAAAGTAATGTCTCTACTTTTTAATATGCTGTCTAGGTTGGTCATAGCTTCTCTTCAAAGAAGCAAGCGTCTTTTAATTTCATGGGCGCAGTCACCATCTGCAGTGATTTTGGAGACCCCAAACTAAAGTCTGTCACTGTTTGCACTGTTTCCCCATCTATTTGCCATGAAGTGATGGAACAGGATGCCATGATCTTATTTTTCTCAACGTTGAGTTTTAAGCCAACTTTTTCACTCTCCTCTTTCACTTTCATCAAGAGGCTCTTTAGTTCTTCTTCACTTTCTCCCATAAGGGTGGTGTCATCTTCATATCTGAGGTTACTGATATTTCTCCTGGAAATCTTGATTCTAGCTTGTGCTTCATCCAGCCCGGCATTTTGCATGAAGTGTTCTGCATATAAGTTAAATAAGCAGGGTGACAATATACAGCTTGACGTACTCCTTTCCTGATTTGGAACCAGTGTGTTGATTCATGTCCAGTTCTAACTGTTGCTTCTTGACCTGCATACAGATTGCTCAGGAGGCAGGTCAGGTGTTCTGGTATTCCCATCTCTTGAAGAATTTTCCACAGTTTATTGTGATCCACACAGTCAAAGGCTTAGGCAAAATAAATAAAGCAGAAGTAGATGTTTTTCCAGGAACTCTCTTGCTGTTTCAATGATCCAATGGATGTTGGTGATTTGATCTCTGGTTCCTCTGCCTTTTATAGATCCAGCTTGAATATCTGAAAGTTTATGGTTCGTGCACTGTTGAAACTGGGCTTGGAGAATTTTAAGCATTACTTTGCTAGCGTGTGAGATGAGTGCAATTGTGTGATAGCTTGAACATTTTTGGCATTGCCTTTCTTTGGGATTGGAATTAAAGCTGATCTTTTCCAGTACTGTGTCTACTGGTGAGTTTTCCAAATTCGCTGCCATATTGAGTGCAGCACTTTCACAGTATCCTCTTTCAGGATTTGAAATAGCTCAACTGGAATTCTATCACCTCCACTAGCTTTGTTTGTAGTGATGCTTCCTAAGGCCCACCTGACTTCACATTCCAGGATCTCTGGCTCTAGTTGAGTGATCACACCATCGTGATTATCTGGGTCATGAAGATGTTTTTCTGTATGGTTCTTCTGTGTATTTCTGCCACCTCTTCTTAATATCTTCTGCTTCTTTTAGGTCCATACCATTTCTGTCCTTTATTGAGCCCATCTTTGCATGAAATATTCCCTTGGTATCCCTAATTTTCTTGAAGAGATCTCTAGTCTTTCCCATTCTATTGTTTTCATCTATTTCTTTGCATTGATCACTGAGGAAGGCTTTTTTATCTGTCCTTACTATTCTTTGGAACTCTGCATTCAAATGGGAATATCTTTCCTTTTCTCCTTTCCTTTAATGTCTTTTCTTTGCTCAGCTATTTGTTAGGCCTCCTTGGACAGCCATTTTGCCTTTTTGCATTTCTTTTTCTCGGGGATGGTCTTGATCACTGCTTCCTGTGATCAGGAACCAATATCAGGAACTTCCATCCATAGTTCTTCAAGCACTCTGTGTATCAGATCTAATCCCTTGAATCTATTTCTCCCTTCTACTGTATAATTGTAAGGGATTTGATTTAGGTCATGCCTGACTGGTTGATGGACAAGGAGGCCTGGCGTGCTGCGATTCATGGGGTTGCAAAGAGTTGGACACGACTGAGTGACTGAACTGAACTGAACTGACTGGTCTAGTGGTTTTACCCACTTTCTTCAATTTAAGTCTGAATGTGGCAATAAGGAGTTCATGATATGAGCCACAGTCAGCTCCCAGTCTTGTTTTGCTGACTGTATAGAGCTTCTCCATCTTTGGCTGCAATGAATGTAATCAATCTGATTTCGCTATTGACCATCTGGTGATGTCCATGTGTAGAGTCTTCTCTTGTGTTGTTGGGAGAGGGTGTTTGCTATGACCAGTGCATTCTTTTGGCCAAACTCTGTGAGCATTTGACCTGCTTCATTCTGTACTGCAATGCCAAATTTGCCTGTTACTCCAGGTGTTTCTTGACTTACTACTTTTGCATTTCAGTCCCCTATAATGGAAAGGATATCTCTTTTGGGTGTTAGTTCTAGAAGGTCTTGTAGGTCTTCATAGAACCATTAAACTTCAGCTTCTTCAGCACTAATGGTTGGGGCACAGATTTGGATTACTTTGATATTGAATGAGTTGTCTTGGAAACAAACAGAGATCATTCTGTCATTTTTGAGATTGCATCCAAGTACTGCATTTCAGACTCTCTCATTGACCGTGATGGCTACTCCATTTCTTCTAAGGGATTATTGCCCACAGTAGGAGATATAATGTTCATCAGAGTTAAATTCACCCATTCCAGTCCATTTTAGTTTCCTTTTCCTAAAATGTTAATGTTCACTCTTGCCATCTCCTGTTTGAAGACTTCCAATTTGCCTTGATTCATGGACCTAACATTCCAGGTTCCTATGCAATATTGTTCTTTACAGCATCGGACTCTACTTTCATCACCTTCACATCCACAACTGGGTGTTGTGTTTTCTTTGGCTCCATGTCTTCATTCTTTCTGGAGTTATTTCTCTCCTGATCTCCAGTAGCATATTGGACACCAACCAACCAGGGAAGTTAATCTTTCAGCGTCCTATCTTTTTGCCTTTCATACTGTTCATGGGGTTCTCAAGGCAAGAATACTGAAGTGGTTTGCCATTCCCTTCTCCAGTGAACTACGTTTTGTCAGAACTCTCCACCATGACCCGTCCATCTTGGGTGGCCCTACATACATGGCTCATAGTTTCCTTGAGTTAGACAAGGAAGTGGTTCATGTGATCAGATTTGTTAGTTTTCTGTGATTGTGGTTTTCATTCTGTCTGCCCTCTGTAGGAGACAGATAAGAGGCTTATGGAAGCAGTAGAACTATCATGTTGTCCTATTCTTCTTTTTTTATGTGATTTTAAAGTATTGTCTCAAAGACCACAAAAGTATTGAAAATAAGAAAATATTTTACAACTTGAAGCTTTATTATATACTCTTGGATGATAAGGATTTCAAGAAATTTCTTTAGACTATATTTGCTCTATTCTTTGAAAATTGCAGTTAAAACCAATTTCAACATCACTTTAAAAATGCACCAACTTCTGCATTTGACACTGTACATTTATAAATTCTAGTATTTAAATAAAAATCACTATGCATTTCCAAAACCAAGAAATTGTGTTCTATGACCATGAAGAAACATTACCAGTAAATGGAGACAGAATCCCTCCTACCCAAAGACAGAAACATGTAGTTAGGAGACTAGAAAATTTAAGAACCTTATACAAATATGCTCAATTTTCTCAACATGTCAAAAAAAGCAACATAATCAGAGAAAGAGGAAATGAATTTGGTAAAGATTTCTTAATAGAAAAAGGAAAGAAAGACTAAGTAAATTGAACATCATCACATCAAATCAGAAGTTCTACAGTGTAAGATCTTATACCTTGAAAAAATAGAGTACAAGAAGAATTTTAATATCAAAAATGATGCTTTCCAAATTATACTTTGCTTCTGCTCTGTTCACTTCCCAGGTGGCTCAGATGGTAAAGAATCTGCCTACAATGCAGGAGACACAGGTTCAATTCTTGGATCAAGAAGGTTCCCCTGGAGAAGGAAATTGCAACCCACTCCAGTTTTCTTGCCTAAAAATCCCATGAACAGAGGAGCCTGGTGGGCTATAGTCCATGGGATTGCAAGAGTTCGACATGACTTAGCAACTAAACAACAACAACTCTGCCCTGCACAAAAAACTTAACTTGAAAGAGTTACCTCTTCTATTAAATGCACCACACTACCAATCACTCGTATTCTTCACTTAATTGTTTTTCAGAGAGTTTCATCATCCAAAAGATAGAAGGTAAAGAAGTGATTATCTGGCATCAGTACTTTTGGCTGATGTAAAATCCATGCTTATGAAGTGGAAAAACACATAGCCAAAGTTCTACTTATCCAGATAGTGTTTTTGTGAATGCCTGGTAAGCATGGGGCAGGAAATTTGAAAGTATACTTTTGACCTAATTTCAGATTGTATTGTTGTTGAATTTTGAGCAACCAATTCAGTTCATCTCTGAATTATTCAATTCCTTGCTGATTTTTAGGAAAACTTTAAGTCTTAGTCTCTGATACTTCCTCTTAAGTTTGTTTCTCATTGTATGTGGCTGATGGGAAGTGTGTGGAAAAAAGATAAAAAGATTTTCAGATGGATTTGCTGGCCATACATTATTTTATACTAGATATCACATCACTTTTTACTGTTAAAAGCAAGACACTTGTTTTAAATATGTGTGCATCTTTGAGTTCAGCATGTCATTATCATGAATAAATTTGTACTCTTTTAAGTTATTCTTCAAATCAAACTTTCCTCTGTTTCTTTAAAATGCATAATACACTACTCTGGTTCATGACTTTTCAACTTTCTGAGACAAAATTGTAGAAGGAATCCTCATATGGAAAAAAATCACTGTATGATTCAATAATATTAAAATTACAGTATGGAAAGTTTCATAACTTGATATTTCTTCTATTAAGTGGACTTACACTGCAAAACATTCTGAATATGTTATTTTAAAGAAATGTCTCATCTTGCAGGTTTAAGTATGCGCAAAATTTCTTTGGAATAAATTTGCAAAATAAGTGTTTTTGGCACAGAATTTTGGACACTGAAGCTAATTATAAATTACTGAATAGTGGCTGCTGAGCTGAAATGTTGGTAATACTATTTAGCACTAATATGTCATGGAAAATTTTGGCAGGAGATACGAATGACTGGTATTGTTGAATCTAGCTTGAACTGATTTTTTACAAAACATACTTTTGCTTTTCTTTTCCTCTAGTTAACTGTTTAGGTGATTTCACCCAAGTTTATTACAACAAAAAGAATAGCATTGACAAAAATAAGACAATTTGTAATTATGAAATCTTGTTTCTTTGAGGAACCAAATGATACTGAAATGATATTGATATTGAAAATGCTTTCATTACTCTATTTATTTCACATGACATTCTTTTGCAGATCATTCCTAACAAAGATTAACTTCATCAATATAGATAAAAAGTGAAAACTGGTCATGATCTTTTCTGAATCATATTAATAACATTGAGATAAACTGTCTATGAACTTTGCATTTTTTTATATCAACATAATTTTCCCAATTGAAAGTCATTCTGAGAATTGTTGGGAATTTCTCAGGTTGACAAATGATGGAGAACAATGAAAGGCTAACTGGTCACGATGTTCATAAGCATAGGGTACTTTGGGGAAAGAAGGGTCTTAGCTGAAAAGTTCAACTGCTGCTTGCAATGCTGCATCTCTGTCCCTTTAGAAGAAAAACTACAGGGATAATTTCCAGTCTTCAGGTTTTTTTTTAGGCTTGGATTCTCACTGCTGCTCATTCCCACTCTGGTAGTTTAAAATTATGTCTTTCTGTATGTATGTGTACATGTCTGTGTTGTTTAGTCGCTCAGTCATGTCTGACTCTGCGACCCCAGGGACTGTTGCCTGCCAGGCTCCTCGGTCCATAGGATTTTCCAGGCAAGAATACTGAAGTGAGATGCCATTTTTTTCTCAGGGGGTCTTCCCGACCCAGGGATCAAACCTATGTCTCCTGCATTAGTAGGTGGGTTCTTTACCACTGAGTCACCTGAGAAGCCTGCCTGTATGCATACATATATTCATGTATCCTCATATATCATGTCTGCGTATAAACATGATGCACAAGCATGGCTAATACAATTTGCTGAGGGGATGGTTGTGAAAGCTTTCCAGTCTCACACACGCACAACAGACTGCAAGTCACACTTCAGTTTACAAACCTTTAGTCCTGAGTTTGATGCTTCATTTGTCACACTGCCACTCTGCCAAATGGTACGGTGGCTCTGATCCAGAGAACTAACTATGGCGAAACTACATAGAGCGGTGGACGTCTGGCTCATGCAAAAACAGCATCCAAACGTTCAGAAGGGAAATAACAACAGCCTCAGTGCACTGCCAGGCTCTGTTGGTACTAATCAAGTGTGTTCTTGTTCATTGTTGCATTCTATCTGCACAATAATTCTTTCTGGAGACATTATAGCTGTCTGGAAGCTCTATTTTGTTTAAAAGACTAGATATTACAGACAACTTCTCATTCAGAAATGTTGAGAGTTCTCCAGTTAATATTGCCAAGTTAACAACTGCTTTTTCACTCTTTCTAATCAAGCAAGACGAGAGACTTATTTCAACCCTATGTTGCCAAAGACACACTCATGTTCCAAAGCAGCTTGAATTTCAAAATAGTTTTCCAAACCCATGGATGAGGTTATACCATTTACACAAACAGTTTCACTTTCAGTCATTGAAGGAAAGCTTTCTTAATGCCACTTCCTAATTCACAGCTTAAAACATGAATCAAAATTTCTTACTCCATTTCTCTGGTGATCCAGTGTTTAAAACTTCACCTTCCACTGTCAGGGGTAAGGGTTCAATCCCTGGTTGGGGGACTAAGATAACACAAAAGCATAACCCTTTGGCCATAACTCTTGGCCAAAAGCATAACACTTAGAACAGAATCATTATTGTAATAAAATTTTTTAAAAAGGTCCACACAAAAAAAGAAATATTTTAAAAAAAAATGCTGTTCTAAAACTACCCAGAGCTATTCAAAATTATTATGACAGCAAAGTTTGTTTTTAATTAACTTTCTTTATGTTGTGATCTGACCTTCAATCATTAGTTATAGCAGCAGAATTTCAGAGGCAATTTATGTTACATGTTTCAAAGTCAAGGCATTTTAAGATGTTTATTTATGTAGTACACTTTACATATGAAATTTTGGCAAGAGAGATGGTGGTTAAACATGCTCAATTCATTTAGCCCATGATTTCTTGGTAAGAAGTGACCACAACACATACAAATTATTGAGCAGTTTGGCTTAAATCTAAGCCTGAAACAAAGTTGAGAAAACATATACATCTGTGCTTATTTAGAATCTGAAAATGATTACTTAAATGTTCAATTAAGTAAAAATTTTATGACTTAACTGTGAATTGTTGTTTTTCAATTGCCAAGTTGTGTCTGACTTTCTGTGACCCCATAGACTGCAGCATTGCAGGCTTCCCTGTCCTTCACCATCTCTTGGAGTTTGCTCAAATTCATGTCTATTGAGTCAGTGATGCCATCCAACCATTTCATCGTCTGCTGCCCCCTTCTTCTCTTGCACTTAGTCTTTCCCAGCATCAGGGTCTTTTCCAATGAGTTGGCTCTGCATATAAGGTGGCCAAAGTATTGGAGCTTCAGCTTCAGCATCAGTCCTTCCAAATGAATATTCAGAGTTGATTTCTTTTAGGATTGACTGGTTTTATATCCTTGCTGTCCAAGGGACTCTTAAGAGTCTTCTACAGCATCATAGTTCACAGTTAAATTTCTACACTCCCTAATTTAAAATATTATACTTGCAATTTCACTTTTGTAACTTTTATTAATCATTAATAATCCATTTAATAAGAGACTTTTAATAGTCAGCTCAGGAAATTTAAATAGGACTCATGAATCGGTAGGATACTGCTGCTGCTGCTAAGTCGCTTCAGTCGTGTCTGACTCTGTGCGACCCCATGGACTGCAGCCCACCAGGCTTCTCTGTCCATGGGATCTTCCAGGCAAGAGTACTGGAGTGGGTTGCCATTGTCTTCTCCAATGCATGAAAGTGAAAAGTGAAAGTGAAGTCGCTCAGTTGCGTCCGACTCTTTGAGACCCCCATGGACTGCAGCCCACCAGGCTCTTTTGTCCATGGGATTTTCCAGGCAAGAGTACTGGAGTGGGTGCCATCGCCTTCTCCAGAGTAGGATACTAGATAATAAAATGCATGTAATTTACCAATGATAGAATTAAGAGCTTCAGTACTTTTAATTAGCATCTGCCATTTTAGAAATAAGAGAAAAATATACTGATATGTTTCTCACTTGCCTGATCTTTCTCAGTCTATGAAAGTCCATCACACTTCTAATTCAGTAAAACATTTGTCTCTAAAAAGATTGGTATACATTTACTTCTTCCCCTTAGCTAAAGGAAGGACAGGTGAAAATGTCAGTTAAAGTCTTTTATTACTGTAATTATAGTTAATTTTCAGCAATGAAACATATTGTACACTACTAATATAATACATTTATTCTAACTATGAGTCCTTTTTCTTCTATTACAAGGATTATTTTACTTGTGTTTGGATGACTATATCTAATACATGGCAACTAGGGTCTTGCAAAATAAATACCAGCAGATACAAGGAAAAGATAATATTTTAAATTGAATTTATGTAATGGCACTTCATATTTTCTTTGTATAATGTTTATCCAGGTGCATTCATTTAAAAACACAACCATAAATTCTAAAATTAAAAATTAGCTTTAAGATGAAAAGGCAGATATAAAAAAATATCTTGCCTATTATAAATTATGAGACAGAAATTAAGTGCTCATACTTACGTGCCTTAAATCACACTTTCACCTAGTGGTAGAAAAATCATCGAGATTATTTTCAGCTTCCAAGACACACACGGTTATTCCTCATCACCCAAACTAATGGTTCCTTTAACCCAATATTCCTATTTCTGCCTACACTCTCCTGCCGTAAGTTAAAGCTGGTCCTCAATGTTCATATAAACACTTGACATTTTTCACTTGCTTAAAATCCTGGACAACTGTATAATGCATGAGTTTCTTTCCTTCCTCAATTATATTCTGTATTCCATGTAGATAAGAATGAGATCTTGTATACTGGCTGATTTTGCAATGAAATGGCAGGTAAATTTCATTTTTTAAAACATACATATAGGCACATTTAAAAAATCCTCATATTTGAAATATTAATCAAAAGGTTGATTATAAATTTATCCAAGTATAGTCATTACATCAAAAACTTTCTTTAACCTACTTTTTAAATAATCCCATGGCTTTATGGGCTTTGCTGCTGCTGCTGCTGCTAAGTTGCTCCAGTCGTGTCAAACTCTGTGCGACCCCATGGACTGCAGCTTACCAGGCTTCTCCGTCCATGGGATTCTCCAGGCCAGAACACTGGAGTGGGTTGCCATTTCCTTCTCCAATGCATGAAAGTGGAAAGTGAAAGTGAAGTAGCTCAGTCGTGTCCGACTCTTAGCAACCCCATGGACTGCAGCCTACCAGGCTCCTCCATCCATGGGATTTTCCAGGCAACAGTACTGGAGTGGGGTGCCATTGCCTACTCCTTATGGGCTTTAGTTTTACCCAAATTCATTCTAAGTGTTGATCCTGAAAGTTAAAGTGAAGTCACTCAGTCATATCTGACTCTTTGCGACCCCATGGACTGTAGCCTACAGGTTCCTCCGTCCGTGGGATTTTCCAGGCAAGAATACTGGAGTGGGTTGCCATTTCCTTCTCCAGTAGATCTTCCCAACCCAGGGATTGAACCCGGGTCTCCCGCATTGTAGGCAGACGCTTTACCATCTGAGCCACCAGGGAAGTTCGTTGATCCTGAAAGTCAGTGTTATTTTTAGATGATCTGTCAACCTTTTTCCTGAATACAAGCTCTCCCTTTTGCAACAAGAGGCCAAACTTTTAAGTGTGAGTTTTTGTTTTAAGAGAGTTCTTTTCTGTAAAATGAACCTGAGCTTTATATCTATTCTGTACAAGTAGCTATTTTACAGTAAGAAACAACTCACCATATTCTGCTAATGTTCCTCCTCTTTTAAACTCTTAATTGCATTCAATGGATTATCACATTACTCACAAAGAATAAAATAACAGCATAATGAATATAATGTATTTTTGCCTTGGAGTCAGCAGGATGCCAATACAATAAACTGATCATCTAATTCTATAAACACATGCTTATATGAGGAGTTAAGTCACCAATATGTAAACTTGTATTGTTAGCACAGTTAAGTGTTTGGTGTTTTAGATTGGATGAGTTTAAACTTGTCTGGCTGAAGATTCCCTTTTGCACTTATGCAAACAATAGCATGTTGTTGTTTAGTCACTAAACCATGTCAACTCTTTGACACCCCAAGAACATCAGGCTCCTCTGTCCATGGGGTTTCCCAGGCAAGAATACTAGAGTGAGTTGCCATTTCCTTCTCCAAAACAGCAACATGAAAAGTGAAAGTCGCTCAGTCCTGTCCGACTCTATGCGACCCCATGGATTATGCAGTCCATGGAATTCTTCAGGCCAGAATACTGGAGTGGGTAGCCTTTTCATTCTCCAGGGGATCTTCCCAACCCAGGGATAGAACCCAGGTCACTCGCATTGCAGACAGATTCTTTATACCCGCTGAGCTGAAAAGGAAAGCCAAGAATACTGGAGTGGGTAGCTTATCCCTTCTACAGCAGATCTTCCTGGCCCAGGGATTGAACCGGAGTCATCCTGCATTGCAGGTGGATTCTTTACCAATTGAGCTATTAGGGAAGCCCTTAAATGATAGCATGCTGCTGCTAAGTCGCTTCAGTCATGTCCCACTCTGTGCAACCCCATAGATGACAGCCCACCAGGCTCCCCCGTCCCTGGGATTCTCCAGGCAAGAACACTGGAATGGGTTGCCATTTCCTTCTCCAATGCAGGAAAGTGAAAAGTGAAAGTGAAGTCGCTCAGTCGTGTCCGACTCTTCGCAACCCCATGGGCTGCAGCCTACCAGGCTCCTCCGTCCATGGGATTTTCCAGGCAAGAGTACTGGAGTGGGGTGCCATTGCCTTCTCTGAAACAATAGCATATCTTTACCTAATATAACTAGTTTCAATATATTACAATAAAGTGAAGTATAATTTCATATTTCCTATAATTTGATAAATGTTACTTATAAGAAGCAACAGATGTGTATCTTTTAATTTTTTGAATAAACTACAAATTATATAAAATAACTTGCCAACTGAAAGATATGAACTACATAATGGTCAGAGAAGTAAAATAAACTTCTACTAAAAAAAATGATTGTGTATTTAATTAATTAAGGCATTTTCAGCTTAAAATGTACTGAATAATATTGAATCTTATTTTTCATTTATTTATAATCTTTTATGTGAGGATTATGTTTTGCTGATCTTTGATTTTTAACTTGTATCACCTATAATGCACATATGAGTCACTTGTACTTATTTGCAGATACATGAATATTGTTTAAACTGAACAAAAGTAAGGTCTCTAAAAGAAATGTCTCTAAAAGCTTCAGAATAGAAAAATAACTTAAAAATTTACTTATTATGTAAGCTCATTTGTTGATATATTTTAGAGATCTTTATTTTTTTTTAATTTTATTTTATTTTTAAACTTTACATAACTGTATTAGTTTTGCCAAATATCAAAATGAATCCGCCACAGGTATACATGTGTTCCCCATCCTGAACCCTCCTCCCTCCTCCCTCCCCATTCCATCAAATTTATATAAAAGATGTTAACTTTTTTGGCCCTTGAACGTAAAGTCACTCAATCGTGTCTGACTCTCTGTGACCCCATGGACTGTAGCCTACCAGGCTTCTACTCCCATGGGCTTTTCCAGGCAAGAATACTGGACTGGGTTGCCATTTCCTTCTCCAGGAGATCTTCCCAACCCAGGGACTGAACCCGGATCTCCTGCATTGTAGGCAGATGCTTTACCTTCTGAGCCACCAGGGAAGTTGAGCCTTAGACTTATGCAAAATATTACTGATAAAAATTAAATACAGGCCTCTTCTCTGGAAAGCTGGTTTCTATTAGAAAAAAAAAAGTGTCCCTAACTATTTCTTCCCCCTCATTCTTCTCTGAAATACATGACTATATTTAAAATGGATAGCCAACAAGGTCCTACTGTGTAGCACAGGGAACTCTGCTCAATGTTATGTGGCAGCCTGGATGGGAGGGCAGTGTGGAGGAGAATGGATACATGTACATGTATGGCTGAGTCCCTTTGCTGTCCACCTGAAATTATCACAAATTGTTAATCGGCTATGCTCCAATGTAAAATTAAAACTTTAAAAAAAGAGAAGAAAAAAGTGTTGAATATTTGTGGAGGATATAAAAATTACTTATGAATTACACAAAACTTTGGGGAAATACATGTTTAAAAAATAAAAGGGACTTGTTGAATAAAAAAAAAAGTTAAATACAGTTGAGCTATATATTAAATAAGATTCTGGTATCAATTATTATGAGACACATTCCAAATCTTTTTAAAAGAGAAACAAATTTAAATCTTTGGCTGAAGGAATAAAGATATGACTTCTTGAACATAACAAAGAAGAAATTGCTTAATTAGACTGTCGACCTCTTAAAGTTAAGGATCTGTAATACTTCAGAGTGCTATAATTGCAAAATATGCAGAGTAAAACTCAGTGACCCTGGCTTTCTCCTCCCAGAAAAATGTTCTATTGAATATCCTATCCATTCAATGATTCGTTAATATTATGCATTTTGGGTTTTAAATATCTTATTTACTAATTGATCAGAATCATGTTCTAATTCAATAACTAGAAAATATCAAAGTGTTTGAATATAAAGAGACCGTTTTCGACATGTTTTTGGTATGTAAATATAGATACAGATTTTCCATTTTGTTCCCCAGCTGTTATTAATAAAATGAAAGTGAAAGTCGCTCAGTCATGTCCGACTGTTTGCGACCCCATGGACTGTATGTAGCCTAGCAGGCTCCTCAGTCCATGGGATTTTCCAGGCAAGAGTACTGGAGTGGGCTGCCAATTCCTTCTCCAGGGGATCTGCCCAACCCAGGGATTGAACCCAGGTCTCCTGCAGTGTAGGCAGACGCTTTACTGTCTGAGCCACGAAAGCAAAAAAAAAATAATAAAAGTCAAAGATAGATAGTTTTCATAAAGTTCAAAAGTATACATTATTATTTACGTATATTTTTATAGTCAATGATAACCATTTGGGCTTGTTTTATTAATACATATAAAATATAAATGATACAGCTTTAATTTTTGGGATCATTCTGACATTAGAATATAGATTGTAATATCAATTGAAAATACTTATTACTAAACATTTCCAATAAGTAACAATCATGCATCTCCAGCATTATTTGCCCAATTCTGAAAGATCTGTTTTTGGTTCACAATGAAGCAATTTTTGAATAGTTCAAATATAAAAACACTTTTATTTACCCAATTCTAGTTGAAATTTAGTATTTGTCAAAGTTTCCACTCATTGGTGACTTCCTTACAAATAATAACAATGTTTCTTTTTTTTTTTCTTTTGTGTTCTGATTATATTACTCAACTGCCCTGATTATATTATTCAATTCTTTTAAAAAGTTATGTGCTATCTTTTTCATTTGTATTCATTTTAATTTCTGCATTCAAGTGCAGGGTAGAGATTACACCAACATAATGAGTTCCTTCACTGAGCCAGGTGTTGAGATGGTTAGTTAGGACAATGAGTCAAACTGAGAATAACAACCTAGGCTCTACTCTCGAACAAGAGGCCAAAAGAGACAGTCTTTTATTTTTACCCATGAAACATCACCTGCAGAGTCAGGGGCATGAGTGCAGATGGAGGACCCATCTTCCTCCTGAGAGGGCCTGGAGAAAAGGTTCCTGCCACTTTATGGAACCAAGAGAGAGCTGAGAAGAGTCCAAGTGGAGAAAAGTGCCTAGTCCCTTACCCCCTAATAACAATAAATAGGTTTCCATGGAGACACCTTACAATTTTCTCAGCCGAGGTCCCTTGATGAAAAGATCCCCCAAAGAAGGTGTCTGGATGAGAAATGCAAAGATGCCCAGAACATGACTGGCCTCTATGACCAACTCTCTTCAAAGACTGCAGTGAAGAGGCCCTGAACCCAGGTTACTGTAGGAAGGGCAGCTTCTCTGTGTCACGGAACAGGGAGTGTCCTGCACTTGCCAAAGGTCACCACTGAAAGCTCACACAAAGGGTTTGACTTGCAGCTGGACTCCTCATGCATAGTCAAGTGTTCATGTAAGTCCACCTCAATATCCTCAAATCAAAATAAGAGTGTTAGCAGCATGAAAGGTGCATATAAAATAGTGTAGAACAATGTGTATAATCTTTAAGTCAGTAATGACTGTTTAATGCTGTAGAGTCATAAGGGGTTCTATTTTTAGAAAGTTTCCTGAGGAAGTGATCAGACGATGAGTTAAGATACATGTGCATAAATGTTTCTCACAGCTTTGTTTAAAATAAAAAGAAATTTAGAAAAATTATAATTAGAAATATAGACTCTAATTATTTGTATATCATGCAAGAGACTATCAAGCAATTTTAAAGATGATGTGGATACATTTAAAATGGAAATACATTGTATAGAATATACTGTGGATGTAAAGTTTATTGAAAAAAGATTACAGTGAATGATTCTTCCAATTTTATAAATATATGACTTTGTGTGTGTGTGTGTTTCTTTGCAGAAAGACATAGGAAATATTTAGACTTGTAGATCAAAATGTCGGAGAAGGCGATGGCACCCCACTCAGGTACTCTTGCCTGGAAAACCCCATGGACGGAGGAGCCTGGTGGGCTGCAGTCCATGGGGTCGCTGAGGGTCGGATACGACTGAATGACTTCACTTTCACTTTTCAGTTTCATGCATTGGAGAAGGAAATGGCAACTCACTCCAGTGATCTTGCCTGGAGAGTCCCAGGGACGGTGGAGCCTTGTGGGCTGCCGTCTGTGGGGTCGCTCAGAGTCGGACACGACTGGAGCGACTTAGCAGCAGCAGTAGCAGCAGATCCAAATGTCCTCATTAACTTCTTGAGTGAAGACTAAAAGCAATTTTTTGAAGTCTTTTACTAAGTTTAAAATTTTGCTGTAATGAATTTTCTGAGAAGAAAATGAGCTAATTGTTTAATTAGATGAAAATTAAAAAGTTAGAGATCAGTTCAGAAATCAATTTGTCTTAACACACTACAATGATCTTCTTAACAATTTTTGGCTATAGCAAAAGATAATAATGTTCTTAAAATGCTATAACAATGTGATTCAATTATTTTTATCTGTTACTTTATATTTTTATTTATAAAGGCTAATTAAATTCAGGTAGAATTTGAAGGGAGAATGTTTTCTTAAAAATTGTTATTTCTAGAAGAATATGTATTTGTGTGTTTGCTTTGTATTTATATGAAACAAAAATATCACACATTTAGCAGCTTTGAAGAACATATGTTTATTATAGTTTTCTGTGGACCAGTATTGTGGCTGTATTCTAATTGTGTCTTCTGTTTAGGGGTGCACAGAGCTTCATCATGAAGATGGCCAGGGATGTGATGTTATCTGGTCTTGGTATTTGCTTCTAAAAACTCGCTAGTTGTTGACAGATTCACTTCAGTTCCTAGAAGTAAAAGGGCTTAGCTCCTTGAAATCATCTGATGTTCATGCCAGGTAATCATTACTATAAAGCCATTTGTTCTTCCAGACAAGCAGGACAGTGTCTCTACTGCTTTGAGCCTCTGACCCGCATGGACTTCATTTAGCTGATTAGGTCAGGTCCACCAAAGCTACCCTTTTGATTAACTTAAGTACAGTGAATTAGGGATTTTAATAACATCTTGCAAAATCCCTTCACTTTTGCCAGACAGCATTACCTAATCAAAGGGGTAGGGCTTTCTAGCAGGTGGCTCAATGGTAAAGATGTGGGTTTGATCCCTGGGTTGGGAAGATTCCCTGGAGAAGGAAATGGCAACCCACTCCAGTATTCTTGACTGGGAAATGCCATGTACAGATGAGCCTGGCAGGCTATAGTCCAGAGGATCACAAAAGAGTCAGACATGACTTAGCCACTAAATAACAACAACAACAATCAAGGGAGTAGCACATTCTATTGGTTCAAATCAAGTTATAGCTACTGTCCATACTCCAAAGGAAGACTCCATTATGAAGGCAGGACTCCATAGTGGTCACTCTAGGGTATGTCCATTACAATTGGAAAATATATACGGTACTTAGTAGAGATTCATACAATTCTCAGTGAGTACCCATGTTGTCCACATCTGAAATCAACTACTTGATATATTTTATCCATTAACTTCTGTTAGATTTCTCTGAAAGCTCTCCAGTGTTTTAATAGAATCACTATATTTACAAAATATTCTTGATGTAAACTTTAAAACAGCTTTAAAGAAGTCTAATTACAATTTCATGAACTATCTGTTTCTATCTGTATATACAAATGACTTAACTGATCTCAGTGGCAAAAGTTAAATACTTCCTTTACATAACTGAAAAGTATTTGAGGAGACTGACATTGAGCTCCAATATATTTGACCAAATTGATGTTTAAACATCAATCACTTTTTCATTTATAAATAATAAGCTCTGTTAAATGTTACTTTACCAAAACTGAATTTCAGCTGATATGCGTTTGCAAGAATCATGAAAGTTGGTTTTAGAAAACTTCATGCAGTGGAATTTTAACCATGGAAAAAATGCTTCAAAAGTTAACAGAAGCCTTTTGGCTTAAAGTTTCACCTGAGGCAGAAATACTTATAAGTTATTCATTTTCAGAATTTTAGAAGTAACATTCTAAATTTGTTCAATTATGAAATGTATAATTTGTGACTCAGGCCCAAAAATGATTGCAAAAAGCACTCCTCAACAATTCATCTTTTTATCATGAGGTGCTTAATTTGTGTCAAGTATTCTATAAAGTACTAGAGATTCAGAGATGAGGACTTCTGTTTCTAATAATGTGGATAAAGTTCTTTATTAGGATCGAATTTTACAAGCAAAACAATAAAACTGCTGGGTAAATATTTCTGATGACCTAAATGCATTCAGATGAGTTGTCAGGCCAGTAGGACAGGGACAAGATACATTCTTGGGAAAACTCTAAAGAAGACACGCAGGCATAATCCTTGAGCATACAAATATTTTTTTTCCTATAAGTCCTGACAAGCCAGCAAACGCAGGCTTTAGTTCAAAGTCTCATGGGATAAAGATAAAGGTAGGTATATAATTTAAATCTAGAGTAAGGATTATATAAGAACCCTCACTGCAGTAAGCTGGGTACTCAAAAGACTATACCCCTGCTGTAAGGATAAACTAGATGTAGCTTCGCTTCCCTAATCTCTTATCTCCATAAATCTCAAAGGACTTTTTGGGACTTTTTTTAAACCTGGTATTGAGTTAAACAGGATAAAAAACCCTAAATAATAGAATAATAACACTACATATGAACCTTGAAGTTGCAAAAATTCAAAGATGTGCGTTCCTTCAACATCAGGTGTAAGTGAAACCGCAACGTGTCCTCCTTCTCTATTGCTGACAATCCTTCAGCTCTACCATCTCCTGCCTCCTCTCCCTCCTGTGCAGTAACGCTTCTTGCCTGCTCATGCGTTGCCAGCCTCTGTATGCCAGCTGTTGTGCTACTACTGCACTTTTCAAGGTATGGTACTGTGAGATTTAAAATGTTTTCTTTATTTTTTATATTTTTTTTTACACATAATTTGTGCGAAAAGTATTATAAACCTCTTGCAGTACTATATTCTGTACTGTGCTGAATTCTCCAGGCCAGAATACTGGAATGGGTATTCCAGTATTCCCCTTCCTTTCTCCAGGGGATCGTCTACTATACTGCCAATTGTGTTTAGTACCTAGGCTAACTTTGTTGAATTTATGAATAAATCGGACTTACAAACATGCTCTCAGAGCCGAACTTGTCCATATATAGTGGACTTACTGTAACACCAACTAAAAGAATATTTAAGATAGCCAACACAGTATTAAGTGGGAACAAAGTTGGAGAACTGACACTTCCTGACTTCAATTCTTACTATAAATCTACAAGGAGTCAAGACATGTGGTACTGGTGATAAAGTAGACAAATAGATCAGTGGAAGAGAACAGAGTGCCCAGAAATAGACCCACATAAATATGGCCACCTAATCCTCCACACAAAAGCATAGATAATACACTAGACAAAGATTGTATTTTCAACAAAGGGTGTTTGAGCAACTGGCCATCCGCATGCAAAAAAAGGATCCAGTTATACCTTACACTCTTCACAAAAAATAATTCAAAATGGATCATAGACTTAGATGTAAAATGCAAAACCATAAAACTTCTAGAAGATAACATAAGAAAAAACTCAATTGGGTATGGTGATGGCTTTTAAAATACAACTCCAAATGTAAAATCTATAAAACAAATAATTCATAAGCTGAGCATCATTAAAATGTAAAACCTTATGCTCTGTGAAAGGTAACACATCAAGACAAACCACAGACTGGGAGTAAATATTTGCAAAAAATACATCTGATAAAGGATGGTTAGGGTCAAAGAACTCTTCAAACTCAACAATGAAAAAAACAAGTTACCCAATTTAAAAAGAGGCCCAAGACCTAAATAGACACCTCAACAACAAAGACACACAGATGGCAAATAAACATATGAGAAGCTGCTCCATATGATATGTCTTCAAGGAAATAAAAATTGAGACAAAAATAAGATGCCACTGCACACCTATTAGAATGGCCAAAATCCAGAACACTGACAATAACAAATGCTGGCAGGGATGTGGAGCAACAGGAACTCTCATTTACTGCTGGTGGGAATGCAAAATGATCTTGGCACTTGGAAAAATGGTTTGGCAATTTCTTACACAGCTAAACATATCCTAACCATATGATCCAGCAATCACACTCCTTGGTATTTACCTGGAGCAGTTGAAAATTTACATTTACACAAAAAAACTTGCACACAGATGTTTTATTCACAATTGACAAAACTTGCAAGCAAACAAGATGTCCTTTAGTAGGTGAATGCATAAACTATGGTGCATCCAGACAATGGAATATTATTACTAAAGAGAATGATCTCTTGGATTTACCTGGTGATCCAGTGCTCAAGACTCTGCACTTTCACTGAAGGGGGCATGGGTTTCATCCTTGACTGGGAAACTAAGATCCCATACTTGCTATTTTTGTTTAGCTGCTAAATCGTGTCCAACTTTTTGAGACCTTGTGAACTGTAGACCTCTGTCCATGGGATTTTAAAATCCCATATGTGGTATGGTCAAAAAAAAAGAATGAAAGAAAGAAAAAGCCAAAAAAAAAAAAAAAAAAAAAAAAAGAAATGAACTCTCGTCATGAAAAGACACAGAGAAACATTACATTCATGCTATCAGATGCAAGAAGCCAATCTGAAAAGGCTACAAACTGTTATAATCCCAACTGTATGATACTAGGCAATAGGCAAATATGAAAAAAATTAAAAGATTAGTGATTGCTGGGGTGGGAATGGGAGAGAGGTGAATAGACAGAACACAGAGGAGTTTTAGGGAAGTGAAAATATTTTGCATGATGTTACAATGATAGTTCTATGTCATTTTACATATATCAGAGCTCATAGAATGTATCACACCAAGAATTAACTATGGACTCTGGATGTTAGTGATATGTCCGTGTATGTTTATCAATTCCAGTGAATGTACCATTCTGCTGGGGATGGTAATAATGGGGGAGGCTATGCCTGTGTGGGGGCAGGATATACATGGGAAATCTCTGTAGTCTCCCTTCAAATTTGATGTGAATCTAAAGCCATACTAAAAAAAAATGTCTTAATAAGTCAAATTTTAGAAGTCAAAGAAAAAATAGAAAAATATATTCAAATTTTACTCAAAATGATGGCAAAACAAGCAAGTCAAATAAAACTTTCATTTGAGGCTATGAACAAGTTGTTAATAAATTATGGGGGGAGTGTTGATGAACATAAAGAAAAATGTAAGAGTAAAATCACATCCAATAAGTACTTATCAATAGTAGAAGAGCTAGTTATCAATTGATACCAAGGTCAAAAAGTAGACAAAGAATCTGGGATATTTGCAGGATATTTATTTTTTAAATAGTTTTTAAAGATCATTTATTTATTTATTTGGCTGTGCTGGGTCTTTGTTGCTGCAAGGACTTTTCTCTTGCTGCAGCAAGTGGGGGCTACTCTCCAGGTGGTGGTGCGTGGGATTCTCATTGTTGTGGCTTCTTTTGTTGTGGAGCACAGGCTCTAGGACGCCTGGCCTTCGGTAGTTGTGGCACGTGGGTTCACTGGTTGCAGTTCTGGGCTCTAGAGCACAGGGTCAATAGCTGTGGCTCAGGGCCTTAGTTGCTTCCTGGCACGTGGGATCTTCCTGGACCAGGGATCGAACCTGTGTCTCCTGAATTGACAGGAGGATTCTTTACCGCTGAGCCACCAGGGGAGGCTCTGCAGTATTTTCAAAAGTAGAGAAATAAAATTTCATTTCCTAAAGTCCAAATATGATCTTCTTATATCCCAAAGTGATAATCTTCAAAATCTTCTCTTCTCATTATGTAAACTAAATCGTGAACTTCTAGCCATGAAATTAGGCTTAGGATTAGCTGGTAGCTCAGTGGTGAAGAAAATGCCTGCTAGTGCAGGAGATGTGAGTTTGCTCCCTGAGTCTAGAAGATGCCCTGGAGGAGGAAATGGCAACCCACTCCAGTATTCCTGCCTGGGAAATCCCATGGACAGAGGAGCCTGGTGGGTTACAGTTCGTAGGGTTGCAGAGTCAGACAGGACTTAACCATTAAACAGCAATAACAACAAGCCGTGAAGCAGTGAATCTGTCTTGTTTTACACTCCTTCTTCTCTTCCTTTTCCTAATAGAGTATGTTAACATATTTGCTGATACAAACATATAATTCTGCTTTTGCTTGTTTTTCTCTTTCTGCCTGGAATATCTTTTCTATGTGTTGTTTAACAGATGGACATTTAATTGTCCTTCACCACTCAGCAACATGTATAAATCTATGATATTTCTGCTTCATTTATTTATTTATGCATCTTTCTTCTTTATTGGACTATAAACTACCTGATGGCAGGAATTGTTTGATTTTATCCATCTTTACATACCCAGGAATTAACTCAACTTCCTGACAAAAAGCAATCATTCAATAAACTTTTGTTGGTGGCTGAATAGGTGAAAATGCACAGGTAGAAAGAAAGAAGGAGGTAAGAAAAGAAGGATGTAATTTTAAAATATGGTCAAATGTATGTATTTAATTACTGACATTTTTTAGAACAATACACATAGAAGAGAAACAGAATTATTAGCAACTTAGTAGCTTTTAAATAATTACACTTTAAAAAGTTAAGGAAGAGCTCAGAAAACAGAGAATCCTAACACATACCAAACACTATCTTATAAAATTTTAGTAGCAATCTTGCTGAAAATTTAAAGTGTGATAAAGGAAAGATACAGAAGTATACATTTTCATTAGAAGAGAGCAAAGTGCAGCAGATTAGAGAATAGAAGATAAATGTCAACAATTTCTTATTTAATAGATGAGTTGGGAAAGAAATCAAACAACCAGGAAACTAGGACAGGCTGCCCTATAACTATTTCATCCTTGAAGTATGTGTTCATTGCAGATAACCCCCTCTGAAAGTAAAATTGGTGAACACATACTATGCTAGTTAAAAATTAACAGAACAGCATGGATTTACTGATGCTATTTATGGCATATTTATATACCATCGTTTTTATAGTAACAAAGAATAAAAGGAGGCCATTTTGAAAGTTAAGCTACAATTAGCTAGAAAATCTAGAATATAAAATTAATAATTTCAGTAAAGAGGAAAATAAAAGGGAGTGATGCAAATAGCATCACTGTAGATATTAGTGTGGCAACTGTGAATATTCTTGGCATGTACCTTGATGGGAAGGGCTTGCAAAAATAAATTCCAAGTGCAAAAGAAGGATATTTGACTTTTCTCATTAGACTTAGAAAGAATAAAAGTTGAACAAGCAGTTTCTGTTGTTTTACATTATTTATGTTGGATTTCCACCGACAGTACCGTGTGGTACTGATGGGAGTCATTTCTGTTCTTAATGAACAACAGGTTAAATACTTAGGAGATAAATCATCTACCTGACAGAAAGGAAGGAAGGACACAAGTGACCAAAGTATTCAATCACTGGGGGCAAAGTTAGAATCTTCACTTAAAAAGTGATGGACAAAAATCAGAACGTCCATAAGTCTTCTTTAGAAATTAAAAGGAATTTTAAGAAAATCGTGTGTTAAAGAAAAAAGCATCGTGTACTATAAAAGCTTGTGGTCATAAAAAATGTATTATTACTCAAAGACATATGGAAGACATGTTTTATTAATAGAACAGACAAAAAATAACAAAAACTTTAAGAGGCTTTAGGAGATACAAGACTTGAAGAAATCTGAGCATTCATAGGAAATGCTTCATGTAATAAACACACTGACTTCCCTTCCATGCTTTCCATCTGCCTGAGACACAGCCAGCATTTCTTTTGCCATCTCCCTACCCCAGCCTCCCATCTGTATGACAGGTGATTTTCCAGGGATAGGTGCTATGTATTCATGGAGGATTACCTGAGTCCTCACACTTGCTTAAGTTATCACCTTGTGCATATTCACTGCAACCTTTCTTCCTACTACTTACTCATGATTTACAGAATTACACATACGAGGTACTTAGTGGTGGTCTCCTCTTTGAGCTGTCATGATCACTAGGCCAGAGATAATGTCTGTCCCTCATATGTCTCATGCCAACACACATCAAATAATTAACAAACAACTGTTAAATAAATAAATATGTGAGTGCACATTTTGAGATTTTGTAACTGTAAAATAAAATTATGGAATTTGATCATGTAATGTGTTTTAAAGGGCAATGAAATAAAGGTATGGGGAGAATAAAAATTATTCCCTAGAAAACTTTCAAGTTTTATGACCTCCCATACTACCATAATTAGCTATATTTCTAATTACTGAGACAGTAAGAATAGTAATGAAAATTAACATGATTCTATATAGGAAACAATATGAGATAAACAATTGAACTGGAGGGAAAGGTCAGTAAATGTGAGGAAGTATTTAAACTTAGATTTGGAGCTTTCCCATAAACAGATTTAATTTTTAAAAGCAAGAAGTCTCTGTCATATCTATGCCTGTAATATTTCTACTGCCTATATAAGAAATGTTACTTAAAGTGGAATGTATTAAACTCTGCATTAATTGTCTTTTAGCAAATGTTTTCTTTTTCTTACATCCTGTGGATTTTGGAAGTAAATGAATTGAATCATCCAGAATTTTTAAGCTGTATATAAAAACATAAGATATAATGTTTCAATGGAGTTTTTGAGATAAAAAAGCTATTGGATGATATATATATTCCATATGAAGTCATTCTTTGTGTGCATGTTGATTAGATTTGATCAGTCCTTGATCGAAGCATTCATTCATTCACTATTTACAGAGTGTCATTATTTACTAAGTATGTGTTACACACTCTTCTAGACACTTGGAATGGATGAAAAGTGCTGTGTTTTTTTGTTTGTTTTTTTTTTTTTTTTTTTTGCAGATGGATTGATGGTTGTAAGGATCTCCTTGGGAGAACTTCTAAGCCCAGGTCTCAAGGATAAAAAGAAATCATGCACAATTTTCCAACTATGGTTGGAAACTTTAATATTTGCTTAAATTGAATGTTAGTAGCATAGATTCAGTGATTCTGTTTTGGTCTATGAATATGTCCTTGAGGAAAATCAATTTTAAGGTAAAAGTTTGAAAGTACGAGAAAATATCTGTCAAGTAGCTTTGGAATTTTCCCAAGCAAGACATATGGTGCTTTGAAGCAAGATAGTGTAAAACAGACACTCATTAAAAAATTAGTAAAATATTTTGTGGTTGAAGAAGGTGATGACAGAGCAAGTTCTTTCATTCATCTATTCAGTATTTTCTTGCAAAGCACCTACAAAAGTGGAAGCTATTCTTCACGGCTTCATATGATATAAGGATAATACAGGAAGTGAGAACAAGAAAATACTTGCCGTTGGAAGATTATATTTATTAGACAGGTAATGAACATGTGTGCTCAGTTGCTCACTCATGTCCAACTCTTGGTGACCCCATGGACTGTAGCCCACCAGTCTCCACTGTCCATGGAATTTTCCAGGCAAGAATACTGGAGTAGGTTGCCGTTTCCTCCTCCAGGGGATCTTCCCAACCCAGGAATCAAACCCTTGTCTCTTGCGTTGGCAGGTGGGTTCTTTACCACTAGTGCCACCAGGGAGGCCCCAGATAATGAACATAGAGATAAATAAATAATTAGATAATGTATACTCAGACACTTATATCTGTTTAACATCAGATTAAAATAGGAGACTGAGATAAACAGAAGCAGAAGATATTAAGAAGAGGTGGCAGGAATACACAGAAGAACTACACAAAAAAGATCTTCATGAACCAGATAATCATGATGGTATGATCACTCACCTAGAGCCAGACATCCTGGAATGTGAAGTCAAGTGGGCCTTAGGAAGCATAATTACAAATACAGCTAGTGGAGGTGATGGAATTCCAGTTGAGCTATTTCAAACCCTAAAAGATGATGCTGTGAAAGTGCTGCACTCAATATGCCAGCACATTTGGAAAACTCAGCAGTGGATACAGGACTGGAAAAGGTCAGTTTTCCTTCCAATCCCAAAGAAAGGCAATGACAAAGAATGTTCAGACTACCACACAATTGCACTCATCTCACACGCTAGTAAAGTAATACTCAAAATTCTCCAAGACAGGCTTCAACTGTATGTGAACTGTAAACTTCCTGATGTTCAAGCTGGATTTAGAAAAGGCAGAAGAACCAGAGATCAAATGGCCAACATCTGTTGAATCATCGAAAAAGCAACAGAGTTCCAGAAAAACATCTACTTTTGCTTTATTGACTACACCAAAGCCTTTGACTGTGTGGATTACAAAAAACTGTGGAAAATTCTTAAAGAGATGGGAATACCAGACCACCTGACCTGCCTTTTGAGAAATCTGTATGCAGATCAGGAGGCAACAGTTCGAACTGGACATGAAACAACAGACTGGTTCCAAATTGGGAAAGGAGTATATCAAGGCTGTATACTGTCACCATGCTTTTTTAACTTATATACAGCATACATCATGAGAAACGCTGGGCTGGATGAAGCATAAGCTGGAATCAAGGTTGCTGGGAGAAATATCAGTAACCTCAGATACGCAGATGACACCACCCTTATGGCAGAAAGTGAAGAAAAACTTAAGAGCTTCTTGATGAAAGTGAAAGAGGAGAGTGAAAATTCTGGCTTAAAGCTCAACATTTAGAAAACTAAGATCATGGCATCTGGTCTCATCACTTCATGACAAATAGATGGGGAAACAGTGGAAACAGAAAGAGACTTTGTTGTTTTGGGCTCCAAAATCACTGTAGATGGTGACTGCAGCCATGAAATTAAAAGACGCTTGCTCCTTTGAAGAAAAGTTCTGACCAACCTAGATAGCACATTAAAAAGCAAAGACATTACTTTGCCAACAAAGGTCTGTCTAGTCAAGCTATGGTTTTTCCAGTAATTGTGTATGGTTGTGAGAGTTGGACTATAAGGAAAGCTGAGCACTAAAGAATTGACGCTTTTGAACTGTGCTGTTGGAGAAGACGCTTGGGCATCCCTTGGGCTGCAAGGAGATCCAACCAGTCCATCCTAAAGGAAATCAGTCCTGAATATTCATTGGAAGGACTGATGCTGAAGTTGAAACTCCAATCCTTTGGCCACCTGATGTGAAGAACTGACTCATTTGAAAAGACCCTGATGCTGGGAAACATTGAAGGCAGGAGGAGAAGGGGATGACAGAGGATGAGATTGTTGAATCGCATCACTGACTCAATAGGCATGAGTTTGAATAAACTCTGGGAATTGGTGATGGACGGGAAGGCCTGGCGTGCTGCAGTTCGTGGGGTCACAAAGAGTCAGACATGACTGAGCAACTGAACTGAACTGAACTGAGATAAAGTATAGTTGACAGAGAATGATAAAGACCAAATATTTTCAGCATTGAAGTAAAGAAACCCTCTTTGAGAGGAAGAAGTGGTGGAGAACTGTGATATATTTTAGAGTAAAAGGATTAAGCAGTGCAGAAGGGGGAAGTTGGAAACTTGGTAGAGCTCAACTAGGCGATTCATTATTTCCATAGGTCATTGACTGAGTTCACGTAATGCAATTCAGATGATGGAAGTCTGTCTTCTTTTACTCACTATGTCCTTTATGAGGGGGTGCATGCTCAGTTGCTTCAGTTGTGTCTGACTCTGAGATCCTATGGACTATGGTGTACTCGGCTCCTGTGTCCATGTGATTCTCCAAGCAAGACTACTGTAGTGGATTGCCATTTTCTTCTCCAGGGAATCTTCCTGACCCAGGCATCAAACCTGTGTCTCTTACATCTCCTGCATTTTCAGGTGACTTTTTTTTACCACTAGCACCTTTAGTAGGTAGGGGGTGTTTGGCCTCCAATGTTTTGATCAGAGTACATGCATTTCCATCTCTTCAGCCTCCTGTCTCTAGGCATTCAAACTTCTTATGTGGGTCAAAGCTTCAGGAGAAAGGAATCTAGGAGCAAGATGAAAGCCAAATGATTTTGTGTGGTCTAACTTTGAAAGTAGTTCTGTCTGTTGAAACTGACACAAGCACACCCATATTCAAGGGCAGAGGACAAAAACTATACATCTTGTTGGGAGATCTGTCAGAAATATGCCGCCACATTTTAAAAGACAACACCAATATATACCTCTGGGCCATTTCACATACTCTGAGATGCAAGATGACGTCATTCTTCAATGATTGATAGCATAGGATTGAATTCAAGGAATAGAATCTTCATTTGAATCAAATCCAGATACAGATGCATATTAGTCACTTAGTTGTGTCCAACTTTTTGCAACCCCACGGATGTTAGCCCGCCAAGCTCTTCTGTCCATGGGGTTTTGCAAGAATACTGGAGTGGGTTGCCATTTCCAGTGGGATCTTCCAGATGCAGGGATTGAACCCACATCTCCTGCATCTCCTGCATTGGCATGCAGATTCTTTATCACTGAGCCACCTGGGAAGCCGTATTCTGATTCATTCTTCCTCAAAAAAATGAAAAAAAAAAGAAGAAGGAAAGAAAGAAAAAGAAGAGAAGAAGAAAGAAAATAGACTGTGTTTTCAGCTCAATACTTTTCTTAACCTGCTTTCTTCCCACAGAAATTTTAGAATCTAATTATTTTCCCTATTCTGTTCTGCTCAAATAGGTACAGGTCTGTAAAAAGTATGAGTGTCTTAAGTATCCTCCTATGGCCTATTCCACTAGGCAAAGGACATACCCACAAATCTCTTTGAGATAAATTTTCTCTACTCTGGACATTTTATAAGGCTGCAGTTGGAAAATGCCTGAAGGTTCTTAGAAACTCTTTCATTTAACAAATAAGACCTGTGGGGCCTATCTTGAGATCCATAGAAGGCCTTTGTCCATCTGAAAGAGTCTTTGAAGCCTCAGCTTGAGTCTTTTTAAGGTTTTAAAAAGGTTTTTATAGTTACAACTTTGGCTCCCCCTTCACACTGAGATGACAACTTGACAGTGAGTTGGATTTAATATTTTCCTGGAGATTTTTCCTCTTTTGGGGAACTCTTTTCTGGTTGGAAAAAAAAAAAAAAACAAAACACAAAAAACACTGTGCTGCTGGCCCCTTAACCTTTCATCCATTTTCTACTCCAAAACTAAAGTTATATCTTTCATTCAGGTATCCCTTTATTTATGACAAGCAAATGAAAGAAGGCAAGTGACAACTTTAACTCAGCCCAGAAATCTCTTTATTAGGTCATTGAGTTCCTTTGGAATATTTCCTATTTTTCGCATTACTGCATTACTGTTGCCAAAATTTCACTATTATATAATAAGAGCCCTCTTTTCACTACCTTCCGATACTTTTTTCTCAGTTTATCACAGAATCTCACCAATAGAGACCCCCTTCAGATCCTTGAATGCCACTGCCCAATCCCATAACAGTTTTAGGTTTTGTTATAGCATCATCCTACTTCCAGGTGCAAAAATTATTTTCCATTTATTTTTTACAATGAAACTAACTATCTTCAAACTTAGTTGCTTAACACAGCAGTCATCTTTTTGATATCATGAATTGGGGATCAGCGGTGTGAGCAGAACTTGGCTAGCTGATCTTTTTGTTCCAGGTACTATCAGCAGAGGTCACTTGGTGGCATTTAACAGGTAGATGGGCAGGTCTACTGGGTCCTAGATCATTTCACTCATAAGTCTGATTCCTTGATGGGGATTACTGGAAGGCTGGCATCAGTTGAAACTGTTTATGGTTTTCACCATGGTTACCTCAGGGTAGTTGGACTACTAAAATTACATCTTAGAGCAATAAGCACAACAGGTCCAGTGGACAAGATGAAAGAAAGTTCTATGGCTACCTGTTACCTATCATTGGAAGGAAATCTTCTTTTCTGTCATAATCTATTTGCAAAACAAACATAAACCTGCCCAGAGTAGAGGGAAGAGAAGATAGATCTTAGTGGGGGTGAGTGGCATATCAAAGAATTTGAAGCTTTTAAAATCACCTCTTCCATCAAAAAATATTGATGGATACATAAAACTCTGCTGTGTTCACACAGAGATCTGATCATACAACAATGAAAGTAAATAAACTACAGCTAAAGATATTATCATAAATAAAACTTTTTAACATAATGTTGACTGATTAACTCAAACCATAGAAGATCATACATCACATGATTCTGTTTGTATGAATGTAAAAGGCTAAAAAAACTAAACAGTATACTATTTAATTATATGTAGATATATATTGAAAAAAATTAGAATAGTGGTTACCTCTAGAAGCAGGAGACAGAATGCAATGAGAAAGGACACACAGGTTCTTCTAAAACCTTTAGCTAACTCTTTCAGCTAGCTGTTGAAAGAAACACTTTTTTTTTTTTCCTTTTAACTGATCATATGATTTTAGCCACTTCTGAAGGTATGCTATGCTTTAAAAAATTTTTTTAAAAAAGGAATGAAGGAGAGATGAACAAATGAAGAACTCTAAAGAAAACTTTTGAGAACTATAAGAAGGAAGAGAGAAAAGGTACAGCTGCTAGAAGAGGTAGAGAGTAAATACAAATTTCATGTTTCTTCATTGGGGAATAATAGAATAAGGGACTAATTTAGGAGAAATTGGGGCTTTCCTGTAGCTCAGATAGTAAAGAATCCACCCGCAATGTGGGAGACCTGGGTTTGATCCCTGGGTTGGGAAGATCCTCTGGGGAAGGGAATGGCTACCCGCTCCGGTATTCTTGCTCAGAGAAAGTGAAAGCGAGTATCACTCAGTCGTGACATTCAGCCATGTCCAATTCTTTTCAACCCCATGGACTGTAGCCTGCCAGGCTCCTCTGTGTATGGAATTCTCCAGGCAAGAATACTGGAGTGGGTAGCTTTTCCCTTCTCCAGGGGATCTTCCCACCCAAGGATCTATCCCAGATCTTCCACATGGCAAGTGGATTCTTTACTGTCTGAGCCACCAGGGAAGCCCAAGAATATCAGAGTGGGTAGCCATTCCAGAGAGAGAGGCAAGAAGAGAGAAATTGCCAAAAGAAACATCTTTGTATAAATAAATTGAGAAACAACTTATAGAGATAAATTGAGATAGAAATCGCAGCTCAAGAAGAGTTCAGTATTTGGCAGAAGGAGAGACATAACCCACAACATGTGGATATAACAGATTTAGATGCAGATGTCTGATAACAGTATGAAGAACTGCTTTCAAAAATAGGTGTATTAGGCTAAAACAGTCATTTAAACTTAAACAGGATGCCATTTACTGATCCTCAAATGAAAGCATAATTGTCAAAAAACCTGGACAATGACATGCCACCTAGACATTCTTCATTCTTTCTGTAGGAAAAGCTAGATGGTAACCTAAATATCAGTCAAAACCACACTTGTAGCTCCTCAGAAATCGGAATATGAGAATTTGCATGAATAATTTTAATTGGTGATGACATTCGGCTGAAATATCCATCCAATTATTTCCATCTTTAGTGATAATTTTGCCAAAGAGACTGGATGATGACATTGCTGAAAAAACATGCCCAATTCTCTGAGTCTCATTGACCAAAATTTTAGGAAAAAAATAGGTTTCTAATTCCACCTCAGAAAATAGCTATCTGAATTGTACTTAGAATATCTGCTACCTGTACAGTCTAGTAAAGATTTTAATATATGGTTATGACTTGAAACAGATAATATTATTCTCAGTACACTTATACTGACACACCCATAACTCATGAGCTAAAAGACCCTGAGTCAAATATATGAATATAGAAAGAGCTCACTAATGCAAACTTCTCCTGTCGGAATACCTCTTGCTTCCCTCCGCATTTTATGTATTTTATCCTCTCCATTTTCATCAAATGGAAGTGAACTAGATTAAACAGATTTATCAGTCTAACATACACCTACCAGTAGTCAATGGCCATGGTTTTTATTTTCCGGCTTACACTGAAAATGCAATTGGTGTAAATTACTGGATAAACATATAAAAAGTGCTTCATATTTGTGTTATGGCTTTAAAAGCTTTTTGAAAATAAATATTAATATCAAGTAAGCACTTCCACACTGTTTTAAGTACAATTTATATTTAGCAACTTTAGGGAATCAATTCATAGAAATGGCAGTGCAGCAAGTAAAGTGGAAAGCTGAATAAATTATACGCAAATTGTAGGAAGCCACTGAAGAAGTGAAATAGCATTGCTGGGCAGATTTAGCGCTTTCTTTATCGGGGTGTATAAATTGTACCTCTAATGGGTTGACTGTACACCAGAGTCACTTTAGGCCATCTGTGCTCTAGAGCTAGGAAAGTTCAGACTGTTTAAGATGTAAAGTGCATAAGGAACACCTAAAGTCAAGGAGATTTTCAAGTAAATTGATCAGATGGGTAGTTTTCCCAGCTTAGGATTCTAGCTGCTGGTGATTAACAGTTATAGATGTAAATCAAAGCATTTACAAGCTAGATGTCCACCACTGTAGGCTCTCACACAGTATTTCCATCAAGTCTCATTTCACTTTCCTTTGAATGAAATGATTGATTGATTGTTCACAGCTTGCATGACTCTCTGCTGCCCTAGATCCATCTCCACTCTCCACGCTCCACACTGTGTCTGCATCATTGACTTCCTGCCAGCCATTTGGCTGCCAGGACCCAGGGTGACATTTAATGATCTTTCGATGTGGCAACGTCACATTTGTCACTCTTTGCCACTCATGACAGACCTCAATTCAAATGCAAACCTTAAATGGAGACTGACTTCCATCCAAACTCTGATATACTTTTGAATTGACATCTGTCAACAAAGACAGACAAGATATACCGATGAGGGGATAACCTGCTGCTTGTACAGTAATTAAAAATACTAGTTCTAAAACCATCCTGAGAAATCAAGGACATTTTAATTTCATGAGGCAATAGTTCTCACAAAAAGCTTTGAGGTGGAAATTGTATTATCTCAGCTGTCATATCAACTAACATCAAATATCTACACACACTTGGAAGTGATAATCTACTTTTAAGGCAATATTCTGCTTTATAAAATAAATATCATAATACCCAGGCATGTTCTTTACAGAATTCTTAAAGGGAGATGTGCTTCCAAAGTTACAACAACCATTTAGAAGAAAAGAAAAATCAGTATAATTATACACATTTTCTCTAAGCATCTTCTTCCTTTGAGTTGTCTTACTCTGATGTAGGAATACTGTATTTTACATTACAGTTTTTTCTAAGTCAAATATCTCCCTGATATTTGTACTTTCTTAATATCACTACACAAAACTATATTTCACTAAAGTTTAAGGGTACTGAATAATGGTATTGCATTTCAATACTATTTAACAAATAATTGTTAGAATATACAGAGAAAATTGGGACTTCCCAGGTGGCACTACTGGTAAAGTATCCACGTGTAAATGCAAGAGATGTAAAAGACACAGGTTCAATCCCTGGGTCGGGAAGTTCCCCTGGCTGAAGTCCATAGGGTGGCAAAGAGTGGGACGTGACTGAAGCGACTTTGCCTGTACACAAGCGCAAAGAAAATTAAGAAATGAATCAAGGTTTGGAGTCCTTCAGCCATTCTTGCTAGCTTAAACTCCAATTTAAATTTCACTTCCTTTCCAGAGACTAAGAGGTTCTTTTAATTAGGAAAATTTGGCTAGTTATAACCATTTTATTTTCACTTTTCAGTTAAAAAAAAGAATCTTCAAAATAATGTTGTCACTAATCTAAACTTTATAAACTCAGAGACTGTGTCTTACCTTTATATTTTCCTATCCACAGAGCCTAGTGTTAAATGAATAATTACAGAACTAAATTGAACAGAGGCATCATATTAATTTCAGAATGAAGGACAGAAACTTTTCATATATGTCACAATATCAGGAAAACCCCTACCTATTGTTGACTTAAAAAATAGTCACAACCTAAATACTCCATTTCTCACTATTATACTCATGAAAGTATTTCTCTAAAATAAATGTTTCTTTGATATAATCTCCCTTTGTTTAAGACCTAAGGCAATTTTCCACATTCCCTCCTACATTTTGTTAACTGGATTACCTTTCTACTCTTTTATTCTAGCTTTAACATCGCCTGTTAGCCATTCAGAACTGTGTAGCTGTCTTCTTTTTCAAAAAATTGGCTTAGAGCCAAAAGGAGCCACCACAGTCAGGGGCCTTCCCCACTCTAGGTCCTTTCCCAGGGAGATATCCATGTAAGATGCAGCCTTCGTGCCTCAAGGCAGGACTGACTGGGGAGCAAGTCCCTTTGTCCTGAGAGCACTCCCGCAATAAATCACTTATACAGGAATTCCCATCTTGTGCTGTTTCCGGGGAAACTGACCTAAGGCATTTGATGCTGTTAATGGCTCTAGAAAGCAAATTCAAAGGATAAGGTTCTGGATTTGCATCACTGAGCTGATTGCAAGGAATATCCCATTTCTGGTGGCAGGTGAAGTAATAAAAAGTTCCTGCTGACCGCAGCAATGTGTTTCCGAAGACTTTTGCTCTTTGAAATTGGGAGAGGTTACAGGCACCCTCTTAGAAATTTGAAAGGTCCAGAAGAAATAGCAACTGTTGAACCGGGTAGCTATTTCTCAATGTGACCAACTCAGTTAAAAGTGGAAAAACAAGCCAGGGTAATTAATTAGCAATTTAAAGCCAATTGTGAGAGAGAGACTTCACAGTATTTAAATAGATCCTCATCCCTTACAGCCCCTAAAAAGACACAGCTGAGTACCAGGGGGCAACACTTTATCCTGAGAGACAGACATTCAGGGAAGTCTCACACGATAGTCACTGGACAGGGGAGGAATGGGGCTGTTTGCATTTGAGAACACTGAAAGCTTCGTTTCTCCTGTACCCACTGAATCTTCAAACATGGCCCACCCTCCCTTGTTGGAAGACAGAGACCCTCTTGCTGGAAGAAAAGGCGGAGTACTCAAGTTAGGCAGATACCTCACAAGATAAATGCTTTTCCACTACAGGGTCTGCAGCTTCTCCCTATGTCACCCCGCCCCTGTGCCCGTGATATAATAATTAGGCTCAAATCTCAGCCCAGGAATAGATCCTGTGTTCTAGGACAAGGAAGGTGGAGTTTAAAGTTGGAGAGAAGCGCTTACAAATACTAAACAGGATCTAAAACACTGGTGAAGACCGACCCTAGTGACAGTTCTGTTATGCTTTTCTGATGGTTCTTGGGCGCTTGGACAAAGTTACAAGACTAATAATTCACATTAAATGGAGTAGACACATCAGAACCATCATAACAAACTGTGTTAAAATGGATCAAAAGTCTAAGAGAAATAGGTGTGTCAATCAGGAATATGACTGGTAGGTACTTATGGAGATGACTTATAGTACGTGGGATCTAGGAACTTGATGGACAGCCAAAAGAGTATTGCTTAGTATATGCATCAGGAGAGACTAAGGATGGAGGTGCTGAAACCAACAGGTTGCATGTTATTTCCGCATCAGTTCCATCTAATGGAGACGACCAGTCCCCGTTGGAAGGAACTTGTAAGACCAGAAAAAGAATAAACACTTGATCTTCCCAGTCTTTCAAGATACATGTCCATTTCCTAAGGCAACCATACTTTAGGGAAAATGGACTTTGAAGTCCTTTTGAGAGCTCTACATGGGGATTATATAATAGCTGGAGTTTTAACCCAGGTCTGTGTCCAAATGTGTCCATAAAGTTCATGGATTTACTTCTTGGTCTTTTCTTCAATTCCACGTATATAATTTGAATGGATACACTTGACTATCAACAACACACTTTCAATGGGACAAGCGCTGCTATTGCAGGAAAACTTCAGGTAGGAGCCTCTGAAATTGCCCCTTCCGCATGTCCAGATAATAAATAAAAAGCAATATTGTTTCTCAGAGGAATGACACAAGTTGGTGCCACACTTTAACATTTAAAGGATGTATTTATCATATGTCTGGCCCTTGCGAAACTGGATAGCTCACGCCACATAATAGGGGACTACTGCAAATTACACCAAGCAGTAGCCAAGATACACATAGTACTTTGTGTGACTCTTGATAGAGCTATCTTTCAACAATGAAAGCAAAACAAAGATGTTTTTAAGAAATACAAAAGCTAGAAGTATTCATCACCAGTAGACTCACACAGAAAACTAATATCAGATGGAAACTGAGTATGAAAAACTTGGATAAATATATAAGATAATTTTCTTTGTTTGTAAGTCTCCTTAGAAGATAATTTACTGTTTAAAAACTGTAACAACACTGATTGTTGTGAGTAGGTACAGTTGCCATTGGACAAAGAGGAGTATGTTGGACACTTCCGTGATCACTTGGATATGGCTTGGTACACAATTGTTGTTTAGTTGCTAAGTTGTGTACAACTCTTTGCCACTCCATTGACTAGAGCCTGCCAGGCTCCTCTGTCTGTGGGATTTCCCAGGCCAGAAGACTAGAGTGGGTTGCCATTTCCTTCTCCAGGGGATCTTCCCAACCCAGGGATGAAACTCATGTCTCCTGCATTGGCAGGCGTCTACTTATAATTTTTAATTGTGATTTACAGCAACAATGGCCAGTGTCCATGTTTCGTTTTTCTGAAGTAACAACATAGAAGGACTGACACCTAATCTCATACATCTAAACCAGCTACAGAAAACCCTATTCAGATGGTATTGAAAAATAACCCCCAAACCTGAAAACTTAAAAATCAGTCTGGACAGAGTTAGCTCTTAATATAACAGAAATCATCAGAACTACTTGAGTAGAAAATTTACATGTAAACAGAAATATATAGCTTTTTAAATTCTGTATAAAAATTTAAAAACTCTTTCTGGAATTCATTCTTATGGGATAGCTATGTTATAATTTTGTATGAAAATGAAATGGTGGTAACCACTTCTGAAAAAGTTAAAATATCATTAATAAATATTATACTATGATACTGGGAAATGGTCTCAAGGAATGAGAACACATTTCTATAAAGCAGCTCTTAGGGCACAGATCCTAAAGTTTTTAGGAGCAATATTTTGTTTTGTAGCAGGAACATCTAACTTAGCATATGAACCCAATGATATGGATTTGCCCAAGGACTCTTGCTGTGAAAAGTAATTGAAAATATCGTCAGTTCTCTCAGTCACAAGACATGTAATTTCAGACCAACCTCCAATATTTTCACAGTTGCTGATTCATTCTTTATTCCATTCATTTAATGTGAGAATTTGACAAATGTAGTTTTTTTTCTATACAGATTTACTGTTTATTTGAATCAGCTGCTTCATTCAATTTGTATACATGCAAAAGAAAAATATTAATTTGTATATTATCATATGCTAAAATACCACTGAGTAGAAAATAGTAGAATTAATATGAAGATGTTTTTATATATTTCAAGAATTTAATCAGCAGAGTTCAGATACTCACTCTACCACTCATTCTAGGCGAAAGTACAAATTATTTGAATCAATTTTGTGCTCATCAAGACAAGCTTGACTTTTCTGAAACCTAATCATTATGGTTTTATAAAAAGCTTTAGAATCACCAAAAGTATCTAGCATTTCACCTTTCCACTTTATTATATAAGGACAGTAGATGTAAAATATCAGGTTTTACCTAGTCAATTGAACTAATTACTTTGGATGAGCCAGGATGAAATTTTCTTATAATTTTATTTGCCCTGAGCACCATTTGACTCTGTCCTGCTTAGTGATGATTACAGTTAATTTAAGGATTTTCACCAGCGTTCCTTATTTAAAATTAAAAACATGTATTCGGAAATATTTCTCCTTTTGCTTGGTTTGGGCACAAAGTATAGAAAATATACTAAAGCTGACATAAACAATCCTATCCATAAGAAGCCCAAATTTTAATTCGGGAGACAAATACAAGTTTGATAAATTTTATATGATAGGACATGTATATGTAAAGTAATGGAAACTTGAATAAAAGAGCAAATTCCGCTTGGAGCATTCATGACATAACTTAGAAAGGAGGTATTAATTAGTCTGGTCTTGTTTGCATTTAGCCCCAGAGCTAGAATAGTGTCATTACATGCTTCATCTGTAGAATGGATAATTCCCTTGTTCCTAGCTATGTCTTACTTGATTTACAATAATATTTTTTTCCATCTTATTCCCCTTTATTACAGTCTCCTTAGAAGAACTGTATTTTTTTCCCCCAAAACTAAATGAGGTTATGTCATTCCTCTAATTTTACATCAATGGCTTCTGATTAAACTTGAACAGAACTGCGGACAATTTTTCATGGCCCACAAGGCTTTCCATGATCTGAAACTACCTACCCAGCTCTCCAATGTCAACTTGTGCTATTATCTTTAATGCTCCATTATGCCCCAGCCATTCTGGACTTTTCTGAGACACTTGGACACATAGTTTCAGTTCTCTGATATTCACTTTCCTTTTTCCCTGACCTAATTTTCTTTCAAAGGATTGTGTGGCTCGCTCCTTCTCAACATTTAAGGGGATTACTCAGTTGTAATCACTTAATTTAAAATGTTTATTTTGCTGTCTCTGATTACTCTCTTTTAACCTATTTTATATTTATAACACATATAACTAATTGAAATAATGTTATTTATTTATTTATATTGTGTATTATGAGTTTCCTTGGTGGCGCAGACAGTAAGAATCTTCCTGCAATGCAGGAGCCCTGGTTTAATTATAGACACTAGTTTATTTTTTGTTTTCTACCATTTTTTTTGCACGTAGAACTATGGCTGGCATGTAATAGGGACTCAATAAATATTTTTGAATGGCTATATCTCTCTTGGATTGCTTCCCAGATGGCACCAGTGGTAAAGAAAGCAGCCTGCCAGTGCAGGAGACACAAGACATGTGGGTTCAATCTCTGGGTCAGGAAGATCCCCTGAAAGAGGGCATGGCGACCCACACCAGTATTCTTGCCTGCAGAATCCCAGGGACAGAGGAGCCTGGTGGGCTATGGTCCTTGTGTTGCAAAGAGTCAGACATGACTGAAGCGACTTAACACACATGCATGCATCCATCTTTGAAGTATGAATAGCTCTTCAGAAGAATAAGCACATAGATGCATGGAATATATGAAAAATGCACATATCATAATAATAAATGACTTATTTTGGTCAATATATCACACAATGAAATTTAGAAGGTTGTAGTGATTTTAAAAAACAAATAACATCCCAAAGGTTAAGAACATAACAGAAAAGATTAAGGGTCCTCTTTCTTGCCTGGAAAATCCCATGGATGGAGGAGCCTGGTGGGCTGCAGTCCATGGGATCGTTAAGAGTTGGACACGACTGAGCGACTTCACTTTCACTTTTCACTTTCATGCATTGGAGAAGGGAATGGCAACCCACTCCAGTGTTCTTGCCTGGAGAATCCCAGGGACGGGGAAGCCTGGTGGGCTGCCGTCTATGGGGTCGCACAGAGTTGGATACGACTGAAGCGACTTAGCAGCAGCAGCAGCAGCAGCAGGTGAAGGGCTTGGGTGTTTTCTACAGAGGAATCTTTTCGACTGGCTCTCAGTCTCTGCAGCCACCATTCTGAATCTGGAGGTGGGACATCCTTTGCTATTCTGATTAACTATGATGAAGACTTTGGCAGGCAGTATGTACCTGGGTTTCAGGTCTGTGACTTTGCAGATTCTCCTGCCTCTTGCCCAGAGAGATGATTTTTCTTATTCCCTTCTATTCAGTTTCCAGCTGCCCTAAGTTTTCTTATTCTTTCCTCTGAGTAATACATCTTTTATTGCATGGGGTGGATAGGGCAGGTGGAAATGAGCAGAGTCTCACCAGTGACTGCTCATCCATCTCTCAGTAGTTTTATCTGCAATCTTTCCTGCAAATGCCTGGTGGGTTTAGAGAAGAAAGACTGCAAGAGCAGGCAAATCTTTTTTTTTTTTGCTGGAAACCCCCAGAGTGTCACCTTCTCATACCAGCCATGCTCGGTCATTAGCAATTCATTTAAAATATTTAGCTGCAACTTCTCACCTACTATCTGTTTTACACATGATAGTGTATATATGTTGATGCAACTCTCTCCATTCATCCCATTCACTCCCTCCCCCAATGTGTCCGCAAGTCCGTGTTCTACACCTGCATCTCCATTCCTTCCCTGCAATTAGGGTTCATCAATACCATTTTTCCGGATTCCATATATATGTGTTGATAGATTGGGGGAAGGGAGGAAGGCCCATGAGGGAGGGGATATATGTGTGGTTATGGCTGGTTCACATTGTTGTATAGCAGAAAACAACACAATATTGTAAAAGTTAAAAAAATAAAACAACAAAAAATTAGCTGTATCTTCTTATTAGTTTAGAGGATACCCAGTGTCATCTGCTCAGGTACACAAAAACTTAGGTCTTTTTTTTTCTTTTTCTTATTGTCACAGTAGGGACCTATCTCTACCCACATATTGGGTTGTTTGTTCTGAGTCCTCAGTTCTCCGGTTGTTTCAAGAAAAGTCACTAGTTTGCCACTTGTCCAGTTTTTCTTTTTAGTCCTTATTTTATTTTTATTTCTTTTTCCTTTATTTAATGATGCTCTTTCGAGTTCTACGTTTCCAAGATAAAACTTGATGTCTCCAGTAACATTTGTCCTTTTACATGAATCATTTTGAATTTCTTTTTGACATTTCTTAAAAAAAAAAAAGAATGACAATATTAGAATATATTAAAACTTAAGATCTGAAGGCTTGTTCCAATAGTTAGATCCTTCCTTTCAGTATATTCAATAAATGTGCATTGACTGTTTATTGTAGATGTCATGTGTAGTCTACCCAGATGGTAAGCTACAGAAAGCACTTTGTAGAGTACACAGATATATTTCCTATCCACTGAGAATAATAATTTTGGCAGCAATTTTAATATGTGAACTATCCAAATATCATTTCTATTTATATATGTGTAATTTATATTTGGGTACCTTCCAACATATATTTAATAACTGAAGAGTTATATAACTTGAGACAAAAGGAAAACCACCACAACAAAATGTATTGACAGTACTTAAACCCACTCAATAATGAGAACAGAATGTTACTTTCTTGGCGGATTCATTTTTATATTTGGCAAAACTAATACAATTATGTAAAGTTTAAAAATAAAATAAAATTAAAAAAATAAATAAAAGTTACTAAAGAAAAGAAAGAGAAACAGATGAGTAGAACACTATAATTAATGTGCGTCATGGCTCCGCGTTAGCATTTCTTTCTTCCTCACTAGGGAAGCATTTTAGCATATGGCTGAGAGAGACTTCCTTGTCCAGCTTTTAAAACTCTCCCTAGATTTCTGGTTAGATATTCTCTGTTTCTCTTCTGTAACTCCATGCAACTGTGTACAGGAAAGGCTTCTAGCTACTACTGGAAGATGATATTGCACTCAGGGCCATCTGTAACCCTCCATGTATGTGTGCTAAGTCACTTCAGTCATGTCCAACTCTTTGTGACCCATGGACTGCAGCCCACCAGGTTTCTCTGTCCACGGGATTCTCCAGGCGAGAATACTGGAGAGGGTTGCCATTCCTTTCTCCACTGCAAGCCTCCACCACACATGCAAATCCCTGTATATTACACACAGAGGTATATGTGTAAGTGTACATGTATAGGTTCAGATAACCAATAAATATCACAAAATCACTGTGGGGCAACCAAGTCAAGTGAAGTGAAAGTCGCTCAGTTGTGTCCAATTCTTTGCGATCCTATGGACTGTGTAGTTCATGGAATTCTCTAGGCCAGAGTATAGATATAATACAATTCCTTTTTGCTTCAGTTTTCTGGTTTCAAAATGGAAATTATCATGCTCTGGTTTTATGGCAATCATAATCTAAGGATGGAGTGATACAAGATAGCAATGTACAAATTCTATTATATTTTTGAACACTTTATAACAGGGACTTCCTTGGCAGTCCAGTGGTTAAGACTCTGTTTGCACTGAAGGGGGCACGAGTTAGATCCTTGGTTGAGTAATTAACATCCCACCAACCATGCAGTGTGGCCGAAACAAAACCAGAAAACTTTATTTCAGAGAATTTCTAACACATATACAAGTGATAGAATAGTGTGTTGAATCCTTACATACTCATTACCTAGATTTAACAATTGCATGGCTTCCCAGGTAGCTCAGGGGTAAAGAATCTGCCTGAGACATAGGAGATGCAAGTTTGATCCCTGAGTCAGGAAGATTACCTAGAGAAGAAAACGGCAACCCACTCCAGTATTCTTGCTGGGAAATCCCACGGACAGAGGAGCCTGGTAGTCCACAAGTTATCAAAGAGTCAGAAACGACTAAGGGACTAAACAGTTCAGTTCAGTTCAGTCACTCAGTCATGTCCAACTCTTTGTGACCCCATGGACTGTAGCATGCCAGCATTCTCTGTCCATCACCAACTCCCAGAGCTTGCTCAAACTCATGTCCATAGAGTCGGTGATGCCATCCAACCACCTCATCCTCTGTCATCCCCCTTCTCCTCCTGCCTTCAATCTTTCCCAGCATCAGGGTCTTTTCCAGTGAGTCAGTTCTTCACATCAGGTGGCCAAATTATTGGAGCTTCAGCTTCAGCATCAGTCCTACCAATGAATATTCAGGACTGATTTCCTTTAGGATGGACTGGTTGGATCTCCTTGCAGTTCAAGGGACCAAATGACATCAACAATAACAACAATTGTTCAAGTCATGGCCAAATATTTTGTTTGTCTTTATTAACTTCTGCCCTCACTGAATACTATAAGACAAGTCTCAAAGATCATATCAGCCATAAACATTGCAAGTATAAATTTGTTTATTAATACCATTATCACAGCCTGGTGTTTTAAATAATTATTGCATCTCAGATAATGAAGGTGAAATGGCTAGATAGAAAAATGTGCCATTTAAAAATAGCAAATATTGTAAAAATTGTTAAAAGGACCAGGAGTAAACATTTAACCTTCTTTAACACTTAAGAAGGTTAAAGGATTTACAAGTTTAAAAGAAATAAAATTTTCCTGAAAAATGTATTAAGTGTTTGCTTTATATTTTGAAGAACTACTTCATTCTATGTGTACATATTAGGTATTAAAAGAGAAAAAAAAACTAGAATAAAAATATGAATTATTAGTGACTTGTTTCATCTATTTTTAAAAAACTACTCAGGAACATGTTTTAAATATGTTTCAGAAAACTATAGCATAAATCAATAACATGATAAATGGAACAAATTAATCAAAAAGAGGATGGATTATACAGAAAGAAATTTAAAAATATGTTATATTTTAAAATGTCTGATCATCAAATCAATTCTGGTATGGTTTTCCCAGTTTTGTTTGTGTGTGGGGGGTGGGGTGTGTGTGTGTGTGTGTGTTTCCAAAAGATATGTGAAAGTTAATTAATGGCTATCATCCAATAGTGTCAATTTTCACTGAAAAAGTCCAATCCAATAAAAAATATATCTTGTTTTTACTGTATGAAGCATAGTTAAAGTTTGCAGGAAAGCCCAAAATGCTAATTTCCAACTTAAACACCCTTGCAATATTGTACAAGCAAGAAACACCCAAAGATACTTCAGTTTCTTTATCTTATGTGACATAGACTTTTATTTTTACTAATTCTGAAGTAAGGTCTTTACCTCTTATAATTAGAAAGCCAAGATTTTATATAACTAAACTAGCAACAACAAAATTATCATATCTCCAAATCTATATTCAGATTTTACATGCTAACATTTATTTAATTCTGTTTTGTGCATGAAAAGTGAAAGTGAAAGTCGTTCAGTCATATCCAACACTTTGCGACCCCATGGACACAGAATCCATGGAACTCTCCAGGCCAGAATACTGGAAAGGGTAGCTGTTACCTTCTCCAGGGGATCATTCCAAGCCAGGGATCGATCCCAGGTTTACCACATGACAAGCAGATTCTTCACCGTCTGAGCCACCAGGGAAGCTCTGCATATTAAGTTCTAGTTATGAAGCAAAAGCCATTAAAATTGAAATATTTTCAAAGGCAAAAAGGTCCAACACACTTTTTAAAATTTAAGTCAACAAGACTCTAAAGGGATCAAATATAATCCACTTTAAAACACAGGGCATTCTTTCTAAAATTGAGGTTTAGTTTTAATTCTCATGTTATTTAAGCATGTGTACTCAATAAAATTATTAACTAGAAAGAGTAAGAATGTGGCTTTATTAGACCTGTGCAATTGAATTTAGATGAACATAGTCAAAATCCAAGAATGAGTTCAAAGATATTTGATGAAGCAATAACTCTTGTGACGTTAAACTCAAGTTTCCAAGTTAAATGTTCATAATTTAAATTTCAAAATATTTTCTTTACCTCCACCAGAAATCAGAATAAAGACTAAAAGGAATAATTAGGGATTCAAAAAACATTTATATTCTTGTTTACATCATCCCCATAAATATATGTCCTATGAGAATGTGTTTTATGATGGACCTAGGAAAACTACACCAGATAATTGATTTGATGGTTTTTTTAACAGCAAAAGATGCCAGTATTTAAGAGCAACTACAGCATTCTCCATAATGTGAGAGGAGCAAGGCTGATGCACATAGAAACTTTCTGAAATTAAGGGAATTACTAGATTCCATTTTGCACTTTTCCTTTGAACTAAAATTTGTACATCTTGGAACTTGACATCACATATCGAATTTCTTTTTTTCTAATTTTCTCTCCTATCTCTTGTCATCAATTCTCTTGGTCTTCTACACATCTACCTCATATCTATTAATATGTACTTTTTGAACAGCTTAGTGTTTATTGGTATAATGTCCTGACCAGTTTCCTTTTCATAATGTCTGTCTTAGATTGTAAGAAATTCTCTGATAAGACTGTTGTTGTGAAGTCTTTAAGTAGTGTCCAACTCTTTGTGACCCTGTGGACTGCAGCACACCAGGCCTCCCTGTCCATTACCAAGTCCCAGAGCTTACTCAAACTCATATCCATTGAGTCAGTGATGCCATCCAACCATCTCATCATCTGTTGTCCCCTTTGCCTCCTGCTTTCAATCTTTCCCAGCATCAGGGTCTTTTCAAATGAGTCAGTTCTTCACATCAGGTGGCCAAAGTATTGCAGTTTCAGCTTCAGCATCACTCCTTTCAATGAATATTCACAACTGATTTCCTTTAGGATGGACTTGTTGGACCTCCTTGCAGTCCAAGGGACTCTCAAGAGTCTTCTCCAACACTACAGTTCAAAAGCATCAATTCTTCGACGCTCAGGTTTCTTTATAATCCAACTCTCACATCCATATATGACTACTAGAAAAACCACAGCTTTGACTAGACAAACCTTTGTTAGGAAAGTAAATGTCTCTGCTTTTTAATATGCTGTCTAGGTTGGTCATAACCTTTCTTCCAAGGTGCAAGCATCTTTTAATTTCATGGCTGCAGTCACCAATACTGGAGTGGGTTGACATTTTCATCTCCAGGGGATTTTCTTGACCCAGGAATCAAACCAGCATCTCTTGCATTTCAGGCAGATTCTTTACTGTGGAGCCACCAGGGAAGCCCCTGATAAGAATAAATGTATGCAAATTTCTTTTTCCAATACAGTTTAAATATCATAAAGTTTAGTTGTATTTTTGAAGGTGATGCCACTTGAGTAAATAGTAGAACTAGAACAAGTTGACATATATAATAACACAGGTGTGATGAATATATGATTAAAATGTATATATCTATTGGATGTCCCAGTATTTATTCAGGTTGAACACAAATATTTATTGAATCATATAGGAATAAAAATTTAGAAGGTCACTTTCATTTTTTACTTTGATAATGTTGATAAATATTTGTTTTTTATTTTGTTCTAGAAATTAAGTTTCTTTCATCTTGCCTTATTTATTTTCCATTAATTTTTTTTAATCTGAGTGCAAGTCAATAAATAAAAATCATTGCAAAGGCAAACTAATATTGTGCCTAAACAATGAACTATCATGTCTTGCATTCTAATCCCTCTCTAGTCAAGGATAGTTCTTATTTTCTATTTCTATTCAAGTAGTTGCCTAAACTTTTAACTTGGTAAATATTGAATATTTTGAAATTTTGCATGTTAATTCCTTTATGAGGATAACTAATTAATAAAGCTTTAGCGTATAGAATAAAATTTACTGAAGCATACCATTTTTCAAAATTAGAAGAACTCACTTTGAAGTATTAATACTTCTTGATGGATATGTGATCATTTGTCATATTTTGCTAAGTACTGAGTAGAGTTTGACAATTATTTTGGTTACAAAATAAGAAAAGATAGTAAACAAATTTACATAGTACAAGGCTATGGGGAAACAAAAACAAGATGGCATACATGATTAGGGTCTTCACTCATCAGGTAAGTGATACAGTACATACTCTAAGACATATCACTCTGAGGCGACCTATCCTTCTATCAGTGTTTAAGGGCAGGATGTTTTAACTGATCACCCTCACTTACTTAGCATCTGCTTCATGAAAGATAAAAGAGTGAAAACTTCCAGCAAAGCAATCTCCCATTGATTCACATCTTCATCTCTTGTTGGACCATGGCAGCCAGTCTATAACCTGAATATTATTTTCTTTCTTGCAAAAGAATTTTCACATGAAGCTTTATCTTTTTTTTCCCCATTTTGTCCTACTTTTAACAAAGTAACTTAGGAGACATTAAAGTACTGTTCTTCTTTAAAATCTGCTATAACAGAAGATCATATAGAATATTCAGTTTTTTGAAATGATACCATAATTGTTTGAAGTCTCTTTCCTGACCACTCAGTGTGGGACTCCAGCTGTATAAGAGTACACTCAAGACATTAGTTTAGATGTTTTCCCTCAAATGCAGAAAAATCCTTTCACTTAATTCTCATTAAAGAGCCCTAATGTTACAACAGAATACCTGTAATAAAAACAGGTATTCATAAAACCCTCATGTATTCATAATCATAAATGTTTTAACACTACAAATAGCTATAGTCTGCCCATCATAAGTCACATGATGTGTAGTTCACCATGCTTCTGACAAAATTGACTGGTATCTTTCTTAATGGCTCAGATGGTAAAGAATCTGCTTGCAGTGCAGGAGACCTAGGTTCAATACCCGGGTTGGAAAGATCCCCTGGAGAAAAGAATAGCAACCAAATCCAGTATTCTTGCCTAGAGAATCCCATGGACAGAGGAGCCTGGTGGGCAAGAGTCCATGGGGTCACAAAGAGCTGGACACGACTGAATGACTAACACAACAACAGAAACTCCAAGCAGATTACCAAACCACAGCATGTTGGCAAGAGTGATCCTACCCTCTTTTATATTATGCCTTTTCCAGCAGCTTATGTTCAACACCATCCCCTTACCTGTAGGGTCTCCTCAGTCAACATGTAAGATGTTTTGAGGAAAGATCAAGATAGTGTGAAAGACCAAGGGAAGATAAACAATGAAGATGAGTGATTTTAAAACATTTTATCACATCCTGTGAAACTTAGACAAGTGATATGGACATAACAAATCAAATGGGTTTAAAGCAATGACCATAACACATTTATTTTTAAGGGAGACTATTTCTTAAAAATAAGAATGTCAAAAAATGTAACACTGCTACAAAAATGCAAAATATGTCTTGAAATATGATGTGGCCAGACATTTTTTTAGGTGTAGGATACATGCAAAACTTCTTCTGCAATTTATAATTATGACACTATATTTATAGTCCATTGCTATTGAATTTTTGTCTCAGAGAAATAGTCTCCTTAACTGAAATAATAATCACCCTGTCTCAGGTGTACCATCAGCCAAGTTGTCTTATTTATTAGTTATTTCCCAACTTCATATTGGTTTCCTCAGTGGCTTTAGGGATGATTTAAGTATAACTACCCAGGGAAAAAGTAAATACACATCCAAAATTTAGTTCTTTTTTTTTTTTTGAAAGTTATTTAGTTTCCTAAGGATTTAACCAGCCACCAATTAAAGTTTAGTTACTGAACATCTTAATTTGGGTTAATGTCTTGAGGTGACTTCTGTTTTGATTGTTTTTCATCAAATTCAATTAACTTTGGTGGTCCAGCTTAACAAAACATTTTGCAAATGACAGTACACGTTGTGGAAACTGAATATCATCCACATACCATGTGTTCTTTAACAAGAACAAAACAAGCATGCTTACTCAGTCACATTTATATTCACTCAGTCAGAAACATTGCTTGCTAGCTTTTTAAGGAGAGTCGCACCGGGGAGTCTGAAGAACCTTCACACAGGGAGATTGTGGAAGGCCAGCTTTCTCAGTAAGAATGCGAATAGCAATGCCTTATCATTCTGGAACTATATAAGTTTTGCCTATTTACCTCAAGAATCTTATGTTTTCCAAACAACTATTAAGTGAAATTTAGAACGATTTCTGAAAAGATACTCAGTAGACTTTCGTATTCAATTTCTATTGATATCAGTTCCAAATTCTGTAGCATTTCACATGTTCAGTCCATGTAAATATATCTTCACAAATGTTTGCTTTCCTAAAGTCTCCACACTAAAAGAATAGATACATAGATAAGAGATACAGTACTTATGGTTTATTAAATAAATAAAGTTTTTTTTAAAACAGATGCAAATAATTTTTCTCTCTTCTTCAGGTTCAAAGGGCAAGGCTCTGAAGCATATACCACAATCAGATAAATAGCACAATTCTATTTTTTTTTCTAGAAAAAAAAAGAGAATAGTTAAGAGTTATGATGTGGCAGTCTATAGAATTATCAGTAATTCTATATTCTCTGATTGTCAAAGAAAGTATTTCAGAGAGCAACATATTGTAAGATATAGCATATGCAAGTTTCTTTCTCTCTGTACCCCTCCATCATACATACCATTCATTGCCCTGCAATGACTAGAAAGAAATTACTAGCATTCTTAAATCAAATGTCTATTAGAGGTAAGTTTTGAGGAATTTCTCCAATCTGTTCTTAGAATTAAACATGAATGATTGGCATAGAGTTTAGATGGTGATATGAAACAAAATTATATGTCAACACAGTTGATGAAACTGAAGGACAAGCAAAATGTTTTCTAAAATGCTTTTGTATGTTCCTATACAATTGAGTGAGATGTTTTTAGATGGTTTTCTTTGTTGTTGTTGTTTAGTCACTAAGTTGTGTCTGACTGTTTTGCAACCCCATAGACTGTAGCCTGCCAGGCTCCTCTGTCCATGGGGATTCTTCTGGCAAGAATATTGGAGAGGGTTGTCATTCCTCTTCCAGGGGATCATTCCAACACAGGGATAGAACCCATATCTCTTGCATTGGCAGGAGTGTTCTTTACTGCTGAAAGCCCATATGCTTTTCTTAAGGCAATATATACAATGTTCTCTTTGTGTCTATGTGAGGCCACTCATTTTCAGAGTCTGGACCACTGAAGATATTCTGGAGGAAAGGAAAGAGAATTGAATTGCATCCTCCCAAAATTCATGCCTCTATCAGAATTTTCCACAGTTTATCACGATCCACACAGTCAAAGGCTTTGGCGTAGTCAATAAAGCAGAAATAGATCTTTTTCTGGAACTCTCTTGCTTTTTTGATGATCCAGCAGATGTTGGTAATTTGATCTCTGGTTCCTCTGCCTTTTCTAAAACCAGCTTGAACATCTGGAAGTTCCCGGTTCACGTATTGCTGAAGTCTGGCTTGGAGAATTTTGAGCATTACTTTACTAGCTTGTGAGATGAAAGAGATGGGAATACCATACCACCTGACCTGCCTCTTGAGAAACCTGTATGCAGGTCAGGAAGCAACAGTTAGAACTGGACATGGAACAACAGACTGGTTCCAAATAGGAAAAGGAGTATGTCAAAGCTGTATCTTCTCACCCTGCTTATTTAACTTATATGCAGAGTACATCATGAGAAAGAGTGAGACTGGATGAAGCACAAGCTGGAATCAAGATTGCTGGGAGAAATATCAATAACCTCAGATATGCAGATGACACCAGCCTTATGGCAGAAAGTGAAGAGGAACTAAAAAGCCTCTTAATGAAAGTGAAAAAGTTGGCTTAAAGCTCAACATTCACAAAACGAACATCATGGCATCTGGTCCCATCACCTCATGGGAAATAGATGGGGAAACAGTGGAAACAGTGTCAGACTTTATTTCTGGGGGCTCGAAAATCACTGCAGATGGTGATTGCAGCCATGAAATTAAAAGACACTTACTCCTTGGAAGGAAAGTTATGACCAACCTAGATAGCATATTCAAATGCAGAGACATTACCTTGCCAACAAAGGTCCATCTAGTCAATGCTATGGTTTTTCCAGTGGTCATGTATAGATGTGAGAGTTGGACTGTGAAGAAAGCTGAGTGCCAAAGATGTTGATGCTTTTGAACTGTGGTTTTGGAGAAGACTCTTGAGAGTTCCTTGGACTACAAGGAAATCCAACCAGTCCATCCTAAAGGAGATCAGTCCTGGGTGTTCATTGGAAGGACTGATGCTGAAGCTGAAACTCCAGTACTGTGGCCACCTCATGCGAAGAGTTGACTCATTGGAAAAGACCCTGATCCTGGGAGGGATTGGGGGCAGGAGGAAAAGGGGACGGCAGAGGATGAGATGGCTCGATGGCATCACTGACTCAATGGACATGAGTTTGGGTAAACTCTGGGAGTTGGTGACGGACAGGGAGGCCTGGCGAGCTGTGATTCATGCGGTTGCAAAGAGTTGGACACAACTGAGCGACTGAACTGAACTGAACTGAAAATTCATGTCAACCCAGAACCTTAGAGTAGAGCTGTAATTCATTGTGCTTATAAGAAGATGCTTCTTATGAGCATGCTCAGTCATGTTTGACTCTTTGAGACCCCATGGACTGTAGCCCACCAGGCTCCTCTCTCCATGGAATTTTCCAGGCAAGAATACAGGAGTGAGTTGCCATTTCCCTTTCTAGGGGATCTTCCCTCTCCAGGGATCGAATCGATGTCTCTTGTGTCTCTTACATTGCAGGCAGGTTCTTTACTGATAGTCACACCTGGGAAGCCCATGAGAAGAAACAGACCCACTCAGGAAAGAAGGTCAAATGAAAATAGAGACAGCAATTGGGGAGATGCAGCTACCATGCACGAAACACCAAGGCAATTCGGCAACCCCAGAAGCAAGGGGAGAGACATGGAACAAATGTTTCTTAATTAGAGTCTCCAGAAGGAACCAAAATTTCCCTAGTGGCTCAGTGTTAAAGAACCTACCAGCCAATACAGGAGACCCAGGTTCAATCCCTGGGTCTGAAAGATCCCCTAGAAGAGCAAATGACCACCCACTCCAGTATTCTTGCCTAGAAAATCCCATGGACAGAGAAGCCTGGTGGGCTATAGTCCATGGGGTTGTATTTGTGGGATATGACTGAGCACACATGCAGAAGGAAACAACACTTCTTACACTTTGGTTTCAAATTTCTGGCCTCCTGAATTGTCAGAGAATAGATTTCTGTGGCTTTAAGGCACCGTATTTGTTATACTTGTTACATGAGCCCTAAAGAGATTGTTAATGAAGTAGGAGAGCAACAGAAATCTATTACTGCCATCTTTTTTTGACATATAAGGGAAACACTTACATTTCTTATACTAAAAGATTTTCTCTTAAGTATTTTAAATAATTATGTCAAGCATTTTAATATTAAAGAAGAAAAGAGTATGTTTATATACATTACACATACACTCCAAATACACATAAGTAATTTGTTATGAACATTTATTTCTGATTTGCATGACCACATTAACCAAAAATAAGTCATGCTAAGTAGGATTTCTTATATTACCATATTAAAAAAAGAAAAGGTGTGTGAACATTGCAGATCTTGACTTCTGGCCCCAGAACTATTCTTTAGTTAGATCTCAGCAGCTCGGATTGTAACTCTTTTATATATGTTTCTAAATCTCTGAATCGAAACTCTGGACAAAGTGAGCTGCAACCTACTGTAAATCACTGGTTTCACCATTTCCCTTCTAAACAAATGCTAAAAATTTTATTTCTCTGAGAACTCTGCATAATATTGTGTGATATTTAGAAACTGAAAATTGCTTGGTTGTGTCCAACTTTTTGCAACCCTATTCTCCAGGCCAGAATACTGAAGTGAGTAGCCTTTCCATTCTCCAGGGATGGAATCCAGTTCTCCTCCATTATGGATTCTTTACCAGCTGATCCACAAGGGAATACTAGAGTGGGTAGCCAAATACCTCAAGAATACTGGAGTTGGTAGCCTATCCCTTCTTCAGTAGATCTTCCTGACTCAGGAATTGAACTGGTGTCTCCTGCATTGCAGGTGGATTCTTTACCAACTAGGCTATCTATACACACATTTCATTTCTACTTTATAGAAGGAATAAGATTGCTTTTTGAAACAATTTGACAAATACTTAACTACTTCATATACATTAGGCTAGGGAGAAGGCAATGGCACCCCACTCCAGTACTCTTGCCCGGAAAAATCCCATGGATGGAGGAGCCTGGTAGGCTGCAGTCCATAGGGTCACTAAGAGTCAGACACGACTGAGTGACTTCACTTTCAATTTCCACTTTCATGCATTGGAGAAGGAAATGGCAATCCACTCCAGTGTTCTTGCCTGGAGAATCCCATGGACGGAGAAGCCTGGTAGGCTGCAGTCCATGGGGTCACACAGAGTCAGACACAGTGTCCATGGGGTCGCACAGACACGACTGAAGCGACTTGGCAGCATACATTAGGCTCACTGTTTTTCTTGCACAAATGCTTGTAATGTAATAGTGATCCACTGAAGCGCCAAGATGTCAATAAAGTTAATAACTATAAGATGTTTATGTAAATAATATTATAATAAAACTATATTTTTAAATGATATTATATGTGGTTAAATAATATGTGTTTGTGCATGTGTGCTTACTTGCTCAGTTGTGTCCAACTCTTTGTGACTCCATTGACTGTAGCCTGCCAGGCTCCTTGTCCATGGGCTTTCCCAGGCAAGAATACTGAAGTGGGATAGCCATTTCATCCTCCAGGGGATCTTCCTGACCCAGGAATCAAACTCTTATCTCCTGCATTGGCAGGCAGATTCTTCACTACTGAGTCACCTGGGAAGTTCCAGTTACATAATATAATATGTAATGCATTTGTCTATGCCAAATCATTTCATCAGCTCTATACTCCAGAAGCATTTTGCTCTTCATATTTCAGTTACAGTATCTCTGTAGGTTTCACTAATCTGCAGATATTTTATTAAAGGACTTCCTTAAATGTGATGCTAAATACCTTCAGATGGTGACTGCAGCCATGAAATTAAAAGATGCTTGCTCCTTTGAAGAAGAGTTATAACCAACCTAGACAGTACTCTTGCCTGGAAAATCCCATGGACAGAGGAGCCTGGAAGGCTGCAGTCCATGGGGTCGCTGAGGGTCGGACACGACTGAGCAACTTCACTTTCACTTTTCACTTTCATGTATTGGATAAGGAAATGGCAACCCGCTCCGGTGTTCTTGCCTGGAGAATCCCAGGGACGGGGGTGCCTGGTGGGCTGTCGTCTATGGGGTCGCACAGAGTCGGACACGACTGAAGTGAGTTAGCAGCAGCAGCAGACAGCATATTACAAAGCAGAGACATTATTTTGCCAACAAAGTTCCGCCTAGTTAAAGCTATGGTCTTTCCAGTAGTCATGTATGGATGTGAAAGTTGGACTATAAAGAAAGCTGAGGGCTGAAGAATTGATGTTTTTGAACTGTGGTGTTGGAGAAGACTCTTGAGAGTCCCTTGGACTGCAAGGAGATCCAACCAGTCCATTCTGAAGGAGATCAGTCCTGGGATTTCTTTGGAAGGACTGATGCTAAAGCTGAAACTCCAGTACTTTGGCCACCTCATGTGAAGAGTTGACTCATTGGAAAAGACTCTGATGCTGGGAGGGATTGGGGGCAGGAGGAGAAGGGGACGACAGAGGATGAGATGGCTGGATGGCATCACTGACTCGATGGACGTGAGTCTGAGTGAACTCTGGGAGTTGGTGATGGACAGGGAAACCTGGTGAGCTGCAGTCCATGGGGTCGCAAAGAGTTGGACACGACTGAGTAACTGAACTGAACCAAACTGAATTGAGATACCGTCTGACACAATTGACTTTCTGTTCAGGTCAACTTAAAAAGAGGAAAAAGAAAACAAAACACTATCTTTACTGAGTCTAGGCTCTGTGCAAGAAAATGCCACATGTGCAGCCTCAGCTATCTTTATAGAGCCTGGAAAGAGGTGATTACTGCATTCCTCAGTTCAGATGAGGGGGAAAGAAATTTGTTATTGTGTTCCTTTATTGACACAAGGGACAGTGAGGACAGAGAAAGAAGGCTGATATTAACATGTATGAATGACAGCAATGAGTAAAGCTCTATTGAGTCACAGATTGTTATTAAAGCTGCCCATCGTATTATCACTGATATGATATCACTTCACTAGAATTAATATATACTTTATATAGTATGTGTATGTTGTGTACAATATATACTAGTGACATTATGAACAGAGATAAATCCAAATATTGAATTGCATTTTTTTTTGCTCTAAAGAGAGGAGGAAATTATTAAATCAGTTAAATCATAAACATAGCATTTAATGGACACTTTAAAATATTTTATGCTAAAGAAATATATGCATCTGATAGTTAACAAATAAATCTTTTCCTGCAATTCTCTTTTTTCAAAATAATTTACTCTTTCATTATAGAAATGTCATATATAAGAAAATAATTTAAGCAGCTACGATTAGTAAAATGAGACTTCAACACATACTGACAGTCAGATCAGATCAGATCAGTCGCTCAGTCGTGTCCGACTCTTTGCGACCCCATGAATCGCAGCACGCCACGCCTCCCTGTCCATCACCAACTCCTGGAGTTCACTGAGACTCACGTCCATCAAGTCAGCGATGCCATCCAGCTATCTCATCCTCTGTCATCCCCTTCTCCTCCTGCCACCAATCCCTCTCAGCATCAGAGTCTTTTCCAGTGAGTAAACTCTTTGCTTGAGGTGGGCAAAGTACTGGACTTTCAGCTTTAGCATCAGTCCTTGCAAAGAAATCCCAGGACTGATCTCCTTCAGAATGGACTGGTTGGATCTCCTTGCAGTCCAAGGGACTCTCAAGAGTCTTCTCCAACACCACAGTTCAAAAGCATCAATTCTTCGGCGCTCAGCCTTCTTCACAGTCCAACTCTCACATCCATACATGACCACAGGAAAAACCATAGCCTTGACTAGACGAACCTTTGTTGGCAAAGTAATGTCTCTGCTTTTGAATATGCTATCTAGGTTGGTCATAACTTTCCTTCCAAGGAGTAAGCGTCTTTTAATTTCATGGCTGCAGTCACCATCTGTAGTGATTTTGGAGCCTAGAAAAATAAAGTCTGACACTGTTTCCACTGTTTCCCCATCTATTTCCCATGAAGTGGTGGGACTGGATGCCATGATCTTCGTTTTGTAAATGTTGAGCTTTAAGCCAACTTTTTCACTCTCCACTTTCACTTTCATCAAGAGGCTTTTGAGTTCCTAGTCTCTCACTATAAATCACCCACTTATTTATTTGATTATGAGTATTCACATTTAAACTTGGAACTGTTAAATGAAAAAAATATAATACATGAGCAGTATTCTGCCACTTATTATTCTTTAGGTGACTGTTAATATGTAAGACATTAAAATGCTTGTAAAACTTTTTGCTGTCTACATTTTTACTATATTAAAAATGTATTCTTTTTATGACTTGTCTACTTATATGAGCTTTCTGGATTTTACTATTTTAAATATCATAAATATGGTCTAGGGAAATATATTTCATGCAAAATTCTTCAATTATAAAGCATAATCCTCTTGCTTTATTTGATTTTATTCAGGATATACATATACAGTTTAAATTTATACATGCATGCACATAACTTGAAATTGTTCTCTATTTTCAAGGGAAGATGATTTTCAAGCCCTTCAAGAAATAAATATGAATGTTGCTTTCCCCAACCCCCTGTCGCAAGATATGAAATCCTAGGAGAATTAAGGACAGCAAATTATGTATTAGTTTGTAGCAGTGGCATTTTAGAGCCGGCAAATTCAACTTGCAAATTGGAGCTCAGCTGCTGGTTTAAATCAGCTGAAAATGAAATGAAAACATCTTATTGAAATGTTCATTTGATATAGGTGAATATCTCTCCAAGAGGAATAATGTGAACCCAGTTTATGGGGAGGACTAAGATGATAAGTCAGGAGCAGTGTCTAGATCACAAGAACACATCCAAAAGGACAAAATATAGATTATGAAGCACTGAAGTATCTAAGAGATTATGCTCTGATAGACTGCCAAGCAATCTAGAAGGTATTTGCTTTTTGTGTTCCCTCATCAGTCATGAGTTAAGTGACAGATGACTAAAGCTGAGATTCATTTATTTACCTATTGGCAACGAAGCCTTGCTTGCTTCAACTGATCCTCCCTGTACTCACCTGGAGGCATTCAGTTCTTTGTTTCTCATGACAACATAATGGAATGTTCTTTTTCAATGATCTCCTATTTGTCAGAATTACCATGGTGCTCAAATTTTAAAGAATCTTGCATGAACATAGAGGCACTCAGGCTTCAGAAAGCACAGCTTAGTTGACGGTCCTGGGCCAGTGGTCCAAAGGAAGGAAGTTATTAATACAAGACATTTCTTAGAGGTTATCTTCATGGTAAAAACAAAAACAGCATTAAAAAAATGATTATGAAATCATATACTATGTACACTTGTTTATCCTATTTTTATGTATTGACTGAATCCCTCTGATGTGCAAGGCAAGGTTATGACAGGTAGACACTCGTCATGGTCAGAAGCAAGAATGAGTGAGGTGAATATAAGTCATAGCCAGATTTCCCTGGTGGCTCAGATAGTAAAGAATCTGCCTGCAATGCAGGAGACCCAGGGTGGATGCCTGGGTTGAGAAGATCCACTTCTGTATTCCTGCCTGGAAAATTCCATGGACAGAGGAGCCTGGTGGGCTACAGTCCCTGGGGTTGCAAAAAGTTGGACACAACTGAGCGACTAAGACGTTCACACTTTTCAAAGTATAGCCACTTGAACTTTGCCACCCCATGACTTCCACCAGATTGTTGAGGCCACAAAGAATATGTTCACGCATGCCAGGATGCTTTTAATCAAGGAATGAATTGACCTTTACCATTTGGAACTTCCCTGGTAGCTCAGACAGTAAAGGATCAGCCCACAGTGCAGGAGAATCAGGTTCGATCCCTGGGTCAGTAAGATCCTCTGGAGAAGGAAATTGCAACCCACTCCAGTATTCTTGCCTGGCAAATCCCATGGACTGGACAGAGGAGCCTGGAGGGTGACAGTCCATAGGACTGCAGAGATTCAGACACGACTGAAGTGACAGCGTACACGCACTTAGATTCTGACATCCAATTCACACAGTTCCCTAGTGGGTCTCCAGGGGGGATGAGCCCCAGTCATCTAGACTGGAAACCAGGTCTTTGATGCATTTTATTGACTTGTCCTCCTTCTGAGTGTCACTGTCCTTGTGCTTTCACTGTAGTTTTCTGAATCAACTTCTCAATAAATTACGTGCTCCATTTCACAGAGACTGCTTCCCAGGACACACAGCTAAGACAAATATATTATAGTATTCCATCAATATTATATCTCAATGTATTAATTCTGTCCCCATCAAGTGACATTAATTTTGTTTCCACTGTTTTATTGCTTTGAACAATGCTGCTCTGAGCATTCTTCTATGTGTCTCCTAAAGTACAGCATATGCATGCAAATAAAGTTTTATGGAATATGCACTCAACTATTAGCAGTGGTTATTGCTCCCCCATAGGATTAAAAAGCATTGAACTTTTGAAGAAAACATTCCTTATTTTGAATTTTTTACAATGTACATGTATTTGTAATTAACATTTCACATATGAATATATATAGACATATGAATATGCATATGAATGAATCAGTATGAATGAATATTCATATACATGAATAAAGAAGAACATTAAATACAGAATTGAAAGCTATGTAAACTCCTGAATAGTGTGTTTCTTTTGTCAAACAACTGACAGTAAAGAATAGTGTTTATAATATGAGTGTATGCTTAGTTGCTCAGTTGTGTCTGATTCTCTGCAACTCCATGGACTATAGCCCAGCAGGATCGTCTGTCCATGGAATTCTCCAGGCAAGAATACTGGAGTGGGTTGCCATTTCCTACTCCAGGGGCTCTTCCCAACCTGGGAATCAAACCCTCATGTTCTGCAGCTCCTGCATTGCAGGCAGATTCTTTACTGCTAATCCACCAGGAATTAATCCCTAGGAAATGATTACTTGGATTCAAACTTACATTGGCTCCCTACTGGCTGTATGATCAGGAGCAACTCACTTACCACTGCCTCGGTTTCTCCATATGTAACTTACAGGTTTGCTATAGGAAATAAATTATATATTCCTATCACTAAAAATTTTGTCCAGCCCGTAGTTAGCATTACATGAGTTTCCTATAGTATCCTATTCAACTTAATGCAAATATATTAAAGTCCTAATTGACGGCATATAAATAAATAAGATATGGCTTATTCCTTTCAAGATACTTAGTAACAAATAGGAAAGATAAAGCACAGACCCAAATTCCTTTAACATATGCAAAGACATATATAATTAACACAATGATAGTGATATAAAGGAAAATGCTATAACATCAATCATTAACCATTGGAGAATAATGTTTTAAAAAAGATGCATATCTAAATAAAATCACTGCTAACTCATAAATTATTTAAAATACTGACCTTATATAAGCAATAATTCTTATACTTGAAGATTCTATCCTTCTCACTGCTAGGATGCAGTCTTCAAAAGTAGTCTTACTTTTTTAATCTTTTATTTAAATGAAGTTATATTTTTCTAAGTGATGTGATAATGAATTAAACACATTTCATATATATATTTTGTTTGTATAACATCTATATTGTATAATAGGTTTACTGTTTTCAACTTAAGAAATATAACGCTATACAAAGAAAGGCTGAATAGGAAGTCTGTGCAATTTGTCAATTTCTGACATCCATATTATACTCTTTTTTTCATTACATTTTAGAAGTACAGATTAAAGATCTGCAGAAATAACTAAATTCCCTCAAAATCTTCTCCCTCCAGCATCATTGTCCTGAATGCATAAGATTGTATCATACCATTGGTTAGCAAGCTTTATGGAACACCAATACCCCGAAAGTGGCATAGAGCCATTTGTTCACATTTAATACCTTAGAGTGAAAGCTAATATTAGTTAACCACCTGTGACTTGAGTAGAGCTAAACTTAGACTGAATGTTTAAGTTTCCTCACAATTTATATGTTGAAACCTAGTCCTCACACGCTGGTATCTAGAATTGGAGCCTTTGGGAGGTGACTGGGTCATGAGGACTTTGCCCTCATAAGTAAGGTTAAAGGAAAATGAAAGTGAAATCGCTCAGTTGTGTCTGACTCTTTGCGACCCCATGGACTGCAGCCTCCCAGGCTCCTCCTTCCATGGGATCTTCCAGGCAAGAGTACTGGAGTGGGTTGCCATTTCCTTCTCCAGGGCATCTTCCTGACTCAGGGATTGAACCCAGGTCTCCCTCATTGCAGGTGGATGCTTTACCCTCTAAGCCACCAGGGAAGCCCTTAAGTAAAGTTATTGTCCTCATAAGAGACCCCAGAGAACTCCTCCATCCCCTTCTGTGAAGACACAGTTAAAGACAGCCATTCATGGACCAGGAAGAGAGCACTCACCAAAAACCAGATGTGCCAGTGCCTTGATCTGAAACTTTTCAGCCCCAAGAACTGTGAGAAATGAACTTCTGTTCTCTATAAGCTACCCAGTCTATGGTCTTCTATGGCAGCAGCCCAAGTCAACCGTGACAGTAGGTTAGAACTGCTAGGATTTGGGCACCCAGAACAGCAGAACAACACTGGGTCAGTGAGAGAAGGCGTATCCTGAAAGGAGAGGAGAATCATTCTACCCACTTCCCACTTTTCAGTGCTGCTGTCATCGTGTAAACTGTGTGTTTGGGTACTGCTTTAAGGTCTTTTTTTGGATGATCACTTGACATAAGTGTTATGTGCTTGGTGTCATGCCAGGTACATAAGACAAAAGGGTAAACCAGACAGAAATAGTCCTAACCCCCCTGGGCTTGATTGTTTTAATTATTTTAGCCCCAAAACCCTAGTGTAGGCTGATTTCTATTGATGTATCATGAAGACATGGAGTTAAGTCCCAAGGTAATTGCTGTTGTTTTCCATTGCCCTTCTTAGGAAGTAAGGGTGAGAGAGAGAGCAGTGGCTTCTTTTATTCAAATCATGAGAAATGCCTCCCAGAAGCCATGCATTTCTAGTGCTTAGAGAATAAACATTTATCTAAACTTTCCCTTTGTGTTATGACTAGCATGCACCATGCACAATTAAGACTTTTTTGTTAATGCTGTATAATCAAACACTCTACTAGGAATTTTCTGACTAGAAATTGATTATGATTGCTTTTACTGTACTGTTCACAGACATACAAATTCTAGTATATTCCCTTTCCATACAGTTTCAGAAAAATCAGGGTAGTGTATACTATTTTGTCAGAGTAATATTCAAATACAGATTTTGACATGTTTCTGCCCCAAAAACATTTTACTTTTGCTCTGTCCTGTCTACAACATCAGCAATTCTTGAAAAAATGATCACCAGATTAGTGGCCCTGGCCCATTAAGAGGGTATGTGTGCGCGTGTATGCTCAGTTGTGTCCGACTTTTGTGACCTCGTGGACTGTAGTCTGCCAGGCTCCTCTGTTCATGGGATTCTCTAGGCAAGAATGCTGGAGTGGGGTTGCCATTTCCTCATACACGGGATCTTCCCAACCCAAGGATTTAACTTGCATCTCTTTCACACTCTGCATTGGCAGATGGATTCTTTACCACCCAGCCAAGTGGGAAGCCAGGGAAGACATGTGACAGTACAAAGTAATAATGAAAACTTTAAACTGGATTTTTAAATATTTTTTCAAATAAACTATGTCTGAATTTCAATCAATGCTATTCACACAAAATTTTGTTGATCAAGACATCCCAAAATGTTGGTATAGTTTAGTGAGGAACTCTTGGTCTAAAAGTAATTAAAGCTTTGAGACCCTTGACAGTATGATCTTACATCAGTTTTTCTATGTTCTGTATCTGTTTTCAGATAATTTGCCAAAATATCTGTGTGTATGTTAAGTTGCTTCAATTGTGTTGCTTGACTCTTTTCAACCCTGTGGACTCTAGCCTGTCAGTGTCCTCCGTCCATGAGATTCTTCAGGCAAGAATACTGGACTGGGCTGCCTCTTCCAGGGGATCTTCCCCACCCAGGAATCGAACCTGAGTCTCTTACATCTCCTGCACTGACAGCCAGATTCTTTACCACTAGTGCTACCTGAGAAGTCCTTGCCAAAATATGGCACTTGCCACTTTTTAAACATCGCATAAGTTTTCTGCTTTCATGTACTTGCTCATGTTATTTTCTAGGTGTTCATCACCAACACAACCTGTCTATGAGATAAAGCTGAGTTGATTGTTTTCCACAACTAAGGACTGTCTCAGAATGGAGAAGGTAATGTCAGGATTTCTTATAATTTGGATGTTTTGCTTAAGGTGCATCTTTCAATGCAGGAATTTGATTATGATTGAGTAGAAAACATGATAAAATAGCCTAGGATTTGTGAACAGAGTAACATGAGGATTTTGGCCAGCACATGCATGAGTGCTAAGTCACTTCAGTCTTGTCAGACTCTTTGTGATCCTATGGATGGTAGCTCACCAGGCTCTTCTGTCTATGGAATTCTCCAGACAAGAATACTGGAGTAGGTTGCCATGTCCTCTTCCAGGGGATCTTCCCTGCCCAGGGATCAAACCTGCATCTCTTACATCCCTGCATTGGCATACAGGTTCTTTACCACTATCATTGTGGCCAGGAGTTCAAATAATTTAAGGGCACAAACTGTCTATTGATGTTTTCCACTGAGGAGCTGCTAGGGCTCTCAGAAAGTTCCAATAATGAACAAGCAAGCCAGTTTTCTTAGCAGGACAGTCCTGAAAGAATGAATAGATACTAATGAAGACTGAAATAGCAAAGTCATATTGAAGTAGGTTAAAGTTTGGTTTAGGTTATTGTGGTAACGGCCAAGTGTGGAGGTTGGTGTTTCTGGTTCTCAATTCATTTGCCAAAGTACCTCAGGAATTTTGTTAAAATATAAAATGGTAAGTTTTGCCCTTAGATATTTATCCAGTGATAAATCATCAGAAGCTCTTTCGATGTGGCCAAAAGAAGTAAGTTTAAAATTAAGATAAAACAGTAGAGGTAGTAGAGGTTAAAGAGTTCTTGGAAGTGACAGTAATTTGTTTCTTCCTTTCCGAGCCAATGGGAGAAATAAGGATCATAGTTACTATCTGTTATATTAGCAAGTCCCTCTGCAAGATTTTGCCATTGTAAAACTCTAATACCTTCTAGATGTAACTCAGAGCAGTCATGTACTGCATCATTTGGTATAAGTGATTTGAGCATTTTAGATTTTGGTATCCACAGTGATTCTGGAACTGATCCTTTGTAGATACCTAAGGACGATTGTGTGACTTCATTATAATACAAGTGTATTAATGGATATGGACCCAAGAGTATGTAGGACTAACTATACTTAGGCATGACAAAACATTTTGTTGGGAGAATGTATAATTTCCTTGGTTCTGTCTTGCTGCAGGAAAAATTTGAAACAACAGATGGACCAGTGTTACAGACCCGTGTTACAGCTCAATTTCATTTAGAAAGTAAAGGAAAATACATCCTTTAGGCACGAGGGCGGGCCAACCCAAAAGACAGAAAGAGAAGAGAAGCCCCAAGTCCAATTTTGGCTCCTCTTTTTATATGTTTTTTTCCTCCTCCCCTGAGCCTGCCCTATGTAAACTGGGCTAGCCAGGAGGGCTGTTTGTTTTACCTGAGGTTCTCACTCTGGTCCTCAGAGCTTCCTTTGGCTTTTCCCTTCTTTATCTTTTATCCACCACCATTTTGGACTCCTTTTTCCTATTCTAACTACCTAACATTCCCCCCTCAAGAGATGGAAGGCCCAATTCTTTGGGAATAGGGACACCAAGGTCTTTCTGGCTACTTCCTGCTGAACTTGGAACTTGAGGGGAATTGGGCCTCCCCCTCTTGCTAGTCTCCAGAGTCCTTATGGTGGTGTCCATCTAAGGGTGAGTGATATTTTCTGTGGTCGGCTGTAGTTTTTTATATATCCTTGTTGAACTGGCACAGCATGTTGTAACTTATTGACCTAGGCAGAGACAAAATGGGTTAGACAACTGATAATACAAGGAGCAATCATAAGCAGCATCAATAAAGTTATGGCAGGGACTAGTAGGGGCTTTAGCCAACTCCAGATTTCCCATTGCCAGAAGGAACTCCCAAAGAGAGACGGTAGCCACACCCAAAAACTCCCCAGCTTATTCTCCAAGATCTTGTATGGTCTGAATGTTTTTCTTGAGGACTGTGAGACTTTAACTTAGCTGGAGGTATTTACCCAGAACAACACATCTCATTCAATACGGCTCAAGTCCCTCCTTGTTCAGGGATCAGCAGATCTATCTCCTGTCTATTTTGGAGTATAACCCCTGCCAAGCTGTGTTGGCTCTTTATATCTATCCTGAGAAATCTTATCCCAGAAACTAAATTATGGTGGTATTGATTAGAATGGCACTCATTTGTAGTTCTGAATAGGTATCTGAGATCTCCCAGGGTCTCACAGGTGGATTGAGTGCCCTCTTCCTTTTTTCTTCCATGGCTTGGCTCATGAGTAGTGAATCCAGGAGTAGTGTTCTGGTATCTTGACTGCTGTGGGGGTAGAAAGTATTACAGGGTAGTGGCCCTTCCATGTGGGCTAGAGTTGAGCCTCTAGGGACCCATCTTTTCAGACATTAATTAGGACTTGAGTCCCTGGAGCATATGGTTGTGGCTCTTTAGAAACCTCTGGGTCCTGGTTGACATCCCACAAGCATATATCCTATTGGAATTGCCCAATGGCCATGGTATAAGACCATAGGTTCTGAGCCTCTGGATCTAGGGAGAGATCATTGACATAAACAAGAGGTCTCCCGTATAGCATCTCATAAAGACTAAGACCAAACTGTTCCTTAGGGGCAATACAGGTAAAGCCTCTTTCCATCCCAGGGAGGTCTCCTGAGTTATCTTTTTTATTGCTGATTTTAAGAATTGCTTGGCTCTTTCTACTTTTCCTGAAGACTGAGGCCTCCAGGCACAATGGAGATAATAAGTAATGCCCAATGCTTTAGAGACCCCTTGGGTGACCTTAGAAGTAAATTATGTCCCATTGTCACTTTGTAATGACCTGGGCAGACCAAATTTTGGAATGATTTCATGGAGCAGTTTTTTACCACCTCCTCAGCCTCCTCAGTCCAGGTGGGAAAGCCTTCAATCCATCCTGTGAATGTATCAATCATGACTAATAGGTATTCATACCTTTGAGAAACTGGCATCTGGTTGAAGTCCATATGCCAGTCCTCTCCTGGGTGTGTCCCATGACATTGGATGGGGTGGGCCAGCTGGGGTCTTTGAGCTCTTTGAGGGTTGTTTAATTAGCAAGTGGGACAAGAGGAGATCACTTGCTTTATAGTTGTTTGGAGGCCTGTTCCTCTGAAGGACCTTTCTAGTAATCTTTGGAGGGCCTTCTCCCCTAAATGAGTGGCAGCATGTAAGGAGCTAAGCAACTTCCATTGGAAGTTCCCAGGCAGAATAAAGAGTCCCTCCTTTTGGAACCACCCCGTATGATCTCAAAAGCCCTCACTCTTAGCTTTAAGAGTCTCACCTTCAGTATACGAAGGAGTTTCTGGCAAATTAGTCTGTGGAACTAAGGTCACAACCCCTATTAGGTCATTGTTCTGTAATGCTACTCTCTTAACTGCCTGATCGACTGATTGGTTCCCTCTTGCCACTTCTGAGCTCCCTTTTTGGTGTCCTTTACAGTGGGAGACTGAAATTTTAGCAGGCAGATGAACTGCCTCCAAGAGCCTAAGGATTTGATCATCACATTTGATTGGGGACCCTCGGGTGGTCAAGTGGCCTCTTTCTTTCCAAATTGCATCGTGTGCATGTAGCACCAGAAAGGCATACTTGGAGTCAGTGTAAATGGCTACTCTTTTTCCTTTGTGAGCTTCAAAGGTCAAGTCAGGTCTATGAGCTCAGCTAATTGGGCTGAAGTACCTGGTGGCAAAGGTTTAGCCTCTATGGTCTCAAAATTGGAGACTACTGCATATTTGACTCTTCTTTTTCCATTTAAGACAAAGCTGCTTCCATCAGGGTACCAGATTTCCTTAGGATCAGAGGATCTTCTGACAATCACTCTCGGGGTTTTGTCCAGTGGTCCAAGGTCTTTAGGCAAGAGTGAAAGAGGAGAGAGCCCTCCGGGATAGGCAGGAGGATGGTAGAGTTAAGAATCTCACAAGGGGATATAGTCAGGCTTCGATTTCCATTAGCACTAGTTGATATCTGAAGATCCTTTGATCAGGCATCCATAAATTGCCTCTCCCATTTGAGAGTTTGTTTTTCTTGGTGGCTGGTAAATATAGTTTGCCCTCAAAAGAGAGTTTTAACACATCTTCTATCAGGATTGCAATAGCTGCAAGATTTCGAAAGCAGGGAAAGATCTCTTCTCAGTAAGTGAGTAGGACATTCAAGGACCACCAGAAACGTGTGGGGAAATATATCTCCATCCCAGCAACAAAGAAGTGCTAGGGTGAATATTTTTATAATTGTTTTTCCTGTAGCACCCAAAATAGTATAGGTTTGGGAGGAGAAGGCTCCACACTAGGAAGTCAGGACAGAGTAGGTGGCCCCTGTGTCAAGCAAGAAATTGCTGGACCTACCTGTCACATCCAGTTGCACCATTGGCTCCAGCCCCATGATGGTTATCTGTGACAGGCAGGCTGGCTTAAGTGAGCCACTTCAGTCCTGTTGAACCATTGTGAGGGAAAACTTGGTGCTTGATCTTGAGGCTCTTAGGTCCCAAGGGCAGCTGCTACTGCTGCTAAGTCGCTTCAGTCGTGTCCGACTCTGTGCAACCCCATAGACGGCAGCCCACCAGGCTTCCCCATCCCTGGGATTCTCCAGGCAAGAACACTGGAGTGGGTTGCCATTTCCTTCTCCAATGCATGAAAGTGAAAAGTGAAAGTGAAGTCGCTCAGTCGTGTCCGACTGTAGCGACCCCATGGACTGCGGCCCACCAGGCCCCTCTGTCCATGGGATTTTCTAGGCAAAAGTACCGGAGTGGGGTGCCATTGCCTTCTCCGCCCAAGAGCAGAGTGCCACTCAATTTCCCAATTGATGGTATTTGTAGCAAGCCATTTTAGGAGACTTGTCATGTTTTGGACACTCTTTGGCCCCATGTCCTGCCTGTCTGCAGATTAGGCATTTGCCTTGTGCCTTGTCCTTCAAGGACTCAGGGTTTGCCATAGGGCTTCCCTGGAGTGTGACCAGCATCTGGTCATGCCTTGTCTCTTTCCTTTTCTCCCTTTCCTGAGCCTTGGCCTCCCTCTCCTGTTCTCTGTTATAAAAGATATTGGTGGCTGTCTGGACCATCTCATCTAATGATGCAGCAGGATACTGCTGCTGTAGCTGTTGTAACTTTATCCTGATATGTCTGATACACACTGGGACAAGAATTTGTCTTTTAAAATCACCTGTCCCTCGTAAGAGTCTAAGTCCAGATTGGTAAACTATTAGAGGGCCTATTTTAGACTTTCCAGAAAGGCAATGGGGTTCTTGTTGGACTCCTGAATTATTGCTGAGACCAGGCACAGCCCCATAGTTAATAGACTTCCTTCTATTTCCATGGGTAGGCTTTTGTAAGAGAGAGTCTTTTTAAAGCTTATCCTACCCAGTACTTTTGCAACCTGAGAGTCAGGCATCCCCGGGTCAGAGTGCAGATCCCCAGGCAGGCTGAGACATTACAGCCTCCAAGACATTAAATCCTTGGGCAGGTCGAGACAGGTCAGCCTTCCGAGAATTGGGTCCCTGGGCAGTCGAGGCAGGTTGACCTCCTGGGACCCTCAGACTGGAGCTAGGTGTCCCCAGTGTCTCCAGCATGACCAGTGCTGGGTAGGATTAAGGGGTTGTAATCTTAACTCACTGCCAGTTTGTCTACCATGGATGGGAATAGATATCATGATGTAAAGCAATCCAAGCCTGTGCTCTGAGACTGGGAACCTGGTGAAACAGCCATAAGCCTTATCTTCTTATTGCTCTGAGGGAATATGTATCACTGATTTCCTGCCCTAGTCCTCCTTAAGAGCAGTTTAGGGTGTTTACAATAGTAAACATTTCATTATTATAGACCCACTTTAGGTAATAACAGAAGTAATGAAAAATGATCAGGTTATCTGGTCCTGTTAGGGGCATTAAGAGTATTTTAATAATAATAAGTGGGGTGGAGCTATGATGTCTACAAGGAGGCAGGGTCCTGGTTGTAGGAGTTAGTAAGTGGCTTAAGAGGAAATTGATAAGAGGCAACAGACCAGATGTTCCATAAAAGTGGAGTGGAAATTTGATCCAGGGGTATATTTATAACTTTAGGAGAAGGGTGGTAAGTGTTTGGGCCCAAATGGCCTGCAGGGCTAATTCCCAAAGTGGCAAACATTATCCCCGGAAGCTCAGTTGCCACCAACAGATGAACTTCTAGCAGGCATTGTGCGTCTGTCACCCGCCCTATTGGGTTCACTGAGAGATGCTATTGTTGCACATGTTGTAGGAAACATAGAAAACGAAGGCCTGAATATCTAGAGAGATTGGATATTATACAGCATTTCTCTCCCAAAGGCCAGCTATTTTCTGGTTGTCCCTAAAAAATGACATAGCCCAAGGGCATAACATAAACCAATTAAAATCAAATGGGTCCAAGATGACAAGTCAAATTCAACTATACCTTGATCCTCAGTCTTCAAGCTAAGTGACACATGCAGAGGTGCCAGGACAGTTCCAAGGCACTGTCAAAAGACAGGAGTGGGTGGTTCCCCAATTGTTGGAATGATCTTCCCACTCTTAGCATATGAAATCAACTACATCACATTCTAACTACATCTAACTACATTCTAACTACAAACTACTACATCACACCCCATGGTTCCTCCCCTCTGTAATGGCCCACATTCCTGGAGTGTGCTTCTCTCTGAATCTGAACAAATCCACCTCTTACCTATTACTGTATTTCTCTTGGAATTTTTGCAATGAGACATCAAGAGCCTGAGCTTCATTAGGTCCTGAAGCCAGTAACTATGGGTTTTGGTCAGGTTCAAGTCCCAGGAGAGAGGAGCTGAAGGACAGGAGGAAAAAGCAGTGGGAAAAAACATGCTGAGGAATCCCCCTCACAGCCTGCTGGAAAATCTGCTAAATACCTGACCTGTGCTCACAGTTTTCATTGGCCTGATCCTTGGCACAAAGAAGATTAAGGACAGAAGAACTCCCACCCACTTGGGAAACAGCTACTAGGTTGCCCCTGCCAGAATCCCTCAATTGCACCCACTGCCGCTTGCCTGTTCATGGGGTATTCGAGGAAACAAGAAATGAGAGATTGCAAAGGAATCAAGATTTTGTTAGACTTATGTCTTTCCAGCCATAGGAGCAAGGACTTCCTACCTTAACCGGAGGTCTTCTGGAATCTGAGACTGAGCCATGTGATCTTTCTGCTGTTTGTTTTTGCTGTCCCAGTTTCCAGCACACTGGGCTTCTTGTCTCTTTCCCTGAACCTGGTTTTCTTCACATAGAGCTTCCACCATGGGAGCTTTTGCTGACTTGGGCTTCTGCTGTACTTGGCTTCCGGCTCTGGAGGTGGGGTGGGGGGAGGTGGAGGGGCTGAGCCAATATTGTTTCAGCCAGGTTAAATCTGAGAAACGTCACCAAAGATGCTGGGGGAGTGTGTAATTCCTCATTTCTGTCTCGGCGCAGCAAAAATTTGAAGCGATGGACAGACTGGTGTTACAGCCCCATGTAGTTTTCTCAGATGGACCAATGTTACAGCTAAGCCCGTGTTACAGCTCAGTTTCATTTACAAAGTAAAGGAAAAAACATCCTCGAGGTGTGAGGGCGGGCCGACTCAAAAAACAGGAAGAGAAGCGAAAATCCCAGTTCAACTTTGGCTCCTCTTTTTATATATTTTTTCTCCTCCTCCTGGGCCTGCCCTATGTAATTTAGGCTAATCAGGAGTGCTGTTTGCTTTATCTGAGGACCTCACTCTGGTTCTTGGACCTTCTTTTGTTCTATTTTTGTGGGCTTTTCCCTTCTTTATCTTTTCAGTTCAGTCCAGTCACTCAGTCGTGTCCAACTCTTTGCAACCCCGTGAATCGCAGCACGCCAGGCCTCCTTGTACATCACCAACTCCCAGAGTTCACCCAAACTCATGTTCATCGAGTCGGTGATGCCATCCAACCATCTCATCTGTCATCCCCTTCTCCTCCTGCCCCTAATCCCTCCCAGCCTCAGGGTCTTTTCCAATGAGTCAACTCTTTGATGAGGTGGCCAAAGTATTGGAGTTTCATCCTCAGCATCAGTCCTTCCAATTAACACCCAGGACTGATCTCCTTTAGGTTTGACTGGTTGGATCTCCTTGCAGTCCAAGGGTCTCTCAAGAGTCTTCTCTAGCACCACAGTTCAAAAGCATCAATTCTTCAGCACTCAGCTTTCTTCACAGTCCAACTCTTACATCCGTACATGACCACTGGAAAAAAACATAGGCTTGACTAGACGGACCTTTGTTGGCAAAGTAAAGTCTGCTTTTTAATATGCTAAGTTGGTCATAACTTCCCTTCCAAGGAGTAAGCGTCTTTTAATTTCATGGCTGCAATCACCATCTGTAGTGACTTAGCCACCACCATTTTGGACTCCTTTTTCCTATTCTAACTACCTAACAGTGTTATTGGCAAATGCTCTTTAAACACCAATGAAATTAATAATTGACTTGTTTATGCAGTCATAGCTAAAGTCAAGTGGCTTTGGTTTGTTTGTTTTAGATCCTTAATCGAGAGTTCACATTCCAAAGCAAAGTTTTATCTTTTTTTTTTCTAATTTTATTTTATTTTTAAACTTTACATAATTGTATTAGCTTTGCCAAATATGGCATAAGAGTCCCCTATATAGAGAGAGATCTGTTAAATGTTCATGATTCTACATTTTACTTTTTTGAGCTGGATAGAGGGAAAGGGAAGAATTAAGCAGACCTTTAAGCATCTGTGTCTTCTTTTCTCCACTCTGTTGTCAGGAAAAGAATACTTCAGCTGCCCTGTAGAAACAGTAATAGACATTAGATAGGAGAACGGAGACTGAGAATCAGGCTCTTTCATTAGCACAATCCATCCTCAGCTTCAAAGAGCACTCCAGTTCATTTCTTGAAGATGCTTAAGCAAGCTGGGATGCTATCAAGGTGGCCTTAGGCAAAATATTGAAGGGGAACAATGGCCTTGAGAGACCTACCTTCCTTTGCTTAACAGCTTTACTTCCCTCAGGGGCAGTCCCTTTTGTTCCTCTTCAGAATTGTAATTCCCTCCTAACAGAATTTCCTTGCAGGAAAGGATTTGATCCTTCTCATTGACCACATGGAATAAATATAAATCAATGAGCTACTTCTCTGAAGTACTTGTATTTTTAGCTTTCAGTGGTACTGTGGGATAAAATCCTATCTGTGCTCCTTAACAGAATGACAGGCACCAGCTTTGCAGATGAGGGGACATTTTCCAGGAGAGAGTTGCCTTTCTTGTCTGAAATCAGGCCATCTGGATTGCATTTTACTGCTGTTGCTGTGCTCCCAACGTAACCTTTGGTGAGTAAATCTAAAAATAGTAGTCTTTGAATTTTACCTTAGTTACCCGAAAACACTTGAAATTAAATCCTTCTTTAAACAGATGATTGCAAACAGTTTGGTCTGTGTATTGCGTATTATAGCACAAGGGGTTCTCGGGCAGCCTGGATGGTATGTGCTGGTGGTGGTGGTGGTTTAGTCTCCAAGTTGTATCCGCCTCTTTAATCCCATGGGCTGTAGCCCACCAGGCTCCCCTGTCCATGGGATTTCCCAGGCAAGAACACTGTAGTGGGTTGCCATTTCCTTCTCCAGAGGATCTTCCTGACCCGTGGATCAAACCGATGTCTCTTGGATCTCCTGCACTGCTGGCATATTCTTTACTAACTTGATGGATTCTTCCCCGAGTCATCAGGGAAGCCCCTGGATAGCACCTGGTGGGATCATTTAACTGCAAAATATGTAGGTAGAATGGTGCCTATGTTAATGATAATAATACTCTTAGCAAGAATGCAGTGGAGAGAGAAGGGCAGTGGTATCTTCTAAGGAGGATTTGGCACACCAGATTGTGTTGTTATACAAACAAGTAGCAACTAAACCAAAGCAAAGCAAAGACTGATTCCTAGTGAGAGGGTAACAGGCAGGAAGGCCAGGGGTCTCCAAACGGAGGAAATAGCCTGCAAGTGTCAGACATGTTTATCTCTCCGCGCCCCCCCTCCAGGCAGGAGGAAACAAAGTAGCGACATTTTTTCCTTCTCTATACAAATTTAAAAGGCGGTTTCTCTTAAAATACTGTGTTGCCATAATGACACCTGGCTTGACCTGAAGTTAACTATTCTCAAACTTTGAGTTAACCAATGCATTTTTCTTATGGAAATGTTTGTCTTAAGCTATTCTAATGTACTATGCATTTACCCCAAACTTTGTCTTCAAGTCAGTTCCGCCTAATGGCTCAGAACCTACTTGACAAACCAGTATGTTATACTCAGATATTGTTCTCCTAATCTGTGTAAATGAAACTATGTAAAAGGGTGAACTGCCCTTCTACAAGATTCAAGTTAATCATTTTATGGCCCAGGATGAACCTTTTGGTGCCAAGATTATCCCAAAATGCATTTTATGGGTGAGGGGCCTGGTGGCATGCTGAGTTTAAAGACATTACTTTCTTTCATTAACAGACTGCTAGTGACTACATAACATCCAGCTGAAGACTATCAGGGAGGTACTCTTTCTGCCCCCTTCTGATGCCTATGTCAGAAGCTTTCTCTATCTCCTTCATACTTTAATAAAACTTTATTACACAAAAGCTCTGAGCGATCAAGCCTCGTCTCTGGTCCCGGATTGAATTCTTCTCCTCCGGAGGCCAAGAATCCTGGCGTCTTTTTGTTCAGCAACAACCTTTCACTAGTGTGCAACATTTCAGATCACTTCTGAATGGGAAGCCAATCTAGATACTTTGGTCTCAAGAGAACAGAGAAGAGTGATATTGATTGATAAATAGCATCTAGTAGCTTAGAAGACTCTTGAGAGCCTCTCAGACTACAAAGAGATTAAATGAGTCAATCCTAAAGGAAATCAACTCTGAATATTCATTGGAAGGACTAATGTTGAAGTTGAAGCTCCAATACTTTGGCCACCTGATGTGAAGAGCCGATTCACTGGAAAAGACCCTGATGTTGGGAAAATTGAGAGCAGGAGGAGAAGGGGGCAACAGAGGATGAGATTAGTTAGTATCACTGACTCAATGGGCATGAGTTTGATCAAACTCTGGGAGGTACTGGAGAACAGAGGAGCCTGCTGTGCTGCAGTCTATGGGGTTGCGAAGAGTCGGACATGAATTAGAAGCTGAACAAAAACAAAGTTTATGGTTTACATCAGTGTAAAAGTTGGACAGAATAACGTAGAGCAACTGGTAGCTTTTCTATTCTGCTGAAAAATTTAACTTTCTTTGTAGATATCCTAAATTAGTTTCTAGTATCAAAGCAGTTGTTGAACAGTGTGTGTGTATATATATATATGTGTGTGTGTGTGTGTGTAGCTCAGATGGTAAAACGTCTTCCTGCAATGCAGGAGACCTGGGTTCGATTCCTGGGTTGGAACGATCTGCTGAAGAAGGAAATGGCAACCCACTCCAGTACTCTTACCTGGAAAATCCCATGGATGGAGGAGCCTCATAGACTACAGTCCATGGGGTTGCAAAGTTGGACACGACTGAGCAACTTCACTTTATATATATATATATATATATATATATATATAATATTATAAATTATAAATTATTTATTATTATAAATTATAATTATAAATTATAAAACATAATTTTTAACCTACCAAACAGGAAGAAGTTATAACCTAGAGAACAAAGCATGCACATTTAGACAACACATTTCAGTAAAGGAAAATGATGAGCAGAGGTAACAAGTTGGCAGAATTTTAAAGCAAATACTCTGCTTGGCAAATGCTCCATGCAAGAAAGAAAGCAGAGTCTAATTTCAATACTGGGGTATTTCTTTGCACTCTCTGTGTGTTGATCTCATTTAGTCTGTCCATTCTATGACTTGGGCTTCCAGGTGGCACTAATGTTAAGAAACCCACTTGCCAATGCAGGAGATACAGGAGATGTGGGTTCAATCCCTGGGTTGGAAAGATCCTCTGGAGCAGGAAATTGCAACCAACTCCAGTATTCTTGCTTGGGAAATTCCACGGATACAGGAGCATGGTGGGCTACAATCCATAGGGTTGCAAAGAGTTGGACATGACTTAACACACACACACACACACACACACATTTTATGACTTATTGGATCTAGTTGTGATGCACTCACTTCCATTCAGATCTGTTGAAATAAATGTCTTGGCCCAAGATGAAACTGTTCACATCTGAGATGCCATGTCAGCAAACTTAGATAAGTTTTGTGTCCTTGTTACTCTTTCTCTTGACTGGAAGTACCATATATAGCCAGTCAGCCATCTGTCCCCCCAAACCCCAGGCCAATTCTGGGCTCCATTCTGGGCTTCTTTCTTCCTTATTGATTTTCTTTCTTTTTTTATTAGTTTATTTTTTATTGAAGGATAATTGCCTTACAAAATTTTGCTGTTTTCTGTAAAACCTCAATATGAATCAGCCCTCCTTTTTGAAGTTCCCTCCCATCTCCTTCCCCATCCCACCCCTCTAGGTTGATACAGAGCCCTTGTTTGTGTTTCCTGAGCCATACAGAAAATTCCCACGGGCTATCTATTTTACATAAGGTAATGTAAATTTCCATGTTACTCTTTCCATACATCTCACCCTCTCCTTCCCTCTCCCCATGTCCATAAGTCTATTCTCTATATCTTCCTTATTCTTTACTCTTTATCCTATAAAAAGCTTTCTGTTTTCCATCCTATTTTATAGTTTTCCAGCTCTTGGAGATAGAGACTACCTTTTTCATAAAGTGTTTGATTTCTTTGTTTGTATTGCCAGAATTATCTTCCTTAGTCATTTTTTTTAACAGATCAAACTTCTTTTGCTTATGTTCTGAATTATTCTTCAGTATTATGTGTATGAGTATGAACAGTTACATAATGATATGTATATGTATCACAGACATATAACACATACACATGAACACACACACACACACACACACACACACAGAAAGACAAAAAATTCAAAGGCAAAAACATAAGGAGACATGTTATTTGTGTAATACTGGGTAATGTGCTCAATTTTTCTCTTACTTTGACCAGTGTCTATGTATGACCTAATTTTGTCTGTAGACAACTTCAAAAAGAGCTATTTTAAAATTCCCTATAACTGTCAATGTGAAGAGTATAGCTTGTGAGAAGACCCCATGAGAATTGTACTATATATTATTGAGAAAAAAAGAAAAGTATATTTTGTCAGACATTATACACATGAATGTGTATGCTGTGCTAAGCTGCTTCAGTCTTGTCTGACTCTTTGTGACCCCATGGACTATAGCCCACCAGGCTCCTCTATCCATGGAATTTCCAGGCAAGTAAACTGAAGTGGGTTGACATTTCCTTCTCCAGGGCATCTTCCTGACCCAGGGATTGAAACTGTATTTCCTGCATTGTCAGGCAGATTCTTTACTACTGAGCCAGAGAGAAGACCAGTATAATACTGGGTTGGCAGAAAGGTTTGCATATCTATATGAAGATATCCATAATATCTTTTGGAAAAACTGAATGAACCTTTTGGTAAACCCAATGTATAGTCAACTTATTTTTGATGTTTCTGATTCAAATTACCTAAGGTTCTACATCATTTTTTGTTTGTTTGTTTCATTTTATTTCCAGTGTCCCATACAGTTACTTCCTGCACACTGCAGACATTCAATATGTTTTGAATAAAAAATGAATCAACATTCAAATATATGTATAAGGTTTTACCTTTGCCAGTGTAGTTTCAACAACTATTATGTCTCACGTGGATTTTGCAATCCTTTCTTAACCAGACTCCTGGCCTACAATCTTTTTTTTTTTTTACAGATAGGTATTTTTATTGCTCCTCAGAATATCATCAATAATGCATTAATAATACTTCTTTACTATGGAGTTCTTTCCAATATTATCCAGTTATAATTACATTTCTTTTTATACTGTGTAGAAAACTGATTCCCCTCAATTTTCTCAATTGTTCCCTAATTCTGACAATTTTTCCCAACTAGAGGCTTCGATTTTAGGTTCTTCACATCTAACATTGATGTAGATCTAGCTTCTCCACAGCCTGTTCACTAATAGAGCAGTACTGTCCTGTTACTTTCTGGTGTCATACTTACCCCATGGCAATGCTGTATCTACACTAGGTTGATTGACTTATTTGGGTTTACCTGGGACTTTTCTGATTTTATCAATGAAAATCTCACATTACCAAAACCTTCAAATTCCCAGGATGACTGGTCACTTTAAAACCTGCACTTCATTTTTTTATTTTTTTTTTAATTGAAGTGAAAGTTTATTAAGAAAGTTAGTCTAAAAAAAAAATAAAAGTCAGCCTAAAAATAAAGAGGGCTAATTTAAAATCTCTTCATTTTGTAGTGTGAAATGAAAATATCTTCTGCATATAAATAAACAAGATATGTCACAGCCATCAGCGATTTCTGGCCTCCAAATGTGAATGAGGGCTCCCAAAACTGCAATCCAGGGGGTGTTGCCACCCCACATAGTGATTTTTGAGGAGCTAGGGGACTGGCCTACAATCTTGTCCTCTTGATAGAATTCCCCACTTATACTCCTCTCCTGACGTCACCACCCATATGTACTACACTGGGTTAGAAACTCTGTAAGACCCTGGACTTTGGCTAATACATTCACTCCAGATATACTCCCCACTTTCTTGGTGCATAAGAAACAGTAAATTTTTGTTGAACAAAAACAATAGCAACAACAGCGCCCCTCTCCCGCGCCAAACGTTCTTCTTCCTCTAAGTAAGCTTCTTTTTTTTTTTTTTTTTTTTTGGCTGTGTCTCCAACGAATCTAAACTGCAGCAGGACTTTCATCTTCTATCTTGAGTAATGAGAATGTAAGGAGTACAACACATTGGACAGAATACATGATTGGTGAGTAAAAAGTTTTAACAGAAAGAGTGAGAGGCTGATGTGACTATTGGTAAAGTTGGAAGGACAGAGATCAGAGAAACTGTCACCAATGACATCAGCCTGCTGCTCCAAAGCAGGGAGTTCTGAAAATCTAAGCCAGCAATTGCTGAAAATCCGGGATCATCTCACCCTGAAGCCCCTGTCAATCTCACCAAACTCTGAGAAGCTCTACTTCTATTTCAATCTCCATCATTAACATCAGGGATGCTCAGGAAAATCTCTCAGCGGCTATTTTGGACCTGACCTTTGCTCATTCACCCTTACGACTCCATCTGGAAAATAATGACCTCCCTTCCTCTTTTGCCCAAATCTTTATTGTAATTGCCCATTGTTGGCAGATTCTGACCTGCTGTGTACAGGAAGAAGGGGATCTTGGGAGATTTGACTTTTCTACAGTGCAAGTTAAATCCCAGAAGTGGGTACCACAATGCTACTGAACTGAAAATAGATAAGCAAGCACACATACTTCCCCAGAAAGTTAGGACTCTTGGAAAAAAGCTACAGTTTCCCCCACTCATTTATTTTCCTTCACATAATATTGTTGTTGTTATTCTTTGTTTAGTTTTTGCTTTATGGTTGTCTTTCTGCCTTATTCTGTGCATAAATCTTGGGTGAATCTAACTTAGATTTATCACCCACCTGGCACCTAACTCAATTATCTGGTCCCAGCTGCTGTATTAAGTGTACAGTACTTCTGTAACACTTCAAATTTTCAAGGGAAATGTTTGATTTATCTAAAGTACTAACTAGGCTGTGTATTGTAACCTGCTCTAAGTTTATTTTGTTCTTAAAATTTCCTATCCCACTAGAATAAAAACTATAAGGCTTTCTTATAACTCTACATATATTATCTTACAGAAAGACCAGGTATTCTCATTAATATATTAATAAATATGCTAAAGTTATTAGAGGACTGTTACTCATAAGCACAATAACAAAAATATTTGATGATAACTCTCCTTTAACATAATTAATTTGATTAAATAAATACCTACTGAAGTGTTTTTTATTTTGTTTTGAACAAAATATTTGCTTCATTTTAGCTTTATTTCACTTTTCCCTACTGCCCTTTCTGTGTTAATTATTTAATAGCTAGATGCTAAAAGACCTAGGAGAAATGAAAAGGTTATTAAATAAGTGTTAACAAGCAATTAAAAATCTCTGTAAATGGCTCATTGTCCCCAGCAATTCATACCCATATTTTATGGTTGCCAAGTACTCTTGTCATGAGATCAAAAATCACTGTGACCCTCCACTTTCACAGGAATCCAAACACTTACAAAATACATTATATATTTCTCTAAAGGTGAACATTTATCACTATCTATGTGTGCTCTTGCAATGTCTTTTAGTTGCCTGCATTAAAAAAATAAAAAAGAAGAAGAAGTATTTCTGATTAGAAATTTCTCCAGCGGGTCTTGACCAATAAAGTATACATTTCTGGATTGAGACAGAATTGTCCCTGGGTCTCTGTCCTTGCTCCATTTTAATGCAACCCTTTTGTATGCCATTGGTATTGACAACTGAATACACTTTTTTGACTGTCCCATTGTTAAAGAAAGTGTAACTTCGGGTCTTCTGTAGATCCCAAACAAAGATTGAGCATCTGGAGTGAAAAATGAAGTTTTCTCTCTCCTAATCTTTACCTGCATTAATATACAAATCTCAACAGTCCATTTTAATTTTTGCATGAAACAGAAACTCCCATGAATTAATGCAGTTCTCCTAAGTACTACATCAGTATGAACCAATAGCTAGACCAATTGCCACTTTGCATCTCGTGAGGGTGAAACCACCATATAGCATGCTGCTGCTGCTGCTGCCAAGTTGCTTCAGTCGTGTCCGACTCTGTGCGACCCCATGGACTGCAGCCTACCAGGCTTCTCTGTTCATGGGATTCTCCAGGCAAGAACACTGGAGTGGGTTGCCATTTCCTTCTCCAATGCATGAAAGTGGAAAGTGAAAGTGAAGTCACTCAGTCGTGTCTGACTCTTAGCGACCCCATGGACTGCAGCCCACCAGGCTCCTCCATCCATGGGATTTTCCGGGCAACAGTACTGGAGTGGGGTGCCATTGCCTGGGTAAGACTTACTATCTTATAATGTTTTCAGTCTTTCTTTTCTGCTTGGAGTATTTATTAGCACCTCCAATTTTAGCTTTTTCAAATACTGTCTGCTTTCTCCTATTTGCATAGATAGTTAAAGTATATGTAAGTTTGAATAGACTCCAGGAACTGGTGGTGGACAGGGAGGCCTGGCATGCTGTAGTCCATGGGGTTGCGAAGAGTCGGACATGACTGAGCGACTGAAGGGAACTGATGCACATTTCAGTTGTATGAATGACGATGATTCTCTCTGTGTGTGCCAATGCAATGAGATTGCTATGTGTTCTCACACATCAAGGTGCACACACATACACAACACAGAAGCACCCACACGTACACAGGGGTGAAATACAACTACCAAACATCTTTGTTAAAACAAGGTCTGGGCATGACATTTGTTTAACATTAAAACTTAATGTGATTTGTTTTGTCAAAATTCACAATTTCCCTCAGTGATTAACGGCGCATGTTCAGCTTCAGATGGAAAGATGATTGATGTTGAATGTCAAAAATAGTTGGGCACAGACCTTTCTGCGTGTCACTGGCTGTGACTGTGATGTGAAACTATAGTGCTCAAACAGGGAGGAAAACGTGTCTCTTTGATTAAAGCCCCCGCTGTTTAAATGCAGGGCACCGAGCACTAGTAAGAGGAGACAAGTTGTCACCACCAAACAGGTTCTGATAATAAACTTTCAGGCATGAAGGGTGAAAGTGTTCTGTAACCTTGATTCATGTCATTGTTTTAAGAGCTTATGTTCACAGCATTCATGGAAAATGACTAAGGGTGCTAATATCTTACAAACTGCATAAATTAAACAATGGCCAGAGGTACTTGCTGTCTTGACAGCACTGAAAGGATGTTAGGTAAAGGTGTGATGCTTTGGAACTAGCTCAAGTGACCTTTCCAGGTGTGTAAATTCCAAGCCCACCTATTATAATTATACGTGATGACTGAACAGATATTATGCAGGCAGGAATTGAATGCAAATAAAGTCAATATAGATTTTATACAAAAATGTTCTAGTTCTCGGCAGGCTATAATTTGCAGAAACAACAGTTAAGCTTCCAAAATAAGACCTTTTAAAGAGGAACAAATCACTGGGAGAAGCAGGACCAGGAAAGACATGATAAGAGAATTAATGCTTGTCAGTTTGTTGGAATATGAAATCATTATAGGTAACACAGTACATACTAAACAGAAAATCTTCGCCCAAAGCATGATGGTAATGCAGTGATCTTATATCACCAGAACGCATTACAATTTAAGCATTAACTTGGTTTATTTCAGGTAAATTATCCTTTTTCCTACGAGGAACTTTCAGCCTGGTAGATTAACACTCTTTTCCATCTGCATAAATGTTCTGAGGTCCCTCTTGCTGACTGGTGTCACTTTAATATTTTGTCCTAATTTATTATTTAATTGGGGTATAGTAACTTTACAATATTGTTAGTTTCTGCTGTACAGCAGTGTGAATCAGCTATGTGTTAGTTGCTCGGTTGTGTCTGACTCTTTGGGACCTCATGGACTGTAGCCCTCCAGGCTCCTCTGTCCATGGGATTTTCTGGGCAAGAATACTGGAGTGAGTTTAACTAAATGTATACATCCATCCTCTCTCTTTTGAGCCTCGCTCCCACCCCACTCCCATCCCACCTCCTAGATAACATTACACACACAAAAGATAACATTTTGGTGATACTACCATTCTGAGCATTGTTGTTGTTTAGTTGCTAAGTCATGCCCAATTCTTTATGACTTCAGGGACCTTAGCCCACCAGGCTCCTGTGTCCATGGGATTTCCTAGGCAAGAATACCTGAGTAGGTTGCCATTTCCTTCTCCAGGGGATCTTCCCCACCCAGGGATCAAACCTGTGTCTCTTGCACTGGCAGGCAGATTCTTAACCTCTGAGCCACCAGAGAAAGCCCATTGTGAGCATACCTAGCATTATTAATATTTAGAATATGATTTTTCAAATGTGGAAAAAGCAGAATTGTTGAAGTCACCACATTTTAAGGTTTAAAGGGAACTTACAATTAATCTTTTACTCTTTCATAAAAGTAAGCCTGTATTCATAAATACAATCCAATGGAATATTCTTTCATTCTGAAACTGCATTGATGTGTCATTGGGGGATATGTTTATTCTCCATTTTTGCACACTTTATTTGCATCATTTATATTTGAATATGATAATAAGGAATATATCTGCATGTAAAGACAGAACTCACATGTACATATATATTTATAATTCTAAGATCCTGATGTTTGGAAAGATTGAGGGCAGGAGGAGAAGGGGACAACAGAGGATGAGATGGTTGGATGACATCATTGATTCAATGGACATGAGTTTGAGCAAGCTCTGGTAGTTGGTGATGGACAGGGAAGCCTGGCATACTGTAGTCCATGAGATTGCAAAGAGTCGGAAACAATTGAATGACTGAACTGAATTGAACTTGAATTGGTTCTTCTTTAAAGGTTCCTGAAAAAATAGATTATTTAAAACTACAATGTACTCGCTATTTTTCTAGGAAGCATAGCAAAAATGGTAAATATTTTAAGTTATGCATTAAAAAATCTGGGGGATCAACTATCCATTTCATGGCAAACTCTTCCTTATTCAGTTTAAAAATTGCACATTTAATTTTTATCTCAGAAAAATTCAGAATTCTTTAAATTTTGGTTCTGTTAACCTGTTGTTTTCTTTTACTAGGAAAAAATAAAAACTAGCAGTAGATGATAGCTTTATCAGGATTGGCAAAGTGATCTTAATTTGTGTGGCAAGCAATTAATGAACATGGTATCTATCATAAAAATAAGCAGATGATGAATATTCATTCATCATGTCCTACTGTTTAAGCAGATTCTTGCATTGGTCAACATTAACATAGCCTGGTTATTCATAAGGTGAAATATAATTTCAAAAGTTATGCTACTACATCTTTTGACATCACCAACCTGGAGCTACTGACAAAATGAATCATTTCAAACAGGGGCATAACACTAGTAGAATAAAATAACCCAAAGGCTGACAAGGAGAGGGAGCAAATGCAATGGACCAGCCAATTTTCTCTCAGCTCCAGAGCCACAGTATCAGAAAGTACAAGCCATTAGCTCTAAGCGGTTGTAAATAACTCTACTATTTTAGACTTTATCATGCAAACACTTCAGCTTCTTAGTGGAAGTAAACCTACCTCTTCTTAGTAGAGGTAAATCACAAATATGTGTGTATAAGTGTAACATATGCTGACAATGTGGAAGAAAGTGAGAGTGTTAGTTGCTTAGTCCTATCTGACTCTCTGCAACCCCATGGACTATAGCGTTTCAGCCTCTTCCGTCCATGGGGTTCTCCAAGTAAGAATATTGGAGTGGGTAGCCATTTCCTTCTCCAGGGGATCTTCCTGACCCAGGGATCAAATCTAGGTTTTCTGCATTGCAGGCAGATTCTTTGCCATCTGAGCCACTGGGGAAGCCCCATACTGACACTACTTAGAGTTATTTTAGTCCTCATAAGTTCTGAACTTTAATATATTAATCTCCTCAGCATATATTACTCTTTATATTATTAAAATACCACTCATAGTTTACATCAAATCTCATCGGAAAATTTTTCTAGTATTTAGTTGACAATTTCCCATAGAAGTGACCACTTGGTATTATATACTTGATACTATACTTGATATTATATACTCAGGAAAGGATCTTGCTACATAAATATGCAGAAATTGTAATTCAGAATAATAATGTCACCAGCATGAGTCACATTATTTTATTTAAATTTCCAAATAGTTTGGTATGATATACACTTAAAAGGACAAGATAATTCAGAGTGAGGTTACATTTTGGCTAACAGAAGGTATAAACAGAAATCAGTTCAGCTCAGTTCACTTCAGTCACTCAGTCGTATCTGACTCTTTGCAACCCCATGAATCGCAGAACGACAGGCCTCTCTGTCCATCACCAACTCCCGGAGTTTACCCAAACTCATGGCCATCGAGTCAGTGATGCCATCCAACCATCTCATCCTCTGTCGTCCCCTTCTCCTGCTGTCCCCAGTCCCTCCCAGCATCAGGGTCTTTTCCAATGAGTCAACTCTTCACATGAGGTGGCCAAAGTACTGGAGTTTCAGCTTCAGCATCAGTCCTTGCAATGAACACCCAGGACTGGTCTCCTTTAGGATGGACTGGTTGGATCTCCTTGCAGTCCAAGGGACTCTCAAGAGTCTTCTCCAACACCACAGTTCAAAAGCATCAATTCTTCGGCGCTCAGCTTTCTTTACAGTCCAACTCTCACATACATACATGACCACTGGAAAAACCATAGCCTTGACTAGACGGACTTTTGTTGGCAAAGTAATGTCTCTGTTTTCTAATATGCTATCTAGGTTGGTCATAACTTTCCTTCCAAGGAGTAAGCGTCTTTTAATTTCATGGCTGCAATCACCATCTGCAGTGATTTTGGAGCCCAGAAAAATAAAATCTGACACTGTTTCTGCTGTTTATCCATCTATTTCCCATGAAGTGATGGGACCAGATATCATGATCTTAGTTTTCTGAATGTTGAGCTTTAAGCCAACTTTTTCACTCTCCTCTTTCACTTTCATCAAGAGGCTTTTTGGTTCCTCTTCACTTTCTGCCATAAGGGTGGTGTCATCTGCATATCTGAGGTTATTGATATTTCTCCTGGCAATCTTGATTCTAGCTTGTGCTTCCTCCAGCCCAGTGTTTCTCATGATGTACTCTGCATATAAGTTAAATAAGCAGGGTGACAATATACAGAGAAGATAGAGGTGGACAAATAGAAAATAAATAGATTAAAAAGTCAAGTGCATATACATAATAATAGAGATATTGAAAATATCTCACTGAGACTGTGGAGTTAGACTAGCTTGTTCTAGGGAACGATAGACAAATACAGAAAGAATAAAATGAAGGGAGGTAGGAGAAGGGAAAGAGGGAGGTGCAGAGTGACATAGAGAATATCCTAAAATCAACTCTTATACTCTTTTCCAGCAGAATTTAATTTTTTAAACATTTTAATAATCTGCCAGTGCCTCCTCTGATTCCCCACCCTTAACATATCCTGTACTAATTCTACTGCCTAACAGCTCTCAGATCACGAAAGTACCCACTGCTGTATTTAAAATGGATAACCAACAGGGCCCTACTCTACAGCACTGGGAACTCTGCTCAGTGTTACATGGCAGCCTGGATGGGAGAGGAGTTTGCGGGGAGAATGGATACATGCGTATGTATGGCTGAGTCCCCTCACTGTTCACTCAAAACTATCACAACATTGTTAGTCAGCTATATCCCAATGCAAAATAAAAAACTTAAAAAATAATTACATAAGTGAAAGCTCTTCCAAATTCTGTCTCAGTTTTCCCTAGTGTTTGCCCAGGTTATTCTGGCCTGGGGAGCTTGATATTAGAAGGATTATTTCCTACACGGAGCATAGCATGACACTCAGGCCAGGGGGGAGGAAAGGGGGATCACAGTTGGGGAAGAATACAAAAATCAGGACAGCATTGCCAGGTGTGTGTAAAGCACAAGGTTAGAGGCTAATTTTGTATTGCTGGGCAACTAAATGCCTTCCTCCTCAGCATCCCACAGTAGCCACCACATGCCTGCACGGTTTTATTCTCCACGCAATCAGAGTTATCTTTTCAAAATGCACATTTGAAAATGCCTCCCCCATTAAAATAAAATAGGTTGAATGAATTCTCATTGTTCTTCCAGTGTAGACCAATTTCTTCATGGTGTCTGAGAGATGCTGCATGTGTTACTTTTTATTCTGCTACTCTTTTGATGTTGGACTGTATTATAAAGCAAGCCTTTCTTTAGCACTAGCTCCTTCTTTCAATAGGAACTTTGCCTATATTAATGCTAGCCCAGCTCTTTGGAAAACTTTTGCCTCCTTTCTTTACCTCAGTAGCTCCTATAGTAGTTGTATGTTTTGTCTCAGTGTTTGAGGTGGTTACTTTTATAGTCAACTTGACTGGACTGGTAAAGTATTATTTCTGATTGTGTCTGCGAGGATGGTTCAGGAAGAGATTAGCATTTAAGTATACTGTCTTAATTACTACAGCTTTATAATGTCTTGAATTCTGGTGGTTTGAACATTTCAGTTTTGTTCTTTTTTCCAAAACTGTGTTGCTTATTTTCATTCATTTGTTTTTCAGTGTTAATTATAGAATCACTTTTTTGGCATCTTAAGAAAATGGGAGATTAAGTTTTTTTTTTTAATTTATGTATCAGTTGGAGAAAATGTGCATTTAACAATATTGGCGATCTAATTCATTAACAAAGTTCTCTCCTCTTTTGTTGATAGTCTATCTGATTTCTTTCATAAGTGTTTTACAAAGTTCAGAGCACAAAGTTTACATATTCTTTGCTATATTTTATACCTGAGAATTTTATATCTTTGCTGTTATTGCAAATGAATTTTTAAAATTTAAATGTGTAATTGTTCCTGAAATTCACTTAATACTTTTTATTACCCCTGTCCTAAACCCTTGTTAAGTTCATTTATTAGATCTAGAAGACATTGTGTAGTTCCTTTGATGTTTTTTTACATAAATGACTGTTATCTTCAAATATAAACACATCTATTTATTCTTTTCCAATATCTATGCATCCATTCCTTTCTTTTCCTTGCTTCGTTTCCCTGCTTAGGGTTTCTGGGAAAATACTGAATGGAAGTGATAAGAACAAGTCATTAGTGACTTGTTCCTGAATTTAGGAACAAAAAGTAAAATATAAAGTATTGTGCCAAGTGTAGATGGTAGACTTCAATAACTTATTCTTAGTGTTTTAATATTAATAGATCTTGAATTTGTAAGGTGGTATTTCAGCATACATTGAGATAATTATATGATTTTTTTTATTTAGTATTTTATAGATAAATCTCACTGGCTGACTTTTGAATATTGAACTAAACTTGCTTACCTGGAAAAATTCCCACTTAGTTATGATGTGCTATCTTTTCTATATAGTAAGCAGCACAATTTACTAATATTTTATTGAGGATGTTTACATCTATATTCACAGCAGATTGCTTCTCAGGTTTCTTTTGTGCAGTATCTCTGTCTGGGCTTGTTTTCAGTTTAATGATTATCTCTTAGAATAATTTAGGAACTATTCACCATGTATGAACAGTTTGTGTAGAACTGATACAATTTCTTCCAACTTTAATAGTAGAATTCATCAGTAAAACTCTCTAGGTTTGGAGGTTTTTTGAAAAGTGGTTTTATATTTAATTACAAAATTAATTATTTTAATAGACACAGAAATACTCAAGTTATCCATTTCTCTGTGAGTGTGAATAAGTCTTTATAGTGTATGTCATTCAGGAGTTTGATCTAAATCCTCATATTTATTGGTGTAAAGTCATTCATGGTATATCCTTACTGTTAGGTTGATGTAAGTAAGATCTACAGCGATAGCTCCTCTTTCATGCCTAGTATTGATGATTTGTTTCTTCTTTCTCTTTTTCTTGATCAGTCCTGCTAAAAGTGTATACATTTTCTCTTTTCAAGAAGTGGATTTTGTTTTCATTGATTTTTATTTTTTATATGTTTTAAATTTTATTTTCTGATATCTGTATTATTTATTATTTTTAGTCATTCTTCCCAACTGTCTTTTTTTTTAAAAAATCTGCTTCTATTTAGATTTTTAAGATAAAAGCTTGGATAATAAGTCTTGTTTCTTTTTCTAATTTAAACTTTTAACTCAGTAAGATCTATTTTATTACATTGTAGCATTTCATACTATGAAAACAACAGCTTTTGTTGTTTAAAAGAAAGTGTGAAATATGTTTTCCAATTTATTTAATTCAAAATATCATTTTTTAAAAATTTCCTGTGTGACATGAGTTGCTTCTACATTGTTTAATTTTTATATATTTGAGAACTTTTTCTGGCTCTTTGTTATTCATTTCTTTTAAAATTTCATTGTAGTCAAAGAAAACAATTTGTATACTTTAAATTTTTAAAAATTTTATGGTTTACTTGATGGAACAGAGTATAGTCCATCTTGTTAAATGCTTTATGTAGATATGAAAAGAACTTGTATATAGCATCTACTCATATCTGACAAAGGAGCAAAAATGATACAGTGGAGTAATACATTTTCTCTTTTCAACAAATGCTGCTGAAACAGCTGAAAATCCACATAAAATAATAAAATATAGACATATACTTTACACCCTTCACAAAAATTATTTCAAAATGAATTATAGACCTAGATGTAAAATGAAAACTACAAAACCACTAGAAGATAAAATATTGAGAAATAAGAATAAGAGAAAATCTGAGAGATTTTTGATATGGCAATTACTTTCTAGTTGCAGCACTAAAATGGCACAATCCATGAAAGAAATCACTGATAAACTGGAAATCAGTAAGATTAAAAACTTCTACTCTGAAGAAGACAATGTAGAGAGAATTGGAATACAAGGCATGGACTAGGAGAAAATCTTTGCAAAACATATGTCTGATAAAGAACACTTGTCCAACACACACAAGGGGCTATTAAAAGTCAACAAAAGAAACAAACAAACCAGTTAAAAATGGGCAAAGACCTGAATGAGTATCTTACCAAAAAATATAGAGAGATGGTAAAGAAACATATGAAAAGATGCTCAGCATCATATGCCATTGGGGAGTTCCAAATTAAAATGACAATGAGATACTATTATACACTTAATAGAATAGCCAAATCCAAATCACTGTCAACAGAAAATCATGGAAAGGATGTGCAGCAACAGAAAAGCTCATTCATAGTAAGTGGGAAATCAAAATAGTTAAGCCACTTTGGAAATCAGTTTGGCAGTTCATTTTTACAAAAAAAGATACTCTCATGTTATGAGGCAGCAATTGTGCTCCTTGGTATTTGCCCAAATAAGTTGAATATTTATGTCGGAAAAAAAACCTGCATGTGGATGTTTATAGCAGCTTTATTCATAAATGCCAAAATTTGGAAGCAATCAAGAAGTCCTTGAGCAAGTGAATAGAAAAATTAACTGTGGTACATCCAGATAATGAAATATTATTTAGTGTTAAAAATAAACAAGCTATCAAGCCATGAAAAGGCATGGAGGAATCTTCAATGCCTATTACTAAAGAAGGAAGCTAGTCTGAGAAAGCTACATACTGTATGATTCCAAGCGCATGACATTCTGGAAAAGACAAAGCTAAGGAACAGTAAAAGATCAGTGGTTGCCAGGGGTTGAGAGGAGGGAGAGATGAACAGGTGAGCACAGAGGAATTTTGAGAGCAATGAAATTATTCTGCATGATAATACAATGTTGGACATTTTATTTATCCTTTTGTCAAAATCTGCAACATGTACAACACCAAGAGTGAACCCAAAGGTAAGCTGTGGACCTTGAGATATAAATGTGTGTCAATGCAGGTTTATCAGTTCTAACAAATGGGCCACTCTGGTTTGAGATGCTACTTGTGGGGGAGGCTGTGCAAGTGTGTGAACAGGGATTATCTGGAAACTATTTTATGCTGAATTGTGAATCTAAAACTGTTCTAAAAAAATCTATTCAAAAAGTGTTGATTTTGCTGTTGTTGGTAAGAATTTTCTATACATAATGCCAGTTTAGCTTTTTCAATGTTTCTGCGGCTTCTTATATGGGCTAAATTTTGCCATGTAAATGTGGCATGTTTTGCACAGAGGTTTCTGACCCTATGTCTGCTCCAGAATATTTCTCATAGAATTAATCTAGGATCTTAGCCTCAAGAGTTTCCTGCTTCTGTTTTTCATTTTTCCCTCAGATCCTTTGCCTAGCAATATACTTGTCCCTTTCCATTTGCTTAAGATTTTTGAGAGAATCATTTGATCAAGAGGAGAGAATGGGACTTTGTGATTTTCCTGTCAAAGCAGACAACCCCTCTTGCACACTGAGGATTCTGAGGTCTTATTCTATCCACAATCTTTCTCATTTGTATCCAGTGAGAAGTTTGTGGTGTAGAGTGTGCAGGAAAATACACTGTCTTTTCTTTGATCCTTTCAAATAACTTTTTTATTTTTATTTTCAAATAACTTTTTTAAATTTCTATTTTATCTTCCTGATTTTTCTCATCTACATCTTTTATGTTCCTTATTATACATTTAGTCAAACCAATTGTTCTTTGAGTATCTTAGATTTCATATTCATTTCTGGCTGGGAATATTATATTTTTTCCTTCTATTTATTTCCTGCATTTTGTCATTTGATATTTGAAATGTTTCTCAGTTTATGCTTCATTTTCTTAGATCTTGCATTTGTTGTATGATTTGCATTTGTGCTGTTATTTGCTCATGTCGAGTGTTTTAAATCCTGTTATCATTATTAAAGTATTTTGAATCAACTATAAGGTTGTGCTCAAATTCTACCTTCATTACAAAAGCTTCCCTAACCCCTTTAATGTTATTAATCAGGATATATGAAGTTTGTTTCCTTGTCAGTTTTATTTAACACACTAGATTATAGACTCTTCATGGAGGATATATATATAATTTTTATACAATGAGCTTTTATTGCACACACACTAGATGCCCAAACTTAATAATGAATGAAGGTGTATGTTTTATTAAAAACTTTTAAATGAATCATAGATCTGTTTTTAAAGATATTACAAACAGAAGAATTATAGAAAGGATAAACATATGTTAAAATGCCTCCAAAAATTGCTTACCTATGACACTCCTGATTCATATCACCATTTCATTTTTCTTTATTTAACTGAAAGTAAGCTTCCTTTAAAGGAAATATTGTCCCAAAAGTCCATGGAGCAGTCAATCCGGACATAGCCCGGTGACATCAGTATCCGCTGTGGGAAGCTCAAGGCAAATGTCATTTCCTATCAAATGCAGCATCAAAATAAAAAGTGCCCCCAAAGATCTCAAAGGACATCCACAAAGGTGAGGTCATTGCCAAATTTTCCCTTAGGTGGCTTCTCACATATTTGAGAATAAGTTTTCTTGTTAGCTTATCTTGGTGCATTGGGAAGATGATGTTTTGCTAGATACAAAATAAGAGTAGACAATGCAAGTTATCATTGAAATGGCAAGATAGATTTATAATAACTATATCACAGCAATGTAAGGGTAAGGGTACCCTACTATTTGCACCATGGGTAATACAAACCAAGGACAAATAAATAGTTTAAGGCCACTTTTCTCACCTAATTTTTCAAGAAAAGATTCTTGTATTCTCCAAATATCTTAACTCAAAGAGAGAAAAAAAAAAACCAAAACATTTGTTTAAAAAAAAGGAATGAATGAATATACTGTGTCCAATGACCTATTATTGTCAATAATTCTGTTTCTTAAGTTTGGTCTGAAGGGGGATGTAGTTTTAGGAGTTGAAACAGTTTTGATTACTTCATCCCAGCACGATTAATTTGCTCTGCTATTTTTTAACCATTTGATTGAAACTAAAAACTTCAAACTCGATTCCAATGTATCCTTTACTAGTTTAGTATTTTCTTAGTTAATCCATATTATTATTGTTTTTGCATTCCAGTGCAATCCATTGTTATCACTTGGCTAAACAACATACCTCAGTGAAATGAATGAAGTTCCTACATTTATGGGTAAACTTTAGCTGAAATGTTTCTCTCTAGTTCATACTCTAGGACAGAGAGAAACAAGATGACATTTCTATACACCAATCCAGCATCACAAAAGATATGAATGTTATACTGAAATACCAAGGACTAGTCCACATTGCTAAACTTCTTTTCTTTTATTATTAAACGTAGGCTTCCCTGGTGGCTCAGATGCAGTAAAAATCTGCCTGCAATGTAGGAGACCTGGGTTTGATCCCTGTCTTGGGAAGATACCCTGGAGAAGGAAATAGCAACCCACTCCAATATTCTTGCCTGGAGAGTTCCATGGAAAGAGAAACCTGGTGGGCTACACTCCATGGGGCTACAAAGAGTTGGACACAACTAAGCACTTTAAAGAAGTTAAAAAAATAATAACAATGTTAGATTAGGGAGTAAGTTTAAAGCAGTCATTCCATCTCTCTTAATTTATTCTATCTTTTAAAAAATAAAACATGACCTTGTTATCAATTTAGAAGATATACTTTGAATGGTCATAATCATATTGAATGAATTATCATATGATAATTATTAATATATAATTATATATCATATTGAAATGCATACCTATTAACTATTGTCTGAATTTTGTTTCCCAGAAATAAAAATTTTAAATTTAACAAATCATTAAATATAAAGTCTAAATTTCCCTTGCAGTACCTAGGGCTCTGATTCAGTTTAATCTCATAGCTATGGGGAGTTTTTTGTTTGGGTTTTAAATGTTATTATACTTTGACTTACTGAAAAACATAAGAACGCAAAGCCTCAAATCCTCTGAGTCCCTGATTATAACATGATGTCCTGTGTATTCAAGACTTTACATATCAAAAGGCCCAAGGTAAACATTTCAAAACTTATTTTTGCAGTTAAATATTGCCAGCCATTAGATATAGCAAAAACAAGGTACAAATATCATTATTTTTACCTTTTGCTACAAATTAAATGTTTTTTCACCCCATGGAGTTCCTAGTCTGAAGTTTCTAATATGCAATTACATTTGCATGCTCAGTTAATACTGGCACCTGGGAACTTGATAATTTGCCTGTACACAAAGCTTAGGCTTTCATTCACAAACAATATCCTTGAATAAATAGTTCTGCAGTAACCAAAAAATCAAATTGATTTGATATCCTTAAAACAACTCAGGCATACCATGTGTTCTCTGCTTGCTGGTCAATTTGCAGTTGTTAGAACTGTTGTCTATTAAATAAAAACAGTATGGCAGTCTCCTGACAGAGAAATTCTTTGGGGAGAGAACCCAAAAGATTCAGGAAGAGTATTTGACTCATTTTGGATAATTCCTGAGTTTTTTTCATTCTCTGCTTTTGGACTATGTAGACATGGACAGCAGAGAAGGCAGTGGCACCCCACTCTGGTACTCTTGCCTGGAAAATCCCATGGACGGAGGAGCCTGGAAGGCTGCAGTCCATGGGGTACCTGAGGGTTGGACACGACTGAGTGACTTCATTTTCACTTTTCACTTTCATGCATTGGAGAAGGAAATGGCAACCCACTCCAGTGTTCTTGCCTGGAGAATCTCAGGGACGGGGGAGCCTGGTGGGCTGCCATCTATGGGGTCACACAGAGTCGGACACGACTGAAGTGACTTAGCAGCAGCAGCAGCAGCAGACATGGACAGCCAAATTGCCATACTCTTGGAAAAATCATTCTTTCCTTACAAATGTACATAGACAAATAAGACTCACAAATAACCAAGCTAGCTAAAATAATTAACATTCATCCTGTGTTTTTTAACCTCTAGTCAGTTAAAAGAACTTAATACTTAATGTTTTTAACTTCTATTTATTGATATGTTTTAAATACTACTTTACAGAATTTAACCAATCTCTTTGTCTTGTTTGCCTGTTATCAAATTTGGTAGCTAAAACAAGAATTATGATGTCATAACTTAAAAGCATATCTCTTTTAGTCATATGCATTTTGCTAACTTGTATGACCATTTAAATTTTGTACTGTAATCTCCTTTTTATGTAAGTCCTTCACTAAATTTTGGATTTTTCAGTCCTCACTGTTTTTTGGGAAAGCTTCATTTTGGACCATTAAGACTAAATCTTAAAGGTTACCTCTAAATAATGTCTCCTGTTATTCATCACTTTAATCATTGCCCAGAAAGAAAAAAAAGTAAAGGAATTGTCAAGAGAAAAAAAATGATGGTGAATTCAGTGAAGAATGAATTTAATTAAACTTCCAGTTCAAATGTAATGACTCTGAAAGCAATAAATGTCTTTTAAATCTTTGAAAGTAAATAAATAGAAGCTTCAGGTAAGAGATAATAATAAATAAATACTATATATGTATATATTTATGAGACAAGTGTGCTTTTTATGATAATATCAATTCAGCTTGCATGTGAAATTAAACTTTATTTAAAAACTGACATTAACCTAGAGTCTTGTTCAATATTGGAAAACATTGAATGGACAGATACCCAAGAGTAATGTCAATGCAAAAGTTGCACTAGACAAAGTGAAACAGTTAAGGAAGACAGTATCAATCTTCATAGCAGCACTATTTACAATAGCTGGGACATGGACAAACCTAAATGTTCATTAACAGATGAACATATAAAGAAGAAGTAATACATGTTTATAATGCAATGTTACAGAGCCGTAAAACGGAATGAAATTGGGTCATTTATAGAGCTGTAGATAGACTTAGAGTGTGTCATGCATAGTGAAGTAAGTCAGAAAGACAAAAACAAATATTGTATATTAACACATATATATGGAATCTAGAAAAATGTTAGAGATGATTTTATTTGCAAAGAAGAAATAGAGGTGCAAACATAGAGAACAAAAATATGGATACCAAAGGAAAAAGAGATGGGGTGGGAGGAATTGAGAGATTGGACTTGGCACATATACACTATTGATACTATGCATTAAATAGGTAACTAGTGAGAACATACCTTATAGCCCAGGGGACTCTGCTTAATAAGCTGTGGTAACATGAATGGGAAGCAAGTCCAAAAGTGAGGGGGCTGGTTGATGTACATGTATGGCTGATTCATTTTGCTTACAGTAGAAACTAACACAACTGTAAATCAACTATCCTCCAATAAAAATTCATTCTTTAAAAACCTATTGCAGTAGGGCAGAGAGAATTTGTGACACAGAACTCATTTAAGCTCAGTTCAGCTGAAACACGGGCTGGATAGATAGGAGATAAAATGGAGGTGAGGGGATCATAGCCCATCTGTGTTTCCTAACTGATGTTCACCAAAATTAGCTCCTACCCTCCCACAGACACTAGGGAATAGACATGCTATCTTCCTGGTGCTTATGTACTTGAGAGAGACAGTGTGAGTTGTAAAACAGGAGAGAGCATTTAAACTTTTTACATTTCAGGAGAAAATATTTGCAAATGATGTGACTTACAAAAGATAAGTCTCAAAAATATACAAACAGCTTATAAAACGCGATAACAACCAAAAAACAAAACAATCAAAACTGAACAGAAGACCTAAATAGATATTCATATTTCTCCAAAGAAGATGTACAGATAATCAATAGCCACATGCAAAGATGTTCAATGTCTCTAAGTATTAGAGAAATGCAAATCAAAACTACAATGAGCTATCACCTCAACACCAGTCAGAATGTATGCTTGCTAAGTTGCTTCAGTCATGACCAACTCTTTGCCACCCTGTGGACTGTAGCCCACCAGTCTCCTCTATCCATGGGATTCTCCAGGAAAAAATCCTGGAGTAGGTTGCCATTTCCTCCCCTAGGGGATCTTCCCCACTCAGGGATTGAACTCGCATCTCCTGCGTTTCCTGCATTGGTAGGTATGTTCTTCACCACTAGTTCCTCCTGGGAAGCCCGATCAGAATGACCATCATTAAAAAGTCTAAAAATACGAAATTCTGGAAAAGATGCAGAGAAAAGGGAACCTTCCTATATTGTTGGTGGGAATATAAATTGGTATAGTCACTGTGAACAATAGTATGAAGTCTTCTTAAAGAACTAAAAATATAGTTGTCATATAATTCAGCACTCCTACTCTTGGACGTAGATCCAGACAAAACTGTAATTCAAAAAGAAACATGCACCTGTATGTTATTAATAGCACTATTTACAATATCCAAGGCATGGAAGCTCCCTAAATAAACATTGGCTGAAGAATGAACAAAGAAAATGTGGCATATATATACACAAGGAATACTACTCAGTCATAAGAAAGAGTGGAATAATTCCATTTGCAGTAACATAGATGGACCTAGAGATTATCATACTAGGTGAAGTAAGCCAGACATGGGAAGACAAATGTCATATAATATTGCTTACATGTGGAATCTAAAAAAAAAAAATACAAAAGAACTTATTCACAAAACAGAAAGAGACTCACAGACATAGAAAACAAATTTATGGTTACTTTGGCCATCTGATGCGAAGACCTGGCTCATTAGGAAAGACCCTGATGCTGGGAAACATTGAAGGCAGGAGGAGAAGGGGATGACAGAGAATGAGATAGTTGGATGGCATCACCTACGCAATGGATATGAGTTTGAGTAAGCTCTGGGAATTGTTGATGGACAGGGAGGCCTGGCCCATTGTAGTCCATGGAGTCTCAAAGAGTTGGACATGACTGAGTGACCCAATTGAACTGAAACAAAAGGGAAAAGGGGTAGGGAAGAGATAAATTAGGATTTTGTTATTAGCAGATATAAACTACCATATATAAAATAAACAACAAAGTCCTACTGTATAGCACAGGGAACTATATTCAATAACCTGTGATAAACTGTAATGGATAAGTATACAAAAAAGATCATATATTAAAAGATTATACACACACACATACACCTGTATAACTGCTGTGCAGTCACGTTGTTGTACACCAGAAACTAACACAATATTGTAAATCAACTATTATATGTCAATAAAAAGTAAATAAAAAAGCATAAAAATATTTACATTTCAAGGAAGGAGAGAAAGAATTATAGTGATAAGGTTTGTAAAGTAAATGCTGTAAGAAAAGCCATGTCAGAGATAGCATCTGGAAGAAGCCTATCTAAAGTTTTAGTGGAGGGGCTTTTCAGGATTGTCTCTCTATTAGGACTGATCATGGCTAAGGGAAGCATGTATCCCATTTTTGGTCATTTTTTTAGTGTGCTTACTGGTATGATTAGAGTATATTAGTGGTAGAGAGCACTGGGGACTTTGGAGTCTCACTTGGAGACCATAGCTGCATCTGAAAAGTCTCTTTCCAGCTCTACCTTTTACCTATCACAGCGGGTTTCAGAGTTCTGTTTCTCTTCCTATTTCTAACTGGTTGTAAGGCAGTGTTAGTATGTCTGACTTCAGATACCAATTCTTGTTGTCAGTTCTGGATAAATTTAACTTCTCTTCTGCTTCATGTAATGTCTTGAAAGTAGACACAGTAAATATATTTCTCAGTAGTTATTCTATTATATAGATTTATAGAGTAGATCCCAGGTTTATAGTGAAAGTTTCTCAGTCATGTCCAACTCTTTGCAAGTCCATGGACTACATTGCCCATGGAATTCTCCAGGCCAGAATACTGGAGTGGGTAGCCAGCCTTTCCCTTCTCCAGGGGATCTTCCCAACCCATGGATCAAGCCCAGATCTCCCACATTGCAGGCGGATTCTTTACCAGCTGAGCCACAAGGGAAGCCCAAGAATACTGGAGTGGGTAGCCTATTTCTTCTCCAGGGGATCTTCCTGACCCAGGAATTGAACCGGGGTCTCCTGCATGGCAGGTGGATTCTTTACCACCTAAGCTATGAGGGAAGCCCATGGTATACTTTGCCAAAAATCAAAGAAGGCTGAGTGCCGGAGAATTGATGCTTTTAAGCTGTGCTGCTGGAGAAGACTCTTGAGAGTCCCTTGGACTGCAAGGAAATGAAACCAGTCAATCCTAAAGAAATAAACCCTGAATATTCATTGGATGGACTGCGCTGAAGCTGAAACTCCAATGCTTTGCCCACCAGATGTGAAAAGGTGACTCACTGGAAAGACCCTGATGTTGGGAATGATTGAGGGCAGGAGGAGAAGTGGGAGACAGAGGAGGAGATGGTTGGATGGAATCACTGACTTGACGGACATGAGTTTGAGCAAATTCTGGGAGATAGTGAAGGACAGGGAAGCCTGGCATGCTACAGTTCAAGGGGTCACAAAGAGTCAGATGTGGCTTAGAGACTGAACAACACCACCAAAAATCAAAAAATGAAAACTTCCCCAAACTAACCTATCATTAGCAATTATTCATGTTTAGTGTGCTTCTATTATCAAAAAATTGAAGTGTAACATAATAAAACATATGAACACAATTTGATACAGAGAGAATGAGTTGAAAACAATGCCCAGTACCTTTAATGACATAGAGAAAGTAAAGAATTCATTTTTGTAGTTGTGCATTATAATGAGATTACATAAAAGCCAAGCATGAAGAGGAAATCATAATTCTTTGAAATTATTTTACTGAAAGCTAAAATACTGTAAGATTTTTTTTTAGCTTGTTTGCCACAAAATCTCTTACTGTTCCTACTGCTTGTCATTGTCTGCTTCTGCTATGTTCTGAATACATCCCCCTTAAATTTATATGTTAAATCCTGAGCCCCAATAGGCTGGCATTAGGAGTCAGGACCGTTTAGAGGCTCTCGGGTCCTGAGGGCAAAATCTCAGGAATGGGATCCTTTCTGTATAAATGAGGCTTTCGTTGGGATCCTAGCATCTTTCACTATATAAGGACATAGTGAGAAGACACTGGTCTAATCCAGAATGAGGACTCTCATCCAATCTTACTGACACCCTGATTTCAGAGTTCACAGCATCCAATATGTGATCAATATATTTCTACTGTTTAAGAGCTAGCCAGCCTCCGGTACTTAGTGACATCAGACCACATGGACTAAGACACTAGCATTACTTTCGGTGACATTTCTCAGCTCTTGTGCAGACCGCTAAGATACCCAGTGTTCATGGGAAATAACTCAGCCATTGAATTACAATGAAGAAAAAACACTACTCCCACCCCTTAAGCCATTATGAGCCAAATCTTTCATATATTAAACCACTTAGATTTTCAGTGTGCTCATCAAGCTGTTCATATATGATTAATATATGAGAATAGAGTTTAGCTCAATTAGAGATGTGAGTGGGTAAATATCCTTTAGATAGTCCCCATTAAATATTAGACATGAGACCAAGGCTCGTTAGCAAGCAATTTTATAGAGAGCTTTCTCATACTTAGCAAGAAATCAGTTATTTGAGCTACAGATAAAATGTGATTTAAAAAAACACACACACATACTTTAGAAGTTAAGGTTGCCATTTCAAAGTTTACATTTTGTTAACAAAAGTAAAGTTCATGCCTAGATACAGGTAATGTATCTCAGCAGGTAATGGCAGACTTTTTTAGATGCTTGTCCTAACTTTCCCTTAAAAGTATATCTTAAGCATATTTACTGCCCCAAAGTAGTTTGATTAAAGATCCTAAATCTTACAGTATAACCTTGGCATGGAAGATGTTGAAAACAAGAGTTAATAAACTACCCTCTGCATGGTGAAAGTAACTTGGCTAGATTTATAAAAACAATTTAGCTGTGAGCAAAGTGTCCTCAAGTCAGTGGTTCTACAAGGATGTAAGTAAGGTACAAGATACACACTGATATAATCAGGTGAAATAAACTGCTAAATGGAATTATGTAGTGTTCTGAAGGATATCAGAGATGTCCCTGAGAAAAAGCGTAACTTTGCTTTTGTTTTTTTGATATAGAGTAGTTTCTTGAGGTGACTTTCTAAAGTAGAATATTAAACTAAGGTTATCAGTGGTTAAGGTGTACACTTGTCTTCTTATTTGCCATGACTGGAGAGCAATGCATGTGTTTTACATAAATGCTAGATGAAATTATTTAGATGTATACATAAACGGAAAGACTGGTGCCTTGCTCTGTCCCACAATATTGAAAAATAGGAGATGGCTTACATAATAAGGGTGTCACAATACAGTACTGTGATAAGGATCCAAAGAACATTTTTTAAGGAAAATCTTTGGGAGTGAAGCAGCCACAACCCCTCTACAGACACCCTTCCCTTAGAGAGTTTACTGTGGAGCATCGTTGATGGACAGGCTTCAGCTGCACACATCTGGGTGCATCTCAGATTTTGCTCTATGGCTACACTCAGCATGGAGGGGAGGTTAGTAATGCATCATTCTGAGAAAGTTTCATCCAGGTTGACCAGGAGTCTTCAGGTGGGAAACTTTTTACCTGAAGACTCCTGGTCAACCTGGATGAAACTTTCTCAGACGTGCATTATGTCAAGGTTCTTTCTACCCAATCTTCCATTCCCTCCCACACCGTGTGCAGAGGTCAGGCATGCAACATGATGTGCAGGGTCTACTCTGGCTGTTTCTGTCTTCAGCCTTCACATATGTTTTCCTAGCACATTTCTTGTACACCTAATCCCATCTTGATATTTCCATCTAAAAGTATCTGAACTGACACTATATGTATTTTGAGACCAGATCACTGGCCAGGGATTATTTTTGTCTCTCGAGTTGAGATGTTTGTGAAAAAATAACAAATACTGCAGCCAGGTTTTAAATATTTTCACTTATGGAAAATATATATATTAAAGTTCAAGAGCAGAACCTGTTGCTTAAAAAAAAAAGTCAGCATGTAGCGTTGAAAATAACATGGTAGCTTGATCTTATATTGTATATTCTCTTCTTTTTCCTATTTTGAGAGTTTAGACCAGAAAGCTCTTGACAAAGAGTCACTTCCAGTTGACTCTCATCCTTTAGGAAATAACACATATTGTTCTCACAGTTTGTAGCACAGCTCAGTAATCAATACAGGTAAGGAATGTTGAGAATAAAAAAAGAGAAGTCACTTTGTACTTTTAAGAAACAATGTTAGGTGTGAGAACTAGTATAATAGGGTAATCTAGAAATATCTGAAGATACATAGAGAAAATAATTTAAAAAGCTGAATATAAAATACGCGGAATTTGCTTTATATAAAAATTAATGGCAATTGTTTTTTAGTATTATAATGTTTACTGTGGGTTGGGAAATTGGTAAGCTATCACATGACCATAATAGTTTACTTTTTGATTTCAGAAAAAGCAAGAAGAAAAACTTAGTAGAACAATGGCAGGGAACTGGGCTTCTTGGGCAAAATTCACAATATAAACAATTTAGCAAAAGTTTTAGGCTTCCACAAAGTTGTTGGCTGAAGTCAGATAGTCAATGACAGATTGGTTGAGTCTCAGACAAACTGCACACAAAAAGATCTAATCAAGATGAGAAAAGCAGTGGAATAGACACTCAAGCCATTGCTCAAATCACTGGAAATTAAATTATTCCCAGCTGTATCTCAGTAGATAACTCTGTAAAAGATAAAATATGTTTCTCCTTAAATAAATGACACCTTCTGTGATTGTCTAGACTATCTTAAACCATTGAAAAGTTTTTAAAAATGGGTTAACCCTCAAAATAGTCAAGTTTTATGCTTCCGACGTAAACCATACGAGATGTTGTGAGCTTTTACTGTACACAGTATATGGAGGGATTAAGATAAGTATGTTTCTCATGATTCGTGTCTTGCTGTGCTGTGCTAAGTCACTTTAGTCGTGTCTGACTCTTTACGACCCTATGGACTATAGCCCACCAGGCTCCTCTGTCCATGAGATTCTCCACGCAAGAATACTTGAGTGGGTTGCTGTTTCCTCCTCCAGGGTCAGCCCAGGAATCGATCCCACATCCCTTCTGTCTCCTGCATTGGCAGGCGGGTTCTTTACCACTAGAGCCACCTGGGAAGCCCCGTGATTCATGTCTTACATGTCATGTGTATAGTACACAGTATAGTACCATGTACACATATGTTTGTGTTGTCTACATAATGTAAAACTCCACTTTCAAATTTTACATATATATTCTATATTTGGTAGCTGTCCAATTTTTATTCAAACAGGTAAAATCGTGATTGTCATTCAGAGAGCTTGTAACTTGTTTTTGTTGACTAGTGTGTCTGCTTTGCGTTTTAGAGAGACTAAAAATCAAGAAGAAAGGCTGCCAGATGGAACCTCAATGCGTTCAGCCCCATGGGCACTAGAGAAACATGATTTAAATCTCTCCAGATACTGCAATTGTGCACTCTTGCTCTTATGTTTATTATTCAGCAAGCAGGGTGTACTTATTACCTAAGAGATATTAATACTTTATACCTAGGCGTAAATAGGGTGAGCTAACTCAGTTATCTGCATCCTAAGAATGAATATTTTCATTTCTTAGGTTGAAAATTATCCAAGATTATTAGACTTTTTCTCACCTTTAGGGCCTTTCTTCTTTCTTTTGAAATAATCAAATATTATTTTGATTATTTCTTTTAAAAATAATCAGATGTTTTAGTAAAAAAATAGTTCTATGGTACTTTGGTATATTAGGGATGCATGGGTGGAGTATGTTACAGATTAGGGTACGAATTCAACAGTGCCTGATTCCATTTCCTTGTTCCAGAAAATCCCAGTTTAGTGAATTTGTCTATTATGTCCACAATATCTCGTGTTTGCATACTAGTTTGAGTCAAAGATGTAACAGAGCCCTTATATCAGTGTCACGAAATTTGTAGTAATCTTATTAGAATAAGAAAATTAGGAGTTAGGTTAATTAATTTTTAAAGTTCTATCTACGAGTAATAGCTGCACATGTCATTTTTATATAAAAAACTTATTTTAGAGATGGGCTATATATAAAACCATGATTAATTCCATATACCAAAATTGAGATATTCTGTACAAAAATATGGATATAAAATGGTATAGAAATATATAAAATTAATATAAATTTAGCAGTAATATATATACATAGTATAATATGTGTTGTTTACTAAAGAAACTCTAGTTTTAAAAAATTAGCCAATTTGAAATGCAATTTATTAACCATATTTTAAATACTTAGAATCTTCATGAGTATTTCCATGTAACAGAATTGTGATAAAAAATAATTTTGGTGCTTATCAACTCAGTAGTATTTTAACAGAATCTGATTAATATCACTGTTTACTGAGCTTTGTTTTCAAAATACTGAAAAAATATCATATGCATTTTAGATTCTGTTTCTCTGAGGCCTCAAAATGGCCCACCTGCCTATGATGTAACTGAGAAAGATGTTAGGATAGGAAAGGCAAGACACAGAGTAATGGGAAAATGACTTTTGTATCCACGATAGATCAACAAGTGAAATATGTACTTGAAAATCTTGCTGAAAAATGATACTATTTTGTGTGTGTGTGTGATTTTTGTGAGCAGTGTTCTCTGACAGAACATCTTCCATTGTTTGATTCAGCAAGGGTTCCTAAGACATTTCTGTGCTGGCCTTGTATGGTACTCTGAGACATTCAAATAATTCATTATTGAGAAGATACTCTAAGCAATTAAAAGCATTTTGCCTCAAAAATAAACCTCTGATGTAAACTGGCATTTGAAAACAACCTCATTTAATACACAGAAAAAGTTGGGAAACTTGTAGGACCTAAGATCAGTTATTAAAAACAATGAAATAATACTACTTGCAGCAACATGGATGGACCTAGAGATTGTCATACTGAGTGAAATAAGTCATAATATTATATGACATCCCTTATATGTGAAATCCAAAATGAAGTAATGCAAATGAAATTGCTAACAAAACAGAAACAGACTCACAGACTTAGAGAATGAATTTATGGTTACTGGGGGAGAAGGATGGGGGAGGAATTTAAACAACAGTTATTGGGACTCATGGCTGAACACTATACCCTAAATCCAGAATGATAAGTGCTCTGTGTATTTTATGAGATGATCAGTCAGGTATGGGCAAAAATAAAGGGGGAATGACAGGAGAACCAAGATTATTATATTCCCAGGTCCTAGTGATGGGAAGTATGCACCTGCAGGGCCACATAGGAAAGGGGCCAGGGTAGATAGGAGGTAGAAGACAGGTGAGGGGGAGCCTTTACTGGTGCTCGAGGTGGCGCAGTGGTAAATAACCTGTCTGCCAAGGCAAGAGACATGAGAGATGTGGATTTGATCCCTGAGCTGGGATGATCCCCTTGAGAAGGAAATGGCAACCCACTCCAGGATTCTTGCCTGGAGAATCCCATGGACAGAGGAGCCTGGTGGGCTTATAGTCCATGGGGTCACAAAGACACAGACATGACTGAGCGGCTGAGCACACGCAGAGGAAGGCAGGGCACAGTAAATGGTTAGGATAGGCTAGTTGGAATAACTTTGGTGGCTCTAAGCTTTAGGTTGGTCCCTAGATGCCTGGTACCTTACCAGGCTGATAAAGGCAGAATATTTTCTCAGGGGAGTATGGGCCAGAAGGAGGAGACCTGGCTCTGCACTGGTTCGTTTGTATATTAAAGATGTGTTCTGGCCTGACTTTTTAAGAATCTCTAAAGAATTGGCTTCCCTGGTTGTTCAGTGGTAAAGCATCTGCCTGCCAGTGCAGGAGATGTGGGCTTGATCCCTGGATCACAACGATCCCCTGGAGAAGGAAACAGCAACCCACTCCAGTATTCTTGCCTGGGAAGTCTCATGGACAGAGAAGCCTGGTGGGTTACAATCTACGAGGTCACCAAGAGCTGGACAGGACTTAGCAACTAAACAACAACAATAAAATTGGCTATTCCCAAAAGATGGAGGGGGTCTCTCTCCAGTAAGAAAGTTACTTTTTTTAAAAAAAAATGTCAAAATGGTATACAGAAAATAAAGATATAGATATACACAGTAGAATAAAAATGATAATAACACCTACATATTTAAGTTCATTTGTCTTATATTTTAGCCTTGCAATACTGAGAGCCCAGCTTTGCAAAGGCATTACATTTTCTGTAATGTTTTATTATATTTCTTCCTGTTCCATTAGTGTTCTTATCACCATAAATTAGCATCAGGGTATTAAATGGAATTCCCTGTGCTGTACAGTAGGTCCTTTTTTATTTTCTATCTTATTGTGTGTATGCTCATCCTAACTGAATCACTTTGCTGTACACCTGAAACTAACACAACATTGTAAATCAATGTGTGTGTGTGTGTGTGCATTAGTCATTCAGTTGTGTCTGACTCTTTGTGACCCCATGGACTGTAGCCTGCCAGGTTCCTTTGTCCATGGGATTCTCCAGGCAAGATTACTGAAGTGGGTAGCCATTTCTTTCACCAGGGTATCTTCCCGACCCAGGGATTGAACCTGGGTCTCCCACATTGTGGGCAGACTCTTCTATACTCCAATAAAAGTTAAAAAAAAAAAAATCATGCCCTCAAAAACAAAAGCAGTATGTCTCAGGAAGCAAGATAATTATATTTGTGGAGCCAAGAATAGAATCCCGTGATGTCCAATATCCTTTCAACCCAAATGTATCATCTTTGCCATTTATATGAAATCAAGCTTTGAAACATCCAGTGAAAATTATATATAAACCACATCTCAAAACATTATAAATCTAATAAAATTGGATACTTGAAATTAAGAAAATACTAGTAGGAGAAAAATAGATGTAATATATATTAGAATGCTTTGGTTATTATGAGTGAATATTATATTTGGTTTTGATATTCATAACAACCAAGATAAAAAGAAGAAAATATAAATTATACATATCTTATTTTCATTTAAAAGGAAGAATATAATATCACCCAGAGATAATCATTTTTTCTGGAAATTGAATACTAAATGGAGTTAACAATATGAATGGACTATATACTGTGTAATCTATTTATATAATGCATAATTTCCTTCACAATATAACTTGTATAAACAAAATGAATATACTTTTATTATAGAAAATATAAGCATTTCAGCATATTCAAAATGCTAAACAATTAAGGCAAACAAACAGAAAAAGTGGTCATATTTTCAAAGGACTGTGTGGTCTGAACTGAAAGAGAATAGATATAATTAAAAACACATACTTTCTCAAATTATAGTTAGAAATTATAATTTCTAATTATAGATGTATATTTTCTTAGTATACTTTGAAATTGTGTACCATTGTCTGATTTTAATGGGACTTCTTTGTTGAAGTTCAGAGGAATATTCACTGGCCATGGAAAGACTGGAAAGAGCAGACTGGTCATGATGTGCTTTTATGATTTCTAATTTGTTTTCACCTTGTGACATTTTTCAGGATTGGCTTGGAAAGAAAGTGAAAGTGTTAATCACTCAGTCGTGTTTGGCTCTTTGCAACTCCATGGACTGTAGACCACCAGGCTCCTTTGTCCATGGAATTCTCCAGAAGAGTATTGGAGTGCTCAGTTTTTAACATTGACTTGGAATGAAGGTATATTGCTTATATTATATTTTGGCCATATCTTTATTTAAACCATGTCACTATAGTATTCTATACAATTACATTTTAGAAGTGGAACATAATATAAATATGATTCATCCCCTTTTCCAAACTCATATGGTCACCCAATATGAGTTTAGATGTTAAGATGTAAGCTACATTGGAAAATTGCTTTATCTTAACCAGCATGACATTTGTCAACTAGATTGAGCAAATTTAATTGGAAGAATTTAATTTAGACTAAATTACACTTATAAAACTATAACTTTAAACGATGTTATCAAAAAGGAATCCTTGATTAATAGTATAAAAGTTCTGGCAACCCTATTCATTGGAAAATAGTTTATAAGGGTTGTATTGAAATCTTTTTTTTTTTTTTTTGCTCTCTTTTTTATTTAATTTATTTTTTACTGAAGGATAATTGCTTTACAGAATTCTGCTGTTTTCTGTAAAACCTCAACATGAATCAGCCATAGGTATACATATATCCCATCCTTTTGAACCTCCCTCCCACCTCCCTTCCCATCCCACCCCTCTAGGTTGATACAGAGGCCCTGTTTGAGTTTCCTGAGCCATACAGCAAATTCCCGCTGGCTATCTATTTTACATAAGGTATTGTAAGTTTCCATGTTACTCTTTCCATACATCTCACCCTCTCCTCCCCTCTCCCCATGAAAAAGGATTATATTGAAATCTTGAATAAGATAGTAAATCTGGATAACTTAAACCAGATCTTTCATCCCTTGAAGCCACAGTACATAATTCTTTATATATATCTTTGCCTAATGCAAAGATATCTGGCTCATATATGAGCCTAATAAATAGTGAAATTGATAGAATTACATGATATAATGTGATGCAATCTGTTTCATCTTTCCTAATTCTTCCATTGCCTTTGCCAGGTTTCTTACCCTGAGTTTTCTCATGTACTTACTTTCTTACTTTTCCTTCACTACCATCCTGATTTACTCTATTCTTTTTTTTTTCCATTTTTGTTTGATGCTTTGTACTGTAAGAATGTTCAAGTGCTTTAGAAGTAGTGAAAATAATAAATGATTTTTCAGTTCAGTTCAGTTCAGTCGCTTAGTCATGTCCGACTCTTTGTGACCCCATGAACTGGGGCACGCCAGGCCTCCCTGTCCATCACCAACTCCCAGAGCTTGCTGAAACTCATATCCATTGAGTTGGCGATGACATCAACCATTTCACCCTCTGTCGTCCCTTTCTCCTCCTGCTTTCACTCTTTCCTAGCATCAGAGTCTTTTCTAATGAGTCAATTCTTCGCATCAGGTGGCCAAATATTGGAGCTTCAGCTTCAGCATTAGTCCCTCCAATGAACACCCAGGACTCCTTTAGGATGGACTGGTTGGACCTCCTTGCAGTCCAAGGGACTCTCAACAGTCTTCTCCAACACCACAGTTCAACAGCATTAATTTTCAGTGCTCAGCTTCCTTTATGGTCCAACTCTCACATCCATACTTAACTACTGAAAAATCATAGTTTTGACTAGACATGTGTCAGCAAAGTAATGTCTCTGCTTTTTAATATGCTGCTTGGGTTGGTCATAGCTTTTCTTCCAAGGAGCAAGCATCTACATTTCAGTTTTATGTGCACTTGGAAAAAAAAATCCATGCTCCTGTGACACGGACAAAAAAGATTTATCTCCTGCAGGATTAAAAACTCCACAGTGTAATATATTAAAAATTATATCTTATTCCCATCTGATTTTCAATACACATTTATACAGGTTGCCCTTAAGGCTCACATTTGAACTGAATGTCATTGAATATATTTTGGCTTAGCATTCAGGTCTCTTTGGTATTATTGCCAACCTTACATGCTTTCTCTCATTCATCAAGCCCTGTTCTTCATATCTTTTTCTAATTATTTCTTAACCTCTCTGGAGTAACATAGCAACTTTTTTTTTTTCTCATTTTGCTATTCCTTCATTTTTGGCTCAATTTCCAATTCAGAACTATGATACAAAGTTTTAGAATTAGTTGCCATGGTAGTGATGGTGTACTGTTTTGTTTGCATGTGTTTGCTTGCTGCATAAGCAGAGTCTTTTAGAAAATGACTTTACTCAAAGGAAATTTAATATGATCATACTTAACAGAAGATAATTATAAGTACTAGACTTAAAAAACTTCCTCAGATAGACATTTCTTTGTTTTCATCTTCACTGAATTCGCATTATTCTTTCTGGATCTACATTCTTTAGTTTCAAAATTTTGTGTACTGTAGAAGCGTGAGTTTATAAAAGCAGAATCTTAAGACACAATGAAGCAACCAGTGGTAGAGACATAGGCAAACAATGATACTATTTTTAAAATGTTGTTTTGATTTAGAAATGCCGTTTAACCCATCAAATTCATATGCCAACTTGACTGTCACCCTCTCAACACAGAGGTTTCACAGAGGAAGGATCACAGAAATTTTGAAGGTTAAAATTACTATTACTTTCAGAAAAGATTATAATGCATCCATTTCCTTTTATCTATTAGGAACTTAGCAGCATGTGAGAAAAGATCTTTTTAAGTCTCTTCAAAACTGTATTTTCCTGCCTGCCTGGGATGAAATAGAGTAAAATTGTTGTTTAGTCATTAAGTCATGTCCGACTCTTTTGCAACCCAATGGGTTATAGCCCACCAGGCTCCACTGTCCATGGGATTTCCCAGGCAAGAATACTGGAGTGGGTTGCCATTTCCTTCTCCAGGAGATCTTCCCAACTCAGGGATCGAACCCATGTCTCCTGCACTGGCAGGTGGATTCTTCACCACTGAGCCACCTGGGAAGCCAGAGTGAAATTAGGATACTGATGTGAATTAGCCCTCAGAAAGGTGAATTTTATACACTACTATTTTGATATAATAGTGTGATGACATCCAGTTTTCTACTCTCAAAATCCCAGCTTAAATTTGAGGTTTCTATCTGTACTTCTGCGACACATCAATGTCAATCTTCACTTCCTTCATGGCTGTAAGAGAGCCCTCCAAGTAGGCTGTATAATTTTCCAGTGCTTACAAATGAAAATAAATAGGTATATTGTCCCCTGTGATCACTTTAGCAGTCTCTATTAAGGAGGAATCCAAAGTAGTTTAAAGATTAAAAATGGCATCTGAAGATGAAGAGAACTTAACATACCTCATTGCTGCTTCTTTGAAAGCCTTATGTAATTGTTGCGTTGACATAAGAATGCTTATAGAATTATCCATCTTCCTACTTTTAAATATTGAGAAGCAGTTCCTTATATTTGGAACTAGTTTTTACTCTACAATTAAAAAACAACACACAATTACAAAAAATTCATGAAAAAATATCATATTCTGTATTCTCCAAGTTTTTCTTCTATATTCTCTAGAGGCATCTAGGTAATTAATTTGAGCATCTTTAACCTGCGTTGGGCTCACATATTTCCAGCTTCTCATAAAAAAAGGAGTTTCCCTCTCTCGGTTTCTGTTTGAAGATTTTGAGGGGGTGGTTTTGATTGTTCTGTTTGGCCCTTCCTTTTTACACTCTTAAACCCAGGCCCTGTGGTCAACGAGATGGGCTCAGACAACACGCAAAGGCATCCCATAATAACTAAAAGGAAAGGAAAGGACGGTGACTGCTGAGTGGCGTCTACTGGGGCAGGGGCGTCATGAGAGTCGGGGCCATTGCTGGAATCCTTGTAGGGCTCTCAGTCTCTCCAGTTACATCTGTTACTCAGTGTTTTTCTTTTATACCAGATGCAGAACAAGAGGTCAGCTTGCTGTTTCTTCTGTAGCTGATATTTTCTTTGAATCTTCTCCCCTCCACTCCAACTTGTTTTGATCTAGACTCAATAGTCCTGTACCAGGTAATCTGGAAATAAGATCTTCTGTTATAGGTGTTTTACTTGCAATCTGTACGAGTAAGAATTATCTGTGCACACCCTTAGGAAGCATATCTTAAATATTAATTGATGATTATTCCTATTATATAGCAGGTGCCGAAGAAACAATTATTTAAAGGAAGAGAAGCAGAAGGGGGTAAACAACATTTCAGAAAGCTATACATTATATCAGCAGTCGTTAACCTATGGAGAAGGAGATAGGAAGCCTTAATGAGTTATGTTTTAAAACCTTTGATCCGTTGTTCTAAACTTACATGTCGCCTCAGATATCTAAAGGACAGGGCATATTCCTATCCACACTGACAATCTTGTGCCTTCAGGTGACAGAAGTCACCGCACTTGAGAGTGAGCAGCTGATGTTCACACTTGTCACAGGGTTAAGTGGAGATACAGAATGGCGTAAGGAGAACATTTTGAAACCTTCTTTTCCAGAAATAATTCTGAAAAGGCTTTTGTTCACTCTTGAGAATCTTCACCACTGCCTTTTATTCTGGATCGATGAGGCTCTTGCCTCCATCAGACTTGACTCTCATCCATGATGCACTGCAGATGGTTAAACTCAGTGAACACGGTGTGCTACAGTTAGGAGCGTGGGTCTTACAAGCTTCTGATGCCTAACTTTCCTTCACCCCCTCCATGGCCAGGTGTTCATCAAGCCCGGCTCTGTACTGCCTCCTAAGCACTTCCATTGTCACTCCTGTCTCCCCTGAAACCATGTTGGAGTCTTGTCCCATAGCTCTTGCCTGAGCACTAGAACAGCCTACGCAACTCTCACCGTATTTCTAGACTTGGCCCCTCTGTTTCCTAAGGTCCAGCACCTTTATTTTACTTTTTTCTTTTTATCGGAGCAGTTGCCTTATAATGTTGTGCTAGTTTCTATCATACAGCAAAGGAATACATATCTACTCTCTTTTTTGGATTTCCTTTCCATTTAGGTCACCACAGAGCACTGAGGAGATAGAGTTCCCTGTGCCTTTGAGTAGGTTTCATATCTTTAAATGGATTTGATTTTCTTTTTAATCTTGCTCTATCTTGCCCCTCAGTTTCTCTCTGCTCATTTCTATTTCTCTTAAGTTGTGCTGGCCATACCACATGCCTTGTACTTGCATGAAAATGCCTTCTCCCTTCAGACAGTTTGCTCTCCAAAGTTCTTCTCTATTTTTTCTTCACCAGCCTAATGTCTACTCATCCTTTAGGTCTGAACTGGAGGTGATGTACTTTGAGAAGTGTCAGAATCTGTAGTTTTGGATTGAGTTTCCCTTATATGTGCATTTCTCATCCTATATTTTAATTGCCTTTTTATATTTCATCTTTCACCAGGTTTTAATCTCAATGACCATGTTGATAATACCAGTATCATTCATTTTTATATCCCTCATTTCTAATGCATCTCTAAAATGATCCCTTCTGGACATTTTCTCATCATCAAAGTAAATTTTATTAACACACTCAAAGACTTATTACAAGAAAAGAGAGCAGACAATTTTAGGATCTTATGTGGGAAAGAAATATTTAAAGACTCCACACCACAGTCCATTCTGAACTTGATCTTTAAACATGATATCATTGATCAAAAAGCAGAGAGGTTAAATTCTGAATCTAGACAATTGAGGCTGCACATGTCTCTGATGGGCAGGTGGGTTTGCAACCTGGGTCTTTTTGACTCTGGCTACTGCTTTCCCTGGTGGCTCAGTGGTAAAGAATCTTCCTGCCAACACAGAGGATGTAGATTCGATCCCTGAGTCAGAAAGATCCCCTGGAGAAGGAAATGGCAACCCAGTACCAGTATTGTTGCCTGGGAAATGCCATAGCCAGAGAAGCCTGGCGGGCTACAGTCCATAGGGTCACAAAGAGTCAGAGATGACTTAGCGGTTAAGCAATGACAACAACTGCGTTCCTATACCAGATAATATCAGTAATGGGGAAAAGGCATTAAGGAAGTACACTTATATTTAACCTGGCCATCAATATCTCTTTTGCCTCCTACTCTCCCAATGAAGCCTTTAAACAAGTAATCTGCCAGTCAAAGACTGCTGCTACTGCTGCTAAGTCACTTCAGTCATATCCGACTCTGTGTGACCCCATAGACGGCAGCCACTAGGCTCCTCTGTCCCTGGGATTTTCCAGGCAAGAGTACTGGAGTGGGGTGCCATTGACTTCTCCAGTCAAAGACTGAAATGAAGCAAATTTGATTTCCTTATTGAATAATTCTTCTGGTTTCTCAGGTGGTGCAGTTGGTAAAGAATCTCCCTGCCAATGCAGGAGACCCAAGACACATGGGTTACATCCCTGCATCTGGAAGATCCCCTGGAATAGGAAATGGCAACCTGCTCTAGTATTCTTTCTTGTAAAATCCATGGTCAGAGGAGCTACAGTCCATGAGATCACAAAGAGTTGAACACAACTGAACACACAATCCCACTTAATACCTGGTTCCTGTCACTAAAGTGTTAGCATTTGTTTGCCTGGTATCTTTCTGGAGCTTCCAATTGTCTTTTTTTTTTTTTTTCATAATGACTCTCTGAATCCTGTATGTATATCCCTTGCCCCAATTTGTGAGACCTGCACACTTCATGATTTTCTTCAGGTTTTTCATTTCAATTTTTTCACTATTGAACACCAGGTGTGGACAGTGTGCTCTTCAGCTCCGGGCAAAGAAGATGTTAATTTGGTCTAAAGTACTAAGTAGTACCTAATGTTGACAACTAAGGAGATTTTTCTAAAAATGTTAGACTTGTGAATAAGCAAAACACTAATTATTTGCTGGAAATTTTACATGCTTGATATTGGCTCTGAAAAGATTATTCAAAACTTATTCTTTAACTTTATAGAAAGCAAAAATAAGACTACTTATCCAGACTAATTGACAAGGAAATACATTCATGTTAAATGTAAACTTTACATTTCATAAATAATATTTTGTCTACTCACGGTGACCAAGACAATGTATTGGTGGATAAATCCTTCATATTGTGAAAGGTAACATTTGTAAAAAGATACTTTTGACCTTTGTTTCTATTAATACACTTCTAACTATTCTCCAGTCCACTGAAATCACAATACTAAATGAAAGGAGCATTTAAGTGCTGCCATTAATTCTCTGTCTCACAAAAGCTGGCTGTCTACTTTCTAAATTATCTGTGCTTCTTGTGTAGTGAATGGGAAAAAATTGCTGTTGCTAACTTGGAGTCCTTTTGAAGAGAACTTTTCTTTGTACAACAGCTCCTAGGGTTTAATACAGTACCAAGGTAAAGCTGACTGGTCTAAAACCTATTAGACTTATGGAATCAGGTGCAGGTAAGAAAATTACCCTCATTAAGAACATTTAGTCATCCCAGTAATTTTTCTATTGGTATGTGCTTTATAATGTATTTTGCCTCTTAGGAAAAATATGTATCTCAAATAAATGCAATTATAGGCAACCTGGGATATATAAAATTATGATGATAGTATTGTGATATTGTTAAGGGGTTAGATAAAGAAAGTAGCTGACATTCAGTATGTCACTAGAAACAACATGATGTAATAATGCCACAGGGCTGAGCAATAGCTTTATCGGTATTATCAATTGTCCACATTGATTATTGCCTACTTACTTAAGTCATAACCAAAGCAAATTATAATTTTCTTTGTGACTAGTAAAGAAAAAGATTAGCTCATGAGTACCAGAATAATGAATCAAAATGTCATATGTCAAATTGTATAACAAGCTATTTGACAAGTATATATGGAACTGTTGTATGAAGATTGTCAGGGGAGGGAAGGTGAAGGTAACAGAGAAAGTTTGGGTCTTCCAATAAGGGCAAAATGATCTTCAGCTGGAGAAAAAGTGAAAGTCACTCAGTCATGTCTGATTCTTTGTGATCCCATGGACTGTATACTGTCAGGCTCCTCTGTGCATGGAATTCTCCAGGCAAGGGTACTGGAGTGAATTGCCATTTCCTTCTCAAGGTGATTGTCCCGACCCAGGAATTGAACCTGGGTCCCCTGCATTGCAGGCAGGTTCTTTACCATTTGAGCCACCAGAGAAGCTCGTTGGAAAGCAAAGGGATTATAGATTTCTTCTTGTGTTGGTTTGTGATGTGGGTGTGAGTATTCAGTTGCTCAGTCGTGTCCAGCTCTTTACGGCCCTATGGACTACAGCCCACCAGGCTCCTCTATCATTGGATTCTCCAGGCAAGAATACTGGAGTGGGTTGTCATTATTTTCTCCAGGGGATCTTCCCCATTCATGGATTGAACCTGTGTCTCCTGAATTGCAGGAAGATTCTTCACTGCTGAGCTACCAGGGAATTTGTATAATTTTCAAAAGTGGAAATGGAAAAAAAAAGGGGGGGGGATAAATGCAAACTAAAGAAAAGAAGCAACTTGGGGAAAATTTTGGGGTGTGGAAAGAATATGTAATCAGTTTTGCCAATATCAAAAAGATGCTGGAGAATAATGGGGCAAAGAGTAGAAAAAGAAGGAAATTTCTATATGATTTGGCTCACCAATCTGATAAGAAGTTTGAGCACAGGGGCAACAGCATTGAATCGTTTGTCTTACTAAAATTTTTCACATAACTTTTGAAGGTTTTTAGCTTTTTTAAAAAAAATAAATTGGCAATCCTATATTGGCAGTCACTGGGAAAATGCACTTTGCAATTAGAGAAATTTAGCATAAAATATTTATATTTATATATGTTTACATGAATTTTTGGATGATGGGGGAAATAAATGTTGTATTCCTTAGTCAAATTGAAATGAGAAATACCTAAATCTCAAATGTTTAAATGTTTTCAGCCATAAAGCAAGCTAATAGTAATTACCATATTTTGAGTGTGAAAAGGCTAATTAAACAAAGCTTTCAGGGAAGATTTATGTATATGTATATGCCATAAACCATACCTATATGCTGTTGTATAGGTATGATGTGTATGGCTTCAAACTGTGGTGTTAGAGAAGACTGTTGAGAGTCCCTTGGACCACAAGGAGATCAAACCAATCAATCCTAAAAAAAAATCAACCCTGAATATTCATTGATGCTGAAGCTGAAGCTCCAATACTCTGGCCACTTGATGTGAAGAACAGACTTACTGGAAAAGACCTTGATGATGGGGAAGATTGAGGGCAGGAGGAGAAGGAGACAACAGAAGTCAAGATGGTTGGATGGCATCACCAACTCAACGGGCGTGAGTTTGAGCAAGCCCTGGGAGATGGTGAAGGACAGGGAAGCCTAGCATGCTGCCGTCCATGGGATTGCAGAGATTCATACATGACTGAGTGACTGAACAACAATATGCTGTTGAGTTTAATCTGATTCACAGATCACAATTTTACAAATAAAACATAATAAACAGATGTATTGTCTTCTAGGTGTAAGGTTTATAGAAGAAAATATTATTTCCAATCCCACTTCACTAAGAATTGTACAATTCCCTGTGAAGATATATTTTCACTAAATTGCTTCTGGACATTTTCATGGCTTTCCTTTTAATGCTGTATCAAGCAAGTGTTTTATAGCTCTCTGGGAAGCTGAAATTTTATATCAAATTTTAAACAGTTGGAAATATCAAGGATGAAATTAACCTCAGATTAAACAAAATCTTTGGGTATATTGCTTCTTCCAAGCAGTAGAAAGAACAGTATTTAACACAAGCTCTAGAAACCACACACCAATCATCTGTGTATTAAAGTATTTCTCTGACTTGGTGGAATATGGTAAAAGCAAGTTCATACCAGCAGACACGTTTTGGGAACTTCATTGACCCAGTTTCCATGGAAGGATCGATCTTCAAATTTTCTCTGATGTTGTCTTGGCTGTGCTGTGCTCAGTTGTTCCAGTCATATCCGACTCTGCGACCCCATGAAATGTAGCCCACCAAGCTCCTCTGTCCATGCTATTCTCCAGTTAAGAATACTGGAGTGGGTTGCCATTTCCTTCTCCAGGGGATCGTCCCAACCCAGGGGGGTTGCTATTATTTCGGATTTCCCACCTCCGCTTTGTTCTTTGCTCTACCAACTTCACTGTCCGCATCCTGAATTATTTTATCAAGCTATTTGATGCCTATTAGTTCCAAAAAATTTTCCTCCAAAACATCTGTGAAATTTTCCCTTAAGTTAACGAAAAAGGGGGACCTTTTTCCAGGTTCCCCACTCTACTGCCACATACAAATCAATTTCCTTTCTTCCACATATGGTGTTTATTTTATACGTCACACGTTTTTTCCCTAATCTTTTCATTTTAATTATGTCACTCACAGTTCTCCCTACAAGATTGACTTTTGTAGATTGCAGGGGTCAGGGCTCTCTGCACAGCAGCTAGCAGTGCTAGAAGCAGATCTGTACTCCATCAACGTGTGATAGCAACAACTATTAGTGGCGGCTGCTGTTATTAATAATTCAGGAAATCAGAAAAATCTGGGAAGCCTAGGAGTTAATGGAAAAGAAAATTCATATATTTTTTATGGATCCCAAGTGAAGGAATCATTAGCATACTAACGTCTTAAAAGTCAGAGCCTGTACACATAACAAGGTAATAACATAACAGCATAAATATAGAGCTTCCTCAAGTTAATTTTACAAGCGCCAAGAGACTATCTTCTCTGCGACCTCAGATTTTTTAATCCTACCAGCACATTTGGGTAGCTAGGATAACAAAGACCTGAAAAATGACAAAAGATCACTTAAAATTTTTCTTACAAATTTACTGTTGAAATCTTGAAATGTCTGTTAAATTTCCAAGATCTTTTTAAGTTTTAAATGGCTTGATTTTGGTATTTTCCCTAAGATTGCCTTTGAAAGATTCAATTAGCAATTTTCTTATGTTTTGTATTTAACACAAGTATAAAAAAATTGTCCCATGTTACTCATTTATTCTACTGCTCTTCCCTTTCTCCACCATTTCTTTCTTCCCTTCCTTCCTACCCAATTTCTTTCCTTGCTTCCTTTCTATGACTTTTAAAAAACTGAAAGTTGTTTGACCTATTGTAGTAGTTTTCAAACTTTCTGTCCAAGTGTTTTGTTTTGTTTTCAATTTAATTTTGATTTTATATTGGACTATAGTTCATTTACAATGTTGTGTTAGTTTTAGGCATACAGCAAAATGATTAAGTTATACATATATGTATATCTATTCTTTTTCAGATTTTTTCCCATATAAATGATTACAGAATACTGAGCAGAGTTCCCTGGGCTATACAGTAGGTCTTTGTTGATTACCTGTTTTATATTCAGCAGTGTGTGTCAGTCCCAAACCCCAATTTATCCCTTCCCCAGTGTTTCCCCCTTTGTCTGTCCAAGTGTTTTTACTCAGTTTTTGACACGGACTTGCTAAGTAATGAAACAGTCGCTCAGTGGTGTGCAGCAGTAAGTTTTTGTTTCCTAGACATGAGTATGGGATCACTGGTTGATTTTATTCCTGGCATGGCGCCTGTAGGTCATCAGAGATGACTCCAGCTGTCAGCTGGGTGCAGGTTTGCATCATCTGTTTTCATTCTGGCACTCAGGTGGGAAGAATAGTAACTATCCCAGGGAAGTTCTTTTCCTGATCAACTGTCAGGATTTTATAGCTGAGCTGTATATCTTGGATACATTTAAGTCTCTGCTTATATCCTAAAACTTTATTAGCCAAAACAAGTTTACAAAGTCTGGCCAACATCAAAGTGTCTGGAACTATATTTGGTCCACAGCAGGAGAGGGGAGGGTGGGACAATGCAGAACCTCTAGACTCTTTCGAAGAATGCTTTTCTTCCCCACAAAATCTACCATGGCATGCAATATAATAACTGGATCGTAAAGATACTTTATTGGCATGTATTAATAAGTTCAATTTTCACATCTATTTATAGTGATGTAATCAATGCATAGACTGAAATTGTGTTCCTGGTGTTATGACCTTGTTATGACTTTGTTACGTTAACGTTTGTTAAGTAGAGCACAGAGTGCTGGAAGGTGAGTCTCTGCTCAACAAAAGAGATCAAAAGAAATTGAAGTAGAGTTTAGTCCTTGCAGTTCCTGGAGGCAGGACCTGACAGGCCTCTAGGAGCCCCACGGGGAGGTCAAGGCAGAGCGCAGAGAACAGAAGACCTGCGCACATGCCTTTGTTAGGGCCGGTGGTAGGTGAATGGGTTCCTGAGCCAGGGCTAGATCGGTCAGTTCAAATCAAAAGAACAGGGTTTTGGTAACTCCACTGGGTTCTTATCTAAGGGGCATGTAAAGCACAATGGCTCAGGGAGGCAGGGGTTCGTATGATCACAGGGGCTATTGAGGAGTCGCAGCAGGAACTTAAACGTGCTTGTATCTCTGCAGCTGCTGTCTAGGGTGTGACCTTTCATAGGGGCACTCATGTCAATCCAGTGTCTCAGTAGGTTGCTTCTCCAGAAAAATGGACACCGAGGCAGTGATACCTTAGGGTAGCTTAACCAAACTCTCCACAGATGGACATGACAATTTGAAATTGGGGAATGTGAGTCAGAGTTCTATATTAATGAGAAAAATTCCAATTCAGAATTTGTACTGGAAAATACTAGCACCTATGAGGCCATAATTAAAACAGCAAAAGAGAAAGAACAACTAAGCCTGTGCAATGCTAACATTTTCATATTTAATAACTCATGTAAAAGAAGTCTATATGCATTGTCCTCAGTGATAGGAAAAAAGTTTTATTCTGATATCTGAAAAGTAAATGAATAAACACATTCTACTGGTTTAAATTATTGAAAGTGGACAGAACAATTTTTGAAAATGAAATCTAAATCACAAATATCTGACATACCTGATTTTCAAGAGAACCTTGGTTTCTGTGTGACAAAACGTGAGGATTTAACTTTGGCTTCATCTCTAAAAGTTCTTCAGAAGCTGTAATTTTAAGTCAACATCATCTCAATGTCCTAGGTAAATTTCTAGCTTGAAAATGACTTTAGGAGGAGAGAGTAGGGGAGAGTGGGGAGAGAAAGAATAAGTTTGAGCTCTCAGGTGATATTCCAAGGTGGATACCACTGGAACACTGGATTTAGGATTATTTGACTTCTTTAGATTAAACATTGCCTTACCCTGTGTTGCGGAGAAGGCAATGGCACCCCACTCCAGTACTCTTGCCTGGAAAATCCCATGGATGGAGGAGCCTGGTAGGCTGCAGTCCATGGGGTTGCTGAGGGTTGGAAATGACTGAGCAACTTCACTTTCACTTTTCACTTTCATGCATTGGAGAAGGAAACGGCAACCCACTCCAGTGTTCTTGCCTGGAGAATCCCAGGGACTGGGGTTCCTGGTGGGCTGCCGTCTAGGGAGTTGCACAGAGTCAGACACGACTGAAGTGACTTAGTAGTAGTAGTACCCTATGTTGAGTTACCAGTCTATTGAGAAAATGCTCATTTTTAGTAGATAGTTAAGATTATGTCTGTCCCCAAAACAATGGTCATGTGATGGCTGTAACTATGTCCTTAAAAAGATAATCTCTCTTCTTTAGCCACAGAATATTACATAAGACTTAGAACTTACCTGTATTAGTGCCTAGTGATCAAAATAAGTAAGTCTAAGATATTTTTCCCATTTGATAAAATTCCAATGAATTTCATAAAACTATGAGGGGAATAAAAGGTATTTATCCTTTTGAAAATAGTAAAGTATCTGGAATAAATGAGTACATTTTCCTTTTAAATGGTCATTTATAAAATTTCTAGTAAAATATTTTCCCTGAAAAAGTGTCCATTTTGCAGATATTTTTCTGCTTGAATATATGAGTGAATATTACCTTGTCTTAACCTGTTTCTTTAAAGATCATTATTTGTTAGATTGTTTTTAAACATATGCATAATTTGCTAGAGTTGGCAGAAAATTCTGTTAATCTGGTTGTACAAAAGTTAAACCACACAAAAAATCTTACAACATAATTTCAAATTATATCTTAAAGAAAAACAGTCACTTGAAATATATATTTCTTGCAGATTTTCCTCCTCCTTGCTGCTGTGCTTCAGTTGTGTCCGACTCTGGGCAACCCCATAGATGGCAGCCCACCAGGCTCCCCCATCACTGGGATTCTCCAGACAAGAACACTGGAGTGGGTTGCCATTGTCTTCTCCAATGCATGAAAGTGAAAAGTGAAAGTGAAGTCGCTCAGTCATGTCCAACTCTTAGCGACCCCATGGACTGAGGTCCACCAGGCTCCCCCATCCCTGGGATTCTCCAGGCAAGAGTACTGGAAGGGGGTGCCATTGCCTTCTCCTTTCCTCCTTCTTAGTTTCCATTAAATTAGGTCTAAATTTGGGAAATGAAAAATGACAGCAAGCCAAATTAAAGAAATACACATATCTTCAACTGCCTCCTTTCATTTCAGCGAACTTCTTCCCCAGATGAAGCAAGTTGTTATAGTTAGGATAGTTTCAGTACAGCATCAGTCATCAGACATGCAGTACTGAGTGCATACCTGGAGCACCACACTGCATCAAGTGCAGGAAAACGATGATGATTGATTGCTGTTTTAATCAAATAACACAGAATGGCTGTCTTATAAGCAGGAATTTATTTCTCACAGTTCTGGAGGCTGAAAAGTCTAATATTATGGTGCCAGTCTCATTGGCTTTGGGTGAGAAACTCTCTTCTGGCTTACAAATGGCCAACCTCTTGCTGAATCCTCACATGGTGTGGAGAAAAAGGTTCTGGTGTCGTCCTTTTCTTACAAGGGCACTAATCCCATTCTGAGGGTTCTACCCTCATGGGCACATCTAAAGCGAATTACTTTCCAAAGGTCTCATCTCTAAATACTCTCACATTGGGAATTGGGGTTTCAACATATGGATATGGGAGAACACATGGATTCAGCCCATAGCAATAAGGTACCCGTAATGCTTTCATGGTGCTTATGCTTGAATAAGAAATCATGTAAATTGTTACACAAAGCAATAAGTGTGGTAGTATAGAAAAGATCCAGTACTGTAAGAACTTGAGAATATTAGATAAATGGTGCAACCTTAAGTAACACAAAAAATGATTAGTGTGAATAATGAAAGATTTGTTATGTCTTCCAGAGATAAGATTTATTCTTGATGGCTCCAGAAAAGTAGAAATGCCAGAAAGTCTTCTGAGTTTCCACAGTATTCATTTTCTCTGTCAGTTACTTACCTGTGCTGACACAAGGGCCTATCCATTTTCCATGGGAGACTGAAAGCCTAATTGGGAAGATACGTTAGTGTGGAAAGATCACTGTGTTCACTTCAGCCCTAACAAGAGGTAGTAGCCAAGTTACTTAACCTATTCTGATATCTTCTTATACATAAGAGTATTACTGTGGACTGATATTTACTAAACTATGGGCTCATAAACTAGATGCTTTATTGAAAAATGGGGAGAAATATATTCATCCATCCAGAAACAACTAGAAATTTGCATGAAATATAATGAAAACCTTGAGAGTGAAGGAAAAGCTCCACTGGACATTTCTACCCAGTTTTGAAAACTCTTTTCTATACCTCTCCCTTTTATTTTTTTCTGATCTCTCAAACAACCAAACTGTATGTTATATGCATATTTGTCATTCTCAAGGAGTTTGGAGAATTAATTATTTTGATTTGGGGCAAGAAGTTAAAGCCAGATTTTACAGCTTCACCAGTGCTTCCACTGGAAATTGTGGATTATTGGAGAAAAATAGTCTAGCAGTTCCTGAATTTTCATGATTTGGAAAAAAAGAAGGAATAAGAAGGAAATTAAACTCCTACAGATAGAAAACTTCCTACTATCCCAACCTGCCCAATTCACACTGCAGAGCAGAATTTAACTGAAACTTTCATCAGTCCTGGCAATACCAAACCCAAAATGCAATACTAAATACAAAACCCATTTTCCTTTAAATAGTCTGCTCTGTCGATAGCATTTGCTGTGTTGAAGTAGTACAAAATAAGAGTGGAGAGTGGAATGTAGAAATGCAAGTATGGGAAATAGGAAATGACATAGGGAAAACATCTTTTATTTCTTTCTCAAAAATATAGGTAGGAGATAATACAAGGGCCACGTGTGTATGGTTTACAATAAGTTATGTTATATTAAAAATTTCTCTCCTTAGGAGGCAAATATATATACACAGGGGCACTAATATAAAACACTAATAAAAGATGAAATGAACACACTTTAATGTTTTAAGAATGGCACTCTATATAAAAATTCTTGAACTCTATGTAAGCAGATTTGATTCAAAGGAGTAATCGTAGAGATGAGCTTTTACTGCTAAAGGCTTACTCTTCTAATTAAGCAATATGTCATATTAACATCCCTAGATACTAGCTTTATGCAAATTCCTACTGCATTTATTTACCTATGTATCTGCCCATCTCTCTTCAAAAGAGCTAACACTCCTGCTTGTATTACAGAGAACAAAGAAAACCACACTGAAGAAAACTTATCTCTACTAGAAAACATTGTCTTATATAAGGCTCCAAGGTATCTAAGGTCCAACTTATGGGGATCAGAAGGGAAACTGGCTTTTAGACCTACCAGAGTTAGGGAAGTGAAAACCAGGGGACCCAGGAGGAGATGGGCTACCTGATCAACAGTCAGGAGGAGATGCTAGTCACAGAGCCACTTTTGGTTCAGAGAGAAAGTCTAGCTGATGACTGCAACCCCTGGAAAAGTGCTCTGTAAATTCTTCAATGCCCTCTGCTCAGAAAAGTTAAAAGAAGCGCTCTGGGCTCTGAAAACCTGCAATTCTATAAAGAATGCACCCAACACAGATAGAAAAAGAGGTTTAAGGAGGTGGGAGGGGATAAATTTAGAGTTTGAGATTAGCAGATACAAATTACTATACATAAAATAGATAAATAACAAGGTCCTACAGTATAATATTCAATATCTTATAATTAACTATAATGGAGAAGAATATGAAATATAATATATATAACCAAATCATTTTGGTATACATCAGAAAGTAACACAACCCTGTGAATTAACTGTGATTTTTTTTTTAAAAAGAAAGAAAACAAAGAAAAAGAGCTTTAAGGAGGGGGAGGGATAAGTTTAAGCTTTGTCATTAGCAGATACAAATTTATATATATATATATATATATATAAAATAAATAGCAAGATCCTACTGTGTAATATTCACTATCTTATAATTAACTATAATGGAAAAGCATAATATAATATATATAACTGAATCACTTTGCTGTACACCAGAAAGTAACACAACATTGTGAATTAACTATAATTTTTTTTTTTTTTAAAAAGGAAAGAAAAACAGAAAAAGAGGTTTAAGTACCTTCTGGTTTGTCAAGGCCAGTAATATTCACAAATATTCTTAATGGTAATTCATGAATTCATTTGAAGATTTCTATTGAATCTATTATGCCTCAGACACTGTATCAGATGCTGAGATAAATCACTAGTAAAGACACAGGCGATCCCATTTTCCCAGAGCTTAAAGTCAGTTTTTTTTTTTTTTAAAGTGTGGACATAGCCAAAGAAATAATAAGTAGATTTCTGTATGCTTACTACTCAAGCCCTCCAAGAGAGGGCTGTTCCTGAACTGGAAAAGCCAGCGTCAGGAAAAGAGTGGTCTGGCCCAGGCCGGCGTAGAAGGTCATCAGAACTTGAACAGGAGCATGCTCACTCTTGACTCCTGTGTGCTGCACTGGTGTCAGGTCTGAAGGAGCGCGTAGAGTATAGCAGGTAAATTCTTTATTGAAAGAGTACATGGCTGAGACTGCATGGCAAGACAGACTGCTCATTGAGAAGCAGGGCTTGAACAAACTCCCGCTAGATGTGTTATATAAATAGAGGAATGCTTGTTAAGGATACCTGCCTCTCTGAAAGAAGTAGCAATTATTATTGCCACACAGTTCTTTTTTTTTTAATTTTATTTTGTATTGGAGTATAGTTTGATTCTCAATGTTGTGTTAGTTTCAGATGTACAAAAAAGTGATTCAGTTATACATGTGTCTCTTCTTTTTCAAATTCTTTCCCCAATTAGGTTGTTACAGAATATCGAACAGAGTTCCCAGTGCTATACAGTAGTTCCTTGTCTGTTCAGTTCAGTTCAGTTCAGTCGCTCAGTCCTGTCTGACTCTTTGTGACCCCATGAATCGCAGCACGCCAGGCCTCCCTGTCCATCACCAACTCCCGGAGTTCACTCAGACTCACGTCCATCGAGTCAGTGATGCCATCCAGCCATCTCATCCTCTGTCGTCCACTTCTCCTCTTGACCCCAATCCCTCCCAGCATCAGAGTCTTTTCCAATGAGTCAACTCTTCACATGAGGTGGCCAAAGTACTGGAGTTTCAGCTTTAGCATCATTCCCTCCAAAGAAATCCCAGGGCTGATCTCCTTCAGAACGGACTGGTTGGATCTCCTTGCAGTCCAAGGGACTCTCAAGAGTTTTCTCCAACACCACAGTTCAAAAGCATCAATTCTTCGGCACTCAGCTTTCTTCATAGTCCAACTCTCACATCCATACATGACCACTGCAAAAACCATAGCCTTGACTAGACGGACCTTTGTTGGCAAAGTAATGTCTCTGCTTGTCAATATGCTATCTAGGTTGGTCATAACTTTTCTTCCAAGGAGTAAGCGTCTTTTAATTTCATGGCTGCAGTCACCATCTGCAGTGATTTTGGAGCCCCCCAAAATAAAATCTGACACTGTTTCCACTGTTTCCCCATCTATTTCCCATGAAATGATGGGACCAGATGCCATGATCTTAGTTTTGTGAATGTTGAGTTTTAAGCCAACTTTTTCACTCTCCTCTTTCACTTTCATCAAGAGGCTTTTGAGTTCCTCTTCACTTTCTGCCATAAGGGTGATGTCATCTGCATATCTGAGGTTATTGATATTTCTCCCGGCAATCTTGATTCCAGCTTGTGCTTCTTCCAGTCCAGCGTTTCTCATGATGTACTCTGCATATAAATTAAATAAGCAGGGTGACAATATATGGCCTTTACGTACTCCTTTTCCTATTTGGAACCAGTCTATTGTTCCATGTCCAGTTCTAACTGTTGCTTCCTGACCTGCATATAGGTTTCTCAAGAGACAGGTCAGGTGGTCTGGTATTTCCATCTCTTTCAGAATTTTCCACAGTTTATTGTGATCCACACAGTCAAAGGCTTTGGCATAGTCAATAAAGCAGAAATAGATGTTTTTCTGGAACTCTCTTGCTTTTTCCATGATCCATCAGATGTTGGCAATTTGATCTCTGGTTCCTCCCCTTTTCTAAAACCAGCTTGAACATCAGGAAGTTCATGGTTCACGTATTGCTGAAGCCTGGCTTGGAGAATTTTGAGCATTACTTTACTAGCATGTGAGATGAGTGCAATTGTGCGGTAGTTTGAGCATTCTTTGGCACTGCCTTTCTTTGGGATTGGAATGAAAACTGACCTTTTCCAGTCCTGTGGCCACTGCTGAGTTTTCCAAATTTGCTGGCATAATGAGTGCAGCACTTTCACAGCATCATCTTTCAGGATTTGAAATAGCTCAACTGGAATCCCATCACCTCCACTAGCTTTGTTCGTAGTGATGCTTTCTAAGGCCCACTGGACTTCACATTCCAGGATGTCTGGCTCTAGGTGAGTGATCACACCATCATGTTTATCTTGGTCCTGAAGATCTTTTTTGTACAATTCTTCTGTGTATTCTTGCCACCTCTTCTTAATATCTTCTGCTTCTGTTTTTTGTTTTAATTTTATTTGATATTGGAGTATAGTTTGATTCTCAATGTTGTGTTAGTTTCAGATGTACAACAAAGTGATTCAGTTATACATGTGTCTCTTCTTTTTCAAATTCTTTCCCCAATTAGGTTGCTACAGAATATCGATCAGACTTCCCTGTGCTATACAGTAGCTCCTTGTCTGTTATCCATCTTGAATACAGAGATGTGCACATCTCAATGTGAAATTCCCCAACTATTCCTCTTTGGGGTGCTCTTTAATGTAAAAGTTTGATTTATCTGCATGTATGCAGGAGATAACCAATCACACTTTGTATTGTTGTTGTCATTTAGTCGCTAAGTCCGTGTCCAACTCTTTTGCAGTCCCATGGACAGTAGCCTGCCAGGCTCCTCTGTCCATGGAATTCTCCAGGCAAGAATACTGGAATGGGTTGTCATTTCTTTCTCCAGGAGATCATCTTGCCGCAACGATTGAACCTGAGTCTCCTGGCAAGTGAATTCTTTACCACTGAGCCACGAGGGAAGTCAGGAACCAAACTTTGGGGATGCTATAAACACATTTTGGTCATAGCTGAACCAGTTAGGACAGGAGCCAAGTAGAAGAGATCTATGACAAGACCTAAAATTATAATATATTTTATAATATTTCAATATTGTACTTTTCTAATTAATTTTATAATAGGACATTTAAAAGTATGCTTGTGTAAGGAACTTCTGGGTAATGTATAAGTTTATTTAAGGGATAACTCAGCTGATTTTGTCAGCAATCATTAAAGACAAAAAATTGATATTTTAAATTCTCCATCCACAGCCATGGGTGTGATCCCCTGGTATTTTTATATAGATTTTTTCTTCAGAAACTCATTTCATATACTTCATCTACAGATGAAGTATATTTTTTTTCATTTGGTAGTACAAATTTTCATGTTTAAATTTGTAGTATTTTCCTTTAGAAATAAAGGAAACTATTTTTTTCACTCTGAGTGTTTATTAATACAACAGGGAAACATAAGATCAATTTGCAAAAAACAAGTAGCTGATCCTATGCAGAACCTCAATGATTAATAGAAAAGGCAAAAATAGATCAGTTGCATTTAGTTATCTGAGATAAAAGAGAATTAAAAATAAAGAGCAATGGACAGAAAGCATCTGTGGGAAGCAGCGTAGGGCCAGTTGCCCACCTAGACCCTGGAGTGAGAGAGTGAACTGTTCAAATATGTGCAAAACCATGAACATTTGGGAAATTTCTGTGCTGTGCATCTAACTCAATTTCCTCACAAAATAACAAACATAAAAATACTTATTATTGTGAAAAAATAACTAGTTTATAATGACTATGTCTTCCCTGGTGACTCAGACTGTAAAGAATCTGCCTACAATGTAGGAGACTTGGTTTTGATCCCTGGGTCAGGAAGATACCCTGGAGAAGTGAATGGCTTCCCACTCCAATATTCTTGCCAGGTAGAAATGGAGGCCTGGTATATCACTAACATTTTCTGACTGGTTTCAATGTGGTTAAACAATATCACGTGTGTGTATTCAGTCATTTCAGTCATGTCCAACTCTGTGAACCCATGGACTGTAGCCTGCCAGGCTCCTCTGCCCATGGGATTCTCCAGGCAAGAATACTGGAGTGAGTAGCCATTCACTTCTCAAGGGCATCTTTCTGACCAGAGGTCAAACCTGAGTCTCCTGCATTACATACGGATTCTTTACAGTCTGAGCCACCAACAAAAGTCCAACAATATCCCAAGTGCCTATTAAAGACCCCAAAGCATGGTGCATGCTTACTATCAGATAAACGATAGCTTTCCAGGGCAGATTAGGCAGAGGTTTCCGCAGGTGTTTCTGACCAAAGAGCTTACCTGACTTCTTGAAACACATCCTTAAGCCTCTGGATATGCCTGTAGGCTACAGGGAAACTCTGGTTCTGAAATTAATCTCTTTGCTGCTAGGTATATTTCAACTTGGTTATCTGGCCTATCGGAGGTCTCCTATTCATTTTACGGCTCCATGTGTATCTTCAATGAACTTTATTTTGTCAAAAACTAAAATAAAAATAAAAGTCGGAGCATTTGAATACACCTGCAATTTGCTTAGTATACTGATTAGTAGTCGCGACATGCGTTGTTGTTTAAGTCACTCAGTTTTGTTCAACTCTTTGTGACCCCGTGGACTATAGCCTGCCAGTCTCCTCTGTCCCTGGGATTTCCCAGGCAATAATAGTGGAGTGGGTTGCCATTTCCTTCTCCAGGGGATTTTCCTGACCCACGGATCAGATCTGTGTCTCCTGCATTGCAGGTGAATTCTTTACAGCTGAGCCACCTGGGAAGTCCCTGTGATGTGTTTAGGACAGGAATATATTTGATATAGTTCCTTTCATGAATTCCAGAATGTGGGGCTCAAAAACACAATATTTGCTATTTCCCAGATTGGGAATCCCAGGGAAGCTACTTGTAGGTGCCCTAATAAACAGAACCTGGAGAGTGGGCTACCTGTGGAGATTCTCAGCTGGAAAAAGGCGCCCAATCCGCAACCAGAAGTGAGGAAGCATTGCTCTAATTCATGAAGGTTAATGACAGTTGAAGATTTAGACTCCATTGTCCTATAAATTTTCCTCAAAAAGACCTCACTATATTCCTCATTGGGCTTCCCAGGTGGCTCAGACAGTCAGGAATCTGCCTGCAATGTAGGAGACCTGGGTTTGATCCCTGGGTCCAGAAGATTCCTTGGGGAGGGAATGGCTACCCACTCCAGTATTCTTGCTGGAGAATTTCAAGGATCAAGGAGTCTGGCCATGGGATCGCAAAAAGTCAGACATGACTGAGTGATTAACACGTTTACTTTTCACTTTCATCTTCCTTTCTGCCGTGTGTTGGTCCCAGGTTTCCATGTTGTTACTGCAAGTGAGCCATTCATGGCTAAGCTCTGACTTTTGAAGGTAAGCTTTGGTCCATTTCTTCAGCCTTCCCTGTCGTACGCCTCCTCTTCAGAAGCAGACGTGACAGCTGCAGCCCTCTTTCTGTCAGCTGTGCTCCTCACGCTTTCTGCCCAGCTAAGTAATGCTATGACGAACCCTGTGTTAGTGCTGGGGCTTGGCCAGGTGCCAAGACCATATTGTCTTGTCACTAGTTGTTAAGTGTGGCTTGAGGAGGACACTAAATGCACTTTTCAGTAAGTGGCATCTGTAGCAGGTCCGCATTTTGAATCGTATGGAGACAGCCTGGCACTGCTCCTCCTTCAGAGGCCTTTCATTTAAACTGGAACTTAAAGCTGTGTCGATTTTAGAGTCATCTTGTCAGCTTCCTCAAAGATTGGCCTGCTGGCTTTATTCCGTCCTTCTCCTCAGCCTACCTGACGGGACACGCGACTATGTCTCGTGGGCAGTTGTGACTCAGCATCGCTCACTCACACAACTTAGAGACGGTCTTCCCACGGACTCCCACCAGAGACAATGCAGGCAAGCTAACAGAATTAAGTCGGGATGATAACTGAACATTACAGAGGGAGGGGCTGTCTTTATGCAAAGCTGGAGAAGGCTTTCTCCACAAGAATTCCTTTTAGAGAGCATTTTAGTGTCACCTTAAGAGAATCTGTCTATGTATAACTGATTCACTCTATTTACCTGAGAGTAACACAACATTGTAGATCAACTATACTCTGATAAAAAAATTAAAAAAAAAGTAGAGTGGACACATTTTGTTTGGAATCTAGCAAAAAGAGACAGCAAGGGATTCCTTTCTTGTCAGTACAAATGGCTGGTATTCCAGCCGCTTTAATTACATTTCTGTTCCACAGTCACGCATCCATGTAGGGAGGTTTGTGAGATCTGATGGTCAGAAAGGAGTCTAGGTAATATGTATTCATATCAGATTAAACCCTTAGATTTTAGGCTTTCAGAAGCATTCAGAAAATGACCACAGTAGAGTTTAACTCCTTCTTTGATGTTTCCATTAGGAAAACGTGGGAGAAAAATCTTTCTGGAAAAGAATCAATAAGAAAGTGAGGTAATGCCTGTAAAGATTATTGTTAGGGAGGACCTGGTGATGATATAAGTTAACAACCCTTAGCAGGATAAATAAAGCAGTGACCAGGACTCTGTGCCTTGCTCAATTTTTTTGAGGTATTTTATCTTATAACCACTTATAAGTGGTTTTCTTAGCTCTTAATTACACTATGCCCTTTAGCCTTATTTTACTCTATTATTGGTTCTCTTTCTATCTCAATCTGTGTGTGTGTGTGTGTGTGCATGCACATTTACAATGTGTATCTCTGGGTAAAACTGAACCACAATCACTATTCAGGGCATGATCCCGACCCAAGTAAGTTGACACATGACACTAGATAAGGACTCAGACTCAATTTCTGTGAATGAGGACATCTGTCTAGGATACGTCTGAAAGAAGGGTGAAAAGAAAAAGAAAGTGTTAGTTTCTCAGTTGTGTCTAACTCTTTGCAATCCCCTGGACTGTAGCTCACCAGGCTCCTCTGTCTATGGAATTCTCCAGGCAAGAATACTGGAGTGGGTAGCTATTCCCTTCTCCAAAGGATCCCCCCAACCCAGGGATCGAACTGGGTCTCTTGCATTGGTAGATATTTTTTACCATCTCACCCACCAGGGAAGCCTGAAAGAAGGGTAGGATAGATAAATATCCCCAAATCAAGAAAGCATCAGGAAAGTACTGCAGAAAGGTAAAACTACTAAATATCAACAAAGCAGTAGGTTAATCACAACAGTTATATGAAATATGCTTAATAAAGGAACTAGTGATTACTTATTGATCACAATATCGATACCAGGTTCATGAACTAGAATTCCCTGAAAGGACACAGCTCTATAAGAAAGTCAATCATCTTCCCATCTCTTGGATAAGCTTCAACATTATCTATAAAATGGGAGAGTAGTAACTAATATAGATTTTATTGATATTAAAGCATGCAATGTGATAGATTAGTTCCTGGTGCATATCAGACCCTCAGTAAGTGGTAGTTCAGTTCAGTTCAGATCAGTCACTCAGTCGTGTCCGACTCTTTGTGACCCAATGAATCGCAGCACGCCAGGCCTCCCTGCCCATCACCAACTCCCGGAGTTCACTCAGACTCACGTCCATCGAGTCAGTGATGCCATCCAGCCATCTCATCCTCTGTCGTCCCCTTCTCCTCCTGCCCCCAATCCCTCCCAGCATCAGAGTCTTTTCCAATGAGTCAGCTCTTCGCATGAGGTGGCCAAAGTGGTGGAGTTTCAGCTTCAGCATCATTTCTTCCAAAAAAATCCCAAGGCTGATCTCCTTCAGAATGGACTGCTTGGATCTCCTTGCAGTCCAAGGGACTCTCAAGAGTTTTCTCCAACACCACAGTTCAAAAGCATCAATTCTTCGGCGCTCAGCTTTCTTCACAGTCCAACTCTCACATCCATACATGACCACTGGAAAAACCATAGCCTTGACTAGACAGACCTTTGTTGGCAAAGTAATGTCTTTGTTTTTCAATATGCTATCTAGGTTGGTCATAATTTTCTTCCAAGGAGTAAAGTGGTAGTAGGCGGCATTATTATTATGGTTATTTTAATTGGTTTTACGTATCTGTTTGATGACATCTTTACTGGTATTGTTTGCTACTAGAGACTTACATTTCAAGTTTGAGAAATAAGAATTAGTTAATTGAAAACATTGCATAATTTATAAGATTAAGAATAATTATTTCAAATCATAGTGCCTTATTCATAGACTATATTGCTGGCCAGCTTTCTGGATTATTGAACATAGTTGCCACCATCAATGGCTCCTGTGCTTGCTCTGTATGAGGGATAGTTAGCGAGTTTGGGATGCACATGTACACACTGCTGTATTTAAAATGGATTATCAACAAGGAGCTACTGTGTAGCACATTGACTCTGCTCAGTGTTATGTTGCAGCCTGGAGAATGGATACATGAATATATATGGCTGAGTCCCTTCACTGTCCATCTTGTTAACAACATTGACAGCATTGTTAATTGCCTACACCCCAATGCAGAATATAAAATTAAAAAAAATAATGTAAAGCTTAAAGACAAATAATACTCCATCTTTTAATCTTAGAATACATCATAATCTCTCCTGCATAAATGCTGAGACTTAGTGCCTTAGTCTTTGAGATAATCCAAATATTATCAATATAAGTGAATTAAAATATTCATTAATGGGAAAATTTGGTCCTAGGTTCCATCAACACCAAGCATTGCAATCATTCACCACCATTTCTGGTGTTGCTATTTCAAAATTAAAATTAATTAAAAAAGTTATCTTTAAACTCTGTATTTATGATCATTTCCATAAAGCAATTAAAAAATCTTATCATTTTTAGATTGTCTAGGCATAACGGAAGTGTGGAAACAAGTTTATTATCTAACTCCTAAGCTGCAGCTAGAGTCCTTAAAGACAATTTTTGCTAACCCACAAAGTCCAACATAAAAAAAAAAAAAATCTGTGGTTTCCCCTTGTTAGAAATGATGAAGGTTTTAGATTTCCTTTCAGACTAATATCACCTATTGGCAAAAGAAAGGAATTATGAAGCACATTTAGCAAGAGAGATTTTACCACCTATGAAAAGATTAAGCTTAATTATGAATTCAATTTATAAAGTCTAGTGTCACCAGGAGATATTTCAGCTCTAGATTCTGAGTGTAGCAATATGCTTTAGTTCTAATTTAAAGTGACCAGAGACTCGGCTGACAGAGGAAGGACATACTGTGCCATAGCAAATCAGATACAACTTGGCTTCTATTCTAATTTTTTTTCACTTTCTTTTCCCTTGTAAAAAGTCTTTATGGCTATCATTGTTTAAAAGGACTTTCATGCCCATCCTTCTATGGCAAGAAGCCTCTCTGTAATTTCCAACAACCAGAAACAGATGATTATTGAAAAATACGAAAATTCTGGCTTTTAGAACATTCTGTACCCATCTGGCCTACTTTCTTTCTCCCCCTCCCCCTAAAGTCACATGAAATATGACTTTTCTTTCCACAGGTATTTAGGATAAAACATGATCAGAAGATACGATCCTGCAGGTGGCAAATCCGCTAAGTCTCAGGGGAATTTAGCTTAAAGATGCCTCGGAGCCCCGATACCTGGAGTTTTCCAGAAGCTTTCTTCTAGAAATAAACCACCAGGGGAATGATGAGGTTGTTACATTCTGCTTCTTTTCTAGTTCTGCTCTGAATCATTTTCCATTTCTATTCTTAAATCCTTTACAACTGAGATGCTTTCCTTGGATGAAGACTGAAATGTTGCTGCATGGAGAATAAAGACAACATCTGTTCCGAGAGCAGGCGCTACAAGGCTGGGTTGGAAGCACGGAACAAGATTTCTCTCACACGTTTTCCTTATTTTCAAATGTCAGTTTCTTTCAGTTTTGGGACATAGTCCGAAACCAAAACGGTTAGAGGAGTCATCTCTTTTCGTCTTAGAATATATTTTATTAGAGTGAATTTAGAAAAGAAATAACATTTTGCAGAAGGTTATTTAGTTCACTTATGAAGTGACAACTAAAGAAAGAGCATTCTACCTCTTTCTCATTAACCCAATTCTTTCTTGTTTCCCTTCTGGGTAAGTGACCCTACATGAAAGTCTCCAGTAACCATGCCCCCACCGTCTCGCCCCCACCATAGTCATTCTGAGAGTGACCATGGTTGCTGCTAGTAATTATTCCAGAACAATGGGCATTCGCCAGACCACCCTTGGTCAGCAGGAGTGGGTTAGGGAGGAAAGCAGTCATCCTGGTTTTCAGAAACAAAATTATTTTATGTTAAGATTCATGTGACATTCATTATTTTTCTTTTTATTTAATAGTTCTTTTGTTATGATAAACCCATTTTTTTAAGGCAATGACTCAGATATCGAACGAAGATCATATAACTGCCGAAGGCACTCTGGCTGGGCCTGTAACTGGAGCTTGTAAGACTTTAGCCATGAAATTCCTTCTAGTAAGATGTATGATCTTTCAGAAGACAATTGGGGATATTTTATTTGTCTGCATAGACTATTTTCAATCAAGGTAATACATAAAGAAAAGGTGCTTTTTTGCCTGAAGATGGGTCAGTTCTCTTCAGTTTTACGTTTCTAATATGGACTCCAATTTTCCAGGAGAAAGACAGGATCTCATCTCAGTAATAGCTTTCAAGAACAGCTTGCCTTTCCTGGAGTAGTTAAAAAAATATATAAGTACTTCCCATGAGCATATTATTTGAAGTGATGTTTCTCCAAGCATGCATTTTCTACTTCCTTACAAGTATTTCTCTCCAGATGAAGCAGTAAAATTTTGGCAGGAAAGCAAGTCTTTACCTGTAACTACATTGGCTGGGGTTAATGCCTGATATAATAAATCAAGAGTTAACTGTTAAGCAAAGGGTTGACTTGGACTAAAAGAATATTTTAGAAAACACTGAGCCTGGAAGTGTCACTTGTCTCAACAAAAACAGCTACATCTATAAAAGACCACCAGTACTCCCATAGGACAGAAAAGTGATAGCAAACATTTTTCCAAATGTCTCATTGAAAAACACATTTTTATCATCTACATGGCTCTGTGTGAAGCGAAATGAAAGTGGTTCTATTAAAGAGTGTATGTATGTGTACATACATGTGTGTATGTATCACTATATATGTATATGTGTATATATATATAAGTAACATGTATATATACGTATATGTATGTGTCACACATACACTTCAAAAAATATTGAAATATAGTTGCTTTACAAAGTTTTGTTATTTTCTACTCTACAAAAAAGTGAGTCCATCATATGTATACATATATCCCCTCTTATTTGGATTTCCTTCCCATTTAGGTTACCACAGAGCATTGGTAGAGTTCCCTGAGCTAGACAGTGGTTCTCATCAATTCTCTATATCATATATAGCCGTGTATAGATGTCAGTTCCAACCTCCCAATTCATCCCACCATTCCCTTCACCCCCAGGTATCCATACATCTCTTCGCTACATCTGTGTCTCTATTTCTGCCTTGCAAATCTGTACCATTTCTCTAGATTTCAACTATATGCATTAATATACAATATTTGTTTATCTGTTTCTGATTTACTTTACTCTGTATGACAGAGTCTGGGTCCACCCACATCTCTACAACTGCAGTTTCATTTCTTTTACTGGGTGACTATTAGTCCATTGTATGTACCACATCTTCTTTATCCATTCTCCTGTTGATGAACATTTAGGTTGCTTCCATTTCCAGGCTGTTGCAAATAGCACTGCAGCAAACATCACAGTACATGTATCTTTTTGAATTACATTTTTTTCTGGGTATATGCCCAGGAGACACACACACTTTTGTTTGGAGAGATTGTAGGTAGAGTATCTAAAAATTAACTTTGAAGCAAAAGAGAAAGGCAATAATAGGAAGCTCTCCTTGCCTAAGATATAACATTATCCACCTATTTATTGTACATAGTTGAATAGTGAGGTTTAATATAGTGATTTCATTATTAATATATAGTTTATTTCATAATAAAGGATCATTTTTTTCTTCAGATATTTTTCTTTACACATTATGACATCCCGAATTGAAAAGCCCTTTCAGATGCTACCTGGGGCTTGCTCTTCAGGTGATGTTTCTCTCAGCTGATATTCTAGTTTCCAGAGTGCCTGGTGAGCTGAGATGCATCTTTTAGAAAGATGCTTGAATAGATTCTGTTCCTCAAACTGAAATGCTCTGTATTCATGGTAGTTTCCTGCAGTCTTGAAATCTCAACTGGACAGTGTCATGATTTTCACTTTTTCCATCTACTTAGTTGAGCATACTAATGATAATGCAGAGTAGCAGTTCAGTTTCTCAGTCTTGTCCAACTGTTTGCAACCCCATGCACTGCAGCATGCCAGGCTTCCCTGTCCAACACCAAATCCCAGAGTTTACTCAAACTCATGTCCATCGAGTCAGTGATGCCATCCAACCATCTCATCCTCTGTCATCCCCTTCTCCTCCTGTTCAATCTTTCCCAGTATCAGGGTCTTTTTCAATGAGTCAATTCTTCGCATCAGGTGGCCAAAATATTGGAGTTTAAGCTTCAACATCAGTATTTTCCAATGAATATTCAGGACTGTTTTCCTTTAGGATTGACTGGTTGGATCTCTTTGCAGTCCAAGGGGCTCTCAAGAGTCTTCTCCAACACCGCAGTTCAAAAGCATCAATTCTTCGGTGCTCAACTTTCTTTAGGGTCCAACTCTCACATCCATATATGACTACTGGAAAAACCATGGTTTGACTAGACAGACTTTTGTTGGCAAAGTAATGTCTCCACTTTTTAATATGCTTTCTAGGTTTGTCATAGCTTTTCTTCCAAGGAGTAAGTGTCTTTTAATTTCATGGCTGCAGTCACCATCTGCAGTGATTTTGGAGACTAAGAATATAAAATCTGTCACTGTTTCCATTGTTTCTCCATCTATTTGCCATGGAGTGATGGGACCAGATGCTATGATATTATTTTTTTGAATGTTATATTTTAAGCAAGCTTTTTTGCTCTCTTCTTTCACTTTCATCAAGAGGCTCTTAAGTTCCTCTTCACTTTTTGCCATAACGGTGGTATCATCTGCATATCTGAGGTTATTGACATTTCACCTGGTAATCTTGATTCCAGCTTGTGCTTCAGCCAGCCAGGCATTTCTCATGATGTACTCTGCTGCTGCTGCTGCTAAGTCACTTCAGTCGTGTCCGACTCTGTGTGACCCCATAGACAGCAGCCCACCAGGCTCCCTGTCCCTGGGATTCTTCAGGCAAGAACACTGGAGTGGGCTGCCATTTCCTTCTCCAATGAATGAAAGTGAAAAGTGAAAGTGAAGTCGCTCAGTCGTGTCCAACTCTTTGTGACCCCATGGACTGCAGCCTACCAGGCTCCTCCATCCATGGGATTTTCCAGGCAAGTGTGCTGGAGTGGGGTGCCATTGCCTTCTCTGGATGTACTCTGCATATCAAGTTAAATAAGCAGGGTGAAAATATACAGCCTTGATGTACTCCTTTCTTGATTTGGAACCAGTATGTTATTCCATGTTCAGTTCCAACTGTTGCTTCTTGACCTGCATACAGATTTCTCTGGAGTCAGGTCAGGTGGTCTGGTATTACCATCTCTTAAAGAATTTCCCAGAGGTGGTTGTGATTTTCACAGTCAAAGTCTTTGGCATAATCAGTAAAGCAGAAGTAGATGTTTTTCTTTAACTCTGTTGCTTTTTCTGGGACTTCCCTGGTAGTCATTTCCATTGTAGGGGGCCCAGGTTCAGTCCATGGTCAGGGAGCTAAGATCTCACATGCTGCACAGCACAACCAAAATAAATAAATAATGCAGAGTGGCACCTGGCTAATTTCAGGATGTGGCTATTCTCTTTATAATCCCACAAAGGATCAAAAGGAGCAGGGGCAGCTTCTGACAGCTTCAGCTATTTGGTGGCAAGACCACGTGTAGTATTTAGTCGCTAATGAGTACACAGAAGGGGATGAATACCAGAGTCTTAACCCCATGGAACAAATAACAGAGAGAAACATGCTCTACCACCACAGGTTTCATTAAATAAGAAGTGTTAGTTCTACTCCACGTCCTATCTTTTGTTTTGTTTAATACCTATATTATTCAAGTGGTGAGGTGAAATAAATCAGGACTTCAATTTTTTAAGTACTGATTTCCTAGTACTGATAGTTTAAAGCATTAGGTTATTTGCTTCCCTAGGAGAGCATTTCCAGAACTAGATCATGTATATATGTCCTTTCACATCCCTTGACTGAGATTCTTCACATATTTTGGGTTTTTGAAGACTGAAGACAAAAACAGAACATTTGACACATTCAACATCCAGTAAGCACGACTGGCATACATTAAGAAAATTACTAAAGCTATCTAGTATCGACTTCTCAGGTAATGCTGGTGCTAAAGAACCTGCCTCTCAATGCACGAGACATAGCAGAGATGGATGAGACTCCTGGGTTGGGAAGATTGCCTGGAAAAGGGAATGGCAACCCACTTCAGTATTCTTGTCTGGAGAATTCCATGGACAGAGGAGCCTGGCAGGCTACAGTCCATGGGGTCATAAAGAGTCAGACATGACTGAAGTGATTTAGCATGCATATAGTATTGAACATATGATGCTGCTATAGATCACAGAGATGGAAATGCTGAGGTCTACTGAATTATGGAAACTTCAATAGTTATACATGGAAGGAACTTTAGACAACACGATTTTTAACCCCTTGATTATATAGAGATGAATCTGAAAGGTAAAATGTTATATAAGGCAAAGTTTTCTCCCCTTCGCTTTCAACATCCAATAGCTGAAACACCACAGGGAAGCTAAATCTACAAGGACTCCAAAAGATATTAATGTCTGTAAGGTTAATGACCCAAATCCCACAGTAAAATGATGTAGCACATTGTAATTTTCTGGACTTAAAAGATAGGTCACAACTTGCAACTGATAATCTTCTCTTCAGCACAGGTTCTGGGAAATATGCCTAGGTGGTAAATTTCTTTCAAAGCACTACAACAGGAAATATCAAATGAGATTTAAAAAGGAAAATTTTGCAGGTAATAAAAATGCTTTATGATGCATCACTGGTATTAAATGTAAGAAACTCAACATTCAGAAAACTACACTACAGAGACCTGATCTAATTTTTCAAAATAATTTTGCATGAGCTGCTTTTTGAGTTGGCAAAAGCCCAGCTATTGGAACATAAGATATCTCTGCTGTTTGGGAAAGGTAGGATGCAAATGTTCAAAGGGCTTACATTTATGTTACCAAGAACAATAAGAGGGCTGAACAAATTAATAATAGCATTACCTAAGGGTTGAAATTGTCTCTGATAACTCTATGCTGCTAATAAATTAGTGTTTGAGTACTATGTGTCAGAGAAAATCTGAAATATCAGAGTTAAGAAATCTGTCACTCAGTATTTTGAAGAGATTCTGAACCACCTGCAAGATGGCATATGCTAAAAATTAGTCAGATTTTAGTTACTAACCTAAAAAAAGTAACAGCGTTGATGCAGCTGATGACACTTTAAGCCTATCTTTCAATACACATCCCCAACTGCCTCTCCTGCCATTTAATTTCTTTATAAAATGATGACTATTGTGTCAGTGAAAAGTGAAAGTGAAGTCGCTCAGTCGTGTCTGACTCTTTGCGACCCCATGGACTGTAGCCTACAACGCTCCTCCGTCCATGGGATTTTCCAGGCAAGAGTACTGGAGTGGGGTGCCATTTCCTTCTCCAGAGGATCTTCCCAACCCAGGGATCAAACCTGGGTCTCCTGCATTGTAGGCAGATGCTTTACCATCTGAGCCACCAGCTTGTAAGAAAATATTGGTAGCTACTGTTTTCAAGATTGAACTAAGTGCGGTGATAGTGTATTTAAAATTTGTGCAAAAAATGTTATTTTGCCAGTTCAAGTCACAAATACACTAGAAGACAGAATTTTTGTCCAGGAAAAGTATTTAACTGGAGTTTTCATCCATCTTCTGCATTTTAAGATGCATAGAGTTTGCATTTCATTAGGCACGATGGGCTATCATGTTTGTTGGTTGCTTTTTAACTAGTTTTTAAATGATTCAATTAGATAAAGAATAATACATATACACAATGGCGTATTACTCAGCCATTAAAAAGAATACATTTGAATCAGTTCTAATGAGGTGGATGAAACTGGAGCCTATTATACAGAGTGAAGTAAGCCAGAAAGAAAAACACCAATACAGTATACTAACGCATATATATGGAATTTAGAAAGATGGTAACAATAACCCTGTGTACAAGACAGCAAAAGAGACACTGATGTATAGAACAGTCTTATGGACTCTGTGGGAGAGGGAGAGGGTGGGAAGATTTGGGAGAATGGCACTGAAACATGTAAAATATCATGTATGAAATGAGTTGCCAGTCCAGGTTCGATGCATGATACTGGATGCTTGGGGATAGTGCACTGGGATGACCCAGAGGGATGGTATGGGGAAGGAGGAGGGAAGAGGGTTCAGGATGGGGAACACATGTATACCTGTGGCGGATTCATTTTGATGTTTGGCAAAACTAATACAATTATGTAAAGTTTAAAAGTAAAATTAAATTAAAAAAAAAGAATAGACTGGTGAAAGAGTCATGAAATTTTTGTTTTAAAGAATGCAATAGTTCTCAGTATAAAGCATATAAAAATAAATTTTAGCATTTTGATGATGATGTTTGAGATTCAGTCTTGTGGATAAGAGAACTAAGAGTACATCCAAACATTGATTTGAGGAATATCATTAAGTATTAATTATTTTCAAGTACAATCTTGAGAATTATTCTCAAGTACAAAGGCAAAACTGGAGTTTTATGTAAATATATTTAACTGGTAATAAATATTACGTGCATAGAGCTTTTACTACCATAAAGCCCCAATCCAGTTACAAATTAAATCAATGTAAAACTATAACCAATAAAATTCTAATTAGCACCATTAATATTTTGTGATAGATGATATTTTATAAACTAAATTGGTGATACTGGCTTTAGTAGCAATAGATGTAATAGCTTATATCTACTTAATTGCTTTGAAATTGAACATGATGAACAATTATTTGAATAATCATTTGTAGAATTATTATTGTATTTTAAGTTAATAAACTATTCTTGAAATGGTATTAAAATACTTTAAGGATGGAAAGATAAATTATTCATTGAAGATTTTGCATATTACTTATAATGTGTTACAATGTATACATGTAAGATCCCCAAACCATATCTATATCTTCATGGTAGATATTCTGTTGCAGTCACCGCCTTCTCATGGCTCAATTCTGCTCTTACTTCTTCTGTATGAACCATGGAGAAAGCTTTGTCCATTGTCATAGTAACATTTTTGTTACCAACTTGGGACAAACATGAAACAAGAATGAAAATGTGGCATGAAATTTGGAATATTTCCAAATATTAATTTATACATTTTTATAAACTGGTGTGAAGATGAAAACCTAAAGCATTGACCAAGTTCACTGACACTGTGGTAGACAGAATAATGACTCCTCCCCCAAAATGTACCCACTCTAATTCTCAGATCTGTAAATATATTACCTTACATGGCAAAAGGGACTCTCTAGATGTGATTAAAAGTATGAACCTTGAGATGGAGACATTATCCTGGATTATCCCAATGGATGTAGTCTAACGACAGGAGTCTTTAAAAATGCATACCCTTTCCCATAAGAGCTCAGGGCGGGACCCTGTGAGGAAGAAGGACTTGATCCAACATTTATGGTTTTGAATATAGAGGAGGCCATGTGCTAGGGAATGTGGATGCCCACAAGACACTGAGAAAGGCAAGGAAACCACTTCTTGCCTGGAACCCCTAGAATGGAATGCATTGCCATCAGCACCTTGATTGCAACCTGGTGAATCTCCTGTCAGACTTCCAACCTAAAGAATTGTAAAATAATACATTTATACTGTTTAAGCAGCTGAGCTTGTGATAATGTGTTCAGGACAGAAATAAATCTCATACAGTTTTGGTATGAGGTAAATCAAATTTCTAGCATTATAATATATGGCCTAGTGGTGGATGCACTCAAATGTCTCTATTAGAAGCAGTGTGATTATCAACTAAAATCTGGACAGCAAGTGTTACAATGGAATTACATAGAAGAAGCATGGAGTTAGACTCGGTTCAAGTAGAGGATGAATCTGGGAATATATGAGTACAGTGAAAAATGAGTAAGAATTAGGAAGGGGTAGAGCTGGGGAAGTGGGGAAGCTCTGCTTAGTATGTGTCATGGCAAGCAGCCAGAGAGTACAGCTTGAGTTAGGAAGTAAATTAAATGGGCACAACCGGACTTCAGTGTAGAATCACATCAGAGGGTAGAGGACAGGGTCAAGGAAAGAAATGGTGTCAATGGAGGTAGCCAGGGACCAGACTATGTAAGAGCATCTGAACCATCTTACATTGTTTAAAACTCACCCTGTCAGAAATGTTTTTGGGAAAGGGGTGACATTATCTTCTACAAGTGAGTTTATGTTGGGGTCCTAGGGTATCCTACAAAACAGTGATGCCAGTTAGCATTCAATTTATTTGGTGAGAACTAGAAAGTTCCATTTTGTGTAATAATGTTACCATATTTTGTTTCTTATAAGACCAGAAAAGATTTAACTATGCATTAAGTAAGAGCTAAGAACTATCAAACTTTTTTTTTTTCATTCTCACAAACCTTCTTTGTGACATTATTAAAACTTGTTTAAAACATTTAATAGCTTAGAATGCAAGCTATTTTTAATCTTTGGCTCAAATAGACACTATACTAGCTGGGAGAACATTATAATAGCTTTACGTTCATAACACACAATTTACATTCAGTTTAGAACTGGCTAAAGACCTATCCTCTCATAAAAAGGTCTCACATCAAATATTGCAAAGTTTGAGCTATGTGCATTCTGTCTCATTTAAGTCACAATGGAGCAGATAAGAGGAAAGAAAGCCTGTATGATTGAGCACAAAGGAGGGCAGGCACTGTGCCTCTCAAAGATGGAGGTCTGAATTCTTCTCAAAGACCTTTGTACTTTCAGAACAAAGACCTGGATAAGGCAGTAAACAATGGATGGTGGGCATAGACAGAGTGGAGAACAAAGGAGGGTTTTTCTATTCTCCCTGAAGGTTTCCTGTGATGAAAATGGAAAAGCCCAAACAACCAAGTCGTTCCATGGGAACTGGTGGACCAGTGGGAAAAACACAGTAAGTGGGAAAACCCAAATGCTGGGTGTTGTTGGACCTTCTGCACTCAGTGGTTCAGTCATGTCTGACTCTTTGAGACCTCATGGATTGTAGCCCACCAGCCTCCACTGTTTACAGAATTCTCGAGTCAAGCATGCTGGAATGGGTTGCCATTTCCTCCTCCAGGGATTTTCCCGACCCAGAGATCAAACCTGGGTTTTCTGTATTGGCAGGCAGATTCTTTACCACCAAACCACCTGGGATCCTGTTTTTGTGTCTTGCATCTTGAGAAAGATATTTAAGCTCTCTGCACTGTGGCTTATTCATGGATACAGTTAAAGCATGCGTGTGCTTGACTGTTCTACGACATCTCAGGGTTTTGTAACCTGAGATGCATCAGGCTTGGGGCAGCAGAGGCTATCATGGGGGGAGAGGCTGAGACAAGGAGGCTTTCAGTGCTGCTTCAAGCACAAAAGTTTCATCAGTGTCTGTTTCACTGACTAGCATTTATACACCTTAAAAAAGATTCTGCTTTTAAAAACCTAAAAATGTGATAATAACTGGGCGCCATCGATCTGTTATCGTCTCCATGTCTAAGACACTGTGACTCAGAATTTCTGTCTTGTTTTGCATTCGTTGCTGTCTCCAGGTCTGAGACTCTGTGATGCAGAGTTTTTGTCTTGTTTTGCTTCCTTTTGTAAGTTTCTCATTTTCTTCTAATGCCATTATTGATTCTGCAGGCAACAGGGCCTCCCAGGAAGATCTGCTTTCCATTTTCCTTGCATGAAAAGCCAGAAATAGCTAAAATAAATGGATCCATGAGGAGCTTACCATGTTTTCAATCACCAAGGCGGAATTCCCAGACTTCAGTTCTAATCATTCCAGATAGAAAGACTATAGGCAGAAATGAAACATACTACCTTACATAGTATAATCAATTATTTGAGAGTACAGTATTTTAGATTTCATGACAGTCTGCCCTTACTTCTTCTCTCCACCTCTATGTGATTACCCACCTTCTAATCATTTCACTGCTCTTTAGCATTTATATAAAATTACAGGCCAGGAAATGAGGCAGATGTATAGCAAATACATGTAAAGTTGTTTATTATTAGCAATGTCTCCTGAAAGTTAGAATGGAGAAAGGTTGAAACTAGGAACTAATAGAACTTTGGGGTTATTTATCTTTTTCATTTGTTGGTGTCTTGCTACTATTCAGTGAGCTGAACCTAGATAATTGAGAGTCTGCCATCAAATAAGGGTCCTTGAAATTACAGTTTTAAATATAAATGATTGTAAAGTCAAATCATACACACACTACTAACTTGTAGTTATAACAGATGGATTCAAAGATATTTTTACTTATTCAGGAATGTCATTTCCTTCTAGTCAGCCACCATTTATTTAGTTGCTAAGCAATTGGGTAAATGAAGACGTACAAAGCAGGAGAAATAGTGTCTTGCTTTCAAGAATATTAAAAACAAATGAAGAAGAAAGGGAGAAAGAAAGAGAGAAGAGAGAAGATTTAGAGAGAAAGAGACCTAGAGAGAGAAATATCAGATATATTCCTATGATCCATAGCCTATAATTATGAACACTATTATAAAAATTGTTTTCATTGAAGGATTGATTTGTAGAATAACTGAAAGTGATTTGTAGAATAAAATAATGAAAAATTGAAATTATTACTCAGCATTATATTAAGACTCCAGTTAAAAACGTTTGTGCTTTGCTTAAAAACTTTTAGGTATCTTTTGTTTCCATTTTAATGTTTGTTCCTTATTTCCTAAAATGTGCTTTTGAACATCTTCCCTTTCTTTCCCCCATTTTTTCTTCTGCTGGACAATTATATGTTCTGTGCTTGTCCAGTTTGTTTGTTTCCAGAAACCGTGTAAGATGACCATATCTCTCCCATAACCCCATTTGCTGCCTTTGGGGCTTTTTGTAACCCACCAAGCTCCTCTGTTCATAGGAGTCTCCAGGTAAGAATACTGGAGTGGGTTGCCACACCCTCCTCCAGGGGATTTTCCCAATGCAGGACTCATACTCGCATCTCCTGTGTCTCCTGCATTATGGGCAGATTCTTTACTCACTGAGCCAGCGGGGAAGCCCTTTAAAAATAACTATCAGCCAGTTTTTATATTACAATATTGAAGTTTTATAAACTCACTTTGCTCAGCTGAATACCAAGATGACCTTTATTTACATAATTTTTAAAAAATGTAGGCCCATTACCTGATGATGGGACCAAAGATAAGATCATAAAGCAGTTACATCTTTGTTGTTTACTTTTGCTTATTCAAATTACTATTTGTAAAACTTTAAGCATTGACAGGACAGCATAGGGTGGGGCTTCTGGTCTCTTTGGCTGTTGTATACGAGTAACACTTTTTGGACGATATATCGTAAGCAGGGAAATAAAGGGAATCTGCAGACATGAGAGTGATTGGGCATCCCTCAGACAAAATCTAGACATCCAGCTCCTCCAATGAATTGCCTCTACTCTTGCCTGGAAGAGAAGCACGCAGCTTTCCTGCTTTCCCATCCTCCACGGGTCCTTCCGTTCCTCTGATCGAGGACAATCAAGCCAATAGGTACTATATACCCTGGATCAAGGCTCCCTTTGGCTCTATTCTGAATCATTTCTGTAGTCTTTTACTTTCCAATTGTTGAAACTTAAAGTTGCTATTTGGGAACTCTGGTTCCATTCTCTGTCATCTCTGTTTCTTAAGTAATTTTTGCTACAATGGAACTGGAAGCTTTATATAATTTGAACAGTACTTTGTAGGGATTTCCAGTTTTCCATTTTCACCTGTGCTTTATAAAAAGTTGAGCCAACATTTTATTGTTCTATTGCCTACAATAGTAAAATAATAGCCCACTAAAGGATATCTATTTTTGAAAAAAAGATTCTGTGCTTATGAAAAATACCATATAACATTACAGTAATTTTTTAAACACTTCAACTAGTACTTCTTATAAAAATAGAGAATCAAAGCAATATTTATTTTCAAAACTGATCATGTTGGACTGTGAAGACAGTCTTCTTTTTAGTAAAATGTAAGTGTAATAAAGGGTCATTGCCTCCATAATTTCAAAAAGTTTTTTATTATATATTTTGTTACCTAAAAGATGCTGTTACAAGCTAGTACTATTTTTGCTAGAGAAAAATTAGTTAGGGAAGAAAAAACTATTGCCTTTGATGGAAGGTGGGAAAGTTGGGCAATTGAAGAGAAATATGCAAGCATCATATCAGGTAGGAGGAGAAGGGGACAACAGAGGATAAGATGGTTGGATGGCATCACCAACTCAATGGACATGGGTTTGGGTGAACTCCAGGAGTTGGTGATGGACAGGGAGGCCTAGCGTGCTATGGTTCATGGGGTCACAAAGAGTCGGACATGACTGAGCAACTGAACTGAACTGAACATATGCTCATCATAACGTGAAATGATCTTCTAAATATGTTTCATTGTTGTTTTACTTTCCTATATGGTTGTGAGTAGATTTTCAGTTCTCAGAGGGCTGCTGCTGCTGCTAAGTCACTTCAGTCGTGTCCGACTCTTTGCAACCCCATAGACAGCAGCCCACCAGTCCCCCTTGCCCCTGGGATTCTCCAGGCAAAAACACTGGAGTGGATTGCCATTTCCTTCTCCAATGCATGAAAGTGAAAAGTGAAAGTGAAGTCACTCAGTTGTGTCCAACTCTTAGCGACCCCGTGGACTGCAGCCTACCAGGGTCCTCTGTCCATGGGGTTTTCCAGGCAAGAGTAGTGAAGTGGGGTGCCATTGCCTTCTCCATCTCAGAGGGCATGAGGCCATAAATATTAAATTCATTCACTTATTTTGTCATCTTTTCCTTTACCAAATAAGACCTAAATTTTGTTCAACATTCATTCAGTCATTGTTAAGAATTTTACCTGTGAATTACAAGATACACAATTTGGAAAGTGAAAGTTGCTCAGTCGTGTCCAACTCTTTGCAACCCCATGAATTATACAGTTCATGGAATTCTCCAGGCCAGAATACTGGAGTGGGTAGCCGTTTCCTTCTTCAGAGGATCTTCTTAACCCAAGGATTGAACCAAGGTCTCTCGCATTGCAGATGGATTCTTTACCAACTGAGCCACCAGGGAAGCCCAAGCAAATCTCTCCATGCCTGTTTCTTTATCATTAAATCTGGGGAATAGATAGTCCTTTTCTCATAAATTATAGGGTTCTTGCCATGACTAAATCTAAGATTTTGCACAAAGCATATAGAGCAGGACTGGCACTTAGGAAGTACAGGTAAGTATTATCTTACAAAGAAGTTTATTTAGTTTGCCCCAAAGCCCTCATAGTCATTGTCATCCTTAATGCATCTCATTTCCAGATGCGGATATGGAGGTTCAGAGAAGTCACTTCCCTATCCAGAGTCTTCCAGCAGGAAGGCAGTCAGGCTAGGATGTAATGCCTAGACTCTATTGAGATTCTTTCTCCCATTTCCTGGGCAGCTACTATACAGAAATGCTTTCTAGGCCTTGCTGCTGATGCTGCTGCTAAGTCACTTCAGTCTTGTCTGACTCTGTGTGACCCCATAGACGGCAGCCCACCAGGCTCCCCCGTCCCTGGGATTCTCCAGGCAAGAACACTGGAGTGGATTGCCATTTCCTTCTCCAGTGCATGAAAGTGAAAAGTGAAAGTGAAGTCGCTCAGTCGGGTCCGACTCTTAGCAACCCAATGGACTACAGCCTACCAGGCTCCTCTGTCCATGGGATTTTCCAGGCAAGAGTACTGGAGTGGGTTGCCATTGCCTTCTAGGCCTTAAAGACATGATATAAAATAAAGTTTTAGTGGGATGAGTCCAAGTTTGATGAGCAGTCGAAATGATCAAATGGTGGTTTAGTCACTTACAGTGGAAGCTTGGTCTTCCCTATAGCTCAATTGGTAAAGAATCCGCCTGTAACACAGGAGACCCTGGTTGGATTCCTGGGTCAGGAAGATCTAATGGAGAAGGGATAGGCTGCCCACTCCAGTATTCTTGGGCTTCCTTTTGGCTCAGCTGGTAAAGAATCCATCTGCAATGTGGGAGAACTGGGTTTGATCCCTGGGTCTGGAAGGTACCCTGGAGAAGGGAAAGACTACCCACTCCCGTATTCTGGCCTGGAGAATTCCATGGACTGTAGAGTGGAACCTTGTTTATTAATCTCGCTGAACTTTCTTTTTTTTTTTATTAAAGCAATGAGGATTTAACAACTACCTTCCAGTCTTGATGTTACTGCATATATTACATGAACAAATATGTTGTGTGGGTTGCCTAAAATGTATGCTAAAATTAAATCTTAAAAATTGTTATTAGTCATCAATACACAGCACTCTACTAGAAACAGAAAATACAATGTGGGCAAAACTGACAGTTTCTGCCCTTATGAAGCTTGAATTCTGTGTGACAAGAGCAGTTTTAAAGTTATTACAGAATGAACTCTATAAATACAATTTTGATAAATATTATAAAGAAGTACAGACCAATGAACTTGTGTAATGGAGGGACCAGGTCTAGTGCGTTGGTCCAGTAACTGGGAAAACAAAAACATTGAGTTAGATCCACGAATATCAGGTTTGCATTAAGATATAGAACAACAACAAATATAAATAATTGTAGGTTTAAAATTAAGTGTAACTTTGTCCTGTCTCTTGAGCTTGTTGTTCAGTTGCTAAGTCGTGTACAACTAACTTTTTTGTGACCCCATGGATTTTAGCCTGCCAGGCTCCTCTGTCCATGGGATTTCCCAGGTAAAAATACTGGAAAGTGAAAGTGAAACTTGCTCAGTTGTGTCCGACTCCTTGGACTGTAGTCCATGGAATTCTCCAGGCCAGAATACTGGAGAGGGTAGCCTTTCCCTTCTCTAGGGGATCTTCCCAACTCAAGGATCGAACCCAGGTCTCCCACATTGCAGGCAGATTCTTTACTAGCTGAGCCACAAGGGAAGCTGAAGTACTGAATGGGGTTGCCACTTCCTTCTCCAGGGGATCTTCCCGGATCAGGGATTAAACCCAGATCTTTTACCACTGGAGCCATTAGGGAAAGGGAACTATATCCACTGTGGGTATATTTTGGTCCATTTTCTAGACTCTCAGATATATTGATTTACTATTGTAGTTACAGATCTTAGGAAGGTCCTAATCAGGACTGCATTTTATTGGGTCCCACAAAGCATTCAACCTAACGTGTGGAAAATGTAGACCTTGGTACTCTCCATTTCCCATCAATAGAGTACTCAAGGTGTCCTTTCTGCTTTCCTCATCATTCAAACAATAAAGTGAACTCCTTTATAGATAAAGAAAAGTACTTTTCGTTATACTACAACAGCTAACTCAATTTCAAAATCCTAGACTGGATGCAAGAATACTGAATTTTTAAAAAAGTATTAGTTAACTGTTTAATATTAATGCCTGCGAAAACAAAATAAGCACCAGAGATGTTACAGGAATCTTCTTCTGAGTATTGAACGTGAGTGTTCTCTAAAATTGAATATATATAATTTTTTCTAGTAACTCCATAAATTATGTCTCTTCTACTCTGTGATGGGATTATGGCATAAGCTCTAAAGAAAGGAGCTATATTATTTGTCACTTTTAAAATTTTAATAAGTGTAATTTAATCAGACTGTGGAATGAAGTTAGAAAAAAAATCTTTGTTTCCTTTGTACACGATTGCAGCTGAATGAAATAGATTATAAATGATTTATAAAGGTTTGTAACTTCAGTAACTGGATTTCTCTATTGGTATAGTAAAGAATGACAGAAGATAAAAATAGCCACATTTATTGAACTGGAGCATCTTTTCTTGAGATATTTGATTTCTATATTACATTTTAAAATGGAATTTTCCTTTTGAAATTTTCTGATTAATTATTTAATTTTTTCCCAAAAGTTAGAATTATATTAAAAAATAAAATCAATGTATTTTATTATGCAGGAAAAAAACACTGTTAAAATTTGGAGTAAGTTTGGAATGTTCTTTGGAATGTTCTAATAAACTGTGATAGCATTGTACAAGCCATTTGTTTATGATTTATAAAATTTCCACTCGGGGTTATGTCTCCATTTTCATTCTTGATATTGCTATTTAATCATTTCTCCTTTCCTTCCTAATAACCTTTGCTTCTAAGGAGCCTATTTTATTGGTATTTTTTCCCAAAAGCAGTATTTGTTTTTGGGGGGTCAGAGCTTTTTCGTGTTTCATCACTTTCTGTTCTTGAAAACATTCCTTTTTCCATTGGTTTTATTTACCTCATCTTTTCAGCTGCCTTACATTGAACTTGTAACATTTATATCAACTTTCTCCCTACATTTAAATAAATGCATGTTTAGATATAAGTGCACTTTAATAAAAGATTTTAACTGCATTCTACAATTTTTTGCTATTTAGTACTTATTTTAAAAATGTGATTATTTTAAACCCAAGGGGTTTAGAAGAGCATTTAAAGTTTTTAAATTTTTAAAAAATTTTTATTTCAAAATTAAATTAATTGTTAAGGAGAGGAAATGTTCTGTATTACAGCAATGTTTGGAAGTCTGTTGAGACCTTTATTATATTGCCATTTAATAAAGGTGTGTTAATTAAAATTAAAACATATTAATTTAAAGTTGATTTTTAAAAAAAGTTTTTCTCTATTTATCAGGCTCAATAATAACTATCATTAAATTTTGATAGATTTTATTGTAGCATTGAACATTATTTTGTTCTAAAAGATCTTTCTTTAAAACTGTGTTTTTAAAACATCCACAGTAATTATAAATATCAATTTATATTTATTCATAAAATTTTGCTTTACGTATTTGCTTTTGTGCTGTTATTATTTAAAAAGCATCAAATTGGATAAAGAAGGACTCATTCTAATAATAAAAAGAGTATCCAGCAAGAAATAATATATTTATAAACTAAATGGAAAATACAATGTTCTGATAGAGCTAATATATTATGACTTTTTAAGATAGTATTTTCATGCCATTTAATTACATATATTTCTCATTCCTCTATTTTTGTTTATAAGGTGTTCATATACAGAATACATGGCCTGGGAATTTTTCATCCAACTTGAAAATATTATCTTAAACTTGTCATTGTTCATATGACTGCTTTTTTTCTAGAAATTTGTTATCTTCTTAAGTGATTCTTACAAGAATTCATCCTTAAGAACATGTCTCAAATGTACTTGACATACATTTTAAAATCACTGATAAGGAAAAAAGTGTTAAACAAGGTATCAAGGAAATTTTCACTTTGAGGAAAACTTCATTAATTTAAACAAAAACTTTCAATCTTCTGCCATGAGGGTAAATGAGTAGGTGTGGACACCTGAGAAGAATGTTTATTTCAGGAGATTCTGCTGTTATCCAGGAAACAAAGATGCCAATTGAATAGCACTATTATTTTATTTCCCTTTGGGGAGTCATCTTTAGCCTATGGTTAATGATAAACTCCATAGATAGTAGAGATTTTTTTTAAATTGCTCTCTTGTGATTTACTTAAATTTATGTCTGGCAAATGCATTTGAGGTAAGAAAGTTCTAACAAAAACTCTTGAAGTTTATACTCAAAGCTGTCTTTAAAAAAAATGTAGCACAATTACACAAAAAGTTTGTTGCTTAAACACATTTCTGTCATCTATCCCCACCACCCTAAATATTCATTGGAAGGACTGATGCTGAAGCTGAAGTTCTGATACTTTGGCCACCTGATGTGCAGAGCCAACTCTGGAAAAGACCCAGATGCTGGGAAAGATTAGGGGCAGGAGGAGAAGGGGACGACAGAGGATAAGATGGTTGGATGGCATCACTGACTCAATGGACGTGAGTCTGAGCAAACTCTGGGAGATGGTGAAGGACAGGGAAGCCTGGCGTGCTGCAGTCCATGGGGTTGCAAAGACTCAGACACAACTGAACCACTGAACAACAACAACAACCCCGACAACACAAAAGTATGTACACACTCAGTATAGTATGAGTTATTTTTTATAACATTCTGACTCTCCTTATTATTATCTTGTAAGTCTCAAAATTTCACTTCTAAGAGATCCATTGCACATTATGAACAGCTGTCCTCATTCCTGAGATGTTCAATAGCAATTTAGTGGTCATTTAAAATTTAAGAAGTAATTATGAAGAAAAATTAAAATAGTGGTCTTCACATTACTCACTATATAGGTTAATTTTCAAAGTAAAAAAAATATTTTTCATAGTAGCAGTTTCTCTGACATAATTTCCCAATATAAAATGCATGTGAAATATTAATGCTAAAAGCTAAAGAAATGGTAATGGGAACTTTTGAGAATTTAAAGCTAATTATCATGATTAATTTAGCTTCACCTCTCAGCAAAACTAAACTGGAACAAATGTGGACACTATTATCACTCACATTTTGTTTTTGTTAAATGTTGATATTTTGAGTACTAGTATCCTGAATAGCCTGTATTTCTATTGTGTTATTTTTAGAGTGGTACTTTTTTGAAGGTGATTTAGTCTAAATGGATCGAGTTTATTCATGTAATTTACTTTTATATCCTGACTTTTGTGCTAATACAGAGGAGGTACAAAGCTGACTTGCTGTTCTGGGTAAAATTCCTGTGTTCTGCTACAGGCATCTTACTTTTTAAGTGATATCTAAGATAAACAGGGAGAAGGCAATGGCACCCCACTCCAGTACTCTTGCCTGGAAAATCCCATGGACGGAGGAGCCTGGTAGGCTGCAGTCCATGGGGTCGCTAAGAGTCGAACACGACTGAGCGACTTCACTTTCACTTTCATGCATTGGAGGAGGAAATGGCAACCCACTCCAGTGTTCTTGCCTGGAGAATCCCAGGGACGGCGGGGCCTGGTGGGCTGTCATCTATGGGGTCGCACAGAGTTGGACACGACTGAAGCGACTTAGCAGCAGCAGCAGCAGCAAGATAAACATGGTAAGTATAGGAAACTAGGAAGATCTGAATTCCAACTGCATCTCATTTGCTCACAAGTTTGTCACTATGATTAAAATTAATATATATATATACACACACACATATGTAGTGTCTACAATCATATTTTATTACACATTTGGTTCCTTATTAACACTAATTTGTAATTGTCCAACCTTATCATTAGTACACACGAACAAGAATTAAGTACCTGTCTTCCACCCTGCTGGCTGAGTGGGTAAATAATCCACCTACAATGAACGAGACTTGGGTTTGATCCCTGGGTCAGGAATATCCCCTGGAGAAGGAAAATGACAACCTACTTCAGTATTCTTGCCTGAGAAATCCCGTGGACAGAGGAATCTGGTGGGTTACAGTTCAAAGGGTCGCAAAGAATAGGACTCGACTGAGCGGCTAAACACAAACCAAAAACACAAACCTCCACTTATACCCTCTCCCACTTTTTCCTTAGAAGAATAAACACTGAGTTGTTATATTTAGTCATTTTGTCAAATCAGAATGCAGCGGTTATGTGGAAGGTTTGCTACTGGATAGTTTTAATCATATTAATGTGATAATTTTTTCCATTCATATGTATAATTGAATGCTGACCAATGCATATATTGCAGATTTCTTTTAAGACTGTAGAAAATGAAAGAGGGTAGAAAACACTTACTCCAAAGCAAATTATTTTGATTTGGAAACTTGCACAATTAAGAAACCACAAAAATGTTAACAAAACACATAAAAATAATTAAGCACTCCCTTTTTTGTCAGTGCCTTCCACATGTAATCACATTCAATCATCACAATGATCTTATTAATTAGGTTATTATTCGTTTTTATTTTGTTTGAAAAAAACATTTTATGTGCATAAAATATGATTAATTAGAAACACTGAATCATGGTGCACTTTCAGCATTGATCCAACAATGACCATTTTAAAAAATTTACTTGGTATTTAGTTATTCATTATAAATTTAATAAGTAGAGCTTCCCAGATGGCACAGTGGTAAAGTGCCTGCCAATGCAGGAGACCCAAGAGATGTGCATTTAACCCTGCGTCAAGAAGATCCTCTGGAGAAGGAAATGGCAATCCACTCCAGTATTCTTGCCTGGGAAATCCCATGGACAGAGGAGCCTGGTGAGCTACAGTCCACGGGGTCGCAGAGTCAGGCATGACTGAGCATGCAGGCATGCACATAATAAGTATATACTGACTGAGTGTAGAGTCTGATAAAGCAGAATTTTATTTGTGCTAGGCTAAGACTGTCATTTGTCAGCATAGCAGGACACAAGTGATGCTGTCTATGAGGGCCCTGAATCTGTGTCTCTCCAGGGACCATCCCTTCTAACTGTATGATTTAAGAGGTTTCTAAAAGTGAAAGTAGAAAATAAATGTGAAAAATGTGCAACTGTCAGGGTTGTGGCAGAGAGCACAATGTTTTTTTTTTCTTGAGGAACTAGGAAAAATATCAATTAATGTTGTTGATTGGGAGGACTTTAATCAGCACTGCTGGCCTGAACAGATCTGTAGTTCTAGGTCGGACAGGAGCCTAAGGAGCATGCCACTTTGAGACTTAGACATGCATAGCTTACTGGTTCACATGAGATTAACACCTGGCTAAAACACAGCTTTTATAGGAAGCATAGAGAATCCTCATTGAAGAGGACACACATAAAGAGAGGCAGCCAGACCAGATAAGCTTAACCCAGGACCAAGTCTTTCCCATCATGATGTCTGTTACTTGAATTTGTTCTAGTTCTTAATGTTAGACATGTGTTGGTGAGCAAAATAGAAAGGGACATCGCAGACAAAATGTCATTGCAGGCATAAGTACTACTATTCACATATAATATTTGATTCTGGAATAATAAAAGAGCCCCTCTCCTTTGTCTCAGACCATTCAGCACCCACAGCCCTCAGGAGATCTGGAGACAGAGGCCCCTCCAGTAGCAGCCCTCTTAGCAAAGGGCTAGATCACCCAGCAGAAATGGTGGTCCCTGGCAGAGAAAGTGGATATGACCAGGGTCTGCAGGAGCCATCAGTAGCCACCAGAGGGGGCTCTGATGCCTTGTGGACCAATCTGGTACCCTTGAGAGTTAAGGTTCATACAGCTCCTATGGAGAACTGTGTGAAAGGGCCTTAAAAAAAAACTAAAAGTAGAGCTATCATATGTTCCAGCAGTCCCACTCTTAGGCCTTCATCTGGAGAAAAACATGGTTCAAAAAGACACATATACCCAGTGTTCACCGCAGCACTGCTGACAATAGCCAAGACATGCAGGCAACCTAAATGTCCATTGACACAGGAATGAATGGTGAAGATGTACATGTACACAAAGGAGTATTAAAAAGGATGAAACAATTCCACTCGCAGCAACATGGACGGACCTGGAGACTATCAGACGAAGTGAAGTAAGTCAGAGAAAGACAGATGTCATGGTATCACTTATATGCAGAATCTAAAGAAAGGATATAAATGATATATATCATTTACAATATGAAATGATATATTTACAAAATAGACTCACAAACTTAGAGAAGGAATTTATGGTTACTTGGAGGAAGAGGGAACTAGATTGGGATTTTGGGACTGACATGTACATACTTCTATATTTAAAATAAAATGACTTTTTATGAAAAAAACAAAACAAAGAAAGCAAAGAAATCCTCCCAGGGGCACTTCTCAGAATGCAAGAGAACATTTTCATCCGGGGTTGAGCTAAGCAGGAGTGGGCAGGCCAGAGCCAATGCCTTTGGCTTCTTTCAAGACTCAGGCACGTTTAGACCTGGAGAAAATGGAAGACAGAGTGTTCTCTGTCTTTTCTTCTCCTCCTTTCTCTAACCCTTCAGCCTAGATCTTTTACTTTACTGAGAAACGTCTCACTGCTGCCTTATTTCATTTTTATGATGATTGTTCAGTAATGTGAGAAATATCACAGCCACATGTGCAAATAGAAGGCTTACCTCAATACACTGACAGAATCAACTATGGTCTCATATTTTTGAGCATTTTCATCACATGTTGATTCAAAACAGATCATTTTAAAAGGCTGATTGTTATCTCGGTTTTCATAAGAAAAAGTGAATATTTTTCCAATAAAAGAAAAACTAAAAATGCCCAGCATTACTAAACAACATGAACCAGTGTAACTAAGGGGTGAAACTCCATCAGAAATAATCTCCAGAAAGAACACATTAGGGTGGGAGAAGATAAATAGAAACCAATACACATCTTAGAAATTCCATAGAACCATTTAATCATCACAAATAATAAACTGTGGTGGTAATTCCCAGAGGAGTATGTCCGAGAAATTATACTCCTCATGTGGACCCATTGATCACTGACAGACTTTCAGGACTAAACTATTAGATATAAAACTGACTGGTGGAAACAGAATTCCACTGGAACATGACAAGGAGTCAGTTCAGACAATTTTTATTTGTCCTTTAAGCTCTAGTTTCTAAATTACACCTCTTTTGCATGCAGTTGAATCCAGTTTACTTCATCCTTATTTTAACAAAATATGATTGTTGTAAGTAAGTATCTTCCTTACAGACTGGTTTCATTGCCAGTAACACACTTAGCAGAATTGGTAAATTGAGTAAATATTAGTCACCTAAATTGTGGTTTTAGTCAGCCATCGTATTTTCCAGAAAAATAAAAAAATCAGGAGGAGAGAGGTTAAATTAATCAGTAAACATGTGAATCTGAGTCTCTTTTGTAAGCCTTAAAATCTGTTATGTTGTTAGCTATAATAGCTTCTGGGATGTTAATAACACAAGAACAGATTTCATCTAAGCCTATGATGAAATTGAAACTTATTTAAGAAGACAACACAACATGAAGGAAAACAGCATATAAAAGCTGATAATAAGTGTAAAATATGTGGCAGATTTTGATGTTAAAAGGAAACAAAAGAATTGCGAGGAGTCATATGAGCTTGGGCTTAAAAAGGTTTGAAGAAGTAAACTAAAAGTTTGGGGAATTATACCACTGTCTTTAATCTGGGTTTATCAATATGAAGTGGAGGGGAGCTGTACCAAGAATGTAGTGGAGAGTGTTAGTTGTTCAGTCATGTCCAATTATTCAGGTCATAGATTGTGGGAAGGATCCTAGGAAGGGCAGTAGAAAGTGGCTTTCTTGTGTAGGGTCACTTTGCATCTTTAACACACATTTTTCCTCCTATTGGGGCTCCCCTGGAGGAGGAAACAGCAACCCACTCCACTACTCTTGCCTGGCAGATCCCATGGACAGAGAAGCATGGTGGGCTACAGTCCATGGAGTCGCAAAGATTCAGACAGGACTTAGCAGCTAACACTTTCACTTTAGCTTCCTCCTATTTTCATGTTAAATTCCTTTAAAAAAATCTGCAGAGACTGATCTTAATTTAACCTACAATCACTTCTCTAAAATGTTCGATCATGAGACCAGGACAGCATAAAATAAAGTTTACTTAATTCCCAGTTCTTGTTAAATCCATAGTTTATTGGTTATGTGATTATAAAATTTAAGATAATTAGGTAAAATATTTCTCAAGTCCAAAGCTCGAGTTAGCTATAAAACACACATAATGAAATTTTAAATAAAACGTAGCCTGCAAGCTACAATGTGAATACAGTATCTCAGAAGAAGTTATCCATTTATTTCCATTTCTTCCCCTCTTAAATGAAAATATAATGAGAGAAATAGGGTGTCTTGAAAATAAATTAATTGTTATTGAAGAAATAATTACTGAGGGTATTTTTTTTTATTGAGTAAATTTGTCCAACTGTGAAAGATAGAAGTATATGTTTTTCATCAACGTTTTCACTGATTAAGAAGTGATAAATGTTTTTAGTGAGTTGGTAAGATTAGTTGTAGTGTGAAGAATAATAAGGAAGTTATCACCATATGAAGAATTGTGACCTTTAGTTCAAGAAAAATTGCATTTTCTTGACCAAATTCTCCACCTGTGTTATTATAACCCGTGTACTCATCTGAGTTTGCTAGGAAAGCTTTTTTGCAGCTCTATGCTGAATGTGTTTGTTATCTGCAAAACATGGTTATAACAGCATAGCCTAACAGATGCTGAATTTTTATATAATGAAAGTGGCTCTTAGGACAGAAGTATGAAAAACAAACTGATAATATAGGCTATCAATCAGTCAGTCAATCAGTCCCTGATTTCCATTTGGTCCTTTGAATATGATTCTCACCACATAATATAGCCTGATTTTGAAGCAAATAAATAAAATAAGTATACTTGCATGATTGATCTCTAAAAGCCTATGTTAACAAAATAATAAAGTCAAAATAATTCCTTCCTAAGACTGCATTGAATTACCCTGTTGTAAGAATTTCCCTGAACATAAGGTCCCAAAGAGAAAGCAGTTCTAATTAGAACTCTGTTGAATGTAGGCAAAAATATACACTCTATTATATTCCAGAAGTCCCTTGAGAGCAGAGGCTTGGTCTTCTTCTGGACTGATCTTTATCAGCACTGGTCCTTCTGAAATGAGTGCTGTGCCAGCCTAGAAATAGAACTGTAATAAGTATTTCTCGAAGAGTGAATAAATATTTTAATTTTCTTTTTGTGCTCTAAACCAGATCAAGTAGGGTAAGAGACTCTTTAAAATGTCAGGATATTGACATATATTTACTAACATGGCAGGATATTGACATGTATTTACTAACATGGCAAGCAGGTTGTAAGCATTGATACTGTGTGTGAGAATCCTGTGCTGTCATGGTCTAGCTTTATCTGGTTAACATGTCAAAGGACTAGTGGTTTTGTGTTCTCATCATTTTATACTTTTGCCTATGCATAATATCTTCTTGCCACCTGAGAGACCCTGGCTGGCATCATGTCACCTCCTAGTCCATTAAAAGTGCTCTCTTTAAGTATTTTATCAACTGAGATCACTCTTCTGAACTTCCTTTAAGGATGACAAATGAATATGGTAAATTATTCTGTGCTACTACATCATTGGAAAAGATCCTTCTGCTGGGAAAGATAGAGGGCAGGAGGGGAAGGGTCAACAGAGGATGAGATGGTTGGAAGGAATCACGGATTCAATGGACACGAGTTAGTGCAAACTCTGAAGATGGTGAAGGACAGGGAAGCCTGGCGTGTTACAGGGCGTGGGTCACAAATAGTCAGATACAACTAAGCGACTGAACAACTATGTTAATGGTGCTAAATATTAGTGTAGGCTTCCCTGGTGGCTCAGATGGTAAAGAACCTGCCTGCAATTCAGGAGACCCAGATTCAATTCCTGGCTTGGGAAGATCCCCTGGAAAAGGGAATGGTAACCCACTCCAGTATTCTTGCCTAGAGAATCCCATGGACAGAGGAGCCTGGCCAGCTACAGTTCATGGGGTTGCAAAGAGTTGGACATGACTGAGCAACTAACACACACAAATACTAGTGTAAATACTAACAATAACTACAATGGATTATATTATATATCAAATTATACTTTAAAAGGATAATGTAGGTAACAGATACAAAATAAACATGCTATAATTAAATGGCAGCTTTTGTTGACCTGAAACAAATAGAATGCCAGATATTTCTCCAGCAAAGATGGGTTTATTTGGAATCATCAGAGAATTGCGATTCGGGGTCTGTACCCACGGTGAGCACGTGCAGGTTCCCCCAAGGCAAGGGAAGGGTCCTTTCAAAGCAGGGAAAAGGAAGTTGGCAGGACTATGTTCAGCAAAAAGCCTGTGGCTTTTCCTGGCTGAGTCCTTACTGGTCACGAAGAATCTTTCTACTTCCTATTGAGTGCATGCTCAGTTACTCATTTGTGTCCGACTCTTTGTGACCCCATGGACTGTAGCAGGCCAGGCTCCTCTGTCCATGGGATTTACCAGGCAAGGATACTGGAGTTGGTTGCCATTTTCTTTTCCAGGGGATCTTTCTGCCCAGGGATTGAACCTGTTTCTCTTTCATCTCCTGCATTGGCAGGTGGATTCTTTACCACTGTGTACCTGGGAAGCCCTCTTTTCTTGTTCAAAGCTATTATTTCAGGATATGACAGGTCTCCCTTCTGGTTTTCCCATTCTATTTAATTGAGGGTCTTGTTTTATTGATTGTTGATGTATTCCACCTTGTTCTAAATCAAAGTTCCTCCCCCAGAGAAATCCAAACCCTGGCTCATCACCAACCCTCCTCCAATCCTGAAAAGTGTTGATTTCACAGGGAGAAACCACTTTAGTTGCCAAAAAGTACACACAAAGCATGTTAGGGGATAGATGACTTTCTGTTCATAATTTTCCCTCTGAAGCCACACATGAATTTTTAACAGTACAGCTTTGAAAACAGTTTTTTTTTTTTTTAATTTGCTGTTTAACACATATACCCCCAAATATAGAGGGGTACACTAGCATAAGCCCCTTAAATAAATCTTGGAATCATCTTCTACCTCTGCTTCTTTGTAGCTTAAGACTTAGAATATGCAGGAGGCAATTGTGATTTTGCACAATCAGGTCACAGGACTGTGGAGGTGTTGGCTCTTTCTGTTACAAACAGTGAGCTCACCCCTGGAAGAAAGATTCAGATACTCGAGGAAAACTCATTTGTTCTGAAACATACTGCAGAGAAAGGTTTTAGTTCACATAGTTACAGAAATTTTTGTCAAGCCTCCAGCTTATTTACTTAAAACCCAATTTTATTTTCACCTGTACGAATGCTGTCATAAGTAAGAGGAAAAGGTGAGAGAGAAAGCAGATGTCGATTAGTATCACTTGGAGGGTGATGTACATTGGAATGGAGCCAGGGTTGATGAACCTTTCCCTGTGGGTAATTGAAAAATGCAATCCCTATAGTCAGGGAAGGCAGAATTCTTTATTTTTCTCTATCCTTTGTATTCTTCCAACTTTTAGATCTAATGAAAGAAAATGAACATTTGCAAACATTAACATATACTGATATCTCTCTAAATATCTCATGAGTAGAATATCTCATGTAGATTTTCATTGGATTTCTGTACTTCGTCCTATCTCGTAAGGACGAACAACCCATTTACTTATTGAAATTCTGACCCTGGTGTGATGAGGCATCTTCATTCTTGATTTCAAGTTTCTGATCCCAGCAAATGTTGCCCCTGGTATCCAACATCCTTGAGACATTTTTTGTCCTGTAAGCCATTATCTCTAGACTCGTTTTCCTCATACAGTTCTACCCTTGTGTTTTCACATACAAGAATAAATCTGCAAGTGTTAATGCATAAAGCACATAGGAAAGTAATCAGCTTCCTCAACAACAATAAAGAAGAGGCTATAAGGTAGACATTACTGACATCTTCATTTTATCAGTGAAGGTATTATGATATTTTTGATTTTTATTGAAGCTCAGAGTAAGCAATTTACCTTTGACACCCAGATAAACAGTAATGAGTCTGGGATTTATACATATCACCCTGGCAAGCCTCTTCTCTTTCCACAACCCATGTGCCTTGCACCTCCCAAGCCCTCAGCTTTCTTCACATGGTTTGTGAAATATGAAATATGTGAATTACATACACAAATATGAAAAGACTCTGAAATTTTATTTTTTAACTATTTTATTTCTCCTTCTTGATTTATTGATCTACAATTGACCTACGCTCTCGTCTAAGTTTAAGGTATACAGCTTAATGATTTAATGATGAAATCAATACCACAAAAAGTTTAAATGCTATTTAAATAAATTAAAGTATTAATTATATTTAAGTTAAACTCATACAAATCTAAATGTTAGATAAAGCCAGACATTTAGGTTAATTTGCTTTTCTTGGGTTTTTATTAATAGAATGGGTGATAATCCCAAGAAGATATTGTTGATTATCAATTTGTTATCAATATTATTCTTGGGCTTCCCTGGAGGCTGAATGGTAAATAATCTGCCTGCCAGTTAAGGAGACACAGGTTCAATCCCTGATCCAGAAAGATCCTGCATGCTAAGGAACAACTAAGCCCATGCACCACAACTACTGAGCTTGTGTTCTAGAGCCCAGGAGCCGCAACTACGGAGCCCATGAGTGTAAACTACTGAAGCCCATGCAGCCTAACGCCATGCTCTGCAACAAGAGAAGCCACTGTAATGAAGGCCCATGTACCGCGACTCGAGAGCAGCACCCACTCACCACAAGTACGGAAAAGCTCGTGCAGCAACAAAGACCCAGCACAGCCAGACATAAATAAAGTTTTTAAAGAGTATATTTAAAAATATATTATTATTGAATAGTTTCTGCTTTTCTCATAAGTCTCTTATTAATAATAGTATCACTAGTTTTGTCTGTCTTCAGTTAAGTTCAGTCGCTCAGTCGTGTCTGACTCTTTGCAACCCCATGGACTGCAGCACACCAGGCCTCCCTGTCTATTGCCAACTCCCAGAGTTTACTCAAACTCATGTCCGTTGAGTCGGTGATGCCATCCAACCATCTCACCCTCTGTCATCCCCTTCTCCTTCTGCCTTCAATCTTTCCCAGCATCAGGGTCTTTTCAAATGAGTCAGTTCTTCACATCAGGTGGCCAAAGTGTCTGTCTTATTAGAGTCTAAAAGAAAAACTGAAGTGAGCTTTGATCTCATAAGTGTTTGAGAGATGGTTGTTTTTCAAAATTTGTAAATATTGCTCTTTGAATTTTATATCTCCTTGGCTTTCCCTTGTACTCTCTTCTCTATGATAAATCCAAGTAATTTCTATATAGAAGAATTACCAGCCCTATTTGAAAATTGAGAAGGGAAAACAAATTAAAAAATCTTAAGTTTATGAACTCAAATTTGTTCTTCTTTTTCTTATGTGGAAAATTTGGTATGAAATATTAGAAATGTGGAAACATATTTCAGAAATGAACAGATGGAGGAATTGCAAAGGAAAAAAATGTTTAGATTAAACTACACAAAAACATTGCAAAATATCCATGGAAATTAAAGTGTACATGACAATTTTCAAAAATGTTTTCAAGAATGCATGACTGACAATCAAATGTCTTTAACATATGGATAATTTTTAAAAACCAAAAGCAAATATTCAGTGTTGTTGTTGTTTAGTCGCTAAGCTATGTCTGACTCCTTTGCAACCTCATGGACTGTAGCTTGCCAGGCTCCTCTGTCCATGGGATTCACCAGGCAAGAATACTGGAGAGGGTAGCCATTCCCTTCTCCAGGGGATCTTTCTGATCCAGGGATCGAACCTGGGTCTTCTGCATTGCAGGCAGATTCTTTACCATCTGAGCCACAAGGAAACCCCTTTAGTAGGTTAGCAAAGATGGAAACTGTGAAGCCAATTAGAAAACTGTGCTTCCCTTTCTGCAGGAAGATAAATACTTCAACCCCTTGCTGTGTGTTGAATGTTGTCCCCCATAAATATTTATCACTCAGATTTTGTCAGTAGAACCTTACATGGAAAAATAATCTTTCAGATGTAATTAAATTAAGGGTTTTAAGTTGAGGTCATCCTGGATTTCCTAGGATGGATCCTAAATCCAATGACATGTGTCCTCATAAAAGTCACATAGAGGGACACATACAGAGAAGACCATGTGACTGTGGAAGCAGAGATTGGAGGTATCTAATCACAAACCAAAAAAATGCAAGCAGCCACCAAGAGCTGGAAGCATCAAAGAAAAATTCCCTAAGAGCCCTGGGAGGGAGCACAGTCCTGCCAACACCTTGCTTTGAGACTGAGAAACACACAAAGGCACTAAAACAGATAAATCAAAAAAGACCTCTGCTTGGCAAAGGAACAAATTATTGAGACACACAATAACTTGGATAGATCTCAAGGGCATTTTGTTAAGTAAAAAAGCCAATATCAAAAGGTCACCTGCTGTAGGATTCCATTTATATAACATTTTTGAAATGGCAAAATTATAGATGAAAACAGATTAGTGGTTGTCAGGGGTTAGGGACGGTGGGGCAAGTGTGATGGATGTAGCTACAAAGGGGTAGTGCGAGGGTGATCTTTGCGGTGAAACAATAGTTTTGCGTCTTGATTGCATTGACAGTCACACAAATTTACACATGTGACAGGATGGCACTGGACTTTATATGCATATTGAACAAATATGAATTTCCTGGTTTTGATATTGTGCTGTAATTACATATAATGTGAGCACTGGGGGAACCCGGGTGAAGGACACTGTTCAGTGCTGTTTTTTGCTGCTTCCTGGAAAGCTCTAAATATTTTCTAATAAAAATATTTTAAATATCATTATCAAGATGATGACAACCATTTTGGCTTACTCACCCAAACTTTTAAAATGTGGACAAGTTAGGAACAATTGGTTTAGTATTTTGAAAAGAATACCTGGAGAAATATTGTATTCATGCACACAGATGTAGCTAGAAGATGAGTCATTACAGTTCTAGAAATATTAGGAATAATTTGACTGTAAAATAGAAAGTTACTCCAAGGGCATACTATGCACCTTTTAAAATTCTATGATAGAAGAAAAATCTGTCCGATTACATATAAAAAGGCAAATAAGTTGCTTATTTTTATGGCAATTATTAGGCTTTAAGATTTTTCACTTTACTTTTCTCATGTTGTTCTACTTTTTCATTATATAACTAATGTGACATAAATATTAGTTTATTATATATAGGCCATATATTAGTTTATCTTATATAATGAACAGGCTTCCCCAGTGGCTCAGCAGTAAAGAATCCACCTCTAAACCAGGAGACATTGGTTCCATCCCTGGGTCTGCAAGATCCCCTGAAGGAGGGCATGGCAACCCACTCCAGTATTCTTGCCTGGAGAATCCCAAGGACAGAGGAGCCTGGTGGGCGACAGTCCACAGGGTCACAAAGAATCAGACATGACTGAAGCAACTGAACATGCACGAATGCACATATAATGAAAAAATAGTCCCGAGTCTCTCCTGGCTTACGCTTTCCAAAAAGATGCATTAATAGCGTTCCCAGGAAGTGTCATGGCAACTACACAAATAAGGGATTCCATTCCCAGTTCTCATTAAGATTCCTCCTATGCAGGTAGATTGCAGCATCAGAAAAAGAAAGCACCGCATCCAACTAAATTTTTAAAAAGCTGATCTCCTTAAACAGACCAGATATCCACTGGGCCAGAAAAACCAGTGCTTAAGGAAGACGAGTGCTAGTGTCTCGCTTCTGTGCCTGAGTTAACCGGCAAAAGTGAAGACTCCATTTTTGAGCATCAGCAGGAAGTAGACCAATATCTAGATAATACAGGCTCTCACAGAAGCCAGTGGTATCCCACTGTATCTCAGACCACCTGAGCTAAGGGTGTATGACTCTCCAAGATCACGGGCTTCTAAGGGCGGTCCTTAGAAGTAAGGAAACAGATTTATCATGATCTGTGTGTGCTCAGTTGTGTCTCTTTGTGACCCTTTGGACTGTAGCCTGCCAAGCTTCTCTGTCCATGAGCTATAAAAGGCAAGGATACGGAAGTGGGTTACCGTTTCTTCCTCCAAGGGATCTTCCTGACCCAGGGATCAAACCCTCATCTCCTGCGTCTCCTGCATTGCAGGCGGATTCTTTATGCTGAGCCATCTGGGAAGCCCTTATCATGATCTACCCTCTAACAAGGATGGCTCCTCATATGTAATTAGATACTGTAAATGCTTTACAGTGTTCATTTTAGTCTGTCGGTGTTGTCATTCTGGTCAGGTTCACAGATTTCTTGCAGGTTTAGTTACTTATAGGAAGCTGGACTAAGAGGGGCTCCTTGACTATTTTGTTTGAAAGTCTTGTGTCCAAGGTCAAATGAAGCAGACAAGCAGCAGTCTTACATTATTCTCTCTGGATAAGGTACACAGAATTGAGAGATACTTTTTCGGTATCCTTACCAGGTGTTGAAGCCCCAGTGGGAAACAGTAGGATTTGGGAAATAAAAGCATCTTCTTTTTTTCCCTCTCTATTCTATATTTTCCTCAGCTAGCAGAGAATATATGCATTTAACAATAAGTTCAGCTGTTTGTAGTATTTCCTACTAGTCAGAGTTAGGAAGAACCCTACCAGTATAATTGTGTCAAACATATTTCTAAGTTTCGGATATGATAAAAAGAGATAATGGGATTCTCCATTTAAACTAGAGACAATAGGATGAGAATGTGATTGTTTATGTATAATAATGAGAACATTTAGAAGAGCGCAGTTCTTTGAGAACAAAGTTAGTTTATACTTTAATCAGATGTGACTTCCCTTCAAATTTGTTCTACTTTAGAACATAGACAAGAAAGCAATTACAATTTTTAGATTAAAATTACTACTTCTCTAATGTCAAAATGAATATATATGAAAAAACATGCATATGAAGAGAATTCTAATCCTTGAATTTTGCATGAAATTACCCTAATACATAAAGAAAAGGAAAGTATGTCTGTTGTATTCAAAGAACAGATTTATAAACAATTATACCTTTTATTTCCAGGGTATGAAATATATTTCACAGCATGTTTTCATGAACATAAACTAAAGCATTAAGACAGCAAACAAACAAAACTCTATAATGAATGTTGTATCTATAAATTTAGCAATAGACTTGGGCTAAAACCAGGAAATGAGGAAAATCTACCAGCAAATGTATTTGTAAGAACCATGTTTTTATGATCTATTGCCAATAAGAGTTAACTATTAACTAATTTAAATGTGTGTGAAAAGATTTAAAATTGTATTTCTTTAACAATATTAGCTTAATGAATGGCCATTTAAAGATGCTAAAGATATATTCAGGTCAAATATAATGAAAATTTCAAGCACTTGAAATTCAATTTTCTTTTTTATTATGTGCAAATCAAAATAGAGAAAAACACTCCACCTAACAAATTAGATTACTGTTTACAAGTGCTTAAAATTTTAGGAGGCAAATGAAGTTTTAAAAAGACACCCTAGAGTCATTATATTTTTTTCATTCTTGACTAACTGAAAGTCAGGATGACCTTTTCAAAGGTGGTGACATTTCTAATGTTCAGAGAAAGACTGAAGAAGTAAAATTTATCTAATGCAAAAAACCTAGAACATCTGGCTGAAAATCCTTAAATTTACACTTTTTTGGAAGCAACTTGCCATTTGTAGCTCTTCTGTCACTGAGGTAGCTAAATGATGCTCTGATGGGGGAGTACCTAGAACAATAGGTGCCCTGCATGTTCATGAATTGTGAGATCAGGTTTGTGCCCATTCACATCCATCCTATTTAATGAATGCACAGTATTAATTCTTTGTGCAGCCACAGAACCAGCAAAAGGATTAGCCACTGGAATGGGTGAAAACAGACTCTCTACCATAGTGGGGCAATTCGGGGACAAAGTCTTTCCATACTAGACAGGTACAAAGTCATTTAAATATTCAGAGTGGGCAACATCTGTATACCACTTCCCCTGAAGTAAGTCGTGATAGAGAGTAGTATATTATAGGCTTCCCTTGTGACTCAGTGAAGAAGAATCCAGCTGCCAATGCAGAAAATGCTGTTTCAGTCCCTGGGTCAGGAAGATCCCCTGGAGGAGGGCATGGCAACCCACTCCAGTGTTCTTGCCTGGAGAATCCCATCGACAGAGGAGAGTGGCAGGCTACAGTCCACAGGATCACAAAGAGTCGGACACGACTGAAGCGATTTAGTACACATGGGGAAGAACTGACAGTTTTGTTACCAATAAGAAGTAGTATTGGACTCTAGAAAGAGGTCACTGATGAAATTTTCTCCAGAGCAGCAATGGAAACATAGACGCAGAGAACGACAACAAAGACAACAGCAAATTGATATAGACCAAAAAAAAAAAAAAGGATACTTGTTTCAGAAAATCAGCCATTTTATGATTTTTTCAAGCCAACAATGTCTATACAGCTATGCTGCCTATATTCGGGCCTAGTCTATAGCAACACAAATTAGACCTAAAATAGAAGTGAAAAAAAGTAGACACTGCAGATGTAGTTACAACCAGTGGGAGATGGTTCTAATTTGAGATGGTTGTGTCACCTATCAATTACTTCCAATCTCCTCAGTCAGAGGAGTTTAGCTAAAATATATACTCCAGAGGGGGTTAGCTAAAATTAAAATACTCTAACAGGGAATCCACACTCCAGGTGTGGTTATTTAGCAATTGAAACACACTCCAGGGATAGCTCAAACAACTTTAAATCATCCTAAGTCCTATCTAAATCTTATCTGATTAACTTATCCTTTATCTTATCTGATAAAGAAGTAAGAAATTGTTTTCATTGATGAAGTGAGGAATGATAGGAATGATGAGGCCCTTAGTTGCTCAGAAAGGTTGTATAGGTGTTGCTCTCCGCACATGAATAGTGTGTTAAGAATCCTACAAGACCATCAGCCTAGTATTTATTCAGGATCGCTCTAGATCTGAAGCATGTAGAATTCAGTTCAATTCAGTCTTTCAATTGTGTCTGACTGTTTGCGACCCCATGGACTGTAGCATGCCAGGACTCCCTGTCCATCACCAACTCCTGGAGTTTACTGAAATTCATGTCCATCGAGTCGGTGATGCCATCCAGCCATCTCATCCTCTGTCGTCCCCTTCTCCTCCCGCCTTCAATCATTCCCAGCATCAGGGTCTTTTCCAAGGAGTCAGTTCTTCGCATCAGACGGCCGAAGTTTTGGACTTTCAGCTTCAGCATCAGTCCTTCCAATGAACATTTAAGACTGATTTCCTTTACAATGGACTAGTTGGATCTCCTTGCTGTCCAAGGGACTCTCAGGAGTCTTCCCCAATACCACAGTTCAAAAGCATAAATTCTTCATCGCTCAGCTTTCTTTATAGTCCAACTCTCACATCCATACATGACCACTGGAAAAAAAAACATAGCCTGGACTAGATGGACCTTTGCTGGCAAAGTAATGTCTCTGCTTTTTAACATGCTATCTAGGTTTGTCTCAACTTTTCTTCCAAGGAGTAAGTGTCTTTTAATTTCATGGCTGAAGTCACCATATGCAGTGATTTTGGAGCCCAGAAAAATAAAATCTCTCACTGTTTCCACTGTTTTCTCATCTATTTCCCAGGAAGTGATGGGACTGGATGCTATGATCTTAGTTTTCTGAATGTTGAGCTTTAAGCCATCTTTTTTACTCTCCTCTTTCACTTTCATCAAGAGGTTCTTTAGTTCTTCACTTTCTGCCATAAGGGTGGTGTCATCTGCATATCTGAGGCTATTGATATTTCTCCCAGCAATCTTGATTCCAGATTGTGCTTTATCCAGTCCAGAGTTTCTCATGATGTACTCTGCATATAAGTTAAATAAGCGCGGTAACAGTATACAGCCTTGATATACTCCTTTTCCTATTTGAAACCAGTCTGTTGTTCCATGTGCAGTTCTAACTGTTGTTTCCTGACCTGCATACAGATTTCTCAAGAGGCAGGTCAGGTGTTCTGGTATTCCCATTTTCCATTTTCACAATTCCCATTTTCACAATTGTCCAAAGTTTATTGTGATCCACACAGTCAAAGGCTGATGATCCAGTGGATGTTGGCAATTTGATCTCTGGTTCCTCTGCCTTTTATAAAACCAGCTTGAACATCTGGAAGTTCACGGTTCACGTATTGCTGAAGCCTGGCTTGGAGAATTTTGAGCATTACTTTGCTAGTGTGTGAGATGAGTGCAATTGTGCAGTAGTTTGAACTTTCTTTGGCATTGCCTTTCGTTGGGATTGGAATGAAAACTGACCTTTTCCAGTCCTGTGCCTACTGCTGAGTTTTCCAAATTTGCTGGCTTATTGAGTGCAACATTTTCAACAGCATCATCTTTTAGAATTGGGAATAGCTCACCTGGAATTCTGTCACCTCCACCTGCTTTGTTCATAGTGATACTTCCTAAGGCCCACCTCACATTCCACGATGTCTGGCTCTAGGTGAGTGATCACACCATTGTGATTATCTGGGTCATGAAGATCCTTTTTTGTACAGTTCTTCTGTGTATTTTTGCCACCTCTTTTTAATATCTTCTGCTTCTGTTAGGTCCATACCATTTCTGTCCTTCATTGAGCTCATATTTGCATGAAATGTTCCCTTGATGTCTCTAATTTTCTTGAAGAGATCTCTAGTCTTTCCTATTCTATTGTTTTCTTCTATTTCTTTGCACTGATCACTGAGGAAGGCTTTCTTATCTTTCCTTGCTATTCTTTGGGTATGAATAGTGACAGAACTGAACTGAAGACAAATCTACAGGAGAAAAACATACACATTTATATTAATGGTTATATACCATGAGCCGTTGTAAAGAATGACAAACCAAAAAAATGGTGAATCAACAGATTTTCATATTAGGTTGGACAGAGAGACAATTGTGGAAAAACAACTAAAAACTTCATGGAGATGAGTTATGTTAATAACATCTGCTTATAGAATTCTCTTGGTTTCAATTTCTCCTCCTTGATGATAAGAATGTTTCTTTCTGGTTTAAGCAAAGCATCATTTAAGTGAGAGTTTTTAACTCTTGTTTTCACAAAGAAATGGGGAGATTAGAATGCCCTTCTTGCATCTGCTTTTTTTTTTTTTTAAAGGTCCTTTAACTTAAAATAATCTTTATGCTAAAGTGGAAAATTTGGGGGTGATATATTCTGCCACCCTTCACCCTAACATCAGTCAGTTCAGTTCAGTTCCGTCACTCAGTCGGTCTGACTCTTTGCGACCCCATGAATCGTAGCACGCCAGGCCTCCCTGTCCATCACCAACTCCCGGAGTCCACCCAAACTCAAGTCCATTGAGTTGGTGATGCCATCCAGCCATCTCATCCTCTGTCATCCCCTTCCCCTCCTGCCCCCAATCCCTCCCAGCATCAGGGTCTTTTCCAATGAGTCAACTCTTTGCATGAGGTGGCCAAAGTATTGGAGTTTCAGCTTTAGCATCATTCCTTCCAGTGAACACCCAGGACTGATCTCCTTTAGGATGGACTGGTTGGAACTCCTTGCAGTCCAAGGGACTCTCAACAGTCTTCTCCAACATCACAGTTCAAGAGCAACAATTCTTCAGTGCTCAGCTTTCTTTAGAGTCCAATTCTCACATCCACACATGATTATTGGAAAAACCATAGCCTTGACTAGACGGACTTTGTTGGCAAAGTAATGTCTCTTCTTTTTAATATGATATCTCAGTAGGTCATAACTTTCCTTCCAAGGAGTAAGGGCCTTTTAATTTCATGGCTGCAATCACCATCTACAGTGATTTTGGAGCCCCCCCAAAATAAAGTCAGCCACTGTTTCTACTGTTTCCCCATCTATTTCCCATGAAGTTATGGGACCAGATGCCATGATCTTAGTTTTCTGAATGTTGAGCTTTAAGATAACTTTTTAACTCTCCTCTTTCATTTTCATCAAGAGGCTTTTTAGTTTCTCTTCACTTTCTGCCAGGCATGATAGAACATCAGACAAACAAATATATGAATAATCTACAAAATAAGTGTCAATTCTTTTAAATGGATTAAGGTAGTAAAACTGGTGAACTCCAAATAAATTTTGTAGCTTGGTTAAAATAATATTATGCCAAATTTAATTTCTTACTTTTGATAATTTTTACATGGTTTTGTTAGATGTTAACATAAGAACGAGCTGGCTGAAGAACATGTGGAAGCTCCCTGGATTACTTTTCCAACTTTTCTATGGGTCCAAAATTATCTCAAAATAAAATCTAAGAGAGAGAAAAAGAGAAAAGGAAAAGTATATCTTAGAAATTTAATCTTAAAGATCATTCAAATCAAATTCCTGATGTAATAATCTATATTATATGGTTCACTGATATAAGGCAAAATAAAGCAAAATCACAACTATGATATTCTTCATGTTTTGAAGGATAAAAATTTGTTATTTTTGGAGATGTTCTCTATGTTTTCACTACATTATACTGAAACTAAAATACAGATAGAGTGCTAACTGGAGGATTAATCATGATTAAAAAGTAAATGAAATCACAATGTGTAGAATATAATCAAAGACTGTGCAGGACTTAAATATGCTAATTAAAATGCAATTTAAAATTGAAATAAGAGAAACCAATATTTAAATTTAATTAAGAGAAAACCATAATTTCCACATTGCTTCAAGAGCTCCTAATGCTTGAAAGTAAAAAAGAATATGATGAAAATATATATTATGCTTTCTGTATGCTTGATGAAGCCATTTCTATGTCAGGAATAACAATGGTGATATTATTCCATTGGAATAAAGTGGAAAAGCCATTGTTGGACTGTCAGAGGATGAAAGACTATGGTACTAAGAATACTAAGTATAACTATTAATAATCAAAAGATGTGAATTCTAATGTTACCCCACAGACATTTGAGTAGATATTAGAAGTTCTTCACAATGATGAAGTGAAGATGCAATTAATTAGTCTACAATGTACTGAACAATGTCATAGTATAAATAATTTTAATCGGTTGTCAAAGTAAAGCATTTTCATTCAGATTGTTATTGAAGTCATTCTGCTCATATTGAAACTCAGGCTCAGGAAAGGCTAGGAAGAAAGAGATAAAAATCCATGCAGTTACATTTTTTTTAAAAAGCCCATTTAGAAATGCCTGAATATTAGTAAGCCTGGATTGCAGTGTTTCATTGTGATTTTAAAGTCTACAAACTCAAACTCTCTTGCAAAACATCTATTTTCTAAAAATTAATCCATTTCCAAAATAGCTATCAAGTATCTATTGTATATCACAAACTGGCATATAGGTATATTGTTGTACAAATATATAAAAACAGCATCCCTCATGGAGCATGTATTCTATTCAGTTAGTTAGGACTTTTTCATCACAATTAACTAAAAACTCAAGCTAAATTATCTTAGGCTAAAAAGAATATTTGTTAGGTGAAATAACCTGAAAATTCAAGCAATGGAACAGGCATCACCGAAGACTAGGCTCCCTAACTGAGCCTCGAGTTTGCTTGTTGGACTCTGTCTCAAGGACATATAGTATTAAGTACAGCACACAAGCCTTCAATATCTAAACCACCCCAGATCTCCTGTGTAGTCTTAAAAAGAGCAAGCCTTTTTGTAGGAACACAAATTCAAAAATGCATTGCATATTATTTGCTTTGATTAGATTCTTTGTCAATCCTTGAACAAATTTCTTGGCCAAATGAATATGAAGAATGAATTAACTTACGCCTGGATTTTGTGTTACACTTAGGAGTGGGAGATGAAGTCACATTACAACATTACAAGAACCATGGTGGTGATGGCAGCAAAAGGAATATTACCTGAGCAGGAAAGGGCTTCCCAGACGACTCAGTGGTAAAGAATCTACCTGCCAATGCAAGAGACACAGGAGACTCAGGTTTGATCCCTGGCTCAGGGAGATTCCCTGGAGGAGAAAATAGCAACCCACTCCAGTATTCTTGATGGGGAAATCCCACGAACAGAGGAACCTGGTCCATGGGATTGCAGAATCAGACAGGACTTAGTGACTGAGCATGCAATCAGGCATCTTTGAGACCAACTTCATATAATAGTCAAACCTGATTCTACTCTGTTATAGAAGCAGGTTTATCTACCATATAAGCAGAAAATAGGAACATTATTACTTGTTTGCTAAATAAACTATTAAATGTAGCAGAAGGTCATACAAGAACAAATTATTGCAGGGCTGTCGTATGATCATAAATTACATTGCTGGAATTAACAGTGGGCATATTCATTTAAAATACAGGCACACACATTTATTTCTCATGCAGACATATAGTTATTAAACTTTTAAAAGGTTATGATAAGAACAATCGATAAATAAAATTAAATGTCAAAATAAATATTTTCCATATGGTTGACATTCAGTTTAATAGTGATTTAGCAGATACTTAAAACCAGACCAGCATTGTACAGTGGAAATATAATGCAAGCCACATATGCAAAGTGAAATGTTTTAGCATTATATGAAAGAATAAAATGAAATAAGTGACAGTGATCAAAATAATACATATTTTGTTTAATACCATATACCTAAAATATTAGATTTAGCCTGTAATCAATGTAATAAATAAATAAATTAAATAGATTAGAACTTTTGTTTCATTTTGAGAGCACCTCTCAATTCAAACTGCATGCAATTCAAGTATTTATTAGTAATATGTTTCTCATGGCTATCATATGAACATCTAAAGACTAAAAAAAAATGAAGGATGCAATGATGAAAAGTAAAATGCTTTAATTTCAGGTACTTGCAATCTCATGTAGTAAACTATATATGTGATTAGACCCATAAAATGTAGTATTTTAAGATAAAAATAAAAACATTTGTAAAAATAGAATGAAGTCAATTTCAATTAAAGGAATTAAAAAGGTTAAATTCTGAGCTCCCCAAATTAAAGCACAAAATTAAATTCTTTTTTACAGTAGAAATCTCATATGTTCTTTGAAGATGAGATCAGAATGGATCATATTTAATCAACAAATAGAGACAGTTTGGTGAAATGAGAAACCGGTGAAGTACATCATAACTAAGTCTTTTAATCTTAGTTTTTGAATGTATTAGCTGTGTGATTTGAGACCAATTCTCAATTGCTTTCTCTGTATACCTAGAGGGATTAGAATTGTGTTGCTGTTCAATCACTAAGTCATGTCTGACTCTTTGCTACCCCAAATATTGCAGCACAGCAGTCTTCCCGGACCTTCATTATCTGCTGGAGTTTGCTCAGATTCATGTTCACTTCATTGGTGATGCCTTCCAACCATCTCACCCTCTGTCACCCCCATCTCCTCCTGCCTTCAATCTTTCACAGTATCAGAGTTTTTTCCAATGAGTCAGCTCTTCCCATCAAGCTGCCAGAGTATTTGAGCTTCAGCTTCAGCATCAGTCCTTCCAACGAATCATTCAGTTCAGTCACTCAGTCATGTCTGACTCTTTGTGACCCCATGGACTGCAGCATGCCAAGCTTCCCTGTCCATCACCAACTCCCGGAGTTTACTCAAACTCACGTCCACTGAGTCGGTGATGCCATCCAACCATTTCATCCTCTGTTGTCCCCTTCTCCTCCTGCTTTCAATTTTTCCAAGCATCAGGGTCTTTTCAAATGAGTCAGTTCTTTGCATCAGGTGGCCAAAGTATTGGAGTTTCAGCTTCAGCATCAGTTCTTCCAATGAATATTTAGGATTGATTTCCTTTAGGATTGATTGGTTTGATCTCCTTGAGGTCCAAGGGACTCTCAAGAGTCTTCCCCAACACCACAATTCAAAAGCATCAATTCTTTGGTGCTCAGCCTTTTTTATGGTCCAACTCTCCCATCAGTACATGACTGCTAGAAAAACCATAGCTTTGACTATATGGACCTTTGTTGGCAAAGTGATGTCTCTGTTTTTTAATACACTGCCTAGGTTTGTCATAGCTTTTGTGCCAAGAAACAAGCATCTTTTAATTTCATGGCTGCAATCACTGTCTGCAGTGATTTTGGAGCCCAAGAAAATAAAATCTGTCAGTGTTTCTACTTTTTCCTCTTTTATTTGCCGTGAAGTGATGGGACTGAATGCCAGGATCTTAGAGCTAACACATACAACATTAGTGACTGACACTTGGAAAAATGTTCTATATAGTACTTGTCATATATTTTAGAGTATTAATTGTTAGTTTAATTATTATTACTTCAAACTATAAATGCATTTTAAATGTCACTTATAAAATGTTTGTTTCAGGCCTATATTCTAATTTATTGGTTCTCAACTGGGGCAATTTTACCTCCCAGAGAACTATTAGAAATGTAAAGAGACATTGGTTGCTACAACTGGAGCGGGTGGGGTGCTCCTAGCATCTAATGGGTAGAGGACAGAGACAAGGTAAACGACTCATGATGTACACTCTCTTCCCCAACCTGAACACATAAAGAATTCAGTTCAGTTCAGATCAGTCGCTCAGTCCTGTCTGACTCTTTGTGACCCCATGAATTGCAGCACGCCAGGCCTCCCTGTCCATCACCAACTCCCAGAGTTCACCCAAACTCATGTCCATCGATTCAGTGATGTGATCCAGCCATCTCATCCTCCGTTGTACCCTCCTTCTCCTTCCCTCAATCCCTCCCAGCATCAGGGTCTTTTCCAATGAGTCAACTCTTCACATGAGGTGACCAAAGTATTGGAATTTCAGCTTTAGGATCAGTCCTTCCAATGAACACCCAGGACTGATCTCCTTTAGGATGGACTGGTTGGATAGCAAACACCCTCTTCCAACTACACAAGAGAAGACTCTACACATGGATATCACCAGATGGTCAACACTGAAATCAAACTTATATTCTTTGCAGCCAAAGATGGGGAAACTATGCTGCTGCTGCTGCTAAGGTGCTTCAGTCGTGTCTGACTCTGTGCGACCCCATAGACGGCAGCCCACCAGGCTCCCCTGTCCCTAGGATTCTCCAGGCAAGAACACTGGAGTGGGTTGCCATTTCCTTCTCCAATGCATGAAAGTGAAAAGTGAAAGTGAAGTTGCTCAGTCATGTCCAACTCTTAGTGACCCCATGGACTGCAGCCCACCAGGCCTTCTGTCCATGGGATTTTCCAGGCACGAGTACTGGAGTAGGGTGCCATTGCCTTCTCTGGGAGAAGCTCTATACAGTCAACAAAAACAAGACTGGGAGCTGACTCTGGCTCAGATCATGAACTCCTTATTGCCAAATTCAGACTTAAATTGAAGAAAGTGGGGAAAACGACTAGACCATTCAGGCATGACCTAAATCAAATCCCTTATGACTTTACAGTGGAAGTGAGAAATAGATTTAAGGGACTACATCTGATAGACAGAGTGCCTGATGAACTATGGACAGAGGTTCGTGGCATTGTACAGGAGACAGGGATCAAGACCATCCCATGGAAAAGAAATGCAAAAAAGCAAAATGACTGTCTGAAGAGGCCTTACAATTAGCTGTGAAAAGAAGAGAAATGAAAAGCAAAGGAGAAAAGGAAAGATATAAGCATCTGAATGTAGAGTTCCAAAGAATAGCAAGAAGAGATTAAGAAAGCCTTCCTCAGTGATCAATGCAAAGAAATAGAGGAAAACAACAGAATGGGAAAGACTAGAGATCTCTTCAAGAAAATTAGAGATACAAAGGGAACATTTCATGCAAAGATGGGCTCAAAAAAGGACAGAAATGATATGGACCTAAGAGAAGCAGAAGATATTAAGAAGAGGTGGCAAGAATACACAGAAGAACTGTACAAAAAAGAGCTTCACCACCAAGAAAATCATGATGGTGTGATCACTCACCTACTGCCAGACATCCTGGAATGTGAAGTCAAGTGGGCCTTAGAAAGCATCACTACGAACAAAGCTAGTGGAGGTGATGGAATCCTAATTGAGCTATTTCAAATCCTGAAAGATGATGCTGTGAAAGTGCTGCACTCAATATGCCAGCAAATTTGGAAAACTCAGCAGTGGCCACAGGACTGGAAAAGGTCAGTTTTCATTTCAATCCCAAAGAAATGCAATGCCAAAGAAAGTTCAAACTACCACACAATTGCACTCATCTCACACGCTAGTAAATAATGCTCAAAATTCTCCAAGCCAGGCTTCAGCAATATGTGAACTGTGAACTTCCAGATGTTCAAGCTGGTTTTAGAAAAGGCAGAGGAACCAGAGATCAAATTGCCAACATCCACTGGATCAAGGAAAAAGCAAGAGAGTTCCAGAAAAACATCTATTTCTGCTTTATTGACTATGCCAAAGCCTTTGATTGTGTGGATCACATAAAGAATTATTTATGCCCAAATGCCAAAAGGACTGAGATTGAGAAATTCTGCTATAACTGAAAAGCAAATATAAACTTTCGGAAGATAGCATACATCATCCATAAACTTTAGCAAATTTTCAATTTTTTAAAATTAGCTTCTCTTATCAAGAACTGGACTCCCCCCCCGCTCCGATCTTCCTAATGATGGCTAGTCTTGGCTTGTTTTGGCCACATATGTGGTGGCAGTAACTGTCTGTTTCCCACACTCGATCCCAAGAAATTTTCATCTTCCACTCACTCACTATTATCCACCAAGGGAACCTGTCCAAGTAAACCTTCATGACCAATAGACATGATGTGTACCAGTCAAGGCTGACCCACAAGCTGGCTGAGCACCACACTGGCAGATCTGCACTACTGACCCATCAACTTGTGGACAAAATAAAAGCTTTTTGTTGTTCACCAAATGAAGTTTGTGAATGTTATTCAACAATGTCTAGCAGACACTCTGCCTATTCTTCCTTATATTTCTCAGCCAAGAGCTTTAAAGAAGAGTGCGTGCTGACCACTATCAAGAAGCAAAAAGTGGGAAGTTTCTAGAATACTTGGTACTTGAAAATTTTAATGAAGAGCAATTATTTTGAATATATTAGTACAGTGTTTTTTCACTTGTCATCTATATAGCAAATACGTCTAGAAAATTTTTTGTCCCCTACCAAAACATAGACTTACATTTATTAATAGAAGAAACATATTGTAGAATTCTGAAAGAGATGGGAATACCAGACCACCTGACCTGCCTCTTGAGAAATCTGTATGCAGGTCAGGAAGCAACAGTTAGAACTGGATATGGAACAACAGACTGGTTCCAAATAGGAAAAGGAGTATGTCAAGGCTGTATACAGTCACCCTGCTTATTTAACTTATATGCAGAGTACATCATGAGCAATGCTGGGCTGGATGAAGTACTAACTGGAATCAAGATTGCAGGGAGAAATATCAATAACCTCAGATTCGCAGATGACACCACCTTTATGGCAGAATGTGAAGAAGAACTAAAGAGACTCCATAAAAGTGAAAGAGGAGAGTGAAAATCTTGGCTTACAGGTTAATTTTCAGAAAACTAAGATCAATGGCATCTGGTCCCATCAATCCATGGCAAATAGATGGGGAAACAGTGAGAGACTTTGTTTTTCGGGGCTCCAAAATCTCTGCAGATGGTGACTGCAGCCATGAAATTAAAAGCCACTTACTCCTTTGAAAGAAAGTTATGATCAAGCTAGACAGCATATTAAAAAGCAGAGACATTACTTTGCCAACAAAGTCCCGTCTAGTCAAGGCTATGGTTTTTCCAGTAGTCATTTATGAGAGTTGGACTATAAAGAAAGCTGAGCACTGAAGAATTGATGCTTTTGAATTGTGGTGCTGAAGAAGACTCCTTAGAGTCCCTTGGACTGCAAGGAGATCCAATCAGTCCTTCCTAAAGGAAATCAGTCTGAATTTTCATTTGAAGGACTGATGCTGAAGCTGAAACTCCAATACTTTGGCCACCTGATGAGAACTGACTCACTTGAAAAGATCCTGATGCTGGGAAAGATTGATGGTGGGAGAAGGGGATGACAGAGGATGAGATGGCTGGATGGCACCACGGACTTGATGGACGTGAGTGTGAGTGAACTCCGGGAGTTGGTGATGGACAGGGAGGCCTGGCGTGCTGCCATCCGTGGGGTCACAAAGAGTCAGACGTGACTGAGCAATTGAACTGAACTGAATATTTATTAATAGAAGAAACATGTTTTAGAATTACTGAGAATGCCAAAAACACAAATAGTATTTAATCAGAAAATGTTTTAGAAAACATAGTTCCAAAGTGATTATGTAGATAGAGCATATATGTTTATTTTATTAAATTAGTTTATATAACTTTTATCTGAATATAAAACTGTACTTTCTATATGCTTACCTTTCCAAAGTCTCCTTTTTTCCCAAACTTAAATCTAAAGAAAAATAAAATATTAAGATATAGTGAATAATACAGGGTGCTTTAATTCTGTTTCTCTATTTCTATGATAATAAATAAGAAAGAAAATTTAATAGAAAATCTAAAATGTATTATTTATAAATTAAGAACAAGAATTGCTTAAAATTGTCTTATTTCATAAGCATTAGGAAAAGACTAGTCATAATAATATATATTCTTTAGGACCAAAAAAAAAAAAAAAGATCAGTTAATTTTAAAGATTCACTCAACAATTAGGAGAAAAATCTGGATTGTGGTCCAAGCTTTTCCCGTATGTATGTGACCTTGGGCTGTTTCCACTTTTTAGATCACCTCTTAAATCATTTTTAATTGCAAATGTTACTATTCTCCAAGGGCTCAATATAAAAATTCTAACAATTCTATGTCCATATCCATTCATTCTGAGTAGCTTATTCACTATTCTCTAATCATGTAATTGACTTTCATATGCTCTTAAATAGACATGAAATAATGGTTTACTAAAGCAATTGGTCACACACATTTGCTCTGCCTGGAGTCGTAATCTGCAGAAACTCCTTTTTCCCATTGTCTATTTGTTGAAGTGCCAGCTTGCTTTTAAAGGTGAAGAAATAGTAAAATATTCTGTTGGAAAAATAAACACATGACATCAGACATCAAAATTTCTCTTTAAGCATGAAATTATTTGAAATAAAGTGACATTAAAGTGGATTAGTTGAACTTAAATTTCTGACCATTCATATTTATGCCATGTGAATCATCATTACTTTGCTAGTAGGAGAAGCTAAATGATACACAATTTTTTAATTGGGGTCCTAAAATCCTTATTTTTCCTCCATCTTCTCCTCCTTCTTTTACTACTTAATTAGGTTAAGAAAAACTCTCAAGTAAGACTAAAAATTTGATCCTGCACTATCATAAGAGGAAGATTCCCTGTATTAAATTTTCTTATCATGCACTGCATATTAAAAAGAGCAATTATTTGCTGTAATGTTAAGCTGATACCCATCTAAATATAAATTTTTATGACAGTGAAGAATCGTGAAACTTTTATATAGGTAAGAGAAATCATAGGAATTACTGCTGTAGGAAATAACAATGGTTGAAGATTGGTTATGGTTAATAATGGTGATTATGGTAATTATGGTTAATTCTTTCAGATGTATTTACACATGATAAATCCTCTTGGAGATTTCCTGCTGATATTTGCCTTCTATGTCCAAAACTATAAATAAAGAAAACAAAAGGGAGCAGAAAAAAGGATTTTTGAGACATATAAATAATGTTACAGAAAAGCTCCATTTTAGCTTAAGTGATACATTATATTACCCATCTCTGGTAGGTTAAAAGGCATACTTTCCTCCCCATATAATGTAAGATCATTGGATACTGCGTGTATTAAAGATACTTTCCCTTTCTTTACTACTTGTGTAATAGACAAGGTTTGTTGTTGTTGTTTGGAGAAGGCAATGGCACCCCACTCCAGTACTCTTGCCTGGAAAATCCCATGGATGGAGGAGCCTGGGAGGCTGCAGTCTATGGGGTCGCTAAGAGTCGGACACGACTGAGCGACTTCACTTTCACTTTTCACTTTCACGCATTGGAGAAGGAAATGGCAACCCTCTCCACTGTTCTTGCCTGGAGAATGCCAGGGACGGGGGAGCCTGGTGGGCTGCCGTCTATGGGGTCACACAGAGTCGGACATGACTGAAGCGACTTAGCAGCAGCAGTAGCAGTTGTTGTTTGCCTTGCTATGATGAAGTGAATCTTTATTTTTTGGAATGGAAAATTAGCTAGAGTCTCCAAGTAAGCCTTGTTATCTGAATATGAGCCTACTGTAACGCCACAATCACATTACCAATATTAAAGAATCCACAACTTCTTAATGCAATGTGCTGCAGAAAATGTATGCCCGGGAAATGTTTACTCGAGAAAATGTTTACCAGAATAATATCACTTGTTAGTAAGACTGAATGCTATTTTTGCTTTTATTTGCAAAAAGAAATATGGTTGATCCTTGAACACCCGAAGTTTGAACTGCATGGAACTATTTGCACATGGATTTCTTTTTTCTTTAAAAAATATAAATACTCCTTTACAGCTTCTTAAGTTGCTTGAATTTTCAGATGTAGGAGCTTTGGATACAAAGGAATCATGAATACAGAGGAACAGCTTACACAGAGGGCCCATAAGTTATAGCTGGGTTTTTGACAGCCGAGAGGGCTGGTGGCCTTCCCTGGAAGCTCAGATGGTAAAGAATCCCCCTGCAATGTGGGAAACCTGGGTTTGATCCCTGGGTTGGGAAGATCCCCAGGAGGAGGGCATGGCAACCCACTCCAGTATTCTTGCCTGGAGAACCCCATGGACAGAGGATCCTGGTGGGCTACTGCCCATGTGCCACAAAGAATCAGACACAACTGAGCAACTAAGCACAGCACAGAGGCTTGGTACCCGTAACCTTGATGATGTTCAAGCATCAGTTTTATTGGGGTTGAATGACCTTTGGCATAGTAACTTCTTGACAAATTTATCTCCAAACTTCAATGCATTTACACAATATATTATTTTAAAATTTTATATAAATTTTTAGCATAGTAAAGCAGAATATCTAAATACTAAAACACATAGAATTGAAATAGAAATGGAAATTTGTTTTAGTTTGGTCACCCTTTACCACCAAGAAGGCAATATCTAATTCTGCCATATGGAAAACAGCATTATTTTTGAGAATTTCGGAGGAAATTCAGCCCAAGATTTAGCAAACCTTGGCACCCCACTCCAATACTCTTGCCTGGAAAATCCCATGGGCGGAGGAGCCTGCTAGGCTGCAGTCCATGGGGTCGCTAAGAGTCGGACATGACTGAGTGACTTCACTTTCACTTTTTACTTTCATGCATTGGAGAAGGAAATGGCAACCTACTCCAGTGTTCTTGCCTGGAGAAGCCCGGGGACAGGGGAGCCTGGTGGGCTGCCATCTATGGGGTCGCACAGAGTCAGACACGATGGAAATGACTTAGCAGCAGCAGCAGCTGTCAAAACATATGTCATTATATCTCACCCTGACATAATGATAAATACCTATTGTTATTTTTAATTCTCACTGATGAATTAGAGAGGCTGCGACTTTTTTATATTAGTACCTCATATATTTGAAGACATATGAAAGTAGTCTGGGCTTCCCAGGTGGCACAGTGGTAAAGAATCTGCCTGCTAATGTAGGAGATGCAAGAGATGCAGGTTCGATCCCTGAGTCTGAAAGACCCACTGGAGGAGGAAATGGCATCCCACTCCAGTATTCTTGCCTGAAAAATTCCATGGACAGAGAAACTTGGCAGGCTACAGTCTATGGGGTTGCAAAATTCGGACACAACTGAGTATACACACACATGAAATCTGTCTATAGATTTATTTTCTCAAGACAATTGTTTTTTCTATATACCCAGTCATTAGGGTCTACTGAAGCTCTGATTATAAATGCAGATGACCAGGTCACATACCATAAGAAATGAATCTCAATTTTCAGAAGAGGGGTTTAGATGTCTGAATTTTCAAAAAGCACCCCATGCCTATCTAATTACTAACATGTTTGTAAACGTCTGCTAATAAATATTTTTGGTCAATGAATTTATCTCTAATAATAGGATAGGAAAATATCTTTGCTTGAAAATATTGAGCAGAATCAAATTGTAAAAAAAAAAAAAAAAATCTAGGTGAATTAAAGTCAAAGGCCTAAAAGAAAATAATTGCCAAGAATTGTTTTTATCATGAAATAGTCTCAAGAACCTTAGAAAGCTATATTTAAGGACTGAGACACTTTTATTTTTATTTTGGTTAATATTTTCATTATAATACAATGCATGTTTATTAAATTTTTTTCAGAATTTTTATTTAAAAAGGACAAAGAGAAGTAAGAGTCACCTATACTTAAACTTTCAGTTAAGATAATTGTTTACATTTTGATGTCTAGTTTCTACTTGTCAATGCATGTATATTTTTTATAAAAATTGTAGTTCAGCTGGTAAAGAATCCACCTGCAATGTGGGAGACCTGGGTTCAATCCCTGGGTTGGGAAGATCCCCTGGAGAAGGGAAAAGCTACCCACTCCACTATTCTGGCCTGGAGAATTCCATGAACTATATAATCCATGGGGTCACAAAGAGTCAGACACGACTGAGCAACTTTCACTTTAACTCTAATATGTATAAGTGTAAATTCATTTTTAACTAAAATATGTTGAAATTTTTCTTCATATTTTCATATCATCAAATGATTTCTTCAACTTCAAATGTATTACATGTATGCTTTTGCTTATTTAGATGTTTACATTTCAGTTAACAATTATGAAATTATTCCATATTTTATTGCTTAATTTGTTTTGTTCTTAGAGATAATGTTTGGTGAATATCTTTATTGCTGACTCTTTAATATATCCATGATCACTTCTGTGCTATATTTCCTTTGAAATCTTCAATTTACCTACCCAAAATCTCATCCTAACTTATTCTCAGTAGTCTTTTATTAAAGCACCCATTTTCCTACATGCCAATACTTAGCATTAAGATTTGTTCATGCATTTTTCTCTATATATATTTTACATGTTGGAATATCAGGCAGATGCTGGAATATATAAATAAATCTGAAATGTTTATCATTTTATGTGCTTCAGATCAGACTAAAAAGCAGGGGGATTATCTATTTCTTTAAGATTTAAAAGGCATTCTAGCATTAAATTATGAAAGACTGATACACAAAAGAGCATAATATATCAGAATATTGTTATTTTCTGATTTATACTAAGTGAACTTTAGTCATTTAGATATTCATGGAAATTATTTCTTTTTTTAGGCTTAAAATTTATTAGTAAAACTTCAACAACATAACAGCTTCTCAACTTTTCTCCGTTTTAATCTGAACATATCACTTTCCAAATTGTTTAAATGTGAAGTTTCTTTATTTCCATTTTTATTGAATTATACTTAGCAGTGTTTTTCTCATTATATCAACCTTAAAAATAACGCTTGTATTTGCTTATCTATTCTTTTGGATTTGTTATTGGCCTTGTACTTAAAATTATGAAATCTGTGTTTCGCTTTTATTTGATTTAAATGTAGCAAGACATACACATGCATTATTTGTCTAATAGATTATTTCTGTGGTAGCCAGACCTCACACATATGCAAATATCAGCTGCTGCTGCTGCTGCTAAGTCGCTTCAGTCGTGTCCGACTCTGTGCGATCCCAGAGATGGCAGCCCACCAGGCTCCCCTGTCCCTGGGATTCTCCAGGCATGAACACTGGAGTGGATTGCCATTTCCTTCTCCAATGCAGGAAAGTGAAAAGTGAAAGTGAAGTTGTTCAGTCGTGACCGACTCCTAGTGATCCCACAGACTGCAGCCCACCAGGATCCTCCGTCCATGGGATTTTCCAGGCAAGAGTACTGGACTCTTGCAAATAGCTTTCAGTATCAAAGGCATATTCAAACGGGCAATCACAAGTTGTGGTTGTTTTAGTAAAGTAGTCTCCTCTTTTCCTAGCATCTTGTTCTGATTTCATGGATTCTGACTGATTACTTGAAAAATGTCAGTTCTCATCATTTGTTGACACTGGAGTCCTTTCTATGTCAGTTACATGGTACCTGGTAGGAAGGAGGGTTCTCTTCATCAAAGACCTCAATCTCGTTTCTGTTTTTTTGCCATCTGTTTCCTGAGATGCCATCTGTTTTCATTCTCTTGATTTATTTGGAAACATGATTTGGGATGATATGAAACCTAGGAAGAAGTGATGCATTACTGACTGCATCAAAAAGCAACTGCTAGGTGGTTCTGGTCAGTCAGTTCAGTCTCTCATTTGAGTCTGACTCTTTGTGACCCCAAGGACTGCAGCATGCCAGGTCTCCCTGTCCAATTCCTGGACTTGACTCAAACTCATGTCCATTGCGTCGGTGATGCCATCCAACCATCTCATCCTCTGTCATTCCCTTCTCCTCCTGCCTTCAATCTTTCCCAGCCTCAGGGTCTTTTCAAATGAGTCAGTTCTTTGCAGCAGGTGGCCAAAGTATTGGAGTTTCAGCTTCAGCATCAGTCCTTCCAATGAACACCCAGGACTGATCTCCTTTAGGATGGACTGGTTGGATCTCCTTGCAGTCCAAGTGACTCTCAAGAGTCTTCTCCAACACCACAGTTCAAAAGCATTAATTCTTTGGTGCTCAGCTTTCCTACTGAGGTCCTAACATGGGAGATTCCTTCTCAACTAGCACTGCAAGAGAATCAAACTCTAAGGTAGCCACTGATTATAGGGAGGGCTTCCTTGGTGGCTCAGTTGGTAAAGAAATCTGACTGCAATGCAGGAGACCCAGGTTCAATCCCTGGGTCGGGAAGATCTCCTGGAGAAAGAAATGACAACCACTCCGATATTCTTGCCCGGAGAATCCCATGGACAAAGGAGCCTCTCAGGCTACAGTCCCCGGGGTTGCAAAGAGTCGGACACACGACTGAGTGACTAACACTTTCACTTTTCACATGATCTCCCCTGTGAGTGTAGATTGGGATTAGCTCTATACTTTTGATGGCACAACTGAGGAAACAGTCACCCCCATGGCTTGCTGCATTCAGTGGCTCAGACAAGAAACCTTATTTAAAAATGTCTGGTTGCAAGACAACAGACACTTTCTTATCTTTGTGCAGTTACAGTAGGGAAATCATGGTTTGGGAGGAACAACAGCCCAGTTCCATTATTCTAGAAATTCAGAATCATAAGTCAGATTCTGGGAGGAGTACAAAGGTTTAGTTCACCTTTCTAATATAAATTCATTTTCATAAAGTGGAATCTGCTTAGCCCATGAAAGTTATTCCTAGATAAGTTTACTTCAATTGAACTATTTTTGTTTTAAATTATCATTGTCTCTTCTTTCCAGATCCTTATTTTTAGGTCAATTAGTTTCTTTTTCTGTGGGGCTGTGATTTCCTACTTTGTTACCTTTTACATATTTTATAAGGAAAAGCTTTATCCAAAATTACTATACAGCTGGCAATTTTTTACTGTAACATTTTGCAAGTCTTTGAAAGCTTGAGAATCCAGTACTCTTTAATATTTTTCATTAATCCATATTGCCCTCAAATAAGTGAGAGGTTTTTTTTTTATTATTTTAGATATTTGATTATTTTGCTGTTTCAACTTAATTGACAAAGAGAAACTACCACCAGCCAATCTGGTGGTAGCCTAAGCCTTATCATAACCAACAGGGTATTATTTTTGAAGAACTGTTAGTATATTATCCAATTTTTTTTACAGTTTTTAATAAAGGCAGCTTTTAACCTCTCCATCTTTTCCTGACATATTTCTATAAGCCACAGCTTTCCAGCTTGTCACTGAACTCTTTTTCCTTCATATCAAGCTTTATTCCATTTGTTTCTGACCACTTGATCTTATGAAGTCATTTTCAATCTATTTGGAGACATATTGAGGACACTATTCTTATATTTGATGCCAAGATATCAATTTTTGATTGAAGCTCCAAATCACAACAAGTCAGGACACATTAGATACTATAATTTTCTTGGCTCAGAATCAAGTATGTTTTGCATAACAGCTCTATTCTTGTTAAAATATGTTCAAACACTTTCTACTTAACTTTTCTTAATTTAGCCTAATCAAGTCCATACTTTGGTATCTTTTGTAATCTATCAAAATGGAAAAAGTTTACAATGCATTCAGAAGTCACATGGGCAGTTCTGGAAAAAAAGAGGATCCCAGAAAAAGTGAGAAGAATTATCTATACAAATAAATGGAGGAATCAGCATGCTGGCTTAAGAACCAGAGTTCCATTCCCACCAAGGGTCTCCTTCTAGACTTGGTATCAGATCAGATCAGATCAGATCAGTCGCTCAGTCGTGTCTGACTCTTTGCGACCCCATGAATTGCAGCACGTCAGGCCTCCCTGTCCATCACCAACTCCCGGAGTTCACTCAGACTCATGTCCATCGAGTCAGTGATGCCATCCAGCCATCTCATCCTCTGTCGTCCCCTTCTCCTCTTGCCCCCAATCCCTCCCAGCATCAGAGTCTTTTCCAATGAGTCAACTTTTCGCATCAGGTGGCCAAAGTACTGGAGTTTCAGCTTCAGCATCATTCCTTCCAAAGAAATCCCAGGGCTGATCTCCTTCAGAATGGACTGGTTGGATCTCCTTGCAGTCCAAGGGACTCTCAAGAGTCTTCTCCAACACCACAGTTCAAAAGCATCAATTCTTCGGCGCTCAGCCTTCTTCACAGTCCAACTACATGACCACAGGAAAAACCATAGCCTTGACTAGATGAACCTTTGTTGGCAAAGTAATGTCTCTGCTTTTGAATATGCTATCTAGGTTGGTCATAACTTTCCTTCCAAGGAGTAAGCGTCTTTTAATTTCATGGCTGCAGTCACCATCTGATTCGTGAAATGAGAGTATGTAACATCCAGCCACTGAACTAGACATCCAGTGATATAACTTTTATGCGATGATAACCAAGTGGTGTTTTTGTCCGATCAAAAAAAAAAAAAAATATATATATATATACACACACATATATACAAGGTAAATTGTCTGCTAATTAGCAGGTATTTCCTTTGCCAAAAATGTTCTGTAAGAGACATGACAAAGGAGTTATTATTTATGACACAGAGACACACACACACATGCAAGTGTACACAGATACAAAGAGCAATTTCACCTTCTACATTTTTAGCATTACCCCTGTTTCTTTAGTGACTATTAGCTTATTTACATGCACTTCCTTCATGAGAAGGACTGTTAATGAACTGAAGAAAACTTCTGCTTTTAATGGTTTTTACCCATGATTAGACATAGCATTATAAAAATGACATTTAAAATTCATTTCTGTCAACATATTTTTGAAAAAGATATTATTTTAAAGGTTATTTCAATTAAAATAAATTCCTGTCTATTCATTTATTTTGAAAACATCAAACACAGGAGAACATAGAGAAAGTTCAGATGGTAAGTTATTCAATATCATTTTGCTAAAGCAATCAAAAATTTTGCCAGGCACAATTTGTTGTCAGCTGACTTTGAATTAATTTTACCTGTTCTTATTTATTGGGTTGAATATTTTTAATACAAAATTAAACATTTTTGAAAATTAAACAATAGAAATAATGCCCTAGAAATAAATACATTGTTTTAAAAACATCAGTTTTCAGAGCCTATAAATGATTAGCTACCCAAATAACATAGGCAATATAGTCATTTAAATAGTTAAAATTTTGATTCTTGAAATAGAAGATGCTAACATCTATGTAGACTAACGATTTAACAGCAGAAGTAAGGTAGTACAGGTATAAAGACAACAATGGCCTTTTTGATCTTTAGTCTCATTACACATTGCTTATGAATCAGGAAATGATAAATTAAGTCTGTATTAAGGGTATGCGTAGAGATCTAAGAAAAATAAAACACACATTTAGAATTGCCATTTGTACATTTCCAACACCAGTCTTCACAGATAAATCTGAATCTGCAAACTGAAATTTTCGGAGTAGTTTAAAAATTAGAAAGAACGTGAGATTTGCTAATAGCTTTCTTTCAGTTTACTTAAAATACATAAGAATTGAATAATTAGAATGTATCTAAGACAGAATGGGTAATATTAGTTACTCTTGAAATAAAAATATAAATGTTTGCTTGGAATTTTATAGCTTTTGGACACATATACTATATTAAATGTATTATATATTATAATACTTAATGTACTATAATATGCAACCACAATCTCGTGTATCTTTGGGTTTGTAATTATGTCTGGAGAGAGAGAGAGATTGTTAAGAAGAAAAATAATAAAAGCTGGGTCAACTGGAAATAATTCAAACACTGATTATTTTTCAGCAGTTGTGAACAATTTTAAACTCTTGATTGCATTTGATTGCCCTGACATTTTCTCGGACTAAGATGTCTGTCCATCAACTTATACAATATAAATTAAAATTCTTAATTGGGAGTTAAACTTAGTGCTTTCCTATTTGCTTTTTTCCTGCAACTTGTAGGGATGCTGCTAAGTCACTTCAGTCGTGTCCGACTCTGTGCGACCCCAGAGATGACAGCCCACCAGGCTCCCCCGTCCCTGGGATTCTCCAGGCAAGAACACTGGAGTAGGTTGCCATTTCCTTCTCCAATGCATGAGAGTGAAAAGTGAAAGTGAAGTCCCTCAGTCGTGTCCGACCCTCAGTGACCCCATGGACTGCAGCCCACCAGGCGGCTCCGTCCATGGGATTTTCCAGGCAAGAGTACTGGAGTGGGGTGCCATTGCCTTCTCCAACTTGTAGGGATATCTTAGTTGTAACTGGGAGCCAGGTTCCTCTCTGATGCATGGAAATTAGGATGGTTAAGCATAACAAAATATTTCTCAGGGTCTCATATGGATTTCAATCGGCCTCAACCATTCATGGACATGACAAACTTACTCTGTTTTGCTGAGCCTAGATCTTAATTCTGTCCTACAGATAAACACCAAGTTCTATACTGTTTGATAGTGCTTTACCATTCATTGGCTATTCCAGAAATACAGTGTGGCATTGTTCAGTATTTGCAGAAGCTGCATGACCGTGGTAGCTGATGTCATTGTCAACATTTGCATCCTAGTTAGGACAAATCTGTGTTTATCCATCTGTAGTTATTTCTACACCGTGATGCTACAAAAAAAGCCTTTGGCATTTTTTGGTTTTATAGTCTTGTCAAGTGTGAGAATTTACTTGGTAAAAGATATTTTTTTATTGTAATTTTTTTTCTTCCTCTCTTACAGCTAAATCTTGATAGTTATTTCTTTTAATATTATGGTGTAACTTTATTGTTAGCTTCCTATGGATTTTTTTTCACTGTGGGTATATTATAAAACTGTTGTCAATGGTACATTGGGTCTCTTAGGTTAAGGTCCATGGCTATAATTATATGAGTGGAAAAAATATTAGCTTGCTTTAAAAAATAATGAGCTTCTTAATAATAAGTTTACAATATAGTTGTTATTCTATTGATTTAAAGTAATGGTTTCCAACTTTTCTTTTTAATAAATATAAGGCCATAAAACCATTTAAGAACATTTTGGAAATAATTAGTGCTCTGTGATAAATTTAATCTCATTGCTTTAAAGAATAAAATGTTAAAATATCCCTCAGAAATAAGATTTTAGAGAAAAAACATTGACTTTAATAGCTCACATTTTTTTCTTCATTGAAATAAAATAATTAGATACATTTCATATATTAATAGTTTTGTCACAAATGTTCATTCTGATTTGCTTTTGTTGGATAGAGTTGTGGGAGGACAAAATAAGAGATTACTACAATTGCCTCATAATGTAAATCTATCAACTTATAAGCATTTCTTAGATAACTAATTTAATAGGGTAAAAGTTGACTATATATAGAACAATGATGATTCAAGATAGAAGATTTATATTATTATTGTTTTTATATTATATTATGTTATTGAAATATGATCTTCAATTAATACAATAAAGCTATGGAAGAAAAAAAAATAATCTGGAAATAACTTTTCTAAACAATTCTTTTCTTTAAGACTTGCTTTTATCTTGTAAGTCCTGTGTGATGAAGTGAAATTCAAATGCAAATTATTTAATCTTGGATTCTTTTCTTGGGGATGGGAAAGGTTGATTTAGAAATTTTATTATTTTTGGTTACAAATATTAATCATCAGAGATAGTGGGAAAAAGAACCACAATATCCTATAAATCTTAAAAATTTTAAGTGTTATTTAGTTAGTGTTAGTCACTCAGTCATGTCCAACTCTTTGTGACCCCATGGACTGCATCCCACCAGGCTCCTCTGTCTATGAAATTTTCCAGACAAGGAAAGTGGAGCGGGTAGCCATTCCTTTCTCCAGGGGATCTTCCTGACCCAGGGATCAATCCCAGGCCTCCTACATTACCAGCAGTTTCTATACCATCTGATAAATTTTAAAGTGCTATTTACTAAGATATTATTATTTTTAAGATGTCTGACAATAAAATATTAATAATGTATAAAAGCTGTTTTGTAGAAATGATATGATTTTACAGATAGAAAACTTTGTTTAGACCTTAAATTGCAATTGAATTTCATCATGCTTCTCATTGACAATAAATTCAATATGTATTATTTAAAATTTAAAATCAAATGATATAAAAGTGAAACATAAAATCTTAAAGATGTTATTATTCTGTTGCATTGATAGAGCAAATGTGTAAGTTTGGAGATACAATTTGAAAATAATCTTTGGGAAAGATATTTATCGTTGTTTAGGTGCAAAGTTGGATCAGATTCTTTTTTTAAAAATTAGTTAATTTATTTTAATTGGAGGCTAATTACTTTACAATATTGTAGTGGTGTTTGCCATACATTGACATGAATCAGCCATGGGTGTACATGTGTTCCCCATCCTGAACCCCCCTCCCACCTTCCTCCCCATCCCATCCCTCCGGGTCACCCCAGTGCACCGGCCCTGAGCGTCCTGTCTCATGCATTGAACCTGGACTGGCGATCTGTTTCACATATGATAATATACATGTTTCAATGCTATTTTCTCAAGTCATCCCACCCTCGCCTTTGCCCACAGAGTCCAAAAGTTTGTTCTGTACATCTGTGTCTCTTTTGCTGTCTCACATTTAGGGTCATCATTACCATCTTTCTAAATTCCATATATATGCGTTAGTATACTGTATTGGTATTTTTCTTTCTGGCTTACTTCACTCTGTATAATAGGCTCCAGTTTCATCCACCTCATTAGAACTGATTCAAATATATTCTTTTTAATGGCGGAGTAATATTCCATTGTGTATATGCACCACAACTTTCTTATCCATTCGTCTGCTGATGGACATCTAGGTTGCTTCCATGTCCTAGCTATTGTAAACAGCGCTGCGATGAACACTGGGGTACATGTGTCTCTTTCAATTTTTGTTTCCTCAGTGTGTATGCCTAGCAGTGGTATTGCTGGGTCGTATGGCAGTTCTATTTCCAGTTTTTTAAGGAATCTCCACACTGTTCTCCATAGTGGCTGTACTAGTTTTCATTCCCACCAACAATGTAAGAGGGTTCTCTTTTCTCCACACCCTCTCCAGCATTTATTGCTTATAGACTTTTGGATTGCAGCCATTCTGATTGGCCTGAGATAGTACCTCATTGTGGTTTTGATTTGCATTTCTCTGATAATGAATGATGTTGAGCATCTTTTCACGTGTTTGTTAGCCATCTGTATGTCTTCTTTGGAGAAATGTCTGTTTAGTTCTTTGGCCCATTTTTTGATTGGGTCATTTATTTTTCTGGAATTGAGCTGCATGAGCTGCTTGTATATTTTTGATATTAATTCTTTGTCCATTGCTTCGTTTGCTATTATTTTCTCCCATTCTGAAGGCTGTCTTTTCACCTTGCTGATAGTTTCCTTCGTTGTGCAAAAGCTTTTAAGTTTGATTAGTTCCCATTTGTTTATTTTTGCTTTTATTTCCAATATTCTGGGAGGTGGGTCATAGAGGATACTTCTGTGATTTATGTCAGAGAGTGTTTTGCTTATATTTTCCTCTAGGAGTTTTATAGTTTCTGGTGTTACATTTAGATCTTTAATCCATTTTGAGTTTATTTTTGTGTATGGTGTTAGAAAGTGTTCTAGTTTCATTCTTTTACAAGTGGTTTTTGTCCGAGTCTTTGTGACCCCATGGACTGTAGCCCACCAGCCTCCCCTGGCCGTGGGATTTCCCAGGCAAGAATACTTGAATGCATTGCATTTCCTTCTCCAGGGGATCTTTCCGACCTAGGGATCAAACCCACATCTGCATTGGCAGGTGAGTTTACTGCTGAGCTACATATATGACATACAGTGCATTAAATAAATATAAATGTTATTGATATGAAGAAATTAATTGCAATAAAATTCAAAATGCCTTTCTTTAACTTTTAAAATTATTGTTAATATGCTTATGATTAGCTCAGTTTCTCTTTGTTTGAATAAAATTTTTTTTTTTTTTTTTTTTTTTTTTGAGGCCAGAGCTGGGGCCGAGCCCACGGCTGGGTCCTGTCAGGTCAGCGGAGAAGCTCTGTCCAAATCCGCTCCCGCCTCCTCTGACCGTGATCTGAAGTGCCTGAATAAATATTTTTAAAAGTGTATTGTTTTAAATCATACATATGTGCTGATTCTTAATCATCATGTTAAAAAGAAAAACAATGAAGAATTTATACCTGTTTTTCAAATGTACTTATGCTATATAAATGGAAACTTTGGAGTTGTACAATTAAATTTTTTCTTATTTTCTATCTCAGTTGAAAGTGGAGAAATAAATAATTATTGGCTTTCTGGCATTATAAGTAACATACAATCATCATTTCTTTTGTTTTCTAGTGAAATTTCCCAAGATTTTAGTAAAGATTCTCATCAGGAGATCTACTTTGAAGCCTTGTCTATGTTTTGTTTCTATCAGCTCATTTCACTGAGTTCAACTTTCAAGACATTAAAATGCAAAATATCAGTTGTCTCTTAGTACAATATAAATATAGGGCTTCCTTGCTGGCTCAGTGGTAAAGAAGCTGCCTGCCAATGTAGGAGACGTCGATTCTATCCTTGGGTCAGGAAGATCTCGTGGAGTAGGACATGGCAACCCACTCCTGTATTATTGCTTGGTAAGTCCATGGGCAGAGGAGCCTGGTGGGCTATAGTCCATGGAGTTGTAAAATTTTCAGATACGACTTAGTGACTAAACAACAACATATATACATGTATGTGTGTATATATATATATATATATATATATATAAATGGTTTTGCAATGATTAGGAAAAAATTAAATTTACCAGTAAAAGCCAAGTCAGTTAGACCAATAATTTCCCCACTTCAATATGCTAATTATTACTTAATTATCATGCATACAGATTTTGCATATTAAACAAAAGGTTATTGAGGAGAAATATACTATGAAAACTATTAAATTTGAGAATTTCAATTGTCTTTAAATATTCTTTTAGCAGAAGACCTAATGATTAGTATCAGTATTTCAACCACAAAGATATTTTAGAAAATAGAGCCTTCTCACTTAATCTAATTCTCTGTTAGTTTTATAAATAGCATCCCATTTTTGCACGCATTTTATACATTTTTTTATCCTATGATACTTTTTCATCCTTCAGTAAAGAGAACATAAAATTCATATTATATCAAAATCTCAGAAATAACATTACAAATCGATAACTTTGTTTAAAAACTTTATATTGAGAAATCACCAGGTGTTCTGTAATTCAGACTGTGACATGTTTGAGAGTAAATCTGATATTACCTTGTTTCAACACCGAGGGTTTTCTTTGTTCCTGTCTTTCAAACTGCAACTTCTCTGCCCATGGCAGCTACACAAATCACAGAAGTTGAAACTACAAAGTTAAGATAAAACCTTGACAGTGCCCCATTGAGAAAGCACATTATCGGACCCCTAATGATGCTAATATAAGCTGCCAAGAGCTGTCACTCCAGAAGCTATGGCAGGCCCAGAGCAGAGAGTGGGGAATAATGACACATTCTGAAAGCTAACAAAGGAAAGCAAATGCGTTATGTATATGGACATAAGAAAATGAACAGTGGCATCTTCAAAGAAAGATGCCTTTAAACTTCAGTCTCAAGCAGGCTTGTCTGTGACACTTTGAAGCTAATGTGGACAAGCCCCATGTCCTCAGCAGTTCCAGCCTACCTTAGCATGACCATTCAATAAAACTTGAAATGATCACAGCATGCGTTCCGTCAAAACATTCCAACACACACACACCCATGAGCAGGAATGTGACTGTTGGGTGTGGTCCGATGGCCCAGCCTTGGGTGTAGGGCAGCCTTGTAGATTGAAGAGTGCTGGAACCAGTGAAAAATGGGGGTTGGGGAGTTCTGGACCACTAGGTACCTCTTTGTGGCCACAGCCCTGGGATGCTGGCCTTATCTCTCCGTCTCTTCGCCTCTCCCTTGCCTTGACCCTGACCCTGACCCTAACCCACACCATTTTATAAAGCTCCTTCTGCTGTCCACATCCCACACCCTCCCTAATGTGCTGCTAGCCCCTACTCAAAGCTCATGCAGGACTAATGCTTTTAAAATGAGGTCTAAAAAATAATTACTAATCAACAGTATTATTTTTTACACAGAACTGCCTTTTTCTATTCTTTATATAAACTCTATTGTATTGGTCTAACAAGGCACTATTTTAAAATGTTTTTTTAAAAAAATATTTCTCCCATAGCACTTAAAAGATAGTTTGTAAAGACTTTTGCTGTAAAGATTTTGTAATAAAGTTGTCTAAGGGCTCCTTCTCCAACATTACCATTTTTAAAAAATGTTTTAAAGGCTAGAAAACAACTTATGTATATTCTGTATATGTATAGCAGCACATTTCATTTATGGAAATATGTTCTCAGAATATTTATTTACTAATATATTTATCTTAAGCCATGTCTTATGTTGAGAGTGTGACATTGTTGGAATAATCATTGAAAATGACTAACATGAAGCCCTGTAAATACATGATAATTGCACACAGATTTTACATATTTGCCGACCAAAAATGATTTAAAACAAGTTGTAGTCTTCTATGGTTTTGTAACAAATTGTACAAATGACTGTAAAAAAAAAAATACAATTTTATCAAGTATGTGTTAAAAAAAAAACAAAAAACAAAAAACAAAAAACATTTCATCAAACTCAAATGTGAAGTGACAGGTCCCGGGAGAATGGGACTTGGTTTCCCTTCAGAATAGGATTTCTAACATTTCTCAACCATCCCCTTGATCAGTGCAATTCTATATGCAACTTGAAGGAATTGACAAAGGCAATGGTGCCTTTTATGTAGCAAATGCTCTCATTTTCTCCTCTGCTATTGCCACGTTGACTGTGAGCATGAGTTGTTCATGGGAGGATTTCATTTGCTGCATTATCTTTTAAACACCTGGAAGAAAAAAAAAAAAAACAGTAATACATAAAACAAGTGCTACATAAATGATGATTTTCTACCTCTCTGTGGATGTGGGATTCCTGACCAAGATATTATGCGTAGAACCAGAACTTTTGCTTCAACTTCTGTTATGCATGAGTAAAACAGGCAGAGAGGTTAATTGATTTACTCAGGGTCATAAAGGAGCAACCCTGAACACTACTGTTTCGACCTCATGAGACTAAATCTTTGAACTGTTGGCCAGTGAGCTGAGTGAGTCTGAAATGGAAAATAATGTACTGTCTGTTGGTATTAGGACAAAAAGTCAGTACAGCATGATTATTCAGGCATCCATGCTTTTATTTACATCTGCGATCACTATATGAGAATCACTGACGTGGTCCTGTCTTATTATGAATTTGCATTGCTAAGTACACTTTATTTTCAGAAAAAAAAAAAAAGCCAGATTTGAATTATCAGAAATCAATACCCCAGGTTCCCTGATGGATAAAAGCTTAAGTTATAAAAGTGGACATTTTTGTACATCGATCTGTTAGTATGACTAAACTTGACTAGAAGAAATCACCTGTGAGTATAAAAGAATTATTTATTTTGACACAGTCTTTAACTTCTCTCTTGAAGCTTGTGGCTCTGGTGAAAAAAGACATCCATGCTTTTCCAGCATTTCACAGAGCCCAACACGTGTCATTAGAAAGTAAAAAATTCCATCAGCTCGCAGTGAGTTAGATTCAAACAAGCAGTTTTTAAATTAATGGAAGTCCTCCAGGCTACCTATTCCTCTGGAGGATTTGAGAGGAAAGCAGGAGATGACAGTTGGGCATTTCTCAGTCTTACCTTCCTATTTACCATTTCATCTTTGTGACCTTAGGAATACTAATTATAGGATCCATTTTAGTGATTTTTTTGATTGACTGAAACAGAAGAATGGCAACCTGATAAATAAGAAAAATAGGGAAATTTCTTAGATGTTAGCACCTTAATTGAGATTCTTAACTTATGAACCAAACCAAAAAAAGGTTGCAGGGCATTATACCAATGCACCAAAGATAGTACAATTTTATTCAAAAATGTATAGTTCATAAATCTATTATAATTTTTGTATAAGTTCCTATGGCAACTTCAGTTAATCTTATTCAGATCAACAACTTTAAAAATAGAAGCAACACTTGGAGTTATCCAGATATGATTATTCTCTAATGATGCGTTCCTGTAGTTCATTTACAAACAACATCAAGTTTTAGACTGCAGAAGTGAATAATAGTTTTACAATAATAGGTCTTGATATCATATTTTAGTCAATAATAGTTTAAGGAGCTGTTATATAAAATTTTACAAAATTATCAAGCTGTGACAGTGAAGCAACATGTTATCTGGAAAATACAGTAAATACTGAAAGTTGATGACTCAAAATTTACTTTTATTAAGAATAAAATCTATACATAACACTATAATATCACTATAATATCACATACTTATCATGGAATAAGAGGAAAACCATCAGAAGAGAAAATGATCACTTTTATTCTAATTCTTCAATGATTCTGAAGTTATTTGTTTGATGTATTTCTACCCAATATATATATATATTTTTTTACATGCACATGTTGAGTTTTTTCATGGTTTTGATCTTAATAGATATAACTTTGTCTTGCTATTTTGCACTCATTAATGTCAAACTTTCCAGAACTAACAGATGACAACCCATATGTTATTTTGAATATAAGGCATAACTATATATAAACAATTTAGGATCTGTCACAAAGGAATTATTCACATTAAAAATAAAAACCTAAATTTAGGTTCAAAAACAAGCCTCTAAACTCTTGCAAAATTGTGGCATGAGAAATGATACCAATTTCTTCTTTCCCAAATATTGCTGATATTACAATTAGCATGCATGAATGCTCTCTTTCTTTGGGGGCCAGGGTAACCACTGAGAGCTGTTTTTGGCAGAAGACACATCAGTGCCTCCTGGAAGAGAAAAATATCTTGCACATGGGACTCTGTTCTGGAACTCCTACACCAACAAGTGCTGAGCTGGTAGGAAGTGTTGAGTGGCTTGAGTATAATTTGATTCTTCCCAAGTCTTCATCTTTACTCTTAGTACATTAGATGCAATCTCAGTGCAATCTCTTTAACATTATAGGTTCACATAAAGCAATGAAGTGCCCTACATCTTCTCTTAGGTATGTCCTGTCTGCCATATTAAGCAGAGACATGACCATCGGCAGCCAAGAGATGTGACTTTTTCAATAGAGGTCTAGAGAAGGAAAAGGTCATGGTGTCATTCTTTCTCTGGGATGCTATCCACAACCGGGATAAGGAGGTCACAAATGTGACAAAGATGCTTTTCACTTCATATCACTATCTGTTGTTGTTGTTGTTCTTGTTTAGTTGCTAAGTTGTGTCCAACTCTTTGTGACCCCATGAATTGCAGTATGCCAGTCTTCCCTGTCCTTTACTATCTTCGTTGAGTCGATGACACCATCCAACCATCCTCTGTCGCCTCCTTCTCCTCCTGCCCTCAATCTTTCCCAGCATCAAGGTCTTTCCCAACGAGTCAGCTCTTCACATCAGGTGGCCAAAGTATCAGAGCTTCAGGCTTCCATACTACTCTCTACACTACCATTATATTCATACTGCTATCAAACTCTCCCATTGCCTTCATCAGCTCCTCGCCCCCACCATCACCACAGTTCCAGGCTGCATCCCTTTTTCTTTCCTTCCATTCCTTCTTTCCTTCCACTACGGCAGGTCCCACTGAGCCAGCACTAAGCTTTGCTGCATAGATGTTCCCCACATTTTCTCATCTAGAGTTCTGAATGACCGGAAGGCTGATCCCTGACTCTTTGTCAGCTGACTTTGGCAAGGCTTGACTAAATTTGGGTACTGAAGAGAGATTAGAGGGTAGAAAGAAGGAACAAGGCAGGATATTTTTCTCCTTCTTTTCTTAGGAGTTGTTTCCAGCAAAGACTACATACTTATGACTCAAACACCAATGGAACAGGTCTGTATACTTTCAGCTGCTGCCTGCTGACCCTTTGACGAGCCTCTTTGGCTCCGGCATCATTACCGCCTTGCTTTGTCTATTTCTCCACACCACCTGGAGATCTAACAACCTGTTACAGCTAATCTATGCTGGGTCGCTGTCCAAAAATCAGCTTCTTCTGTAGCTTTTGTTTAATTTCATGCATTAAATTCATTTGATCTAAATTATTTAGAGAGGTATGTGTTTCCTGGTTTGACACTGATTATTATAGTATTTTATCAGCAGTGATCCCAGAAACACACTTCTCACAATGGGGTTTTCAGACTGAGCTTATCACCTGTTTGAATATGAGCACAGTCATGATGCTCTTGCAGATGGCAAATGAGATAACAGTAATTTGTGGCATGCCGTGACATCATTTTTACTTAACTCATCATCTGTAGATGCTGGAGATGAAGGGCTTTTCAATATCAAGGCATCAGAAAATCAAGTTCTTCTTGTATGCCACTCGGATAGTAACAAGTGTATCAACGATATAGAAGAGTACGCTGCCCACTTCTAAAGGTGAAGAAGAGTTGACCAAAAACCAAAAATCATACACTCATATCTACAAACTCAGTTAAAAGCAGCCTTGGGATATTAAAACACTTCTAGGATAACCTTAAAATTGCATGAACTCCCATAGCTTCTGGGAAGATACAGCTGAGAATTAGAATAAAATGTAAGTGTGCAAGAGCATAAATAAAACACAAACTGATTACACAGCACCGCCAGTCCCTTAGTTAAGGCCAGGACATTACTGCTTGTGCCTAAGGCGTTTGTGAAGAAGTAGGGGCACTCTAAGACTTGGGAAGGGGACATCTGTGTGCACCGACACTGGTGAGAATCTTGAATCACTAAATTTCTCTCATCCTTCTTACCAACAGAACCAGCTCCAATTTCACTGACAAAATGTGGCCATCAGTTAAATTGATGGTACTACATTATGTCACCTGACACAGTTTGTGCATTCCTGGGCTTTTTAAGCCTTTCCTGCAACCCCTAACTGTGTCCAGGCCAATAGCAGTAGCTATTTCCAAAATATTCCAGGAAAAGAATAGGTTTCCTTCAGGAGAATATTGCACACAGAAGAGGAATCTTGATATTGCTAATTTGTATCTTATATACCTGGAGAAAATCATAATAATGACTTAAATAGTCTCCTCAAAGGGACAAAATTTAATTATACTTGAAGCCAAATTTACTATAATGTTGCACTCAATTTCATTCTGAATTAAAGTGCTGGTTAGAGAAGTTGGAGTTGGCTTTGTTTGTGCAGTTGGCTCTTGAAGTCTGCTCTCCATAGCTTATATTAATGAGGTCAGAAATGCTGGACCTTTTCTGGCATGATATCGAGGAGGGCATTCAAGTCATAGGGAGACAGTAATGCTTGTGTGGATTTGAGAAAAGTGGTTGCCTCACTCTCCCTCAGCAATGCATCCTCAGAGTGCCTAGAAGACATTCCTTTTCAAAGGAGTTGGTAAATGCACTTGTGAGGAGAACACTGGTGTCTTTTTTTTAATTAATTTTTATTGGAGCAGAGTTGCTTTACAGTATTGTGTTCATTTCTACTATACAACAAAGTGAACTGGCCATATATACATATATCCCCTATTTTTGGGACTTTCTTCCCATTCAGGTCACTGCAATTCATTAAGTAGAGCTCTCGGTTCTATACAGCAAGTTCTCATTAGTTATCTATTTTATATATAGTATCAATGGTATATATGTATCAATACCCACCTCCCAATTCCTCCCATCCTCTTCTATCCCACTTTGTATCCATACAATTATTATCTACTTCTGTGTCTCTATTTCTGCTTTGCATATAGATCATCTGTACCATTTTTCTAGATTCCATATATATCCACTCAATATAGGAGAATTCTTTAAAAAAAACTCTGTGGTTTTTTAACCTGGGTGAGGGATAAATCTGGATTGGGGCTGTAAAATTGAAGTTCTTGATTTCAGTGGTAATAATGGCATCTTGGATAGTGGGGCCCTAAGGTTTGTTTTGGAGACACGTGAGTTCAACGATCATCTCAGGCAGCACAGAAGTGGTAATTAAAATATTTTGCTGCTGCTGCTGCTGCGTCACTTCAGTCGTGTCCGACTCTGTGCGACCCCATAGACGGCAGCCCACCATGCTTCCCCGTCCCTGGGATTCTCCAGGCAAGAACACTGGAGTGGGTTGCCATTTCCTTCTCCAGTGCATGAAAGTGAAAGTGAAGTCGCTCAGTCGTGTCCGACACTTAGAAACCCCATGGACTGCAGCCTACCAGGCTCCTCCATCCATGGGATTTTCCAGGCAAGAGTACCGGGGTGGGGTGCCATTGCCCACACATAATTTTGTGGTGATGGTTAACTGAACTCCAAGTCCCTGAGAGTAAAACAGATGTGCAGCCTATCTGTTAGATCTATACAAAAGGCTAAGATCTAAGCTTGGTGAATAGAAATTCATACTGTGTCCTCACAAAAAATGTGTAATCATGAGCTATTACAATCTCTCAGTTCCCAAAACAAGGTCAGTTCACACACAGGATGACTGACCATCCCAGGTACGTTAGCACTGACTGTCACATATCCTTTGAAAATCCCAGACTACACCATTAGTCACTCCATCACAGATTGGAAGCCCCTTGATTAGAAAACAGGCTGGGTCCCTTGGAGAGGGACCTCCCTTGAGAATATACTTAAATCTTTCTCCAAAAGGACCAGAGGCAACGTAATATAACGAACAGTTGTTCGTTGTTCAGACGCTAAGTCATGCCTGACTCTTTGCCACCCCATGGACTGCAGCACGCCAGCCTCTTCTGTCCTCCATTGTCTCCCAGAGTTTGCTCAAATTCATGTCCATTGAGTTGTGATGCTATCTAACCATCTCATCCTCTGCTGCCCCTTTCTCCCTTTGCCTTCAATCTTTCCACAGTGTGTATATTGTGAACAGACTCTGAAGCAAAAGACGTACTAAGGATTTAAAGACCTTATTTTGACTGACTTGATGTGATTTCTAAGAAACTAACACACCACCTTGACTCCAGTGTAAGTAAAAAGAAAAAAAGAATTATGGAACTCAGGTAATCAATGCAGATTTGATCCAAATCCATCTTTCGTTGGGACCATGTTGCAAGATACATAATCAAAAATTGGCAGAAATTCCACCCACACTGGCTCTCTGACCTATACTGTGAAGGCCAGTGAAGTAGGAAAGGCCAAGTGAAAACCCATGGAACCAAATTTCTTTGTCACTGTAAGTAACAAAAAAAGACTATCACACTCCTCAGAGAATCATGGTAGTTAATGCTGACATCAAAGATTGGAAGACACATACTATTCCTCTCACTATTACCTTTAATTTTCCTGTTTGGTTGTCATAAAAATCAACTGCATCTTGATAATCAGTGAGGATTTTTTATAAATATGATTATAGAGTCACTCCGATTGCAGCTGCTGTAACAGATATGGTATCTCTGTTACAGAAAATGAACACATGTTTTGCTTTAACGCACCCTTGTTGATCTTCAAAATGCATTTTTCCCCTATACTCATTATCAAGGATGATCAGAACTGTGTGCTTTCAGCAGGGAGAGATAATATTATGATTACCCCATCTTCCCTCAGGGAGGTGTCAACTTCCCTATTATGCTCTTCAAGTCTCCGCAACTTTGGTCCTATGGAGGTCCCACCAAACATACTTTGCTCCTCCTCACTGACTGTCCTTGGTGAGCAGGAAGGGGAAATACCCCAGATGTGATGGTTCAGCATATGTTTGCCCAGAGGGAGAATAAAACGGCAAAATTCAGGGCTCTGCCATTTTAAGGAAGGATTTAGGGAGCAGATGGTGCTTGACATGTCAGTATATCACCCCTAAAATGAGACGAGGTGTCTCATCTTGCCCTAATGTGACCAAATATACAACACCTGCGGGGCTCCCTGGACTGTGGAGGCAACAGCTCTAAATTTACATGTGTTCCCTGGAACCTTTTGCCAGATAATCGATAAAGCTCCTAGTTTTGAGTGGGAAACAGAGAAAGAGGACTCTGCCTCAGGTCTGCTGCTGCTGCTAAGTCGCCTCAGTCGTGTCCGACTCTGTGCGACCGCATAGATGGCAGCCCAACAGGTTCCCCCGTCCCTGGGATGCTTCAGGCAAGAACACTGGAGTGGGCTGCCATTTCCTTCTCCAGTGCATGAAAGTGAAAAGTGAAAGTAAAGTCACTCAGCTGTGTCTGACTCTTCGCGACCCCATGGACTGCAGCCCACCAGGCTCCTCTATCCATGGGATTCTCCAGGCAAGAGTACTGGAGTGGGGTGCCATCACCTTCTCCGTGCCTCAAGTCTAGGTGATGTGAAAAGCCACATGTAAACTAGGCTTTAAGACATAGCAGGTTTGATGAAGCTCTAATTGTAAAGGAAGGAAATGAAAACACTGATGAAGCTTCTGAAAAGACATAGTTGGAGAGTTATAAGTTGCGTCTTTGTTCAATCAGCTCAAAATTATCTTTTAATTTTCTTAGTTATTTTTTCTTAACTTGCTGATTATTTAGAAGTACAGTTGACCCTTGAACATTGTGGGTTTGAACTTCATGGGCCCACTTATATGTGGATTTTTTTTTTTAACAGTAAATACTACAGTACTACATAATCTGTGGTTGGTTGAATCCATGTGGAGGAACTACAGAGATGGAGAGCTGTAGTTAGAACACCATAACCACCATGGTGTTCTAAGGTCAACTGGATACTGCTTATTTAGTACACATTTAGTTTGAAAGTTGTATCTATTAACTCCAATACCTGCATCTCCCAAGGGTATGTTTCTGTGTCTCTGTCTCTTTCTCACACACACTTTCTCATCATTTAATCTTCTCTCATGGCGTATTGGTAATTTGGATTGGCTGCTAGATATTGTGGATGAGACATTTTAGAGACCATTTGTGGCTATGCATCTCAGTACTTTTCTCCAGAAGACTTTTTGTTTCTGCTTCTGGGGGGCAGTTAAGGGGGTTGTCAGATAACCTAATCCACACAGAGATTCCACTGTTATAGTGCTTTGTGAGGACTGGGTATGTTTTTCCCATTATTTTCTTTTTATTTATTTATTTATTTATTTTTTAAATTTTATTTTATTTTTAAATTTTACATAATTGTATTAGTTTTGCCAATTATCAAAATGAATCCGCCACAGGTATACATGTGTTCCCCATCCTGAACCCTCCTCCCTCCTCCCTCCCCATACCATCCCTCTGGGTCGTCCCAGTGCACCAGCCCCAAGCATCCAGTATCGTGCTGGTAACTTGACGTATTTTCTAGGGCGTTTACCCTGATACTGGGAGGGATTGGGGGCAGGATGAGAAGGGGACGACAGAGGATGAGATGCTGAATGGCATCACTGACTCAATGGCCATGAGTTTGGGTGAACTCTGGGAGTTGGTGATGGACAGGGAGGCCTGGCGTGCTGCGATTCATGGGGTTGCAAAGAGTCAGACACGACTGAGCGACTGAACTGAACTGAACTGTACTGAACTGAGGACCTTTATTACTTGGTGGAGTTATTGACCCTGTAGCCTCATAAGATGACCAGAGACTCTTCTCATATAGTCAACCTGTCAGTTCTCTTGAGAATTACCAAATGCTTGAGAGGGAAAGAAGTGCTGACTGTAGACTCAATGTCTCTGCATCTGCCTTTTATCTGATGCCTAGGTTCCATCAGTCCATGCTGCCCTAGTAAGTTTCTACTACTTTCAAGAAAATATGTTTAATATTAGGTTTATTTTTTTATAGTTGTTCTTGATTAGAACTCTAAAAGTATTTTGTTCATTACCAGGATAAAAAATCATTGTTGTTGAAACTTTGAATCTCTTATTACAAAGAGGATGAAAGTGTCTTCATTTTAAAGACAGAAAGTTGCCTCTGATTAGGTGGGAGCATAAAGCTTTATATGATAAATTGAAGTTCACAGGTGAATGCTGATGAAACATAGGCGGAAAATACTTATTTGGTTTTGTTTACTATCTTTTCTTCTTTTCTCTGCTCTGCTTCTTTAGAAAAGGAAAGACGAATCTTTCAGAGTGCATTTTCTAGGCTCCTATGTCCCTAACTTTCACATCTTTTGGCCAAAAAGAAGCATCAAAAGAGGATGGGAAGCAGGAGGAAGGACTAGAACATCCCCCCACACATACACACTTGCCAGTGGCATTTTCACCAGGGTCACATCTCTCCTGTGGCTGCAGCTCTCCTCCAGGACCTGTGACACCTGCCCACTCCTTTCAGTGCCGGATGATCATGCTTTCTGCTACTGCTTTTTCTAGGTTGTCTTCCTATACACTGGTTATTTTCTCATCTTTTTCATGTATCTAACCAGTTTAAATTCCCTTTGTATCACATAGTAAAATAAAAAGGGCAAAAAATAGAGAAACATGAAATGCAAAGTAACGTGAGGGTCCAATTCTTCCAAATTTTGACACAATGACTTTCCTGTAATAGACTTACCGCAAGAAGGGAAACACAAGTTTTGAAAAATGACTTTGTGTCTTCAACAGCTTTCAAGAGGATGCTTGCTGCTCCTTTGAACCAAAGCAACATGTCATGAAGAGGGACAATCTTATTTTGAAAGGATTCAGCGGGGAGGAAAAATAAGATTTCTAAACTAAAATCTTGATGGATATAGAAACTAGCAGATTAGATTTTGAAGGGATTTAAATTAATGATGTGGAGTAAAAATGAAATCTTCACTTAGGAATATGACTCCCTAAAATGACTCCCAGATTGGATTAAAAATAAACATTAAATGACTTCATGTTTATGAGATTTTTTTTAAATGACCCATCAAGCATAAATATAAAATGAAGATAAAAATTATATTAGACAAGCACAAATGAAAGAAAATAGTGAAGGCAGTATTAATAGCAAGGCATAATCAAATAAAAATGATACATAGGAAAAGCATTTCATGTAGATAATACCAACACCAGCAAATTTCATAGTTTCAAAGTATATTAAGTAAATATGATCATTTCAGAAATGTATAACTGAGAGAGTGAGTGCAAAGAGAGAGAATGGGTCATGTAGTGGTCAAATACCATTTTCTACATTTGATAATTTATTATACTGCAAAATGTACCTTTTCAAGGTTTAAATACACAGAAATTTTATGTCTGAGCTTCATAGGGTGTTAGATTAAAATATATGGCTGGTTCTGACAGTTAGACACACTTGCATGAGATTCTGATTCAGAATTGAGCCATATGAAGCAACTGATTCATTTTGTTGATTCAAGTTGTGGTGGAAACAGCATGTCTCCAATGTCAGTATCTACTTTGTCAAGACAGTTCTGCATGTGGTTCATGAGGTTAACCCAAAAATTTCAACCTAAGGCCTTTGCCCCAGGATTTTCAATGATTTTATGGGTCACACAATAATTATTCTATCTCTACTGGGTCCTACAATCTTAATCCAATAATACTGACAAGTAAGAAAACTTAGTAGTTTCAGAGACCAGGTCTGGATGTCCAAGTGTACATAATAGTATTATTTTCAGCCAGAGCCAGGTTGGACATTTTCTTTTTTAGGCTCACTAAAGGACAAAATCAAGAAATTTTTTTAAATGTATGGCAAAATTGTTTCCTCAATTTCTGTTTTCTCATTGTTAGTGTATAGGAATGCAAAATATCTCTGTGTGTTAATTTTATATCCTGCAACTTTACTATATTCATTGATTAGCTCTAGTGATTTTCTGGTGGAGTCTTTAGGGTTTTCTATTTAGAGGATCATGTTGTCTGCAAACAGTGAGAGTTTTACTTCTGTTCCAATCTGGATTACTTTTATTTCTTTTTCTTCTATGATGGCTGTGGCTAAAACTTCCAAAACTATGTTGAATAGTAGAGGTGAGAGTGGGCACCCTTGTCTTGTTCCTGACTTTAGGGGAAATGCTTTCAGTTTTTCACCATTGAGGATAATGTTTGCTGTGGGTTTACCATATATGGTTTTTATTAGGTTGAGGTATATTCCTTCTTATGCCTGCTTTCTGGAGGGTTTTTATCATAAATGGATGTTGAATTTTGTCAAAGGCTTTCTCTGCATCTATTGAGATAATCATATGGTTTTTAGCTTTTAATTTGTTAATGTGGTGTATCACATTGTTGATTTGTGGATATTGAAGAATCCTTGCATCCCTGAGATAAAGCCCACTTGGTCATGATGTATGATCTTTTTAATATGTTGTTGGATTCAGTTTGCTAGAATTTTGCTGAGGATTTTTGCATCTAAGTTCATTAGTGATACTGGCCTGTAGTTTTCTTTTTTTGTGGTATCTTTGTCTGGTTTTGGTATTAGGCTGATGGTGGCCTCAGAATAAATTTGGAAGTTTACCTTCCTCTGCAATTTTCTGGAAGTGTTTGAGTAGGATAGATTCTAAGCTCCTTAAATTTTTGGTAGAATTCACCTGTGAAGCCATGTGGTCCCAGGATTTTGTTTGTTGGAAGATTTCTGATTACAGATTCGATTTCCGTGCTTGTGATGGGTCTGTTAAGATTTTCTATTTCTTCCTGGTTCAATTTTGGAAGGTTATACTTTTCTAAGAATTTGTCCATTTCTTCCAAGTTGTCCATTTTATTGTCATATAGTTGCTGATAGTAGTCTCTTATGATCCTTTGTATTTCTGTGTTGTCTGTTGTGATTTCTCCATTTTCATTTCTAATTTTGTTGATTTGATTCTTCTCCCTTTTTTTCATGATGAGTCTGGCTAATGGTTTGCCTATTTTATTTATATTCCCAAAGAACCAGATTTTAGTTTTGTTGATTTTTGGTATAGCCTCCTTTGTTTCATTTATTTCTGTCCTAATTTTTATGATTTCTTTCCTTTTACTAACCCTGGGGTTCTTTATGTCTTCTTTTTATAGTTGCTTTAGGTGTAAAGTTAGGTTATTTATTTGATTTTTCTCTTGTTTCTTGATGTAAGCTTGTATTTCTGTGAACCTTCCCCTTAGCACTGCTTTTACTGAATCCCAAGGGTTTTGGGTTCTCGTGTTTTCATTTTCATTTGTTTCTATGCATATTCTGATTTCTTTTTAAATTTATTCTGTGATTTTTTGGTTATTCAGGAAAAGTCTGCAAACAATAAGTGCTGGAGAGGGTGCAGATTAAAGGGGACCCTCTTACACTCACTGTTGGTAGGAATGCAAACTAGTACAGCCACTATGGAGAACACTATGGAGAGTCCTTAAAAAACTGGAAATAGAACTGCCAAATGACCCAGAAATCCCATTTCTGGGCATACAGACAAAGGAAATCAGAATTGAAAGAGACACATGTACCCCAGTGTTCATCGCAGCACTGTTTACAATAGCCAGGACATGGAAGCAACCTAGATGTCCATCAGCAGATGAATGGATAAGAAAGCTGTGGTACATATACACATTGGAATATTACTCAGCTATTAAAAAGGATGCATTTGAATCAGTTCTAATGAGGTGGATGAAACTGGAGTCTATTATACAGAGTGAAGTAAGTCAGAAAGAAAAACACCAATACAGTATATTAATGCATATATATGGAATTTAGAAAGATGGTAACGATGACCCTATATGCGAGACAGCAAAAGAGACACAGATAAAAAGAACAGACTTTTGAACTCAGTATGGAGAAGGCAATGGCACCCCACTCCAGTACTCTTGCCTGGAAAATCCCATGGACAGAGGAGCCTGGTGGGCTGCAGTTCATGGGGTCGCTAGGAGTCAGACACGACTGAGTGACTTCACTTTTACTTTTCACTTTCATGCATTGGAGAAGGAAATGGCAACCCACTCCAGTGTTCTTGCCTGGAGAATCCCAGGGATGGCAGAGCCTGGTGGGCTGTCATCTCTGGGGTCTCACAGAGTCGGACATGACTGAAGTGACTTAGCAGCAGGAGAAGGAAAGGGTGGGATGATTTGAGAGAAGAGCAGTGAAACATGTATATTACCATATGTGAAATATATTCAGTCCGAGTTCAATGCATGAAACAGGGCACTCAAAGCTGGTGCACTGAGATGACTCTGAGGGATGGCATGGGGAGGGAGATGGGAGGGGGGTTCAGGATGGGGAGCACATGTACACCCATGGCTGATTCATGTGAATGTATGGCAAAAACCACTACAACATTGTAAAGTATCCTCCAATTAAAATACAAAATAAATATATAAAAATGTATGGCAGAAAGATAATGAACATAGTTGCAACAACCTGGCAGATAAATACAAGGAGAAGGAAATGGCAACCCATTCCAGTATTCTTGCCTGGAAAAAAAAAAGACAGAGGAGTCTAGAGGGCTCCAGTCCATGGGGTAGTAAAGGGTTGTGTACGACTGAGTGACTAACACTTTCACTTTCACAAATATAGTAGTCATTAAAAATTGGTAACTACAGTTTCCATGGTGGCTCAGTGGTAAAGAATCCACCTGCCAATGCAAGAGACACAGGTTCAATCCTTTGGTCAACAAGATCCCCTGGAGAAGGAAAAGGCAACCCACTCTAGTATTCTTTACTAGGGAATCCCATGGACAGAGAAGCCTGGCAGGCTAGAGCCCATGGAGTTCCAAAGAGTCGAACATGACTCAGTGACTAAACAACAACAGCTTGCTTCAGTGCTCATCTCTTTAGAAAGTACCCTAGAGCATCTGATGATCACCAACAACTACAGCTTAAGACTGAGGCCAGGTGTAGAGAGGAGTAGTGTATTTTTGCTTCTAAGATCATGTAGGACCTTGCTCTATCAGTAACCCTTAGATATGGATGCGATCTGCTGACCTTAAAAAACCACTCATGGTCAATTTGGATTATTTCCTGGAGGCCACTAAGTCAGTAGCAGGTCCTATGTGACAAAATCTTCTGTTCAATGGAAGTGATTTCAAACACAAGCAACACTTAATTGTCTGCCAAGGGAGAAAAAGAACAAACATATCATAGCAAAATGTTAATCCTTCCTTAAGTTTGATAAAAGGGTGCAGGGAATAAAATTGTGCAGGGAAAAAAAATAATATTGGGGGGGAAACCATTGGGTAATTTTGAATGAAGGGTTTTGTTTTAAAATCACTTACATAAAATTTGTTTTTTCCTGATGTTCTGAAAGGGTACACAATTCCTCCAGGAAGCAAGTGTGGCTGTAACTTAGTATGGAGAATGAAATATAAGGGAAGTGTTAGTTGCTCAGTCATGTCAGACTCTTTGTGACTCCATGGACTACGGCCCTCTAGGCTCCTCTTTCCATGAGCTTCTCCAGGCGAGAATATTGTCACAGGTAGCCTTTCCCTTCTCCAGGGGATCTTCCTGACCCAGGGATAGAACTTGGGTCTCCAGCATTGCACACGGATTCTTAACCATCTGAGTCAAATTGAAATATAAGGAACATTAAGATATATATTTTTTGAAGTTACTGAGTTTGGCTTTTGCTGTGCACATGTGCACATGTATGTGTGTGTGTGCATGTGCATATGTGTGAAATGACTAATTTTATAGAAAATGTTAATGACATATTTAAAAGACTTATAAGATTGGTGATACAATTCCTTGAGGTACTAATGCTTTGGAAATACATTCAAATATTCAAAGGTTAGGAGAAAATTATTTTATTTGGGCCAGCACTCATTGATGATTCACTGTTTGCAAGGCAGCTGCCAATCACTGGGAGTATCTAGCAATTAGGCTCAAGAGACTATATGGGAGCCCATAGCCTTGCCAGGGAGATAAAAGGGAAGCAAATGTTTTCAATAAAATGTGAAACATGCAATAATAGAACTATGTACCAAGTGTTTTCGAGAGCGGAAATGTAAGACCAAATAAAGCATTTGAAAAATAAAGAGGGATTGACAGAGAGTTAAAATGCTGCTAGGGAAATAGCCTTTGTGAAAAACAAGAGGTCGTTCTTGGAAGAATCTCATATATCACAGTTTTTCTTTGTCTAAAATAGGACAGAGATCAGGATGTGAAGCGGAGTTAAAACTACATAGGAAGGGAAAGTAGAAATCAAAGTGTATTTAATCTATGAAAGACACTGGCCTTTTAAATAAAGGCTCTGAAAATAGAACTGCATAATCAGATTTGTGTTTGAGAGAAAATATTTGTATTTAGTGGTGAAGAATGAATTAAAATAGTCCAGGATAAAGGCAAAGTGACCATAATTAAGAATCATTACAACATTCTCAGTAACAAAAAATTTAAGAATCAGAACAAAGCAGGGAGAAGGCACAGAGACAAAGGGAAGCAAAATCAATAGCAAATGAGATTTTATCAGGTCAGTGATAATGTTGAAAATTTTCTGCTTCCAGTGACAGGTTTGATGATGGTGTGATTGTGACATGATTATAGAGAAAAGTAGTTGTGGAGAGACGAGAAGCACTTCAATTTTGAATGTGTTGAATTTGTGGGGACTGTGGGACTTCCAAGTGGAAATGGCCACTAGTAAGTTAAATATAGAGATTAGAATTTAGTAAATAGTTTTGGAGTAGAGAAAGATTGTAGACACTAATTTGTATCTTTATTAAGGTATTTTCTTTTTAAACTTTTTTTTTTAAACTGGAGTATAGTTTCTTGACCATGTTCTATTCATTTCTACTGTACAGCAAAGTGAATTAGCTACAGGTAGATATATATCCCCTCTTTTTTAGATTTCCTCCCCACTTAGGTCACTACAGAGCACTGAGTAGAGTTCCCTGTGCTATACAGTAAGTTCTCATTAGTTATCTGTTTTATAGTATTTTATAGTATCAATAGGCTTCCCTAGTGGCTCAGATGGTAAGAATATGCCCACAATGCAAAAGACCCAGTTCAACTGATAGTGTGTATGTGTCAATCCCAATCTTCCAATTCATCCTCTCTTCCCCCTTTGGTATCCATATGTTTGATTTATTTTGAAAAGTAATATATAGAAACACAATTCAATTTTAAATAAAGCCTTTTAAACATTGGGCATCTATACATTTTTAGATTTAATTAAGAAATTTGAGAGCCTAAATAAAAAGGCATTTACCAAATCCATATTATTTACTGTTTTTCTATTTTAAAAGAGAGCAAAATATTAAGACATTTTCCTTCCATTCCAACTTGAGGCCTGTATAGGACACAATATGAGCCCAACATTAGGAGTTGTGAGTTGTCAACTACTGGACTTGTCAAATTTTGACATTATAGTTGCTAAGTCTTAGAAATTTATCATTGGATGATGCACTTTCATTATTCTGTGTCTTCTCTGAAAAAAAAAAAAAGGATATTTGCTTATGTGATCACTCAGATTCTTTTTATATCTACCGTTTAATCAATTCATGTTTTTTTCCTGACAATTATATAATGTAAAAATAAGACTTGTTTCTGCTAATTAAAATGCATCTATAGAAGCACTCTAAAGATGTCTGATTTTTGAAAAACAGAATGGGAGATAAAATATCCTCATCTCTATTATAGTGAACTATAAATATGAACTGCCAAAGTGAGCACTACTGGCCTCCTGGTATAGATTAACTAAATTGCAGAATGTAAGCAAGATAGAAATAACAGTTTCAGGCGTATGTCTTCTGATAGCCCTGTGTGTGTGCATGCTAAGTCACTTTAGTGTGTCTGACTTTGTGCAGCCCTATTGACTATAGACTGTCAGGCTCCTTTGTCCATTGGATTCTCCAGGCAAGAATACTGGAGTGGGTTGCCATGCCCTCTTCCAAGGTATTTTCCTGACCCAGTCATTGAACCCATGTCTCTTATGTCTCTTTCACTGGCAGTCAGGTACTTTACCACTAGCACAACCCGGATTTTCTATCTTCCACTTTCTAGATAATTGCATTAGAATTATCTGTAAAGGAACTTGGACTCAACATTTTCAAGTGATAGAGCAACAGTCTTTTGGACTCTGTGGGAGAGGGAGAGGGTGGGATGATTTGGGAGAATGGCATTGAAATACGTATAATATCATATATGGAATGAGTCGCCAGTCCAGGTTTAATGCGCGATACTGGATGCTTGGGGCTGGTGCACTGGGACGACCCAGAGGGATGGTATGGGGAGGGAGGAGGGAGGAGGGTTCAGGATGGGGAACACATGTATACCTGTGGCGGATTCATTTCGATGTTTGGCAAAACCAATACAATAGTGTAAAGTTTAAAAATAAAATAAAATTAAAAAAAAAAACAACTAAATGGTCAAGTGATAGAGCAATGAATGAATACATCTGAAGGTGGGGGAAGTTTAGAAAAATGTGTTGTCTCTATTGTTTTAAAATATATTTTGTTTTGCAGCAGTGATTTCCACCATTTTGTCTTCCAGGTCAATTATCCATTCTTCTGCCTCAGTCTGCTATTGATTCTTTTTAATGTATTGTTAATCTCTATTTGTTCTCTAGTTCTTCTAGGCCTCTGGTAAACATTTCTTGAATCATCTCCATTTTTATTTTGAGATCCTGGATCACCTTTACTATAATTACTCTGAATTATCTTTCTGGAAGATTATCTAGATCCACTTCATTTAACTGTTTTTCTGAGGATTTATCTTATTCTTTCATCTGGGACATAATTCTATATCTTTTCATTTTGATTCACCTTCTGTGATTGTGGTTTTTGTTCCAGAGGCTGTGGTACTGTAGTTCTTGTTTCTTCTGTCTCTCTATTGTTTTAAAGTAAACGAACTATAGGCAATGTAGGGTTTCTAGATGTTCCCTTGAGATACCAAAGAGTTTAAATAGTATTTATTTGAAATATCAAAACTATAGACACCATTCTATATATGTACATATAAAGTTTATATATTCTGAAATCTACTTCTAAGTCCATCCATCCTTCTTTCAGAAGCACCTAGTAATCATTAGTCTTAGTCTTAGTGAAGTCGCTCAGTCGTGTCTGTCTCTTTATGACCCCATGGACTGTAGCCTACCAGGCTCCTCTGTCTATGGGATTTTTCAGTCAATAGTCCTGGAGTGTATTGCCATTTCCTTCTCCAGGGGATCTTCCCAATCCAAGGATCGAACCCAGGTCTCCCGCATTGTAGACAGACGCTTTACCATCTGAGCCACCAGGGAAAAGCAACCGCCCGAACAGGGACTTGAACCCTGAACCCTCAGATTAAAAGTCTGATGCTCTACTGACTGAGTAATCATAACAGTACCAAAAATAGACACAGAAGTTCAAAACTGGCAAAGCACATCAATTCACCCAATAACACCAATAAATACGACATTGCAAGAGAAAAGATTCTAGAACAAATTAATATCTGGATGGCTTCTGAATGACTTAGAAAAGAAATTCATGCTCACTTGAAGCCAAAATATATTCATTAGCAGACCTTACAACAGGCAGGTAATGAAATTAACACAGATGTAGAATTCAAACGTCACTAAGCTATTTGATAACTTTCACCATCATATCCATTTGAGCAAAGCAAAGAAATATTAAATACATATTTAAACAATTATGTGAATTAGTGATTTAGAACATTTTTTGGTGCACACTTTTCGTAGTGAGCAAAGGCAAAAAAATACTGTGAAAAAGGACTTTTTAGAATGTGTTTCAGTATGTTAGGAATGTCTGCATCTGATATATTTAAGTAATTTTCAATGATGTAGAGGACTTAACTGAAAAATTGAAAGTATCCATATGCAAATAGAAGAATTTTATACAGTTTTTCCTCAATTACATGCAACAGTCCCCAATATTAGGATGAACTCAGTAACTCCTAAATATTTCTAATATGGTGCCTTCTTACTTTTTCATACAAGCCTAAATATTACCTTTATTTAAGCAGATACATGCAAAGGATATTGTGCCAAATAGCTGCAACGTTTATTTACTACTTGATCAAATACATGGAGTTCTTTAATCTTTTAAATGGCATCTGGTCAAATTTTGAGGATTCTTTTGAAATGATTGCTATTTTCTTTTATTTCCTTAGAGAATCTTTCTGGCCAGATGCATTATGTTGAAACTTGCAATTTCTATATAGAATAAATGCTGGAATCAGTGCAATATTTTCCCACCAGAAATTACTCAAAGGAGAATGCTCTGGTGACAAAATATATTTGGTAACTACATAATGAACTTTGATAGCAAAGAGCATTCAAAGAGAAAATATTGGATGCTGCAAAGTCAAATATTTATTTGCCTATGGAGAATAAAATGGGAAATTACAAAATTAAGGATAAGTATTGATTTATATACAGAGCACTGCATTGACTGTCAAAAGCATTTTATCTAGTGAGATGATCCATTAACTAGATATAAGTATAAGAATTCAAGTCTATTTTTTTTGTCTTCTTCTGTTCATCTACGGAACAAAACAACTCCTTACTGAAAAATGGTAGCTTATCATGTGTGTTCTTTAAAGGTGATTTCTATTTTTCAAACTTGTTCTTTATCATTTGGCCTTTGAAAGTGAAAGTATTGGTATTACCATTGTCCTAAATTCACACAACTATATTTTAAACAACTGCTCATCTGATTGGGATGTAAAATAAATAGGAAACTGACATTTTTTTTTTTTTTTTATTAATTTTATTTTATTTTTAAACTTTATATAACTGTATTAGATTTGCCAAATATCAATGAATGGAAACTGACATTTTATATTTATATAACTTGTGCAGATATTGTTTACCTTTCTTTTGATCTTGAGCATCTACTTCTGACATAGAACTCTATGTATCTATTTTAAATTATCATTTGGTGCCTGATTTGTGGTCTGCTGAGGCAAAATATATACCACTATCTGAGATACATGTCAGAAGTATAAAGTCAAAAATGATACAGTCACAGCTTTTACATGGGAAATTAAATGAAGATAATAAATTATAAAAACCTATAATAATTTGCTTGAAGTATGGGGAAAGCACAAAATTAGAATAAGGTGTTGATATACTAATTCTATTAGTAAGGCAGAGTTTTCTCAAGCAGGTAGCATTTGAGATGAGTTTTATATAATACTGATAGACACTTCAGTATCAAAACAATAATCAATTTTTTTTACAAATTTTAATAAACAACTTGAAGATAAAACCCTAAGACATCTAGTTATTTATTTTCCAGGTGCCAATCCATGATTAGATTTTATGACACTCGTTATTTGACTGTCTGAAGTTCTTGCAGGTCACCTATGTCATGATCAAAATTAACAAACCTTCAGCTACCCATATTTGAGAAACCAGGAAATGAACAAAATGATAGTGGAAAGGTAATTTAGAAAGATTACCTCACTAGGCTTTAGCTTGATATCATTAAAAAATGATTCTGTCAATCCAGTATAAAAATACCGTTTTTGAGAAAAGTGTACTAGAAGCATTATAAGGAGGTATTCTGTCCCCATGGTGAAAACTAAATTTTCTTTATTAGTTTTCCCTAACAACCTAGACATTTGTCAGTGATAACAAAGGAACTCAGAGGATCCAAGGTGCCTTTCCCATAGTAAGTTCTATGGAACAGACTGGGCAGTATATGAGGCTGTACATACCATTTAGCTCATAAAAGAATACCCATATTCTTTATAAGCTAAAGGTTACTTACTAAAAATAGCTGTGATATATCATAGGAAAACATACTTCTGACCTCAGGGATGGGCTTCAGCCTTTTCTAGACATTCTTCCAAAAGAATGTTTTATAAAGCATTAAAATTACTGAATTGAGACTGTTCTGTGATATAACATGGCTGTAGCATATTTTATTACAAAAGCTTGCCAAGGGAACTCCTGGAACTTGCCTACATTTTCATTCAAGTGCAGGGGGAAAAAACTCTAACTGCATTGAATAAATGTGTAGAATTAGAGGGAGACAGGAAGAGAGCTGCTTCACAATCTCTCCTGCAAATCATTCATTTTTTTTCCCTGTAATTTCTTGCAATTTTCTGTAATTTTACTAGGCACTAGGAGGAGATGCAGGGTTGTAACAGATACTGCTTCTGCTCTATAAATATAAACTAGCATATTTAAAGATGTTTAGACTCTTTTGCATAATAAATTATAGATAATATTTGCTGTGATTATAGTATCTGGAAGGTATGCACAAAATACATCCATTCTAAATGGTAATAACTCTAATTAGATGCAGAATAGATGCCCAAGGGGCCTCACAATACAATGGTCATGATGGAACAGGGTTTTGCAGGGTTGATAAAAGAGCTCTGAATGTACCTGATAGAGCAGGCAATTTAAGTGTCATGTACAAAGTCATAAAACATAAGACACAATTGCGAAGATGTTGTAAGATTTTGCTTTGTTTTTGTACTCCTCTCTCTTAATAGAATAAATAACCCTTCACAGTAAATGTATTATTAAAGTTATATTGTACAACCAGAGTAATATTTTAATGGAAAGAACAGGATGCCCTGAATTTTCCACTACCTAACTCTGTGACTTTGAGAAATTTATTAAATATCACCAGACCTTCACTTCCTCATCTGAAAAGCAGTCCAAATGGCTAGGATCTCTTTCAACTCTATTTTTTCATGATTGTATCATTTCATTATTTATAAGGTAGATTTTTTTGGAAAAAAAATAAAAGTTTCCCCAGTGAGACTACTGAGATATAATCTATATGAATAGGAAGAGATATATGACATTTGAGAGAAAAATATTTCATTTGAAACATTAATACAATCATCACTTTTCTAAAACCAAGAACAATCAAAGGTGATCAATTAAATGGATTTTCTCCTGGGGCTCTGGATATGAAGATTAGCAAGAACCATAATATTGCAGACATGAGGATAAAATTAAATGCTAAAAGGAAATTGGTTATGAGCTGAACTGGTATCAAACTATCAGCCTCTTTATTCAGTTAAGAAAAAGAAGTCAGGAAAAAAATCTTCCTTGAATTACAACAAGGATAAAATTAAAGGTAAGATCGAGACAATTTTTAAAAAAATGTCTCTGCCTGGTTCAAGGCAATAAAACAGTTTTGAACATAGCAACAATATTCAGTTTTGTAAAAGTTCCAAAATACTTTTAAAGGTTTAGAACCAGTGATATACAACTGAATATATAATACTTACGGCTAACTTACTAGGGATTAATACGCTACCTATCACCATAGCATCAATCCACTTGTTTAGGGTTAATGTTCTTCAAATGTTTATTTATACAGACATTTATTCACTTAACAATATTTTCTGAGATTTGACTATATGTGCAGCCCCACGCTAGGTCTTGGGAATATAGCTATGATTAAAAAAAAAAAACAAAAAAACAACCCTGCCCTTATACAAAGATCTTGCATTATAATGTGGTGAGACTAAAGTAATAATTTAAATAAATAGATTATAATAAATGATGTGAAGCGAACAACATGGTGTACTAGGGGTTGGTGGTTTGCAGAAGGAATTTTAAAAGAACATCAGGGAAGGAAGACATCCTTGAGGAGATGTTCTTTAAACTGTTTGAACTAAGATGGTAATGGTAAGAATGGGCCAATCATGAGAAGATCTGAATTAAAACAGTCACAACAAATAAATATAAAGTAGAAATAGATCCTAATTGAGATGGGTCATAGGGCACTCTATTTCAGTAACTTGATGTTGTCTAGATTCATAAGTTAATGTTGTCTAGATTCAGTAACTTAAAATTGTCTAGCACTTTGAATTTGGCAATTGTAGATGATTCAGTTCAGTTCAGTCACTCAGTCATGTCCAACCCCATGGACTGCAGAACGTCAGGCTTCTCTGTCCGTCACCAACTCCTAGATCTTACTCAAACTCATGTTCATTGAGTCGGTGATGTCTTCCAATCATTTCAACCTCTGTCGTCCCCTTCTGTTCCCACCTTCAATCATTCCCAGCATCAGGGTCTTTTCCAATGGTTAGTTCTTCTCATCAGGTAGCCAAAGTATTGGAGTTTCAATATCAGTCCTTCCAATGAATATTCAGGACTGATTTCCTTTAGGATTGCCTGGTTTGATGATTGAGATGATAAAAAAAAAAGTCACCATCTCTTTAATATCCCATTCTATCCTGACCAACTACAACCATAAGCAGATTCATTCTTAAAACCAAATAGTTACTATATCATATCACTGAAACACAAAATACCAACATATTACACATCAGCTGCAAAAGAACTGCCCCTGTATGTGTAAAGAAAAATTGGACTATGCTTTGATGAGTGTTGTCACTGACTAGACAAAGTCACTGAGTGTAGTTTTCTTTCTCAACCTAGCACTGTGATTCACTCCCCTATGTTCTTGAATCTGCCAATTTAGTTGTGATTGTTCTGAAACAACCTTCTGCAGTGTCATCTATGTTCTGAATGACTTAATAGAGCTGAGCAACATTTACACTGGGTCCAGAGGAATCCTGACTTGAATAAAAGACAGCATCATTTCTAGCTATAATGAGTCCAGGGTGTAATTATATACAAGAGTCACAGACATATTTTGTAGTGTTCTGACAATAATAACCCGAGGTACTGTACATATGCTTGTAATTCTCATCCCAGTCAAGCTGGCATTCGTGGCTGATCATTTGGTATTTAGATTAGAGGGCCAATTATGAAAATATAAGCTGGGTGTGTGAAGAGTCACTCATACAATAGATAACACAGATGGCCAAAGAGATATCCAGCTCATCTAACTACTAATATTTCCCTGTTGTTTTTAGAAAGCACTTTTGATAAGAAACATCATTTTTAAGATGGCTTAAATATATGAACAGGCACGACAAGATCTGGCCAAAATCAGGCAGTGGATAAAGGTCACGATTTTCCCCCACAAGACTCTGTTGGATTTATATACAGAGCTCACAGATTTTACCTCTTTGTAGGTTTCTCTCCTTTTGGTTACTTCAGCGATCAAATGAATTTCAGTTTCTATTTTAAAAATAATGTATGTTCTCAGTCATCACATATGACAACATTTTGTAAAGAAATAATCCCATTTTAAGCATTATGACCAAGGATGAAATGGGTAGTTTGGTAAGAGTAGTATAAACCTGAGCCATCAACTAGAATGTGTATTATTTTGGGGTGCTTTCTAGGTCTATGTATAACACTTTGATGTTGATTTGAATAATATGTACATTCAAATATTTTTAAACAGTATAATTAAAATTAGAAAATTCAACATTTAAAGCAAAAGCATCACACCAATATAAACAAAGAATAACTGGAATCTTTCTGTGTGCTCTGTACCTCTCCAGGGAAATACTTTCCTATAGGTATTCCTCATACATGAATTTTTCAGAGCTATTAATCACACATCTTTGATGGAGGAAAAATAAAAACAGGAAAGTAATTTGATGTGGGAGAAACACTGGTAAATATACAAATGTACTGAGGCATTTGGGCATGTTTCTTTGTGTTCTCTCTGGGGTTTATTGCCTTTTGAACACAACTGTAATTTCAAATTCTTGCCAATATAGACAAAAGTATAGTTTAACTTCATTGTCAGTATATGGTTCAATAAAAACACTTTGAATCTCTTGACGGAAAAGAACATAACATTCTATAAAACACTGGTTTATAATCACTGCCATCATTTTTGACCATTTATGGGAAGATATTTTAATATTTGAGTTATCATGTGCTTAGTTGCTCAGTCCTGTCCAACTCCTTGTGACCCTATGGACTGTAGCCCACCGGGCACCTCTGTGCATGGGATTCTCCAGGCAAGAACACTGGAGTGAGTTGCCATGCCCTTCTCCAAGGGATCTTCCAAACCCAGGGATCAAACCTGGGTCTCCCACATTGCAGGTGGATTCTGTACCACTGAGCCACCATAGCATAGATTAAATTCCTATAGAGTCTTTTTTGCCCAAAGTAGCACTAAATAAGGAGAGGGAATTGGGAACCCACTCCAGTATTCTTGCCTGGAGAATCCCGTGGACAGAGGAGCCTGGTGGGCAGCTATCCATAGAGTCGCACAGAGTCAGACTCGACTGAGTGACTTAGCAGCAGCAGCACTAAATATGTGCATGTTCTGAAGGCTGGATCTAACGGTATTGTGAAGGCTTCATTTTATCAATGTTATTCATGTTAAATACTTGTTAGGTCATGTTTCAGAGGAAAGCAATAAGCATCATGTTGTTAATGCTTGGGTTCAGTTCAGTTCAGTTCAGTTCAGTCGCTCAGTCATGTCCGACTCTTTGTGACCCCACATACGGCAGCACGCCAGGCCTCCCTGTCCATCACCAACTCCTGTTGTTCACTCAAACTCATGTCCCTTGAGTTGGTGATGCCATCCAGCCATCTCATCCTCTGTCATTCCCTTCTCCTCCCGCCTTCAATCTTTCCCAGCATCAGGGTCTTTTCAGATTAGTCAGCTCTTGGCATCAGGAGGCCAAAGTATTGCAGCTTCAACTTCAGCATCCGTCCTTGCAATGAATATTCAGGACTGATTTCCTTTAGGATGGACTGGTTGGATCTCCTTGCAGGGATCTCCAAGGGACTCTCAAGAATCTTCTCCAACACCACAGTTCAAAAACATACATTCTTCAGTGCTCAGCTTTCTTTATAGTCCAATTCTCACATCCATACACGACTACTGGAAAAACCGTAGCTTTGCCTAGACGGAACTTTGTTGGCAAAATAATATCTCTGCTTTTTAATATGCTGTCTAGGTGGGTCATAACTTTTCTTCCAAGGAGCAAGTGTCTTTTAATTTCATGGCTGCAGTCACCATCTGCAGTGATTTTGGAATCCCCCAAAATATGATCTGTCCCTGTTTCCATTGTTTCCCCATCTACTTGCCATGAAGTGATGGGACCAGATGCCATGATCTTATTCTTGGGTTAACATATACTTTTTTTTTCATTTTAACAAACTTAAGATGTATAAAACCTTAGGAAAAACAGCTTAATGAAAGTATTCCAGAGTAATCATCAGTTCAGTTCAGTTCAGTTCAGTCGCTCAGCCGTGTCCAGCTCTTTGCAACCCCATGAATCACAGCACGCCAGGCCTCCCTGTCCATCACCATCTCACGGAGTTCACTCAAACTCACATCCATCGAGTCAGTGATGCCATCCAGCCATCTCATCCTCTGTTGTCCCCTTTTCCTCCTGCCCCCAATCCCTCCCAGCATCAGAGTCTTTTCCAATGAGTCAACTCTTTGCATGAGGTGGTCAAAGTACTGGAGTTTCAGCTTTAGCATCATTCCTTCCAAAGAAATCCCAGGGCTGATCTCCTTTAGAATGGACTGGCTGGATCTCCTTGCAGTCCAAGGGACTCTCAAGAGTCTTCTCCAACACCACAGTTCAAAAGCATCAATTCTTCGGTGCTCAGCTTTCTTAATAGTCCAACTCTCGCATCCATACATGACCACTGGAAAAATCATAGCCTTGACTAGACGGACCTTTGTTGGCAAAGTAATGTCTCTGCTTTTGAATATGCTATCTAGGTTGGTCATAACTTTCCTTCCAAGGAGTAAGCGTCTTTTATTTCATGGCTGCAGTCACCATCTGCAGTGATTTTGGAGCCCAAAATTAAAACTGGGAACAAAAGAGTCAAAAGCTGATGTTTGTATAGTTACATTCTGATCACAGACACTTGAAATCTTTGCCTCTTTGTAAAACATTGTGAAATAAATGAAAAGAGAGCAAAATATTTTTATCAAGTCAGAGATAAGAACATTTCTATAACTCTCTACCAACTAAAGACAATTTGCTAATATGAAGCACGTGTTTTCTAAAGATGCCATACCTAACCCAAGAGAGGCTGAAGAAGTCTGAGGATTATCTAACATTGTTAAAGCACTTAGTACTTAGTCATTATGAAATATGCGTGTGGGATCCCACTGAGTGCTTAGGACGTTGAAAAATGAAAGTGTTAGCAGCTCAGTCCTCTCTGATTCTTTGTGACCCCATGGGCTGTAGCCCACCTGGCTTCTCTGTCCATGAGATTCTCTAGGCAAGAATACCAGAGTGTGTTGCCATTTCCAGGGATCGAACTTGGGTCTCCTGCATTGCAGGCAGAGTCCTTATTGTCTGAGCCATTAGGGAAGTGAACTCAAGGATCTCTTACACCTGTAAAATATTATCTATTTAAATATTATTTCCAGCATACTGTAATGAACAAGTAGAAGACAAACTCTTCTATTGAAGAGACATTGGGCTGTGTGTTTACCTCAGTTGTAATACACTTATGATTTCAATTATTTTATCACTTAAGGCTCTGTCTTTCTTTGATGGCATATCTTAATAAGTTGAACATATTCTATGCAGATTGATATCTTAAGCCCTTATAAGCTCATAAGTACTACTAAGATACCTTTTAATTTTATCAGGATCAAAAAGAATGTCAAAAAGGACAAGCATAAAATGCATCATGTGGGAAATATCTCCTTGTTGGCCAAAGAAAAAGAGATGTTAGTCACTGCTATCTGAAAAAAAAAAAAAATATATATATATATATATATATATATATATATATATCTCCAGTTCACAATTTATCTGAAGTAGCAACCTATTTTTGAGTATTTCATTCCTGAGTATGTGAGTCATTCAATAGGGTCTCTTCAGTTAACTAAAATGACACATAATTATATTCTAATTTAAACATTCATCCATAGTTTAAATTAGAAATTCTATGTATATATTATGAATAAGAAGAAATTAAATGGTAAATTTAGAAATAACTTGATGACCTACATTTATTTACCAATCAACAGTTATGTCTTAAGAACCCATTATATATTAGGCAAGGGTTTTGCTTTGGGGTATAGGGAACTTGGAATTTACTGAAGAAATCAGGCTTTAACATCCTAGACATAGTAGGGTCTCAGTTATTATCACCATTAGAATCATCTAATGGTGATATATAATTGATCGTTGATCATTATGATCCTATAATTATTTTTCTCCAATTCTTTGAAGATTCTAACAGACACAGTAGGACTTGCCACTTTCATAGGTGCAATGGTAAAGAATCTGCCTGCCAATGCAGGAGACACAGGAGATGCCAGTTCAATCTCTGGGTCCAGAAGATGCCCTGGAGAACGAAATGGCAACCCACTCCAGTATTCTTGTTTTGAAAATCCCATGGACAGAGGAGCCTGGCACGCTACAGTCCATGGGGTAGCAAAAAGAGTTGGACACAACTTAGCGACTAAACATCAACAACAAAATAGACATAGCAAACAGATTGATGGAATAATAGTCAGGAGAGATAACATTTAATAGAAGAATTTAAACTCTGCCTTCAGGTAGAAAGGATATTCTGAAGGCCTCTTTCCCTTCAAGGAAGAACCGGTTTTTATGGATCAGCAATATCTATAACTATCTATTATACAATAAACTATAATAGTCTGTATTTTTTCTGAATCTAGTCTCCAACTGTGAATTCTCACACCCTACAGTTATTGAAATACTCAAAAAGTACATTGTATGTGTAAGAAATTCTTGTTCATTGATCATGAGATATTTATAGTTTATGCCTCCTGCCCCCAAATGAAGAGTCCTCATATCACTTTTCAGAAGCCTCAGACTGTCCATCCAGTCATCACCACAGTGGAGTCATGCACTCCTGAGTAGCTGCATCCTCTCTGTGGAATACTCATGCCTCTTATTTGCATTTCCCTCTGCTCAAAATCTTAGTTGTATTCCATCTAAAAGTCACTCCAAAAAGTTGCTCATCTTCCCTTAGGATTTTGGCAATAAGATACTAAAGCATACTTGTTTGTCTTGGAAAGTTTACAAAGATTTTCATCAAAATCTATTTCATTTTCACTTAGTTCAACCTTTTTTTTTTCCATAGGATTCAGCCAGGTGTCTCAGAGAGGACTGGCTCAGAGACAAATCTGAAATGCCAACATTTTGTTTCTCTAGGTATAGAATCATCTTTCTCCTAAAAATATTATATGTTCTGCTACAGAGTGTGTTTTTTTTAATGTAAATTACTTCATAGGTGACTGGATGCAGGATGGATCCATATAATGAGAGAGTCTTCATGTCAGTTGATTGCTGATGTTTCTCAGAATATGGTTTTGAAGCAATCATGGGAGATTAAAGAGAAAGTATGTGTAACAAATGAAGAGCAAGATGAGAAATATGAGAAACCTGATACCCTGACAGAGGTGCTTTTCTAAAGTCCAAATAGTAACTGGTTTAATGTATTCAAGACCCTTCACTACGTCAACTTAGTGAAGCACCAATACTTTGGCCACCTGATATGATGAGCCAACTCATTAGAAAAGACCCTGATACTGGGAAAGAGTGAAGGCAGGAGGAGAAGTGGATGACAGAGGGCGTTTTGTTTGGATGGCACCACTGACATGAGTTTGAGCAAACTCTGGGAGATGGTGAAGGACAGGGAAGCCTGACGTGCTGCAGTCCATGGGTTCACAAAGAGTTAGACACAGCTGAGTGACTGAACAGCAGTGTTAACTTAAATGGGGAAATCATGGCTTCAGATCAAGAAATTGATGAGACACACTCTCTCCTTCTCAATGTTTGCACATATTGAGACATTAAATCAAAAGTAAGGCAGATTGGAGACCCAGGAATCAACCTATTTATTACAAAATGTTAAATGGGAATATCTAACCTAATGTGAAATCCATATAAATTTAGAGTCTCAACTCCAGAATTAGGCCTAGTAGTGGGCAGGGCAGCCTGGGTTTGCCTCACCTTGTGTGTGTACATGCATGCATGGTTGAGACGGATTGTAGAGGTGGGGCTGGAAAATACTAGAATGTTGAAAACAGAGGGGAGCTGTAGTTCTTGGAGGCTAGGATTTCTCCTCGAGGAGAACCAGAACTAAGACAAGCACATCCAGGGCTTCCCCGGTGGCTCAGTGGTAAAGAATCTACCTGCAAACCCAGGAGATATGGATTCGATCCCTGATCTGGGACGATCGCACATGCTGTGGAACAATTAAGCCCCCATGCCACAACTACTGAGCCTGTGCTCTAGAGCCCAGGAACCGCAACTACCGACACCCACGTGCCCTAGAGACTGTGCTGTGCAACAAGAGAAGGCACTGCAACGAGAGGTCTGTGCACCTCAACTAAAGAGTAGCCTGATTGATGCAGCTAAAGAGACTATTCTTTCCATATTTACCAGGCAACCAGGAGACTCTTAAGCAGTGGAGTCTAGAATTTTATCAAATTTACAGAAACAAGATGTTTCAGCTGCTATTAGATAAGACAAATGTCCCCTTCCATGCTGCTTTCCTTCCATCAAATTTGCTCTTGGCCCGGGTAATATTGGTGGAGGATGGATTTGGCTTTGGATCAACCAAATGAAAAACTGAGTTGGAGATATGTTGTTTGGATTTATTGGGATGAGGTATGAGGCTCCCTTCCATGCATAGTCTAGTTGTCATTGCCTTTCAGAAGAAAGAATGTAACTGCATAGATTCCCCTAGAATTCTGATGTATGAATACAAATAGGGTCAGAAATCTTATCAAGCCCTTTGGCGCCCAAAACCAGATGTATGTGGATAGCTGGAGGATAAAATTGAAAATATATAGAGCCAGTATTTAGCTCAAAAAAAAAAATTTTTAAATCTTCTATTACCTAGATGAAGGAAACACGTCAGAGATTTTCTCATATGGACAATAATTTTTACAATTTAACATCATATCATGCAAATTTCTACAGTTTTACACAAGTGGCAAATTCAAACCAAATATTCCTTAACTATCAAAATTAGATTTTATTTGTTTTATTTATAAATAAATATGCTAGAAGAATGACCACACTCTCTTCCTATTATTTCTATAAAAATGGCATTAAGCAATATTTTTATGTAAAGAGAATTAAATAGTAGGACAAGAAAAATGGAGTAGATTTATTATAGAGACACCAGGTTAGTATTGAACAAATATATATATATATATATATATATATATATATATAACTTTTGGGATGTTTGAGATAACTATCAGCCTTTTTTTTTTACTATCAGCTTTTTAAAAATTTGAGATTTCTAGTAATACCATTCCTCATTCAAAGTAAATATTTACTTCTGTACATACTTTGGTGTTAAGTTTGCAATCTTTAAGAGAACCCGCAGAGCTGAGAAAGTTTAAGGGTCATAAAACCTAGACCAAGGCCTCAAAAGACAAGTCCGTCATGGTAGGTCATATTACTCAGCCGCAAAAAGGAACAAAATTGTGCCATTTGCAGAGATGAAGATGGACCTAGAATAGACTTTCATATGAGTGTATTGTCAGAAAGAGAGAAACAAATATCATATACAAATAAAATATGTGTAATCTATAAAAATGGTATAGATGATCTGATTTTCAAACCAGAAATAGAGACAGAGACATAGGGGTCAAAGGTACAGACACCAAGGGGAAAGAGGAGGTGGGATGAATAGGGAGATAGGTTGACATCTCCTGGATTGACATCTATTGAATTGACCACTGATACTATGCAAGGAGATCTAACCAGTCCATTCTAAAGGAGATCAGTCCTGGGTGTTCATTGAAAGGACTGATGCTAAAGCTGAAACTCCAATACTTTGGCCACCTCATGCGAAGAGTTGACTCACTGGAAAAGACTCTGAGCTGGGAGGGATTGAGGGCAGGAGGAGAAGGGGACCACAGAGGATGAGATGGCTGGATGGCCTCACTGACTCAATGGACATGAGTTTGAGTAAACTCCAGGAGTTGGTGATGGACAGGGAGGCCTGGCGTGCTGCGATTCATGGGGTTGCAAAGAGTTGGAAATGACTGAGTGAATGAACTGAACTGAACTGAACTGAACTATGCATAAAATAGATAACTAATGAGAATTGACTATATAGCGCAGGGAGCTCTACTAAATGCTCTGTAGTGACCTAAATGAGAAAGACATTTTAAAAAGAGGGGATATATGTATACATATAGTTGACTTCCTGGTAGTTCAGACAGTAAATAATCTGCCTGCAATGAAGGAGATGTTGGTTCAGTCCCTGGGTTGGGAAGATCCTCTGGACAAGGGAATGGAAACCCATTCCAGTATTCTTGCCTGGAATATTCCATGGACAGAGAAGCCTGGTGGGCTACAGTCCCCGGAGTCACAAAGAGTCAGACATGACTGAGTAACTAACATTTCACTTTCATAGCTGATTCACTTGCCATACAGAAGAAACACAACATTGTAACTATACTTGAAACAAACAAACAAAAATTCCATACTACAGTTGAGAATTTAGTCTGTAATATTTTCCACCCAAATAATGTAGTCACATCTTATGCCATAGTATCTCTCCACAAAGCCAAGGTCATCATCTTTGATTACATGCTCCCTAGGCCTACTAAAAGCCTCTCATTGTTTTATTGATGCCTAATTTTTTACTTCTCATCTCATTTTGCAACTTTCTAGTTTAATTCTTGGCTCCAAATATCAACATCTGATAATGCTACAATTTCTTCCACCTGAGTTCTGATTACATTGAGAAATAAAATAGAGCAAGGCTGATTAGCACATTAAATAAGCATGATAATGATGCTGATAATAATAATGTATTTATATGGAAATTTTGTGTGTGTGTGTGTGTGTGCCTATCATTGTTCCATGCCCTGAATATACATTAACTGATTCAATCTTCACAACACCCTGATGTAAGGTACTGCATTTATTTCTCATGAATGAGACAACTGATACATGTATGTCTAAACAACTAAGAGTCATGGAAGAGTTACACTTTAGAGTTACCGTGGCTGAGCACAGGCTGTTTGCATCAGAGTATAAACTCTTCAACAAATGGTCTTTTTTTATGGGCCAGACTTCTGCCATCGAGAAGATGTTGTTATAGGTATTGTTTGGAGGAAAGGAGAGAACTCGTGGTTAGGAGGGGCTGGGTGAGCTGGAATGGTATTTCAGAGCAAGGGCTTTACTATTGCTCACACAGGAAACTAATCTGTTCTCCCCAGCTAGTAAGTTACTGTAGATTAGATATAATAAACATACAAAACAACCTTTGGGTTTTGGTGGATTCAAAACTTTATGCCTATTTAAAATGCAGGAATTGTTTTTTGTGGAAACATAAAATGTTCTTTTATGTTTCTACATTTATGTGCTATGGTCGCGTGTTTTTGGATGTCTGTGCTAATTTCTTCTTCAGTGGAACATCCACACCCTCCAGCAGATATTGATGTACAGCGTTAGCAAGTAAAAGCATCAACTCAGTACTGTTCCCAAATGCTAAGCTCACTTAGGGAACATTGCCTCTGTCGTAGTACAGTCTGTAATATCTTTTGTTTTAAATTGCCTTTTCATCATTTATGCCTTTATTTAGGCTATGTGAGGAAAAAAAAAGTCGAAATACTTAAAAGTATTTTCGTTCAACCAGTGAACATAAAGAATATTTTAAAGCTCATTTTTCTTTGAATGCCACGACTGCTCAGGAAGCGTACAAAAATAAGATAGGGAGAACTAAATATGCATTTAGTGAGCTGATTCCATATATTCTTTAATAACTCTTTTCTTGAGTACATAAGACATAAAAAGTAGTAGCCTAAGCACAGTAAAGACCAACCTAACACAAAAGTTGAAATCTTAAAAAAACAAAGAAGAAAAAGTATTTTACGTGAGCCTTACATTATAAAACCATTTGTTCTCTCCCCTATCACAGTCATTCTGGGGTTATTTGGCCCATTTTATGTTTTATATATTTGTCATCACTTACCAATTTTATTTTATATATGTGCTTACTTAGTTATTCTTCATTGTCTGTCTCTCCACACAATGTAAGGAGCATAATATCAGAGACCTTGTGTGTGCGTGTGTGTTTATGATTATATCCTTAGTACCAAGAACTGTGCTGCAATGATCAATTAATATTTATGAGTAAAGTGTACTTGTAAGAGAAGAATCAGCAAGAAGACAGGACCTCAGGAGATAAAACCAGGTCAGGAGAGCAGAGCGAATGTCCTGAAAAGAGAAAACAGCTGGGCACTGTATCCTCTGTTTGGAAGATTACCTTTCTGTCTCTCTCTGTCTCTGTCTCTTTAGCTGTCTATATTTCCAAAGTTTCATGTCAGTGGTGATTTATCTTTTGTTTCTTTGTTCAAGGCTGCTGCTGCTGCTGCTGCGTCGTTTCAGTCGTGTCCGACTCTGTGCGACCCCATAGACGGCAGCCCACGAGGCTCCCCCGTCCCTGGGATTCTCCAGGCAAGAACACTGGAGTGGGTTGCCATTTTCTTCTCCAATGCAGGAAAGTGAAAAGTGAAAGTGAAGTCATTCAGTCCTGTCCGACTCTTAGCGACCCCGTGGACTGTGGCCCACCAGGCTCCTCCCTCCATGGGATTTTCCAGGCAAGAGTGCTGGAGTGGGGTGCCATTGCCTTCTCCTGTTCAAGGCTGACCCAGTTTAAAGGAGCAGTTTTTCAAACAAAAATGGTCTAGGCTCAGCAAAATTTATTAGTCATCTTTCACTGTTATGCAGTATTTTATATTTGAAAATGCTTAAGTGAAACACTATCAGACAAGATTCAAGCATTCCTCTAATGGGTTAAATACTTTGGTTTCATAAAAGCCCTCTCCAACCATCTCTAATGGAATATTATGATGTGGTTTTAAATCTGGGAGATATATTCATATACTCCCTATTCTGAAACAGCCTGGATACTTCCTGACTGACCCTACAACCTCTATAAAAACTCAATGAAATTAATGTTCTTATGGCCTGAGTTTGAACTACTGGGACTCATCATGTATCCCAAAGGGTAGATTTTAATATCAGCAAAAGCTGTACTGATTTGGAATCATTCTAATCACCTTTTAAGTTTCCAAATTAACTACAGTGTTTAATACTGTACTTACTCCAAGTTCGGGCTTTCCAGGTTCCCCAATGGTAAAGAATCTGTCTGCCAATGCAAGAGATGCAAGAAATGCAAGTTTGATCCTTGGTAGGGAAGATCTCCTGATGTAAGAAATGGCAGTTCCACTCCAGTATTCTACTCTGGGAAATTCCATGGAAAGAGGAGCCTGATGAGCTACAGTCCATGGGGTTGCAAAAAGTCAGACAAGATTGAGCACACACACACATACCCACACATACTCCTAAAGTTCAAAGTTAGTGCATGTCCTTTTAATGACCAGATTTACCTTTATCTCAGTCTTAACCCACCTTAAGAAGCGATGTGAATTTTGGGTTGAATTCAGTGTCTGGAATCTGGATCACAGGTGGTTCAGATATTCCAAAAGACCTGCTGCCTATCCATTGCTAACTCCTGAAAGACTGAATTATCCAGTTCAAGGGGAAAATATAGAGGAAGTTTACTTCTAAGATCCAAGGGCTCAGTTTTGAAAATATCTCTCCAATTTATTAATCTTGAGATCCTTCAGTCTTCTAGGGAAATGAGGAAGGGTAGATGTAATGATCAGTTCAGTTCAGTAGCTCAGTCGTGTCCGACACTTTGCGACCCCGTGGACTGCAGCACCCCAGGCCTCCTTATTCATCATCAACTCCTGGAGTTTACTCAAACTCATGTCCATTGAGTCGGTGATGCCATCCAACCATCTCATCTCTGTTACCCATTCACCACCTTCAATCTTTCCCAGCATCGGGGTCTTTTCAAATGAATCAGTTCTTCACATCAGGAGGCCAAAATATTGGAGTTTCAGCTTCAACATCAGTCCTTCCAATGAATATTCAGAACTGATTTCCTTTAGGATGGACTGGTCGGATCTCCTTGCAGTCCAAGGGACTCTCAAGAGTCTTCTCCAACACCACAGTTCAAAGACATCAATTCTTCAGTGTCCAGCTTTCTTTATAGTCCAACTCTCACATCCATACATGACTACTGGAAAAATTATCAGATCAGATCAGATCAGTCACTCAGTCGTGTCCAACTCTTTGTGACCCCATGAATTGTAGCACCCCAGGCCTCCCTGTCCATCATCAAGTCCCGGAGTTCACTGAGACTCACGTCCATCGAGTCAGTGATGCCATCCAGCCATCTCATCCTCTGTGGTCCCCTTCTCCTCCTGCCCCCAATCCTTCCCAGCATCAGAGTCTTTTCCAATGAGTCAACTCTTCGCATGAGGTGGCCAAAGTACTGGAGTTTCAGCTTCAGCATCATTCCTTCCAAAGAAATCCCAGGGCTGATCTCCTTCACAATGGACTGGTTGGATCTCCTTGCAGTCCAAGGGACTCTCAAGAGTCTTCTCCAACACCACAGTTCAAAAGCATCAATTCTTCGGCACTCAGCCTTCTTCACAGTCCAACTCTCACATTCATACATGACCACTGGAAAAACCACAGCCTTGACTAGACGAACCTTTGTTGGCAATGTAATGTCTCTGCTTTTCAAAATGCTATCTAGGTTGGTCATAACTTTCCTTCCAAGGAGTAAGCGTCTTTTAATTTCATGGCTGCAGTCACCATCTGCAGTGATTTTGGAGCCCAGAAAAATAAAGTCTGACACTGTTTCCACTGTTTCCCCATCTATTTCCCATGAAGTGATGGGACCGGATGCCATGATCTTCGTTTTCTGAATGCTGAGCTTTAAGCCCACTTTTTCACTCTCCACTTTCACTTTCATCAAGAGGCTTTTGAGTTCCCCTTCACTTTCTGCCATAAGGGTGGTGTCATCTGCATATCTGAGGTGATTGATATTTCTCCTGGCAATCTTGATTCCAGCTTGTGTTTCTTCCAGTCCAGAGTTTCTCCTGATGTACTCTGCATATAAGTTAAATAAACAGGGTGACAATATACAGCCTTGACATATTCCTTTTCCTATTTGGAACCAGTCTGTTGTTCCATGTCCAATTCTAACTGTTGCTTCCTGACCTGCATACAAATTTCTCAAGAGGCAGATCATAGCTTTGACTAAATGGACCTTTGTGGGCAAAGTAATGTCTCTGCTTTTCAATATGCTGTCTAGGTTGGTCATAACTTTTCTTCCAGGGAGTAAGCATCTTTTAATTTCATGGATTTGGCCACCAGCTGCAGTGATTTTGGAGCCCCCAAAAATAAAGTCTGTCACTGTTTCCACTGTTTCCCCATCTATTTGCCATGAGGCGATGGGACCAGATGCCATGATCTTAGTTTTCTGAATGGTGAGTTTTAACCCAACTTTTTCACTCTCCTCTTTCACTTTTATCAAGAGGCTCTTTAGTTCTTCTTCACTTTCTGCCATAAGGGTGGTTTCATCTGCATACCTGAGATTATTGATATTTCTCCTGGCAATCTTGATTCCAGCTTGTGTTTTGTCCAGCCCAGCATCTCTCATGATGTACTCTGCATATAATTTAAATAAGCAGGGTGACAATATACAACCTTGACATACTCCTTTCACTATTTGGAACCAGTCTGTTGTTCCATGTCCAGTTCTAAGTACATATTGACTTGACAGTCTTAATTTGTTTATGTCAGTATCTCAGTGTCTGATACATAGTATATGCTCAACAAACGATTGTTGTTAAATAGTTTTTAAAATACCATTTTTTAAATGGGATGTTTCCCTCCCCCTCTCACCAACAGCTTTGTCCAATGACAAACCTATAGCCTCCTCATTCATTCTCCTGCCTGGAGCTGCTGCTCTTGCTGCTGCTGCTAAGTCCCTTCATTTGTGTCCAACTCTGTGAGACCCCAGAGATGGCAGCCCATCAGGCTCCCCTGTCCCTGGGATTCTCCAGGCAAGAACACTGGAGTGGGTTGCCGTTTGCTTCTCCAATGCATGAAAGTGAAAAGTGAAAGTGAAGTCGCTCAGTCATGTCTGACTCTTCGCGACCCCCTGGACTGCAGCCTACCAGGCTCCTCTGTCCATGGGATTTTCCAGGCAAGAGTACTGGAGTGGGCTGCCATTGCCTGCCTAAGGCTAGAGTTAGTAAAAAGAAAAATACACATATGATCATGTCAGTCTTCTGATTAACTCCTTACAACCGCTCAACATTGCCCTTAGGATAAGTCAACTCCACTGTGAGCAGGCAGAGCTCTTTAGCTAGATTCTGGTCTGTTCCCCAGCTTTGTCCTATTTTCACTGTTGGACAGTCTGCCCCAGATATCAGAAGCACCTTCAATTTTCAAATCATTGTATTCTGTTCTGTATTTGTTAAAGCTAAGTCCTAATTTGGATATGCTTAAGTATAATTTCTGCTATTACAAAAATAACAGCTATAGCTGTAAATGTACATATCTTTTGACAGTCGTAAGGGCAACCCACTCCAGTGTTCTCGCCTGGAGAATCCCAGGGGCGGAGGAGCCTGGTAGGCTGCAGTCCATGGGGTCCCTAAGAGACAGATAGGACTGAGCGTCCTCACTTTCACTTTTCACTTTCATGCATTGAAGAAGGAAATGGCAACCCACTCCAGTATTCTTGCCTGGAGAATCCCAGGGACGGGGGAGCCTGGTGGGCTGCCATCTCTGGGGTCGCACAGAGTCGGACATGACTGAAGCGACTTAGCAGCAGCAGCAGCATTTTTTAGGAAAAAATTTAGAAGTCAAATCAATGAACAGAAAAATATATTTATTACTATTTTTGATACCACTTTTCAGTTTGTTCTGTGGAAGATTAGTGCCGATTTATGCCCCAGCCTACTGTGCAACATGTTGCTTAGTGTCTATATCACAGGCAAAAATACATATTTGGGGACAATTTAAAAAGTTATTCCAAACCATCATTATTTTGATAAGCATTTCCATGATAATTATCTCTTCATGACTTTATCCCTTTTGTTGGTTTTTGGTCAGGTTATTAAATTAAAATAAAAGTTTAATTTTATAATTCTGTGCCTTATTATTATGACTACTAAATTCACTAAAAACTCATTCAAGCAAAAATGGCAAAATTCTTGTTTGACACATTACATTACTTCTATGATTAATGGAATTTTTAATTAGCAAGTTGTCATTGCATGCGTGTGTGTGTGTGTGTGTGTATATATATATATATATATAATTTGTGTGGATATAAATTAATGTCATTTAATCAATTATTCAAAAAATATTGAGTTTATAAGTGAATAAAAGCATTAAAGATTAGTATTTGTATGCATGGGTTAGCACACTTTCAGAGGCACCTAAATGATGACCCAACTCAGGAAAAGCAAATTTACTGGGCTATCAAACTGACATATGGAGAGACATATATCAGGCTTCAGGTACAGTTTGATCAGGGTTTCTGCTGTGTTTCACTAACTTTGTCGCTGCTCATTTCTGTTCCTCTCCAGGCTGCCTTGCTCTGTGTTCTTAGGGTTTTACAATAAAGTACAATATGTTTTCGATTATACTTTGTTCTTTTAAGACATGAGAAATTTACTGTTTGTGCTTATCATGTGGAGGCTATGACTCTTAGATAGTCCTCATAACAGCATATCTCTCATGAGAAGAGTAGACAACATTATTGACCCTGGACTTGTACAGAAACAGAAATCAAAAGGCTTTTCCAGAAGTTTATTGACAGGTCACTTCAGTGTATACACTTTATTTCTGTACCAGCATATGAAATTCCTGTTATTAAAGCCATCTCAAACTATCAAGGGTCACTTTGCATTAATATAGACAGGAAAATAAACACTGCGGGGAACTCAATTGATAAGAAGAACTAAAGATTTTAGGCAGAGTCAAAGGGTGTCTTTCTCCACTGAGATACTTTAAATTTGAATACAAAGGTGGATCCAAAATGTCTTTAGCTCCTAAGAAAATCAATTTAATTTAGTAGGAGATGAGAAAAAAATTATTTTGAACAATTTGAAGAATCAAACCCTTGGAACTATTTAATCAAAGAAACATGTTATTTTGCCTCTCATTTCTTCTGAAATATGCAGTGTATGGAAGCTTTCAAAGACTGAGGCCAACTTCTGAAACTTCAATTTGACAGTGCTAAATTATTTGGAGAGGCTCAAATTTGAAGCCAATGGCAGTTGAATCATCTTAAATTTTTATTCTTATTTCATGAATTTTTGTTTTATAATTATTTAAATTTGCATTATTATGTTATCATCAAGATGACCAAAATGCATCAAACATACCCTTGTCTTACCAGAGAAGATTCAAAGCCCTCTCTATATATAAAGTTATGGTTTCTAGCACGATTGTAGTTATGAAAGCATACACATCAAAACAGAAATACATACAGTCATCATCGAAATTAGCCACTTTTTAACCAGGCTTTCCCAGACAACCCAGCACCCTGGAGAGAGAGAGAGTAAATAGTAGAGTCACATTATTAGTCAAGTACGTTTGTCTGGAATTTTTACTTGCTGAAATTAAGGCACATCTGGCCCTACCTAAAGTCCATTGTAATATTTTTAGAAACTTAAAAGGAAGTCTCCCATTTTCCTACCTTTACTGGGATTCCCAGTTCTGTTCCTACCCCGCCCAGTGATCCCTACCCCCAGTGCTTCTGCTCTCAAAGGCTCTACAAAGATCTGCCAAAGAGCTTCTGACACTAAGATTTCTCACAGCTTCTTTCTGATACAGTGACCCCAAGATTACGCTCATTCTCAAGGCTCATCCAGCACTTCCCAGCAAGGTGACTGGTGTGCGTGGTCACCATAGAGGTGAGATTTGAAGGCTTTTTCTTAACACACCTCCACAGGGACTGAGGCAGGACGGGGACTATGGAAAGTGGTACATTGCCTTTTACTGTTTCTACCAGGAATCGGCAAACATACATTCCGCTCACATATCATTGATAAAGTAAGTCACATACACGAGATCCTATTCTGTCATTAGAAAGAGAACTGGGTGAGATCTGTAGTCACTATAATCACAGGGCTTTCAACTGTCTCTTTTCTTAGAACAAATTGTTCACAGAAGATTCCTAGACTTTTCATACCAGTGGATTTTTGGTCTGTTGGCAACATTTGTCATCCAGACATTTTCAGATGTGTTGGAATCCTTGGCTAAGTGCTCTGTGTGCATGCTAAGTCACTTCAGTTGTGTCTGACTCTCTGTGCCCATCAAGAATACTGATATGGGTTGCCATGCCCTTCTCCAGGAGATCTTCCTGACCCAGGGATTAAACCCCTGTCATCTCTTATGTCTCCTGAATTAGCAGATGGGTTCTTTACCATTAGGAATTCTTTGGTTAAGCTCTACTGAGGATCAAATGTGGATTTGCTATGCCATGACTTTTTGTTTATTGTTTCTTTGTGTCTTTGTTTTTCTATCCAGAAAACATACATTCTGGTTACATTTCTCAGCTTGTCCTAGTGCAGAGCTCCTTCTTTCCCTGGAAGTCTCTAAAAATATTTTTTGACCAAATACTTAATTTTTTTTCTGGCTTAATGTCCTTGTTCTAGATAACTAAAAATAATTTGTACCCTTTCCAGAATCCTCTAGTTATACACATAAGACCATGGCATGGATATTATAGAGTTTAGGCATTCCTTCACTCCTTTGCTCAAATAACTAATTTGTTCTACAATAAACTCTTCATAGAAATGTTCATAGGTGGTCAGATCAGATCAGATCAGATCAGTCGCTCAGTCACGTCCGACTCTTTGCGACCCCATGAATCGCAGCACGCCAGGCCTCCCTGTCCATCACCAACTCCCGGAGTTCACTGAGACTCACGTCCACTGAGTCAATGATGCCATCCAGCCATCTCATCCTCTGTCGTCCCCTTCTCCTCCTGCCCCCAATCCCTCCCATCATAGGTGATGGCTATTATATAAATGCTGACAATAAACTGTCCTTCTGATCAGTGAGCAATGCCCTTACTCTTCCAAAGAGTTTACTACTTTCTGAACAATTATCCATGACTGAATCAATGCATGAAAAGCTTTCCTGCCTATTCTGTATTATTGAAATATAGTTCATGGTTCAGTTCAGTTCAGTCACTCAATCGTGTCCGACTCTTTGTGACCCCATGAATTGCAGCACGCCAGGCCTCCCTGTCCATCACCAACTCCCAGAGTTTACCCAAACTCATGTCCATAGTTCATGGTTCATGAACTATGTCATCAGTTCATGGTTAAATACTTCAAAAAACTAGCTAGGAAAGAGCAGAAAATTCTTCTGAAAGAAGAAAAGGTAACTGGAATTTCCCTGAAGAGATCTGGGCCCAGTTTTCTAAACAGGTTGTTATAAACTGCTTTTCTCATGGCTGCAGGTCCTTATTTTGTTGGATTTCCCTTGTATCACCAACATTTTTTGTACTCCTTTTCATCTGTAGGGACTTTTTCCCAGTACATTGCAGCCAGAAGGCCAGGAGTGCAGCTGTCTCCACTAGAGAAACCTATTATTTGCCAGATGGATGGGCTTCTACCTAGATTCATTGGTTGCTTTCCCCAGCACCTCAGGGTACCTCGTAGTCTTTGCAATAATTGAAGACTTGTTCCAATCTGGATCAGAGCCGGTCTACATTTTAACAGACTTAAAATCTATTTATTTTAGGCTGTGATATTTACGAACAGTATGTTTCGGAGTAAGCAAAAGGAATTATAGATTTACTCTGAAGTTAATGAAGGTTAAGAAATACCAAAAATTATATAAGCTTCAGGGCACAGAAAATCTGGATTTTTCCTTGCTAAAAAGTAAATTCAGATTCTTATAATCTCAGTGGAATGTAAAATCTTCATTGTCAATTACTACTATAACAATTTTTTTTCTTCTTATATTTTATTTTAGAGCCTCTAAACTATGAAAAGAAAATCAGAAGAGTGGTCATATAACAAAATCAAATAATTAAGAGTTTAAAAACAACATACTGAGTCAGTTATCTACATAGGGGAGAAGGATTGGACGTAAAGGGTTGGTGTATAAGCAATATAATAATGGACATAAAAAACATCTGGCACATTCCTTGGCACAAAGTACACATTTAATAAATGTTTGTTGAATAGATAAATGAGGAATAGATAAATTTGCTAAATCAGTTTTATCAGTTTTCTGTAGTGTCTCACCTTTTTCTCAGTTTGTGTAACTATATTCCACCGATCAGTCTATCAAATAATATAAACCATCTTTGATAGAAATAAAATCCTTACTTTTTCTGAAAACAGTCACATTTATAGGCTTATAATTGAAAACTTTGATAATTGTTATAAGTAAATCCATCTCATATTAGAGAACAGACTTTCATTGAAAAACACTGGATGAGGTAACTTCTCAAACTTTCCAGCTGGCACAGGTTTAATAGAAATTTATTTTTTGGAAGAAGCTTCTGTAATAGTGATACTTTTGGGGCCGGGGGAAAGCTTTTTATAATACTTTTAGAACTGATGGCAATCATATTCAGTGAATTAGTTTTTATTTAAAGTTTATCATTGGTTATATAAATAGAAATTTTAGCTCATTAAGGTGAAAAAAAGGAAATACATATTCTATATCTCTAATACTTCTGTGAAAATGTGCATACTTATTTTTTTAATGTTTCATTAAGATATAGAGACGAGTGGCCAGGGCAGATAGATACACAAATGCAGGTGTTTTTTAGAGAGTTAACATGAAAAATTTGATTAGATAAATAAATGCCTGTATCCTCAAATGCTGCATGACTGCAGAAAGGAAAATTTCCAGGCATTGTTTTGAAATATATAGGGAGTTACACTGAAATTGACACTTGGAAGAATCTGAAAACCATGACAATAGTTCTGTAAAGGGATGGTAATTTGGCTATATAATTAAATTGGAATGTGTTCAGTAAGCAGATGTGTGCAAATAAAGAAACATCTAAGCTCCGGGTTTGCACTTCTTGATCTTTCTTTTGTCTGCCTTTTTATGAGGACACCCCATGGCTTTCTGTTGTTGCTGTGTTGTTGTTGTTCTTCTTCTCCTCACTAAATTAGCTCCCGGCACTAATACACTCCTTAGGTTTATTCAGGAGCCTAGCAGGCTGCAAAGTTCCATTTTGTCAACAGATGGCGTAAGGAATGATTCTCCATGCTCAATGACTTCAAAACAACATTATGCTATTGCTGTCCCAAAGCTGATTTGAAATTATTTCCATGCTATTGCTAAATGGAAACAAACTTGTTCACATTTCATAAGTCATTGACAATGGGACACTATTTGCAAATGACATAAACAGCAAAAATTTTTTTCCCATGAAACAAAAGCAAAAGTCAAAAAAGTGGCTTAATAAGAGACAACACTACTAAGCATTTCTTTCACCTACCGACCACAATGTACGATTAAGTCCAGCTTCCACTCTTTATACCCCAAAAAGCAGGACTCAAATTCCCATGAAAATATGAATGGCAATCTATTCTTAGATAATTCATAGTAAGTTCTTAGTGGCAATTATTTTACTTGTATAAACTGATACAATTTCACTATATTCCACTTTAGTGCTACTATCATAGCACATGGGAGCTTGATCCAAGACACATTTGGAAATAAACATAAAAGAGAAAACTTTCTAATATAATAACAAAGGGAGAGGTAAATTAAAAAAAAATTTAGAGCTACAAATTCCTCCTTGGAATTAAAGCTATGACAAAGAGACAGCATATTAAAAAAGAACAGACATCACTTTACCAACAAATGTTTGTATAGTCAAAGTTATGGTTTTTCCAGTAGTCATGTACAGATATAGATATGGGAGTTGGACCATAAGGAAGGTTGAGAGCTGAAGAATTGATACTTTCAAACTGTGGCGCTGGAGAAAACTCTTGAGAGTCCCTTGAGCAGCAAGAAGATCAACCAGTCAATCCTAAAGGAAATCAGCCCCGAATATTCATTGGAAGGACAGATGCTAAAGCTGAAGCTCTAATGCTTTGGCCAGCTGATGCGAAGAGCCAACTCACTGGAACAGACCCTGATGCTGGGGAAGATTGAGGGCAAGGGGAGAAGGGGACGACAGACGGTTGGATAGCATCACTGACTCAATGGACACGAGTTTGAACAAACTCCAGGAGATAGTGAAGAACAGGGAAGCCTGTTGTAGTGCAGTCCATGGGGTCGCAAAGACTGAGCAACTGAACAGCAGCAGCAAAACACGTTATCATTGAATTTAAACTGCTATTTATTGATGTGAAAATGTGAGATAAACACTGACTTGTCCAAATCATTCAAGAGTACCTCAATTTCCAGTGCTCTTATGATTCATAGTTCTGGTCAGAGAAGTTGATTAAGTCTTTAATATTCAGACTTATCCTGCCTCAGCTTTTCCTGGTGGGACTGAGAAAGGCATACACATAAGTACCAGGTCAAGCAAAGCAACTTTTTACTAATACCTAGAGATTTGACACCAAAAGTGATTTTCTGGATAAACTCTTTATTATTTTTAGTGTGAAAAATGTTTTAATTTCTCATTGATAATTTTTATATTGATTACATGTTGAAATGGTAATTGGGATAAGTAGACTAAATTACTTAAGCTAATTTTCCTTACTCCTTTACACTTTTTTTTTAATATAAATTTATTTATTTTAATTGGAGGTTAATTACTTTACAATATTGTATTGGTTTTGCCATACATCAACATGAATCTGCCACAGGTATACACGTGTTCCCCATCCTGAACCCCACTCCCTCCTCCCTCCCCATACCATCCCTCTGGGTCCTCCCAGTGCACCAGCCCCAAGCAACCAGTATCATGCATTGAACCTGGACTGGTGATTCATTTCTTATATGATATTATACATATTTCAATGTCATTCTCCCAAATCATCCCACCCTCTCCCTCTCCCACAGAGTCCAAAAGACTGTTCTATACATCTGTGCCTCTTTTACTGTCTTGCATACAGGATTATTGTTACCATCTTTTTAAATTCCATATATATGCATTAGTATACTGTATTGGAATGTGATTGTTGAAAAAATTTGCATTAAATTTGTAGCTATGTTTTTATTTCCATAGCACAGCACTGGAATAGATGATTGATTTATTTTTTAACTTATTTTTGGTTTAGTATTTATTTATTAAAAAAAATGTTTACAATGTTTTTAGTTTCTACTGTATGACAGCGTAAATCAACTATATGTATACATATATCCTTTGCTTTTTGGATTTCCTTCCCTTGCTTTTTGGATTTCCTTCCCATTTAGACCACCACAGAGCATTGAGTAAGTTCTCTGTGATATACAGTAGGTTGTCATTAGTTATCTCTTTTATGCATAGTCTCAAGAGTGTATAGATTTCACTCCCAGGGGTGGGATGAATTTGGATAAACCCTTTGCAGAAATCTGTTGGTGATTCTAGACTGAAAGGGTTTCTTTTGCATAAATTAGGAGATTTAGAGGCCTCTTCCTTGGAACATCTAGCATGTGGATGGGCACCTTTTTGGTGGTGGTGGTGTTATGGGGGAATGGAAGAACTTTTCTCTTTCCAGGAGGGGCAACCAAGCCATAAGAGTGAGAGGGAGAGACAGTGAGAGGGAAATGGAGAGCAGAGTCATGGCTGTGATGCTGTAGTGTTAATATTAGCCTCTCAATCATGTCGGACAATTTGCGACCCCAAGGACTGTAGCCCACCAGGCTCCTCTGTCCAGGATCTTCTAGGCAAGAACACTGGAGTGGGTAGCCATCCCCTTCTCCAGGGGACCTTCCCTATTCAAGGATCGAACCTGGGTCTTCTGCATTATTGTAGGGAGACTCTATAAACTGATATTTTCCCATTAAAGCACCTCACTACCCCCGCTCTCATCTCTGAGCTATCGCATGTAGGGTTATAATTAACATTGGTATTTATTTTTACTAATCCGTGTCACTTTTTAAATGCTTTTGAAAGTTGTTTGATATTATTTTGCAATTGTATTGAGTTCTTACTGGCAGAAATTCATTTTATGGGAAAAAATAAATAATATTGAACTCTGGAAATTTTCAACAATGTCAAGAAGAATTTTATCTGTGATATTTTAAAATGATTTTCCATTATTTTCTTTCACATTACACACTCCTACACTGTATACACTATTTGCATAACAATGTGGAGTGTTTATGAATAACTTAACAAATTCATATTCTCCATCAACCCTAATGACAGCATTATTAGCTCAACTTTTAATGCATAATCACAGCAGGAGGTTTTTGAAACAAAAGTCTGTAGAACAGAAGTATAAAAATTGGCAAGAAAATCAGACAATTCTTTTTCTGTACACAGAGCTGAGTTACCTCTTGGTCCCTTATGGTCTGGTTTCCCACCTTCTTTTCCCTTTTATTCTAGCAGTTCTATTCAATATCTGTTATATTAGACTTTAAGTCAACTTCATTCTATAAATAATCAGGAAAAAGAATGTTTATAAAAGAAGATACAGATTTTTAGGAAACAGAAGATTCTACTGTCCTCCCATGTTAGGAGAAGAAGGGTGCACTGCTGAATATGCTAGAATTAATCTTGCATATAACACCATGGAAAATAAACAATACAATTTAAAATAGTTTCTTAAAATGAAACTGGTAATTTATAGTGTTTTGAATGAATTGTGAAAAATTAAATCACATAATGAATAGCAGGAATGGATGAATGAACACTGAAATTTTTGTTGCCAGTAATGGCTGGAATCATCCTATGATATTAGGAATGCACCATTGAAGCCCAAATGTGTGGCAAATGACTCTCTTCCAATCACAAGAAGGAAGAGAGTCCAGCAGTTTTTAGATTGTTGTGTAGGAGTTAAAGACATTTGCTGTATTGGTGGCATTTATAAAAGAAAAAAATTGTAAATGCTTGCAATAGAAGAACTGTTTTGTTAAATAGTAAAAAAATAAAAAGTTAATATAGCAAAGCCCATGCATGAGGATCGTGGGATTAGTTGTATTCTGATTATTAGTGGTTTTTCTTTTTAGGGCACAACATTGAGTTTTGAGAATTTAACTATTTCTAAACCCAAAATATAAAAGTAGTACCAGTTTCAAATTTCTTGAAGAATCAGCTCTTAGCTCTGCATATCATGGGAAAATCTGCAAATCAAGATCACTTTTGTGCAAGCCTTCTTAGACAGACAGCAAATTACCTTGATAAAATGTATATCCGGGAAATACTGATAAGAAAGAAATGTAACTTGACTGGATATTTTGTTATGATTTCTTAAAATCATAAATTTAGAAATAAAAAATTTATGATGAAATGCAATTGAATGCTCTCATAAAGAGCCAATTGTTACTTAAATCCACTAGGTCCTCCGCTGATATTTTTTAAAAAATTTTTAATGAAGTGCACTGATAAATGAGTACATAGTTGCTGTAGAAACATCAAAAGGACAAATTCCTTTTCCCCAATCTACTAGGTTATATTAGTAAAGTACAAAAGTTAATAAATAATTTTACAAATTAGAGATAGAGTTTAAATACTTCATTTTCCCAAAAAGATGTTGGATTCTTCTAAGTAGAGAACAATGGGTTTTTTGGGACATAACCCCACTATAAGTCAACTTGCAATGGGTTTATTGGGACATAACTTCATTGGAAAGAAAAATCCAGAAACAGTACTTAATAATTTAATGAGAATATAAGATACCTCCAATACACCTAGTTGAAAGCAAAACCTGTCCTAATTTTTAAGTTACTCTATTTGTTATTCTCTATTTAAATGTAAAGTAATGCTGCCCACAAGACTTAATTTTGCCTATTCAAAATAAATGTTTTCTTTCTTCTGGTTATACAACAAATGTTTCATAATTTTTGGCTTAGAATCCATTTCAAATGGTCTTCTATATGGCCCAATTCTTTCCACTTTTATTTAATTCAGACCTTGCCATCACCAAGCCAACCTGACTGCTTTGGAATAGGCTCCTTATTCAGGCTTTCCTGATTTGAGAACGATTTGGATATTTTCTACAAGAATTGCGAGGTAAGACTTTTAATTTCCAGATAACTTCATTCAAATGGTGAAATCTGTGACCGTGGCTGTTGGATGACATGGACATCACACTATAGGGTAACGACAGCCTTACTGGGAAGCTAAACAGAGACCAGCGGTGCTGAGAAGTGGAGAAAAGAAAAGGCCTGACCTCTGAATTAATGATTAGACTTTTTAATAATTTTGATCGATTTATACCTTAGATTTGTCAGATAAATGGTTCCTCTTTATATTTATTATTGCTGTTATTACTTCACTTGCTTAGGCTAGCTTGAGTTGGAATTCAATTATTTGCAACACTGTTTTGACTAATGCAAAAGTCAAAGAGAGATAAAATTATTAAGATAATCTAAAATGACAAAATAATATTGATAAATTGATAAGATAAATATTACCTTTATCACAAAGTATGAGAAAATAATCTTATATCCAGAGATATGTAGGTTCAGGCCTCTAAACGAGATCATCTTTCTATAAAATATATTATTATTATTGTTTATTATTGGAATCTATAATGATGTACCAGCAGTAAGACTGGTTGAGATCTAAATTCAAGCTAACTCAGAGATGAGCATCCTTTGGGAACTCAGCTGGTTATCTCTATTCAAATTTAAAGTAACCAGTGACTTTGAGAAATCATTAAATAGTCTAAACTTGTTTGTCTACAAAATGATAGTAACAATATTTGCATCTTAGCATCATTTTCAGGATTTGATGAGCTAATAAATGCAAAAATCTCTTGGCACAATTTCTGACAGCATAAGCAAAACAAAATAAATTATTATTATATTTTTTCCTAACTAATGAATCAGTCTTCTATCAAATAAGATGGATCAAGTAGAAAGATTTCAGTTCTGGTAGACAGAGTGGAGAATTACCGATAAATAAGCCAGTCCTAAGGACTGGCTTCACACACTATTGTTATAGTCACTAAGTCATGTGTGACACCATGGACTGTAGCCCACCAGGCTTCTCTCTTCATGGGATTTCCCAGGCAAGAAAACTGGAGTGGGCTGTCATTTCCTTCTCCAGGGGATGTTCCCGACCCAGGGATCATATCCACGTCTCCTGCACTAGCAGGTGGATTCTTTACCACTGAGCAGCCAGGAAAGCCCAGCTTTGCACAACACAATGGGGGGTCAATAAAATAAGGCTGCCCAGGTGGCATCTAGAACAGAGTCCTACAGAAGCTCCCTGAGACTGAGGGCAATTAGGTAAATTCTGGATCTGAATTGTTGGTGCATGAGGGGTCATTAATATATTCATCTGTGTGCTGAGGAAGACCCATGCACTCTATTGAATAGAAGTCAGCATTTTTCCTGTAGAGTGGCTCCTTAGACATAGGCATTGAGAAAGACCAGAAATGCAGGCATTGAGAAAGACCAATGAAAAGCTGCCCATCACCCCTGAACGCATACACGGAGAGCCAGCAGCACTGCTAAGGAAATGGACCTATTGATTTGATGTACTGTGTGAAGAGAAGACTCAATTTCCTCTCCTGCCTCCACTCCCAGGAGAGCATTTATCCCCTAGAAATGATCTGGCTCAAGACAAACAAGAGTTAACAGCTCTAATTGGACTTTAGTTCCTATTCAAGGAAACAAAGAAAAGAAATGAAGTTGGTCCTCATGATTTAACAGCCGCCCCCACAAAAGATTCAGATTACAACCTTCCACCATCCTCTATCAGTCACTTGAACTCAGGTCATTTTGGATACTTGAGCCCTTAGTGTCTTCCTTCCATCAGAATGAAGCTTCCCTAAGACCAGTTTACCAACCTCCAAAGCTGTTATGCTGGAAATTCAAAATTACATTTCATTGGCTTCTTTATTCTTTATTCAAAAAAAGTAGTATGCTTTACCATTATTAACTCAACAGATTTATACTGATTACAAATTTAAAATTGAATCCAGATTAGGAATGAAAAGAATTATTTGGCTTTGCTCGTTGAAAAGCTGTCTTTAATTCATATACTAAAAAAAAAAATAATAATGTTTTGAATGAAAGCAGTCACAACTATTTGTACTTTCCCCTTTGGAAATGTGATCATTGATATCACAAATATCCTTAACCACAAGCTGTGACTTTTCTACTATCCAAGGTTGAGGTCCACAGCCAGGAGATAACATGTCAGGACGCTCTTTAACACTTCACATCAAAATACAAGCTCTGGCAGGTGTAAGTTATTCCTCTGGGAGCACAGATTAACCAGACTTGGGACATTCAGAGGAAGCACAAGTTTGAGACTCATGCTGTATTTATTCACTGCACTTTCTGTTTAAATTTTAAAAGTCCTTATGTGGAAGAAGCATTGTTTGACCAGAAAAGTTTTTTAGATATGGTCATCTTAGCTTATTCCAAATATCTTGTGAGGGGCAAGTCAGTGTCACTTTCTCTTTGAGAGATGACCTCTAAATTTGGGAAGAAATGCCATTAAAATATATAACTCTACTATTGCAATTGATTAAAATCAAAAAGCAAAATAGACATCAAACAAAGAAATGTTCTGGTATATTCTTGAAGTGGAAATGTCAGGGGGCATTGAAAAGCCATCCTAGTTATCACTGGATCCAGGATGGTCTGTCTTTATTTCACTATCAGTGGCCAACGTAGCATGGCCAGATGTCTCAGCTTGATGGCTCAAACCATGCTCCTTAATGGGCTGGCTCTGGGTCCACTGAATTTTGTCACTTTACAGGCTATTCGGGTGTTATTTGCCATCAATTCTCTTTCTCAGTGGCTTTGCCCGCTCCCCCGGCCCTGTCTCTTCATCTATCCATGCTGTACATACATACGAGTTCATCAAATTCCTATCAACTCCAGGGCAGCCCAATCTGGCACCTGAAAAGCATGTTCAGATGCTACACCCTGAAGCTTGAAAACCTTTTAGTTAGTGCCAGAGCTCTTATTAAGCCAACCAAATTGTTCCAAATTATATCTACCAGGGGCACAAAAAGCTAGTGCTGAGGGAATCCACATGAAATTTTTGTGTGATACTGAATTTTCTGCAGTTTTACTTCACTTTTCATAATCAATCTCTTCCACATGCCTACAATTGTTAACCTTCCAGTTAAAGATTTCACCTTGTCACCAACTCGAAAAATTTGTATGGACAAAAGGCAGCGCTGGACAGGAATAAGAGAGAATGCAAAGGTAAGCCAAAGGGTTTTTAAAAAGGAAGTACTTCCTTGAATGTAAAACAAGAAGACCATCCCAGGTTCAAGGGGAAATTATTCTGTTTTGATCATTGTTATTTTGACATTGTAGAGCTTCCCAGGTGGCTCAGTGGTAAAGAATCCACCCGCCAATGTAGGAGATGCAGGTTTGATCCCTGGGTCAAGAAGATCCCCCTAGAGGAGGAAATGGCAACCCACTCACATATTCTTGCCTGGAAAATCCCATGGACACAGGAGCCTGTTGGGCTAGAGTCCATAGGGTTGGAAAGAGTCAGACATGACTGAGTGACTGAGCACACACGCACTCAACGCATGTACGTTTTGACACTGCATTCTACATTGGAATGCTCATATGTAGGGAAAAACTAACAAGCATTATTTGCTGTGTATTTAAAACTTTGGTTGATGCTGTGAGTCATATAAGGTATTTATGAAATAAACACTCTGTGATAGCTCATAATCTAGTTTGGCACAGTTTTAAAATATGCCAAAACTTAAGAACAAGAATAAAACTATATTAATCCTATCCAATTTTGCATAATACGAACTATGTATACTGCATTTGCTTAGAAGAAAAATACCAGAAACAATGAGAAAATTCCCCCAGGTTTCATGGTGGTATTTAAACGGGTCCTGAAATACTGATAGAATTTAAAGAGAGGGGAGGGAAGAATTTTTTTAATGATTTTGGCCTTTTTAAGACTAGAAAACCCAATTGAGCCTGCAGTACTTGTCTTTTTGTTTTTGAAAAAAAAAAAAAAAAGAGAAAATAAATAAATGTTGTTTCCAGCTGTTACATTTGAGGTAACTTTTTACACAGTCAATGGCAATCCACTCCAGTACTATTGCTTGGAAAATCCCATGGACACAGGAGCCTGGTAGGCTACAGTCCATGGGGTCGCAAAGAGTCGGACAAGACTGAGCGAAGGCAATCAATCAATCAATACTACCTAGAATTTGTAATCCTTTTTAAAGTTAAAATATTCACTGTCATTGAGGAAATATCCTCATATGAATTTTTGTTGTCACACGTCATCTTCCCAACTAAGAGTGAATTGTGACACATTCAAGAAAATCCCATCTGTTTCTTTTTTCCTGGATTTTGTATCTCAAGTAGAGTAATAATGTTTGGAACCACGCAATCTTGAAGCATGCATATTTACAATCTATCACTTTGACTCTCTGAATTATACAATTTAAGTATTATCTTTTAAACCAGGTTATTTTTGTTGATGATTATTATTTTTGCTGAGTTCTTGTCATTTTCAATTAATATAGATAAATTCCCATTCTCTGATATGAAATAAAAGAGATGCTATGTTTCTAACCTTTGATGTTTGTGTGCCAAATGTTGAAAGCTCCAGAGTCAAAAGTCCCTTTAATCACTGAGGATTTGCAAAAAGACCCACTAAAAATGTCACTGTGTCTATAGAACAAACCCAGGGTTCCTAAGTATTTTATACAAATTAACTTTTGAAGCTTGTGTAGATTTCCTTGTCTAGGGAATCTGCAAACCCAATGCCTGTATAACGTATCTTTCTTACAGTTCTTAAACAGGAAATACGATTACTCCTAGGATTGTGGTAACATTTTTGCTCATGCTTGCTGGTTATACATTCTAAATATCTTCATTTAAACTGTAGCTAATTTAACTTAATTTCTTTGATGACTAGGTTTATTATACCAGTAGACGTCTGCATATTGGTCTATAAATAGCCAGCATCACAATTCTTAACAGAAAATGAGAATCTCTTTCTCCCAGTCCTCTGAAATCTTTTGCAGAACTGCAGCGATTCCATTTGTCCAATACTTAGCAAGAAGAGTGCCAGGAAGAAGACGTAAATTTCTACTGAGACTAGTTGTTTTTCTTTTTCCAGATCTTTCAGTCTGAGCTGAACATATAATCTAAGGAATTTCTATGCTTAAATGCCATACTTAAGTGAAAATGAAAAGTTATAAACATTTTAAAAAGAACATCTGTCCTATGCATACAAGGTAATAAATCTCCCACTTTTGGGTATAATGATAACTCTGGCATTCATAATCAGAACATCCTGGATTTGAATTCCAGCTTTCTCAGTGAACTGTGTGATCTTGAACTAGAATTTACACTTTCTGATTCTCAGTTTCTCAGTGCCCAGATGTGACTACTAATAATTTATGCTTAAAAAATAAGCATTACTTGTCTGCATTTGCTTTAAATTTGCAGGTGGGATTTGCCTTGGTCCTAGGCTCAATAGAGTCATATGCTTTAGATCCTCATCCCTCTTGTGTTATTCTGTTACAGAGAACAGATTTATAATATTCAAGGTATAGAAACATGGCTAATAATATTAGAAAAGAAAGGTGAACTGAATTCCTAGATAGAGAGGCATTGGGAAAGTAGTAACAATGGCACTGGAATCTTACAGTTCAAGTACCCAATTGATACCTTAGAAGATAAATGACCTTGGATGCATTGTTAATTTTTTTGGAAATCATCTTCCTTGTTTTAAAGAAGGTGGAATGTGACGGTGAATGGAAAATCTATTTGAAAAGCAGAAGCCAAATACAAATCTAAGACCTAATTTTAGTTGCTAATATTATCTGTTAAATTTAAGTTCAGTTCACTCAGTCGTGTCCGACTCTTTGCATCCCCATGGACGCAAAGGCCAGGGAGGCACGCCAGGCCTCCCTGTCCATCACCGACTCCCAGAGTTCACCCAAACCCATGTCCATCGAGTCGGTGATGCCATCCAACCATCTCATCCTCTGTCATCCCCTTCTCCCGCCACCAGTCTTTCCCAGCATCAGGGTCTTTTCAAATGAATCAGCTCTTCACATCAGGTGGCCAAAGTATTGGAGTTTCAGCTTTACATCAGTCCTTCCAATGAACACCCAGGACTGATCTCCTTTAGGATGGACTGGTTGGATCTCCTTGCAGTCCAAGGGACTCTCAAGAGTCTTCTCCAACTCTGCAGTTCAAAAGCATCAATTCTTCGGCTCTCAGCTTTCTTAAGTTGCTCAGTAATAATTCTATCACATGCAACTTCTTTTAAGTTTTACTAGCCTTGGTTGTTGGTAAACTGCTGTCCAATATTCCTGTTCTTCAATAATTCCCTGTTGAATTATAAGAGCACAAGATGTGAGAGGGGGCTGCCCAAAGAGGAGCCACAGCTCATGGTCTTTGCAGCTGCCCAGGTCTATACTCACAGTCCCTGCTCATGGAATGAGATCCGAAGCCATGTGCTTGGTCCTGGGCCAAGACAGTTAAGAAACATTTCCTTAATGAATAATATATGCAGTTAACAAATATGTATTCCCTGCATTGATGAAAAAGTGACACAAATAATATGTAGCTGTTCATGTGAAAAGATCTAAGAAGAAAAAGCCATTCCGTGTGTTAGGCCACAGGGGAAAGTCTTGTAAAAGGGGGCCTGTGAAATCTTCTTTAATGAAGGATGAATAACTTATACAAGCAAGAGACAGATGGGGCTTGAGAAAGTGCTGGCTGATGAGAGGAAATGTTTGCAAAAAAGCTCTGAGGCATGAAGGAGGCTGGTGAGACACATTAGCCAAGGGAAGGCCAATATGCCTAGGACAGAAAAAAGTGAAGTGGGGAAGAGTGAGGCAGTAACTGTAGTAACAACCGTTATGCTGATTGCTTAATTATTATTTATTTTTATAAAGTAAGGCTAGTGAGCACCACTTGTAACCTTCCTTTGCTTTTAATATTCTTTCTATGCTTCCATAAAAGTATAAGACTGACAGCATAAAAAGAAACTTGGTAGCAAAAATATAAGTTTGTATACATACACAAATAAGTATACACACATATTACAATTGTGTGCCTATGTGTGTGCTGATCTTGAAATTTAACCGGTTTAAAGACTTTTGAGTTGAAACATAACCACTTTGCAAAAAAGCTCATGATGAGTAAATGTTAAATTTGTAATGAAAGAGAGCTACAGAGAAAATGACTGACAAAGAGAGAAGCCCATAATTTCCTCCCAATGAGAATTTGGTAGTCTTTTTATTAGATATAAACAAAATCAGTTAGAAAAAACACAATTAGGCATTTTTATAGAATCCTCTGAATACCAGTGGCAGTTTTCAAGTCAATGGTTCTGTATTTCATTAACATTGCTCTCATTTTAAAATGCCAGATGACCTGGATACACCTTTATCTCCTAGCTGAGTCCCACGGAAAGATGTTGAAATAAAACCTGCTCTATTCTTGGACTGATGAGTCAGTGTTAAGATTGTTCATAAACACAAAAGAAACATTCTTTATATACCAAGAGAAGTATTTATTCTTTCTTAGGCTGACAAAGCTCCGTATATGAAAAGTTATGGTTTTTCCACTAGTCAAGTACAGATGTGAGATTTGGACAATAAAGTAGGCTGAGCACCGAAGAACTGATGCTTTTGAATTGTGGTGCTGGAGAAGACTTGAGAGTCCCTTGGACTACAAGGAGATCAATGAGTCAATCCTAAAGGAAATCAACCCTATGATGATGCTGAAGCTGAAGCTCCAATATTTTGGCCACATGATGCCAAGAGCTGACTCACTGGAAATGACCCTGATGCTGGGAAAGACTGAAAGCAAAAGAGAAAAAAAAAAAGGTGGCGGAGGATGAGATGGTTAGATAGCATCACTGACTCAACAGACATGAATTTGAGTGAACTCTGGGAGATAGTGAAGGACAGGGTAGCCTGGTGTGCTGCAGTCCATGGGGTTGCAAAGATACAGACACAACTTAGTGCCTGAACAACAAGGGCAGAATAAACATAAAAATGGTGATAATTCTCTTTCCCTGGAAGTATCCAAGTCTCTCCAACTACTTTCCAGCATCCGAAATAAAAGAGCGGGGTGCCATTTGTTCAACACAACTATTTGTTCTATAGTGAGCCAGTAGAAGTTCACATCCAACACAGATTTCATTGTTTAATATAATTGCTTAAATGTTGGTGTAGTTTTCCTATTATGGAAATGAAGTAATCAAAATGTAAGAGATCCAAGGACACACAATTCTTAAGGAACAGAATAACAACACTACCAATGAAAATAACAGTTGAAGCTGAAGGCTGAGTACCGGACACTGAACATCATGGGTTAGCTCATTTCATTTTTATGACAACCATGTGAATGAAGTAGAACTTTTCAGGTGGCCCTAGTGGTAGAGAAAGAACCTGCCTGCCAATGCAGGAGTTAGAAGAGATGCGGGTTCGATCCCTGGGTTGGGAAGATGGGAGGGAGGAGGGCATGGTAACCCACTCCAGTATTCTTGTCTGGAGAATCCCATGGACAGAGGAGCCTGGCAGCTATAGTCCATAGGGTTTCAAAGGGTTGGACGTGACTGAAGTGACTTAGCATGCATGCATGCTTGAATGAATGTCCTCTCATCCACATAGAGACTAAAAACTGAGGCATGGAGAGAGGAAGTGCCCTGCCCAAGGTCACTTCTCATTTGAACCCAGGAGGTCTGCTCCTACAGACTATAAGTAGTTCATCCCACAGTATGACTCACAAAGAAGGGGCCTCCCCATTCTCCAAAACAACAGCATGTGGAGAAAAAGAGCTGGGCTTCATTGGAAATGGTATCAGATCCTTCAATATCATTATCCTTCATTAAACTGCAGTGTTAGCACCAAAGTGCTGGCCTGTTTTTAAATCCCAAAGGCAGATGGTTATTTTTAATACATTGACTAATTGCATGCGGTGATCTAAGGTCAACATAAAACTCCAGAGAGAGCCTGAAGTATCAACTAAGTTTCTATTGAGCAGAGGGAGAACAGTACTCTGTTCTTAAAGAGAATTTTAGATTTAATGGCTCACCTAGACCCATCACATTCTATTGCATGCTCAGTGCCCAATCATGTCTGACTCTTTTTGCAATCCCATGGACTGCAGCTCACCAGGCTCCTCTGCTCATGGAATTCTCCCCGCAAGAATACTGGAGTGGGTTGCCAGCTCCTCCTCCAGGGAATCTTCCCCACCCAGGGACTGAACCTGTGCCTGTCTCCTGCATAAGCAAGTGAATTCTTCACCACTAGTGCCCCCTGGGAAGTTCTAATATATTAGTAATAATAATATACTTAATAAAATCAGCATATATTGCTATGTCCACTTACTAACACAGGCCTACAAGAAATCATGCTCACATTACAGAAGATCTACAATCTAGGTGAGTTTTGGCTCAAGATAAGTGGTGGAAGGAAGAACCGTATTTGCTTATGAATTATCATACTCATGGTTTATACTCATTTTAAAAGATAACATTATTTTTAAATGATCCAAAATCATTATATTCTCACAAGACTCTTCCTCATACATGCTTACTTCTCTGGGTCTTTGTATTTACCCATTTAGGAGCAAAAGCAGTATCTCCTCTCCATCATCAACTCCCCAGCATCGTGTTTACTTTTCAAAGCCTTGGTGCCATTTGCCTTCCTCCTAAGAACTTCTTTGACATATTCCATCAAAATTAATTGTGCCTTCCTCAACACTCCCATGGCAAAACTTTGTATTTTAGCAAATTAAATTTCTCACAGCTTACTTTGTTATTCATATGCTTCTGTCCCCATAAGAGGTTAAACTCTCAAAGCAGTCACTATTTCTAATGCATCTTTGGACACTCATTGGTCCTGACTCAGCCCATGGCACAGAGCGGGTGCTCGAACCATGTTCATGGAGCAAAAAGGCATCCTGGGGACAGGATTTCAGCATTATGACATCCCATGTTTGACTGTGGACGTTTCGGCCACGGAAAATGTCGTGCAGGATGTATTTTTCAAAATTAAAGCTAATTAAAATTAATTTTCTTCTGAGAGTCATTTTAGAATTTCACAAGAGCCCGTGTGATAATTAGGGACACTCAGGGGTGTCACCAAGCCTGGAGTGGGAGTTACTATTCCATCAAACATGACCCACTGAAGTTGCTCCCGGGTGGCTATTAATATCACCGACTGCAAAATGTGTCAAGGTTTATTAAGTGAAAATCTCATAAAGGTTTGCAAATAAAGGAGTGCTTATGCAATATGGATGGCATGTGTGGTTTAGTTCCCTACAGAAGAAGGGAATTAATAAACAAAGTAAAGCACCGGTGTGTTTATTCTCAGGAGTGTCCTTCAAGGATGTTGACGGGAAGTGCTGAGACTTCATTCTTAGCATTTAAGAGAAATACAGCATGAAGTGTATATGAAGAATAGAGTCAATGTGAATCTTTTGGACTTGTAATGAAATAAAAAGATAGCTATGTGCTCACACATAAATTAGACAGCAATCAATATTTTAATTTTAGCTCTACTGAGGTCGCATTTTTCTTCTTATGATTCTTCATTGCCAACACAGTTGGAGGGTTAGACTCAAGCCAACTGGAATATGAGAGAGCACCCAAAGGACCAATGTCTGCTGCCTGAGTCTAGGAGCCCTTGCAGGTAACCCTCCAAGTGAGGAGGGCTTGAATTAGGTGTTATGGTATGGAAAGAGGTGACGGGTAACTTCATTAAAGTTAAAAGGTGAAAAGCCTTGGGTTTAATTGAATTAGATGACAGCACACACTGAGAAAGCTTTTCCACAGAGTTGACGCTCTCTGGAGGAAGGCAGTTTAATTCTTCTTGTCATCAGGCTGAAAGAAAGTGTGGCCCTAGTTAATTTCATTTCTCCGATGGGGGAACAGTATCTGGGCAGAAATTTACAGGGTTTACTGAAAGGAAGGTGTGGATTTCTGAAGTGCTTCTGCACCTGGGAACCAGGCTGGCCTTGGCATAGCTCACAAGTCTGACCTTTCTGGAAAAATCCTGAAATAGCCTGAAGAACCTACGAAAATAATGACAATCACTGGTTTCTTATTTAAGTGTTTAAACTTTTGATCATCCAGTCATGTCATGATAGAGTGCAGAGACTGGCAGCACAGATGGTCCAGTTACACTCAGAGAAGCTGGAAAAGTAACATTTTACTCCTCAGTTATTCTAAAGGTGGCTTTTAGGAGCAGGGGCTTTCCTGCTGGTTTAGACGGTAAAGAATCTGCCTGCAATGCAGGGGACCTGGGTTTAATCCCTAGGTTGGGAAGATCCCATGGAGAAGGGAATGGCAAACCACTCCGGTATTCTTGACTAAAGAATTCCATGGAGAGAGGAGCCTGGCAGGATACAGTCCAAGGGGTCGCAAAGAACAAGACACGACTGAGCGACTATCACTTTCACTTTAGGAGCAGAAATATTATATATGAAAGAACAAAGTGAAAATTAAGCTTAGTCTATAATCTAAGGTTTTTTTGCAGAAGTCCTTTAATATCAAAAGTATACTTTTAGCTTGAAATATAACTAAGAGCAGAGAATATCAAAAGAAACTCTAGAAATGAGAACAATTTAAACAAAGTCATGGAGTCAATAGTATTATAATAGCTATAAATTATTCATTATCACTCTGTCTTCTGAAAAGAAAAATAAAACAAAACAATTCTTCCCATGACAAAAGAACTTCTATTATTTGCCAAACATTTTCCAATTTGATAGCAGATTTCTAATTTCAAATATGCACAATACAATAATTTCAACTATCTCAGTGGTATGCAAGTCCTAACATGCTAAGAATGCCTAATACATTTTAAACTAATTAATTTGCTTTAAAAGAAAAAAAAAATCTAGTTGCATCAAGAAAATTTAAAAGGTGCTAATTAATTGCCACTATGTTTGGGAAGAAGAAAATGGGAATCTTGAAACAAACTTACTGATACAAGTGAAAGCTTTACCATGTCTTTTAGTTGGATAGAATCCCAAATTTAAGCAAAACAAGAAATTAATAATTCCTTCATATTATAACTAACTATGCCTTATTAAGTGTTTTATTCATTATTTTTCACTCCTTTGCTAAATGCAGTTGAAAGAGAGAACATCTGAAAACATAACAAGATCATAAAGCCATGCTGGTCTTTCAACCAAATATTATAACAATCATAACAGCAATGATAGTAACAAAGTATCAGTTCTCATGCCTTGCAAATTGCAAAATATCTTTCCTATATGTAACATTGCACAAATATAGCATACATATTAAATGCATATATAAACATGGAATTTTTAAGACAATGAGTTTTTAGTAAAATAATTTAAATTATTTTATTTCATATATTAATGATCCAATCTTGGGTATTTTTTCAAAATGAATAATGTGGTTGAATATGGTTCATTAATTTTGAAAAATAAATTTTAATGCTTTGATATGAACAAGGTAGGGTCTGAATCTGAATCAATATTGATAATTTGTTTTATTATTTACTTATTTTTTACCACAATAATTATTTATTGCTTAATTTTTTTGACTAGTATAATTCCTTTGTTCTTCCCTGTTGTGCATCGTTCTTGTGGACTGTGTGAATATGTAATTTTAAACCAACAGCTCAAAACCTATTGAAATTATCTATTTAGTAGATTTTTCAAGCAGTTTAGATAAGGATGCCCGCAAAGTTTTCAAATACACAGGTATGACATGCTTTGCCATATGATAACCAGGGAATCTCTAGAAATTAATCAAAGTTTTTCACAGTTATTCCCCTCTCAATGCAGAGTGTTGAAGTATTTTCAATGATGTTATAACTTTTCATTAACATTAGTTTTTATTATATCTTGTATAGATTGGTTCACATTTGGCTTCAACTTGGACTTATTTACTTCAAAACCAAGCCTATGAATCATCTCTTGGTTGAATTTCAAGACTGATCCTATCTTTGTAATGTTAAAGAGTAAACTAAGGAACATGAAAATTTTCAAGATTTTGTTTGACCTTATTTTATGTATTTGAATCAGGTAGCACTAGCCAAAGGTAATTAGGACAACTTTGAAAGGGGCTAAGGGCAAGGTTTTATAGCGGTGATGCTGAAGCAAAGCAAAGTAATTGTTTGATTAGCTAGAGCTTAAGACATTGCTTTATTTGGGAAAGCCTGGTTGGCTTTTCCTGATTGGTTGATCTAAGTTTCACGTTCTCTTATTACAGCATAATGACTCTGAATTTTTTTTTTAATTGAAGTATACTTGATGTACAATAATATATAAGATACAGGTGTACAGTATAGTGATTCACAAGTTTTTAAAGGTTATACTCCAGGTGTACAATATAGGGATTCACAAGTTTTAAAGGGTATACTCCATTTATAGCTATTATAAAGCATTGGCTATATTCCTTATGCTGCACAATATATCCTTATAGATTATTTTATTCCTAATAGTTTGTGTCTCTTAATCCCTACCCTTCATTGACCCTGACACATTCTGGCCCCTAACTGGTAACCACAAGTTTGTTGTCTAAATCCGTGAGTCTGCTTCCTTTTTGTTCTATTCACTAGTTTGTTATATTATTTTTAGGTTCCACATATAAGTGATGCATTTCTGTATCTAATATTTAATATTATATATTAGAGATAAATGAACAGTGGTCTATGGTGTTGCTGTGAAGTCTCAAATAATTTTCATTTTAGAAAGTTATCATCTTTTCTTTAAAAAGCCCAAAATAAAATACATATTCAAGTTAAAGATTTTTTTTAAATCTTTTGAAAAGTAACAAAAGGAAAAGTGTTAACATTTGGCTTAGGAAGAAAAAAATATGCCATGTAAATGACAAATGTTGCAACTTTCACCTCTATTATTCTGGTCTTTCTTTTTCTTCTCTAGTCCTGCTAACCAAAGCACTAATTCAAATATTATTTTCAGAATTATTAGAATGTGCTGTGTATAATAGCAGACATAAAAAAAAAGCAAGCCTGCAATTGTTCCCTATTTTTACCTAAAATATATGCTAACTAGTTTTGTATAAGATATATTTGGAACAAATGCATTAAATCTTAAAAATAAGGATTCCAGACTTTGCATTAGAAGCAGGGTGTACTAAGCATATATGTGCCAAGAAGCTTGTTTATAACCCTAAGATAGTTATAGCATCTTTCTGGCTTATGGTAATTGTATTTGTAAAAAGAGGCATTTGAGATAAAATTTTCCTTACTTAGAAATTCTTTGGAAAACAATTAAAATACTACTTCATAATTGTGATTAAAGTTTAGAAGAATTGGCATTTTCACAGATACTAGGTTAGCACAGTAAGAGTCAGTTTTTCATGAATTCACTAGTTAATTCATTTATTGTTACTCTCCTGTATTCATCCATTATGTGTTTAAAAGATATATCCTTATTGTTTAATCAATGGGATGCTTTATAACATATGCTGAGATTTAGCAGTAAACAAGGTAGGCATGGTCTCTAAATTAAAAAAAACAAAAAACTTAGATTGGAAGGCATGATCAACATAAAATTAATTATTAAATTGATCAAATTTATTGTTGTTGGTCTGTAAAGAAGATGTCACTTTGCATTAGAAGGAGGTACCTAAATTATTCTGCAGGACAGACGCCTAAAAATTTCTCATACATTTTATGTTGAGTTAAGAGAGTAAATAAGAACTTGATCCCAGTAGAGAAAGCAAATGGGTCTAGCCCTGAGAGGGCAAACAGCTTAGTACCTCAGTGAAATTTAAATCGCTCAGTCGTGTCCAACTCTTTGCGACCCCACGGACTGTAGCCTACCTGGCTGCCCTGTCCATGGGCTTTTCCAGGCAGGAATACTGGAGTGGGTTGCCATTTCCTTCTCCTGGAGATCTTCGTGACCCAGGGATTGAACCCGAGCCTCCCGCATTATAGGCAGATGCTTTACCATCTGAACCACCAGGGCAGTACCTCAATAGGGCTCAAGAAACCCACTTGACTTGATGACAGTCAGGGAGAGGGGGCACCAGTGAGAGATGCTGGGAAGTCAGCAGGACCCTGTGGGGCTGTCTACATTCTGGCCTCTGTTGTTAACACTGAGAGCAATTGCAAACCATTGACATATTTTAAGAAATAGAATGAAAGGATCATATCTTCTTTTAAAGAATCTATTGGGGGTAAATTGGTAGAGAAAGCCGTAGCAATAGTCTATGAAAGATTCGGGTGAATCACTGCTCACTGTCTTTGAGCATGAGGTTTTAATGTACCAGGTAGAGTGTAAGGAATGCGTTACTTACGTGAGTTGTTTCCACAGGGGAACATTAAAAGACAATGGCTCTTATCACTGTTTCACTGGAGGGGAGACTGAAGCTCCAGACAGGCTAAATAATTTGCTCAAGATAGTGCAGTAGATAAGTGGACAACTGGGGAGAGAAGAATAAACAGTCTGTCTCCAGAATTTTGGCTCTCAATCAGATTTTCTGTAGACCAGGATTTAGCCACAGAGATAATATAGAGTAAATACACTGATATAATTCGCAGGTTGAATTAAAAGAGAAGTTTCATGGCACAGACTGAGATAAGAAACACTACTGCTTCTGGTGACTCAGACAGTAGAGAATCTGCTCGAAATTCAGAAGACCCAACTTCAAAATCTGGGTCAGGAAGACCCCTTGGAAAAGGGAATGGCAACCCACTCCAGTATTCTTGCCTGGAGAGGAACCTGGCGGGCTACAGTCCATGGAGTCGCCAAGAGTTGGACAGGACTGAGCAGCTAAACAAACACACAGTCTATAAATACCCTGTGTGAATAATGCTCAGTAGTGTCCAACTCTTTGCGACCCCAATGATCTGCAAGGCTCCACTGACCATGGAATTTTCCAGGCAAGAATACTGGAGTGGGTTGCCATTTCTTACTCCAGGGGATCTTCCTGACCAGAGATGGAACCTGCTTCTCATCTGTCTCCAGGCAGATTTTTTACCACTGCACTATCTGGGCTTCCCCTATAATTAATAAATCATCCATTTCCCTCCAATTTTTTTAAGAACACATGACTTGAAATGGATTCGTCCTTTTTTAGTTTCAGAAAAGTAAAACTGCAGTATCCAATAGAAAAAAAAATAAAACCAAAAAACTGTCATTCAGTAACTGAAGGAAATTTTGAAGGCATTAGTGGATTAGTCTGCAAGGACTGCCATAACAAAAAGCCCCAGATTGGGTGACTTAAATGACAGAAATGGATTTTCTCATGTTTCTTGATTCTATACATCAGATCAAGGTGCTAGACAGTTGCTGTCTAGGGAAACCTCTCACCTCCAGCTGCAGATGACACTTTTTCACTTTTTCACTAACCATAGAGAGAGAGACCCCCAGAGTTTCTTCCTCTACTCATGAGGACCACAGCCCTATGGGACCAGAACTCTACTCTTCTGACCTCATTTAACCTTAATCACCTCTCTAAAGGCCATATCTCTAAATATAGTCACATTGGGAGTTAGATCTTCAAACAATGAATTTCACAGGAACACAGTTCAGTTCATAGCAATTAGTAATCAACTGTGGGTGATATTGATAACCTGGGAAATATTTTATTAGTATTATTCCAAGCTCAAGTTGAAAGGAAAATGTGCCTTGATGCATATATGTGAAGCTATTTCTGTTCATTAGGAAACAAATTCAAATTATTGTGTGTACTGCATTTTCAATCTTAAGTATTAAAAATAATAATAATAAAGAAAATCTTTTAGAACAGCTATTTGCATGTTTTTTCCTAAGCATAAAAACAGATGAGCCAATAATACAATGCAAAAATAAAAATAACATTAGAAGTAGTTTCAAGAAGGAGGCTAAGAATTAGGAAGCCCAATTTGAAGAGCTACTAAAATTCTGTATTTTAATTATACAGATTTTGAGATATGTTAGGAATGTTTTGCTTCAGTAAAAATAAGTTTAAAAAGTAACTGAATGGCTAACAGACAACCAATTACAGCTAAGGACATGTGTTCCAAAAATGTCTACTTTGAAGTAGGAAAAGACAAATAGTTCTTCAGTGTCTGACAACGTCTGCTATAACTTCTGTATTCACCTTACTGACACACAGTGTCAGTACTTTGAAATTCACAAGACTGTGGTTTATTTACCTTTGTTTTAGAATGGCTCAAGTATTGTTTTCTATATCAACAGCTAATGGGATCATCTTGTAATCTCCTTTAGGAACATTCATTTTTGATTATTTATCTTCTCTTCAACTATCCCATGTTCTTTTCTTTCCAGTGGAACTAGTTCTACCTTAACAACTTTGAGAAGGGTGGCAGCATCTCTTTGGAGAGTCATTAGGAAACCCTTAAAAGTAGATCAGCTGTCAGGATTCTGGTAGATGTAAGAAAGTGCAACCTATTCTCTTCACCTTGGAAACTTCAAGACCATCATTTCTGCAGAGCCGCTGGTCAAACTGTCAGTCTTTGATTTTGGAGGTGAAATCTATTAGCTAAACCTGATATGCTTCTTTCTAGCACATGTTATACACAACAGAGGATTGGAAATACTTCAACCAAATATAACCAAATCACATAACATTTTAAATTTATGAATATGTTATAATAATGCTTGCATAATTTCTCTATATTTACATGAGATGAGAACTATTAAAAAGATTTTGAACTTCTAGATAAATTTATAATTGAAAAGGTCATTGTGCATGTAATTGCTATTAAGGTTATCTTAACCCTGAATAATTTTATTATGTATTTAGCATTTTACATACCAAATTAATATCAATATCAATAATAACACAATATACCTTTTCTCCTGCAAAAGTAACCTACATCAAAAAATATAATAGAAGTGATGAAATTCACAACCTTAGAATTTGGTTAAGAACCTAAATTTAAAGGGAAGCTGTGACTTCAACATTCTTAAAAGCAGCTAGAATGATTATTTAATAGTATATGGGAGAATTTGGTAGAAGAATAAAGCAAAAACATATTTTCAAAGATTTCATAAAAGGAAGAGTTAATCCAAATAGAAAATCTGATTTCCAAACATTCTGAAACTGATTTGCCTTAATTATTTCTGAAATAAGGGCATATAAAAATATATTGAAATATTATCTATAATGAGCATTTATATCTCTTTCTCACCCTTACTATTTATAAGTAATAATAACAATAAAGGCACTATCTATAGACAGTGGTTAAATGAGAAGGCTGTGCTTACTTCTGGAGTTCAGTGCATCTTATTTGGGTACTCAGACTTATAGAGCTGTGTCCTCCTCAACCAGACCATACCACGTTCTGGTCAATGTTACTTGATTTCCCTCAATGGGCTCCAACATCTTGGGTGGGCAATCCAATTATTTAAGTATAAAACTACCTAGAAGTGAAGTGAAGTTGCTCAGTCGTGTCCGACTCTTGGCGACCCCATGGACTGTAGCCCACAGGCTCCTCCCTCCATGGGATTCTCCAGGCAAGAGTACTAGAGTGGGTTGCCATTTCCTTCTCCAGGGGATCTTCCCGACCCAGGAATCGAACCCAGGTCTCCCACATTCCAGGCAGATGCTTTAACCTCTGAGCCACCAGGGAAGCCCATAAAACTACCGAGCAGTTTTCTGTAACTCGGAACTTAAAAAACATAGTAGTTTGAGAATATTTTTTCACAGTCTATTCAGGTATAATAATTTCTCAAAACACAAATGATATTCCAATTCTACTTTTCATCAGATGACACGAATGAAATGAATGACAGTAACTTTCATAAGGGTGAACTTTTTTCTTTTTTCCTTTCTGTCTCTTTTCTCTTTCTTTCTTTCTTCCCTTCTCCTGTGTATGTGTGTATGTTTGTTTGTTTTCTAGGTTTCCCGAATCTTTATCACTCTGTTCCACGATGAAGTCACATAATGCACTTCACTGAGGTCGTCTGCTCTTCCGTTCATTTGTGTGTGCTCATTCATTCATTTATTCATTTTTTGGTCAGATTCCTTTCAATGATATCAGATAATTGTAAGTCTCTGCATTAGCAATATAGATTTTTATTGACTATACATAAAGGAGAGCCTTCTAACAAAGATCCCTATCAAATGCCTGATGACACGGACTGATTCCAGTGCTTGTAATTGCAAACGGCTAACAGAGTGGAAATGGCTGCTTCCAAGCTTTCTCTGAGTGCTGCTGTCTTTATTGTGCCTCCATTTAGGCAGGTTTTGTCGATGACTCTTTTATCAGGAAATCCAACATCCACTGGGGAGATAGCTTTCACTCCCACAAGATCAAACTTGACTATTAATCTTTTACCGTTAGCGGCTGCAGCTGGAGTGGAATCATTTACCACGTCACTCTGACTTAGTTTGGCTTCATGAAATCATACAGCATAACCATGAAATAAAGGTGAGTTTGGGTAAACTAATAACAAAAAGGTAGCAAAGACATTAATTTTTCTCTCATTCCAAAAATGAAATATATTATATAAATATATAGATATTGAAAGGGTATATGGTTAGTGGAAATCCCATTAAATACACATATCACAGAAAGTTATATGAAATATTGGTGCATCTTTTCCAATCTGTATAGTGCACATACATATGTGTATGCTTTCCATAGTTAAATCACAAATTATATATATGTATATATACACACATATATATCGCAATAAGCTCATCATATTCAACATATGTGATATGAGACTTTTTAACACTGTAAGTGGGCCTTTTTCCTAGAATAATTACAGATCTATCATATATTTTTAAGATCTGCATTAGGTTCCAGTTTCTGTACTCCAGTGTTGTCAACCTCTCTTGATTTATATTTAAGTCATTTTTAATTTTGTATTATTGAAAACAATATTTCAATAAATATCTCAGTGCATATGCCTTATATCTGTGACATTGTTTTGTTTTATGCATCCTAAGAGTACAATTTTTTTTAAGAGTACAATTTTAAAAATCAGTTGGTAAAAGGAATATCCACTTAAATTTTTGACAAATTACTTAAATTTATTGGTTTCATTACTTACATATAAAGAAATAATATGTGAAAATATCTGTGTCTAACATCCTCATTAAAGATGTATATTCAAATTTTGGTTTTCAAATTTTTTAGGAAAATCTGTAGCTCTTGGTATTAATGCCTAAATAAAATTATGTAACTATTTTCATATTTATTTGCATTGAGATTATTTTCCTCTATGTTTTTACCTTTTTACATGTCTTTCATATTTTCCTTGCATTATAGATTTTGAGTGGTTTTTACAGAACAGAAGCATTAACACTGTGTATTATTATATGTCTCACAAATGTTTTCCTAATCTATTTTCTTGGGGAATTATTTGTTCTTTTCAAAAGAAATTTAAAATTTTTATATAGTCAAGCCTCATGCATTTTTGGATTCATGAATTTTTTTTTTTACTTATGGGAATGTAAGTGTGTGAGGGTGCAGTGTGGGAGTGATTAAGGAGGTTGTAGAATTCAGTTTAGTAAAAAAAACACTTTTAAACTGTAATTGTTGGGAAGGTAGTAGGTTATAGCCACATCTTGAGGGGAAGACTATCAACAAAAGTGCAAGCATGAAAATATTTGAAGAACTTTGCAGGGCTGTGAGTTAGCAAGTTTGGCCAACTAGAAGATTGATATGAGAGAATAGTGGTGGAAAGTCTTTCAAGAATATTACAATGCTCAAACTACAGAATTTTGTTCTTTGCTTTTGACAAGCATGTGACATAATAAAAGCAGTGTTTTAGCATTGACTTAACATGAATCTGATTGTGCTCTCAAAGAAATTAGACTTACACAAATAAGATCAAGGTTCAATAGCAGTTTCAAAGTTATAATGATTTCCGGAGAAGCAGACTAAAATCTGGACTTAGACAACAGCTCTCTGGGTCCTTTCCTCCAGCATCTAACATATGTCCTCTGGACCAGAGTAGATGAGTAGTCTCCAAATGAGTTAAGTGGTTTCTTATTACACACCAGAAATATCTGGTCTATTAAATCTCTCCATTTCATACCTCAGTGTATGCACTATTTTCTCAGAGAATCATGTCTCTTAACTTCATAGATTCTGGCTTTTAGCCATCTTTCTAGGGATATCTGATTAAAAGCATCCTGTAATAAGGACCATTTTTCTACCAAATATCATTAGTCTGTTTGCCTGGAGTTCCATTTATCATGTTAGGGAGGACATTTAGATCACTGCCTGCTCTCCTTTCTTTCCTCTGATAGTATCATCTGGTAAGGATGTGTGCGGATCCTAAAACAGTCAATTTAATTTCATCAACCCCAGTGATCATTATACTATACTTAGTAGGGCTTCCCAGGTGGCTCAGTGGTAAATAATCTGCCTGCCAAGAAGGAGACTCAGGAAAAATGGGTTCAGTCCCTGGGTCTAGAAGATCCCCTGGAGGAGAGAATGGCAATGTGCTACAGTATTCTTGCCTGAGAAATCCCATGGACAGAGGAGCCTGGCAAGCTGCACAGTCCATGGAGTCACAAAGAGTCAGACACAACTGAGCAGGCATGCATGATACTTGGTAAGTTGTGTCAGGTTGAAAGATCAACTAATTCAGTGGTGTGGGTGTAGAGAGCAAAGAAATGTTTATTCATTAGAAAGGGATCTTATAAACCTTTTTAAAACAAAAATTCAAAACCACTTTACCTACAATAAATAAGCGTTGGCAGTGATATTCAATCTTCATCTACTTTAGACAGGGGTATTAGAGACTGTTCCTAATCAATTGTAAAGAAAGAAAAGTATGCAAATATAATTATACTAGATGTATAACAATCTGAATTAAAATAGAATATGAAAGAATTACCAAATATATCCAAGTTAGAATTGCAAACTTTAAGTCAAATTGAGACGCTTTCATCAATAAATTCATCTGGTTCAGAGATGCCTACCTACCAACAAGATAATACTGGCTCCATCTTTATAAAATACTGATTTTAAAGCTAAACTAAGGTGTACATGAAGGGTTGTGGAATGGAGAATTCGAAATATCTGTTTGACACAGAAAAAAGTACATCTCCAAAGAGAAAAGTCAATTCTACCTGTTGCTAACAGCAGTCAAGTAGACTTTTAGTTTTGGGTTTCTTTATTTTTTCTTTTTTTCTGATGGAAGTTTAATAGCATCATTTTGGACTGGGGCTATTATTGCCACAGGTAACTTGATTTCTCCTCTGCATTATAATTACCACTAAAGGAAATGGAAGGTGGTAAAGCACTATTCTGTCTAATTTCCTTTGATTTTCTTCTTCAGAACTTATTTTTTTCCTTTAAACCTTTGCTCCCCATATTTTATTTGTGTTACTCCACAAGCTGTGGGACATAATAGCAGCATTTTAGCACCATTCTGTTCTTTACTCATGGTGTATAAATCACAGCAGAGCTGCTAACAGCTTGTGACTGACAATCTTCCTTGATAGACAATCTGTGATCCTTTCAGCCTTTTACTAATAAGCTCATTAGGCGAGAATGGCTAGAAATCCTTTCTGGGATGTAGCAATGAACCACAGCAAATTCAGTGCATGTCTGACCACTCAAACTTTAGAGAATCAATCTTTCCTCAATCAAAACTTTGTCAAGTCCTGCTGAATGTCTGCTGAAGGTTACTGATTCTATTTTTAATAAAAATTTGTCAGAAAAATCAAAGAAGCTCTCTTGTCTAATATAAATCAAGGGGACATTTTTCTATACATGTTTTCTTTTTCTTTTTTAATTTGAGTGAATCAACCTGTGAAAAATGTTTATCAGATGTTCAAAGTTGCCATGAGTTTCAAATTGAAAGTGAAAAATACTTTTTTTTCTCCTCAGTAATTCAGTGACCAAAAGAGATAAGAAAAAGGGTTTGATGAAAATATTCAGATTTTTGTCATTTGTTATGTTTATTTGTAATGGATGCTGAAAAGTTTGCTAAAAATTATAATAATTACAATGGGAAGAATTCAATGCTATGTGTATATTAGTGAATTATGATTAAAACTCTCTTAAGGAAAATACATCAATGTAAGGTTTATACACTGATAGGTTTATTTAACATAATTATATTCTAGTTGATTTTTTAACTGAATCCCATTTAAATCTCATATTGTTTTACTACAAATTGAAAACTTAGCCCCAACTTTTTTACTGGACCAAATAAGTTAAAATCTATCCCTGACACGAGTAATTAGCTATGTTACTGTTTAATCTGACATTGTAGAAACAGGACTGATAGAAAGTGTCAGAAAATGCACAAAGGTTTTTATTGCCCTATTCATGGGCTTACTCACAGCAGTTGCAATTTAGGAAAATACAGAACAATAATCAAAGTAGCTACAATGAAAGGCATTTAATCTTAGAAAGAAATCAAAGAAAGAGCTAGCAATTCATTGAGTAGAACTTGAAATCATATGAGCTCTGTATGTCTTTTTCATACTTAATTTGATTTAAATGGTTTTTAATATAATACTGGCAATTACTCTACATGATGATCTATGGTGCTCTAAACTAATTGATATTAATAGTTAACACGTACCATATATATATATGAAGAGAGAAAGAAGATAAATGTAAGAAGAAGATAATACCATTATTTATTCAAATATTTTTTTAAAAAAGCAAATAAAACAAAAACAAAAAAATAAAAACATCCATTTGAAGTAAAAATAATAAATTCAAAATATGTCTGGACAGCAAGAAGTGAGCATTGTTCAATCTTTTATGTATGTGAGAAGTTAAAACATTTTAGAAATGAAAATCAATTTATTATTAAGACCAGAGGTGGTAAGTCATATTTGTACCAGCTCAAAAATAAACATCAGGTGAACTCTATGTTTGAAATTATAATTCTTATCAATTCCCAAGCAGAAATATGCCCAATGTAGAAGTGAGTCTGAAAGTAAGACTTATTGGTAAGAAGGCATTATTTCTAACCACGGTACATCATACAGGGAACCCAACTTTAGGAGACTAATGCAGTCTCCTAAATGATGCCTACCTACTCCAATTCATGGACAACTTGCTTATATCATCAGGCTTGGACACAATATTTAAATATCTCACTATCACCCCCAGGATGTTTATAATTTTGACAGGATTCTCTGTCTGCAAATAACTGGAAACATAGTATTAATTTGTAACCTTAACAAATGCCAATAAATTATTGGGTTACAAATCACTAAAGTGATCACTCATTTCCTCTCATTTTTATTTTTTTCTAGAGACAATACAAGAATAATTAATTACTAAGCCACTTTTATTTAAAATGATGTCAAAACATTTTATGGCACAATAAATATAGAGAATTCCATTTAGAAAAACATATTACTTCTAAACACATAAATGTTTTACTTGTTATCATCTTATTATAATCTAATTAAGTAAATACAACCTAATAGGGAGGTAATTGGTTGTATAAAGTACAAGAATGATAGTTACAAAGCCGATGGAGTTCACATAAAACCACTTTTATGAAAATTGATGAAATTACTACCACAAGAAATAAACTTAATTTGTTCAACAAACTAGAAATGAAGACAAAAGGAAAATCAACAAAGTTATGATTTTTGCGAATTACTGCAGTATAGAATCTTTCCAAGCTTATTGCTGGATATGAATTAAACACTTAGTGCCCCATAAAAATTATATGCTATTATCTTTAGGCTAAAAGCCTTTGCATTTCTCTGGTAGCAACAAAGATACTATAAGAAATGGAGAACATTCATAAAAGACATAAGTCAATAGACACTTTGCTTTGTACAAGCTAACTACATAAAATGGAAAAAAAAAAATCTCTCTTCTTCTCATCAGGAAAGCACTGATCAGTAAACTTTGCATGGAAAATTAAGAAAGAACATTTCTAGTGATACTACTCATTTTCTCAAAATCCCAGTAACAAAATTAAAAATAAGTTAAAACTATTTTCAACAGATAAATATATACACAGGTACTGCTGCTAAGTCGCTTCAGTTGTGACCGACTCTGTGCGACCCCATGGACTGCAGCCTACCAGGCTTCTCCGTCCGTGGGATTCTCCAGGCAAGAACACTGGAGTGGGTTGCCATTTCCTTCTCCAACACAGGTACTACTACCATACATTTTAGTCCCATGAAACTTGAAATCTATACTTGAGTGAGGAAATAGCCTGCAGAAAATTAAGACATTAAGTCTTTAAGCAGAAATCACATGACCCTAACTTTTAGTGTCAGGATCTTAAAAGTCTTAGACTAAAGAGGTTAATGCAAATATGTGAGTGTAAAAGAACCAGTTAAATAACTAAAGGAACTCAAATGGACACTAAAAAACTGTAGGGAAACAATGGAAACAGTGAAAGACTTTATTTTGGGGGGCTCCAAAATCACTGAAGATGGTGATTGCAGCCATGAAATTAAAAGATGTTTGCTCCTTGGAAGAAATGCTATGACCAACCATAAAAAGCAGAGACATTACTTTATCAACAAAGGTCCATCTAGTCAAAGTTATGGTTTTTCCAGTGGTCATGTATGGATGTGAGAGTTGGACTATAAACAAAGCTGAAAACTGAAGAATTGATGCTTTTTAACTGTGATGCTGGAGAAGACTCTTGAGAGACCCTTGGACTGTAAGGAGAGCCAACCAGTCCATCCTAAAGGAAATCAATTGTGAATATTCACTGGAAGGACTGATGGTGACGCTGGAACTCCAATACTTTGGCTGTCTGATGTAAAGAACCGACTCATTGGAAAGAGACCCTGATGTTGGGAAAGACTGAGGCAGGAGAAGAAGGGGACAGCAGAGGATGAGATGGTTGGACAGCATCACTGACATGATGGACATGAGTTTGAGTAAGCTCTGGGAATTGGTGATGGACATGGAGGCCTGGGGTGCTGCAGTCCATGGGGTCACAAAGAGTTGGACATGACTGAACGACTGAACTGACTGAACTGATATGTGACTAAGGTTGTCAGACGCTAAGATAAAATTTTCCCAACTACTTACTTGTTCTCCAGATAATAGGCAGTGGGGTAGGTGAAAGAAGGTAAGGGAAACACATGAGTCAGTGGATACTGGGGCACAGCCCTATTGATGCGCTGTGTGAGTCATGACTGTTGCTAATGTACACAGGGCATGAGAGCTAAGTTGCTTCCGTGGTGTCCAGCTCTTTGTGACTCCATGGACTGTAGCCAGCCAGGCTCCTCTGCTCATGGAATTCTCCAGGCAAGAATACTGGAGTGGGTTGCCATTTTTCACTCCAGAGGATCTTTCTGACCCTGGATCCAATCTATATCTCTTACCTCTGCTTCATTGGCAGGTCGGATCTTTACCACGAGCATCACCTGGGAAGCCCAAGGTACACAGTTGTCATCGTTGTTCATTTTCTCAGTAATGTCCAACCTATGAACTGCAGCACGCCAGGCCTCCTTGTCCTTCACCATCTCCCCAAGCCTGCTCAAACTCATGTCCACTGAGTTGGTGATGCCATCCAACCATCTCATCCTCTGTTGTCCCCTTCTCCTTCTACCTTCAATCTTTCCCAGCATGAGGGTCTTTTCTAATGAGCTGGCTCTTTGCATCAGGTGGCCAAAGTATTGGAGCTTCATCTTCCGCATCAGTCCTTCCAATGAATATTCAAGGTTGATTTCCTTTAGGATGGACTGGTTGGATCTCCTTGCAGTCCAAGGGACTCTCAAGAGTCTTCTCCAGCACCACAGTTTGAAAGCATCAGTTCTTCCACACTCAGCCTTCTTTATGGTCCAACTCTCACATCCACACATGACTACTGGAAAAACCATAGCTTTGACTAGATGGACCTTTGCTGGCAAAGTTAAAGTCTTTCAGTCGCATCCAACTCTTTGAGACCCCATGGAGTATATAGCCCATGGAATTCTCCAGGCCAGATTACTGGAGTGGGTAGCCATTCCCTTCTCCAGGGCATAATCCCAACCCACGGATCAAACCCAGGTCTCCAGCATTGCAGGTGGATTCTTTACCAACTGAGCCACAAGGGAAGCCCAGCAAAGTGATGTCTCTGCTTTTTAGTTTATTTTTTTTAATTTATTTATTTTAACTGGAGGCTAATTACTTTACAATATTGTATTGGTTTTGCCATACATTAACATGAATCCGCCACGGGTGTACACATGTTCCCCATCCTGAACCCCCCTCCCACCTCCCTCCCTGTACCATCCCTCTGGGTCATCCCAGTGCACCAGCCCCAAGCATCCTGTAACCTGCATTGAACCTGGACTGGCGATTCGTTTCTTATATGATATTATACATGTTTCAATGCCATTCTCTCAAATCATCCCACCCTCTCCCTCTCCCACAGAGTTCAAAAGACTGTTCTGTACATCTGCGTCTTTTTTGTTGTCTCGCATACAGGGTTATCATTACCATCTTTCTAAATTCCATATATATGCGTTAGTATACTGTATTGGTGTTTTTCTTTCTGGCTTACTTCACTCTGTATAATAGGCTCCAGTTTCATCTACCTCATTAGAACTGACCCAAATATATTCTTTTTAATGGCTGAGTAATACTCCATTGTGTATATGTACCACAGCTTTCTTATCCATTCATCTGCTGATGGACATCTAGGTTGCTTCCATGTCCTGGCTATTATAAACAGAGCTGCAATGAACATTGGGGTACACGTGTCTCTTTCAATTCTGGTTTCCTCGATGTGTATGCCCAGCAGTGGGATTGCTGGGTCATAAGGCAGTTCTATTTCCAGTTTTTTAAGGAATCTCCACACTGTTCTCCACAGTGGCTGTACTAGTTTGCATTCCCACCAACAGTGTAAGAGGGTTCTCTTTTCTCCACACCCTCTCCAGCATTTATTGCTTGTAGACTTTTGGATCACAGCCATTCTGACTGGTGTGAAATGGTACCTCATTGTGGTTTTGATTTGCATTTCTCTGACAATGAGTGATGTTGAGCATCTTTTCATGTGTTTGTTAGCCATCTGTATGTCTTCTCTGGAGAAATGTCTATTTAGTTCTTTGGCCCATTTTTTGATTGGGTCATTTATTTTTCTGGAATTGAGCTGCAGGAGTCTGCTTTTTAATATGCTGTCTAGGTTGGTCATAGCTCTTCTTCCAAGGAGCAAGCATCTTTTTATTTCATGGCTGCAGTCACTATCTGCTGTAATTTTGGAGACCCTCAAATAAAGTCTCTCAGTTTCCATTGTTTCCCCATCTATTTGCCATGAAATGATGGGACCAGATGCCATGATCTTAGTTTTCTGAATGTTGAGTTTTAATCCAGTTCTTTCACTCTTCTCTTTCACTTTTATCAAGAGGCTTCTTAGTTCCTCTTTGCTTTCTGCCACAAAGATGGTGTCATCTGCATATGTGAAGTTATTGATTTTTCTCTTGGCAATCTTGATTGCAGTTTGTATTTCATCCAGCCTGGAATTTCACATGATGTAATCTGCATATAAGTTAAATATCAGGGTGACAATATACAGCCTTGATGTACTCCTTTCCCAATTTGGAACAAGTCTGTTGTTCCATGTCTGGTTCTAACTGGTGCTTCTTGACCCGCATACAGATTTCTCAGGAGGCAGATGAGGTGTCTGATAGTCCTATCTTTTTGAATATTTTCCACAGTTTGTTGTGATCCACACAGTCAAAGGCTTTATTTAACATAGTCAAGGAAACAGAAGTGGATGTTTTTCTGGAACTCTCACACATTAGTGAGAAATAATTAACTCTAACTGAAACACTTCCCATTCTACCAAATGAACCTGAGAAGCAAGATACAAAAGGAATAAACAATTTCCAAGTAATTTAAATGTGTCTCAAGAAAAAGCTGAAGATGATGTATGGAAATACAAAAATACAAATTACCCAACAAGGTTAAATTCACACTATCTAGCTTATTGTGAAAACTAAAAAATTACTAGACATGTAAAGATATTGGGAATCTGATCTGTATTTAATGAGTTATTAAATAAATTGTAACTGACTCAGATTGACTTTCCAGTGATGAAAATGATTATGAGTGAGATAAAAAAATAATGGAATTTGGGGATAAATGACACATTGCACTTTGTAGAATCAAGATCAGTGAACCTGAAGGCATAGCCAATAGAAATATTCACATTTAAGAGAGAAGGGAGAATAGACAGCAAGAACCAAAGGAACAGAGATAATCTGTGGAACAACTTCAGGTAAACTGATAAATGTACAATCTGAGTCTCTGAGGAGAGCATACAGATATGGAAAAATATTGGAAGAAAAAGTAATATGCACTGCCATGTGAAAAACAGATAGCTAGTGGGAACCTTCTATACAGTGTAGGGAGCTCAGCCCTATGTTCTGTGGTGACCTAAACGGATTGGGCGGAGAAAGCAATGGCACCCCACTCCAGTACTTTTGCCTAGAAAATCCCATGGACAGAGGAGCCTGGTAGGCTGCAGTCCATGGGGTCGCTAAGAGTCGGACACGACTGAGCGACTTCACTTTCACTTTTCACTTTCACTTTTCACTTTCATACATTGGAGAAGGAAATAGCAACCCACTCCAGTGTTCTTGCCTGGAGAATCCCAGGGACGGGAAGCCTGGTGGGCTGCCGTCTATGGGGTTGCACAGAGTCGGACACGACTGAAGCGATTTAGCAGCAGCAGCAGCAAACGGATTGGGGGGGGGTGCCGAAGAGAGAGAAGATGTATGCATACATATAGCTGATTCATTTTGCTGTGCAGCAGAAACTAAAACAACATTGTAAAGCAATGTATTCCAATAAAAAAAAATTAATGGCTAATTTTTTCTAAATTTGATGAAAACTGTAAACTCTCAGATCCAAGAGTTTCAAGAAACATGAAGAAAACTACAACAAAACATATGATCATTAAACTGTTCAAAACCAGGCATGAAGAGAGAATCTTAATATCAGTCAGATTAAAAACAAGGAAACTTGGAGAAACAAAATTAAGGAGAACTGAAGCTTCCCATTGGAAATAATTTGAATAAAATGACACTGGAGCTACCTTCAATAAACTTAATAAAAGAAAAAAAGTAGAAAAAACAAAAACTTTTCCAACTTAGAATTCTATGTCCAAAGAAAAATAAAAAGCTTAAAACATTTTTTTCTTAGACATCTAAAGACTAATGACATTTATCAAGGTTAGGATCCCACTAACATGTAAAATATCATGTATGAAACGAGTTGCCAGTCCAGGTTCAATGCACGATACTGGATGCTTGAGGCTGGTGCACTGGGACGACCCAGAGGGATGGAATGGGGAGGGAGGAGGGAGGAGGGTTCAGGATGAGGAACACATGTATACCTGTGGTGGATTCATTTTGATATTTGGCAAAACTAATACAATTATGTAAAGTTTAAAAATAAAATAAATTAAAAAAAAAAAAGAAAAATTTCTGTAAAAAAAAAAAAAGAAGTCCTTAGGGAAGAAGAAAATGAGATGATATAGAAACACAGATCTACACAGAAGGACGACTGGAAATGGTTACAGAGGTGAAGGTATTAATAAATTTTTTATCCAAATATATTTTAAAAAAGGAAGAATAAAAACAGTGCAAAATTACATTTATAACATACATAAAATAAAAATACATGATAACAACCAACATGTTTGCAGGGGAAGAATGCTGCTGCTGCTAAGTCACTTCAGTCATGTCCGACTTGTTTGACCCCACAGACGGCCTCCTACCAGGCTCCTCTGTCCCTGGGATTCTCCAGGCAAGAACACTGGAGTGGGTTGCCATTTCCTTCTCCAATGCATGAAAGTGAAAAGTGAAAGTGAAGTCGCTCAGTCGTGTCCGACTCTTAGCCACCTCATGGACTGCAGCCCACCGGGCTCCTCTGTCCATGGGATTTTCCAGGCAAGAGTACTGGAGTGGGGTGCCATCGCCTTCTCCAGGGGAAGAATGGCAGTATACTATTTTGAAATTGTTTTACCTTACTCTATTTAGGAAATGATACAATATGATTTGAGAGTAGACCATAATAAGTTAAATATATAAGTTATAAACTCTAAAAGCAAGTATTAAAATAAAAAAGAAGCTATAGCTAATTAACTAAAAAGAGATAAAGATAGAATGATTAAGAATTCTTAAGCAAATAGCATATAGGTTGAAGAAGAAAAACAGGATACAAATTAGAAAGTATTTTTAAATAAAGAAAATGGAATCACAACATTTTCAACCCTGTGGGATGCTAATGAAGCAGTACTTAGGAGAAAGTTCTGGTACTAAAGACCCTAAACTATTGACCGCAACTTCTAGATAATGTAACTACCAAAGGAAGGACAAATTAAACCCAAAGTATATCAAATAAAGGCAATAATACAAATTCATGTAAAATCAATAGACTTGAGAATAGAAAAAATAAAGAAAAATTGATGAAACCAAAAACTTATCATATGAGAAAAATAAATTAAATGGATGAAATTCTTCAGGGGGAAAAAAACACAATTTATAAATATAGATATAAGACAAATGATATTCCTACAAATTCTACAAATAAAACAAGGATATTATAAACAGTCTTGCAAGTTAGATGAAATCGATCAAATTCCAGTCAAGAATAAATATCTAAATAGTCTTGTAAATTAAAAAAAAAAATAAGTTATCTGTAGTTACAAATCATTCCTCAACCAGATGCTTTCATTGATATATTCTACCAAACTATTTAAAAGGTAAAAATACAAGTTCTACACAATGCCTTCCAGAAAACTGAAGAGGAGGAAATACTTTCAGACTCTTTAAGTGAGAACAATATTACTCTGATACCAAACCAGGCAAAGGTATTACAAGAATATAAAACTGGACTATTATTCACCATAAGTATAGACTCAAAATCTCAAGAAGGTAAAGTAAGCAGAATAAAAATATTTCACTTTGAGTGTAAGTATTATGAATATGAGAGAAAAAGCCAGAATCTCTGAGAAAAATTTGCAAATCATATGTCTGAATAAGGATTTGTATTCAAAATGCATAAACTCTTTCTGCTCATAATTAGAAGACATCCAACGCAAAAGTACTTTAAGAGTGCTTTTAAAGATGTTCATCATCATTAATCATTAGGAAAATAAATACCACATCCACACTGAGAAGCTATTTCACATACACTAGAGTGGTTTTAATACAAAGGAAAGAAAATAACAAATATTGAAAAGAATGTGAATAGAAGGGGACACTCCTATATTGCTGGGAATGGAAAATCGTGCAGTAACTTTGGAAAGCAGCTTGGAACTTTTTAAGTTGAACATATATTTACCATAAAACCCAGCAATTGCATTCCTAGGTATCTACCCAAGAGAAATGAAAATACATGTACCCACAAAGATTTGTATGAATGAATATTCATTAAAAAAGTATTCCTGCTAGTTCAAGGTGAAAATAGAACAAATGCTCATAAACTATTAAGTGAATAAACCCGATGTGATATATCCAGGCACTGGAATAAAGAGAATGAACAGGTGGACTTCCCTGATAATCCAGTGTTTCAGACTTCACATTCCAATTCAGAAGGCACAGCTTCTATCCCTGGTTGGAGAGCTAAGATCCCACATGGCTTGTGACCAAAAATCCAAAACATAAAACAGGAGCAACATTGTAACAAATTCAATTAATGATTTTAAAAAATGGTCTGCCTCAAAAAAAAAAAAAAAAAAAAAGAAAATCTTAAAAAAAAAAAAAAACTATAGGTGTATCCCATAGTATGGATGAACCTAAATATGGTGTGCTATCATGCATAAAACAACTTTTTCTGTAAATATTTCAGGCTTGCCAGCCACATACAATCTCTATAGCATATTTTGTTTTCTTTTCTTTTCTACAATCCTTTAATAATGTAAGAACTATTCTTCATTTACAGGCCCTGGGCTTTAATTGGCCCACCGTGTAGTTTGTCATTCCCAGTGCTAAGTGAAATAAGCCAGATATGAAAAACCACAAAGTTCAAAGGAATACCTACAATGTGCTGCCTTTTGTGTAAGAAAAAAGTTGGAATAAGAAATACATCTGGATATGCTCGTTTGTGCAAAAAGAAACACATAAGGATGAATCAGTAACCCTGCCATCTTGAGATCTGTTCTCCGCAGGGAGTCTGTGGGAATGGCTAGAAAGGGAGGGGGGCGTGTCAGCTCTTTGAGGTTACCTTTCTATAGAGTTCCAACTTTCAGAATCATGCCATCCTTTCACACACAAACATCAGATAAAATTGGCAGTGAAGGTGGGAAAAGGATGGAATAGAAATGCAAACAAATAAATCTTACCATATTTAAAGTGAATAACATAACTATGCGGAGAAGGCAATGGCAACCCACTCCAGTACTCTTGCCTGGAAAATCCCATGGATGGAGGAGCCTGGTAGGCTGCAGTCCATGGGGTCACTGAGGGTCGGACATGACTGAGCGACTTCACTTTCACATTTCACTTTCATGCATTGGAGAAGGAAATGGCAACCCACTCCAGTGTTCTTGCCTGGAGAATCTCAGGGACAGGGGAGCCTGGTGGGCTGCCATCTATGGGGTCGCACAGAGTTGGACACGACTGAAGTGACTTAGCAGCAGCAACATAACTATGCTAACTGAGAAGAGGGCCCAGACCAGATATGTACTGCCAACAGTCTGTTGGAGATTCCATAGCATCTCCAAAATAAACATAAAGACAGGCTAAAGACAAAATAAATCATAAAAAATATGTAGTTTGTCTGTGAATCAAAATAATTTCTAAAAAGTTTAAAAGATAAATTATTTATAAAACATTTTAAGATTTTTTCAAAGAAAGTATTATCATTTATATCTTAAACATAAAAAAGTGGAGATAGACATCATGGTAATAAAACAGCAGATTACACGGCCTGAACCCCCAGTTTCTTAGTTTGTTGTACAGGCAGCTTTTAATTTTCTGTGGTTGTTTGAGAAAGAAGCATGATGTTTAATAAATTATGAAAAGTTATGTTATCATTTTTTTCTTTCTACTGAACAATTTTTTCTGTGAGGTATTTTGGAGTCAAGGAAGATGGCAGGGTAGTAATAACTTGAGGATTCGTGTAAGTCATGTCTGGAAGTACCTGTTTTGCTTCTCAGAATTTGAGCCTTACAAAATTTACAATAACTTTAAGATCCTCCATTTCTCTCCATAAATTAAGATGAACAACATTCCTGGTTAGAAGCTGAAAGCATTAAGTTAAATAATTAATTTTAAGAGCCAAAAATAAATCTAAGCACATCGAGTCTTTGGGAAATGAACACTATTTATTTGTACTGTTTGTGTTTGTAAGGACATGAGCAGTAACCTCATTTTCTTTAGCATCTCCTACTATATTTTGATAAAAAATATGGACAGTTGGGAATTCCATGACAGTTAGGACTGTCAGCACAGGTTAGGACTCTGTGCTTCCACTGCCAAGGGATTCAATCCCTGGTTGGGGAACCAAGATACCACAAGCTGCTCAGCGAGACCAAAAAGCAAGACAAACAACTCAAAAATATCAACAGTGGATGAAAAGACTAAGGAATTCTGTGGAATTAGCTCCAAGGCTCAGAAGAAGAAAAGAAGAAATTATCTCAATCTTTGTATAAGTACTCTCTTGGATCTGCTTCAAGGGAAAAAAAAAAAAAAAAAAAAAAGAAAGATGAAAAAAGATCTGAGCAGTGATGGAGAGTTATATGGAGAAGAAAAAGTGTCTTTAAGTGAAAAATCTACTTTGCAACTTGCAAGGAAAGTGATATCTTGAGATGAAGTAATGAAAATTTCTTTAGGCCAACACATGATAAATTGCCATAAGAGCTTTTTAGCTGTAACACCAGGTTTAATCATGTTGGGAACTAAAAGGATCCCAAATGCATAAAATCCTTTAACCAAAATGAAATTACACTGCCAAATGTGCATGCTCTGTACCGAGAAAATGCAAACTGGAATATTTATGAGAATCCATTTGTAAATGACACTAAGTGATTGCTAGAAAAATGGCTAAATATGCAATTCAAAAGAAGAGGCCAAATATACTTTACCCTTGGGAGACTGCAAAAGTTTTGAGGCATCTGTGTGCTTTTTATAGCCCAGGGAATGAAAAACTGCATTTTGGAAAGGCATGTTGGTATAGTCCAGGATCTACCTGAATCTTTTTTTTCTCACCTGTGAAATGGTGAGTTTAGAAGAGCAGTTTCAGTCTCTCTCCATCTAAAGGTCTATTCTATATAAAGTATATAATTCTAATAAATTATGTACTACACTTTATAAAAATAAATCAAGTGTATTTTAACCATGCTTTATATAAATTTACCATAGGAAATAGATGATGAAGGAGCTGCTCAATCAATCATACTCAATGCATAGTATGTGATCACATTAAAATATAGAAAAGGATTCTGGAAAGATACATTCCTAGGTGATAACAGTTATCTCCATGCAGTGGGATCATTTATTCTTTTTCATATTTTGCTTATCTGTGTTTTGTCAGATTTATTGGGTAGTGAAATTTGCAAATCCACCCTTTACTAAAATCTATCAGCATTTGCCATAAACAGTGTTGATGACAATGATGCCTTTAGGGTGTCTTAACAATGACACAAAGCGGTGTGTATGGAAAACCTAATACAGTTCAATATTAAGTATATACGATTGGTAATAATAACAATTGATTCCTTTTCTCTTACTCGAGGCTGATTCTACTCCTTTGTGAGACATTATCAACCCTCTCAAGGCTGTCATTCAGTCATGCACACCACCGGTTTCCATAACTTTACCCTCACTAACAGCCTGCCTGAGCTATAGAACATACGCTCTTGAGGATTCTCTGATCCCACGTCTGCTGCTCTTTGTAAAACAGAATCTGATCTTTCTTTGCCCTAACAGCATAAAGTATGTTCTGATGCATTATACCACTTTTATATCAGAGTGACAGGAAAATGACCCACGTAATCCTCTTTCATTGTTTCATACTGTTCAACTAATACCCTAAGCTCAGAATTAAGTTCCACACGTAGTAAAACATTAGGGAAAAAAAAAAAAAAAGAGTCCATTTGTCAGTATGTGCTTAACCATTTCACCAAAATGATAGCTTAAGGGGTTGATGTTGGACCCTACAGTAATATAAATACTCCAGATGCCCTCAGAGGCTCTGTGATGACTTCTTCTCACACCTCTTCAGAATTACTTGACAATTTTACCCCTGGGATCAAGGATGCTGGAGAAGTGGCAGCATGTTCCTCCTATTTCTTTTCCACCTTTGCCATTCTCCAGTGACTTTTGCAAGATTAGAATAAGATGGTCTAGTGAATATACTATTTAAAGTTTAAAAAATTATTTTTCACTTCTGAAGTAAACCTTTTACATTCTTAGTGATTTGTTGTATTTAGAAAATGATGTGTTTTTTTTCTAGAAGATTAAAACACTAGCCATGTAAAGTGTTATTTTTTAATAAATGCTTCTCAGATCAGTCTGCAATTTATTGAGCTACAGGAAAATGACTGCTTCTCTCCATTATCTACACACGCACCTTTAGGAACAAATTGCATGATACATTAGCTCTTTACTCATTTACTGAGCATTGTTGGATGCACACCTCATAAGCTGTCCAGAAATTTCCATGTTTGCTCTTGGCACTCTGCTGACTCATCTTCCAATTCCCCTTAATGCCTAGTCATGTGACTAAGATCCATGCAATGAAGGGAGCTGAAGAGATGGGTATCCTGCAAGTGACCTCTTATTTAAGTCTTCTGTGCAAACAAGCATGCGTGTACAATCCCTCCTAATTAATTCATCCCCAGGAGCAAAAGTATCCAGTGAGTGGTTAGGAGACTCAAGGGAAGGGCAGAGCCTGAGGACTTGAGGACCTTCTCTTCATCCTGTCAACCTACATCACTCCACTGAGATGCAGGTGGGAAACCTGTGGAGTAAACCGCTGGGATCTGTATCTGCTGTTTGTTTCAGCAGTTAGCATATTCTACAAATATCATGCCTTTTGTCAGTTTCAATGTAAAATCAAACGGGGGCTGTTACTGCCCTAACTAATGTGCTTATGACATGCAGTCCCATAAACTAGAAGCTCACGTGTCAACTCGCACTTTTAATGATGCCGTGGGCAACAAGCTGCTATAATCAAATTTGAGCTATTACATTTCTGACTCAATTTACATAATATGAACCACATGGGGTGGAGAGGTTATATCTGGAGCAGGAGAGGATGATTAGATTTTTTAAACAAATTGCACATAGAAAGTATAATCAGGATTGGATTGATTCATGGAACAAGGTTGTTTTTTTTTTTTTTTTTTTTCCAGCTAGATTTTGCCCTTAGAGACCTGAAGAAATCAGAGGTTCACTCTCTGTGGCCCTTTTAGTCCTCCTTGGTCAGTGTAGCCTGTGTTCCCTAATATGCTCATAAGATTCCATAATATAGTGTGATTTTCATTTAAAATGCATACCTATTTTAGAAAATACATCACTTGTAGTAATTTGCACTTCACTCTAAAGAGCAATGAAAAGACATAAACTCTTTTAAATAAATATATAATCTGGAATGTATCTCATTTTGAAAGCTAGCAGATGTTTGTTTATTTTGTAAAAAGGTACTAAGTATTTCACATAAGAGCACTCGGTCTCTAACACAATGCATGTTCACACATGCACACACACACACATATATACATAGACACACACACACACACACACACGATTGTCACTAAATGACAATTCTACCTCTCAGGCTGCTATTGAACACTGAGGACGTATCTCTCTGGAAATCTGCACTGCTTTCTCTAATAAAAACCACAAAGAGCAGAGTCAAAGATCCAGAGGTGGTGCAGTAATATCTGTGACAGGTGTTTCTGCTCTTCACAAAAGCCCCTGGTATTACCTACGGAGAAAGGAGGGATTACGTTTTGTGAGCTAAATCTCCAGGTTGTCTTTTAGAACACTGGTTTCCAACATTTTCTCATTTATCAGCCCCAGTATTTATCACTAAGGACTTGTTTTTTGTCATGGGTTGTTTTGAGGATTTTAATCTATCAAAATGTGTTTACCAACAGCTGCAGGAGGGAACAGTGGCCATTCTCCGGGGAGGACAGGGACAGGGGCCTAGCGGACTGCAGACCCGACCCAGTCAGGCTCCGGTAGGGGGTGGCTGTGGTTCTGGAAACATGCCTGACAGTTTCAAAACCCTAAAGTTTCATGGTTCTACAGAGTACCTAGAATAGAAAAAGCACAAGAGACGTTCTTGACCACCCTAAATGGTAACAAGCATTTTTCAGATTCCATCAGAGCTAAGCCCACAAGGTAAACTGAATTCTTTTTTTTTTTTTTAAGGTTTTTATACACTTTTTAAATTAAAAATATTTTAAGGAGTATAGTTGCTTTAGGGCTTCCCAGGGGGCACTAGCGGTAAAGAACCCGCCTGCCAATGCAGGAGACACAGCAGACTTGGGTTCGATCCCTGGGTCAGGAAGATCCCCTGGAGAAGGAAATGGCAACCCACTCCAGTATTCTTGCTTGGAGAATTCCATGGACAGAGAAGCCTGGAGGGCTATAGTCCATGGGGTCACAAAGAGTCAGACACAACTGAAGTGACAGGATTCCCATCGTTGCTTAAAAATGTGTTGGTTTCTGCTGTACAGCAAAGCGAATCAGCTATACAGATACACATGTCCCTTCTTTTTTGGACTTTCTACCCATTCAGGTCATCGTAGAAACGGACATAATAAACATACATTGTTTTATGCTGCTAAATTAATTAACATAGAAAGCATTAAAATAATAGAGAAAATAAATGAAACCCAAAGCTAGTTGGAAAAGATGAATCAATGTGATAAACTTCTGTTGAGGCTAATTAGTAATACAAGGAGAAGAGATACAAGTTAAAAATAGCTGACATATACAATGGGACGGCAATGTAGATTCTGTAGTAAATGGAAAATAAATGTGCATTAAGAACTGTATGCCCATAAATTTGATATCTTAGAGAAAGATAAATTTGTGAGTTATAAGCTACCAAATTTCACTAATGAAGAAATAAACTGAGTAGTTTTCTATCTTCTAAATATATTGAATTTATAGTTTAATTTCTTTCACAAACAAAGCTTCAGATTCAAATTGTTTTCAACGGGGGAAATAAACATAATACCAAAGAAAAATAATGGCAATTCTACAAGAATCATCTGGAAAACTGAGGACAAGAAAAAGTTTCTCATCTAATTTTACAGAATTACCCTGATGCTGATACATGCCAAAGCTATTAAAAAAAAAAAAAAGCTGCAAACATTTTTTTCAAGAAACTAAATGCAAATATTATTGAGACTATTAATGAAGTAAGTCCATATATATATGGATATTTGTATATGTGTATATATGTATATATATCACATGATGAGGAAGATTGCACCATGATTGAGATGAAATTACAAGCAACAAGAGTTCATTAGAGAAACAGTGTGATATATGAAAAATAATGCAATTCACCATATGCATAGACTAGAAAGGAAAAACTGTATGATCTCAATAGGTTCAAAAAATGTATTTGAAAAAATTCATCAGTTATGAAAGGAAAAAAGATAAAACTAGGAACAGAGAGGAATTTATTTCTGTAAATAGGAAATTGTCTTTTTAAATACTGTAACTAGCATCATGCTAAAGTATGAAGGAATGTCTTACCAATTCTATTCTACATGCTACTGGAGGTCCTAGTCAGGGAAACAAGAAAATGGGAAAAAAAAATAGAGAAAAATAAATAAAAGTTATACAAATTGGAAAGTAAATAGTAAGCCTCTGTTTGCAAACATGATAGTCTATAAAAAAGCTAAAGTCATCTTTAGAAACACTACCAGAACTTTTAAGGAAATAAGTAAGATACTAGAGCAACATACAAAAATTAGATACATTTCTATACACTAACAAGAAACCATAGGACATTTGAATTAGAAAACAATCAATTTACAATAACATTAACAAATTGGAAATACTCAGAATACATTTAACAAATTAAAAAAAAAAAACCTTGCCCAGTGACAACTGAAAAAAAATTGCTAAAAGAAATTACACAAAAGGAGAGCTATATATTATATTTATAGATTGTAAGACTCAATAGTCTAAAACATCCTATCCCTCCAAATAGACCTATAGATGCCATATAATTCCAATTAAAAATTCAGCACTTTTCTTAAATTAACAAGATAATTCTAAAATTCTTATGGAAATGTAAAGGATCTAGAAGTGTCAAAACACTTCTGAAAAGGAAGAAGAAATGAACCACCTGATTTCAAGACTTAATATAAAATGACTGCATCCAAAACAGTGAAATATTAAAGTAGCAATAGACTAGGTAAATATAAAAGAATCAAGTTTCGAAATAGACCTATACATATATAGTCATTTGCATTTTTTAATGTATAAAGTTAACTCAATGGGGATGTGTTTATTCAAACACTAGGTCATGTTATACTCTTTGTGATCCCCTGGACTGTAGCCCACTAGGCTCCTCTTTCTGTGGGATTTCCCAGGCAGGAACATTGCAGCAAGTTGCTATTTTGCTTCTGGGGATCTTCCCTACCCAGGGATCTTCATCAGATGATACTGGAAAAGTTGTATATCCATATCCACTAAAAGAAAATGAATGTGATCCCTTACCTTGGACTTTCTACAATAATTACAATGGATCACAGTCCTAAAGTTAAAAAATAGTACTATAAACCTGCAGAATAAAATATAGGAGAAAATCTTATGAAATGTAATGGGTAGAACCCAAAATGAATCTAAAAGATATCCACCCCTCTGTGTACATAAACCTTTCTCCAAGTATTTATTGAACACTAATCTAGCAAGCCAGGATTCTTCCTGGAGAAACACATTTTAAACATGGGAGAGATTTGATGGGAGGAAGACTCTCCAGTGCTGACTTTGGAAACAGAAGAGACCAGAGGCAAGGAATTTGGGTAGTGTCAAGGAACTGAAAGTGATCCCCAGCTTATAGCTAGTGAGGAGATAGGGTACTCAGTCCCACAATAATTAGGAACTGAATTTTGCCACAAACTTGAGCTTAGAAGAGAATCACCAACTACAAATGAGAACAGAGCCTTGCTAAAACCTCAATTTTTGCCTTGTGACGTTCTGAGCTGAGAAGTAGGACACAATCAGTCTGTACTTCTAACTAACCCAACTAATAAATGGACATTGATTTAAAATACTACCACTGTGTGTGATTTGTTATAAAACAGTAGAAAACTAACATGGGTGACTTTTGGCTAGACAAGTATCTCTTAGGACATAAAATGCATAAATCTGCCCCCACCCCCAGAATTCTATGGTGCATTTCATCAAAATCAAATACTTCTGCTCCTTCAAAGATGTTTAAAAAATCAAAACAGACCACAGCCTGTTATATAATACTGGTAAGTGTACATGTAACAAATAATTGTTATATTAATAAAACTTTAAAAATACAAGAATTTAATATACAACCCATTAAAGATGAATAGAGGTTCTGAAAGAACATTTCACCAAAGAAGAGATGACAAAAACCAATAAGCACATGAAAAACTGTTCAATATGATTAATCATTTGATAAATGCAAATTAGAACCACCTTTAGATGCACATCCACTAGGGTGACTAATCTCTTACTATAAAAATAATAGAATTTTAAAACACTCAATAATATTATTAAATTCTACTTAAGTATCAGGGCTTTTCTGGTGGCTCAGTGTAAAGAATCTACCTGCAATGCAGGAGACACGGCTTCAAACCCTGGGTCAGGGAGATCCCCTGGAGAAGGAAATGGCAACTCACTCCAGTATTCTTGCCTGAGAAATCCCATGGCCAGAGGAGCCTGGTGTGCTACAGCCTAAGGTATTCCAAAAGAGATGGACACAAATCAGCTGCTAAATGACCACAACCATTAAGTTTCGAAGGTTTCGCCAAGACATATGAGACTGAAAAACAACTAGTTTGTGTGGCTATTTTTCTGCTTCTTGAAAAGTCCACATTCTTTTCCAAAATGCCCAGAGAATTCTGTGTCGAGGTGTTTCTGTGCTGCAAGTCAGTAAAGAACCTGGGTTCCTTGTTGTGTATTGTCTCTGTTTAAAAGCACATAAACCAAATATGAAAGTCAGAATTTCCTTGATTATCAAAATAAAAATGTACAGACATTCAAACATACATATATGCATAAAAGCTTTCTTACACAAAGCACTTATGAGTATCACAGACAATTGATAGGTTGTACATGGTGTATAGATGGAAGAGATGTTTATGTTCTGGCAACATGGATAACTTCAAATTTAATATTAGTTGTCTCTGTTGTAACTCATATAAACTCAACTTTTATTCCATAAGGATAGAAGCTATGAAAAACCTAGGCAGCATGTTAAAAAGCAGAGATATTACTTTGCCGACAAAGGTCCATCTAGTCAAAGCTATTTTCATCCAGTGCTCAGTGCTCATTTCAGTCACCCAGTCACGTCTGACTCTTTGCAACCCCATAGACTACAGCACACCAGGCTTCCCTGTCCTTCACCAACTCCCGGAGCCTACACAAATTCACATCCATAGCATCAGTCAGGCCATCTAACCATCTCATCCTCTGTCGTCCCTTTCTCCTCCAGTAGTCATATATGGACGTGAGAGTTGGACCATAAAGAAGGCTGAGCACCAAAGAATTGATGCTTTTGAACTGCGGTGCCAGAGGAGATACTTGAGAGTTCCCTGGACAAGAAGATTAAACCAGTCAATCCTAAAGGAAATCAACCCTGAATATTCATTGGAAGGACTGATGCTGAAGCTGAAGCTCCAATACTTTGGCCACTCGATGCCAAGAGCCAACTCATTGGAAAGACCCTGACGCTGCAAAAGATTAAAGGCAGGAGGAGAAGGGGACGACAGAGGATGAGATGGCTGGATGGCATCACCAACTCAATAGAGGTGAGTTTGAGCAAACTCCAGGAGGTGGTGAAGAACAGGGAAGCCTAGCATGCTGTAATCCATGGGGTCACCAAGAGTTAGACATGACCATGCTACTGAACAACAACAACAATTCCATACAGAGTAATGAGATATGCTCCACTCAGAGGAGCATTCTTTACGAGCAAGCTGGTGTCTGCTGCAGAAATAACCCATCAAGGGGATCTTTTGAAGACGGACTACTGGTGAAAGAAAAAATTAGTTTTGGGGGTCCTAAGTTTCCGAGTAGGCCACATATTGCTCATCTGTCGTCTGCCCATCTTTAGTATGCTGAGCCTTTGAGGGACTGATAGGAAGTGACTAAATGTGCTATAGAGTTGGTCTGAATAGTGAGGAGTATTATCAGGGAAGGTTTCCAAAGAAGTGATTTAAGGAAGATCCTTTTGCTATGCTATGCTATGCTAAGTCACTTCAGTCATGTCCGACTCTCCTTTTTTTTTTTTTTTTTTTTTTTTTTCTCGCGACTCTCCTTTTAAGTAGGGTTTAAAAGGTGGGGGAATGAATTAAAAGGCATTCTTTCAATGGAAGGAAGCTGGGTAAAAAGGCTTTTGAAATGCAAACTTGCCTGGCCTATGCTGCTTGTAGGTGGAATGCTGAACTGTCTGGGACAAGTGGGTGCATTAATGGTAGCTGATGAGTTTGACACAAATCTGAAGCAGATTGTGAAGGGCTCAGATTTTGTAGGCAAATCAAGAGTGTTGAACTTTATCCTGAAGACAAAGGGGAACTATATTTTAAGTTGGTGGATAGTTTTGCCACTTCAGTATTGTAAAGTAAAACAATTTTGTGATGCTAGTACTGAGTAAGTTGTGGTCTCATGTGACACAGTCATTGCCCTGTTGCAATCCATTTGTGATCTCCTGGGCCATGAAAGTGCTTTTCTAAGCTAAGGATGTATGTTCATCTCCATCCTCACACATAATTTAAGTGCATTTGCATTTTAACGTGTGCTGAAAAGATACAGAGGATTTTAGTAATGAAATGATTTTAAACAAGACAAATAGAAGTGGTGTATAAATCTATGGGGATTGTATGGTTTAATAGTCTTAAATGTATTCATGCTGTTGTCAAACAGATACCCAGAACTTTTTCATTTTGTAAAACTGAAACTCTGAAGATATTAAATAAAAGCTTGCCTGCCCCTGTGCCGAGCCCCCCCAGTTTGGATAACTCATATAAATGAAATCATATAGTAAATGTCTTTTTGTGACTGGCATTTCTCAGAATAATTTTTAAACATCTATGAATTTTTAGTAATGTAGGAAAATCATTTGATTTTAGGCTTTCCAAAAGAAAAAAGTGGGTGACCCCAGATTACAAGAAATATTTACCTTTTATATTTGGTAGTGATATATTTCTTAGAAAAGTTTAGTTATAGCAAGTCAAGTCCTTTTGTAAAATAAGGATTATACAAAATGATTCAGTGATATTTTTCTATTATACATTTAATAGATTTGTAATTAAATCAATAAACATTTGTTGATTTCCTGCTTTATTTCATGTCCTATTTTATTCTCTGGAAATACAGCAGCGAACTGTAGAAAGTTTCATTAGAGAAACTTTCATTGAGTTTATTGTTTAGAGGAGTGAGGTAACAATTAAGATAGATAGTTGATAGATACAGGACCATCAGGTAATAATAAGTGATGTGAAGACATGCTATAAAGCTGTATACACTAAAAGTGGGAGACAGCCAAGAAAAACTAGAATAGGGAGTGGAATCTTCAAAGGAGAGCAAAGAGCTAACATGAGGCCTATGACCTATGAGTCCAAACACAAATTGATTTTGGAAAGTCAATAATAATATATTCATGTTATTTAAAAAATATCTCCATACTAGACTAAATGTTCCTGTCTTCATCCATTATTCTGATAAATAATTACTCCTTGTATCAATATAACAGAGATGTCTCTTTTCCATTTCATGCCCATAAGGTTCAAGACATTTCATCAGCTCATTCCCTTTGGCCTTTAGTTTTGTTGAGCTGCAGTATTGTTGGAAGAATAAAATTAGATGATATAGAGGAAAGCAATGTATATACTACAAATTATGATTTAAAGCTGAGATTACTTCATTATTGTTTTTAGGAGCAGAGGTGGTAGTAACAGGAGTAGTATTTATACACTATTATGTATAGATTAACCACAACTTAAAAGCACATTTCAGCCTAGCATCACGGGCTTTCATAGCTGAGAGGAACCTTTGTGATGATCTTATTACATTTCTTATGAAAGAGACGAGGTCAGGCCAATCAAATGAGAGATTACTTGTTACAGGGATGCTTGTTCAGTAGATCAAGCCTGACACAAAGTCAAGAGATGCAGTGTCTGTGACTGAGAGGGTGGCTGACTGTCTAGCTCTCACCGGGACAGGAAAACCATAATAAAGATGAAAATAGAAACTCTTGTTTTCCCCATCCTCCTTACCCATCACTAGGGAATAGAAGCTGACTTCCCATAGTCACCTGTTTCCTGGGAATAACTGGCAGATTTGCTATGCAATTCAGCATAGATATCAGCCTCTGGAGAATGTGGCAGGCAGATGAATTTGGATGCTGCTTTAATTAAATCCCTAGAGGATCCCAATTACTAGGAGACACCACTGCTCACTTCTTTCAGATATCTGCATATGCAGTCAAGATCAAAGGTGTTTGTAGATGCAAATACCTGTACAACAAACATAACTTGTCTTTAAGGTCTCCTAATCTCTCCAGAGAGTATCCCAAGAATGAAGCTGGGAAAAGCACAAGGTCTTTCTTATACATATGCTACTGGAGTCTCAGATACAACTTGCCTTTCTGTCTTGAATGTGATGCTGTGTCAATGGGGCTAAATACCAGTCATCTGGACATAGGGTTATTTGGTAATGTTAGCCAGAAGAAAAAGGAAGAACCAAAGATAGTGTAGTTGAAAGGTTAAGTTTTAATTCAGACTATTTTAATAAGCCAAATGAACTCAGGCAAGATATTTAACTTTTTCTAATCTCATGGGTTTATTTCCCCCCTCATTTGTAAAATGGAAATAATTATACTAAATTTTGAAGTCACAAATGTAAAATTTACTGCCTCACAGAATTATTTCCAGATACAAACCAATATCTTTCATTTTTTTTGCATCAAGTAAAAATAGTCTTAAGGCTCTGCTCAGTTTGTTGGGCTTGTTTTGACCTAAGATTCATTCCTTAATTTTTCTCTTCTCTTCTCCCTAAGGCAGGAGGCAAAAATGTGCAGGCTCCAGGCCTGAGGTGCTGGGCCCGCCAACTTCTGGTTGTGTTAGGGCAATGGGTGGCAATGTTAGAACACTGAAGAAAGATAGAATTTGGACTGTTTTCTTTGTCTCTTTCTGCTTTGGATCATTGGCAGCAAATGGTATCTTGGTGTCTCTAACTGTTCTTGGACAGGACCACTGTGATTCCAGACACCATAGTTGACTTTGGACACTGGGCTGTAGTAACACCATCCCTTCCTTTGTTCCTCCAACATTTGGGTGGAGGTGACTTTTTGATTTGCTAATCTTGGGTGACAAATAATTTATTGATAAACTGTTGACAAAGTAAGAGATTTTGTGGAAGTCAGAAAAATCTAGTTCTAATCCAAAGGAAGAATAAAACAGTGCTTTTTTAAGAAGGGAATATCTGCTAATCACTGTTGTTGCTTACAATCAAATACAGTTCTTACAAAAATATCTACAAAAGTCACTGTTTAAAAAATAAATGGAACTTCAAACATTAATTGTTGGTGCCGAGCCACTAAGTTTTGTCCAACTCTTTGCAACCACATGGACTGTAGCCCACCAGATTCCTTTGTCCATGGGATTTCCCAGGCAAGAATATTGGAGTGTGTTGCCATTTCCTTCTCCAGGGTATCTTCCTGACTCAGGGACTGAACTCAAGTTTCCTCCATTGGCAGGTGGATTCTTTATCACTGAGTTACAGGGGAAGTGCAACCACTGGTATGATAGAGCATATTTTTTAATGCACTTATCAGGCTGGGTTCAGAAAGAAAGTCAGTAGCCTGAGAGGCTTGAGAGGTCAAAAAAGGCAGTGTACATTAAGCTGGAATCCCTAAAAACAGCATCTTCAGGGGTAAGATAAGAATAAGAAAATAAGATATAGTGCAAATATATGTCTATTTCAGTCTTGACTTTTCATAAAGTGAAGAAAAAAGGGGAAAATATCAAAATCCAAATATTCAAATTCAGAATTCTCATTACTTCTATAGCCCAAACCATAATGCTAAATTGCAAAACAACCCAAGCGTCAGAAAAGTCCCCAAGACAAAGCAGCAAAACCAATGGTATATAAACAAAAACCACTAAAAGCAAGTAAACAAGTATCATGAATGAACGTTAGTGTACATAACTCTGCTGACTTTGTAAACATGCCAACTTGGGTCAGAAGAAATTGAGACCCCTGAGATTTCCTTCTCTACACTTTAGGTTAGTGTTGGACATAAAAGCATTTTGCATTAGATTTGACAGTAGAGCATTAGAAGTTCATTCTTAAAAGAGGTGAGAAAGGCTCATTCAAGTTTTGGTGCATCTTCTGCTCATTTTGTTGACAGCAGCCCATCTCAAAGCTCCTGGTCCCATGGAATCTCTTGTTTTAGTTTTTTTCGGTTTTGGTTTTGCAAATCCTGGCAATGATCCAGCAAGTTTCTATGACAAAAATGCCAGTTCCTCCTGTTGTAGCTCATCCGTAGTGGCAAGTATAGAGCCTGGGAGACAGGAGGGTCCAGTGAGGATGCCAGTTTTCTACACATTCCCTCACTTGATCTGTTTTTCTTCCCAAACCTGTTCTATGATATCAGGTTCATCACTGGATGCAGAAGAAACAGATGAACTAGGTCTACTTTAGCAGTCCCCATACCTTCAATAGATCAGATTAGTATAATGGATCTCCTATTCTGTGTAATTCTAGTAGTTCTCTGAGTGAACCCTCAATAATGAAATTTAAAACAAAACAAAAAACATGTAATTAGACCTACAAAGATAAGATGCAATCATCAACAATTATAAAATAATTGTGAGGTTTGGAAGTTAAAAGTGGTATGAGTGGCCATTGTAATTATGAAAAGAAATTTGATTAGTTGGAGATAAGAGCTAAGTAAGACTTCCAGAAATGAAAACTGTAAAACCTAAAATTAGAGAATGTCTATACTTTAACCTGAGGATGTATAAACTGAAAGAAGATATATAATAGAATATATACAATAGAGTACAAAATATATACAATAGAGTCAGAGATAAATATTAACATGGAAATTGAGGGAAAGTAAGATCAGAATAAGAAAAAGAGTTAAATAAATATATAAATTCTTCTAGAAAATAGAAAAATAGGGTACACAGTCAAAAAGCAGACACGAACCACAGAAAAATGACAGATGAGCATATGCTATTATGATTATAGGAGTAATATATAAGTAGGAAAAACTATAATAAAGCAACAAAAAGCAATTAAAACAAAACCTACAGATCATTTCCGTGTATGTGTGTGTGTGTGTGTGTGTTATATTTTGAATTTCTTGTTTCTGTGGAATGTTATCTTTCATCAGATTTAGAAAATTTACTATTATTTCTTCAACGTTGTGAAGACTCAGAAATTCATCTGAACTCTCAGATTCTTAGAAATGGTTTTGATGAGGACTCTCCAAGTCCTGTCTTGTATATATTCTTAACACAGCAACAATTTTTATAGGGCAGAACAAAACAGTTGATAAAAGGAGAAACAAAGAACACACCCTAAAAGCTAAATATTGCAATTTTCCCCAATCCAGTTAATGTTTAAAAGACAGAATGGATATAGACTTAAATTATATAATTAATAGGCCCATTGTAGATTTATATACAATTCTGAACATACTTTTAAAGTATGAAAGAATTATTCATAAAAGTTATAGTAAAGTGGACCACAAAGAAAATGTCAGTAGTTTTCAAAAACAAATAATACAAAGAATATTTTCTGACCAAAGTGAAATAATATTAGAAATAAATTTTTTCCACCTAGATGATTTTGGAGATAGTTTTATATGTTTGCTTTGTTTGTCTGTTTGTTTTCCATAGCAACCACTAAGAAACACCCAGTATTCTGTTATCAAACTGCCAGCATCCATCCACTCACTGGAGCTGATCAGATCATCTAATCAGATCCTGTATCAGCCTCTAAAACAGGGACAATTGGTTAAAACAAACACATAAAGACTGAAACTTAAAGACCTAATTGAGCAACAATGATCAGTTGTGAATTTGGAAATACATGTAAAAGAGAACCAAACTCTATGAAGCAAATAGTTTCAGATTTTACATACACAAAGGATTGCTGCTGCTGCTAAGTCACTTCAGTCGTGTCCGACTCTGTGCAATCCCATAGGCAGCAGCCCACCAGGCTCCCCTGTCTCTGGAATTCTCCAGGCAAGAACACTGGAGTTGGTTGCCATTTCCTTCTCAAATGCATGCAAGTGAAAAGTGAAAGTGAAGTCCCTCAGTCGTGTCCGACCCTCAGCGACCCCATGGACTGCAGCCTTCCCGGCTCCTCCATCCATGGGATTTTCCAGGCAAGCGTACTGGAGTGGGGTGCCATTGCCTTCTCCGGCACAAAGGTTTACTGTAAACCAAATAAAATAAAATTAAAACTATTAATTCAAACTATTGTCATTTAGACTTGTGTTCCCTGATTTGAGTGGGCCTTAAACTTACGAAAAATTTGTGCAAGCAGTATATTTTTCACCAGGTTTTAAATTTTTTTGGAAACTAAAAAGTGCATTTTGCGTGTTTTATCAAACAGATTAGAGCTATGTGTATTGTATGAGAAATAATGAAGAAAATATTCACTACTTACTATTTTAAGAGAGGACAAGAGTGATGATTATTAAAGATATTTCTAAAAACATTATGCTTGTAAAGAACTCTTTCGATCCTGTAAAGAACTCTTTCTCTCTCTTCTGGTGAATTTTTGGTGGGTTCAGTGGAAGACTTTCATATCAGTTAAAGGTTTAATTTAACACTGGACTATTCCCACACTTTGCCAATCAGCAGAAAGAGTAAGGGAGTTACACAGAGGGATAGGGTGGTTAATAAAGCAACACCTCAGATCTTTCTGCAGTTTGTCCAAATCAATACATGTAACTATTTTTATATAAATGAAGGCAGTTGCCTGATGTATAGTGGAAAGGGTCAGCAGAAAAGGCTCACACTTCTCTCCTTGAAATTCTAACATACTACCTGGAAAGGAGACACCTAAAAGGCTGAGGGTCACTTGCAGTTTACTTTTAAAATATAACATGGGCATCATAAAATGACATTGTGTTCATCATCAAACTCATGTCTGTATTTCTCTGCAGTGTAATATGCTAACATTGGTATTGTTGCATTATTATTTCTACTTTTGTAAAACTGTAAATATCCCTTTCTAGGTCTCATGTTAGACTGGTTGAATCAAGGTAGAAGATGGAATGTAGGATATTGCTCTTCATAAAAAAGTAAGCCATAATTTATACAAAATCAAAATCTTACCAAGAGCTATGAAAATAATTTAAATTATACTTAGTTAATTTCTCAATAATCTCAGACAGCCTTTCTCAACAGTGGTTTCAGGAGAGATTTAAGCTCTAATACTCTAGACAACATTGTTGTTGTTCAGTTGCTCAGTCCCATCTGACTCTTTGCAACCCCATGGACTGCAGCACACCAGGCTTCCCTATCCTTTACTATCTCCTAGAGTTTACTCAGACCCATGTCCATCGAGTCGATGATGCCATCCTACTATCTCATCCTCTGTCACCCCCTTCTCCTCTTGCCTTCAATCTGTCCCAGCATCAGGGTCTTTTCCAGTGAGTCGACTCTACATCAGGTGGCCAAAGTATTGGAGTTTCAGCTTCAGCATCAGTCCTTCCAATAAATATTCAGGGTTGATTTCCTTTAAGATTGACTGGTTTGATCTTCCTGTCAAAGGGACAATCAAGAGTCTTTTCTAGCACCACAGTTCAAAAGCATCAGTTTTTTGGTACTCAGCTTTCTTTATGGTCCAACTCTCAGATCCATACATGACTCCTGGAAAAACCATAGCTTTGACTATTAACAATATTAATGTTGTGTGATAGATTCACTTCTTTTGTTTGGAGAGATTGAATCACTTATCTTTCTTTTCCAAACTGTATTGCCAAATAAATTAACTTGCCAAAAATCTTCAGGTTTATAGAAACAAAGACCCTTGATCTATTGGTTGAGAAAGAGTTGACTCACCTAGGTTTTATTTAATAGTACTGCTTAGTACCATAACCACAAAGAAACACCACTTATCTGTTTCTGAAACCATAGCCCCTATCAAGTAAGCAAGACATAATTAAATGGCATAATTGAAAATTTAATAATCTGTGGAAATATATAAAAATCAATCTCAAAAGGCTAAGAATTTAAAAAGTTATATAGGTACAACATAGAATTACTATATTTCATTGATTCATTCTTCCCATTAAAAAGTACTTATGCCCCTAAGAACCAGAAATTATGCTCTAATTTCAGAATTTGAGAATGAATAAGTCTTGTGTTTTCTCTTAAAGCTCTCATGATTATTTCAGAGATAGGAATGTAAATATCTAATTACAATACTAGATATGAAATGGTATAATTGAGAGAGATATAAATTGTTACAAGATTATAAAAGATACAGTAAAAAATACTGCCATTAGAATTATTAAATTGGACCATATGAAATTGAGGATATTTGATGGTTTTGATCTAAAGAAATTGCAACTGTATGTAGCTCAGTCTAATATTATTAGTTCTCATAGTGTTAAAATTGAGCTTGATCTTGAAAAATGATATATGGTTAGAATTAGTTTCTGCAGCAAGTGACCTGAATATTATAATGACTTAAACAAGACAGAATGACATTTTTGTCTCTATTAAAGTGATCTTCGAAGTAAGTGATCTGGACTAGTCTGTACTCCACATTACAAATTCCTGATGACCTTGGCTTCTCCAGATGAACAATTGCTGTCTGATCCCGGTGTGACCCTCAGTCATCCTATTTCAAACAGCAGGAAGGAAGCAGTGATGAAACAGACATTTCAGAAGAGTTTCAGATGTAGACTACAAGACAACTGCACATATCCTGTTGGCCAGAATCTTAGCACAAGGCTGATTAGCCTCAAGAGATGTTGGGAAATGTAGTATTTTGTAGGCAGCCATGCACCCGCTAATAAATCTAGTATTATAGGAGTAAAGGGGTATGGGAATTGAGAATGCACCAGCTCCTTTGCCACTCAAAGGTAGTTTACTAGTTATATGAGAAGTGGGAAAGCCCTGGCAGAAAAGGCAAATAATGGAAGAAGTTGTAGTTGAGAGGTCAGAGAGTAAAGGGCCTTATGTGTTAGGTTCACTTCAGTTCAGTTCAGTCACTCAGTCGTGTCCGACTCTTTGCGACCCCATGAATCGCAACACGCCAGGCCTCCCTGTCCATTACCAACTCCTGGAGTTCACTGGACACTGGTATTTATACCATCTTCAATATGTAGCTACTGAAGGATTTTGAACTGGTGACTGAATGAACAGATTTGCATTTTAGAACAATCATTCTACAGGACTGGGTAAGGACAAGGGCAAAAGAAAGGAAAATTCCTTTTTTTTTTTTTTTTTGGATACTGGGTTAATTTCCCAAACCCATTGTCTTTAACAATATGAATAAAAAGAGTAAAGTAATAAAAATATGAAAGACACAATAAGATGTTCAGTTTGTCCCTTTAATTGAATTTAAAAAAGAATAAATTTAACTTTAAGCTTAGCACACAAAGTGTAAAGTAAATGGGATGTCCATGGATGTAGAACTGCTGGGTAGCTTCGATTCTAATATTAGTAGACAGAAATATATTTTAAATGTCTACAAATTAAAAAAACCCCTAAAACTTGAAGCTATCAAAGACATTATTTTATTATATGAAGTATTAATGTCAATGCAGGAGATGTGGGTTCAATCTGGGTCAGAAAGATCCCCTGGAGAAGGAAATGGCAACCCACTCCAGTATTCTTGCCTGGGAAATTCCGCGGTCAGAGGAGCCTGGTGGGCCACAGTCTGTGGGGTTGCAAAGAGTCAGACATGACCTAGAAACTCAACAACAACAATTAATTTTTTAAGTTTCATTTATTTTTTAAATACAGTGATTTTTGTAAGTGTTTTTGTAAGAATTGCATTTTGCATGGTAAGTCATTCTTTCAAAGTCAAAATTTTAAGAAATATTATAGTCTAGCTGCTTTATGATGTAAGAACTTTTTTAAAAATTTACATTTGTTTTTAATTCCCTCTTATAACTAGCTGAGGGTCAGAAGAAAGTGTTGAAGGGGAAACTGATATAAAATTTGAAGTTATGTTGCTGATAGCTGTTTGGACATTTGGCTTTGTTGTATCTAAAAACCAATCGAGTGGTTCATAAAACTGATTGCAGAGCACATTTTAGAACTAATAAAACAAATAGACTATTGATGATGTTCACAGGGCAAATCCAATTACACCACACAAAGCTTTATATTGCTCTATTTCTTCTGTAATGTTTTCTATTTATTTATTTCAATTTAATGTTTGGGTAACAAGTTCAAAAAAGATGCAATGTGGGTAGGCAGAGAGTGGCCATAAACTTTAGAATCAGAAGTCCCAAGAGAAATTCTGGGTCTACTCTTTGGATCTCTTGGTGTTTGGGCACATCATTTAAATTCTTTTATTAACAGTACCAAATTTATGAAATGAAATGTATAGCCTTCATTAAGTATTACATGGTATATGTTCACATATTTTATCAACTAGATAATGAAATACAAGTAAATTGTTATTATTAATTTAGACAATGAAGAAAGCTTGTGTATAATAACAAAGACCAATTTAAAAAAAAAAAACAAACAGATTTTGGCACATACACACACACACAATCATTTAGCAATTGTCCTTGTCAGACTTTGCTGTCTGACTCACCTTGCTTTTTCCTAATGACACTTTGGATGAAAAGGATGGATTTTCTTATCATACCTTTCCCAGAATTCCGGCACCACTTCACATGATCATGAAAATATTTTATCCTTCATTGTACCCCTGCTACCTGCTACAGGAATGACAAATGCTACGGGGATGACAATACTGCTGTTTGGAACTGAGGGATATAATTAGCAGATACATACAAAATATTTTAATGACAGCCCCCTTCTGAATGCCTACACCTGCCGGACACCATAATAATGAGGCCTGTCCGCCTCTTGAACATCGCTCAGATGTCCCACTGGGGCTCGAAAAATGTGTGCTTCAGTTGTCATCATAGACCTGGCACAACCCCACATCAGGGATCAGGGACTCCGTGAAATACCCAACAGCTGCTGCTGCACCAAACAACATTTTGCTTTATTTAATTCCATAGGCTTATTTGCATCCTCTTAATTTTCTTATGCTAGGGATTAATCATTCATGAAAATAATAATTATAAAACTCATTTGAAAGCTTGAAGAAAAGCAGGCTTCTTTTGATGGGCATTGCTTCTGAAAGAGGAGAAAAAAATAAATTCATGCTTAAAAAACTTCAAAGCTAGATCTTCTAAAATTGGAGTGGCCTCAATTTTTTTCTCCCATAAAATTGGTCATGCTGCTTATCCTGTAGACAACGGCAGGTGAAAAGAAGACGCTGTAAGTAGCTAACTCCAATATTGTATATTTGTAAGAAAATGGAAGCAGTAGTTTATGCTTTTAGATTAAACTGAAAAGTGAAGTTTAATCAAAAGAACAAAATAATTTAATGAAAATATAGAAATTTTAGAACTCATTTTGCTAACAAGGATTCATTTCAGAGACTAACACTGACGTCTGAAGAGTTGATTGTTTAGCATGCGGTTTGAAGTTCTCATCGCCATACGAAAAAGTGGATTCCTTCTTTGTATAAACCAATTTTTTAGAAAGTGCTTCCTTATATTAAGCTCAAAGGAGTTGCCTACTCTGTTGTCTGAAACTGTCATGGGTTGGGGATGAGGTTCAGAAACTACTTTAGTGTCTCTTAAATTTATTTCAATATTTGGAGAGAACTGCCATGTGCGTGACAAGTATGTTCTTTACTCAAGTCAACACACACAGGGCCTGATCTGTGTTTCTAATTTTGTCATGACTTCCCTTCCTGTCTTTAGTTCTGACTCTCTCTCATGTGATTACACTCCACCACTTGATGCTACCTACCCTTGTCAGTGAAGTGAAAGTCGCTCAGTCAAATCCCATTCTTTGCGACCCCATGGACTATACAGTCCATGGAATTCTCCAGGCCAGAATCCTAGAGTGGGTAGCCTTTCCCTTCTCCAGGGGAATCTTCCTGACCCAGGGATTGAACCCAGATCTCCCTCATTGCAGGCTGATTCTTTACCAGCTGAGCCATAAGTATTAAATTTTTGACTCTAATGATAACACTAACATTTCTGCTTACAAATTTCATTTCACTTATTTTGGTTATAAAATAACATTTATTTAAAGAGTCATTTCAAAATAATCTACTCACTTTATCTTCACAATAAATTCTCTGAGGTAGGCATTGTTACCCTTAACTTATACAAATAAGGAAACACTCTCACACCAAGTTGATGGTTTTCTAGCAAAATAATAATACACGTATTGTTGAGCTATTGCTTCATGTCAAGTATTAAGCAATGTCTTTTGTGATCTTTAAAAATTCTTTGAATTAGGAGTTATTAATAGCCTCATAATAGAGTTGGCAGAGTGAGTCACAAAGCGGTTAAGACCTCCCCCGTGTCAGTTAGTAGTCAGGAGACTCACAGCCATCTAAACAGTAGTGTGGACTTTTCATAAGCAACTTACAAGAGCCCAGCTTCATCTGTGTCAAGTACTGTATTAGAACCTGGAGGTGTATAAATTTAAAAAATTATGTTTCTTCGATAAAGGTACTTTAGCATGAAAAGTAAAGATGTATGCACATAGGTAAATGCAATGAAAATTTGCAAGGTCTGTAAGAGGTGAATGCACGTTTTAAGATTGTAGGCTAATGGCATAATAGAAATTGGCACTCAGTTTTACTTTACTGATATGGGTCAGATGAGGGTTTCAAAGAAACATGAACCCCTGATGTTGAAAGATGTGTTGGTATTATCTTTGCAGGCAGTCAACTTAAAGACGAGTACAGAATTTTCTGTTCAAAACCAAGGAATTGTGAAACATGAAATGAGGGTGAAATTACAAACAATTCTATGCCTCCTACATATGTTATGGGTGGACCACACATGGAAAAAGAAGGTGAGCTACACTGAAATCAGATAAAAGGCTGAGGTAGAAATTAGATCATAAAAAGCCTTCTCAACTAGGACCATGAGTCAGAGATTATTCATTCAAAATATTTAAGCAAAAGAAACAAGATGATTTATTCAATATCATGTATTCATATTTATTCAGTTAAAATTATTGAGCATATGAATCCTGCCAAGTGCTAGGGAAATCAGTAATGACAAAAACCAAAACCAAATAAAACCTTGAATTCATGGAGTTTATTTCTGATCAGCATTTTAGTAAGGTAGTTTTACAAATAGTGTGGAGCTCATAATGTGAGGGAAAATACTGAAGGCAGACATGTTAATTTGAAGCTACTGAAGATTTTCAGATGAAAAAAAAACTACAGACATGAATTTAAGTAAGGATGTTTTTAGTAAGGATGAATAGAAGGTTGTATGTAGTTGAAATTTGCAAGATTGGTGACCCATAAGATCTGAGGCTAACTGAGAATGAAAAGTATTTTAATTGGGTTTGACTCTAAACCTATGTTTATCTGTATTCCTTTTATTTTTCTAATTTTATTTAAAATCATTTTGAAATGGATGGGTAGAAACATAGAATCTCTTCACAAATTACTAAACTTTCCTTTCTCCATGAAAATATTTATACATTAATCTACAACTTATGCTGTCTTTGTTCCTACAGCTAGAAAAATTTGTATTTCACCACAAAAACCAGAAGGTCTGCTGAATTAAATTGAGATTCTATACATCCCACTCATATTCAAGCGAAACAGATCACAAAGGGGCAAAAATGCTCGGAGTTGTGGATCCTAGCCCACCCTGAGCCTGAGCATGTCCACCGTAGTCATTTCACATGGGGGCGTGCACTAGAAAGGTAGGGAGAATGCCCTGCGATTACTCACTTACTGTGAGATTTCTATACATTTACTTCGATTAGTTGCATCCACTCATGTGACTTCAACCATTGCCCTCTTCATATTATCCAATATATTCCAACTCAAAATCACTCCCCAAATTCAAGCTAACTTTTCACATTGCTGCATATTTCATTAATTGGGTATTCTACCAACCCTTAATTATGTCATGCCAAATCATTGTTGATTATCCTTCTCTATCTTCTTTCCTTTGGAAATTCCCATCCTGTTGCCTCTGCGGTCATCCTCTGAGGCCTGTGATAATCTTCCCTATTGTCCACTAGCATTTAAAGTTCTGTACATTCTTCCACCATGATCTGTCTCCATTGTTACCCTCTCCCTTTCTTCCACTTTCACACCCTGATTCTGTCCAAATTAAACCATATGAGAAGAATTGTACCAGATCTTTTTACCTCCTTTCTATTATAATCCTCTTTGAATTTATTTTATCCAGTGGTGAGGATTAATATTCCTAATTGCTGATAGAACTACATTACACTACTCAGGACCAGTTAATGGTTTCCTGTCGCCTACAAGGCATTGCTCGTATCTATAGTCTCACAAAACACTCCTTCGTAATCCCTTCCTGTCCTGCCTTTTCAGGTTTATCTCTTGCTACTCCCTTTCACACACACTCAGAGTAAAATGCTACATAATGGGTTACTTTTTATTCTGCAGAAGTATTACATGTTCTCCAGTTTTCATGCCTTTGCTTTTGTAAAGAAGGAACCTTTCTCTTCCCCGAAATTTTATAATGGTTTATTTGTACCACTCTTGTATAGCACTACATGACTTTTATTATAGTTTTGGTATGTATTTTTTTTTCCCTTTCATTTCCTGAGAAGAGTTGTTCACATTATCTGGCATCACCCATGGCTCCCTGTATGTGCCTGGCATATAATATCCACTGGATATCTATTTCTTGAATTAATAATATGTTAACTAATGATTTTCTCAGGGTAATGCCAGAGAAAAACCTATTACAAATTTATGAAACTTGCACTGTGTTCAAAATGTATGAAAAACAAATGTAAATAATACATTTTATTATATCATTTATTCATATGCATTAATGTATTCTCTACATATTAACAAATGAAAATTGTATAGTCAAGTCTTCAGCTGCATTAGTACCTTCACATTTACTTTAGATAACTCATGCATTAGAACAGCTTTCAAAGTACAATAAAAAATGTTCCTTTTCTTAGATCCCCAAGAACAGTGGAGACCAACTGTTGTACAAACAGTTGGTAACTTTTGTACAGCTGGCATGCAAAATCTAAGCTGAATCATAAACTATCCTGAAAGAGAGTATTTAACCCACCTGACACTCAAAATCAGGTTTAGACTCTTAATCATAAAATGAGATACTAAATTTCTCTCAATATTAAACTTATCTAAGGGTTAGAAGTTTAAATTGGGTCCTGGGGGTTGGGGGACAGACAAACAAAAAAACCCTCACAACTTTCTCTTATGGACCTCCAAGCAGCTCTGTCTTCAATAATGTAACATGCAGTGGAATATCCACCTATGGAAACTATGTCATTTACTGCCTTGTAAACTGTAAATGCCCTCTTAAAGTCAGTAGATTCTAACACTTTGTTACCCACAGATCACATGCTGAAACCCACAGGAGTTGGTTGTTAAAAATTAAAAGCAGCACACCGTTTCCTCAAATTGGATAATTGGAAGTTAGTGAAACATCTCGAATATGGGTGTAATAACCAGGACGCTGCTGGCAAAACATGAGTAATCTGGGTGTTGTATTTAAATTTTTAACTGACCCTTTGGCAGGCAGGTTCATGAAAAAGTAACGTTCAAAGTAATAATAGCTTTGTTTTGCCAATCTTGTGCGGTTGAAAGACTATCCACAATCTGCTATACCAGCATTAGCTTATAGAAAGAAACAAACAAAAATTAAAGGCTCATAAGAACATACTTACATACTCTTTACACTAACTGATATTATAGGGTGTATATATAAAGTGTCATCAGAATGTTGTGTAAATTATAGTATAACAGTATCACAGTTAGTGTGCACAGTCATGTCAATAGAAAATGATGCTTCTGTAAAATATCATTTATTCTTTTCTATTGAGAGACACTGACTCAATGGGTATGAGTCGGAGCAAATCCCGGGAGATGGTGAAGGACTACTTGCTGCAGTCCATGGGTGGCAAAGAGTCGGACATGACTTAGCAACTGTTAAAACAGCTGCTGCTGCTGCTGCGAAGTGGCTTCAGTCGTGTCCTACTCTGTGTGACGCCATAGACGGCAGCCCACCAGGCTCCTCCATCCCTGGGATTCTCCAGGCAAGAATACTGGAGTGGGTTGCCATTTCTTTCTCCAATGCATGCAGTTACAATAGCAACAAAGACTTATTATGCCCCATCTGGGCAAGAAATATCCCCCAGTCCTGCACCCCAACTCTAGCTGTGACTTTATTTTTCTCTTTTCCTTTACAGAGCAATTTTCTGAAATTGTGTTTTATACATTTTAGATAAGACATATTTAAGACATGAGTTAGTGACTGAACAACAGCAAAAAAATTAATTTCCTGCCCAAATTATTTTTTAAACTTTATTTACTTGATTTCTTTACTATTATTTGAAAATATTATTCTATATTTATAGTTTATTTCCTCCTTCCCACACTCCAATATAAGCATCATGAAAGCAGGGGCCTCATTCCAGCTTTATTTTATTTACTAAAACCACAGTATCCAATAATGGTAGACATTCAGTAAATGTTTTTCTGAATAAATGAATGGATGGATGTTGTTGAAATGGCAGATTCTGCTTTAGCCTGGTTATATTTTAATTAAGAGAAGTTATGACTATACTGAAGCCAAATTGCACAACTTGAGACATTTATACTCTTTTTGTCTTCATTAAACTCTAAAACTTGGCATAAACAAAAAAGAGCAGCATAGCCCCTGTTGGCCAAGCAACAGTTTTTGTTCTTGTTTTTCAGGCTTATTTCACCTGCATCACATTACACAAAGTAAAAATTATTATGCTACTGAATCTGTTTCATATAGTCCCATTTATCCTGCCATTATCCAATTATGCACTTCAATAAGCTAGTTTACAATTAATGTGTTTCTATTTGTCCTACCAGAAATTTGCTCAGCCCAGGCACATTAGCTGTGAGATTCATCATCTCCTGGCTGAAACTTTTATGTGTATATTTTCTTTAGAACTATGGCAGTGGTCTACTCTGAACAGCCATGGTAAAAATGTGTTACTTTACAGTCAAAGTGCAGAAAGTACTACTTATAAACAAGAAGGGTTTGTTTAGAATAGACATAAACAATCCTTATCCTCTTGCAAAGAAGCCAGAGACTTCTGGATAATGGGTAACTGAATCTTCCTGTTTGAATTCTTCAAAGCTTTCTCATCAGCACATTTCATGCCATTGCTAAAAAAGAAAGAGCAATTCATATACTTCTTGTTATTCTCAATTCCCTCAGCCCAGTCTCTTTCATCTTCGTAGCCCACAGCTTATATTTACATGCACTGCAGTTTCTACAGCTGATCTCTCATCATCTCCTCATCTCACTAATGTAGCAATGCACCCAAAACACCTTATTAATGGATTTTCCTAACTTTAAACTTCTTCAACAAATATGTTTTGAGCTCCCAATAATATGCCTCAAAATCCACTCTTCAGAAACTCCAGAATGATTGATGACCTGCCTACTCAAGATCACAGCATCAGTAGCATTCAAGTGTCACTGGGCAGGAGGACTTTTTAGAAAGAAATGCAGGGTCATGGACCTTACTCTAGATCCCCTGCATCTGAATCTGGGCTTTAAGAATCACTCCCAATGCTTTCTATGTACATTAAAGCTCAAAAAGCCCCGCTCTATGACAGCCTTCTGCACAAGTCCTCCTAGGACTCCCCTGAATTAAATCATACAGTAAGGTAGCTCATGCTTCTTCTCTAAACATCTCTCTTGAGATTTCATGAGTCAACTTATTCTTTAGCAACACCAAACTATGTATAATTCCCCACCCTGCCAAAGCAGTGCTTTCTAGGTTTCCACATTTGTGCTTACAGACCAATTAGTGCTACATAATGGTTAACAGTGTGAGTGTTGCATTAGAGAGAACTGTGTTAAACTCTCAGAAAAGCATATTAATGTCTGAGGGTTCTTGTGACAATTACTTGACTTCTCTGAACAGCTACTTTTTCATCTTAAAATAAGGCGAATTCTAGTATTTACCCTATAAAGTTGTTATGAGAGCCAAATAAGGTAACATAAATAAGGCCTAAGACATTCAGTCACAGGGTCTGACAAATAAATGAGCACAGCATAAAACAGGTAACATTATAATGACCTCCAGGAAAGCCTGCCTCCTCATTCTTTGTGTCCAAAATCTCCTTGGACGACATGCCCTCTAATTAACTCTCCCTTGTCCACTTGAATAAGGTGTGTTTTCTTCACACCTTTCATATATAAATCATTCTCTTATTATTATTGACTTAAAGGCATTCATTATAATTTTAAGTTCAGTCGGGGGAGTAATTCATCTGGGTAGTAAAAAGTATATTCCAATGGCATTATGTAAAAAGTGACTGAATAAACAATATAATGAAAGTATCAGTGATTGTTACAGAAACCACTAGTTGCCTTCTTACAGTCGTTTTTCCTAAAGACCATAGACTTGTTTAGAGCAGCAATGTGCTTACCTCCAAATATATGTTTCCTGGCTTCAGGGCTGTCTTAGTGATACAGTCTTGACCAGTGAGTAATTTTCACCAAAGTCAATCATCTTCATTTTTCCCACGTTTTCCTTCTTGCCTTCAGACCAAAGACTGTGTGCCATTGTGACTGGGAGAAAGATGCAAAAAGTTGAGTCTCATGTCAAAGACTTTTGACAAGTTTCACATCAAAGGGGGTTGAAATAGTCTGTGATAGAGTCACATAGCCAACTCTGGACTGCCAACATATGGGCTTCCTGGAAGTGAGGAGAAAACATTTTTTTTCATTAAGCCACTATATATAGGCTCCTGAATGCAACCAAGCAGAAGCCAAAACACTATGGTGAATTAATGAATTCTCCAAAGAATATCTAAAGTGTTTAAATTATTTTATAGAAAAAGGATTTTTAAGGAAAATTTTATATTATTCAGTTCAGTCGCTCAGTCACGTCCAACTCTTTGTGACCCCATGAATTGCAGCACCCCAGGCCTCCCTGTCTATCAACAACTCCCGGAGTTCACCCAGACTCATGTCCATCGAGTCAGTGATGCCATCCAGCCATCTCATCCTCTGTCGTCCCCTTCTCCTCCTGCCCCCAATCCCTCCCAGCATCAGAGTCTTTTCCAATGAGTCAACTCTTCCCATGAGGTGGCCAAAGTACTGGAGTTTCAGCTTCAGCATCATTCCCTCCAAAGAAATCCCAGGGCTGATCTCCTTCAGAATGGACTGGTTGGATCTCCTTGCCATCCAGGGGACTCTCAAGAGTCTTCTCCAATGCCACAGTTCAAAAGCATCAATTCTTCGGCGCTCAGCCTTCTTCACAGTCCAACTATCACATCCATACATGACCACAGGAAAAACCATAGCCTTGACTAGACGAACCTTTGTTGGCAAAGTCTCTGCTTTTGAATATGCTATCTAGGTTGGTCATAACTTTCCTTCCAAGGAGTAAGCCTCTTTTAATTTCATGGCTTCCCTGGTGACTCAGTGGTAAAGAATCTGCCTACCAATGCAAGAGACACAGATTCAATCCCTGGGTAGGGAAGATCCCCTGGAGATGGGCATAGCAACCCACTCCAGTATTCATGCCTGGAGAATCCCATGGTAAGAAGCCTGTTGAGCTACAGTGTATGGGGTTGGACACAAACTGAGAAACTAAACAACACAATATATGCATATGTATAATTAAATATATTATACACACATATATACTATCTGAAGTACTTTAAAGTTTATTAAAAGTGTCTATTTGCTGAATTCTTCTGTATTTACACATTTCAGAATAAAAACTTGAATATATTGCTAGTTATGTTCCTAATTAGATACAAGGAAAAGTTCTATTCCCAAAGAATGTTTTATTTACTAGAAGAGGCCAAAAAAACAGTTTTGTAGTCACTCTCACTTCTAGATTTTCTTTTTACATCTTTCCTTTTATTTACTTTATATTTTAGGGAGGGAAGGCTATTTAACATAATAATTATTAAATAGATTGAATTAATCCATAATACCCTAAAATTGTGTGTGCAAGATCTAGTGTGCCTGTTTGTTTTTCTCTGGAGAGTTTCTATAGCTTTTGTTGGCTATTCAGCATCATGTAAAGATAACTACACTTAAAGGGAGAGGTATTATTTTATATATATAAAATTACTTCTATTTCTCAGTGTTACTGTCACTTCTCAGATACAAAATGACTAAATAAACTACATTGGGGAACAAAACATAATTCATGTAGTTTTAGAATCTATTCGTTAATCTCCATCTTCTAAAATAATTTGCAATAAAATAAGAAAAAGACAGAAAATGGGCAAATGTAGTTTCCCAGTCAAATTCTTAATTTATACATATATAACACCAAAAACTTACTTTGCTGATTTTGCACTCATTCATCTATATTTAGACGACAGTAATGAAAGCTGCAATTTTCCTTTGAAAATTACAAATCTGTAGTAATAAATGTATCTGCACCTACTCTCAGCCTATTTTTGCACTATTCACAAATATTCATATGGCTAGACAGCAGGTGTTTGCAATGGCGTGTGTTCCATGACTGCCTTCCTGTGCAAAACAAGAGCTCAGCAGCATACTAAACCTGTACCCAGGTGCACGGAGCAGAGGGCTTCGCCAAGCCCAGCTCTGTGAAGCAAGCACCATCGACATGAATCCTCAGTTCTGTTCAATGAGTCCCTCCTTAACTCCATGCCACTGATAGACTGGAAAGGTCATAGTTTATCCTGTTTCTTTGCAGACAATAATAATCACAGTAAATATACTTTTCTTATTTTACTGTAAGATTTTCTTTTTCACTTCAGTTGTGAAATAGTTTCTGTTTCTGTGGTCTCCTGGAGACAGCTCAGGGTATGTCAGTCAACAATGCCATAAAATCATGAAAAAGTTACAGCAGTATCTTTTGCTAGACTGCAAGACCCTGGAAGACAAAGCCTGTAACTCATTGGGATCAGCTATCAATTGAGTGTGTTGTACTAAACTCAGCAATATAATATACTAGAAAATGTCTGTGACATTACATATTAAATCAATGGCAGCATGAGAAGGCTCGAGATGGTGAATACTAGGACTCCACTTACTGGAACAGAACAAGCTGGAAACGCAGTTCATTCTTCATTATGGTTGTTAACAGGGCAAAACACGCTCAGAAAAGGCCCAGAGAGTGACCATAGAGAACAAGAGCCAACTGGAGTTCCTAAAATAAAAATTCTGATTGTTGAAATAATAAATATGATGTTGTGACTGTTTTATGATAAAATATGCAAAAATTACTAAAATATAAATATGGACTATATTTCTCAGATAATTTGCTTTTGGAATAGCAGAGAATTATATTTAAACTGGCTTTAAAATATGAAAATTAATTAATTTACATGAGAGAATATATAGCTCTAAAGGGGAGATCAGCTTTCATTGATCCAGTGGCTTAGTGAAGTCATCAGGGATCCAGACTCCTGGGTCATTTTGATCTGCATGCACAAGGTTGGCTTCATCTTATCCTATCTCTCTGGCTTGTTGCGGGATGAGCAACAGAAGGAGCCAGGGATGGAGACACTCTTGTTTGTGGACACAGGGCGAGAAAAAGAGGCTGTCTCACAGGAATCAAGAAAACTTTCACCAGATAGTCAGAACATTTCTAGATATTTTTTCAACCAAACTGGGTGACAGTATTTTCCCTAACAAAATCTGCATAAGGAAAATAGGTTTTTTTTTTTTTTTTTTTTGCTTGTCTTTTGGCTGCTGTGGGAGGCATGTAGGATCTTAGTTCCCTGACTAGGGATCGGACCTATGCACACTGTATTGGAATTCAAAGTAGTTTTAGCCATTGGCTCACCATGGTGCTAAGTTGCTTCAGTCAAGTCTGATTCTTTGCGACATTATGGGCTGTAGCCCACCAGGCTCCTCTGTCCGTGGGATTCTCTAGACAAGAGCACTGGAGCGGGATGCCATTGGTTTACTGGGGAAGTCCCGATTTGGGAGTTTTCTTTGTTTGTTGTTTCTCCAGTGATGCCTATCTCATTCATCTCTGAGATGGGTTATGGACGTCCATGATCTGCTGCCTAGGTCGGATGTGGGGGTGTAGATATTATACATGAAAAGATACATGATTTGGGAGAAAATAGTTTTCAGAATAGTAGGCAAAATAAAGCATATGCAGAGTAAAAAGAATTTTTTCCTAATGAAATATTTGATTAAACAAAGCAAAATAATGTGGGTATGAAAGAAAAACTCACACAAAAGCAGACGACCCTGCCAAAGCAAAACTGTTAATTTTATAGTTATCCTGGCCCACATAGTTTGCTTAAAAATGGCCAAAAAAATGTTGAAAAAAATCAACAGAGATATTTTTCTAAATGGAAAGCCCTAGAAAGAAAAGAGCTATTGCTGAATATATTGTGAACCAGCCCTGTTCTACCCACATGGAGGAGTGGGTCAACGTTAATTCATCCAGCACAGCCCTACCTACCTATTCAGTGTCATGCGCTTTGAAAACGTTGGCTTGTGTCCCAACCATGCATAGACCAGACAGAAAACCAATATAATGTTCATTCCACCCCAAATTTGAATGGTAGGGAACAGAACCTAGTGGAACAGGATCCAACTGAAAAACCTGGGGCCTGAGACTTCTCATTAGTCAAGCTGAGTTCATTTGGCCTGATCTGGCATGGTATACCTCACTTGTAGATGCCTCTATGCACACCCACTTCTGTTTACGTCACCCAAATAGCATATTTGGTGAATTCCCTTCTCATCTTTTGTCTTTGTCTCTTTGTTTAATCACAGTTCTCCACCCCACCATATATCTATATATGAAGCTGTATTTTGTAATTTGACTCATTATGTTTTGATGATGAAACTTAATTTTTAGAGATGCATCTTAAGGAAACAGGGTTTTTAAGCATCAGCTGTTTAACATTCATTTGTACCACAGAACATGCCCCAAACTTTTCCCCCACCAAAGCATTCACTTGTTTATAACCTAGTTATATTTGAGCAACACTTTCTTGCACTCTTACCCACTATCAAATAGATAGGTGTTATAAATTTTATAGTAGTGCTCCTAAACCTGACACTGCAATATGCGAGGCACCCTCATAGTTCTCTACTTTATATATTATTTTTATGGTGAGAATTAAGGCTTTTATGAGGCTGTAATTTTTGACATTACCATCACTTCCTGGGAACTCAATGTTATCCTATTCTACAAAGAGCTAAACAGGAGAAAGAACATATTTCCAAGGTCAAGTGCATCTCTCAAAACTGGAAATGATAGACTGTAAGCAAAAAAATCTCCACATTTAAAAAAGAACATATGAAAATAAGAAACACATGCCCAATTTTTGATAACATGTTACTTTTACTTTAAAAAGTTTTGCACTTTAAAATGCTGTTTGAAATACCATAATGTTTGATTATTGTAAATAAAACCAACATACTTTAAAACAATATCAGTTATATAAATGTTATAAAAGCAAATGAATTAAGGGGATCAGTAAACCCTTAAAATAACACCTATCAAGGAAAAGTAGCATTGTTTTATATAAAAAATATGTAGTACTCCTTGATTATGTTCTTTGGGTAATTTAAAAAGGGGTATATATGATGCTTGTCCTGTAGGAATTTGAAACTCAGTAACAGAAAATATGATGGAATTCAACTTGAAGGAATGTTGGAAATTTCAAATAAATATGTATTATGAAATATATTGATGAACAATATAGTAAGGAAATAAGGAAGTATATATTTTTACTATGTATTATTGACTCTGACCCAATTCATTAGAAAGTTGCTTATGATTCATCTTAGGAAGCATTGTGGTATAAAGGGGATAAAATAGATTGCAATCAGCTCTCCTATTTCCTAGTACAGTGTCCAAGAACAAATTTTTATCTTTCTTATTTTAAAACAGTTAACTTTAAAATGTTTAACTCACAGCCTTATACTGAGTATTGGATTAGATTGTATTTTACCACTAGTTTTTGAGATAAAATTCACATAACTTAAATTTTTTTCATTTTAAACACTTTAAAGTATACAATCCAGTGTTTTTTAGTCTATTTGCAATGTTGTACAATCGTCACCATTCTCTAATTACAGAACATATCTGTAGCCTCCCCTGCTCAATAAATCCTTGAATTTCCTCCTACCTCCATCCCCAGGCAACTGTTAATCTGGTTTCTGTCTCTATGAATTTTTGTATTTCGGAGATTTGAAATAATGGAGTTATACAATATGTAGCCTCTGGGGTCTGACTTCTTTCATCTAGCATAACATGATCAAAGGTCAGCTCTGTTTCAGCATTCGCTGGTACCTCCTTTACCTGGCTGGAAAATATTCCATTGGGTATACTATGTCTGGTTTATCCATTCAGCAGGAGGTGGACATACGGGTTGTTTTGCTTTTTTAGTTATGAATAATGCCACTATGAACATTCAAGGGCAAGCTTTTGTGAGAATACATGTGGATTAGATAATATTTAAAGCCTAATACCATCTGATTGTACCTAATCAAAGTTAATTTCTCTTTTTTAGCCCTAGGAAACCTCTGCAATGAGACACATAACGCTCAATTCCCATACAACAAATGTCAAAAGCTGCCCTTTCTGATCCACCACCTTCTCTGCCTAAAGGAGAAAGCAAGTCAACCTGTATGTTTCTGAACGTCAGGATCTCTGAGGGACTCTCCAGGTAGTTCACTGGTTAAGATTCCATGCTCCCAACGCAGGGAGCCTGGTCAGGGAACTCAGATCCCATGTGCCACAACAAAATCCCTGCAGCCCGGCATAGCCAAATAAATGAATGGAGTTCTAAAATAGGAGCTCTGAACTCACTCATTATTAAAGCAGTTGTAATTGCTTTTCTATATTTTACTTTCCTTTACACTTCTGATTATCTCCTTAAGAATGATGATTCTAAATGTGTGTATAATGTCGAATTTAGTAAAGAAAGTTTCTAAGTCTTGTGCAGGATGACAAAGTGTCAGTTGGCAACAGCAGTTTTCTTAGAAGTAAACAGTACTTAGTGGAATGCTGCTGCTGCTGCTGCTGCTGCTAAGTCGCTTCAGTCGTGTCTGACTCTGTGCGACCCCATAGACGGCAGCCCACCAGGCTCCTCCGTCCCTGGGATTCTCCAGGCAAGAACACTGGAGTGGGTTGCCATTTCCTTCTCCAATGAAGGAAAGTGAAAAGTGAAAGCAAGGTCACTCAGTCGTGTCTGACTCCTAGCGACCCCATGGACTGCAGCCTATCAGGCTCCTCTGTCGATGGGATTTTCCAGGCAAGAGTACTGGAGTGGGTTGCCATTGCCTTCTCCCATTTAGCGGAATGACACCTCCTAAAAACCACAGGCACCAGAGAAGGCGGTGTTCTAAACTGGATCAAGAGGCTCACACTGAGACTCATTTATGATTTCTTCCAGATTTCTTTCTTTCTCCTGAAGACAGTTCTGTCAACCCTCTAGGAAACAAGGGTAACTATATCTCTTATGGCACAACAAGTTATCAAAAATATTTCTTGAGGGGATTCTCTTGGTCCTGTCCTCACACATAAACTGTGAAGCACTGCCTACTCCATACTAATTTTTTTCCTCAGGCCAATATCTAGGCCAGGCTTCCCTTATAGCTCAGTTGGTAAAGAATCTGCCTGCAATGCAAGAGACCCCAGTTCGATTCCTGGATTGGGAAGATCCGCTGGAGAAGGGATAGGCTACCCACTCCAATATTCTTGGGTTTCCCTTGTAGCTCAGCTGGTAAGTAATCTGCCTGCAATGTGAGAGACCTGGGTTTGATCCCTGGGTTCTGAAGATTCCCTGGAGAAAGGAAAGGCTACCCATCCCAGTATTCTGGCCTGGAGAATTCCATGGGCTGTATAGTCCATGGGGTCTCAAAGAGACAGGATACGACTGAGCCACTTTCACTTTTCACTTTCAATATCTAGGCTATCTTGAGAACTATTATTGCTCTTAAATGCTGAAATACACTGGATGATTTAGCTTAATTTTCTTGCCTCTGCTTGTGTCCTTTTTATATTTATATGCATCTGTACTTAGCCAAGGGCCCTTTTTGAGCATTTGTTACCCTTGAATTCGTGTTTTAGTCACAAGTACCATTTTCTTTTTGAACAAAGAGAAATATGTAAGATTTTCATCCAGTGGCCTAAATATATTACAACAAAACTGAAAGCAGAATCATCTGTCCTCTGTCATTGATTCTAAAATAAGTATAAATTAACCTCCCTTCATCTGCTCGTACCTTTGATATCTTGCATTAAACCAGTGTCACTGATGTACGCTGTAAAAATGATTCTTATGAGCTGAGTATTTATGAACTTCACCTAGGAATAATGCCCTGTTCCGTCGATTTCAATTATACACATTGTTGATTGTCCTTAGGCTCTGGACATCTTTCTTTGTTATACATGAGGTGATCATACTCTGCATCACTTGCCACCCAGATGCCATCTTACATTTGGCTCAGGATGCCAGAGTTCCAGTTCTAAGTATTTTAACCATGAGCTTCTTTTCCATAGACAACTTTGATGAAAGAATTTTTGTCACATCTATTTTTGCCATATAACTAAAAGTGCTTAGTCACTAAGCTGGGTCTGACTCTTTGCAGCTCCACACTCCTCTGCCCATGGGGTTTTCCAGGCAAGAATACTAGAGTGGGTTGCCATTTCCTCCCCTAGGGGATCTTCCCAACCCAGGGACCAAACCCACGTCTCCTATGTCTCCTGGCAGGCAGATTCTGTACCACTAGCGCTACCTGGGTATAAAACCATTTGGCCATCAAAGGTAACAATGAAAAATGCAAGAGAGGCATTACAAAAGAACATAATTACATATGAGAATGGGATAATAGGCAAAGAATTCATGGTGAAATACAAACTATTTAAATAATTTTAAGTGTGTGTAGAATCATGGCAATACTGGGCGTTTGACTGACTTTATTTTATGCAGTGTACACAAAGCTAGTGGAGGTGATGGAATTCCAGTTGAGCTATTTCAAATCCTGAAAGATGATGCTGTGAAAGTGCTGCACTCAATATGCCAGAAAATTTGGAAAACTCAGCAGTGGCCACAGGACTGGAAAAGGTCAGTTTTCATTCCTATCCCAAAGAAAGGCAATGCCAAAGAATGCTCAAACTACCACACAATTGCACTCATCTCACATGCTAGTAAAGTAATGCTCAAAATTCTCCAAGCCAGGCTTCAGCAATACGTGAACCGTGAACTTCCTGATGTTCAAGCTGGTTTTAGAAAAGGCAGAGGGACCAGAGATCAAACTGCCAATATCCGCTGGATCATCGAAAAAGCAAGAGAGTTCCAGAAAAACATCTATTTCTGCTTTATTGACTATGCCAAAGCCTTTGACTGTGTGGATCACAATAAACTGTGGAAAATTCTGAAAGAGATGGGAATACCAGACCACCTGACCTGCCTCTTGAGAAACCTGTATGCAGGTCAGGAAGCAACAGTTAGAACTGGACACGGAACAACAGACTGGTTCCAAATAGGAAAAGGAGTACATCAAGGCTATATATTATCACCCTGCTTATTTAACTTATGTGCAGAGTACATCATGAGAAATGCTGGACTGGGAGAAACACAAGCTGGAATCAAGATTGCCGGGAGAAATATGAATAACTTCAGATATGCAGATGACACCACCCTTATGGCAGAAAGTGAAGAGGAACTAAAAAGCCTCTTGATGAAAGTGAAAGTGGAGAGTGAAAAAGTGGGCTTAAAGCTCAACATTCAGAAAACAAAGATCATGGCACCTGGTCCCATCACTTCATGGGAAATAAATGGGGAAACAGTGGAAACAGTGTCAGACTTTATTTTTCTGGGCTCCAAAATCACTGCAGATGGTGAACGCAGCCATGAAATTAAAAGACGCTTACTCCTTGGAAGGAAAGTTATGACCAACCTAGATAGCATATTCAAAAGCAGAGACATTACTTTGCCAACAAAGGTCCGTCTAGTCAAGGCTATGGTTTTTCCTGTGGTCATGTATGGATGTGAGATTTGGACTGTGAAGAAGGCTGAGCGCCGAAGAATTGATGCTTTTGAACTGTGGTGTTGGAGAAGACTCTTGAGAGTCCCTTGGACTGCAAGGAGATCCAGCCAGTCCATTCTGAAGGAGATCAGCCCTGGGATTTCTTTGGAGGGAATGATGCTGAAACTGAAACTCCAGTACTTTGGCCACCTCATGTGAAGAGTTGACTCATTGGAAAAGACTCTGATGCTGGGAGGGATTGGGGGCAGGAGGAGAAGGGGACGCCAGAGGATGAGATGGCTGGATGGCATCACTGACTCGATGGACGTGAGTCTGGGTGAACTCCGGGAGTTGGTGATGGACAGGGAGGCCTGGCGTGCTGCGATTTATGGGGTCGCAAAGAGTCGGACACAACTGAGCGACTGAACTGAACTGAACTGGAAGTCCTTGTCTTTCAAGTGGCTCCTTCATAGCATTATATATACGTTTACTCCTCATTGGGTATCTCACTTTTTCTGCTAAAATTTCTTCCTCCATTAGGAGAGGCATCAGTTTCCAGGCGCTGAGTGTAGGTTTGGAACGGAGCTTCACACTGAGTTGTGAATGCCTCTACGGTGCTGTTTGTTGTCTGCGTACTGTCACATGTTCCTTGATAGATGTTCCAAGTTCTATGGGAAATGTGGGTTCGACTCTGCTCAAGGCCCTCGCTCTTTTCCTCCTCGAACGTGGTGTGTTTCAAACTAAGAAACCAACTCCCGGGGCTAATCATAATCCCCTGTCAGCTCCATGAAGGCAATAACGTTGCTAACTGGAAGAGATGTTAACGCGTTTCAACCAGTTGAAACCAAACTGTCAGACCCAAAACTGTCAACCGGTTATTTTCTTATTCACAGCAAAATTGTCTCATGGCCAATTATGTAGTTGTATGGTGAAAATGCTTGTAAAAAAGACACTTGCAGTGAAATTTCTGGACAGTCTCAGGCGTTATACCCCCAAAGACTATGGCTTAATTGGCTATGGCTTTCTGGTAACAGTTCTGCTCTCTTTGGGTGTAGGTATCAACAAATTGTTTGGTTTTCTTTTTACGTGATTTTACAAATAGGAAATTTGGGGGTAATTTTCATTCAGTAATTAAATGAAAAATATTTCCAACTCAATCTTATTTTTATAGCCTTCCCCCACTTAAATTTGAGAAACAGTTGTCTTATATTTCACTTGGTCTGTTTTCAGTCAGATTTTTTTCCTTCAAAGGCTTTAAAAATTGATCTCTTGCTTCAGCATAATATACATAATTGAGATAAATTCAATGAACTTCTTAGTTCTTTATCAATATTGTTTTGTGTAGGAACTGTAAAATATTTTCATGTAAGTTATTCATTGCCTATGTGAAGCATGGATTTTCAGATAAATGCAATGAGCAATACAGTCAAAAACATTTTATATACATTTACGTATAATCACACTCACAGGAAAATATATATGTTTAATTGTGTGTGTCAGAGCAGAATACATTGATAAAATATGCTGCTCTGTACTCAAAATTTATTGAAAATGCTAATATTTCTTAAACTTGCATAATATTTGAGGAAACTCACATACTCTGTTTTGGCAATAAGAGATGCCAATTTATTCATTTTTAATTGATTCATCTATTTAACAAACATTACCTTATTTTTTTTTTTTCAGTAATTCTGGGAATAAGGTGGGCTATATTCAAAAATAAGATAAAGATGCCTGTCTCAAGAGTCTTAAAATCTGGTGAATAAAACAAGAAAATGAAAAATAGTATAGTGCAAAATTATAATCCACACTGGTGTCATAAGAGATTTGTACATAATGATATGGCATTTTAGAGGGTAATAATGATTATGAGACAGTCCACTTCAAGCTGGAGCATAACAAGAGGAAAGGTTTCCAAAATTTCTGACACTTGGACTGAATGCCTCCTGAAGGACAAATATGAATCATCAGGCTACAAAGATTAGCCAAATGAGTGTGCATAACGAGAGGGAAGAGGCCATGATGTATAATTAGGGACACCGAATTTAAAAGAAAATCTGATTAAAGCAAAGAAAACAAGAAGAATATAATGTTATCCAAGTAAAAAGGGAGAAAAACTTCAGAAAGGGAGAAGTGGCTAACTGGGTCAAATGATGCTGAGAATTCAAATAAAATAACACTGAAAAGTGTCCAGTGATCCATTTGAATGCCATTAGAGATCTTTCAGCACAGTGGTTACTGTATAATCGAACTGAGGTGTGTTGTAAGGAACTGAGGTTATAAAAGCATAAATGAGACCCTGGGGCAGCATTCCTTGACATGAAAGAGAATAAAAATATCCCAAACTAGTTCAGCATCTCTCTTCCTCCCAGGCTCTGCCAAATGCTGTAGGCTTGTACTTTGAAGCTGATAAAATGGATGTTGACTTCACGCTTATCCAGAGAGAACACCAGCCTGAATATACAACATACCTCACTTCACGTGGGTAACAGATGTTTACAAAAGGAATTTCCATGAAAACTAGCACTGTAGTGGAAAAGACAAAGAAGACCAAAAGAAGGCTTATTCTATTTGAATTTCTGGGTTCTGAGAAACATAATCTCAATTAAGTTTATTTGGTTCCTGCCTATTTTTATGGCAAAAAAAAATTTCCTTCTGTATTCTCAGTCCACTATAGACCTCTGCTTACTTTCCATCGCCCAACTTGTATTAGATAAGTTTACTTCAGATCAGATCAGATCAGTCGCTCAGTCCTGTCCGACTCTTTGCAATCCCATGAATCGCAGCACGCCAGGCCTCCCTGTCCATCACCAACTCCCGGAGTTCACTCAGACTCACGTCCATCGAGTCAGTGATGCCATCCAGCCATCTCATCCTCTGGCGTCCCCTTCTCCTCCTGCCCCCAATCCCTCCCAGCATCAGGGTCTTTTCCAATGAGTCAACTCTTCGCATGAGGTGGCCAAAGTACTGGAGTTTCAGCTTTAGCATCATTCCCTCCAAAGAAATCCCAGGGCTGATCTCCTTCAGAATGGACTGGTTGGATCTCCTTGCAGTCCAAGGGACTCTCAAGAGTCTTCTCCAACACCACAGTTCAAAAGCATCCATTCTTCGGTGCTCAGCCTTCTTCACAGTCCAACTCTCACATCCATACATGACCACAGGAAAAACCATAGCCTTGACTAGACGGACCTTTGTTGGCAAAGTAATGTCTCTGCTTTTGAATATGCTATCTAGGTTGGTTATAACTTTCCTTCCAAGGAGTAAGCGTCTTTTAATTTCATGGCTGCAGTCACCATCTGCAGTGATTTTGGAGCCCAGAAAAATAAAGTCTGACACTGTTTCCACTGTTTCCCCATCTATTTCCCATGAAGTGATGGGACCAGGTGCCATGATCTTTGTTTTCTGAATGTTGAGCTTTAAGCCCACTTTTTCACTCTCCACTTTCACTTTCATCAAGAGTCTTTTTAGTTCCTCTTCACTTTCTGCCATAAGGGTGGTGTCATCTGCATATCTGAAGTTATTCATATTTCTCCCGGCAATCTTGATTCCAGCTTGTGTTTACTTAACATACTTAAATTAGGCTGATACAATTACTTTTGTAAACCGAGCTCTTTCACCTTTAGCTGCTTTCTTAAAACATACATTAGTTTCTGTCCTTAGTCAAGAAGAAGGTGATAATTTCATTTCTTGGTCTGGATTCCTCCAAGAAAAAGTCTTTATTTAGGTCCCAGAAACTAATTTATGGGAAGAGACTTCTTCCTATTCATTGCTTCAAGCCCAAGTGAAATATCCTTCTCTGTTTTCCAGCTCAACATTTATTGTCCCTAGAGGGTCTGTGCAGGTATCTTAAGGAGAGGTCTTTTAAGAAAAAAGAGTTAATATTTTAGAATTTTAAAAAAAGAAAACAAGAAATGTAACATTGCACATAATTAATCCCTGCCATTAGATAAATATTTTGGGGACCCTGGAATGGTAGGCTACTTTCATTTATGTTGTTGTTTAAAATAGTTATGGAGTTTTAAATAGCAGAAATTAAAATCATTTTATAAATTTTGACATGGACATGGTGCCTAGATCTAGCAATCATTAAGTAAAACATATAAGTAAATTGGCTCATCATCACTTCCATTATTGTCTGCTGATGCTGACTTAATTTAAATTCTTCTCTATGACCATAAGCTTCTTTACTATAAAGACAGGTCCTTATCTCCTTTATGCACCAAGTGTCTAATTCAGTACCTGGCGTATAGCAGCCATTCAATAAGTGTTTGATATATATATATATATATATGTGTGTGTGTGTATATATATATATTATATATATATATATATATAATATATATAACCTAGGGAAGTGCTGTAAATAATTTGTGAACTAATAGTATGTTTTATAAAACTTAGAATTATGATTCTACCCACTAGTTTGCTTTAATCATGAATCAGGGCATTCGTTTCTGAAACATATAAAAATGTTTATCCTTACTATCTTCTTCCCATGGTATTTATAACTGTTTATCATTGAAGGTCAAATTCTTAACCATGTCCAAAGAAGGTGAAACTCTGGTTTGCAAGGATTTGATTTCCATTTTCAGTCTTGTCTGCATATTTCCTTGAGTCAAGAGTACAAAATGTTTCCCTCATCCCCAAACTCAAATTGAAATTGTATAACTGGGTAATGCTTCATTTAGTTTATGGGTTCAATGTCTATGCAGTGGCTTGAATGTCGGCTTGCCCTTAGAATATTTTTTCTCCTGCATCAGTGTTGTCTCTTCATTGTCACCAAGGACTGCATCTGTTTAACTTTCTTTCTGTTCGGCAAAGATCACTTCTCTTCTGAGTGGCAACCTAAAGCCAGAGTTTGATTTTGGGGGAAAATTGTTAGCTTTGCTTTGCTTCAATCAGCTCAAAGTTGTGTGGCCTTGTACCTGCCAATGAGGGTGCGGAGTGGAAAGAAAAACTCCTGCCCTTATGATGGCCCTCTGGCTTCTCTGAAGATTAGGGCCAAGTTGCCGTATGGCTCCTTTTTAGCGTCAGGTTGTCAAGGGAATATCATGTGAGGGGTAGCCCAGATAAGATATTTTGTAATTTTTCATGGTTTTGAAAGCTATGTTGACCTCCTTGAAAATGAATTCCTTCCTTCATTCTAACTGACCTATTCCTGTCATTTTCACAGGACCCTCTCCCTGCTTGTGATCAGGAGGAAGCCGGAAGATTTTAGACAAACCCATCTGAAGGATTAAGATCCCTCTAACCAATATAAAGACAAAATAATAATACTAAACAATAGCCCAATAATTAACCAAAGCAAAAATTTGCATCTCATTCATATTTTTAAATTGTCTAGAAGGCAATGGCAACCCACTCCAGTACTCTTGCCTGGAAAATCTCATGGATGGAGGAGCCTGGTGGGCTGCAGTCGACAGGGTTGCTAAGAGTCAGACACGATTGAGCGACTTCACTTTTCACTTTCATGCACTGGAGAAGGAAATGGCAACACACTTGTGTTCTTGCCTGGAGAATCCCAGGGATGGCGGTGCTTAGTGGACTACCGTCTATGGGGTCACACAGAGTCAGACACGACTGAAGCGACTTAGCAGCAGCAGACAATTTAAGAAAATAAGAATATCTAAAAACAAGCAAAAATGCCAAATATGATACAAATATATCTCTAATATTTTTCTGTGGAGATGCACAGAGTATTGAAAACAGATCTACTTTTCATGTAGCATCACAGTTGAAGATATGCCTGGATAAATGCCCTGTGAACACTAGCACGTACTGACACACTGGGTGTGCTTGCTCTTCCACGAGACCCGAGTGATTTCACACAGGGTCTTTAGAGCATTGCTTTCCACTTTATCCACATCTGCACCATATTATCTCTTTCATCATCACATCCTCCAACTGTTCATATTTTTACATGATGGGTCTCGTATGCTTTCACCAAATGCCTTCATGTTCAGGCAGGTACTTAATCAATGCTTCACCATGATAATGATTTATGGTGTTGTGGTCATTATTTTTTTCAGGCCTTAATGACCACTAGCAGGTAAAACTAAATCAATAAGTACTTAGCATCTGTGGAAACAGAAGGTATTTGTCTGCTAATCAGGGTGGTTTTGAGGTGTTTTATATTTCAGCAAGCTGCCTGATTACAAAGGTTACTGCTACTTTGGGTTGATTTATGTTATGTCAAAAAAAAAAATGCTAATTCTAGAAAGTCTCTCTGATGTCCTAAAGGCCATTACCTATAAGGTTTGAAAAGTGTAAAAAGCGTATTTCTTTCTTCCTCTGTATGCTATTCATTTTAGATTTGCTCTGTGGCTGCTCTAGATCACATCTGACCACTAGTGGCAATAATGGTTTTCTTTCTGTCACTGTCTCTGTTAACATTCCATTACAACAAAGCAGTCAAGAGTTCAGCTAGGTAGGACGTCAATCCAGCAAGAAGTTGGCACAGTATTAAAAAGAATGAAATAATACCATTTGCAACAACATGGATGCAGCTAGATAGTGTCATACTGAGTAAAATAAGTCAGACAGAGAAAGAGAAATATCATCATATGACATCCCTCGTAGGAAAAATCTAAAAAGAAATGATACAAATTAACTTATGCTGGAGTGGTGAGTGGATGAGGGGAGATACCCCAAATCCAAGGTAAGGGGCATCGGCTGCACTTTGCTGGAGCAGCCATGAAGAGATAGCCCATGTCAAAGGTAAGACAAACCCCTAGTAAGATGGTAGGCATGGAGAGAAGGCATCAGAGGGCAGACAGACTGAAACCACATTCACAGAAAACTAACCAATCTAATCACGTGGGCCACAGCCTTGTCTAACTCAATGAAACTAAGCCATGCCATGTAGGGCCACCCAAGATGGATGGGTGATGGTGGACAGTTCTGACAAAATGTGGTCCACTGGAGAAGGGAATGGAAAACCACTTCAGTATTCTTGCCTTGAGAACCCCATGAACAGTATGAAAAGGCAAAATGATAGGATACTGAAAGAGAAACTCCCCAGGTCAGTAGGTGACCAATATGCTACTGGAGATCAGTGGAGAAATAACTCCAGAAAGAAGGAAGACACGGAGGCAAAGCAAAAACAACATCCAGTTGTGGATGTCACTGGTGATAGAAGCAAGGTCCAATGCTGTAAATAGCAATATTGCTTAGGAACCTGGAATGTTAGGTCCATGAATCAAGGCAAATTGGAAGTGGTCAAACAGGAGACGGCAAGAGAGAACACCAACATTTAGGAATCAGCAAACTAAAATCAACTGGAATGGGTGAATTTAACTCAGATGACCATTATATCTACTACTGTGGGCAAGAATCCTGTAGAAGAAATGGAGTAGCCATCATAGTCAACAAGAGTCCGAAATGCAGTACTTGGATGCAATCTCAAAAACGACAGAATGATCTCTGTACTTTCTAAGACAAGCCATTCAATATCACAGTAATCCAAGCCTATGCCCCAACCAGTAACGCTGAAGAAGCTGAAGTTGAACAGTTCTATGAAGACCTACAAGACCTTTTAGAACTAACAGCCAAAAATGATGTTTTTTTTTATTATAAGCGACTGGAATGCAAAAGTAGGAAGTCAAGAAACACTTGGAGTAGCAGGGAAATTTGGCCTCAGAGTACAGAATGAATCAGGGTAAAGGCTAATAGAGTTTTACCAAGAGAACACACCGGTCATAGAAAACACCCTCTTCCAACAACACAAGAGAAGACTCTAAACATGGACATCACAAGATGGCCAACACCGAAATCAGATTGATTATATTCTTTGAAGCCAAAGATGCAGAAGCTGTATACAGTCAGCAAAAACAAGACCAGGAGCTGACTGTGGCTCAGATCATGAACTCCTTATTGCCAAATTCAGACTTAAATTGAAGAAAGTAGGGAAAACCACGAGACCATTCAGGTATGACCTAAACCAAATCCCTTCTGACTATACAGTGGAAGTGAGAAATAGATTTAAGGGACAAGATCTGATAGACAGAGTGCCTGATGAATGATGGATGGAGGTTCGTGACATTGTACAGGATACAAGGATTAAGACCATCCCCAAGAAGAAGAAATGCAAAAAAGCAAAATGACTGTCTGAGGAGGCCTTACAAATAGCTGTGAAAAGAAGAGAAGCAAAAAGCAAAGGAGAAAAGGAAAGATATACCCATTTGAATGCAGAGTTCCAAAGAAAAGCAAGGAGAGATAAGAAAGCCTTCCTCAGTAATCAATGCAAAGAAATAGAGAAAAACAATAGAACGGGAAAGACCAGAGATCTCTTCAAGAAAATTAGAGATAGCAAGGGACATTTCACGCAAAGATGGGCACAATAAAGGACAAAAATGGTATGGACCTAACAGAAGCAGAAGATATTAAGAAGAGGTGGCAAGAATACACAGAAGAACTGTACAAAAAAGATCTTCATGACCCAGATAATCACGATAGTCTGATCACTCACCTAGAGCCAGACATCCTGGAGTGTGGAGTCAAGTGGACCTTAAAAGCATCACTACAGCAAAGCTAGTGGAGGTGATAGAATTGCAGTTGAACTCTTTCAAATCATAAAAGTGACACTGTGAAAGTGCTGCAGTCAAGATGCCAGCAAATTTGGAAGATTCAGCAGTGGTCACAGGACTGGAAAAGGTCAGTTTTCATTCCAATCCCAAAGAAAGGCAATGCCAAAGAAGGCTCAAACTACCACACAATTGTACTCATCTCACATGCTAGTAAAATAATGCTCAAAATTCTCCAAGCCAGGCTTCAGCAATATGTGAACCATGAATGTCCAGATGTTCAAGCTGGTTTTAGAAAAGGCAGAGAAACCAGAGATCAAATTGCCAACATCTGCTGGATCACTGAAAAAACAGGAGACTTCCAGAAAAACATCTATTTCTGCTTTTTTGACTATGCCTTTTGACTATGCCAAAGCCTTTGTGTGGATCACAATAAACTGTGGACAATTCTGAAAGAGATGGGAATACCAGACCACCTGACCTGCCTCTTGAGAAATCTGTATAGAGGTCAGGAAGCAACAGTTAGAACTGAACTTGGAACAAACTTGTTCCAAACAGGAAAAGGAGTATGTCAAGGCTGTATATTGTCACTGTGCTTATTAACTTATATGCAGAGTATATCATGAGACATGCTGAGCTGGAAGAAGCACAAGCTGGAATCAAGATTGCTGAGAGACATATCAATAACCTCACATATTCAGATGACACCACTCTCATGGCAGAAAGTGAAGAATAAAGAGCCTCTTGATGAAAGTGAAAGAGGAAAGTGAAAAAGTTGGCTTAAATCTCAACATTCATAAAACTAAGATCATGGCATCCAGTCCCATCACTTCTTGGCAAATAGATGGGGCAACAATGGAAACAGTGGCTGAGTTTATTTTTGGGGGCTCCAAAATCACTCCCAAATGATTGCAGCCATGAAATTAAAAGACACCTACTCCTTGGAAGGAAAGTCCTGATCAACCTAGACAGCAGATTAAAAAGCAGAGACATTACTTTGCCAACAAAGGTATGTCTAGTCAAGGCTATGGTTTTTCCAGTAGTCATGTATGGGTGTGAGATTTGGACTATAAAAAAAGCTGAGTGCAGAAGAATTGATGCTTTTAAACTGTGGTATTGGAGAAGACACTTGAGTGTCCCTTGGACTGCAAGGAGATCCAAGCAGTCCATCCTAAAGATCAGTCCTGAGCGTTCATTGGAAGGACTGATGTTGAAGCTGACACTCCAATACTTTGGCCACCTGATGTGAAGAGCTGACACTTGAAAAGACCCTGATGCTGGGAAAGATTGAAGGCCAGAGGAGAATAGGACAACAGAGGATAAGATGGTTGGAAGGCATCACTGACACAATGGACATGAGTTTGGGTAAACTCCTGGAGTTGGTGATGGACAGTGAGGCTTGTTGTGGTGGGTTCCATGGGATCACCAAGAGTAGGACACGACTGAGCAACTGAACTGAATTGAACTTATTTACAAAACGAGAAAAGATTCACAGAGAACAAATTTATCGTTGCCAGAGAAAATGTTATGGAGAAAGGATAGTTGAGTTTGGGATGAACATGTACACACTTCTATATTTAAAATGGATCACTGCATAGAACCTACTGTGTAGCACAGGCACCCACTATATAGCAGAGGAAATTCTACTCAATATTTTGTGGCAGGCTGCATGGGAGAGGAGTTTGAGAGAGAATGGATATATGTATATGTATGGCTGAGCCCCTTGCTGTCTACCTGAAACTATCACAACATTGTTAATAGGCTATACTCCAATATGAAATAAAAAGTTAAAAAACAAACAAAATAACAACAGAAAAATAAATTGGCTCTCTGTTAAAGTGAGAACCAGTCTTCAGTTAAATTGATCTTCATAAAGCAAGCTGTATAGAAATATACAAATTTTGATACCAACTGTACCTTATTCTATGGTATAGGAAGTATTCTTCCAGATGTTCTTCCAGGTATTCTATGTTATAGAAAGTATTCTTCCAGGTGATTGAATGTTCTTCAATGGATGTAAAACATTTTGGAATTGCAATTAGAATTTCATATATACACATGCCCTGAAAAGACATAAATTAAGGGCTTTATTTTTTTAAATGGTTAATTCTTCAGTGCATACATACTTGGAATGTGTGATTATGTGTGAATGAAAAAGACAGCAGTTGCATAGAATTATACCTATAATTGGCAAATTGTGGGCCAATCAGCCAACCTTGTGTAGAATTGGATATTTAAATTTACAAAGCAAAATATTACATTTTCTAAAATGATTTATTTTCTTAAATTTAATTAGATAATTTAGATGATAATTTTAAATGCTGTAGTTGATATATTTTTATTTAACACAAATACTTATTAATTTATTAAAGTTTCATATCTAGGTTATTTTGAAGAAATAATATTACATAGCCCTAGAAGATGGCACTGTTGGGAATTTGAAAATTCTTAAGTATGACAAAATAAAAATTAAAAATATCCTTTTTTCCATTTATGTTTTTGTGTGTATACCTATATACATATAAGCAAGATGTTCAGAGCTAACAATTTAATAAACAAAATCTAGAGAATTAGAAATATGTCTATGTATTTCTATTTCTTTTCTCTGACCAAATGAGGTCTATATAGTGGCTTTGGATGCTTTTCCAATATAAAATTTCCTTTTAAAGTCATTTAAGAAGAGGGATGAGTAAGATTTATCATAAGAAAGGCCATTTCTCTTGGAGGGATATATTATTATATGGTTCCAGTTTCCTTGGTGGTTCAGATTGTAAAGAATCTGCCTACAATGCAGGGGAACCAGATTTGATCCCTGGGTTGGGAAAATATCCTGGAGAAGGGATTCACTATCCATTCTAGTGTTCTTGCCTGGAGAATTCCGTGGACAGAGTAGCCTGGCAGGCTAAAGTCCATGGGGTCGTAAAGAGTTGGACACGATTGAGCAACTAACACTTTGCATTAAGTGGTTTTGTGAGTCCACTGATTGTGACCACCATTTCTTCTCCATAACTTGCATGTGAGTTTTGTGTATCATAATATGTGCCATTATTTTCATTGCTAATTTTATTAGGTGTAAGGCTGTCTTTTGTTGCCTAAAATTATGTGTAGTTGAGATAAAATTACATGAATTTATTTTGTGTAAGTAACTAGTATTATCAAAGACTCAATAGATTTGCCATCTGCATTTTTGAATTAATATGTTGGAGAACTCACTTTGCCTATAAACATTATGGTCTATTAGCATTTATCAATCATTATTATCAGTAAGATGAATCAGCTGAGCTATTTCATATCCTAAAAGATGATGCTGTGAAAGTGCTGCAATATGCCAGAAAACTTGGAAAACTCAACAATGGCCACAGGACTAGACAAGGTCAGTTTTCATTCCAATCCCAAAGAAAGGCAACACTAAAGAATGTTCTAATTACTGCACAATTTCACTCATCTTACACACTAGCAAACTAATACTCAAAATTCTCCAAGTGAGGGTTCAACAGTATGTGAACCAAGAACTTTCAGATGTTCAAGCTGGATTTAGAAAAAGCAGAGGAACCAGAGATCAAATTGCCAACATCCTTTGGGTCATCGAAAAAGCAAAAGAGTTCCAGAAAAACATCTACTTTTTCTTTATTGACAATGCAAAAGCCTTTGGCTGTGTGGATCACAACAAACTGTGGAAAATTCTTCAAGAAATGGGAATATCAGATCATCTGATCTGCCTCCTGAGAAATCTGTATGCAGGTGAAGATGCAACAGTTAGAACCGGACATGAAACAATGGACTGGTTCCAAATTGGGATATGCTTCAAGACTGCATACTGTCACACTGTTTATTTAACTTATATACAGAATACATCATGCAGAATTCTAGGCTGGATGAAGAAGAAGCTGGAGTCAAACTGCCAGGAGAAATATCAATGCCCTCAGATATGCAGATGACACTACCCTTATGGCAGAAAGCCAGGAGGAACTAAAGACCTATTTGATGAAAATGAAATAGGAGAGTGAAAAAGGTGGCTTAAAATGCAACATTAAAAAAAATGAAGATCATGGCATCTGATTCCATTGATGGGGAAACAATGGAAACAGTGACAGACTTTATTATTATTATTATTATTATTTGGTTCCAAAATAACTGCAGATGGTGAGTGCAGCCATGAAATTAGAAGATGCTTGCTCCTTGGAAGAAAAGTTTTGACCAACCTAGACAGCATATTGAAAAGCAGAGACATTACTTTGGTGACAAAGGTCCGTCTAGTCAAACCTATGGTTTTCCGAGTAGTCATGTATGGATGTGAGAGTTGGACCATAAAGAAAGCTGAGCATTGAAGAATTGATGCTTTTGAACTGTGTTGGAGAAGACCCTTGAGAGTCCCTTGGGCTGCAAGGAGATCAAACCAGTCAATCCTAAAGGAAATGAGTCCTGAATATTCACTGGGAGGACTGATGCTGAAGCTGAAACTCTAATACCTTGGCCACCTGATGCAAAAAACTGACTCATTTGAAAAGACCCTGATGATGCAAAAGACTGAAGGCAGGAGAAGAATGGGACGACAGAAGATGAGATGGTTGGATGGCATCACCGACTCAGTGGACATGTGTTTGCCTAAGCTCCAGGCGTTGGTGATGGACGGGGAGGCCTGGCGTGCTGCATGGAGTTGCAAAGAGTCAGACACAACTGAGTAATTAAACTGAACTGATTTTGATTTTGAATCAGAACATTTTGTATTCTTGGATATTCTCCAGCCCTTAGTTTCTTTTCTGCAAAATCAGTGCTTGGACTAACAAGATGCAATACACCTTTTAACCCTATGATTTTGTATCAGAGTTTAAAAAAATATCTATTTGAAATGACTTATGCTAAATATTTCACTTACAAGAAGTGATTCTTGGCAGTAATAGTTAAATGCCCCTATTTGAGACATAGCAGGCTATTTTAAAATGCTGTCTATTCCTTGCTTCATTATTATTCATAGCCCCTCTATAGTTTGAGGGTCAAAGATAATGTCTAAAGCTATTATTTTCCCTTAACCTGAGAAAATATGCCATAATCTCATTAAACATGAAGAAAATGGTTATAAAATAAAAGGTCATGATGCCAGTTTTCAAGGACAAGGCCCCACTTTCATTTCCCTTTGAAACTTAGAGTTGTCGTATTTGTCACAAATACCCTTTGTTTTATTTTCTTGAGTTATTTTTCTCAAATACATTCTCTGTCACACGGTTTCCTTTGAATGCATTGTCACATTTGTGAACAGATGAATCAAAATGCATGAGGTAAATTCCATATATGTTTGCATATTAATCACTTTGAAATTACTCAAGAAGAAAGGAAAGATGAAAACGTGATGTGAGTTTTTTCTTTCTATAGTGTTTCAACATTAAAAGTCTGAGATGCTACATGAAATATGTATCTAATATTAGCCCTGGAGTGTTATTCAAAATAAGATAGCCAACAAAGAATATAGATAAAAGCCACCATAATAAAAAAAAAATAATCAATATTTCAAAGTGTCCTTATAATGAAAACAATAATCCATAAAACCACAATATACATTACAATGAGTGTAACATTACACTCATAACTGTGAATTAACCACGTAGAGGACCCTCAAAAAACATGGCCATAGCTAGGTGAATCCTACCATCTGTGAGTAGCAAAATCCAACTGTAATTTTGAATTCTAAGTTAAAATTTAGAAAAATGTTATCATGATCCAAGGAATAGAAAAAGTCTTTGATATTCATCTAATTTTTCTGGTTGTTTTCAACTATGAATGCATATATTTATTTGAACAAGTGAAAACACATAGGATTTCTATTTTTGAAGAGCCTCAAAAAGATCATTCTAAAATTATACTGGATAGTAGGCATTATCTATTTATCATATTCATTCATAGTCACCTTCAAAAAATATTTTAAAACTATTAAGTTTCTACAAGAGTCAGCGTTAGTAACTCATACAGTTTTTCAACTTTTCATGTTCAGGTGGTTCTACTTCTACAACTATTACATTTCTTTTCCTTTGTAAAGTTTCTACATAGTAGAATGGAAAAAAATAGTAAAAATACAAATAACATATATGTCTTCAACAACAACATTTTACTTAAACAAAAATATATTACTTATTCCTCTGGTAAATCAGTAAGCCATACATGTAAAATAAAAAAAAAAGAAAATCAGAGTACCCTGTGCTTTGGGACTTCCCTTGTAGTTCAGGCGGTAAAGAATCTGCCTGCAACTCAGGAGACCCCAGTTCAATTCCTGGGTCAGGAAGATCTGCTGGAGAAGGGATAGGCTCGGCTACCTTGTTCTTTAGGATATTTCCCTACTCAGGGTACCATGTTTTTGTTAAGACTTATCAGTCATGTGATGTCAAGCGATAATGCTTGAGCTATTGTGGAATCCAGAGAAAAAAAATTTGCTTCCTCAATTTTGAGGAAGTTATGGTTAAAATTTTCTGTTAAAACCCAACTGAGGTAACTGTGATCAGCATGTGCTGACAAGGGTATTATTATTGCTATCTGATTGCTCTAGGATGAGTATATCCCAGGATGACCAACATGGGGATGTCATAGGTAATTATAGGAAATCTGGCTTCCTAAGATATTAAGGTTATAACTTCAAATGTGTTAACAACAATCCATTTGACTCAGCAATATATTGAAAAAGAAAATACTCTCATTCACTTCTCAGACACCAAGCACTAGATACTGAGAATACACAGTTGAATAATATAATATTTCTATAAGCATACAGTCTAGTGGGAGATTGAGCCTATCAAACACTCTTATTGTGTGTAACAAGCTTGTCCAAGAGTAGATGGAATTACAGAAATCCTTGAGGAATGGGGCAAGCAGGCAGTCAAGAGTGTGTAACACCTAAATATTTTGATAAAGAAGAGTTAAATATGGCAGACCAATGCTTCCACTATAAACAACTAGAAAATTTGCATAAAATATAAAGATCATGTCTAAGACATCAGAAAATTGCTGAAACCAGGATAATTAGAGATGCCAGTTTTCCAGAGAGGAGGGACCTTCTGAAAACTGAGCTGACTTCCACAGAAGTGTATTCCCAGAGAGGATTTGCTGATTAAGCCTTTATGTGGGAGGCTGAAAATGTTAGCTATGCTCTCAGAGTGGTCTGCTGCTGAGAGGAGAAAAATTAGCATTGCTTTTGGTGGTCTCAGGGAACTGGGAAGAGAAAATGGAAACATGATGCCTTCAAATATATAGATTTCTCCTCTAAAGCTGTAAGGAGGATGAGGAGGCTAAAAAGGCTCAACAGAAAGCCTCTGTAAAACAGAATATAACAAGTCTAACCTTGCTGAGGAGCTCATGACTGACTTTGTTTAATGTTCAATATACCATCTTCAAGACAACGCTAAGTACTCATCTGAAGACACAGAGAGGATGTTTCCCATGGGACGCTAAATCAGAGGTAGAACTATATGTTTTCCAAACTGCAAGCCAGCAGTTCATAAAATAAAACCAAGGAAAGAAAAGGGATGATTGAAACAAAGCCAGAGATAATCCTACAGGTATTCAGTTAACAAACATAAGATTAAAGGAACTATGACCAAACTGTTACAAGAAAATAAATGAAAAGATTGAGAAGGTAAAGGGAGGATAAATTATACCAGAAAATTGAAATACACTAAAGGAATATAATGAAAGTCTAGAATTGAAAAGATAAAAGTTTTAAAACTGATAACTCAGATGGATTTAACAACAGGTTAGACACAGCAAAACACAAGTTTAGTGGTCTGGAATACATGTCAACAGAAGAGAAACATACTGAAGAAAGGAAAGTAAGGAGGGTGGAAATTACAGAAAAGGGATATTTTGGACACAGAGAAAATGCATAGTTTGCCTGTGATTTCCGTTCCAGATGGAAATTTGCAAGAGAAAGGGGAGTAAATGATTTAAAGAGTTAGTGGCAGAAAAATTCCCCCAAATAAGAAACATATCTTGGAGGAGGTATCCAGAGTTGGACTCCCAGTGAAAGACATATTGCTGTATTCATGCCCTGTGGTGCCCTTCTTAAGTAAATATAGGCCAGAACAGTGTTTTTATATACAGCTGACTTTTGAACAATGTGGGGGTAGGGGTGCCAACCCCCTACACATTCAAAAACCCACATGTAATTTTACAGTCAGTCCTCCATACCTGTGGTTCCATGTCCCTGGATTCAGCTGACTGGTTCATAGAGTACTGTAGCACATATTGCTTGAAAAAAAAAAATCTAGGTATGAGGGAACCCATATCTTTCAAACTCATGTTGTTCAAGGGTCAACTGTAGTCAACCAATATATCTTTCAAAAATAAAAGTAAAATGAAAAGTTTACAGAGAAATTCAAAGAGAATTTCCAGCCAGCATACCTGCATTACAAGAAAATTAATATTGTGTATTTAAAGTAACAATAATGCTCTTCTATGAAGACCCAAATACATGTAAAGCAAAAGTGCCTAAAATAGTATGAATGAAGAAAAGGGAGTAAATGGAGTTACATGTTCTACAGTTCTTACTTTACTGGGGAATTAATAAAAGTGATATTATTATTCAAGGGCAGTTAATCAAGTATTCATAAAGTATTTATATGTTAATCTGCATGATAAACACTAAGAACTCATAAAATAATGTGTAACTAATTATAGAGAGAAAATATTGACTATAAAATATCTAACATGAAAGGAAGAGGAGAGAAATAAACATGAAATAGAGGTTCAAAGACAAAATGAATAATAGTAATATAAACATGAATATATAAGGAATTACATTAAAAATAAATAGACTAAAAATAATAATCATAAGACTAGCATGGTCAAACTGAAACAAAGAACAACAAAAACAAATCTATATATGACTCACCAGCATAGAAGTTAAAAACAAGAAGCATGAAATAAATGCAATCATGAAAACACTAACCAAAAGAAAGCTGTCATTGCTATATTTTTATCAGTCAACTTAGATGCTAGGAGAAGAAATACTACTGTTTCCTCATAATGTATCTTGTAAATATATAAGGCAAACCTGAGAACTGAATGAAAGACAAATCTATAAACAGTGGGATTTTAACAATACTCTTGAAAGAGCTGAGAGAAATAGCAGACACACACATATAAGCATACACAAGAACACATAAATAAAAAAATGATAATACACATGGACTAATTGACATATGCAGAACATTTGCTTTTAAGTGCACCTGTAACAATAAAAAACTAAACATTTACTTGCTAAGCTGTAAAGGAAGTCTCAATAAATGTCAAAAATTGCTATAATTCTTGGTACTTTTTCTGGATCTATAATAAAAGATAACTTGGAAATTCCCACTTATTTGGAAAGTACACTGCATATTACTGATTAACTCATGGGCAAAAGAAATCACTACAGAAATTAAAATTTTAGTGTGGATATGACACATCAAAGCTCATGAAATTGTAAATTGTTTAGAGAGATATATAAAGCATATAATACACATAAACACATATCTGTATATATGAAGATCTGAAAATATCTGATGAATTTTGAAGCTTTTATAATGATTCATGATTGAACATTTACCTCATGAAGCTGGATTTTTGAAAAGTATATCAAATTAACAGAAATTAGAAAAGAGGAATAAGTAAAAACAAGAGCAGATATTTGTTCAATGGAAAACACAAACACAGCAGAGAGCATTGATCCAGGCTAAACTTTGTTGTTTGAAACTATTAATAAAATTGATAATACCCTAGCAAGACTGATCACTTAAAGAAGAAAACATAAATTACTAATAACAAGGAAAACATCATGACTTAGACACCCTAGTGTGATAAAGCAATAAACAAACAAACAAATAATCAGATAACAGACATAAACTGAACACCAAGAAAATAAACTGAATACCAAGAAAATAAATGAATTTCACAGGCACAGTTTAGAGTGAAAGAAACCAGACACAGCATGCATACTGTATGATTCATTTATATCAAGTATGAAAGCAGGCAAAACTAACTTACGCTGTCAGAAGTGAATGAATGAAACGAATGAAGAGTCTTCACTCTTCATAATAGTAGAAGGCATCTTTTGTTAGTGTTGTGGGGGAGAGGGTTCCCAGGCACTTGGTATTTTTTGTGCTTTGATCAGAATGCTGGATACATGAATGTGCTCACTGTGCAAAAGTTAATAGAAATACACTTATGAGTTTTGTACCTCTTTGGTACACATACTAACATACATACAGATAGTATGGATGTCCAGATTGAGATGAATCATTATCTCCTTGGTCATTGTTGGCAGCATCACCTTGTGCATGGTAACTGAATCGTAGCTTCCTCTGACACCAACAATAAATCTGTGAGATCACATTAATGTTGCAAACTTTGATTGGTTTTGTATTTTTATTTTGCTTATACTCAGCATACCTATGGATTGTTTTAAAGTTGCAAAAACACTATAAGCATAGTGTGTGTGTTAGTTGCTCAGTTGTGTCTGACTCTCTGCGACCCCATGGGCTGTAGCCCACAAGGCTTCTTTGCCCATGGGATTTTCCAGGCAAGAGTACTGGAGTGAGTTGCCATTTCCTTCACCAGGGGATCTTCCTGACCTGGGAATTGAACCCACGTCTCCTGAATTGCAAGCAGACTGTACCATCTGAGCCCCCAGGGAAGCCCTATAACCATAGAGACTTCATAACAATTCTATGCTTATAAATATATTAAGATTTTAATTTAAAGTAAGAGGAGCCTGGTGGGCTACAGTCCATGGGGTCACTAAGAGTTGGACACGACTGAGTGATACACACACACACACACATACTTTATTAAAAAAAAAACTTTCTTTAAACTTTTCAGTGGGGAATCATGTTTTAAAATGCACTCATATGACCTGCTCAGTTTAATCTGGCTAATTTTCATGGCACTATCTCATATTTGGAACTAAATACCATATTTCAGTATATTATGAAAACTAATATAGAACAATCTTTTAGTTGTGTGAATGGTGAATGTCAAAACACTTAATAAATCCATCATTAGATTACAAAAAATAATTACATAGCAAAGCTTTTCTTGTAATATTATAATTCAGGAGGGATTTATAACTATAAAAAAATAAAGGCCCAAATTTATTGACAGAAAAACAAATTTAACCTAATAACACAATTACAATGTGACCCAAATTTATGTGACTATTATGTACACAATATATGTTTATGAAATCTAGCTAAATAAGCAGTCACATTACATAAAATTATCATTTTTAAAATAGAAATTATGTTTGAGTGAGGTCAAGATATACATGCCAATCCAATATGCTATAGATGTATCTCCTACGAGGCTTTGAAGATTTAATCTTGGAAAAATACACTCCATGCTTTCCTCTAGGTTTGTGTGTGCGAGTTTTCATTGTCAACAGTAAGCTAAAAATTCACAGAAGTGAACATGAATGATGTACAGCAATTAATAGTTAAAGAGCACACAGTGGATGAATTTGTGTGTGTTGAAACTAGAAGGCCCCATAGACCATATTTCATTAAGCCAAAGTAGATTTATTCTGTGAGAATCAAATGTTCAAGGATAGTCTTAAATTTTGTCATTCTACAATTAGCATCTAATTTGTAGAAGCTTAGTAAAAGTGCATACTTCAGCAGAATACATCAATAAAGCAAATTTGTGTTAACAATTAACTTTTAGTCCATAAACCTTTTTGATAATCAGTTATCTGTCAGAGATATAGAGTCGATTAGGTCCTAGACTCTTCTCTCAAGAGGGTAACTTCTAATAGGGACACACATTCACCAGCAATTTTTATTGATGAGATAAAACTAACATTTCTTTTCTCTATTCTTAAATACTTAAACACAAGTACTAAGTTGGTCAATTTAAGATTACCTGGGAAATATAATTCATGCTTTTCCAGTGTGCCTATGTTGGTCTCTTTGGCAACTTCACTAAGCAACAACATGAAGAACTCAGAATATATTACAAATTATTACCATTTTGAGGGTCACCATTTATCATGTGAATGATATGTAGAAATGATAGTTATTAAAATAACTTTGATTTGTCTTCATGATTTATTGAACAGCAAATATCTTTTGTCTGATTACTGAATAGTTTTCTCAAGATATATCTATCATGGCTGTCTGAAATAACACATCAATCATGTATATTGATCTTAAGAGTTAGATAAGTTAATCCTCAACAGGAAAAGAGAAGGAATAATTAACAACTCCTGGAGAGCATGGCTGAGTCTTAGGAAGCTAGTGCTACATGTAGTGTGAAAAATACATTCAAATATTATGTTTGTTTTTGGAAAACACAAAATGATTCATTTTTATAACACACACTGCACAAAAATACTTCAACGAAGTTGTCATGCCTGGTAGATACAGAACAAAGATCAAATATCTTCTGTTTTCTGTGCTTAGTTGCTCAGTCGTATGGTGTAAAAAAAAATTATAGGGTTCTAAAAAAATGTTTTTAAGTATATTGGGACAAAGCAAGAAAGAAAAGTGTGTGCAATATTAGTATTGTGGAACTTAAGCCAGTAATACCTGTTTCCACCTGCAAGGGAGGAGTCCCACCTCACGGAGGACAGCAAAGAACATAACAACGCCTGCCACCAGGAACCAGGGTGTCAAGCCACTGGATGGTTTGGGACAGCCAAGGAAGGCAAGACTTACGCAGTGGATGAAACAATGCTTTAGTCACGCAGAGAGGAGACTGAGCAGGATTGCCTTCTGTAGTCAGTGGCAGGACCCCAGGCCAGTGGGTCTCCCCCGGCAGCCTTTTGGGTCATGTTCTGCCCTCACCCTTCTAACACACCAGGCAAAGGACCTGGTTCCTGCCATGCAGGGAACTGATGCGTTAATGGGACTGGCCGGAAACCAAAAGAAGCACGCGTTGAAGATAAATATGAGAACATGGGTCTGGAACAGAGAAAGCTATTTGTACACCAGGTAATAAGCCCAGTTCAGACTACTACAGGGCCCTTTATTTCTAGGTAAGGAAGTGTTCCAGGCTCCACGACCATTCTTATGCAGGCACCCAGAGAGTCAAAAGATTACAGGGAGGAGACTGTCCTTCCCAATAAGGACAGAGTGGTACTTTCAAAAGTAATAAATAAAATAAAATACAATTTTCTCAGGGCCGAATTAAGTCACGCTATACCAATTGGCTGAGGACAAACTGCTTTAAAGATGGCTTGGAATTCCAAAGATTTATTCTCTTAGATTCTGCATATGCTATTATGTTGAATTCTTTCTTGTATGTTTCTAACTTTTTTATCCCCTAATGTATTTCCCTAATTCATGTCCTAGTACAGTTCAGAGTATGTGCCTTAAAGTACTCCAAAAATTTTACTCTTAAAAAATCACCATTTAGCCCCATTAACCATTACCCCAAAAATGAAGATATTAAAATGATGAGAATTTTCTTCCTTTCTTTTAACATCAAAGAGAATGAAAACAAAATTACTACATGTAGGTGTTTTATAGCCTAGATGTGGAATATTGTGAACACACTCTCCTTTCTTGCAGAGAAGAAAAATCACCCAAATCTAGATATGAGTACATTGTGGTGATATTTACATTCAAATGGAGATAGGATCTTAAAGAGTTTAGCTAGAGCTATTTGCTCATCAGGACAATAGACCCATCAGGACTCATCCTTTAAAGTATTCCATTTCTTTAGAACAGAATCTAATTGTTTCCTGAATGATCCTTGTGTTTTGCCTCAGCAATTGTGCCTGATAGACCATTCCATATGTTTATAATGTTCTAAGTAGGATGAAAAAATCTTGCAAACATCTGTTATGGGTTGTTTAAAAAAAAAAAAAAAACTCTCATCTATATCCCTTGCAATTGTTACATTTCTGGAAATGGGCATCATTCAATTGACACCACATATTAATAAAATAGTACGTGGTTTGATCAATGCATTTTTGGTAGTTTTATTTGAGTACTTTTCATGATATTAAATCCTAAGCTATTAGAAATTAGCATGGTCTTGATTTTTCCTCTACTATAAAAATAAAAGAATAAAATAACTATTCTTCATCAATACAAGGGAAGAATTAAAAAAAAAACATAAAGCTGTTATTTGATGCATTAATCAATCTTTGTTTGTTACAGGTTGTGCAATCCTAGGGGTGAATAAAATAGAGCCATAACAAAGTAAGGCAAGTAAATGCTTTTAAAATGGAAGAACTCAAATTACCCCTCATTTATTTCTTTCTATGCTTTTATTAATAGTAATAATGCATTCACCTTGACCTTAAACTCCTGATTTTTATTATTCTTTTTTTGAATGTCTAAATATTATTTACATTTCCATGTCTTATTAGTATATTTTCATAAGCCACTTCAAACTTTTATAGAAAGAGCCAAGGTATAAACAAGAATAATATTAATAAGGAAAATGTTATAAACATTTATAACATTTTTAGGACATTTGTTTACATAAACTCATATGACTCTTAACAACAACCTATAGAAATGAATATATTATCTTGCTTTTCACATCACACTGAAAAGCAGAATGGAATTCAGAAGAATAGAACAGCTTATCCCTAATGGCAACATTGGGTAGAATCTCAGTCTCTGGGTTCCAGCAGTGGTGCCCAATTTTTTGGCAGCCGTTTCGTGGAAGACTATTTTCCATAAACTGAGGAGGGCGGTGTCTGGGGATGATTCATTTCATTTATTGTGTACTTCATTTCTATTATTATTATATCACCCCCACTTCAGATTATCAGGCAATAGATCCCAGAGTTTGGGGACACCTGGGTTACAGGATTATTTCCATGCATTGATCTTCCATATAAATGTTGTCCAATTTTATTTATGTTTATTTAGTTAATATTGACATAACTCAGAGAAGGCAATGGCACCCACTCCAGTACTCTTGCCTGGAGAATCCCATGGACGGAGGAGCCTGGTAGGCTACAGTTCTTGGGGTCGCTAAGAGTCGGACATGACTGAGTGACTTCACTTTCATTTTTCACTTTCATGCACTGGAGAAGGAAATGGCAACCCACTCAAGTATTCTTGCCTAGAGAATCCCAGGGACAGAGGAGCCTGTTGGGCTGCCGTATGTGGGGTCGCACAGAGTTGGACACGACTGACGCGACTTAGCAGCAGTAGCAGCAGCAGCAGACATAACTAGATTCAAATCTATTGTATAGTAGGCTTATCAAAATTTTAAATACATTTTAGTGTGTGTGTATCCATCAAGGATATAGAACTTATAAGAACTCTGAGGAAATATGTAACACCAAATAAAGAAAGCATTGAGAGAGAAAGGGAAGGAATTTTGAAGCTCAGCCCATATCTTATCTAAATGGCATACTCCATTGGCTAAAAACATCAGGGACCTACAGATGACAGCTGACCAGCACACTCTAGGAAATATTCTTGCATTTTAGTGAGGAAAGTAAACACCAATTCTAGATTTCAGTGATTCGCATAGTAGATGATGCATAAGCCTAGGTTTGACTTAGCAGTTTAGGCCTCAGGTTCTCTAAATCTATGAACAATTTTCATGATCCTATCATGCAGGACCTACCACACTTTGCAGGAACACTAATGGTAGGTTAGTGAATGCACTTCTTGAAAGTCAGACATGGAGATCCTACTATCTGAGCAAACACAGATACCATGTGATGCAAGAAGTCAAAAGAGACAAGAGAGAAAAATAGGATGAGAAAAAAAACGATAGAGAAAAATAGGAACCCAGGGATTATAGTGAGTCAACGCTCTTTCCATACCAGAGAACTTACATTAAATCTTACATTCAACAGGCTCTTGTATTCTACGTCATTCTGCTTGTCAAAAATAATCTGTAGTTTCTTAAAAATCACAGAAACCAGTAATTTGCTTTGATGAAAACTAGCAGGATTTATTGGAGAAGGCAATGGCACCCCACTCCAGTACTCTTGCCTGGAAAATCCCATGGACGGAGCCGCCTGGTGGGCTGCAGTCCATGGGGTCGCTGAGGGTCGGACATAACTGAGCGACTTCACTTTCACTTTTCTCTTTCATGCATTGGAGAAGGAAATGGCAACCCACTCCAGCGTTCTTGCCTGGAGAATCCCAGGGACAGAGGAACCTGATGGGCTTCCGTCTATGGGGTTGCACAGAGTTGAACACGACTGAAGCGACTTAGCAGCAGCAGCAGCAGAATTTGCACACATAGTCTCTCAGAGATTTGGTGATGGCAATAAAAGGATTAATTGTCCCTCAACTACTTCAAACTGTACAATACTATATTTAGGGAGGGAGAGTTATGTTACTAGATCGAGTTGAAACACAACACAAAACACAATAACCCCATGGCCTCAGTTGGAAACAGAGCTCCGGCACTTCCTAGTTGTGTGACTTTAAACAATTCAATCTTCCATTTTACAGAAGCACTGAGGGCATTTAAATTCAGAAATATGTTTGAAGATCATACAGTTTTCCAGAATCTAAATTCAAGGTCCTTTTATCAAAGGAGGCAGAATTTTCTCTCATTCACTCATCACAAAGATTTCAGTACTTAATTGTCAACACTAGTGGTAAAAATGCCAAATTAAATAAATATAGTAATAAACAAGAATATTTTTGTTTTTTCACTTTAAGAAGCACACACACAGAGACAATAGTCTATATGCACACACAAAGAAATCTGTTGAGTTCCTGGAGTTATATGAGCTTCACCAAAGACAGTGGCAAAATATTTGACCTTGATATTCTTCAATAATGAGGCAGAGGACAGTAAATCTGGGGAAGATAGGAAAAGTGATGTTACAAAATACCCCTGCTGCTGCTGCTAAGTCGCTTCAGTTGTGTCCGACTCTGTGCAACCCCATAGATGGCAGCCCACCAGGCTCCCCTGTCCCTGGGATTCTCCAGGCAAGAACACTGGAGTGGGTTGCCATTTCCTTCTCCAATGCAGGAAAGTGAAAAGTGAGAGTGAAGTCGCTCAGTTGTGTCTGACCCTCAGTGACCCCATGGACTGCAGCCCACCAGGCGGCTCCGTCCATGGGATTTTCCAGGCAAGAGTACTGGAGTGGGGTGCCATTGCCTTCTCCAACAAAATACCCTCTCCAACAAAATACCCCTAGAAGTTTACAAATACAAAAAGTGTTTCATTATGCTTGACCTTGTGTTGTTGATTGAGTAACTTTTAAAAATTTTTTCAGGGTAAACCTCACAGTCATCATCAAATGGCCTGCAGAGTGAAAACAGTCTTAAAATACATTTTAGATGTTTTCATTATTATGCCTAAATTCTTCTTGGAAGGAACAAGAACTGTAACCAAGGATTTCTTCTCATAGTGAAGTGTTTTCCTTCTCACTGGTCTTTTCATCTCCCTTCCTTTTCATGCTTCTTTTAGGAAGCGGAAGACCACCTTCACGCACCATCTCTGGTGTGGAATGCTAATGAGGCGATTTGGGGTGGAAACTGAGCTACAAGCATCACAGCTTTCGTGGGTTTGAAATTTTGGGTATATGTGCATAATCTCTTCAGTGACATTCACTCTAAACTCTCAGTTCTCAAAACAAATTGACTCTTTAAAATATTATTATCACTACATAAAATAATAGAAGCTTGGTGGTAAAACATATGAAAGGCATAGAAAAGTAAAGCAAAATAATCTGCTCATAGTCTTATATTCAAGAAATTCATCATTCATTTGTGAGTTACACATTCATTTCTTTAGGAAACATGAGTAGTTTTTCCTGTGCCAAGTCTTGTGCAAGAATGGACAACCCAGTCTGCCAGGCCACCAGGGTGTAGATGTCATTGCAATATGAAATATAAATATAATAGTAAAATGCATCTCTTTAACACCTAAGGACAGCCTATGTTTGAGAATGTGACAGACTACCAACACACTGAAGTGGACTGCGTGCATGAGTGCTCAGTCACTTCAGTCGTGTCTTACTGTAGCCCACCAGGCTCCTCTGTCCATGGGATTCTCCAGGCAAGAACACTGGAGTGGGTTGCGATGCCCTCCTCCAGAGGATCTTCTTGACTCAGGAATCAAACCTGTGTCTCCCGCCTCTCCTGCACTGCAGATGGATTCTTTACTTCTGAGCCACAGGGGAAGCCATGGTGGACGGCAATTGCTCTCAGTTCCTTTTCTGAGTTGCTCATTTTGAAAAACTTCCTGAGCTTTGTTATGTGTCTGACACATGCATGATTTCAGCTACTTTGTATTTTCAAACCTTTTCTTGATAAATGGAACTAGTTCTCAAATTTTATTTTGAAACCCATTCCCCTGACATTAAGCATCAAGTTTTAATAACTAGTAACAAATTAGGTGAATCGAGAATGTTTATGTCATTTATGTTATTAAGACATTGGAAGTAAAGTAAGTCATCTATTTGGAACTAAAACATTAGCTCAGGAGACAAATTGAGATCTTGTGGAATAATACTTTCACAAGATAGAAAACTCATTTAAGTTGGTTACACAGGTTTCTGTGGTTTTCTGTTCAGTAGCAAAGTGGGCTCCTCAACAGAAATATTAACATAATTAGAATTGGCAGTAGTAGTTAATGTGAGTCCAAACTTAGGTTCAAGTTCTGGCTGTGTGACCTTGAACAACTTCCATAACCTCCATTTCTTCTGTGAAAAATGCAGTCAGTAATACTTTTCGTGAGCAGATGTTCAAATGAATACCCGGCACTCAGGGATCATGACACGTCACTTGTCCTGCATCTTCCATCACCTTACCTTTCTTTTCAAGCTGCAACACTAATGCCATCAGGTTCCCTTAAAATATCATCTTATCACATTTTCCAATCACTGGTATTACGTGAAAAAGCCACAGATATGCCCTCGACTCTCAATAAGAACCACCACCTGTATGTCTTCTTTGGAGAAATGTCTATTTAGTTCTTTGGCCCATTTTTTGATTGGGTCATTTATTTTTCTGGAGTTGAGCTGTAGGAGTTGCTTGTATATTCTCGAGATTAGTTGTTTGTCAGTTGCTTCATTTGCTATTATCTTCTCCCATTCTGAAGGCTGTCTTTTCACCTTGCTAATAATTTCCTTTGATGTGCAGAAGCTTTTAAGGTTAATTAGGTCCCATTTGTTTATTTTTGCTTTTATTTCCAATATTCTGGGAGGTGGGTCATAGAGGATCCTGCTGTGATGTATGTCAGAGAGTGTTTTGCCTATGTTCTCCTCTAGGAGTTTTATAGTTTCTGGTCTTATGTTTAGATCTTTAATCCATTTTGAGTTTATTTTTGTGTATGGTGTTAGAAAGTGTTCTAGTTTCATTCTTTTACAAGTGGTTGACCAGATTTCCCAGCACCACTTGTTAAAGAGATTGTCTTTAATCCATTGTATATTCTTGCCTCCTTTGTCAAAGATAAGGTGTCCATATGTGTGTGGATTTATCTCTGGGCTTCCTATTTTGTTCCATTGATCTATATTTCTGTCTTTGTGCCAGTACCATACTGTCTTGATAACTGTGGCTTTGTAGTAGAGCCTGAAGTCAGGTAGGTTGATTCCTCCAGTTCCATTCTTCTTTCTCAAGATTGCTTTGGCTATTCGAAGTTTTTTGTATTTCCATACAAATTGTGAAATTATTTGTTCTAGCTCTGTGAAGAATGCTGTTGGTAGCTTGATGGGGATTGCATTGAATCTATAGATTGCTTTGGGTAGTATACTCATTTTCACTATATTGATTCTTCCAGTCCATGAACATGGTATATTTCTCCATCTGTTAGTGTCCTCTTTGATTTCTTTCACCAGTGTTTTATAGTTTTCTATATATAGGTCTTTAGTTTCTTTAGGTAGATATATTCCTAAGTATTTTATTCTTTCCGTTGCAATGGTGAATGGAATTGTTTCCTTAATTTCTCTTTCTGTTTTCTCATTATTAGTGTATAGGAATGCAAGGGATTTCTGTGTGTTGATTTTATATCCTGCAACTTTACTATAGTCATTGATTAGTTCTAGTAATTTTCTGGTGGAGATGGCTAACAAACACATGAAAAGATGCTCAACATCACTCATTATCAGAGAAATGCAAATCAAAACCACTATGAAGTACCATTTCACACCAGTCAGAATGGCTGCAATCCAAAAGTCTACAAGTAATAAATGCTGGAGAGGGTGTGGAGAAAAGGGAACCCTCTTACACTGTTGGTGGGAATGCAAACTAGTACAGCCACTATGGAGAACAGTGTGAAGATTCCTTAAAAAACTGGAAATAGAACTGCCTTATGATCCAGCAATCCTACTGCTGGGCATACACACTGAGGAAACCAGAAGGGAAAGAGACACGTGTACCCCAATGTTCATCGCAGCACTGTTTATAATAGCCAGGACATGGAAGCAACCTAGATGTCCATCAGCAGATGAATGGATAAGAAAGCAGTGGTACATATACACAATGGAGTATTACTCAGCCATTAAAAAGAATACATTTGAATCAGTTCTAATGAGGTGGATGAAACTGGAGCCTATTATACAGAGTGAAGTAAGCCAGAAAGAAAAACACCAATACAGTATACTAACGCATATATATGGAATTTAGAAAGATGGTAACAATAACCCTGTGTACGAGACAGCAAAAGAGACACTGATGTATAGAACAGTCTTATGGACTCTGTGAAAGAGGGAGAGTGTGGGAAGATTTGGGAGAATGGCATTGAAACATGTAAAATATCATGTATGAAACGAGTTGCCAGTCCAGGTTTGATGCACGATACTGGATGCTTGAGGCTGGTGCACTGGGACGACCCAGAGGGATGGAATGGGGAGGGAGGAGGGAGGAGGGTTCAGGATGGGGAACACATGTATACCTGTGGCAGATTCATTTTGATATTTGGCAAAACTAATACAATTATGTAAAGTTTAAAAATAAAATAAAAAAAAATAATTAATTAATTAATTAAAAAAAAAAAAAAAAAAAGAACCACGACCACCACCACCAGAGTAACACAATTTGGACTGTTTTTTGAAAACTGCTTTCACTATCCATTTTCCAGGCACAGCCTTTTGTAAGAGGAAGAAGTCACCAGGGCAGTCCAGGTTTGATGCACAATACTGGTAGCTTGGGGCTGGTGCACTGGGACAACCCAGAGGGATGATATGGGGAGGGAGGAGGGAGGAGGGTTCAGCATGGGGAACACATGTATACCTGTGGCAGATTCATTTTGATATATGGCAAAACCAATACAATATTGTAAAGTTAAATAAAATAAAATTAAAAAATAAATAAATAAAAGAGGCTTACTCCTTGGAAGGAAAGTTATGACCAACCTAGAATATTGAAAAGCAGAGATATTACTTTGCCAACAAAGGTCCATCTCGTCAAGGCTATGGTTTTTCCAGTGGTCATGTATGGATGTGAGTGTTGGACAGTAAAGAAAGCTGAGTGCCGAAGAATTGACTCTTGAGAGTCACTTGGACTGCAAGGCGATCCAACCAGTCCATCCTAAAAGAGATCAGTTCTGGGTGTTCATTGGAGGGACTGATGCTGAAGCTGAAACTCCAATATTTTGGCCACCTCATGCGAAAAGTTGACTCATTGGAAAAGACTCTGATGCTGGGGAGGATTGGGGGCAGGAGGAGAAGGGGACAACAGAGGATGAGATGGCTGGATGGCATCACCGACTTGATGGACATGAGTTTGAGTGAACTCTGGGAGTTTGTAATGGACAGGGAGGCCTGGCGTGCTGCGATTCATGGGGTCTCAAAGAGTTGGACACGACTGAGGGACTGCACTGAACTGAACTGAAGCCTTCATGAGTGCAAGGAAGAAAAAAACAGGCAAAATTAAGTGAAGAGAAATTATAGGCAACATATTTTTTTAAGATGTGATATGGAAAAACCTGAAAACCCACTCTGAGATCTTACAATTTCTGTAGGTGAAAGGAATGTCACAACAGTACATATAGGTATAGGTTTTTTTTTTAAATATCTGAATTTTCAAGACTTATCTCAGTGAAACACTTTCTGACTTGTAGTATTTTGGAGAGGAGGGTAGGCAATCAGCATAACCAAATTTTTCTTGAATATCAGATTCCAACATTAATATATGATCAAAATCAAAGGCAGGCATCAGCGGTCATGCCTCACATCTTTCCTGAAAAGCAAAAGATATGGACAAAAAGGATGACAACATGTTAGCATGGAGAGATCATCTAAAGAAATCATAACTAATTAAGTAATCACCATTAAAAATAAATTGTTGTATTGTCAAAATAAATAAATAAATAAAATCTATGTGGAGTTTGAGTATGTTAGTCCAGAAATAAAGTTAAATTCTTAGAGAAAAAGTGTTTTATTTCTTTCTGTTTTTGTTGTTGCTCTGTGCTAATGCTTCATTCTTAGTCTTTGGGAACATAAATTAAGCAATCAGGAAAATCTTGAAAAGAAAACTATTAGGTAAGTGAGAGTTGAGAGGGAGAACGAAATCAAATGAAAACTTAAGCCACTTTCTGGATCTTTCAAAATAAACATTGACCCTAGACAGGTTGAATGAGTGAGACCATTAAAGTTACATATGCTTAATGTGGAGTTTTAAATATTTACTCTTAAATCTAGTTACTTGGCAGCCTGGAAGACAAGCTGCATGTTTTCATATTATTTTCCTCTTTGAGAACAAGGTGCTAAATTTAGTGACCTCAGTTATTTAAGGCAGTTTTTAGTCTTAAGCTTAATACAACAGTTAGGACTAATATTAATCAAATGACTAATACTTACAGATCTTTTATAATTACTAGACAATGCTATAAATGCTTTGCATGTATTATTTTATTAAACATTCCAAAATACTACTCATTTGACATGATCTGTATTTCCACTATATAGAAGTAGAAATGAAGGCATGGCTTGTTATGAACTTGTCCAGGAACCCCCTGCTAGTCAACAGTAGAAATACATTTCAAATCTACAGTTCCTGACAGAAGAGTCAGCTGTCTTAAATGATTCACGGAGCAGCGGGAAGTGTAAATGCTTAAGAAGCTCGTGAGAAGCCTTTCTCAGATCTCAGCCAGCAGTCAGTGATTTAGGAGAAGGCTGTAGAACCCCTAAGTACACAACAGGCTTTTAGTGCTCCAAAGTCTCCCACTTTTAATGCATCTCGCCTTTCATGTTTCATTGGATCATTTTGGGTAGCTATCAAGCAGAAGTGAAAAGACATGCTCAGTGATGCATGCCTAAATTAGATTTGCTCTTATTGCTTTATTTACCCTGTCATGATAAATCATAACATTTCCATCCGCTGGTTAACTGCGTATTAAAATGACATCAGATGGCAACACTTTAGTGGGCAGAAAATTAAAAGACTGATTTTTTTCCATGAGCAACATTAAACTTTCAACTCTATTTCCTTCTGAACATACATGGTGGGTTTTCAAAAATCCTGTCCTTTAACCTTGACATCCTTTAAGCTTGACAATAGTCACTGTCAGGTAAAGAAATCAGGAGTAGTTATGACAGTCCGGTAAAACAAAATACCAATCAACTCAAGGAAAGTTCTGTTTACTGATGAATTTGCTTCATCGTGACAGGCCTTCAAATATATTAAGAGTTATTTTTAATTTTCATAAACTCAATTGCTTCTACCTTTCCTGATATGCCATGGTTACACACATTGCTCTGTGTGTATCTGATCCCCAACCGTGTATACTGAGCTTCCCAGGTGGTTCAGTGGTGAAGAATCCACCTGCCAATGCGCAAAACTCGGGTTCAATCCCTGGGTGACGAAAAGTCCCTTGGAGAAGGAAATGGCAACCAACTCCAGTATTCTTGCCTTGGAAATCCCATGAACAGAGGGGCCTGGTGGGCTACAGTCCTTGGGGTTATAAAGCACGGGATATAACTTAGTGACTGAACAACAAACAATTGTATAAGCTACCTCTTCCATTCATAATTCCTGTCTCAATTGGTCATTTGAATATTTTAGGGAACTTATATATCACCTTTTCCTAATTTTATTTTCTGAAATTTTCAAATAATTTATGTATATTGGCATCTTATGCAACAAGTAATTCTCTGGAAACTTTCTGTCATTCCTTTTTTTCTCCAAAATACTAGGTTTATTTCCATTTTCCCCAAAATTGTAAGGGAAAGAAGTAATTATTCACTTAGTCATGTCTGACACTTTCCAACGCCATGGACTGTAGCCCACCCATAGGCTTCTCTGTCCATGGGATTCTCAAGGCAAGAATAATGGAGTGAGTTGCTATTCCCTTCTCCAGGGGATCTTCCTGACCCAGGGATGGAACCCGGGTTTCCTGCATTGCAGGAAGATTCTTTACCATCTGATCCACCAGGCAGCTAAATGTTAATTCAAATTCTACTCTGTATAATATATGAACAATTGGAAATTAAAAGGCATGGCTAACCATTTTGAAATTTTTTAAAAAGCAGTGAGAAATGACAAATAAAAGATTATAAGGGTAAGCAACAATGGAATCAGCATCTGCCTGTGTTTGTTTGTCAATATATAGGATTTTAGAAGTTGGGTCTCAGTGAACCAAGAAGAAAATATTAAATGTATGAAATAATGTAAATGTTAAACATAGCATGAATGCAAATGATGGAAATAAAATTTAGGTTTTGTGGTTAAAGAAGACAAGACAGAAAGAACTAAAATCCAGTATTAAAAGGGAACAGCTCTGTATTATTGTAGAGTGGGGTGGACAAGGCAGGGAGAGAAGAGAGTTTGGAGTGTTCTAATTCTCAGGTCCTTGTATTATCCAGAAAGAATAAAAAGATAATATTTATGCTTTAATTTTTTAAGTTAAATATTAATATTAAAATTCTACAGGCAACTACAAAATAATAAAAATATAGTATGCATAGCTCTCATGTTAATTAAGGAAAAATAATTAAACATTGAATGAAAACGCAATCCAAATAAACAGCACAAAATGAGGAAAGAAAGGAATAGGGGAAAAATAAGACAGAAAACAAATATTATAGTAGGAATCAAATCATGTATAACCGTTCTCTTGGGTTTCCCTGATGGCTGAGATTGTAAAGAAACTGCCTGCAATGCAGGAGATCTGGGTTCTACCCTTGGGTCAGAAAGATTCCCTGGAGACAGGAATGGCAACCCAGTCCAGTATTCTTGCCTGGAGAATTCCATAACAGAGGAGCCTGGTGGGCTACAGTCCATGGGGTCACAAAGAGTCAGACACAACTAATACAGCACACATAACAGTTATTTTAACACTGTTTAAATGAACTGACATTTTCAATACACATAACAACTGAAATAATTTGGGAAGTTTAAACATAAATGATAAAAGAAATACTTCTAGAGTAAAATACACGTTATTTTTCTAATGAGATTTAAAAGGTTGCTTTAAGGAAGATAAATTTAAAGAAGGGAAATAATAAATTCAACAATTTTAAATGTAAAACTTGTACTTATTAACGAATACCACAAAAGAACAAAAAATGTAATCCACAAAAAAGTAAAATACAATCAACTTATTTATTACCAAATTATTTATATTTATATCCAGGATATATATATATATTTAAATATCTTTCTACAAATCAGTATATAGGGCAAGCAAACCAGCTGAAAACTGAGTAAAGGTATAGCTATAATTTCATGGAACTGGAAATATAAGTAAGTGCTATACATGAGTACACTCTCAACTATGTAGGTAAACAAGAAATGCAAAATAAAATTTACATTCACCATATGAAGAAAAGGCAGAGGAACCAGAGATCAAATTGCCAACATCCACTGGATCATCGAAAAAACAAGAGAGTTCCAGAAAAATATATTTCTGCTTTATTGACTATGCCAAAGCCTTTGACTGTGTGGATCACAATAAACTGTGGACAATTCTGAAAAAGATGGGAATACCAGACCTCCTGACCTGCATCTTAAGAAACCTGTATGCAGGTCAGGAAGCAACAGTTAGAACTGGACATGGAACAACAGACTGGTTCCAAATAGGAAAAGGAGTACGTCAAGGCTGTATATTGTCACCCTGCTTATTTAACTTATATGCAGAATATATCATGAGAAATGCTGGGCTGGAAGAAGCACAAGCTGGAATCAAGATTGTCAGGAGAAATATCAATAACCTCAGATATGCAGATGACACCACCCTTATGGAAGAAAGTGAAGAAGAACTAAAGAGCCTCTTGAAGAAAGTGAAAGAGGAGAATGAAAAAGTTGGCTTACAGCTCAACATTCAGAAAACTAAGATCATGGCATCCGGTCCCATCACTTCATGGCAAATAGATGGGGAAACAGTGGAAACAGTGGCTGACTTTATTTGGGCTCCAAAATCACCGCAGATGGTGACTGCAGCCATGAAATTAAAAGATGCTTACTCCTTGGAAGGAAAGTTCTGATCAACCTAGACAGCATATTAAAAAGCAGAGGCATTACTTTGCCAACAAAGGTCTGTCTAGTCAAGGCTATGGTTTTTCTAATGGTCATGTATGGATGTCAGAGTTGGACTGTGAAGAAAGCTGAGCACCGAAGAATTGATTATTTTGAACTGTTGTGTTGGAGAAGACTCTTGAGAGTCCCTTAGACTATAAGGAGTTCCAACCAGTCCATCCTAAAGGAGTTTAGCCCTGGGTGTTTATTTGAAGGACTGATGTTGAAGCTGAAACTCCAATACTTTGGCCGCCTGATGCGAAGAGCTGACTCATTTGAAAAGACCCTGATGCTGGGAAAGATTGAGGGCAAGAGGAGAAGGGGACGACAGAGGATGAGATGGCTGGATGGCATCACCGACTCAGTGGACATGAGTTTGGGTGAACTCCAGGAGTTGGTGATGGACAGGGAGGCCTGGAGTACTGCAGTCCATGGGGTTGCAAATAGTCGGACACGACTGAGTGACTGAACTGAACTGATGGCCAAAACCTTAAAATCTGATAATAACAGTTTTTTCAAGATTGAGTATCCATGGGATAGTTAGCCACATTTGATAGGAGTGTGATGTGATATAGAATCAGTAAAATTCAATTAGGCACTGCCTAAGTGCAGTTGAATATGCACATATACTACAAGCCAACAGTTAAATATAGGCATATATATGAAAAAGTGAAAGTGTTGGTTGCTTACTCATGTCTGACTCTTTGTGACCCCGTTGTCTGTGGCCTGCCAGGCTCCTCTGTCCAAGGAATTCTCCAGGCAAGAATACGGGAGTGTAGCCATTCCTTTCTCCAAAGGATCTTCCTGACTCAGGAATCAAACCCAAGTCTCCTGCGTTGCAGGCAGATTCTTTACCATCTGAGCCACCTGGGAAGCCTACAGATAGATAGATAGATAGACAGATAGATCTATATCTGCATATATTTAACTATGTTTATTTATATAGATATATATACATATTAAAATCATATACATATATAAGTACACACATGTAAACCCTTGTGGGTATAGACACATATATACCCACACACAGAAAAAATATACTGAATGTCCATCTTTAGTAGAACCACATATTTGGGGTTATTCATACAATGAGATATCATTTACTAAGAGATTTGTGGAAAAAATACTCTGCATCACATTATAACATTATTTAGTCATCACAACTATTTAAAATACCACACTGTATCTATCATTTTAGAGAAATAGAAAATATCTTATTCTTCCACTGAATTCATCATAAGTTAAAACATAAGAGGTGATTACATATATACTCAGGTACAGCAAGTACAATTTATTAGAATCACTCTTTGAATCAACAGTAAGAAACCTGGCTGGTCATGGGACCTGCCAGCTAAAGTTGAATGACATTTCAAAAATAACTTTGAGGAAGAAATGAAGCATTTTCCTCTGTCCATTGAAACAGGGGGTAGTTTCTCACATTTTAGGGACCAGAAAGAGCAGTGGAGATAGTGAGTAATTTTTATTCAGAGTCAGATATAGTTTTCCACGTTATACCATGAACATTTTAACTATTAAAGAAGCTAGTATGAAATAAGGGTAATATACCAGATGTAGATAGTCATTAAAATAATTATTTCCACAGAAAATTATTTGATTATTTTTCACAAGCAAATTCTGACACTGAGTAAATTGTTTCCATTATTACAATAAATACATTTGATGACTTAGAAGTGATCACTTAAGCAAGTTTTGAGTAATACTCAGCAAGAACATTTGTTTTATTATTGGTGAGACAGAGGAAGTGGGTGTACAATTTTCATTTGCATTCAAAACATATACTCTTTTGCCAGTTAAATTGTACTTTTCTCCTCCAAATGCTGTCTGGAGATTTAACTGCATTTTATCTACTTTAGCCTGTCCAAAACTACTTGAAATCTCTCATAATTTAAACTTTTGCTTTTTCATTCAATCAACAGCAAATGCTACTTTTGATTTTGTGTAATACAGTATTAAGAATGAAATAAAGTGTAGCATCATATAGAATCATTTTGGATTACATTATATTCTAATACTACCTTTCCAGGTTTATTTTTAATTACACTGTACTTCTTGGAGTAGAATAATTCATACTACAAATCATTTTGATAAACATTTTGATATCATTGATCAACAAGTAAAAATTACTGGGTTCTTGAATGACTTGCTTTTGTAACAATATTGGAGGGAAACGTCTTTCCTGTAGCGGAAGTTAAAAAAAAAATCTCCAAATGTTCAGATGCATAAATTGCCTTCAAAGCCTGGCAGTGAGGAGAGAGGGCGTCACTAAGTGCCTCACTGGCTCCCGGCCATGCGGTGGATGACAGCAGGTTACTCAGCTTCTTGTGGCCTGAGCTCTGACATACATTACAGAGTGAGGATTCGAGTGGAACTATTGATCAGAGACAATTTTCTCTCATAGAGAGATAGGCTTTAGCTACCTTTTGACCTTGCTATTGAAACTAGTCAGTAAGAAAAATGTGCATTTAGTTTCAGGGTTATAGCAGAGAAAGAAAAGAGTCCTCAAACGGCATCATTAGATTCTGCAAGAATGTGCTCTGAACTACCGTGTGAAATTAATTAATGAAACAGTTTGTGTGTTTAGACGCTAAGTCCTGTCTGACCCTTTCTGACCCCATGGACCATAGCTATCAGGCTCCTCTGCCCATGGGATTTTATAGGCAAGAATATTGGAGTGGGTTGCCATTTCCTTTTCCAGGGGATCTTCCCAACCCAGGGATTGAACCCACATCTCCTGAATTGCAGGCAGAGTCTTTACCACTGGCCACTAGGGGAGCCCTTCTGGGGTCTAATCACTGTTTCAGTTTTTCCCCACCTAACATAGAAGCTCTATAATGAACTTCATACTGAAACACTAACTTCGGTTGGTAGTATAATTTTCTATATTTGAGAATAAACATGACTGAGAAAACAATGTTTAGGCTAAGCTTAGGGTTGCGGTATCAGCATAGTATCACTTTTTTGTTCTCTAAGATCACAACCAAATCTTGCCTATTTTAATATTAATATAACTATCCTGTGATAGTGAGAAAAATCTGGTCCAGAACATGAACTTGGAAATTAATTTCCGGCATGAGCTATGGAAAGATCTTGCACATGGGATGTTCCCAGCACCCTTCACAAAGCTCCATGTTTCACCATGCTTTCCAACTAGCACAGATTTTTGAAGCTAGGCTTGGTTCGCTGACTGACTGACTTCAAAACTCAGGAGGAAAAGATCCTCGAACATGCAAATCCAAATCCCAGGGCAAAGCAAATCCCAAACTACTCTTCTCTTGAATCGGTTCAATCCACTCTCTAGAACTCTGGCCAAATGAAATGCTGGATCTCTCCTTGGAGACAGGAAGCAGAAAGAACACAAAGTTCTAATAGGAGCAAAGTGTGTTAGTCGCTCAGTCACGTCCAGCTCTTTGCAACCCCATGGATTGTAGCCTGCCACGCTCCTCCGTCCATAGAATTCTCCAGGCAAGAATATTGGAGTTAGTTGTCATTCCCCTTTCCAGGGGAGCTTCATGACCCAAGGACTGAAACTGGGTCTGCTGCATTGCAGGCAGATTCTTTACCATCTGAGTTACTAGGGAAGTTGAACAGGAGACAAACATGTGGTCATTTCTATGGGAAAATTTGATCTAAATGCAAAAACCAAGTCACAAAGTATTATGTGTCTTTTTTTTTTTTTTTTTTTTTTGCATTTACCACTTCAGCTTCCACAAAGCACACATCCGCAATGTTAATTAGATGAACATGTAAATTAACATTTAGGTTAGTTCTAGGAAAGCAACCAGGTACATGGGAATTTACCTGCCTAATACTGTTTCTTTGCCAACAAAGGTGCGTCTAGTTAAGGCTATGGTTTTTCCTGTGGTCATGTATGGATGTGAGAGTTGGACTGTGAAGTAGGCTGAGCGCCGAAGAATTGATGCTTTTGAACTGTGGTGTTGGAGAAGACTCTTGGGAGTCCCTTGGACTAAAAGGAGATCCAACCAGTCCATTCTGAAGGAGATCAGCCCTGGGATGTCTTTGGAAGGAATGATGCTAAAGCTGAAACTCCAGTACTTTGGCCACCTCATGCAAAGAGTTGACTCATTGGAAAAGACTCTGGTGCTGGGAGGAATTGGGGGCAGGAGGAGAAAGGGACGCCAGAGGATAAGATGGCTGGATGGCATCACTGACTCGATGGACGTGAGTCTGGGTGAACTTTGGGAGTTGGTGATAGACAGGGAGTCTTGGCGTGCTGCGATTCATGAGGTCGCAAAGAGTCGGACACGACTGAGCAACTGAACTGAACTGAACTGAATACTGTTAATAATACAGTAACTCACTGGACACGTTTATTTTGGTGTAGTCTTCACACTACACATTCCACAGTGTCCTACTTCTAGTAAAGTTTTCCTTTATTAAGGCACTCAAAATAGATACAGTTGAAACAAGTTAAGATGGTTAGAAATTATGTAATGACCTTTCTCTACTTATATTTATTTTCTTGTTTGAGTTCTCAGAATGTGCTCAAAGTATCTGTCTTTAACATTTTCAGCAATTTTGTTAAGATTGCTCTATTTGTAACAGAGGTAGCAATTATTTCTACTCCATCTATGCTGCTCACCTAATCATTTCAGAAAACACAATTTTCCTCATTAACCTCTTTGCATAAGGTCTTATTAAGAAATGACAACAGGGAGATACCAAAGAATTAATTGTAAGGTCTGTGAAAATAAAAGAAATTTGAAGTTCCATACACATCAAACAAGCTGGGTCACTTCAATACCCTGACTCTTACCCTATCAATCCCCAACCCAACCCTGAGCCAGAGTTGTTTCTACTGTTCTTTAAGAGCAAAAAAAATGTGAGTCAGTCCCCAAACATAATGCTACTCTCCAGTGCTGCTGCTGCTAAGTCACTTCAGTCGTGTCCGACTCTGTGTGACCCCATAGACGGCAGCCCACCAGGCTCCCCCGTCCCTGGGATTCTCCAGGCAAGAACACTGGAGTGGGTTGCCATTTCCTTCTCCAATGCATGAAAGTGAAAAGTGAAAGTGAAGTCGCTCAGTCATGTCCGACCCTTAGTGACCCCATGGACTGCAGCCTACCAGGCTCCTCCATCCATGGGATTTTCCAGGCAAGAGTACTGGAGTGGGTTGCCATTGCCTTCTCCAACTCTCCAGTGCAAACACAGACAAATCTCCTTTGTTCTTAAGGAAATACTTGCAAAGTTATTGCTCCTCTATTCTCATAAAGGGCTTCTCTGGTGGCTCAGCTAGTAAAGAACCCGCCTGCTAATGAAGGAAATGCAAGAAACTTGAGTTGGATCCCTGGATCAGGAAGGTCCTCTGGAGAAGAAAAATGGCAACCCACTCCAGTATTTTTGCCAGGAGAATCCCATGGACAGAAAAGCCTGGTGGGCTACAGTCCATGGGATTGCAAAAAGTCAGACTTGAGTGAGCATGCATGCATGAACAGACACAATTTGGGCCCATTTATGGGGCTTCCCTGGTGGCTCAGTTGGTAATGAATTTGCCTGCAATGCAGGAGACCTGGATTTGATCCCTGTGTCAGGAAGATCCCCTGGAGCAGGGAATGACAACCCACTCTAATATTTTTGCCTGGAGAATCCCATGGACAGAGGAGCCTGGTGGGCTACATACAGTCCATGGGGTCGCAAAGAATCAGAAATGCAAGAGCGACCAAGCTCATTCTTATAAAATGCCACTGATTTATTGATTATTATCAATGATGACCTTAAAATTATGATTTTTCCACTAAAAAAAAAACCAATAACATTAAGAGAGGCTGCTGCTAAGTCGCTTCAGTCGTGTCTGACTCTGTGCGACCCCATAGACGGCAGCCCACCAGGCTCCCCTATCCCTGGGATTCTCCAGGCAAAAATACTGGAGTGGGTTGCCATTTCCTTCTCCAATGCATGAAAGTGAAAAGTGAAAGTGAAGTTGCTCAGTCATGTCCGACTCTTAGTGACCCCACAGACTGCAGCCTACCAGGCTCCTCCATCCATGGGATTCTCCAGGCAAGAGTACTAGAGTGGGGTGCCATTGCCTTCTCTGATTAAGAGAGGCAATTACAGCTAAAAATTTATATGTTAATTTATGTTAAAACAACACAGCTTTCAATAGTGACTATAGATATTTTTACCTACTAATTTATTGTATCTGAGAGCAAACATTGGCTCTTTGAATTTTTATTGTTGAAGTTCAGGCTAGTAAAAAAAGGTAACTGATACAAAGCAAAATGCAAAAAAGCTTCAGTGTAAAACAAAAGTAATATGAACTGTTTGGAACCAATTATAATCAAAGATACACATTTTATTGACTTTGAACATTTCCCACATTTTCATGTGCATATTTAGTTTTCCTATTTCTGTCCTGTTTCTGTCTATTCCTTTTGCTTTATGTTTTTGCTTTTCTCTAGACTTTGATTTTGGTCCTGGCTCTCCTAATATGCATGCAATAAAGAGGAATTTTTTGAACACTTTTATACAAGACCGATGGAATTGTAGGTGCTCTGGAAAATATAAAAGAAATAAATGTTCTTGCTTTCAGGAACAATATGTTATAGTTTGGGGGATAAGACTAGCAAATCCAGTACAGAAAATCAAAATACAGTGTTTTTTTTCAAAAGGCTTGGATTAGTTACTTGCAGAGTAATAAATTACTTCATATTTAGCAGTTTAAACATTTATTATCTCAGAGGTTCAGTGATTCAACTGTAGCTAAATTGGGTACTTCCTACTCAGGGTCTCATAAGATTGCATTTAAAATGTTGCTGAAAACTGTGGCCATCTGGAGACCAGATGATGGTAGGACGCTGTAAGATTGCTCACTCATACGGCCATTGGCTGGAGACCTCATCTCCTCACTAGCTAATGTCAGGAAGCCTTTTATTTCCCCTTTCCAATACGGGTTTCTGATAGCTGTATTCGCCCACAGTGACTGATTCAAGAGAGAGATAGAACAAGCCAGAAATCATAGCACTTTTATGACCTAGTCTTTGAAGTTGTATGTCAAGGCTTCTTCTTTGTTCTAATGTCTAGAAGTCCTTAAGTCCTGTACACTATAGATGGAAGAAAAATCCAAGAACCTGTGGATATATATTACCACCACGACATGGGAGCCTCTTCCCAGAGTCTAACCCATATGTGTGTGTGGTGTGTGTGTGTGTGTGTGTGTGTGTGTGTGTGTGTCTCCTTCTCTCTGCTCTTTTTGCTCTACTTTTTTTTTCCGGTCTTGAGTGTACATCATTTGGTCAGTACCACAAAGGTCATTTGAGGCATGACAATGATTAACTATACCTGAGCCCTCCAATCCTGGGAAACAGCAATGGTTAAAGAACTGCCTCCTCCACTGAAACACATACCCTTGTTTCCCAGGAAGTGTTTCACTACGAAGAACCACCCTTCCCACATGACTTAGACTCATGGATGTCCTCTTGCTTTTCTGTGACAAAGCCATACACAGACCCTTCAAATTCTCATTTTTTGCATCATAAATTATTAGCTGAACTATTTTGTCCTCATGGATCAATTGGAACAAAATGCTTGCTAAGCAAACTTTGTTTTAGCTTCTCTCCTTTCCTCAGGTCCCTGAACTTCACCCAGCCTCAGCTTGGGCTAGTATATGTGTGTGCTAAGTCGCTTCAGTTATGTCTAACTGTTTATGACCACATGGGCTGTAGCCCACCAGGCTCCTCTGTCCATAGGATTCTCCAGGCAAGAATACTGGCATTGGTGCACAGCCCCTCCTTAGGAGTCCACTCCAGGAACAGGCTGACTGCAGGCTAAACCTTCCATGGTCAGATCATGCTGCTTTCCCCCTTGCTCATCACTTTTCCCCATAATACTCAAAACAATGGATTTAGGGGATTCCTGACATTTGTCTTAAGGATGTCTCTTATTCTCTATTTATTTATTGTTTCCATATTGTACTATGATCTTAAGTTATCAGAAAGGAAAATGTTAGACCACCACAATCTTAACCAGAATCCTATGAATTATCACATACTAAGCAATTTTGGCCAAACTGAAAGAACTCTTTGAAAGGCAAGATAAACCTCTCCAAGTCTGTTAGAAGGGTAAAAATTAGATGAGCAGCGCTCTAACTGACTAAACTAATGGTTCTGTACATAGAAGGCGAAGATCCAGAGTCCAGATTTGTCCATGAGAGTTCAACTGAAATGTATTACACATCAAAGAGTGGCAAGCAAAGTAAAATAACAGGAGTAGTCAGAGACTTTCTATAGGAAGCACCTCGGGAAGTTCCTAGAGAAAAAGGGAGCAAGAAAACGTCACATAGGCTGTCCAAGGTTAGGTTAAACAATAAAGAAATACTACTGGTAACATTTTATTGCAAGAAAAATCCATGAGGCACAGGATTTCTCTGTAAACCTTCTGCACTCTGTGGATAGAAAGGACACATGGTTTATAGGAGGTGACATGTCCCCAGGGAAGAGTTCAGAGATTTTAGGATATGATGCCAAAAGCACAGGCAACATAAATAGAAATAAACAAGTGGGACTGTATCAAACTGAAATCCTTCTGTACAACAAAGGAAGCACTCAACAAAATGAAAAGGGAATGAATCAACAAAACCTATAGAATGGGAGAAAATACTGCAAAACACATACCCAATTAGGGGATAATATCCAAACTATATAATGACTTTATACAACTCAATCAGTTTAGTTCAGTCACTCAGTCATGTCTGACTCTTTGTGACCCCATGAACCGCAGCATGGCAGGCCTCCCTGTCCATCACCAACTCCCAGAGTTCACCCAAACTTATGGACCAGAGATCGAATCCCTGTCTCCATCATTGGCAGGCAAATTCTTTACCACTGAGCCACCAGGGAAGCCCTTTATTCATCAGTGATACCTCACTAAAGTTGAAAAACACATCTAGGAAATTTAATGACCACATAATGCTTGAAAAACATACAGTACATCTCCCTTTCTGCACCCACAGGCCCAAGAATAGCACTATTCTTTTAGCTTATCTAAGATTTTAGTATTTGGGTTCACCAATGTGCTTTTGAATATGTTACATAATTTTTTATTACTCCTATGTTTTCTTTTAATTATAAATTACAATTAGTACATTTACATTAATGAAATTTATATATGTCAGTTGTGAGATTTTTTTAGTTAAACCTATACAGTATATATTTGTATTAATTATAATTATGGTTCATAATTTACAAATTTTTTAAACTTTGACAGATAAATTCAATGAATTTTATACATGAGTAATTTATATTTCATTTTGAGATAGATGAAACAATTTCACCATGAGGAGTTTTTAACTAAAGTACGAAAAAATGGAAAAGAACATAAATGATTTTATAGCTCCTCCAGGAAGGCTCAGAGATTAAAAGAAAAAAAAATTCAGAGCTGTTTATAAGTATAGACTATATAGCCTATATCCAATGAAAAAATGATGAAATTGGGATAGATTATATAATCAATTCTTCTCCATTGGACCTTCTTTTCTGATTTAGTTTACCATTAAAAAACACACCAACACGTTAGCATAAAACCCATGATATAGAAGTAAGCCAGAAAGAAAAACACCAATACAGTATACTAACGCATATATATGGAATTTAGAAAGATGGTAACAATAACCCTGTGTACGAGACAGCAAAAGAGACACTGATGTATAGAACAGTCTTATGGACTCTGTGGGAGAGGGAGAGGGTGGGAAGATTTGGGAGAATGGCATTGAAACATGTAAAATATCATGTATGAAATGAGTTGCCAGTCCAGGTTCGATGCACGATACTGGATGCTTGGGGCTGGAGCACTGGGACGACCCAGAGGGATGGAATGGGGAGGGAGGAGGGAGGAGGGTTCAGGATGGGGAACACATGTATACCTGTGGCGGATTCATTTTGATATTTGGCAAATCTAATATAGTTATGTTAAGTTTAAAAATAAAATAAAATTAAAAAAAAAAAAAAGAAAACACAAACAAAAAACAAACAAACAAAAAAAAACCATGATATAAAACAGTCACCTTTTAAAGTCAAACCACAAAAAAAGGCTTGAATTTACAAGCCATTTACTCACACACAAAGATTCCCTTAATGGAAACCTGCAAAACATAGGATGGTGTTGATTTGTCCTATATTTTATAATAGCAGCGTGTGGCACAAGCCCTGCTGACTTCATTTTCTCTTAAACCCCTCTGTCGAAATATTTATGCTTGTTTGCTACATATATCTTTCCTTCTGCTCTTTCAACTTCAATTTTATTTTTTTTTTCCACAACAGAATGGACTTAAATAAAACTGCACGCTTTTTCCGCGCTTTTTCCGAGTGTAGCAAGCCATTAGAAAATACTACAGAGCGGGGTCGAGGCAGATTTTCCTATGAATTATATTATCACTGAAGCAGGGGAAAAGAGCGAAATGGAGCACTGCCCAGTCCCATCCGTGTTTAAAGAATAGGAACTCCCTAACTCACCTGCCCACAAAGTGGAAAGCAGGGAAGATGCATACTCAAAGAATATATTTCACAGAAATTGTTATTTAGAAGTACCTGTATCTCAAGCCTGTTTATCCTAATGTAGAAATAATCCCTGTTGTAGGTATAAATGTCCCTGTGTGCTCTGTAATGTGCAATCGATGAATTCAAATTAGGCAGTGCCAGGCCGATGGAGTGTTTTTAAACTCAGGGAGAAAGGTGAGATTGTTTTCCTCTTGGTTTTTCATAGCAATGTGGCTTGTGGTCATTTTGCTTCTTAATTAGATTTCGAAGAGTTTACCCTCCGACTCCTGGCTTTGACTCCTCCTCCCAGAGCGCTGTGTTGAATGAAGCCTTGTGTCCAGGATCGGGGGTTGTGACCAGGATGAGGGGCCTTACCTCCTTCAACCACACATGAATCTCTGACAAACTCCTTTTCTTGGACACCTATTACTTCCATAAAGGGAGTCATTGCTTTCCGAAGCAGCCCTTGTAATTTTCAGCAAGGTCCTTCAATTCACTTAATGTGAAACATTTGTTCATGCCTTACTTGTCGGAGCCGGGTCATGTTTGTGTTTTCCTTGAGCTGCAGAATGCTGATGGTTGTGGGGTAGAACTGCCGGCCTCCGGCGACGCCGTTTCTCACTGGATTGCAGTAATTACGGTGGGGTTTCCTTTGGTTGGTGGGCTTCGCAGTGCCCTCCATGACAAGGTCAACAAGCAGAAGGTGGCTGACTATGGGAAGATAGCACTTCATCACACAAGTCAATTTTGGCAGCGTGATCTTTTTTTTTTTTTTTTTTTCCCTCCTGTAATTATGATAGGGTTCCATAAAGGATACAGCTGTAAAATGCCCTTGGAATTAAAATCCAGAATCTTTAAGCTAGGAATCATGTCAGTAAAATTGTAGTATTTTTCCGTGAGTTTTGGTATTAAGATTGTCCTCTGTGCATGTGTGCTCAAGTCCGGTTCGACTTGTTTGTTTTCCACAGTTTATTATTCCTCATTATATTTAGGAAATTTCCAAATCTACACACAAATAGAATAATGAACCCTGATATACCCATCAGTTAATTTCAACAATTGTTAACATTCTTCGATTTAAATTTCATCTTTCCCTTCTTTGTCTCCCTCCTGAAGTGAAGTGAAGTCGCTCAGTCATGTCCGACTCTTTGCTACCCCATGGACTATAGCCTTCCAGGCTCCTCTGTTCATGGAATTTTTCCAGGAAGAATACTGGAGTGGGGTGCCATTTCCCCCTCAGGGTATCTTCCTGACGAGGTATTGAACTCAGGTCTCCTGGGTCTCCTGTATTGCAGGCAGATTCTTTACCACTGAGCCACCTGGGAATCCCATTGTCCTCTGTACATGTGTATAAAATGTTAGATAATTCCATTTTCATGGAATTCTGGTAAATCTCGCTTTATTGTTAGCCCAGTTCAGACTCATATCTTACTTTTCTTGATTTGGAAAATTTTATCTAAAGTGAAGGGAGAACATTCTCTGGCTACAATTCAAAATAACAGCTTAATTCTTAAAAAAAATTTTTTTTTTTTCCTCCTAACTTGGTACATCAGAACTGATCTTCTTGCTTGTGTACCATCTAAGATTCTGTTTATTTTATTTCACATTTATATACAATTCAAATTAGTCCCTTCCTTTCTCTTGTATCTGTCAAGGCTAGAAGACTATTTTTTCAACTCTGTAGCATTATGATGACCTTAAACTCTGAGCTGTGCAATTATACTAGAAAACTAACCTTTAAATAATTTTTAGATTGGTGACAAGTACATAAGTATGCAGACATTTGAGTTTTAGCATAATCTTTCTTTGAAGTTTTACTTTAAATCAGTACACTTATTTTATCATTATAGATAATTTAATGAAGTATGGAGTGGAATATATAAAATATGTTTCAAGGGGATACAATTAACATATTTTAATATATATGCATCTGGTGCATACATATGGAAGATATATCACACACTTTATTTATATTATTAACTGTATACAGTCATACTGCTTGCTATTATTTCTATTTTAGAAACAAAAATTTTGAGCTGAGAGGTTTGAGTGAATGCCAACAGTAAATAAGTTTCATAACTATTTTTCAAGCTTTAAAAATTAACCTATTAAATACTTTATGAAGGGATTTTTATTTTGAAATATAATTTGATGTATGTGGTCATTCATCCCCCAGAAATAACATTTCATTAGTAACTGACTTGAGAAGTGATAGTCCACAACTGAACTAAGAGGAAGATTATGTTTTTTTAGGTAAGAAATAAGGGAATGAAACTTTATTTTGCTCTTCATGAAAGAGAGAGACAGAGAGAGAATGTGTAGTATTCCTTAGGGAATGATCATAATAAAATTCTATAGAACAGTCTATAAGAAGATATTTCATTTCTCATGAACTTCAAAGGAATTTCAGGTAAAACTTATTTCAACAACATTATCATGTAAATGAAATAGAATAGATAAAATTTCCACAAATATAATGGGTCAAAAGGGTCATGAACTAATAAGGAATGAACTAAAATAGAGTAATAAGGAAAAAGGAAGCAATGGAAATGAAATTTAACCAAGGAACTGTCCAATAAGAACAAGAAGTCAGCAAAGAGACAAATACCTGTATACACTGGAAAGAGTTGCTTATTTAAAGCTTCCAGAAAACAATCCCTGACTTTTTTAAAATCCCTAACTTTTGCTTTAGTCAGTGACAAGCTCCCTTTGATAAGGACAGATAAAAGTTCTTGATTTTTGCAGTGTGTGTTTAAGACCACTCACTGAATAATTATGGAGTCATAAAAACATTAGCTGAGCCTTGACCTTGTTCATATTCAAACATCAGATCTCCAGTTTATAAAAATAAAAATCTGTTGCCTTTGATGTCCCAATTAAGACTATAAACTAAAATTTTCACTTGTGGGTGAAAGCAGTTTTAACTCTGTGTGTAATTTTGAATAGCAGTCTCCACATAAGGCAGAAACAACTTTGTGGTCTAACATGACTTTGCTTTGCTGGAATTTCTGTCCTTAGAAGTACATTGCTTTCCATGGAACAATTTCATCACTGTTAATAGAAAAATCTTGTAAAGTAGAATAGAATGAGAAAGACTATTACAATCATGCAAAATGGGCCGCAACCAAAGCATGGAGGGGTTGTGATTTTTTAAAGGGTAATTTTCATTAATCTATCATTTTACTGAAATTTATGATATAGAAGTGTTAGAATATTTTCATAGATATGGATTCAAAATAACAACAGCATTTATATATGCAAAATGAGTGGTATTTATTGTTACTTACCTATATGGCAATAGATATTAACAGAAATATTTCTAAATGAGTATCAGTTAAATCACTGAATTGTGAAGAGAATGCAACAATTTTGTCTCTGCTACAGCCAAGCAAAGTAAACCTCCTGTGAGGGCCTATTATGTTCTGGGACATTTTACACATCGTCATTTATTTCCTAAAATTATTCTAATGTGTATGTGTGTGCTCATTCATGTCTGACTTTTTGCAACCCCATGGACTGTAGCCCACCAGGTTCCTCTGTCCATGGGATTTTTCAGGCAAGAATACTGGACTGGGTTGCCATTTCCTCCTTTAGGGGATCTTTCAGACCCAGGGGTGGAACCCACAACTTTTGTATCTCCTGCATTGGCAGGCAGATTCTTTACCACTGAGCCACCTGGGAAGCCTCCAAATTATCTTAATAGACAGATATTTCTCTCTTAGTTACATGCAAGAATATGTGGTCCAAAAAGGTTAAATAATATGCACTATATCCCAACTCTGGGATTTGGACCATTTTATCTGCACTAAGAGCAGATAGACTGTTAGCAGATAGTCTTAGTTTTATGTCCACCCTAAAACATTTTGAGGATGAATATAATTCAACAACTCATAGAAAACAAAAGCCTCTGAAACATACTACATTAAAGAAGCCAGAAACAAAACGGTCACGTATGGTGTGACTGCATTTAAGTGAAATATCCAGAATAGATGAATTCATAGGGATAGAACTCAGATTGGTGGCTGGTAGGGTTGAGGGGTAAGGCAATGAGGAGAAACTTGTTAATAGGTATAGAAATGTTTTGGGACTAGGTAGAGACAGTGGTTGCACAACATTATAGATGCGCTAAATGCTTTTAATTCTCATTTTAAAAGTGTTAATTTTATGCTATGTGAATCTCACCTCAATAAATTATTTTTAAAAAGAAGATATAATTGCAGTGACAGAGAACATTTGATGTCTTTTCTGCCATTAGGACAGTCAGTCAAATATAGATGTCAAATATAGATGACCTTTACCTCTCTTCATGGGCTTTCCAAGTGGTGCATTGGTAAAGAATCCACCTGCCAGTGCAGGAGACATAAGAGACATGAGTTCAATCCCTGGGTCAGCAAGGTCTCCTGGAGTAGGAAGTGGCAACCCACTCCAGTATTCTTGCCTGGGAAATCCCATAGACAGAGGACCCTGGCGGCTATTTTCTATGTGATCTATGGATACAGTCTATGAGGTCGCAAAAAGATTCAGACATGACGGAGCAGACACACACCTCCCTTCATAAACCACAGTCCCCGAGTTAATATCCAACATTAACTCTTCATGAAAGAGAAAATACTAGCGGAGGATAAATGCAGCCCCTAGATTATGTTCCTGAGGACATAAGCTCCATACAGAAGCCACTGTGATTTATATATATGTGTCTTCCTAAATACCCAGCACAATAGCTGGTAAAATATACTAGCAACACTGGGACAATCCACTTTTGAAACTCAGAATCCACATAAATAACTAGTTATGTAATTTTTACAAAGATAATACATACATACTTCAGTTTTGCCAAATATTTTAGCATTCCTGGTTCAACAGCACATTTTCAAGCTTAACGTAATGTATGTTCTTGATGCTTCAAAGATAGAAGAATAAAGAAGGCAAATGGATTAAAATTTTTGGAAAAAAACTGTGATAAAAGTTGAATACTTTGGCACCATCCATCACATAATTGACCACTTTATGGCTACACATGGGTTATTTGCACTGTAGCTCATCTCAGTCAATGATGGCCTCTTATTTTAAATGGCTCAATAAACATCAAACTATTTTGTTACATATGATCAGCTACATTTTGCTGCTTCATTAAAAATGAGATTTCATCTTTCACTGGATGACACTTTAATGAAGGAAAAGAAATGTTTTTGCCCATTAGAAAATGCAGGTAACAGATAGTCTCTTGAAGATGCAAAGGCCTTGGTGAAATATGAGCAGTCAGGAAAAATTCCAAATGGAGAAGAGCATTCCTCTCCTATCTTATGGGATTCTGAAGAACACAATTCTTGCCTGGAGAATCCCAGGGACGGGGAAGCCTGGTGGGCTGCCATCTATGGGGTCACACAGAGTCGGACAGGACTGAAGCGACTTAGCAGCAGCAGCAGCAGCATGCTTTTATTGGCCACAAGCAATTAAAGAGAGACCTGTCTGTCTCAGATCAGACAGATTCTGTTGTTTAAGCCATTTTGTAACCAATAAGACATAACCCAATCAGTGACTGCAACCCTAAAACCTGAAGATCCCTCAGATTTTAATCTGGGTCAAAGACTTTCTGAATATAATATTCTGACCACCTGATGCAAAGAACCAGCTCTCTGGAAAACATCCTGATCCTAGAAAGCATTGAGGGCAGGAGAAGAAGGGATGACAGAAGATGAGATCACTCTCCCATCATTGATGGCATCATCACATTAATGGACATGAGTTTGACCAAACTGTGGGAGATAGTGAAGGACTGCCTGCCACAGTCCATAGAATCACAAAGAGTGGGACACAAACTAGCAACTGAATGACAACAAAATATGCCCTATGTTATGAAATTAACTAAATGAAAACAGGGTGATCCATTGGGAAAATAAAATACCCACTATCCCATGGACAGAGGAGCCTGGCAGGTTACACTCCACGGGATCACAAAGAGTCGGAATGCTTTCACTTTCACTGCATATATACCCAGATGTGTTCAGATGCATTTTCCATCAAACACAACTTACCAACACAGTGGCTTCCTGCTTTCCTAAGTCAGTAAGCATTTATAAAACAAATAGTCATGGCGGATATGCCAAAGACCTCTGTGGACCCTGACATCTCTTGTCCCCTTTCTCTGTTCTCACCGCTCTCTTCTGCCTGGCTTCATTTGCTCTTTGCCATCAGCTGGCCAATCAGTTGTGAACTTTTGGGACTGTCTGATGTTTCAGCAGGGTGGTTTTAAACAGAACTTTCAAATCATAGCTACCGACCAACTTTAAAGGTCAATGTAAAAATAATTTAAAGTATAAAGTTTAAAAAGGGGCAAAAAAAAAATTCCCCAATTCTGTTCAGTCATCTCTGCAATAGTGCAAAAACACCTAATAAATAGCAAACTCTGGGAAAGGTCAAGATGGAAATTATTAATAAATGCTAAATAACCCAAAGCCAGTCCTGCAATATAAAAATGATGAAATATCAATTTAAAAACCACCATGTGAAGCAAAAACAAAATCTTTATATCTAATTGAAAAAGTTCATAAAAGGGGAAAAAAAATTGAATCACAGCTTTGCAAAGCTTGATTACTAGATTGCTGTCAGGAATACCATTTCTATCTAGGACCCCATAATGCTTACAGAATTTTTATCTTTCATAGATTTCTGTACATATGTCATTAAAATAAATGCACTAATTCCACCAGGTGACCTAGAATTTTGCAAAATTCAGCTAATAAATAAGAAATGGAAGTGTAATTTATTTTTTTAAAAAGGCCTGGGAATTCTTGCCTTTATTGGACAAACAGGCTGACACTGGTTGCCCTCCTACCCAAGGTTATTAACATCATAACACTGCATATTCTAGCTGTAGTTTTATGTTTCTTCAGAGTCATGAAAAAATTTAACATTTTATACTTTATGCAATTCAAAACTTTCAGACGATTTTGTGGAGCTTAAACACAGAGTCTTTAAATCTAATAACATTAGAAAGTGCTTTCTTTTCAACTAAAATTATCTGCTTTTTTTGTGTGTTGTGCACTTATTTATCATTCAGTTCAGTTCAGTCACTCAGTCTTGTCCAACTCTTTGTGACCCCATGATTTGCAGTAGCCAGGCCTCCCTGTCCATCACCAACTCCCGGAGTTCACTCAGACTCATGTCCATCGAGTTGGTGATGCCATCCAGCCATCTTATCCTCTGTCGTCTCCTTCTCCTCCTGCCCCCAATCCCTCCCAGCATCAGAGTCTTCTCCAATGAGTCAGCTCTTCGCATGAGGTGGCCAAAGTACTGGAGTTTCAGCTTTAGCATCATTCCTACCAAAGAACACCCATGAATGATCTCCTTTAGAATTGACTGGTATTTATCAGTAGCATTTATTAAACTGAATACACTAAATTACTGTTTACTCTATCATTTCTGTTTGTGTTTGAATAGCTTGATAAGAAAAACTAGAACTTTCCTATGGGTTATTGTTGTTATTTAAAAAGATAAATCAAAGATAGATGGCTCATTTTATCTATCTATCTATCTATCTATCTATCTATATATATGTATATATATTCTTGTTAATATTGCTTTGAAAGTGAAAGTGAAGTTGCTCAGTCGTGTCCGACTCTTTGCAGCCCCATGGACTGTAGCCTACCAGGTTCCTCCATCCATGGGATTTTCCAGGCAAGAATACTGGAGTGGGTTGCCATTTCCTTCTCCAGAGGATCTTCCCGACCCAGGGATCGAACCTGGGGTTCCCACATTGTAGGCAGATGCTTTACCGTCTGAGCCACCAGGGAAGTTTTATCTGAACTATATCCTATATTCTGATTTTTCAAACTCCTTTTACTTCTCTATTTCATTATTCAATCCTCCTGAAATGTTTTTAATTTGTTGGGTGAATCATAAAAATCTCACCAAGATAGTTAAAGCTCAGATTCCTGGAGAATAAATGAACTTCCTTATAATATAAACAATAAATTAGGTAACTGTAAAATCATAAAAAATGTCCTTGGCTTGCAGAGACAATGGTAAGTGGCAGAATATGAAAATGTCTTCATAACTTTTAACTAAAAAAAAATTTTGGACCCGTTTTATTATTGTTCTCTTCGTGCATGACTTTTTGAAATGAGATCTGGATGGAATAGTAGTTCAGGAGAACCCAAAGTTTTTTTTTTTTTTTTTTTGAACCCAAAGTTTTAATGATGGATGTTTTAAGTAATAAGGATAAGAAGATTTATTATGATTACATTTAAACGTTTCCCACAGTTGGTGCCCTTGGGGGAAATCTGCATTCTGTGTGGTAATTAAAATTCTGTACATGCTATAATGAATAGAACAATGTAGAAGTAACTCTTCTCTCCAGAGTTTTATTTAGTGGTACAAAAAAAAAAAAAAAAGTTAAAAAATAGAGTGACATCACTTGACAGTTGATTCACAATTTAGAGAATGGTATCTGGGATGCTGAATAAAGAAAAATAAAATCAATGGATGTTACAGTAAAATATGACATCCTACTTTCCCCATCCCTCAGAACAATGAGAATGCGATAAGCATTATGTAAGTAAATAGCCACCCGATGCAAAGAACTGACTCATTGGAAAAGATTCTGATGCTGGGAAAGATTGAAGGCTGGAAGAGAAGGGGGTGACAGAGGATAAGATTGTTGGATGGCATCACCGACTTGATGGACATACGTTTAAGCAAGCTCCAGGAGTTGGTGATAGACAGGGAAGCCTGGCGTGCTGCACTGCATGGGATCGCAGAGTTGGACACAACCGAGTGACTGAACTGAAGTAAACAGCAACATTTCTACAAGTTTGGAAAATAGTTCTAAACATTCAATAGCTATTTTTGTTGTTGTTGACCCATATGTATGATTTGATCGAAATTATATTTGGATAAAATTTTTGCAGTATTGAAATAATGCCACATATTAATAAAAATCTCAACAGAGACTTCCCTGGTGTCCAGTGATTCAGGCTCCATGCTCCCAATGCATGGGTTTGATCCCTGGTCAGGAAACTATAAGTCCCCCAAGATGCACTCAGTGACCATGATAAAGAAAAAAGTCATAACATATGGCATATAACCAAATACAATTTTGGTACACATAGGTAGAGGTTTTAGAACTACTAGTAGATTGCAAAATCTTTACAAGAAAATGCATAAAGAATGGAAGCACATTTATGTTGAGAATCATGTAAGCATATATAAATATACATAATTTTTATGGTTCTCAAAATAAATTTTTAATAAACCAATTATGAATGTGACAATGCTTAGAAAATATGTTAAAAAATTTACATATCATGTTTTTTAGTATAATTCTCAAACTTCCTTGCCAATTACAAGCCTGTGTATATAAAGTTACATAAGTTATTTGAAATATCTTTAAAATTATATGTACTTTTAATGTCAATAAAAATGAATGAAACAATGAATGTGTTGATGCCAATGACTATGAGAGTATATTAGGTGGCTCTCGCAGGAGATGGCTGTTGTCAAGCCCAGTGACTGAAGAGTAGAGCTTGTTTATTGAGAAAACTTTCTTTTCTCTTGACCTCATGTGTACACATGAAGCAATGAAGGGAGAAGGAGATAGCCATCTTTACACTTGATCAGCCAGCCAAGTCAATCTTGGAAATCAGTGGAGTGTTAGCCATATAGTCCTTAGTCCAAAGTTAAGAAGAATGGAAGACATGTTATATTTTTTATGAAGGTCAGTAGCATTTTATTTAGTGAGATCACACAAGTTTAACGTGGAAGGTGAGAATTTTGCTACCCTCAGGTCAAGTTTACTTATTGGGAAGGGCATTATACATAAAAGGGCCCTAAACACATGGGAGAACTCAGAATACACTAAATTTGATAAAGCTACCTGGAGTAGAAGGGGATAACTGTGAAGAGTCTATTGGTGGTATTAGTGATGAAGTATAAGGAATTCATCCTGTGATTAGAGGTTTCCTAGGCCTTTTCTTGGGAGTAGTCCATGGAGAGAATTAAAGAACAATATGGAGGGAACTGTAGAAGAGAGAAGCAGAATAAGTCAAAGAGGGAAATGGGGAAAATAAAAGCACAGCTGAGAAAAAATTTCACTACAGTGTATGTCAGAGAAAAGCTATTTATTACATTTTGACTGAATTAGTTGAATACCTACATAATGCAGTTTTTCTGGAACTACTATAATTTAAACAAAATTACTTAATAAAATCTTTTTACTAATCTATACATCTTACAGGCTTCCCTGGTAGCTGAGCTGATAAAGAATCCACTTGTGATGCAGGAGACCCTGCTTCCATTCCTGGGTTGGGAAGTTCCCCTGGAGAAGGTATAGGTTACCCACTTCAGTATTCTAGGGTTTCGCTGATGGCTCAGATGGCAAAGAATCTTCTTGCAATGAGTGAGACCTAGGTTCAATCCCTGGTTTGGGAAGATCCCCTGGAAGAGGTCACGGCAACCCACTCCAGTATTCTAATCCCCATGGCCAGAGGAGCCTAGTGGGCTACAGTCCATGGGGTACAAAGACTCATACACAACTGAGCAGCTAATCACGGTAACAATATATCTTATTTGCAATATCTGATATTGACTAAGATGTAATGTGATTGTTAATGGACACAGCTTTATTAAAATAACACTTTTGAGATTTATTACAAGGATGATTATTTTAAAAACTAGAATATAAATTTGACTTACATATGGAAAACATTGGAGAATAAAAATGAAAATTTTCTCTTCAGTTCAGTTAAGTCGCTAGTCATATCCGATTCTTTGTGACCCCATGAATCACAGCATGCCAGGCCTCCCTGTCCATCACCAACTCTGGAGTTCACTCAAACTCACGTCCATTGAGTTGGTGATGCCATCCAGCCATCTTATCCTCTGTCATCCCCTTCTCCTCCTGTCCCCAATCCCTCCCAGCATCAGAGTCTTTTCCAATGAGTCAACTCTTCGCGTGAGGTGGCCAAAGTACTGGAGTTTCAGCTTCAGCATCAGTCCTTCCAAAGAACACCCAGGACTGGTCAATAAAAGAGTCCAAAATGCAGTACTTGGATGCAATCTCAAAAATGACAGAATGATCTCTGTTCGTTTCCAAGGCAAAGCATTCAATATCACAGTAATCCAAGTCCATGCCCCAAACCAGTAACGCTGAAGAAGCTGAAGTTGAACGGTTCTATGAATTCCTACAAGACCTTTTAGAAATAACACCCAAAAAAGATATCCTTTTCATTATAGGGGACTGAAATGAAAAAGTAGAAGTTCAAGAAACACCTGAAGTAACAGGCAAATTTGGCCTTGGAGTACAGAATGAAGCAGGGCAAAGGCTAATAGACACTTTCTTCCAACAACACAAGAGAAGACTCTACACATAGACATCACCAGATGGTCAACACCAAAATCAGATTGATTCTATTCTTTGAAGCCAAAGATGGAGAAGCTCTATACAGTCAGCAAAAACGAGACCGGGAGCTGACTGTGGCTCAGATCATGAACTCCTTATTGCCAAATTCAGACTGAAACTGAAGAAAGTAGGGAAACCACTAGACCATTCAGGTATGACCTAAATAAAATCCCTTAGATTATACAGTGGAAGTGAGAAATAGATTTAAGGGACCAGATCTGATAGATAAAGAGCCTGATGAACTATAGATGGAGGTTCGTGACATTGTACAGGAGACAGGGATCAAGACAATTCCCATGGAAAAGAAATGCAAAAAAGCAAAATGGCTGTCTGAGGAGGCCTTACAAATAGCTGTGAAAAGAAGAGAAGTGAAAAGCAAAGGAGCAAAGGAAAAATATAAGCATCTGAATGCAGAGTTCCAAAAAATAACAACGAGAGATAAGAAAGGCTTCCTCAGCGATCAGTGCAAAGAAATAGAGGAAAACAACAGAACAGGAGTGACTAGCGATCTCTTCAAGAAAATTCGAGATACCAAGGGAACATTTCATGCAAAGATGGGCTCGATAAAGGAGAGAAATTTTCTCTTAATGACCAATAAAGCCATACCAGAACCACTTCTATGTCCCTGTGGGTGCTGAATAGCACTGGGGGTGGCTGTGGTTCTCTGATCTCAAAATTGAAACTGCAGACATCCTTTCTCCATCCTCTGCATGTGAGAGGCAGTTGTCTTCAGGAGCTGCTTCCCTTGTGCCTCAGTTCTGTAGGTCCATGGAGCAGTATATCTGTGCAACCTTGCCTGACCATTTTCTTTTTTTAAATTTTCTTTCTCTTTATTTATTTTTAATATAAATTTATTTATTTTAATTGGAGGTTAATTACTTTACAATATTGTATTGGTTTTGCCATACATCAACATGAATCCACCACAGGTGTACACGTGTTCCCCATCCTGAACCCGCCTCCCTCCTCCCTCCCCGTACCATCCCTCTGGGTCATCCCAGTGCATCAGCCCCGAGCACCCTGTATCATGCATCAAACCTGGACTGGTGATTCATTTCATATATGATATTATACATGTTTCAATGCCATTCTCCTAAATCATCCCACCCTCTCCCTCTCCCACGGAGTCCAAAAGACTTCTATATATCTGTGTCTCTTTTGCTGTCTTGCATACAGGGTTATCGTTACCATCTTTCTAAATTCCATATTTATGCGTTAGTATACTATATTTGTGTTTTTCTTTCTGGCTTACTTCACTCTGTATAATAGGCTCCAGTTTCATCCACCTCATTAGAACTGATTCAAATGTATTCTTTTTAATAGCTGAGTAATACTTCATTGTGTATATGTATCACAGCTTTCTTATCCATTCATCTGCTGATGGACATCTAGGTTGCTTCCATGTCCTGGCTATTATAAATAGTGCTGTGATGAACATTGGGGTACATGTGTCTCTTTCAATTCTGGTTTCCTTGGTGTATATGCCCAGTAGTGGGATTGCTGGGTCATAAGGCAGTTCTATTTCCAGTTTTTTAAGGAATCTCCACACTGTTCTCCATAGTGGCTGTACTAGTTTGCATTCCCACCAACGATGTAAGAGGGTTGGTTCCCTTTCTCCACACCCTCTCCAGCATTTATTGCTTGTAGACTTTTGGATAGCAGCCATTCTGACTGGCGTGAAATGGTACCTCATTGTGGTTTTTATTTGCATTTCTCAGATAATGAGTGATGTTGAGCATATTTTCATGTGTTTGTTAGCCATCTGAATGTCTTCTTTGGAGAATGGCCCAATCAAAAAATGGGCCAAAGAACTAAACAGACATTTCTGCCTGACCATTTTCATAAGTATAATTCCCTTCATTTATTTCTACCTTGCCTAAAATACCTATAATAACTTCCATCTTATAATAAAAAATTGAAAGTAAAGACTTCCATGAAATACCTGGACCTTCAAGTAAATAAAGTAGACGTGAATTCTATCAAAATGCCTGGAGTCCTATGTATTATAAGGAAATGCTTTAGATTAATGTTTTAATATATTTCTTAGTATAAAATAATATAAACTGATTATAATATGCAAAGTATTAAATATAAAAATGGCAAAAAATTATTCCTCAGAGACAGATAGCATTTTGGACTATTTCTCAAATGATATTTTTCTATTTATATTTTTAATTATTTTGGATCAACCTGAATTTCTAATAGTATAGTTTAATTGCTTATCTTCACCATCACAACATAATTATAGGTTCATAATTTTGAACATGCATAATAAATATTATTTTACCTACTTTTTTTTCTTTGCTATATATGTGTCATAACTTAAACCTTTTTATTTTATTAGATGTTAGTTAAGAAGATGTTGGTTAAGACTATTCTCTCTTTTATAATATCTCCCATACTTGTTAGTGAAACAAGTTAGTAAAAATAAATTTTTTTCTTCATTTTAAAATAAGCATTTATTTGAATTCCAGTGAAGCTGAATATTTATTTCATACATATGAGTTGGTTATTTCTACTTTATATTTTATTGTTTTTCTATTTTGTTTTGAGTCACATAAATGAAATGGTTTTGGATAACATTTTAATATTCAGTCATCATAAGTATGCAAAATAAATTGGAACCACACTTATAATTACAAGAATTGTCAAATTTTCAGCAATTATTGTGTACCAAGTACTTCCCGGTGGCTCAGTCAGTAAAGAATCCATCTGCAATGCAGGAGACCTGGGTTTGATCCCTGGGTCAAAAAATACCCTGGAGAAGAAAATGGCAACCCACTTCAATATTCTTGCCTGGAGAATTCCACTGACAGAGGAGCCTGGCGGGCTACAGTTCCTGGGGTCACAGGAGTCAGACATGACTAAGCAACTAAACCACTACCACCACCATTGTGTACCAGGTGCCTTTCAATGTGGTCCACACGTATCAATCATCTCATGTAATGCTCATAGCAAACCTATGAAATAAATACCATTATGCTGATTTTAGAATGAGAAATTTTGAGGCAGAGTTAAATGAACTTCCCAGGCAGTTCCTAGTAGATAGGAATTGCTTAAGCTAAGACTGGGATCAAGGTGAACTGACTCCAGATCTAGACTCGTAATCCCTAAATTACATAAACGTTCATGTATTATAAAGACGACTCCACTGATTTTTGGAATCTGACTCTGAAGCTTAGGGAAAAACTGGAAGCTAGAGATCTGCAACTGAAACTGGCTATATTAAATTCAATTCCTTCACAAGTCTTTGGGTCCTGAAAAAATTTGCCTGTGAATAAATTATTTCTCAGCCATAATTCAAAATGCAATCTTTGCAAACTGCTCCTATGTGGTGCTAGTGGTAAAGAATCAACCTGCCAATGCAAGAAGACACAAGAAACATGGGTTCAATCCCTGGGTTGGGGCAATCCCCTGGAGTAGGAAGTGGCAAACCACTACAGTATTATTGCCTGAAAAATTCCATGGACTGAGGAGCCCGGCAGCCTACAGTCCATGAGATTGCAAAGAGTGGGACGTGACTCAGTGAATGAGCACACAGGACAGAAAATGGACTCATTTCTGTCACAATAGCATTTCTGAATCCTATCTTTTTTTTTTCCCTAGCACTCATTAATATTTATTTCATCAACTCTTTTTAATTTGTGCATTGTCTATCTGCACTCTCTAGAGAATAAGCACCATGTAGGCATTACTTGGCCAACAAAAGTCCATCTAGTCAAGGCCATGGTTTTTCCAGTGGTCATGTATGGATGTGAGTTGGACTGTGAAGAAAGCTGAGCGCCAAAGAATTGATGCTTTTGAACTGTGGTGTTGGAGAAGACTCTTGAGAGACCCTTGGACTGCAAGGAGATCCAACCAGTCCATCCTAAAGGAGATCAGTCCTGGGTGTTCATTGGAAGGACTGGTGCTGAAGCTGAAACTCCAATACTTTGGCCATTTCATGCGAAGAGTTAACTCATTGGAAAAGACCCTGATGCTGGGAAGGATTGGGGGCAGGAGGAGAAAGGGATGACAGAGGATGAGATGGCTGGATGGCATCACCGACTCGATGGACATGAGTTTGGGTGAACTCCGGGAGTTGGTGATGGACAGGGAGGCCTGGAGTGCTGCGATTCATGGGATCACAAAGAGCTGGACACAACTGAGCAACTGAAATGAACTGAACTGAACTGAAGGCAGAATGTCTGCAAGCTGCATCTTCAGGGTTTAGATATTAGTTGACATATTTTAAAGAATATTTGTTGCATCTATTGTTTCTATTGTTTTCTCTGCTTGGCATTTTCCTGTACTTCTAGAAACAGATTGTTTGGCCCAGGATCTTGCTTGTAAGCTAAACGTTATGTAGTTCTCAAGGTTGTTGTCAACCGGTCGTCTTCCCTAAAGCCACATTTGACTAGTGGTTGTGTGCCAAATAGATTACTGTTTTGTTGAATACCTAGGGGAAGATGTATGTGCATCCCTGGGTGTGAGTATTAGCAGACAACTCAGAATTCTGATGGGGCCATGTACTTATAAATCTTTGACACAATAATTTCACAGGTGTTGAAACTGTGAATGCTGTCAAACCTATCAGTCATTGTGCTACCTTCTATGTGGTAGCTCAGATGGTAAAGAATCCACCTGCAATGCTTGGAGACCTGGATTCTATCACTTGGGTTGAGTAGATCCCCTGGAGAAGGGCATAGGAACCCACCCCAGTATTCTTGCCTGGGAAATCCCCATAGTCCATGGGGATGCAAAGAGTTGGACACGACCCAGTGACTAAGCACATACACTATGTGGAAGAAATTTACTGAGACAGTGAAGCCAACAACAAAAGGTAGAGGGTAGTGCTGGACTAAACATGGGCCTTCTCAGTGCTTGTATCAGGTCCCAATTGCCTCTCAGGTGAACAGCACCCTGTCTTTCACATGGTTACCAGGAAATTCCTTCTCTTTAAGCTAATGCAATGTGAATTCAAAAAGGTTAGGTACAAGTAAGACTGTATTACTTTTCTATTACTGCATATCAAATTACTATAAAATTAGCGGCTTACAATAACATCCATATACTGTCTTACAACTCTATCCAACTGAAGTCCAGGCAAAGCATCACTGAGTTCTCTGCTCGGGGTTGTTTCCTAAGCTCATTCAGGTTGTTGGCTGGAGCTGTGATCTCAGCAGTTGTTTAAAGTCTTTTAGGAAAATTTGGTTCCTTGTGGTTGTAGAACTGAGGGCTCATTCTCTTGGTCGGACGTCACTATAAGCTCATAAAGACAATGTGTTCCATGTACCTTCCATCTTCAAACTCAGCAAAGGAGATTTTTCTTAAAGTAGAATGCCCCATACCACAAATCTCTTTTGTCAAGAAGTGCTCATTCTCTTTAAAGAGGTTGCCTAGTTAACTCAGGACCACAAAAGACAATCTTCATTTCTTAATGTTCACTTATTTGTAACCTTAATAATGTTCACTTGTTTGTGCTCTTCACAGCAGCACCTAGGTTAGTGTTTTATTGGATATCTAAGGGAAGATGTGTATTCATCTGGGGCAGGAGTCTTAGGTGCCATCTCAGAATTATGATGTATACCATCAAAGCTAAAATAAATATAAGGTTAAAACAGAGCAAAAACATTTAGAAACTCAAATTTGTAAAATTTTACTAAAAAAGACTAGTAATTCCGAAATAGAGTTTCTGTGTCATTTCAGGATAGACAGGCAAATAGGACTCTGCTAGTCTCATATTATGAGTCAGAGAAATTTGTCTGATTTCCAGGTCTGAGAGCATCTGGAGTGTTGAATAGAAACAATTAAGTGTTACTCTTATCCATCAAATATCATTAACAAGAGGTCCATCTCAATGTATTGCTTTGTTTATTTCAACTTATTTTATTATACCTTTTTGTTCTGAGATGATTCTAGATTTATATGCAATTGATATAAAAAAAACATAAAAAGATATTTTACTTGGTTTTCCCTATGGTAACATTTTTGTTGTTGTTGTTTAGTTGCTGAGTCATGTCTGACTCTTTTGCGATCCCATAGATTGAAGTCTGACAGGCTCCTCTGTCCATGGGATTTCCCAGGCAAGAATATTGGAGTGGGTTGCCATTTCCTTCTCCAGGGGATCTGTTCAACCCAGGGATCAAACCCATATCTCCTGGATTGGCAGGCGGATTCAGATTTTTACCACTAAGCCACCAGGGAAGAACCTGGTAACATTATATATAACTTAAAATGGCATTATAATCAGGAAATGGACACTCAAATAATCCATTGTTCTTATTAACTTCTCACAAATTTTATAAGCACTTATTTATTTGTGTGTTTAGTTTTACATAACTTTATGATGTGTGTGAGAAGGCGATGGCACCCTACTCCAGTACTCTTGCCTGGAAAATCCCATGGATGGAGTTGGCTGAACTCCATGGGGTTGCTCAGAGTCAGACAGGACTGAGCGACTTCACTTTCACTTTTCACTTTCATGCTTTGGAGAAGGAAATGGCAACCCATTCCAGTATTCTTGCCTGGAGAATCCCAGGGACAGGGGAGCCTGGTGGGTTGCTGTCTATGGGATCGCACAGAGTTGGACATGACTGAAGCAATTTAGCAGCAGCAGCACGATGTGTGTGGACATGAAGAAACTTTACTACAGTCAATATACAGAATCGTTTCATCTTAAGTTCAGTTCGGTTGAGTTGCTCAGTCGTGTCTGACTATTTACCACCCCATGAACCACAGAACACCAGGCCTGCCTGTCTATCACCAATTCCCAGAGTGCACCCAAACTCATGACCATATAGTCGGTGATGCCATCCAACCATGTCATCCTCTGTCATCCCCTTCTCCTCCTGCCCTCAATCTTTCCCAGCATCAGGGTCTTTTCCAAGGAGTCAGCTCTTCGCATCAGGTGGCCAAAGTATTGGAGTTTCAGCTTCAACATCAGTCCTTCCAATGAACACCCAGGACTGATATCCTTTAGGATGGACTGGTTGGATCTCCTTGCAATCCAAGGGACTCTCAAGAGTCTTCTCCAACACCACCGTACAAACAAATCAATTCTTCTGTGCTCAGTTTTCTTTATAGTCCAACTTTTACATCCATACATGACCACTGGAAAAACCATGGCCTTGACTAGATGGACTTTTGTTGGCAAAATAACATCTCTGCTTTTCAATATGCTATCTAAGTTGGTCATAATTTTCCTTCCAAGGAGAAGGAGTCTTTTAATTTCATGATTGCAGTCATCATCTGCAGTGATTTTGGAGCCCCAAAAGAATAAAGTCAGCCACTGTTTCCCCATCTATTTGCCATGAAGTGATGGGACCAGATGCCATGATCTTAGTTTTCTGAATGTTGAGCTTTAAGCCAACTTTTTCACTCTCCACTTTCACTCTCATCAAGAGGCTCTTTAGTTCTTCTTCACTTTCTGCCATAAGGGTGGTATCATCTGCATATCTGAGGTTATTGATATTTCTCCTGGCAATCTTGATTCCAGTTTGTGCTTCCTCCATCCAGCGTTTCTCATGCTATACTCTGCATAGAAGGTAAATAAGCAGGGTGACAATATACAGCTTTGATGTACCCCTTTTCCTATTTGGAACCAGTCTGTTGTTCCATGTCCAGTTCTAACTGTTGCTTCCTGACCTGCATACAGGTTTCTCCAGAGGCAGTTCAGGAGGTCTGGTATTCCCATCTCTTTCAGAATTGTCCACAGTGTATTGTGATCCACATAGTCAAAGGCTTTGGCATAGTCAATAAAGCAGAAATAGATGTTTTTCTGGAACTCTTTTGCTTTTTTGATGATCCAGCGGATGCTGGCAATTTGATCTCTGGTTCCTCTGCCTTTTCTAAAAGCAGCTTGAACATCTGGAAGTTCACGGTTCACATATTGCTGAAGCCTGGCTTAGAGAATTTTGAGCATTACTTTCTAGCGTGTGAGATGAGTGCAATTGTTTGGTAGTTTGAGCATTCTTTAGGATCTCATTTTGTCCATTCATAATCATGTCCATCCGAAGTCACTGTTAACCCTACAATGGCTAATCAGTTCTCTGACTTCCTGTTCCATCTTGCCAATTCCTCCTAGCGTTGCCTCTTGCATGGAATCCATGCCAAGCTAAATAGAGCAGTTAACACATATATTTCTAAAATCTCAGAGGAAGAAATATCTGATTCTTATTAGTAACAATAAAAACATAGAAGTAAATTAATCATAAACATTTGTAATAAGTTTTCTAAAAGTGAGAGTATTGTTTGAGTACTTAATCAAATATGCAATTTACTCAATTTAATAATCATATAACTATGGCTATGCTACAAGCTTATACCTCCTTTTAAAATGGGAGAAACCATCTTTTAAGTACAAATACCACAACTTCTACTAATTGCATTTCAAGTGTACTTTTGCTCATGTTTCAGCAACTGTCCATTCAAACTTGCAATGTGCTACACCCAATCTTTTCTTGAATATATTAGTCATCTCAAACTTACTGTGCTGTAAATTTAGCCCCATATTTTATACCCTCACAGAGTTCCTATAATTTTATCCATCTCAACTACTTGAAATTGCAAGCCTCCACATTTTCAGACCAAACATTCTCGTGTCTCACTGATTGCATTCTTTTTCTTACATCTCACATCCATATTTTAATGATTCATTTGTAAGACCCTCCAATGAATATCCTTAAATATGACTATATCTCATGACCTCCAAAGTTAAAATGAAGTTACACCACTGTCTTTTACCTAGATTATAGTAGCAGCATTTTAAGTAATTCAATTCAACCCCTGTCACCTCAATACCCTCTTTATCTATTCTCAGTACAACTGCACATTAATCCTTTTTTATGTCAGATTATGTCACTCTTTTGATAAAAACCCTCTAATTGTTCCCTGGATCAATGAGCAACCTGGCAGAAAACAAATGACATCCTCAATTTAGGTCATTTGAAGAGCAATGGATAAAGGGACTATTTTCATCGACATAGACAGGGTGAAGTCCGGGAAATTACCAGGTCAGTACTAGGGGTGAGAAACAGTAGGTCCACATCACTAAATGCTAGACTGACGGTACAAGGAGAAGAGTAATAGGGTTCTGATAAAGACTAGAATAAAAAACCCATGACAGATAAAATGGGGAGTGTGGGACATCAACTGCTGTTTTTCAACTCCTAAGTAAGTAACACTTCAAAATAAAAGTGTAGTCAAATAGAGCAAAGAATATGTTCCTTTTCTCTCTATATATGCAAGTACAGGTAGATATCTAGACAGACAACTAGAGATGGGTATAATACATGTGTGATCAGTCAGTTCATCCAAGGTAAGAGAAAACCAAGTAAGATGGTAGGCACTGAGAGAGGGCATCAGAGGGCAGACAGACTGAAACTACAATCACAGACAACTAGCCAATCTGATCACATGGACCACAGCCTTGTTTAACTCAATGAAACTAAGCAATGCCGTGTGGGGCCACGTAAGATGGATGGGTCATGGTGGAGAGGTCTGACAGAATGTACTCCACTGGAAAAGGGAATGGCAAACCACTTCAGTATTCTTGCCTTGAGAACCCCATGGATGGTATGAAAAGGCAAAAAGATAGGACACAGAAAGAAGTAGTCAAACAGGAGATGACAAGAGTGAACATCAAGATTCTAGGAATCAGCAAACTAAGATAGATTGGAATGGGTGAATTTAACTCAGATGACCATTATATCTACTACAGTGGGCAAAAATCCCTCAGAAGAAATAGAGTAGCCACCATAGTCAACAAAGGACTCTGAAATGCAGTACTTGGATGCAATCTCAAAAACGACAGAATGATCTCTGTTCATTTCCAACGCACACCATTCAATATCACGGTGATCCAAGTCTATGCCCTGACAAGTAATGCTGAAGAAGCTGAAGTTGAACAGTTCTATGAAGATCTACAAGACCTTCTAGAACTAACACCCCAAAAAGATGTCCTTTTCATTATAATGAACTGGAATCCAAAAGTAGGAAGTCAAGAAACACCTGGAATAACAGGCAAATTTGGCCTTGGAGTACAGAATGAAGCAGGGCAAAAGCTAATAGAGTTCTGCCAAGAGAATGCATTCTGGACATAGCAAACGCTATCCTCCACCAACACAAGAGAAGACTCTACACATGGACATCACCAGATGGTCAACACCAAAATCAGATTGATTATATTCTTTGCAGCCAAAGATGGAGAAGCTCATACAGTCAGCAAAAACAAGACCAGGAGCTGACTGTGGCTCAGATCATGAACATCTTATTGCCAAATTCAGACTGAAATTGAAGAAAGTGGAGAAAACCACTAAAATATTCAGGTATGACCTAAATCAAATCCCATATGGCTATACAGTGGAAGTGAGAAATAGATTTAAGGGACTAGATCTGATATACAGAGTGCCTGATGAACTATGGATGGAGGTTCGTGACATTGTACAGGAGACAGGAATCAAGACCATCCCCAAGAAAAAGAAATGCAAAAAAGCAAAATGGCTGTCTGAGGAGGCCTTACAAATAGCTGTGAAAAGAAGAGAAGTGAAAAGCAAAGGAGAAAAGGAAAGATATACCCATTTGAATGCAGAGTTCCAAAGAATAGCAAGGAGAAATAAGAAAGCCTTCCTCAGCGATCAATGCAAAGAAATAGAGGAAAACAACAGAATGGGAAAGACTAGAGATCTCTTCAAGAAAATTAGAGATACCAAGGGAACATTTTATGCAAAGATGGGCTCGATAAAGGGACAGAAATGGTATGGACCTAACAGAAGCAGAAAATATTAAGAAGAGGTGGCAAGAATACACAGAAGAACTGTACAAAAAGATCTTCATGACCTAGATAATCATGACGGTGTGATCACTCCCCTAGAGCCAGACATCCTGGAATGTGAAGTCAAGTGGGCCTTAGAAAGCATCACTATGAACAAAACTAGTGGAGGTGATGGAATTCCAGTTGAGCTATTTCAAATCCTGAAAGATGATGCTGTGGAACTGCTGCACTCTATATGCCAGAAAATTTGGAGAACTCAGCAGTGGCCACAGGACTGGAAAAGGTCAGTTTTCATTCCAATCCCAAAGAAAGGCAATGCCAAAGAATGCTCAAACTACCGCACAATTGCACTCATCTCACACACAAGTAGAGTAATGCTAAAAAATTCTCCAAGCCAGGCTTAAGCTATTCGTGAACCATGAACGTCCAGATGTTCAAGCTGATTTTAGAAAAGGCAGAAGAACCAGAGATCAAATTGCCAACATCTGCTGGATCATCGAAAGAGCAAGAGAGTCCCAGAAAAAACATCTATTTCTGTTTTATTGACTATGCCAAAGACTTTGACTGCATGGATCACAATAAACTGTGGACAATTCTGAAAGAGATGGGAATACCAGAACTCCTGACCTGCCTCTTGAGAAACCTGTATGCAGGTCAGGAAGCAACAGTTAGAACTCGACATGGAACAACAGACTGGTTCCAAATAGGCAAAGGAGTACATCAAGGCTGTATATTGTCACCCTGTTTATTTACTTTCTATGCAGAGTACATCATGAAAAATGCTGGGCTGGAGAAAGCACAAGCTGGAATCAAGATTGCTAGGAGAAATATCAATAACCTCAGATATGCAGATGACACCACCCTTATGGCAGAAAGTGAAGAAGAACTAAAGAGCCTCTTGATGAACGTCAGAGGAGAGTGAAAAAGTTGGCTTAAAGCTCAGCATTCAGAAAACTAAGATCATGGCATCTGGTCCCATCACTTCATGGCAAATAGATGGGGAAACAGTGGAAACAGTGGCTGACTTTATTCTTTTTGGGCTCCAAAATCACTGCAGATGGTGATTGCAGCCACGAAATTAAAAGACGCCTACTCCTCGGAAAAAAGTTATGACCAACCTAGACAGCATATTGAAAAGCAGAGACATTACTTTGCCAAAAAAAGTCTGTCTAGACAAGGCTGTGGTTTTTCCAGTGGTCATGTATGGATGTGAGAGTTGGACTATAAAGAAAGCTGAGCACAAAAGAATTGATTTGTTTGTACTGTGGAGTTGGAGAAGACTCTTAAGAGTCCCTTGAACTGCAAGGAGATCCAACCAGTCCATCCTAAAGGATATCAGTCCTGGGTGTTCATTGGAAGGACTGATGTTGAAGCTGAAACTCCAATACTTTGGCCGCCTGATGCGAAATGCTGACTCCTTGGAAAAGACCCTGATGCTGGGAAAGATTGAGGGCAGGAGGAGAAGGGGACGACAGAGGATGACATGGTTGGATGGCATCACTGACTTGATGGACATGGGTTTGGGTGGACTCCGGGAATTTGTGATAGACAGGGAGGCCTGGCATGCTGAGATTCATGGGGTCACAAAGGGTTGGACACGACTGAGTGACTGAACTGAACTGATCAGTCAGTTCAGCTCAGTCGTGTCCCACTCTTTGTGACCCCATGGACTGCAGCATGCCAGGCTTTCCTGTCCATCACCAGCTCCCGGAGCTTGCTCAAACTCATATCCATCAAGTTGGTGATACCATCCAATCATCTCATCCTCTGTTGTCCCCTTCTCCTCCCACCTTTAATCTTCCCCACCATCAGGGTCTTTTCCAAGGAGTTCGTTCTTCCTATCCGGTGGCCAAAGTATGGAGTTTCAGCTTCAGCATCAGTCCTTCCAATAAATATTCATGGCTAATTTCCTATAGGATTGACTGGTGAGCTCCTTGCAGTCCATGGGACTCTCAGGAGCCTTCTCCAACACCACAGTTCAAAGGCATCAGTTCCTCAGTGCTCAGCTTTCTTTATGGTCCAACTCTCACATCCATACATGACTATGGAAAAAACCATAGATAGACTTTTGTTGGCAAAGCAATGTCTCTGCTTTCTAATATGCTGTCTAGGTTTGTCATAGCTTTCCTTTCAAGGGGCATGTGTGATAGTGAAAGTGGAAAGGTTAGCAGCTTAGTCCTGTCCAACTTGTTTCAATCCCATGGTCTGCAATCTGTTAGGCTACTCTATCCATGGGATTCTCTGGGCAAGAATACTGGAATGATTAGCCATTCCCTTCTCCAGGGAATCTTCCTGACCCAGGGATCAAACCCAGGTCTCCTGCATTATAGGCAGACTTTTTACGATCTGAGCCATCAGGGAAGTCAATAACACATGCATATGTGTATATATGTATGATAGTGTGTGTTCATACAGATTCCAGGCAGGTAGTTAAACAGATATGGATATAATGTATGTATATAAATCCATGTTTATAATGATTCCATTTATACTTTTCAGTGTTTTATACTTTACAATATGTAGTCAGTCAACTTGGGACCTATTCACACTCCTCTTTGAGTAAATAATATGGTTAACCAGAAAAAGTCTGTTGAGCAAATCTAGCAAAATATATATATATTGCTTAATCTTGCTGATGAAATTTTTATCAACTCAATATTTTTATCATTTAAAATATTTAATACTTACTAATTAAAAAATAAATAAAAAATCAACTGAGAGTACAGAATAGGATGTACAATTTCCAGATTTTCTTCCTAGGATTCCATCAGCATCATTATATAAATATATGCAAAAGGTAAAACTTTCTCATGATTTGGCTATAGTGCTTGATTAGCAGAGTAGATATACTGTACCTTTACTTGGCAAAAAAGCTAACATATTATGAAATTCAGTTAATATTCAATTGAAAATATCAGCACTCTACCAACAAATATGTTTTTTTAAAGTTACAGCAATTTGAAAACTCTTTAATGATTTATTTTATTTTTTTTCAGAAAAATACACAAAGCAGTTATAAGAGTTAGCCTCATGCAGTACAGCTCTGCTGGAATTACATTGGTAACATCACCGACGAAACAAATTGGCCTAGAAACCATCTGTCACTTTGATGAAAATGGGTTAATATTCAAGCTTATGTATTTTGATATATTGACTCTTCAATCCACAGGCTTCAATTCTAACCCTGTCACTTTAAAAAATATATGGTATACATAATCCATTGAGATAATTACGTAGAAATATAAAGCTGGCCTCTCACCATGTCTATGGCATGTTTGTATTGAAAACACTAACCACTATCTGTCCTATCAAAATTTGTGAACTATATTTAAATAAAATTAAACTCAATTCAAAATTTCACCTTTTTACTCAGGAACACACTCTAAGATAATGCTGTTTTAAATATTTAATATATGGTACCATGCAGGGTTATAACGACTATCCTGTTTGCCAACTGAAACAACATCAACCTTGCCTTTTTTCTCCTAAATGCTATATCTTTTTGCTCCAGAACAAACCATGGATAGCATTTCTGTGTAAATGACAACTCAGTTTGCACTTTTGTCTTATTTATAATAATTCCCTTCAGAGCTATAGTGCCTCATATCAGTTATGCAACTTAGAGTTTGTCTCAAACTCCACTGTCCAGAATCTCACATGCAAAAATAAACACATATGTGGATGTTAAATCACTTCAGTCATATCCAATTCTTTGAGACCCCATCAACTGTAGCCTGCTAGGCTCCTCTGTCCATTGGATTTTCCAGGCAAGAATACTGGAGTGGGTTGTCATTTTCTTCTTTAATGGTATATTTTATTAAAATAATTACATAGCTATTGGTATACACTTATACCAAAGGTACTCATCTGACTTGGCTCCTATCTTTCTTCATCTTTTGTCTCTGCATTCTGATCAAATGTACAATTATATTTAAGGTCAAATTTAATTTTCTCTTTATGTTAAATTTCAATAGTTTTTTGCATGAGTATCTGTTGAATTTACAAGACAGAATCTGTTGCTTGTAAATTGAAAACGTTGATATAGTAAGTATCACTTCTGCTGCTGCTGCTAAGTTGCGTCAGTCGTGTCCGACTCTGTGTGACCCCATAGACGGCAGCCCAACAGGCTCCTCTGTCCCTGGGATTCTCCAGGCAAGAGTACTGGAGTGGGGTGCCATTGCCTTCTCCAAGTATCACTTCATTGGTCCTCAGTTTCAAAGAAGTGACATTGCAGTGTTTTTTTGGAATATCCTGCCAGAAAAATGAGATATAAAATGTTTTATATTCTTTGGAATTATCCAAATCTAATAATATAGACATGTTTTAATAGTCTTGTTTTCTTCCAAGATTTTGTATACTCTTTAAATGTTTTTGTATATTAAGGAAAGATACTTGACCAGACTCCTCTATCCATGGGATTTCCCAGGCAAGAATACTGGAATGGGTTGCCATTTCCTTCTCCAGGGGATTTCCTGACCTAGGGATCGAACCCACGTGTCTTGCTTTGACAGGCAGATTCTTTACTACTGCCCCACTTGGGAAGCCCAGAGTTACATAATCCTACTTAATTCTTAGAATAACACTCAAAAGTAGGCAATATTGAACAAATTTCTAAATATGAAATAAACAGAGGAGCCATCAGTCAAACCCAGACCTGTTTGATTCAAAACCTGGTATATATTGTATTGCATTCCTATCAGACAAAACCCAAAAATATCCAAAATGTCAGTGACTTTTTAAAACTTTTCATCTAGTTATATTGGCTTGAAGAGCTATGACCACAGATAACTTTTAAAAAACACCTTTGCCCATTTCCTTCTTTAATTTTGAACTCTGGTATTTTAGTCTCTGAAATCAAGAAGGGTGTCAGTTTTGTTTTGTGTTGTTGGTTGTCACTATGACTTTTTTTGTGAAACTGTTATTCTCTGACTTTTTAAATAGTATTTTTGAGCCAGAATTGTAGATATTTTAGAAGTGTTCAAATAATATTGTCTGAGTATGCAAAGTGCTTCTGAAAAAGGAATGATCTTTTCTCCAGATCAATTGTGGACAGATGAGAGAATTTCAGCCTGAGATAATTCTGTTAAGTACCAGGAGCTCTGTGATGGCTACTCACCACTGAAGTGGGAGAAATCCTTGACTAGAGTACTTTCAAATAAAAGATATTTTTCAGCCTTTTATGCACAATATTTTAGGTATAGTCATTTTGAAAAATGGCTTTCTAAAATAAGTCTCTTAAATGTCCTCTAATTTCTGAAGTTCTTATTTTTATATAGAGAATATTTATTATCTAGAAGAGAAAAAGGGAACTGACATATTACCCAGGAGTTTTGCATTAGCACCTCATTAGAGCTTTCACAATTACTTACACTGAGTATTTTAGGTCATTTTTTTTCCAGATGAGAAAGTAGAACATTAAGGGCTATGGTTTCCAAACACTCATTGAGGTGGTATTTGAATTCAGGTATATATGTATTTCTGAAATCCATTTTTTCTTTCAATTTTTGCCATGTTCTTTGTGGTTATTTCCCTGGAAGGATTTTACTGGGTGTGAAGATTAGAAATGGCAGACAGAATTATTCACTTTTTCACTCTAGTGAATATACTGAACAGATATATATTATTTCAGTAGTGTGTGTGTGTGTGTGTGTCTGTTTTAACTTAGTGCTTTATTTCACTCAGTAAACTATTCTGTGTAACCTATTTTCACTCAGTAAACTATTCAGTCATGTCTGACTCTGTGACCCCATGGACTGTAGCCTGCCAGGCTCCTCTGTCCATGGAATTCTCCAGTCAAGAATACTGGAGTGGGTTGCCATTCTTTTCTCGAGGGCATCTTCCCAAAAGGGATAGAATCTGGGTCTCCTGCACTGCACATGGACTCTTTACCATCTGAGCCACCAGGGAAGCCCAACCTATTCTGCTTATACCTAATTACCTTATAACCAAGAGTTCACTCTGGTATATACAAACACTACTAAAATATTTTATTTCATATGCTTAAGGACAGAATGAAATAATAGCATCATAATGTGAGAACTAATGCATTTATAGCTTTTAATTTCATACATTATTCCTTTCTTGTTAGTTTTTTGACGTAAAGGAAGGAAATCAGGGGCTCACAGGAAGTGATGGCTGATTCTTGGGTCTCATGATACACATGACTTCTGATGAAATATCATAATTCTATATTAACAAATTATAAAACAATGATGAAAGTATTCAGTTGAACAACTATCTTAATATAATTTTAGGCCAAGACATTTTATTTTTGCAATGGAGGCAAAGTATTTTGAGTTAAAAAAATAATTATTTAAAATTATAAAAATTTAGCACAAAAACATTTTTAAAAATATTCATCAAAATTAAAATATAAATTGAGTCATATAATCACAATTTGCACTCCAGGAAATCTGTTTTTCTTTCAGCTGTGTTAGCTCCTGAGGTTTCACAGCCTGTTTTGCGAATTATTTGACAAAATATCTTAGGAATTTCAGGTGAGGTAAGTGAAATTTACACAGTTTCCTGACAAAAACTCTGTTTTAAAAAAGACTACACAATGCTCCTCAGGGTTAAACTAACTTGTGCTAGCTTTCTCTATTATTTAAAAATTGGGTGCATTCTCTTCACATTGAATGGCCATTGAATGAATGGTCATCATCAAAACATCTACAAACAATAAATGCTGGAGAGGATATGGAGAAAAGGGAACCCTCCTGCACTGTTGGTGGGAAAGTAAATTGATATAGCCACTCTGGAAGACAGTATTGGAGATTCCTTAAGAAATTAGGAATTCCTTATAAAAAGACTACCATATGACCCAACAATCCCACTACTGGGCATATACCCTGAGAAAACCATAACTGAAAAAGACACATGTACTCCAATGATCATCACAGCACTATTTACAAAAGCTAGGACATTGAAGCAACATTGATGTCCACGGACAGATGAATGAATAAAGAAGCTGTGATACATATGTGCAATGGGATATTATTCAGCCATAAAAACAAACGCATTTGAGTCAGTTCTAACGAGGTGGATGAACCTAGAGCCTATTATACAGAGTGATGTAAGTCAGAAAGAGAAAAACTAATATCGCACTTGAATACATATATATAGAATCTAGAGAGATGGTACTGATGGTACTGAACCTATTTGCAGGGCAGCAATGGAATACAGACATAGAAAACAGACTTGTGGACACAGAGGTGGAGAGGGCGCGACAAATGGAGACAGTAGCTTGGAAACATACGCACTACCATTTGTAAAATAGATAACCAGTTAGAATTTGCTGTATGACTCAGGAACTCAAAATGGGGCTCTATGACAACCTAGAAGAGTAGGATGGGCTGGGAGGTGGGAAGGAGGTTCAAGAGGGAGGGGACATACATATATGTATGGCTAATTCTTGTCCATGTATGGCAGAAACCAACACAACATTGTAAAGGCAACTATCCTCCAATTAAAAACAAATTTTAAAATCCGTCAACATTATAAAAACTAAGATCACGGCAAAAAAATAATTTGGTGCATTCTATCTGAGCATGAGTTTATAAGCTGAATCTAGCCACATCATTGGGTTAGAATCAACTGGATATTCAAACCATGAAAATACATAAATCTAATCTCTGCAGTAACACTTGAGTTGCCATTTTTACACTTTGAAATTGTCTCAATATTCAATAAATATACATTTATACCAATTGCATACTTGAATGGTATTTCAGTGACTTCAAAACATTTCAATTTATCTGTAAATTGACAACTATTTTTTCTTATTGGGTGAAATTCTGAGCTCAAAAAATTGAAAACAAATGCCAACAATATTTGCCTGGTTATAATCGTGGAACATGTCTCCAAAGTAAATCTATATTAGCACAACTCAATGTGGTAATTAAGATAGAATAAAGCAGTGCTGAGCTGCATGTCCTATGAGGTTCCTTGGGGAGCAAAGTTAACTGACGTGACTTGAAATATGTCCAAGGGGTTTAGTTAGCCTCCAATTAGCTGTAAACTTCTGTTATTAAAATGCATAACAAATACTGGCCTCCATGTCCCTGAACCCATCATTTTTTAAGTCCTAATTTCAGATGGCTCCTTCATCAGCACATATATCCCAAAAGCGAGCTTTGACTTTTAATGACACTGTACAATCTGTGCTGTCAGGTGACAAATTGGAAGGACAACAGACTCTAGGGCATACCCCGGTGAACCTCCAGAGCCCAGCTCTTAACCAAGAGCAAACAACAGAACAAAGGCAAACATTCCAGGAACAATCTACCGTGAAATGCTGGCCGAATTGCTGCTCCTGTTTAACCTTGCTGTTTACACCTGTCATGAAATCCATACAGTAAATTCAAGAGACCAGGCAGAGATATGAACGCAGGGGATGTTTTAAGAATAGAAATTGACATCTATCTTTTCTTGAGCTCAGAAAGCACATGCCCTGTTCTTATACCCCTGTTTACTTTCTATTGTGATATTTCCCTTCATAAATAACACCTTGATAATTAATATTCCAAGCTGAATGACAAAGAAGTAGGCTTGCTTAGTATTTAGTGAATACTTCTGAGAGCATAAGTAGTGTATTTTTGTACATATTTATTTCTATACAAAAATGTCAACCTGTAAATCAGTTCTTTGGAAATCATGATATACTTTCCTTTATAGAAGATATTTTAAAATGTTGTCCAGTTCTCAAGAAAGGTCATTAGTCTACTTAATCCATGGCATAACTTGGGAACTGCCTCTAATTCAGTTTTACTCATTTGTAGCAAATGTAATGCATGAACACTTTCTTTTGCCTTCTGCTTCATGTCCTAATAATACTCTTTTCCTCTGAGTAAAGCCATTTTAGAAAATAGCTGATGCTTTGTCCATAATGGCTTCTCTGACAATGTCAGTGGATGCACTCAAGTGAGTGATGAAATAGATTTCCTATACAGAAGCAACTTTCAAAATCAATGTGATTTCATAGGTAAATGAATCTTTAAAATTTTAAAAGAAAAATTAAGAGTAATAATCCATCACTTGCTCTAAACTAGAGAAACTATGTGTGTATGTATTTATCAGAGTGGGTGTGTGTGTTTGTGTATAAGAGTGTTGGAGTGTGTGAGTAAGCATCTGAGTTTGTGCTTGAGTGTGGCAGATGAGAGTATATGTGTGTGAGTTCATAAGCCTGTGTGAATGCATGGAAGAAGAATGCAGCGTTTGTAGGCTGAAGTTGGCGAGTGAATCATATGGATGCAAGTGGAATAGTTATAGCCTGAGTATTCCACAGAAATTCAACAACATATGGAGGAATTGTGAGCAAAAACTGGTGAAGAAATATGTTGAACTCAATTGTTCTAGACAGTAGTGAACTAGATAGTATTTAGTCAAGGCTTATAATTTCCATGGGACTTCCCCAGTGACTGAGCAGTAAAGAATCCACCTGCAATGCAGGAGATATGGGTTCTATCCCTCTGTCAGGAAGATCCCCTGGAGAAGGAAATGTCGACCCACTCCAATATTCTTGCCTGAGAAATCCTATGGTCAGAGGAGCATGGTGGGCTACAGTTTGTGGGGTCTCAAAAGAGTCAATTGGACACAACTTAGCAACTAAACAACAACAGAATAACCTCCATATGATCTCTGTATTAAAGGTAAATCAAAGGCTTCTAAATGAATACATGGAAAGAAAGTGATGAATTGGACTGCACTGAAAAGACATCATTTATGAGAATAAAAAGGAAAGCTGTAAGTGGAAGAAGATATTTGTAATAACTAACAATGGGATTATGCCAAGAACACACACACATACATATATATATATGTGCATATATACACATATATACATATTTCTTCTGCTTTTAACACAATAATTTCATTCGTTGTTGGTCAATATCTGTTTCCCAAGCAAAAATGGAAGGCACATAGGAATTTCAAGCACAAAACTTTTCATAGATAAGTGCTTAATAAATAGTCATTAAATAAATGAAAGGAGCTCCCTGGTGGCTCAGATGGTAAAGAATCTGTCCACAATGCAGGAGACCCAGGTTTGATCCCTATGTCAAGAAGATGCCCTGGAGAAGGGAATGGTTACCCACTCCAATATTCCTGTATGGAGGATTCCATGGATAGAGGAGCCCGGTGGGCTACAGTCCATGTGGTCATCAAGAGTCCAACATGACTGAGTGACTAACACACGAATATGAATATTTACTATGTATAGCTTAGTAAAACCTGACATACATGGACTTTATGTAGAAGGGTTAAATAATGAATGTTTTAAATAATATTTTAAAATCTTCAATCATCTGTTCGTGAGCTATTTAAAAGTAGTGCTATTATATTCAGCATATAATTAAAAAGCCCTAAGATTCTGTTTCTAGAAAGGATTAGAGTATAAACAAAATAAATGGAAATACATACTCATAAATCTAAGTACAGATTATCATTTAAACCAAATAGATGCAGACATACTTTCAGAATTAGAATTTAGGCAAAATATACATGGGCATACATTCACCAATCATAACTTTTCATATTCAGGTAGCAAATGTAATGTTTAAATAGATATGGTAGCATGATATGTGTTATTTATTTTCCTTTATTGAAAATTTAGCAAGTAGCAGACATTTTATATTATCTCTAATTCTCAAAAAAACTCCATGGAATTCTCCAGGCAAAAATACTGGAGTGGGATGCCATTCTCTTCTCCAGGGGATCTTCCCAACCCAGGGATCAAACCTGGTCTTCTGCATTGCAGGTGGATTATTTACTATCTGACCTACCAGGGAAGTCCCCATAAAGCTGATATTATTCTCCATAATTCACTTTTGAGGAAATTAAGATTAAAGTTGTTACAAAACTTGCCAAAGTTAAGTTTATTCTTAGACTCTGGAGACCTGGAGTTTGTAACCCTGTCTGACTCAAAAGCCTACATTTTCCCTATTTTGTTAAAAAAGAAAATCACTTTCACTTTGCCAGAGTTATATTTTTCAATCTCCTGATGAGTATTCTACTGAGACCTTAATGTTTTCAATGAAAGTTCACTTCATCAAATCTATTACGTAGGCTAGCATTTAACATATACTGTGAATACTTCACAAAATTGAAGGAAAATAAGACAACAGCAAACCAACAAACCACTAGTGAACCAACAACTGAATGACAAGTTAACTTGTCAAACAACTGTTTGAGAAGAATTTCAAGCAAATCCTTTCTTTCTAAAGTGGGACCCTCTAACAGGTCATTCTGCAGTTGCCGCATTCTGCAGTAGACAGCAAATAAAATCAAAGTTATAAACCACAAAGTTATAAGCCACAAAGGTATTAACAATGCAATATTGATGTCAAGAGAATAACTGATAACACTAAACATGACTACAATCTGCTAAGTACTGGGGCTTCTTCTGTTAATTTGCATATATTTTTTTTTCCATGATAAGTAAACTAGAAACCTCTTAGGATCAAGTCCAAGATGAAAATCAGTCTTGAACACTGCAGTTCATTTTAAGCTAGGATCTCAGGGTGAAATCTATTTCAGTTCTGGTCCTTCATCTTTGGAAGAAGGATACACATGTGCATGACAATCTGCCAGACTGTTTTTTACATTTACTTAGGAACATAGCCATATTGAAGAGACAATTAACCACATGATGTTAATTACTGAGGAAATTAACATTACTAAAATGAGGACTATCAAATACAGGTATATAGAACTTTGAAATTGCATGTAACCTTCCATATATATGCATGCATACATATACAAATTTATTCAAATGAATGAACTATATCTTATTACAGTTAATGTAGGATGTCAAATATGTCAATGATTTGGCATGGGTTAATCCAAACTGCAAAATCAAAGAAATTTCCATACTGAAATCAATAAAATATGACTTTCATATAATCGTACTATTTTAAACATAAAGTTGTGGATAATATATAGCTCAAATTGGAAAGTGAGGCCTTAAAACATGCTATTCATTCAGACAAAACAAATGTAAGAAAACAAGCTTGGTATGCATAAAATGAGGACTGAAAATACAATGACTACTTTTATATGAGTGAAAGCAAGAAAAAGAAAATGTAACTCTAGTAATGTTTTCCGTAGATAACCTACTTCTTGAAAGGCATACATTTTTCAGTTAATGCAATAGATTTTTCCCTACAGTTCTCAAGAATACCACCTCAACAGTGATTTGCAGAGATAATGGGGATATTTCTGCTTTCCTCCACTATCGATGATCCAGTCGCAGCAACTAGAATAAGAAACATCTTAGGATGTGTGTCCTCTTCAATTTTCTGATGGCCTTTACAGCAATATGGTGACATGTATATCATGTGATAATCAAACATAAATTAATTTTCATATAAACACACAGATATTATTATAGAGTTTAATGTGAACATTTTAAAAAAGCAAAGGAAGATTATGCATCATTGTTTTATTAGAAATACCTTTACGATATGTTCACCATTTCCGATAATCATACCACAGCTTGCCCCACTGGGGTCACCAGTATACAGCTGTGGATTCGTGGCTGTCACCATTGAAGGAATTCTACATGTTTTTCAGCTCAACACTGTCTGTACGTCAGAATCTTCTGGAAAATCCTAAACAAATTCTAATTCCCAGAGTGAACCACAGATTAATTACAGCAGACCCTCTGGACATGTGGAACCAAGGTCCTGTACTGTTTTCATCCACGCTTGCTCTGGTCACAACCGTTTACATATTAATGCATATTATCTTATTAGATATTGAATTCCTTTCTTCATCATTACATGAAAAATGAAGACATCATATGTTGCTTTCAAGCTTTGGGTAAAGCACATCATGGAATGTTTGTTATAAAACAGCATCACAATCTCTGATAGTGCTGGAAAACTTTGACTGGTGGTCTCTCCCCACTCCAGCATGTAAACAATCAAATATAGCTATGTAATCAAGGTGACCTTTAGCATCTGTGGCAAAGACTTCAGGACAACATTGAGTTCATCAGCATCTTTCATTACTTTCCCTCCTACACTTTCAGAGAATCAGAAGCTTTACTCAATCTCTGTCTGAAGGAAGGTATCTATTGAAAATTCTCGTTCTACTTTGTAAATGCCTCAGTCTCTCACTTTGAAGCTAAGTAAGGTGTTAGCTAAACCTAAATTCTAAAATGGCATTAAAATTACATAATAGCATAAGTAGTAGCTTTCTAGAATGTACTGTATTTTTCTGTAAAAATATTAATTTTCATAAGCCATAATGAAGAAATGATTAGAAATTAATGTGGAAAATTAAAATTAGGAAACTTAGTCTTAGCAAGTCACATTTTCCCTGTCATTAAATTTATTTTAGCTGATTCTACACAACTTCTCAACTCAAACATTCAGAAACATGAAAAAAAAAAATGAGAGAAGATCAAGATGGTAGAGGGAGAAGAAAGAAAAGGAGAAAGACAAGACAGTTTTAAATGTTACTGAATGAAGAGGACTCTGGGTTAATCTCTGAAATGGAAATTCTTTCTAAGTCAGGGTTTAACCATTATACCCACTCTGTGAGTGGGAGGACTATTTATTTTTGCTGTGTGATGGCAATTCAAGAGAAGAACATGTATTTACCTCTTTGGAGGAGAATTAATATCTAGAACTATACAAACCATGATACTAAATTTGGAATAAATGCACAAGATCCATATTTTCTTTTAAAATATCCAGTTTACTTACACTATCACCATAAATGCACCTTTCATAGACAGATGATTTGCACAAATTACAGTATTTCTCCATGACTTAAAGTTATTATTTTGACACCAGTCGTCCGGAAACATCAACAGGCCTGAAAAACCTCCTGCGGGATATGGACACATGTTTCAGTGCTGTTAGCCATCTGGGAATGTGGAGTTCTTCATAGGAATACTATTTTCCAGACTCTGCCAATATCTTACTGCTTTTTTCACCTAGCCTAAGTACACCAGGCTCCAAGAACTTATTAACTATTTCATGTCCTTCAGCAGGTAATTGTCCTCAATACTTTTCAACTAGCAGATTAAAGGAGAAAAGAAAATAAGGATAGCTAAGACAAAAATATGCACTCATGAAGACTAGTAGAAAGAATAAAAATGTGAATAGAATGTTCTACATATTTTTCTGTTTTCTGGCACCAGACACATAGGTGAAAAAAAAAAAATGGCATTTATCTTCAAAGGATAAACTTTGTTCTCTAATAACAATTTATTAAAGAAAATTATTGCCATTTTTATCATGTCTCAAAATTTGTAACATTTTCCTAGAGGTAGGAAAGGATGAATTTGTTTTTCATGCATTTAAATGACAAACTAAAATCATTCTGTTTAAGTCACTTAATAAATCCAAGATATGAAAACAAATGTCACTCCCCAAAATAACACATTTATATTCTGATCCTGTAAGAGGACTACTGGGGCTACCACTTTTCTTAAAATCAGTAAACTCAGTATTATTTTCTTGTCTTTAATGGTATTCCAAGACACATTTAAAGGATGAACCCCAAGTAACCTCTTACCTGGTGTACTTATCCTTGGTAGCATGGCCCTAGTTGAATTGGCTACTTGAGTTGTCCACTGTGCCACACCCTTTCAGGGACTATCCTGATATACCATATTATTAAACATATGCATATATATATATATATATATATATATTTATTTATTTACACACACACACACACTCTTACATATATCCAAATATATACACATATATATACTATATCTGTGCACATATGCACACATTCCTTATCTTTGAGGGAGTTGTATTATCTTTTAGAGATTTTTATATTTTAAAAAATCCCATAACTATTTATATAAAGAAGGTTAAAATGGGTCTTTCTCTTTACACTTTTTGGCTATTTTAAAGTTAATTTCAGTACTTTTGGTTTTGGTCCAATACAGCAGATGTAGAAGGTAAATTATTCATTCTTTGTTGTGAGGTTAAAAGCATCATAATAAAGGAGAAAAAAGAGGTCATTTGTGAGTGAGTGGGTGCATATGTAAACTGAAGAGAGAGGGGGAGGAAAAAAGTGTGCTTATCTCTAAGTGAACAAGACAAGAGGAATGGGGTGTGAACAGAAGTGTGTTAGTTCTGCATGAGCTCAATGGCCTCTGTTTCCCACCTTTCTACCTGTCTTCAAAACCCAGCCTCAAAATCTCCTACTGCACTGAAATGCACTTCATAAAATTCAAGTAACTTTATGTACTCTTTTTCTAGGTATGCCAAGAATTTGCTTACATGAAAGAAGAAAGTGAAGTCGCTCAGTCGTGTCCGACTCTTTGTGACCCCATGGACTGTAGCCTACCAGGCTCCTCCGTCCATGGAATTCTCCAAGCAAGAATATTGAAGTGGGTTGCCATTTCCTTTTCCAGGGGATCTTCCTGACGCATGGATCAAACCAGGGCCTCCTGCATTGCAGGCAGACGCTTTACCCTCTGAGCCACCAGGGAAGACCATTTGCTTACATAGTCTATATTAATTGATGGAGTTCAGGACCGACTACCTCAAAATATGGCAACTTAACTTCCTGAATATTTTGCTCTGACCTTCCTTCACCCTTTTCTCTCCTGAATTTGTTAACAAAGATTTTAAGTGGCAGGTGCCTTCCCCCGTCGAAAGGGAAAGAAGCATCCTCACCTCTGAAGAAGAAAGAACACTGCGTAGCCTCTAGAGGAATGAGCCTGGCTGTGCTTCCCATTGGCTGCACTTTCCTCACACTCTTATATCTGCCATATTTCTCCACAGTGGTCCACTTGTCATCAAATCCAGCATAAACACACTAAATTTCAACAATATCTTTGAGGCTTCGTTTCTTTATAGTCATACATTCTTGTGTCTTGTTAAACTTCCATGGATTAAATAAATATATATGCTTTTCTCCTGTTAATCTGTCTTAGTCAGTTGAATTTTCAGACCTAACCAGGGGCCCTAAGACAGTTGAAGAAAATTGTTCTTTTCTGATACGATGCACAAGTATGCAACAATGTTCTATGGGTTTTATCTCTTATCCTGGACTTTCCCTGATGTCTTTAATGAGATCAACTTCATGATCTGCAACAAAAAAATAAAGTGGAGAATTCAACTGATGCATCAACATATTTTAAAAAAAGATATATAGTAAAGAAAATTGTGAGAAACCTAAAACTTGCACAGATCACCGTAGTGTGGCTATAAATGAGTTTGTCAGGACTACAGCTGAAAACAAGATTGCAAAAGAATCAGTAGAATGCATTTTGAGAAGGATTTCCTTTTAAAGATATGCTACTGTGCTGTAAGTTACAGGTACACTTGTTTGCCCACTTCATTTGTCTTAGAGGAATTGTAGGGGATTTTGGAGGGATAGGTGTGGTCAAAGTGTATTGTATTTTTAACTTCCATCTAAGAAACAAAAAAGACTAGTTTCTAATTTCATCCTATTTCCTACTGACTCAGAATAACAACTATATGTACACATTTGTAAAGATACAGATGTTTGGAAATAAGTAAAATCCATCAAGAAAACAGCATGCCTGGTTTAAAACAAAGTGCCTATAAAGACTAAAAAACTAGTGATAGTGACCATCATTTAAAACTCTTTATCCCTTCCAGGCAAAGAAGGAGATGGCACCCCACTCCAGTGCTCTTGCCTGGAAAATCCCATGGACGGAGGAGCCTGGTAGGCTTCAGTCCATGGGGTTGCAAAGAGTCGGAGACAACTGAGCGACTTCACTTTCACTTTTCACTTTCATGCATTGGAGGAGGAAATGGCAACCCACTCCAGTGTTCTTGCCTGGAGAATCTCAGGGACAGGGGAGCCGGTGGGCGGCCATCTATGGGATCACAGAGAGTCAGACACGACTGAAGCGACTTAGCAGCAGCAGCAGCAGCATCCCTTCCAGGAGGCTTTCACATTTCATGTCAGCCTTCATGCTAGATATATATAAATAATAATATCTGCCATGAAATGAAGTATAAATTGAAAGGAAGTAAGGAAAGCAGTCTTGAATATTCATTGGAAGGACTGATGCTGAAGTGAAACTCCAATACTTTGGCCATCTGATTCGAAGAGCTGACTCATTTGAAAAGACCCTGATGCTGGGAAAGATTGAAGGCAGGAGGAGAAGGGGGCAACAGAAGATGAGATGGCTGGACGGCATTACCAACTCAATGGACATGAGTTTGAGTAAACTCTGGGAGTTGGTGATAGACAGGGAGGCCTAGCATGCTGCAGTCCATGGGGTTGCAAAGACTCAGTCATGACTGAGCGACTGACCTGAACTGAAAAGATAATAGTAGAAGCTTGAATTCAGAGCTCTCATTCCCTAGATTTCAACTATTTGCTTATGTCGGCTATATTGATAGAATATGAAAATTTTGTGACCATATACATTTGTTCTTCTCTACCCTTTGCCAAGTAATTTACCTCCCTCTGAGAAATAAATATATTTCAGGAATAATTTATTCACACTATTTCAGGTTCAAGTAAATACTTTTCTTTGCTATATTAATTTAACTTTTAAACTTGCTGTTGTCTTCTGAAGGGGTAACATTATCTTGTACTTATATTGATTTTTAATTATAGAACTAATTTGCATTCTTTAGTTGCAGTTTATGAATTAAGGATGAAAAGGAAGCAAAGACATTGCTCAAAACTTCTTTTTGAATTAATAAGAAATAATGTATATTCTAAAATACTTTATATTCTAAATTATAAAATATATTTTTATTTCTAAATAAATGTTTTATTTATAAAATAATAACATATTTACAAATATATACTATAACATTTTTCTGAATATATTGATATTTCTTTAAATTGGTATCACTATAGAGGCTGAAGTGTTCTTTGGACATAAGACAGAGAAAACTGAATATATTCACAGAGAAATGAGAAAACTTCAGCTGCATTGTTGCCATGGACTAAGTTGGCACTAATTAAATAACAGTTCATTGGTAATGAATGTGAATTACATTAAATAGTTAGTAGAATATTAATCACATACTTAAAGGACTAATTGTACCTTATTAACAATCAATGGCACTATAAGAAGCTAGATATATGATAATATATAATTGGTGTTAGTTGAAAGCTCTTCTAGGAGGGTGATTTTCTATTTCCTTATGGGACAGTAGCACAATAGACACATAATTACTGAGTTTTTCTTTCCTGAACATCATGGTATATATATATATGGGTGCAGCTACTCTTTCCAAATATTACCATTAAAAAGTGAATGCTATAAATTGTGCTCTTTCCATCTTGCCTCTCTCTGGCAAAAGGAAACCTCACTTCATGACTAAAATTACTTTCTATTTACAATAACATGATTATTCAGTTCATAGGAAATGTTATGACACCCATTTTGAATAAGACTTTTCTTCCATGAATCTCTCAATTTTCTCTTTGGATAGAGTTAGTACATGGTAAACATACAGCACAACAGGACCCAGATTCAGTGAAAACCTGAATGCTTCTCCCTCTCTGGAACCTGGCCCAAACAATTCCCCATTCCACATAGATAAGTACTGAAAATGCCTGTTAAACTTGCTGCCTTAATATGATGAAAGAATATTTCTAATATGAAGGTAGAGGAAAGGAAGTAGACTATGTTTTGACAACAGGAGCTCTTATACTAGACTGACTTACTGACCACAAATACTCATGCTCTCTGCTTTTACCATGGAACTTCACAGCTTTTCCCACTTTTTCCACTTTCCAGTCCTATGATTTTGGGCTCGATCAAAGGAATGTTGGTAGAAGTGATACAGCCAATACTCAAAATATGCTCAATGGTAGGGTTTTCCCTCTCCTGTTTGTATCATTGCCACATATGTAAAAATAAAGACGGTCATACATTCTTCAATATTCTTCCAGTGTGAAGAAGGCCTGTTTTCTTTCTCCTGAATCTTGAGTGTTCACTTAAATTTAAATATACTTGCTGCTGCTGCTGCTAAGTCGCTTCAGTTGTGTCTGACTCTGTGCGACCCCACAGACGACAGCCCACCAGGCTCCCCCGTCCCTGGGATTCTCCAGGCAAGAACACTAGAGTGGGTTGCCATTTCCTTCTCCAATGCATGAAAGTGAAAAGTGAAAGTGAAGTCGCTCGGTCGTGACTGACTCTTAGCCACCTTATGGACTGTAGCCCACCAGGCTCCTCTGTCCATGGGATTTTCCAGGCAAGAGTACTGGAGTGGCGTGCCATTGCCTTCTCCGTAAATATACTTAATATTGTATAATAGTTCACAACTTAATATCCAAAAACAAGCAACACAATCGAAAACTGGAAAAAGACCTAAACAGACATTTCTCCCGGAGACAGCAATGGCAACCCACTCCTGTACTCTTGCCTGGAAAATCCCATGGACGGAGGAGCCTGGTAGGCTGCAGTACATGGGGTTGCAAAGAGTCAGAGATGACTGAGTGACCTCACTTTCACTTTTCAGTTTCATGCATTGTAGAAGGAAGTGGCAACCCACTCCAGTGTTCTTGCCTGGAGAATCCCAAGGACGGGGGAGCCTGTGGGCTGCTGTCTATGGGGCTGCACAGAGTTGGACATGACTGAGGTGACTTAGCAGCAGCAGAATCAGACATTTCTATGAAGAAGACATATGGATGGCTTACAGACACATGAAATGATGCTCAACATTACTAATTATGCAAGTCAAAATTCAAATCAAAAGTACAATGAAGTGTCATTTACACCTGTCAGAATGGCCATCACTAAAATGCCTACAAAGAACCAATGGTCAAGAAGGTGTGGAGAAAACGGAACCCTCCTATACTGTTGATGGGCATGTAAATTGGTGAACTCACTTTGGAAAACAGTATGGAGGTTGCTTAAAAAACTAAAAATAGAATCGTCGAATGATCCAGCACTCCTACTCCTGAACATATATCTAGATCAAACTCTAACTCGAAAAGATATATATTCATTCCAATGTACATAGCAGCATTATTTACAATAGCCAAGACATGAAAGTAACCTAAATATCCATTGACAGGCCTGTTATCTATATCTAGGTATACAATGGAATACTACTTAGCCATAAAGAATGGAATGAAATAATGTCATTTCCAGCAACATAGTTGGACCTAGAGATTATCATACTAAGTCAGTCAGGAAGAGAAGGACAAATACTATATGATGTTATTTACTATATGATGGAAGCTAAAATATGGCACAGATGAACTTATTTATGAAACAGCAACAGACTTACAGACATAGACAATAAATTTATGGTTACCAAAGGGAAAAGCATGTAGGGGAGGAGTTTGTGATTAGCAGATATAGACTACTGTATATAAAACAGATAAACAATAAGGTTCTACTATATAGCACAGGGGACTATATCCAATATCCTCTAAGAAATCATAATGGAAAAGAATATGAACAAGAATACATATATGTCCAAATATATATATATATATATATATATGAATCACTTTGCTGTCCACCAGAAACTCTAAAACAACATTGTAAACCAACTATTTTTCAATTTAAAAAGTTGAAAATTGCCTAGCAGAGAGATGACCTGGTTATTTAATCTTTACTAGTAGTACACAACAATTGAAGTGGCTATGTTTGAGCAGCAGATGTGATCCAGATGTTTACCCCCCATTAATATCCATTCTCCCCCTCTTCTAAAGTAAGAGAAACTGAGATTTTTAGTCACATATAGGTATACTCTGAAAAAGACTACAATTCCCAGGATCCCTTGAATATGAAGAGCTGTTTTGGGATAGTTAAGAACTAAAATACGGGATATGAAAGGAAGTGGAAAGTGCAAATTCCAAGGAATGTGCTTTCAGGGAAGGACTGGCCTTTCTGATGCCATTTTCTCCTTGCTACTGATTGGGTATGATCATCAAAGCTGGTGGCGCTTCCTTGGTGGCTGAGCAGTAAAAAACCTGCCCACAGTGCAGGAGACTGGGGTTCAGTCCCTGAGTCAGGAAGATCCCCTGGAAGAGGGCATGGCAATCCACTCCAGTGTTCTTGCCTGGGAAATCCCATGGACATTGGAGCCTGGTGGGCTACAGTCCAAGGGGTCGTAAAAGAGCAGACATGACTTAGCGATTAAACAAAAACAAAAACATCAAAGCTGGTAGGTGAAGAATCCACCTAAGACTGTGAGTTGATTTGGGGAATGAAGATACACCAAAGGAGTCTGGGTTGAGACATGGAGCACTAGACAGTTCTCAGTGGTTTCCCTTTGAATATGGGTCAGAGGAGACACAAACAACCAAGTAAACCACCACCTTCCAATCTTTCTCCTCTCTTTTTGAAATATTAATTTTTTTTTTCATTTTTTACATTTGTTTTTTAATTGGAGAAAAGTTGCTTTACAATGTTTTGTTGGTTTCTGCCATTCAACAATGTGAATCAGCCTTAAGTATATACGTATCTCCTCCCTCTTGGAGAGAGCCTCTCTCCCCTCTCCCATCCCACCCCTTCAGACAGTCATCACAGAGCATCAGGCTGGGCTCTCTGTTTTATGCAGCAATATATATATATATATACACACACACACACACACACAAGGTAGTGTATATATGTCAATGATACAACTCTCTCTTTAAATTACTGTTAAAATCTAGTCCTGAGACAAATTTTAACCAATACAAGAATTATCTAAATGGAAATACCTATGCAAATACTTTTTCCATTAAGATACAAGATTATATTTGTTTACTATGTACCATATACAGGACCAGGCAACTGATAGGCCTTATCTTATTTAATCCTTGCAATAAACAATAAGAACATAATATTATCAGCTTTTTATATTTGATCAACTTGAGGCTAAGAGAATATCAGTAGCCCATACTAAATCATACTGTGAAACCCAGATCATCTAATGACAAGACCTGTGCTTACAATTTCTGTCACAGAACTCACCTAATTGCCATAATGTGCTGAGCTTTGCAATAACTTCTCAGGATCCTGGAATTAATTAAAACAAAAACAAAAAGCAAACAGGTCATTACCTGTTCTCCAAAGTTACATAGTCCTTCATTTAAGAAATGCATTCTTTTTGATAGAAGATTATTTACTGTTTTCTTCCTGAGGGACAATGTTTATAAATTTCTTCCTAGATGCTTAAATCAAAGTTATTGAGTAATTTTTAAGACTATCAGCCACTCATCAAAATAGACATTGTGCTTTCCAAATATGCTAAAACTTGTTATAATATATATAATGCTGCAGTATATGCTTTGCTGATTTTGAGGAGTTATGAAAGCTTGGATTCTGTATCACAGATTTTGTAGTGCAATTAATTATGTAGTGCTATTAATTTCTTCTGAAACTTGATCAGTGATTTTGATAGCAATTTCCTAGATACTCACTTCCTAGTGATAGTGATATAGTCAGAAATCTTTGAAATGTGCTGATCATCTAACTCTAATTCTTACATGTTTGATATTTTCTTTGATCCTTTTGATGGAATTTCTCACTTGAATGAAAGAAACTGGAGATGGAAAGGAAAATGGCTGTGAGAGCTTCAGAAGGAACTGTCAAAAAAGAAAATAAAAATGAGTTAACAGAGCTTCCTTTAAAAATGACTATCACAGGACAGGACGGTAACTACATTACTGAGATTGTGGAAAATAAGAATACATCAAGGACTCACCTTTTCTTCCTAATTTGTCATTTTAATGTTTATAAAAGGGCAGTAAAAAGAAAATAACAAAATTATAACTAGCATTTTATAGAAAGCTACAGTTTAGAAAGTATCTTCATGATCATCAACAGTAATTATGAAAGACATTTTCGTTTTGAAGTTAGAGAAATTGAGGTCCCAAGAGAAGTGAAATGATTTTCCAAGTCAAATAAAAAGAAGCAACAGAACTTGAGCCTGGACTTTGACTTCAAAGTCCGCATAACAGAGCGTTGTTTGCACCACCATCCCTGAGAGGTGTCCAAGCACGAGCTGAGATTTAGAGAGTCCAGGTTTCTATCCATGAACTCTTCCCCAATAATTAATTCACAAGTATCTATCAAGACTAATGTGATTCTTTCAAAATAATTTTCATGAAATAATTTACATCGAAAACCTGTGATTTCAATCTCTAAGACTAGATATATCAAAATATAAAACAGTGGAATTCATACATGTTGACTGAATGATAAAATGTCTTCTAAATCTTTAGACTAATTCGATTTTTCATTTTTGTTTGGAAATTATAAGACTTAACAAATTCCTCAAAGCTTAAGAATGGTTAAGCACTTTTACATATAAAAAATTATAAATTATAGATTTTACAGATCTTGTGTGGTTTTAGTCCTTTATTTTTTAAATAAAGGTTAATTTTTACTAATTAACCATACTGATAACTAACAACTGAGTTTTACTATATACAAGTTATTCTAAGAAGTTGATCTACAAGTTTTACAGAAATATTCAATTTCTATTGTTTAACAAATTACTACAAACTGAGCTGCTTAATACAACACATACTTATTATCTTATTGTTTCCATGGGTCAGGAGTTAGGACAAAGCTTGGCTGAATCCTCCCGAGTGTCCCACAGCTGCAAGCAAGAGGTCGTCAAGCTGTGTTTCTTTCTGGGGTTATGGGTTCTCTCCCAGCTCATGAAATTCTTGGCATAACTCCTTCCTTGCATAAGCTCTATAAGAGGTCCCGTTGTCTTCTGGCATGCTGCATGGACCACTCAGCTTCTAGAGCTGCCTTTTGCCCTCAGTTCTTCACCTCATGACTCGCCCCCAGGCCCTCTCACATCAAGCTACCGAAGGTCTTCGAGGCCAGAAGAGAATCTGTCTGCTCTGCAGCATTGGAGTCTTACATAGCGTAACCTAACTGGGATTGACACCCCACCACCTTTGCAATATTCTACACTTGAAGTGTGCTGTGCTCCTATGAGAATCTAATGCCGCCACTGATCTGCCAGGAGGCAGAGCTCAGGTGGTAACACTAGCAATGGGGAGCAGCTGTAAATACAGACGAAGTTTCCCTCACTCACCTGCTGCTCATGGCCTGCTCCGCTGACCAGTCCTGGGGGTTGGGGTCCCCTGTTCTATGAAGGAGAAGATTCACAGATCCCACCTACGCTCAAGGGGAAGGTATTATATCCAGTATGACTCATTAGGACTCACCTCACTGTGTATCTGCCACCATACATGAGAAAGAACAGTAGAGAATGGTGAACTTGGATTCCCTTCTGGATCTTCAGCTCCCAAATTCCATGTTCTACCTATTAAAACATACTTGTGATTTAATCTCATGTTCTCTTTCCCAAGGCAGTGTTTGAATGGGTCCATAAAATAAAGCGAGCAGACAATTTCACATTTACATTCCTGTAAATAGCTTGACCTTTATTTGATTCAAATTATTGCTCCCTGGAGATTTCCTGATCTAGACTCTGGCTTCTACCATCAGATAGGAGGGTGCTGTAAATAGATGGGGCTGGTACTAGGGAACAGATGCAAGAGCCTAGGACACTCTACCTGCTTTCATTCATCTTCTCCTCCAGGCCTGCTAAAGATTGTTCATGATAGCAAGGCTGGCAAAAACTCAGTTGTTAGGTACCCATATTATAACACTGGAAATGTCCATGTGCAAACCTAGATGGAGTATACTCTGTCTCTGCAACTCAGAAGAGGAAGTTTATTTACAAGACATATTTTTGAAAGACATCATGTGTTTTTCACTACTGATTCTGGACCTATCACTACAGAAAAAATGCAAAAATGGATTCCCAAAATAGTTTACTCTTTCAGCCTAATACATGTGACATGCTTATAGAGCAATGAGCTCTTGTTTGGAAGCATCAATATAGAACTGTTTCTGTGGAAAAGAGGGAGATAGTGCAAATTGGGAACTTCACTGATATGGGAGTCAGAAAACCGGTTCATGTCCTTATTTCAACGTTAATCAGTTTTGTGACCTCGTAAGGCATTTAGTTTTTCTGTATCTCATTTCTTTTATCTACAAATTGAAAGGGCATAAATAAATTATCTCCAACACTTTTGTCATATTGCAGTATGTGACTTTGGCCACTGGTAGTTACTGGCGCAATTGCTTTTTCTTATAACTTTGCTATATACAGCAAAGGCATAAATTGTTTAGTGACACTGGCTGATTGCTTAAAGATGTGGGAAATCATTGAGAATTAGGAAGTGTGCAGCCCTCCGAAATCAAACCATTCCTTCTATCCTTGCTTTTGCTTAGAATCAACGAAAAGTGAACAAGAAAATAAAACTAGCTCTGTTTTGATTTGTTATGGGCTGAGGTAGGTCAAGAGGTTCTTACTTTTCCCAAGTTAAGTCCTTGCTCCTAATCTTATATTTGCTGCAAGAAGAAACACTAGTGCAATTGACTTCATTTCTGATTTTATATCACCACGCGCCCCACATTTCAAATGAGCCACAGTATTTAAATTCAGGCTTCATGGACGGTACCGCAGAAATGCTTCAGAATGCCAACTGAGCATCAAAACACATTGCATCTGTAATTAAGAAGTTGGATGCTATTATTTTATCTTCTCTTTTTGTATAAGTAGTCTTTAGCCATAGTGTCACTATCCACTATAATGGATACTTTGAAGTAGAATGGAGGAGACATAATGCTGAAAATACAAGATACTTGGAATCTAAACATACAGCAGTGAGAAAGATTCCTCACTATAAAGTCCTTGCCCCCACCCTCCCCAGAGTGTCTGTGACAGGGAGAACGCAGTGGGATTAATTGCCACAAAAAGCTGAGGCAGGTTTTTGACCTTCCTGTTCAGAGGCTGAGGTGACAGCTTCCTTTTGCCTCCTCCTTAAGTAAGCAGTGATTAAACTCTCAAGGAGCCAGCCTCAGACATTATTATATCAAGACTTCCATTCTGGGCTGCTGTGTCTTTTTGCCTTTCCTTCTTGTTCCTTGTTCTTTTTTCTTCTTTTTACTCCCCAGAGAAAGTGATCAAGAGGCAGCTTTGCCTTGAACTAGACTCTCTGTAGTTCCCTGATCTTTAGTAGGGTTTCAGACCTGTACTTGCAGTTTCTTACGCTCTGCTTTGACTTTGCAGACTCCGGGGATAAGCTGCTTCAGTTAGCACTGAATACAAAGGTGAAGCTCACATTAGATTCTGACTTAAAAGACAAAAGACACAGTTTCGGTACAGAAGTTCTGCTCTGTACACAGTAGAGTGCTTTATGATAATGATTATAACAAAACTGATGATTTAAAGACAACTATACATTTCGTAAAGCTGTTTCACAGATATTATCAACCCGGATCTCCCCAAAGCCTCAGTTAGGTAGACACAGTCGTTTTTACCCTTATTTTATACTGGTAAAAACCAAACCTAAGGAGATTAAGTGAATTCCCCAGGGCATCACTGTTAGGAAGCATCAGAACTGAGATGAAAATCCAGAAGATCTTGTTCTAATTATTTATCCATTACACTCATTGCTTTATCTTCATTATGCTGCCTCAACTAGCATGTGTTTCCAGCTCACTGCTAATTTTAATTTCATCTACAAGGAAGTGATAACAGGCAGACCTCAGAGAAATTGCAGGTTCAGTTGCAGATCACACCAATTGAGCAAATATTGCAATGAGTCCCATGAAATTTTTGGTTTCAGATTGCATTTAAAATTGATGTTTTAGTATACCACAGTCTATTAAATCAGCAACAGAATTATGTCTGAAAAGCAATGTACATACTTTAATTTAAAATACTGTATTGCTAAAAAATACTAACCATCATCTAAGCCTTCAGCAAGTCACAGTCTTTTTTGCTAGTGGAGGATCTTGCCTCAGTGTTCATGGATGTTGATGGATCAGATGTATGGTTGCTGAGCACTGGGGTGGCAGTAGAAATTTCTTAAAATAACAGTGAAATTTGAAGCATTGATTGACTCTTCCTTTCACAAATGAATTATCTGTAACATGCAATGCTGTTTGATAGCATTAAATGCACAGTAGAATTTCTTTAAAAATTGGAGTGAATCCTCTCAAACCCTGCCACAGCTTTGTCAACTAAATTGATGTAATGAATTCTTTGTTGTTATTTCAGCAATCTCCAGAGCATCTTCACCAAGAGAAGATTTCATTTCAAGAAGCCACTTTCTTTTCTCATCCCAAGGAAGCAATTGCTCAACAATTAAAGTTTCATCATGAGATTGCAGCCACTCAGCCATAGCTCTATGATTTCCTCTTCTAATTCCAGTTCTCCTGCTATCTCCACCACATCTGTAGTTCCTTCCTCCACTGAAGACCTTAACCCCTCAAAGTCATCCATGATGGTGGAATAAACTTCTTTCAAACTCTTGCTAATGTTGATATTTTGACCTTTCCCCATGAATCATAAATGTTCTTAATCACATCTAGAATAATTTCCACAAGATTTTCAATTGACTTTGTCCAGATCCATCAGAGGAATCACTATCTATGGCAGCTATAGCTGCACAAAATGTATTTCTTAAAACTTGAAAGTAGAAATGACTCCTTGGCTGTGGAATGGATGCTGTGTTAGCAGATACAAAAACAACATTGATCTTGCTGTACCTCCCTGTCAGAACTCAGGTGACCAGAACATTGTCTATGAGCAATAATATTTTGAAGTGAATCTTTTTTTTTTTTTTTTTTCCTGAGCAGTAGGTGTCAACATTGGTCTTAAATATCCACTAAATTATGCTGTAAATAGACTTTGGACTTTGTTCTTCCATTTGGACTTTGTTCATCTGGACTTCGTTCTTCTATTTAAGGAGCAGAGAGAGTAAATTTAGCATAATTTTTAAGGACTTTAGGATTTTCTAAATAATAAATGAGCATTAGCTGCAACTTAAAGTCACCAGGTGTATTAGTCCCTAATAAGAGAGCCAATCTGATCTTTAAATATTTGAAGCCAGGCACTGACTTCTCCTCTCTAGCTATGAAAGTCCTGAATAGCATCTTCTTCCAAAACTAGGCTGCTTTGTCTACATTATAATTTGTTGCTTTAGTTCAGTTAGTTCAGTTGCTCAGTCATGTCCGACTCTTTGAGAGCCCATGAACCGCAGCACGCCAGGCCTCCCTGTCCATCACCAAACCCGGAGTTCACACAAACCCATGTCCATCCAGTCGGTAATGTCATCCAACCATGTCATCCTCTGTTGTCCCCTTCTCCTCCTGCCCCCAATCCCTCCCAGCTTCAGGGTCTTTTCCAATGAGCCAACTCTTCACATCAGGTGGCCAAAGTATTGGAGTCTCAGCTTCAAAATCAGTCCTTCCAATGAACACCCAGGACTGGTCTCCTTTAGGATGGACTGGTTGGATCTCCTTCCAGTCCAAGGGACTCTCAAGAGTCTTCTCCAACACCACAATTCAAAAGCATCAATTCTTCAGTGCTCAGCTTTCTTTATAGTCCAACTCTCACATTCATATATGACCACTGGAAAAACCATAGCCTTGAATAGATGGACCTTTGTTGCCAAAGTAATGTCTCTGCTTTTCAATATGTTGTCTAGGTTGGTCAAAACTTTCCTTCTAAGGAATAAGCATCTTTTAATTTCATGGCTGAAGTCACCATCTGCAGTGATTTTGGAGCCCAGAAAAATTAAGGCAGCCACTGTTTCCACTGTTTCCCCATCTATTTGCCATGAAGTGATGGGACTAGATGTCATGATCTTAGTTTTCTGAATGTTGAGCTGTAAGCCAACTTTTTCACTCTCCTCTTTAACTTTCATCAAGAGGCTCTTTAGTTCTTCTTCACTTTCTGCCATAAGGGTGGTGTCATCTGCCTATCTGAGGTTGTTGATATTTCTCCCAGCAATCTTGATTCCAGCTTGTGCTTCCTCCAGCCTGGCATTTCTCATGATGTACTCAGCATATAAGTTAGATAACAGGGTGACAATATACAGCCTTGAAGTACTCCTTTTCCTATTTGGAACCAGTCTATTGTTCCATGTCCAGTTGTAACTGTTGCTTCCTGACCTGCATACAGGTTTCTCAAGAGGCAGGTCAGGAGTCTGGTATTCCCATCTCTTTCAGAGTTGTCCACAGTTTATTGTGATCCACACAGTCAAAGGCTTTGGCATAGTCAATAAAGCAGAAATAGATGTTTTTCTGGAACTCTCTTGCCTTTTTGATAATCCAGCAGATGTTGGCAATTTGATCTCTGGTTCCTCTACCTTTTCTAAAACTAGCTTGAACATCTGGACGTTCACGATTCTCGTATTGCTGAAGCCTGGCTTGGAGAATTTTAAGCATCACTTTACTATCCTGTGAGATGAGTGCAATTGTGTGGTAGTTTGAGCATTCTTTGGCATTGCCTTTCTTTGGGATTGGAATGAAAACTGACCTTTCCCAGTCCTGTTGCCACTGCTGAATTTTCCAAATTTGCTGGCATATTGAGTGCAGCACTTTCACAGCATCATCTTTCAGAGTTTGAAATAGCTCGACTGGAACTCCATCACCTCCACTAGCTTTGTTCATAGAGATGCTTTCTAAGGCCCACTTGACTTCACATTCCAGGACGTCTGGTTCTAGGTGAGTGATCACACCATCATGATTATCTGGGTGGTGAAGTTCTTTTTTGTACAGTTCTTCTGTGTATTCTTACCACCTCTTCTTAATATCTTCTGCTTCTGTTAGGTCCCTACCATTTCTATCCTTAATCGAGCCCATCTTTGCATGAAATGTTCCCTTGGTATCTCTAATTTTCTTGAAGAGACCTCTAGTCTTTCCCATTCTATTGTTTTCCTCTATTTCTTTGCATTGAGGAAGGCTTTCTTATCTCTTTTTGCTATTCTTTGGGACTCTGCACTCAAATAGGCATATCTTTCCTTTTCTCCTTTGGTTTTTGCTTCTCTTCTTTTCACAGCTATTTGTAAGGCCTCCTCAGACAGTCATTTTGCTTTTTTGCATTTCTTTTTCTTGGGGATAGTCTTGATTCCTGTCTCCTGTACAATATCATGAACCTCCACCCATAGATCATCAGGCACTCTATCTATCAGATCTAGACCCTTAAATCTATTTCTCACTTTCACTGTATAATCTAAGGGATTTGATTTAGGTCATACCTTAATGGTCTAGTGGTTTTCTCCACTTTCTTCAATTTCAGTCTGAATTTGGCAATAAGGAGTTCATGATCTGAGCCACAGTCAGCTCCCAGTCTTGTTTTTGCTGACTGTATAGACCTTCTCAATCTTTGGCTGCAAAAACTATAATCAAACTGATTTCATTGTCAACCATCTGGTGATGTCCATGTGTAGAGTCTTCTCTTGTGTTGTTGGAAGAGGGTGTTTGCTATGACCAGTGTGTTCTCTTGGCAGAACCCTATTAGCCTTTGCCTTGCTTCATTCTGTACTCCAAGGCAAAATTTGCCTGTTACTCCAGGTGTTTCTTGACTTCCTACTTTTGCCCTCCAGTCCCTTATAATGAAAAGGACATCTTTTTTGGCTCTTAGTTCTAGAAGGTCTTGTAGGTGTTCATAGAACTCTTCAACTCCAGCTTCTTCAGTGTTATTGGTGAGGGCATAGACTTGGATTACCGCGATATTGAATGGTTTGCCTTGGAGACGAACAGAGATCATTCTGTTATTTTTGAGATTGCATCCAAATACTGCATTTCAGACTCTTTTGTTGACCAAGATGGCTACTGCATTTGTTACTCCACAAAGTCTAACTATATTTATTATTTTAGCTAGCTCTTCTGGAGAACCTGCTGCAGCTTCTACATCAACACTTGCTGCTTCAACTTGCATTTGTGGAGATGGCATCTTTCCTTAAGCCTCATGAACTAACCTCTGCTAGCTTCAACCTTTTTTTCAGCAGCTACCTCATTTCTCTTGGTCTTCACAAAACTGAAAAACAGGAAGTTCTTCTGAATTAGGCTTTGTCTGAAGAGAATCTTGACTGCTTTTATCTTCTATCCAGACCACTAAAACCTTACCTGTATCAGCAAGGTAAGATTTTGCTGTCTTACTATTCCTGTGTTCACTGGAGTAGCTCTTATAATTTTCTTCAAGGGTGCTTCCTTTATGTTTACAACTTGGAAAATGGGCACAAAAAGCCTAGTTTTAGCCATCTCAGCTTTCAATATGCCTCCCTCACTAAGCTTAATTATTTCTGACTTTTGATTTTGGTAAAAGAGGTGTCACCCTTCCTTTCACTTCAGCACTTAGAAGTCTTTGTAAGGCTGTTAATTGGCATAATTTCAATAATGTTGTGATTCAGGAGAGAGGCAAGGAGCAGCAAATTGGTGGAGCAGTCAGAGCATGCATAAAATTTATGGATTAAGTTTGCCATCTTACTTGGGCATGTTTTGGGCTGCCCCCCAAACAATCACAAGAATAATGTCAAAGATCACTGATCACAGGGCACATAAAAAATACAATAACAGTTTAAAAGTTTGAAAAGTGAGGATTATGAAAATGTGACACAGACACAAACTAGCAAATGATGTTGGAAAAATGACGCCAATAGCCTTGCAAGCTGCAGGTTGCCACAAAAATGCAATTTGTTAAAAAACACAATTCCCGTGAAATCCAATAAAGCAAAGCATAATGAAACCAGATGTGCCTGTATTTTCAGCAGTGTTATGTCTTCCATTCTACTTCAAAGAGACACTTAATTGTAGTGTTAGTCGCGTCAGTCATGTCCGACTCTTTGTGACCTCATGGACTGTAGCCCACCAGGTTCCACTCTCCATGGATTCTCCAGGCAAGAATACTGGAATGGGATGCCATTCCCTTCTCCAGGGGATCTTCCCGACCCAGGGATTGAACCTGGGTCTCCTGCATTGCAGGCAGATTCTTTACCACTAGTGCCACTGGGAAAGCCCAAAGAGACACTTACTTAATATAATTTACTACCAATCTACAAGTATAATTTGCTTCCCTTGTGGCTCAGCTGATAAAGAATCTCCTGCAATGTGGGAGACCTGGGTTTGATCCCTGGCTTCGGAAGATCCCCTGAAAAAGGGAAAGGTTACCCACTCCAGTATCCTGGCCTGGAGAATTCCATGGACTCTATAATACATGGTGTCACAAAGTGTCAGATACGATTGAATAACTTTCACTTTCAAGCTATAAGTGTTGACCTAACTGTTAATTTAGCATTTTGATCACTAAGTATGTGACTGTTTATCAGTGAGATGCAGCAGGTAAATTCAGAATAGGTACTCATGGGAATCAACAAACATGTGATTCGATCAGTTAAGGATTCAAAAAGATTCATTGGAAGACTTCTTGGGTCTTTTCCAGTGTCAGTCAGTTAATGGAATTCAGCAGTATTCCATGTTTATTTCCTACTAAATTAACTTTCCATCTTTTTTGTTTATTTGTTTAATAGAGTGTGCTCCACATTACTTTGATTTGCACCATCACTGGAAATTATCAATCTCTGTTAATCCTTCTATACAATGACCTTACATTTGAAGTGCCTACTGTTGTGTGATGAGTTCTTCATGCAATTTGGGGCAAAAATTCTCAAAAGGGAATCTGACAGAACAGCATCTTGGCTCATTCATTCACTGGGGACTCTGAACACAGAGAAAGGTTGCTGTGTTCTAGGCACTGTTTCAGGTGTTAGGCTTCAAGCAGTAAACACAATAGACACATTGTCTGTGGTCTCTGTCTTTTATTTTTATGTTTTAATAATGTAAGTTCTTTTCCAACTGAAGCCTAATGAGGAGGTGCAGACAGAAGATGAAGAAAGAAAGAAAAGAAAAAGAAAGGAAGGAAGGAAGGAAGAAAATAAAGAAAGAGAAACAAAGAAAGAAAACACTGGAGCATTGAGATATTGACGCTGAGGGAAGGGTCTGTTTCCTTTTTTAACTCCCAACACTTGTTTCAGGTTGCTGGGTTTGGAACTGGCAAAACATACCAAAGAAAATACTTAGGGATCAAGGGTGATATTCCTTTTTTAACTCCCAACACTTGTTTCAGGTTGCTGGGTTTGGAACTGGCAAAACATACCAAAGAAAATACTTAGGGATCAAGGGTGATATTCTATTAGAATGAGGTATGCATAATGGAAATAAATGGGTCATTTTTTGAAGGTTCTGTGTTTTTATTGATTAGAACTACGTACAGTTGCAATCTTTCCATCATACATAAGCAACAAATACATACATATAATATAAACTGGAATGAATGACCCACTATTGATCAGACATATTCTGGTAGTTACAGAGTATTGTTTTATTCTTTCTTTGGTAATTTTGAATTTGGCAGAACATCGGTCCTCTATTTAAGCTGTTGCATATCTAACTGTCCAAATGAAATTAATCTAGTAAATGGAGAATAAATATTTACACAAACTTGAAGGAACATGCTAGGTTTATTACATGAGTGACAAGAACAGAATTCATAATTACATTTTGAAATGTTTATCTGGCTGTTTTTCTGTGGGTTAGATTGATGGGGGCAATGAGTAAGTCAGAAATGTGCTAAGGATGCTGGCACAGAAATGCAAGAAATTAATAACTGCTGCCTAGAGAGTTTGCTGGCAAGAAAATTGAAGCAACAAAAGCAAATTAGGAGCTTATTCACAAAGTAGATTCCACAGGACTGGGCAGTTTATAAGATGGGACCATGTGGAAAGGGAGAGTTCGGCTTAAACATGCTAGTTGCTCAGTAGTGTCTGACTCTTTGTGATCTCTTGGACTGTAGCCTGCCAGGTTCCTCTGTCCATGGAATTCTCCAGGCAAGAATACTGGAGTGGGTTTCCATTCCCTTCTCTTGGGGGTCTTCCTGATCCAGGGATCGAACCTGGGACTCCTGCATTGCAGGCAGATTCTTTACTGTCTGAGCCACCAGGGAAGCTTGAATTTATCTTAACTTCCAAATTTTGCTCCAGATCTCCCTTCTGGCTATGTTATAATGCTCTTGGAGCTGAACTGCAATCTGAGATGCTTCTGACTTGCTTCTCTCTTTCCCTTTCTCCCTATGGAGTTGTCAGAGATACATCTTCAATATATGATTGCAGTGATTTTCATGCAAGCACTCACAGATTACATTTGGAAAAGATGAATTGTCCTATAATAAAGGTCTGTGCTTGGGTTGAAGGTCTTCTATATACCCCATTTTTTCCCCCTACCTCTGCCATTCTGACTTATTTAGCATAGATGTAACAGATTTACCTTAGTGAATTCTATCTGTGACCCAGTTCATCTGAAAGATAACAGGACCCAATAGGAAACACTTCCTCACTGCCACTCCTACACCAACTATTAAGCAACTCTGGGCTGAACCAGGTTTATATTCTAGATGTGTTTGTGCTTAGTCGCTCAGTTGTGTCCGACTCTTTGCGACACCAGGGACTGTAACTTGCCAGGCTCCTCTGTCCATGGGGACTCTCCAGGAAAGAATATTGGAGTAGGCTGCCATGCCCTCCTCCAGGGGATCTTCCCAACCCAGGGATCAAACCCAGGTCTCCCACATTGTAGGCGGGATCTTTATGATCTGACACACCAAGGAAGCCCATATTCTAGACAGAAATGTGTAAGTTTAGGGCAAATCCTAACAGCATAAATATGTTCAACAACAAACATGACTATAAAAAATATTGTAGAAATACTGGAAGAATGTTATATTTGACAACTAAGACATATATGTTTCTCATATATAGTTGCTGGAAGAATGCAATGTTGGTATATAAATATGAATATATACATACAGGCATATAACACCTCACACACACTATAATGCCAAGGAATAAACTATTTTCTTTGGAAGAAATGATGCTAAACCTGAAACTCCAGTACTCCAACTCTGGAAGTTGGTGATGGACAGGGAGGCCTGTTGAGTTCAATTCAGTCGCTCAGTCATGTCCGACTCTTTGCGACCCCATGAATCGAAGCACGCCAGGCCTCCCTGTCCATCACCAACTCCCGGAGTTCACTCAGACTCACATCCATCGAGTCAGTGATGCCATCCAGCTATCTCATCCTCTGTCGTCCCCTTCTCCTCCTCCCCCCAATCCCTCCCAGAATCAGAGTCTTTTCCAATGAGTCAACTCTTCCCATGAGGTGGCCAAAGTATTGGAGTTTCAGTTTCAGCATCATTCCTTCCAAAGAAATCCCAGGGCTGATCTCCTTCAGAATGGACTGGTTGGATCTCCTTGCAGTCCAAGGGACTCTCAAGAGTCTTCTCCAACACCACAGTTCAAAAGCATCAGTTCTTCGGTGCTCAGCCTTCTTCACAGTCCAACTCTCACATCCATACATGACCACTGGAAAAACCATAGCCTTGACTAGATGGACCTTTGTTGGCAAAGTAATGTCTTTGCTTTTGAATATGCTATCTAGGTTGGTCATAACTTTCCTTCCAAGGAGTAAGCATCTTTTAATTTCATGGCTGCAGTCACCATCTGCAGTGATTTTGGAGCCCAGAAAAATAAAGTCTGACACTGTTTCCACTGTTTCCCCATCTATTTCCCATGAAGTGATGGGACCAGATGCCATGATCTTCATTTTCTGAATGTTGAGCTTTAAGCAAACTTTTTCACTCTCCACTTTCACGTTCATCAAGAGGCTTTTTAGTTCCTCTTCACTTTCTGCCATAAGGGTGGTGTCATCTGCTTTTCTGAGGTTATTGATATTTCTCCCGGCAATCTTGATTCCAGCTTGTGCTTCCATACAGAACTTTATAAATAACTAAAGTTTACCATGACAAGTAAATTTTTATTAATTGTTAATCTTTATTCATAACCTTAGGTAAATTATATGACTCCTACTGCTTCAGTTTTTCATCTACAAAATAAGGATTTATAGTCTCAGATAATCTCTCACCTCATTCCCTGGTTTATCTACTACAGTTCTATGATGTCATTAAAAAAAATGGATTATAAACAGTGCAATCAGTTCTATTTCCAGTTTTTTCTTAAGGAATCTCCACACTGTTCTCCATAGTGGCTATATTAGTTTGCATTCCCACCAACAATATAAGAGCATTCCCTTTTCTCCACACCCTCTCCAGCATTTATTGCTTGTAGACTTTGGGATAGCAGCCATTCTGATTGGCATGAAATGGTACCTCACTGTCGTTTTGATTTGCATTTTTCTGAATAATGAGTGATGTTGAGCATCTTTTCATGTGTTTGTTAGCTATCTGAATGTCTTCTTTGGATAAATGTCTGTTTAGGTCTTTGGCTCATTTTTTGATTGGGTTATTTATTTTTCTGGAATTGAGCTGCAGGAGTTGCTTGTATATTTTTGAGATTAATTCTTTGTCAGTTGCTTCATTTGCTAATATTTTCTCCCATTCTGAAGGGTGTCTTTTCACTTTGCTTATAGTTTACTTTTTTGTGCAGAAGCTTTTAATCTTAATTAGGCCCCATTTATGTATTTTTGCTTTTATTTCCAATATTCTGGGAGGTGGGTCATAGAGGATCCTGCTGTGGTTTATGTCAGACAGTGTTCTGCCTATGTTCTCCTCTAGGAGTTTTATAGTTTCTGGTCTTATGTTTAGATCTTTAATCCATTTTGAGTTTATTTTTGTGTATGGTGTTAGAAAGTGTTCTGGTTTCATCCTTTTACAAGTGGTTGACCAGTTTTCCCAGCACCACTTGTTAAAGAGATCATCTTTTCTCCAATGCATATTCTTGCCTCCTTTGTCAAAGATAAGGTGTCCATAGGTGCGTGGATTTATCTCTGGGCTTTCTATTTTGTTCCATTGATCTATATTTCTGTCTTTTTGCCAGTACCATACTGTCTTGATGACTGTGGTTTTGTAGTAGAGCCTGAAGTCAGGCAGGCTGATTCCTCTAGTTCCATTCTTCTTTCTCAAGATTGCTTTGGCTATTCGAGGTTTTTTGTATTTCCATACAAATTGTGAAATTATTTGTTCTAGCTCTGTGAAAAATACTGTTGGTAGCTTGATAGGGATTGCATTGAATCTATAGATTGCTTTGGGTAGTATACTCATTTTTCATTATATTGATTCTTCTGATCCATGAGCACGGTTTATTTCTCAATATATTAGTGTCCTCTTTGATTTCTTTCACCAGTGTTTTATAGTTTTCTGTATATAGGTCTTTTGTTTCTTTAGGTAGGTATATTCCTAAGTATTTTATTCTTTTCATTGCAATGGTGAATGGAATTGTTTCCTTAATTTCTCTTTCTGTTTTCTCATCATTAGTGTATAGCAATGGAAGGGATTTCTGTGTGTTGATTTTATATCCTGCAGCTTTACTATATTCATTGATTAGCTCTAGTAATTTTCTGGTGGGGTCTTTAGGGTTTTCTATATAGAGAATCATGTCATCTGCAAACAGTGAGAGGTTTACTTCTTTTCCAATTTGGATTCCTTTTATTTCTTTTTCTGCTCTGATTGCTGTGGCCAAAACTCCCAAAACTATGTTTGATAGTAGTGGTGAAAGTGGGCACCCTTGTCTTGTTCCTGACTGTAGGGCAAATATTTTCAATTTTTCACCATTGAGGATAATGTTTACTGTGGCTTTGTCATATATAGCTTTTATTATGTTGAGGTATGTTCCTTCTATTCCTGCTTTCTGGAGAGTTTTTATCATAAATGGATGTTGAATTTTGTCAGAGGCTTTCTCTGCATCTATTGAGATAATCATATGGCTTTTATTTTTCAATTTGTTAATGTGGTGTATTACATTGATTGATTTGTGGATACTGAAAAATCATTGCATCCCTGGGATAAAGCCCACTTGGTCATGGTGTATGACCCAACAACCCCACTGCTGGGCATACACACAGAGGAAATCAGAATTGAAAGAGACACGTGTACCCCAATGTTCATCACAGCACTGTTTATAATAGCCAGGACATGGAAGCAACCTAGATGTCCATCAGCAGACGTATGGATAAGAAAGCTGTGGTACATATACACAATGGAGTATTACTCAGCCATTAAAAAGAATACATTTGGATCAGTTCTAATGAGGTGGATGAAACTGGAGCCTATTATACAGAGTGAAGTAAGCCAGAAAGGAAAACACCAATACAGTGGCTATGGTTTTTCCTGTGGTCATGTATGGATGTGAGAGTTGGATTGTAAAGAAAGCTGAGTGTGGAAAAATTGATGCTTTTGGACTGTGGTGTTGGAGAAGACTCTTGAGAGTCCCTTGGACTGCAAGGAGATTCAACCAGTCCATTCTGAAGGAGATCAGCCCTGGGGTTTCTTTGGAAGTACTGATGCTAAAGCTGAAACTCCAGTACTTTGGCCACCTCATGGGAAGAGTTGACTCATTGGAAAAGACTCTGATGCTGGGAGGGATTGGGGGCAGGAGGAGAAGGGGACGACAGAGGATGAGATGGCTGGATGGCATCACCAACTCGATGGATGTGAATCTGAGTGAACTCCAGAGTTGGTGATGGACAGGGAGGCCTGGAGTACTGCGATTCATGGGGTCGCAAAGAGTCGGGCACGACTGAGCAACTGAACTGAACAGAACTGAACACATATATATGGAATTTAGAAAGATCCTAACGATAACTCTGTATACAAGACAGCAAAAGGGACACAGATGTATAGAACAGTCTTTTGGACTCTGTGGGAGAGGGCGAGGGTGGGATGATTTGGGAGATGACATTGAAACATGTATAATATCATCTGTGAAATGAATCGCTAGTCCAGGTTCCATGCAGAATATGGTATGCTCGGGGCTAGTGCACTGGGATGACCCAGAGAGATGAGATGGGGAGGGAGGCGGGTGGGGGTTCGGGATAGGGAACATGTCTACACCCGTGGTGGATTCATGTTCAGTTCAGTTCAGTGACTTAGTCGTGTCTGACTCTTTGCGACCCCATGAATCACAGCACGCCAGGACTCCATGTCCATCACCAACTCCCAGAGTTCACCCAGATCACGTCCATCGAGTTGGTGATGCCATCCAGCCATCTCATCCTCTGTCGTCCCCTTCTCCTCCTGCCCCCAATCCCTCCCAGCATCAGAGTCTTTTCCAATGAGTCAACTCTTCCCATGAGGTGGCCAAAGTACTGGAGTTTCGGCTTTAGCATCATTCCTTCCAAAGAAATCCCAGGGCTTATCTCCTTTAGAATGGACTGGTTGATGTATGGCCAAACCAATACAATATTGTAAAGTAATTAGCCTCCAATTAAATAAATAAATTTATATTTAAAAACAACAACAAAAACAAAAAACAACAAAAATAAACAAACAGTGTAATCAGAGGACATCAAAGATGGTTTCCTTTTTTTTTTTTTTTTTTTTGATTTGTGGTAGTTTCAGGGTCAACCTGAGCTTCAATTTTTTTAAATAACTTTTCTGTCATATTTTTTGATACCTGACTGTCAAATTGACATTGCTGCTATCCCTGAGTTGAGCTTTCCCGGGTGTCATCATTCTCAAACTCTTTGTGCCCAACTGTTTCTTACTTGCTATGGATTGTGAATATAATAGCCAAGACTGCAAACAATGATATGATAACCTATCTCTAGTCATTAAGATTCTGAGTAAAGACAGAAACAATAGCGTAACTCTATAGGCCTAACAAGAGCTATTTTAGGTGATCACATCTTTTCTCACATTTAACTCTGTTACAGAGAAATGAAGTTTCTGGAAAAGAAGCTGCTGGGTAAGCGGCATAGCATTGGACACTGACCTTTTCAGAGAATGTATAGAATGTAAATTAGTGCCTTGACATTTTATGCATGTTGCAATGTCCAATAGAAAAGATGGACAGAATTTAAATTAGCTTGGTTTCACACTTCACACAAGTAATGCACTGCTGCTGCTGCTGCTGCTAAGTCACTTCAGTCGTGTCCGACTCTGTGCGACCCCATAGACGGCAGCCCACCAGGCTCCCCCGTCCCTGGGATTCTCCAGGCAAGGACACTGGAGTGGGTTGCCATTTCCTTCTCCAATGCATGAAAGTGGAAAGTGAAAGTGAAGTTGCTTAGTCGTGTCCAACTCTCAGCGACCCCATGGATGCAGCCCACCAGGCTCCTCCATTCATGGGATTTTCCAGGCAAGAGTACTGGAGAGGGGTGCCATTGCCTTCTCCGAGTAATGCACTAGACTTTTATTTTTCAGTTGTGTGCTTATTGCATTTATGGTTTTTATTAAGAGTGCTATTTCTTCCATTTAGGCAGCATTTCTGCCTTCAGAGTGCCTATACTAAAATCTAGAACTGTATGAAATAGAGAAGTATTTTACCATTTTACATAGTATAAAGTCAAGACAAAATAAAGGAAGTTCATTTGCCCCAAGTCAAAGAAAATATGACTGATCGAAAATTACAACCTAAGGATGTTTCATTCTCAGCTACTCCTACTATGTTGATTAACATTAGTTTCCTATTGTCAACCTGAGTTTGTGAACTTTAGAATATATGAACTTCCATGGTTTAACCTTATTTATATAGATTCCAAGTAGCATTTGAGAAATACACTAAAAAAATATACTTTGCATGATTTGAGAACATTAAACTGATTTTTTTTTCTTTAACGGTGTGTTAAAAGATGATACTCATATTGGATGCAGGTAGTTAACAACTTTTTTGTTAGTAGAAACTAATTTTTTTGTAGTTTTTAGCGCGAATACCTATCAATCACTAATCAATACTTAATTCTACTGTGATCCATTATGTACAGTAATTAAATGAATTTTCAAAGCTAAATGGGAATCTGTTTTCACGAAGCCTAGTCATATATTCATGTAAATCCATTTGCAAGAAAAAAGCTTTTGTTTACACATTTAGATTGCTATATTACTGCTTCAGCTGGCAATATAATAAAGTAAAACGTACACAGCTACTCACAGTATCTAACTATGTTATGGAAAATTAAAATATCAGGAAATCATTGTCACCTAAAATAAAGCTACCTTGTTTGAGAATGGCAGTGTGTGTATAAATATGAAATAGACATGGGGGCTCTTCAGTAAGTAAAGGCATGAATGTGTTAGCATGCACAAAATTCTTCATCTCTTTAAGCCACAGATGATGAATATAAAACATGTTAAATGAGTGTTCTCCTATTAATGAACTGTTACAGGGTTTTTTTAAACTCTCACGGGAGATTCATAATCAGTGAACAGTTATAACCTTTCCTTTTTCTTGGCTTTTTAGATATATCACTAAGTATGCAAAGTGCTTTATATAAGAAAATCAATAAATGCAATGCTTAGATGATGAATGTTTAAAATTTACCCTTTCATTACTACTGCGTGGTAATAAAAACAACACCTAAAAAAGAAAAGTGAGGTTACAAACATACAACAGATACCTGCCCCCAACTAAATATTTTCCTTGTAGCAAAATCAGACCAATTTCATTGCTAGCATTTTACCTTATTGCACATAAATGGCAGATTTTATATAAGTCATCTATCCCATTCAAAAGGTAAGTGCAGACAGTTTAGGGAAAACTTGGAATAAAATTCATTACACAGTTGGGCAAATCATTTTTGCATTCCACAAAAGCAAACAGTAAATATGAATGAATACAGTTGGCTTATCTATAACTCTGTCTCAAAAAACACTTTTTATGGATAAAATATCTCAAAAGTTAAATTACCCAGAATCACGATACTTTATGTGAAACAGCTGCAGAAATTTCACACCTTTCTGAAAGGTAGGACAATATCATATGCATTTGCAATGTGACAAGGAGTTTTCATTACACAGGAGTGCTCTGTAGGAGTGCTTTTTAAGCCTTGGAAGTCAATTCTTTTCTGCATTGGGAAAACTGTCATACAATTAAAGTAATGAAAGCAATCCTATTTCTCTCCTGCTGAAAATTCAGTTTCCTATAGTAACAAGACAGTCAGAAATCATTTCCCTTGTTAATACTTAAAAAAAGAAAGAAAGAGAGGAGCATTTTCTTTTAGAACAAGCCTAAAGAATACCCCAATAGATATTATATGAGTTTTCTGTTTTGAAAACAATGCCATGCATAATAATTCTCTTCTTTATGCATATTTAGTGCAAAAAAAAAAAATCCAATGTGTATGTCACAGTATAAAGCTTTATTTCTTTCCTTTGAGGTTGTGTTTACTATTTGCTACTTGACATGAAAGGAAGTGCCTTATGGAGTAGCCAAGTAGAGACCAAGGACTCATAAATCTCTACTGCTTAAGGTCAAAAAATGCTGTGAGAACTTTCCATAAAGACCACAGCCCCAGAGCCCAGGTCACTTATTTTGATATAATGCCATTACTCCCCTCTCCCCACTGAAGTTACATTAAAAAAAAAATGTCATTTAACTTATGTTTCCACCCACTATCAAGGGAATACCAAACTAAATGTTTGGAGAACCATACCTTTAGAAAAGGGAGTTTAGAAATGATATATGTAATAATGTACCATGCAATCCAAGTTAAGTCACACATATTCACATAAGGAAAGATATGCAAAATGATTATTGTTATTAAAATAATTCCAAAAATTTATTGTACTTTTACTATCATTTCCTTTTCATTCTTAGATTTTCAACAAAAACTTCTATGTATGTGTCAATCTATCTGCCTATCCATGATTAAATTTGTGAACCTGAAATTCTTTATGTCTTTATTTATGTCTGGCTTGATTATTTGTTTATAATTTTTTCAGTGGACAAACATACTGCTTCAATTAAAAAACTGTATTGCACTAAGGTATATCTGAAAATGATCCAGACTGTTTACTGTGGAATGACTAAACAACCAGCTCTGGGGACCCAAGTATACATCTATATCTGGATGTTGGAACAGCACCCAAGCTCTGCCCTCTCTGTGGATGGGAGTGGCAATATTTCACAGTTGCCAAGGTCTCCCAGGTAATTCCTGTGACTATCTGGCACCCGGATCACTCCTGTTCTAGTGACTGGGTGTCAACAGTTGCAGTAAGGATACTACACCAGGCAAAGGTGCCTCTACAATTTATTGCTGTTTTGGTTCATTTGCTAATTTGTGTCCAACTCTTTGTAATCCCATGACCTGCAGAATGTCTGGCTTCCCTGTCCTTCACTATCTCCCAGAGGTTGCTCAAACTCATGTCCATTGAGTTGATGATGCCATTCAACCATCTCATCCTCTGCTGCCCTCTTCTCCTGCCCTCAATCTTTCCCAGCATCATGGTCTTTTCCAGTAAGCTGGCTCATCTTCAATTCATGCAGTCTCCAATTTCCACAGCTGCTGAGTACTGAAAGTTGAACTCACTCCCCACCCTGGGGAAAGGAGTCCTTTCCTGAAGGCAGACCTTAATGGGGTCTCACACTGACATCATAGCAGAATCAAAGCTCAAAGCTTCTCATCTCTTCTAGCTGACCCCAGCCTTGTAAGATTCCCTTCCCTACAGCACAACTTACTGTTTCACACATTTTATAAGATATTGGGGAATTTGTCCAAGATCATGGCATGTGATTGGGCTTTTCAGGTGTTGCTAGTGGTAAAGAACTCTCCTGCCAATGCAGGAGCCATAGGAGACACAAGTTCAATCCCTGGGTTAGAAAGATTCCCCTGGAGGAGGGCATGGCAATCCTCTCCAGTATTCTTGCCTGGAGAATCCCCAGGCTAGCAGGCTACAATCCAAGGGGTCACACTGAGTCCAACAAAATGAAGCGATTTAGCACTCAGCATGCCTGCATGGCATGTAATTAGTAAGGATCCTACCTGACTTGATATGTTGATTGGGTAGTTCCTATAAATAGTCTACTTTTCAAGATGGTTAATTTAGATATAAATTAACAAATAGCTGTTAAAAGAAGAGAAGCGAAAAGCAAAGGAGAAAAGGAAAGATATAAGCATCTGAATGCAGAGTTCCAAAGAATTGCAACAAGAGATAACAAAGCCTTCCTCAGAGATCAATGCAAAGAAATAGAGGAAAACAACAGAATGGGAAAGACTAGAGATCTCTTCAAGAAGATTAGAGATACCAAGGGAATATTTCATGCAAAGATGGGCTCGAAAAAGGACAGAAACGGTATGGACCTAACAGAAGCAGAAGATATTAAGAAGAGGTGGCAAGAATACACAGAAGAACTGTACAAAAAAGATCTTCAAGACCCAGATAATCACAATGATGTGATCACTGACCTAGAGCCAGACATCCTGGAATGTGAAGTCAAGTGGGCCTTAGAAAGCATCACTATGAACAAAGCTAGTGGAGGTGATGGAATTCCAGTTGAGCTATTCCAAATCCTGAAAGATGATGCTGTGAAAGTGCTGCACTCAATATGCCAGCAAATTTGGAAAACTCAGCAGTGGCAACAGGATGAAAATGTCAGTTTTCATTTCAATCCCAAAGAAAGGCAGTGTCAAAGAATGCTCAAACTACTGCACAATTGCACTCATCTCACATGCTAGTAAAGTAATGCTCAAAATTCTCCAAGCCAGGCTTCAGCAATACGTGAACCGTGAACTTCCTGATGTTCAAGCTGGTTTTAGAAAAGGCAGAAAACCAGAGATCAAATTGCCAACATCCGCTGGATCATGGAAAAAGCAAGAGAGTTCCAGAAAAACATCTATTTCTGCTTTATTGACTATGCCAAAGCCTTTGACTGTGTGGATCACAATAAACTGTGGGAAATTCTGTAAGAGATGGGAATACCAGACCACATGACCTGCCTCTTGAGAAATTTGTATGCAGGTCAGGAAGCAACAGTTAGAACTGGACATGGAAAACTAGGCTGGTTCCAAATAGGAAAAGGATTACATCAAGGCTGTATATTGTCACCCTGCTTATTTAACTTATATGCCGAGTAGATCATGAGAAATGCTAGGCTGGAAGAAGCACAAGCTGGAATCAAGATTGCTAGGAGAAATATCAATAACCTCAGATATGCAGATGACACCACCCTTATGGCAGAACGTGAAGAGGAACTAAAAAGCCTCTTGATGAAAGTTAAAGAGGAGAGTGAAAAAGTTGGCTTACAGCTCAACATTCAGAAAACTAAGATCATGGCATCTGGTCCCATCACTTCATGGGAAATAGATGGGCAAACAGTGGAAACAGTGTCAGACTTTATTTTTCTGGGCTCCAAAATCACTACAGATGGTGACTGCAGCCATTAAATTAAAAGACGCTTACTCCTTGGAAGGAAAGTTATGACCAACCTAGATAGCATTTTGAAAAGCAGAGATATTACTTTGCCAACGAAGGTTCGTCTACTCAAGGCTATGGTTTTTCCTGTGGTCATGTATGGATGTGAGAGTTGGACTGTGAAGAAGGCTGAGCGCCGAAGAATTGATGCTTTTGAACTGTGGTGTTGGAGAGGACTCTTGAGAGTCCCTTGGACTGCAAGGAGATCCAACCAGTCCATTCTGAAGGAGATCAGCCCTGGGATTTCTTTGGAAGGAATGATGCTAAAGCTGAAACTCCAGTACTTTGGCCACCTCATGGGAAGAGTTGACTCATTGGAAAAGACTCTGATGCTGGGAGGGATTGGGGGCAAGAGGAGAAGGGGACGACAGAGGATGAGATGGCTGGATGGCATCACTACTCGATGGACATGAGTGTGGGTGAACTCCGGGAGTTGGTGATGAACAGGGAGGCGTGGCATGCTGTGATTCATGGGGTCACAAAGAGTTGGACACGACTGAGTGACTGAACTGAACTGAATTTAAATATGTTATGATAACAAAATCTGGTTGATTTTGTAAGGAACCATAGGAACCTGTTATAATTGCCTTAATGTTGACATGAAAAGAAAGTAAAAGAACATCCTTTGTAATATGAAAATTATTGCTTGTAAGCACGGATGGTTTCTCCTTGATTATAAAATCTGCAACTAAGAAACTAAAAATAGCTAGGTTATGCTATGCGTGTATGTAACAATTATCATGAAAGCATTTGATTATATTCATTCATAATAATGGTGCCATCTTCATTTATAGGTTTGTAAACATTTCAGACTCTATTACCTAGTAGCATTATTTCATTCTGTTGACAGAATACATTATCTTTTGTTTTATGGCTGAAGCAGAGTGCAGCAAGTAAAGAACCAGCAAAGGGTACATAGTCAAAATACTTGGAATACTGACTGTAAAAGCATAAATACTGGCTGCAAGATAGCAGGGTTTGCTTGTTTCTTTGTGTGGTATTTGTATTATTTTGTAAAGATAGGTCAATGTGAGAATGTCTAAATAAACTAATTACCCCTTTTAGTTAGAATATCAGCTAATATTCAATATAATAACATAAAGGATTGTGAATGCAGCTACAGTTAATTTTCTGTTTAGATAACTTCTGATAATTTATCTATGATAAATTAATATCATAGTTATATGATATCAATGATAGTTGAAGATGTGTTTAATATTTATTAAGATATAGAGTAACTTCAATGTGAGTTGATTTTATATTTTTAACTGCCTTGTTTGAGTACATCAATTTTCATTTCTCTCACTTAAAATACTGAAAAAAATATTTTAAAGCTTTCTCCATAAATAGAATCCAATGCCTCACTGTACAAAAGAAAACAATAACAAAGCAAAAGCTGTTGAAAATCTGAATGATTATAAAATTTTAAAATACATTTCTGCAATTATTTAGTTTGCCAAAATAATGTTAATCTGTGGATCTCTTTCTTAAAACATAGCTGATTGCAATTTAGGTTATTACCATTAAATTAAAAGTCTCTAAATTCTGCAAGGGCTTCCCAGGTGGCTCTGTGGTAAAGAATCTGCCTGTCAATGCAGGGAATGTATGTTTGATCCCCGGGTGTGGAATATTCTGAGGAGAAGAAAATGGAAACACACCCCAGTATGCTTGTCTGGAAAATTCCATGGACAGGGGAGCCTGGTGGGCTACAGTTCACAGGGTTGCAAAGCACTGGACATGACTGAGCAATTTAGCACACACTCCCACACACAAATTCTGCAAGCACAGCGTACAGATTTGTGGCCTATCTATGACTATATCTAAACCTTAATGCAATACTGGAATGGACCTTTCAGTTTTGAGCTATTTACCCTCTACCTTAAAATGTGCAACTCATCAAGTTTTCAAGTTTTAAAATTCTCCTATAGAAACAATATTACCTAACCAAAAATAGTATACTGACACCAAAGTTAATAGAGAATCAAAAATGTATGTTAATTTTAAATTGTTTTAGAGTCTTAAAGCCAAAGCAGAGGATACCAAATATCTAGACTGACCGGTCTAGCAGAGACATTGATCTGCCCACTTCTACAACTCTCTTTAAAATAATCTGCTTCTGCTGTCAGCCCTGAAGCCCTTGGTTACAGTATGTGAATCTTTCCCTTCTGCATGTGTAATTGAACCAATCAAAAACAACTGAACTAAGGTGGATTAATTCACTTCTTAGAATAAGTAAGAGTTTTTTTTTTTTTCCATTGAAAATCTATGTAAATAAACAAACCAAAGAGCTTTGCATCAAACTAAAGAGCTTCTGCACAGCCAGTGAAAGAGTACATTGAAAAGGCAACCTACAGAACACGAGAAAATATCACAAATTTTATCTGACAAGGGATTCAGTTCAGTTCAGTTCACTCGCTCAGTCATGTCCGACTCTTTGCGACCCCATGAACCGCAGCACGCCAGGCCTCCCTGTCCATCACCAACTCCCAGAGTCTACCCAAACCCATGTCCATTGAGTCAGTGATGCCATTCAACCATCTCATCCTCTGTCGTCCCCTTCTCCTCCTGCCCTCAATCTTTCCCAGCACCACAGTCTTTTCAAATGAGTCAGCTCTTTGCATCAGGTGGCCAAAGTATTGGAGTTTCAGCTTCAACATCAGTCCTTCCAGTGAATACCCAGGACTGATCTCCTTTAGGATGGACTGGTTGGATCTCCTTGCAGTCCAAGGGACTCTTAAGAATCTTCGCCAACACCACAGTTCAAAAGCATCAATTCTTTGGTGCTCAGCTTTCTTGACAAGGGATTACTATCTGATATATATATATATAAACTCGTCCAACTTGATGACAAAGAAATCAAATAACCCGATTAAAAATGGGAAAAGAACATGGATAGACATTTTTCCAAATAAAACACACAAATGATCAGTAGCTTGTGTGAAATCATGCTTAATATAACCAATCATCAGAGAAGTGCAAATCAAAACCACAATGAGATATCGCCTCACACCTCTTAGGATGGCTATTAAAAAGAAAAGCACAAGTGTTGACAAGGATGTGGTTGGTTCAGTCTATGGATAGGGTACCCACAGTTATAAGGAGCCAAGTGTACTATGCCATTCTATTTAAGGGGCTTGAGCATCTGAGGATTTGCGTGTCCACAGAGGATCCTGGAACCACTATCCCTATGGATGTTGCAGGATGACTGCACTGTTTGTTACCTTCTGCCCCATTCTAAAGCCCTCACACTTTAACAAATGTCTTCCCTAAAGTCACTCACCAAGATATTTGCTGCACACAAATCTCAGTCCAGAACTTAGTGTAATATCAAGGTGCTAATCACTCAGTTGTGTCTGACTCTTTGCAACCCCATGGACTGAAGCCCATCAGTCTCTTTGTCCATGGGGATTCTCCAGTTAAGAATACTGGAGTGGGTTGCCATTTCCTCCTCTAGGGCATCTTCCCAACTCAGGGATTGAATCTGGGTCTCCTGCATTGCAGGCAGATTCTTAACAATCTGAGCCACCAGGGAAAAACTTCTCAAACTGTATTAAGATCTATGTTATTTTTTTGGTGTTTAAGAACCATGGTATCTTGAATAAGCCTTGAATTCTAGGCTTCATCCACCACTCTTTAGCTGTATAACTTTAGAGAAGTATTTCACTTCTTTATGCTCACTTATATAAAGGTTATTATTATAATACCTTACTTGAGGGTTGTTTGAAATGTGCATAAAACACTTAGCATTAAAGTACTTAGATAAAGGAAAAGATCAAGAACAGTTGCAATTGTTCAATTGATTAATTATATAATCTTGATCAGAATAATGTAATGGATGGGATTAAAAGTGACTCTACTTAGTGTCATGTCCAGTAACTCATTTAGGGTATACACATGTGCACACATGCACACACATATTAAATCAAATTTTATCAATAATTCAATCATTTCTCAATCACATCAATCATTATTATGACACAAAGAGAGCCTGTATTGTGAATTATGGACTTGTGCAAGTCCCAAGTAGATGCTACACTTAATCCCATCTTTCTAAAAGTTGAGGTAGAAAGCATATGAGAATGGTATTGGACCTATCTGTGGAACTGATGAACAGCAAGTAAATATTTATTATGTGGTTGAGAATAGTTAAGTTTGATTTTCAGTGCAACTGGAGAGTGTTAAAAGAGTAACCCAGTCGACGTGAGTCTTTGTCGTTGTTCTTAACGTCTACTTGGGCTTCCCATGTGGCACTAGTGGTAAAGGTCCTGCCTGCCGATGCAGGGGACAGAAGGAATGTGGGTTCCATCCCTGGGTTGGGAAGATCCCCTGGACAAGGGTATGCAACCTACTCCAGTATTCTTGCCTGGAGAATCCCATGGACAGAGGGGCCTGGCAGGGTACAGTCCATGGGGTCACAAGAGTCAGACACAACTGAAGTGACTTAATAAGCGCACATAACATCTACTTAGCATCATAGTAACAAAAGGACCACATCTTCTCTGGTTGAACTCAAGCTATCCCTGCTAATGTTGGGCTATATACTGACACGACACCAATCTTCTAGAATCTAAACACAAGTGAGACCCCCCTCCCCCCCAAGAATAGCTTTAGGAAACCTGGCATAGACTGTCACTCAGACAAAAGTTTTATCACTGAACATAATTTGAGGGATAATTTTTAATTTCTCTAATCTTAATATGCATATGAATCACCTCAGCATATTTTTAAACTGAATTCTGGTTGATGAGATTATGTCTTTCTACCAAGCTTTAAGGAAGATGCTAAGATTGCTACCGACCCACAGATCATAATTTAAGTAGCAAGGTCTTAGGCAGAATCTTGATTTGTGTTTAGGATCCAGGAAGACTCATGTCTTATTGGACTTCCTAATGTTATATTTTAAGGTCAAATAATTCTTACTTATATCCTCTTCTCCTATATATAAGCACTCCATCCTTTGCTATATAGGATGCACTTTCAGAGCTTTGAACCTTAACTTGTCCTAATAACAAATAATAAGATAGGATTGCTCTCCTAGAGTAATTCATATAAATTAACCCATCTGACATATGCACACCTACCCACTCAAGCTACTGTCAATTGTGTCCAAATGTCAAAGCTGCTATTTTCTGGATCATGTTATTTTATATTCAGAATAAAGGGTGTGAAATGATTAAAGATTCCTGAAAAGGCAAGACCAAACTTTTCTAGGTTGTGGTGTCAGCACGAACACAGCATACCAGCTCTTGGGTCTTTTGGCTAAGGCTAAGGGACGGGGGAGCCTGGTGGGCTACCGTCTCTAGGGTCGCACAGAGTCGGACATGACTGAAGCGACTTAGCAGCAGCAGCAAGGCTAAAACCTATATCTTCATATTAGCTTAACCATTCTGTAAGTGGAGAAGGCAATGACACCCAACTCCAGTACTCTTGCCTGGAAAATCCCATGGACAGAGGAGCCTGGTGGGCTGCAGTCCATGGGGTCACTGTGAGTCAGACATGACTGAGCCACTTCACTTTCACTTTTCACTTTCATGCATTGGAGAAGGAAATGGCAACCCACTCCAGCGTTCTTGCCTGGAGAATCCCAGGGACGGCGGAGCCTGGTGGGCTGCTGTCTATCGGGTTGCACAGAGTCAGACACGACTGAAGAGACTTAGCAGCAGCAGCAGCAAGCAGAGCAAGAGTCAACATCCCATGTTCCTAACCTTGTAGATTAAACTCACTTCCTAACAGGTTGGAGGAACCTTCTAGTGCTACTGGAGAGTTCCTTCAGTCCTCTTTCATTACAGGAACTAAACCTAGCAGCATCATGGCCCATGCGCACCAGCTCAGAAATAGGATTTCAATGCTCTTGATTCTTCATTGTTAAAGGGGGGAAGGAATTTGACTAGGATCATGTAGCAATATCCTACTAGGAATGATGGGCATAAAAGAGCTCTTGGCACTAGAGATGAGGATTGGCATTAAGCCATATTTGGGATTATGAATTGTCACCTACACTGCTAAGGATATCTTCATGATTTTGAACTTCATAGAAAATTTCAGTTCAGTTCAGTCACTCAGTCACATCCGACTCTTTGAGACCTCATAAACTGAAGCATGCCAGGCCTCCCTGTCCATCATCAACTCCCAGAGTCCACCCAAACCCATGTCCATTGAGTTGGTGATGCCATCCAATCATCTCATCCTCTGTTGTCCCCTTCTCCTCCTGCTCTCAATCTTTCCCAGCATCAGGGTCTTCTGAAATGAGTCAGCTCTTCACATCAGATGGCCAAAATATTGGAGTTTCAGCTTCAACATCAGTCCCACCAATGAACACCTAGGGCTGATCTCCTTTCGGATGGACTGGTTGGATCTCCTTGCAGTCCAAGGGACTCTCAAGAGTCTTCTCCAACACCACAGTTCAAAAGCATCAATTCTTCGGCACTCAGCTTTCTTTATAGTCCAACTCTCACATCTGTACATGACTACTGGAAAAACCATAGCCTTGACCTGGGGGACCTTTGTTGGCAAAGTAATGTCTCTGCTTTTCAATATGCTATCTGGGTTTGTCATAACTTTCCTTCCAATGAGTACACACACACACACACACACACACACACACACACACACAGAAGTCTCTCAGTTGTGTCTGACTCTTTTTTGGACCCCATGGATTGTAGCCCACCAGGCTCCTCGGTCCATGGGATCTTCGAGGCATGAATACTGGAGTGGGTTGCCATTTCCTTCTCCATCCAAGGAGTAAGTGTCTTTTAATTTCATGGCTGCAATCACCATCTGCAGTGATTTTGGAGCCCCCAAAAATAAAATCTGACACTGTTTCCACTTTTTCCCCATCTATTTCACATGAAGTGATGGGACCAGATGCCATGTTCTTAGTTTTCTGAATGTTGAGCTATAAGCCAAATTTTTCACTCTCCTCTTTCACTCTCATCAAGAGACTCTTTAGTTCTTCTTCACTTTCTGCCATAAGGGTGGTGTCATCTGCATATCTGAGGTTATTGATATTTCTCCTAGCAATCTTGATTCCAGCTTGTGCTTCCTCCAGCCCAGCGTTTCTCATGATGTACTCTGCATATAAGTTAAATAAGCAGGGTGACAATATACAGCCTTGACGTACTCCTTTTCCTATTTGGAACCAGTCTGTTGTTCCATGTCGAGTTCTAACTGTTGCTTCCTGACCTGTATACAGGTTTCTCAAGAGGCAGGTCAGGTGGTCTGGTATTCCCATCTCTTTCAGAATTTACTAGTGCCTAAAAATCAATCAGAAGATAACCAGAATGTATGTCTCAATGATAACTTCCAGGAATACAGACTAGTGTCTGGCATCATTTGAAAATGAGCTTACTATCCTGAAGGATAACAGAATACATCCATTCACATATTCCTGCTGGTGGTTTCTTGACAAAATTCTGCACTGCTTTTTATGATTTCCACACGTACCTTGATTGAAGTTAAATGAGAATCTCTCAGCCATTAATGTTGTAAGTCATTTCTCTTTGTTTATATGTGCCGCATCTTCTTTATCCATTAATCTGCTCATGGACAACTCAGTCGCTTCCACGTCCTAGGTACATATGCACAATGGAATATTACTCAGCAATAAAAAATAATGAATTTGAGTTAGTTCCAGTGAGGTGGATGAAACTACAGCCTGTTACATAGAGTGAGTTAAGTTAGAAAGAGAAAAACAAATATAGTATATCAACATGTATGTATGGAATCTAGAAAAAATGTTATTGATGAACCTATTTGCAGAGAAGGAATAGAGATGCAGATATGGAGAATGGACTTGTGGACACAGTGGGGGAATTAAACCGTGAGATTAACAGAGAAAGTAGCATTGACATAAATACACTACCATGTGTAAACTAAGTAGCTGGTGAGAAGCTCCTATGTAACACAGGGAGCCCAGCCTGGTGCTCAGTGATGACCTAGAGCAGAGGATTTGAGGGAGAGGAGAGAAGCTCAAAGGGAGGTGATACATGTATAATTATGGCTGATTTGTATTGTTGTGTGGCAGAAAACAACACAGCTTTGTAAAGGAATTTTCCTCAAAATAAATAAAATTTAAAAATTCTCTTTGTAGCATCTTCCTCTCCAGAAGGAATATTTTATTCCTTTATATTTGATTATTATTAAATAGTTGATGACCTTAAGAGGAATTATGATTAGGAATTTTATTAGCCTATTTGTTTAAAAGGAATTAAAAAAAAAAAACCTTGTGAAAGAAATGACCTGTATTATTTTAATTAATTTTATAAGTCTGAATTTAATGATAATTTAAAAGATACTTCCCTTGAAAACAAAGGATCCATTCTTTGTCAGGAACTGAATTATAAATTATTAGCTGATGCTTTTCATAAATAGTTTAGCTTATGGTCTAATTTATCTCAATTAGTGTGTTGGTTACTTTAATAGATGAATGCATTAATTTTAATTGGGTAATGACTAATTGGATAGGTATCAGCCTACAAAATTGTTTTACTTACTTGTTAAAAAAGCTCAGAAGTAATACTAGACTTCAGTGATAAAAGTACAACCTAATGTATTTAAAAATACAAGTCCAAATCAGTCTATACCTTTATACAGATATTGAAATTCAAATGCCCCAAACTGACAAATATCTAAAATAATTTTCAAAGAGAACTGAAAAGGAAAAATTTCTATCAAAATCTATTTATTGGTTCAATAATAATGAGCAGCTGTATGTTCAGACTGGGGACTCACTGGAACCTGAAGTAGATTCTTATTATGGCTTTAAATAAGAAGGAATTGTGTCATTAGGAAATTAAATGTTTATACAATATTTTCTTGGAAGTCCTTCTAGTAATATATGATGTTCACATTCTGGCTACAGTTCCATAGATTTCTTAAGAACCAGGAACACACGGAACAGAAATAAGACAGGAAAGTATTATTTCACATTGAAACCTAGAAGGCATCATACATGTTTCTAATACATTTTTTAAAAATGATAATTAAAATTAGGTGTGAATTTATAAAGAAATAATAAAGATCATAATTGAATGATCCAAAGAATTTCCCTTGTTATTCAATCAGAACTTGATTCAATTAAGTAATAAACACAAAACAAGCTGTGAAAATTTTTTTCAAATATTGTTTTTGATAAAAACAATAATTTTCAAAATATAAACTGTGTAATAATGTCAAATTTGAAACTTTTTTATACTTTCCTTTTCGGTATATGTTCACATTTTTATCTTAATTTTAAATGATGCGAACCTAGATAGCATATTTAAAAGCAGAGAGGTTACTTGGCCAACAAAGGTCCGTCTAGTCAGGCTATGGTTTTTCCTGTGGTCATGTATGGATGTGAGAGTTGGACTGTGAAGAAGGCTGAGCACCGAAGAATTGATGCTTTTGAACTGTGGTGTTGGAGAAGACTCTTGAGAGTCCCTTGGACTGCAAGGAGATCCAACCAGTCCATTCTGAAGGAGATCAGCCCTGGGATTTCTTTGGAAGAAATGATGCTAAAGCTGAAACTCCAGTACTTTGGCCACCTCATGGGAAGAGTTGACTCATTGGAAAAGACTGATGCTGGGAGGGATTGGGGGAGGAGGAGAAGGGGACGCCAGAGGATGAGATGGCTGGATGGCATCACTGACTCAATGGACGTGAGTCTGAGTGAACTCTGGGAGTTGGTGATGAACAGGGAGGCCTGGTGTGCTGCGATTCATGGGGTCGCAAAGAGTCGGATACGACTGAGCAACTGAACTAACTAACTAAGCGTAAATAGGAACTTACATTTTTTTTTTCATTTACTGAAATTGATTTCTTACTGATTCCATACATTTCCAAAATTTATGATACATTATACTCATATGTATCCAATCAGAACTCAAATGTATTCAATCAGAACTTGATTCAATTAAGTAATAAATACAAAGCAAGCGTGAAAAATTTTTTTGAATATTGTTTTTGATAAATTTTGATATATTTATCAAAAAATTTGATAAAATTTCCAAATTTATCAAAATTTCCATACATTTCCAAAATTTATGATACATTATACTCATGCTTCCCTGGTGGCTCAGAGGTTAAAGCGTCTGCTTCCAATGGGGGAGACCCGGGTTCGATCCCTGGGTCAGGAAGATCCCCTGGAGAAGGAAATGGTAACCCACTGCAGTATTCTTGCCTGGAGAATCCCATGGACAGAGGAGCCTGGCAGGCTACAGTCCACGGGGTCGCAAAGAGTCGGACACAACTGAGAGACTTCACTTCATACTCATATAGTTCAATTTTTTATATTAATATTCACTCTCAATTGCCCTATGAGCCCAAAGCCTATTACCTAAATTTGAGGGGCTCCTGAGTTTTCAACAAGTATCAGGAGCTTTATTAATTCTCAGGGGTACTAATGTAAATTAACTTAGTTTTCTCCAGTGACCATGTTAGTATAAAGATCTCAAAAAGATTCATGTATTTCCAATTTCATCTTTAATACCTTAACATGCTTGGAGGTCATCACTCCCATTCTCATAATAAGGAAAGGTTGTGAAGCAAGAAACTGAAAATCAATTACTTTTCCTGGCTGCATCAGAGAACTGAGGTCATAGGGCAGACCATCATCTTGAAATGTAGAGAGATGGGCAAATTCAGAGTCATAGTAATGATGTTCACTTGAGAAGATGCCCTTGGAGCATATACTAGTCGCTTCATGCCAATGGAAGTACTCTGGAAGAAGAGAAACTACATCAGATGGAAATCTATATGCAAGGAGAAATAAAAGGAAAAGGAAAAGGTAAATATGTGGATAATTTTAAAAGGTGGTATTTTCCGTCTATTAATTCCTTGAAAAAACAACTGATTGCATATATGTAACACTACTGAACTATACACTTAAAAACAGATAAGATGATAAATTTTATATGTGTTCTCTACCACAACAAAAAGAAGAAAATAACTACCTAATGAAAAAGTTATAATATTGTATTATGGGGATTGTAATATATGTAGATGTAAAAATATGTAACAACAATATCATAAAGGACAGGGCTGCATGTGGAATTGCTGTGTTACAAACTTTCTATACTTAAAGTATAAAACTTTATTGGAAATTGTACTATTAAAAAAAAAAATCACTGGAATCTGAAAAAAATCCCAGGGCTTCCAATTCAGAGTTCCCCACACCGGTGAGCGAGTATTTGTTCAACAGCAGAGTCCTGATCTGCTTTCACTTAACTCTGGCATTAACGGTACACCCTGTTGTTTTTTGCTGTCAATTGTTTTGTACATTTCCATTAACAAAGTTTGTGTGTGTTTCGTAACTCAGCCATGTCTAACTCTTTGCTACCCCATGGACTGTAGCTCACTAGGTTCCTCTGCCTATGGAATTCTCCAGGCAAGAATGCTGGAGTGGCGATCAAACCCCAGTCTCCTGCACCGCAGGCAGATTCTTTATCATCTGAGCAATCAAGGAAGCCCTAAGAAAGCTTGGCTATCCCTAAACTAAAAGCTTCACAGATTAAAGGCTTTGTCTTCTTTACTACCTACATTGCTTAGAAATTACCATTCATAATTGGGTACTTCATAAATGGAGTCTTAAGGTGGTGTAAATAAATGTCAGAATGCTCATGTTGTGATATTTTAACTCAGAAGTCTAAGTACTTTTGAGTCATTAATACTTGTTCTGTATACTGAGAACATATGGTTTATGTCTGCATATCATCTTTGCTACTGATAATATATTTAGCTCAGTACAACTAAAAGCTATACCAATTATTGGCTTGACCAAAAAGTTGGTTTGGATTTTTCCATGCGATGTTATAGAAAAACTCAAATGAACCTTTTGGCTAAACCAATATAATGTTGAGGAAGAAATATTCCATCATTGTCAAGATTTGTCCCCGATTAGTTGTTTCCTGGGATAGTCAATTAAGGATACGCTTCAATTTACTTGTATGAAAAGTGAGGTTTTCACAACTATATTATATTCTGTCTAGATTGGTTGTAATATTACATAAGACAAAGCACATAAAAGTAGCTATCTTTGTGATATAAAATATCCAGCACTTAACCAGCATTAGTTGGATACCTGGTGAATCATTAACTAAGACTTCCCATTATCTCCTCATGCCAAAAAATGTTTAACAAATATGCACACTAATTGAGCTCTGAACCAAAATATCTCTCCTAATAAGCATCATCTTTGAAAACGTATTTTCAAAACCACTGCTTTTAGTTGATTTCTCACTCATTTGAACAGGATATAAAATATAACAATAATAAATGTTATATTTTTTCTGCCAATATGAATCCATGCTAGTCCTAAAGGAAACACATTCAAAATGACACCTGGTGACAGATTACAGTAGAGTCTGGAGGAGGCACAAAGTTATGCAAAGTCCAAACTTTGGCAGGTCTTTCGTTTCACTGCCAGTTCCTTGCCAAAAACCTATTTGATAGATGAGAACAATTTGTCTTTTTGGACATTCGTGAATCAGACACTGCAGACGTTGAATTATACATACAGAGGTGAAATTCACTTCTCATATTTGAATTTAGGAGATGAATATGCAAGTAGAATTAAATGTCCCAGATGTCTTGCCAACTTAAACTACAATAAATCTAAATGTTCAGACTAGTTCAACTAAATCACAGTATTTGGTGCACAGAAGCACGTCATGTAGGTTTGTAGTTGATATTAATGACACTAATAGCGTCTTTAAAAGGACACAAATAGAATACTGTACTCATCACGGGGCACTTTTATTCTGAGCAATAAAGTTTATATTTCTCACCACAAATCAGCTCATTTGACATGTAAATTCTGAGGTGTCTCTAGGATATGAAACCTTGGCAAAAACAGATTGATGTTGCTTTAAAAGAGAACCATATACATTTTACTTGTAAAAAAAAAAAAAAACAGGCTGAAATCTCAGGGAAGATTATGTGTAACATATCTCAGATTTTGTATAGATGATAAAGGAAGGCAACAGTACTTCTAAGATATTGTTCACGAAACAAGGGTGTGAAGGATTAGGCAGGCCAAAATATCTGTAAGAGTAAACAAACATTTGGACAAATGTTCACCGTACAACATGTAAATGTAGAACATTATTTTATAAAAAGAGAGCAAAATATCTGAGTATCTGATTTGGGGTTTGATTTTTATTCTTTCTTTTTCTTATTCTGTCACTCAGTCATGTCTGACCCTTTGCAACCCCATGGACGGCACCACGACAGGCTTCCCTGTCCTTCACCATCTCCTGGAGTTTCCTCAAGCTCATGTACACTGAGTCAGTGATGTCATCCAACCATCTCCTCCTCTATCGTCCACTTCTCCTGCCTTCAATCTTTCCCAGCATCAGGATCTTTTCCAAAGAGTTGGCTTTTCGCATCAGCTGGTCAAAGTATTGGAGCTTCAGCTTCAGAATCAGTCCTTCCAGTGAATATTCAGGACTGATTTCCTTCAGGATTGACTGGTTTGATCTTGCAGTCCAAGGGACTCTCAAGAGTCTTCTCCAACACCAAAGTTCAAAAGCATCAATTCTTTGGTGCTCAGCTTTCTTTATGGTCCAACTCTCACATCCATACATGACTACTGGAAAAATCATAGCTTTGACTAGATGGACCTTTGTTGGCAAAGTAATGTCTCTGCTTTTCAATTCGCTGTCTAGGTTTGTCATAGCTTTTCTTCAAAGGAGCAAGCATCTTAATTTCATGGCTGCAGTCACTGTCTTCAGTGATTTTAGATTATTCTGTCTACCATGATGATTATTAATTAGTATAATGATAAGATTGGATTTGTGTTTCAGAAATATAACTCTAGTCACAATATTGTGAGCCAACTAGAAGTAGTAGAGAAGAGAGACTTAAAATTCTTGAAGTGAAAATTATAAGCTACTAAGCTAATCTAATAATAGTGAAATGAAATGACTCAAGAAAATGATTTGAGATATATTTGAAAAGAATGATGGAAATTCCTGAATTATTAAATGTGGAAGATAAAGAATATATGAAAAAATTTGAAGAGGCAAATCATTATTATATGCACTTTCAATATATGTCTATAGAAATGTTTTTGATATTTCAGTCAAATATCTACATAATAGTGCTACAAGAAGGACAGCATATAGGATAATTGAATATTTATAGAAAAAAAGTTCTATCTCTTACCTGTGATTATCAATGTACCAATACAATATCCAGTGGTTTTCCATTACATATTATAAATAAAGGTTTGCAAGTTGAGAAATGACAAAAATACTTAGAACTCAATAAAACTGAAGTTGAAAACATGAACATTTATGTCCACAGAGCATAGTCATGCAGAAAAAAGGAGAGAATAATTTGTAAAGGGGAGCTTTCAAGTTCTTATAGAAAGATGTTATACAAGATTATCTGAGTGTATCAGTTTCTAGATGGAATTACAGAATGAGTGGAAAAAATAGAGAAAAAAATGAAAGATGAGCTAGAGAAGTTACCTGTAATAAAACTAGGTTTCACAGTCCCCTATGACTTTTTTTTTTCCCCTTGGATCAGAGTCTAACAGTGAGGCTTGAAAATATTTGGAAGGTTTAAACAATGATTAACTCAAATAAAGTTAATCTTCTACTCTCCCTTAAAATCTACTCTACTCTCCCCTAAAATCTGAATTTAACAAAATACAGGTTAAATGCCATTCCATAGCCTTCTCCTTTGTAAGAGCTTTTATATACAGATAAGCCCAGTATTTTAAAATGGGTGAATCTAAAAAACTTGCATTTTGTAATGTTTGAACTAGTGAAAAATATATGTTATTCACATTACACTTTAAAACAAAATTTTCAATGATTTAAAGCAATTTACCAAGTTGAATGGATGAATACAAAAAGCTGGTAGTATAAACATTTTTTTGTGTTCAGTTTAAGGTAGCAAATGACATAATGACACACAAATTATCCTAATAATCTAATAAACTATTTTCTTTCAATAGTTTCATACCAAAAACATGCACATTGTATATATAAAAGCTGTGTATATATATAATTTACAATGAACTATTAGACTCATATTAATTATTATGTATAGTTATATGTGTATATTATATAATATGTAAAATATAGACATACACACACACATATATATATGTTACATATACATTTTTGTGTGTGTGTGTATGTATAGATGGGACTTCCCATGTGGAACTAGTGGTAAACAACTCGCCTACCAATTCAGGAGACTTAAGAGACATGGGTTCCATCCTGGGTCAGGAAGATCCCCTGGAGGAGGGCATAGCAACCCACTCCAGTATTCTTGCCTAGAGAATCCCATGGGCAGAGGAGCTTGGCAAACTACATCTATAGAGTTGTACAGAGTTACAAACACATATATCAGTTAAGTTATATTTAAGAAATTATTATCTAGAAAAATAAAGTACAAAAATACAAATAAATATCAGGGTCTAATATTTTACACTTTTAAAGACAGAGGCCAAATTTTGATAAAGTTTTTAGAAGCAGCATAATGCAGTATGCTGTTTCTGCCGCTTAGTTGCTTCAGTCATGTCCAGCTCTGTGTGACACTATGGACTGTATCCCACCAGGCACCTTTGTCCATGGAATTCTCCAGGTAAGAGCACTGGAATGAGTTTCCATGTTCTCCTCCAGATAATGCAATATACATGTATACCGATTGTTCTGAAAAATCGTGACTTAAGAGATAAATCTTACTTTCCACTTGCTGCAATAGTTCAAAATCTCATGGGGGACCCTCTTTTAGAAACACTTTCAGAGATATTTTACTGGCAAATTAACAAAATCAATCTCAATTACTTTAAATTCATACCTAATTTTAAACTCCAAGTGGATTTTCTCAATGTGATTGCTCACCTTGTTTGCCAGATTTAGAGCAGAAGGCTATTCAAAACAATTAAATTATCCCCCAAAATATGAAATGTTGCTTAAACAATGAATATTCAAAAGCAGGCTCTAAAATTGAAGGAAATACTAGAATAGTTCCAGTGTTTTTAAGATTAATATGCACTAGCTTTATGCATACAGATGACCACAAATTCTGAATTTTTAATGTATTTATTAAGATTCTATCTTATTGTTACTAAATTCTAATCTATACTTTTTTTTACCATAGAATAAATATTAATGTTTAAATACATCAAGTCATTGCTCAGATGTCAAGCTGTCCATTTAATGTTGAAAATATTCTGACCACCATAACTGAATTGTTCATTATCCTGCTTTAATAGTAAGACATAGAGGCAAAACACAAAAACATAAACATATTAAAAGGGATAGCATGGTTTTTTTGTTGTTTTCTTTTTGCTCTCTTTTCTATTGAGGTGTACGCATTCCTTATATTTTTAAAATTAATTTCTTATCAGATACAGGATTTGAAAATATTTTCCCCATTCTGTACATTGCTTTTTAATTTTTTTATCATTTATTTTGCTTTGCAGAAGTATTTTAATTTAACATCGTCTCTTTTGTCTAGTTTTCCTTCTGTAGATCATACATTTGGGGACATATCAAAAAAACTATTGCCAAGACCAATATCAAAATATTTTCCCCTGTGATTTCTTCCAGGACTTTTAGTTTCAGGTCTTATATTTAAATCTTCAATGTTCTTTGAGTTGATTTTTGTGTATGGAATAAGATAAGGATTCAACTTCATTCTTTTTCATACTAACAACCAATTTTCTTAATATCATTTGTTGAAAAAAAGTAACTCTGAATACAAAGTCCATAATAATTTTAAGTAATGTTTTCTTGAAGTGCAAGAATTTAAGTTTTTCTGGCCTGTGTTGTATTTGGTGTTTATGTGTTTGTTATGTGTGCTTATGTGTAGTTGAATAAGAGAAGGAAAAGTAAAACAATCTAATGATTGTTCCCTGTGAGCTCCTTTGTATTATAGGATTTAATGTGTGCTAATCCATTTCTTTCAGTCTTTTACTTCTAATCAAGATATTTCTCAGAATGGATAATTAGTAGCCTCTACAGTATTGGCTAATGACATTCTTCAGCATTCCTGTTATTATATTTAAAGTAGAATTTAAAATATTATGCAAAGAACTTTCATTTTATATGACATCTTCCTTGATTTTTAGTATTTTCTATTGCTTCCATCAACACCGACCAAAGTGAGACCCAAGAACTTTTGGAGTCAAAAAACCTTTGTTTTTTTATAATAGAAAATACACAGTGTTCCCAGTTACCATATACAAAAGCTAATTTCTTTTTCTGGGAGTTACAACCTGATGGGGAAGGAGTGGATATATTAATGTAGCTTCTTAAATAGAGTATGGAGACTCTATTTAAAAGACTTGGAGATATCAAGCTATGAGCAATTTGGCTGAATTGTTTTGTGAAGGATTTAGTACTGAATTTAGAAAATAAGGAGCTGAAGGAAAATCCTGAATTAAATGTCTCAAATATGCAATGCAATCTCAAGAATTAACTTGCCATTTATGAAGTCTCAGTAGTACTTGACTGCAAAGATGTTCCTTTGTTCTGTAAATATAATAAAAGACAGATTTTTTTCTTTATTTTAATCAATTTGAGTAAGTGACTGACAAGACTATTGTTCTAAAAGCACAGTTCAATTGAAAGAAACACCAGATTGTCTCTAAATCATATTCTTCCCCAGTGCTTGGATTGCCATTACTCTATTCATTTGATATTGCACATGCCATATTGAAAGGATATGGAAATAGAATAGGGTTGCTGCAAGAATGGTCCTAGAAAAACACAAAAGATATATTGATCACTGCAGTGGTCTTTACTCTTAATTTTAGATTTGGCAGGCATTCAAGCCCATTGTGGAAGCTAGCATTACTCTTCACGTGTTTTTCGAATTTAGTCATTAAAACATTATGCATACATTTGTCTAGATTTACACACATTTTAGGAACCTCTCTATGACCCATCTGGTAGTGGGGAACAGTATAGTAGGTTTATTCCATTGATACTTAGGAGCTGGTTCAAATTTCACCTAAAGAGATAATACTATTTGGAGATGGAACATAAGGTAACAACCAAGGGCTCTATTGTGGTAGAAAATAATGCTTTTTAATCTCATATTTGCTAAACACTCATATTATGTAACCATTAAGAATCTTACATTCTTTTTCTTCATAATGGGCACTACTGACCCAACTGTCCTAAGACTATTGTGAGAATGGCAAAAAAAAAAAAAAAAAGATCAATAATGCTAATGATTTGTGACATTTTCAAAGTATTGATAAAGAAAATCTTTTGTTTGCATGGGTGCTATTTTACCAACTAGTCAATAGAGATTATTTTGCATAGCTATTGGACAATTCATATTATTTAAGAAGCATTTAAAAATGAACTTTAATGCTTGAAGAATATTAGGATTAGGAACAATCACTTCTATTTAAATGTTTTAGGTAACTTTCCTTTGTGAAACTCCATACAGAAGGTTACAAAATGAAAATCACCCATTTTGTTCTAATTAGTCATTTGAAGTAAATAAGGCAAGAAGGAAAGAATTGTCACCTTGCAACAAGATAACCAATGTTTTAGGTTGTTTCTATTGGATATAATTTTTTGTATATGTGGGAATATTAGTTTATCTTTTAAACCTTAAAGTTAATTTGGCCATCTGCAAAATGAAGCTATATGTATCTCAATCTTCCTACAGATATATTAATACAGAGTTTAAGAAAACACCCAACACAGTAACTTGCTCTTAGCTGAAGCTAAACAAATATTAGTTTCCATTATTCAAACTAAGGGAAACAAGACAAACTGGTATATTCTCTTATCTACATATAATTTTCATGCCTGAGGCTATCTGTTCTTATTTTCATTAATATTTATGGAAAGAATCTTGAAAATAAATCACATACCTACAGCATTTATCTGACCAAATTCTTATTTAATGAAGGGACCCAGATCATATAGACAATGGTTTTCATTCTGTTTCAAAAGCTAGATTATTATTCAACACATTATTAAATATTAAAAATTCAAAAGAATGCTACATAAACACAACTGAAACTTTACCATGTCTATGAAAGTGTTCATGATTATCATCAGTTACTTACTTTTTTCTACTGAGTAGATCCACTGACTTCCACTTGGCGACACTCTCAGAGATTGACAACGCAAAATTCATCTATGTTCTGATGACAGCGATCTTTCTTAGAATCACTTTAATGTTATCACTTATTGGAAGAAGGCACTACATCATTATAGGTTGCAATCATGTTATGTTCATTTAAAAAATCCTGCCCTAATACTATGTATACCCAATTGTTACAGAATTAAGCTTTATGCACGGATAAAAGTTCAGTGGAACATTTGGACAGAGTGCATGGCACACTGTGTGCTAAAATTGAAAGCTACAGATTTGGAAAATAAAGATTCACTTATTCTTTTCTAATATGTTATTTATAATAGAAACATTATAGTAAACTACTAATTTGTATTCAATACATATTTAAGACATACTAACCCAGGTATGATTTTTATTGTTGTTTATAGTGAAAAACCAATAGATATGATCCCATTATGGAAAAGAGGTAACAGAGGAGACAGACCATTACACAAACAAATATGTAAAACTTCAGTGTAAGTTATAGTAAGTATGATGAAGAATGGTTTTGAGAGGACAGGGAAAAATGATTGAAACTAGTGGACTTAATGAAAATCTCTCTGAGAAACTGACATTGAGCTTTGAACATCCCTGGTAAACGGAAAGACCCAAGTGACTGGAGCAGAGTGACTATGAGTGTGGTAAGGGGAGTGCGTGTGAGATTAGATGATGCAAGCAGTGTTCAGGAACTAAACTTTTATTCTAAGAGTAACGGATAAATGAAAGTTTGTAAACAGGTGAGTGGCATTTATCAATCTAAAATTTATTCATAAAAAATGTATCTCTCACATAATAGGATAGATGTATTTCATCCAATTTGAAATACAGAGATTTTCTGAACATCAATATACATTTTTTTTTACTAATTAGCTTTTAAAAAAGCATGCATTTTCCTAAGAAGAAGAGCTAATAGGGTGACAAGTTCTGCTTGGAGCCATGACTTTTAATACAGGCTTGACTCCACTGTAATTTATGTTTTTCTTCTTCGTTGCATACAAAATTTTGAAATAATCTGATTTTCCACTTTTGGGCTTTCTAATATCAACCTAACTATTGCATCAAGATTCTATAACTCTAAATTTGCAACTCATGGAATGTTATTTTGTTTTTAATATCACAATATCTAACAGCATCTACTTACAAATACTCCTGCAGATCTTCTATTCCTCCAATCCTCCCACTTAAATATAAAGCGAGTGATGTCTCATTTGAAATTCCACTGAAAAAATCCTTTTAAATTTATGATTAAAATTATATGTATTAAATTTACTCAGAATGAAGAATAGCTATTTGAATATGCCTTGTCAGTAGCTGATTATATCAACAAATACAAACGGAGTAAATATTTATTGCAGTGTAAATGATATGTGTTTTCCTTAATTCAAAATTGCATTAGCCACATCAATTCACAAATATGAGCAGTGCATAAAAAATTCCCACCAAAAATTCCTGCTTTTGCTTTGTCAATACCACAAAGAAATAGCAATGTATGATGAGGGAATAAAATATATTCATTTTGGGGGGAATAATCTAGAAATGGAGGTAAATTTTTCAAACAATTGCAAACATTTCTGGAATCTAATATGGCTATGTTCAACTCAATTACCTTCCTGAGAAGAAGAGATTAGACCTTACTGTTACAATTTCCTCACACAAGTCTGAGTTACTATCTGAGCCAGAAATTAATTTGCACCATAAGAAATATAAGGGAAGACAGAGTTACCCATCTGCTGGGTAAGAAATTGCTTCAAAATAGAATAAAAGTGTTAGCTTTCCTTAAAACTGAATTTACACCTTGCTTCAGTGGGGTGGATGACAGGTGATGAGTTCACTCTATTATGTGGTTTATAGTGTCTGCACAATTTTTCTGTATTCTCGATGGACTCCCACTCCTATTTTCATGGAAATTAGACAGATACCTATAGGTGGAGTCAAATGCACCACAAAAATAGCTCTTCAGGACGCCAAAAGGTTGTTTAATCACTTTATCTGTTTTATGTTGGATGTTTTTTCAACCTACTGACAAAATTGAAACAATTAGAGAACAATCTTTAAGCTTCAACTTATAAGTGCTGCCAAAGGTCACACTTGATCGCTCTTTCAGTATACTACTGAATTTGAACTAACAAGACAGATTCAAAACAGTCTACTGCCCCTTTCCTATAACTAGTACTTTTCCTTTAGGTTTTGCTGCTGCTGCTAAGTCGCTTCAGTCGTGTCCGACTCTGTGCGACCCCACAGACGGCAGCCCACCAGGCTCCCCCGTCCCTGGGATTCTCCAGGCAAGAACACTGGAGTGGGTTGCCATTTCCTTCTCCAATGCATGAAGTTGAGAAGTGAAAGGGAAGTCGCTCAGTTTTGTCCGACTCTTAGCGACCCCGTGGGCTACAGCCTACCAGGCTCCTGCATCCATGGGATTTTCCAGGCAAGAGTACTGGAGTGGGGTGCCATTTCCTGGCTTAATTATGTGCTGGATTACATTTTTTTTAACGTTCCTCTAACTCAGTAGTTTGTATGTAGATCATTAGCTGTGCAGCACAGAATATGCAGGACTGTTCTAAACACCGCATTTGAACTATGGGGTCATTGAGTTCATTTGGGTGCTGAGCAGGAATCACCAGAGAAGCTGCTAGGTGGTAATTAGGATACTCAGGCACAGGAACGTACTGTGCCTACAGATCAAGCAGCTTTCCCTGAGCCTGAGTGCTAGCGGTATCTATGTCCCTTTCATTGCCTTGTCTGGAAATTTCTCAGATTATACTCAACTTGTTCTTTCTGAGATTGTACTACTCACTCATTGATTCAAGATTCACTGGGATCTACTATGTGTTCAGGACACTGATGAAGGTGCCAGGGAAACTGTGACAGTTTTTTTTAAATCCAAGTTTAGAGCAAAAAAGAGTTAAAAAGGTGGATCTAAATAGTGTTGCTAAATTCTTTATTTTGTCATATTGGGGCTTTGGATGGAAAGAAGACAGAAGGGAAAAGGAAGGAAGAAAGGAAGAGAAGGAGGAAGGGAGAAAAGGAAAAACTCTGTCATAAACAGTATCATTTTATAAAGTAATGGTGAAATGAGGAAAATTTTCATTTCACCTCATTTTCACAATCAGCATCATTTTATAAAGGGCATTGAACAACCAAAACATATTTAGAAGGATTTAAGAATGAATGACCCACTCCAGTGTTCTTGCCTGGAGAATCCCAGGGATGGGGGAGCCTGGTGGGCTGCAGTCTATGGGGTCACACAGAGTCAGACACGACTGAAGCGACTTAGCAGCAGCAGCAGCAAGAATGAATGATGTACATAAGTATGTTTAAGAAGATGTATATGTATATATTATTTATCAATTAATAGGGGCTTAAGTTGCCAAGAAAGGTCCATCTAGTCAAGGCTATGGATTTTCCAGTAGTCATGTATGGATGTGAGAGTTGGACTGTGAAGAAAGCTGAGTGCCGAAGAATTGATGCTTTTGAACTGTGGTGTTGGAGAGGACTCTTGAGAGTCCCCTGGACTGCAAGGAGATCCAACCAGTCCATTCTGAAGGAGATCAGTCCTGGGTGTTCTTTGGAAGGAATGAGGCCAAAGCTGAAACTCCAATACTTTGGCCACCTCATGCGAAGAGTTGACTCATTGGAAAAGACTCTGATGCTGGGAGGGATTGGGGGCAGGAGAAGGGGAGGACAGAGGATGAGATGGCTGGATGGCATCACCGACTCGATGGACATGAGTTTGAGTGAACTCCGGGAGTTGGTGATGGACAGGGAGGCCTGGCGTGCTGCAATTCATGGGGTCATAAAGAGTTGGACATGACTGAGCAAGTGAACTGAACTAAGTTGACATTAGTTTAATAATATTTTAAAAAGACAAGATGTAGAAAAACAGGAGCAAAATAAATATCTCAGTCAACATAATTAAATCAAGAATTTACACATAGTTTTGATAAATTAGGAAACAAATAGTAGTTAACCATAGTAACACTAAGGGCTTCCCTTGTGGCTCAGCTGGTAAAGAATTTGCCTGTAATGTTGGAGACCTGGGTTCAATCCCTGGGTTGGGAAGATCCTCTGGAGAAGGGAAAGGCTACCCACTCCAGTATTCTGGCCTGGAAAATTCCATGGACTGTACAGTTCATGGCGTCGCAAAGAGTCGGACACGACTGAGTGACTTTCACTTTCACATAATAACACTAGGGTATAATTTTTTTTTTTTGCAAATTGAAGATATCAAAAATTTAATTCTAGGGATGTAATATATAATGTTCTCAAAAATGGAAGTAGAATTTAAACATTGTATGCTCACTTTCCTTGCCTAATTCAAACATCAGGGAAACAATCTTTCCTTGAAACAATTGTTTTTGATAGAATTACAAAGACATTGTCTCGTGTTATAAAAAAAAAGACAAGAAAAGAAACTTGTCAGGTACATGAAGAGAATACAAAGCTAGAGACTTAACATCAAAGAATAATGATAAATAGTATTACATCAAGTTGAAGTGATATGCCAAGCATAACATCAAATCGTTATTTGAGTTAAAAGAGAGCAGATTATGGAAACATATTAGAAGGCAGCCTTAGACTGCAAAACAACATTGCCCATGTACAACAACAAAATATTCTGGATAAAAAGTTCTGTAAAAATACAATATGTGCACAAAACTTTAATTTCTTGAAAGTATGAATGCAAACCAAATATTTTAAAAATCCCCACAGGTGTTCAAGGACTATATTGAATAAATCAGAAATACATGGGGATTGCAAGATGATTACAGTTGTTTAAACACAGAAACAAAATAAATAACATATATTGTTAGGTTTCTACTTCTGCTTCTGTGATTTAGAGAATTCTGTAATTCGTAAAATCACAAACATACTGACCTTGAAGTTAGGTTATCTTGTTTGATTTCTCCTTAATATCATGTAATTTTGGAAGATCAAAATATTAATTAATTGCTTTGTTTTCAGGAGCAAAGTGTTAGGGAAAGCCTCTTTGCATCATCTTACAATTTGTCCTTTCCCCTGAGTGGAAAGAGATTAATTATTCATCAGGATGAACAAAGAAGACAGCTGGGATAGTCAATAGCGGTAAAAGTGATGCTATGAGGCTCTCCTTGAAAACAGGGGGCTTTCTTCGTGGACACAGCTGCTCACAGTCCTGACCAAGCTCCTTTTGAGAAGTGAGAGACTGAAAATAAGTGAAGTACTGATTGTGTAGCCAGGTGTTCTTAGAACAAATATAACTCTTGAATGTGCCAATTGCTATTCTTCTCACGTGCACATAAAACCCTTCTCTATGAGGGATCATACCACTCCCCACTGCAGAGGCAGGATATCATTGCAGTGTCTGTCCAGATGATTTCAGCTAGCTGTGGACCAATGACTACTGTGTTGGTGGTCCTTTCCTCGTCTTTCATACTTTACTCCAAATGGGAGTTGGGCTGCTGGTATAGAAAATGGTAGTATACCAGCAGCCCAACTCCCAATGGTATGGACCTAACAGAAGCAGAAGATATTAAGAAGAGGTGGCAGGAATACACAGAAGAACTGTACAAAAAAGATCTTCAAGACCCAGATAATCACAATGGTGTGATCACTCACCTAGAGCCAGGCATATTGGAATGTGAAGTCAAGTGGGCCTTAGAAAGCATCACTATGAACAAAGCTAGTGGAGGTGATGGAATTCTAGTTAAGCTATTTCAAATCCTGAAAGATGATGCTGTGAAAGTGCTGCACTTAATATGCCAGCAAATTTGGAGAACTCGGCAGTGGCCACAGGACTGGAAAAGGTCAGTTTTCATTCCAATTCCAAAGAAAGGCAATGCCAAAGAATGCTCAAACTACTGCACAATTTCACTCACCTCACATGCTAGTAAAGTAATGCTCAAAATTCTCCAAGCCAGGCCTCAGCAATACGTGAACTGCGAACTTCCAGATGTTCAAGCTGGTTTTAGAAGAGGCAGAGGAACCAGAGATCAAATTGCCAACATCCACTGGATCATGGAAACAGCAAGAGAATTCCAGAAAAACATCGATTTCTGCTCTATTGACTATGCCAAAGCCTTTGACTGTGTGGATCACAATAAACTGTGGAGAATTCTGAAAGACATGGGACTACCAGACCACCTGACCTGCCTCTTGAGAAACCTATATGCAGGTCAGAAGCAACAGTTAGAACTGGACATGGAATAACAGACTGGTTCCAAATAGGAAAAGGAGTACGTCAAGGCTGTATATTGTCACCCTGCTTATTTAGCTTCTATGCAGAGTACATCATGAGAAACGCTGGACTGGAAGAAGCACAAGCTGGAATCAAGATTGCCAGGAAAAATATCAATAACATCAGATATACAGATGATACCATCCTTATGGCAGAAAGTGAAGAGGAACTCAAAAGCCTCTTGATGAAAGTGAAAGAGGAGAGTGAAAAAGTTGGCTTAAAGCTCAACATTCAGAAAACTAAGATCATGGCATCCGGTCCCATCACTTCATAGAAAATAGATGGGGAAACAGTGGAAACAGTGTCAGACTTAATTTTCTGGGGCTCCAAAAGCACTGCAGATGGTGACTGCAGCCATGAAATTAAAATGTATAGAACAGTCTTATGGACTCTGTGGGAGAGGGAGAGGGTGGGAAGATTTGGGAGAATGGCATTGAAACATGTAAAATATCATGTATGAAACGAGTTGCCAGTCCAGGTTCGATGCACAATACTGGATGCTTGGGACTGGTGCACTGGGACGACCCAGAGAGATGGTATGGGGAGGGAGGAGGGAGGAGGGTTCAGGGTGGGGCACACATGTATACCTGTGGAGGATTCATTTTGATATTTGGCAAAACTAATACAATTATGTAAAGTTTAAAAATAAAATAAAATTAAAAAACAAACAAACAAACAAAAAAAAAGAAATGGAATAACCAACCACTAAAAAGAAATGATAGCTATGAAACAAGATAGAGGAGCTAATTATCACTGCAGTCATACTACAATATAAAATACATCAAATTGACATGCTATATGCCTCAAATTTACACAAGGTTATATCTCAGGTGTATTTCAATAAAAATTTTCTTAAAGAGCAAAAAAATTTAAAAAAAAAAAAGACACTTACTCCTTGGAAGGAAAGTTATGACCAACCTAGATAGCATATTGAAAAGCAGAGACATTACTTTGCCAACAAATGTTTGTCTAGTCAAGGCTATGGTTTTTCCTGTGGTCATGTATGGATGTGAGAGTTGGACTGTGAAGAAAGCTGAGCACCAAAGAATTGATGCTTTTGAACTGTGGTGTTGGAGAAGACTCTTGAGAATCCCTTGGACTGCAAGGAGATCCAACCAGTCTGTTCTAAAGGAGATCAGTCCTGGGTGTTCTTTGGAAGGAATGATGCTAAAGCTCCAGTACTTTGGCCACCTCATGCAAAGTGTTGACTCATTGGATAAAACTCTGATGCTGGGAGGGATTGGGGGCAGAAGGAGAAGGGGATGACAGAGGATGAGATGGCTGGATGGCATCACCGACTCGATGGACGTGAGTTTGAGTGAACTCCAGGAATTGGTGATGGACAGGGAGGCCTGGGGTGCTACAATTCATGGGGTAACAAACAGTTGGACACAACTGAGCAACTGAACTGAACTGATACTACCCTGTACTGTATACTTAATATCTGTGCTATGGCTCAAATGCAAAAGCATCAGCTGTGTCTGGATATGGTGGGAAGGAGTGTGTGTCATCTGGGAAGCCTGGATTTAAAGCTAGGTAAAATGACTGCTTACATTAGATTTGGGGTGTGTCCCTTTTGCAAGGAATGAGCATCTTCTCTGTTATATAGAGCGAAATCAGTTCTAACAGATGAACAGATGCTTGCAGGATAAATGCTGTGTTTTATCAACCCCATATTCTCTTTTTTTCTGGGTGCATATACTGTCTCCTCCATACTGCTTTGCGGTTAAAACCATGTATCGTGCTCTGGCCAGTGGAATGTGGGTGGAATATGAATGACACCTACATGCCTAGAACATAGAGCTGAAAAAGTTCCCCACAGCTCTTCACTTTCCTTTACCTACTGGCTGGCTTCAAAGGAAATTGAGTAGGCTTCTGAGTCCAGAGGCTTTGGAGAATCCACATATTGGTAAGGAGGCTGCATAAGAGCACATTACAGAGTGCTCCTGTGCCATATGAGAGATATACAGCTCTGATATCTTCAGTGATTTGAGATGTTGGGTTGAGACGCAGGTTGGATCCCTGTGCTGGGAAGATCCCAGGGAGAAGGGCATCGCAACCCACTCCAGTATTCTTGCCTGGAGAATCCCATGGACAGAGGAGCCTGGTGGGGTACACTCCATGGGGTCACAAAGAGTCAGACACAACTGAGCATGCACAAACACAAGCTGGACAGGTCATCTGTGCAAGAAAGTGTCCTCACCGTGTCTCTGCCCATTTCCCTGATGGACAGTGGGGTGGAGCCTACCATCCAGTCCCATCCATACTGGAGCTTGAGTTCACTTTTCAGATGCCACAGTGGTCTTCATCAGATCCTTAACTCTGCTTTACCCCATGGCCTCTGTGTGTGTGCATGTGTATGTGTGGGCACACGCATGCCCTTTTTTATAAGCCTCTGATCTACAGAATTTCCAAGAGAAAATATTGTTGAGTGCCATCTACACAACAAGAACTTTCCTACGTGCTGGGAATGCAATGGTAAACAAACTAGGAAAAAGGCATGCCCTCATAGTGCTCGCATTCTAGTGGGAAAGCTTGGAATTAGAATTCATGCCACACATTCTTTTTCTGCTATACTCTATCCCTGCTGTTCCAGAACTGCTTTCTAGTTTCCAAATCAATTATCTTTCTATATTCATAGGCTTGGAGAAGGCAATGGCACCCCACTCCAGTACTCTTGCCTGGAAAATCCCATGGACGGAAGAGCCTGGTAGGCTGCAGTCCATGGGGTCGCTAAGAGTCGGACACGACTGAGCGACTTCACTTTTCACTTTTCACTTTCATGCATTGGAGAAGGAAATGGCAACCCACTCCAGTGTTCTTGCCTGGAGAATCCCAGGGATGGGGGAGCCTGGTGGGCTGCCGCCTATGGGGTTGCACAGAGTCAGACACGACTGAAGCGACTTAGCGTTCATAGGCTACATTAACTTTAATATTTTTTATCTACTGACATATATTGCCTACACGCAATCTGAGTATTCACCTATGTGAACCTTTCATTTTACATCAGGATGATCAGTCAAAATTCTGACTGGCATTTTATGGCTCTAGATAAGGGAGCAAAGAGCATATCTACAGATTTTTTGTCTTCACAGATTCTGTTTTTGTAATCAAGAGCCAGATACACATTACTTAGTGATCTACAGGTATTTAGAATCTATGTAGAAATATAAGATTGCTTTCCTAGGTAGCTCTTTTATAACAGGAGGGGAAAATATATAAGAATACTATGAGTTAGTGCTGCAACACTAACTATATTTGAAACTTTCAACAAAGTTCTTAGTTTTCAAAAGTCCAGATAAATATTATATAGTCTATAAGCTAATTTTAAATGTCTTGAAATAAGATACATTTTTAAAACTGATTTTTAATTTAGAGCTTAAACAATATTTTGGTGGTTCAAGTACTTTAAATAATTTTATTTAAAGTCTTTTGTAGAAGGAAATAAGAAAAAAGAGACAGTTACATTCAATTTTCTTTTTGTACTTTTCTCTTGAGGAATAAAATGGCATAGATATGAGGGATCTTAGTATTTTTACCACACTGTGACTTTAACATTTTTATATTGATATATTTCATTGCGTAAAAGACTGAGTCAAGATTTTGGTGACATAACAAGAGTGACTAGTTAAAGATAGTCATTCTCTCTTATATGTCTGTCCAATGCAGGAGACCTGGGTTCAATCCCTTGTTTGGGAAGATACCCTGGAGAAGGGAAAGGCTACCCACTTCAGTATTCTGGCCTGGAGAATTCCATGGACTGTATAGCTCATGGGGCAGCGAAGAGTCAGATATGACTCAGTGACTTTCACATGGACTGTATAGCTCATGGGGCGACAAAGAGTCAGACATGACTCAGTGACTTTCACTTTCTTTATTCTACTCTTTATATTACTGTGCTCCATAGAAAATGCATATTCATTTCTTTAGCTGCATAAAATTACCCTCTTAAATTCCTACAAATAACTAGATTTTCTATGTTTCACAATAAAAGTGTAGAAGTAATTTATCAATCTTGGTGGCTAATACTGAATATTTTGCTCACCAAGACAGAGGTACAGCATTGTTTTCAAGTGCTAACAACTTTCCTGTATCAACCATATGTACCACATTTAAGTTTCTGATTCTGTCCTCTAAAATTTAGGAGCTTGTACTGAAATACATCTGACTTTTATTGCATCTGGTCATATTTTTCCACCATCAGTCCCACCCTCAGTAATCCATCATCATCAGCTCCTGCTGTGTCCACACCACCTGTTTGCTCCACCTCTGCTCTCTCTGCATCAGCTGCTTGAATACTTTCTTTGCGTGGTTTTCCATCTATCTCTTCATTAGCTGCAGATGAAGCTTGTTGCTTCCAATCTGCCAAAAATACACTGGAACCTCTTTATTTTCTTGTCATAATCATGCTGTACATAAAAATGAATGAAACCTTAAGTCTTTTGATGTGGTGGTAAATCCTATGACAGCTTTGTAAATTAAATATTTAGAGAAATGCAGTTGGTCCAAAGTGAGTGCAGATCTGGAAGTATCATTGTGCCTTAAGAAAGAGATGGATATATGGAAACTACTGAAGCTGATTATTAACAGACCACCACTGATATTTATGTTTTCATAGATTATTATAAGCACTATTGTATATACCTTTATTATATTAATTAGTCATGCAACAGTTAGAACTGCACATGGAACGACAGACTGGTTCCAAATAGGAAAAGGAGTATGTCAAGGCTGTATATTGTCACCCTGCTTATTTAACTTCTGTGCAGAGTACATCATGAGAAATGCTGGACTGGAAGAAGCACAAGCTGGAATCAAGATTGCCAGGAGAAGTATCAATAACCTCAGATATGCAGATGACACCACCCTTATGGCAGAAAGTGAAGAGGAACTAAGAAGCCTCTTGAGGAAAGTGAAAGAGGAGAGTGAAAAAGTTGGCTTAAAGCTCAGCATTCAGAAAACTAAGATCATGGCATCTGGTTCCATCACTTCATGGCACACAGATGGGGAAACAGTGGAAACAGTGTCAGACTTTACTTTTGGGGGCTCCAAAATCACTGCAGTTGGTGATTGCAGCCATGAAATTAAAAGACGTTTACTCCTTGGAAGGAAAGTTATGACCAACCTAGATAGCATATTGAAAAGCAGAGATGTTACTTTGCCAACAAAGGTCCGTCTAGTCAAGGCTATGGTTTTTCCAGTGGTCATGTATGGATATGAGAGTTGGACTGTGAAGAAAGCTTAGCACTGAAGAATTGATGCTTTTGAACTGTGGTGCTGGAGAAGACTCTTGAGAGTTCCTTGAACTGCAAAGAGATCCAACCAGTCCATTCTAAAGGAGATCAGTCATGGGTGTTCTTTGGAAGGAATGATGCTGAAGCTTAAACTCCAGTACTTTGGCTACCTCATGCGAAAAGTTGACTCATTGGAAAAGACTCTGATTCTGGGAGGGATTGGGGGCAGGAGGAGAAGGGGATGACAGAGGATGAGATGGCTGGATGGCATCACCGACTTGATGGACATGAGTTTGAGTGAACTCCAGGAGTTGGTGATGGACAGGGAGGCCTGGTGTGCTGCAGTTCACGGGGTTGCAAAGAGTTGGACACGACTGAGCGACCGAACTGAACTGAACTGAAAGTACTAAAACATATCTTAGAGGTCTAACCAATTTTTTGTGTGTGAGAGAGAAGCCTTGAATTAAATAATTTTTCAAAGATATCATTAAATATTTCACAAAATATATTTTTACTTAATCATTATAAATGAAGCAATATTGCTTCATTACATCACATATTTATTTGATCCCTTAAATATGTAATAATTATTTATGTAATTTATGCATTCTGGAATGCATTGCCTGGGGTGTCTGCTGCTAGAGAACTCACAATTTAATGGAAACAAAGAAGCACAAGGTTTAGAAGAGAACACAGGATCTGTTCTGACTGACGGATCACCAAGGAGTTGTGGGTTCTCATATGCAGTGGACTCTGACCCTGAAGGAGGGCTATCTGTGAAATGGGAGTGGGGTGAGGCGGGACATAACGATGGGCAGTTTGAGGTAACTTTTGTACAAGGGATTCAGGGAATAGGAGTGGAATTGGTTTAGAGCAGCATGGCACATCTTTGCAATACATGGGAAAAAATTCTGTCACTATTTTAATATATTCTTTATACAAAAATTCCCTTTTCCCTTCCTGGTGAATGTCACCTACTGAAAATTGGCTAGGTGTCATAATTTTTCAGATAGCTCCACTCCCTATTATAATCTCATTTTAGTATTTAATCTTTATTATTATTTTTCAAACAAACCATAACAAAAATTTTCATCAGGGTCCTCTGTCCATGAAATGCTCCAGGAAAGAAAACTGGAATGGGTATCCACTGGGCGACCTTCCCAACCCAGGGATTGAACCCAGGTCTCCCACATTGGCCTGCATACAGGTTTCTCAGAAGGCAGCTGAGGTGGTCTGGTATTCTCATCTTTTTAAGAATTTTCCACACTGTTCTCCATAGTGGCTGTCCTAGTTTGCATTCCCACCAACAGTGTAAGAGGGTTCCCTTTTCTCCACACCCTCTCCAGCATTTATTGCTTGTAGACTTTTGGATCGCAGCCATTCTGACTGGTGTGAAATGGTACCTCATAGTGGTTTTGATTTGCATTTCTCTGATAATGAGTGATGTTGAGCATCTTTTCATGTGTTTGTTAGCCATCTGTATGTCTTCTTTGGAGAAATGTCTATTTAGTTCTTTGGCCCATTTTTTGATTGGGTCATTTATTTTTCTGGAGTTGAGCTGTAGGAGTTGCTTGTATATTCTCGAGATTAGTTGTTTGTCAGTTGCTTCAAAACTGGAAATAGACCCGCCTTATGATCCAGCAATCCCACTGCTGGGCATACACACTGAGGAAACCAGAAGGGAAAGAGACACGTGTACCCCAATGTTCATCGCAGCACTGTTTATAATAGCCAGGACATGGAAGCAACCTAGATGTCCATCAGCAGATGAATGGATAAGCAAGCTGTGGTACATATACACAATGGAGTATTATTCAGCCATTAAAAAGAATACATTTGAATCAGTTCTAATGAGGTGGATGAAACTGGAGCCTATTATACAGAGTGAAGTAAGCCAGAAAGAAAAACACGAATACAGTATACTAACGCATATATATGGAATTTAGAAAGATGGTAACAATAACCCTGTGTACGAGACAGCAAAAGAGACACTGATGTATAGAACAGTCTTATGGACTCTGTGGGAGAGGGAGAGGGTGGGAAGATTTGGGAGAATGGCATTGAAACATGTAAAATATCATGTATGAAACGAGTTGCCAGTCCAGGTTTGATGCACGATACTGGATGCTTGGGGCTGGTGCACTGGGACGACCCAGAGGGATGGAATGGGGAGGGAGGAGGGAGGAGGGTTCAGGATGGGGAACACATGTATACCTGTGGCGGATTCATTTTGATATTTGGCAAAACTAATACAGTTATGTAAAGTTTAAAAATAAAATAAAATTAAAAAAAAAAAAGAAAAAAAAAAAAAAAAGAATTTTCCATAGTTTGTTTTGATCCACATAGTCAAAGGCTCTAGTGTAGTCAATGAAGCAGAAGTAAATGCTTTTCTGGAATTCTCTTGCTTTTCCTATGTTTAGTAAACTTTTTTTTTTAATCAGCAAAAGTTAAAGGAATTAATGTCTTTATTTTGTGAAGAAATATTTATCATAATTTCAGCAATTTATTTTGCTACATTTTTATTCTGTCCCCCCATCAACATAATTTTGAATAGTTTTCAATTTTAGAAAATTCATCTATGCATATAACTCATAGGCATATATGCATAGATGAGAGATCTATTTATCATCCATCTTCCTCTTATTTTCCCTTTCTGCACAGGGAGTTATCTGACATATCTACCATTATGTTTTCTTGATGTTAACTTGATAATTATATTTAATGACTGGTTTTAGATATTTTAAGGACTTAGGAAATATTTTATGTATTCTAATTTATTTTAATGAGTATGTATAAGTCCTGTAAAACATTCATTTTACCATTTTAAAGAATATCTATCTTCCAGAATAACGCATTGTATGTTGACTGTCAAATTTATGCTAAATGTGTCATTCGGAAGGCAATACATTCCTTCTGTAGGATTGTGAGAATAAGCCTTATGTCAGAGGGAGGGAGAAGTACTCCAGATCTTAGAAGAGTATATAAAATTTAGTGATAGAAAATGAACTATTGTAGGCAAGGGACAAGCACAAGGGACAATATATAAATAAAAGATAAAGTATGTGTTGAAGAATGTACAGCAAATAAAAAATTGAACTTCACCAGCAGTTTCAGATAGAGTACTACTGGTTAAGCATGCACAGAAGTGTGGGTTGGGTATGTTTCACCTTTTTTACAAGCGAAAAACCAAAAAACAAACTGAAGCATCAAGAATTCAAACCCCTTCCCTCAGATCGCACCTTTAATAGTTGATGGGGACACTAGCAATCAATTCATTATGCATCAATCAAGGGTACTACATGGTATTCTTCAGGAGATGACAAGAGATCTAATGCTTTCAACAAGGAAAACCAACCAGCTAAGGAGGTGCTTTGACAGGGACCCCTGGGGCAGGGCAGGACACAGATGAGGCAGGTGTCCATGGAAGGAATGAGGAAAGAGAAAAGTTCTCACTGCTTCTAAATCTGATCTATTCACAGATTTCCTCTGATACAGTCCTTGTCACAAATTTAAGTCAATTTCAGCTTCTGACACATCATTAAATCCTTAAATGGACTAAGACCTGAGCTTCTAATAGCCATCTTATATTCTACTTAGAGGTGGCATGCAGTATTTGATATATCCCAGGACTTAGTATGCAAAGGGGATGAAGGGCATGAGAAAAAGTTTGAGTTTGAAATTTAAATGCCAAGTTTAAATTATTCTGAACACCAAAGTATTCAAGCTAAATAAAGCCTGTCAATTTTGCAAGCAAAAGCAATTATTTCCTAATTTGTATGCATGTATATGTGTGTGAATAGATATTTGTGATTGTATTAATCACCCATTTTTGAGTTTCATTTTGCTATTGGAGAAGCAGATAGGAAGAAATCACAGTTTTGTTTTTTTTTTTTAAACCAATTAGACCCTTATATCCTAGCTTGCTTTTCTCATCTGTATCCTACTTTGCCCCAGGGGTACCAGGATTAGAAATCATCTCCCCTTACTAGTTCTTTGGGAACCAGACAAGAGAAAAAAAGAAGAGCAATAGAGATTTTGTATGTGTGTGAGAGAGAGAGAGAGAAGGGAAGAAAGGAAGGAAGGAAGGAAGAAAAAGACAGACATTGGAAAGAATTTCTAATTACCTCTGAGTTTAGGGCATTTAAAACCACCCTCAAGCTTCATTTTTCTGACTCACTTGTCTTCTAATGTTAAGGCTGCTTGGAAATAAGATGAACCAAAAGATTTAAACATATGTCTTAAAAAGATGCACAGCACCTGCAGGAAATGGTAATGAATCGAACCTTAATGCCTCACCCAAATTCCATGTAATCCAAATGCAAATGGTGTGAAATGAAGATAGACATTATGCCAGTTTGGATATTTTTTTTAATGGAAGAAAAACTCAGTGAGTATTAAATATCTCCATGTTTCATCATATGAGTTTAAAGTAAAAATTATGATTAGTGTGGCTGACTGTGCTAGTCTGAAAGTTAGGCTACCTTGTAAATCACAATCATTAAATGACTAAAAACAGATGTTTCTTAAATTAATATAAGTAAACATGCCTTTTCTGTACCTCTACAGGTTGGGTAATCAGGTTTAATTTGTTTCGTTGAAAAATCGTTGACAAGGCTATTCATAAATTTTAGTCTAGTGATATCAAACCTTGAGGACTTCTTATATCTACATGAACCTTAAAAATATAGTTTCACACCTAGATAGCCATAAGATATCCAGAGGGGCACCAAGGGATAGAATAAAACACATCATTAGAACAAAGCCTCAGCAGAGAAGACAGATTATTCATATCTGAGACCAGATCTTCAGAACCCCGCCAGCAGCTTCCCTCACCACCTTCTACTTTCTTAAGCCCACACCGGTCACATTCATGAACATAAGACCAACAAAAAGAGCAGCTGCTGCTGGTGGTGGCTAGTCATTAAGTCATGCCTGACTCTGCAACCCATGAATTGTAGCTCACCAGGCTCCTCTGTCCATGGGATTTCCCAAATAAGAATACTGGCGTGGGTTGCCATTTCCTTCTCCAGGGGATCTTCCCAACCCAAGGACTGAACCCACGCCCCCTGCTTGGCGAGTAGATTCTTTACCACTGAGCCACCTGGAAAGTATCCCCAGCAGTTTAGCACAAATCCATTTGATGAGTGTGTGGGGACCATTATAGATTCTGTTTACATAATTCTCAGTATCAAATATTCAACATCACAAGGATTTCTAACTATAGCTTCTACTTCCATCAGACAGTCCAAAACTGAGGAAACCCTCGTTAAAACATTAGAGAGTGTTAAAAGTGGTAAAGTAAAGACATATTAGTATCTAAAGTGTGATTTTTATCCTCTATCAGGAAACACTGCAGAGAACTCACTTTAGAAAAACTGAGCAGCAATCTGAGATATTACAAGCGTCTCTGCCTGAGGCAGTATGTGGAAATTCCAATAAATGGTCAAATATTTTATTCTTATTTACAGAGCTGAGGTTTGCTGAAGAGTCACCATCTGCTGAAGGGTCTGTATGACCTGGATTCTGTTCTTTTCTCTGTATCCACTGCCCATCACCTTCATTCATACTAGGCATTCTACCTTGAACAGTTCTAAGCACTGTGTATATTGCATCCTTTTCCTAGCATCATTCATTCACAATACTGTGCTTATATTCTTGTCACTCAGGGTGAACTCCCTTTACCAGAAGCACAGTTATCTCCTGGTTGCCTGCTAAAAATGTAGATTTTTAGAATCTACCCCAGATCTATTGAATGAAAAATCATTTTAACAAGATTCCAAGTTGGTTCTAAGACACATCACAGTTTGAAGAACATTTCTTCCTCATACCACTAAAGTGACCTTTCTAAAATATAGAACTCATAAGATTTCCCTGTGGTCCAATGGTTAAGACTCTGCACTCCCAATGCAAGGGGCATGGGTTCGATCCCTGGTCATGGGAACTAAGATCCCGCATGCTGCATGATGTGACCTAAAAAAACAAACAAACAAAAATGTGGAACTCAAAACTGAGCGAATGAACATCAGTCATCATCTTTCAGCCCTTAGATTCATGGAGGACTGTAGTGGACAAGGAATCATCTATTCTTCTAAATTGTGGATGAACACATTGAGACAACCATAAGTGTCTCAATGACTTTTCCAACTCACCTAAACAGGAGTAGTGCTAGGACCATAATTCAAGTCTTTGTGGATTAATTAGTTTTTCAATGATACCACCCTGTTTTTTCTTTAAAAGAAGACAATATAAAGAAGGCTGAGTATCAAAGAATTGATACCTTCGAATTATGGTGCTAGAGAAGACTCGAGAGTCCCTTGGACTGCAAGGATATCAAATCAGTCAATCCTAAAGAAAATCAACCCTGAATATTCATTGGAAGAACTGTTCCTGAAAGTCCAATCTTTTGGCCACCTAATGCATAGAGTTGACTCACTAGAAAAGTCCCTGATGCTGGGTAAGATTGAAGGCGAAAGTAGAGGGGGACAGCAGAGAAAGACATGTTTAGATAGCATCACTGACTTAATGAACATGAATTTGAACAAACTCTGGGAGATAGTGGAGAACAGAGGACCCTGGCTGCTACAGACCATAGGGTGTCAGAATCAGACACGACTTAAACATAAACAGACAATATAGAGCCATTGTGGCCAGAATATGAGATAGGATTTTTGAAAGATCTAAAGTTACTTATAACCTTTTTGCTAATGTTTTTTTCTTAAAGTTAACATCTTATACAGAACTTGGAGACAAGAGAGACTCTAATGTAATAAATAGCTCCAAGAAATGCCATCCTGAAAAATCTCAAATGTGGCTTTACCTGTTAGCACATATATTAGCGCATATCTTACTAAAAAGTTGATGTAGACTTCCATTGGCACTACAATACTCTAAGGGTTTGAGAGCATGAGAAATGGGAGACTCAGAGCTGTTTTACTTTGTAATATGTTGCTTGTCAACTTTTTCAAATCACAAACATATTTCAAAACTTTGGAGAAAGAAACATGGGCACCTCATATGCCATAAAAATCAAATCAATTTGTATTTTTCACACTGCAAATAATTTCTAAGACTCTTGGGTAGAGAAAATCATAGTATAACAATGTGTTCCCACTGCTCAATTAAGAAAAAAATTTACCACCCCTTAGCAATCTTCAGAATATTTCTTAAAATCAGTATTTTCAGGTCAAAAAGTACTCAGAAAACATTTTTCTGTTCAAAAATTTCATTTTATTACCCATTATTTGAAAAAAGTGATTCTGTTAAAATAATGTATCATAAAAATATGACATTTTTCATACATTAATTAACAATACAATGGAACATCATTCATTAAATTGAACATTTCAGGAATTGTTCAAATTAATGAATCGAACAAATGAATTAATGTTCAATTAATGAATTGAACAACAATTGAACTATATTGAACAAACCCACAGTTTCCTAGAGTCTTGATTATTTGGTAAGAGTAACTAAATTAAGCATTTGTGGATGCTTAGTTGATGCTTCAAAATCTTCATAGGAGATAGGAGTCTGAGATATATTTTTGCAGTTTGAAAGTTACTTTGTGCTTTACAAATAAAAGTATTTTTAACTATTTAGAACATTCAACAACTATTCATTAGATTCCTCCTATGTTATCCTTGTCCTTGTTTAAAGTGTTAGAAATATCACAGTAAAACTGAAAGGCACAGTCCCTAAGAGACAATAAGCAAATAATGAACAGAAAAACTAATGAAATATTAGGAAGGAAAAGCATAGAGTAAAATTATATAAAATATCTGGGAGGAAAGGTGGTTTGGACTAACAAGATAATCAAGATAACTTTTCTTTTTTCTCTAAGAAGGTGACATTTAATTGGGGAAGTGAAGAAAAAGCAATACTATTAATAAAAGGAACTTGAGAAAAAAGTATCCTAACCAAATAAAGAACAGATGATAAATTATAACAATGAATTATATTCCAATGAGTATTTATCACTATTTCCCCAAGAATATTCTATGAAATTCTCGTAAGACTATACTCACACCTCCATGACCACCTCCACCGTTGCAACAATTATACTGCCAAAGAAGCTTGGAAGACATAGCAAATTGTATGTACTTTAAGATATTAAAGAACCCAACAAATTTTGCAAGACAAATAGCTATTTTTGCTAATGTTTTCAAAAGATTCTTAACCATTAAATTACTAATGTTTTGATAATTATTACAAGTTAACATCCACAAAACTAGAAAAAATCTGGCATGGGTAAATCATCATCAAAATCATCTTTGTCCTGGCAATGTAACAGTGTCTACTTAGTGGATTTCAGACAGAAGCAGATTTCACGAAAAAAGGGTATGAGGTCCAGCTCTAAAAAGCCATCAGTTGTCATTACTCCACCATATGCCAGGTAGATTTTCTCTCCAAAAATTTTAACAGACATTTCTTTACCTATTAAGTTCTACTTTTTTCATTTCTCTCTCCTTTCCTAGAGTACTGCAACAGTTCACTAAAAGGAAGCCTTGCTTCCAGTATTTTTTTTTCTCAAATGTATCATCTACCAGTTTCCTAACTTAACTATTTAAAGAAAGCTAACTATGACTACATTACATCTTCCCTATAAAACATCTGGTCACTCACAGTAAATCCCAACTCCTTGATATTTACATAAGAGATTGCATGCACTTGTAGGATATATCACCCCTCAACCACCATTCCACATCCCAGAAACTTCAGACACATCTCACTCTTTTTTTTTTATTTTATTTTATTTTTAAACCTGAAACAGTGTATTAGTTTTGCTAAACATCAAAACGAATCCGCTACAGGTATACATGTGCTCCCCATCCTGAACCCTCCTCCCTCCTCCCTCCCCACACCATCCCTCTGGGTCGTCCCAGTGCACCAGCCCCAAGCATCCAGAGGGTGGGAAGATTTGGGAGAATGGCATTGAAACATGTGTAATATCATGTATGAAACGAATTGCCAGTCCAGGTTCAATGCACATCTCACTCTTATGTAAACATCTCTGCTCCTTGTCTCCTACCTGCGATGAAAGCATATCACTAATACCATCCCCACTTCATTTCCTTGATCAAGCTAATCCCTAACCATCTATCACTGTGGTCGTCATCATCATCAATAATACGTATCTTAGTTACGTGACAGGTTCTGAAAGCAATGCAGTGAATCAATTAAAAATCAGGCTCTAGATTCAGACTCTCTTCTATTAAAGTCTACCTAAGTCCCCTTTATCTCTATTTTTTCTGGTCGTGTGTATTCTTAACTTTAATCCCAAAATATCTTTTAAGGGAAAACATCAGATGAATAATGTCATTTAACTTTTTTTTTTTTTTTTAAATAACAGCAGCTTTAGCTTCACAGCAAAATTGAGAGTAAGGTACCAAGATTTCCTACATACCCCTTGCCCCACATATGGATATTCTCTGCCATTATCATTATCCCCAACCAGTGCCATATTTTGTTATAATTGATGAACTTACATTGGCACAAGATAATCACCCAAAGTCCACAGATTATCTTAGGTTTCACTCTTCATGTTGTACATTTTATGGTTTAGGACAAACATATAATGATGTGTTCATTGCTACAATATCATACAGGATAGTTTCACTGTCTTAAAAATCCTATGAAGAATATCATATGGTTGAAATTATACAGTATGTAGCCTTTTAAAATTGGCTTCTTTCTCTACATAATAGGGATTTAAATTCTGTCCAGTAATAGGTATTTAATTTTCATTGCTTGTTACATCATTTCTTTTCAGAGCTAAATAATATTTTCTTGTCCAAATGCATCATGCTTTATTTATCTATTCACCTAGTGAAGAACATTTTGGCTGCTTCCAATTTTTGGTGATTATGAAAAAGCTGCTCTCAACCCTGTGTGCAATTTTTTTCTGTGGACACCTAAAGCCAGACATCCAGGACTCTGAAGTCAAGTGGGCCTTAAGAAGCATCACTATGAACAAAGCTAGTGGAGGTGATGGAATTCCAACTGAGCTATTTCAAATCCTAAGAGATGATGCCATTAAAATGCTGCACTCAATATGCCAGCAAATTTGGAAAACTCAGCAGTGGCCATAAGACAGGAAAAGGTGTTTTCATTCCAATCCCAAAGAAAGCCAGTGCGAAAGAATGTTCAAACTACTGCACAGTTGCACTCATTTCACACTCTGGCAAAGTAAGGCTCAAAATTATCCAAGCTAGGCTTCCACAGTACATAAACAGAGAACTTCCAGATGTTCAAGCTGGATTTAGAAAAGGCAGAAGAACCAGAGGTCAAATTGCCAACATCCGCTGGATCATCAAAAAAGCAAGAGAATTCCAGAAAAATATCTACTTCTAATTTACTGACTACACTAAAGCCTTTGACTGTGTGGATCACAACAAATTTTGGAAGATTCTTCAAGAGATGAGAATACCAGACCACCTTACCTGCCTCCTGAGAAACCTATATGCAGGTCAGGAAAAAAACAGTTAGAACCAGACATGGAACAATGGACTGGTTCAAAATTGGGAAATGTATACATCAAAGCTGTATATGTCACCCTGCTTATTTAACGTATATGTAGAGTACATCATGAGATATGCCTAGACTGGATGAAGCACAGCTGGAATCAAGATTGCCAGGAGAAAGATCAATAACTTCAGATATGAAGATTACACCACCCTGATGGCAGAAAAGTGAAGAGGAACTAAAGAGCCTCTTGAAAGTGAAAGAGGAGAGTGAAAAAGCTGGCTTAAAACTCAACATTCAAAAAAGGAAGAGCAAGGCATTCTGTCCCATCATTTCATGGAAAATAGGTGGGGAAACAGCGAGAGACTTTATTTTCTTGGGCTCCAAAATCACTGCAGATGGTGACTGCAGCCATGAAATTAAAAGACGACTGCTCCTTGGAAGAAAAGCTATGACCAACCTAGACAGCATGTTAAAAAGCAGAGACATTACTTGGCTGACAATGGTCCATCTAGTCAAATCTATGGTTTTTCCAATAGTCATGTATGGATGTGAGAACTGGCCCATAAAGAAAGCTGAGTGCTGAAGAACTGATGCGTTTGAACTGTGGTGTTGGAGAAGACTCTTGAGAGCCCCTTGGACTGCAAGGAGATCAAACCGGTCCATCCTAAATGAAATCAGTCCTGAATATTCTTTGGAAGGACTGATGCTGAAGCTGAAACTCCAATACTTTGGCAACCTGATGCAAAGAACTGACTCATTGGAAAAGACCCTGATGCTGGAAAAGATTGAAGGCAGAATGAGAAGGGGATGACAGAGGGCATTATGTTTGGATGACATCATCGACTCAATGGACATGAGTTTGAGCAAGCTCCAGGAGATGGTGAAGGACAGGGAAACCTGGAGTGCTGCAGTCCATGGGGTCACAAAGAGTGGGACATGACTGAGTGGCTGAACACCAATAACAAAGTTTTTAATCCTTTGGGTATATACTCAGAAGTATCAGTACAAGCACTAGATTGTATGGTAAGACTGTGAGTTCATGTGGCTGTGCTATTTTGTGTTCCTACCAGCAATAAGCGGTAGTTCCCGTTGCTCCACATCCTCATCTGATTTTTGCTCTCAGAGTTCTGGTTTTGGCCATTCTAATAGGTGTATTGTGGTATTGGTAATTTTAAATCTCTGATGACATATGCATGATGGGAAGCATCTTTTCATATGCTTATTTGCCATCTGTATATCTTTTTCTGTACCTCTATTTCGTGATTTGCAACATGGGACTAATCATACTTCCTATTTTAGATGTGTTGAATGAATTATATAAATTAACCATGAAATGAGCTGAGAAGGATGTTTGGCTCATCTTAAGTAGCTACTAAGTACCATTTTTTTTGCCCAGTTCTTCCTATGCTTCATTCCCTCTGATTCTTGCTACAGAAATGTGATTTATCAGCATTTGCAGATGAGGCAACAAAGATTCAATAGTTTCCACTAGGGATTGTAGGGGTTAAATTGTTAGATCTGGGATATGAATCCGTATGTGTCTAATACCAGAACCAGTTTCCATTAACCCCTCTATTATTTCTGCAGTGAACACTCAGTTTTGGGATAGCGCTTCTAGAAAACACTTTCTAATGTGTCTACTTGACTTCTGAAACCTTTGCCCATAGCTCTGTTATTGGACTGCATCATTAGAAACTGCACTATAATTATCTGATTATGTAACCATCTCTTTGAACAATATTTTGGAAACCTGAGAGTAAGAAAAACATGTATTTTCCTTTTTTAGCAATCCTAGCACATAACAAAATAACATTCATGTAGTAAGCAGTCAATTTATTTCTTAAAATATCAATAATATATAAGTGACTGGCCAGTTAAAGTTGTCAGAAACTAGCCTTCAGGATAAGTGATGAATTTATGTATGTGTGTATATGATTTGAATTTGTTTTTAACAGATATCTTTTTGTAATAAAATGCAAAATGCTATTTTTCAAGTTGATTGGGGCTTCCCTGGTGACTCAGATGGTAAAGAATTTGCCTGCAATGCAGGCTACTCAAGTTCAATCCCTGAGTTGGGCAGATCCCCTGGAGAGAAGAATGGCAACCAACTCTAGTATTCTTGCCTGGAGAATTTCATGGATGAAGAGTCTGGCTAGCTACAGTCTGTGGGGTCGCAAAGAGTTTGACATGACTGAGCAACTAACACTTTTACTACCCTTTTCTGTAGCAAAATTCTGTTTTTTTCAAGTTGATTATGAAATGTTAGTTATCATAAAAAATATTTTATTTTTTTCACTAATTTGTATTTAGCCTCATTACAGCCATAAAGAAATTACCCATCACAGTCCCTAGAGTGCACCTTGGAAAACTATTTTCCCTTATACAAAATAATAATTTCCTGAACAAGTTCACATACTAAAAAAAAGGACAAATTAAGCATCTTTTTTTTTTTAATCTACTTCAGCTAATTCAAACACTAATCTTTTTATAACCTTGACAAAGCTGTGAATGTTAATAAGCTTTAAGGCAAGAGGGGATAGAAATGGAAATCTTTATTCAATAACAGAAAAACCTAATGATTTTATAAATAAGAAACAGACTTCTTAGCATAGTTCCTCTAATAGCTCAACCCCTCCAATGAATTGAGATGCTCCAAAAATATCATCAGTTACATATTATAAGCTTGCTTTTCCTGTATTTTTGCTTATGGACACTACTTCTATAATCAGCTCCATTCATTTATATGTCTAGTTGTATATTTGAAAAACCCTCTACCAGTCCCCTGTTCATATAGCTTATTATGAAATTTAATTCTTGAATTACATCAAAAGTGAAAATTAAAATGAAATAATTCAGTAATGTTAGTGTTCTTCCTTTATTTCTGACCTCTTAATATAAAAATGAAGGCACAATTTCCCAAGTTGGTTAGTTACAGATGAATTTTTGTTGCTTAATTAATGTAATCATTCAAAAACACCACAGAACAATGGAGTCTACAGAAATATTATATTAATTAACTTATAAAAGAAGTAAAACATCTTTTATAATCAATATTTCATATATGACAGAGAGCATTTGGGGTTGTTATCATCAAGCACATCAGATAAATCTGAGACTTCCCTAATTAGTGTAAATAAGTTATGGCACATGCTCTGCTTTCTTTCAGATATTGTTTCCCATGCTACTAGCATTGTGCTACTAATCAGAATAATAACATTGAAGAACTGGTGCTACCTAGTCCAATACAAAAATATTTTTAAGGTTAACGTACACAGTACATTATTCACAATATTATCGTGAATAATACACAGACACATGAGTGTCAATTACTTTATGTCAATTTATTGAGCAAATTGGTATGCCAGTTATAACATTCAGTTTATCTCTGTATGGGAAATGTCACTAAAAATATGCAAGAAGATACAGTGAAAATTTGGAAATAAGAAAATGCCTTAAAACAGTAGACAATAGCATACTACACAATAATGGGAATGAATGATCTAGCACTAAACACTGCAACATAGATCTATATCAAACAATAAGAGAATAAAGGCAGAATGGTTACAAAGTGCAAGGTTCCATTTATATATAATTTTAAAATAAGAAAACCTAATTTTTAGTGTTGGAAGTAAGCGTAGTGGTTACTTTTGAGTGGGTAGTGACTCCAATGGAGCAGGAGCCATTATGAGTTAATAGAATATTGTTTTCCTTGACTAGAATACTAGTTACACAGCTGTGCTCAACATTCAAGAATTTATACCACTGTATATTTCTGAACTTTCTTTGAAAGTTCTTTGAACTTGTATGTATATATGCTATAATTCAAAAATGCATTCCAAAACATAAAACTAATGCTAAGTGGAAGCTTCTGAAGTTTCAATAACTTTCAAGATACTGAAAATAACTCATTACAAACTAAGAAAAATAATTTACAGTTATCTCATCATTAGGCTCCTATGTCTTTTTGCCTTTTGGAAGTTCTTGGTTTGTTAAAAAATAAAAAATAACACTAAGAAAAGTAATGTTAACTAAACACTTATTTACACCAGAAGAAATTGTCACTTAATATAGGGTTATAATGGGCTTTCCAGGTGGTTCAATGGTAAAGAATTCTCCTGCCAATGCAGGAGACACAGGAGACCCAGATTCGATCCCTGAGTCAGAAAGATCCCGCGGAGAAGGAAATGGCAACCCACTCCAGTATTCTTTCCTAGAACATTCCATGGACAGAGGAGCCTGGCGAGCTACAGTCCATAGTGTTGCAGAGTCAGACATTGAATCAAATGGGTAGAAATTAAGAACTTGTTTTAATCTTTCCATTAATTGATTCTGAATAAGAAAAATATTATTTGCTCTTATATAAATGTTTGTTCAACTGCAGATATATATTTTTCTCATGTTCCACTGAATTAAATTCCAAGAGGGTATACTGACCTAATTTTAATGCATAAACAAATATTTTCATGGTACATTGATTTTAATGTTTTGTGAATTTGTACATTATTTCTAATTAATTACCATAACCTCAATGGCTTTCTTTTTGTAGATGTGGTGCATGCTTTATTATTTTCATGAGTGTTATCGTTATAAACTATAATTAAAAACAGTGATTATTTTATTGAATGTACTTAAGATTTTTGTAAGTATTCTTGAATCATTGAAATAATGTTTTGGTGGTATTTTACAGGATTTTTATTACATTTAATTCATATTTAAACATGAGTTTTAAGAAATGCCAGACAAATATATCTGCTCTAGTAGAATGCAGAAATTATATATAAAACATATACATGTATGTGAATATTTTGTGTACATATATGTGTTTATATATATATATATATATACACACACACACAAACCTGGTAAAAAATAAAAGCATGAGGATGGTATTACCAAAGATCTGATATTTGTGGTTCCATTTCCAGAACTCTCCAGAATTATCTTTGCAGGAATTTGGAAGGACAGTACAGTATTAAAAAAGCACTATCCACTTTAAGTATGTACTGGGTTTAGTTAATGTTGAGGAAAACTTTTTCTCCAATTCTATAGCTTTATTATCTTAAAAGAAATAGATTTATTTAATATGGTTGTTATTGTACTGTGTAGTCTCAGTCTCATCTTACTTTCATTGTTCCACCCTCGTGTTTACAATAGTGACCTATTGTCAAAAAATCTTTGATCGGTAAAAACAGGTAGTTTACAAAAATCCAGCTAAATTTGAGAATCATGAAAAATATACTGAGACCTTGAATATTTTATTTTAGAACATTTATCTATGCATTAATTCAAGAAAATAACCATGTTGTATGCAATGTGGGAGACTTTTTCTTTGTAACACTGGTTGGAGTTCTGAGTCATCTTCCTAGCATAAGTTACCCTTAATTCATTGTTTACAGTTTCCAATTCAGCATTCTTTAAAGTAGTGTGTGTTGGTGTGTGTGTGTGTGTTTATTCTTTAATAGTTGCATGGCACAACTGGTTATAATCATTTTAAAATTACTGTCATGACTTTTCAAGAATTCCAAAAATATTTGGTATTTTCTGTGGGAAAATTGATTCTCTTTATTTGGTTCATGTAAGATGTAATTAAGTTATGTAACTGCAATAACAAGAACAGCAGTTATTTATCAGTTTGGGAACAAATGTTACTAACTCTCAACAAACATCCAGCTAACTGATGTCAGCAGAGGCCACCAACACAGTAGAGCACAGAACATGAGCAGTGACAACACAGTTAGCCAAGAGCATCCTTCCATATGCTTTACAGAACAAACAGAGTGGACAGGTCGATCCAGAGAATCCACTGCACTGAGGTTGATGACGGCAAGTCCAGATGTACACAACTCATTTTTACTAAAATCTGAACATGTATTTCCTATCTTTTGGGGTCAGAAAATGTGACTGCTTTCCATAAAATATATCTCAGAGTCCTAAAAGGATAACTAAGCCTCTGTAAGAGTTTTATTTCAACTGTGTTGCTGAAAAGCCTGGGGGTGTTAAGTGACCATAGAAAATTTAGAATCATTGCGAGATTCAAGGTCATTATCACCGAAATGGCAAAACCTCTGAGGGTTTGGTTGATTCAGCCTTCATACTTAGCAGCACAAATCCCATGGCAAGGCCAGCACAGCTCCAACTGCGAGACACAAAGAGGTCAGCATGATCTGAAATATGCATTTCTCATAAAGAAATATTCAGCTATCTGGCTTCCTCTGCCTTTTATCCTTTTGCCAATGAAAATTGACAACAACAACAACAAAAATATTCAGAGAGGCAGTAAGTTGATGCTACAGGAAAAAAGAAAAAAAGAAAATCACCAGGCAACACTACCCAGTACTTTTTAAAATACCAAAAACAAAACAAAACTCAATCTCAGGGATATTCTAATTTGCCTGAAACCAGAGGATGTAAATTAGTGTGCATTTAGGAACATAACGATGATGTAGAGGTGGAACTTTATTAGGCCTTGATATTGCATCCAGTTAAAGAACTGAAGCAAAATCCAGAGAACTTTCCTTGTAGAAAAAGAGCTTCAATGAGATCCTGAGCCTACCTCTGCCATTAAATGATACTTTTCATTGTATAATAAAATTGACAACTCTTCTCTCATCAACTTACTAGCAATTTTGTTTTCTTTCACTTTTTAAAAATTTAAGTATATATAGTTGATAATATAGTCAGTTCAGTTCCGTTCAGTTCAGTCGCTCAGTCATGTCTGACTCTTTGCGACCCCAGAGAAAGGCATGCCAGGCCTCCCTGTCCATCACCATCTCCCGGAGTTCACTCAAACTCATGTCCATCAAGTCAGTGATGCCATCCAGCCATCTCATCCTCTATCGTCCCTTTCTCCTCCTGCCCCCAATCCCTCCCAGCATCAGAGTGTTTTCCAACGAGTCAACTCTTCTCATGAGGTGGCCGAAGTATTGGAGCTTCAGCTTTAGCATCATTCCTTCCAAAGAAATCCCAGGGCTGATCTCCTTTAGAATGGACTGGTTGGATCTCCTTGCAGTCCAAGGGACTCTCAAGAGTCTTCTCCAACACCACAGTTCAAAAGCATCAATTCTTCAGCGCTCAGCTTTCTTCACAGTCCAACTTTCTCATCCATACATAACCACTGGAAAAACCATAGCCTTGACTAAACAGATATATTAATTTCCTGTATATATTAATAACAGTGATTCCATATTTTATAGTTCATACTCCAATTAAAGATATTAAAAAATAACCTTTATATTCCCTGTTCTGTACAATGTATACTTGTTGTTTATTTTATGCATATACTAGTTTGGATCCCTTAATCACATATTCCTATTTTTCCCTCCCCAAATCCTTCTCCCCTCTGGTAACCACTAGTTTGTTTTCTAATCAATACATGTATGAGTCTTTTTCTGTTTTGACATACACATTCAACTGTTTTACTTTTTTTTTTTTTGAGTCCACATAGGGATAACATACAATATTTGTCTTCCTTTCTCTGACTTACCTCACTCAGCATGATACACTCTAAGTCCTTCCACACGACCGCAAATAGAGTAATTAGTATGTGTGTACATGCTCAGTTGTTCAGTTGTGTCCAACGGTTTGTAACCCCATGCACTGTAGCATGCCAAGGTCTTCTGTCCATGGGATTTCCCAGGCAAGAATACTGCAGTGGGTTGCCATATCCTTCTCCAAGCCATCTTTCTAGCCCAGGGATGAAACCTGTGTCTCCTGCATTGGCAGTCAGATTCTTTACCACTGAACCACCCGGGAAGCCTCAAGTAACTAGTATTCCATTGTAAATATTATATAGATTGGTGGACAATTGAGTTTTTCCATATCATAACTATTGTAAATAATGCTGCTATGAACATTGGGGTTCTGGTATCTGTTTTAATCAGTATTTTCATTTGTTGGATATATTAATATAACCAAGAGTAGAATTGCTGTATCATGATTTGGGCTTCCCTGATAGCTCAGTATTGATCCAACCTAGCTATCCCTCATGGGCCTCGACTCCTTCTCCCTGCCATCCTCAGAGCCCAGTGCCTGGCTTAAGCCTCACAGAGGTGTGTGGTTGAGAATATAAGGTTACTGAGGGATGAAGGATCGCAGGCTTATGCAAAAAAAAAAAAAAAAAACCAACACTTTATGAGTGTGGTGGAGGAAGATGGCAGAGTAGAAGGATGTGTGCTCATCTTCTCCTGCGAGAACTCCAAAATTACAACTCCCTGCTGAACAACCATCGATAGGAGAATGTTGCATTCCACCAAAATAAGATACACCATGTCCAAGGGCAAAGGAGTAGCCCCAGCAAGAAAGCAGGAGGGGCAAAATAGCACTTAGAAGAGATACTTGGAGGGCTCAAACATACCTTGTTCAAACCAGGACCTGGAGACCCCACAGAGGCTGAGCCCAAACTGTGTTTAATCAAACACAGTGTCTCCTGTGGAGGTATGGGTCAGCAGTGGCCTGCCGCAGTGGCAGGGGCTCTGGGTGCAGCAGTCCTGGGTGTGGCATAAGCCCTCTTGGAGGAGTTCACCATTAACCCCACCATAGTGCTGCCAGAACTTAACACAGGACTGGGGAAACAGACTGGGGAAACATCCCTCAGGAGGGAACAAATAAAACCTTGTGCACACTAGGACCCAGGAGAAAGGAGCATTGACCCCATAAGAGACTGACCCGGACTTGCCTGTGAGTGTCTAAGAGTCTCCGGCTGAGGTGTGGGTCAGCGGTAGCCTGCTGCAGGGCTGGGGGCACTCAGTGCAGCAGTGCATGCATGGGACCTTTTGAAGGAGGTCACCATTATCTTCAACCTCCACCATAGTTTGTTTCAAGTCAAACAACAGGGAGGGAACACAGTCCCACTCATCAACAGAAAATTGGATTTAAGATATACTGAGCATGGCCCTACCCATCAGAACAAGACCCAGGTTTTCCCTCAGTCTCTCCCATCATGGAGCTTCCATAAGCTTCTTACCCTTATCCATCAGAGGGCCAACAGAATGAAAACCACACTTGCAGAAAACTAATCAAACTGATCACATGGACCACAGCCTTGTCTAACTCAATGAAACTATGAGCCATGCCGTGTAGGGCCACCCAAGATGGACAGGTCATGGTGGAAAGTTCTGACAAAATGTGGTCCACTAGAGAAGGAGAAAGAAATGGCAGCCCATTCCACTACTCTTGCCTAGAAAATTCCATGGATGGAGGAGCCTGGTAGGCTACAGTCCATGAGGTCACAAAAAGTTGCACATGACTGAGTGACTTCACTTTCACTTTCAGAGAAGGGAATGGTAAACCACTTTGGTATTCTTGCCTTGAGAACCCCATGAACAGTACGAAAAGGAAAATGATAGGACAATGAAAGAGGAACTCCCCAGGTGGGTAGGTGCCCAATATGCTACTGGAGATCAGTGGAGAAATAACTCCAGAAAGAATGAAAGGATGGAGCCAAAGCAGAAACAATACCCAGCTGTGGATGTGACTGGTGATAAAAGCAAGGTCCGATGCTGTAAAGAGCAATATTGCATAGGAACCTGGAATGTCAGGTCCATGAATCAGGGCAAATTGGAAGTGGTCAAACAGGAGATGGCAAGAGTGAACATCAACATTTTAGGAATCAATGAATTAAATGGACTAGAATGTCAACAAAAGAGTTTGAAATATAGTGCTTGGGTGCAATCTCAAAAATGACAGAATGACCTCTGTTCATTTACAAGGCAATCCATTCAATATCACAGTAATCCAAGTTTATGCCATGACCAGAAGGTGAAGTTGAATGCTTCTATGAAGACCTATAAGACCTTCCAGAACTAACACCCCAAAAGATGTCCTTTTCATTATAGGGGACTTGAATGCAAAAGTAGGAAGTCAAGAGATACCTGGAGTAACAGGAAAATCTGGCCTTGGAATACAAAACAAAGTAGGTCAGAGGCTAACAGAGTTTTGCCAAGAGAATGCACTGGTCATAGCACACATCCTCTTCCAACAACACAAGAGAAAACTCTACACATGGACATCAACAGATGGTCAATATCAAAATCAGATTGATTATATTATTTACAGTCAAAGAAGGAGAAGCTTTATACAGTCAGCAAAAACAAAACCAAGAGCTGACTGTGGCTCAGATCATGAACTCCTTATTGCCAAATTCAGACTTAAATTGAAGAAAGTAGGGAAAACCATTAGACCATTTGGTATGACCTAAATCAAACCCCTTATGACTACACAGTGGAAGTGACAAATAAATTCAAGGGATTAGATCTAATAGACAGGGCCCTGCAAACCTATGGATGGAGATTTTTTTACATTGTACAGGAGGCAGTGATCAAGACCATCCCCAAGAAAAAGAAATGCAAAAAGGCAAAACGGTTGTCTGACGAGGCCTTACAAATAGCTGTGAAAAGAATGGAAGCGAAAAAAAAGGAGAAAAGGAAATATATACGGGTTTGAATGCAGAGTTCTAAAGAATAGCAAGGAGTGAAAAGAAAGCCTTCCTCAGTGACCAATGCAAAGAAATAGCGGAAACAGTAGAATGGGAAAGACCAGAGATCTCTTCAAGAAAATTAGAGATACCAAGAGACAATTTCATGCAAAGATGGGCACAATAAAGGACAGAAATGGTATGGATATAACAGAAGCAGAAGATATTAAGAAGAGGTGGCAAGAATACACAGAAGAACTATACAAAAAAGAACTCATGACCCAGATAACCACAATGGTGTGATCACTCACCTAGAGCCAGACATCTTGCAATGCAGTCAAGTGGGCCTTAGGAAGCATCACTATGAACAAAGCTAGAGGGGATGGTGAATTCTGGTTGAGCTATTTCAAGTCCTAAAAGATGATGCTGTGAAAGTACTGCACTCAATATGTCAGCAAATTTGGAAAATTTAGCAGTGACCATGGGACTGAAAGCGGTCAGTTTTCATTCCAGTCCCACAGAGGGGCAATGCCAAAGAATGTGCAAACTACAACATTATTGCACCCATCTCCCACACTAGCAAAGTAATGCTCAAAATTCTCCAAGTCAGGCTTCAACAGTAAGTGAATTGTGAACTTCCAGATGTTCAAGCTGGATTTAGAAAAGGCAGATCAAATTGGAAACATCTGTTGGATCATCGAAAAAGCAAGAGAGTTCCAGAAAAACATTTACTTCTGCTTTACTGACTCTGCCAAAGCCTTTGACTGTGTGGATCACAACAAACAATGGAAAATTCTTAAAGAGATGGGACCAGACCACGTGACCTGCCTCCTGAGAAGTCTGTATCCAGGTCAAGAAGCAACAGTTAGAACTGGACGTGGAACAACAGACTGGTTCCAAATTTGGAAAAGCAGTATGTCAAGGCTTCATATTGTCACCCTGCTTATTTAACTATATGAAGAGTACATTATGCAAAATGTCAGGGTGAATGAAACACAAGCTGGAATCGAGATTTATGGGAGAAATATCAATAACCCCAGATATGCAGATGACACCACCCTTATGGCAGAAAGTGAAGAAGAACTAAAGAGCCTCTTGATAAAAGTGAAAGAGGAGAGTGAAAAAGTTGGCTTAAAACTCAACATTCAGAAAACTAATTTCATGGCATCCAGTCCCATCATTTTATGGCAAATAGATGGGAAAATAATGGAAACAGTCAGAGACTTTATTTTGGGGGGCTCCAAAATCACTGCAGATAGTGACTGCAGCCATGAAATTAAAAGACACTTGCTCCTTGGATGAAAAATTTTGACCTAACTAAACAGCATATTAAAAAGCAGAGACATTACTTTGCCAACAAAAGTCCATCTAGTCAAGGCTATGGTTTTTCCAGTAGTCATGTATGAATGTGAGTATTGGACTATAAAGGGAGCTGAGTGCCAAAGAATTGATGCTTTTGAACTGTGGTGTTGGAGAAGAATCTTCAGAGTCCCTTGGACTGCAAGTAGATCCAACCAGTCCATCCTAAATGAAATCAGTCCTGAATATTCATTGGAAGGACCGATGCCGAATCCGAAACTCTAATACTTTGGCCACCTGATGCAAAGACCTGACTCATTGGAAAAGACCCTGATTATGGGATAGATCGAAGGCAGGAGGAGACGGGAATGACAAAGATGAGATGGTTGGGGAAGGGAAGACAGTCGATGAGATTACCGACTTGTTGGACATGAGCTTGAGTAAGCTCCCAGAGTTGGTGATGGACAGGGAAACCTGGTGTGCTGCAGTTCTTGGGGTCATAAAGTCAGACACGACTGAGCGACTATTCTGAACTGAACTGAACTGATAGCTCAGTTGGTAAAGAAACCACCTGCAAGTCAGGAGACCCTGGTTCAAATCCTGGGTCAAGAAGGTCCGCTGTAGAAGGGATTGCCAACCCACTCCAGTATTCATGGGCTTTCCTTGTGGCTCAGCTGGTAGAGAATCCACCTGCAATGTGGTAGACCTGAGTTCGATCTCTGGGTTGGAGGATCCCTTGGAGAAGGGAAAGGCTAACCACTCCAGTATTCTGGCCTGGAGAATTCTATGGACTGTATAGTCCATGGGGTTGCAAAGAGTCGGACACGACAGCTATGCTCATTCACTTCACTCACTATAGTAATTCTATTTTTAGTTTCTTGAGGAACTTCCATAATGTTTTCCATTGTGACTACACCAATTAACACTGCCACCAACACTGTACAAGAAAAGATTTCTTTTTCTTCACATCTTCACCAAGATTTATCATTTTAAAACTTTTTGACAATAGCTCTTCTGTCAAATGTGAATTGATATTTCATTGTGGTTTTGATTTGCATTTCTCTAATGATTAGCAAGGAGCATTTTTTCATGTAGCTCTTAGTCATCTGTATGTCTTCTTTGGAAAAAATTTTATTCAGGTCTTCTTCCTAGTTTTTAACCAGATTGTTTTATAGATATTTAGTTGTATGAACTGTTTATATATTCTTGACATTAATCCTTATCAGTCATATTATTTGCAAATATTTTCTCTCATTCAGTAAATTGTCCTTTCATTTTGTCAGTGGTTTCCTTTGCTGTGTAAAAGCATTTGAATTTAATTCAATCCCATTTGCTTATTTTTACTTTATTTATTTACTTGCCTTAGGAGTGAGATCAAACCAAAAAATATTGCTATGATTTATGTCAGTGACTGCTCTGCCTATGTTTTCTTCTAGGAGTTTTATGGCTTCAGGATTTACATTTAGGTCTTGAATACATTTTGAATTCATTTTTGTTCATAGTGTGAATAAGATAGGCCACACTCTTCCCATTTTACAGATGATAATACAGAGACTGAAGAAAATAACTAAGATAACAAGCTCTAGAGTTCAGATTTAAAACTGAATTATCTGACTCAATGATTAAATATCCCACTGTGGAAATATCTGATCGCTGAATGAGCTTCCCAATATCATACTTACAATTAAAAATAAAGTTAGAATAAGGACTCTAGTCTCTAGACTTTTAAATCAAAACACTTTTTCATATACCATCTTCTGATCTAATTTATTTTATTGTGTTTTTATGGCAACTGGGTTATGAACATGCCCTTTTTATTTGGTCTATTGGTTTTCATGGAACAGGAATTATTTGCTAACTTTTACCTAAAATTGACATTTGCGAACAGAATACTTGAGACAGTGGTAAGTGAATAAAAAAAATCTGCTTTTGGCAATAATGGAAAATGAGCTTAAATTACTGAATATGTTTCATTATAAAATATTAAAGTAAAATATCACAGCACACCAAAAAATCTTTGTATTTGATTTAGTACTACTGTCATTGGTGGTAGGCATGACTTATTAAAGTAGTGAAATAAATGTGTAAAGCTTGATATGAGAAATTATGTAGCATTTATAATGCTAAGCCTGTTCCTATAATAGAAACCATTATAGTTATAGACATGGTCAAATAGTAGCAGAGATTACAGATGCTGGATAATTATTACTATTTTATTAAGGTAAATTAAAAACTGCCAAAGGAAAATATTTTTGAGGGGAAAATGCATTTCTAAAAAAGGTAGAATAAATTATAGTTACACTTATGTAGATTGTCAAATCAGGTAAACTTATGGTGGAAGTTTGATAAAAAATGAATTGATGAGCATCAATTCTACAAAATTCCAATGGGAAAAAAGTTCAGAATTATGTCTAGCTCCTATTGCACAATAATTATCAAGAAGATGAGAAAGTAGAACAAGTATGAAGCATAAAGGGTATGAAAAGGAACTAGCTATTCAAAACACTATGCAAAGTGTTTCAATACCATATATCTTACTTAATGGTCATCATTAAAACAAAGATTTAGATTTTTGCTATGCAGGCTTATCTCACTAAAGGCATTTGTTTGTGGCTGCTGATAGAAAATAATAAAGCATATAACTAATTAAATAATAAACATAAATAATATCTCCTAGGGCTTTTTTAGTTTACAGAGTACTTGCATGTGCCTTGTTTCATTTAATTATTATAATAGTATTGAGAGGTAATATTACAGCTTAATTACAGAATAGAAACTAATGCCTCACGTGTCCAGTGGAGGCCAGATTTCAGAAGCGAGAGCGTGGGGCTCTGGCTAAGTTATTTCAGTCCTGTCTGACTCTTTGTGACTCTTTGGACTGTATCCTGCCAGGTTCCTCTGTCCATGGGGATCTCCAGGCAAGAATGTAGGAGTGGGTTGCCATGCCCTTTTTCAGGGGATGTTCCTGCCCCAGGGATCAAAGCCACATCTCTTAGGTCTCCTGCATTAGCAGGCAGGTTTTCTACCACTAGCTCTACCTAGGAAGCCCTACAGAAGTGAGATTTTGTCTCAAAGTGAGCCTTCTGAGGAAGGCAAATCTTTCTAGAAGGGGTACCATTGATGCTGGCAGGATAGCAAGAAGGCTAGAGTTGGGAATTAAGTCAGATCTGATCAAAGTGAAATAAGGAAAACCTAGGTAGTAAAGGGGGGTAGAAGGTGATGATGGGTTTAACAACAAAGCTAATTTTGTTTGTAACTATTATTTATTATTTTTATAATAAATTTTATTATTTACATCATTTATATATATATATTTATATAAAAAATTACACAGCAAATATCCACTGAGTATTCACTGTGTGCCAGACTCTCTGTTAGAGTCTGGACATGCAGCCTAGAATAAAACAGAAACAATCACTCTTGCAGTGGAGTTTATATTCTTATGAGAATGAAAAATAGAGCAAAATAAAGTGAACAACATAATATGAGATAATAGTAATGCAGTGAAAAAAAATTCAGAAGACTAAGGAGATACAGAGTTAGACGTGTGTGCTTTTAGAGAGGGTGGTGAAGAAAGTCCCTTCTCAAGTTACAATTCATGAGCAAAATAGAATAAAAGGAATATAAGAGGAAGTCATGAAAGTACTTATGAAAAAGCATTATCAAGGAGGTGCCTGGGCTGTAACAGGAACTCATCATATTCAAATAAGAGCAGTAAGGGCACTGACTGAAGCAGGAAGACATGAAATATAGAAATGTTCTTGGTGAGGCAACCAGAGGTCACATCTCATAAGGTTTTGAGACCATGATAAGAATCTTATTTTTACTTTTTATTAAAAGGATATTTAGAGAACTTTGATAACAGCAGTGAAAAAATATTTAATATTTTAAAATATTACTTTTTATAAATAATTTTTACAAGGTCACACTAGCTACCTTATGCATAGGAGACTAATTGTAGAATAAGTTTGGAAATAGAAAAAATAGGGAATTGCAAAGAAAAACTGTTTGCCTAGTAAGGATATATTTGTGGATTCAGCCAGTGCAGAGGTGGTAGAATAAATGTGAGGTAGTCATATGCAGAAAATACTTTTAAAGTTGAGCCAGTAGGATCTGTGATTCATTGGACATTGGTTACTAGAGAAGAGAGGAGTCAAGAACGCTGTTTAGTCTTATAATTGAGCAAGCAAATGAATGATGAGGTCATTCATTGAGATCAGGACCCTAGATGAAGAACAGATTAGAAGAAATTCAAAGGTTTTGTCTGGGATGTGTTAGGTCTGCGATGCTGACTTGAATGAACATATCAGTCTGTAAGATAGAGGAGTCGAGACTGTTTACTAAGAAACAACTTTTTCAAACTTAGCAGTAAAATGACAGTAACAAAGATTTTGAAAGAGCGAGCAGTGCGATGGGTGGCAGAAGACAGTGAATGAAAGTGAAGACTGTACACCAAGCAAAAAGGAAGAAGAAACTGTTAAGGGGAGAGTAATAAACTATAAAATGCTCCTAAAAGTGAAAGTCGCTCAGTAGTGTCCTGTCTTTTGGTGAGCCCATGGACTTTACAATCCATGGAATTCTCCAGGCCAGAATATTGCAGTGGGGAGCCTTTCCATTCTCCAAGGATCTTCCCAACCCAGGGATCGAGTCCATGTCTCCCACACTGTAGGAAGATTCTTTACGAGCTGAGCCACAAGGAAAGCCCAAGAATACTGGAGTGGGTAGCCTATCCCTTCTCCAGTGGATCTTCCTGACCCAGGAATCAAACCGGGATCTCCTGACTTGCTTATTGGATTCTTTACCAACTGAGCTATCAGGGAGGCACCCATAAAATGCTCCTAGAAATTGGGTAAATGGATGAAGCTTCTCCTATGACTTTTTAAACAGAAAATAAAGAACGACAGGCAATTTGTGACATGGTGGAAACACAAGTTGAAGTGAAGTTATATGTAAGACAGAATGTTAAGGGTGTTGAGAGGGTGAGGATGAACAATTAATAGGACATTTTACCATAAAGTGGGAGAGGAGACAGAGGCAGAGGGAACTGTGAAGTCCAGGGAAGTGAAGATTTTTTTCCCCCCTTGTTTTTTTGTTTATTGTTTTGTTTTGTTTTGTTTTGTTAACAGTGAACTGTAGGGCTTTGAAAGTTTTCTAAGATTAGAATCAAGATGCATAATGAATCTAAGTGGATAGGTTAGGTTAAGTTTTGGCTAAACATGAGCTGGGAACAGGTAAGGACATGCAGTCATGTATGGTAAAATACGTGATGTATAGACATTTAAATAATTAGGTTTAAACAACACAATCAGACTTAAATATTATTTTCTTATTTAAAAAATAAATAAGTATTCTTATAATTATCATCAATTTCATCACCATAATAATTTTCATCACCATTATTAACATTATTATAATATTGTCTAAACTATATACTATATGTTATACTTAATGAATTATCACATACACTCCCTCTTTGATATTGGTAAACTGGTTAGAGCACTGCTCAGGACATTTAAAGTATTGATCTACATATTTTAACTACTGACAACACCTAAGAAGTCAGAAGTTTTCCTAAATGTCATGAATAGCTATGGAATTTATTTATATATGTATACTACTCTTGCTATTAAAATAAATCCTGCTGTGAAAGATTATTTTAAGAAATATCCCACTCCTAGAATAGCAATTGAAAGAAAATATTCATGAGTGGATGTACTGCTGGGCCTTTTCTTGTTTATTCCTCATTCCCCTTATCACAGCCCACCTTCTTGAGCTCCATAAGTCATTCAGAAAGGATACAGAGGCCCCAAGCTATAGAGAGATTTCCTATACAATCCAATCAAGACAAAGGGGAGTTTTGTCTTCTTGGTTTATAGAATCACTAATCCCACAAATCTCCTTGGAAAGGTTTAAAATTATTTCCTGTTTTGTGTGTTACACAGGTATCCCATTAATATGACAGAATCTATTCTGTTTTATAGTTATTCTATATGAATCATCTCTGTTCAGAAACTAGAAAGAGCGACCTCGTTTATTACTAACCTATTAAGTCAGAGACCTTATGTTGTACTAACCCATTAAGTCCAGTCAATAACCTTGCTTTGGGTGATATGATAAAAGCAGGATTAAGGAGGTTTAACTGGAATGCCACTTGATATGTTGGATTAGGTACCACAGTCCAATATGAGAGTTGTAAAGCATAACTAATAATTTCCTTTCAAGGGAAGCAAAGGGAATTGCACTGAGTGCTAATGTTGACCTCAAGAAAACCCAGACACAAACTCTGATTCAACATCTCACTTGTCAACATAGTGACTATTTATCATGAAATAATGTAAACATAAAATTATAAACAGATGAAATGAATGACATTACCTCTATCGGTGTATTTTAGTAGTGAAATATAGGAGTTACAGTATAATCAGTGGAAGAAAATGAATTGATATTTTACTGAGAGAGATGCTTTTACTAAAATGTGATAAATGTAGGTGTAATATTCATATACTGAGATAACAGCCTTCTCCTGACTTCCCTTAAGTTTTCCTCTCCTATGGACAGAGGAGCATGCGTGATGCAGTCCATGGGTTCACAAAGAGTCAGACACAACTTAGCAACTAAACCTATACACAATCAGGATAAGATTAATACCAAATATAATTTCCCATTATCTTTTCCAACTAATATGCTTTTTTTTGACTTGTGGCTTACATATACATTGTTACTTCATGAAGGAAGCATTCCATTGATTTATAAAAGTTATTTTTAATTAACAGGATCTCAGCATCAGAGACTTAATAGATAAAAACACATTATACAATATAGACAGTAAAAGAATTGAAAAAAGAATTGAGAAACATCTAACTTAAATGCCAATGTTTTCACAAAAACAAGTGACTTGACAAATTAGAATTTAACCGATTAGAGATGAAAATAGTCAAGAATATGAATTCTACCTAGAAATCATTCCCAATTTTTCTTCTCTTATAATCTTGCAACTAAGAGCTATTTGTTAAAAATACTGTGATAAAGATGACTTTGAATTGTAGGACACAATTGAAGGCAAAACCTACAGAGTTTTCTAATTAGTGAAATTCAAAAGGAAACATTTTATGGTTGGTTTTCCAATCATTTAATTTTGTTTCTATTCTAATCTTCAAAATGTTTCAGCATTGATCAAATCAGCAAATAGCATAATTAATAAGCAAAATAAACCCTGGCAGGTTATTGCTATAGAATGCAAAGGAAAAGTGACAAGAAACATGTTAATGATGAGACAACATCAAGGTCTAATGGTGGCCTGCAACATAATGTTGTTATTTAATCATTTTTAGTTGCATTCAATATTCCCGTTACACACAGGCTGTAATGACCTATCTAGGATGGTGGCCAAAGGCATCAAATCTGAAAAAACCCGGGAAGACCATGCTATCAGGGTAAAATAGAGATTAGAACCCTTGTGCAGGAAGCCATCCTTCTTGGCAGTGCAGAAGAGCATTAATCCATTACACCAGAATGTACGGTAATGACCTCCTCTGTGCAAATTTAGAGACTCCTGGAGAATAACCACTGGATTATGTCATCCTTGCACATAGAAAACAAGGCTATGAGCTTCTCAAGTACTGTGACCATGATCTATGGAACTGATTTACAGCCTACAGCACAATGTTTATCATAAGCTATGGATCAGTAAATGTGAAATCAATCTAGACATTAATAAGGGAAAGAAAGTGATTAAAAAATAGGCACTTTGGACTGGGAGAAAGAAAAGGAGATAAGTGATAGGGAGCAATTATCTGATTCTTAGATGGAGAAGTAACTGGCACCGAGGAGCTCTAGATGCAAAAGGGGAGGATGTATTATAAGGAGGTGAAACAGACTTCAGACCTTGCATATAAGAATTTAGCTCCTAACAAACTGGTTTCTAAATGCCCAACTGCAGGGAAATAAATTATTATTAAAATGTAAGCATCCAAAGGAATTATGTGACCAGATGAGATACTTCAACAGGATACAGGAACAAAGCTGCTGTCAGTTATTGTCAAGAGATGTCATAATAATAATAATAATGCCAAGGATTTGGCATTCAGCCATCATCAGAGTTGCGTCTTCTTTAAGGTGTCTTCTTTTATCTGTGAATGATGCAGAAATGTCATTGACTTTTTTCTTTGAACTCTCACTGCATGTGAGCATGCCAAATCACTTCAGTAGCGTCGTGATAACTAACTCTATTTAAAGATAACGGCAAAACTGGATAATTTAGGCATGCTATTCATCTTTTAATAGAATTTTAATGAAATAATTAAAGAGAGCTGTTGTTGTTTAGTTGCTTAGTCATATCCAACTCTTGCAACCCCATGGCAATAGCCTGCTAGGTTCCTCTGCTAATGGGATTCTCTAGGCAAGATCCCTGGAGTGGGTTACCATGCCCTCTCCAGGGGATCTTTCCCACTCAGGGATCGAACCCACATGTCTTGCATCTTCTGATTGGCAAGTGGGTTCTTTATTATAATCGCCACCTGGAAAGACCAAGCTCTCAGTAGATGGCTTAGATTTACAAGAGGGTTGTCAGCGTTGCTGTAATGACCTCCAGCCATACAGTGTAACAGAGCCAAGGTAGGCTTTGTCAATCAATTTTACAGTCGAGGACAAAACAGATGGGATCGTTCTGTGCACAGGGCCTTCTGTAAATATGAGATGCATAACCCTGTTTTGTTCAGCAAAAAGATGTCCCCGGAAAACACTAAGGAAGCTTCATGGGGCAGTTTGGTTAAATTTCTGGAAAACATTCAGAGATCCGCAATTTAAGGTTTCAGAAATTCATGAATCTGAGACCTGTGAACACAGCATCGTGTTTCAACAATAATGGAATTCAAAATGTCCACTGAGTATAAAGAAGTGTCTGTCTCTCTAACAGCAGGGTAGCAGAAAGTATCCCAAGCCAATTAGTCTCCCTGCATTGCAGATTTGCTCTGCATTGCTGTTTCAACAGCTCATTACTACATTAATGAATACAGCCTCAGAGGCAGGCATTTGTACAATCGGTGATGGTTCGACCTCTCCAAAAGTGGGCACCTAATTACTGCTTCATGTGCAGGACTGATTCAAAGGTTATTGCTCTTTCTCTAAGCACGATGTAAAACTTCTTATTGATTCACCTGGATTTAGAATAACAATAGGGGTTGTCAGTGCTTAATGATTAGATTCTTTTGTTGTCAAAATATGTCTGCAATATTGAGTTCTAACTGATCTCTCTACAGGAAATTCTATATGCACAAAATCTAATATTTGGTCATTGGCCTTGGAAGCTAACATGTAATATTTCGGAGTGCCTATTGCATACCAGGTATAAAATAAGCATTTTTAGTGAAATGAAATAAAAGATAAGTTAAAGACAGAAAAAAATCGAGCAATAAAAATAAATGATTGTGTATATTATGTGATTTAAAGTCTATAAAAATGATGAAAAATTTAGTGGATGATTCAAGTAATAAATAGTCTTGATATTTCTGTTATTTAGATTTTTCAAACTTATATGTTGCTTTCACATGTATTTTTTGTTGTTGCTTTTTCTTTTGAGTTTTGTTTGTTCCTAGTCTTGGCTTAATTTGGTTTTAAACCCATGACAATGTAAGTTTTTTTTTCCTTGACATTGTTCATAAGAAATGTCACAGAATTCAGTGTAGTAAGCTGTCAGAATCAAATACAATGTTCTTCTTAGAAATGCTCTGTAAAAAAACTCTTCAACAATCATGAAATTAGTCACCTTGAAGCAATATCTGTACTCCCATGTTCAACTGCCATATTATTCACAATAACCAAAATATAAAGATACAGAAATAACCTGTGTCCTCCCACAGATGAATGAAGAAGAAAGAGAGAGCAATGCTACATATTATTCAGCCTTGAGAAATGAGAAAATCCCACCATTTACAACAATATGGATGAACATAGAGGACATTTTGCTAAGTGAAATTAGCCAGATAGAAGAAGATAATCTCATTTATATGTGAAACCTTTCAAAAAAAAACAACTCATAGACAGAGAGCAGAAAGGTGTTATCAGGAGCTGGGGTTGCAGGAGTTGGGGGATGAACAGGACAGAATCGGGGGCTGTTGGTCAAACCTGAAGTTCTGTAGGATGAGCATGACAAGTGTAGTTCATAATTCTGTACTGAAGACTGGAAATCTGCGGAGAGGGTAGGTTTCAGATGCACTCCTCGCAAAAAGAAATGCTAACAATCTCAGATGACCTGTTAGCTTGACTGTAGAAGTCACTTCACTATATATATGTATATCACGTCATCATGTTTTGTGCCTTAAGAAGTATATGTATACATATATATATATATATAAAATTTAAAAAATATTTTTTAAAAGATTACTAGAGTATCTGATAATTTGGGCTGTTTTTCAAGGAATCTGTAGATTTTATGGAAGTTGTCAGTTTATCATGATAAAGGTAATTTGAGAAAAGTAAGGCATACAGCTAAAAGGCTGTCATTGAATAAAATTTCATTATCAGAATTATAGAAATCATTAATAACTTAAAAGTGCTTGCCAAATCAATATTCAATCTTCCTAACCTGATATTCTGTTTCAAATAATCGGTGCAGAAGTGGACACTTTTGCTGACCCTTGATTTACCCAGAGCCACAGGCGAGTCGGGTTGCAGATTCCGTCAGTGGCCTTGAAACAGCTATAGCTACGCTTATCGCCTGACACATTAATCAGGCACTATATGTGATTGATTGCACTGTTTCTAAGGCTTTGGAACTGATCACCGGAATGAAGGATTTTTCCGTCTGCATTAAAGCACAAAGTCATTTTAAAGACCAGTTTTAGGAAGGTGAGCAATAACTGTCATCAACAATGAAAATTTCACAAGCACTTGAAAAGTGGTGCAGGAGTCTAAAGTATGAAAAGAACAGCCTTCAGGTGGCTGCCTGGTACATTTTCTGTCTTGGGAGTTCATGGTGCATTTATTAATATACTTTAAATTAAAGTCTCTTTTGATAATGACAGCTTTTCTTTTGTGTGATTTTGTCTGATATTTTGTTTCCCTGTGGAAGTATTACATACTTCCTTGAGTAAGGAAACCTTAATAAAGCCCTGAGTTTTGCACTGTTGTACAGGATTTAATAGGATCTTTCTTTTTTCATTGTCTGTGCTCAAAAGTCAAATCTCTTTACATTTGTCCAGTTCAAACAAGGAGGTCTGCACAGTTGATATAACCTGACCCAGAGCACTCAGATTTGCAGAGTTCTCTCAGAAAAAAAGCATCTGTATGGATGGAGGAGAGTAGTACGCAGTCCCATGCTTCCAGACCCTTCTACAAGAGCAATGTGTAAATAAACTTTGTTGTTTCACTCTTCTTTTTGCCTTGAAAGTTGTTTTTTCCCTATTCGCATTGGGTTACTCTTCTTGTTTTTCTCTATCTCCCTTCACATACATTTTGGAACTCACTTGGATTACATATCTAATCCTTTTGCTCACCAAACCAAAAAAGTGTACCTAATCTTGTTAATGTTTCAGGTTTTAAGAACTTTTATGGTGTTGACAGAAATGAAGCAATCATTACAACACAGAGAATAATTTTTTTTTTAAAGTAGAAGGAAATAGCTTCCCCACACTGAACTATTAAGTGTCAGAACATACAATCAGTTAAATAAAGTGGAATGACAGTTGATCCATTAGTCAAACAGGCATGGCCTTGGATCCTATGTTTCATCACTCATTTTGGCATCACAAAGTAAGTTAGTTGGTCTATTTATCTAATTCTCAGTTCCTTCTCCTTAAAGAGTGGAAATAAAGCCACCTTAATATAGTTGGAAAGGTTAAATGATGTAATATATGCCCAATATCTGGTAAGGAGATTGGAACATAGTAGGTACTCTATGATTCTTGCAATTTTAGTTCCTCCTGTAAGTGTTTGAACAAAGGAAATTGCTTCTTTAATGGGATTCCCTAATGCCTCAGCAGGTAAAGAATTTGCCTGCAATGCAGGAGATGCAGGTTGGATCCCTGGGTCAGGAAGATCCCCTGGAAGAGAAAATGGCAACCTACTCCAGTATTCTTTTCTGAAAAATACCATAGGCAGAAGAAACTGATGGGCTACAGTCCAAAGGGTTGCAAAGAGTCGACATGACTATGTTACTCAATCTATTCCACAGCCCCCGCTTTCATTATACCATCACAAAAACATATCAAATAGGTAAAATTAGCTGTCAGTTCAGTTCAATTCAGTTCAGTTGCTCAGTCGTGTCCGACTCTTTGCGACCCCATGAATGGTAGCACGCCAGGCCTCCCTGTCCATCACCAGCTCCCGGGGTTCACTCAGACTCATGTCCATCGAGTCAGTGATGCCATCCAGCCATCTCATCCTCTGTCGTCCCCTTCTCCTCCTGCCCCCAATCCCTCCCAGCATCAGGGTCTTTTCCAATGAATCAACTCTTTGCATGAGGTGGCCAAAGTACTGGAGTTTCAGTTTTAGCTTCAGTCATTCCAAAGAAATCCCAGGGCTGATCTCCTTCAGAATGGACTGGCTGGATCTCCTTGCAGTCCAAGGGACTCTCAAGAGTCTTCTCCAACACCACAGTTCAAAAGCATCAATTCTTCGGCTCTCAGCTTTCTTCACAGTCCAACTCTCACATCCATACATGACCACTGGAAAAACCATAGCCTTGACTAGACAGACCTTTGTTGGCAAAGTAATGTCTCTGCAATTAGCTGTAAATTATAATAAATAGTGTATCAGAATCATTTTTGTATCTTTTACAGTCTATTTATCCAAACTGGTGTAGGTGTCTATGAAAATCCTCTCTCCCTCTTTCATGCACACGCACATACACATACACGCAATCCTTAAAATCAAACAAAATATATATACAAAGAAAAAAGGTTGTTCATTTATTCAGAGGCTATCATAACATGTTATTTAATTTATGGCCTTATGTGATGTAAACTCTACAAAGAAACAATCAATAGAGAAAAAATATATATGTTATATATATAAATTGATAAAGAAAGATAACTATGTGGACTTCAAAATTGTTTCACAATTTCCCACTTTTAATAGTTTAAATACAGCTTTGGAAAACATTCTAGTTATCAGTACCAGTTTGTATGTTGAAACAGTCAGAAGTTTCTGATATTGTCAGACTTTGTAAAGTGAGTCAATAATTATGCTTCAGATGATAAATAAAGGAGTAGCATTGTTTTACTTCTCTAGTGAAATATTCACCTAAATTATTTGATATTCTGTATATACCACAGTCAACGTTTCAAATGAAAAATTTCTTTATTATTATATGTGAACAGAAAAGAAACACAAACAAAACTACTGCAGAATAATTCCACTTTACACTATTGAATCCAATTTATATTCCATTATGCAATCAAAGTCATAAATAAAGAATTGTCCATTCTGAAAGACTGACTTTAAATGAATGATTCCCTTTATTGGTATTAATTACAGCCTTGCCCACACACATAGCTAGAAAAATTACCATATATCTTGCAAAGTCAATTTGAAAACTATAATGTGAGGAACGTTTGTACAATTGTACCTGAATCAGACCACTTCTACTATTAACAATCTAGTTGCATCTCCTGTGGCTTTTTCCATTTGAACTGAAAGTTGCAGAGAGGGATAATCTAATTCAAAGAGCTCAAAGGAGACTAAAGTATTCATTGAGGCTGTTCATTTATTTCTGACAGGATTCAAGTGTAGTTCCAGAATTTTGAAAAGATACTCTAATCATGTATGAAAACCAGTCAAGAAAAAACTCACCATGCTTTTCGTGTTATTTTTTTTTATTTTATTTTATTTTTAAACTTTACATAATTGTATTAGTTTTGCCAAATATCAAAATGAATCCGCCACAGGTATACATATGCACTCTGGAAAAAATCTTGTTTCAGATATGGGAATATCGAAATCGGCACAAGTAAACAAGGACATTCACAAAAATAAAACATAATGATTCCCTTCATATACAATGTGTGTTGCTTCTAAAAAAATATGGAAAATAAGAATTTAATATATGCCAAAGAAGAGCAATTATACCCACTGAAACAACTGAAGCCTACTTCAGTATAATACAGTCAGGGTACTGGATTCCAGTTCTGAATTTGCCAAAAATTCTTTCAAAATGAATATACTAGAGAAAGCCACTTGATGGTCTTAGAGTTCACTTTTTGTTCTAGAAAAGAGAGTTGTGTGAAATGCTTTGCTGTTGTTCAGTCACTCGGTTGTGTCTGACTCTTTTGAGACCTTAGAGTCTATTTCAATCTTGTAATGATTGAAATTACTAAGTTATAAAGTTTAGCAATTCAGCTATGAGATGATGGAAAGTTTTTCTATACTTTGAGCAATTCTAACATGCAAAATGCGAAAATTTGGGGACTTCCCTAGTGGCCCGGTGATTGAGAGTCTGCCTTGAAATGCAGGGTCACGAGTTTGAATCCCCAGTCAGGGAAATAAAGTCTCACTTGTTGTGGAGCAACTGAGCCTGTGCACCACAACTAGAGAGTCTGTGCACCCCAATAAAGATCCCGTGTGCAAAATTTTAGTAATATTTCAGTACTATTTTTATTTTTAAATAAAATTTAAAAGTTACATATTAAAATACTTTTAAATTATAGCATCAATAATATAGGTACTTTTTCTATTAATGATCTTGACAATAGGATAAAAATAGCTATTTGACAATATTATATTAAAGTATATTGGAGATACAGCAGTATCAGTCTACTTCCCAGAAAAAGGTTGCATTCTAGGAATTGTTTATGCACTGGATGAATTTGACTCATTGTATGTCCTTCCCGCTCCTGAGAAAAAATGAATAGATTTTGCAAAGCCAAATCCTAAAAATTGTGCAGAGCTCCCTGCTTCAGTCCATATCATATTTCACTGAAAGCTATTGGTCTTTTTTTAAAAGCATACTAAAAGAGGGACAGATTAAGGGTAGCTTTTATGGGATTTATAGGTTTGGTTCATTCATTTCGGTATGTGTAGAATGGCAAGAGAAAGAAGGGGAATGAAAGAAGGATAAGAATGCTAAGAAGATTTACTAGTTCCTATTCTATCTTAATTCTCCAAACCTAAACTTCAATAGCTCTGGGTCTACTACTTATTTAAAAAAAAAAAAATCATGTGCATTTTAGACCATGCGGTTTCAAAAATAGTTTTCCCAAATAGCCTGGACAGTCTTCCTCATGAATGACCACCTTGGTTTTCATCTCAGTTGATTGTGGGGTGATTAGAAGCCTGGTCTTTTAATTCTGAAACTGGGTTCCAATCAAAGTACCGCCATGTCAACTCTGTGGCTGAAGGCCAGTTATAAAACTCTCCTCTGAGCCTCATTTTATTAATTTAGATAGTAATATTGAATAGTAACAGTTCCTAGTCCATAGGTTTGTTGTGAAGAGTTCAGATAGTGTGTGTAAAATCTACAGCACAATTTATTACTTACTAAACTGTCTTATTCTGGAAAAGCATATCTAGCTTCTGTTTTTTCAATATTCATATCCAGTCTTACCTTTGCTATGAATTGCCACTGTTAAGTCCTTATTAAAAGGCAGGAGCTTCAGCTCTGTTGCCAAAGGGACACTGAGTGAGAGATAATCAATGAGACGCGTTTACTTTTGAAAGTTCAAGATCATACTGTTCGATTCTTAGCTCAGTTAAGTGGTATTATTTAGGTAGGTGTCTTTGCTAGACCTCAGTGGGCAACTTTCATCAAACCAAAATCAAAATGAGGTTCTAGCATCCTGACAACTGCCTCATCGTGAGAGTATAGCTGCTAACCACCTTCTATGAGTTCAATAGTTCCTGGGACCCTGAGTTTAGTCACGAGGCATTGCCAAACTACAATACAATTTTTTAAACAGGTAAAACATCTCTTGTGGGTTTTCATTTCTTACATTTTCTCTAATTTATCTGTATACATTGCACTCCTGAAGTCATTTCTATGAGATAAAAAAATAATTGTTCAAATATCACAGTGTTGTGAGTGTTCTGAACAAGTTTTGCCTTATCAGTAAAGGCATCTATTGCTGAAAATAATATGCTTCACAATGTTAGAGAAGCATAACTGTGAAAATATTAATTTCTCTATATTTATGTATCATCCATTTCTCTATATTTATGTATCACCTTTAAAAACTGTAACTCCAGTGTGATCCAGTTGGTTTATTGCTCACTTATTATAAAATGGCATATGACCTAAGTACACGCAGATGCTTCCATTCACATGAGTTCTTATGATATGGCACTCAAGCAACAAGTAATCAAAAACATATTATCAAGAATTATGAAAGGCTCACTGTGCCAGAACGATGGTTTTAAGCAATTAAGTCTTCTGTCAGTATTTATTGCTTCCATATATCAGTGCACAATCAATGAGGCACATGCATATAATTCTTTAAAATGTGCAGAAAGTCCTATGGTCCCATTATGCTCCTTGCATATCAACTCACACTGGCTAAGGAATATGAGGAATCAAATGCTCCCTCTCCACATATCTTATGTATACAAATACCATACCATTGGGAGGTATGGAAAAGGTGTGAATTTCATAAACACTTAAACATGATCATTAGTGTTCCTCACTTTGGAAATACATTTTGAAACAATTGATCTAGAAATTACATCGTTTATCATTTTTACATCTATAAAATAGGAAGCACACATAACTAGGGTGATGCAGGAAAGCAACACTTCTTTGTTGGGAAAGCATCTTTTCATTCTGTCAACAATTATTTAATTAGGGTTTACCATGTACTAAAATTCCATGAAGGATGCTGTAGGGTGTATGAACGTTACTAGGCACTCCAAAGAGGAGCTCGAAGATACTACATCAAAGCATGTATCCATTCAAAAAAACCTGTGCTGCACATGTACTGAGTGCCAGACTCATCCTGGGTGCTACAAACAATACAATGAAAATTAACCATCACTTCCCTGCACTCCTGAGCTTGCACAAGAAAAATAAATAAACATAAATAAAATTTGGACTCAAATGTATAACTGTAAACTGTGATAAACATTATGATATAAAAATAGAGGGCAATTATGAACATATGAATGAGTGAAATCCATTTTGTCAGAATGGTCAGGAAAGACTTAACAAGAAAGCAATGTTTAAGCTGAGATGAGAAGTGAGACAGAAAGTAATTGGAAGAAAGATCTGGTGAAAGCACGTTGGAAAATGATAATGGGACAGTTCCTTTCCTCACAAAATATTCAAGACCCTGAGATGCAAGGAAGTGTAGTTTGCTAAAGGAATTGAAGTAACATAGTCATAAGCCACATGTCCAGAAAAAAAGTCAAGCAAATCTAGTATAGAGATCTCAAACTCGACATATCATTCAAGTATCATAGGTCAGATTTCTTAGATTTGGTCATTTATTTTTTTTAATTTATTTGTTTTAATTGGAGGCTAACTACTTTACAATATTGTAGTGGTTTTTGCCAAACATTGACATGAATCAGCCATGGGTGTATGTGTGTTCCCCATTCTGAACCCCCGTCTCATCTCCCTCCCCATCCCATCCCTCTGGGTCATCCCAGTGCACCCATCCTGAGCACTCTGTCTCATGCATCAAACCTGAACTGGCGATCTGTTTCACATATGATAATATACATGTTTCAATGCTATTCTCTCAGGTCATCCCATCTTGCCTTCTCCCACAGAGTCCAAAAGATTGTTCTATAATTCTGAGTCTCTTTTGCTGTCTTGCATATATGTGAACCGTGAACTTTCTGATGTTCAAGCTGGTTTTAGAAAAGGCAGAGGAACCAGAGATCAAATTGCCAACATCCGCTGGATCATGGAAAAAGCAAGAGAATTCCAGAAAAACATCGATTTCTGCTTTATTGACTCTGCCAAAGCCTTTGACTGCGTGGATCACAATAAATTGTGGGAAATTCTGAAAGAGATGTGAATACCAGACCACCTAATCTGCCTCTTGAGAAATCTGTATGCAGGTCAGGAAGCAACAGTAAGAACTGGACATGGAACAACAGACTGGTTCCAAATAGGAAAAGGAGTACGTCAAGGCTGTATATTGTCACCCTGTTTATTTAACTTATATGCAGAGTACATCATGAGAAACGCTGGACTGGTAGAAACACAAGCTAGAATCAAGATTGCTGGGAGAAATATGAATAACCTCAGATATGCAGATGACATCACCCTTATGGCAGAAAGTGAAGAGGAATTCAAAAGCCTCTTGATGAAAGTGAAAGTGGAGAGTGAAAAAGTTGGCTTAAAGCTCAATATTCAGAAAATGAAGATCATGGCATCCGGTCCCATGACTTCATGGGAAATAGATGGGGAAACAGTGGAAACAGTGTCAGACTTTATTTTTCTGGGCTCCAAAATCACTGTAGATGGTGACTGCAGCCAGGAAATTAAAAGATGCTTACTCCTTGGAAAGAAAGTTATGACCAACCTAGATAGCATATTGAAAAGCAGAGACATTACTTTGCCAACAAAGGTTCGTCTAGTCAAGGCTATGGTTTTTCCTGTGGTCATGTATGGATGTGAGAGTTGGACTGTGAAGAAGGCTGAGCGCCGAAGAATTGATGCTTTTCAACTGTGGTGTTGGAGAAGACTCTTGAGAGTCCCTTGGACTGCAAGGAGATCCAACCAGTCCATTCTGAAGGAGATCAGCCCTGGGATTTCTTTGGAAGGAATGATGCTAAAGCTGAAACTCCAATACTTTGGCCACCTCATGTGAAGAGTTGACTCATTGGAAAAGACTGATGCTGGGAGGGATTGAGGTCAGGAGGAGAAGGGGACGACAGAGGATGAGATGGCTGGATGGCATTACTGACTCGATGGACGTGAGTCTCAGTGAACTCTGGGAGTTGGTGATGGACAGGGAGGCCTGGCGTGCTGTGATTCATGGGGTCACAGAGAGTCGGACACGACTGAGTGACTGATCTGATCTGATCTGATATAGGGTTATCGTTACCTTCTTTCTAAATTCCATATATATGCGTTAGTATACTGTATTGGGGAGAAGGCAATGGCAACCCTCTCCAGTACTCTTGCCTGGAGAATCCCATGGATGGAGGAGCCTGGTAGGCTATAGTCCATGGGGTCACTAAGAGTTGGACACGACTGAGCGACTTCACTTTCACTTTTCACTTTCATGCATTGGAAAAGGAAATGGCAACCCACTCCAGTATTCTTGCCTGGAGAATCCCAGGGACAGAGGAGCCTGTTGGGCTGCCGTCTATGGGGTCACACAGAGTTGGACACGATTGACTTGACTTAGCAGCAGCAGCAGCAGCAGTATACTGTTTGGTGTTTTTCTTTCTGACTTACTTCACTCTGTATAATAGGCTCCAGTTTCATCCACCTCATAAGAACTGATTCAAATGTATTCTTTTTAAAGGCTGAGTAATATTCCATTGTGTATATGTACCACAGCTTTCTTATCCATTTGTCTGCTGATGGACATCTAGGTTTCTTTCATGTCCTGGCTATTATAAACATTCTTTATTTAAAAGCCAAAGGAAACCCAACAGGGTATAAAAGAGAGGAGCAGGGTGTGATGAGATTTATATTTTGAAATCTCTCCAGCACCTTACTCACATTGATAAAACTCAGCAGCTTTTTTTCAGATCTCTTGCATCTTTAAATATCTGTTATTATATTCAATCAGACACCCAGGAACATGCATATTTCCATAGTCATTAAGAAATGCATGCAATATTAGAGTTCACAGAGCCAAGGGACTTCATGCTAAAAATCCTTACTCTATAGGTAAGTGGTATTTGGACTTTTAAGGCTATTGGTCAAACTCTAAGACATAGAAACTAGACCTTACAGAAGCAATTTAATGAAGGGGGCTCTCAAACCCAAGTAATTATATATGGACAAGAATGAGTCTAAAAGATTTTAATTCAACTTTAGTATTAAGGACAAAATTTTAAAGGCTGGATAGCTTAAAATTTGGTTCACTAGTTCACACATAATAAATTCTAATCTAGGTTGCAGAAAACATAATATCAATGTAGGACATAAATTAAAAACACAAAGGATTCTAAAACTCACGACCAGCTTTTATCTCTCTTGATCTGATCACCTCTCAGTCAACTTACCTCCTACTCTTACATGTCTAGACAAGTATTGCTACATTTTTTCCTTGTCCTGACTCCTCAGTATCTTCCCTTTATGCAGACATCCATTTATTTTTCAAGCTATTTCAAACCCCTTCGAGTTTTTACTTCTGTGAGGGCTTGGAGACACTTAGTGGAAGTGGAAACACAAAGGGCAGCAAAATGTTGGTAGACTTGACAGATCTTGAATATAGAATTGGTTAAAGTAAGCTTAAGAGAAGGTCTGAAACTATAAAAAAGGAGTGTGTTGGTATCTCTGACACTCAGAAATACATGGGAGAGGATCAGTTTGCAGGATGAGCAGAACGAGTTTAATTTTGGAAATTTGTTTGAAATATTTATGGAAGATCCTGGTTAAACTATATAGCCATAAGCTCAGTAAGGTAAGACTGTTGCTCAAGGGCAAAACCAAGGAAGGAGGTACATTTCAATATGTATGGATGATTAGTAAAACTGAAGTATTGGCTAAAAAGTTCATTTGGGTTTTTCTGTAATAACATACATAGTTGTACAGACAAATAAAAGAGTTCAGACAAGGAATAATAAGAAAGTCAAGATCAGAACCCAGAAAAAACTTGGCTGAAAGAGTAGAACCAGATGACATAAAGGCAGCAGTTGAAGAAGTCAGAATATTTTCAGGTTGGAATGTCATCGAAATAAGTGGAGAATGGTTTCTTGGAAGCTCAGGTTCCATAGTGTCCAATTATCCAGAGACATCAATGAGCAGGAACACTGTGTATGGATTTTGCTTGCTAATAAGTAAACAACTTTTTAAAGAATGGCTTCAGTAGAATTATATAATACAAATGATAGAGAAGTAAAGACTTGGAAATTGCTAAAAATTTTTTGTTTTTTTTTTCACTGAAAACACAGATAGGACAGTGTGCCTTTTTTACAATTTGTGAGTTCTGAGTACTTTTAAGCAGTTGAGTTCAATGACTGAAAGAAGTTTTTCTTTTTTCTAAAGATGAGAGCCAGAGAAAATAACTGAAATTTTAGGATAGCAACAGAAGCAGGGAAGTGAGTGAATGGATGAAGAACACACAAAAAGATTTGGACTGCTAGAGCAAGAGTACTGAAACTTCAGTAATTTAAGAAGCATATATATGCATATAAGGTTTCACATGAAGCATGCAAAATAACAGTCACCTAGATGACCAGATATTGGAAACTCCTAAGATCCAGGGAACATTTCAAAAGGACCTAAGGTCTTACTGCATCCAAGAGGCTCTTCTATTGTCTCTACTCAATGACCCAACTTATCTTATTTTGGCCTATATTGATAAGCATTAAGTTAGAAGAATGCTTACTTTTTTGTCATTTCTCATCAAAGACCAGACAGTAAAATAAAAACCATGTAGGGGGAGATAACTAGTGAAGTTAAAAGAATCCATTTTGAGAGCTGAAAGCGGAAATGGGTGACTTAGTGCGGTGCGTGTGTGTTTAAACCATCACAGCTTTCTTTCAAGAAGAGAACCAAAAAGCACACAATGTGGCAGGTCAGGAGCAATTCAAACTTAAGTGAATCAAAAGAAAATTTTAGGAGCACTTTTCAAGGCAATAAAAATCCCAATAATGAAAGGTTCTTTAAATACATCAAAAGGACTGACTCATTCAGCAAGCATTTATCCAGTGCCTATTTCATGAGCATCAAGAGGACCAGGGGGCAATCATTGACTTAAAAGGTACTCAAGGGGGAAAAATGGACTGAAGGACAGCTGTGAAGATTTGTTCCTATTTTTTTGAAGAAAATTATCAGAAATTTACCAACTAAATTTCCTTCAGTGTTACATGATACATTTTTAAGCCTTTCTATTTTGAAATAATTTTAGATTTTTAGGAGTTTCAAAGACAGTATAGCAAGTTCCCATATATCTTTACCAATTCTCCTGATGTTAGCATCTTACATAAACATGCACATTTCTCAAAATTAAAATAAACTTTACCTAATGCTATTAACTGAACTAGAAGTTGTATATGGATTTCACCAATTTTCACATGAAGTTTTACTGCTTCTATGTAACAAATGGGTGAGTATAGTCCACAGAACAGAACCTATAGGATATGCACATACCCTTTAGCATGACAGCAGGTGGCATAACAATGAATGTAGATCCAGGAAATGACTGTTTTTACCACACTCTGGAGCCAAGAATTATGCCACTTCCATATATTCATTCCAATATATTTTAATTTATTTTTAAAGAAGCTTTGTTGCCTTTCAGTAGAGGAGGAAGAGACAACAAAATTTCTATATACAAATTACACCTTCTTAATTTCCTTAAAAACCTCATGTCTTCAGTTGAATTTTAGTCAGGATGTTAAAAGGCTCAAAAATGCTCCACACAACACAGAAAAAAGAGTGACTAACACTTTCACTTTTTTTTTTTTTAATGCTCTGTATTCCTGTTGCTGTTTAGTTGCTAAGTCGTGTCTTATTCTTTTTTGATCCCATGGACTGTAGCCCATCAGGCTCCTCTGGCCATGGGATTTCCCAGGCAAGTATACTGGAATGGGTTGCCATTTCATTCTTCAGGGGATCTTCCTGACCCAGGGATCAAACTTGCATCTCCTGCATTGTTGGGAGGATTCTTTATTGCTTATACCCAAATCAGATTCCCATCACTCTCCCTCTAATGGGCTAAAGTGAAGAATATGGAGCTTGTATGGCTCTTTTTAGGCTTCCCAGATGGGCGCTGTGGTAAAGAATTTGCCTGCCAATGCAGATGTAGGTTAGATCCCTGGGTTGGGAAGATTCCCTAGAGAAGGAAATGGCAACCCATTCCAATATTCTTGCCTGGGAAATCCCATGGTCAGAGGGCCTGATGGGCTCCATAGTGTTGTAAAGAGGTGGGCACGGTTTAGCACCTAAGCAGCAAGGGCTGTTTTGCCCTCCTGTGGCCTCCTGAGTCAGTCTTCAGAGTTCTGTCTTGCTTTCTTTTAGCCTGTGCCACATGCCAGTTCTCTTTGTTGTCCTGGGTTTACTTTGAATACTTTGTTATTATTGAATACTATATTATATGGTTCCTATCTCTCATCGTTTCTTGTGTGGTCCAGTAATTAAAATACTGTTGCCTTTGGAAATTCCCTGGCAATCCTGTGGTTAAGACTCCACACTTCCACTGAAGAGAGCACAGGTTTGATTCCTGGTCAAGGAACTAAGATCCTGCAGGGCCGGTAGTGTGGCCAAAAACAAATAAATTAATAAAATAAAGTATTATTGGTTACATTGTTAATCTTGGCCTCTTGGCCAATGTGTTACTTTTGTGTAGTGATCATAAAGAACAAGATTTAACATAAAATAGGAGGGTTAGCTTACATAATGATAACAGTTTAGCATTCCTATCTTTTGCCTTGCTATTTAAAACATTATGTAGTCTCCACAGAATCCAATTGACTTTAATTCCTATTTGTAAGTTGGGCTTATATGTTATTGTTTCCATATTTTATTAATAAGTCATGAGAAATTTTAGAAGCTCCTTGAGAATGAAAGTAATTTGAAGATTAATCACAATTTTGTCACTAATCTGGATAATAATCTGTCATTAAACCAGTTGTATAGGAGATTAATCTAAAGAACTTATAAATTCAAAATCCTGGGCTCTATACATTTGCATTTTTAACCAGCACTTACAATTAGACTACATTTTGAGAACTACCAAAATACTTGCTGTTGATATTAGACTGTGAAAAGGTAGTTGTAAAAGGTAAAATGACACTTTTTCCCAATTTTTGCTAACAAAAACTTAATATGAACCTGATTTTTAAATCATAGAAAAGTATATATTTTGAATAAGATTCTCTCCCTTCAAGGATATGACTAAAATCTTCAATTGTATTTTTCATCATAATAATTACACTTGCAAAATGAATTCACCCAGCAGTTTATTTGCAAAAGCCATAAATGTTTGTAAAACTCCCTCATAACTTTTTATAAGGCTTGCTTAAGCCATTATGGGAAAATGAGCTTGTTGATTCAATGAAGAGAAAGTCATTATCTTGTCTTTTCTACACATGGCATTCCAAAAATTTAGAAAAGACATGATTAAAATAAAATTCCTTGCCCAACTTGTCTATCAACCAAATGTGAAAACTTTACCCAATAGGACTGCAAACTGCTAGTAATTCAATGAGAATGGTACAAACTTAGAAACATACTCTCTCTCCTTCTTTCAATCACGTACATTATATTCTTGCTTATAGTAATGACTGAGTAGTTTGTAGCATACTATTCTGTTGCTGTTCAGTTGCTAAGGAGAGTCCGACTTGTTGCAACTCCATAGACTGCAGCACACTAGGCTTCCCTGTCCTTCACTACCTCCTGGAGTTTGCTCAAACTCATGTCCATTGAGTCAGTGACGCCATCCAACCATCTCCTCCTCTGTTACCCCCTCCTCCTCATGCTCTCAATCTTTCCCAGCATCTGGGTCCTTTCCAAGGAGTTGGCTCTTCACATCAGGTGGCAGTCCTTCCAATGATTATTCGGGGTTGTTTTCCTTTAGGATTGATTAGGATTTCCTTTAGGACTGACTATTGTTCAAACCAATGACAGTTAAATTTCTTTTAAAAAAAGTAAACTTAAAAATCAGCTGTCTGAAAGTACCACAATGCATACAAGTAGAAACTGGGGGCCTTGAAGGATAGAATTCAAAATGCTTAAAGACTCAAATTTTATCTAATTACCCCTGGAAATACTCACAGGTCTGCATGGTTCTCAATAATAGAGTTTATGCAGAAAGTGCAAATATTATTAGACTGAAAAATAGAAATAAAGATTCAGTTGAAGCAGAGTGGGTTACAAATTTAGGCAAGAAATCCTCAAACAGAGGATGCCACGGTGTGGAGGCTCAAAGTCCCTATGTACAAGTGAAAATGAAAGTCTCTCATTCATGTCCGACTCTTTGTGACCCCATGGCCTATATAGTCCATGGAATTCTCCAGGCCAGAATACTGGAGTGGGTAGCCTTTCCCTTCTCCAGGGGATCTTTGCAACCCAGGGATTGAACCCAGGTCTTCCACATTGCAGGTGTACTCTTTACCAGCTAAGCCACAAGGGAACACCCTTCACCCCCCCATTCCCTACCATGTACAAAACTAGCTTGAAATCTTGGCTGACTCCTAAATTACACATATGAAGGACGTTAATCCAAGAAGTCCTGAGAAAAGTCATAGAGAGAGGCTAAGAAGATTGAGCAGAGATTTCAATACCTTCTCCCTTCTAGAAAAACTACAATTTGAAATTCCAGCATAAATAATTGAGGGGTTGGAAAAACACTCGAGATTCCCAATGAAACCATCAAGGAGCCATGCCTTAGGATTAACAATCATTTCACAGCACTGATAACTTGAAATATCCAGAATATTCCAACTGAAGCAAGCATAAAAATAAGCTTCCACATTATCAAGGTGATCTGTCGATAAGGTAATTTCTGCTAGAAGAGAAATCAACACTTTACAGAGGAAGACAAAAATATTCAGGTTCTTTGCAAGGAAACATCTATGATCTTCATTATACAATAAAATGATAAGATGTGATCAAACAATGTGCTCAGAGAACCACAGAAGATTCTTACATCAGAAGACAAAGATTTTAAATAATCATCAATGATGTCTTAAAAACTATAGAGAATGATAAGCATAACGAAAGAAGAAATGGGGAATTTGAAGAGAACTATAAGTCACTTGCAAATAGTACAGGTATTTGCAAACATTAAATATAAAAATAAAACATCTGTAACAAAAAATACATTATGTGGAACAGTCAACTGATTATGCAATGCAAAAATAAAGGTTCAATAATCTCAAGAGCAATTATTCAAACAAAACCCTGCCACTCAAGAAAGAACTGAGAAAAAATAAGCAAAACTTCAATAATCTGTAACAGTGTAAAACAGTGTAACTAACACAAGCCTTAGAGAAAGTGAGCAGAAAGTAGGGAAGGGACAGATAAATACTTGAAGAAATATTGGCCAACATCATTTCAAATTTGTTTAAAAATATCATATAGTTCCAAGAATTTTAACAAAGCCATGATAAGACAAATAAATAGAAAAATACATTTAAGGATAACACATTCAAAAATCCTAATTAAAATATAAATTTCTGGAATCACCTTAGCAGTAGGAGCTACTATATAAAAAGGACTATTAATAAAAGTGCCAAATGACATATTATCAGAAATAAGGACCTATAGTAGAACACAGGGAAATCTACTCAATACTCCATATTGACCAGTATGGGAAAAAAAGTCTTAAAAAGAGTTGATATATGTGTATGTAAAACTGATTCACTTTGCTGTTTGCCTGAAACTAACACAATACTGTAAATCAACTATACTCCAATAAAAATTTGTTAAATCTGGTACAGTTATACTAATGTAAGGCAAAACAGACTTCAAGGTAACAAGCGTTGCGCTTAGTTGTTCAGTCGTGTCCAACTCTTTGAGATCCCATGGACTGTAGCCCGCCAGGCTCCTCTGTCCATGGAATTCTCCAGGTAAGAATACTGGAGTGGGTTGCCATGCCGTCCTCCAGGGGATCTTCCCAACCCAGAGATCCAACCCAGGTCTCTCACATTGCAGGTGGATTCTTTTTTTTTTTTTCTGTTTATTTTTTTATATAAATTTATTTATTTTAATTGGAGGTATTCTTTACCGTCTGAGCCACCAGGGAAGTGCAACAAGCATTACACTAAAACAATTTTAAAAATTATTAATTTTAATGACAAAAGTGTCAATTCATCAACGAGGTATACAAATCTTAAATATGTATGCCCATAATAACAAAGGGCTTCTCTTGTGGCTCAGACGGTAAAGAGTCTGCTTGCAGTGCATGAGACCTGGTTCGATCCCTGGGTCAGAAGGATCACCTGTAGAAGGGAATGACTACCCATTCAAGTATTCTTGCCTGGAAAATTCCAAAGACAGAGGAGCCTGGCAGACAACAGTCTATGGAGTCACAAAAGTCAGACATGACTGAGTGACTAACACTTCCACTTTCTTTTGTAATAACAAAACTTCAAAATACATGAAATGAAAATTGACAAAACTATAGGCAGAGATAGGCAAATCTATAATCATACTTGCAGACTGAATAGACATCTATTAGTAATCGAAAGACCATGTGGATAAAAATGTCAGTAAGGAAGCAGAAGAGTCACATTTCCATTCGACCAAACTTGTATTCTTAAAACACTACACCCCATACTAAGACAGGCCATATGCTGAGCTATTAAACAAGCCTCAACACACTTACAAAGATTGCATTCATTTAGAGTATGTTGTCTTGTCACAACAAAATTAAAACAGCAATCAAACTATGTTTGGGATGCAACTAAAACAATCCTTAAAAGGGAAATGTTTCCTTTAAATGCTTATATCAAGTAAAAGAACTATTTACAAACAAACATCAATTAGGCACAAATAAACGGAAGGAAATAAAGAGAAAAATGAAAGAGAATAGAACAAACTGTAGAAAAAAATTGACAAATTCTAAGTCTGGACTTTTCAAAAGATTGATGAATTGATAATCTATATATTTCAAGGGATAAAAAGAAATACAAATATTAGCAATGAAAGATGATTCATTTTCATAAAACCTATAAATCTTTAAAAGAAAGTAATACAGTGATTAAATTTTTGCCTCCAGTTGTTCCCAGTGCTAGAAGTGAGTCTGGCTTTTCAGAACCAAAAGTCCTTTTATATGTCTGCTTCCTATATTGCCATTTGTTTTGCCACAGGGAGAAATGTGTTGACTTCTGCTGGACCTTTCCTTTGTGTAGAAGAAAGTCCTTGTCACTAAGGGACTTGAATTATTATTATTATTATTTTTTGCTTTTTTTCTTAAAGTGAAAGTTTTGGAGACCTGTTATACTAATACATTAAGTTCTTTATTATTAAAAGTAATTTGAGAGACACATTTATTGAGTTTCAGTTCAGTTCAGTTCAGTTCAGTCGCTCAGTCATGTCCAACTCTTTGCGACCCCATGAATCGCAGCACACCAGGCCTCTCTGTCCATCACCAACTCTCGGAGTTCACTCAGACTCACGTCCATTGAGTCTGTGATGCCATCCAGCCATCTCATCCTCTGTTGTCCCCTTTTCCTCCTGCCCCCAATTCCTCCCAGCATCAGTCTTTTCTAATGAGTCAACTCTTCACATGAGGTGGCCAAAGTACTGTTATCGAGTTTACTCAAAGTTAAATTTAAAAATGTATCTTTTACAGCTCAATACTGTAGCCTGCCAGCCTCCTCTGTCCATGGGATTCTCCAGGCAAGAACACTGGAGTGGGTTGCCATGCCCTCCTCCAAGGGATCTTCCAGACCCAGGGATTGAACCCGAGTCTTTGATGTCTCCTGCATTGGCAGGCAGGGTCTTTAACGCTAGTGCCACCTGGGAAGCCCGTTTTCTTTATTAGTGCCAAATAACTTTCCCCTGTAGTATTTTATTCATGGTGAAATATAAATTATATTATATTCTATCAATTAAAAGTGAATTTAAAAGATACAGTAACAGCTTATAAGAATTTATAAAAGAACACATTAATTGAGACTTACTGAAACAAAAGTATATATTTTGTCATGTGTAGAGAATTAAGGGGCGGTGGCTATTTGATAGTCCTAGGTAACTCAGTTGGTCTTCTCTAATCATGCCTCTTAATATCCTTCATAAACAAGTCTGAAGGTAAGTTCACGCTATCTGAAGTTAAAATGTTTAAATGAAAAAAAAATTTTTAAGAAAACCTTTATTTAAAAATCAGAAAGTAAATTTAGTCCTTTCAAGGTTATGAAGTGCTACAATATGGTGAGGGAGACATACAAGGTACTTAGTGCTCTAAAATAGTTAACGGACAAAGGGAGATTGAATGAAAAATAAAACTTCTTTTAAAAATAAGCAGATTTCATTGCTGAGTATTTGCCATTGGTATAGATTTTTCTCACACCTCTGCTGTTATATACATTTATCATCTAGCTTTGGCAAAAAAAACTTTCAGAAAAAGTATATGACAATTTCCATTTGAATTTTATTTCATTCATTCAAAAATGTTAATTAAATTTTCAACATGACAGGAAGAGCAGCACTAGATAATATGACCAGAGATGAACTGGATATATAATCTCTAACATCCATTCATCTGGACTAAAACCGATTTAAAGGAGTTCTTTGCAGACTATGTTTTCAAAAATTAAGTATGGCATGGACATCATATTCTCTGTTTACTTGTACAACACATACCACCGTAGCACCAAGAAGACCTGATGTATTTTACAGAAAAAGACTACAAGTCCCTCTTTATCCTCAGATGTCCTCTTGCAGTTATTTTTCAGAATGCAGAAAAGTAGTACCAGCGGTATAATGAGTCAAAATTAGACTTGCCTTTCCCAAAGCCAAATTAGTGTCATTCCAAGAACTGTTTAACGAGTTGAATGTGAGATTGCTTTGACATCTGTTATGGTTAAGTTTGGCATTACTCCTGGCTAGAAGGATATGATATTTTATGGGGTAAAATCCAAATCCACTTTTTCCTGAATTTCCTTATTGCTGATGTGCTATTGAACAAAAATTCAATGATTATTCCTTGTCTTTAAAGCTGTAAAAAACAATTATTTATTGACCAAGAATTTAACTACCCACTCAGTCATCAAGGGCTGTTCCTACCTTGTGGTTTTTAATTAGTATTTTCTTGTACAGTTTTCCTGCATATTCTTGTAGCCCATTCCTTCACTTACTTAGGGTCTTTTAACTAAATGAAAGGTCACCTAATAAAGGGATCTGAAACCCAAATCCAGTGTAGGAATGTGAGGAGTGAGGGGTTCCCTCACAAGTCCAATGCTTTTCTGGACTCCTGCTGGGTGTCCTAAAATTCACCTCAATTCTGACACTATTTACCAGATAGAGGATTTGCAAGTTAGAGGTTCCGTCCCACAAGACTGCCTCCTCCCCACTTCAGATGCCAGTCACCAAATCAAGGTTTTCACTTGTGCTTCTTACCAACTGACTACAGATGGAAGGCCCCCATGACCCCCTCCTAAGATTCAATTAATTTGCTAGATCACCTCACAGAACACACAGCAACATTTTACTTGCTAGATCATTGTTTTATTATAAAAGGATATAACTCAGAAACAGGGAGATGAAACAGCTACATAGGACAAGGTACAGAGAAAGGGTACAGGCTTCCATACCCTCTCTTAGCATGACTCTCACCCCAAATTTCCACATTTTCACAAACTAGGAACCTCTCTGAATCTGTCCTTGTGGGTATTTATAGAAACTTCATTACATCGGTATGATTGATTAATTCATCGGCCATTGATGATTGAACTCCATCTCTAACCCCTTTCCCTTGCTTGGAGGCCAGGATTTGAGACTGAAAATTCCACCCCTCTGATCACATGATTGGCTCCACTGGCAACCAGCCCCCATCCTTAGAGGAGTTCCTAAAGTCACCTTGTTAGCATGACAAAAGACACCTTTAGGACTCGCAGTTCTTAGGACATTCCAAGTATTTTAGGAACTCAGAGTCAGAAATGAGGAGGAAGACCAAACATATACTTCTCATTATGAATCACAATATACCTCCTCAGTGGGATCTACCCTGACAACCTAAAAATAGAACTACAATTTGATCCAGCAATTTCATTCCTGGTTGTATATCCAAAGAAAATGAAAGCACTAACTTGGAAAGATTCATGGACCCAATGTCCCAATGTTCACAGCAGCATTATTTACAAGAACTGAGATATGTAAGCAACCCAAATGCCAAACAACAGATAAATGGGTAAAGATGTGGTATATATATTCTGTGTACATACATATACATACACACACTGGAATATTACTCAGCTATAAAATAATGAAATTCTTCTATCTGCAACAACATGGATTTAAAAGATATGTGAAGGGTAATACCCTCTAGATTCATCTATTTTGTTGCAGATAGAATTTTAACATCAACTCAATGGGCATGAGTTTGAGAAAACTCTGGAAGATACTAAAAGACAGGGAAGCCTGGTGTGCTACAGTCTATGGGATCACAAACTTAGCAACTGAACAACAGAATCCTTAGTGAAATAAGTCAGACAAAAATACATACTCTGTTATTACTTATATATACAATTAAAAAATAAATAGATATAACAAAACAGAGAGAGACTCAAAGATGTAGAGTACAAATTAGCAGTCACAGGTGGGGTGATGTAAAGGTGGAAAGGGCCAGACAGAGGTAGGGGATTAAAAAATACAAACTGCTATGCATAAAATAAATCAGATACTAGGATATATTATACAGCACAAGGAAATACAGCCATTAGTTTATAATAACTTTAAAAGGAATATAATCCATAAAAATATTAATAATTATATGGTACATCTGAAACATAATATTGCAAACCAAAAATATTTAAAAATTAATAAAGTTCATTTTAGTTTAAAATAAATAAATATATAAGTAAAATAACAGGCATCTAATCCAAATCCCTGATACTTGCCCAGTTTTGTTTTCTCTTTTTATAGTCAAGACTATCTGATATACTCTTTAATATTTTATTTTATATTGTATGTCTCCATGCACTGGAATGTAGTTTGGATCTTTGGTCTTTTATGTTCTCAGCCTAGAACAATGTCTGGCACATAGCTCACATTACATAAAAAATAAATATTTGTTAAGTGAATGAATAAATTTTATAACTTATTCAGTAAGTATTCAAAGATATTGTGAGGTCAAGACTGTGACTTTAATACACAAATAAATTTAAATTTCCTTTTTATTCATTTATAATTTTATTTTTTGAAGTAAAAAAGCATATGTCAATTGAAGGAAATGAAATTTTCACTTATTGTAAAAACTTACTTCATTTGAGAATAAAAAGCAATTTATCACATAACTATGTTTTTGAAACATTATACACAGATGAATTCTAGACAACTGAAGTGTGCAGTTATATTAAATGAGTTAAAGAGAATACTGACTGCATTACATTGAAATGGGAAATTTTAGCTGATATATATATGTGTGTGTATGTGAGTGTGTGTGTGCATACGCTCAGTCATGTCCAACTTTTGAAAATCCATGGACTATAGCCTGCCAGGCACCTCTGTCCATGCAATTTTCCAGGTAAGAATCCTGGAGTGGGTTGCCTTTTCCTGCCTCCAGGGCAGCTGACATATATATTGGATGGGAAATGAGCTAAGTTTTAATATTCAAGGGATGTTCCCGACCCAGGAATCAAAGCTGCATCTCTTATGTGCAGGTGGGTTCTTTACCACTGGTGCCACCTGGGAATCCCATTTAGGTGATTAGCAGAATGCAAACGAATGTAAAGATTTTTTGTAATATAAGAAAATAAATGATAGCAAAGAATTTTTCATCTAAAGAAAAATAAATGAGGTATTATTTAATAGGTTCTATCAGTGTACATTATACCTTAGAGTGTTTTATCAAGACTATCTACATTTTTGTTTGTTTGTTTTATGCCTTAAGGACAAATACTTTGTTTCCTGAAAAAATGAACTAGATATTTTAGAGAAACAATAACAACTGTTGAGAATTCTGTTGAATCTATTCAAATTCTATTTTTTGTTTATAGCAAATACTTCAAATTTTGAACTGAAGCATTTTACAATATAAACATTAGACAGGATGAACTCTATTTGCAGAAAAACTATCAGAAACTTAGAAATAGACAAAAAATTACTAGAGGTTCTTTAGGTGCTGTTGTGGGCTATGTTTCTGGTTCACTTACTGTTGACTAAGATACATCATAATTCTTCAAAGGTTAACATGAATTTACAGATTTTTGTCTAGTGAAAATGCACATGTATTTTATCCCCAAATAATCCACATTTTACTGTTATGACTGCAGAATGCTAACCAGTTTTGAAATTAACTCAGCAAACATCATTTATTAATGTATATAAATATTCAGCTACTCAAATGCTTTTTGAATCTGTTTTAACATCTTAATAATTCCTTCATTAATTAATGAGCTGAATGAAACCTTTGATACATAGTTTATATTGTCATGAGAATCTTGTTTTTATTTTTCCCCTTGTGTAATATATATATAATGATAATAATTATATGCCAATTCAGTTCAGTTCAGTCGCTCAGTCCTGTCCAACTCTTTGCGACCCCATGAATCGCAGCAGCCAGGCCTCCCTGTCCATCACCAACTCCCGGAGTTCACTCAAACTCATGTTCATCGAGTCAGTGATGCCATCCAGCCATCTCATCCTCTGTCGTCCCCTTCTCCTCCTGCCCCCAATCCCTCCCAGCATCAGGGTCTTTTCCAATGAGTCAACTCTTCACATGAGGTGGCCAAAGTATTGGAGTTTCAGCCTCAGCATCAGTCCTTCCAATGAACAACCAGGACTGATCTCCTTTAGGAAGAACTGGTGGGATCTCCTTGCAGTCCAAGGGACTCTCAAGAGTCTTCTCCAACACCACAGTCCAAAAGCATCAATTCTTTGGTGCTCAGCTTTCTTTATAGTCCAACTGTCACATCCATACATGACCACTGGAAAAACCATAGCCTTGAATAGAAAGAAGGACCTTTGTTGCCAAAGTAATGTCTCTGCTTTTCAATATGCTATCTAGGTTGGTCATAACTTTCCTTCCAGGAAGTAAGTATCTTTTAATTTCATGGCTGCAATCACCATCAAAATCAGTGATTTTGGAGCTCAAAAAAATAGTCTGACACTGTTTCCACTGTTTCCCCATCTATTTCCCATGAAGTGATGAAACCAGATGCCAACAATGACATACAAACATATATACATGCTTACACACATATTTGTATAATTGATATACAATTATTGACACTTATTTAACAGGTACATCTTGAAATATGTTGATACCTTCAGTTACACAATATATTAAGTTCTAGAAATATGCTGAACAACACTATGCCTATAATTAATAATACTGTTGTTGCTATTGTTCAGTCACTCAATCATGTCTGACTCTTTGTAATACCATGGACTGCAGCACACCAGGGCTTTCTGTCCTTCAACATCTCTCAGAGTTTGTTCAAACGCATGTCCATCGAGTCAGTGATGCCATCCAACTATCTCACCATCATCAACCATCTCTGTCTTCCCCTTCTCCTGTCTTCAATCTTTCCCAGCATCAGGGACTTTTCCAATGAGTCAGCGCTTCACATCAGGTGGCCAAAGTACTGGAGCTCCAGCTTCAGTATCAGTCCTTCCAGTGAATATTCAGGTCTGATTTCTTTTAGGATAGACTGGTTTGATCTCCTTGCTGTTCAAAGGATTCTCAAGAGTCTTCTCCAGCACTACAGTTCAAAAGCATCAATTCTTCAGTGCTCAACTTTCTTTATGGTCCAACTCTCACATCCACACACGACTACTGGAAAAACAGTAGCTTTGACTAGATGGACCTTTGTTGGCAAAGTAATGTCTCTGCTTTTTAATATGCTGTCTAGCTTTGTCATAGCCTTTCTTCCAAGGAGCAAACATCTTTTAATTTCATGGCTGCAGTCACCATCAGCAGTGATTTTGGAGCCCAAGAAAATAATACTGTATTATTCACTTAAAAATGTGTTAAGTCAGATATCATGTTAACTATTCTTACCACAATTTTTTAAAAAGCTATGTGATATGTGAGCCTTTGTAGTAGTGGCATGGTGCATTCATAATGTTTTCGTGTTTCATCCTTATTGTGGCATATATCAATATTTCATTCCTATTTAAGGCTGAATAATATTTCATTGTATGCACATCCCACAATTGGTTTGTACATTCAGTCACTGATGAGCATTTTGGTTATTTCCACTGTTTAGTTGTTGTGAATAGTGCTGCTATACATATGTCTATGCAAGCATTTGCTTGACTACCTGTTTTAAATATATAGTAGGAGTGGATTACTGGGTCATATGGTGATTCTGTGTTTAACTTTGAGGAACCACCAAAGTGCTATATGAAACATTTTTAATCAGTAAAATCTATAGAGACAGAAGACAGATTGGTAGTTGCTAGTCAGCTATGGTGGGAGAGTAATGGGGAACAACTGCTTAATGGTTATAGGTTTTCCTTTGGGGATAATGAATTGTTTTGAAATCAGATAGAGGAGATGATTATGCAATATTGTGTAAATACTGTCATCGAATTTTACACATTAGAATGTTACATTTTATGTTATATGTATTTCAACTCAGTAAAAAATGTTAAAAAGCTAGTAACTGCTGACAGCGTTATAGAAATAAAATTTAATCTCTTATTAATATGCTTGAATTAATAAAAATGTTTTTATCTCTAATAACAATGAAAAATTATCACTGAAAATGTCAATTTACAGATTTCTCTAAATACTAAGTATAATTTATTTCATTAAAATATATTATTGCTATTCAAGGAATAGCAATCAGAAAGATTAATTTATTAATCAGATTAATAAATTAATCAGAAAGATTAATTTATTAATAAGCTAGAGTGCCATATTTGACTCCTTGTTTCCAAATTATAATAAATATACTGAAATATCTTTATGAAAGGTAATTAATTTACTTATTCATATATTTTTAGGGGGATATTATATATATATATATATATATTTAAAAAGGCTTCCCATGTGGCTCAGTGGTAAAGAATCCACCTGCAATGAAGAAGATACAAGAGACATGGGCTCAATCCGTGGGTCCAGAAGTTCCTCTGGAGCAGGAAATGGCAAGTCACTCAGTATTCTTCCCTGGGAAATCCAAGGACAGAGGAGCCTGATGGGCTACCATCCATGGATCTGCAGACAGCTGGACATGACTGAGAGATTTAGCACCCACATTTACACACATAAAAGTAGTAATCCTGGTTTCTTGCTTAAATCATTCAAAAGAGTAAAATAGTTATTTTTTAAAGAAGTCTTTACATTTGTAAACTGTAAAATATTTTTACATGTTATTGCAGGAGCCAATAGTCCTTTATATATCTTAGATTCTGTATCCAAACCTGCATACATGAAACATATTAGAAATGGGAATATTATGATTTTTATCTTATTGATTTTATCTTATTTTTATGTATATCCCTTATAATATTTCTCCATTAAGATAATTTTAAAGATGACAAACTAAAGAGCATTTAAAACAAAAATTCCTTTGTCAAATTATATCAAAATGATGACAAATTTTCAAGCTGAAAAGGGAAATAGTGCATGTAGCACTATCTCAAAGTGTTATGTTTTTATATCTTATTTTTCTATCATTATATCTATTCAAACATGTTCATTATCATCTTCTAAATCAGTATGCTAACATAAAGTTTTTAAAATATATTTAGTTTCCAGACTGTTATTATTTTTATTCTTACATATACATCACAGTAACATTGCTGCTACTGCTAAGTCGCTTCAGTCGTGTCCGACTCTGTGCGACCCCATAGACGGCAGCCCACCAGACTTCCCCGTCCCTGGGATTCTCCAGGCAAGAACACTGGAGTGGGTTGCCATTTCCTTCTCCAATGCAGGAAAATGAAAAGTGAAAGTGAAGTCACTCAGTCGTGTCCAACTCTTCGCGACCCCACGGACTGCAGCCCACCAGGATCCTCCGTCCATGGGGTTTTCCAGGCAAGAGTACTGGAGTGGGGTGCATCGCCTTCTCTGCACAGTAACATTATGTTTCTATAATTACATACCCAATTTCAATATCTTCTTAATAATACCTTATCTCTTTCCATCGTGAGTTTCATTACTATTTATTTTTCAAGGCTAAATTGCAACATGCTGATAAAGTATCATGAAGAATATACATCAGAGTTATTGAAATATTGTATTCGATGCTTGCTAATTTAAGTAATAAACCATTATGTCCCCCAAGAAAGGAAAAACTATTTTATACTTTTTGGTTCCCTGAGAGGAATAGCTCAGTTCAAATCTGGTCTAATCTAAAATGCCAACACATAGTATATTTAAATGTTTTTATCATTGTATCGCTAGTTCTCATATGATTCTCCCTTTGATGAAGCTGTGATTACAGCTTCCCAACCCACATATGGAAGAAACTCCAGGAGAGAGTGAAGAACAGGGGAGCCTGGCAAGCTGCAGTCTATGGTGTTACAGAGTCAGACAAGACTTGGTGACTCAACAACAGCAACAACACATGGAAGAAAAAATGTAGAACGTCAGCACACTTACAGGGGTGACCTCAGAGTACACACACACACATACATACAGTAAACGCACAAAAGTGAATTATAATAAGCCCACTCATGGCCACTTGGCAGGAATCACATTTTTAGAAAGAAACATGCAAGCTTATTTAAGTCCGACTATGTAGTATTAACAGAAACCAGAATATATAAATTGGTTCCTTAATGAAACCTGTGGTATTAAATGTCATTTCAAATAATATTAATGGTTTCCTTTAAATTGTGGCATTCTTTAATTTTGAATAAGAATTTAGTATTAAAAATCAGAAAGAGGTTACTTAAAATAGCAGTGAATCCTGAAAAAGGCCAATCATGCAATTAATTTAATTTTTCAAAAACTAGGAAATAAGTTACCGCATACTAAGTCTAAATTAGTCAAAGAACTATTGGGACAATAGATAATTTACCATCTGTGCTTCACTATCAACAAGGACACTAATTTCACATATGAAGTCAAACACAAGAATTATGAGAAAGTTACATGATGCTGCTGAGAGATTACATGAATAATGGAACTCTAAAATTAACCTCAGTCACCAGCAAGCAGATGCTCCTCCAACCTGTCAGTCAATCTTAAGTCAATTAAGATATTTTGAATAAACTACTGCCATGGAGAGAATTCATTCATTTTAATATGTCACTCTCGTTGAATGTTTTTCACTGTGCCCTAAAAATGCATTTACATTGATGAAAGTTTAATTAAGTCCAAGTAAAATTTTCCCTATACTTAAAAACCAAGACTACAGAAAAATTATAAAGTTTATTCCTTAAATATTTGAAGTTTTGAGTGAAGCAGAAAGTGACAGGATTGAAAAGAAGGAGAGAATTTGTGATTAGAAAATTGGGAAGGTTTGGATTTAATTGGTATATAATTTTAATGTGAAAATGGCACACTTATTATCCTAAATCAGGTATCATCCAAGCCAGCTAAAAGCAAGACAGAGATAGTTGGTTGAGATTTTTAGAAATAGTTATAATTTTAGCTGTTTTCAATTATTGCATATAATCTAAATATCCATCTGGTTCTGCATGTTATGAAAAGAAGTCATGAGAATTTTGGCCAATTTATGTAATCAGTTTAATTGATCACTATAAAGATGATCTTCTGCCCAAGGTGACTGATACGGGCAAAGACAAATAGGTGATACAGCTATGCCAATTCAGCCTGATTTCTTGAACCTGTCATGCAAATACAACCAAGATGTCTTTTAAGCTTTCTTTCCTTGCCTTTGACACTCATATGCTGTCTAGTATGGTCATAACTTTTCTTCCAAGGAGCAAGTGTCTTTTAATTTTCATGGCTGCAGTAACCATCTGCAGTGATTTTGGAGCCTCCAAAAATAAAGTTTGTCACTGTTTCCACTCTTTCCCCCATCTATTTGCCATGAAGTGATGGGATCAGATGCCATGATCTTCGTTTTCTGAATGTTGAGTTTTAAGCCAATTTTCCCACTCTCCTCTTTCACTTTCATCAAGAGGCTTTTCAGTTCTTCTTCGCTGTCTACCATAAGGGTGGCTTCATCTGCATATCTGAGGTTATTGATAATTCTCCCAGCAATCTTGATTCCAGTTTGTGCTTCATCAAGCCCAGAGTTTCTCATGATGTATTCTGCACATAAGTTTAATAAGCAGGGTGACAATATTCACCTTTTAGCAGTTTATTTATTTTTTTGTCTCACAGAAAAAAATTGAATTGTAAAGAGATTACCTGCAGAGTGACATTTTTAAATGATTTGGTTTTGGTTACACCTATAAAGTAATACACGATCCATCCTCCCCTGACAAGTTTGAACTTAGTACCAACTTCAGAAGGAAACATAAATATTAGCACTAAATAGGGGGCATGGAGAATGTTTCATCTCCATAATGCAAGTGGGAGTGGAAAAACAAGGAATTCTCAGTGGGGCCACAATTTTAGGGAAAAACCAAGTTGAGTTCAACTTTATAAACAGAGATACCCCTTGACAAATATATTTTATTATAAATATATCAAACAAGCAAGTATTTGTCAACTTCATTTTCTATCATTCATCTCCCCATGAAGAGTATTTTAGTTGTGATACAGTTTTGTTTGGTCACTGAGTCTTTGGGACCACATGGACTGTAGCCCACCTGGCTCCTCTGTCTGTGAGATTTCTCAGGCAAGAATACTGGAGTGGGTTGCCATTTCCTTCTCCAGGGGACCTTCCTGACCCAAGGATTAAGCCCAAATATCCTGTATTTATAGGAGGGTTCTTTACTGCTGAGCCACCAGAGAAGCCCACTGTGAAAGTTACCAGCAGTGTTCTGTAGGTTTAGGGCACTGAACTGGGGGGTTTGGACAGTGCTTATGTATTTTATATATTGGGCCACTAAGAAAATAGGTATATTGTCTATAGAGGAACATCTCTTTCTTGTAAATGTTCACATTAAGGGGAAAATATGACTCATCTCTAGTTCCTGTTGTAAAGGTATAGTACAATCAATTATTGACAAAGTATGTCCACAATCATCATATTTCATGCACATGAATACACACAGGTGTGTGTGTGTGTATGTTTGTGTATTACTGAACAGACTAGATCTCAAAAAGAAAAGTTTGATTGTTGATTTTCCTATATTTTTTTCTGATGAGAGAAAGTATAGCCCAAAGTGTGACCATAACTAAGGATTTGCAGTACTATAAATATAATTTTATAATTATATTATCAACATGAGAATTTACCATTCATCCTTGCATGTTTTTATTCATTCTTGTAGTATACATTCCTTCACCTTTGATTTTAATAAGCCATCAATTAAAAGATTTGCCATTATTATTTTATGAATCACTAATAAAGAAGAAACCTTGTGAATTCAAAGCTGGCTTACATTAACAACAATCCTGACAATAAATTAATTGGTTGCATAATCCTTTCATTATATTAAAGATTCCTCATCTATTCAAAGGAATTTTGCAATTTTAAACTATATTCCATCTAGTCAAGGCTATGGTTTTTCCTGTGGTCATGTATGGATGTGATAGTTGGACTGTGAAGAAGGCTGAGCGCCTAAGAATTGATGCTTTTGAACTGTGGCATTGGAGAAGACTCTTGAGAGTCCCCTGGATGGCAAGGAGATCCAACCAGTCCATTCTGAAGGAGATCAGCCCTGGGATTTCTTTGGAGGGAATGATGCTGAAGCTGAAACTCCAGTACTTTGGCCACCTCATAAGAAAAGTTGACTCATTGGAAAAGACTCTGATGCTGGGAGGGATTGGGGGCAGGAGGAGAAGGGGATGACAGAGGATGAGATGGCTGGATGGCATCACTGACTCGATGGACGTGAGTCTGGGTGAACTCCAGGAGTTGGTGATGGACAGGGAGGCCTGGCGTGCTGCGATTCATGGGGTCGCAAAGGGTCGGACACGACTGAGTGACTGAACTGAACTGAACTGAAACTATATTCAGTTTGCATTCTCTAGCATGGATTGGCAAGCATTCCCCATGTGTAGTGACAGTTAAACATTATCGACTTGAGGGCACTTTCCTTTCTTGGTGTCCGTAAAGCACTGGGAGGTAGCTTTGCAGGACACTGTGGAATAGCTGTCGTTTTCCCTGTGGAGAAGATTTGTTTTGCTATTACCAAGGTGATGCCCCATTGCTCTCTTTTTTCCCTTTCTTTGAGCACAATAACTTCTTGCTTCAGTGCTAAAGCATTTTGTAATCTTTAGAAGATTTAAATGGTAATTAATATCCACGGTTAAAGTGACAACAATGAACACAACTTGATTGAAGTGATGAAAATATGATCAAGTTTAACTGAGTTCTCACATGCATAAGCAAGGACAATTGAAAGTGTTACTCACTCATCGTGTCTGACTCTTTGTGATCCCATAAACTGTAACCCTCTGTCCATGGGATCCCATATACTGTAATCCTCTGTCCATGGGATTCTCCAGGCATGAATACTGGAGTGAGCAGCTATTCCCTGATCCAGGGATCGAACCCAGGTCTCCCACATTGCAGGCTGATTCTTTACCCTCTGAGCCACCAGGGAAGCCCAAGCAAGGACAATTGGCTCACATTTATCCCTCAGCCACTGTGACTGTAAGATGCCACTGATCAAAAAATAATGTCTCTGCATTTCAGATACAACATAATCTGAAAGAAAGCTTTAATAAATATGCTGTGATACTTCTTGAATTTTACCACATGCCAACAACTATGCCAGGTGTTAGAAATTATGGAAGGGATTTGCCTGTGGTCAAGCAAGACTTGTGTAATCAAATCTATGAGAGCAAAGAAAGTATGGTGAGGTGGGGAAAAAAATGTGCTCAAGAAATTCAAAGAAGATAATCCCTGAAGCTGGAGAGAAGAACACACACTTGAAAAGGAAGACGAAAGAGACGTAGAATTTGGATAAGTGAAGATGGTGAGGGAAAGATACTTAAAGCCCAAATCAGATTTGGAACAAACATTTGGAGGTGCAGAAACAGGAAGGATCCTCAAGGGATGATGAGAGGGTTGATCTGGCTGAAGCCTAGCATGTGAGAAGGAGTAACCACAGATGAGACTGAAATAGACTTTAAAGAGGGAGTGTCCTTGAATGCAGTCTGTGAAAACCAGGTAAGTCTTGAAGTTTTCTGACGTCACTAACATGTTCAGAATTGTTTTTGGAAAGCCAAACCTGTGCTGTTGACTAATCTGAGTCAATATGATAGTTTGACAAAGGTCAGGATAGTGCATATTACGGAATATCTCAACTATTTGTTGGAGAAGGCAATGGCAACCCAGTCCAGTACTCTTGCCTGGAAAATCCCACGGATGGAGGAGCCTGGGGGGCTGCAGTCCATGGGGTCACTAAGAGTTAGACATGACTGAGTGATTTCACTTTCACTTTCCACTTTCATGCATTGGAGAAGGAAATGGCAACCCACTCCAGTGTTCTTGCCTGGAGAATCCCATGGACGGAGAAGCCTGGTAGGCTGCAGTCCATGGGGTCACACAGAGTTGGACACGACTGAAGCGACTTGGCAGCAGGCAGGGATTGATTTTGGCGATTTCTGTATCTTCTAAATGCAAGTCCCACAAACTCCAGCATCCCAAAGCTCCTTCTAATAAAGCCACCACACGGTGTGCATAGACGGAGGATTAACTTGTTCATGCACACACCTAGGACACAACTCACAGACTCAGACAGTGCAAATTAAATCAGCAAAAACACCAGGACCATATGGAAGCAAAAGAGTAAGCAGATCAGTCGCTGGAGAAATTGCAAACAGCATTTGAGGTAGTAAAGTATGGATTTAACAATATGAAAATTAATAAACAGCTGAGATAAGATAATGGTTGAGGAACTCTGAAAGATGGAAGAGGTATTTTAAAAAGCTGCTATAAATAGACCTGTATAGTCAGTAACTTAGTTCTCAATTATGTTTCTGTTTTCATGGGTCAAGGTGAAATTGCATGTTACGGCAAAACTCACTCAGAATAAAATTGGACTCCATTTCCCCCCAAATAAGTAATTTTAAAACTGAAAAATAGAAAAAAAGAAAAGAAAAGAAAAAAAAAACAAAGCAACTTATGGTTTTCTTTTCTCAGGGGATTAACTGAGAATCTCAGGGGATTAAATGAAAAGCTGGTGGATTATTTGTTGTCCTCAGCAAACAGAAACTAGAAGAAGAAAACCCCAAAATGAAACAAATACTATGAAATTAATTGACTCTTCATACCATTTCTCCATTCAAGCTTGCAAACAACTGAAGATTTTACTAAATCAATTCTGAAAGAGAAGCTTCTGTGTCCCTTTGTCTCACTCTGGATATTGGTAATGATTTGATTCTTTTTTTTTTTTTTTGATCTTAATGTTAATTTTGTTTTATTTTTTTTAATTTAATTTAATTTTATTTTATTTTTAAACTTTACAATATTGTATTGGTTTTGCCAAATATCAAAATGAATCCGCCACAGGTATACATGTGTTCTTATTTCTATCTGGTCACACTCGTGTCTTCAGTTTGCAAAAATTAATGTGTACACTTACAGCATATGTATTTTCCTGTACACATTTATTATTTAAATAGTTAAAATTCTAAAATAAACTGTTACAATAGTAAAGTATGTTAAATAAGTGCTTGTGTAACATTAGGGCTAAAATTAGATTTTCAAACCTTTAGAATTTTTGTCTCTAGAACTACCAGGGGGGATTCAAACGAACATATCTTGATAGCCATTCCAAATACCCACCTCTGTGTTGGAAATTAATAAGCATGACTTGGAAAAATCAAAGATATGGAAAACTGTCTTTAAAGAGAAGCTCTACTGGTGAATGGTAGCCTGACTGCATGTTTGCTAAGTCGCTGCAGTCGTGTGCAACTCTTTGTGACTCTATGGACTGTAGCCTGCCAGGCCGCTCTGTCCATGAGATTTCCCAGGCAAGAATACTGGAGTGGGTAGCCACGTCTTCCTCCAGGGGGTCTTCTCGACCCAGGGACTGAACCTGTGTCTCCTGCCTCTCCTGCATTGCAGGCAGATTCTTTACTGCTGAGCCACCAGGGAAACCCCAAATGGTAGCTTAGCGTCAGCCACATTGGAGACTTGGGGTACACATTATGTCTTCTTAATAAAGTGGACCTGGGGATTCCAATGGAAGGGAGATAATATAATAGTTGGGCTGACTCTCCAGGAAGATTTGAAATGTAAAACATCCTCAAGTATTGGAAAAAGATTATTTTTTCACCTATAGAAATATAAATAAGTTCAGATATGCAGATGACACCATCCTTATGGCAGAAAGCAAAGAGGAACTGAAGAGCCTCTTGACGAAAGTGAAAGAGGAGAGTGAAAAAGTTGGCTTAAAACTCAACATTCAGAGGATGAGGATCATGGCATCTGGTCCCATCACTTCATGGCAAATAGATGGGAAAACAATGGAAATGGTGACAGACTTTATTTTCTTGGGCTCCAAATTCACTGCAGATGGTGACTGCAGCCATGAAATTAAAAAGACAGTTGCTCCTTGGAAGAAAAGCTATGACAAAGCTAGACAACATATTAAAAAGCAGAGACATCACTTTGCTGACAAAGGTCCATATAGTCAAAGTTATGATTTTTCCAGTAGTCATGTATGGATGTGAGAGTTGGACTATAAAGAAAGCTGAGCACTAAATAATTGATTCTTTTGAACTGTGGTGTTGGAGAAGACTCTTGAGAGTTCCTTGGACTGCAAGAAGATCCAACCAGTCCATCCTAAAGGAGATCAGTCATGAGTGTTCATTGGAAGGACTGATGTTGAAGCTGAAATTCCAATTCTTTGGCCACCTGATGCAAAGAACTGACTCATTGGAAAAGACCCTGATGTGGGGAAAGATTGAGGGCAGGAGGAGAAGGGGATGACAGAAGATGAGATGGTTGGATGGCATCACCGATTCAATGGACATCAGTCTGAGCAAGCTCCAGGAGTACTGGTGATGGACAGGGAGGCCTGGCATGCTGCAGTCCATGGGGTCGTAAAGAGTTGGACATGACTGAGCAGCTGAACGACAACAATGTTAAGCAAAGTTGTGTATTACAAAAAGACAAGTAATGGAGAATAGCACGAAAAGAAATTATGTTAGAATATGATAGTACTACTAAACTTTGCTGTTCTCATTCACTAGTCTAGTAAAGTTTTACTCATTACTTCCTTTTGTTCCATAGTTAATAAATCTGGGTTAAGATATTTATCTGGCTTCAATTTATTTGTCAAACTAGTTCTTTATTCAACCTAAAGCACAGAAAATTCTAAATTGTGGATAATTGTGAGTGCAAAGATAACTATTTGCTACACTTGACTATAAGAAAGAGTGTACTAATTATTATATTCCCAATAAACTTTTTTTTTAGTTGATCTGGATGTCCCATTCCAGAATGCTGAAGTACATTTATAGACACTAGATGAACACAAGCACTTCACCTGAAACCAAGAATTCGGGTTTCATCAGCCTTTATCAGATGTTGACTTCCTCAGCATCTCTTTGTCCAAGGAAGGAGTTAGGACTAAATTAGTCCATAAATGAATACTTCTCTCCTGTAAGAAATTAAGATTTATAATAAAGGCTGAAAAGGCAGTACACTCTAAAGGCTGAGTTTTACTTATTTTAGCCCATGAATGTGATTAAAGCAACAAGAAAACAGTCTCATCTTTCCCAAATAATGAAAAAAGAGGGAACATTTGTCTCTAAGATGAAAAAAAGGGGCTATTATTGGGCTCAATTCTGTGAAGTTATTTAATAGAAAATCATTATAAAACACAGAGAATTAAAACATCCCTTTATACCTAGAAAGTAGCAATTGAGAGTACGTATTTAATAGTTGATTTATAACCTCATTTTACATTTTCCTTTTTACTTGCACCAGTTACTTGAACTATAAGTTCATTTTGTCATAAAGAAATGGGAATATAATCACATCCTAATTACATAGCTTTGGGTTATTTGTACAATTAAGTTATCTATTACAAAGTTAATGAATGTTAATAATGCAATTCTCTTTGGTGACCTGATTGATATACTAACATTTATTGTGTACTGCAGTCATTAATTGAGGAATACTAATTGAATAAACACTAAATATTCTAATGTATATTTTTCTCCTCCAAAACGTAGTCATTTATAACAATTTTGTTTTTAACCAGTCTCTCAATTTTTAAAGTTCTAAGTAAAAATAGAGCAGTTAATGCTCACTCATTTATCTTATTTTTCATAAGAACATGGACATCAATGTAAACTAGTCTCCCAAGATTTGGGAGAAAATGTATCCTTTATCCCAGATAGGGACAAGCATGGAAAAGTGGATTAGCAAAAAAAAATGTGCCTCAAATATTAATACCCTTGAAATTTGATACAGGGAAAATTGAAAATAATGGAGGAAATCCTTCTTAGTGGTACAAGATAAGAAAAAATTACATGCACACAAAATTAACACTAAGCATTCCAACGACTGAGGGAAGTTTGCTGTCTTTATTTCTTGTGCTTAGATATTGTCAGTAGTCACAAATCAAGTTAAGGTTTAGATTATATTTGTGCCTTTGCAAAGCTATGCATCATTGTGCCTTGTGGAAGAAATCGTTAAAGCACATGTTCTGCCAAGTAACTGCTGATGCTTACTTCTAAATTTCGATCTGATTGCATGAGATACTTTAGGCAAAGACCTTAAAAGAGTCCATTTGAAAAAGATTATTTTTAAGATGCTTATTTGTACATGTCACCACAGATTTACACCTTCTTGTGATAACTTTGAAACCATTAACCTATTTCTTTCAATCCCTTTGGATACCTAAGATTTCCCTACTTAATTTTAGAACATATTTAGCAAAGTACAACATGTTGTTCTAAGGGAAAAAAAAAATCTCTAACATTCATAGAATTGGAACTGACATATTAAAGTTGCACCAAGACATAAAGTAAAGTTGAAGGATGTAGTTATTATAACATAAAAGTTATTTTCATCTGAAGTACCCACATAATTGAAGTAAATGTGAATTCTGCTTGTGGGAATTATCTCAATTTTCCACTTCAGTTATCCAGCATAAAAATAAATAATGATGTTTTATATTCCCAAGCAATTAATACTTAAGCATAAATAATATACTAGTGTTGATTTTTATTGCTTTTTGTTTAGCACTGAAAATGCATGTCACTCACTTAAATGGTTATAAATACATTTGTAGCTATGTTTTTTATTTCTCAAAGTTCAAAATGCATCTTAAACTAATTCATTATGAGTGTTGAGCATGTAACAGCCCACGTTTACTATATTTTCTATAACACTTGGCATAAGGAAAATAAGTGAAAACATATATTCTTCCCTAGATATTATCTTTCTGGAATTGAATAAGAAATGGTTTTAGAGCAGTCTTTATCCCTTCCAACACAGTAATGGAATTGCAGCATTGTTGGTACAAAGTCACACCCAAGAATATTCCAAAATTTATCTATAACAAATCTACGTTTCATATTTACATATTTTATATGCAATTATAACTCAGCAAAAAATAATGTTTTCTCTTGCTAACTTCACTCACAAAATAATGGTGAAGTTTTTGCAAATGTCACAGCATATTCTTCATTTTTTATGAAGGTAAATGACACCCCACTCCGGTATTCTTGCCTGGAAAATCCCATGGACAGAGAGCCTGGTAGGCTACACTCCATGGGTTCACAAAGAGTCGGACACGACTGAGCAACTTCACTTTCAAGCCTAAGAAAATATGGATGATTTTTAAGTGGCTATATTCATATCATCAGATTATTACTACCTTAAGCAAATAAATGGTAAGAATTTATGAAAATGAGACAAAATTATTTCACTAGATCAATGGCATTTCTGCAATTTTTCTGGCAAAGTGACTGAAAATTATTGTTCAAAATATTCTCTGTATAGATATAAAAATATCAACACAGCTTTGCCTTAAAATGGCATACCTGGTTTTAAGCAGAAATTTCTTAAATGCGAAAAAAAGTTGTGTTGGTTTCAATTTTAATTACTTTTCCAGGTTGACTTAAGATAGTTATTCTGATTTCTAAGAAAACCATTACTTAGATAAACAGTCTCTTTTAACTTATGGAAAGTACTGTAAAAATTAATAAAGAGAAACCTCAATTAAACAGTGTTGGGACACCATAAAGGGGAACTCTCATGCTCTGTTATAGCAGTGGAGCTAAATGAGAAAAAGGACTCCCCTTTGTTCCTGGCAAGGGCTCAGCCAAAGAAAGCCATGGACGCTTAGTTCATCATAGCCCTCCCAACTTCCTTTTCATTTCTATATGGAAAGGATCCCCTTTCTTTCCCCTGCAGGGGCAGACATTGGGACTCACCCTGACTGTAAACCCTGAACTGCAACTCTCTGCTAATCCCTAGTAAACCAATCTTTGCTGGAGAAATATTTGTTTCAGGTCAACAGTGTGTGTGTGTGTGTGTGTGTGTATTCAACTTGAACCTTTAATTTGACATGAGTAGAAAAGTCTGAGTATAATAAAATTATATAAAACAAGTGACAGTAACTCTTAGATTAAGTGATTTATACAAGGTCATAAGAAAAGTAAGTCATTTGCAGCAATACATAAAAAACAAATTGTTGCAATTGTTTTCACTGAGCTTGAAATCAGATAGCCCCTTATAATGTAGCCAAAGACTTCCCTGGTGGCTCAGATGGTAAAGAATCTGCCTGCAGTGCAGGCGACCCAAGTTCAATCCCTAAATTGAGAAGATCCCCTGGAGAAGGGAATGACTAGCCACTCCAGTATTCTTGCCTGGAGAATTCCATGGATAGAGGAGCCTAGCGGGCTACAGTCCATGGGGTTGCCCAAAGAGTCAGACACGAATGAATGACTAACACTTTCACTGTCAACCATGATAAGGATATCTTAATTGTGAACACTTGACAAATTATTTTGTGCAAAATACATTAGAATTTAATATATAAACCTGAAGTCTCTTTCTCATCTAGCCTGAATTCAGTTCCACAACTTTCCAGGGTTACAGAGATGAACTCTCCCTATAAAGACAATACTCTATGAGCAACAGGTGGTGGCTAGGCCATAACTAGATACTATACTGTTTAAAAGACAATATGAAAAACTGGAGACATAGCAAACCAAATTTAATTCACAAAGGCAAACTAATAAAGTCAGTCCTAGAGATTTTATAGATATGATGCTCAGTTCAGTTCAGTCACTCAGTTGCATCTGATTCTTTGCAACCCCATGGACTGCAGCATACCAGGCTTCCCTGTCCATCACCAACTCCCAGAGTTTACTCAAACTCATGTCCATTGAGTTGGTGATGCATTCCAACCATCTCATCCTCTGTCGTCCCCTTCTCCTCCTGCCTTCAATCTTTCCCAGCATAAGGATATTTTCAAATGAGTCAGTTCTTTGCATCAGGTGGCCAAAGTATTGGAGTTCAGCTTCAGCATCAGGCCTTCCAATGAATATTTAAGACTGATTTCCTTTAGGGTGGACTGGTTGGATCTCCTTGCTGTCCAAGGGACTCTCAAGAGTCCAACACCACAGTTCAAAAGCATAAATTTTTCAGTGCTCAGTTTTCCTTATTGTCCAACTCTCATATCCATGCATGACTACTGGAAATACTATAGCTTTACTAGATGAACCTTTGTTGGCAAAGTAATGTCTCTGCTTTTTAATATGCTGTCTAGGTTGGTCATAACTTTTCTTCTAAGGAGCGAGTGTCTTAATGTCATGGCTGTAGTCACCATCTGCAGTGATTTTGGGGCTTAAAAAAATAGAAGTCTCTCACTTTTTCCACTGTTTCCCCATCTATTTGCCATGAAGTGATCTGACCAGATGCCATGATTTTAGTTTTCTGAATGTTGAGTTTTAAGCCAACTTTTTCATTCTCCTCTCACTTTCATCAAGAGGTTCTTTAGTTCTTCAGTTTCTGCCATAGGGTGGTGTCATCCGCATATTTGAGGTTATTGATAGTTCTCTTGACAATCTTGATTCCAGCTTGTGCTTCATCCAGTCCAGCATTTCTCATGACGTACTCTGCATATAATTTAAATAAACAGGGAGAAAATATACAGCCTTGACATACTCCTTTCCCAAATTTGGAACCTCTCTGTTGTTCCATGTCCAGTTCTAACTGTTGCTTCTTGAATTACATACAGATTTCTCAGGAGACAGGTCATGTGGTCTGGTATTCCCATCTCTTTAAGAATTTTCCACAGTTTGTTGTTATCCACACAGTCAAAGGCTATGGCATAGTCAATAAATCAGAAATAGATGTTCTTCTGGAACTTTCTTGCTTTTTTGATGATCCAGCAGATGTTGGCAATTTGATCTAAGGTTCCTCTGCCTTTTCTAAATCCAACTTGAACATCTGGAAGTTCATGGTTCATATATTATTGAAGCCTGACTTTGAGAATTTTGAGCATTATTTTACTAGTGTGTGAAATGAGTGCAATTGTGCAGTAGTTTGAACATTCTTTGGCATTGACTTTCTTTGGAATGGAATGAAAACTAACCTTTTCCAGTCCTGTGTCCACTGCTGAGTTTTCCAAATTTGCTGGCATATTCAGTGAAGCACTTTTACAGCATCTTCTTTTAGGATTTGCAATAGCTCAACTGGAAGTCCATCACCTCCACTAGGTTTGTTCATATTGATGCTTCCTAAGGCCTACTTGACTTCGCATTCCAGGATGTCTGGTTCTAGGTGAGTGATCACACACACCACTGTGGTTATCTGAGTCATGAAGATCTTTTTCGTACAGTTCTGTGTATTCTTGCCACCTCTTCTTAGTATCTTCTGCTCTCTTAGACCCATACAATTTCTGTCCTGTATTATGCCCATCTTTGTATGAAATGTTCCCTTGGTATCTCTAATTTTCCTGAAGAGATCTCTAGTCTTTCCCATTCTATTGTTTTCCTCTATTTCTTTGCATTGATCACTGAACAATGAACAATTAAGAAAACAGCTTTTAGGAGGTGTTTATGGCCATTGCTCCTTTGTAATGCTAAAACCAAGATGAGGTGGAAACTTAAATGGTTGTTACCAGGATGTGCTACCAATATCTCTTTAGATTATATTCATTAGATAATTTCCCACTCCCCAGGAGTAAAAAAAAGTATAAACATCAAAATAAACTTAAAACTCATACAGGTCAGCTCAATTTTTTATTTGCTTTTCTGTTTTTTTTTTAATTTTTATTTTATTTTTAAACTTTACAAAATTGTATTAGTTTTGCCAAATATCAAAATGAATCTGCCACAGGTATACATGTGTTCCCCATCCTGAACCCTCCTCCCTCCTCCCTCCCCATACCATCCTTCTAGGTCATCCCACTGCACCAGCCCCAAGTATCCAGTATCGTGCATCGAACCTGGACTGGCAACTCGTTTCATACATGATATTTTACATGTTTCAATGCCATTCTCCCAAATCTTCCCACCCTCTCCCTCTCCCACAGAGTCCATAAGACTGTTCTATACATCAGTGTCTCTCTGTTCCTTTATTCACTAGTGGAACAACAGACTGGATCCAAATAGGAAAAGGAGTACATCAAGGCTGTATATTGTCACCCTGTTTATTTAACTTATATGCAGAGTACATCATGAGAAATGCTGGGCCGGAAGAAGCACAAGCTGGAATCAAGATTGCTGGGAGAAATATCAATAACCTCAGATATGCAGATGACACCACCCTTATGGCAGAAAGTGAAGAGGAACTCAAAAGCCTCTTGATGAAAGTGAAAGAGGAGAGTGAAAAAGTTGGCTTAAAGCTTAACATTCAGAAAACAAAGATCGTGGCATCTGGTCCCATCACTTCATGGGAAATAGATGGGGAAACAGTGGAAAGAGTGTCAGACTTTATTTTTTTTGGGTTCCAAAATCACTGCAGATGGTGACTGCAGCCATGAAATTAAAAGATGCTTACTCCTTGGAAGAAAAGTTATGACCAACCTAGATACCATATTGAAAAGCAGAGACATTACTTTGCCAACAAAGGTCCGTCTAGTCAAGGCTATGGTTTTTCCAATGGTCATGTATGGATGTGAGAGTTGGACTGTGAAGAAAGCTGAGTGCCAAAGAATTGATGCTTTTGAACTGTGGTGTTGGAGAAGACTCTTGAACAGTCCCTTGGACTGCAAGGAGATCCAAACAGTCCATCCTGAAGGAGATCAGCCCTGGGATTTCTTTGGAAGGAATGATGCTAAAGCTGAAACTCCAGTAAAGTACCACCTCATGCGATGAGTTGACTCACTGGAAAAGACTCTGATGCTGGGAGGGATTGGGGTCAGGAGGAGAAGGGGACAACAGAGGATGAGATGGCTGGATGGCATCACTGACTCGATGGACATGAGTCTGAGTGAACTCCCGGAGTTGGTGATGGACAGGGAGGCCTGGCGTGCTGCAATTAATGGGGTCGCAAAGAGTCGGACACAACTGAGCGACTGAACTGAACTGAACTGAGTGGTTTAGTATTGAATAAATTGAAAATTAATTTGAGAGATAGACTGAATGGTATAAATATGCATCTATAATTATAAATGTTTATATTCAGTGTAAGAATTAAACATAAGAATATGGGAATAAGTGATTCTGAGTGAAACGAGTGCTAATAATATAGGTTGGGGTAAGTATGAGTTATCTTCTTTCTTATAGATTTGGATGTTGCATCCCAGAGTGGTTGAGCAACTTTTTCTACATTGCATGGGCTCTAGGTGATGAAGCATGTATTCAGTGTACATATGGCTTCAAATCCCATGGAAGAACATGGAATGCTGAGTCTTGATTTTCAAAAATTAACAAGAATTTGAGATGAAATTTATTTTACTTATGCTTTGACAAGTTTTGACTGTAGTCATAAGCATGAAATAGTGAATGAAATTAATGGGAACTATGAGAAATTAATATCTGAGAAATAATAGAAATCTATTGTCTTAAACCATGTCTATACTGATAAATTCAAGTAGCTATTCAAAAAAATCTTCATGTATATATCTACATCTATCTATCTATCTATATATCTATATATCCATCTATCCAGTGAATTCAATAAGTATTACTAACCATCAAACTGTAGCCCTATTCACACAAGGTAAGATGAAAGCAGAGTATGGGTATGTATGTATTTATGACTGTGTTATGTATGTATTTATGGGTATGTATGTATGACTATGAAAGACAAAAGTGAGACTACATTAGTATATGTAAATGTGTAAACTTTTTCTGAAATCTATCCTCTCTCTCTCTTGCTAATCTATCTCTATTTGAATGTGTCATTTCTAATGCTGTAATATACTCATTGACTATGTATTACATTGGGTGTTTAAACCAGGGGCAAAGCTACTGACTTTGTTCAAACAATTAGGCTGGCTATGGTGCATACAATCACAGCCAAAATTCTGGTCCCCTCACAGTGCCTTGATATGGTGAAGGTGTTCTAAATTCATGATGATTTTAATGAGCGACTGAACTGAACTGAAGTTAATTTTATACACTAAAACCATAAAATTAGAGTTTTGTAATTCATCAGACATACAGATCTGTGTTTCTTTCTTGGGTGTTGGGATAAGAAAGTACAAGTTGCCAAGGCACAGATATCATTCACCAATCTCATTGAGAAAAGACAACTTCAATGATAATAGATATCTGAAGGGATGTGAGAGATGATTATAATATTTAGCACTGAATTTCTTTACTGTGGACTTTATTACTGAAGTTTTTACTTTATTAAAAAGAAATAATATACTTTAGAAAGGGCTTCCCTAGTAGCTCAGATGGTAAAGAATCTGCCCACAGTGTGGGAGACAGGGGTTCAATCCCTGGGTTAGGAGAAGAGAATGGCTACCCACTCTGGTATTCTTGCTTGGAGAATTCCATGGACAGAGGAGCCTTCGGGAAAGTCCATGGAGTTCCTAAGAGTGGGACATGACTGAGCAACAGACAGGTAGGCATACTTTCGAAAGGAGAGACCAAACTACATTAATGCCTAAAGATACACTCAAATATTTCTTCAGAAATTCATTTTGATACATAATGGGTGGCTCTCCTGTCTTGTTTAGAAACTTTTAACACTTTGAGATAGGAATTTATTTCTGATTCCTTTTTTTATTGCAGGAGTTTCTGAAAATTATCCTGCCTTGCTTTGAGACTTTGTTTACTGATCAAAATTAATAAAAGAAACAAAATTTGAGTCATTACCTTTTTTCTCACAAACAGTGCAAAATAATTTCACAAATATGTTCACTTTTAGAAAACAAAGTTACTGTGACTTTTAAAATTAATTTTTATAATTAAGGAACTTTAGTAAGAGTCCAAGGCTACATTTCTCTTTGGATCTAATTAAAACAGTATTTTATACAGTTGTGCCTGAATTTCTTTTCTCAACCAGCTAAACAGAAAAGAAAAATTAAATTGCCCCCAATGTGGCTTTGCAAAGAGCTTCAGCAAATTTAATTAACCTACCTTGAGTCTCCTTAAATTCAGTGTGAGGCAACTTGCATCAGCAGGAAAAAGGACAAAGCCATGAAGTGATCTCTGAAAGGCTGGGGTCCATTTTAATGGAGTAAGTTGCTAAATGAAAATAAAAACCTATGTCTCTGTCTCAGTTTGGAAATGTAAATTAATTCTTTCAAACTGTTAATCACTCAGATTTCATGGTTCAAAAGTTAAGGAAACCCCTAGAAAAGTAGGGTCACTTAAATGATTTGTAAAGGTGAATGAGTACTCAAATTACACACAAACTTTGTACTTTATATCAAGAGCACATACTTTTTCCTGCATTAGCAGGAAAATGTCTTCTCCCTTCTTACAAATAACAAATTCTTACCTTTACTTGTCTACCCACCTGAAATGGTACCTCTTTTTAAAATATTCCTTGACAGTCGCTTGCAATCTTTAGATTTTTCCTCTTCTCTGTATCCCAAAATACTTATTTCCCTTATATAAAGTTGGCATCAAAATTACTTGTATACATAGGTCTTTGATGGAAAATAAAGGACAGCAAGGAGATCAGACCACTCAATCCTAAAGGAAATCAATCCTGAATATTCATATTGGAAGGACTGATGCTGAAAGCTGAAGCTCCAATCCTTTGGCCACCTGATGCAAAGAGCCAACTCTTTGGAAAAGACCCTTATGTTAGGAAAGACTGAGGCCAGAAGGAGAAGGGGGCAACAGAGGTTGAGATGGTTGGATGGTATCACCGACACAATGGACATGAGTATTAGCAAACTCTTGGAGATAGTGAAGGACAGGGAAGTCTGGTGTGCTGCAGTCCATGGGGTCACGAGTCGAACACAACTTAGGAACTGAACAGCAACAATATTGTTGCGAAAAGTTGTGTTTTTCCCACTTGCATGCTAATTTTAATTATTTTATTTACTTATTTTCTCACCAAAGAAGGGAAACTCACTAAAGTTATCCCATTTAAAGGGGTCTTTTTTAAGGTATCATTTGGGTCCTCAATAGTAATATGGTACTGTGTCTGTCTGGGGTTGTTTATTGGATTTCTCTGTTAACAATGAGACTCAGATCCTCTGTTTCTATGTTTGGGCATCTATTTCTGTCACTAGGAATAGCATGTAATGGTTAAGAATGAGTTTTTACCATTGAGTATGAGGTTTTCTGTGGGTTTGTTATATATTTATATACATATGTTATATAATATATATGTATAGTGGCTCACATGTTAATGAATCTGCCTGCAATGCAGGAGAGTTGGGTTTGATCCCTGGATTGGGAAGATCCCCTGAAGAAGGGAATGGCTACCCAATCCAGTTTTCTTGTCTGAAGAATCCCATGGACAGAGGAACCTGGTGGCGTATAGTCCATGGGATCGCAAAGAGTCAGACATGGTTGAATGACTGATACTTTCATTTGTGTATGCCATTGTAATAAGTCTTTATTTTATTGCAGTGAAATGGACTGGAATGGGTGAATTTAACTCAGATGACCATTATATCTACTACTGCGGGCAGGAATCCATCAGAAGAAATGGAGTGGCCATCATGGTCAACAAAAGAGTCTGAAATGCAGTACTTGGATGCAATCTCAAAAATGACAGAATGATCTCTGTTCGTTTCCAAGGCAAACCATTCAATATCACAGTCATCCAAGTCTATGCCCCAAACAGTAACACTGAAGAAGCTGAAGTTGAACGGCTCTATGAAGACCTACAAGACCTTTTAGAACTAACACCCAAAAAAAGATGTCCTTTTCATTATAGGGGACTGGAATGCAAAAGTAGGAAGTCAAGAAACACCTGGAGTAACAGGCAAATTTGGCTTTGGAATACGTAATGAAGCAGGGCAAAGACTGATAGAGTTTTGCCAAGAAAATGCACTGGTCATAACAAACACCCTCTTCCAACAACACAAGAGAAGACTCTATACATGGACATCACCAGATGGCCAACACCGAAATCAGATTGATTATCTTCTTTGCAGCCAAAGATGGAGAAGCTCTATACAGTCAGCAAAAACAAGACCAGGAGCTGACTGTGGCTCAGACCATGAACTCCTTATTGCCAAATTCAGACTTAAATTGAAGAAAGTAGGGAAAACCACTAGACCATCCAGGTATGACCTAAATCAAATCCCTTATGATTATACAGTGGAAGTGAGAAATAGATTTAAGGGCCTAGATCTGATAGATAGAGTGCCTGATGAGCTATGGAATGAGGTTCATGACATTGTACAGGAGACAGGGATCAAGACCATCCCCATGGAAAAGAAATGCAAAAAAAGCAAAATGGCTGTCTGGGGAGGTCTTACAAATAGCTATGAAAATAAGAGAGGTGAAAAGCAGAGGAAAAAAGGAAAGATATAAGCATCTGAATGCAGAGCTCCAAAGAATAGCAAGAAGAGATAAGAAAGCCTTCTTCAGCGATCAATGCAAAGAAATAGAGGAAAACAACAGAATGGGAAAGACTAGAGATCTCTTCAAGAAAATCAGAGATACCAAAGGAACATTTCCTGCAAAGATGGGCTCGATAAAGGATGGAAATGGTATAGACCTAACAGAAGCAGAAGATATTAAGAAGAGATGCCAAGAATACACAGAAGAACTGTACAAAAAAGATCTTCACGACCCAGATAATCACAATGGTGTATCACTGACCTAGAGCCAGACATCCTGGAATGTGAAGTCAAGTGGGCCTTAGAAAGCATCACTACGAACAAAGCTAGTGGAGGTGATGGAATTCCAGTTGAGCTCTTTCAAATCCTGAAAGATGATGCTGTGAAAGTGCTGCACTCAATATGCCAGCAGATTTGGAAAACTCAGCAGTGTCCACAGGACTGGAAAAGGTCAGTTTTCATTCCAATCCCAAAGGAAAGCAATGCCAAAGAATGCTCAAACTACTGCACAATTGCACTCATCTCCCATGCTAGTAAAGTAAAGCTCAAAATTCTCCAAGCCAGGCTTCAGCAATATGTGAACCGTGAACTTCCTGATGTTGAAGCTGGTTTTAGAAAAGGCAGAGGAACCAGAGATCAAATTGCCAACATCCACTGGATCATGGAAAAAGCAAGAGAGTTCCAGAAAAAACATCTATTTCTGCTTTATTGACTGTGCCAAAGCCTTTGACTGTGTGGATCACAATAAACTGTGGAAAACTCTGAAAGAGATGGGAATACTGGACCACCTGACCTGCCTCTTGAGAAATTTGTATGCAGGTCAGGAAGCAGCAGTTAGAACTGGACATGGAACAACAGACTGGTTCCAAATAGGAAAAGGAGTATGTCAAGGCTGTATATTGTCACCCTGTTTATTTGACTTATATGCAGAGTAAATCATGAGAAACGCTGGACTGGAAGAAACACAAACTGGAATCAAGATTGCCAGGAGAAATATCAATAACCTCAGATATGCAGATGACACCACCCTTATGGCAGAAAGTGAAGAGGAACTCAAAAGCCTCTTGATGAAAGTGAAAGAGGAGAGTGAAAAAGTTGGCTTAAAGCTCAACAATCAGAAAACGAAGATCATGGCATCCGGTCCCATGACTTCATGGGAAATAGATGGGGAAACAGTGGAAACAGTGTCAGACTTTATTTTTCTGGGCTCCAAAATCACTGCAGATGGTGATTGCAGCCATGAAATTAAAAGACGCTTACTCCTTGGAAGGAAAGTTATGACCAACCTAGATAGCATATTCAAAAGCAGAGACATTACTTTGTCAACAAAAGTTCATCTAGTCAAGGCTATGGTTTTTCCTGTGGTCATGTATGGATGTGAGAGTTGGACTGTGAAGAAGGCTGAGCACTGAAGAATTGATGCTTTTGTACTGTGGTGTTGGAGAAGACTCTTAAGAGTCCCTTGGTCTGCAAGTAGGTCCAACCGGTCCATTCTAAAGGAGATCAGCCCTGGATTTCTTTGGAAGGAATGATGCTACAGCTGAAACTCCAGTACTTTGGCCGCCTCATGCGAAGAGTTGACTCATTGGAAAAGACTCTGATGCTGGGAGGGATTGGGGGCAAGAGGAGAAGGGGATGACAGAGGATGAGATGGCTGTATGGCATCACTGACTCGATGGACATGAGTCTGAGTGAACTCCGGGAGTTGGTGATGGACAGGGAGGCCTGGCATGCTGCAATTCATGGGGTCGCAAATAATTGGACACGACTGAGTGACTGATCTGATCTGATGTTTCCTCTATATCCAGTTCCTAGAGACTTTCTATCGTAAAGGAAGTTGAATTTTGTTGCAAGCTTTTTCCTGCATCTACTGAGATGATCGTATATTTTTTATTCCTTAATTTGTTAATGTGATGTACCATATTGATTTGCAAGCATTGAACCATGCTTGTATACCTGAGTTAAATACACTTGATCATGTTGTATGATTCTTTTGATGTATTGTTACACTTGGTTTGCTAATATCTTGTTGAGGATTTTTGCATCTGCATCTATGTCCATTGGTGATATTGGCCTGTAATTTTCTCTCTTGTGATATCTTTGTCTGGTTTTGGTATCAGGGTGATGCTAGCCTCATAGAATGAGCTCTGAATCTTCCTTCCTCTGCATATTTTTGGAATAGTTTGAGGAGGATAATAGTTTTTAGGAGAAGTTGTAGAAGCTTAATTTTTGGAGTTTTCTATGCCGGAATAAGAAATAATGAAAGAAGGTATGGCTTCAAACCAAGCCCTGGCATTTATTCAACTTCCATCTATTTATGTCCAAAAGGTACATCTTCAACTCTGTCATGAGTTGTAGCAGTCATGGGAACATTTTCAGCTCTTGTTTTCATTTTATTCCAAATATATGGTCTACTGATGCTTGGTAACTATGTCAAATGCTTAAGAATAGGGTCAACAGAAAGCATCAAAGAGCTTCAAATCTAAGAGTGGAGAAAAGACAGTGAAAGCAACAAAAAAATGCCTATGCAGATGCTGTGGGAAGTTCATAATTTGGATTTGAGTTTACATGCATATGTATATACAAGTAATTTTATTTATTAAATAATAGGAATTAATCTAATTACAAATAAAATTAGGGAATTCTATGTTTACTAATTGTTGGATATTGAAATTATTCCAGCATTTTCATCTCACTTTCCTGTGAGATTTTTGCTTATCCCCTACTCCTTCCTGGATGGGAAAAATATCAAATTTCTCTACTCCTTGTAAGTGAAAAATGAACACCTTTGGTTATGTAATAATTTAGAAAGTCAAAAATGTCATTAGGAGAAATTAATAGTTAACTATCAATAAAAAATTTCAATAATTAACTGAGAGCAAGTTTTGGTTTAAGATATGCAATAGATTTGTGGACATGCTTGACATTGTTACACAATCATCTGGGATAAAAAAAAGACATTGACTAAAGCCACAGTGAATAAATTTCTAAAACATAAATAAGTAATCTAGCCTTCAGAAAACAACATATTCCTACTAGAGTACAATAGAAGTCAACAATTTCAATGATTAGTTCTTTTTACTGCTGTAGGAAATGCAAGGGACATGTTTATCACTTTTTTTTTTTCCTTTAAGAATTCAGCATCCAACATCCTAGATACTAACTGATTTTCATGTTTCCCTGGCAGTATATGATTTATTCATGATTTGTACTATCAACCAGAAAAGTTATATCTTTTTTCAGGATTTTTTCTAATATTGCTCATCTTTCCTTTAAAGACTGATTCCTTCAAAGTATCTGAACTCTTTTTTTTTTTTTGGTTGACATAGTGGTGTTGAACTGTTGCAATCTCAGTGGTGTCTCAGTTAATGATACCCTTCAGCTCAAAAATACTTCATTTCTCTCCTTATCCTTTGCTTGGAATTGCATGTTTTTAGTCCCCAAACCTCTTGGCAAGAGAAGGAAAAATGCTACTTTCAACAATGCATTTCAAATATAAGGGTTAGAGAGAGAGGGAGGGAAGCACATTTAGAACAAGATGAAGTTACCTAACATAATAAGTGTAAACTTTTATATATCCTCTCTCCTCCTCCCTCCCCAAAATCATAATGCGGGTAGGTAAAATAGAAAATCAAACCAAACCAAAGGGCACTAACATATCTCAGCTACAAAAGTAAAATACTACCATTGATATGAACATTTATGTGCAGTGATTTCACTCATAAGCATATGGAATTGGTGCTGTAAGGATGCCCTCACACAGGTACGTTGGCTGTTAGTTTGAATTTATGTGATATGCTTTGACAGCATGAGTTTACCTATAATTTCTCTTATATCTAAATAATATTTTTTATATTTGTACATAGTTCAGGTGATGCAATCCATTTATGCAATATTCTATCATCAGTTGAAACTAATGCAAAATACAAATATTTCTTAGAAACTAACAACTGAAATTATGAATTCTAGGAGAGTTCAAGCCAAAGTTACTAAAAATAAAGCAGCAGATCTTGATTGGTACCTATCCAAATGTGAAATACTTTTAGTTACCATGACTGTAGGACTCTATGCTAAGATGACATTCTAAATAAATTTAAATTTATTGGTCAACTTGAAATTTAAAATCAACTTAAAAACTAACCTTTCTTTATAAGAAGGAAAGTATAATTAATATATTGGCAATGTTTTATGTATCACCAATATGCAGTATATCAGAAAACCCTTTCTAGCAGGTCAAAGGGCAAGTGTTAGAGATGCTATTATAAAGATGGGTTGGAAGCTGATGTGTATTCCAATGCATTATCTCTAATTTTAATGGAACAATTTAGAGTACTGACTCTAAAAGAAGGATAGCTCCACTTAAAACTGACAAAAATAACATCTTTAAACAAATATTGCATTAGTATAGGGCAAGGCATTTTACATCTACTATTTTATTTTATTAGTGTTAGTCATGCAGTCCTGTCTGACTTTTTGTGACCCCATGGGCTGTAGCCTGTCAGGCTCCTCCATCTGTAGAATTCTCCAGGTAAGAATACCAGAGTGGGTAGCCATTCCCTTCTCCAGGGGATCATCCATATTAACAAATTGAACCCAGGTCTCCCACTCTGCAAGGAGATTCTTTACAGTCTGAGCCACCAGGGAAGCCCATGTCATGCTCTCATAAGAATCAGACAATATGTGAGAATCAAAATGATCTTTTACATTACTTACTTGAATCTAGCAAAACAATTTCCCCTTTTATCCAATTGTTTTTCTCAAAAGACTTGAGACAAAAGTCAGAAGTGATCAGTTCAGTTCAGTTCAGTCACTCAGTCATGTCCGACACTTTGTGACCCCTTGGACTGCAGCACGCCAGGCCTCCCTGTCTATCACCAACTCCTGGAGTCTACTCAAACTCATGTCCATTGAGTCAATGATGCCATCCAACCATCTCATCCTCTGTTGTCTCCTTCTCCTCCTTCCTTCAATCTTTCCCAGCATCAGGTCTTTTCAAATGAATCAGTTCTTCCCATCAGGTGGCCAAAGTATTGGAGTTTCAGCTTTACCATCAGTCCTTCCAATGAATATTCAGGACTGATTTCATTTAGGATGGACTGGTTGGATCTCCTTGCAGTCCAAGGAACTCTCAAGAGTCTTCTCCAACACCACAGTTCAAAAGCATCAATTCTTCAGCACTCAGCTTTCTTTATAGTCCAACTCTCACATCCATACAGAACTACTGGAAAAACCATAGCTTTGACTAGATGGACCTTTGTTGGCAAAGTAATGTCTCTGGTTTTTTATATGCTGTCTAGGTTGATCATAACTTTTCTTCAAGGAGCAAGCGCCTTTCAATTTTATTGTTGCAGTCACCATCTGCAGTAATTTTGGAGCCCCCCAAAATAAAGTCTGTCACTGTTTCCAGTTTCCCCTTCTAATTGACATAAAGTGATGGGACCAGATGCCATGATCTTAGTTTTCTGAATGTTGAGTTTTAAGCCAACTTTTTTACTCTCCTCTTTCACTTTCATCAATGGTTTTTGCTAATGTCTCATTAAATACAGCTGAGACTGAGAAATACTTTAAAGAATAAAATGTCTCCACCTAAATAAAATATTCAAAGTATATTATTTGGCCTGACAAATTTGAATTTAGAGTATGTGTTTACTAAATTATTTGGATAATTTCAAGATTCTTTCAAAATAAAGAGCATTTGATAATAATATTGACTATCATATAATCAACACAGTGGGATATCTTATGTGGTGAGTACTGAGGCATGTAGTTAAAACAAAATATGTTACACTACTTCCAAAGCCTTGCAGTAATTTAACATTCCAATTTTGTATTTCTACATTTCACCATGAAGTGAAGTGAAGTCAAGTCACTCAGTTGTGTCCGACTCTTTGCGATCCCATGGACTGCAGCTTATCAGGCAACTCCGTCCCTAGGATTTTCTAGGCAAGAGTACTGCAGTGGGTTGCCATTGCCTTCTCCAGGGATCTTCCCTACCAGGGATCAAATCCAGGTCTCCTGCATTGCAGACAGACGTTTTTACCATCTGAACAACCAGGGAAACATTTCACTATAATGCACATAAATATTTTGTGAAACATTCATAATTTCTCCCATTTTCTAAGTGTTCTAGGAAAAATGAACACTAAAAAGTGTTCTAGGATTTGAAGAAGTTCTATTTACATAAAATTTATTTGTTTCAGCAGTTATTAAATAGAATACCTGCTATATGGCAAATATTACACACTTCAAGAACTGAGAAAATAATTAGGACCAACCACCTATCCTTAAATGTTTATAAAATAGTGATCCAACTCTGCTTAAGGAAAATAAAGAATTCTGTCCATATTGTGAGGATTGTTATTTTTAGGAATATGCATTTCATAGAAGTCCTTATAAACTCTGCATTTTTATTTCATGTGTGCATAATTGTACTGCATAGTCTTATAATCATGCACCTTTTAGAAATATTATGTAACCCTTTATAACATTTTCTATCTAGCAAGTCAGACAGTTAACAGAGGTGTTACCACTGTTTAAAGAGCCCATCATAAATCTCAAATTTAAAGTCTTTATTTCCCTTTTGGAATAAAACTAGAAAAGGAAAATAAAATAATTTCCTTAAGTTCCACAGAGGTGTGATGCAGAACATTTCAGACCTTATGTGACGTCTTCCAAAGCCAAGTGTAATTAAGCATGTAGAAAGCTGGAGACTGCTCTACGGGTGAGAGGGGAATGCAACAATCGTGTGTTCTTATTAAAATCATGAAGTTTTCTTCTAACTTGTATCCTTCAGGTGGCAAAACTATTATCAATTTCATGCATTATGTTCTTTCCTTATAACTTTTCAAGCTTATATTTGTGGCCATGGTTTTATTTATTTGTTACAAATTTTTGTACTTTTGCAACATTGGCAGTAAATTCAGATTTTAATTAACATTGAGCCAGCTATGTTTTCACAAAGCACCACAATGGCTGAAAGCTATTATGCCTTATTCTTTTTCTATATTAGATATGATGCTTTTGTGAGAAAGTGCTTTTGAGTTCATGGGTGTTTATAATACTTTCTATTGCTCAACTGCTGCTGCTGCTGCTGCTGCTAAGTCACCTCAGTCGTGTCCAACCCTGTGAGACCCCATAGACGGCAGCCCACCAGGCTCCCCCGTCCCTGGGATTCTCCAGGCAAGAACACTGGAGTGGGTTGCCATTTCCTTCTCCAATGCATGAAAGTGAAAAGTGAAAAGTGAAAGTGAATAAACTTTTCAAGCTAAGAAAAGTTATTTATCTTTACTGACTAATCAGATATTCTAGAATAATTTTACAAAGGCCCAGCTGTAAAGGTTCACATGAGCCACACCTAACATGAAACTGTTTTTCTTTTTCTTTTTCAGGTTTAGCTGAGCCTGATGGTCTAGCATATTACATCATGTAGATCCCAACAAGAGGATTTCCCAGATGGCGCTGGTGGTAAAGAACGTGCCAGCCAATGCAGGAGACCTAAGAGAAGTGAGTTCAATCCCTAGGTTAGGAAGATCTGGAGGAGGGCATGGCAACCCACTCTAGTATTCTTGCCTGGAGAATCTCATGGACAGAGGAGCCTGGGAGGCTACAGTCTATAGGGTCACACAGAGTTGGACACAACTGAAGCGACTCAGCACAAGAGGATTAAACTAAGTATGTTGAGCAATAGGGGAGAAGGCAATGGCAACCCACTCCAGTACTCTTGCCTGGAAAATCCCATGGACGGAGGGGCCTGGTGGGCTGCAGTCCATGGGATTGAGAACGGTCGGACACGACTGAGTGACCTCACTTTCACTTTTCACTTTCATGCATTGGAGAAGGAAATGGCAACCCACTCCAGTGTTCTTGCCTGGAGAATCCCAGGGACGGGGGAGCCTGGTGGGCTGCTGTCTATGGGGTCTCACAGGGTCAGACACGACTGAGGTGACTTAGCAGCAGCAGCAGCAGCAGCAGTTGATCGATAGAAAGTATTATAAACACCCATGAACTCAAAAGCACTTTCTCACAAAAGCGTCATATCTAATATAGAAAAAGAATAAGGCATAATAGCTTTCAGCCATTGTGGTGCTTTGTGAAAACATAGCTGGCTCAATGTTAATTAAAATCTGAATTTACTGCCAATGTTGCAAAAGTACAAAAATTTGTAACAAATAAATAAAACCATGGCCACAAATATAAATGCGGAATTTATAGAATATAGTTGTTGCCAAAAATATCCATAGCAGGTATAATGTTTATGTTTGGAGTAAAGAAAAGAAGGGAAAAATAAAATGTCTGGTCTTTCAGGTCTCTGGGTCAAACTTTAAAACATGATGAGAAATGTTTCATAATTATACTGTCAACTATACTGTCAATATGAAAAGGACTGATATCTATATCAAGACAAAAAACTTTTAAAACTCAAAAATAAGAAAACAACTCGATTTTAAAAACAGCAAGACATTTGAACAGACCCTTCACCAAAGAAGATAAACAGCAAACAATCACAAAGAAAGATGTCATGTGTCATTCAGTTCAGTTCAGTCGCTCAGTCGTGTCCGACTCTTTGCAACCCCATGAATTGCAGCATGCCAGGCCTCCCTGTCCCTCGCCAACTCCCGGTGTTCACTCAAACTCATGTCCATCAAGTTGGTGATGCCTTCCAGCCATCTCATTCTCTGTAATACCCTTCTCCTCCTGCCCCCAATCCCTCCCAGCATCAGAGTCTTTTCCAATGAGTCAACTCTTCGCATGAGGTGACCAAAGTACTGGAGTTTCAGCTTTAGCATCAGTCCTTCTAAAGAACACCCAGGACTGATCTCCTTTAGAATGGACTGGTTGGATTTCCTTACAGTCCAAGGGACTCTCAAGAGTCTTCCCCAACACCACAGTTCAAAAGCATCAATTCTTCGGCACTCAGCTTTCTTCACAGTCCAATTCTCACATCCATACATGACTGCTGGAAAAACATAGCCTTGACTACACAGACCTTTGTTGGCTGAGAAGTTCAAATTAAAAAAAAAAAATTGATATCAGTACATACTTATTAGAAATTTCTAATAGCCAAAGTTCCTAAACACAAGGGGAAGGAATAGGAGGCCCTGTTCACTTCTGCTGGAAACACACAATCATACAGTCACCCTAGAAAACAGTGTGACAGCTCCTTTTAAAGGTAATCATACTCTGAAAAGTACCATTGATATTTTGCTAGGGAATGTATTGAATTGGTAGATTGCTTCGGGTGATATGAACATCATTACATTAATTCTTCCACTCTATGAACATGGAATATTTTTCCATTTACCTGTATCTTAAATATCTTTTATAGTTTTCAGAGTACAGATATTTCACCTCCTTTGTTAAGCTGATTCCAAGTATTTTATTATTTTTGATGCTAATGTGAATTGAGATTATTTTCTCAATTTCTTTTTCAAATAGTTCATCATTAGTATATATAAACAACTGATTTTTTATGTTAATTCTGTATCCTGCAACTTTACTGATTTCATTTATTAGTTTCAATTAATTTTTTTATGGAGTATTTGGAGTTTTCTGTCTATAAGGTCATACCATCTGCAGAGACAAATTTTCCCTTTCCAACTTGCATGCTTGGTTTTTTTTTTCAATTAATTTTCTTGCCTAATTGCTTAGGCTAGACTTTCCAGTATTACACTGAATAAAGTTAGTATTTTATTCATATTTCTTATTTCTTTTCTTATTTCTGAGTAACTGAATAGTACTAATTTTAGTTAAATATGTACCTTCTACATAGAGGAAAGGTTTGAAATCAATATATGTACCACAGACTCTTAAACATATTAAGCATTTTGATTAAATATTCATCTAGATTAAACTATCAAACTAAATCAATATATGTATAAATATAGCTTTTATACATATATTAGCATTTAATTTTACCAGTAGTAGTACATTTAAAAATATTCACAAAATAAAATCAATGTGAACATATCTTGCCATCTGACTCAGATTAACATTGACTACACTAAACAATATTTTTTGATCTAATATAGAAATCAAACATGAAAGAAACTGCAGTCATCAATACTTTGGTATAATTATATTATTTTGGTATAAATTTTGTATATAATCATAAACAAATATTAGTAATATAAAATATCAATGTACAATTAAGAACAAGATTAGAAGGATAGCTATAATAAGTTTTATTCAATACTTTACAAGACATTGTAGCAACTGAAAGGAGACATATAAAATAAAGACAAGGTAAAAAATTTGGAAAGGAAGGAAAATACTGATATTTTTTCCAGCTGGTAAGCTTTAGTTCAGTTCAGTTCAGTTCAGTTCAGTCGCTCAGTCATGTCTGACTCTCTGTGACCCCATGAAGTGCAGCACACCAGGCCTCCCTGTCCATCACCAACTCCCGGAGTTCACCCAAACTCATGTCCATTGAGTTGGTGATGCCATCCTTATGTATATTAAAAACAATTCATAAGATTATTAATTACAAAGGGTTTTTGCATTGTTGCTAAATAAAAGATCAATATAAAATTTTAATTACACTTTATATACCACCTATATTTAGAAAATTAAAAATAAAACTATTTTAAATTTTATAATAAAAAGTATAAAATAAATTTTTTTAATTTTAAAAATAATTAAAAATAACTACCAGTCACAATATTAGTGCATAATATAAAGTATCAGGAATAAGTGTCCTAAAAGCTATCAAGACTATTATATAAATATTATAAAACTACTTTAAAATATATTATGAGGCTTCTATAAATATATATATTGTTATATATAACAATATTTATTTTATGTCAGTATTGTATACTGTCTATAACATGTTATTAATTATTATACATTAATAAATTATATAATTGATATAATTATATAACATAAAACATTATTACACATTTTAAATTTTACATATATATTTACATTATTTATTAGGAATCAGTTCAGTTCAGTTCAGTCACTCAGTCGTGTCCATCTCCTTGCGACCCCATGAATCACAGCATACCAGGCCTCCTTGTCCATCACCAACTCCCAGAGTTCACTCAACTCATGTCCATCAAGTCGGTAATGCCATCCAGCCATCTCATCCTCTGTCATCCCCTTCTCCTCCTGCCCCCAATCCCTCCCAGCTTCAGGGTCTTTTCCAATGAGTAAACTCTTCGCATGAGGTGGCCAAAGTACTGGAGTTTCAGCTTCAGCATCAGTCCTTCCAATGAACACCCAGGACTGATCTCCTTCAGGATGAATGGGTTGGATCTCCTTGTAGTCCAAGGGACTCTCAAGAGTCTTCTCCAACACCACACTTCAAAAGTATCAATTCTTCGGCGCTCAGCCTTCTTCACAGTCCAACTCTCACATCCATACATGACCACTGGAAAAACCATAGCCTTGACTAGACGGACCTTTGTTGGCAAAGTAATGTCTCTGCTTTTGAATATGCTATCTAAGTTGGTCATAACTTTCCTTCCAAGGAGTAAGCGTCTTTTAATTTCATGGCTGCAACCATCATCTGCAGTGATTTTGGAGCCCAGAAAAAATGAAGTCTGACACTGTTTCCACTGTTTCCCCATCTATTTCCCATGAAGTGATGGGACCAGATGCCATGAGCTTAGTTTTCTTAATGTTGAGCTTTAAGCCCACTTTTTCACTCCCCACTTTCACTTTCATCAAGAGGCTTTTTAGTTCCTCTTCACTTTCTGCCATAAGGGTGGTGTCATCTGCATATCTGAGGTTATTGATATTTCTCCCAGCAATCTTGATTCCAGCTTGGGCTTCTTAAAGCCCAGCGTTTCTCATAATGTACTCTGCATAGAAGTTAAATAAGCAGGGTGACAATATACAGCCTTGACATACTCCTTTTCTTATTTGGAACTAGTCTGCTGTTCCATGTCCAGTTCTAACTGTTGCTTCCTGACCTGCATATAGGTTTCTCAAGAGGCAGGTCGGGTGGTCTGGTATTCCCATCTCTTTCAGAATTCTCCACAGTTTATTGTGATCCACACAGTCAAAGGCTTTGGCATAGTCAATAAAGCAGAAATAGATGTTTTTCTGGAACTCTCTTGCTTTTTCCATGGTCCAGCAGATGTTGGCGATTTGATCTCTGGTTCCTCTGCCTTTTCTAAAACCAGCTTCAACATCTGGAAGTTCACGGTTCACGTATTGCTGAAGCCTGGCTTGGAGAATTTTGAGCATTAATTTACTAGCGTGTGAGATGAGCGCAATTGTGCGGTAGTTTGAGCATTCTTTGGCATTGCTTTTCTTTGGGATTGTAATGAAAACTGAAATTTTCCAGTCCTGTGACCACTGCTGAGTTTTCCAAATTTGCTGGCATATTGAGTGTAGCACTTTCACAGCATCATCTTAGTAAGTCTTCTCAAAAGTTATCAGGACCTTTAAGAAAGTACTATAAAATTACTTTAGCTATATTAAAGAGAATTGCTATAAATATATGTGATTATATAATATTTCTGCTTTTTATCATTTATATTAAATATCCATTTATATCTATTTAATAAATAGCATGTTACAATTTGTTATTCCCTCTACTCAGATTGATTTAAAAGTCAGTGCAATTCCAATTAAGAAGAAGAATTTTTTTTTTAATTTTCATTTGGCTGCACCATGTCTCATTTGTAGCATGCACGATCTTTAATTGTGGCGTGTGGGATCTAGGTCCCTGACTGGGGATGGAACCCAGGCCCCTGCATTGGAAGAATAGAGTCTTATGACTGTACCACTAGGGAAGTCCCAAGAAGGATATTTTTGTGAACATATAATGTTGACAAGAAAGCAGATATGAGGAGGCTAAGGTTTGAGAATAGTAAACATCTTCTTGATTTGCAAAATTTTTATAAGGCCAAATTGATGAAAATCTGTCTGATTCATGGCAGAGATAAATAACCAGAGTACAGTATGGAAAGCCCAGAAATAGACATAAATAAACTTGACATATAATATATAAAGAATTTACATTGAAGTATAGATAATATATTATGGATCATTTAATAATGCTGGGACAATATATCTATACAGAAAACAAGTTTTAAAACAAAACCCTATTTCATATCATTAACAAAAATCAATTCTGCATGAAACAAAGAGATAAAAGAAAAATACACTTTTACAGGGAAGTTAACCTTTTTAGGGTCATGTGGTTGAGATGATCTCTTTTTAAAGGATTAAGCAAAGTATAAATCATAAAAGGTATATCTTATAAACAGAAGAAACTCTGTTTATTAAAAGTCATTATAAATAGAATAACAAATATGTTAAGACAAGTCCAAAATGAGAGAAATTTGCAACACTAGTGAAAAGATTTCAGAAAACATAAAAAAAACTAACAAATCAATATGAATTAAAAATATGACAATCTCCATTAAAAATAAACAAGTACTTCACAAATATTGGAAAAGAAATGATCAATTTAAAAAGAAAATACATGATCTTTTTGAACACTAACCAGGTAATTGCAAATTAAAACAACTTTTAGTTTCATTTCACACACAAAACAACTGGCAAGATTTTAAGTCTTAGAATTTTGAGAAAATGCAAGATCATGGCACAATTATAGCTCATATACTGTTAGCAGAGATATAAACTGGACAAAAAAATGGGTAATAATGTGGCACATTTTAGCAATGTAGCCTTTTGTAATCTACACGTTTCAATGGTGGATATACACCTTATAGAAGTACACACAGGCACCAGGACACATTACACAGGAATGTCTGTACCAGTATTGTTCATAATATCCGTAGACCTGAAGTCATTCAAATGGCCATCAACATTACAGACAACACATACAGTATTGATACATTCACATATCAGAATGTTGTACAGCAGTGAGAATGAACTACAACTATATATAAAACAGTATGTTTGAATCTTCCGAATATAATATTGAGCAAAAGACAGAAATAACCCACATTGTTATCTCAGAGCTAGAGGCTGTAGGCCACAAGCAGTAACATCAGTGCAGTGCTCATCACCTCCAAAACATTTAAGGAACCACTATTAGGAAGCCCTGTGTTTATATAGACAATGCTTCATGTTAATATTCTAAAATTTCATAGGCTAATATTGGACTTCAATTTTTAAAAGTCAGCATTGTATATATGAGATTTTTAAGAAAATTTTTGTGACACGTCTTAGGACATAAAGAGCAAGTAAAAATGGTGTGGTATTAAATAGATACTGTATTTGCTGGTAGAAATTGTTTCTCCTACAAGCATGTTCACAATTAAGTTATATTTGCAGTCATTCTGGTGATTTCCCCACCTATTTATGGCCTTTAGTGTAATTCTGCAACATAAATATATCACAACAACAGTACCTGAACAAGACTAAGATTTAATGTGCATTTTCCTCTCTTATTCATAAAGAATGAAATGTAAACATCTACATTTTTATAATTCACAGCAATTACACCACTCTAGAATGCCTTTAGATTTAATAAGAATTCACTTCCTTCAGAACTACTTTGTTGAAAGCTGAGGGCTTAGAAATAATACATTGTGCTTGAAACCAGCACAGTGAGGCCCTGCACTAGAAAGTTATTCCAAAATTAGAAGGTTAAATGTATTAAGCTCTGTAGTATGAGCACTGACCAATGTAAAATATCTTTGATTTTCAAAACCCCGTTTTAAAGTTGGGTCATCAATTTTGGTTTTGCTTTTTGAAGGACAGGGAAGCCTGGTGTGCTTACAGCCCATGGGGTTGCAAAGAGTCGGATATGACTGAGAGACTGAACAACGACAATGTTCTGGGACTTCAAAATTAATCCAGCTTCTTTAGGGGCCACTGGATTTGGAACTTAATGATGTCACCAGGCAAGCTTCAGTTCCTGAAGGGCCTCTGCATGCCTACCTGTGTGTGGGAGTATATTCATTTCCAGGAAAGCCTACCATTGAGGATTTCTATTACTTGTGATAGTAGAGATCCAGGTCGATTACGCTTTCAAATACACATATGTAATCTTTTGAACAGGCATTGTTGTTTGAGCATCACAGATTCAGAAAACATCAATTGAATGTTACTTCAAAGCAAATCTTACTGCTTTCTGTGTCCTATCAACTAGGAATGATTAGTTCTCTAGATTCGCAGACTCTTAGAAATATGATACAGATTCAAGGAGTAGGAATCTTCCTTTGAAATATAAGCACAATCAAAAATCTCTCTACAGACAATATTTAGTTCAGTGGAGGGGACTGTTAAATCTAGATATTTCTGCGAGGCGGCTTCAGGTTATATTTCTAACACTTTGAAAAGAATTCTGATTAGCATTGATTTCCAATAACCTGAAAATCTATGACACCTCCCTGAGGGCTCAAGTTGAGGGCAGCAAACCTTGGTTGGCTTTTCTGCACCTGGCTTCTTTTAGAAGCCAGCAAGGCACATTTCCACAGGGTGGGAAGAAATCCAAATGCACATTAAGGAAGTCATAAAGATAAGACTTACTGTTTCCAGAGGATTGGTAATTTTCTATGACCTGAAAATGAAAATCAAAATAACATTTGAACGTACTCACTTGTTTGATAGTAACACTAGGGTAGGATTTGATAGAACTGGGTCACTGCCCTGAAGGATTGTGCTTCCTAAACTGGAGACAATATATATTCAAAGAAGCTGCAAATCTATGTTTGTTTGATTTTCTTTTGTTTGTTTCTTTGTTTGTTTGTTTGTTTTTGTGCCGGGGCGGGGGGGCGGGGGGGCTTTCTTTCAGTGAAATTGAATCTGTGATAAATTTAATTTTACTTCCTTCCCAGGCTTTCTAATCTATGTCCATACATTATAAACTGAGTTCTTCAAAGCTTAAAGATAGTCTAGATTCTAAGAAAGTAAATGCAGTTGGGAGAAAATATCTTACTTAATGCAGGTTTGACCAAGATAGTAGCAATGAATCGATAACACCCAAATGTAAAAGCTTTTTGGACAATGTGTAGAACCTACATTTTATCTTTCTTGTAAACTTAAGGTGCTATTTAATAATCCCTTTGGCAGCTCAAAAAAGATCCATCCAAATAGGATCAAAAGAATTTCTTGCCCTTACATATATTTCACTTCCTTTCAACTATTTATTTTCCTTAGGAAATTGTCTTGTGTTTCAGCAGTAAATGTGTTCTCGCCTGCCTTTCTCTAACAATACATTAACAATGAATTTATGACACATGGAAAAGTTCTTCATGACTTATCTGTTGTTGAAGATTTTGGCTTAAGTCATTTTATTTCAAAGACTGTGATATTTTGATACCAAACTAGGGAAAAGTATTAGAACTTTAAAGAAAGAGTTATCAAAATAAATTCACAAAATGTCTTCTTTCTCCAGATTTAAACTGCAATATTATATCTGTTCATTGAAATTTGGACTCATCTGTATAGAAATCTCCACAGAGATGCGATTTATTGTGTCCACATCAGAATTTTTATTGCCAAACTGAAACCTATCTTTCTAAAGGCCATTGCCAACTCACCAAATGGAAATAGTATTTCCTCGGTTTTCAAATCCTGGGAGCACTTCTTGATTTTTCTTTTTTTGCCACTCTGTGCAATTCACTCCACATAAAGAAGCCTCAACTCATTCCTGGCTCCCTCAGTCACAACACTCTATTATATTTTTCTCAATGCATTCATCTCTTTCTCTGAAAATATTGATATCTTTATGTGCTTGTTTGCTGTTTCCCTTTGGCTCCTAGAATGTAAGCTCCCTTTGAATAGAATTTATTTTTAAAGTCCACTATTAATATCATGTGCATAGCACAGTGCCTGGGGCATAAATTAAATATTAAAAATATCTATGTTAAATCATGAAAGAATAAGATACCTTACCTTTAGTACCAAGAACAGTGCTACACATAAGGGCTCTTAATTAATTTCAGAATTCACAAATCCTATATAAGTAAATTCATAGAGACTTATGACTTAATTTTCAATTAGCTTTGATAAAATGAACATTTTATCAAATACTGTCTCCTGCTCAAAAACACAAATCTTCGAGTTTTTCAAAATACCTTCCTTTTAAAACAAGAAAATTTAAATAATTAAGTGTTATAATGATTAAATGGTTTTTATAAAACACATCTAATAGTACATACTCAGCTCTATTTAAAAACAGGAACTTCAGGTGCTTGATTTAATATCCACTTGGTTTCATGCCTGTATTTTGTTACTGTTGATATTTTTATTTTGTGGAACATCTTTGTTGCCCTGTATGCGTTGTTTATGCCTGGAAGCATGCAGACAGCCCCCACTGGTAATGAGAGGTGATAAGCTTGTCAGCAGCCAGGTGACTAGACATCTAAATATGGCCTCAATGAGTCAGATGTAAAAGAGAAATAAAACAGCTACACTAACAGAGTTTTCTATTTTCACCATGCTAAAGAAATCAAAACATTTTACTGCCTGAAAACAAACATCGTATGGAAAATAGTTTGCAATAAACAGAATTGTGGTTTTTAAAATGCTACTAAACAGGGTCTTTCGGAGAAGGCAATGGCACCCCACTCCAGTACATACATTGGAGAAGGAAATGGCAACCCACTCCAGTGTTCTTGCCTGGAGAATCCCAGGGACGGCGGAGCCTGGTGGGCTGCCGTCCATGGGGTCACGCAGAGTCAAACACGACTGAAGCAACTGAACAACAGCAGCAGAAAAAGAGGCTCTTTAAACAGAAGTCACCAATAAATAATACAAGCCAGAAGTGTCACTGCTGCAGAAGATTATGTCTTCATCTTTGTTTCAACCAGAGACTAGTAATTCAAGATCCACAAAAGATCACAAGTTCTTAAATGGACACTAGACACAGTCACATGCTCCAATGACACAGATGTTGACAATAGGGGAGATTCTGCAAGTATGGGGCCACAGGAACTCTTACTTTTCACTCAGTTTTGATGTGACTCTAAAACTGCTCTAAAAAATAATCTATTAAAAAAATCTTGCAAATGAGTTATGGTTTGGAAGAAACACCTTAGAGCATGCTAGAAAAGATCACTGTTATGTACATACACATAGACACACACACACTGTCTCTCTCTCTCTCTCACACACACACACACACACATATCTCTAATGATTATCTTGTTTTCATGTGGTGAAACTGAGTCTCAGCAAGGACGCTAAATTCTTATAGAACAAACTGGAGTCAGGTTCCAAATTTCAATTGATTCCTAAATGCTTACTCCTTTCCCTGAACCAGTTATTCTCGGGATATTTGCATCAATATAATTTATTCTTGTGTATGTGTGTGTGTGTGTGTGTGTGTTCAGTCGCTCAGCCACGTTTGACTCTGTGACCCCATGGACTGTAGTCCACCAGGCCCCTCTGTACATGGAATTTTCCAGGCCAGAATACTGGAGTGGATGGCATTTCCTAACCCAGAGATTGAACTGCATCTCTTGCATCTCCTGCATTGCAGATGGATCCTTTATGACTGTACCACCTGGGAATCACTTAATCCTGTTAACTCTTCCTAGATTAAAACAATAAGATATCAACACTGCCTTTTACTTCAACTATCAAAAGAGCAGCATTCTGGAAAAATCTTTTGCTATATCTTTTTTAAGAATTATTGACAAGATGATGCCAAAATTTCCATTTAAAAAAAAATCAATTTTTTAAAATTTCCATTTTAAGAAAATTATTTTCAAGTTGGCCTCTTCTAACATTTACTGGTCCCCAAATCCCAAGAACTACTGTCCAATGTAAACTTTTTATTTTTTCTTTAGAAAATAAGATACTGACCTCATAATGATCATTTTAGCTTGCACATAGAAAGTATTAGAATTTAAGCAGTTGGACAAAAAGTGTTTTTTCAGAGAACATTGATTTTATTATTATTTATGTTTGATGATGAACATATTTTTTTAGGATTTTCATAATTTATAAAGGTACTAAGATAAAGTTGTCCTAACAAAAAAGTTAATGGATAAAAATAATTTAGAAGAAAGATACTATAAAAGCTACTTATATTGTAAGAACAAAAGAATAAATCTTTACTTAAAGAAAATATGTTTAATGTTTTAAACTCATTAAATTCATACCATACTTATTATAATCAGGCCAAGAGGGATGCTCATATGTTCCCTTGCGTTGATTGATTTTCCTATGATATTTAAATGAATGGTGTTGTATTATAGTCATAAATAACATCAAAGTGTACTATTCATGTGCTGGGATTAAAGTTCTGCTGCTACTGTGAAGTTAATCATCTTCACAATTATACAATCAAATGAAGAACTTTGAGTAGTTTTTTTTAGAGGGAGAAGAAAAACCCCTAAGGCTCCTTATCTTCACATTTGTGGAAAGAAAATAAAAAGGAGCTTTTAAGCGACACATCCTTGGGGAACTCTTTGGATACCGTGGGCATTTAAGAACTACAGTGAAAAAGTAGAAATTAAAATATCCTGGATTTCAGACATAGAATTTTCTTGAGGGTAAAATTACTAAAAGATGATAAAACCAAAGACAAGTAAAGATTAGTTAGGATAAAGATTTTTTACATTCTACAATATATTAATCACCCATAGAATATGGTATTTCTATTTTTTTGAAAGATGAAAGTAATGACCAACAGGAAAAAGTAGACCTTTGTCATTTCCTTACCTTCTGGATGACAAAGGGGAAAAAATAAGCCTAAAGTTAACTTAAAAGATCATTTTCCATTCATAGTTAATTCATTCCTCAGACAGTAAGAAACTACTTTCAGATTCAGTCCATAAAGTAAATGTCCTGGTGATACTGAATTAAAAGGAGGTATACTGGATATTATGAATTATTAACAGTACAGTCTAGAAGCTGAAGAACACAATATTAATTCAACTTTAATATTATAATCCAACTGCAGTAAAATATCCTTTTTCTATAGATCTGTGTGACCAATAACTTATTTTTAAGAAAATAATTTTCTTGGATTTAAAGTTATTTCAAAAATCGAGGATTGAGTTGATTACTTCTACCAACATCAGAAAAAAAAAAAAAGGAAAAAAAATAGAAAGAAAATTACCAGTCTTCTCGAAGCATGTATTAAATTTCCTCTTCAATTCAAGCCATATCCTTGGCCACAGAATGTAACAAACATGGCCCCTTAACAAGCCTATTTAAAGGTGGAGAATCTGAAGCTCTGAACAGTTTAGCATGTCTGTATAAAAACAGTATTTGTTGGAATTTTTCATTTCCATGTGTTCACTTTTTAAAGAATATTTGCTTAACTAAAAATTCAAAAATTGAGAATGAAGAACAGTTACATATGTATTGGGAGTATTGATCCTGTTGTTGTTAAAGTAATTATTTTTGGTCAGATTGATCTGGGGCAGGCTGAGGCCCTGGATGCCAGATGAGAGAATGGTGCTTAGTAGCATGCAGTACCACCTCCAGCTCAACACTTCCCCTACTAACATCACTCTTTGCCTTGTTCTTGCATCCCAGAGTCTGGGGTACCTCACCAGCTGATGTGCAACCAAAAGAGAAAAGAATAAGCCAGAAACTGAAAAATACATCATTGATGATATGGAGTCCTGCCCCAAGGACATAGACATGGAACCCAGAACCAAGGCCACCTCTGAAATTGACTGAGGCCCTTTGTAACTATTGCCAAAAACTTCCCCCCACCAACCATCACCAGCAGGCTTCCTAACTCCATATTAGGCAAAAATGCCCACCCCAGTGCTCTCCCTATAGCACCCTAATCAATCACCTAATGCCAACATTCCAGCAGGAATTTTCTTTGTCTTGAGGCTATGAAAATTGACTACTACCACCTGCAAAGTGTCAACTCTCCCTGATCTATCAGGAGGTTATCACATTATCTCTGCTCTTTGTTTTTTAATAAACTCACTCTTTCCTGTAATACTCTGTGTCTGAATATTCTTTTCCAACCCACATTTGGACAAGATGGACAATAGGGTAATGTAACTAGGGGGGAACTATATATAAAAGCTGCTTGCCATGGTGACCCTCATCTAAGCAGTGAAGAAGTCTCATATCCTAGTCCTGTGATACCTCCTAGCATCAGATGGAAGGTCCTTCCAGTATGTGATGTGGGAATTGCCCAGGACTTCAAAAAATCTGGGCTTCCAAGCACTGCTGGTGGTGCTCCACAGGAGCCAAGTGAGCCCTAGATGGTGGGCCTCTGTGAGGGCACCAACTTCTGTGCTTCCCACGCCGCTGATGTAGGGATCATCCCAAAGGCCTTCAGCTAGAAGAAACACTTAAGATCCATCACGATGGGGTGGAGGGGGTCTTCCACCACCAAGATAAAAGAAAGCAAACCAGAAACTAAATGTCTTCTCCCCCTGTATCAGTAAGATTTTTGTGTTGCCATTCATAGGATCAAAAGATAACCAAATTAGGAAAGTAGGGAATAGAATCATATATTATAACTTTTTCATTCATATGTGGATTTTTAATATAAATGTGGAGCCATAAAACCCTAATGATTGCAAGTCAAAATATTTCAGTGAACAATATTGAGCAAGTCCTTTCACTGATTGCCTCAGCTGTACCTGATGTGATAAAGGGGCAGCTGGTACCTGATTCACTTAGTATCAATCAAAAACTATGTAAACAGCGTGCTAAACCTGTAACTGTAATATATCAATTTAGTTCAGTCACTCAGTCGTTTCCAACTCTTTGTGACCCCATGAATTGCAGCATGCCAGGCCTCCCTGTCCATCACCAACTCCCGGAGTTCACTCAGACTCATGTCCATCGAGTCAGTGATGCCATCCAGCCATCTCATCCTCTGTCGTCCCCTTCTCCTCCTGCCCCCAATCCCTCCCAGCATCAGAGTCTTTTCCAATGAGTCAACTTTTCTTATGAGGTGGCCAAAGTACTGGAGTTTCAGCTTTAGCATCATTCCTTCCAAAGAAATCCCAGGGCTGATCTCCTTCAGGATGGACTGGCTGGATCTCCTTGCAGTCCAAGGGACTCTCAAGAGTCTTCTCCAATACCACAGTTCAAAAGCATCAATTCTTCGCCACTCAGCTTTCTTCACAGTCCAATTCTCACATACATACATGACCACTGGAAAAACCATAGCTTTGCCTAGAAGGACCTTTGTTGGCAAAGTAATGTCTCTGCTTTTCAATATGCTGTCTAGGTTGGTCATAATTTTTCTTCCAAGGAGTAAGCGTCTTTTAATTTCATGGCTGCAGTCACCATCTGCAGTGATTTTGGAGCCCCCCAAAATAAAATCTGACACTGTTTCCACTGTTTCCCCATCTATTTGCCATGAAGTGATGGGACCAGATGCCATGATCTTCGTTTTCTGAATGTTGAGTTTTAAGCCAACTTTTTCACTCTCCTCTTTCACCTTCATCAAGAGGCTTTTCAGTTCCTCTTCACTTTCTGCCATAAGGGTGGTGTCATCTGCATATCTGAGGTTATTGATATTTCTCCTGGCAATCTTGATTCCAGCTTGTGCTTCTTCCAGCCCAGCATTTCTCATGATGTACTCTGCATATAAGTTAAATAAGTTGGGTGACAATATACAGCCTTGACGTACTCCTTTTCCTATTTGGAACCAGTCTGTTGTTCCATGTCCAGTTCTAACTGTTGCTTCCTGACCTGCATACAGATTTCTCAAGAGGCAGGTCAGGTGGTCTGGTATTCCCATCTCTTTTAGAATTTCCCACAGTTTATTGTGATCCACACAGTCAAAGGCTTTGGCATAGTCAATAAAGCAGAAATAGATGTTTTTCTGGAACTCTCTTGCTTTTTGATGATCCAGCAGATGTTGGCAATTTGATCTCTGGTTCCTCTGCCTTTTCTAAAACCAGCTTGAACAACTGGAAGTTCACGGTTCACGTATTGCTGAAGCCTGGCTTGGAGAACTTTGAGCATTACTTTACTAGCATGTGAGATGAGTGCAATTGTGCAGTAGTTTGAGCATTCTTTGGCATTGCCTTTCTTTGGGATTGGAATAAAAACTGCCCATTTCCAGTCCTGTGGCCACTGTTGAGTTTTCCAAATTTGCTGGCAAATTGAGTGATTATATATATATATATATATATATATATATATATAATATTTATGGGGTCGCACAGAGCCGGACACAACTGAAGCGACTTAGCAGCAGCAGCAGCAGCATGCATATATATAGACCTTCCCAGGTGGCACAATGGGTGAAGAATCTGCCTCCAAGGCAGGAGATGTAGGTTCTGACCTGGAGAATCCCATGGACAGAGGAGCCTGGTGGGCTACAGTCCATGGGGTTGCAAAGAGTCAGACACGACAAGTGACTGAGCATGCCTGAAGCTCCTGAGCATGCATGCACCGTAGGCAAGAAGACTTGAGCGGGCTGCCAATGCATTCGCCAGGGGACCTTCCCCACCCAGGGATTGAACCCGCATCTTTTACATATCCTGTATTTGTAGGTAGTTTCTTACCACTAGCACCACCTGGGAGGCTTATATATATGTTCAAACAAATGGTTTTGAAATATGGACACTGTGCTTACTACAGGAGTATTGCTCTCAAAAGGTTATTTTTTTCAGCATATATTAAGCATATTAATAAAGATATATAAAATAGAGTAATATCCTGTTAAGTGTCAAAAGAAGTATTATATAGGGTATTAAAAAGTGAGAGCTGCTTTCTGGGAAAAAAATAGAAATTTGTTTGTTTTTACAAAGAGATAAAGTACAAAAGGATTAATACTAAAGCATAGATAAAATAATCAGAAAGATGTATTCAAGAAAAAGTGTTCTTATAATTCTTAATAGAAAGGTCACTTCATCTTAGGTAATAAACAAACATGCTTAATGGAAGGTTTATACTCTTAACATAATGGAACACTGCTTAAAAGGGAAGCTGATGAAATGATACTTAGTATGGTCTAAGTTTAAAGGAGTTTAATTTTACATGTAGAGTTGTTAATATTTATATCCCCCTTCATTTATTACAGAAAATGAAGTTTTTACAGTTCATGAGGGATGTTCTACACAACAGAGTATGGGAACAGAGACATTAGAGCCAAAAATGCTCCATGAGAGCGTGGAGATATGAGATAAAATTAACTTATGCCAGAGTTCTAGGTAAGTTTCTCAATCACAACAGTTACCATGGGAAGAATAAAGGATAAATCAAAGAAGTTTTACCTAAGTAAAACTGACTGGACTGGAAGACAGGTTAGAAATGAGAAACAAAAGAGAAAAATGAACCAGCCATGGTGCTCAAGTGTCAAACGTGCATGACGGTCTGTGGGAAGATAGTTCTACTGGCGGATGGGAAGTCATCTGGAAAGCCAGCTTAAACAGGAACGTAATGAATTATGTTTGAGGTATGCTTGACTTGAAGAACAATGGAAAATCCAAGGGGATCATAGCAGATTATGTCTGAGTTACAAATGGCTTTAAATCCTATAAGGGTCTATCCTCACCTGACGCTTCAATCCCTGTCAATACAACCCTGACAAATTGTCATTCAACTCATGTTTGACACCTTTGAGGACAAGAAAATTCCCTATTTTCCTATCAATTCAATGTACTTTAGAAAAATACAACTTTTACAAACATCCTTCTCACACTGATTCAAAAATGTGTCTCCTTAAAAATGCTAGGCTTTGGCGCTAGCTGTTCTCTGTGGAAATAAAAAATAAATCCAATCCTTCTTTCCCCAAAAGACCCCTCAATAATTGTGGGCACTTTTCATGTTGCACTGAACTTTCTCTTCCCGACATTAAACATCACTTGATGTGCTTTTAGTCCTTTGACTGAGTCTTTCTTTAAAGTGTAGTGTGTAGAACTAAAGTAAAATTTCAGAGAAAGAACAGGGTTAAGCTTAAAAATATTAGAACTGATCATTATGAAGACTCCCGAAGCACAAGGAAAGACTGCTCAGGGAGGAAAATCAAACACAAGGAAGCAGAGGAGAGGGCAGGAGATTAAACCTTAGTAAATGACACACACGAAGTAAATAATAGAGAATAAACAATCTGAGTAAAAGATAGATTTGGTGGGCACCAAGAGAGCCAGGGCAGGGCAGGACTAGTAAAACTAAAGAGTTTCATATGACCAGAATATTAAAAAAAATATATTTATAGAAAATCCTGCAGAGAAACTAATATTTACAAAAATAGCTGAGCAAAGAATCATTGGGTCATTTATCAATTAAACTATGAGTGGTGGGCTTTAGGAATGCTGTGCTCCAGGAAGTCAGATTGCAGAACTTTATATGGTTATGGTGTGGAAAATTTTTGAGAGTAAAAGAATGAGAAAAGTATTGTAACTACTAGAAATAATCCTGTTGACGCTTCAAGATCCAGATCAAGAGGTTTGATCTATGATATCTGGATCTCTGAAGGTTTCTTAAAAGAAACCTTCCCTAAGACCCATTGTTGTTGTTCAGTCACTAAATTGTGTCAACTCTTTGCACCCATGGACTGCACCACGCCAGGTTCCTCTGTCCTCTACTGTTGCCTGGAGTTTGCTCAGATTCATGTCCATTGAGTCAGTATTGCTATCTAACCATCTTATCCTCTGCTGTCCCTTTCTCCATTTGCCTTAAATCTTTCCCAATATCAACATCTTTTCCAGTGAGTTGGCTCTTCACCTCAAGTGGCCAAAGTATCGGAGCTTCCTGTGAACATTCAGGGTTGATTTCCTTTAGGATTGACTGGTTTGATCTTTTTTTATTATTATTATTATTTTTTAAATTTTATTTTATTTTTAAACTTTACATAACTGCATTAGTTTTGCCAAATATCAAAATGAATCCACCACAGGTATAGATGTGTTCCCCATCCCGAACCCCCCTCCCTCCTCCCTCCCCATTCCATCCCTCTGGGTCGTCCCAGTGCACCAGCCCCAAGCATCCAGTATTGTGCATCGAACCTGGACTGGCAACTCGTTTCATACATGATATTTTACATGTTTCAATGCCATTCTCCCAAATCTTCCCACCCTCTCCCTCTCCCACAGAGTCCATAAGACTGTTCTATACATCAGTGTCTCTTTTCTGTCTCATACACAGGGTTATTGTTACCATCTTTCTAAATTCCATATATATGCGTTAGTATACTGTATTGGTGTTTTTCTTTCTGGCTTACCTCACTCTGTATAATAGGCTCCAGTTTCATCCACCTCATTAGAACTGATTAAAATGTATTCTTTTTAATGGCTGAATAATACTCCATTGTGTATATGTACCATAGCTTTCTTATCCATTCATCTGCTGATGGACATCTAGGTTGCTTCCATGTCCTGGCTATTATAAACAGTGCTGCGATGAACATTGGGGTGCACGTGTCTCTTTCCCTTCTGGTTTCCTCAGTGTGTATGCCCAGCAGTGGGATTGCTGGGTCATAAGGCAGTTCTAGTTCCAGTTTTTTAAGGAATCTTCACACTGTTCTCCATAGTGGCTGTACTAGTTTGCATTCCCACCAACAGTGTAAGAGGGTTCCCTTTTCTCCACACCCTCTCCAGCATTTATTACTTGTAGACTTTTGGATCGCAGCCATTCTGACTGGCGTGAAATGGTACCTCATAGTGGTTTTGATTTGCATTTCTCTGATAATGAGTGATGTTGAGCATCTTTTCATGTGTTTGTTTGCCATCTGTATGTCTTCTTTGGAGAAATGTCTATTTAGTTCTTTGGCCCATTTTTTGATTGGGTCATTTATTTTTCTGGAGTTGAGCTGTAGGAGTTGCTTGTATATTCTCGAGATTAGTTGTTTGTCAGTTGCTTCATTTGCTATTATCTTCTCCCATTCTGAAGGCTGTCTTTTCACCTTGCTAATAGTTTCCTTTGATGTGCAGAAGCTTTTAAGGTTAATTAGGTCCCATTTGTTTATTTTTGCTTTTATTTGCAATATTCTGGGAGGTGGGTCATAGAGGATCCTGCTGTGATGTATGTCAGAGAGTGTTTTGCCTATGTTCTCCTCTAGGAGTTTTATAGTTTCTGGTCTTACGTTTAGATCTTTAATCCATTTTGAGTTCATTTTTGTGTATGGTGTTAGAAAGTGTTCTAGTTTCATTCTTTTACAAGTGGTTGACCAGATTTCCCAGCACCACTTGTTAAAGAGATTGTCTTTAATCCATTGTAAATTCTTGCCTCCTTTGTCAAAGATAAGGTGTCCATATGTGCGTGGATTTATCTCTGGGCTTTCTATTTTGTTCCATTGATCTATATTTCTGTCTTTGTGCCAGTACCATACTGTCTTGATAACTGTGGCTTTGTAGTAGAGCCTGAAGTCAGGTAGGTTGATTCCTCCAGTTCCATTCTTCTTTGTCAAGATCGCTTTGGCTATTCGAGGTTTTTTGTATTTCCATACAAATTGTGAAATTATTTGTTCTAGCTCTGTGAAGAATGCTGTTGGTAGCTTGATAGGGATTGCATTGAATCTATAGATTGCTTTGGGTAGTATACTCATTTTCACTATATTGATTCTTCCAATCCATGAACATGGTATATTTCTCCATCTGTTAGTGTCCTCTTTGATTTCTTTCACCAGTGTTTTTTTTTTTTTTTTTTTTTTTTTTTCACCAGTGTTTTATAGTTTTCTATATATAGGTCTTTAGTTTCTTTAGGTAGATATATTCCTAAGTATTTTATTCTTTCTGTTGCAATGGTGAATGGAATTGTTTTCTTAATTTCTCTTTCTGTTTTCTCATTATTAGTGTATAGGAATGCAAGGGATTTCTGTGTGTTGATTTTATATCCTGCAACTTTACTATAGTCTTTTCTGACCACAATGCAGTAAGACTAGATCTCAATTACAGGAGAAAAACTATTAAAAAATCCAAGATATGGAGGCTGAACAACACGCTGCTGAATAACCAACAAAGCACAGAAGAAATCAAAAAAGAAATCAAAATTTGCATAGAAACGAATGCAAATGAAAACACAACAACCCAAAACCTGTGGGACACGGTAAAAGCAGTCCTAAGGGGAAAGTTCATAGCAATACAGGCACACCTCAAGAAACAAGAGAAAAGTCAAATAAATAACCTAACTCTACACCTAAAGCAACTAGAAAAGGAAGAAATGAAGAACCCCAGGGTTAGTAGAAGGAAAGAAATCTTAAAAATTAGAGCAGAAATAAATGCAAAAGAAACAAAAGAGACCATAGCAAAAATAAACAAAGCCAAAAGCTGGTTCTTTGAAAGGATAAATAAAATTGACAAACCATTAGCCAGACTCATCAAGAAACAAAGGGAGAAAAATCAAATCAATAACATTAGAAATGAAAATGGAGAGATCACAATAGACAACACAGAAATACAAAGGATCATAAGAGACTACTATCAACAATTATATGCCAATAAAATGGACAACGAGGAAGAAATGGACAAATTCTTAGAAAAGTACAACTTTCCAAAACTGGACCAGGAAGAAATAGAAAATCTTAACAGACCCATCACAAGCACGGAAATTGAAACTGTAATCAGAAATCTTCCAGCAAACAAAAGCCCAGGTCCAGACGGCTTCACAGCTGAATTCTACCAAAAATTTAGAGAAGAGCTAACACCTATCCTGCTCAAACTCTTCCAGAAAATTGCAGAGGATGGTAAACTTCCAAACTCATTCTATGAGCCCACCATCACCCTAATACCAAAACCTGACAAAGATCCCACAAAAAAAGAAAACTACAGGCCAATATCACTGATGAACATAGATGCAAAAATCCTTAACAAAATTCTAGCAATCAGAATCCAACAACATATTAAAAAGATCATACACCATGACCAAGTGGGCTTTATCCCAGGGATGCAAGGATTCTTCAATATCCGCAAATCAATCAATGTAATACACCACATTAACAAATTGAAAAATAAAAACCATATGATTATCTCAATAGATGCAGAGAAAGCCTTTGACAAAATTCAACATCCATTTATGATAAAAACTCTCCAGAAAGCAGGAATAGAAGGAACATACCTCAACATAATAAAAGCTATATATGACAAACCCACAGCAAACATTATCCTCAATGGTGAAAAATTGAAAGCATTTCCTCTAAAGTCAGGAACAAGACAAGGGTGCCCACTTTCACCATTACTATTCAACATAGTTTTGGAAGTTTTGGCCACAGCAATCAGAACAGAAAAAGAAATAAAAGGAATCCAAATTGGAAAAGAAGTAAAGCTCTCACTGTTTGCAGATGACATGATCCTCTACATAGAAATCCCTAAAGACTCCACCAGAAAATTACTAGAACTAATCAATGACTGGTTTGATCTTGCAGTCCAAGGGACTCTCAAGAGTCTTATCCAACAGCACAGTTCAAAAGCATCAGTTCTTCAATGTTTAGCCTTCTTATTGGTCCAGTTCTCCCATCTGTACATGATTACTGGAAAAACCACAGCTTTGATTATACACACTTTTGCCAGCAAAAGGATGTCTCTGCCTTTTTTTTTAATTTTTATTATTATTATTATTTTTACTTTATAATATTGTATTGGTTTTGCCATATATCAATATGCATCCACCACAGGTATACATGTGTTCCCCATCCTGAACCCCCCCACCCTCCTCCCTCCCCATACCATCCCTCTGGGTCATCCCAGTATACCAGCTCCAAGCTTCCTGTATCCTGCATCGAACCTGGACTGGCGATTCGTTTCTTATATGATATTATACATGTTTTAATGCCATTCTCCCAAATCATTCCCCCCCCTCCACTTCCTCTCCCACAGAGTCCAAAAGACTGTTCTATTTATCTGTGTCTCTTTTGCTGTCTCGCATACAGGGTTGTTGTTACCATCTTTCTAAATTCTGACTGAAACCAGAATTGAAAGAGACACGTGCACCCCAATGTTCATCGCAGCACTGTTTATAATAGCCAGGACATGGAAGCAACCTAGATGTCTCTGCTTTTTAATAGTCTCTCTCGGTTTGTCATAGCTTTCCTTCCAAGGATCAAATGTGTTTTCATTTTTTTAATTTCATGGCTGCAGTCATCATCCACAGTGATTGATGGGGATGCTGCCCAAAGTCATAGGCATGCTTGGCCTCTATTCCTCCCCTAATCTATTCCCTTCAACTCTTTATGAATTCATTTGTACTATCAATACCCTCTTAATAACTCACTTGTACATTGATCCTTGTCCCATATGTGCCTCCAGCAAACCTAATGTAATACAGAACCTCTTTAAGAGGGGTGATAACCAGCTACCTGCCTGTTTTCGGTTTGGTTGGTTTTGGCTATTTTGTGGTGATTAATGGGAATTTCAGGGCATGAGTTTACATAAAAAGGATAAAAAAAGAGTCACTTATAGAAATTCTCTCTGCATTATATTTATCATAATTTCAATCCTTTTTCCATCTTTATTTCTGAAAATTTCAGATACTGGGTTTATAATTTTTTGATCATTTTGTCATTTTTCTGAGAGATTTACTCAAATTTATCTTCTCACATTTTAATCTTTTTCAATTGATGATGTCACAGTGTTAACCAAAATCATTCTTTATGAATATTTGTACATAAATTTCTTTATTGTTGCAAATACACAATATACTTACTTCTCTTTTTGAAGATATTACTTATATATGCATTTATGATTTCCTCTCTTGTTTTTTAATGACCCTTCTGAACTTTCGTTATTCATTTCCTTTATATTATTCATGTCCAATATCTTCCTTAAATGTTTGATGTCTGATCTTTCCTCTTTCCTATCTACTTTCCTATCTTTCACCATGACGCAGATTCGCCCTTTCAGTGAACTAACTTCAGTTTTATATTTTGGTGAAATGAGTAGTAGTTAGTACTAGACTTAGAAAGTAAAGGAATAATGGTTATCTCTCTTTCACATATAAATGTTTAACCTACACTTTCAAGTACTATCTCATATGCAGCATATGCATCCCACTTTAAAAGATATTTTTATTTCTATTTTCTGGCCTATATTAGTCTACTCTCTGGCTTCTCATGGCTGACAAATTTCAGGTTCCAACAGTCTGTTAATTCAGTAACTACTTGACTGCCACACTTTTCAACTTCCATCATTTTGTTAGCAACATATCCTCTTACATTCTCTTTCTATTTTGGTTTATCTCTTTCATAATTTTTAAAAATATCTTTTTAAAGTTTATTGACATTTGAGGACAGAAGAAAGTTTAAAAGGTACATTCAATCTGTTATTATTATTTTAAAATTTTATAATGACCTTATTGCTCTTCTTTAAAAAAATAAAAAAATGAAGACTAACACGGTCAGGACATGCAATGGGGTTCATTTTCTTTACTTGGACACTTTTATTGTATGGCTCTTCCTTAACCTTAATCATGGCAAGGCTTTTCTGATATGTCAGCTTCTCAAAGATTCTGTTAAACTAGCACTCTGTCAATCACATTCCATCCTTACTTTCATTCATTTTCTTAGCATTTCGGGTAATGTATGATTGCTTTCAAAAAGTTTCTTAGGTTTGTTTATGGATATACATGTATTAATAAAAAAACAAGTTTATGGGTTTAAAGACTTCTAGATGGATGTTTTTTTCTCTTTCAGTACTTTAATGATGTCTTCTAACTTGCAAGATTTCTAATTAGAAGTTGGATATGCTGCATACTTATATTTGCCACTCTGTATCTAATGTGTGTTGGTTCTCCTCCAACTATATGCCCTTTCTCATTGTTCTTTATTTTCAGACATTTTAATACAATATGCATAGATATGTGTGTGTTTGAATAGTTTGTGTCTTTCTGAGAATATTTTCATTTTGTCCAATTTATCTAATTTGTTTACATATAACTGCCTATAGCATTCTTTTATAGTTATTTTTGTTTCCGTAAAATTAGCAGTAATGACTTCTCTTTCATTTTCTTCTAGTGATGTGAATTTTCTCTCTTGCTCTCTCTCCCTTCTCTTGGTCAATCTAGCTAATGGTTTATCAATTCTGTCAGTCAGTTCTTTCTAAGAACCATCTTTTTGCTCTATTGACTTTCTCTATTGTTTTATCTTCATTTCAATAATTTCTAGCCTCATATTTATTATTTCTTTCATTCTACTTCCTTTAGTTTCATTGTTCCTCTTTTCTTCCAGTAACTTGAGGTAGAAGGTTAGGTTACTGATTTGAAATTTTTTCTCTTTCTTTAAATGTAGAGCTTTACAGCTTTACAAACTCTGAATTTCCCTGTATGAACTGCTTCTATTATATTTCATAAATTTGGTATTGTGTGCCTTCATTTTTAATCATTTTCAAGTACTTTTAAAAGTTTCTTTTATGATTTATCTCTTGTGATTTATTTTCTAACTCACTGGTTAATAAGTAGAGTCTTGTTTAATTTCCTCATATTTGTGAACTCCTCTGATTTTTATCTGATTTCACTCTAACATAATCAGAGAACACACTTCTGTATGATTTAAATCTTTTAAAATTTATTGAGGGTTTTTAAAGTGGTCTGCTGCTGCTGCTGCTAAGTCACTTCAGTCGTGTCGGATTCTGTGCAACCTCATAGACGGCAGCCCACCAGGCTCCCCTGTCCCTGGGATTCTCCAGGCAAGAACACTGGAGTGGGTTGCCATTTCCTTCTCCAATGCATGAAAGTGAAAAGTGAAAGCCCAGGAGAAGGCAATGGCACCCCACTCCAGTACTGTTGCCTGGAAAATTCCATGAACGGGGATTCATGGGATCGCAGTCCATGGGATTGCGAAGAGTCGGACACAAATGAGTGACTTCACTTTCACTTTTCACTTACATGCATTGGAGAAGGAAATGGCAACCCACTCCAATGTTCTTGCCTGGAGAATCCCAGGGATGCGGGAGCCTGGTCGGCTGCCATCTATGGGTCGCACAGAGTCGGACACGACTGAAGCCACTTAGCAGCAGCACATTAAAATGTGTTCTCACTATTGTTGGGTGGAGTATCCTGTTAAGAGTATTTTTTGTATGATTTTGTTCAAGTTTTCTAATTACTTGTTGATCTTCCTACTTGTTTTACCCATCATTGAAAGTAATGTATTTAAGTCTCCAAAAATTATTGTTGAATTTTGCATTTCTCCCTTTAATCATTTTTTGTTTCATGTATTTTGGGACCTGTCTTAAAGTGTACATATATTTACAAATGTTATAATTTTCTGATACATTATATATTTTTCATCCTTCTATTTTCATATTATTTGTATCTTTGAGTCTAAAGTGTGTTTCCTGTAGAGACCATGAAGTTAGATTTTAGTTTTTACCCAGTCTGACAATTCCTGTCTTTTTTGAGTGTTGAACCTATTCATTTTTAAGGTTATTATTGACATAGTTAGAGGCAAGTTTGCCTGATTTCACATTTTGCTCTGTATTTGTTACATGACTTTTGTGCCTCTATTACTCTTTTGCTTATTTTTTTTGTAAGAACTGAATTTTTTTACATGTAACATTTTAACTTTTTGATGTTTTTCTCATTCTATTTTGTAATGTTCCAGGGTTTACCAGATTCAGCTTAATTTACAAAATCTACACATAATATATACTATTTCCAGGAAGGTATAGTGATTTTATATCTATATAGCTCTCTTTTCTCCCTCTTCTCTCTTTTACTTGTGTGTGTGTTTATTTATTTTACATACATGTATTTTGGTCATAGATGTGTGTGTGCATATGTGTGTTCATATATAAAACTTGAAAATAACATAGCTTGATAATAATATGGTGAGAAGAAATGTTTGTTTCTCTAGGTAGAGTTATACCCAAGTAATTCAAAGTCATCTTTTTCAATGTATCTTTATGTCTACACCTTTATAACTACCTTCTGCAGCATGTCTCACTCTGTTTATTTCTCAGTTCTATTCCCAATATAACCTAATTCATCTCAGCCTGGCCAACTATGTCAAAAATTGGAGGGCATTTCATTCTGAGTAAGTCACTTTATATATTTTCATCATAGTAAGCTATTCCAGATAGACTAAGAACACTGTGCCACTTACAGATGTTCATTCTCTCATGCCAAATCTATTTTATTTCCACATGTGGTAAATCATGCCAACAAAAATTAGCCATGAGTTCTTATTTCTTTACTTCTTATGCAAGTATCAAGGTTAATCCTACCTAAATAGTTTGAATTTGTCACTCAGGAAAAAGCATTATAAACATTCTTTTAGAAGTTATTATTTCTCCTACTCAACACTAAAAATAATATATTTAATTTTATGAAATAAGGGCTGAATTCATGCACACCCCATTTTAATGAAATATTTACTATTACTAGTTACTAGTACTACTACGGAGAAGGCAATGGCACCCACTCCAATACTCTTGCTTGGAAAATCCCATGGACGGAGGAGCCTGGTAGGCTGTGGTCCATGGGGTCGCGAAGAGTCGGACATGACTGAACGACTTCACTTTCACTTGTCACTTTCCTGCATTGGAGAAGGAAATGGCAGCCCACTCCAGCGTTCTTGCCTGGAGAATCCCAGGGGCGGGGGAGCCTGGTGGGCTGCGGTCTCTGGGGTCGCGCAGAGTCGGACACGACTGGAGCGACTTAGCAGCAGCAGCAGCAGTACTACTACTGCCACTATTACTGAGAAAAAACCATCTGGAGTGTTTTGTCCCATCAGTATATTAACATACTCCTAGACAATCTCCATCAGACATGTTCTTAATGTACTAGAATGACTAGCACAAAAACTGACCAAGAAAAATTTTAAACCAGTAGAACTTTAATTCCTAGAACAATTATTTCATGGTAAGCAAACATACTTATCATATTTGATACGAAATGGTATCCTAAAATTATAAAGTCACTTTACAAAATTCATGGAATATTGTAAATATTATTCTACTTCCAAAGATAAAACAAAAAGCATATTTAATGATCAAAAGAATAAACAGGGAGTCAAGTGAGGAAAAAATTAATACATGACACCTTTCACATTGGAAAACATGGAGATGGTAAATTCTCAAGATTCATAGCAGTACACTATCATGATAAAGCTTTAAATTATAAACATCTGGATTTGTACCCTTTCTGTCTTTGATTCAATCTCTGAATTTTAGTTTGCTTTCTGAAAATTGAGGATTAATTTAAAAATAAATCAGGAGCTGTCAGTTTGATGTCTGTCATAAAGGAAACATAAAATATTTTGTAATTTATTTCATTAATTTATAACATAAATTTCAGTATGTGTATGTTTCTCAAAATAGAGTAACTTGAAACAGGGACATTTTCTTTCCAATAAAGGCAATCATATGAACACAAAAATTACATTTTACATTATGTAATATGAAAAACTTTTTCAAAGCTCAAGATCCAAAACATATTGGAAATAATGTAGAAGAAATGTTTAGGCTATATTCCTTAACAATTTGGTTGAGGTCATGGAAAAATTCTCTTCTGAAATATTCTACTTCATTTTCCTATAAATGCTACCTCAGTAATGCATCATAAATGAACTAAATATCTTACTATAGTATGTAAAGTATGTAATTTTTAAAAGAAATCATTACACATAATTCAACTATTGATTTACATTTCTATTACCTTACTAGACAGTCATGTCCTTTCAAGGTAATTATCTTTTTTTTAAATTCCAGTGATTGTTATAGGCATGATCACATAGAATTCACAGTAAAATGAATGAATGTATATGATAGAGATCCATGAACACTCATTCTAACAATACAGTGACACGCAATGTCAAACTTTAAAATCTTCATTTTGAAATTCAAGGTGAATAGACTATAACAGAATAGCGTATCAATATCTGTATGTACCATTTCATTATATGATTTGCTTTTCACAAATATGAAATATATTAATAAAGCAAGAGAACCCCCTTACAGTCGTGCTGTACAAACAATGTTGCTCTCTAGTGCTAGATCTGCTTTCAGTGCAGGAGACCCCAGTTCGATTCTTGTGACGAGAAGACCCCTGGAGAAGGGATAGGCTACCCACTCCAGGGTACCTGGGGCTCCCTGGTGGCTGAGATGATAAAGAATCTATCTGCAATGCGGGAGACCTGGGTTCAATCCCTAGGTTGGGATGATCCCCTGGAGGAGGACATAGCAACCCACTCCAGTATTCTGGCTTGGAGAATCCCCATGGACAGAGGAGCCTTGACAGGCTACAGTCCATCAGGTTGCAGTACGAGTCAGACACGACTGAGTGACTAAGCACAGGGCAACAAGAGAAATTGATACACAGGAAGAACAAATGCTCTAATGATAAATAAGGTCATCAAAACTTTTTTTTCTTTTAGGGAAAAACCACATTGTAACAAGTAAACTAGTTAATCATCAGCAGTCATGAATAGACTGGTCTTATCTAAGCACATGATTTGAGTATATAACAGGTTAAAATATAGTTAGAAGCAGAAAAAGAAATATAGAAAAAACAGAAGCTCGCTAAATTCTATTCTATAAATGTAATGTAATATACTCATACATACATAAATAATATTTATTCTCTAAGTAACAGCTTGATTAGAGTACAAACAAAAACAGAAACTTGCAATGAAGCTTGTCCTTTAGTCCATGAAAGAGAAACAAAAAATGGATATTATATGAACTAAATATATTAGAAAGTTCTGAATGGATATCCATTCTATTCCTAACACTGTTTAGAAAGCCTTGTCTAGAAGGTCCAATTTCTAAATGGAAAAATTCTTTCTCATTTTAGAGCAAAGACTCTCTTAAGTATGTTGATTGACATTTGATATGTTTTAATTATGTTCGAAATTAGGCAATTTCCTTGTGATGTGGAAATATGACTGACAAATTGATTTAAAATCTTTAATCCCTGAAGTAAAAGTTCACTCACTACCTAGAACATCCAAGTCCTCAATAACTTTTAATAAATTTATATATTTTTTTCACTATAGAAGGAATATGTTCTATATAAAAAATTTGAATCACACATCAAAATGATAAAAATGTATGAAAATATTTACTTCTAATCACAACATTCAGATATAACTACTCTAATAATTTTGATTTCATTTTATCTACTTTGACTATTTTTGTCTTACGTTTTACTCTTTTGCAACTTGTGATCTCTATTTTCAGTTTCTTAAAGGTTATCTTTAAATTCTAGGTTGCAAACCCTACCCAGGGTGTTCATATTCTTGGAATAAAAAACTTTGATCAATTCTTTCCAACTTAAATATTACAATTGTGCAAGTTTATAGTTTTATAACTTTTTTGCCCTCCAAAGTAGACATCTTTATATTATTTTTTTATGTTATACAGTCAACATTTGTTCAGGTTTATCCACACATTTGCCAATTTCATTGCCCATGATTCCACTTTAGACCTGGGATAGTTTTCCTTCTCCTTAAAGGACATACATGTTTTTATATATCCCTGAGTCAAGAACAGTTCTTAGTGGAATCTCTATTTTTATCTGAAAATGTCTATATATCACCTTTGCTCTTTTAAAACATGTTTTCTGCATTTACAATTAAAAGCAACTTTTTCCCAGGGTATTTCAGGTCTTATTGCACTGACGTCCAGCTTCTGGTGTTCTTTAGAAAACACCTGGAAACCCAATTGCCACCCAGTATTAGGTACTGCTTTCATTTAGCTGGTCAGCTCCTGGTAAGTGGGCTAATTAGAAGGTGCTGTGCCACTTGCTTTTTTTTTTTTTTTTTTCAGATTACTACCAGATGAAGTATTTCTTGGGAGCCTATAAAGCAGCAGGGATTCAACTTCCATAGTCCAGAAAAGACAGCTCTGGATGCTTCTCCCAGCATCACGCATTCCTCAGCACCTGATCTGGGCAACAGCATCCTTTTCTTGCCCTCCGGTGACAGCATGGAAACACTATGATGCACTCCACGGATGAGGGGCTTTTCCATTCAGTATGTCCCACCCACGTTTTTAGTTTTTTACCTGTTTTGACCTGCACCCTTTCGCCCCAATAGCCGGGGTCACCCACTCAGAAACACTGCTTAGCCTAATATCCAATAATAACAGCAGTCTTTTTTTGTTTACTTTGTCTTCTCTTTTTTCTTAATATATATATATATTATTGAAGCATAGTTGACTTACAGTGTTTCAGATGCACAGCAAGGTGATTCAGTTATACACATACACATATATCATTTTTAAATTATTTTCCATTATAGATTATTAAAAGATATTGACTATAGTTCCTGTACTATACAGAAAACCTCTGTTGCTTGTTGCATATCCATTTTTTAAAATTAGAAATCTAGCATTCTATTCAATACTAAGTCAAACAAGTGGAATCAGAATGTCATAAATTTTTTAGGCAAGAATTCGTAAGCTTTCTTAAATGTGTTTTGCATATTATTTATATTTTTGTATAGAAAAGCTTTTCAACTACACTTGATAAAAGCTTAAGAACATACAAAAAAGAAGAGATGGAGAAATTGGAAAACATAAACTAAATTAAATGAGAGTACCCAATATGAAATAGAAAAAGTGAAACAAGCTAGATAAAAGATCATAATATAGTCCAGTTGTTTTTAAACATGGCTGCTCATTAGAAACATATCTGGAGATTTGGAGAAATAAAACCAATACTTGGGCATTTGTATCTTTCAAAATATTCCAAGATAATTCCTGGTTCTTCCTAGCTCAAATTCCAAAGAGATATACTAGGATTTGACAGATAAAGAATAACAATACTCATGAGAGAGACCACAGCCACATTTAGCACTAATTTGATTGTTCAGGGAGCAGTGAAGGTATAACAATCCCAAATACCTTATGCAAAGCTCAGTGTCAAATATAATAGTAGTGTATATGATGTGGTTGGGCTTTGAGGTGACTCAGTAAAGAGTTAAATGTAAGTAAAGAGTTCCAGTGTAGGAGCTGCAGGTGACCTGGGTTCAATCCCTGGGTTGGAAAGATCCCTTGAAAGAGGAAATGGCAACTCACTTTAGTATTCTTGCCAGGATAATCCCATAGACTGGCTATAGTCCCTGGAACTGCAAAGAGTCAGACATGACTGAGAGATTGAGCATGCATGTATTTTACACAAGAAAATCATTTACCCCATTTTCTGAGAATACTGTATCAGGTAAAATGAAATTAAAATCTGGTAAGTCAGTAACACACACAGCTATTTATTTTTATTCTCTCCTATATTCTGACATCCCCTAATTCGAGAAAACTTCTGAGTCCTCCCATAATCAATGAGACACATGTTATTTGAACAAATAAGCCAATCCTCAAAAAAAAAATATTACCAGATGTTTTGGCTCACATTTATTTTGATGGCCCACTCTGCTTAGAGGGGATTAAGGAATGAGACCTGACCACGCAGTATTTTGTCCATTCTGCATGTCAAGAGTAGTAAAAGGCCCAGCCTGACCAGAAATAGTAACATTATGTCTGCATCAGCTGAATAACAGGGAATCCTGTTCTGACTTCTCACTGTGTTCTTCAAAGTTGCTATTGTTAGAGGATAAGTGAATCTGAGAGCGACATAGGTGTCAATCCTAGTTAACACCCATTTGCAGCTCCCCAGCATCCCTAATAGAGGTCCAATACAATCCACTTGCAAGTCATGTGCGGACTCTTGTCCTTGGGGCATTTTACTTACAGCAGTTTCTAAGTGATTTCTCTCCTGTTGCCACTGATGTGGTTTCTTATCACGTGAGCCACCTCATCAGGTAGGGCAACGGTGCGCTGTGACTCTGCTCACCAGTCCATGGCTGAGCACCCAAGAGCCTGCTCATTTCAACAAGTCAGGTAGCCGGCTCTGGGATCTGACTGAGACATCTGTTCCCTTTAACCCACAGCTACACATGTTTTGTGGGCCTTTACCTGACCCACCTTAAATTCACACAAGAATTCCTGTAAGTATCGGTTCCATTTAAGGGTGTTCTTTATTATCTAGTTATTTTAGGGCTCCTTTGCCTCACAATATTAGCAAGGAGACCAGAGGAAAGAAAAGGGTTTCTAAACAGATGAGGAAATGACCCCATCTTTTTGGAGGCAGGGTCTGTGATGTATAGCAATTTATCATTCACCTTCTGAGGAAGGCTTCTGATTTCAGTCCACATCATTCTCAGAAATTTCAAAGACTGGTCTTAGCTTGGGATTGGGATTTTAGATGGATTTGTCAATGAAACCTCCTTTGTCTTATAGGTAGCTATGTTTTTAACTCTTTGGCCTCTTTTCTCTCAGAAGGCAATTCTCATGATACCATTCATCATCTATTTCACTAAGTGTCTCATGTTGGTTGTTAAATTCCAGTCCCATTTCACTAGATTATGGAATTAGGCTAGAGAACTAAAAATACCTTTGTGGCAGAATAGTAAATGTATACTGTATCCCATTACATGAGGATGTAAATTGTCTTGGTTCGATTTAGAAATTGGGATTGAAAATCAGTTTGCTTGTAGTTCTAGAAAAGCCTCTTGGACCTACTGCACTCCCTGAGGTCTTTATCACATCAGGTACAGCTGAAGCAATCAGTGAAAACACTTAGTTTAATCCTCAAGTATAGACTTTAACCTCCAGGAACCATCTGCTTTAAGAACTGGCCAGATAAGAGAGAAGGCTTCATATTACAGGCCTGCCGCCTAATCATTTACTTCCTAACACTCAAATAACATCGTCATACTCACAGAGTTGGAGAATACATGCTCATATTCAAACTGTCAACATCAAACCAAGTGTTATATTGATATCAGGCTTTTCACTTACATCAAAAGGATGCTAAGGGTATTGACTACATAAGCAAGATCTAATACTACAAGATAGGGAAAAAAAGTATCTCTCTTACTTTTATATACGCTGCTACATAAATGAGGCCTTATCTCTGTAGCCACGAATAGGTTATGAATTCGTTTCCCTGAACAGAATCCTTAACCTACATTCTCACCAACATATTATCTCTGTCTGGACTAAATATTAGTCCACTTCATTTACTTCTAACTTACAAAAACAAATTTATTAGTAGAGAGTAAATCATTTAATTTATTATAATTATTATAAGCATATTTTTATATCCTATGTAAAATATAACTTGATAAATAGAACCCATTTCTTGGCTCTGCTGAAAAATAAAGACCTACTCCTCAGAGGAAAATGCTTTGTTTTCTAGAAGGAAAAAAAAAAAGTGCTTCCCTATCCAAACATACTTATTGTTTAACACCGGTGACAATTTTATGAGACTGATGAGATTTAATATTCTCAGCCCCTTGCAGCTTAATGAATTGACTGAAGACAGAAACCCGACACCAGATCCTTACTACTCCAGGTGCCCAGGAAGTATTTCAGGGCCAGATGTTAGAAGGTAGTAATGTGATTTTGCAGTTATTATCTCTGGGGCTGGGAAAGAGGTAAATTCACTTTGGTTCATTTTTATTTCAGTGTTCTCTTACTTTTCACTCTTCTCTATGGTGTCAATATAGTTTACATTTCTTAAGGAGTGGTAAAATAACACCTTACTGACTCGGTGTGTTTGGCTTCTGCACTCTTTTTATAGATCTGTCTTTGTTGTTTCAATTCAAAAAGCATTAAATTTAAAGATGTGTACTCTATTGCAATATAAATAAAACAATCAAGTGGGAGAACCCGTTTTAAACATCCATGTCTCCAGGTCATTTCCTCGTAAAGAAAATTATCACAGGAGAAAGTTAGACATTTGTTTGGTATAGCTAATTTTATCTTCAAGTGGGAGCTTGGCAGAGCCCCAGATATATTTGCACTCTATTCTTCAAAAGCAATGGACTGTTACGGCCTTTCATTCAAGGCTTTTCCTTCCATACCATCAGTTCCTAATTGTTCTCTTAGGAAAACAGAGTTTTGATCACAGAATGACTGAAGCTAGTTTTCATTTAACTTTTTATTGTCTCTCAGTGTTTTAGTTGTGGCTAAGACTTTCAATAAAATCCTGTTTTGCATTTCAGGGTACTCCAATGGAAAAAATGATAATTTTAGAAATCTTTTAAAAAGTAAAAGAATTAAAATCCTGTGAATATTAAGATTTTTTTTTCAAATATTACTTAAACTTCTTTAGAGCCATGGCTCTCCTAAAAGAAAAATGTTGTTGATGTTGGGTGTGGCTGCTTTACCATAGTGTCTGCATTTGAAAGAGAATATCTTTGTGTATAGATGTAGGAGTATTTTGCTTCCTACAGGATGGTCTCAATGATCCACAGTCAAGGTCAACATTTGCATTAAATGGAAAATCTGAAGCATGTGTGATTTAGGTAATGAATTTGGAGCCTTAACTAACATTACCACAATGCCTCAATGATATGGTCGCCTTAGTATAATCAATAAGGTGAATTTTGCTAATTTCCCTAGCAAGCTGTATGAAAGGAAGATAGTCATCCTAATTTGGGTTTTTTGATAGAGAGTAAACAGCCCCTGGTAACACAAATTAGAGTACCTACTTACACTACCCATGTTTTTATTGTTAGAATGATATTTGTATAAACATCCCCATGTTTTCCACATAATTTTCACCATAATTAAGTTCTCCTTTTTGCCAGTGTTTTCTGGACTTAAATAATGAAATAGGTAAGGGCAAATTATGCCTCTTTAGGTAGTTTTATCCTAAAACTATACTTCAGATATTGCTGCTGGAATAGACCTGCAATAATACACAGATGTTCAAACAAAGTTATTTAAGAACAACTTTAGTTTCTAGAGTCGGGTCTTTGGATGAAACAGCCACCTGTTAAGTAAAAGTCAAAATATACTTATTGAACCTTCCTGATATTTAATTGGGATAATTTTATGGCCATATTTGAAACTATTTCAACTATTCACATGCAAGAATTTTTAAAAATGTAAATAACTGATATGAGGATATATTAAGATGATTGAATAAATAATTTATCTAAGCATTCTACCTACCTGACAGGAAAAAAAAAAATACACCATTTGATTGACTCCTAAAATGTTAGTTAAAAAATTTTACCTATACTTCTTGCTTCAAAAGTAAAATTGATACTTTACACTCTATGATGCATAAGCATTCTTTTGTAAATAGTAAGATGCTTTGATTTGCTCTAATGTTCAGGAGGTAATATTAAGACTTTTTTGGTTCCTGTTGAGGGACTGGAATAATGATCCTTGTAAGTAAGAATCAGAAAAAAAGCATCCCAAGCTCAGAACTGACCAATGCTCAAATTTTGGAAAATGATAAACATTTCCTAACCTCTCAATTTCTACCCCTTATCCACCCTTATTTCACTTGGGTCATGAACTTTGTTGAGTGTGAAGTTGCAAAGATTTTCAAATGCTTGAGCTTCTGTTTTCAAATCTGTTCAGGATGATCGGAAATCATGATGTAACGGCAAACTCGGGAAACCCTGCCTTACTACCTTCTTCTCAACCCAAGATTGAAAGTTTTCAAATGATGTGGGCAAAGAAATATTCACTTGGAAGCTGACTAGGATTTAAACCTCTGAGTTTTATGTGGTTTGTTCCTCTGTCTGATCTTCTGACACTTTGAGAGCTGTTTTTTATCTATACTAGTCTAGGACTTTCACATACTTACCTCTAAACAAGGAAAAAGCTTTTTTCCATTAAAAGACTGATTTCTCTTTGAAGTACAGCCCCAGTCAAACCATGTATATTTAAAAAAAAAAACACATCAAAGCATCAGTCAAGATTGATATGGGATGGCTAGTGTGATATCAAAGAGCTATTATGGATTAAAAATCCCAGATAACAGAAAGTATGGGTTTAACTCTATGATATTTTAAGTAACACATACATACATAAATAACTTGGATATGCATTTTTCAATGTATAAACTTCCATTCACCAAAAAAATGTGAATAGTAAGATAACCTATGATTAATATCTTCCTATAATTTCCTTTCAGTTTGTAAATTTTCACTAATATATTCTACCAGATTACTATTTAAGCAGGAATCTTTTCCTTTTTCTCCCAGTCCATCTTTATATTTCCATCTTTAGACCTCCTACAGATATATTACCAGTAAAAATGAATAAATATTATTATTTTTAACTGGAAAATAACTTGCCAACCAAGACAGAGAGGTTGATTCTTCATTTGTGGGGCTAGATTTACACTATAAAGTTTTTTGTTATTTAAATACATTATATTTAATCACTCACTACTGGCTTCAGTGGTAAGATCACCAGATAATGTGCTTTTCTGGTTACCTCTTAAGTTTCTTTCTCCTTCTCATCCTGCATTTGAGCTCTAAACATTAGAATTTCTCAAGACTCCATGCTGAGTTGTCAGTATTCTTTTGGAAACTTTTTCCTCGGTAATGTTATCCATTTCCATGGCTATAATAGAAACTATATGTCAAGGACTATAACATTAAACTGTAGTCTAGTTGCCTCAAAGAACGTCAAACCCATATAACTTATTTCCTATTTGAAAATATCCCTGTTGATATCTAAAAGGAGAAGAAAAAAGAAAGAAAATAAAACACAGAAAAGAGAAAGAAAATAGCCAAACAAACATAACAAAACATACCCCAGACTGCCCACTTCATCTTCTTGGGTACATCTCTCTCTGGTCTTTGCCAGCTCAGTAACTGGCACTATTATCCAGCCAGTCACTGCACTTGGATGTCTGGAAGTTACTGTTGATACTTCTCTTTGCCACCACGACAGACCATTTCCAAGTTCTGTCAAATCAAATCCCAGTGCTTCCTTACCAAGCTCCAGTCATAATAAGTGTCTTTCCATTTATTAATTTCACCAATGCTTTGTCACCTCAGTGTCTTCACTGTCAAGCATAAGTGCCTGAAAAGTATTTCCCAGCACCTTTCAGTGAAGATCTACAGCTTCTTCTCTACCCTCAAGCTTCCAGCTTATGAATCACTTTGTAAGGAGCACTTCCCAAAATAACCAGTCCAAGGGTGGATCACCTGATTCTGGTTTCTGACTGAACCAGCAAAAAAAAAAAAAAAAAAATCCTCATCTATCTATCTCATCTTTCTGTCCAGAACCTATCTATGCTTTCAGTTCAGTTCAGTTCAGTCACTTAGTTGTGTCCGACTTTGTGACCCCACGGATTGCAGCATGCCAGGCCTCCCTGTCCCTCACCAGCTCCTGGATTTTACTCAAACTCATGTCCATTGAGTTGGTGATGCTATCCAACCATCTCATCCTTTGTTGTCCCCTTCTCCTCCTTGCCCTCAGTCTTTCCCAGCATCAGGGTCTTTAGCTTACTGTAGTTTCAACACAGAATATCATTCTCTCCTTTCTTTCTTTTTTTTTGTAGAGCACAGAAAGGAAGGCATTTTTCCCAAAAGATTTATACTGCCTCTTTCAGGAAGATAAATTCTTGTGAGGAAATTAGACTGGAAGTCATTTTCAATAATCTGTGTTCTTTATAAGGTAGTAAGGTAAAAGCAATTCTTTTGGAGATTAAACATTGAAGGAGATGAGCTTAATTGGAAGATCACAATCAAGGAGCTGGGAGTCCTGCTAGAGAAATAATATCCTAATCTAGTGAATTACAGATAAAGAAGGATCTTGTGCACTTCCCATCACCAAAGGTATTATTCTCAATTTCATGGGCCAAATACTTTATATTCCTCTTTCATAAATTCATTTTCTTATTAAACCATGTACAAAGTAAACCATGAAGTGGAATTAAATAAAATGAAAAGAGAAAAATGCTATCAAATTAAGTAATAAAAGAGTACAATATTTGGCAAATCTAATACAGTTATGTAAAGTTTAAAAATAAAATAAAATTAAAAAAAAAAAAATATTTAAAAAAAAATGTAGACATCTGGCTTCCCTGGTGGTTCAGACAGTAAAGAACCTGCCCACAACCCAGAAGACCCAGATTCGATCCCTGGTTTGGGAAGACACCTTGGAGAAGGAAATGGCTACCCACTCCAATATTCTTGTCTGGAGAATCCCATGGACAGAGGAACCTAGTGCGCTACAGTTCATGGAGCCTCAAGAGTCAGACACAACTGAGCAACTAACGCATACTTAGACAACTGACAAAGGTGCTGAAAGCAAAATGACAAAAGAGAAGGAAGGCATGACAACTTACACAAAAACTCTTTTAAAAATAGTATCGTAGAGGGTTAATTGTAATGCAGGATCTCTCAATCTTAGCATACTGGCACTTTGAGTTGGATAACTGCTTTAGGGGAAAGGGAGATTTGACCTGTACATTGTAGAATTACTCATTAGATGCCAGTATCAATCCTCCCCACGCTTGTGACAACTGAACTTATTTCCAAACACGGTGGAAGTTCTCAAGGAGAGTAACATCACCCCCAGCCCCTCTTACCTCGTCCCACTGAGAACCCCTGGTTTCATGTGAAGAGAACATGCCTTTGTGTGAACAAATCTATGTTTAACTCTTAGCTTATCAATCAAATCTTGGAAATGTCATTTAATCAACACATAGAAAAAATTTTCCTCAGGAAAATGGAGGTGCCTACACTGCCTACTTCATAGATTATATCATTCAAATGCTTTCAAGAAAATAATGACAAGGTAGAAAAAGAAAAATAGAAACCAGGGAATAGAAGACTTTAAAAGGCAGATAAAAAAGGTCAAACCTAATTGTTCTATTGAGGTTTCAAATTTCACTCTGATCTTTCTGGCAGCCAAAGTGAAAAGAAAGATGATTACTTGCATAATCATACAAGGGACTGAAAGCCAGTTACTCTAGGAAGCATGGATGCTCTCAGCATTTTCCCGTTAACATTCCTTGCCTTACAAAGAAGACAGGAAGGACACAGAGGACAGGTCCTTAACACTTTTATGGCAAGTATACTCCTGATTTTGACAAAGGTTTTGAGGTGTAGTGTTCTTCAATAAAACCTTGGGGGTTTACATTAAAATATAATCTGGTGAAGGCAACTCTATGATCAACTCAGTTATTAAACCTCAGCTTGACTTAAATATCTTTAAAGTATCAAAACCAGTGATCTGGCTGTAGAGCCCTCAAGGTTTTCAATCAGTCTTACTGTTTTCACTCTGGAGTTTTATAAGGTTTTGTTATCAATTATGGTGGCACTATCAATTCCCAGGTGGCGGTAGTGGTAAAGAACCTGCCTCCCAGTGCAGGAGACTTAAGAGACACAGGTTCAGTCCCTGGGTGGGGAAGATCCCCTGGAGAAGGAAATGGCAACCCACTCTAGTATTCTTGCCTGGAAGATCCCATGGACAGAGAAGCCTTATGGGCTACAGTCCACAGGGTCACAAAGAGTCAGACATGACTGAAGCAACTTAGCATGTTATCAATTATTTTGAGACTCAGTGTGTAGATGAAGGATTGTTATATAGATAGACTGGGTAATAGGGCAATTAAAATTACTCTCTCCCCTTTCTTTCTCCTGGTAGTTAGTACAAGGTATCTACTTGCCTGGGCAGAGCAATGGGAGATGGATCCATAGTAGGTAGAAAAGGTTGTGAGCAGGAGACAAAAGTATAGTCCAGTGAGCCAGACTAGCACCTTGAGTTTCTTTACCTCCACATTACTGTTGTACACTGTTTATGAGTTTTCCTGATTTTATCTGTCTGCAGTATTTTCTCTTAGTATGATCATAATATTGTTAACTACTGTATTTTTCCAATACTTCATCTTCTGAGGTAATCTTTTCACATCCAAAAAACAAAAAACAAACCAGAAGAGAGATTTCTGGCTGTTGAATTTGCAAACAATGAGCTTATTGTTCAATGACCTCCTCTCCACAGGAAAACATTGCAGGGTTAGTCCACTGAAAGTCAGGGAATATTTCTTTTGTCTTTTTTGTTTGTTTGTTTAGTAATTCCTCATTAATACTGTGTATGAAATCATTAAAATAATATACTCTGTGGGGCCATGAATACTGTCTGGTGAACAACTGAGGCACAACCACTTACCAGCTGAGCTTCCTACTGCGGATAAAAGGTAGCCTCATCTTTGTCTCCATACCATTGAAAATAAATGGAAAATAGTCTTTCTTTGATACAGGGCATCCAAAGGTCCCATGGCAGCTAATTGAAAGACATGGTTTTGTGCATGAATCAAGGCATATTGAAAGTGATTAAACAGGAGATAACAAGAGTGAACGTCGACATTTTAGGAATCAGTGAACTAAAATGGACTGGAATGGGTGAATTTAAATCAGATGACCATTATATCTACTACTGTAGGCAGGAGTCCCTTAGAAGAAATGGAGTAGCCATCATAGTCAACAAAAGAGTCCGAAATGTAGTACTTGGATGCAGTCTGAAAAACAACAGAATGATCTCTATTCATTTCCAAGGCAAACGATTCAGTATCACGGTAATCCAAATTTATGCCCTGACCAATAATGCTGAAGAAGCTGAAGTTGAACGGTTCTATGAAGGCCTACAAGACCTTCTAGAATTAACACCCAAAAAAGGTATCCTTTTCATTATAAGGGACTGGAATGCAAAAGTAGGAAGTCAAGAAACACCTGGAATTACAGGCAAATTTGGCCTTGGAGTACAGAATGAAGCAGGGCAAAGGCTAATAGAGTTTGGCCAATAGAATGCATTGGTCATAGCAAACACTCTCTTCCAATAACACAAGAGAAGACTCTACACATGGACATCACCAGATGGTCAACACCGAAATCAGATTGATTATATTCTTTGCAGTCAAAGATGGAAAAGCTCTATACAGTCAGCAAATATAAGACCAGGAGCTGACTGTGGCTCAGATCATGAACTCCTTATGGCCAAATTCAGACTGAAATTGAAGAAAGTGGAGAAAACCACTAGACCATTCAGGTATACCTAAATCAAATCCTTAACGATTATACAGTGGAAGTGAGAAATAGATGTAAGGGACTAGGTCTGATAGACAGAGTGCCTGATGAACTATGGATGGAGGTTGGTGACTTTGTACAGGAGACAGGAAGCAAGACCATCCCCAAGGAAAAGAAATGCAAAAAAGCAAAATAGCTATCTGAGGAGGCCTTACAAATAGTTATGAAAAGAAGAAACACAAAAAGCAAAGGAGAAAAGGAAAGATATACCCATTTGAATGCAGAGTTCCAAAGAATAGCAAGAAGAGATAAGAAAGCATTCCTCATGGATCAATGCAAAGAAATAGAGGAAAACAACAGAATGGGAAAGACTAGAGATCTCTTCAAGAAAATTAGAGATACCAAGGGAACATTTCATGCAAAGATGGGCTCAATAAGGATAGAAATGTTATGGACCTAACAGAAGCAGAAGATATTAAGAAGAGGTGGCAAGAATACACAGAAAAACTGTACAAAAAAGATCTTCATTACCCAGATATTCACTATGGTGTCATCACTCACCTAGTGCCAGACATCCTAGAATGTGAAGTCAAGTGAGCCTTAGGAAACACCACTACAGAGAAAGCTAGTGGAGGTAATGGAATTCCAGTTGAGCTATTTCAAATCCTGAAAGATGATGCTGTGAAAGTGCTGCACTCCACATGCCAGTAAATTTGGAAAACTCAACAGTGGCCACAGGACTGGAAAAGGGCAGTTTTCATTCCAATCCCAAAGAAAGGCAATGCAAAAGAATGCTCAGACTATCGCACAATTGAACTTATCTCACATGCTAGTAAAGTAATGCTCAAAATTCTCCAAGTCAGGCTTCAACAATATGTGAACTATGAATTTCCAGATGTTCAAGCTGGTTTTAGAAAAGGCAGAGGAATCAGAGATCAAATCGCCAACATCTGCTAGATCATCAAAAAAGCAAATGAGTTTCAGAAAACATCTATTTCTGCTTTATTGACTATGCTAAAGGCTTTGACTGTGTGAATCACAATAAACTGTGGAAATTCTTCGAGAGATGGGAATACCAGACCACCTGACCTGAACTTTTGAGAAACCTGTATGCAGGTCAGGAAGCAACAGTTAGAACTGGACATGGAACAACAGACTGGTTCCAAATAGGAAAAGGAGTACGTCAAGGCTGTATATTGTCACCCTGCTTATTTAACTTATATGCAGAGTACCTCATGAGAAACGCCGGGCTGGATGAAGCACAAGCTTGAATCAAGATTGCTGGAAGAAATATCAATATCCTCAGATATGCAGATGATATCACCCTTGTGGAAGAAAGTGAAAAAGAACTAAAAAGCCTCTTGATGAAAGTGAAAGAGGAGAGTGAAAAAGTTGGCTTAAAGCTCAACATTCAGAAAACAGATCACAGTATCTGGTCCGATCACTTCATTGCACATACATGGAGAAACAGTGGAAAGAGTGGCAGACTTTATTTTGGGGGCTCCAAAATCACTGCAGATGGTGATTGCAGCCATGAAATAAAAAGCACTTACTCCTTGGAATGAAAGTTATGACCGATCTAGACAGCATATTAAAAAGCAGAGACATTACTTTGCCAATAAAGGTCTGTCTCGTCAAGGCTACGGTTTTTCCAGTAGTCATGTATGGATGTGAGAGTTGGACTATAAAGAAAGCTGAGCGCTGAAGAATTGATGCTTTTGAAGTGTGGTGTTGGAGAAGACTCTTGAGAGTCCCTTGGACTGCAAGGAGATCCAACCAGTCCATCCTAAAGAAAATCAGTCCTAAATGGTCATTGGAAGGACTAATGTTGAAGCTGAAACTCCAATACTTTGGCTACCTGATGCAAAGAGCTGACTCATTTGAAAAGACCCTGATGCTGGGAAAGATTGAGGGCAGGAGAAGGGGACAACAGAGGATGAGACCTTGGATGGCATCACTGACTCAATGGATGACTCAATGAATTTGAGTAAACTCCGGGAGTTGGACTCCAGTGATGAACAGGGAGGCCTGGCGTGCTGCAGTCCATGGGGTTGCAAAGAGTCGGACACAACTGAGGGACTGAACTGAACTGACCAAGGAAGTAAAAGGAATTGGCTAAAGAAATGGACAACCCCAGAGAATTTCCTTGAAATATAATGCTTTGTACATAACTGCACTCACTAAATAGATATTAAATAAAGGAGAATTTCATGTGGTGCTAGGATGACTGTTGGCCAGGGAGATATATATTTACAATTAGGAAGTCAGTAAAAATCTGCTTAAGGGGATTAACAGAGATCATTTAACTATTTGAGGATAAAAAGCATGTTGCAATGTATTCCTTTCATTCTTTTAGGGAACACTGATATTGTATAACTTTAAAAAATTTTCAGATTAATTATTCCTTGCCAATGCACATGTATTTCCTATCTATTATCTGGTTATCTGATTTCTGGCATAATTTCACATGAAACTGAAGAGGCAAGCCAGAAATCCTTGTGGCATATTTTGGCAAAAGAGGGCAAAAAGAGTTGAAAATAAAGAGATCTCCCAGTGTCTGAGTTTCTGTTTTTATAAAGTCTGATGTGGCTGGCTTGGCACCTCATTAAGCAAATCAATGCTAATTGCTAACACTTTAGCAAATTAAAGAGGCATGAGAGGGCAGTGGACAGTCTGGCAAAAAAGTAATGGTCCTGGAAATGCCCACTAACTAAAACCTCACAGGTCCCACTCAGCCCAGTCAAAATGAGGGGCATTTTCTGCAGAAGCCAGTAAAGAAGGCAAGTCTGTGAGCACTTTTCAAGTAAGGAAATGAACAAAATACTTCCAAGAACTTTTGGAGTGTATGTCTTTTTGGACAAGGTCCAATCAATTCTACCTGGGAAAGGAAGTTTGAGGAGAAGCTAAACCAACCTGGGGATTGTCAAGAACCCACTATTTTTTGACACAAATGACAGAAAAGATAATACAAGATAAATTCAAAGGGAGGAAATAAGCATTAATTCTCTAAGATAATACTAGTAGGTTCAAGGTGAGACTTATCCATTCAGAGTTCCTTTCCCCAATCAACCACAGTTTTCATATCAGAAAAAATAAAACTGAGAGTTAGATATGTATAAAGTTATACAGTGCAGGAGAGTAAGATGGGACTGGGTACTCCCAGTCTTAGTTTACTCTTCCACTGGATCTTAATACAGGTAAACATTGGTAAATGCAACATCCATGCGTAAGAACAGAGAGCATTAGTCAATGCATATGATGTACCTTATGCTCAACTTAGTAAATGATTCTCAGATAAATTTACATACAGAGAGAGCAGAAGAGCTCTGTAGATGTTGGCTTTCAGGAAGCAGTTGTAAACATAGGTATGAATTTCTAGAGGAATACAGGAGTTATAAATAGAAAAAGATTTTAGATCTTCTACATGGCAATTTTCTGCACAGAATTAGACGAATAAAACCTCCATGGAAGAAGGGTAAACTAAGGATGATTATACGTGTACAGCAAGAATAGAAGAAGAAAGAGGAGTAAGTCAAAAAGACAGTATTTTCAGAGAAGAATAAGGAAAGGACAGGGCTGTGGACACCCAGGAAAGAGATGGCCAACACTGGCAAGTCTTGAGAAGAAGTTATGAAACATGAGAATGTGAAAGTCAATGTCTCAGCTGATGACGAGTTCACGTGGACCTTAAGAGGAGGTAGCTTATAAAGCTGAGGTCTCAGAACCCCAGGAAATATACCTTGTGGTTCACCCAACTGGAAGGAATCATGGACTATCAATTATTCTTAGACTTCATAACTGAGACCTGGAGGGGTGTGTGTGTGTGTGTGTGTGTGTGTGTGTGTTTGGGCATGTGTGATTTTTAAATAGAAAAGAAGGAAATCTACAAAAGGGCATATGGAAATTTTTTTTCAAGAAAGATCTTGAACACTAACAAAACACAAACAAAACCAAAATAATTCCTCATCATCACTTCCCTTCACATAATTCTACAAGGCACTATTTGAATAGCCAAGGATGTAAACATCACCTGGAATTCTAAAAAGCAGCTGTCTTTTATTTTCATAAAAATATTACAAAATGTAGAAAATGTATCACAATAATTAATTTAAAAACAGCAATGCATATATATAAACATGCATGTGTAAACCATTTATAATTTCATTAAATTTTTATGAAAATGTAGTCATAACCTAGCATTAGAGATGTAGGTGTTACTATTAGGGTTTATCAGAATTATAAAGAAAGGCTGTGCCAGCTACAACAGTAATATATGTCCCTTAGTTTACTGTAAATTCATTCAAAATTGTTTCCCAAAACTGAATTTGCAAATGAATACAATAAATGAACAGCTAAACAAATAAACAAAAATATTAGAATTGGGAAATCTAATTAAAGCTCTAGTTTCATTATGTTTATTTCACATATTAACTTCCTTAAAAGAGTAAATAAAAAATAATGAAGATTAGTCGGTTTCAGTTTTTAATTTATAAAAGGAGAAAGCTATTACTAATAACAATTTAAGATAAATTCCTATCTGCTTTCCTGGTGGCTGAGTGGTAAAGAATCTGCCTGCCAGAGCAGGAGATGTGGGTTTGATCCCTGGGTTGGGAAGATCCCCTGGAAAAGGAAATGGCAACCCACTCCACTATTCTTGCCTAGGAAATTGCATGGACAGAGGAGCCTGGCAGTCTATAGTCCAAGGCTATAGTCTCAAAAGAGTCCAACATGGCTTAGTGACTAAACAACAACAATATTCCTATCTGTTCAGTGCAATCTATATTTCTCACACTTGCCTATATACTGGAATTACCTGGGAGTTTTAGAAAGCTTAGCTTCTCTCCCAGAGATATTGAATGAATTGCTATGAGATGTGGTCTGGCCATCAGTATTGTGGAAAACTCCTTGGAGTTATTTTAATTTGTAGCCACGTTGAGGAACCAATGTTCCAGGCCAAAATATCATCTGGATAGACATCCTCTTTTATGAAAATGATTAAGCTTGTTCAAAAGGACTGACCAAGGGCATTTCAATAAGAGGTTTAAATTGAAATGTGTGGGTAGACAAGCAGACTTGGGCATAAACCAGATGATGCCTGGAGCCCCACTCAAGAGTGCAACGAGTACCTAAACCAATTTTGCATTTCCTAAGTTCTGGGTTTGTTTGTTTGTTTATTTGTTTTTGTAAGATTAGAAACACATTTGATTGTACCCGTAGCCTACAGAAACATCAAAAGCCAGGAAACATGCCCCCCACTCCATGTGATAAAGCTTTTACAAATAGAAAGGATTGCAACTGAGTTAGCAGTCAACAGCACCCAAACTCCTCTGCTCAGACCCAGGAACTTGAGTTCACACTTTCCACTGGGGTGAACAGCACAGTCAAAAATGCAATAACATCATCTGTAAGGCAGCATGTCCATTTATTTTCATCCAAAAGTACTCATCTGCATAGGTTACTGGATCTTGAGTCATAGCCAATGTGGAGACCAACTTGCATATGAGACGGGGCTTGACAAGCAGGCAGTGGGAAAGATGCTCTCTGGAGGAGGGCCAGGACCATCTGTAACCTGAAGAAAGGTCACTGTCTTCTCTAGAGACATTTAGTACCAAGAAGGCTTTGCCTACGCCAGGCATGGGTAGAATCAGACAATCGCCTTTAAAGTGCTGCTTGGATACTGATAAATCCTTGTTCTTGGCCTCTTCTCTTCCTAGCCTCTGTGCTAACTGCTGCAGTGTTTGTAGCAAAAGTGGTCAGAAGATCTCATTAAGGTTACGTACTTTAGCCTCAGTCCGTTTTCACATGCTCATCACTTCTACACAGGACGCCTTGATGATCTTAACATGCATTTCAGGCTCTCTGGCATGGTGGCTAAGAGCATGTGCTCAGAAATCTGATTGCCTAGGTTTAAATTCTGATCCTACCCCTCACCAGCTTGATGAATTAAATTCTCTTAACCTCCGGTTGTCTCATCTATAAGATGCAAACAATAATGATACGAATCTCATATATCACTTGTGAGGACTAAATAATGCATTCAATGCAAATAACACAGTGTTTGGCACTAGCAGTAAAATATTCATTATAATAATTAATTATTTGGCCAAATCATCATCAGCAACATATTTTATTCCGCTCCTACCACATGTTACTTAATTAGAAGAGTGAGACTTGCAGCCTGTAGGAAGGACGGTGGGTGAGGGGCACAGAGTCCCTTAGAGGCAGCCCTTAAGCCATAGGAACAGAAAACCTAGGCAAAAGAATTTCCTTACAGGTCTGGAAATTTCTTGACTAAGATTAAACATACCTATTTTGTGGTTCACTATATCTTTATATTAAATGTTATAGCTTGTCTTTTGTTTTAGTGCCAAATAACTGACAGTGTTTGGAGAAGGAAATGGCAACCCACTCCAGTATTCTTGCCTGGAAAATTCCATGGACAGAGGAACCTGGAGGGCTACACTCCATGGGGTCACAAAGAACCAGGCACAACTGAGCACATCAGCAACTAACAGTGTTATCTTTCTAGCAGCTATTCAAAGGATTTCAAAGTATGTAATCCAAAGAACACTTTAAAAAATAGAGATATCTCATACAGCCACCAGCTGAAACTTATATCAAAACAATATGATAATAACAAGTCATTAGCATAAATAATGCAAGTTAGTTGCTCAGTCGTGTCTGACTCTTTACGACCCCATGGACTGTAGCCCACCAGGCTCCTCTGTCCATGGGATTCTCCAGGCAAGAATACTGGAGCGGGGTGCCATTTCCTTCTCCAGGAATTGGAGATCTTCCCGACCCAGGGATTGAACCTGGGTCTCCTGCATTGCAGGCAGATGCTTTACCAACTGAACTACTAGGGAAGCCCCAGCATAAATAATAGCAGATCATAAATAATCAGGCTGGCATGCATATTCAGAAATAAACAACATTAGATATAGGAACCTGTAAAGTAACTTTAATTACGCGATACAGTAACCAACTACAAGATATTGTAGAACAGAAATATACCTGACACACTGAGAAAAACCATCAGCTTGCCAGCAAAGGGGAAGGTTAAACATGGTTTTGATCAGAGGTATCATTAATGAAAGATTAATAAACTAAAAGATTAATAGTATCTGAAAGGGAAGAATTTCCTTTTATCTCCTTTTGCCTTCTTATCCTTTAATGTAGGTGTTAATGAATATTGAACTGGACAAAAGGCAAGAAAAGGTTTAAGAAAAGGGAACAGACTGAATCTTCATCCTTGAATAATCCAACTTGATTTTCTCCACCTTCCCCCTTTGAGCACCTCGGTAATTTTCTGTGGCTATTTCTGCACAGAAAATAAATATGCTTTGAATAAGGGGAAAATGTGGCTTAGGCATTATATAAGATGATTGCTAGGAAAAGTTAAGTTCTTAACCTGTTTTGTAAGAAAAGAAAGGAAAAAAAAAAAACTGTTGTCCTCAGTAAAATAAGCACCGTTTTATAGCGAATCTATCTCTGTCCTTCATTTCCGGTCTACCCCTCCTCCCATTCCATTTTCAGAAGAAACAGATTCTCATCAGGAACTAAGGAGAGTTTTTATTTTTTCCAATCACTGTTTCAACCAAACATCTCAAGTTAAATGCACATTTCCTGCATTTGCTTAGAAGGGAGCCCTGCCTCCACCACCACCGTGTGCACTGATGCTCTGAGATACCACACAGTATGAGCTGGTGATGCTACAAAGCTGGTGATGCTTTTTTTTTTTTTTTTCACTTGTTCATTAAGCAGGAGACCCAGGTTTATGTAAAACCACATCGCATCACAGCTCTTATCTTTCTGGAGTTGGTGGTTTGGTAGCCGCTGTCACGGATGTCAAGATCTCAGCACTGGTGGTCCTCTGACACCTGAGTCAGCCCCGCCAGGCAGGTAGCAGGATTCCCTGGGGGATGCCTGGAATGTGTGACTCTTCTGAACTGCAGAAGAGCTCTGAGACTTTTTCTGCTGCTCTTGGTGGTGCACTGACTTCTTCCTGTCCAGTGGCTCAGTGGTGAAGAATCTGCTGCAATTCAGGAGATGTGGGTTCAATCACACGTGGGATTCTTTACCACAAAGGAGTACTGGACTGGTAGGCTATAGATCATGGTGTCACAAAGAAGCAGACACGACTTAGTGACTGAACAGCAACAACAACAAAGGTCTCTATGATTCCTCAGTTGCATTCAGTGGTAATAGGAATCCCTGAGAGGAGACAGCATGCTTGGTACTCTGAAGGCCCTGATTTGTGAACTCATCAGTGTCCCAGTGGCTGCATCCCTCCTGCTGAGAGAACCTACCACTGTGACGGCACTTGCTGTCTGGCTAGTCCCCTGCTCGAGTCATTTAGACTCGAGGCCCTGCAGTCCTTGATGAGGCTGGTCTTGTAACTATCCTGCTAGAATCGACTCCTATAGAACTTCATACAGCTTGTTTCACCCTGTGGTTTCAGGTAAGGAGAGAATAGATTTCCCAGTTAAATGTCACTGGAAATACTGAAATTGGGAATAATGTGATATGAAAAACACAAAGCTCAAGGGTCCAGTCCATCTTGATTTGAGTCTGCTCCTGTAATCTGCCACTGTGATGACTGCTTACTTCACTGGCTTCCATTTCCTCACTTGTGGAGCAGAGATAATAGATGCCCACTCCTTTGACAGCTATGACCATTAAATGAGCTAAGGAATGGACATAGGGTGCCTCACCTATAAAGGATGCTGATTAATGTTGGTCATAGATGTTAACATCTTTTACCAGCATCCCCTATCGCTTTACTATGACCTTTATATTCCTCATCTTCCTACAAAAAATTAAAGTGATCAGCATATTTGTTTGTTTACTTTTTATGTTATTAAAAACATCTTTGATTTATTATGCTTAGCTATATAGAAATGCTATCAAATGTTCTCAAAGAACTCAACACCCATTAAAAAAAAATAGCTCTATTTTGTTCATATCTAGGTCTCACTAGCAGACATAAATTAATACTTAAACATAAATAAATAGAAAGTGAATTATGTTAAGCATTATCAGTCCCAAACTGCATCCTTTAAAACTGTACCATATTAGCTGGAGTGAGATGTAAACTAGATATCTTTTTAAATCATAATGTTTAAATTAAGACATCAGAAGATATATTGCAAATACTCAGATGGAATTTCACTGCCCTCAGTAGAGCTAGAAATACATTTTGCTACAATTTTCAATTATGTAACATAAAAATTGAAATATTTATAAGAAATAATCAAACTAAAGACAAGCATAATTTAAAAAACCATGTTAATGGGCAATGCCTTTCATCCCCTCCTCCCAAAAAAGGAGATGAAACGAACAAAACAACATGCCTCAAATAGCTTACGCTTTTCAAATTTCACAGTCCTGGTTAATTCACATCCCAATTATCCTCTGAGGTACCCTAACCATGGAGACAACAAAGGATTTAGGGGAACAACGTAGGGCTTTGGGGAACAAAAACAATAAAGACATGTTGTGTTTATACCTAGTCAAGCAACAAGGTTCCCTGGGGACTAAGGCATCCTAAAAAGAAAAAAAATAATAAGACACAAAGATTTGTTTATATCTGCAATAGTGACTACTGCTGTTTTGCAAGTATTCCTGTCTCTCCATCTCTATCTCGGAGATAGATGAGCCATGTGGTTCCTTCTGTCCAGTGGGTGTTAGCCATGTAAAGTGCCAACACGTTTAACTGCCTGAGAAAGAACCTGGAGATATTTCTCTTTGGAACTGTGACTCTCGTGATCACTCCTCTTTGAGCCTGGATCCATACGAATCTTCATGGAGTAGATCCAGCCTTGCTGACCAGCAGTGAGCCTTGTGTGAGTGAAGGAAAAGATTTTATTGTTTAAAGCAGATATTTGTGTGTGTATATATATACATATACATAGATATACACACTTATATATGTCATATATATATATATATATATATGTGAAAGTAATAATCGCTTAGTCATGTCCAACTCTTTGCGACCTATGGGCTGTAAACTGCCAGGCTTCTCTGTCCATGGGATTCTCCAGACAAGAATACTGGAGTGGGTTGCCTTTCCCTTCTCCAGGAGATCTTCCTGACCCAGGGATCGAACTTGGGTCCCCTACATTGGCAGACAGATTCTTTACCCTCTGAGCCACTGGAGATCTTTTCATATATATACATGGGGGTAGGGGGCGGCAGCTTCCCTGATGGCTCAGCAGGTAAAGAATCTGCCTGCAATGCAGGAAACAAAAGAGATGTGAGTTTGAGCCCTGGGTCAGGAAGATCCCTGGGAGAAGGAAATGGCAACTCACTCCAGTATTCTTGCCTGGAGAATCTCATAGACAGGGGAGCCTGGCAGTCTGCAGTCCATGGGGTCACAAAGAGTTAGATACAATTGAGCACAGACTGGACTGGATATGTGTCCAGTCCAGTCTGTGCTCAATTGTATATCCAGTGCTCAACACTGGATATTTATACATATATATGGGCTTCCCTCTTGGCTCAGTTGATAAACAATCCACCTGCAATGCAGGAGACCCCAGTTAGATTCCTGGGTCAGGAAGATCTGCTGGAGAAGGGATAGGCTACCCACCCCAGTCTTCTTGGGCTTCCCTTGTAGCTCAGCTGGTAAAGAATCTGCCTGCAATGCAGGAGACCCAGGATTCGATCCCTGGGTTGGGAAGATCCCCTGGAGAAGGGATAGGCTACCCACTCCAGTATTCTGGCCTGGAGAATTCCATGGACTGTATAGTCCATGGGGTCGCAAAGAGTCAGACATGACTGAGTGACTTTCACTTTCATGTATATATATGGAGGTGAACATGTATGCTCCTTTCATGACCTGGAAATTTTGGAGGACGAACCCCACCTCTTCCCATCACTCATTCTCTACCCTTCACAACAGACTGTTACCAAGGAAATAAAGAGTTCTGCCTCTGGAACACATTCCTGAGAAATTTATCAGAGAAGCTACAGAAGTACAAAGAATTCTACAGGCTGACACAAAAGCCAGGGTTAACCAAGAAGGAAATTCCAGAAAGAGAATCACTAGGTCAGGACAGACAGGGAACAGAGTAAATAGCACTTTAGGAGAGAAAACATTCAGAACATATTTTATTCAACAGTATGTTAGCTTTAAAAATTATAAAACAAGCAACATACTGTTGAATAAAATATGTTATATCTTCCTACCTTGTCAAACATGCATTCATTTGGACAAAATGTATAAAGCTATGTTTTCTATTTGACTAAAATTTGGAAAAATATCCAAGCTGAATACGTCTACTTTGCATGTATCTTGGTTCTGTTGATGGGCTGGCTATGTTTGGATGAGTAATAAAGGCAAAGACAATTCATAAATAATTATATATCTTTTCTATAACATTTATTTTCATTGATTTCAATAATGCAAAGGATTGCATCTCATAGCTCAGAGGGTATAAAAAAAGGAAATCTCTGTGAGAGCAAAAGGAATCCACTGGCTGAAAATAATTAACTATTGCAGGAATGATTTGACTAGAGGCTGGCTGGCCATCTGCCAGGGATAGGGGACTACCGAGTTAGGCAGGCTGTATATACCTTTTCAGATATACAGTTTCGGGGGACTCTAAATTTTTTTATTCTAATTTTTTTATTCACCATTTTGAGCACTTTCTCCATGTGAAACCCTCTGTTACATTTACAACAATGAAGAAGAGTGGTAGGAATAAGCTCTTTCATGGCCAAGGAAACAGGCAATTGAGCAGATAATTAGAAGGGTTGCAATAAAGCTCTTTAGTCGAAGTAGATCGGAGGTCACCACAGAGGGGTCAGGGAAGGGAGGCATGCAGGAAGGAGGGCAGACACCGGAGCTGAGCAGGGAAGGGTGGAGGAAAGGGAATTCTGTGCCAAGGAAGCGTGGGCAGGAGCTATGAACTGTTATTCCAAGCAGAAGAAATTGATGGGCAAAGGTTCTAAGCAACGAGAACGGCTCTTATGATGAAATGAGGGAAAATGAGAGAGCGGTTGGGGGTGCAAGGGAGATGTCAAGAGGGAAAGGAGTGAGATGCAGGCAGTCAGGCTACGTCCAACAGACACGATTTCTTGAAAGCCTTGTTGAAAGTTTGATACATTATCTTAAAAACAATGAGAAGTCATCAAAAAGTTTTCAGCCGAAAGGGGCTAACTTTTTTACATGTTACATGTTCACCCAGACCTGTATAAGGACTGGTTTAAATCTTATTGACTTACTTATCTTATATCATTTGGATAGTTTAGAACATTCCTCACAAAGTTTTGTAGCTTTCAGAGTTCTAAATTATTGAACATTCAGTTCAATATATCTAATTTTAACTACAAATAACATTGGTATTTACAGAACTCAAAAGGAATATTTTACATAAAGTTTTATGTAAATTCAATAGTAACAGCTACAATTTATACTGCAAATAAGCATCAATATTTATTTTTAAAAAGGATTTGGAGAAGGGCTCAAGTCTTATTTTTTTTTATAACTATACATTTCACATGAGCTCAGTTAAACTTGAATTAAATTTCTCTGCTCTTTTTCTTTGTAGGTTAAACATCATATCCTATTGGATGTTGCCTTTTTTAGGACATGAGAGAAATTCAATCTGTTAAATTAATTGTACTGACATATTTTTAGAACATGGTTTATACACAGTGCTTTTTAAGCTTATCATGACATGCCATTGTTTGTATTTAACTTGCATCAAGTGTATTGTAACTCATTCTTAGTCCTTAAAACCTGCATTCAACACACAAGACTGCATATAGTTAAGCTGTGAACTTCTAATCAAACAAACTAATCGCACCTTTAAATTATGCAATTTACCTCTGTCCTCCCGCCTAATTTTTAGTAGATGTCATGGTATTTGCATCTTCTTTATCGAGATAGAAATCATCTTCCTATGATAAACTCTCTGAATGGAATATGACAGAGAAGATAGATGACCTCTGAATGGTAAATTTCCCAATAACCGTCTACAAAGTGACTATGGAAGGAATTCTATACAGTTTCATGGCTTACAAAAACTACTCCTGTTATCTCCACAAAAGCATGCAGGCAGATAGGAAGGAAGGAAGGCGGCAGGGAGGGTAGAAGAAAGGAAGGAAGGAAGACATTTAAATAAGAAGGACCCACAGGGCAGAAATAGGCACCAAGTGTGGCTCTTGGTGAAGATGAATCAAGCAGGAATTCATTTAGAAATGTATCCTCAATGCCAACCATGGACAGTGACCTGAGTTCTTCACATAGCACCCTTAAGAACCTGGTAGTCCTAATTGGAAAAATAAAATACAGACCTGACATAAGGTAAAACACTGCTTCTCCAGTGTGATCTGTGAACCACCTACATCAGAATCAAGGGGGTTGCTTAGGTAAAATGCAGATCATGTCCCGAGTGCCTACCCCATATCTACTGACATCTAATCTGAATTCCTCTCCAAGTCCCATTGCAAATATGTACCTTACCTATTTCCTCAGTTGTCACAGTTGATGTACTTGAAAAGCTGAGAAGTCCTCAGAAATAACACAGAAAGTAATCTGAAGGAGGTAAAGGAAAATGCCTCTGAGATCAACCAGGACAAATGACCCCAGCAAAGGAGAATGACTGTTGTCCCTAAATATGCAGGAGTTAAATCAAGGTGTCCCCTGACACCACCGTGACAATTAGCTTCAATGACACCATTTTTGATTAAGGAAAATTCTGAGGCAAGATATTATCACTAGATGTACCTGAATTTAAGAAACTAAAAGGATATTGATTTCACCCACTCAACATTCAGTTTTCCTAAAGAAAACAAAAGCTTGTTAATTCTCATTAATGAAAATCTTCCTATGTGTGGATGCTCTGTTGTAACTCCATGGACTGCAGCCTCCCAAGCTCCTGTGTCTATGGGATTCTCCAGGCAAGAATATTGGAATCAGTTGCCATTTCCTATTCCAGGGATCTTCCTGACCCAGGTATAAAAATTGTGTATCTTGCATCTCCTTCATTGGCAAGCGGATTCTTAACCACTGCACCACTTGGGAAGCCCCAGAAAATCATCCTACAGTCTATGAAATCTGGGGGTTCCAGAGATCTTCCTTCGAGGAGTCTGAAGATCTACCAACTTTCCAGACTGGTCTTATCTTTTGTTAACCCATACCATGGGTTTTACTTTTTTTTTTTTTTCCAGAAAGGCATTCCTAGTCCCAGAACACCATCATTTTTCCCCACAGGGCCCTTGTATTTTGGAAAAAGAACAAACTGTTAAATTTTACAATTTAGTTTTAGAATGGATTTGTGGCAGAGGGAAATATTTTAAGGAATCCAAGGAATCCTTACATATTTTCAATATTTATAAATGTCTCTGGAACCTAGACCAGGAGAAAACTTGTACAGTGAAAGGTGTCTTGAATCAACAAAACTACAAACAGTATTCTCTGAGGGCTAAGATTACAAATCCATTCTTAGACATATGTTTATTTTTAATATTCATAGTTAGTCACACAGAACTGAACATATTTGGATTGGTCCTTTAGATGAAAGTGTTAATTTTTCAAGGAGATGAATACTAATCAACAAACAGGAGTTCTTTGCATAGATTAAATTACCTACTGCCCTACCTCTAACAACAACAAGAAAAGCATATTAAAATTGCAACCAAATGTAACACATGAATTAAAAGGTTGATCTAACTGACATTTCAAATGATATTATAAATCAGAGAATGTTTATTCCCCTAGTGGGACAATTCTAAAAGAGATAGCTGACCTATATACATTAACAGACAAATAAATCCTACCTGTCTCTGCAAATAAGATAGCAATGTCAAGTTTATCTTGCATTTATTTAAAAATAATTTATTTGTTTTTTTCAAGAGTGACTCACTACCTCTCCAAGTGACAAGATTTTCCCAGGTCTTCAACCACTTGATTACAGAAGTCATTCTTTAGCCACATATCCTGGAAAAAATATCAAATGCTCATCATGGTTCATACTGTCAAAATAGTGTTGTGCCACTAACAGCAGGCATAGAGTTCCTTAACAATCAAAAAAAAGATTCATGTGAAAAAACCTAGTAAACTGAGATCACTCAAGCAGAAAACCACCATGCTACTAAAGACAAGCAGGTAGAGACAAAAGCACAGCATCTTAGAACCTCCCTTTTTTGTGACGGGGGTGAGATCATATAGATGATACATGCCCCCCACCCAAGTCCATCTAGGATCCCTCTTGAGACACTATGCACCAGACAAGTAAAGGAGAGAAGACATCTCATTTTGCGTTTTGATTTTTTGTTACTCTCACCTCTTCAAATCATAAAATATGTTGGGGGTATGCAGTGATTCCATAGCAGGCAAAGAGATAACTTTCTACTGTTTTGCTATTTTTTTTTCCACTTCAAAATTTATCTATGACCAAATGATTAAAAAATTCATAGTTTTCTCTTACTTCTTCATTTTAAAAGCCCTGCCCAAGACCCAATCCATGATCACAAATTTAGTACTAAAATAAGTATAGAAAAAAGTAGATAGTTCTCAATAGTCTGTACTCATGTCTATTCTTCTTTATTACATATTATCATTCTTTGGGGTCATATTCTAGATTAATAAGAGGTGAAAAAAATTAATATAATAACCTTCATTTAAACAAACAAAAAGCTGTTAATATGTTATGTATCTCATTGTTTGCTTTTCTCAAAAGCCTTCAAAAAATAACATATATATCCTATCATGGGGAAATGTTTAAATAAATTATGATACATTCAAAAAGTTCAATATTATATAGCTTTTGGATTTACCAATAATTTTAATGGCATAAGTAAATTCTTAAAAAACAATATAAATATGAACTACACTGTACTAATGCATACTTTTATTCTATATATTGAGAAAAAGAAAATAAAAATGAGGCAAGAGAGAAAAAAACTACTAATGGGTATGGAGTTTAGTTTAGGATGATGAAAATATTCTATACTTAGATTGTGACCAATGGTTGTTCAACTCTGTACTATACTTAAAAAACTTTGAATTGTACACTTTAAATAATTGGATATTATAGTATGTAATAGTATCACAATAAATATGATTAAAATATTAGATAATATTATTTTAGATAATGTTACAAAGTATAATTTGACTAAAATACCTAATTTAGGTTTAAAGTTTGATAAATTGTAACAAATGTTTATACTAATGAAATCAGGATATAGGTTTTCCTTAGCTCAAAATATTGTCTTCATTTAATATGTATTCCTTTCTAGTTAATCCCGTCTTAACTTTCAGCCTGGGGAAAATATTGACCAGATTTGCCACTATCAGTTCAGCTCAGTTCAGTTCAGTCACTCAGTCGTGTCCGACTCTCTGCGACCCCATGGACCACATCACTACAGGCTTCCCTGTCCATCACCAACTCCCGGAGTTCAGTCAAACTCATGTCCATTGAGTCGGTAATGTTATCCAACCATCTCATCCTCGGTCATCCCCTTCTTCTCCTGCCTTCAATCTTTCCCAGAATCAGGGTCTTTTATAGATTAGATAATTTTCTAGGGTTTCCATATAAATAGAACCATACAATATGCCCTCTTTTTTTTTTTTTTTTGGCTCAGCATATCATATTTTTTGAGATTGCATTTATCAAGTTTTTGCTTCTTTGCACTGATGATTCATATCTCATTCATCTCCTGATGAATTTTGTGGATGTTTTCAGATTTCCAGTATTTGCCTACTATGAACAAAGCTACCATAAGCATCCGTACACACATATGTGTGGCTATTTTTATTACTCTTGGGTAAATACGAAAAGTGAAATTAATGGGCTACATGGTAGCTCGCTTTTTTGTTGTTTTTTAGCTTTTGATGAACTGTCAAACTAGTTTCCATAGTTGTACCATTACAAATCTCATCAGACGTTACCAGCATTCCTTTGATCCATATCCTCTCCAACTCTTGGGAGCAGTCATAATTGTTAATAGTTGTCATATAGCTGTGTAGTGATCTGATGTGTGTGTGTGTGTGCTTTTAATTTACAGTTCCCAGTGAATGATGACATATGCAAATTTACTCCCCCATAATAATGTATGCAATTATAATTTCTGGATATTCTGTATTTTCATCTGTAAAATATATTTTAACATGTTTTATTGGGTTGTATCTTACATTTAGTAGGTTAGGACTTGCTACCCAGTTCTGGGTTATTTGCTTAGCAGACAGAGTCCAAATACCAGCAACTTCAGGGTCTGCCCTAGTTTCTGAGAGCCAGCTCTCTGGAGGCGCCCTGTTTCTGTGATGCAGAGAACAAACAAGGCACGGGTAATGGTGTGCCCGTGCTAGTCTAGTGTGGAACACTTCAACAGCAATATAAATTTGAGAACCCACCCAGGTTGGCTGAAGTTTGGTTAGCTCTCTACTGTGATTTGGCTTCTCCCTTGCAAATATTATTTTCCTTTCTTCCTTTCAAAGGAACTGATCCCTGATTAGCATTCCAACACCCATTTTAGCATCAGCTTCTAGAAAACTCAACCTATAACATGGCCTAAATGCTCCTCCTGTTTCATTTCATTCTTCTTGCGATTCTTTAAAGAATTTCATTTATGAGTGACATGATAACACTAAGTGACAAAAGTGACATGATAAAAGTAAGTGACAAACAGCATGAGTGACAAATAAAACTAAGTGCCGTGCTTCTTCACAGTTGGTTCCAACAGTCGAAAATCATAAACCACCAAGAACACTGCGTAACCTTGGTTTTCCCAACCTCAACTGAAAATATGCTCTTTACCCATAAATAATAGCAAGTTTAACCAGCTATGAACTCTGCTTTATTAAAAGTTCAAGTTTTTAAAACTTAAATGGCATAAACACTAGCATAGCCTCTTTGTAACATTTTGAAAACCCTGATTTTTTTTTTTTTTCAGTGCTATTCAGAAAAATCTTTAATTGTCATGGGTTCCCTACTCAGGAAAGAAAAGAAAATAAATTTAGGCCTTAGCTATAACAAAAGCTAAAACAAAACAAACCTGTATTCTTTGCTTTACTTGTTGACAAAGGTCAAGCTTGAATCCTGCCCAAGGCTGATGCTCAGACTCCATTTTCTCTGTTTGACAATGCCATCTCCATTTTTGAAACTTTTTTTGCCTAACTTCCATCTCAGGATTTTGCTTCACCCTGTTCTCCTTAATCCCTTGGCTCGGTTCCTGGGGTCAATCCTGGTTCAGACCCCTGAAGTGTGCCTCACCCAGTGGACTTTCATAATTTGGCACTTAAATCATGCCCAGGAAATGACAGTGAGCATATATACTAATACAAATTACAGTCTCATTATGCCATTTGCAGTCAGTCACACTGATATGCGGAAAGACAGATCTGAAAGAACTTAGTCAATTACCATAGTATCTGCATTTACATTAAGTAAATGTTCCTGCACCTTGAACATTATTTAATCTTATTCAACTCACTTTAATTGGTTCTGTAGCTCCAAGCACATCCTCTGCTTCATAACTGATATCCAGTCTCTTGATCTCAGCTAAACTCAGGCCATAAACCACAGAGAGCAGGGCAGTGAAGGCAAGAGTTCCCAGAGCCGAGGAGACAAAAGAAGGAATGCAGGACAATCGTCAGAATCCCAGTCACTGCAAACAGACAAACCTGGGAAACCAAACTCCCCAAGTGCTCCCAAGCTTTCTGATCACAACCTCATGCACAAATACATCCACACAAACACATGTGCACACACATATGCAGACAAGCACACATACATACGATCATTTTATAGAGTATTTCTTTAACATCAAGAAAACAAGTTTCCTGGATTAGCTGGGGAGAAAAACAGGATATTCAGAAGGTGTCAAGGAGAATAATAAACAGGAGAAAAATGTATCTTGCATCTAAAACACACCTTTTGTTCCTTCTGAAGGGATATCAGAAAAAGAGAGACGGATACCCCTTACTCAGTGACCTTTGTATAAGGGCATAAAGAGTTCCCAGCAGCACCATTATTCCCTGAGTGCTATTCTCTCACACTAAATTACCACATGAAATTCACCTTTCCTTTATCCTCCCTCTGCAGAACCTCAGAGGTGAGCCTGGGTACTGCTGACGCTGCAGGTATGATGCAGTTAGTAAAATGCTTCACAACAAGCACACTTACCCATTGACCTTCATCGCTCCTTTGGAGGAAGCATCTGGCAGCTTTGTATTACAATATGGGCAAGGCATTGTGCGCAGCCCTAGGACTTCTCCCCTTCATGTCAGAAACCCCCCTTAGCAAAAATTAATGAAGGAGGAAATGGGGCATGAGGCCTGAATACACTGCTATCCCTCAAACTGAGCATTTAGGGCTCTGAGTCATGTTAAGCATAAGCATCTTAAAGAGACATTGCCTGTCACCTATCGTCATTTTTGTGGAACAGATTTTCATAGGAAATACAATCTGATTAGCCAGGAAGGACAGAGTTTATGTACATGCCACAACATGAGCTAGACTGAGTCTTTTAAAAGGTTCTTTTAGTACTGTTTGCACACGAACCAAGTATTCTGTTTTCTTGACTTTTGAGTTGTTTGTTATTAACATGCCCTTGCTATGTACATTTCTAAAACTGGCATTTTACTTTTAAAAAGTTCCCCTAATATTGGGGCCATTCAAACTGAAATTATAAACACTCTAGGCTCCCAAATGCCCTCCTGGGAGAGCTTGAGGACCCTCAACCTGAGACAAAATGATCTGCTCAACCAATGGGTTTTGAGCTACTACTGAAGCCTAGAAGCTGGAAAGAGACAATGTAAGGTGATCGAACTAATATAATTTGTTAAAGTGAGAGCTGAAAATTCTGGTGATTACTTCTAACAGAAGCTTTATTTAATCTTACCAAATTCACTTGAGTTGGTTTTTAATTGAATTATTCAATGTTGGAAGGTAGTTCTCCGAGGGTCTCTCACATTCTGCAAGTCTAAGAAACTAAGTGCTGACTGTTCTTTGTTCCAGACTGTCTTCACAAGGTTGCTGGTGCAGCACCAGCCTTCAGAAATAGAGACGCGCACTCTGGTGGCAAAGGATACATATTCTTACTCTCTAGTATAATAGAGATAACTTCTTCCTCCAGAGCAAAGGCCAGTCATGCTGATGCTATTAATATTTAGGAAATATCTGAAATCCCAAACCTCAGGGTTCCTCTCCTGTAATGCACTTTAGTGCAGGCGGCCTCTGGTCCTTATCTTAGCACCTGAAGTAACTGAGGCTGAAGAACTGGCACAGACAGGCCCATGCTCTCGCTACTATTTCGGCTGAGTAATAACCTGTCATTCTCCCCTGACCTGGGGTTTGTGGCTACTACTGCCATCATTGAAAGCAGAGTATACGAACTGTGTGTTTGAAAGTAGAATAAATTCATTAACTTTTCCACTTTCTTGATGGATTTAATGATGAAGATGGAATTATGAGAGTAATATGGCTTTTTTTTTTTTTTTACTAACATTCACATTGTAGGGATTCAAGGACAAGAGAGAGAGAGAAAGATAAAATCTCACTTGAAGAAACAATGGCTGAAAATTTCCCTATATTGTTTTTTTTTAATATAAATTTATTTATTTTAATTGGAGGTTAATTACTTTACAATATTGTATTGGTTTTGCCATATATCAACATGAATCCACCACCGGCTTTTTGAAAAAAGAAGTATTAGGATCTGGTGGGTCAGTTAATGAGATCTGAGGGAAGTCCTCGGGAAACAGTAGAAAATGTTTTGACAAAATTGTGTGGTCCAGTGGGAAGTAAAGCGTTCTGTACTTTATTGCCAGTTAAAGAAGGGGGAGGTTGGTGAGGTGGTTACAAGCAGAGAACCCGAGAGGAGGTACCTGAACGGTGCCCCAGTGATGTCTGCTCTAACTACCCTTTGGGTGGGGGGCTTCTTCACCAATCTGTCCTGTCAACTAATAAAGCCAGATAAAATTCAGGGGCTTGTGCTCCAACTGAAATTTCCTGAGATTATAAGAGTGGTTGCAGAGTACTTAATCCCCCTGGCAGTTAAGGAAAAACTGCCTTCTTATCATCAGTTGCAACAACTTTCCCTAAAATGTGTCCTAGATGAACAGCAGGCTCCTTCTTGCTTTAGGACCAGAGTTACAGAAACGTCCTTCCTCAATGAGCATAAAGTGGGGGAAATGCGTGACAACTATGTCAGTAAACCAAGAGAATCATATCAGAATTTTGTCTGTCACTGGTGAGATGAGGGGGCTGGGCATATAATCCTGTTAAAGAAGACTGGAAACAGCTGAGTTGTCTTGCAGCTCCTGCATCCATCATGTCTGTTATGGCAATCTCAGATCCACTCAGAGAAGGTGGTAAACAGTCTCAGAGTTCTGTGCAGCAGGTTTTGTTATAAGGGAGTTTTGCTTCTATTGGGGAGATTTACCTGAAACAAACTCCTACAGGAAACCACAGATGAGGCAGTGACTAATATTCTGGCGCCCTGACTGCCTGGGATTGAGTATTCAATACCGATGAAGGTGTCGCCTATGGAACAAGAAACTGACCCAAAGAAATCTAGAAAAACTCCTGAAGTCAGCCTCAGCATCCTGAAAAACCTCTCTAGCCTAGGGAGGGAACTCAAACACTGTTACCTTCACAATGGGGCAGGAGATGCTTCGGATGTAGATGAACTCCTCAGAGAAAGTCACCTCTTGTGAACCAAGCTTATCAGCCAGAAACTCCATAACCTCATTCAAAAGTAGAATGTGGATGTAAATGTTGAGCCAGAGACTTTGAAGGCTGAAACAGGCAGGGAGCTCTTACTGTACAAAGCAGAACATTGAGCAGGCTCAAATACTGGAAGACTGGTTGACTCACAAGCTGTCAGCATGAGACTCAAAACAAAAAGTAAATACAAATTGCAATAGCAAGGTAGTACTTTCTTCCTATGTGTCACCAAGCCCTCCCATTCCTCCCCTGACCTCAGCTGGTTCTAAGGAGAACAAAGATGACTAGAAGAGAGGCTAGTGTCTCCATTATCCCTAGAGAGATCAAAGACCATATGAACCCTTCTAAGTATCTGGGGACTTTGGGGGAGGAGACAATCTGTCATGGCTTTAATGGATATGTTCACCCCAACCACAGGGCTGTCCAGACCTCAGACGGAAAAGGCATCCAGACTCGACTAAAAGGTTTGAGCACAGCAGTGAAGAAAAGCCTCCGTGACCTCATGGTGGGATGTGGTGGTCTGCTGTTTCTCACCTAGAACTAGAGTAGGAACTGGTGTTATGTGTGTGTACCTCCCCAGCATATAAATGGCAGGGGAGATTTTCCAGATCAGGAAACGAACAGGAAAAATGCAACATGTAAATCACTTCCCAAAACCTGCCCTTCATTTGTAATCAGCGGTTGTTCAGGATTTAGCACAAGGGCCATTTCCCTTGATGTTTGAAGCTTTCATCATGCACACGGCATCTTGTTGGTTGGCAAGACAGAATTTGGTCTCAAAAGCTTTGACTGTGCTATTACACCACCACCTGCAAAAGCAACTAATAGACCCTGACATACTGCAGGTACATGGCTGACAACTTAAATGTCTTGGGATGATGTGAATGAATCAAAAGCCCTGATGCTTTTGAACTGTGGTGCTAGAGAAGACTCTTGAGAGTCCCTTGGACTGCAAGGAGATCAAACCAGTCAATCCTAAAGGAAATCAGTCCTGAATATTCATTGGGAGGGCTGATGCTGAAACTGAAGCTCCAATACCTTGGCCACCTAATGTGAAGCGACAACTCATTGGAAAAGACCCTGATTCTGGGAAAGATTGAAAGCAAAAGGAGAAGAGGGTGGCAGAGGATAAGATGGTTAGATAGCATCACCAAGTCAAAGGCCACGAATTTGAGCAATTCCAAGAGACAATGAAGGACAGGGGGAAAAGCCTGGTGTGCTGCAGTCCATGGGGTTGCAAAGAGTCGGACACAACTTAGAGACTAAACAGCAACAATCTTTTAAGGACAAGCTGCTCATCAGCCCCTTACCACCACACTGAAGACCCAGCATCGTCTCAGTCTCTGGGTACTAGAAACAAAATATGCTTAACACTGACATTCTCCTTGATCTTTCATATTGAACAATGTATACATCAGCATCCTTTGTGTGGACCCAAACCAGGTGTCTGCATCAGAAGTGATCCATGGCACAGTCTCTGTCTCTGTGCCTCCACAGTGATAATGGCTCCTTTGAGCTTTGAGTCTCTATTACTGATGGCTGCCAACGGGGCCTTAGTCAAAAGGATGCATCCTCAATGCAGAGACAACCCCTGGATTTTGGCCTCACTGGATCCATGAGTTGACTGCCAGGACCATTCCTTTTGAAAAGTGGCTATTAGCTGTCCACTGGGTTCATGCTGAAGCCGAACGCCTGGCCTTGGTATGAGTTGCATGAATATGTGTTCAATCATGTCCAGCTCTTTGTGACCACTTGGGTTATAGCCTGTCAGGCTCCTCTGTCCATGGGATTTCCCAGGAAAGAATACTGGAGTGGGTTGCCATTTTCTTTTCCAGGGGAATCTTCGACCCAGGAATCAAACCTGCACAGATTCTTTTACTGCTGAGCTGCCTCGACCTCCTGCTTGGCGTGGGTTAACTTGGACTAAATAACTAACAGTGGGAAGAATCCACCAAGCCTCACTGAACAATTGGAAATGTTACACTTAGCAATGCAGCTGTTCTGGCCTGGGCTCCCATCTCCCTACTTTACTGAAAAAGTGGCAACAACCATCCTGGGAATAATTTCATTCCCCACACCAATGCCTTATGGGAAAGCTGTTGAGTCCATTGATTCAGAGAGGTTCCCCTAAATATCTGGGCCTGGTTCACTGATGGTTTGGCTGAGCTGAAAACATGGCACTGACTGGGCTCCTGTGCATCTGTTAAACCTCAATGCTAGCAGTGAAGAATAGAAAATGGTACAGTCGCTCTTCACAGTGAACAGAGCTCACGACCATTTTTTATATATCTGGCCAATACTCACCTTGATAAAATGTGTTACAATTTCACTGAAGCCTGGGTGGTGGCCACTTGGAAAGCTACAGACTGGCAGATAATACTCTCCTCTTTGGGGCCATGAACTGCAGAAACTAATCACAGCTACTGATGGAACCATCTGGATTCTTCATGCAAATGCCCAAGCTAAGTGCCCTTTTTCTGATGAGACCAACTGAAATTAAGTTGCTGTTTGAACCTACATCACACACACAAAAGAAGGACCTTTCTGCCTGAGCACAGCGACACATTCTCTATCACAGACTGTTTCTGATGCAGAGATACTGCTCCGTGCCAGATCCCTGACTTCTGGAAAGGGTTGACCCCTTCGTCTTACAGTCACGGAGGTCACATCCAATGAGGTACTGTGCCTGTCTGACCATAGTCGATTGACTACACCACACTGTAAACCCCCTCTCAGGATTATCAGCAGTGTCTCAACAGAGTTGACACCTTTACAGGTTATGGTGTTGCTGGTCCAAAAACCAACCAGGACCACACCACTGTGGTCCATGAAACTAACACACACCATGTGTCTGGCATAACAAAACACTTGTAATGTGATGACAGTGAGAATTTTATCACAAAATCCATGGGGTAATGAACTTTCCTGGCTCTCAACCATCCACAAATACCTCTGGGTTTTGTGCATTTAGTGTTGTTACTATTTACTTTGTGATTCTATTTTAGCCATTGACCATAATTTGATTAATCTTCCCCATTGGCTCAGCAGGTAAAGAATCTGCCTGCAGTGCAGGAGAAGTAAAGAGATGTGAGCTCGATCCCTGGATCGGGGAGATCCCCTGGAGGAGGAAATGGCAGCCCACTCCAATATGCTTGTCTGAAAAATCCCATGGACAGAGGAGCCTGGCAGGCTACAGTCCATGGAGTCGCAAAGAGTTGGACATGACTGAGTGACTAAGCAGCAGCATAATTTGATTTGTCATTTCTTTTAAATTTACCTTACAGCTATCTCTCTCTCTCCTGGATACCCTTCAATTGCATATCAATATAACTTTATCCAAAGTAAATTATATCCTGGTCATATGTATGCAAACACATGAATTTGTATTTTCCTATGCAATCTTTTTATATAATAATGTTTACCAATTGCCTGGTAAGAATTAAAAAATTAAAGGCATAAGTGTGTGTACATATTAATATAAATCTCAAGTGATTCAAAAATAATCTATTTTCTTAACTGCATCACTGCCTTGTTACCAAGTGCTACCACATGATTTGGTTAATACATCTTAGTCTTAGAAAATATCTTCTTCTAGGCAAGTATATGTTGAGACAGAAAGGTTATCATACTGGGATATTAGATGTCTTATTTGAAAGCACAGGAGCACACCAAAAAAGACCAGTCTATTCTTAATAATGAAACTATTAACACAGAACACACATAGGCTATAGTTAGGACTCATTCTAAATACCAGTGATTGGTAATATGTGATAGAAGAGAAATAATAATAACTAATATTTATGTAAGTATTTAGATACAATAGTGATGTGTTAGTATTATGTAAATTAATATTTGTATTATAATTTAGAGCTTGGATATCTTTTTTATAAATTAACTATTTTATGCCTTTCCAATATTTTTTTAAATTAATGACACTTTAAAGATCAGGGAAATCAACTTCAGAGAAACTGAATGGTCTGTTAAGCCACATCAGATCATAGCCCAAGCCCCACCTGAACTGCAGATCCACTGAGTGCAAATCTATACTGATTGAGAGAGAACAGAGAAGTTCCTGTCTCCGGCCTCTTTCTTCTTCCTTTTCCAAGTTTACTGCTTCATGAGGGTGACCAAGAGTTCCACCAGATTCACAGAAGTCCTCCCTGAAACTGGGTGAGCAAATATAATTTGGCACAGCATTATTATTACTACATAAGCAAAGGTCAAGATAAAAGGTGATGTGGTTAATAAATTCTTAGAGGTAACCAATTTTATATATCTCAGCTTCAATTCAAAGGAGGTAGATTAAAAAAAAAATTAAGAAAAAAAAATGATTTAAAATGTTTCAGCCTGATCATAAAGTCTTATGTTGCTAGGTTGACGTCCTTGGCCAGGCAGAAGAGGGACAATTTCAAGTATCTGGAAATGAAAAACTACCCTCTTGATCAGGAATGTGATGAATCTGTGACTTTCTTTTGATACTCTTAACTATTACGTGGTTTACAAAGTAAAATAAAATGTTTTTTGAGAGGAGAACTGTACGTGGAAGTTTAGCTTTAAAACAAGACAAAACTCAGTATGTTCTTGGATATGCAGTTGGTAAAGTTTACTGCTGTGGTCATTTAGTCACTAAGTCGTGTCCAACTCTTTGCGACCCCATGGACTGCAACACGCCAGGCTTCCCTATCCTTCACTATCTCCCTGAGTGTGCTCAAACTCATATTCATTCAGTTAGTGAGTTCCATGAAAATACTGTACTGTAAAATTTACATTATAGCCTGAATAAAAGCCTTTACTAGCCAAAGAAGTTTAAGACTGTCCTAAAGTTTTATTTATGAGAAATGATTCTATTCCTCTCTGAGGTGTCAGTATTTTAAAATCATGTCTTAGGAGAATTTTTCCCAGTAGTATTAATGCTAGTTTGACAAGTGATAAATTCTATCGTTATGCAAAATAGTTAAAAAATCAATTGTGAATTATTAGGATATCGCTATGGAGAAAGCAATGGCACCCTACTCCAGTACTCTTGCCTGGAAAATCCCATGGATGGAGGAGCCTGGAAGGCTGCAGTCCATGGGGTCGCTGAGGGTCGGACACGACTGAGTGACTTCACTTTCACTTTTCACTTTCATGCATTGGAGAAGGAAATGGCAACCCACTCCAGTGTTCTTGCCTGGAGAATCCCAGGGATGGGGGAGCCTGGTGGGCTACTGTCTATGGGGTCGCACAGAGTTGGACATGACTGAAGTGACTTAGCAGCGGGATATTGCTATATTAGGTAATGATGCCTTAATTTTAAGTGTATTTGCCCTTCAGAGTAGAAAGGGAACATTTTTAAAGTTATAACAATTCAAATGTTAGCACCAGGCAGTGTTTTCCCATCTTAAAGCAATAGTTTAGATGAGGATGTCTTAACACTATTAACAGAAACATCTGCTGGAGGTTCGGCAATTAAGACAAATAGTTTCCTCTCTAATTGTCGGGATGTGAAGTGAACATTGGGATATTAAGAGGCGCTCAGGCCATGACAGATACGAAGCTGAAGGAGAAAGAAGCAGCTGAGCGTGATCAAGAACCCACTGCAGCTATGAGCTGCTCAGAAGGCCCCGCTGTCGTTGACACGGAGGGTAGAGGCTAAACAGACCGAGGTGGTACCAGGCATGGCTGCTCTAGGCCATAAGAAAAAATTCTCTCTTCACAGGGGAGGATGAGCTGATGTGACACTTTTCCCGTTTCTCAGTAAACCCTGAGTAACCCCAGAATGATGGATGCACGAGTAATGACATACACCCTTCTGAATTTAACATCCTGTTTGAGGTGATCCTCTTTAAGGCTTAACAATCCAAAAATGTATTTCACACACTCTTCAGTCTGAATCACCATTCAGTTAAATTTTATCAATGATATCATTTAATGATCTCAAATGATTAAAATCTTTTTCTAGTAATTTAGCATATAATGGTTTTAAAATATAATCACTACTAAAATGCCTCAATTAGATCCTTCTCTAAGAGTGGCTGTCTTATTAGCACATTGCAAACCAGGGCTTTATTCTGCAATCTCATGATAGAGAAATGAGCGAGATTCCTAGTATATCCACAGCAAATTACTGAAAGTCCTTGGAAGTTCTAATGCAGCTCTAAGTTGGCAGTTTAAAATCTCTGACCTCTTTGTGACTTTCCTGAAGTGAGCTCCTTCAACGAGACCAATGACAAGAGAAATGGTCCATGCTGGATTGATATTAAGGCTCACCTCTTTTCAATTCTTTTTTCAGTAGTCTCAGAGGAGGGAAAGGATCAGACATGCTCCCTTAATTTTGTTTCCTGGCAATTAACTCCCAGAATAACACCAAATAATTACAACCATAACATTGCAGAGAAAGTTAGAGTAGCAGTAAATGTTGCTAAGCTGTGAACTTTGACAAACAAGCCCCCGTAAATGGCTGAAGGCTGACTGCTATGCACCCAGGAACACATGCTCTGCATTGCTACTCAGAAGATTTGAGAAAGGAGACAGCTCATCAAGGAAAATCTAACTGAAGTACAGTGTTGTTCTGGGAGAGGGGGCAGGAGATATGACACACATAAAGAACTCATTAAGACCGAAACCAGCAGTACCTCTAGTTTAACACCTATGCATTTATTTACTTATTCATTCTATTTTCTTTTAGGCAGAAGAGAGAGAGACAAATCCTGAATAATCTGGGTTGTCCTCTCCAAGGGTACACAGCAGAGTGGCCCTGGGTTCTGCCATGTGTTAGTTAAGTAGAAAGTGAAATATTCAGTTTACCAAACTTACGGCCTCCTATCTCTGTGTCCCCAGTGGCCCCCAGACTCCCTCGCTGGCAGTCAGAGGAACCGAGCCACCCACACAGCCGCATGTCCCCTGAATCTATGATGGGTGAGAACGTCAATTCTTTGAAAGTTTAGACTTCAGCCTCCCTCTATGCCCTGTTAATTACTCCTGTACCTTTCTTCGTTGCATGTTCCTCCTTGAACCCATCGTTTGCCCAGCCCAGTCACGCTGACCTTGCTTCAGGCCACTTTGAGAAATGAACTCTGCAGACCGCGAGGACTCTATTAACAGGCTCTTTCTCTATTAGCAAGGCCTTTCTAAGTTTTGCCGATTCACACACCACGTTTCATTTCATAAGGCCATGAATTAATTGACAAAATTTGAGTTAAGCTTTTACAGGGTTTAAGGTTTTACAGGGTTACACCTCCTCCAATTAATCTTTGCATTTCCATAAGCAGTTAAATAAACTACCTTAATCCCCAATATTGAATAATATGGAGCTCTCCAGGGTGACGAGGGACTCTGAAAAAGTACTAAGCTTCCTAGGGAAGAAATAACAAAATGATTTCATTTAAAAGCTTTCCTGTTAAAAAGCTTGTTTTCTTTAAGTTACTTCCTATTTAAAGTACCATCTTTCTAAACCTTAAAAATTTAGGCACAGTTTAGAATCGAGTAGTCTCATAGTACTTTGAGAACAGACATTCAGCAAAATATTCTCAAGAGCTCCAGGCTTCAAATGATGAAAATAAAAAAAAGTGGGGAGGGGAGAAAGGGGTGGTCACACAGTAGAAAAAGTCTAGTCCTGACAAGGAGAAAACAGTGCCTGAATCTCACTTGGAAAAATAAAACAACACATTAGGTGTGTTCTTCCTCTATGCTCAAATCACTGAAGGAACATGACAGTACAAATCTGATTATTAGGGCCCCTGTCCTGTCACTCAAAAAAAAACCAAACAAACACACATTCAAAAAAATCAGAAGCAGCAATTCAATAAGCTATACCTGGAAAACAGTTTAATAATTTAAAACTCCAATGATTAGAGAGAGTAGGACCAGTCAGTCATCAGATGCTCAGCTAAATACTCCTCACATCAAAATTTACTAAGTTGCCCAATTCTTTACGTTTTCTCATACATCCACTGGTCTGAGAACACAAAAAGGCAAGTTGTTATCAGCATTTGGCCAGATGCTGCTATCTGCAGCTTTACAGATCTAGTGTCACTATTTCATTTCAAATACTCAATAAAAATTTTAGTTCACATCTTCTCTCTAGTGTGATCTTTAGCTACTATAAATCAATTGTTTATCAACACTTTACCCTCAATAAGCCCAGGGTTATTATTTTAATTTGTTGAGATAGCTGTGGCGCCACTCGCAAAGAACTCACCTGTCAGTGCAGGAGACATAAGAGATCTGAGTTTGAACCCTGGGTTGGGAAGATCTCCTGGAGGAGGATGTGGCAACCCATACCAGTATTCTCGCCTGGAGAATCCCATGGTCAGAGGAAATTGGGAGGCTACAATCCATGGGGTTGCAAAAAAGTTGGATACAACTAAGCAACTAAACAACAATACTCTTTAATTAATTCATTAAAATTTTAGTTAAAAAAATGAAGAGCACACCTAAATCATCCAATTTTGCGTTTATCATTTTGCGTTTATTGTCCAAATTTTGATGAAATAGCCAGTATCTTAGATATGTGTAAAGTCATGGACAGTAATGTTAATTTTTGAGTTAGATGTATTTTTCATTTAGAAGCAAATGTTCACAACTCAAACAATGATAAAAAGAACATGGATTTTTTATGTTTTATCGATTGTTTTAAAGTTATTATGGCTATTAGCTGTTTTCAAATTTAGTATTATATTATGTTCTGTGGCTCAGATGGTAAAGAAGCTACTTGCAATGCAGGAGACCTAGGTTTGATCCTTGGTTCAGGAAGATCCCCTGGAGAAGGCAGTGGCAACCCACTCCAGTTTTATTGCCTAGAAAATTCCATGGACAGAGGAGCCTGGTAGGCTACAGTCCATGGGGTCGCAAAGAGTTGGACACAACTGAGCAACTAACGCACAGCTATTAGCTATGTCCAAAATTTAGTATGATATTATGTTCTATGTTCTAAATATAAATAATCTGTTTTGGTTGTATTTGAACAGAATCATCAGTTATCAAGTTTATTAATGATGAAAATCAATCATCACAAAATTAAATTTTATGTTATAATATATTATTGTCTATTTGAACAACAACAAGACCATAAAAACAAAATGATTTAGCTTCATATTTCTTCATGTGATTTCTTCATGTAATTTCATTCTTCAATGATTCTGGAGTTCTCAATAATTTCTGTATTATTAACTTGTAGGAGTTAAATGATGCTATATTTATGGTGTCAATATACTGACAATACAACAAATTATAAGCAGATAAGTTAAATTTAGGATCTCTTCATACTTCTGACATGTGCATATAAATATTTTTCATTTCAATGTTCAATATATTCTGGACTATAGGAATCAGAATAAACCTGGAAATGCAAAATTCTTCTGAGTTTTCACTTAAGAATTAGTCACTGGAAATATTATTATTTTGATCAAGTAACATTTTTTCAAAATTCTCAAAACCTAAATTTTCCTCCTTTAGACATTTGACCATTTCTTTCTCTATTTTCCAGGCCACAAAACACATTTAGAAATGCTCAGAGTCTGTGCTTTTTTAATCAACTGCTGTTTTATTCTCCTCTCTTTCACTACAATACTATAAAAATAGTTCATTCAAAATATGTTGTCACTAGGCTGAGTACATTATATATATATATATATATATATATATATATATATATATATATCACAGAATTCAGATTTCTTCTTATAAATTAGATAGCTCCTTATAAAGAAACCTAAATTTGGAAAGTTATTGCCATAAATTTCAAAATCACTACCTGAGAGAAGTTTGAAAATTAATAAGTTAGAAGACTAATCATGTATGTCAGAATTTTTAAAACTTAAGAATTCTGATTCTAGTGTAAATGTTTTAGTTTTAGCAGTTTGAAACTCTACCTTTAGTATCAAAGACAGTAATCTTTACAAAATTATTTGTTTTAATTTTTATTATACATATTTTCTGAAGGCAATGGCACCCCACTCCAGCACTCTTGCCTGGAAAATCCCATGGATGGAGGAGCCTGGTGGGCTGCAGTCCATGGGGTCGCTAAGAATCGGACACCACTGAGCGACACACTTCACTTTCACTTTTCACTTTCATGCATTGGAAAAGGAAATAGCAACCCACTCCAGTGTTCTTGCCTGGAGAATCCCAGGGATGGCGGAGCCTAGTGGGCTGCCATCTATGGGGTCGCACAGAGTCGGACACGACTGAAGCAACTTAGCAGCAGCAGCAGCAGCAGCATACATATTTTCTAATTAGAGGATACAATTTCAAACCATTCAACTAGTTGTTTTGTAATTAAATTGATTTAGGAAAACAGGAAAGCTACAGTTTTGACAATTTTGAGTACCAAATACATTTTACTTTTAGTTTATATATTGGGATTTATTTTCATGATTTATCCTTCCAAGTACAAATATTGGCATAGAATCAACAACAAATAACATAGATGTGAACTGATATTAATTCTCCTTAGATATAAACCTAAATATTTTTAAATGGAAGAGTAAAAACAGAATAAATGAGGTTAAAATCAAATGCAGATTTTATTTTTTCTGAAGAGTCCATCTATACAATTAAAAATAAAATTGATATTATTGTCTTCATCCCAATCTACAAAATCCCATTTTATATATATTGGCATAACTCCGGGAGTTGGTGATGGACAAGGAGGCCTGGTGTGCTGTGATTCATGGGGTAGCAAAGAGTCGGACACGACTGAGTGACTGAACTGAAGAGTAGCAAATAGAAATTTATAACTTCATAATAGTTATTATTTTTCAGAAAGTATGGAATTTAAAAATTTTTTACATAATAAAGAAAAATACTTGAGGTCAGTGTGTTCTTATAAATGTTCAATTATAAGAAAGAAATAACATTTTGTTGCAATGAAAGTTTTATGTTTGACAATTTATTTACTCTGTTACCCAAGTATCTGATCCTATATTAAGTCCTTAATATTCAACAAGACATCAATTACAACTATTGTCAGCTATGTATGTTCTTTAATAAATTGTATATGGATGCTTTCAATCTGAACATGTAACTGAATCTTTTATAAATATATTTGTACCATTTCTACAAGGCTGAACAAAATTAAAAATATTTCTTATATATTGGGAAGATAGATACTCAACTCAACTCTTTATCTAAATATACATTATTTAATTTAAAAAAGATGAGTATTATACTATATTCACTATTAAAAATCATGTTAAAGACAAAATTGTGTACAAATGCAGTAAAATTCTGTAATAACACTATTATAATAAATCATATGACTTTAGACTTAAAATAATTGACATTTGGCTCCCAAATCCAGAGAACTACAGGCAAGCTGGCTGTGTAGCCATGTTTGAATCTAAAGTCACAATAATACCGTGCTGTATTTTAAACAATTGAATTCTTTCAGATTTCAATTATGTGCTACATAATTGAAAGTTGCAGTATTTTACTGTTATATATGGAGTTGGTGTGAATGTATGTATGTTTAAGGATGATGTTTTAACTGTACATAAATGTTTTTATAAATAAATTAGTTTCCAAAGTTTTTTTCAGAGATTTAAAATATACTGTCATTAAGAAGACAACTGATAAAGGCCCATTTGGGGCAGTGGGTATTTAAAGAACAATTCAGGTTAAGGAAGCCATTAAATATAGTGATTTTCCTGTATTTATTTATTTTTCAGTTTAAAATCTGTTTTATGTATTTCAGTCACTTTATCTACTTTTAATGTTTCAGATAGAGTGTTATCTTGTGTAATTTACTTCCCTAGTAACCTATCCTCTTTTACTTAAATGCATTTAAGCCTTAAAAGACCTAGAATTAACATCACAAAAGGCAAGATGGCACAGAAGATGGATATAATGTGGGAGCTTTTACTCTCCATTGCCTCACGCTAGTTTTAGTCATTGAATTCTCTGAGATTTGATTGTAACATATATAAAAATCAAATAATAAACAGGTCCTAATTCACTAGGTTTAATTGAAAAAATTAGTGAGCATGCAAATATGAGATACTCGGTTTTTTGAACTATGAAAAAATTTTCTACCAAAACAGTCATCAAACAAAGCATTTTAAAGCATCTGCTTAAGTACAAAAACAGGCCCTCCCAGGGAGTGCAGTGCTAAAGAATCCACCTACCAATGCAGGAGATGCAAGAGATGTGGACTCGATCCCTGAGTTGGGAAGATCCCCCAAAGTATGAAATAGCAACATACTCCAATGTTCTTGCCTGAAAAAAGTCCCATGGACAGAGAAGCCTGATGGGCTACAGTCCATGGGGTTTCAAAAAGTCTGACGTGAGCACACAAGACCATGACACAGCTTATAGTCAAGCTAGAAATTCTGGCCAGAACCCTTTCTAAGATGAGATCAGGAACCCATTTGTTTATATTTAAGCAGGTAGCATATTGCTCTGGTTTCTGCCTGTGTTTTGCAGAACCTTGGAGAATCAGCTGTTAGGAAGGCTGCTCCAAGTCCTACCTCCAGACACACAGGTTCCTGCTGGATTTGGTATGGTAATGGAGCCAAACAACTTTTGCAGCTCAGAGGAAAGCAGCGTAGGCTTACAGAGGAACTGCTAATTAACCTGGTTAGAAGGTAGGGTGCTAGAACATTTTCATAATCTCACATGCATTAGAACAATGTACCACCTTACGTTTAAACTTGTAAAAGTAGTTGCATTGAGTATGGTCTTGGAAAAGACTTTGATGCTGGGAAAGACTGGAGGCAGGAGGAGAAAGGGACATCAGAGGATGAGATGGTTGGATGGCATCACCAACTTGATGGACATGAGTTTGAGTAAACTCCAGGAGTTGGTGATAGACAGGGAGGCCTGGCATGCTACAGTCGATGGGGTCGCAAAGAGTCAGACAGGACTGAGTGATTGAACTGAACTGAACTGAGTATAATTCTTCAATACTGTACTTTTCACCTTCCACAAGCCAATGGTGATTGCATCCATGAAATTAAAAGACACTTACTCCTTGGAAGGAAAGTTATGACCAACCTAGATAGCATTTTGAAAAGCAGAGATAGGTGCCAACAAAGGTCTGTCTATTCAAGGCTATGGTTTTTCCAGTGGTCATGTATGGATGTGAGAGTTGGACTGTGAAGAAAGCTGAATGCTGAAGAATTGATGCTTTCGAACTGTGGTGTTGGAGAAGACTCTTGAGAGTCCCTTGGACTGCAAGGAGATACAACCGGTCCATTCTAAAGGAGACCAGTCCTGGGTGTTCTTTGGAAGTACTGATGCTAAAGCTGAAACTCCAGTACTTTGGCCACCTCATGCGAAGTGTTGACTCATTGGAAAAGACTCTGATGCTGGGAGGGATTGGGGGCAGGAGGAGAAGGGGACGACAGAGGATGAGATGGCTGGATGGCATCGCCGACTCGATGGACGTGAGTCTGAGTGAACTCCGGGAGTTGGTGATGGACAGGGAGGCCTGGCGTGCTGTGATTCATGGGGTCACAAAGAGTTGGGCATGACTGAGCGACTCAACTGAACTGAAACCTAAAAATAAAAATTATTTTTGGGTATAAAGAGTCTCCTAGGTTAGATTTCTCTTAGTAGCATCTAATATCTTTGGATGATTCTAAAACTTCCTGTTTGAATTTTAAAATTTTGGGAAAGCATTCACTCCCCTCATTCATTCTGGCTTTGAGTTAGGATTTCTTTTCCTTTTTCAGAAGCTTATATATTAATGTTTGCTTTGAGGATGAAAAAAGATGGAGTAGACAGACTTTTTGTGTTCATTTTTGCAATTCTCCATCTTTGCAGAAATCTCCTATGAGTGTTTAAATAAGTCATTTTTTTCTGTAGTACCTGTACAGCTTAAGACTGATTCTTTCCGACTCCATCAGAAGTCATTATGGTAAGTTTAATTTTGCATCCATTTTAAAGGCAGAGTACACAGCTGGGAACTCTCTTAAGGGCATCTGTAACACAAACTACATCCTTCCCCCTGTAGACTTATCATGTCAAGACTAAGACTCATGGCCTATGGCTGCCACATAAAGCTATGACTATATAAAACAAACTGAAACTCAAGTGCCCTCAATGAAATATGCCATGAAGCGATTTACTGCGCCTACCCGAAGATTCATTCTAAAGAAATAAAAAAAGACCAAGTCATCACCGGGTTTTCTTTCCTCTGCTGACACTGACTCAATATTTCAAGTGGAATAAAAAATTTGAATTCATACTTGATAAAAAGCTGATACACTGCTTCCCCACCTGATTCCAGAATTTTGGAGAATCTTAGGACCTATATTGAGTCCCTCCCATTCCATAAACCATCCTGAGTCTTCAGATCTCAAAGTCAAACCTCTGTGCTCCCTCTCAGATTTCCATAACAAAGGCAAGTTATGTATAAAATACTGTTTGTTGGAAGCTAGAAGCTTCATTCTTTTCCTATTTTTTGGTTTTTGTTTTTCTTTCACTCTATTATTTTTTTTTTTACCATACCCCCAAGTGTATGCCTCAGTGAGATATCGCTAATTGACAGAAATGAACCTAGGGGTCCAAGTGTTCTGACTGCTATCACCACACCTAAAACCTACAGGCAGTATCCAGTTTCACTACAAACATTAGCAAAAATGTCTGCAAGCAAACAAACAGCAGCCAGATAAAAAGCATTAATTGAACTGCATTCAATCTGACTTAATTAAACCTTTAACCAGCAGACACAGAGTGGTAAGGAGTTTTAATGTATCTATTATTGTGAACTTAAATTGATGTAGACAAACAAAAGGAAGTAACAAACACATAGACATAATTCAATTAACAGTCATTGAATCATATTGTTTATCTTGTCAGAAATTGTTAATTATCTGTAGCTCCAGACTACCAAATCAGGAAACATCTTCTAATTAACTACTGAACATCATCTTGTTGGTTCCACATTGCTTTGCATTTATAAATGATTAAATTATATGTGTATACTTTTGTTTCCCCCCATTAAGTTAAAACAATATGCATTACCCTCTTCATTTTAAAGATGTATCAATTTGTTGTTGTTTAGTCACTAAGTTGGAGAAGGCAATAGCACCCCACTCCAGTACTCTTGCCTGGAAAATCCCATGGATGGAGGAGCCTGGTAGGCTGCAGTCCATGGGGTCGCTACGAGTCGGACACGACTGAGCAACTTCACTTTCACTTTTCACTTTCATGCATTGGAGAAGGAAATGGCAACCCACTCCAGTGTTCTTGCCTGGAAATCCCAGGGACAGAGGAGCCTAGTGGGCTGCCGTCTATGGGGTCGCACAGAGTGGGGCACGACTGAAGCGACTTAGCAGCAGCAGCAACAGCAGTTGCTAAGTTGTGTCAGACTCTTTTTGACCCTATGAACTACAGCATTCCAGACTTCCCTGTCCTTCACTACCTTCCTGAGTTAGCTCAAATTCATGTTCATTGATATATCAGTTTAAGAGCAGGCAAAGAAAACCAACCAACATGTGAAAAAATTCTCAACTAACTAGAAGACCTATGGTTCTCAACTCAGGATTATCTACCTGTTAAATATCATATTCCTAAGAAATAATTTTCTTCTTCTACCTCATTTATCAGATGTCTTTCTTCTGCACTAAGACACTTGCCCAGACCTGTTCTGTGCTATATTTCATTCTTAGTGCCCCTACCTGACATTTCCAGGGTCATAAATGACTTGACATTATTCTATCTCTTACAGAAATTAATATCCTCATTCTTCCCTTCTCAGACAAGAGCACAGTTACTTCTGATTCTCTATCTATTGTTGAAAAGTGAATATCTATCTCTATGGAGTTAGTCTGCTGCTGCTACTGCTAAGTCACTTCAGTCGTGTCCCACTCTGTGCGACCCCATAGACGGCAGCCCACTAGGCTCCTCTGTCCCTGGGATTCTCCAGGCAAGAACACTGGAGTGGGTTGCCATTTCCTTCTCCAATGCATGAAAGTGAAAAGTGAAAGTGAAGTTGCTCAGTCGTGTCCGACTCTTAGTGACCCCATGGACTGCAGCCTACCAGGCTCCTCCATCCATATGATTCCCCAGGCAAGAGTACTGGAGTGGGGTGCCACTGCCTTCTCCGATGGAGTTAGTCTAGAATGCTGAAAAAAAAAAATTGAAAAGGGGAATAAATTAATAGTACTTCCTACTACTATTGTGAAAGCATTATAATTATCAGTTTTAAATTCTGTGGCCCATTTAAACATGCAGGCATTCAATTAATGTTTGCAATTGTTTAGATGCTTTATTAGCAGGGCCTACCATGAGACTAACCAAACCCTCTACATCTATTCATTTATTAAAATTATGCATGTAAAACATATCTTGGTCATAGTTTAGTCACTAAATTGTGTCTGACTCTTGCAACCCCATGGGCTATAGCCCACCAGGCTCCTTTACCCATGGAGTTTTCCTGGAGGCAAGAATCCTGGAGTGGGTTGCCATTTCCTTCTCCAGGGGATCTTCCCAATCCAGGGATTGAACCCAGGTCTCCTGTACTGCAGGTGGTCTCCTGCATTGCAGGCAGATTCTTTACTGACTGAGCCACCAGGGAAGCCATAGTCTTGAGCAGAGAGGAAATATATCAGATGAGAAACAGGAGTTATTTTTAAATCTCTATATGAAATAAGCATTGTAAAATTTCAAAACCTCTTAAGTATTACTTAAATGTTGAAAAACTAACTGTGCTTTGGTAACCATAAGGGAGTATAACGACCCCTATACTTCTCCAGTTATGCTACCAGGACCACTGAACACCAGCACAGTCTTACTGGCCAATCCCAACCAGTCCTAACCACGTGCCTCCATTCATTTTTAGACCAAAGACTTTCAAAGTCCACTGTTTTAAGTCAGGGAAGAAAATTAAAATGATTGTGGAACAAAAAGACCTTCCCTAATCTGACGATTCTTTCATTCTAGCCATGTTGCAATAATCACAAAGATTAAAAGGACTAATAGTTTTAGAAAAAAAATAAAAGAGGAAAAAAAGCTAATAATATATGTGGTTGAAACTGTAAGAGGAAAAAAATTGCTCATATACAATTGATTGAAATTAAATTATGAAAGACCTTCTGGGAGGACATTAGCTATAAAATATAAATTTAAAATGTGAATGTGTTACAAGCAATGTGTTTACTTCTAGTAACCTACTCTGTTTAAAAAAAATAACACACAGATATCTTGCTCTTGTAATTGATAGAAATCTAACTCCAGATTAGGTGGAAAGGGGATTCACTGGTTAACCAAATTTAGGAATGAAAAATGAGGAAAGGCAGGATGGTTGCCTTGGAAATATGAAAAACTAGGACTGGAATGTTTTCAGTTCTCTCTCCCTCTCCCTTCCTCCCCTGCACCCTCAAGTCTCTCCTCATTATCTCTTAAACACAAAGGAAAATATAGCCACTGGTAGAACCCAAGCTTTTTGCTTTACAGCATCCACTACCAGAAAAAAAAATCAATAATTTAGAACAAGCCTGCAATAATTTAGTCAAAATAATTGTGGCAAGGAAATCTGGGTCTTGTCAGAAAATAACTAATTTCAAGGCTACCACTTATACAGGGGTGAAAATATAGAAGGGATCTCTAAAGAAGGAGGAGGAGGAGTCTGAACAGAAGATATATGTGTATATATGCAATATATGTATTACATGTACTAATTATTAACACACACAATATTAATGTTAATATTAAATTAAGTAATATTACATATTGATATGTAGCATGCGATATTAACTAACATTATGTATTAATATATATGTATTGCATGTATTATTCTATGATATATCAATCAGATCAGATCAGATCAGATCAGTCGCTCAGTCGTGTCCGACTCTTTGTGACCCCATGAATCGCAGCACACCAGGCCTCCCTGTCCATCACCAACTCCCAGAGTTCACTCAGACTCACGTCCATCGAGTCAGTGATGCCATCCTGCCATCTCATCCTCTGTTGTCCCCTTCTCCTCCTGCCCCTAGTCCCTCCCAGCATCAGGGTCTTTTCCAATGAGTCAACTCTTCACATGAGGTGGCCAAGTACTGGAGTTTCAGCTTTAGCATCATTCCTTCCATACTGATATATCAATAAAAGGGGATTGTATAGCTAATCATAAAAGTCAAGCAAAAGCCTTCTATTAATAATATATTTCCATAAATATTTGATAGGAAAATAATCCCTAAGTGGGACATGAAAATAAGTAACTACAAATACAAAGCTTGATAAATTAGACTAGATCAAAACAGGATCTTCTGTTCTGAAAACTCACAAGAAATAGAAAGGCAAGGTGAAAGGAAGAGATAATATTTGCAATACGAGTAAATGATAAAGTGCTTGCAACTGCAATTTATAAAATGTTTCTACAAATAAAAAGTAAATGACACAGAAATGATATCATAAACAACATGCAAGAAGCTTCATTGTATAGAAGACAGTCAATAAACACAGAACTTGATTTACTCATTACTTATCATTGAAATTGCATTGTGTTCCTCCCTACCTACTTTATCACTAAATTCATCCATGTGTTTCAACCCTGCTTAGACAGCATCATGCCTTAAGGTGGTGTCATGTGTTTCCATGTACCAGAGGGTTACTCCAAAGTCATGAATGCTAGTAAAAGCCTGCTGAGCAAGTGTGGGAGTACAAGGAGGCTGGAGTAACCCTCTGCCAAAAGAAGACTAGAGTCAATGAATAAATGTTCTTCTCATGGATCCTTGAGCAGACAATACTGAGTGGCATTCTCTACACTCTTCAAAAGGTCATGGACAAGCCCCGGTTTCCCACAGATGTGATTTTGTAACACACACTGACATTGGGTTTTCATTTTTCAATCACTCCCAAATGTCCTTCATCCTTACTTTCTTGGATGGCATCATGCATATAAGTTATTTTCTTAGGCTCTGCTTTCAAAAACAACTGCAACCTAAGATAGGCAAACAAATTAAGGCCACAGTAATATTCCTTTACGCATACACCAGAATCAGTTAAACTAAACCCTGGTAAGGTATGAAACAACAGTCTTGTACAATTCCCATCAGGGAATGCAATTAATATACATATTTTCATTCCAATCCCAAAGAAGGGCAATGCCAAAGAATGTTCAAATTATCTCACAATTGCACTCATCTCACACACTAGTAAAGGAATGCTCAAAATTCTCCAAGTCAGGCTTCAACAGTATATGAACCACAAACTTCCAGATGTTCAAGTGGGATTTAGACAAGGTAAAAGAACCAGAGTTCAAATAGGCAACATCTGTTGGATCATCGAAAAAGCAAGAGAGTTCCAGAAAAACATCTATTTCTGCTTTATTGAATATGCCAAAACATTTGACTGTGTGGATCACAACAAACTGTGGAAAATTCTTCAAGAGATGGGAATACCAGACCACCTGACTTGCCTCCTGAGAAATCTGTATGCAGTTCAAGAAGCGACAGTTAGAACTGGACATGGAACAACAGACTGGTTCCAAATTGGGAAAGGAGTACATCAAGACTGTATATTGTCATCCTGATTACTTAACTTATATGCAGAATACATCATGTGAAATGCTGGGCTGGATGAATCACAAGCTGGAATCAAGATTGCTGGGAGAATTATCAATAACCTCAGATATGCAGATGACCACTACCATTATGGCAGAAAGCAAAGAAGAACTAAAGAACCTCGTGATGAAAGTGGAAGAGGAAAGTGAAATTTTGGCTTAAAACTCAACATCCATGGCATCTGGTCCCATCACTTCATGGGAAATAGATGGGGAAACAGTGACAGACTTTTTTGAGGGGCTCAAAAATCATTGCAAATGGTGACTGCAGCCATGAAATTAAAAGACACTTGCTCCTTGGAAGAAAAGCTATGACCAACCTAGACAGCATATTAAAAAGCAGAGACATTACTTTGCTAACAAAGGTCCATCTAGTCAAGGCTATGGTTTTTCCAGTGGTCATGTATGGATGTGAGAGTTGAACTATAAAGCAAACTGAGCGCAGAAGAATTGATACTTTTGAACTGTGGTGTTGGAGAAGACTCTTGAGAGTCCCTTGGAATGCAAGGAGATCCAACCAGTCCATCCAAAAGGAAATCAGTCCTGAGTGTTCATTGGAAGAACTGATGCTGAAGCTGAAACTACAATACTTTGGCCACCTGATGCGAAGAACTGACTCATTTGCAAAGACCCTTATTCTGGGAAATATTGAAGGCAGGAGAAGTGGATGAAAGAGGCTGAGATGGATGGATGGCATCCACATGTCTATCGTGTAGACATGAGTTTTAGTAAGCTCATGGACAGGGAAGCCTGTTGTGTTTCAGTCCACGGGGTTGCAAAGAGTCAGACCCAACTAAGAGACTGACCTTAACTGAACTGATACATATTTTGCAACATTCACTAACATGGACCAAGTACTGGGTTGTAAAACACATCTTAACAAGTTTTAAAAAATACAAATCATAAAATGCAACTCCAAGATTTAAAAAAATAATGTCTAAGGAAATGTTAATAGGACCTAAGGAAGGTAAATAAGTGGTAAAGTATTTTTGTCCAATGGAAACATAAATGGACATAAGCTCTCCAGAGAAAAAGCCCAATATGTGCCCAAAAAACCTGAAATATTAATATTCTTTGACCTACTATTCTAGTTCTAGAAATTCTGTGCATATCAATGTGTGCACAGGGATTCTCAGGTTTATATTAGCAAAGCAGTGGAACAAATAACTATCCAAATACATAAAATTATAGTTTCAAGAAATTTTCAAAAATTTAATGATGTTTGCAAAAGACAAAGTAATATATAGCAAAATATTATGATGTATGTACATATTTCTAAAGATGTCAAATTTGTAAGTATAACTGATAAATGAAAAATAAGCTCTCAAATAGCACTGTTTGCCAAAACATTAACAAAGTATATCTACTCCTGGATTGTAGAGGTACAGAGATAGTATTTTCTTTCTTTAATTCCAACTTTTCTACAATGATATGCATTACAGAAATTGATAGTGAAAAGAATAATATGGAGAATCCTTTGTCTGAGATTTATACATGCCCTTCCTTTACTATGGTGTCTCTATAGATTTAAGAAATGCAAGGTTGGCATAAATTTACGCTTAATATTTTAACCCTTCTCCAGTGGATCTTCCCAATCCAGGAATTGAATGGTCTCCTGCAATGCAGGCGGATTCTTTGTCAACTGAGCTATCAGGAAAGCCTGATATTTTAATAGTGCTTTTCTTAATGTGCATTTTGGCACTTCTGAGAAGCTGGAAGTTTTCTGGAATTTGCGATGTGCTTATCCTTGAGTCTGTTTTCCCCTTGCTTTCACACCTGTGTCCTTAGGTGACATAATTAGCTTTTTGACTTTGATATTCAGTAACCAGGATACTGTATGATTGAATCTAACAGCTCTTACTGTCCCGTTATTGAGATAAAGGTGTTTGTTTAAGAATGGGGCATGTTAACTTTGTGAATGAAAAACTGTCACTTTGACAACAGTGTTTGACCGAAAGTTAGACACACATAGTTATTTGGGAGTGTTAACTGCTCTGTAAGCATCTCCCGGATATAAAGCAATACATTAATATGTGACTGAAATTGTTGGATTCTATTTAAAAAACTGAGTCTTTAAGACGAAAAGCAAAATTACATAACAGGTCCAACTGTACCCACTGTAAATCTCTACCCCATTTTGACAATGCAGCAAGAAAACAGGACAATTTTAAACAATTAATAGTCAAACAGAAATGATCTAACATTTATCATGGAACTTGGGTAAATTTGAAAAACTGTTATTTTATCACCTTAATACATGTCAAAAGAAGCAGGACAAGTGTAAAGTGTTTATGGAAGACAAGAACAAACAAAATGAACACTGACAACCTTGCACTGCTAAGAAGCACTGATAGCAATTATGTTTTAATTCCTGCTGTTTCTAATATTGTTGCATTAGGCAAAGTAATGGAGCTGAATGGAGAAAATGCTTTGGTATTGGACATTGAAAGCAATGTCCCTTTCTCAGAGACATTGTGATGGAACAACCTTGGCTTGTTCAGAAGTGTAGCCTAGTGGAAAAGAGCTAAGAGAGCTGGATCTTGGTCACGATGCAGGGCTGTGCTGGGGCACATAACCGTCTGCCTGGATGATGGCTTGCGGTTCAGTCTAACTCTTTCCTGAGATAAGTGACTGAATTTGGGAAATAAGCATTTTCCAAGTCACTTACCAAAGAGGAGCCTCCCAACTTGCATGTGTCCTCCACAACCTCCATCTTGCACAGTGCTGGGCAGTGAGATGCTGCTGCCCTGCTGCGGGGTCAAGAGTAGAGGGTGCCAGAGGAAGAGTCAGCTTCTCAGGGCCTTGTGTTTGTCCATGATACTCTAATAGGGAAGTTTATTTTTACAAGATTGGTTCTAAGGGCTTACTTCTGAAGGCCTATATTACTGAGTTAGAGATAAACTGCAAAAGCTATATCCGTGAGCTATTATTCCTCTACTCTAGATTACTCAGTGGGCAGACCAAAGAGCCTTTAGTAATTATCACTTAATGATCAAAATAACTCTAAATGATAGGAATAAGCATTAAATGCTTGCAAAGATGATATTAGGTAAAGAGGCTGAAATGCAGGAGATTTTAGTATCAAAGCCAGGATTAGAGCAAAAGCTTAGTAGTTAGGCCCCTATGTTCATTATTATTCTTCTGAAGCCCCCCTTTTTACTCTTAAACACAATTTCTCATCTATCTAGGATGATGAATTAAAGAGTTAGCCACATTTGTTACAAATAACTAAACCTTATACCATGAGATATTGGTGTTAGGGGAAGCACACTGACTGAAACTGCCCACCTTGGCCAGGCACCATAGCAACCATTTGCATGAGTTGTTTTATGACAGGAGCTCCTGATAAGGAATAAGGAACTAATAAGCCACCACCAACCGGAAGAGTTCAGGAAAGGTCTAAAGGAGACACCGCGTGTCGGTCCACTTCCCAGAATCCCTCTCACTAGTATCCATCTTGGCTGAGTGATGCGTGAGCCCCCAGGAAAGACTCTGAATTAGAATGACTGGGCAAAGACCACCTGGAAACTAATCCCATCACCATAAAACCTGAGACTGCTAGCCATGAGGCAGAACAGTTCTCCTGGGTTCCCTTACCCTACTGCTCTTCACCCGGGTGCCCTTTCCCAATAAAATCTCTTGCTTTGTCAGCACATGTGTCTCCTTGGACAATTCATTTCCAAGTGTTAGACAAGAGCCCAGTTTCGGGCCCTGGACAGGGTCCCCTTTCCTACAACATTGGTAGACTTGGGTTTTTCTCCATTTGAACACTTAAGCACACTGGCGATTCCTTCAAGTTCCAAGATGGTGCACGGAACCAGAAGACTATACTTTTTCAAAATTGAGATTTAAATTGCAAGAAACACTTGCAATATACTAATAATATTTATTTTTAATATTAGTATATGATTCTACATGCAGGTGATTTCTAAGACAGAGGTGAAATTAAATGATTACTTATTTGTATTTCAGATTTTACTGTTTTTTAAAGACAATATTGGGTGTATCAAACTCTCCGATAATCTGGAGTCAATTGCTCCTCGGGTTGGTTTATTCCTATAGTAACTGACTTGAACTCCATGATTTCTAGGATTCTTACATGTGCTTTTTATGGGTTTATCTTCCAGCTATTAAGCTACTCATTGCTATTCCCATTGAATACCCTGTATATCTCCCCTTTCTTATTTGTTCATTCTAATTGCCTACAGTCTGAGATCTTGTATAATCTTGATTGTTAGACTGCTGTGTAAACTGAGATAAAACAATATATGTGTAAAGATCTGAGAAGTTCTTCTATTAGTAAAGTAGAAGAGAGTTGTGCTTTGCATGAGAGTTATTTAGCATTTAGCATTATTGACTTCAAGATTTCTTTTTTGACTTCTTCCAGTTATTAGTGATGTAGAGAAGTAACAGAGAATTGAGAACAATGAATGTAAACTGCAGCGCAAAGACTTGGAAGGAAACTATTGGAAACATTCAAGTATTTATGCAATTTTAGAAATCCTCAGACGCTACCTCTCATTCATGACCAAAGTACACTACACAAAATGTAAGATGACTATACTACCATGATTCCAAGGAAGGAATAATAAAATGTTTCTTCTGAATATCAGTTTTAGCATGGTAGTCAGAGTGGTTCTATAGGAGAAACGGGGAGGCTCTCTACTCCAGAAAAACATCTCTCCATCAGATTCTGACACTTAGCATTCCTTTACTGCATTTTCTTAAAATAGATAAAACATTAACTTAATTTTTCAGAATGTGGAATATTATTTGAGGTCATGTATATCCAAGTATAGAAACCATCTGAATTTACTAGCCTCCTACTGCCTATTGACCCACCTACTGCCTCCCTTTACGTGATGCGAAGACCCAAGAAGACCTTAATACAGAAAACAATGGGAAAAAAAAGAAAACGATGGTTTCTTTCCTCTCCACTCCCATTTAAAAAAAAAATGGAGATAAGCTGACACAAGTCTACCATCCTAAGAAAGATACTTCTGACTGTTTTTCTCCATTTGAACACTTAAGCACACTGGTGATTCCTTCAAGTTCCAAGATGGTGCTGGGAACCAGAGGACTATACTTTTTCAAAATTGAGATGTAAACCTTAACAGAACTCGTGGCCCATGTTGGCCTCCAACCTAAATGCATGTGTCTCAAGCTGCTCCCTAGAATTTGGTACCTACCTAGTTGACAATAAAACACACATTGATTCTCACTCACTCTTGTCCTTTTATAAAATTCCCTTGAAGATTTCACTGGAAGAAAGGCAATTGGCAGGATAGGACTTGAGAACTCATTCAATCTTTAAGCAACACAGTATCATCAAACATATGGTCATATATTCAAACCCCAACCTTGCTTCTAAAACCTCAAAATGCACATCTGAATTGCTTTACTGAGTAACCACCATCATGCTAGTGAAAATGTGTATGGATACATTTTGGGCTCCCCTGGTGGCTCAGATGGTAAAGAAGCTGCCTGCAATGTAGGAGACCCAGGTTTGATCCTTGGGTTGGGAAGATCCCCTAGAGAAGGGAATGGCTACCCACTTCAGTATTCTTGCCTGGAGAAGTCCATGGATAGAGGAGCCTGACGGGCTACAGTCCATAGGGTTGCAAAGAGCCAGACACAATAAATGATGAAAAGGGAAATTGTTGGATTTGTCAATCTAATTTAGAGAAATGATAACATTTTATTAACCTCTGCCTTAAGAAAACAACACTCTGTACTCTGAATGAGATTTTTCAATGAAACTTGCTTAGTCCCTCTGCCTGTTCTATTTTCCTCAATTGGTTATGAAAAATAACATTTTCATCAACCTAGTTGGTTTCATCAATTTTCACAGCAAAGTTGGAATACCTTGTGGCATAATATGTTTTCTGCTAAACAGTAGCACTCATAAAAGCACAAGTTTCCAGAAGCCAGAAACTCTGTATTCTATTTGGGCCATATTATACTTAATGCTGGTTTCTTTTGCAGTGTGAATTACTATGATGACAATCCACAGTGTCCAAGAGCAAAACAGGGCATGTCATAGTGAGGCTGCTTGAAAACTCTAAGTTGTGAACCTGTAAGAGTTGCCAGTTGGCTAGGGTATATACTTCCAGTGGGAGATAAAAGTGAATTGTGTGTGTCTTTCCCACAGTGATGGGCTTACTATAGGAAAGAGTAAGTACTGTTTTAGATGCTAGCTACAACTTGACAAAAGAGAACATAAAGACAGGCTCTTACACGTTGTTACAACACAGGGAGTCCAAAAAAGGGACTTCTCTCCAAGAGGAGGATGCTACTGGATAGAACCATGCTGCCTTTTAAAAAAGTCAAAAACTGTTGCTCTAACTAGAACTACAACTGGAGGTGGGGAGAAGGTGCCAAAGCACAGACACCGAGCCAGGTGTTCTCTGTCCACGCAGCTGCTTCACAGTGATTCACAGTTTGCAAAAGCAGATTTCTCTGTGAAAAAGACAGAAGCCTGAGTTCACCCATTGCCAAGAAAGCTTCCTATTCATCCAAACAATTCTGTGAATGGGGGAACAGAGACAGTGTCTTCTTTGGTCCACAAGGCTATAGGGAAAACCAAACTTATCTGTGATGGCAAAAGAGACATAAAGAAGGAATGAGCTACACCCAGGACTGCCGCAAACTGGCGTGAGATCCAGCACAAGTCATTTCACTTCTCTTCCTCTCACTTCCCTAATACCTTGGTGGCTCAAATGGTAAAGAATCTACCTGCCCTATGGAAGATCCGGGTTCAATCCCTGGGGCAGGAAGATCCCCTGGAGAAAGGGAATGGCTACCCACTCAGTATTCTTGCCTGGAAAATTCCATGGACAGAGGAGCCTGGTAGTCCATGGTGTTGCAATGAGTTGGACACGACTGAGCAACTAACAAAAAATTAGACCAGTAGATAAATCACTCCAGCTTTTAGAATTTATGTTTCTTAGCAATACAATGTGAAGAAATACCTGAAGGTCTTTAATATTTAGTAAATTATATCCTCCCATGCAATGTTCGCTTTAGAAAGGTGACTGATGTATCCGGTGTAGTTGGACACATAGATAATAGCAAGAAATGAACCAACTGCTCTAAACACAAGGGTTATACTTTTGAATAAAGTGATAAATGTGTTGCCTGGGAGAACTAAAATTACTAAAAGAAAAAATATAAGTATTGAAACAAAGCGAAAATAAACCATATGTCAAGTCTCCATGGAAACTCTGGAGAGTAAACATATATGCCACAAGCATTATGTTGAGGGGGGGAAAATGTATTATAAGCACACGTTTTGTTAGAATTGAAAAGCATTTAAAAAATTCTAGCCACTAAGTGTTAGATACTCAGTTCAGTTCAGTTCAATCACTCAGTCATGTCCGACTCTGCGACCTCACTGCAGCACACCAGGTCCCCCTGTCCATCACCAACTCCCAGAGTTTACTCAAACTCATGTCAGTGAGTCAGTGATGCCATCCAACCATCTCATCCTCTGTTGTGCCCTTCTCATCCCACCTTCAATCTTTCCAGTATCAGGGTCTTTTCAAATGAATTAGCTCTTTTCATCAGGTGGCCAAAGTATTGGAGCTTCAGCTTCAGTATCAGTCCTTCCAATGGATACTCAGAACTGATTTCCCTTAGGATGGGCTGGTTGAATATCCTTGCCGTCCAAGGGGCTCTCAACAGTCTTGTCCAACACTACAGTTTAAAAACATCAGTGCTTTGATGCTCAGCTTTCTTTATAGTCCAACTCTCACATCCATACATGACTACTGGAAAAAACAGCTTTGACCAGATGGACATTTGTTGGCAAAGTAATGTCTCTGCTTTTAAATAAGCTGTCTATGTTGGTCATAACTTATTTTCCAATGAGCAAGTGTCTTCTAATTTCATGGCTGCAGTCACCATCTGCAGTGATTTTGGAGCCCCAAAAAATAAAGTCTGACACTATTTCCAGTGTTTCTCCATCTAGTTCCCATGAAGTGATGGGACTAGATGCCATGATCTTAGTTTTCTGAATGTTGAGTTTTAAGCCAACATTTTAAGTTTCCTCTTCCATTTTCATCAAGAGGCTCTTTAGTCCTTCTTTGCTTTCTGCCATAAGGGTGGTATCATCTGCATATCTGAGGTTATTGATATTTCTCTCAGCAATCTTGATTCCAGCTTGTGCTTCTTCCAGCCCAGCATTTCTCATGATGTACTCTGCATCTAAGTTAAATAAGCAGGGTGACAATATACAGCCTTGATGTATTCCTTTCCCAATTTGGAACCAATCTGTTGTTCAATGCCCAGTTCTAAGTGTTACTTCTTGACCTGCATACAGATTTCTCAGGAGGCAGGTCAGGTGGTCTAGTATTCCCATCTCTTTCAGAATTTTCCACAGTTTGTTGTGATTCACGCAGTCAAAGGCTTTGGTGTAGTGAATAAAGCAAAAGTAGATGTTTTTTTGGAACTCTCTTGCTTTTTTGATGATCCAGCAGATGTTGGCAATTTGATCTCCGGTTCCTCTGCCTCTTATAAACCCAGCTTGAACATCTGGATGTTCATGGTTCACATACTGTTGAAGCCTGGCTTGGAGAATTTTGAGCATTACTTTGCTAGCATGTGAGATGAATGCAATTGTGCAGTAGTTTGAGCTTTCTTTGGCATTGCCTTTCTTTGGGATTGGAATGAAAACTGACCTTTCCCAGTCCTGTGGCCACTGCTGAGTTTTCCAAATTTGCTGGTATATTGACTGCAGCACTTTTACAGAATCAGTTTTTAGGATTTGAAATAGCTCAACTGGAATTCCATCACCTCCACTAGTTTTCTTCATAATGATCCTTCCTAATGCCCACTAGTGTTAGATACTAGTACTCTCTAAAAATTATTGTTCATTGTTATTATTTGAGGACACTGTGGCGCAGGGGTAAAGAATCCACCTGCCAGTGCAGAAGATGTGAGCTTGATCCCTGGATCGGGACAATCCCCTGGAGAAGAGAATGGCAATGCACTCCAGTGTTCTTGCCTGGGAAATCCCACAGATAGAGGAGCCTGGTGGGCTACAGTCCATGGGGTTGCAAAGAGTTGGACATGACTGAGCAAGTAAGCACACATGCGTGTCCATTATTTCATTGAGATCCCTGATCCCTGAGCATCATACAGTCCTAGAGCTGGAAGAACATCTAATGGCAAGCAGTTCACTCCACCTGATACCTAGCATTCTCATCAACAGGCCATTTTATGCACCTTCTTTTTTTAACTGTACAGGTCATGCAAGTTACTTACGTATGGCCCAAGTGTGATGTAGTGATTTATCTAAAACAGGAAGCAAGAGATGGTATGGCACCCCAAAAATCCCAGTCTCACATTTTGTAGTGAAACTTTTATAAGTACGTGACATGGGAATTCCTTAAAAGACAAACAGGGACATTTAAACCATGCTCCTCTCCCCAAAAAGGAAAATCTCAGACAATGACTCCATATTCATGAGATATCCCTGTCCCAGTGGAGAAGCCTCCAAGGATACCTACTACATTCTCTGCAGGTCAGCAAGGCTCCCATGTGTGAGCTGTCCTATTGCATGGTAGAGACAATTGCTTTTAAATTATTTTAAAATGAGAAGACGAAACAGTTTAACCCCAAAGTAGATTAAAGTTCACAGAATAGATGAGAGACCCATGCTAACTAATTTAACTTCTTATCAGATAGGAAAAAAGAGATGAACTCCAATGAAACACACGTTTAGACAGAAACACTAAACAACCCATATGTTCTGATTCACAAGCCTTGCTCTCCAACAGCTGAAAATGTGGACTGTTTTCCATGATACCCTAAATCAATTTTAAGGGATCACAGGAATAATGTATAAAATATACATAATAATTTGCCCTGCTTCTCCTTTATAAAGTCACTTCTCATATCCATTGGGGGTTTATACTATTAAGTCCTCAGCATTTTCCTTCTTTGTGTTTTATAATTTTGAGTCTTATATTCTTTCTTCTCTTTGACAAATAAGCATTTAAGAGTAACCATGAGTGCTCACAGTACTAGATATTAGATAAATAAACTTTAACAAGACAGTGTCCTTATCCCAGTTAGCTTTATAGTGGCAGAAACAGACATGTAAATAAAACTTGCACTAAATTGTTAAGTGGGCAATGATACCAGTGTCATATTGTAAAATTAGTGAATGAAAAGGAATGACCAGGCATTGATGTCTATTGCAGGAGTGGAAGCAGTTATATTGGAGATGCCTCTGAAGATGAATTAGGTGTGGTAGTAAAGCATCTTAGGCAGGTAATACGTTAGTTCTAATACTTATCACACTTACTAATTAGACTTGCTAACTTTAATACTGAACTTCCCAGGAGGCACAGTGGTAAAGAATCTGCCTGCCAATACAGGAGGCAGAAAGACCAGGGTTCAGTCCCTGGGTCCAGAAGATTCCCTTGAAGAGGAAATGGCAGCCCACTCTGGTATTTATGCCTGGAGAACCCATGGGCAGAAGAGCCTGGAGGGCTGGAGTCCTGGGTTGCAAATTATTGGACATAACTGTGTGACTGAATACAGCTTTAATACTGAAGTTCTCTCATTGTAATACTTAACAACTGAAACAAGTAATTTTTGTTTTTCCTCTGATCCCACGCCACCCTGCTTTTTCCCTTTTTCCCGCTCTCCGTTTGAAACTCTAATTACAAGTACATTTGTTGTTGTTGTTTAGTCACTAAGTCCCACCCAACTCTTTTGTGACCCCACGGACTGCCAGGTTCCTCTGTCCGTAGGATTTCCCAAGCAAGAATACTGGAGTGGGTGGCCATTTATTTCTCCAGGGGATCTTCCTAACCCAAGGATCAAACCCCTGTCTCCTACATTGGCAGGGGGGTTCTTTACCACTGAGCCATCAGGGAAACCCTACATTAGCTAGCTTGTGCATTAGCTAGCTCGATACTGTCCCACAGCTAGACTACTATCTGTTAGTTTTATTTATACTATTCAGTTTGAGCAACATTTCAATCTGCCTTCAAGTTTTTGGAAAGTTGAACTATTTTATCCAAGTTGGTATTAATTTAATGACATGAATTTTAGAGTTCAGTAATTTTCACTGGATATTTTCCTCTTTTTTAAGGTGATCGATAAATTTAACTATACTGAAACACGTGAAGGACTGTAAAATTGAATTAGAAACTTATGAAAAGTCAAGTAATGATTTTTGTTCTTCTCTTTGAAAAATTATTTCTATTGTAATTTTCAATGACAACTATGGTTTCTTCTTCTTAAGGAAAACTATATTTACTTCCTAAATAATGAAAAAAGATCAGAAATTTATGTTCCAAATACTAAATTTTGGATTCCTAATGTGAACATTACAGAAGCTATTAATTTTATTATAGAACAGCAATAAAACACTGGTGAGATCATGGAGATACATACCTAATATAAAGTAATCACAATCCCCGTACTACCTCTTTTCAATTGTTCCTCCAACTCCAAAAATTAGAGCAAGAAGGGTGGGAGAGGAAATACATATAATTTTTTCGTGACGTATAACTAACAAAAAAGATTAACCCAAGAAATTATGGTCTTTTATGGTAGTTGAACTTCCAGATGTCCAAGCTGGTATTAGAAAAGGCAGAGGAACCAGAGATCAAATTGCCAACATCCACTGGATCATTGAAAAAGCAAGAGAGTTCCAGAAAAACATCTATTTCTGCTTTATTGACTATGTCAAAGCCTTTGACTGTGTGGATCACAATAAACTGTGGAGAATTCTGAAAGAGATGGGAATACCAGACCACCTGACCTGCCTCCTGAGAAATCTGTATGCAGTTCAAAAAGTGACAGTTAGAACTGGACATGGAACAACAGACTGGTTCCAAATAGGAAAAGGAGTACATCAAGGCTGTATATTGTCACCCTGCTTATTTAACTTCTATGCAGCATACATCATGAGAAACGCTGGGCTGGATTAAACACAAGCTTGAATCAAGATTGCCAGGAGAAATATCAATAACCTCAGATATGCAGATGACACCACCCTTATGGCAGAAAGTGAAGAGGAACTAAAGAGCCTCTTGATGAAAGTGAAAGAGGAGAGTGAAAAAGTTAGCTTAAAGCTAAACATTCAGAAAAGTAAGATCATGGCATCTGGTCCCACCACTTCATGGGAAATAGATGGGGAAACAGTGGAAACAGTGTCAGATTTTTTTTTTTTTGGACTGCAAAATCACTGCAGATGGTGATTGCAGCCATGAAATTAAAAGATGCTTACTCTTTGGAAGGAAAGTTATTACCAACCTAGATAGCATATTGAAAAGCAGAGATATTACTTTGCCAACAAAGGTCCATCTAGTCAAGGCTATGGTTTTTCCAGTGGTCATGTATGGATGTGAGAGTTGGACTGTGAAGAAAGCTGAGCACCAAAGAATTGATGCTTTTGAACTGTGGTGTTGGAGAAGACTCTTGAGAGTCCCTTGGACTGCAAGGAGATCCAACCAGTCCATCCTAAAGGAGATGAGTCCTGGGTGTTCATGGAAGGACTGATGCTACAGCTGAAACTCTAATACTTTGGCCACCTCATGCGAAGAGCTGACACACTGGAAAAGATCCTGATGCAGGGAGGGATTGAGGGCAGGAGGAGAAGGGGACAACAGAGGATGAGATGACTGGATGGCATCACCAACTCGATGGACATGAGTTTGGATGAACTCTGGGAGTTGGTGATGGACAGGGAGGCCTGGCGTGCTGTGATTCATGGGGTCGCAAACAGTCAGAAACGACTGAGCAACTGAACTGAACTGATGGTAGTTGATGTTTACAGATCAGGAAATAAAATACTCCATCAACACATAAACACCTTATTTATTAACTAACCTACAAAAATAATGAAATTACTTACAGTGTGAAGCCTAGAGTCTACGCCCTTCTCTGTTGTTCTGATGTGCATAAGCAGAGGTATAAGTTCCTTCTTACATCTGGATAATGAAGGATAGATGTTTGTTTGAACCACCAGGATTTTTCATCAGAGCTGAAGCCATATTATGGTGTAAAGATTCATTTTCCAACATTAGGAATGAAAGTCCATATGTGTTCCAACAACTCAAACACTCTCAGAATTTGTAATTTGTCTGTGATTAATACCTACTCCACCTACCTTCCAGACCATCTCAAGGGTATTTGTTCTGCAGCATGTATCTAGGAAATTTGTCATAAGTTTAAGAACTAATTTGGAAAATGAAAACTTCTTTAAACAACTCTTGTAACTTTTAATCAGACATGACCTCCGGTATATTTTTTTTAAAAACTGAGGAGCTTCGGATACTTTTTACCCCATCATCTTGCTGCCTGACAAAGAACTCATAGGATTCCAAGGGCGGTGTCTAAACTGTTTAGCCAAACAGCACTGCCAGTGAACTCTCCCAGTTTGCATCCACGTGTACTTGTAATTAGGGGAACAGTGATTCCAAACACAGCTTTTCCAGTCAACTTGTGAATGAATTTGTGCCGCATATGATATGGCCCAGCTGACAAGATGCACCCAGAATGCTCGAACCTGCATCAGAAGTCATCAACCTGGAGCATCAGGTGTAAGAACTCCTGCAAACTCCCGGCTCTGGAGCCTGTCTAGGTGCTTCTGCACATGCATCTGCCCCTCCCGTCTCAGGACAGCAGTGGTACCAGGCCGGCTGGATATCAGGCTGAGCTAACCCGCTCTGCGAAGCTGCTCAGGTCCACCTATCAGGGCAGAGCTTCTGCCCAGGAGCCCGGGGTACTGGAGCCCTGGGTGCGGCGCTCAACTTTCCACGCTCTCTGCAGCCAGCGCCCCAAGTTCGGGCTGCTCTGGCCCCCAGCACAGTCATTGAGCAGCCTCTTCGCTGGAAATGAAGCTGGTCCAGCAGCGCCAGCAGGAGCCCTGCAAGATGCATCAAGTCAGCAGGCCGGGGGTCTAGACTGCGAGGGAGACTCTGGAGAACGTGGCCGGCCCTGCCACGGTGGAAGGAGCCCTGGGAGCTCCATCTTTGTTCCCCTTTTGGGAAGAAATCTTAGAACTGGAGCCTCCCGCTCAGCTGGCAGCCCCTGAGCACCAGAGTGGGCCTCTCGCAGCCCCAGGGGCAAGACTCCTGTAGGGCTCAGGGCACCGAACCACCTGCTACAGGTTAACAACTGAAACCTGGGTGCCACTGTCTTGGTGATGGCCCAAGGATATGCTGGGATTTTGGAGGTCCAGCTTCTGCCCTCCAGTAACTATCTCCTACTCGGTAAGTTTATAATAAAGTGTTTAATGTGAACAGTTTTAATAAAGCATATTAGAAGTACAGAAAATTGTAGTTTTATTAATATGTAGGTGTATAATATGTAAAGCCATCACAATGATGATAGCAAACATTTCTATCGCCCTCAAAAGCTTCTTTGTACTCAGTATTAATTTCCTCAGGCAACCACTGATACATTTCTGTCACTACAGGTTAGTTTGCATTTTGAGGAATTGTTTGTAAATGGAATCGTGTGGCATGTATATACATATATCATACATACATACACTGCTTTCTGACTTCTTTCAATCAGAATAAACATTTTGAGATACTTCCATTGTTATCAATGGTTTGTGCTGGCCCCGCTGCCCCACACCGGCTCCTTTAAAAAAAAAAAAAATTAGTATGGATATACCACAATTAGTTAACCTATTTGTCTTATGATAGGTACTTTTGTTTCTAGCTTTGAACTATTGAAGTGAAAGTTTTAGGAGCTTTGATATATACATCTTTCTACACATAAATTCCATTTGTTTTGGGTAAATACCAAAGAATGATAGTATGCTCATGTCTAACTTTTTAAGTATTAATAACTACCAAGTTATTTTTCAACGTGGTTGTACCAGTTATATTTCTACTAGCAGTATATGAGAGTTCAGGTTGCACCACATCCTTGAAAACAAAAAGCATAGTAGGAGTGTTTAAAGTTAATTTTAATAAATCTAATCTGTTTAGAGATCAAATTGCCAACATCCACTGGATCATCAAAAAAGCAAGAGAATTCCAGAAAAACATCTATTTCTGCTTTATTGACTATGCCAAAGCCTTTGACTGTGTGGATCACAAGAAACTGTGGAGAATTCTGAAAGAGATGGGAATACCAGACCACCTGACCTGCCTCCTGAGAAATCTGTATGAAGTTCAAAAAGTGACAGTTAGAACTGGACATGGAACAACAGACTGGTTCCAAATAGGAAAAGGAGTACGTCAAGGCTGTATATTATCATCCTGCTTGTTTAACTTCATTGCAGCATATATCATGAGAAACGCTGGGCTGGATGAAGCAAAAGCTGGAATCAAGATTGCCAGGAGAAATATCAATAACCTCAGATATGCAGATGACACCACCCTTATGGCAAAAAGTGAAGAGGAACTAAAGAGCCTCTTGATGAAAGTGAAAGAGGAGAGTGAAAAAGTTAGCTTAAAGTTCAACATTCAGAAAAGGAAGATCATGGCATCTGGTCCCATCACTTCATGGGAAATAGATGGGGAAACAGTGGAAACAGTGTCAGACTTTATTTTTGGGGGGCTCCAAAAATCACTGCAGATGGTGATTGCAGCCATGAAATGTAAAGACGCTTACTCTTTGGAAGGAAAGTTATGACCAACCTAGATAGCATAATCAAAAGCAGAGACTACTTTGCCAACAAAGGTCCGTCTAGTCAAGGTTATGGTTTTTCCAGTGGTCACATATGGATGTGAGAGTTGGACTGTGAAGAAAGCTGAGCACCAAAGAATTGATGCTTTTGAACTGTGGTGTTGGAGACTCTTGAGAGTCCCTTGGACTGCAAGGAGATCCAACCAGCCTATTCTAAAGGAGATCAGTCCTGGGTGTTCTTTGGAAGGAATGATGCTAAAGCTGAAACTTCAATACTTTGGCCACCTCATGCAAAGAGTTGACTCATTGGAAAAGACTGATGCTGGGAGAGATTGGTGGCAGGAGGAGAAGGGGACGACAGAGGATGAGATGGCTGGATGGCATCACTGACTCGATGGACATGGGTTTAGGTGAATTCTGGGAGTTGGTGATGGACAGAAGGCCTGGCGTGCTGCCATTCATGGGGTCACAAAGAGTCAGACACGACTGAGTGACTGAACTGAACTGAATCTGTTTGTAGTGGTATTTCAATTAGATTTTAACCCATGATTTGATTTCTCTCATAAGTAATAATACTGTGCAGTTTTTCATGTGTTTATTGGCCACTTATGTGTCTACTTAACATATTATGCATGCATGCAGATTCTTGACCTGGGCTGTCTTATAAATGGTTTATCCTAATCTGTGTCTTGCTTTTTCATTTTTATGATAATGTATTTAAGAAAGCAACAGATTTCAGATTAATGAAATCAAGTTTACAGATATAGATATGTAATTATCCTTCTGTACATATCTATGCTATGCTATGCTATACTAAGTCACTTCAGTCATGTCTGACTCTGTGTGACCCCATAGATGGCAGCCACCAGGCTCCCCCATCCCTGGGATTCTCCAGGCAAGAACACTGGAGTGGGTTGCCATTTCCTTCTCCAATGCATGAAAGTGAAAAGTGAAAGTGAAGTCACTCAGTCGTGTCCAACTCTTAGCGACCCCATGGACTGCAGCCTACCAGGCTTCTCCATCCATGGGATTTTCCAGGCAAAAGTACTGGAGTGGGGTGTCATTGCCTTTTCCATACATATCTGTAGATACATATTATGTTTTTTATTATTTGTGTTCTGAGAAAACATTGTCTATGTCAAACTTTTAATGATTTTTTTCTAAGAATTTTATAGTTTATGATTAAACATTTAGATCTATATTCCATTTTGAGTTAACATTTGAGGATAGTATGAAATAATGGTCAGTTTTAAAGAGTATATCATTTCCAGTTGTTCCAGTATAATTTGTTGAAAATAATATAATTTTCCACTGAACTGCCTTGAAACCTTTATCAGCAATCAGTTGGCCAGACTTCTGGAATCAGTTTGAAGATGGTCAGAATACAGAGTATGGTCTCCACTCTTAATAGAAAATAACTAAAATTAATAACTTTCTAAACCATCAGAGGAATTGGTGGAGAAGGAATAGATTGATTACAAAGGAGAATTTTTAGGGTTATGGAACCATACTGTATGAAATTGGATTACTGGGTATATTACTCCTTGCATTTGTCAAAACCTTCCAGAGAGGACTTTAATGTATGCAGAATTAAAAACATCAACCTGTATGTCAAGGGATCCTAGCATGGACTACATATAGTGGTGACATATAAATCTAAATATATTCTAACTGTATGATGTGACTTCAGTGAAGGAAATGGGGGGAGAAAGGAACTAACTTAAGTAACTTGGTAAGCAATGTCTTCACTAAATATTGTAAGGCTGCTGACAAGAGAACTATATATAAATAGTGTAAATTAATTATTAAATTGATTCCCACAAGAGTATGGGTTAACAGTTCTGAAACGACATGTATTCTCCTGCTTACAAATTCACTCATGTCCAACTCTTTACTACCCTATGGACTATAGCCTGCCATGTTCTTCTGTCCATGTGATTTTCCCAGGCAAGAATACTGGAGTGGGTTGCCCTTCCCTTCTCCAAGGGATTTTCCTAACCCAGGGATTGAACCCACATCTCCTGCATCTCCTGCATTGCAAGTGGGTTCTTTACCACTGAGCCACCTGGGAAGCCTCCCATGTATCCTAGGGATAATCAAATAAGCCAGTAGATTACAGATTATAGTAGCCAGGTTTCTTACTGTCAGATAAAAAGAAAGAAAGAGAGAAAGAAAAAATATTAAAACTAAGTGAAAGAGGAGGTCTACAATGAACTCTGAGGTACTGGATTAGCATTGGGTACTTTAGATCTGTGCGTATGTATGGCTGTGTGTACACGCATGTTTTTTTAGTTCTGTCCACTGAGAGAGGCTAATAAAGATAATGGCATCTCAGTGGCAATGAGCAAAACCAACACTCAGCTCTTAGTTTCCAGACACAATTCGCCAGTAAGTGTAGGCAAGGTCATATAAGAAAAATGACTGATTCTAGCCTGAGGCTGGAAAAATACAAGATGAGGGAGCTCTCTCTCTCTCGTAGTGCCAGAAAGGAAATGGAAAAGGAAGGGAAAGGAAAGAAAAGTTAGGAGCATGTGAAAAGGAAATAGAAGTCAGTTAAAGCAACTCTCAGTGGCCACATGCATAAAGAAAGAACAAATAATTGTGTGCCCACATGCACACAGAAATTACCTCTGGATATTAAATGTTAAAGATGAATTCTATTTTTATGTATATCAGAGTTTTCTAACTTGCTATTTAAAGGCCCTAAATATGTATTTTTTAATAATTTTCCATAGGAAAAGGAATTCTTAGGTTCTTCCCTTCAAAATGTAGTTCTGTTATTTTTAGAGAATTTTTCATCCAGCAGAACTCTTAAGATCTTTTCCAGAGCTGTGTTGCAAGCTTTGTAATTGTTTTAGAATTGATTGCTATATGAAATGGGTTTATGTGTTCTGACAGTGTGTTAATACAATAAAAGGAATTTTTAGTAGCAAAGGAGTTACAATTTTTCATTGGTTGTAATAAGTTTTTTCTCCCTTTTCATTGCTGTCTCTTTGTAGATAAAATGGGATTTCATAAGCTCTTGTTTTTCAACATCAATTTCTAATTTTTTTTTTTTCACCAGGATGCCTTGTTCAAGGCTAAATACAGCTCAGAGGAAAATACATCCCAAAAAGCCTTAAAAAGATTTATTGTGTTGGGCTTAATGGGAAATACTGTTACCGTAAAAATACATTGTAAGTTGTAACCTTGAGTGTTTGTTTACCAGGATACTTGAAAGTAAATGTAACAGCCTTGTTTTCCAAAACAGATAAGTTGTTTTTCCTCTGGTATCTATGCAGTATTTTCACAATAATTTTCTTAGGAATTAAGTGCCTGTTTTATCATCACATTTATTTCACATTTATATTTATCATTTTATATGTAAGCTATGTAGTTTGAACTATCCATCCCGTAGTACTAGAAATGTTTTTATTGGTTTTATATGAACTACACAGTTCCCGCTCTCCATGAGTGCTTTCTTCCTCACTTTTAAGTACTATTTGTGAAATTTTATAGATCTACAGATGTTCACACCAGAAGAAGCTAGTGGAGGCCTACCTCTGATAGTGGCCATTCACAGTGGCTCATCAAAGCCACTTCATACAGTTGGCGCTCTGTATCTGCCGGCTCCATGTCCTCCTGTGGATCAGTGGGTTGTTGAATCACTGGATGTGAAACCCACAGATACGGAGGGATGACTGTATTGCATACATTTTATATAAGGCCCTTGAGCATTAGAGTATTTTGGCATCTGTGGGGGCAGGTCCTGAAAGCTGCAGTCATAAACACAGACATGGGAACAAACTTGGAGTGGAACCAATGTGTGAGGTGAAGACCATCTATGCACAGTTGCTCTGCCAATGAACAATGGTAAAGAAGTGATAAGTTTTGCGTGGCAGTCAAAAATCTCCTAAATATTTCGTCTTTGGTAAAATAAAACCAGCACAGGGCCAGCCTGGGCAGGATACATTTCTCAAGTTCAATTTCCTACTCCATCCTTGCTGACTTGAGCAAGACATAATCATCTGTAGGCTTCTGCTTTTTGGTCGAGCCCTGGACACTGGCTAGCCCAAGGATTTTCACCACTGGCAGCAGGGAGAAGCCTCTCAGGACTGCCTCACTCATTCAAGTCACCACAGGGCCAGTCACTGGGTATATAGCTTTGAACAAAATCACATATGGTCTTTGTCTAACAGATCGTTTTAGTCCAGTGAGGGAGATAAATAATAAATACTAGTTATTTTGTTATAGTATTAATAATATTTTGTTAATGTTTGTTGATCATTAATGAATAATATATCAATAATAACTATTAACAATACTGTGAATTATAGTAATGATCATTATTAGTGCTTTACATAGCTAATATATATTGAGTTATTTTCCAGAAAAATTTCAAAAGACTTTAATTCTTGCAATTCTCACCCAAACCCAAGTGGTTAAGCACATCGTTGTCTTCACGTCACAGAAAAATCTGGGGCACGTGAGTTTTCAGTAGCATTGCCAATTTCCAGTGGCTGGTGAACTGGAATTTAAACCCAGCATAACGCAGACTACCTTTCAGTGAGTAAACACATAATACAACAGTTAGCAGCTTAAAATAAATTCTAAACAGGAATCTGGTGCAGTGAAAGGGGGTTAGAGAGGTGAGAACTTCAGTATCCATGTAATTAATTAACCAGAGGAAGGCCCTCTGAAACTTGAAGGCTGAGAAGGAAGGACCAAAATGAAGAACAGAGGGAGGGGTCACTTCAGGGAGTGATAATAACAGATGAAAAGATTCAGAGGCAGGGAAAAAAAAAAAAATGCCTGTGAGGTAATTGCAGTGAGGCATTTGGCTGTGAGAAGGATTGCATGAGGAGGGATAATTAGACTGAGTCCAAATTGGGCAGGTAGGCAGGTCTTGGGACCAATTTTCTTTATGTCCACCAAACCCCTTCCAACCTCCACTGGAAACTCATTAGACACGCTATACTGATGGAAGTGCATTACTCATTTGAATCCTGCAGAACTAAAATAAAATGTGAGTCCAGTTCATCATTGAAGTATATAATTCCTAAGGTTGTTTCAAACCTTAGAAGCCTTAAGTTTTGGGAGACTCTAATGTTTTCAAAATAATTTACTGATTCTATGTATATTCTAGGAATATATAATCTTATCTCACACCAAATAGCTACCCATACCCATCAATTCCTCCTCCTAAATACATCTAGCTTATTCCCAAATCCATATTTTTAATATGCTTTCATTCATCTAGATATACTTGTTAGTGGCTGTCTTGGCCCAAACATTGCAAATCCTAGGGATACAAACATGATGAAGATAGGCTGGCTTGCTACTCTGTTGGCGTTTACAAACTGATGGGGTGGCCGACAGGTGAATACATAACTGAAGTATGATAGAAGTATAGGGAAACATACAGAGGGGAAACAGAGACAGAGATCTCCAGAGAGAAGTAATATCTAAGCTGAGATATGAAGGAAGTACCAGTTAGGGAAAAGATTTGGGAAGACTAATAATTAGCTCAGGTGTTGACAAACAGAATCTAGCCTACACTCTGTTTTTTGTTTTATAAGGGTTTTTTTTTTTTTTTTTGAGATATATTCATGACTGTTCATTTTCCTTCTGTCTGTGGCTACTCTGATGGCAGACTTGAGTAGTTGCAACAGTGACTGTATGACTCACAAAGCCTAACCTATTTACCGTTTGGCCCTTTACAGAAAACGTTTGCCAGTAGAGCCAGTAGCGTTCCACTTGTGGATATTGATAACAGGAGGAAAATGGTGGCTTGAAGATGTAGTTTTGCAACTCAGCAGTGTGTGCGTGGTAACTGAAACCATGAACATGATCAAGATTCACTCATTCAGGCCTAGGAAGATCATGTGTAGAGAGGGGCTTGGATAAATCCTAATATAGAACAACATTTAAGACTTCGGTGGACGAAGATGAGACTGTGAAGAAAATCAGGAGAATATATTGACTTTGAAGACAAGGGGACAACCTATTTCAAGACGCATGGCTCACCATGTTTAATGTTCACTCTACAGAATGTTTATTAACGAGTGCTCGTAGGGACTTCCAACTTTGGAAAAGTGAGGAAAGGAACACTTGGATGGAAAGAGAAGGAGAGCTATCTGTTCTGTTCAGTTGCTCAGCCGTGTCTGACTCTTTGCGACCTCGTGGACTGCAGCACACCAGGCTTCCCTGTCCATCACCAATTCCTGGCGTTTGCTCAAACTCATATCCATGAGCTGGTGATGCTATCAGTGCAGGCTGAATGACAGCCTTGGCTGATCCCATAAGGAGCTCTGGAGCTGAACAACAATTCTACAAAGATCAGTCCCTATATTTGTGCTGCTCGGGCAAAGGGGAAAAGGGGTCTGGGTGAGTATGCTCTCTGCAGCTGAGGCTGCCTCTGGAGGGATTTTCAGCTGGAAATTGTCTGGCACCAGCACACACCCCTACAATCAAGCCCTTCCTAGAATGAGAATATGCAAATCATCGTTCATGTGCTAAAGTTTGTATATATGTTGAGATAAAGTTTGGAGGATCTCTTTAAGGTTTTTTATACTTTTTTTTTTCCTGAAAAATAGTACGTAACAGAATCCTTCTAACTGAATAACTTTTTTTTCCTTTCTTTTCAACTTTTTATTGTGTAGCAGGTTATAGCCAATTAACCATGTTGTGATAGTTTCTGATGATCAGTGAAGGGACTCAGCCATACATATACATGTATCCATTCTCCCCCAAACTCCTTTCCCACCAGACTGCCACATACCATTCAGCAGAGTTCCCTGTGCTATATAATAGGTCCTTGCTGGTTCTAACAGAATTACCTTCAAGCTTGAAGGGCAATAGTTGGAAATAGTTCACATAGCAATGATAGTCATTATTTCCATATGCTCTTCAGTACCTGATTCCTAAATTTGAAGGCCACACTTACTGTATAATGTTTCTGCACTTAACTGTATAATCTTGGTCAACTTATTTACTTCTTTGAGACCTAGTTATTTCATCTCTACAATAAGGGTATGATAGTGCCTACCTTAAAGTGTTATAATAAAGACAAAATGAATTAACATGTCTAAAGAACTTAGAACAGCTCCTCAGTTCAGTTCACTTCAGTTCAGTTGCTCAGTTGAGTCCGACTCTTTGCAACCCCATGAATTGCAGCATGCCAGGCCTCCCTGTCCATCACCAACTCCCGGAGTTCACTCAGACTCACGTCCATCGAGTCAGTGATGCCATCCAGCCATCTCATCCTCTGTCGTCCCCTTCTCTCCTGCCCCCAACCCCTCCCAGCATCAGAGCCTTTTCCAATGAGTCAACTCTTCGCATGATGTGACCAAAGTACTGGAGTTTCAGCTTTAGCATCATTCCTTTCAAAGAAATCCCAGGGCTGATCTCTTTCAGAATGGACTGATTGGATCTCCTTGCAGTCCAAGGGACTCGCAAGAGTCTTCACTAACACCACAGTTCAAAAGCACCAATTCTTCAGTGCTCAGCTTTCTTCACAGTCCAACTCTCACATCCATATGTGACCACTGGAAAAACCATAACCTTGACTAGATGGACCTTTGTTGGCAAAGTAATGTCTCTGATTTTCAATATGCTATCTAGGTTGGTCATAACTTTCCTTCCAAGGAGTAAGCGTCTTTTAATTTTATGGCTGCAATCACCATCTGCAGTGATTTTGGAGCCCAAAAAATAAAGTCTGCCACTGTTTCCACTGTTTCCCCATCTATTTCCCATGAAGTGATGGGACCAGATGCCATGATCTTAGTTTTCTGAATGTTGAGCTTTAAGGCAACTTTTTCACTCTCCTCTTTCACTTTCATCAAGAGGCTTTGGAGTTCCTCTTCACTCTCTGCCATAAGGGTGGTGTCATCTGCATATCTGAGGTTATTGATATTTCTCTTGGCAATCTTGATTCTAGCTTGTGTTTCTTCCAGTCCAGCGTTTCTCATGATGTACTCTGCATATAAATTAAATAAGCAGGGTGACAATATACAGCCTTGACGTACTCCTTTTCCTATTTGGAACCAGTCTGTTGTTCCATGTCCAGTTCTAACTCTTGCTTCCTTACCTGCATATAGGTTTTTCAAGAGCAGGTCAGGTGGTCTGGTATTCCCATCTCTTTCAGAATTCTCCACAGTTTGTTGTGATCCACACAGTCAAAGGCTTTGGCATAGTCAATAAAGCAGAAATAGATGTTTTTCTGGAACTCTCTTGCTTTTTCCATGATCCAGCAGATGTTGGCAATTTGATCTCTGGTTCCTCTGCCTTTCCTAAAACCGGCTTGAACATCTGGAAGTTCACAGTTCACGTATTGCTGAAGCCTGGCTTGGAGAATTTTGAGCATTACTTTACTAGCGTGTGAGATGAGTGCCATTGTGCGGTAGTTGGAGCATTCTTTGGCATTGCCTTTCTTTGAGATTGGAATGAAAACTGACGTTTTCCAGTCCTGTGGCCACTGCTGAGTTTTCCAAATTTGCTAGGATATTGAGGGCAGCACTTTCACAGCATCATCTTTCAGGATTTGAAACAGCTCAACTGGAATTCCATCACCTCCACTAGCTTTGTTCGTAGCGATGCTTTCTAAGGCCCACTTGACTTCACATTCCAGGATGTCTGGCTCTAGATCAATGATCACACCATCATGATTATTTTGGTTGTGAAGATCTTTTTTGTACGGTTCTTCTGTGTATTCTTGCCACCTCTTCTTGATATTGTCTGCTTCTGTTAGGTCCATACCTTTTCTGTCCTTTATTGAGCCCATCTTTGTATGAAATGTTCCCTTGTTATCTCTAATTTTCTTGAAGAGATCTCTAGTCTCTCCCAGTCTGTTGTTTTCCTTTATTTCTTTGCATCAATCACTGAGGAAGGCTTTCTTATCTCTTCTTGCTATTCTTTGGAACTCTGCATTCAGATGCTTATATCTTTCCTTTTCTCCTTTGCTTTTCACTTCTCTTCTTTTCACAGCTATTTGTAAGGCCTCCTCAGACAGCCATTTTGCTTTTTTGCATTTCTTTTCCATGGAAATGGTCTTGATCCCTGTCTCCTGTACAATGTCATGAACCTCCATCCATAGTTCATCAGGCACTCTATCTATCAGATCTAGTCCCTTAAATCTATTTCTCACTTCCACTGTATAATCATAAGGGATGATTTAGGCCATACCTGAATGGTCTAGTGGTTTTCCTTACTTTCTTCTTAGAACAGCTCCTAATGTATACTAAATGCTTAACAAGTATTCTTAATTTTACTAATCTACTATTATCCATAATGCTATACTATTTTTAATTAATAGAAGTTTTATATTAATATTATAACCTTTAACTGTCAGAAACTGTGACACATGGCATTCAACTCAGCTATATTTCAAATAAAACATGCATTACTCATTCTAGATAGGTATAGTTATATTCACTTTCAAGAAGAGAAATCTGAGCTTTGAGGAAACTGAGGTGGCAGCTTAGAAAAAGGAGTTGAAACTGGAATGTAGTATGCCAGAATTCAGTAGATCAATGGTATCTAAATATCAATGCACTAGCCTTGGCAAACTACGAAGTGTCTTCTTTCTATTCATAACACATAGTTTGTTTCACAAAAATAAGCAATGTGTTTATTCCTGGGAAAAGGAAAGCAATGAATTTGATTCAGGTTGTTAACAAATTTCTAAATGTGTATAGATAGATCAAATGTTGATGCTGCTACTGCTGCTAAGTCGCTTCAGTTGTGTTCGACTCTGTGCGACCCCATGGACTGCACCCCACCAGGCTCCCAGTCCCTGGGATTCTCCAGGCAAGAACACTGGAGCGGGTTGCCATTTCCTTCTCCAAGGCATAAAAGTGAAAAGTGAAAGTGAAGTTGGTCAGTTGTGTCCGACTTAGCGACCCCATGGACTGCAGCCTACCAGGCTCCTTCATCCATGGGGTTTTCCAGGCAAGAGTACTGGAGTGGGGTGCCATTGCCTTCTCCAAATGTTGATGATGAACCAAATTATTATAGTTTTGCATAATATTAAAGTACTATATTCCATTTCATAAAAATAAAGAATTGGTGAATGTAACACACATTCATTCAACAACCATTTAGTGGTTTTGTGAGAACCACAATGCACAGGCACTATTCTTAGTGTTTAGGAAATCAGATAAACAAGGCAAGTCTCACCCTTAATAATGCAATAGTTTAGGAGAAGGAATAGAAAAGAATTGTCTAAAAGAGAAAAAGAGGAGCAAGTTATGTGACCAGTACTTTACAACCACGTACAAAATACCGAGGAGCCATGATGCAGAAACTGACTTACTTTAGATAATGGTTCGGGTCAGGTTTCCTAGGTAAATTAAAAAAAGAGATAACAGTACTCATACCTAGCTGCATTTTTGTGAATGATGATTTTAGAACTAGCTTGGTTCTTGTGTGGACTTTCAGTACTTGGAGTTCATTTGTGGGAAATTTCTCGTGTTTTCTGAGAGCCTTCTTCCATGGGTGGGTTGTGTGTCCTGCCAGTCACATTGGTGAAACTCCAGGAATCTATGAAGTAAGAATTGTAGTCACCAGGTAATGAGCACATAAATTTCAGCCCCATACTGAATAGTGAAAAATTGGAAACATTCTGACATACTCTCATAGAAGGTTACAATGAAGCTGTTAAAAACAGTAAGTTTAAAATAATGATAGACTCTATGTACTGACATGGAAAGACAGCAAGGGTGTATTTTAAGTAGAAAAAGCAAGTCTCAGAAAACCAAACAAAATAAAACATGATTTTATTTAATGATTTCATTTCTGTATGCGTATGTATATATGTGTATAAATTCAGTATGAATGTTAAATGAATGCAAATATTGTTTATGTGGTGGTAAAACCACAGAAAGCAGTTGTAATAATATACACCAAAATTTTATGTCTGGTTTCCTCCAATGCAGAAAAGGCTTTAAGAGACAAGGAAAGAGAAAGGTTTCTAAACTATTTTACATCATTTTAATGTTTTTGAAAACTTTAGCTAACTAAAATATGATCCATATATTAACTATAAATACTTTAAATTATTTATTATATTTCATATATGCCTGTACATAGCAGGTATTCAGCAAATATTTAATAAATGAATTTTAAAATCCAAGTGTACATAATATTTATACTGTCTATATATGTTACTATAATTGGTGATGGTCTGACCTGCCTCCTCTTCGAGTTATTAGCTCAAATTGAATCTGGCAAAATTTTATTGTTTTATCAAGGCTGTATATTGTCATCCTGCTTATTTAACTTATATGCAGAGTACATCATGAGAAATGCTGGGCTGGAGGAAGCACAAGCTGGAATCAAGGTTGCTGGAGAAATATCAATAACCTCAGATATGCAGATGACACCACCCTTATGGCTGAAAGTGAAGAGCAACTAAAAAGCCTCTTGATGAAAGTGAAAGAGGAAAGTGAAATAGTTGGCTTAAAGCTCAACATTCAGAAAACAAAGATCATGGCATCTGGTCCCATCACTTCATGGGAAATAGATGGAGAAACATCGGAAACAGTGTCAGACTTTATTTTTGGGGGCTCCAAAATCACTGCAGATGGTGACTGCAGCCATGAAATTAAAAGATGCTTACTCCTTGGAAGGAAAGTTATGACCAACCTAGATAGCATATTGAAAAGCAGAGACATTACTTTGCCAACAAAGGTCTGTCTAGTCAAAGCTATGGTTTTTCCAGTGGTCATGTATGGATGTGAGAGTTGGATTGTGAAGAAAGCTGAGCACCGAAGAATTGATGCTTTTGAACTGTGGTGATGGAGAAGACTCTTGAGAGTCCCTTGGACTTCAAGGAGATTCAACCAGTCCATTCCAAAGGAGATCAGTCCTGGGTGTTCATTGGAAGGACTGATGCTGAAACTGAAACTCCAATACTTTGGCCACCTCATGTGAAGAGTTGACTCAGTGGAAATGACCCTGATGCTGGGAGGGATTGGGGACAGGAGGAGAAGGGGACGACAGAGGATGAGATGACTGGATGGCATCACAGACTCGATGGACATGAGTTTGGGTGAACTCCAGGAGTTGGTGATGGACAGGAAGGCCTGACGTGCTGCAATTCACAAAGAGTCGGACACGACTAAGAGACTGAACTGAACTGAACTGATTAGGGGAGGAAAACTCGGGATAAAAGAATTATCCAAAGAGTGCAATATAAGATTTTAAACTCAGTTTGACATGGCAAACACATCCAGTGTCAAATCCTGTTCCTGACATTTACTGTTTATGCAATTCTGTGTAAATAATTTTTATTTGAAATTTTTTCTTCTGTTAAAAAAACTAATATGCATTCTATAAAGTTTTTGTGGGAAGGATGCTTATCTGCATAACCTCTTTAATGAACCAGTGATGCTTTGGACATATTAATAGCCATCAATGAATGAATGAGGCTTCCCACATGGCTCAGTGGTAGAGAATCCACCTGCCAATGCAGGAAACACAAGAGATGCACATTCAATCTCTGGGTCAGGAAGATCCCCTGGAGAAGGAAATGGCAACCACTCCAGTGTTGTTGCCTGGGAAATCCCATGGAAAGAGGAGCCTGTCGGGCTACAGTCCATGGGGTCGTAAAGAGTCGTAAAGCTATAAAGACACAACTGAGCGAGTAAACAGCAACAAATGAATGAGTGCTCAGAAGGACACCCATATCCACACATCATCTTTTCTAAAAATCAACCTATAGCATTTCCTTCTCAGCTGTTATGCTTTTTCTTAGTTCTTAAATCATGACAGTAGTAAACTTAACAATGTTAGCCAAATAATTGCACAAAATGTAGACTAACATCTAGTAGACACTATTTGATTCCTATAATGTAATTTGGTAGAGCTCTCATTCTATTTCATCAAAACATAAAATATCCAAGGGAAAACAAATTATTGCTCTTACTTGCAGTCTCTATTTGCTAGTGTCATTTACAATATAATATGCTGATTAATGGTTTTTGAAAGCACTACCTTAAAAGAAGACAATTTTCAGTTTTGTTTCTTCAGTTATAAACATTTAATAAAATCTAATGAATTCAGTGGGAATTTGTATAATTATTAATAATTGGACTTTACAATTAGATCCACTAATCTGATAATTCAAAAGCTAATATCTGAGAAACAAGGCCAGTTATGTACATGCAATAAAATAATATAAATAATTTTAAAGGTTGATATACTCCTAAGATATGTCTAATTACATTATAACAGTGAAAAATATTTCTGAGCTAAATCAGAGATTCTGCCTAATTATTAATTAGCAATTCAAAAAAATACAGACTTGAAGCTATGATATTTTCTCTATTCCTAATAGTCAGAAATAAATATAGATTTTTACAGCAGGGCATCCAAAATAATTAATTCGTTTTGTTTCCAGTCAAAGGAAATAATTGCTAGTGGGGAAAATATTAAATCATACTGGTCAAACAAAGGAGTGAATCACAGAAACTCAGAATGTTTTGTAGATTCAAGTGTAAATAAAACAATTTTACTTGGTCAAGGGTAGGTGGGTAGGTAATATCTAGGGACTCATATTTCTAGTCTACTGATTTTAAAGCTGTAAAGTAATATCTATGTATTGTTTTCATCATGTAGCCATAATTTACTGGAAATATTTTAGAAAATTTTCTGATTGTTATCTTGTTACTTCAGTCAGTCAGTTCAGTCGATCAGTCATGTCCGACTCCTTGTGACCCCATGAATCACAGCACACCAGGCCTCCCTGTCCATCACCAACTCCCGGAGTTCATTCAGACTCACGTCCATCAAGTCAGTGATGCCATCCAGCCATCTCATCCTCTGTCATCCCCTTCTCCTCCTGTCCCCAATCCCTCCCAGCATCAGAGTCTTTTCCAATGAGTCAACTCTTTGCATGAGGTGGCCAAAGTACTGGAGTTTCAGCTTTAGCATCATTTCTTCCAAAGAAATTCCAGGGCTAATCTCCTTCAGAATGGACTGGTTGGATCTCTTTGCAGTCCAAGGGACTCTCAAGAGTCTTCTCCAACACCACAGTTCAAAAGCATCAATTCTTCGGTGCTCAGCTTTCTTCACAATCCAACTCTCACATCCATACATGACCACTGGAAAAACCATAGAACCATAGCCTTGATTAGACGGACCTTTGTTGGCAAAGTAATGTCTCTGCTTTTCAATATGCTATCTAGGTTGGTCATAACTTTCCTTCCAAGGAGTAAGCGTCTTTTAATTTCATGGCTGCAGTCACCATCTGCAGTGATTTTGGAGCCCCCCAAAATAAAGTCTGACACTGTTTCCACTGTTTCCCCATCTATTTCCCATGAAGTGATGGGACCAGATGCCATGATCTTTGTTTTCTGAATGTTGAGCTTTAAGCCAACTATTTCACTTTCCTCTTTCACTTTCATCAAGAGGCTTTTTAGTTGCTCTTCACTTTCAGCCATAAGGGTGGTGTCATCTGCACATCTGAGGTTACTGATATTTCTCCTGGTAATCTTGATTCCAGCTGGTGTTTCTTCCAGTCCAGCGTTTCTCATGATGTACTCTGCATATAAGTTAAATAAGCAGGGTGACAATATACAGCCTTGACGTACTCCTTTTCCTATATGGAACCAGTCTGTTGTTCCATGTCCAGTTCTAACTATTTAAGTTTCTGTCTCCTTCAAACATCTAACACTGCAAATCCAAGTTTCTCCTGGTGAATCAAAAGTAAGCCAACAAAAGTCATTTCCAGAACAATATCCAGGTGTAAATTGTTGGTATGTTAGCTTAGTGCATATGTGCTCAATTGCTTCAGTCACATCTGATTCTTTGTGACCCTATGGCCTACAGCCCACCAGGCTCCTCTGTCCATGGGATTCTCCAGGCAAAAATACTGGAGTGGGTTGCCATGACCTCCTCCAGGGGATCTTCCCCACCCAGGGATCAAACCCACATCTCTTGTGTCTCCTGCATTGTCAGGCAGTCTCTGTACCACTAGTACTACCTGGGAAGCTCATATTAGCTTACTGTTACTTGTAAGTAATATTTGGTCTTGAGATTGTAGTCTTACAGTAACTGAATGATTTGCCCACATACAAGTGATTTTTATTAAAATATAAATATTAATTTTACATTCATTGTGAATAAAGTAAATAGCTTTACATATAGTACTATGTAGACCCTTTAAAATGGGCAAATTGGAAATATTCAGAGCTTATATTCCCATTTGTGTATCATATTTCTCCATATACAATGCTTGTTACAGAGGCTTATGCTTAAAAATATGCAAAGAGAATTATGAATGTGGAAAATGGTCTCCAGTAGTAAATGAATATTTAAAAATCATCTGCAGATATCTAGAAAGTTTTATTACCATTCTTTCCACAAGCTTCCAGAAATGTAATTTAAATATATTAAGATGCCTATGCTGACCTGACCTTTCCCTCATCAACTCTTACAGTGGACAGCTTTTGTTCCTGTGACCTAGTTTTGAATATACAACTTTTAGAATCAGCTGCTCGTTTTCTACTCCTTTCCTCTGTTGTTGTTGTTGTTGTTTAGTCACTGAGTTGTGTCCTGCTTTTGCGATGCCATGAAGTATAGCCCACCAGGCTCCTCTGTCCATGGGACTTCCCAGGCAAGAATACTGGAGTGAGTTGCCATTTCCTCCTCCAGGGGATTTTCCCACCCAGGGATCAAATGCATGTCTCCTGTGTTGGCAGGTGGATACTTTATCACTGAGTTACCTGGGAGGCCCTACTCCCTTACTGTGCAAAATATAATGAATTAATTATTAATTAATATAATTAAATATATTCAATTAAAATATAATTAAATATTTTAAAGTATAATTAAATAATGATAATTAATTACAATTTTAAAAGCCTGCTGGCATTTTAAATAGAATTTCTATGAGTCAGCTCATCTTTTTGGAGGAAGCAAACTAATAACTAATAACCGTGGTGTATCTTTACATTTACTTGGGTCTTCTTTGATTTATCTCAACAACGTTGTGTTGTTTTATTGTACAGGTCTGGCACCTGTAGTTTTAACTTGTATCTCACCTTTTCATGTTACTGTAAGCTACTTTAAGTGGTATGTTTTAATCATTCAGTTTACAAAGTTTCATTGCCAGTATATAAAAATATGGTGGATTTTTATATATTGATCTTATGTTTACAGATATTTTCCAAGAATGCTAAAGGAGTATATATTCCATCACATTGACAGAATGCATGTGACTAAATATCTTAGATATCTAAGTCAAAGTTTTTCATCTAATCTTGAAAAAAAAAATGACCCTTATTTACTCAACTTTGTTTCTGCACCCTCTACTTTCTGGAACTCCAATTCTATCCACCATGATAGGATCCCACATGTCTCAAAGCTTCTGTTTATATATTTCAGGCTTTTTTCCCCTCTTAACTGAATAGTTCAGTGTGATGATTTCTATCTCAATGGCTTCCCATTCATTGATCTTTGATACTGTTGTAAAATTTAGTCTGCTAATTCCATCTAGAATAGAATTGTCTTTTATCAGCCAGTTGAGTTTGCTTATTGATAGGCTTATTTATTTTAGATTTTACCAGAGCTTGTCTGCAGTAGTTTTTATTCCAGGGCTGGTTGATCCCTGCCACTGAGGTGTGGCCCTTCTTGTCTCTCTGCTTAATGCCAGTGTTTAACAAGGTCACTCCATTATAGATTTATTGGCACTCGATTATCTTTAAGCCCTTTTGAGATCTGGAAATGATTTAAATTTAGTTTCTTGATGATTGTTCCCTGCCAGTTTTCCTGGAACTAGCATGTTTCTAATAAAGCCAAGTTGCATAGGTTCTCCTGGAACCAATGCTTGCACAGCTTGGTATTCAGAGACTAGAGATAACCGCAGTATACATTGGTTGAGTTTCATTCCCTCTGTCCTTGTGCACCACAGTTTTCAGTTTCCCCAATGTCTGATCTCTGTGTATTCAAAGAAGCCTTCTTCCTGTGATATCCTTGAGTACGACTCCCTGTGCTAGAGTCCAAGGAGTAGACTCAGACCAAAAGCCATGGTCATCAGAGGACTCATTCTGTCTGGTCCTTCCTCTCAGACCCACAGTCCTGTTCTACCTATTATTGTTCAGTATATGAAAGCAATTATTTAATATATTCCCTTGAATTTTCAAGTCTTACTGTGAGATAGAAATTCTGGTATCAGTTTCTCCATCTTTAGATTTTGAAGGTGACAAGAACCTAAAGAATGGATAGATAATTCCAGAAAAACATCTATTCCCAAAATGAAAAAAAAAATTAGAATCAGAGAAAGGAAATTTCCAGAGAGGAGGACTGGCAGATGGAAACACACTGACTGAGTTAATGAGTTTTTAAATATTGAAAGAAAAAGGAAGGCAGAGAAAATAAAGGCCTGCTAACAAATAGGGAGGGACATAAAAATCAATGAGCCTTTGATAATGGGTTATAGATAGCTGTTTTTTAAAGAGAAAAATGAAGGAAAGAAATGTGGGAAATTTGAAAATAATGACCATCTGGTTAAGGTAGTTATTGATGAAATGTGGGTAAGAGGATGCTGGGTCTCTGGAGACTGAATAACAGGCTCACCCAAATTTGGGAGGAGTGTCTAATGAGGCTCTATTAGGATGGATCACCATCCGGTTCTAATTCAACACCATTCTTAGTGACACAGAAGAAGGAAATATTACATGATTGAAGATTGTACAGGAATTGAGTTTATAGTTACTTCTGGAAATATTGCAAAAAGAAAAAAACCGAAGAACCAATGGGTTTAACGAAAGCAAATATAGATATATAAGCCAAAATAAAATTATCTCTGCCCAACCAAGAAGGCAGCTGTGAATATTAATAGAGGAAAAAAAAGAAATATAACCCCTAATTGATATTGGCATATAATCTGTTAACTAGTAATGTACACATTCTCTTTATTCTTGGAATCTTACATACAGTAGATTCCTTATAGACACTACATATGGATCAACTGGTATCAGAATTATGATACCTCTACAGACTGACTTTCCAGACCAGAGAAACACAGGTTCAGTCCTCATTTCTACAGATTTGTATCATATACTTAGCTGTTATTGAAGTATCAAATTAGTGAATCAAGGGAACCCTAGCTCTGTCTTCTAAAAGCTAAGGTTTATCTAGTTTTAGTAGTATGAGGTGGAGAAGGCAATGGCACCCCACTCCAGTACTCTTGCCTGGAAAATCCCATGGACAGAGGAGCCTGGTAGGCTGCAGTTCATGGAGTCTCTAAGAGTTGGACACGACAGAGCAACTTCACTTTCACTTTTCACTTTCATGCATTGGAGAAGGAAATGGCAACCCGCTCCAGTGTTCTTGCCTGGAGAATCCCAGGGATGGAGGAGCCTGGTGGGCTGCCGTCTATGGGGTCGCACAGAGTCGGACACGACTGAAACGACTTAGCAGCAGCAGCAGTAGTATGAGGAGGAAGGGAAATTGCCTAAAGAAAACTTTTCACATGACCCTCCAGAAATGGGGAAAATTAGAGAAAGTGATAGCAAGAAAGTTAACAGATGACAGTTTCACAAAAGGAAATGATAACCTATGCCAGATGATACAGAAAGGTCAAATGAAAGAGGAGAGAAATGTTGCCATTGAATTTGGCAATTAGGATGTCATCTGTGAGAGCTGACAGGTAGTTTTTTGTGCAGTGGCCGGAGCACAGCCTGGATAGCTGTGATGGATGAGTGATTGGTTGTTAAGAAAATAGAAAGTGCAGATATAAACCGTTTTCCCAAGAAGGTGAGTCCTGATGAGACAAAGCGAAATAGGATGGTAACAGGAGAAAGACATAAAGGATAATAAAAAAAAAAAGATGTTTTAAGATGAGAGATCTTTGCCAAAAGTAAAGCATTAGTAGATGGATAAAGGACTTTATTATTGAACTCATACTGATTTTTCATGATTCAGTTCAAAAGCCACCTCCCTTGTAAGCTTTCTGATTGCTCACCTGACCCCCTCTGGCTAACTTAGGTTATCTTTTTTGCTACACCTTCTCTGCCATTGCACACTACCTTGTCCATACCTCAATGATAGCTCTCTCTGTAGTATTCTAATATTTTTTCTCTACTCTCCTAGATTGATTTTCTTTAGAGTAGCTATTATGACTGCATCCTAAGTTTCTATCCATTAATGCTACATCATTTTGATTAATAAAAGTTGCATTAATGAATTGACAAGTGGCAGAGTTGGTATAATTTTCTAAAGCATATAGAACTCTTAGCTAAAACTTAATCTCAAAACAATATAGATTCTGGAGTAACCAATGACAAGAAACAACTTAAAGAGGCAATGGAGCAGAAGATTAGAAAAATAAGACAGAAGATCTGACTTTGACACTAGAGGGCCACAGTGATGAGTAATCTTAAAGCACCAAAAAAGTTAGTGTATGAAACACTGAAAATAAAGGATCTGGAAGACAGATGCTAATGCACAAAGAGAACTTTTGAAATTCTGAGACTTCAAATCCTTCTTACATTAAAACTCTCTAAGTACCCAAGGGAATGTTTCATGGGCCAACAATTGATATAATTTCACTTTCAGTTTATAGAGCTAAAAGAAATCCACTTCTTTAATTATTGATATAAGTTTAAAGAGGAGTAGGGATGTATGGATAACCACTTTCCAGTGGTTTAAAAGGAGAGAGTTGGAACAAAAGTCCTACAGAGAACATAAATGGGAGAAGCTTTTATTTGAAAAAAAAAAAAAAACAAAGTAACATTAGGAACAAAAAATATCTCCAAAGTGGTTAAGATCAAGATTTTCATAATGGACTTTGTGAAAGATCTTGTGACCCTTTTCATCCTATTTCGTGTTAAATAGTTGGCAATAAGAATATGAAGATCTTTGCTAGCATCAGAATGCTTGACAGACTGTACAGTCATTAACATGACTTGCTTATGGCCCTGAAGTCATGTACAGTGTGGCTTCAAGCTTTTAGGCTCTCATCATCTTCATGGTGCAGTAGAGATGATCTGAAAATTAATGGTGCCAAAGGACAGGTCAGCCATACCCCCACTTGAGCTGATGATCAGAATCGTCCACAGCTGAGGGATGTATGCAATCCACTCAGGAGTTTTCCCGACACACTGAACTGTCAGCGAAAAAAAAGGATGAGTCCATAACTCTTGTTGGTCACTATGGATAACACTAAAACTAATATGACTGAAAAATTGTAGAATGTGATGTATATGGTTATTTTCTGTGCTCCCATAACACTTGTTCTTCCCCTGGTCTGGAGTCTTTTTTATAAGGACACTAATCCCATTCATGAGGACTTCTCCCTCGTGACCTAATCAACTCCCAAAGTCTCCACCTCCCAGTACCATCACCTTGTGGGTAGGATTACAATATATGTATTTTGAAGAGAGACAGATGTTCATTGCATAACAGTAAGTGTCCTCTCTATTAAACATTCAAATGAAAATTCCTTGAGCTAGTAGGTCATGAAGAATTCAAAAGAAAATTTCATATATTTAAATCATTATATCTCTTCAATTCTAGCATTTGCCCTTTAATCCTTAAATCCTAGCATCTGTCCTCTTTTGCTCACTCCCATCCCCACTTCATTGCCAGGCTTTGCTGTCAAGAAAGGCAAATGCAGAGAAACCACATGGAAGAGAGAAGAGGGGAGGTGTTGACAAGGCAAAGAGTGATCTAAAACCACAGCCAAAAATGCTGAACCTGCCCCGAGTCTGAATCTGCAAACCCAGGTGACCGAATGAAATAAATTACAGTCAAGGGAAGGTGTTAAAAAGTACATGTGGTTAGGGAATTCCCTAGTGGTCCAGTGGTTAGAACTCTAGACGGCTATTGTAGGGGCCACAAGTTCAATCCCTGGTTGGGGAACTGGACTGCACAAGCTATGTGGCCAATAAAGAAGGATGCATGGTTTGAAAGGATATCTTCAAAGCACTTAGTTCTGGGGGAGAAAAAAAAAAGCAGGCAGTCAGGAAGAAGCCTCTTTTAAAAAGATTGGGTAAAGAAAAGACAGGACCCCAAAAGAACCACACACAAAAAAAGAGAACCACAAAATCAGAGGGACTCACTCTCCCTCTTTTTGCCACCCAAACAAAGAAAAATACGGTAAATTTTTTACACTTTGCCATACTGATCATGGGAAAACGTGCAAAATTCAATTCAGCCCTGTAGATTACTTAATAGGACTGCATTATTATTAAATTTCCTGATTTCAGTAATTGCACAGTAGGCACGTAAGGTGTTAGCATTAGGAGAAGCTGAACGAGTGATCCACAAAGATTGCACCTCTCCAGTAAGCCTCAATTATTTCAAAACAAAATGTCAAAATGAATGTTACGCACAAAGAAATTACTCATGTAATGACTTACATTCTAAAACTGTGAGAGCAGGCTAGCCCACGTGCTGTCTGGAGGAAAAAAGGTGTGAATAGACCATCTCATGCTGAATAGATGCTGTCCCCTGCACTGGCACACAAAGGTTATCACCTTAGAGTGGAGGCGTGACTTTAGCAGGCAACTTAACTCATCTGAGTTTTGCCTCATCTGAGTTTTTGCCAGAGAAACAGCTTTTCTCACCCTTATGAAAGGTCATTGCTGAACCACGAAAGATGCCAGGATTCTTGGCCTCCAGAGGAGAAGAATTCAATCCGGGGCCAGTGATGAGGCTTGACCACTCAGAGCTTTTGTGTAATAGAGTTTTATTAAAGTATAAAAAGGATAGGGAAAGCTTCTGACATAGACATCAGAAGGGGGCAGAGAGAGTACCCCTTCACTAGTGTTAGCAATGGAGTTATGTCCTTTTAATTAGTTATTGCAGTGAATCAAAAGAATGTCTGGAGGTTGTAAAGACCTTACTATACCCACTCCCATAATTTACATTTTAAGATTACAGGATTAGCCAGAAGATTTTTTCCAGAAACTGTCCTCAAGCAGGATACATTATTGTTATATAATCCTAAGGAATGTAGTGGGGGAAAAAAAAATTATCCATTCCTCCTCCTTGAGAATTCCAGACCCCTCTCTCCTCGGCTTCCCCTGGACTTCTTATCAACCTGCCTAGGAATTGACTCTCACTTATTTATACCTTGCTTTGTGTTCTCTAAGACCGTCCCAAATCTGGTTTCTTTCTTTACCTCTGCTCCAGCTTCTATTTAGATTCTCAGAAATACTGCGAGTCTCCTTTCCTACTGACCCTCCTAGAACTCAGGTGTTCAGCTCTCTTCTCTTGGTCATTATTCTCTTTTCTGTGGATTCTGCCTTTCCAAAGTGACCCTGAGGCTATCTGAGAGAGGCTGAAAGTTTAATTACCTGCCAGTCTGCTTCTGTAATTAGCAAACTTACAGCCACTCTATAGGCCAACTGAGAGGTACAGGATACTTTCGTTTCTGTGTTAAGTCAACGTGAATCCAATTTGGCTTAGCGTCTACAGATTGATTAAAACTTAAAGACCCAATAAAGATGGAATAGTAATAAATAATAAATAGAAATACTAAAGTTTTCCCTTTGTGTCAGGCTGAGAGCTTCATACTTGCTACATTTCAGGTAGGTAGTGTTCCCAACCACATTCTAGAGACGGGAACACAGATGTCCAAAGTCACACAGCTGTTAAGTCACAGATACTCCAGGATTTGAACTCAGGCAGTATGACTTCAGAGTCCATGGGCCATTCTGTTTCTATAGTCCAATATTTTATACTATTTCTAAAGTAGAATTGAGAATATGCTCCCTTAACTGTAAAAGTGACTGCCATTTTCCTGGTGAATTGCCAAGATATTCTAAAACCGTATATAGGACACGTTACATGTTTGGAGGTTTGGGGAAGCACCTAAAGAAGATCATCCACTTCACAAATGATGGCTCTTGGTTTCTGTTTGAAAGATATAAAATTAGGTCCAAGATAGGAAAGCAGGGGATATAGTAGGAGATGAGAGGAGGGTCCATGTTCTAAAGACAGATCTCTGACCCCTGAAGGAGAGAAGGGAATACAAATAATAAATTATACCCCACAAGCAAATCCCAGCAAGACACAGTCCCACACCTATCCCATCCCACCCTGAAGAACATCTGAAGGAGGCGCTTTGGCCACACTGGTCTATGGAGCATCCAAACCCAGAAAGCCTATGAGTAATAGGAGTCAGGGTTTTCCCAGGGGGCTCAGTGGTAAAGAAACCACCTGCCAATGCAAGAGACGTGGGTTTGATCTCTGGGTCAGGAAGATCCCCTGGAGTAGGCAATGGCAACCCACTCCACTATTTATTGCCTGAAGGATTCCAAGGACAGAGGAGCCTGGCAGGCGATGGTCTACAGGGTCTGCAGGGCTCTACTCAGCACGATGTTTGTGCTCACAAGCCTCGACCGCACTGTATACTCATCACTCCTGTCAGTGTGCTACGAGGTTTGGATTTGTTTATTTTCCCTTGATCCACTTTTTTTGCATAAATTCTTCACAGGGGGTTACAATGAGAAACCGTAACGGAGGAAGTTGTTAGCACTAATGGCTCTGAAAGTTGTTAACGTTAATGGATTAGAACTGGAGGCATTTTCAACTCAGTGATTTCAGGGAGCAGGGGAATGGAGCAAAAGACTTTCTAGGCTCTGGCTGGATTTTCAGAGTTCAAATCACATTAATGCCATTTGATCAAATCCACGTAAAGAACAACTCAAGCACAAATCCTGTCATTGCCCTGAGCTCCCAGGATTCACTGCCTGGGTTGACTCCATCTGTTTTAAACAAGGTCAGACTTGGGTAGCTCCAACAGAAAAATCAGAATGATTTTGTCTCATTGCATGAACACTGTATGTATGTGCATATGCACATATATACACACATATATACATATATATATCTTCTCAAAAATTAATGGCATGATGCATTTTTCTGAATACACACGTTTTTTCACCCAGGTTTTGGGGTTCCTGAGGTGACCTCCTCAGTTAGGTGTTGTTTTGGGGGAGTTGTAACCTCCTCTCTTGATTTTGTATGGAGGTGCTCAGGTCACATAGTGCTGCCATTTGCGCTTTTTATTCTTCAGTAAAGGATTCTCATAGGATTCTGTCAACTCTGCAAAGGAAAATGGATTTTCCTGGGTGGAGAGTTTATCAGAGTACAAGAAGTTGTTTCCTGAAAAGAATTGCCACTCAGCCTGACATCGGAAAATGGATAACTCTGGGGGAAAGAAGAAAATTGTTCTAGTCCTGGAATTAATGGGATGCCAAGATTAAGAAGAAGGCCATTTTGGGGGCCAGGATTTGGCCAAGACCCCAGACCCATCAAATCCAGCCTAGCATGGTTTAATCACCCAGCAATCTGTATGGTCATCATGGCCTGGCTCACGTGCTCTGAGAAGGTCAGGACACTGGTGGGAAGGGGTGCTTCCTTGAACCTTTGAGTGGATCCATGTGAGGCTAAGAAGTCTAAAGTCAAATCCCCATGATCCTTTGCTGCCGTCAGAGCCAGTCCATTTGCTCCTGTCTGTTGCTACCCAGACTGTCATACTTTGTTTTGATGAGCCTACTAACAGAACAGCATTCTGTATAATAACAGATTCTAGTGATGTGAAACCTAAATGCTTTTACAGAAGTCCCTACCTCCAAATCTGTTCCACAAGCACAAAAGTTGAATCAATTCCTTCTGTTATTGTTTTAGGTGTGCTAAGAAGTCTCCCTGGGGCTCTGGAGAGAGCAAAGAGCAACATCCAAAGCAGCACTCTCCCTTGCTCTTAGGAACTGTGTCACGCCAGAGGCACTGACACAAATGGCTTTGCTCCCCCAGGAATCTCAGAGAGTGCACAGATCCACGAGGGCCACAAAGCACAGGCCTCTCAAAAGCTCCTCCTGTGGCTTCTGTTGTTTTCCTTTTCTAAGATGTTGCCTTGGGAATTGAAGGTGTATTTACTCTGAAATTTTACTTTACATTCACTGCCTTTTAAAGGCTGTAGGGCAGATCAGAAAGTTTGTTGCAAAAATGTTACATGTAGCCCAGTTGTATCAAGAAAACTGTATCATAAAGTTCACAAGCTGGACTTCCCTGGTGGTATGGTGGATAAGACTCCACCTACCAATGCAGGGGACACAGGTTCCATCCCTGGTCCGGGAAGATCCCACATGCCTTGGAGCCACTCAGCCTGTATGCCATAGCTACTGAGCCCATGAGCCTAGAGCCCCATGCTCGGCAACAGGAGAATCCACTGCACTGAGAAGCCTGAGCTTACCACAACTAGAGAAAGCCCAAGTGCAGCAGTGAAGACCCAGAACAGCTTAAAAAAAAAAATCACAAGCTTTAAAAAATAGATCCTTGTAAAGATGCTTGGTAATTGTATGGTACAGTCATAATGTACTAAAATTTAATTACTTATTCAGGAAATACAAAAATTAAGCAATATTCATCATTTACTTCATCACTAATGCCATAAGGTTACCGTTCCTATAATGGAAAGAGCCCAGAATAATGAGTTAGGAAACCATGACTTTTGTCTCAATTCTACTGTAATTTTCTTTGAAACTCAGGTGAGTAGCTTGACTTTTTTTTCATTCACAGGTGCCTTTTCTGAATAAAGGATGAGTTATAAATAATCTTGAGGTTCTCTTACTGCTTTAAAAGGGTTATATTGCCATACTTATCTTCATAATTAGTAACATTACTGAATACTAAGTAGTTCATTCATAGAAAGACTTCCCTTTCCCCCTTTTCCCTTTATTACATGGAGAGGGCGGGATTTACTCTGGCAGATCCATTGCTTACCAAAAACACACCCTGTCTGATCAGAGAGAAAACTGCATACTGGGAAAAATTTTATTCCTGAGGACTGGCCTATACTCGAGTGTATTTCTCAGGACAGTGGTGGTCAATGCATTCCTGTTCTAAGTCTTTATCATTCCTTCACTGCCTCTTGTACATACTTCCCTCTTTCATTTATTCAACAGAAATCTATTAAACATTTTCTGCCTTCTAAATCAATCAGTGCTCATGATAGAGACTAAAAGACTTGAAATTATGGTTCTTGCCAGTAAAAACTAACAGAATAGCCAAGGCTACTGGAATAGAGGACGAATCAATGGAGAAATCATGTCAGAGAAACACATAAACAGGATCATGGTGTTTTAGTGTAAAACCGAATATATGTATCTAATATGGATGTCTAATGCCTTATATACATTATGCCTATGTTGGGGCCCATAGAAGAGGCCAGGACTCGACCTCTTTTAATAACCTAGCATCTAATGTAGGAGGTTTGGGTGGTATGTATTAATTTTGAAAAGAAGATAACAATTCTGGTGTTAGAATAAAGGGTTACACATAATCTGTAGAAGGAAAAGGAGACTAATTCTTCCCAGCTAATTAGAACTTCATATAAAGAGTAACATTTTCCTGGAGCTTGATCTCAGTAGGGTTTGACAAGTGGAGACAAAAGGAAAAAGTCATTCCTATGAAGACAAGTGTGTGTGTGGCAGGGGCAGTCATCGTAACTCAGAGTGAGGTTACTGGAGAGCTACCAGACTGACAATATAACTCAAGAAGGGGCAGAAGTAATATTAGATTCAGCTGGAAACACAGGCTCAAAGAAGGCATTGAAGGAATGATTAGATATAGTATGTTTGTATATAAGCAAATGGGAAAGAGTTTCACTGATGATGTTCAAGAGTTTAAAATACTGAGTAATAATCAAATAGGTTAAGAGCTGAGAAGAAGCCACACAATTTCATTTCAAGAAGTGTATCTCTTGAGATAAATATGTGCACTTTCATTTGTTGGAATATGACAGTAATTTAATCATATTATGTAAAAAAAATATTTTCACCATAATTACCATGATGTATAAAGAAAATATGATTGGTGAATTATAATATTTGGCTTACCTTTTGTGTGTAATGGTATTTGTGTTTAATATTGTCCTCGATTGACTTCTGTTCTGGCTTTATGCCTAATCAACTACTACTTCAGCACCAAGCCCCTGCCTGCCTGCAGCTCAGTCTTATCTTTCTCTCTGATCCTACTTTGTGCACATTCTATAATATATTCCATTAATTCAAAATCAATTGTTATTTCCCAAATACACTCCTATATTTTGTATCTCCATTCTCCCTCCACCTGTAATATACTTCCCGAATTCTGAGTCTCATATCAAGCTGAGTGTCATCTACCTCAAATACTTCATAAATTCATATACTTTAAGTTCATAATAAATAAATGTATTACTGTAAACTTTTAATATAGAGTGTTATAATTATTTCCATGTTTAGGCTTACCACCTGTTGTCTTTTCTAAACATAGAACTTAAAGCTACTTATGATTTAATATATAATAGTTATCTAATGGGGCTTCCTAGGTGGCGCTAGTGGTAAAGAACCCACCTGTCAATGCAGAAGACATAAGAGACAGGGCAGATCCCTCAGAGGAAGGCATGGCAACTCACTCCAGTATTCTTGCCTGGGCAATCCCATGCACAGAGGAGCCTGGCGGGCTACAGTCCATGGGGTCGCAAAGAATCAGACATGACTTAGCATGCATGCAGTTATCTAATAATTGGAGTGAAGTGTCTCAGCCAAAATTTATTACTCATTCAGTAGATTCCATTACAGTATTCATACTATAACTATAAAAAAGTACCTCACTCCCTAATGAGCGTCAAAATGTGCTGAAGTCAGGTCTGACGATTGATTATGCAGAATTAGGGGCAGTCATTTGGCATGTATTTATGAATTACCTTCTTTAGGAGGTAGGGAGGCAAATTTATTCATCTCTTGAAAGCTAGCTAAAACCCCATTGTGAGAGTCAGCTCTGGGACTCGAAGCACCTGTTCTCTGTTCTCCGCAGAGACAAGGCACCTGTTGTCAAAGTGCTAATAACGAGTGCAAATGTGTGCACAGCATTGCTTGTTAATGCTGCCTTTAAAGTAGACTTTTCTTTTACAAGAGAAAAATAATCGGCACATCAGCACACCAACTGTAAAATTATAGAATACCTTTGATTCCACACGGGAGACGCGCAGGAAATATTTGCAGCAACACTATAAAAATACATACAACTCAATATGAAAGTTTAAGGTGGTTTCCTTTTTAATAATACACTTATAAGATTTTTTCTCTTTAACTAGAATTTTAAAGTAATAAAAGAAAATAATAAATTCCATCCAGAACTCTAACCAGTCTTACAACTTCATTCTTTATAAGGCGTGTGGAAAGAGAGAGAAAAAAAGAATATTAATGAGTTTGTGAGCAAAAGGAAACCAAATTTTCACTACTTACAATTCTTTATTTTTCCTAAGACATATTGTTTATAAGGATTCTACCACTTTCCTCAATCACTTGATTCCTAAATTCCAGGGGAAAAAAGAATCAGAAGATATTAACATACTCCTGAATATTGGGTAACGAGATGATATTGGCTCAGACAGTTAACAATCTGCCTGCAATATCAGAGACCTGAGTTTGATCCCTGGTTTGGGAAAATCCCCTGGAGGAGGGCATGTCAACCCATTCCAGTATTCTGGCCTGGAGAATCTCCATAGATAGAGGAGCATGTTGGACCATAGTCCGTGGTGTTGCAAAGAGCTGGACAAGACTGAATGACTAAGCACAGCACCTTATTCATCAGAAGGAACTTCCTCTGACCCACATTTTTCTACTAAGTTGCTATGTAACTTTAAACAAGTGATTTCTCTCTCTCAGATTCCTTATGTGGAAATTAAACTAGGACATTTCTCTATTCTAATTCAATTTGAAAATTCTGCCTATCATCAAATTCATGGACATACTTAAGTCTCATAAAATTCACCCCTTTTCTTATCAGACAATTCCTTGAAAATAAAATCCTCTGAAATAGATCTACCTGAGAAATTCTACTCCCATAATCCTCTTTTAGATCTTATATTTTCATCCTTCCAATTATCTCATAATTTAACACAACTCATTTCTGCCTTTTGGTTGGGAGAAACCTGAAGATTCTTGGTCCCTGAGAAATGCTGGTATGGCTGAAGCACAAGCTGGAATCAAGATTGCCGGGGAAAATAGCAATCACCTCAGGTATGCAGAGGACACCACCCTTATGGCAGAAAGCAAAGAACTAAAGAAACTCTTGATGAAAGTGAAAGAGGAGTGAACAAGTTGGCTTAAAGCTCAACATTCACAAAACTAAGATCATGACATCTGGTTCCATCACTACATGGCAAATAGATAGGGAAACAGTGGAAACAGTGCGAGACTTTATTTTGGGGGGCTCCAAAATCACTGCAGATGGTGGCTACAACCATGAAATTAAGTGACACTTGCTCCTTAGAAGGAAAGTTATGACCAACCTAGACAGCATATTCAAAAGCAGAGACATTACTTTGCCAACAAAGGTCCATCTAGTCAAAGCTATGATTTTTCCAGTAGTCATGTATGGATGTGAGAGTTGTACTATAAATAAAGCTGAGCGCTGGAAGAATTGATGCTTTTGAACTGTGGTGTTGGAGAAGACTCTTAAGAGTCCCTTGGACTGCAAAGATATCCAACCAGCCAATCCTAAAGGAAATCAGTCCTGAATATTCATTGGAAGGACTGATGCTGAAGCTGAAACTCCAATACTTGGCTACTTGATGCAAAGAACTGAGTCATTTGCAAAGACCCTGATGTTGGGAAAGATTGAAGGCAGTAGGAGAAGGGGACAACAGAGAATGAGATGGTTGGATTGCATCACTGATTCAATGGATATGAGTTTGAGTAAACTCTGGGAGTTGGTGATGGACAGGAAGGCCTGGCGTGCTGCAGTCCATGGGGTTGCAAAAAGTCGGACAGGACTGAGCGACTGAACTAAATCGAATCTGTCCACCCCTCGTGGCCCCTCTTCTCAGTCCCTTCCAGAGCACAGAGCTGATAATCAGTTCTAGTTCCCCTCAGGTCTTTCAATTACTTTGTTATTTTTATTTTACTGTACTTTCCTAGTAAAATTCTAACTCAGAGTCAGTGGCAGTGCCCAGCATATCATTTGTAGATGCAAATGGCTGAGGATTATTGGAGGATATTACACAATCATGCAGGTGTTTTTCCCCAAGAAATGTGTGGCTTCATTCTGATTATTTGTTCTAGGCTATCATTCTCTTTGGGCTTTCCAAAGATGGTTCAGATGGTAAAGAATCTGCTTGCCAATGTAGAAGATGCAGGTTTGATCTTTGGGTTGGAAAGATCCTTGAGAGAAGGAAATAGCAACCCACACCAGTATTCTTGCCTGGAAAATCCCATGACAGAGGAGCCTGCCAGGCTGTAGTCCATGGGGTCACAAAAGAGTCAGACTCAACTTCACAAGTAAACAACCACGACAAATCATTCTCTTCTGTTCCTGTCTGTGAATATTCCAGGCTTTCACAGAAGTCTCCATCCACACCTAAGATCAACAGTAGTCCTTTGGTCTCTCTTAGCCCCTTCAGTTCAGCATTTTACCCCTGCCCTGAGTCTTTGCACCCAGAAAGCTTCACTATTTGTTAGTTCTTCTACTGTATCTTCAACATTCTCCTTTCTACTTTTTCCTCTTAGACTCTAAATATACTAAGCCTCTGCTATCCAGTTCCCAGCCAGCTGTGCTGTGTTGTGTTAAGTCACTTCAGTCATGTCCAACTCTTTGTGAGCCTATGGACTGCAGCCCTCCAGGCTCCTCTGCCCATGGGATTCTCCAGGGAACAATCCTGGAGTGCATTGCCATGCCTTTCTGCAGGGGATCTTCTTCCCCCAGGGATCCAACTAGTGTCTCTTACATCTCCTGCATTGGCAGGCATGTTCTTTACCACTAGTGCCAAGGCCAGACACCCCCCTCCCTATGCCATCCCCCAGTCAGCTACTGTTCCATTTATAGCTCCTATTTTCACCTGCAATTAACAAAACCACCCTTCTCAGCCTCTCCTTACACTGAATGCTCCAGGGCCCTGCACAGGGGCTTCAACTCTCTCCATGGTACTGAAACTGCTTTGGTTTCATTGGCGGTCTCCCACTTTTGAAACCGGTTACTGAGCTTCTTTGCTACTTTGGGGGATGCTGCTTATTTTTTTATTCTTAGTTCTTTCTAAGCTCCTGGTTTATATCACACCACGGTGTGCACTGTGCTGTCTGTTTTAGGGACTGGCCTCTGATATTTTATGTTCTCTATTAGAGGATTCCCCTTTCTTAAAGTTCCGAGTTCTTGTTCCCACAGTGTTATTGTTTGCTTCCCTATTATTCTGATTTGATATTTTACCCCAGGCTATCTCACTTATTCCCATGATTTAAACTGCCACCGACCTATTGAGAACTCCCAACTTTATTTTTTCATCCCAGGCCTCTCTACCAAAACTTTATATTCAGAGCAATATCCTTGGATATATTCTCTTAATTATCTCACGTAAGCATCAAGATTCATCAGATAAAATGATAATTTCTCATTTTTCCCTCTCAGCTGACTTCTCTAATACCCCTTTATTCGTCTTTTGTTTCTTACTCACTTTAAATATAATAGTAATATAATAATAAAATCTTTCCTAATTTTGCCTCTTATATATATTTTTAGCTATCTGCTTCTCTCCATCTCTGCTAATAAGTTTCACACAAGGTACTATCACCTTTCACTTGGGTAATTGTGTACATTTCTAATTATTTTGTTTCTTTCTGGTTTCGCCCTCCTCAAATCTATCCTCCACTGAGTTGCTAGAGGCAATTGAAACTTAAATATGCATAAATATTTATCCCTATGGTTATGACAATCTGTATATATTTCTCTCTGTATAACTAGGAAGAAAATTTTTCAGGGTAAAAAATTGGGCTTTTTCATGTGTGTATTGTTAGTAGTATATCAGGCATACTGGAAAGAACTAGATATGTAGAATAAGACAGAAAACAATGATAAATTCTTAAAAGAATACTAATTACCCTTCTTTGGAGAGATGAAAGATTATAATTCCAATAAATTCAGTTTATTGTACTCATTCAGTGAATACTTATTTGAAAGTGAAAGTGTTAGTCACTTAGTCATGTGCAACTCTGTGACTCCATGAACTGTAGCCCACTGGGCTCCTCTGCCCATGAAATTCTCTGGGGAAGATTATTGGAGTGGGTAGTCATTTCCTTCTCCAAGGGGTCTTCCCAACTTAGGAATCAAACCTGGCTCTCCCATGTTGCAGGCAGATTCTTTACCATCTGAGCCACCAGGGAAGCCCCATATATTTATTTAGTATCTGCTATATAGCAAGCCCTGGTTGTACAGCAGTCTAGAATATGATCTTTGTCATTGAAATTTAAATTTTTAATGGAAGATACAGATAAAAATGGGTGACATGGAATAAAAATAAAAAGCAGTGGGTTATTTTTAAAAAATGTAATGGAGGCTGGTTGCAATTTTAAATATTGTAGACAGGGTAAGTTTCTTCAAAATTTGATAATAAGTTTTTAAGTACAAAAAGGGAGCAGACCAAATTAGGCAACACAGACATTTAAAGGCATCTTATATGGAGGGAATGGAAAGTATTAAGACCCTGAGAATGGGGTTTTCCAATGGGTTTGAGGAAAGTTGAGATTGTTGTGGTTGGAGCAGTTTTAGTGAGTGACAGCAAATGTGTGTCCAAAGAGGAAGTGGCCTTATCATCAATGTTACAGAGTTTTAGGATCGTAGAGAGATTACAGTCTGAAATTGGCAGAGGAACAAGGAGAACATTTTACCGCAATGTTAGCCCACTGAGATACGGGCCAACAGAGATGATGAAACAGCTTCCACCTGATTGCCTGCAGAGGCAGCCACATCCTTAAGAGAGATTTAAGTTTCATTGAGAGTGAGTCAAAGGTAGTTTTTAGAGAAGAGAACATGGGAGTTTTATTTATTATAGACCGTAAATTCCAGAGGGCTCACTGGAGAGGCTTTAGGAGTTAGTGAAGATGCAAGACAAGGACATTAAAAAAGGATGTGCAGAGAGGTTTAGTGATTAAAATGTGTGCAGTGAAAGGAAACCTGGAAGCCCAGAACTCCTTGTGTGATTGACATAAACAGGTAATAGACTTAGTGAGAATAGTTCTGGCTGGTCTCCAAGTAGACAGTGGTGGCGAGACTGTCACTGTTTGAGGATAGGTCCCACTTTTTGCCTGCTGATAGAGTTATTGAAGCCTGAGTGGGCAGCTCTTATGCCACTGTGTGGACTTATCCCTCCAGACCCCTGTTCATGATTATTTTGATAGAAAAATATACATATTTTTAGCTTAAGTATGTGTGTGCATGCTCAGTCACTCAGTCATGTCCAACTCTTTGCTACCCTTTGGACTGTAGCCCAACAGGCTACACTATCCATGGGGTTTCCCAGGCAAGAATATGAGAGTGGGTTGTTATTTTCTACTCTAGGGTAATCTTCTTGACCCAGGATAAACCCACGTCTCTTGTGTCTCCTGCATTGGCAGGCAAATTCTTTGCCACTGCACCACCTAGGAAGCCCCAGCTTAATTATAAAGATTAATAAAATATCCTTGTTATCAGAATAAAATTTTGTGGAACTTAACACCATATTTTGAAACACTTGATGGTTTATCCAGACATTTGAGATACACTTTTACTAAATTCATGTTGTGGTAAGCCTTGCATTATTTCAGTGGTATTTAGACTTTCTGAAATACATAGTCTTGCTTGTCTACTAGCATTTCCACTCTGGAATTTATTCTTTATGATTAAGTCATGTATTCAGCAGACAGAAGATGTCTATCACTCACTCACATGTGAGGAAGCAATTTGTCCAAATCCTCCAAGCTTGAAGATGTCAGGATGATTAGACATGCAAGAGGTTACTGGGGCAAGTGCCTGGGAGGGAAAATGAAAATGGAAAGCCATGAACCTACAGCATAGCTTTCAGCCTGTGAAGGGAGGGAAAGAACAGAAGGTCTTAGACTGCAGTGCAGTTCAATGACATTTAATGAGACTGGTGTGAGATCTTCAGGCCAGCATCTCCAGCCAGAACAGCACTGCATCTCCTAGGAGAGCTCCTGCCTTAGGACCCTCGCCACACTCGGCCACCAGCTAGGAGCAGCCAAGGGTAGTGTCACCTTGGTGCATATACAACAGAGGACTTGGAGTACTACAGCCAAGACCCTTCGTTAGTTATGCTCACTGCAGTAGGAAACCTGAAAGGTGGAGTCTCTCATTGGCTACAGTAAATCAGCATGCATTTTCAGATAAGTTCAGTTAAATATCATGCAGCAAAGGGCATGGGATTGATGCTGCAAAAACAAGTGCTGAGACAGAAGAGGGTGTTGAGTTGTAAGAATTCAGAAAGCATCCTATGTGCAAAGAATGGTATTGTGAGTTGAATTGTGTCCCCTCTAAGTTCACATGTTGAAGCCTTAACCCACATTAAATCATAGAAAAACAAAAAGTAAGTGTTAGTCTCTCAGTTGTGTCTGACTCTTTGCAACTCTATGGACTGCAGCCTTCCAGGCTCCTCTCTATGGGATTGTCCAGGGAAGAATACTGGAGTGTGTTCCCATTCCCTTCTCCAGTAGATCTTCCCAACCTAGGGACTAAACCCAGGTCTTCTGTATTGTAGGCAGATTCTTTACCATCTGAACCACTAGTGAAGCCCCCCAATTTTTACAGTGCCACTGAAGAGGTGATTAAGCTAAAATGAGACCTTTAAGGTGGGTCCTAATCCAATTTGACTGCATCTTTACACAGAGAGAAATTTTGATCAGAATGAGACATCAAGGATATGTATACACAGTAGAAGGACCTTGTTAGGACACAGCAGAAGGCAGCCAACTGCAAATCCAGCAGAGAGGCCTCTAGAGAAACCAGATCTGCCAACACCTTGATCTCAGAATTTTAGCCTCCAGAATGGTGAGAAAATAATTTTTTTGATGTCAGTTCAGTTCAGTCGCTAAGTCGTGTCCCATGCTTTGCAATCCCATGAACTACAGCACGCCACACTTCCCTGTCCATCAGCAACTCAGGGAACTTGTTCAAATTCATGTCCACCGAGTCATTGATGCCATCCAACCATCTCATCCTCTGTCGCCCCCTTCTCCCACCTTCAGTCTTTCCCAGCATCACAGTCTTTTCCAATAAGTCAGTTCTTCGCATCAGGTGGCCAAAGTATTGGAGTTTCAGCTGCAGCATCAGTCCTTCTAATGAATATTCAGGACTGATTTCCTTTAGGATGGACTGGTTGGATCTTCTTTGTGTCAGCCCAGGATATTTTGTTAGGGCAGCCCTAGCAAACCAGTACAAGTGGTCTTCTCTGCAGTGTGTTTGCATAACAACAAAATGCCTTACCCATGGCATAGCAGAGCTGCTCGGGTTTTCTTTCATTCTTTTACTTATCCAAGAAGGTCTCTGAGAAGGTAATGTTTGAACAAAGACCTAAAGATAGTTAAGGCCCTAAGTCTGCAAAGGTCTCAGGTCACAATTATTCTAAGCAGAGGAACACACAAGAGCGGACCCTGAGTGGTGAAGAAAGACCGGATGAGCACCTATCAGGAATGTTAGAGCAGGAATTTCAGCATTATGTACAGTACTCCCAGGGCCTCTCTGCACCATGAGGGCAGAAAATACCATTAGCCCTAACATGGATTAGTGCTACAGGAGAATCGTTTTCTTGGGCACTTCCCTGATGGCTGTATGAAAAGTGAAAGTGAAAGTCACTCAGTTGTGTCTGACTCTTTGTGACCCCATGGATTGTAGTCCATGGAATTCTCCAGGTGGGTAGCCTTTCCCTTCTCCAGGGGATCTGCCCAACCCGGGGATCTAACCTAGGTCTCCCGCATTGCAGGTGGATGCTTTACCAGTTGAGTCACAAGTGAAGTCCAAGAATATTGGAGTGGAGAGCCTATCCCTTCTCCAGTGGATCTTCCTACCCCAGGAATTGAACCAGGGTCTTCTGCATTGCAGGTGGATTCTTTACCAACTGAGCTATCAGGATGGCTGTATGCAGGCTATAAAACATGCCTACAGGTTATGTGTGCCTAAATGATCTTTAGAGGTTATTTCCTAGTTGTATCAGGTTGGCCTAAAAGGTCATTCAGGTTTTTCCATGAGATCCTATGGAAAAAACCCAAATAAACTTTTTGGGCAACTCACTATTTTGTAGAGTTTGGTTAAAATATAAGTTACTGAGAATACAGTGATATACTTGGCAGCTATGGAGAACACTGTAACACACTCTTAAAAAAAAAAAGAATCTGATTCTTTCCAACTTTGCTCAAGAAGTAATGCCTTTTATTTTTATTTTTATAAAAATAAGATGATATACATGAAAGGATTCTTATAGCCTAGTTTAATAAAATGAAAAGAGATTTAATTTTTTCCTTTATATGAAGCAAACTCTGTGTGAGTCTCATTAAAGACAAAGTTTGTTCTTCATGCAGCAAGCTGAGAGTTATCAAAATTAACACCAAAGGCCCTCATTAAGTAGAAATACTTGTAGGTCAGAAATAGCCATGATAATAACTACAGATTTGGAAATTAATAAGCTGAGGATAAGTATGTAACATGAGTTATGCGATTTACCAGTTTAAGAAAAATAAACTCAGACTTATATTTGGATTAATAAATACTAGTTACTTGGTGTAGAATATATGTATAACAGGAAAAAAAAAAAAAAACCTGATTGTTAATATCAGTCTATTCCTTATATTGGTCAAATTTACTTTTAGACCAAACCCATTTAGTAGTATAATTAATTTACTATGACATACAGATGAGTAATTGAACAGTCACATGGGTTATCATTTAGTTTTAATCTGAGAAGAAAGGCATGTAATCTTACTATATACTGTTACTGCTACTGCTACTGCTAAGTCGCTTCAGTCGTGTCCAACTCTGTGCGACCCCATAGACGGCAGCCCAACAGGCTCCCCCGTCCCTGGGATCCTTCAAGCAAGAATACTGGAGTGGGTTGCCATTTCCTTCTCCAATGCATGAAAGTGAAAAGTGAAAGTGAAGTCGCTCAGTCATGTCCGACTCCTAGCGACCCCATGGACTGCAGCCCACCAGGCTCCTCTGTCCATGGGATTTGCCAGGCAAGAGTACTGGAGTGGGTTGCCATTGCCTTCTCTGAATCGTACTATATAAATACTATATAAATCAGAAATTAAGGACATTTAGAAATTCAGTGATTTTAAAGTTCAAAAGAACAAAACAGATTGCTTAACATTTTTATAAGAATTACACTAAGATGTTTACAACTCTAACTGTATATTCAACTTTTGACAACCCATTTCTTATCCTATTGGTTTCAAAAGAATTCAAGGAAAAATGTTCTTGGACATTAAAAAATATGTCATGATGTTTCTTAACTACATTTCTAGATTTGATTTTTTAATGTATACTTCCCTTGAGCTGTCTGTGGGAGAGATTTAATTTAAGCACAGTTTCAAGCTTGAGTATTGCAATTTCCCTGACAAGGGTTGAGATCAGGTCTTTAGCTTAACTACCTGGGCTTGCATTTCTACTCCACCACTTATCTACAGTAAAGGACAAGGAAGCCTGGTATGCTGAAGACCATGGGGTCTCAAATAGTCAGATATGGCTTATGACTGAACATCAACTTATCTATGCAAACATGGACCACTAAACCATTTGATGCCTCAGTGAAATTTGAATAATAATAGTAACTTCCCCAAAGGCTGTTATGAATGATAAAGGAGTTAACACATGTAAAGCATTTAAGGCAGGCATAACTCTAAGCGCTTGATACCTATTGGCTCCTCTTACTGTCTGAACTACAGAAAAATCCAAAACAGTGTGCTTGGATATTTTATTGTTCTTCAGTTGCTAAGTCATGTCCAACTCTTTGTGACACCATGGACTGTATCCTGCCAGGCTCTTCTGTCCATGGGATTCTCCAGGCAAGCATACTGGAATAGGGTGCCATTTCCGCCACCAGGGATGTTCCCAGCCCAGGGATCAAACCCACGTCTCCCGCATCTCCCACATTTGCATGAGGATTTTTTACTGCTGACTCATTGGGGAAAAATATAGTCATTGTAGAGTGTATAGACCCTCCAAATCCCCCACCCCATCCCTGTGATGACCCCTTCCTCCTGTGGAGATGGAGGGGGGGTATTTTTGCTGATGCCTGGTATACAGATGTGTTTAGTCTAGGTCATCTATGCATATGGAATGCACTCACTGCTCAGCCCAACACTGAAGCCATCTGCATGGACACAGGGATGGACCACAGCAGCCAATGGAGGCACTGTGTAGGTGTGGGTAAAATTTGCAATTAATTGACCTTAAGTAAAGAACACTGCCCTCCATGATATGAATGAACCTCATCTAATCAGTTGAATGCTTTAAAAGAATAGACCTGAAAGTTTCCAAAAGAGAAGAAATTCTACCTATAGACTGCAACTTCATTTCCTGTGCAGGCCTGCTATATAGATTTCAGATTTACCAGCCCCAACAATCACATCAGTCAGTTCCTTAAAATAAACCTCTTGATACACACATACACACACATCTTGATTTTGTTTCCCTAGAGAACCCTGACGGATACAGTTCTGGTGCACGTCGTCTTGTGTATTTGTACTTAATAGTAACACATACTGTTATTATTATATTTTTATCAAAATTTTAAAACTTCTAGTTAACCTTATAACATAAAAAAGTGCCTTATTGCTTATTATTCTGGGTGTTGTTGTTGTTATTCCAGAGGGTTAATAAGTGTCAGGAGTTTAGAAACATGGAAAGGGTTGAACAACGATAAGAAATGGAATGGAACATTGATTAATCAAAGCCAGTTAACAGTATGGTTGGAGGCTTTATGCTAATGGTTTTCTTGGAGATTCCCCAATACTGAGGAGGAAAGGGTAGAAACCATCAGAGATGGACTTTGCTCCTATTTCCGACTTCTGGTCTTCAGCCATCTGGTTGACTCATTTTATTTATTAGGTCTGTATACACAGTTTCATTGGAACATAGATTCCCACTGCTAAAGTTTGATAAACATTGCCTTGCCAAATGAGTTGTCATGAGATTAGATGGAAAGCATATGGATGATAGGAGCAAGGACATGGAGGTTTCATAGACACCTCTCCCTCCTTTTTTTGAAGAAAATGTCACAGAATTTGTCAAGTCTAAGTTTGGGAGATTTTTTTTTTTTTCTCCAGAGAAAGAAAACAGCCTTTATTTTAAATAGAAAAGTTTTCCCAAGTCACAGACTTTCTTCAGAGTTGTTTGAAAATATACAGGACCTCAAGGAGAATTTTCAAAGTTAATTTTACAATAGGAAAATATAGTCATTAAGTGATATGAATAAACATAATCTTAATTAATATTTTCTTCCTTCTGTTGTACTAATTTTTAAAAAATCTCATAGAGTTAGGTTTATCCTAGCCTTTGCTGCATTCTGCTTCTGTAGTTAAGATTCTGTCAATTTTTCCACTCTAATAAAATCTCTGTTTGGGGATTTATAATTTCATTTCACGTCTTCCCTATGGAATGACACTTCGTAGACAACCTTGCCTGGGAGATAGCTTCTTTAATTTTGAATTGAGAGGAATATGCCAAGTAGGTTTTTCACTAATACATGTATAGTGCCTCTTTTCTTTTAATAGAATATTATGTTTATTTTTTCATAATCAGCAACTAATTTAATATTAGGACTCTTTGAACTCAGGAACATGGCAAATATTTACTCGACCATCAAAATAATGCACAGAGGCTTCGTTTTTTTAATACACTCAAGCCGTAAGTTTCTAAATAATTTAATGTGACCTTACATTCTTAGAGAATGGAGAAATTTCCCGAGGCTAAGACAGTTAAAGTTGCTTGGCATTTGTGCTATTTCTGGAGGTAATAAGCTATTCCCTCCTTGTTCAGTGTCACAGACCCTAGTGTTTACACCGTATTATAAAACCTGATGACAGACAGCACAGCACCGGCTGGCAATGTGACCTTTCTTTCCCTTAGTGATTCCAGACAAAGCAGGCACTTTCTTTTCACTCCATCTTTCTGCACTTTTCCTCCTTATAGTCTTAGCTTTAACTACTATAGATTAGAGAATTAAATGAGATTATACATGAGTCACAGCAAAATGCAAATGAAAGGTATTTGGATTTTATATTTTAAATGGCTGCTTAAATGATTACCTTCCTCTCCCGATGCCTGAATTTTAGTATTTGCTTTCATAGGTAGCCAGGTTAAGTGGGAATAGCATAGGCCATGACCATGGACAGATTTGACTTGAATGTGTGTTAAAACACCAGCTAGTAATGGATGATGGAAAAGGGATTTGACCTCTCCACATTTCAGTCCCCTCATCTGTATGCCTGGGATGATAAAACCCACTTTTGATTGTATTTTATTCATTTATCTTTTTATTGGAATAGACTCGGTTTACAGTGCGTATTGTGTTAATCACTGTTGTACAGCAAAGTGATTTGGTTATAGATACATTCTTTTTGAGTATATTTTTATGAGTGTTATAAAGTGTTGGCATCCAGTGGGCATTCGTGCGTTGGAGTTGTAATAATGTAAAGATTAATTTTTAAGAAAAATGATATTGATGAAGACTAGTTTTTATAATTTCATTATTTGCCAAGAGCTTATTGGCCTAAAAGGTTTCATTCATCACTGCTACTACTATAGGATGGAGAAGGAACAGTCACCAAGGATAACCTGGAATATGGCTGACTGAAAATCCACCTGTCAATAGCTCACTTACAGGTGCTCAGGACTTCCTGTAATGTACAGTTTTCTGTCACTCTGTGGATAGCTGACTGTTGATTCCTGCATTCATCAGGGCTTGGACAGTGGCAGAAAGAGAGTGTTGTTAATCAATCCTATTATAACAAACAAACAAACAAAAAAGCACTCTAGTTAAAAAGAAAACTTCCTGGAAAAAGAAGTTGTCCAGATGAACAAATAGCATGGAGTTGTGGGGTATAATGTCTTTAATCAAAAAAAATAAAAAAGAAATTGTGGTTTCCCTGTCTAGCTTGAAATATTAGAGAATTCACAGGTTTAACCTCAAATAGGCCTGGATTTAAATTTCATCTCTGTAATTGTTTATTTCCATTTCTCTATGTGAACAATTATATTGCAAGGGACTGATCTGACAAATACAGAAGGGATAAGAGTTTATGAGATTGATGGACAATCAGGCAACGTTGCCTCAAATGCTAATTCTCAAAATTTGAGCCCAGTTGGATACACTTGCTGGATAAACTTTGCTCACATGCTGTGAGAATTACTTTTCCCCATAACATCAGTGCTTACTTTGTGGAACACCAGGACAAGCTATTTCAGGGCATGATCAGAGTCCATTACAAACAGTCTAAGTGGGATGAAATTTTAAAATAAAACCCTAAATTCTGATTGATTCTTTCCCTGAGCTTATAAACTTGAGAATAATGCAGCTCAAATATCTGTCTGCATCCTGCTTTTAAAACCCTCAGGGCTCAGTGGCTTGTCTGCTAGCTTACCTGCCTAGGCTGAGTCAAGGAGGTATTACCCTGATGGACTGTAAGCAACCTTGCCTTTTTATCTCCGTAGGTATCAATGATGGGGCCAGGATTTTTCTTAGAATAGTCTGTTTTCTGAGACATATACATCAGCTGTTCCCTCAAAAAAGCATTGTTATATATACCAGACACTTCCAAGTAACTAAATAACAGTGAAATAGTGAACTGAGCAATAATTTACAATAAATCTGTAAACATTTTGGTTTACAAAGCAATATCCTTTTTTATTTTGTTGTTCACCTGTAAAGGACAGCAAAAGATAAGCCAGGAAACTCATTAAAAAACAGTTCATTGCTTCTAGAATATATATTCATATTAAGCAAAAAGAGGAGAAATAAGTTAATAAGTATAAAATGAGTGTTTCTATGAAATTAAAGGGAGCTTCCCTGGTGGCTCAGTGGTAAAGTGCTGGGAGCCGGCATATTGCATATTGAGTGAGGATCTGTAATAGCTCAACTGGAATTCTATCACTGCCGGGAGCCAGCATGAGCACTCCGCCCATGACAAAGGTCATGAGGAAGGAGGCTCGGCATACGCAAAGGCGGGATCGAGCCTCAGGAGTCCCCCTGGAAATTCTCGAGCATCTACCCCCAAAACCAGAGTCTGCCTACTTTCTGCTTTGTGCTTTCACCTACACCTCTGACTTTACGGGGGGCTGTCTCCCACTGCCTCTCTCTGGAAAAAGAGTTAGCTTACAGCTCCAGTTAATAATTCCTGGGTGTGACAGTGTTTAACCTACAAACTCCTTTGGAAATCCTCTAGCCTGCCTGAATAGGTTTTTCCGGCCACATGTGATTGTTCAGAGCCTCCCAACTGTGAGAGGCAGGAGATGTTCTAAACTGCCTAAACACAGATTCCTTTGAGTAGTTAAAAGATTGATTAGAAATTGTATTGGTGAAGGGTTTTTCACTTGTTGGGCCAATGTTTGCTGCTAAGTCTCCATACTCCTTACCTACTGTGTCTTTGGCAGTGTATTGATTGATATAATGGGTGTATAGAAATGTAAAATGCAGCTTTGTTCAATGCTTTTTGGAAGGCTGGCGCCTGACTTTGGAATAATCACCTTTAGAGAAAGATAAGTTTCTTAAAATGTTAACAGGCCTCCGGGCCAGAAGATGATGTCTATCACCTGAACTTTTGCTTATGATAAGTTTACAGGAAAAAAGCCTGGCTTGCTGCATGACTCTACCCCTTCCCCCATTATCCTCTATGCATACCTTAAGGTATAAAAACTACTTTGGAAAATAAAGTGCGGGCCTTGTTCACTGAAACTTGGTCTCCCCATGTCACTCTCTCTCCCAAATTCCAGCTAAGTGTCCATCTGGAGCGCGGATGTCCTCTGCGACCATTTATTTGCCTGGGCTTCTAAGACCCACTCGAGAAGGTGTCTAAGGTGGGGCACCTTCCGCTATTCGAGAGGGCGCCTGCGGCCTCCGTGGTCAGAGCTAACCTGGTGTCACGGGTTATATTGATTTTCCGTGTAAACCAAGCCACTCAGCTTCTTTTCTCCACTGAATTTTCCTACTGAGCTATCCTTATTTCAGCCGCTTTTCTCCACTGAATTTCCTCACTGAGCTATCCTTATTCTATTACTCTTTATATCTTTGATGAATAAATAATTAAATAAGTCGCCGACGCCGTCCCCGCTTCGAATACCCTGGATCAGCCGGGGCTGGACCCCGGCAGTAAAGAATCTTCCTGCCAGTGCAGGAGACACAAGGGTGATCCCTGGATTGCAAAGATCCCCTGGAGTAGGAAGTGGCAACCCACTCCAGTATTTGCCTGGGAAATCCCATGAACAGAGAAGCCTAGTGGGCTATAGTCCATGGGGTCTCAAAAGAGTCTGATATGACTGAGCAATTAAACAATAGTGACAACCACCCAATGAAAACATTGTGTCAGATATGATGGAAAAATAGACTCCTTAAGTCTTTACCAGAAAAAGAAGCTTATAATCTAGTAATTACCCTTTTATAACAAATGTCATATTGGGTATTATTTCTGTTTTGGAAAGAATGTAAACCATAATCTTAAAAGTGACACTGGTCACATTCTGCATCATTAAAATTATCTAAGAGCGGCTTCACTATTCACCTGACGAAATTAGTTTTTTCTTAAAATTAAGTCTTCTAAAAGATAATTTACCATAAATGTTTAAAACATAGGAATACTACATTCAAAACAAGCAATAAGATAAAGAGCAGCCTTCAAACCCAAACACCTGGAGAGTTCATTATCTGCTTTGTGAATTCTCCCAACTGGATGTGCCTTTCATACAGAAGAGTTTATTAAGAGCAGGGTAAGTGAAAGGCTATTTTGCCAGTCAGGGATAATTGTCAGCATCTCTGGGGAATCTCTAGAGACTCTTGTTTTTGGCTGTGTTGTATCAGAAGGAGTTTTGTGGGTTGTCAATGCTCTCAATCAAATCACTCCTTCATTCGTATGTAATATCAATAGCATCAACTGCAGTGTTGTTTGGAAGTAATATGTCGATGTAGCATGATTGATAACAAATTGAAGGAAGCAGAAATTGATAATAACAGAAGTGCATTCAGTTGATTTTGCTTCCAATTGGTAGCGGTGGTGGTTGTATATCTGTGGAAAAGAGGCAGAGAAAGAGAAGAGAGCTCCTTTTTCTATACATGTTTTTATAAATTTCTGTAAGCCATGGTAATACACTCAGAGTTCAGGATTTAAAAAAAGAGAGAGAAAAATGCAAACTAAACAAATTGACAGAATAGGCTAATTTACTAGTCCTGATTTTTTAAATTATATATTCATATAAATGTATAACAATTGTAGCAGAATAAAGTGATAGTTACCATTAAATTTACAGTTAACAATAAGGCAAACCCATTAAAATCAGAACAGTTAAACAGTTACCTGGTTTTATAATAATTAGGTAATAATATGTAAATGATAGCTCAATGCAATGAGATAAAATGCAGAAATGAAAGACTTACATGCTAGAAATGAGCAGATTAAATTATTTTCACCTTCTGTGATTATACATAAAATATGCCACAAAGTCAACTAAAACACTATTCATATTCTTTAAAAATTAGAGAAAATGAGAAACATAAAATTAGCACACATAAATAGACATAAGATAATTTTAAACAGAACAAAGGTCTTGGTGGCATGGTGGTTAACAGTCTGTCTGCCAGTGCAGGGGATGCAAGAGACATGGGTTCAATCCCTGGGTCAGGAAGATCCCCTGGAGAAGGAAATGGCAATCCATTCCAGTATTTTTGCCTGAAAAATTCTGTGGGCAGAGGAGTCTGGCAGCCTACAGTCCATGGGGCCACATAGAGTCAGACACGACTGAGTGATGAAGCATGCAAATAAAACAAAAGGGTAATATGTATTGATAGCAGATGCTAATGCTAGAGAAGGCACAATATACTAGCCTTAAATTCTTATGCAGTGCACAATGTAGTATCTATTTATATATGCTCCAGTTATTAGAAGCACAAAAAGTCTGACTACTCTTAGTCACAGTAGGAGATTTTAATGCTTAATTTTTCTAGATTTGATAGAGTAAGCAGGTACGATATAAATTAGATTTGGAGCAGAGGTCCTTAACATTGGCAAATGGACATAAAGGAATCCATGATTTTCTTTCAGAGGAACCAGGAGCTCCTTAATTTGTATGTCATATTTTACCTGTATGTTTTATGCATCTCCTCCAGAAGGATATGGGCTTCCCTAATGGCTCAGCTGTAAAGAATCCACCTGCCAATGCTTGAGACATGGGTTTGATCCCTGGTTTGGGAAGATCCCCTGGAAAAGGAAATGGCAACCCACTCCAATATTCTTGCCTGGGAAATTCCATGGACAGAAGAGTCTGGAGGGCTACAGTCCCTGGGGTCACAAAGAATTGGATATGACTGAGCAACTAAACAAAAACAACAAAGAATATCCATCACAATGTAATCTGAGATTCAAAAAATGTTACTTGGTATAAGATATCTAAATATCATCAAGGTTTTTGATATATACTTTTTCAAACTCTTAACTCTAAAAAGAAAATAAAATATTATAAACTGCTTATGGATAATGTATAAAAATTTATGATGATACACCAAAATATAAAATTGAAAATAAAACATTCTCATATGAAAGTATTTACCAGTTAAAACACAGTGAAAATAAAACACAAGTGCACTAATACATGTGCATATGCTATTTGCAAATACATGTAAAGTGAAATGTGAAAAATGGATTTGAACAGAAGCACAGTCTCCCTGGGAAACGGAAAAGGAGGTTTGAGTAAGTTGAGAGATAGAGCATGATCCTTCCAGTTTACCCAAATTAATCAGTTGAATTTTCTTTCAATTTAGTAGGTTCTTAGAAATCAAAATAATGAAACGGTGTTTAAAATAACAGTAATAATTGCTATGCTAGCAAGAAAAGAAGGCAAGGTAGATCATGCTTGCCATATATACCAGGATGAACAATCAGCAGGAAAATAGCAGAACTGTCAAAAATTACATTTAAACAGACATATAACCTGTGATATTTCCAATTGTTCTACAACAGTATAAAGAATATAATTTGCCTTAGTAACAAAACAGAAAGCTAATTATATGAATTCTTCCCACAAATCATCTGATAGCTTCTTTGTGGATGAAAGACTTGCACAGCCAGAAGGCTCCCAGTTACTAACATGTAGTCCCAAGAGTGAGGCAAAAATCAGCTAAAAAAAATTTTTTTTTCAAAAATAATATGTATCAAAAGCTAGCCATTAAAATCTTTTTTTTGTCATCACTTTGAAGTGGTAAGATTCTAAGTGATTTTTATCTTCTTTACAGTGTTTTATTTCTGAATTATAAGGAAAGGAATTTTATTTATTGGAATTAAGTGAAGATGAAATCTTTTCCATTATATAAAAATCTTTAAAAAGCATATCGATAAATTATATTGAAATAAATTAAAAATAAAATGGAAAAAGTGTGTAGACTTTAATTCATACAAGATGAAAAATTAAAAGACAAATATAAAAATGAAAATAAAAAAAATCAGAACCTCTCTGGCAGTCCAGTGGTTAAGACTCTGTGCTTCCAATGCATGGGGTAAGGATTCAGTCCCTGCTTGGAGAACTAAGGTCCCACATGCTGCAAAGTGCAGCCCAAAAAAGAAAAAAAAATCCGAAAATGATGAAAATAGTTAATGGACCCAAATAAAAATTGCTTACAAATATTCAAAATTAATGTATATAATATGCTTATGAGGAATTCATTGCCACTAGAAATCAAAGAATGCAACTCAAACCTTTCCATAGGGTCTCTGCTCAGATCCTTCTGCTGGGTTCTCCCTTGATAAAATTTGATGTCCCTGTCACAGCCTACAAGGCTTTATGTTATCTTTATAGGGCATCCTCTTCACCCCACGATCTCCTGGGCCCCATATGATGCTGTCCCCTTCCTCACTTTCATTATAGGAGCTTCCTTGCTCTTCTTTCTACTTTCCAAGCAATTCACATCTCAAGAGTCTCAGCACTTGCTGTTTATTCTGCTTGGAGAACTCAGATCCCAGAAACTATGTGCATTTCTCTCTTCTCACTCCCTTCCAGTCATTGATCATTCTTTACATGTCACCTTGTCAGAGAGGTTTTCTTTGAAATCTTTATAAATTAAATCTGATTGCACAATACTTATAAATCATTGACCATATATATATATGTGTGTGTGTGTTTCCCCAAGGTTGAAAATTAAAAATTATAATAATGTATGTTCTCAACTTTGTTTAAATAGAAATCAAAAACAAACATAAGTGCAAATATACATGAAATAGAAATCAGTTGAGAGAGTTACACTGAGTTCAGTCACTCAGTCATGTCTGACTCTTTGCAACCCCATTAACTGCAGCATGCCAGGCTTCCTTGCCCTTCACTGTTTCCTGGAGTTTGCTCAAACTTAAGTCCATTGATTGGTGATACCATCCAACCATCTTATCCTCTGTCTCCTGCTTCTCCTCCTGCCTTAAATCTTTCCCAGCATCAGGGTCTTTTCCAATGAATCAGCTCTTCGCATCATGTGGCCATAGTATTGGAACTTCAGCTTTAGCATCAGTCCTTACAGTGAATACTCGGTGTTGATTTCCTTTAGGATGGACTGGTTGGATCTCCTTGCAGTCCAGGGGACTCTCAAGAGTCTTCTCCAGCACCAAAATTCAGAAGTATCAATTCTTCGGCTCTTAGCCTTCTTCATGGTCCAACTCCCAAATCCGTGTATGACTACTGGAAAAACCATAGCTTTGGCTATACAGACCTTTGTTGGCAAAATGATGTCTCTGCTTTTTAATACACTGTCTAGGTTTGCCATAGTTTTTCTATAGCAAACCAAATATTTTAGTTTTTCCCAACATATGGTAGAATCACTTGATTTATCCCCTTGAAGGTAGGGATCCTGAGCCATTTGATTTGGCTGATCAAAGGTGAACCCTCTACTCCCCAAGGAATTGTAGCCGGAGTTGGTAATGAGCCTATATTCCATTGAGTCACTGTGATTTGGGGGTTTATTTATATCTCAGCATTCTGGCTGACATGAACTTTTATAGATGGATATCTGTGGGTGGTATGAGTATGTGTGATTGCTCATTTTTTGCCTCCATATTATTTTACTTTTTGTAAAATTTATAAAATAGCCTAGGTGTATTACCTTTTACTCATTGCTAACTTAGTTTAAAAGAGAAGGACAGGGACTTCCCTGGTGATTCAGTGGCTGAGACTCCGTGCTCCCAATGCAGGGGACCCAGGTTCAATCCCTGCTCAGGGAGCTAGATCCCACATGCCACAACTAAGAGTTTGCAAACCACAACTAAAGATTCCCCCTGTGGCAAGGAAGATTGAAGACCTCAGTGCCACAACTAAGACCCAACACAGTCAAATAAATAAATGTTAAATAAGAAGATGAATCTAGAGAAATAAAGAGATTGCAACCTAGCACTATGGGCGAAACCCTTCTTAATGTTGCCAACTTCTCATTTATGTTTTTTTTTTAGTTGATACTCCTGATTTTGGTCCCCAATTTCTGTTTTTTTCTCAATATTTTGCTAGTAGTTAATCCTGATACATCTAAGGAAATTCCAGTATTTGATGTTGATGGAAAACACAGTATATATTGAGTGCTTCACATATATTTTGTAGTTTAATTCACAGATAACCCACTTAAGTTAGGCTCAATGCTGTGTGCATTGAGTGTAAATTGATTTGTACTTACACATTGATGTGTAAATATAGGCATAGTAGGATAAGGCAATTTGTCAACTAAATACAAAGAGGAAAGTCTGGAATAAGCACTGCATGGGGCTCTTTAGATGGGCCTTATTTCCTGCTACTTTCTGCTGCTTCTTGTTACTGTGTTTTTGTCCCTGTCAGAATCAGCTATCTGACTAATAGCATGCAGATTGTAAAAGACTAAATGTAAGGAACCAGTACGTATGCCATAGATCTGGAAAGTCTTGATTTCCCAAGGGTGTGAAATTATGTAAAGTATAGTAACAGGAATCTGGCTGCTACTAATTATTCTCTTATTACATATTAAATCTAATTGCTATCTAAGTCAGAATCCTCCTCTTTTCCTATGCCCATTAAAATGAAGCTATGACTCTGGGATAGCCTTATTAAAAGGATTGACAATAAAATATTAAGTCAAAAAAGAAATAATGTGATCTTAATTAAGGTGGTTATTTCTATTCTACTCTTATGCAGATAATTCAGGAGGGAACAAGTGCCAAGACCCAGCTTGGGGGTCAATAGAAATCTGAGAATCTCATTTACATGGTCTGGGGAACACTTACACAATCACTGGTTTTCTTTCTTTTAAAATACTATTAATTTTTAATAATATCAGTGAATATATTATTGAATAGTCCTTTTTAAGCAAATATAGTAATTAGAAGCCAAAGGTGACATGGATATAGTTATATGCCTACACATAATATACACTCCTTCTAGGTAATTATGTTTTCTTAAGTAGCCTTTTCTAATTATAGCATTCACACATGTTCAGGTTTTGAGATATAATCTCAACCAAAAGGTAATACAATTTCCCTGCAGTGATTGCTTAAATAATAACAATAATTGACATATTTTAGAATAGCTTTAGATTTAGAGAAAAAAATGTGAAAAATGGTACACAGAGTTCCCATATACTCCTCACCCTGTTTTCCTTATTGTTAAAAGCTTATATTGGAGTGTGCCATTTGTCACAAAAAATGAAGCAATACTGATATTAAACTATTGGGGGACCTTTTTTTACTTGGCTCCCATTTCCCTTTGAAATCCCTTTCATTGTGTTCGTTTGCTAGCAGTTTCTTACTTTCTGGCACTATAAGATACTACAAGATACTCTAGCCTCATGTCTCCAGCAAGCCTGAATTCCTTTCAGTCAAGGATGGTAATAGAAACCAAGATTGCAGCCCTACATGTGCTCATTATCATTGGTGGTCATTTAGTTTAGGCACTCTAAGCATGGAGATCAAACACAGGAGATCAAACCAGTCAATCCTAAAGAAAATCAACCCTGAATATTCATTGGAAGAACTGATGCTAAAGCTGAAGCTGTAATACTTTGGCAACCTGATGTGAAGAGCTGACCCATTGGAAAAGACCCTGATGCTGGGAAAGATTGAGGGCAGGAGCAAAAGGGGGCAACAGAAGATGTGATGGTTGGATGACATCACCAACTCAATGAACATGAGTTGGAGCAAACTCTGGGGCAGGAAATCTTGGCATACTGCAGCGCATCAGGTCGCAAAGAGTTGGACGTGACTTGGCAACAGAACAATAATGAAAGCAGGGAGATGGAGGAAATACAGGTGTGTACACAACCTGTGTATTTACACATATCTATAAATATCTCTATGTGTAGGCTTTAGTTTCTGTATTAGGCTAATCATGAGTTCAAACTAATGTCTCCAACTGGAACCCATTACCACATGGACCTTTTCATTTTCATTGGTTGTTTCTTTCACTAATATGAACCTTGGTAACTGTAACTGCACAACTCCATTTATGAGGGTGAGTTCTCCAACTTCGTTGTTCTACTTCAGTATTGTGTTTAATATTCTATATTGTTACCATTTTTATATGAACTTTAGAGTCTGTACAAATAGTTTATTGGTACCTTCATTGTTAGTACATGGAATCCACAAATCAGATAGGTAAATGAAATGAAGTGAAGGTCGCTCAGTCATGTCCCACTCCTTGTGACCCCATGGACCATACAGTCCAGAATACTGGAGTGGGGTGCCTTTCCCTTCTCCAGGGGATCTTCCCAACCCAGGAATCGAACTGGGATCTCCTGCATTGCAGGCAGATTCTTTACCAACTGAGCTATCAGGGAAGCCCAAATAGGTAAATATTTACACAATAGCAATATATTCCAGTGCATGAGAATGGAAAAACTCTGTATTTAAATAACACTCTGTATTTATTTATTTAGGTCCTCTTTGATTTGTTTCATCAGTGTTTTGTAGATTTTTTACAAACAAGATTTTCCCTAATTATTTTTCTCTTTTTGGTGCAATTGTAAAATTTATTTTTTAATTTCAAATTCTAGTTGTTCATGGCTGGTATACAGAAAACCTATTAATAACTATTATATATGTTTTATTCTGCATACTTGCTATAATCACATATTAGTTACAGGAATTTTGTAGATTATCTGGGATTTTCTATATAGATAATAATTTCATATGCAAATAAAATACAGCCATGTCTTCTTTTCAAATCCATAGTTTTTTATTTAATTTTTTTTTTGTCTTAATTGCTGTAGGTAGGGCTTCAGAGTAATATTAAATAGGTGTGGAGAGAGATGATATTCAGATGATATTCTGAATTTTTTTTTGGTGAGAGTAAGGGGTTTAATCTGACTATAGATATATTAAATTTATTGATCTTTTCAAAGAACCAACCTAAAAAATATATATCTTTATTTTCCTGGCTCCAATTTTATTGATTTTCATTCCAATTTTGTTATTTCTTTTATTCTACTTGATTTATGCTTAACTTTTTCTTATTTCTCTAGTTTCTTGATTGCTTGCTTATTGATTTTATATCTTTTTAATGTATGTATTTAATGCTATAACATTTCCCCCAAGCATTACTTTCACTGCATTCCACAGATTTTTATGTTTTACTTCTGTTTTCATTTAGTTCATAGTTTTTTTTTAATTTTTCTTTAGACATTTTCATTGATTCATATGTCTCTTAAAAGTATTTTATTTAATTTCCTAATATTTGCAGATTTTTCAACTATCTTTTTGTTATTGATTTCTAGTTTAATTCCCCTGTTGTATGTCTTTGTGAATGTTCTATGTAGGCTAGATAAAAATGTATTCCTTTGTTGTTATTTAGAATTAAATTATTTTAATTTATAGTATCGAGCTATCTGTACTTTACTGGTTTTTAGCCCCCACTATTTATTTATTAAGAAAGGGATATTGAGGCTCAATTATAATAGCACTTTTTTTTGTTTCTCTTTTCAATTCTACATGTTTTGGTCTCAGATATTTTTACACTCCTTTGCTGGCTGTGTAAATGATACTGTTCTTGTTCTGATGTCTTCATTGTTTGAAAATAATGTGGCTCCTTATATAGCATAGAATTGGGTATAATTTATTTATCCACTTTTTATAGTCTGTCTTTTTATATGCACATCATGAAATTCATAATGTAATATTGATATATTTGGATTAATGACTATCATGTTTGTAACTCTGTTCTTTGTATTTGCTTTTCCATCCCAATCCTACTTTTTCTTAATTGTTTAGTTTCATTTGTGCATCTGTATGTTTTTACTTTATCAATAGTGTATAAAGTATAGTTTAAAAAATGTAGTTTTTCCCCTATAGTTTACTATATATATATATATATATATATATATAGACTAATTTAAGTCTAACTTTAAAAAATACTGTATCACTCTCAAATAGTCCATGTACCTTACAATAACGAATCCCTACTTCTCCCATCTTCCTTCCCATCACTTTTTCTATTGTTGCCATCCATTTCAGTTATCCATACAATATAATAATCATCCATACATTATTATTATGACTGCAGACAAATAGCCACCTTTTATGTCAATTCAAAATAAGAAAAGTAAAATATCTTATTTCCATTCATTTATGCCTTCTCTAACTCCTATTTTCTTTGTGTAGATTAAAGTTTCTGACATATATCATCTACCTAATAAACTTTAAAATCCTTTCTTGCAAGGCAGATGTGCTGGTGATGAAAGTACTCAGTTTCTATCTGCTTTTGATAGTATTTTTCTCTCATTTTTGAGGGAAAATTTGAATGGATATAGAATTCCAAGTTGGCATGTTTTTATTTAGGCACTTCAGATAGCTGGCATGATTGTCTTCTTCCTTGCGTGGTTCCTCATAAGTCTACCGTAGTTTTAGAGATGTTTCTCTCCAGGTAAGCTGTACTACTTCTCAGGCTCAGAGACAGTGGTACAAAGTTGGAGAAGGACAGAAGATCCCTTTTCTTGTTTTCACCACACACACCAGGGCTTCCCTATTTAATTACTTGTTCAACAGGTGGTTATTTAATTCCTGCTCTCTTCCTGTCACTTCTGTGAAACTTCTAGTGTTAGCACAAAGAGTTGTTTTTTTTTTTTTAATCAGTTCTGTTATTTCCAATATAGTGATTTAGAATCCATGGATTTTTGAGGCACATAGTTGTCAGCATGCTACTTTAGTGATTCTAACCTAAATGAAATAAATCCCTATGATTTTTAGCAATCAAAGGGCATTTTGTTGAAAAACGGCCAAATGCTTGAGAGCACAGAGCCAAACAGCCTGGATGAAACATGTTTGTGTCACTTACTCATGTGACTCTGGGCCAGTTATCGACTCCCTGTGTGACTGCGTCCTCATCCATAAATGGGGATGATAACGATATTTCCTGACTCAAAGGGTGGTTGTAAGGATTAAAGGAATTGACAAAGTAGCAAACACTTAGAACAGTGTTAGACTATGGTAAGGACTATATAAATAAAGGTTATTACTTAGACACTGAGCATAGTTTATTATCCCTAGTATATTTTTTTCATCTTTTTCATCTTCGTAATGAGGGGAGTATGATTTAAAGTGAATAAGAAACACTGTTTTTTTTAGCTGTTTATATATACTCTTCATCAGATATGAGTGAACCTAAATGGAGTTTGAAGAATAAGGTTTCATTTTTATGATGTCTGTGACCCAAAGTACTGTTATTGAAAAAGTAAACTCCTTATTGATATTGTTATAGTAAAAGAATACGACTATATTCCAGAATATCAGGGAATGATCCAAATTATGGCCTGTATTCTGATCTTTTGCCCTGTTCAAGAGATTAAGACACGGTTGGAGAGTCACGTGTTCACATATACTGAAAGTTGGCCCACAAGAAGCAAGAAAAACTGTGTATGATTATAAAGGATCCATCATATAAACTATAAATACTTCTTTAGCTTCTGAAGGCTCTTTTTGGGGTTTTGTCTTTTTCGTTTCACATGATTGCTTCCGTACCATTAGCAGTGAGTCCACTCAAATAAAAATAAAAAGTAGCACTTAAAAATCCTCTTTGGCACTTCAAAAGGCCATATATTAGAGAGCTAATTGGTGTAGTTTTTACAACTTTCACATTGATTTTTTTCCCCCATTGATTTTTTTTCCCTCCTTTGAGCTGTCTTTTCATCCTGTGTGAATTCTTCTCAGTTCTTGGGGAGTAGATTATATGCAAGAAAAGATAGTCAGTGAAAGTGACAGGATTCCCAAGAACTTTTGTTCTTCTGTCCTGCTATATTTTAATTTCAGGTAAGTAGAACTAGTTGAGAGTATACTGATTGGACTATGTCAAAAATCTTTCTACTTCAGAGTCTCCATAGAAAGGAGATTCTCTGGCAATTCTGCCTGGGAACACTGAATTTGTGTTTTACAGAGAGAGTCTTCCATCTTAAAAAAAAAAAAATTGAGGAATGACAAGATTTACTTTTGAAAGCTAATTTCCTTCTACACATAAGGTCATGAGCTAAACGAGAAATACACTCAGTTGCTAGATCATGTCCAACTCTTTGTGACACCATGGACTATATATACCCCACCAGGCTCCTATGTCCATGGGATTTCCCGGGCAAGAATACTGGAGTGGGTTGCCATTCCCTTCTCTAGGGGATCTTCTTGGATCAGGGATCAAACTCTAATCTCCTGCATTGGCAAGTGGGTTCTTTCTTTATCACTGAGCAATCAGGGAAGCCCCATCTTGTTCTGTGCTTTTATGAAAGTGTTTTCTACTGCAACTCTGCCTTTTTCCCAACATATGATTAATGAATTTGACTTTGCATAAAGTTTTCCTATTCATCACACCCTCACCTCATCCAGAATCACAATCTTGCCTTTGGAAAAATTACAAAATTCAGTTACATGTTGTTATTAGAGTCATTTAAAATTTTGATGGCCCCACATTTTTTTTGCTACCATGTAATTACATTGAGATTTAATAAAAAAGATATTTTTTTTATTAGGTGAGAAGATTGGCCTTTTGATGGTAATCATTATAAGCATAAATTCCTGTTTTTGCTTTTCCATGTATTTCAAAGAAATGTTTAACAAATTCTCTGAAAAGTACAATATCCATAATTTAAATAAGGACATCTTCTGGCCAACCCAAGGTCAAAAAATATCTTCTAATTATTATTATTATTTTTAATGTCTACTCTAGTATCATGCTGTCAGAACAGACTGGCAAAGCTAATAAAGATCTGCAGTTTAAGTCTTTAAAAACAGGATTCAGCAAGCTTTCTGACAGAAGGTATTATACTGATATTGTAGTTTCACTAATCAGCTTGAAACATCTCTCAAATAGAAGGAAAACAAGATATCCTTGAAAGTAAAATTCACTATCTAATCTCAGAGGGAATCAGTTAATCTCTGTCCTTCCATTTGCACTACTTCATAAACAGGTGAGCAGTAGTATGGCATATTCCAGAGAGTTGGAAGGGTTATATTTCTTTTAAAATATTTGGGGATTATTATATATAATTTTATAGAGAATAATGTTATTTTAAGTGGAAGTTTTTATTTCAAAAGGAAAACAATAATATTGCCACAGTATTTGAGGGTCGTTAATTAAAATGTGATCATCTCAGAAGGGATAAGTTCATTTTTCTACTGTATCTGACAAAAATATGCTACTCCACTGTATTACATATGTAAAACATATTGCAGAAGGTATACTTTACCTACAGGCTTCTCTATGGCTCACTGATAAAGAATCAGCCTGCTAATGAAGGAGACATGGGTTTGACTCCTGTGTTGGGTAGATCCCCTGGAGAAGGGAAGGGCAACTCACTCCAGTGTTCTTGCCTGGGCAATCCCATGGACAGAGGAGCCTGCCTGGCAACAGTCCATGGGGTCATAAAGAGTCAGATATGACTTAGCAATTGAACAACAGCAATACTTTACCTACACGAAATTATTTTAAGACACTCTTTTGATGACTGAAGTAGCAGTTTGTATTAATTCTATAAGGTTTGTACAATATACACATGCATGCAGGCAAAACCGAGATCAGCTGTGATCCCAGCATGCCACCATTTAATAGCTCATTGTATTTCAAGCTTTCTCCTCTTCCCTGAAGATAATTATATAGATACACATACTTGGTGCTACATATTTAAGACTTATTTTACATATTAATTTCTACTCTGCTGGTCTTCTTTAGTAAGGGACATAGATGTTTTCCCAAGATATTAAATATTCTTTTATAATATATTCTTCAGTATTTTGTTGCTTAATATTAACAGTTTCACCAATCTTTGGGGATACTTTCAAAGTATTGTTGTTTTACTTTTAGGCAAACAAAGTGTTCATTACAAATTTTAATGTATTCATAAAATGATTCCCTGAAGGATCACCAAAAAATGAATTTTGGGTTGTTTTTATATTTGAATATTATTCAAAATACCTTAAATAATTAAAATGAATCAAACTGTTTTATTTTTAATATTTGCTTGAATTAGTCATTAAGTCAGTTTGGATATGGCTTAAGACATTAATGACACATATATACCCATGGCTGATTCATGTCAATGTATGGCAAAATCCACCACAATATTGTAAAGTAATTAGCCTCCCATTAAAATAGATAATGAGAAACACTGGGCTGGATGAAGCACAAGCTGGAATTAATATTTCCAGGAAAAATCAATAACCTCAGATATGCAGATGACACCACCCTTATGGCAGAAAGTGAAGAAGAACTAAAGAGCCTCTTGATGAAAGTGAAAGAGGAGAGTGAAAAAGTTGGCTTAGAACTCAACATTCAGAAAACTAAGATGAGGCCATCTGGTCCCATCACTTCATGGCAAATAGACAGGCAAACAGTGGGAACAGTGGCAGACTACTTTGGGGGGCTCCAAAAACACTGCAGATGGTGACAGCAGCTATGAAATTAAGTGACTCAAGGAAAGTTATGGCCAACCTATACGGCATATTCAAAAGCAGAGACATTACGTTATCAACAAAGGTCCATCTAGTCAAAGCTATGTTTTTTCCAGTAGCCACGTATGGATGTGAGAGTTGGACTGTAAAGAAAACTGAACACTGAAGAATTGATGCTTTTGAACTGTGATGTTGGAGAAGACTCTTGAGAGTCCCTTGGACTGCAAGGAGATCCAACCAGTCCATCCTAAAGGAGATCAGCCCTGGGATTTCTTTGGAAGGAATGATGCTAAAGCTGAAACTCCAGTACTTTGGCCACCTCATGCGAAGAGTTGACTCATTGGAAAAGACTCTGATGCTGGGAGGGATTGAGGGCAGGAGGAGAAGGGGACAACAGAGGATGAAATTGTTGGATGGCCTAACCGACTCAGTGGACATGAGTTTGGGTAGACTTCAGGAGTTGGTGATGGACAGGGAGGCCTGGCCTGCTGCAGTCCACGGGGTCACAAAGAGTCAGACATGACTGAGCTATTGAACTGAACTGAAAATAAATAAAGTTTTTAAAAAATGATTTGCTTTTGAAATAGAATATACCTGGAGTAAAATCTTGTTTTCAGGAAATATACAAAAAGGGACATCTGGAAAGCTATAATTTTATTCTAATATCTGTGCTTTTGCATGTCATAATATGAATATGGGAAAAATAGTTATTCTTTCATTTGCACCACAGCAAGAACAGAGGGGGAAAAAAAGCTAGAATCTAGAGATAATGTGCTGTCCACTTCTTTGTTTTGAATGTAGAAGATTCCATTTTTTGTAGAGTCTTCAACAAGCACATTTTGGGGAACAATTCTGCTCAGATGATTTATTTCTTTAGAGGGAAGTTTCATTTTGTACAAGAAACCAAAAAAGAATCAAGTTCTCTTAAAGGGAAAAGAGTATACAGGACATTTTGGAAGGGAGGGGATCTTTGCTTATGGCTGATGGAGAAGAAATCGCTTTTCATTTAAAAAAATAGGTCTTTCTTGGGGAGTTCTGTTCTTCTTTCTGCTAAATAAAACAGCTTGAATTTCTGATGAGAGCTCTTTAGAGTATATTTCTCTTCTGCTGACACTGAGATTCATGGGAATACTTGCCATTAACACAAATGAGAGCTAAACACATCAATTGTTTCATGTGAAGATTAAAATGCTCCTCTTCATTTGAACCCAATACATTATTGGTAATTACATTATGTGTCAATAATAATTACTCTTACGCTGTTTAACACTGCTGCTTAGAAACAAGCATCTTATTGCACCACAAGGATTATAAAAAAAGAAAAAACATGGAGATACTTTATTTCAGAGTTTTACGGGGCTCAACCTGAACACAGGAAAATTTATTAAAGTTATATCTATTGCCAACAGACACAAAATAGAATAAAATATTTAACACATTTATATAAAATGCTGTTTTTACAAAATTAAAGTTTTTCCAGATGAGATTCTCTTCTGCTACTGCTGCTGCTGTTAAGTCACTTCAGTCGTGTCCAGCTCTGCGTGACCCCATAGACGGCAGCCCACCAGGCTACCCCGTCCCTGGGATTCTCCAGGCAAGAACACTGGAGTGGGTTGTCATTTCCTTCTCCAATGCATGAAAGTGAAAAATGAAAGTGAAGTCACTCAGTCGTGTCCAACTCTTAGCGACCCCATAGACTGTAGCCCACCAGGCTCCTACATCCATGGGATTTTCCAGGCAAGAGTACTGGAGTGGGGTGCCATGGCCTTCTCCAGAGATTCTCTTCTAATATGTGCCCAAACCAATTGAAGATGATAAAAAGATATTTTAAAATATGGTATATTTGAATCTTGACTTCTCTAATAAGACCAGTAAAGCTTTTTCATGTTGTTTTATTTTTAAAATAATAATCATATTGTTTACTTAACAGTAAGTGAAGGCAACTATAATTTTTTATAAATATTCCAAAATATTCTACTTTTTAAACTATTACAGAATATTCTTATATTTATTACATGTATCTTATTTTACTTTATAGAATTGAAACATCTTTCTAGACATTTTTGAAGATATTATTTATCATGCCATGATGCACATAATGTAAAAATTCAAGTAAAATATACTTACCAAAGTTTTTTCCAAAATGCTTTTCAAACCCCTTTGAAAGTCATTGTAGTTTGTCTTTTACTTTAAAGTATGCTGCTGCTAAGTCGCTTCAGTCGTGTCCAACTCTGTGCAACCCCATGGACTGCAGCCTACCAGGCTTATCCATCCATGGGATTCTCCAGGCAAGAACACTGGAGTGGGTCGCCATTTCCTTCTCCAATGCATGAAAGTGGAAAGTGAAAGTGAAGTCGCTCAGTCGTGTCTGACTCTTAGCGACCCCATGGACTGCAGCCTACCAGGCTCCTCCATCCATGGGATTTTCCGGGCAAAAGTACTGGAGTGGGGTGCCATTGCCTTCTCTCACTTTAAAGTATACTATACCATTAAGAGCATTGCTGATGTAGAATTTCTTAAAAGAATGTGCCATTTCTTCCACGTTGTCCATTTTATTGGCATATAATTGTTGATAGTACTCTCTTATGATCCTTTGTATTTCTGTGTTGTCTGTTGTGATCTCTCCATTTTCATTTCTAATTTTATTGATTTGATTTTTCTCCCTTTGTTTCTTGATGAGTCTGGCTAATGGTTTGTCAATTTTATTTATCCTTTCAAAAAACCAGCTTTTGGTTTTGTTGATTTTTGCTATGATCTCTTTTGTTTCTTTTGCATTTATTTCGGCTCTAAGTTTTAAGATTTCTTTCCTTCTACTAACCCTGGGGTTCTTCATTTCTTCCTTTTCTAGTTGCTTTAGGTGTAGAGTTAGGTTATTTATTTGACTTTTTTCTTGTTTCTTGAGGTGTGCCTGTATTGCTATGAACTTTCCCCTTAGGACTGCTTTTACCACGTCCCACAGGTTTTGGGTTGTTGTTGTGTTTTCATTTTCATTCGTTTCTATGCAAATTTTGATTTCTTTTTTGATTTCTTCTCTGATTTGTTGGTTATTCAGCAGCGTGTTGTTCAGCCTCCATATGTTGGAATTTTTAATAGTTTTTCTCCTGTAATTGAGATCTAATCTTACTGCATTGTGGTCAGAAAAGATGCTTGGGATGATTTCTATTTTTTTGAATTTACCAAGGAAACTATTAGCAAGGTGAAAAGACAGCCTTCAGAATGGGAGAAGATAATAGCAAATGAAGCAACTGACAAACAACTAATCTCAAAAATATACAAGCAACTCCTACAGCTCAACTCCAGAAAAATAAATGACCCAATCAAAAAATGGGCCAAAGAACTAAATAGACATTTCTCCAAAGAAGACATACAGATGGCTAACAAACAATTGAAAAGATTCTCAACATCACTCATTATCAGAGAAAGGCAAATCAAAACCACTATGAGGTACCATTTCATACCAGTCAGAATGGCTGCGATCCAAAAGTCTACAAGTAATAAATGTTGGAGAGGGTGTGGAGAAAAGGGAACCCTCTTTCACTGTTGGTGGGAATGCAAACTAGTACAGCCACTATGGAGAACAGTGTGGAGATTCCTTTAAAAACTGGAAATAGAACTGCCTTATGATCCAGCAATCCCACTGCTGGGCATACACACTGAGGAAACCAGAAGGGAAAGAGACATGTGTACCCCAATGTTCATCGCAGCACTGTTTATAATAGCCAGGACATGGAAGCAACCTAGATGTCCATCAGCAGATGAATGGATAAGAAAGCTGTGGTACATATACACAATGGAGTATTACTCAGCCATTAAAAAGAATACATTTGAATCAGTTCTAATGAGGTGGATGAAACTGGAGCCTATTATACAGAGTGAAGTAAGCCAGAAAGAAAAACACCAATACAGTATACTAACGCATATATATGGAATTTAGAAAGATGGTAACGATAATCCTGTGTACAAGACAGCAAAAGAGACACTGATATATAGAACAGTCTTATGGACTCTGAGGAGAGGGAGAGGGTGGGAAGATTTGGGAGAATGGCATTGAAACATGTAAAATATCATGTATGAAACGAGTTGCCAGTCCAGGTTCGATGCATGATACTGGATGCTTGGGGCTGGTGCACTGGGATGACCCAGAGGGATGGTATGGGGAGGGAGGGGGGAGGAGGGTTCAGGATGGGGAACACATGTATACCTGTGGCGGATTCATTTTTATGTTTGGCAAAACTAATACAATTATGTAAAGTTTAAAAATAAAATAAAATTTTAAAGAAAAGCACCAAATTCATGAGAAAAAAAAAAAAAAAAGAATGTGCCACTATTATATCTGGTGTTTTCTTCTAACCCACTGACACACATTTTGAAATTTTGATGCTGGTACCTTCTCGCTCTTATGAAAATGCTCAGTAGGATGTTTTCTATACAATGAAAAAAGTGAAAGTGAAAGTCACTCAGTCATGTCCACCTCTTTGCAAAACCATGGACTATACAGTCCATGGAATTCTCCAGGCCAGAATACTGGCATGGTAGCCATTCCCTTCTCCAAGGGTTTTTCCCAACCTAGGGATCAAACCCAGATCTCCCACATTATATGTGGATTCTTTACCAGCTGAGCCACAAGGGAAGCCCAAGAATAATGGAGTAGGTAGCCTATCCCTTCTGCAGGAGATCTTCCCAACCCAGGAATCCAACCGTGGTCTCCTGCATGGCAGGCGGATTCTTTACCAACTGAGCTATCAGGGAAGCCCTGATAGTTTTAGACAACTTCTAGGGCACTGTGACTCCTCATTTGCTCTGCAATTGTTCGTTAATTGAAATATCAAGGAGTTAGCACTACTTATTGATACTATGAAGAATAAACAGCTCATTTCACTCATCTGAGAAAAATGTAAACCATGTCACCTGAACAATAGCAACTGTAAGATGCTACTAATTGGAAGATTTATTTTAATCAAGAAATGTTAAAATACACATGCACATCCTTTAACAATAAAATGGGAAATGCATATTGTGGTATATTCATACAAGAGGTGGGTTAATAACAATGAATATGCACAGTAAGCTTGTTCAGAAACATTATGTGTTTTCATAAATGTGAATCTGGTCTCATAAAATATTGTTGAGTGAAAGAAACCAAACATTCATGAATGTATCCTGTGTTATTCCATTTCTATGAAGTTAAAAAATAGGTAAATGTATGGTCAAAGGCAGAGCAACCAGAGATCAAATTGCCAACATCCTCTGGATCATCAAAAAATCAAGAGAGTTCCAGAAAAACATCTATTTCTGCTTTATTGACTATGCCAAAGCCTTTGACTGCACGGATCACAATAAATTGTGGAAAATTCTGAAAGAGATGGGAATACCAGACCACCTGATCTGCCTCTTGAGAAATTTGTATGCAGGTCAGGAAGCAACAGTTAGAACTGGACATGGAACAACAGATTGGTTCCAAATAGGAAAAGGAGTACATCAAGGCTGTATATGGTCACCCTGCTTATTTAACTTATATGCAGAGTACATCATGAGAAACACTGGGCTGGAAGAAACACAAGCTGGAATGAAGATTGCCGAGAGAAATATCAATAATCTCAGATGTGCAGATGACGCTACCCTTATGGCAGAAAGTGAAGAAAAACTAAAAGCCTCTTGATGAAAGTGAAAGAGGAGAGTGAAAAAGTTGGCTTAAAGCTCAACATTCAGAAAACTAAGATCATGGCATCTGGTCCCATCACTTCATGGGAAACAGATGGGGAAACAGTGTCAGACTTTATTTTTTGGAGTCCAAAATCACTGCAGATGGTGATTGCAGCCATGAAATTAAGTGATGCTTACTCCTTGGAAGGAAAGTTATGACCAACCTATTTAATATGACAGCATATTAAAAAGCAGAGATAGTGCTTTGCCAACAAAGGCCCGTCTAGTCAAGGCTATGGTTTTTCCTGTGGTCATGTATGGATGTGAGAGTTGGACTGTGAAGAAAGCTGAGCGCCGAAGAATTGATGCTTTTGAACTGTGGTGTTGGAGAAGACTCTTGAGAGTCCCTTGGACTGCAAGGAGATCCAACCAGTCCATCCTAAAGTAGATCAGTCCTGGGTGTTCATTGGAAGGACTGGTGCTAAAGCTGAAACTCCAATACTTTGGCCACCTCATGCGAAGTGTTGACTCATTGGAAAAGACCCTGATGCTGGGAGACACTGGGGACAGGAGGAGAAGGTGACAACAGAGGATGAGATGACTGGATGGCATCACCGACTCGACGGATATGAGTTTGGGTGAACTTCAGGAGTTGGTGATGGACAGGGAGGCCTGGCGTGCTGTGATTCATGGGGTCGCAGAGTTGGACACGACTGAGCGACTGAACTGAACTGATGGTGTTTATAGCTAGGATAAGGGTTTTTCTTTAGAGAAGTATGATATACATCACTGTATACACAGGCAAAGCCGTCTTCTGTTAGAAGTCAAGGTTGCCATTGCTTTGTTGTTTAGTGACTAAGTTGTGTCTTACTCTTTTGAGACACTATGGACTGTAGTCCATTAGGCTCCTATGTCCACAGAATTCTTGCCAGAGTCTCCTGCGCTAGAAGGCAGATTTTCTACCATTAGTGCCACCTGGAAAGCCCATGGTTATTCCACTTGTTTCTGCTTATACTTCTCTGTGTTGAACAATCTTTTGGTAATGCCCCCATCATAGAAGATAATTTAGTATTCTTATCCTTCCTACTGCTAACTTTCCCTTTATTCCCTTCTTTTGTCTTGTTTAATGTAATTACTTCATCTGATGTTTTTAGACTTTTAAAGAAATGAGTTAAACCTGTTTGTTTGTTTTTTTCTCTTTGAAACAATTTCAGATTTATAGAAAATTTACAAGGATACTACATAAAATAATTCTAGATATTATTTGATTCACCAATTAATAAGACTTTGACATCTTTGCTTTCTCTTTCTTATCCTCATGCTCTCATTCATATATATTTATACATACACATATCTGCACAAATTTAGCATAGCTATATATCTACATAGATATATGAAAGTGAAACTGTTAGTCATTCTGTCGTGTCCAACTCGTGATCCCATTGATTGTAGCCCAACCAGCTCCTCTGGTTATGGAATCCTCCAGACAAGAATAGTGGAGTGGGTTGACATTTCTTTCTCCAGGGGTTCTTCTCCACCCAGGGATCAAACCTGGGTCTCCCCCATTGCAGGCAGACTCTTTATCAACTGAGCCACCAGGGAAGCTTATGTTGGTATACCTATTTAAAAGTAAATTGCAGACATCATGAATCATTACCCCCTAAATAATTCAGTGTTCCCATGTATTTTCTAATGTTTTTAAAGGGAACATTTTCCTCACTGAAAAATAATCAAATTTGGGAAATTTAATATAGATATGTTATTTTCTAATACAGAGTCTGTGTTCAAATTCTGATGATTTTCCCAATAATGTCTTGTAAACTATGCCCACCACCTGTTTGCTTCAAGGTCTAAATCTCCTTTAATTTGGACAGGCCCTTTAAACTTTCTTTGCCTTTTGCTGATGGTTTTGAAGATTCACAGGCAGTTGTTCTTCAGAATCTCTCTCAAATTTGTCTGATGAATCCCAGTGCATTCAGGTCATGCATATTTTGTAGGACTATATACAGGTGGCATCTTTTCTTTCTTAGTGCATCACATCAGAAGGTGCTGTTTGACCTATTATAGATGATGTTACCTTCAGTTCTTTGGTTAAGGCTCTTTTCAAAAAATGTCTTTGACTTGCAAGTATTGAATAGTATGAGGTGATATACTGCAGACTTACGTAAGTATCTTGTTCCAAATGAAATCGTATTGAGTAATTTTAGAATCCGTTGACAATCCTTGCCTGAAATAATTATTTTCTAATGGTTGTAAAATGACTTATTTAAATATATAATGTCTTCTGCATCTATTTATTGATTGATTTTCTTTCTCATTTATTATCAACTATAGAATTGTATTAAATAAATTATAATACATTACTTTTATTGCTCATTATATGTTCATTTTCTCCACAGATTGGGTCTGTTGGAACGTTTTCACAATGGCTGGGTTTTATGTTTTGAAATACCTTTATCTCTTGTTTCTTCTTTTAATTTTTAGCACTTTTTTCCTGACACAACTCATCATTCCCTTCCGTGTCTCTTGTATCAGTCGTATCGCCAATAAGTCCTAGTTTTTTTCAGAGCAGAATATTATTTAGAAACCTGGCTCTCCAGGTAGCAATTTTTACAATGCTCTCTGAGTTTAATGTATATGAGGATCCAGGAGGGAGAGGGGAAATGGAGAAAGGTGTGGAAAGCCAACCAGCACAGTCGTTCTGTATAGACTATTTGAACTGTCACTCTGCTGAATCCTTGTTCTTACTTTTGTCCTTGGGAGTCAGTTGACTCTGGTCTTAGAGCCTCTGAAAGGTTCTACTGGCTGTTGAACTAAATCCTCACTGAAGCTCTTTCCTGTTTGTTTTGAGTCGTTGCCTCCACTTTCTGTTATTTCTTGGCAGGTGTCCATTCACTTCTTATGATCTAGATAAATGTAGATGTCTTTTGTGCACTGATATCTTTCATACCACTCTACTATTCTTTTTGCTCTCCTATGGGGTGAGGAAAGAGTGGAGAACCCTCCAGAAAACTCACATCATTGTGAAGTAGAAATATTTACAAAAGCACATTCTGAGATTACATCTCTATACATATGCATACACACACATAGACCATAAACAATGTCTCAATAAAGTGCTGCACTTAGAAACTATCTTGTTCTCGTTCAGTCGCTAAGCTGTGTCTGGCTCTTTGTGACCCCATCAACTGCAGCACATATAGCTTCCCTGTCCTTTACCATCTCCCAGAGTTTGCTCAAACTCATGTCCATTGAGTTGGTGATGCCATCCAACCATCTCATCCTTTGTCACCCCCTTCTCCTCCTGCCCTTTGGAAAGATGAGAAAAATTGTTTCAAAGGGTTAGTTTTATGTCTTTTTTCCTTATTGTGAATTTCAGGTCATGAGCTGTTTAAATTAAAATTGTCTCTGTTGAATTAAAATTGTAAATTTTAAAAATATCCTGATACGGCTAAGTTTGAGGTCCAGAGTTACAATGTGGAAAGGAAAGCTGATATTATACAATTGGATCTGATTCTTTGTTTATAACTGTCTGTTGAAAATTAATACATAAAAGCTGGGCTAATTTTACACACGTCTCAGTTCTTTTGGGCTACTGAAAGAACATACCATACGCCGGGCAGTGACAGAAACTATATGCAACAGTAATTTATTTCTCACAATTTTGGAGACTAGGAATTTTAAGATCAAGTCATCAGAATGGTCCAGTTCTGATAAAAGTCCACTTACTGGTTCATGGACAGTGACCAGCGCCTTCTCACTGAATCCTTGCATGGTGGAAGGAACTAGGGATTTTTAGATCCTCTTTCCCTAATCCCACTCATGAGGGCTCCATCTTCATGACTTAAAGTGAAACTTGCTCAGTCATGTCTGACTCTTAGACACCCCATGGACTGTAGCCTGCCAGTCTCCTCTGTCCATGGAATTCTCCAGGCCAGAATACTGGAGTGGGTAGCCTTTCCCTTCTCCAGGGGATCTTTTCAACTCAGGGATCGAACCCAGGGCTCCCTCATTGCAGGTGGATTCTTTACCATCTGAGCTACCAGGGAAGCTTCATGAATTAAGCACTTTCTAAAGGCCCTACCTCCTAATACCATCACCTTTGGGAGTTGCAACATATAAATTTGAGGGGAACAAAAACATTCATAATTCATTGTGACATAACATTTTTTAAGATAAATGTTAATTCTGTAAAAGCATTTCATAATTACAAAACCTATTACCCAGTAAGTTAATTTATTTATGAGAAAAAGTGGAAGTGTTAGTCCCTTACAGTGTCCGACTCTTTATGACCCCCAATTCCTCTGTCCATGGAATTCTCCAGGCAAGAATACTGAAGTGGGTAGCCATTCCCTTCTCCAGGGTATCTTTCCGACACAGGGTTTGAACCTGGGGTCTCTTGCATTGCAGGCAGATTCTTTCCCATCTGAACCAGCAGGGAATTCCATTTATATATTTTTCCAAAACACTGATATATATCCCTTTATTTTAACTTAATTGTGCAATCCAGCTCATCTGTTTTCTATAGAGCAAATCAGATCTTTGAATCTAGGTAGCATAGAACTCAGCTCATCAGCAAAAATCAGAGCCAATACATGAATTCCTAATTACCATTTTATTTAGATAAAATCATGTCAAATCATAAAAATACTAAGATTCCTAGAATATTTAGATTCTACCTCCCAAAATAAATTACTGTTATTTAAAATATTCAGTAGTAGGTTACCACAATTTAGACTTTAGCTGTGTAGTTTAAAGTGGAAAGTAGAAGGAAAAATATAACATTTGTAGGCTTGCAGTGGAAGTGAATCCTTATAAATCTAACTTAGAATAATTCAATTGATTATTTCCAGGTTGGCTTTCTAACACGGCATTGCTAAAGAAAATTACTGGATGTTTCTGCTAGTCTGCAATTAGATGCAATCATGTTTGTTTGTATTTGCAAGTGAAAACTGTAATTTACCAGTAGCTCTTCTGAGAATGACTGTGTACAAAAGGATTTTTAGCAGACCACTATGTATGATCGAACTTGCCAGGTTATCCTTTGGGGAAATCAAGTTGCCCAGTTATTTTCTTTTGAAAGGATTCTGCTACAAATCGAATGTTTGTGTTCCCTCAAAATTCATATATTGAGACCTTAATCCCTAAAGTGATGGTATTTGGGCATGGGGTCTGGGAGATAATTAGGTAGTACTGTTGGAACCCTCATGATGGGATTACTGGCTATAAGGAAAGAATTTATGCTTACTTCTCTCTCTCCTTCCCGCCCCTCTCTCTCTGCCAGGTGAGAACACAGAAACCAAGAGATGGCCATCTGCAGACAGAATAAAGACCATCACCAGAACCTGAGCTTGGACTTTGCAGCCTTCAGAAATCTCAGAAATAGATTTTTGTTGTTTAAGCCACCTGGTCTGCGGCAATTTGTTACAACACTCCAAGGTGGCTCAGTCCAGGCTTCTACCTCTGTAATATGATTGTCAACTTAAAAAATAGCCACAGCCTAGAAATTGAGAGTTATGTTTTTTTTTTTCATTTGTACATTTCTATATTGAATTTTATGTTGAAATTCTATTTTGGATCCATTAGACAGTATTACACACTATTTATAATAGCCAGGACATGAAAACAACTGAAATACTCATTAACAGATGAATGGATAAAGAAAATGTGGCACACAGATACCACAGTGGAATATTACAATATACAATGGAAATTCAGCCATCTAAAGAACAAAATAATGTCATCTGCAGTGACTTGGATGGACCTAGAGATTGTCATACTAAGTGAAGTAAGTCAAAGACAAATACGCTATCGCTTATACGTGGGATCTAAAAAAAGTGGTATAAGCAAACCTATTTACAAAACAAATAGTCACAGATGCAGAAAACAAACTTATAGTTATCAAGGGGGAAAGCAGGGGAGGGATAAATTGGGAGATTGGGATTGACATATACACACTGCTATGTATAAAATAGATAACTAAGAAGAACCTATCATATAGCATAGGGAACTCAGTACACCTAGTGACCTACTTTGGTGGGAATTTTTAAGAAAATTTCACAAAACTTAGAGAAGAGATCAACTGTGAACCTTTTATTTTAGGCACAAGAGCGTATACTAATCCTGAATTTATGGATTTTTTTTCCTTCTCTCTTGCCTTAATAATTGTTAGGAAATATTGAAAGTATAAATCAATTTAATAACTCAAAATATACTTTGGCATTCGCACTGCCTCTCCACTGTTAATGTGACTGTGGATATGAAAACATTGGGCGGAATTAGTAGAAAGGAATATAAACAGCTTGAGACAGAATTCAAGACAGCATGCTGGGCAATTACCAATCTACATCAGAAATGATGGCCCTGGTGTAGACGCCCTCAGAGTCGGACCGTCGCAATCTGTCTGCAGCAAACACAAGAGCCGCCCGCTCAACGCGGCCACCCGGCCCCACAGCGTGTGCAGCGTGGAAGGCACTTGCGGGTCTCGTCTTCAGATGCTTAGAGTGTTTTTTCAGAACAGTTTCTATTTGAAAGGTTCAGATGGATTTATTCAACATGACATTTATGGCACAGAGGACAATATACCTAATGTTGATCCTAGAAATGTGAAATGATATTATTTGGGGACATGTGCTTTTGTTTTTGACTCTGAAGCAATATTCATACAGAAAATTTGTTTTCCAGAGGTCTTACAACCACTGAATTTTGTAGCTCCTGTTATTCGGAAATATGTCACTTAGTTTACGTCTGTTTAAAAAATCTGCTCTGGCTTATGGTGAGAGTGATTATAGAATTTAAAACACTTTAATCAGTCCAATTGTGGAAGTGGTCTGTGTTATTTGTTGCTTTTTAAAAAGTGTCTTCCCCGTTGAATATCAGACCTCTGCTTTGGATTTAGAGGAGAAGCTGGGTATTTCCAGATAGGCCGCAGAGTCTAGAGAGTAAGCAGAGCGCATTAGTAACTCAGAGCAAAACAGAGTGAAGGCAAATTGCCAAGAGCCTGCTCTTGAAAGAATCAGTAGCTTGTTTTCTAGATAAACATCTCCCATTTTGTTTAATCCATCAGATAAAGCGTTCTTGCAAATGTAGCCATTTGAATCCCTGTGATCTCGGTGTTTGTATTTTAGCAGCTAGAAAACCTTGAAAATATGTTCCCTTTCATTCTTACCCGATTAGTTTAAAATGATGAGACTATTCATTGATGATGGATTCTTGCTGAAGAAGAACCAGGCTTAGGTGTTAAAAAAGAAGCTAACAATTTGCTATCCATCTCCTCTACCAGACAGGTCATATTACAGAAATGTATGTTACTATTCTAACTGTCCCCCTCAGATATTGGATATTTTGTCTTCCACCCTTTTCAAGACACAGCACCATTTCAGTAAAAATTACAGTACCCACTCCAACTGTGACTTGAGTTAAATTAGGATTCCACGGATCAGGTTGATGTGGCCAAGTCCATTTCTTGGTTAGTTGGCTAGTATGAATAAGCAGAAGTGAATGAGGATGCTTTTTGTATCATCAAAAAAGGAAAAGCAAAAACAAAGAAAAGTAAAGCCCCAGCCAATTCTTACAGAAGGGCTATTATTTAACTTAATATTGATAATTATGTTAATATTGAATTTTTGTTAACATCCAGATGTTCTGCTAATCAGGAAACATGCTTTATTTGGCTTAATCCTTCAAAAATACCCTGAATTAGGCATTGCTGTTGTTGTTTAGTTGCTATGTCCTGCTGACTCTTTATGACCTCCATGGACTACAGCCTGCTAGGCTCCTCTGTCCATGGGATTTTCCAGGCTAGAATACTGGAGTGGTTTGTCATTTCCTTCTCCAGGGGATCTTCCGACCCAGTGATTGAACCTGCATTTCATGCATTGGCAGGTGGATTCTTTACCTCTGAGGCACCTGGGAAGCCCCTTTAACAAATAAAGAAACTGAGTCTTAGAGATATTGCATAAATAATGAATAGTACCCAGTTGTCTTTTCTGCATTCCTCTGATCCCAACCAATATACATTAGTGACACCTCTATATTTACTGTTGTACATTAATAATATAGATAGTGTCAACATTGGAAAAATAAGGATCATGGTCCAAAATATTGTGGTGATTTAAAATGTCTTGTTTTGGGCTGAAACTACTGCATAATAGGATTCCTTAGGTATGCTGCTATAGAAAACTCTCCTAATTGGTGAGAAGAGAGGGTTATCATTTTTATCTTTGTTTTTGATACTTTATTTTCTTACAGCAAATTTTAGGTTCACACAAAACTGAGAGGAAGGTACAGATATTTTCCCTCAAATCTCTGACCACACATATGCATAGCCTTCTCTCTTAGCAATGTCACTCCCCAGAATAGTATATTTTTTTTTATGGGGATGAACCTACATTGATAATCATTACCCAAAGTTCAGAGTTTATCTTATATTTCATGTTTGGTGTTGTATATTCTTATGGTTTGGACAAATGTATAATGACACATATCTATCATTCTATTATTATACAAGGTATTTTCTTTAGTCCAAAAATCTTATTTGTTCCATCTATTCATCTCTCACCCTTCATCCCCCGATAACATATAATGTGGAGTCTCTTTTATTTGCCATCTGTGTATCTTTGGGGAGGTATGGTATATTATGGTTGACAACCGTTTATCAGAAGTCTTTTGCAAATATTTTCTCCTAGTCCTTTGACTTGTCTTCTAATTCTTTTGATACTGTTTTTACACAGAACAAAAGTTTTAATTTTAATGAAGTCCATCTTTTTGGCTATGTTATGGACTGTGTCTTTGTATTGTATCTAAAAAGGCATCACCATACCCTGGAATGTCTAGGTTTTCTCCTATGTTATCATCTTAAAAGTTTTATAGTTTGTGTTTTGAATTTAGGTCTAGGATTCATGAGGGTTATCTTTTTATTAATGTTGGGATGAGAAACCCTAAGCCCATACTTTGCATACCCTCACTAAAAGCAGCAGCGGAAGCAATTTAAAACAGCTTGGAAGAATTCCGTGGAGTGAGTTTCTACACTCTTGCCTCTCTGTCCCCGCTCCAGGAAAGCAGCTAGTCTGACTGGTGAGCACATGAGCTAGGTGTGTTAGAATCACAGGCCAGACCAGAGGACCTAAGCTCAACCTCCCGGCCCAGCTGCTGACTCTTTTTGTGAACTTGAATAACTGACCTGACGTCTCTATATCTCAGTTTTCTTTATAGCAAAGTAAGGTTCAAATTGCATCACCTTGTAGGTTTGTTGTAAAGATTTTATGAGTTAATAGATGCCAAGTACTTGAAACTGTGCCAGATGCAGAGCAAATACTCAAAATACATTAGAACAGGTAGGCTTGTTACCTGGCTGTATTACCAGTGGGCATTGTTATTGTGCTTTAAAATCAACAATCAGACCAAACCCCACATCTTATCTTTGACTCTGCTAAGAATCTCCTTGTGGCCTGATCTTATGTTTTCCTTCCTATAAGCTCAAGGGAAGGAGTTCTCCTGATTCTGGTGTAAGCACAAAGGTTGTCATTGTTGTTGTTCAGTCGCTAAGTCATGTCCAGCTCTTTGTGACTCCATGGACTGCAGCATCCCAAGCTTCCCTGTCCTTTACTATCTCCCAGAGTTGGCTCAAACTCATGTCCATTGAGTCAGTGATGGCATCCAACCACCTCATCCTCTGTCGTCCCCTTCTCCTCCCGTCCTCAATCTTTCACAGCATCAGGGTCTTTTCCAATGAGTTGGCTCTTCGAATCAGGTGGCCAAAGTATTGGAGCTTCTGCTTCAGCATCAGTCCTTCCAATGAATATTCAGGGTTGATTTCCTTCAGGATTGATTGGTTTGATGTCCTTGCTGTCCAAGGGACTCTCAAGAGTCTTTTCCAGTGCCACAGTTTGAAAGCATCAATTCTTTGACACTCAGCCTTCTTTATGGCCCAATTCTCACATCCATACATGACTACTGGAAAAACCATAGCTTTGACTGTATGGACGTTTGTCAGCAGAGTGATGTTTCTGCTTTTTAATATGCTGTCTAGGTTTGTCATAGCTTTTCTTCCAAGGAGCAAGAGTCTTTTTTGCTCACCATTAGCTCTATTCTTTGATTGATGTGGTGGGAAAAGAACTGAAGGAGGCCCAATTGAACAATATTGTAAAGTAATTAGCCTCCAATTAAAATAAATAAATTAATTAAAAAGCAATTAGAAAGTGACATGTTATAAATAAAAATGCAAGCTTTAAAAAAAACAAAGAAACACTCTCTTTTTCATCAAGTGTTTATAGGGGAAACTTGTTTTGGATGTAAATGTTTCCTTACAGGGCCATTCACATAAAGCCTACAATTTGATTTGCATTTAACTGCTGTTTCTTGTACGTAGTCCATCGATAAAAAGCCAGAACAGAATAAGAGGATTGGGTTATAAGAATTTGTCACCTGACCAGAGAAGTTCACATAAGAAATCTATAAAATATGAAACATTCATTATTTCCAATTATTTTCCCTCAATCTTGAATAAACAAAGCATCATTTTTATGGAATTTAACAGGATACGTTGGAGGTGAAAGGAATTATTGTCATCAGCTAGCCTAGAGGTCTTCTATCTTCAGTAGACTTCTTTTTCATTGTGAAGTTTTGGACTTCTTTGCGAAATAGTATATTTAAATGTATAATGTAAAATATGTGGACTGATTAAAATATGTGTAGATTATTATTTATCTTTATTAATAAAAAAATTACAGGATATACCAGTAGGTCTAATAGTTATTATAATTTTGAAGCAGTGATGAACTTAAATGACAGTGTGAAATATCTATAGTATCTTCATGTAATATGAAATATCATCATTTCTATTGTTGATAAAATCACAGGTATTACTGATACCTATGTGGTTTATATCTATACTCAAAATTGAAATAAATGCTAAATTTCAGATGGAAGGTCATTAATGTCAAGTAGTTGTAATTTTCTGTCTGGGAGATCATCCTCCTTTTCCTCTCCTCACCCCCCAGGGAGTATGAGAGACCATGGTTAGGTACCTTGAATCTCAGGTTCAGGGTCTAGGACCTAGCCAGTGTGATTACTTAACAGACATGGACACTGAGGCTCAGAAAGTTAGAGTTCATACTTTGTTAATTTTAGGCAAAGCTGAATTCAGAAGGAGAAGTCCCTGATTACTAATCCATTCATTGTTCATTGTCTCATGCTGTTCTGTCTGCAGTGAAGCTATTTCAAGTGAAGATGAAGAAAGATTTCCTATCATTATTTTCTAGCTATTGAATTAACTTCATTCTAAACTGAATAGTACTAAAGAACTTGTAAAAAATGGGTGGCTTCAGCAGATTAAGATCCACTAAGAATCTAGTTTAAAAAAGAAAAAAAAAAAAAGATCACCCCAGGAGAAAATCAGTCAGTTCTTTTGAGGTTTTCATATAATCCTGATTTTTCATCTCACCAAATGCAAATTAACTTTTTATTTTAATTTGAAGACACTGAGTACAGCTAAATTAACTTCAATGAAGAGTTTCTTCAGCTTAGGGTAAAGAACTATTTGGCTCCTCTAATTAAAAAAAAAAAATCAAGGTAGTATTATCCATCAGATTTTTTTTTTGTTAATTTTTCCTACTATTGTACCCTTTTGCTTTATTCTCTTGGATTCTCTTTATTTCTCCAACTAACCTGGTTCAATAGTTATGTGATTCCTTGGATGTTCTTTATTGTTGAATGTATTAAATGAAAAATTTTAATTTCAGAGCAGAATGTGAAATTTTATGCTAATGCAACTAAAAAAGCAGCCCAGTTAAACTTCTGAGGGAATTATAAATTAGCCAAAGATAGAATATTGAACTTCAAATTTAATCCTAAAGGGTGAATTCTCATAGAGGTCATATTTTGTTTTGTAATTGAACAATATATAAACAGGGATTATCTCAAATCTAAAATGTTCCCAGGTTATACTTGTTAACAATAGCTCCTCATACCATAATGATGGAATCCTAGTGCAAAATTGTTGGGTCCTTTTGGAGTGTTTAAAATGGGGACTAGGATATTCATGGGCTTCTCTGGTGGCTCAATGGTAAAGAATCCACCTACCAGTGCAGGAGACGTGGGTTCAGTTCTTGGGTCAGGAAGATCCTCTGCAGTAGGAAATGGCAATCCACTTCAGTATTCTTGCCTGGGAAGTCCCATGGACAGAGGAGTCTGGTGGGCTACATTCCATGGGGTCACAAAGAGTCAGACACAACTTAGCAATTAAACAATAGCAGCAGATTCATATTTTGTTAAAATTAATGATTTGAGGGTAGTGTTTGTTTAGTAGTAACATTGTTAGCAATATACTATAAGCAGCAATATTACTTTCTTCTAATGAGTCTTTCTTATAAATGTTTATAGCTTAACTCCTTATGAAAACTAATGGCTAGCAATAACTGTCAGAAAGCATTTTTTAAAGGCATTTTTTGTCATTATATGCAAATTATATTTTCTTTGCAACTAGACAAGAATTGGAAAAGTTAATAGGAAGGGGAATGGGAGAATTGTAAGCAGAAAAACCAAAGCCACAAGGGACTGGTCAACAATCTGTAGAAAATAGTGAAAGTGGATGATAAGCAGTTGGTGAAACAGGATGTAGAGAGTCATTGCCTGAATCCAGTTATTCATCTGGAAAATGTGTTGAGATGTCTAGGACTGCCAGGCAGCTCAGTCCACCATGAACTCAGAAGTTGCAAGTGTTGGAATAAAGGATGCTTTAGAAGCAGCATTTACATGGAGTGTTGTATACCTAAAGATGTGATCACTAGAATGTAGTTGGTATGCATGAATATTGTTTCAATTTTTCATTCTTTTATTCCTAAATGCATACTTTCCCCCCTCTCAACCTCCCAAACAATAGGCCACCATTCTGATACTGCATGTGTATTTTTATATTTTTTAAACTGTACACTGTCTTTTAGATTTCATTACTGCTATTATTTTGAGCATCTTATTTTCTTTACTTCTTTCAATAAGCACTACATTTTAAAGGTCTTTTTATGTGTTCAGCTAATTCTCTGCTCCTTCTCGTTGTTGTGTGATGCTCCATGATGTACATGCAACACAATTTTTCCTATCTCTTCTCTTAACAAGGCTATAACCCCACACTGATTTCAACTCTTTGCCATCAAACATGATACTACAGTGAACATCCTTGTATATGTGAGGATGTAAAGTTTTACACAAAGGTTTAGTGGTGGGTATTTTGCATCTGAAGTGAGGGTGCTGATGAGTACACCCCTTTTTATCTGGGTTTGGTTCGTAGTCACTATGGGGCAAAACTATATTGATAGGAGCCCAAGTGGATCACCAGGGTTCAATTTGTATTCCAGCCTCTCACATTTCTCCTCTTATTAATTGTGATAAATTACTTCTATCAAGTTGGGTGACTTCTCTTCTTGGACACAGTGAGTCTATAGACCCCTGTGGGAGACCATACCTTGGGATGCAGTAGGGACTTTGATGTGTCCTGTGCCAGGTGTTATGGGTGGAACTGTGTGTGTTCCCTCAAAAGTAATAGACTGAAGCTTTAATCTCCTGTTGTGCTGCATATACATATAGGGCCTTTAAGGAGTTAATTAAGGTTAAACAGGGCTATAAGAGTGGACCTTTAATCTGATAGTCTGGTATCTTTAAAAGAAAGGAGGAGACACCAGAAAGATATGTCTGTTTCTCCACACACAGAGAAGAGGCTCTATGAGAATAGAAGACTGTGGGTACCTGTAAACCAAGAAGAGAGGCTTCCACAGTAACCAACCCTGATACCTTGATCTCAGACTCCTAACCTCCAGGACGATGAGAACATACATTTCTGTAGTGTAAGCCACCAGGGCTATGATGTTTTGCTATGGCAACCAGAGAATGCTAATACAGATGGAGTATATCCCTTTGGAGAGCCATAACTTCCCATCTGCATAGTTTCAAGTTGTGAGACTTGTTTCCACCCTAGGGTCACCGGATCCTACAGAGAACATCATGCGATGTAGAAATCTTGGCTTTGATATATACACATCGCATCCTGAAGGACAACACCCATTTTTTCAAAGTGTTTTCTCTGAGTTAATGTTTCAGATGAGCCATTATAAGATCATTTCAGCGTTCTCTGAGACTGGGTACCTTCAGATGTTCTCCATATTGGTGACCACTGACCATACCAAAGGCCTCTGTAATCTCCAGCAATGATACTGCATCTGGCAAAGCAAGATGACCAGGCTTTCTGCTTGGTAAAGTTTGTAGTGGCCTGAAGTTATTCTCCAGGATTCATTCAGTGTCAAAGTGACAAGTGAAGATATCACAGAAACTAACACATCTATGTCAATTAAGTTTTTAATAATATCCATCTGGTGGCTCAGTAGAGACACGGATTCGATCTCTGGATTGGGAAGATCCCCTGGAGTAGGAAATGATAACCCACCTCAGTAGTCTTACCTGGGAAATCCCAAGGACAGAGGAGCCTAACCGGCTACATTCCATGGGGTCGTAAAAGAGTCGGATACAGTTTGGCGATTAAATAGCAACAATCCTCCACAGGGACTTTTTTTTAATTTATGATCATGATTGGGTAGGGATTGGAAGGTAAGGGTTTATGCAAGTTCAGAACATTTCACTTGTCCTGTCTGCTCTAATAACTCTTATCTGACAGAATAGAGAACCAATATGGTGGCAACACCAATGCCAAGCATATCAGTTGCAATTATATTCTCAAGGACAGGAGAAATGACCACTGATGGGTTCAAGGATGTATCCAACCCAGTATCTATGGACTTTCATTTTCACAAGCGCTACTTAATATTTATGAGCAAATTCTGGGAGATAGGGGAGGACAGGAAAGCCTGGTGTGCTGCAGTCCATGGGGTTGCAAAGAGCTGGTCACAACTTAGCAGCTGAACGACAACAACAACAGCTCCATGCAGGTCAAAAGCCTGACTACCAAGCCCAGCTCTGTGACTGCCTCTCCCATGGTGGACCTTGGTCTGCAGATGAAAGCCTCCACTGAAATTATTGATACTCCAGCCCTCTGTCAATCATCATCACTGTAGTCCAAGATCTGACAGCTCATCCTTATGGCAATCACATTTTACAACCCTGGGCTATCAGGATGGAATGACTCCTTCTCTTTATGTTCCTGGAATTAATGACTTAAGATGCGTAAGAAACATAAACATAAAAGCAATAATGCATGCACTGAGGGAGAAGAAAAAGGTTGACAAATATATAAACACTTCATTTACTTTCATCTTAAGTTATTTGTGGGATTATATCAGCAGGTTCTACAACTGAGATAGGAAGGGACTTGATGACTTAATATGGGTAAAACTACATATTGGGAAGACTGAATAAAAATTCAAGGAACAAAAAGGAAATTAAAAAAATACTAAATATGTAGACATGTATATTAAAGGGTGAAAATGAAAGTGAAGATGCTCAGTCGTGTCTGACTCTTTGCAACCCCATGGGCTGTAGCCCACCAAGCTCCTCCATCCATGGGATTCTCCAGGCAAGAATACTGGAGCGGGTTGCCATTTCCTTCTCCAATATTAAAGGGTAGTCAAAGACAAATGGAAAACAGAACAAATGGAAATGTAGTGAGAGAAATGGGTAGACAGGGAGATGACAGAGAGCTCCAAAGGTCATTAATAATAATAATAATAGTTATTTAAAAGGCAGTTGGAACCTGTATGGGATTTGAAGGCTAGGGTCAGAGTAAAATAAAACTGAAGTCTCTTCTGATGAAAAGTTAATGTTAGTTAATTATGCTAATTTGAGTCATCTGAAGAAAGCAGACTCCAAAACCGAAATTTTAAACTAAAATTAATTCATGCATATTTCACACATACAACATGTTCTGGTATTACATTTATTAAAGTCACTAGTGGGTGGAAGTAGTAAGCAGACCAAGTTTTCCAGTGCCTTCATAAATCCACAATAATTAGCCAGAGATTTTGGAGACTACTCATTAGTAAATTATTTTTCACAGGATGCCTCCAAACTTCAAATCAAGCCCTTTTAATTTGAAAAAGTTATATGTTATTCAGCCTGGACATTAAGAATATTCTTATCACTGATTTCCATTCATTTCTTAACCAGCTCCTATGATGGTCACTCTGTCCTGATCACTGTTCTAAGATGTAGGGTTGCAGCGGTGGAGTATACAGATGCGTTTCCAGTTCTCATGGAGTCAAATGATCTACCATCACTCATCTATTATTTATTTCTCTTTAAATTCTAACATATAATCTCACTGTATAATTAATTCTGGTAGCTTGTTGTTGTTGTTTCAACCATTTAAATATTTCACTCCATAGTTTTCTTTGCTTGTCTGGTTTCTAATGAAAAGACCTCTGTAATTCTTATACTTGTTCATCTAAAGTAAAGTCTTTTTTTGTTTTGTTTTATGTGTTTTTCTCCACTATGGTTTCTTTTAACATAGTCTTTTTGTCTCTGGTTTTCTGTAATTTGAATGTGATATGCCTCAATGTAGGTTGGGTTTTTTGGTTGTTTTTGTTTTTTAATAACCTGCTGGGTGTTCTCTGAGCTTGGTGTCTGTCATTAATTTTGGAATAATCTCAGCTATTATTAATTCAAAGAATTCTTCTTCACTGTTCTCTTTTTCTTCTTCTGGTGTTCCAATTAATCATGTGTTCTACCTTTTGAAATAGCCCTGAAATTTTTAAATAGTTTATTTTTTCTTCCATTGAATTTCAGGTGAGACATTTCTATTTATACATGTTTAAGCTCACCGAATTTTCTTTTGGCCATACTGAGTCTACTGATGCACCCTTTAGATATTGTCTGCATTTTTGTCTCAGTGTGTTTTATTCCCAGCATTTCTTTTTGATTCTTAGAGTTTCAGTTCTTTGAATATATTACATATCCTTTGATGCTGTATGCTTTTTCTAATACATCTCTTAACATACTACTCTTCATCAGTCAGTTCAGTCGCTCAGTCGTGTCCAACTCTTTGCAACCCCATGAACTGCAGCACGCCAGGCCTCTCTATCCATTACCAACTCCTGGAATTCACCCAAACCCATGTCCATTGAGTCGGAGATGCCATCCAACCATCTTATCCTCTGTCGTCCCCTTCTCCTCCTGCCCTCAATCTTTCCCAGCATCAGGGTCTTTTCCAAGGAGTCAGCTCTTCGCATCAGGTAGCCAAAGTATTGGAGATTCAGCTTCAGCATCAGTCCTTCCAATGAACAGCTGGGACTGATCTCCTTTAGAATGGACTGGTTGGATCTCCTTGCAGTCCAAGGGACTCTCAAGAGTTTTCTCCAACACCACAGTTCAAAAGCGTCAATTCTTCAGCGCTCAGCTTTCTTTATAGTCCAACTCTCACATCCATACATTAGCACTGGAAAAACCATAGTGTTGACTAGACAGACCTTTGCTGACAAAGTAATATCTCTGCTTTTGTTTTTTTTTTTTTAATTTTTTTATTATTATTATTATTTTTTACTTTACAATATTGTATTGGTTTTGCCATACATCAACATACATCCGCCACGGGTGTACACATGTTCCCCATCCTGAACCCCCCTCCCACCTCCCTCCCCATACCATCCCTCTGGGTCATCGCCGTGCACCAGCCCCAAGCTTCCTCTGCTTTTGAATTTGCTATCTAGGTTGGTCATAACTTTCCTTCCAAGGAGTAAGTGTCTTTTAATTTCATGGCTGCAATCACCATCTGCAGTGATTTTGGAGCCCCAAAAAATAAAATCAGCCACTGATTCCACTTTTTCTCCCATCTATTTCCCATGAAGTGATGGGACCGGATGCCATGATCTTAGTTTTCTGAATGTTGAGCTTTAAGCCAACTTTTTCACTCTCCACTTTCACTTTCATCAAGAGGCTCTTTAGTTCTTCACTTCTGCCATAAGGGTGGTGTCATCTGCATATCTGAGGTTATTGATATTTCTCCCAGCAATCTTGATTCCAGCTTGTGCTTCTTCCAGCCCAGCATTTCTCATGATGTACTCTGCATAGAAGTTAAATAAGGCTGACAATATACAGCCTTGATGTACTCCTTTTCCTATTTGGAACCAGTCTGTTGTTCCATGTCCAGTTCTAACTGTTGCTTCCTGACCTGCATATAGGTTTCTCAAGAGGCAGGTCAGTTATTTTCAATTATCTGTCTGATAATTTCAGTTCTATGTCATATTGGAATCTTGTTCTGATATTTGTATTATCTCTTCATAGTAATTTTTCCTTGCTTTTTGACAGCCTTTGTAATTGTTTTTTTGTTGTTGTTGTTGTTGTTGTTGTTGAAGGCTGATTACTTTGTGTTGAATAAGATGAAGTGAGGTTACTTGACCTTCAGTGTGAGGCTCTGTGTCAGTATGGCTGGGGATGGAGCTGTGTTTGGTGTTTACTGGAGCTGTTAAGTGTCAAAGGTTCCAACTCCTGCACTGTATGCTTCCTTCTCTCCTCTCAAGGTTGGGTTTCTCTGTGTACTCCTCCTCAGATGGAGTCTATTTTATTGTAATGCACACTTATCCTACTTGAGCCCTATTATTTTGGCAGTAACAGATGAGTGAGGGGAAGTTTTCTATAATCTAATGGTTACATTTCAGTTTGCAGTGGGCAGACCTGCGACTTTTACAAGTGTTTCTCTGGTGTTAGAATACGTGCTCTCTTACATAGGAGAGCAAGAAGTGTCTAAAGTGGGGAGAATGCCTTTCCCCAGCTGGGTGATGCTCTGGTTAAATATTTTCCCCCAGAAACCAGGCCTTTGTCATGCCTGGTATGGGTGTCTTTAATGATGATTTCTTTCCCACATCTGCCACCAGGCCCACAAAGCCCTTAGAACTTGGTGGTAAAAACAGAAGCTAGAGTTTCTGGAGGTAAAACCTGTAAAACCTGTGTAACCGTGTGGGTTCCTCAAGCCTCCTGCTCCTTGCTTGAAGTTTTTCACCTCAAGCTAGTGGACACCCTGCCTCCAGCAGATCTTGACCTTGAGTTTCTGTATTCACTTGTTCCTCCAGATTTTGAGGTGGTGTCTTACATTGTTGGACTTCCATGACAGCTCAGCAATTAAAGAACCCACCTGCCAATGTAGGAAATGCAAGTCTGATCCCTGGGTTGGGAAGATCCCTTAGCAAAAAAAAAAGGCAGCCCACTCCAGTATTCTTCCCTGAAAATCCCATGGACAGAGGAGCCTGATGAGCTACACTCCATGGGGTCGCAAAGAGTCAGATACGACTTAGCGACTAACAACAACAACTTATGCTGTTAACCATGTTTCTCTGAAAGAACAAGAACAGCCATTGATTTTCCAGTTTGTTTATCTTTTACTTGCTTTAAGGATAGAAGTGATGACTTCCAAGCTGTTTAAATGTCAAAACTGAGATTGGAAGTCCCCCTAATTTTTACATACAGTATTTCATTTTTCCTCTGAGTTCATATGAGCTATACAGTGAATTGTTTCATCTCAAAAACAGGTCATTTCTTATCAATGATGTGGATTTTTTTATTTTGAAGAACCTAGGGACATGTAAGCATATGACAATAGGAAATTAAAAGTCACTTGCATCTTGGAAGAAAAGGTATGACCAAACTGACAGCATACTAAAAAGCAGAGACATTCCTTTGCCAACAAAGGTCCATCTAGTCAGAGCTATGGTTTTTCCAATAGTCGTGTATGATGTGAGAGTTGGACTATAAAGCAAGCTGAATGCTGAAGAATCGATGCTCTTGAACTGTGATGTTGGAGAAGACTCTTGAGAATCACTTGGACTGCGAGGAGATCCAACCAGTCCATCCTAAAGGAAATCAGTCCTGAATATTCATTGGAAGGACTGATGCTGAAGCTGAAACTCCAATACTTTGGCCACCTGATGCAAAGAACTGACTCATTGGTAAAGACCCTGATGCTGGGAAAGATTGAAGGTGGGAGGAGAAGGGGATGACAAAGGATGAGATGGTTGGATGGCATCACCAACTCTAGGGACATGAGTTTGAGCAAGCTCTGGGAGTTGATGATGGACAGGGAAACATGGTCAGCTGCAGTCCATGGAATCGCAGAGTCAGACATGACTGAATGACCAAAATGAAGTATATGACACAGAAAATACTAAAGTTCTGTTCTCCATATTCTGTTTATGTATTATATTACATTTCTCTCTTTGGAGGTAGAAATAAATTTGCTCAAATAGCTTGTGTTCAGTAAGTCATACATTCACTCAGTTAACAAGTATTTAGGAAGAATGTACTATGGACTGAGCATTGCATAAGATCCTGCAGGTACCACAATGAATAAGATAGGATCCCTGTTCTAAAAAAAAAAAAAAACTCCAGGATCCAGTGGAAGGTGCAGAAATCTAAACACATAATTTAAATACTTTGAGATAAGTAGCACAATTGTAGGGGGTACAACTCAAGTTTAAGGAAGGAGAAAATAAGTTTGTGAAATCAGAGTTGCTTTCCTAAAAGAATTTCTGTCTCTCCTTCCCAAGAATAGTTCCTCATGTAGTGTTCTTGATATTTTAGCACTCAGCAAATATTTAGTCTGTTTGGCACTAAAACACCTAAAATTAAAAATAAATAAATAAAAAGATGTATTTTGCATCTTGGACTGTTAATGGAAGTACCATTTTCACTAGCAATTTAGTGTCTGAATGATAATAATTTTACTTTTTGTTCGAACTCAAAGGTCTATCCCATTTTAGAAACAGACTATTATGTTTTAAAGGGCGCTCGAGAGGTCTAGGTGTACTGACACTGATATTTTTTAACAACTCTTCCAAAATGTATGTGCTCAAGTGACTTTTGCTCCCTCTAACACGATAGTCACCTTCAGAAGCTATTCTGTTATTTCAGTAATGCTACCATTGACCAAAAAATTAATGGACTGTCTCTCTTGGAATTGCTTTTAGACCCTGAAACACATTATTTTGTGTACCTCCAATGGTAGAAAATCTTCTTCTTCTGAGTGTGACTTATAAACATAACCCAAAGTCAAATGTAAGCTAAAGATATTTAAAAGATCTAAATGAATAAAACAAATTTTAGTCAAACTGAGGTTCCCTTGAAAAAGGAAATAATTTTAATGTGGTTCCATAAAAACACTCATATAGTATAAAACTTAAAGGGCACAGATCAAAATTTACCCATATAACACCTAAGAGGATTATTTTGTAGGCAATATTATTTTAATTTTATAATTTTAAAACTTTTAAAAGCACTATTACCATCATAATATATCAAGCTTAAACTTGCATCCAAACCAAAATGCCAGCATTTGTACTTAGTAGATGGCAGATTGGATAAGTCAAAAATCATTACCCCAGACTTATAGGTTTCAAACAAAATTGGTTCAAATACTTGAAAACACAATGAAAATATCACTTTCCTCGTAATGCATGCTTAACATCAGAGTCCTGAATCCTTCTTTTTCCTTTAAACACTTTCACCATATTTAAGAATCTCATCAGTGTCTATTGTGTCTGCAGAGCCACTTAAAGAGAAAATAAAGAAGAAAAAACATATATTAACATATAAGCAGATGATAAATATGTATCAACCAAGGCAGAGGTGAAGATGGAGATGGGAAGTAATAAAATAAGTGCTTGTTCTCACAGTCATTTCTTTCTCCATGGAATAAAATTGCGCTGTGAAATACCTGACATTGCGCACAGTGCTTTGAAATTGTATCTTGTGGGTGTCCCTATAGTCAAGGCAATAAAATGTGATGGATTCCCAGCCTCTATCGCTTCAGGTAGGATAAATTTAGGAAACAATCAGGGTGTAATTGAGATCAATACCAGGTACTGAGAAACTTTACAGCAGTCTCCCTGACTGATGGGGAATGCGGAGAAGCCCCAAGTAACCTGCCTTTTTGCCAAAACCTCTGTTTTGTAGTCTCACCTCTTAGAATTTGAGGAATCAGAGAGGGGAGAAATCAGTTTCCTTTCAGTTCAAGAGCCATCTATGGTGTATCTGGACTCAGGTACCAGGATTCATGTTAGATGTAAAACATCACTTATAAGTCATTTAGTGAAGAATTATAGTTTAAACTATACATTCAGCTGAGTATGTTTAGGTAAGGAAATAAGTGCAGCTTTGTAACACTGTTGAAAAACTAAGTTGTTCAAAAGGAAAATCATCTTGCTGCAGAATGTGATTAATAATAATACCTAATATTTATTGAGAACTTAAGATATAGCACTTATTTCATCCTCATAGCAACCTTTCAAATCAGCCTTAATCCTATTAACCTTTTTTATATCCATGAGTAAATATCAGCACAGAGAAGTTAAACAAGTTGCTCAAGCTTTCACAGCTGACAAGTAAAAGACACTGGAATTCAAATCCAGGTAGATGGAGTCCAGAGTTGAGTGTTTAATGCAATGCTGTACCCAAAAGATGGGCTTCCCTGGTGGCTCAGACAGTAAAGAATCTGTCTGCAATGCAGGAGACCTGGGTTTGATCCCTTGGTTGGGAAGATCCTCTGGAGAAGGGAGTGGCAACCCGCTCCAGTATTCTTGCCTGGAGAATCCCATGGACAGAGGAGCCTGGCAGGCTACAGTCCACAGCATTGCAATGAGTTGGACAAGGCTGAGTAACTAACACTTTCACACTTTCACCAAAAAGACGCCATGTGGGCTGGAAGAATTGCAGGATGTTCCTCCGAAAGCCATGATTTTGTTTTTGGTATATATGCATATATATATATATATATATATATATATATAATTTATTTTTGGCTGTGCTGAGTCATTATTACTGTGCAAGGGCTTTCTCTAGTTATGTCATGAGGGTCTATTCTCTAGTTGTGGTGAGTGGGCTTCTGATTGTGGTGACTTCTCTTGCTATGGAGCATGGACTCTTCTAGGTACACAGACTCTGATACTTCACAACACTCAGACTCGGTAGTTGTGGCTTTTGGGCTCTAGAGCACAGGCTCAGTGGTTATGACACATGAGCTTAGTTGCCCTGAGCTTTGTGGGATCTCCCTGGACCGGGGATCAAACCCGTGTCCTCTGCACTGGGAGGTGGACTCCTATCCCCTGAGCCACCAGGAAAGTCCCAAAAGCCATAAATACCAGAAACCATTTTAATCTCTTTCAATTTGTTTTTTTTAGTTGCCGAGTCATGTCCGACTCCTTTGCAACCCCATGGACTATAGCCTGCCAGGTTCCTCTGTCCATGAGATTTTCCAGGCAAGAATACTGGAGTAGGTTGCCATTTCCTTTTCCAAAGAATCTTCCCAACCCAGGAATCAAACCCTTGGTTCCTGCTGCATTTCTTGCATTGCAAGCGGATTCTTTACAGCTGAGCCACCAGGGCTTCAGTCTGTTTACGGGTTTAAGAAAAAGTCTGTGTGCATTAGTCATGCTTAAGAACGTAGTATTCTTTTTTGTTTTAAAGGTTGGTACACATCATGCAAGTTATCTGGTTATTAGCTTCACAATTGCAGTGGATTCGGCTCATCCTCGTGTAATAAGTTGCCAAGTTCAAAGATCAGAAATGTAATGGCAGTGCCTTCACAGGGTCTAGTGCTTTGTATGCTGGTCTCCCCTCCACTTCCCCTCCTTTCCTGAGTTTCTCTTTGATCTCAAGCTAAACATCAGAATCTGCCTTTTAAAAGGACTTGAAGTGCCTTTCATTTTCCCTCAGCTGCCTGAGGAGCAACAACTTCTGCATCTTACATGAAAAAAAAAATGTATTCCTCCCTAAAAATAACTTAGGTTTCAAATGCCCCCTGCAAAGAGGTTGAAATAATTTATCTTGAACTCTGAGAAGACAAAAGAAGGTAATTGCATGGGTGAGCCATTACCTGCAGCAAGGGAGGCAGGCAAGGAGTCATTACCAATCCGGCATAGGCAGTAACGGAGTATTTCCTGCTTATGGCTTTGTGGGAGAAGAGGCCAGGGTGCAGACAGGCTCTTCGGAGCCGTTCACATCCTTTTTTGGATTATGAACACTGGCCACATCAATGTACACTCCTGGAGGTGCTCTAGTGGTCTTGTTCTCTGCGGTTGTCTCCTTCCTCCCATTAATGCTGTAAGGGCTGGAGTAGCAAGTGCCCAAACTATGAATTTCCTTGCTCCTTAGCTAAAAATAAACTTGCTCAAGGTAAATTGCATATGAAATGAAATGATGTATTAAATTAGTAGGGCAAGACATGAAAACATAAAGACCAGAAAAGGAATATACAGGCAAATGTGTTAGTACTTTGCAAGTGTTAAACACTTGCTATGCATTAAATTTCAAAATGAGTTAATACATTCATTTGGACTTAAATTCTCTGTTGCTGCACAGTCTAGAATGTTCACAGAAACTTTGTGTCTGAAAAAATATACCTTTTGCAATGGTCTATTGTTCTGCCAAGAACAAGTTCTTCTGTGTCAAGCTTAGTCCATTTAATAAAAAGGTACTTTTTCAGTGATTGAAAAAAAACCAAAAACTATGTGTTTAGCACTAGTTATGGCACATCAGTCATTCATTGGAATTATACATTTCCTTTCTTTCTCATGTTCTTCAACCTCCCTGTTTCTTTTCTCCCTACTGTTCTAATCCTGCTTCAACCACTCAGTTATTTTTTTTCCTACAGTGGATGAGGATGTAGTGATTTTTTTTCTTTTTAACTTCTTACCACATACTTTCCTGCAAACACAATGATATAAACTATAGTTATATTCCTAAGCAAGCCTACAAAAACTCATAATAAACCTGAAATACTACATATTTGCAATAGTAATTTCTCTTGCTATTGTTCATTGCAAGTCATTTAACCTCTTTAGGCCTCAATTTCCTCTTCTATAAAATTAGGGGGCTGGACTCTGTGACATCTGTGGCCCCTTCAGCCTCAATCATCTGTGGTGACATTTCTACTTCATTGTGAATTAGGGGGAATGAATCGTGAGCCTAACCATCATCTCCAACATTTTCAAGTTTCTCTTTGAAAACCTAATTGGCTTCACTCTGATAAAGGAGCCTGTTGACAAACTTGGTACTTAAATACAAACTGTTTTGTTTTGTTTTTTTTTTTTGCTTTTTAAGTTGCCTTTCATTATATAAAACTGGGAAAGGTGAGATATAGATAGGAAGGTCAGAAGGCTATAAGTACTCTCAGGTAGACTCAAATTTAAGTCAAAGGAAGAAACCGCAGTGCTGCTGCTGGCCACTGAGGTCAACCCAAGTTCAAGGTCCTGAGACCTTCACTCACTCTGTTACCTTGAATGAGTTATTTAGACTGATTATGCTTACCCTGGGCTTCTCTGGTGGCTCAGTGGTAAAAAAAAAAATCCTCCTGCCAATCAATGCAGGAGATGTGGGTTCAGTCCCCAGGTCAGGAAGCTCTCCTGGACAAGTACATGGCAACCCACTCCAGTATTTTTGCCTGGGAAATCCCATGGACTGAGAAGCTTGGTGGGCTACAGTCCATGAAGTCACAAAGAGTCAGACACAACTCACGACTGAACAACAATAACATGCATGTTAGGTGGGAGGGGGTTTAGGGATGGGGGGTACATGTACACCCATGGCTGATTCATGTCAATGTATGGCAAAAATTACCACAATGTTGTAAAGTAATTAGCCTCCAATTAAAATAAATAAATTAATTAAAAAAACAATTATGACAGCACTTATATTATAGGGTTTTTATTAGGACTAAATGCAGAAGTGAATTAAAACACCTGGTGAATACTTAATAAGCTATAGCCATTAGTGTCATGAAAAGTAATAGTTAGAAATTTATCTTCTGGTTAAGTCAGACTGCACAATAGCCCACTGTATTCTAATTAATTATTGCTCTTCTACAAACTTATGCAGCACAACATTTTTAATACAACCTACTCTGTTACTTGTCTTAGCTTTAAATTTCTTTTTATTTCTTACATGTGTTTTTTTCCTATTATTTCCAACTTTCTGAGATATAACTGATGTATAACATTTAGTACATCTAAAGTGATCAATAAAATGATTTGATATGTGTATCTATTGCAAAATGATTACCATAGTAAGGTTAGTTAACATCTCAATCACCTCACATAGTTACCATACTGTTGCTGGGGTGGTGTTGAGACCATGTATGATCTACTCTCTTAGTAATTTTCAAGGATACAATGCAGTATTATTAACTGGACTCACTACTCTATGCATTAAATCCACAAACTGTGTTCCTCTGGGAAAGCTTTTTTTTTTTTTTTTTTAACAAGAGAAAGTGGATAAACAAAAATTGCTTAGACTACTACTGTTGAGTCATAGTCATTTATTCATTTAACTATGTAGATTTCATGTATACAAGCCTGCTTTTCTATTTGAATTTAGGATTGATATAAATGTTTCAGAGTGAAATAAATAGATATTGTGTTAAAAAATAAAGAGTAAAGCCAAATCTGTTTTTAATACATTTTCTAAAAATAAGTGTTCAGTGTATGTTGTTAATGGGATAACATTTGAAAATAAATGTAGTTCTCTTCAGTCTACTGCTTCCCCTCCATTTCTCTAAAATGGCCAGGCCAGGAGTATGAACTCTGGACCTTAGAGTGTGTAGGAATTTCAGAGAAAAAGGAGACTCAGGCCTCATGCACTGTAGTTGCTTCTGCTCTGCCCAGAGCAGCCAGCACATGATGTCATCTTCTAACATGCTAATCAATTGTGAAAATATTATTGATTACTGGTGTGTATGGATTGCTAGTCACATCGCTTTGAAATGGTAAGAGTAATTCATGGGATATGCCTTCTAGAAAACCAGGCTTCTCTGGTGGCTCAGATGATAAAGTGTCTGCCTGCAATGCAGGAGACCTAGGTTCAATCCCTGTTTTGGGATGATCCCTTGGAGAAGGAAATGGCAACCCACTCCAGTATCCTTGCCTGGAAAATCCGATGGACAGAGGAGCCTGGTAGGCTGCAGTCCACGGGGTCGCAAAGAGTTGGACACAACGGAGCAACTTCACTTTCTTTCACTTTCTAGAAAACCAGAGTCAAAGTTTTAAATGATCAGCTATAAAACACTGGGAAGATCAAGACAGAAAATAGAATTTCTGACTGGGAGAATGCTAGGGCAACTTCACTGTATTGATATAATAGTGATAGGAAACTGAATTTTTGAATGAATAAGGTGAGGCAGAGAGGAAGGAAAACTATGATTACAAAGCAGACAGGTCCTATAAGACAGGTCACATACATTTCTCATTTAACCCTCAGAATAATGAAACTTCAAACTTTCAGATGAAAAAAACATCAGTCAAAAAGTTAAATAATTTGGCCCAACATTGTTAGCTGTAAATTATACAGATAGAATTTAAATGCATGCAAAGCCTGTGATTTCTCCTATGTGTTCATCAGAGTGGGAAATGAACTAGAGAAAACAGCGAGTAAATAACACTATAAAAAAGTTTTTATAGTAAAAAATTATCTAGAAGTTGATTGATTCCCAGGATCAGGACTTTTACATACGTTACTGGCAATTATTGAGTACCTAGTATGTACTTTAACCTGTACTTTTGTTCTTGCAAAAGAAAATGAGAAGACTATTAGGATTTTTATACTTTATTATTTAGACTTTTAGAGCTTATACTCTAAGTTGCAAATAAAACGGTAACAAAACATTTCTATAATATTAGAGTCTATGTGAAAATTGCTGCAGAATCACAGCAGAGAGAAATTTGAATTCTTCTCAGCAGACCAGGAAATAATTTACTGAGGTGTTATTTGACATAAACTTTGAAGAATGACTGACAGTTTTAACAGATGTAAGAAAGAAGATGAGCATCACAATAGAAAAAAATACAAACTTAACAGGGCAAGACATTTTCTGAGCAAGGTATAAAAGTTTAGAATAGAAAGAGTAATAAGGAAGAAGGCAATCAAAAGATGGTCAATAGATGAAACAGGAAAAAGAAATTGGAGCTAAAAGTTAGCAATGGAATGAGTATGTTCTATCTGTGAAATGTGAAGAAGAGGGCAGAGATCAGTGTGAAGGTAATTTAAAGGATTTTTCCAAATTATGATAAAATCCTGAGTTAAGTTAATGATCTTGGAAGAGATAGAGACATTTTAAAAGCAAAATTATTTGGGTTAGGGGTTAGATGAAATAGCACATCTAAGAAAGAAAAAAGGGCAAAGTGACTCAGTATTTATTGGGAAGAGTGACATTACCTGATTTGGGAAGTTGGGGAGCTTCCCTGGTGGCTTAGACAGTAAAGAGTCTGCCTGTAGTGCGAGAGACCCTGGTTCAATCCCTGGGTCAGAAAGATCCCCTGGAGAAGGGCTGGCAACCCACTCCAGTATTCTTGCCTGGAGAATCCCATGGACAAAGGAGCCTGATGGGCCACAGTCCATGGGGTCACACAGAGTCAGACATGACTGAAGCAACTTGGCAAGCACACGTGAAGAATATACTTGAATGTGAGACATTTGGTTGAAAGCCTGGTAGAAGGTCTGAGATGGAGTGAAGAGCTTAAGACGTGGACTGAGAATTTTGAGACACATTTAATTCTAAAAGAACAATAAGTGGTCAGTTCAAATGAAGGACTTTGCTTGAGTGGTGTCATTCATATCCTCTTATCCACAGTGAAAGGGTCAGGTGTGCCATTCATTCATATAGAGGAGATGTGCATTCTGGAAGAAAACTAGAACGTCTTTTGTCCTCAGAGAACAAAATCCGAAAGCTGGAAAAGGCTTATGTAGACAAAAGTAGATACCGAAGAGTTATTTGTGGAAATAAAGAGGAGTGTTCATTTTCATAAGACACGTAGAGGAAGTTATAGAGAGATGATGGATGAATAGATAGAGAGATGAGGGAGGAGGTCATAGTTGACTCTTCTGAGCTTCAAAATCAAAGTTCAGAGCAGTAGTATGGACTCTGGGTGACTATGATGTATGTGTCAATGTGTATTCAGCAGTCGTAACAGATACACCCCTATGGTAGGGGAGGTTGATAACGGAGAAGACTATATGTGTTGGAGAAGGGGATACATGGAAATTTCTGTACCTTTCCCTCAGTTTTTCTGTGAACCTTAAACTCTTCTAAACACTAAAGTCTTAATTTAAAAAAAAAATAAAATGAAGTTAAAATCTGCAGTCGTGTATGTGATTGGAAGTACAATTGAAGTCATAAAATTAAAGACATATAAAGGTATAAACATATTAAAACAGATAACAGCCTGAAATAGATGTGCAGCACAGCAAAGTAGAAGGAAAATGAACTTTGAAATTACAATGACTTGTGCTTTAAGTCCCAACTCTGCCTCTTAATTAGTCATATGACTTTGGGCAAGTGATTCAAACTCTCCAAACTGAGTAATAATATCCATTTTACAAGATGTCATTGTGATAATGAACTAGATAATATGCATAGTATATCTCAAAATTCCTGGCAAATGATCAATAATTAACAGATAATATTATCACTATTATAACACCCACACTGCACAACATTCACATGACCTAAATCTATATTCTTGTGGATCTAGCTGTAGTCTTCTACTATCTGTGATACTTTCTGAGAGCCTGAAGGAAAGGGTGATGGAGAAAGAACTCTTTCTGCCATTTTGTTGTTATTACAATTGCTGAATTAGAGTGGAGCTCATTTTAATTTAGAAAGTATGAATATCAGCAATTTCCAGAACTTTATTGTAGCCTGAGAAGAGGATCAGAGAAAGGCAAGGGTCAGTAACAAAGCACTGTACTCAGAGACCAACCATCAAATAGAACAAAAGTTTTACATCACACTGGAAGGGGGACCAAAGATGTTAGAAATGTCACAGTAGATGTGGTTTCATCCATGTTTCCTTACTCTGCTTACTCCAATCAGTAGATCACATTGACAAAACAGAAGAGGACATTGTGTAGCCTTCAGCTGCCTAATGAAGCTTTTCACTGAGTCGTGTTCAACTCTGTGACCCTATAGACTATACCGTCCATGCAGTAGCCAGGCCATAATACTGGAGTGGGTAGCCATCCCCTTTCCCAGGGGATTTTCCCAACGCAGGGATTGAACCTAGGTCTCCCACATTGCAGGCGGATTCTTTACCAGCTGAACCACCAGGGAAGCCCAAGAATACTGGGATGGGTAGCTTATCCCTTCTCCAGCAGATCTTTCTGACCTGGGAATTGAACCGGGGTCTCCTGCATTGCAGGAGGATTCTTTACCATTCTGAGCTTCCAGGGAAGCCCTAATGAAGCTTGTCCTTACTTATAAATGCTCAGTGGGAAAATCTAATATTTTATGGTCATCTGATGAACTAAATTAAATTGAACACTTTTGGTATGCTCAGCACAATCCTGGGTTCCAAGTAAAATGCAAATTAGACAATCTCTGCCTTAAAGTTGAATCTCCCTGTTGACTCAGATGGTAAACAATCTGTCTACAATGCCAGAGATGTGGGTTTGATCCTTGGTTCAGCAAGATCCCCTGAAGAAGGGAATGTCAGCCCACTCCAGTATTCTTGCCTGGGAAATCCTATGGACAGAGGAGCATAGAGGACTACAGTCCATGGAGTCAGAAAGAATTGGACACGACTGAAGTACTAAAACCTAATGCCTGCCTTAAAATCACTTTGAGTGAAATGTGGTTGCAGACTGAACAGGGAAAAAAATGTTAAATTATGAGTATGTAATAAATATTAATATAGACTACTACTCACAATAATAATGATGATGACAGTGCTGATGATGGTAGGTAATATTTGTTTGCAACCTCTATGTTCCAAGCACTGTTAGACACTTTATGTAATTGTGAGCATTTACCGTTTACAACTACAAACCAGTTAGAAATCATCCTCTTGATTTTAATGATGAGTAATATGCCCTGAAGACTATATCCTTGGATCTCAGATGGACAGTACTCTTATCTAAATAACTGGCCAAGAAAGAGTTTATAATCAAATATCACAAAACTTGGAAAAATTGAATAAATGTATACAATTGCAATTGTTTCTCCAGTGCATTCACAAATATATAAGAAGTACAGGATAGTATGAGTTTTAATAACCCCTGGTACAAGGAATTTACTTTTTTATGGGCTCGTAAAAATGTGTTTATACCACCAGTAATTTAAAATAACGATGCTACATGCAACAGCTATTATTGTAATACGTAACTTCAGTGAACCAATAATTAAATAACACTTCAAGTTATTCCAGCACTTCTGTCATGTATTTCTAAAATGAATTGCCTTATATCATCAAAGCTTCACTTTTCTTCATTATTTGAAACAGTTTCTGAGACAAGGATTTCCAATAAGTGTGTTTTAGTACAAGTGCAGTGTATATTTCTCTAACAAGTTCTCTTTTAATGGTTTAGGTATTAAGCAAACAATGATAATATATAAAAGTAAGACTGTCTTCCCACAGTGCAATCAATTCAAGATCATGTTCCAGCGGTGATTAGCAAAGTCCTTTGTTCCTCATATTCAGTTGAAGAGAGGGTTGGTTTGGGCAATGCTTTTTACAAGGGATTAAGTCTGAGTGTGGAAATGAATACAGTGGCAAGTCTGCCCATAGCATTATCATTCAAATTAAAGTTAATGCTTTAATGATCACCTTATAAATATTAATATACTCATTAGTTCACGTTGGCCGCAGTTACTTTTCATACCTGTGTCGTATCCTACCCCAATAAAAGGAAAAGAAAATGTCAGGAAGGGAGTTTGTATTTGACAGTATCCTGCTCACTGAGGGGTCCTTCTTCATTTATTTTACCTAAATTTAGGGAAAAAATTTTGGAAGCATAAATATAAAGGAAACAGTATAGCTCCCAAATATAAGCTTCTTGGACCATATTGCAGAATAACATAGTTATTTAGTCTTCTGAACATTGGCTCTAAAAGGTCCAAAAAATGCAAAAAAAAAAAAAAAAAAAATAGGGGGTTTAGATAATATCTGTTTTATAAAAAATTAAGTAATAAACTGAAAGATAACATAAATGCAGAGCAAATTAAGAGGGAATAGAGAAAATGGGGAAGTAGGAGAAAGAAAAGAAGGGAAAATGGAACAAAGGAATAGATGGAAGGAGACGACACAGACAAGAGAGGCGGTTTCTTCCATTTGGGTCTATGGGTGAACAGGGGCTGAGTTCCCTTAGGATAAGCCTGTAATATTTTTTGTTTGTTTGTTTTCAAGGTCCCGATGAAAGTTTTGGCAAGTGTGATGCCAATACAGAAGTCTCTGCATTTCTCAATGCCTGTTCCTCTCAGTCCTTGGTGTGGATCCTACAGTGAGAAGCACCTTTGCTCAAGTCAGGGGAATTGAGTACAGTTCAGTTCAGTCACTCCGTCGTGTCTGACTCTTTGTGACCCCATGGACTGCAGCACACCAGGTTTCCCTGTCTATCACCAACTACCCGAGATTACTCAAACTCAGGTCAGTCGAGTCGGTGATGCCATCCAAACATCTCACCCTCTGTCGTCCCCTTCTCCTACCTTCAGTCTTTCCCAGCATCAGGGTTTTTTCCAAGGAGTCAGTTCTTTGCATCGGGTGGCCAAAGTACTGGAGTTTCAGCTTCAACATCAGTCCTTCCAATGACTATTCGGGACTGATTTCCTTTAGGATGAACTGGTTGGAGCTCCTTGCTGCCCAAGAGACTCTCAAGAGTCTTTTCCAACACCACAGTTTAAAAGCACCAACTCTTCGGTATTCAGCTTGCTTTATACTTCAACTTTCACATCCATACATGACTACTGGAAAAACCATAGCTCTGACTAGATGGACCTTTGTTGGCAAAGTAATGTCTCTGCTTTTTAATATGCTGTCTAGGTTGGTCATAGCTTTTCTTCCAAGGAGTCTTTTAAATTCATGGCTGCAGTCACCATCTGCAGTGATTTTGAAGCCCAAGAAAATAAAGTCTCTCACTGTTTCCATTGTTTCCCCATCTATTTGCCATGAACTGATGGGACCAGATGCCATGATCTTCGTTTTCTGAATGTTGAGTTTTAAGCCAATTTTTTCACTCTCCACTTTCACTTTCATCAAGAGGCTCTTTAGTTCTTCTTCACTTTCTGCCATAAGGGTGGTGTCATCTGCATGTCTGAGGTTATTGATATTTCTCCCATCAATCTTGATTCCAGCTTGTGCTTCATCCAGCCCGGCATTTCTCATGTTGTACTCTACATATACGTTAAATAAGCAGGGTGACAATATACAGCCTTGACATACTCCTTTCCCAATTTGGAACCAGTCTGTTGTTCCATGTCCAGTTCTAACTGTTGCTTCTTGGCCTGTATACAGATTTCTCAGGAGGCAGGTCAGGTGGTCTGGTATTGCCATTTCTTGAAGAATTTTCCACAGTTTGTTGTGATCCACACAGTCAAAGGCTTTGGTGTAGTCAATAAAGCATAAGTAGATTTTTTTCTGGAATTCTCTTGCTTTTTCGATGATACAAAAGATGTTGGCAATTTGATCTCTGGTTTCTCTGCCTTTTCTAAGTCCAGCTTGATCATTTGGAAGTTCATGGTTCATGTACTATTGAAGCCTGGCTTAGAGAATTTTGAGCATTACTTTGCTAGTGTGTGAAATGAGTGCAGTTGTGCTGTAGTTTGAACATTGTTTGGTACATTCTGGGTTATATTTTTATATGAAAACAGGAATCCAAGGTTTGGATGTGGGGCATGAAGGAAAAACAAGAAAATAGCCTTAATTTTTGTTTTGAGGCATTAAGTGGATGGAATGGGTAAAGGAATGTTGAGAAATAAGAGAAATCACGATGTCTGTTTTGGACAGTTACCTCTTTTATCACAGCTGTTCTAATGGATGTGAGGGTATAATTTGTTGTGGTTTTGATTTGCATTTCCCTGATGACTAGTGATTTTGAGCATCTTTAAATGTACCTATTGGCTATGTACACGTCTTCTTTAGAAATTTCCTATTCTCATTTATCCTTTGCCCATTATTAATGTTTTTTTTTAATTTTTTTACAATTGAGTTGTGTAAGTTTCTTATAAACTTTGAATCTTAACTCCTTATAAGATATATGGTTTACAAACATGTTCTCCTGTTTCGAGGTTGCTTTTTCATTTGTTGATTGTGTCTTTTGTTGTACAATTGTTTTTTAGTTTGATAAAGTCTCACTTGATTTTTGCTTTGATTGTTTGTGCTTTTGGTATCATATCCAAAAAATCATTTCCAAGACCAATGCCAAGAAGTTATCCCCCTATATATTGTCTTCTAGGAATTTTACAGTCTCATGGAATTACATTTGCATCTTTAATCTGTTTTAAGTTGATTTTTGTTAGCGATATAAGATAGAGGTCCAATTTAATTATTTTGCAGGCAAATACCCAGTCTTCCCAACATATAAAGTTTTCTTTTCTTTATTGAAGAAATCATCCTCACTGATTATTCTTGATTATTCTGTCAAATACTAGCTGATGATATATGCCTGGGTTTATTTCTAGATTCTTGATTCTGTTCCATTGATCTCTGTATCTGTTTTGGGGGCAGTACTATACCATGTTGATTGCTGCAGCTTTGTAATATCATTTAAAATCTTGAAGCCTGATGTCTCCAGTTTTGTGAGACATGTCATATTTTATCCATGACTTCCAGTCTCTCCCCTTCTGTTTCATCTCTCGGACTGTCTCTTCATCTTCCTTCAGCTGGACACAGTTCTACCCGTCTAGATAAGAATCTACCCGTCTAGAACCTGCACATCTAAAGCCCATGACCTTAATTCCATCTGCAAAGACCCTTCACCATAGTGCCGGGATTAGCATCTTTTTGAATAATTAGGGGATGGCGATCTTATTGACAATCTTATAGGGTCATCTTCAGTATTCAACACTTTGCCTACCACATCTCCCATCACTCAAAAACATATCACCCCTTCCTCACATAAACCTCCAGAGCTGTCCCTTTTTTTTTTGGTTAAATCTCTCTCACCCCCATATGAAACCAGCAGCTTGTCATAGCCTGTGCAACAATAGTGTGGCGTGAGGACTGAGGAAGGAAAGGTAGAAACAAGTGTCTACAGTAATTACCTAGAGATCATGTCTTAAGTTAACGTACTTGGTTTCATTTCTGACTTAGGGCTCCAACCTCTGCTGTACCTCAGACCACCGTAGTCAGCTTGTCTCACCTGTCACGTCTCTGCTTCCACCTGGACATTAAAAAAATATCTAATGTTAATATGAACAATATGATTTTCATTTGTAAGTGATGAATAAAAACACATCTCTGAATAGGACTCAATGAAGCAGTTAGGGGAGAAATAAGATACTGTCTTACAAAGCAGATTATATAGATTGTAAATGCAACTCAACTCACTGATTTTTTTTTACCATTTTTTTCTAACATTTATTAATCATATATTGCTTTCTCCAATACCCTATGCAACCATTTTAGTGATTACAGAAAAATCATCTCAGCTTTCTTGTTTGTAAAATAACTGTATTCAACCAGGGCACAGCACATATAGCATCCATCACCCTGGTTCCCCTTCTGTGTCTATAAATGATGACAGTGGAAGACCTTCTAATTAAACATAGTGTCAGGTGCCCAGTCGTGTCTGACTCATTGTGACACCATAGGCTGCAGTCTGCCAGGCTCCTGTGTCCATGGAATTCTCCCAGCAAGAATGCTGGAGAGGGTTGCCATTACCTACTCCATAGATATTAAGCAGTTTCAAAATAATACTTGTATTTAAAGGTTTATTGTAAATCAGCTATATTTAGATAATTTTTTCCCTAAGTTAAAAGTGTCATAATAAGTAAATAAAGTCATACACACAAAGGACTTCCCACACCGCCTAGCCCAGGGTGGCAGCCTCTGCCGATCACAGAAGCAGCTTATTCCAGGAATGGAAAATTGTATTTTGTATGTTACCTGGAATAAGTGGTTTGTTGTTGCTTGGAACACTTCTGCAAGTGGGAGTAAATGCTTCTAATGGGAAGAAAAAAGAAAAATCAGTAATAAGGATACTGGCAAATTCGTTGTTTCTGCAAGGAATCTCAGAGCCTCTCTCCAAGTTGAGGAGGGAAAAGCAGATCCCCTGAAATCTAAGTTAAATGGAGAGCAAAAATCAAATGTGGCAAACCCATAAAAATGCTGAAAACATAGTAATAAAAAAATCTAGTGGCAATAAATTTTGTTAATAAGGCAGAACCAGGATTTTGCTTTAGTGGCAGCATCTGAGGCTCTCATGAACTGTTTCTTGTATCCAGTGTAGATGATTTTCTACTCTGAGATGTCTTGTTAAAATTTCTTTGTAATAAAAATGTGCAGGCATTTCGATGGCTTTCAGTGGTACTATTTACTTGTTATCTGCTTGTTGAGCGCCAACTGTGGTACCAGCCTAAGCAACAGAGATGACATTCCTGATAAAATGGAGGCTATGTTTACAGAAGTGATTCTCCAAGTGTGGTGTCTAGAAGGCAGCACCAGAGACCTTGTTGCAAATGTAAATTCCTGGACTCTGGTTTCATCCCAGGCCTACTGAATCAGATACCTGGGTGGAGCCCTGAGCCCTTCAGTGTTTAACAAGCTTTCTGGGTGATTCTGATGGACACGAAAGTGTGAGAGCCTTTGATGTGGTTTATCAGAAAAAGAACCTGGAACTTCACCTCCCTGTACTTATTACAAAGATGTTTTGCACATGTGAAACCTGTTAGACAAATGGATTTAAAAAAAAAGAACCCTAAGTAACAAGAATACTGCATCAGCTTTAGATCAGATGACAAATATCCAGGAGCCATTTAAAGCTCCTCAAATATTCCTAGTTTTTTAAATTATAAGTATTATTTGTCTTGCTTTCTGCAGTTGGGTATTATTTCCTAAATATGAATAATTTCCTTTGAAGTCTCTCAATCCAATTATGCCCTACTTGTTTATTAATATAAATAGTCCCAATTTATGATAGGATTTTTTGCCTTTACAGTGGTTCAAAAGTACATGCATTCAATAGAGACTGCACTGGAAATTTTGCACTCTGGTCTTTTCCTGGGTTAGTGATAGGAGGTAAAATTCTCCCTCCGGATGTTGGGCAGTGGTGGGGAGCATGGTTTTGAATCAGCCACAGGCTCGGAAGAGTGAACAACTGATATACTTACCACCATTCTGTACTCAGTCTGACGGTCATTCTCTTTTTCCCAGCGGAAAATGTGTTTGATGGTTTTTGTCCAATCATGGGCTCATAGAAGTGTTCCGAGCACGTTGAAGGTAGGGCAGGCTAAGCTATAATGTTCGGTAGGTCAGTTGTATTAAATGCATTCTCAACCTATGGATATTTTCAACTTACAATGGGTTTATTGGGTTGTAACCCCATCATAAGTCAAGGAAGACCTGTAGTTCATCATGAAGCAGCCCTGAATGGTTAGATAAAGGCCAAGAGGATAAATCTGCTTTGTGTTGAAATTGCAGATTCAGGATCTTTCAGCAGTGGAGAAGTACTTTGAATATCTATCAGCTTACCAATAATTGTTTTCAGAAAATCAGCCTGTCAGTCATTCTAACACCTGGGACAAACAGTACCAAAGCATCTGATAGTAAAAACGTGGGGCTCAAAGAATCATACAAGTTTTCTAATTCTAAATTTCTTTCCAGCAGTCTGGTTTATTTCAAATGATTCTGATTCTGAAAGCATAAGCTCCTGCTTTATGGCATGGATAGGTATTTATGCCCCATGATAAAAAACACTAATAAGATATATTCCCAAGCACTGTGGTTACTCTGAATGACTGGAACCCGAGCCTTTTGCTGTGATGTGATGCTTCCTGATATAGCTGCTTGTGGTAAGAGAAATTTGGGGGCCCAGGTATTTATGAATTTCATGTCCTCACTTTCATAACCTTCATAATATGGCACATATCCAATCATCCAGGGAAATGGCAAATGGATGAAGATACATGCATAATTAATAGACAACCAAATGGCTGAAAATAAACTGTTAAAGCTCATGGTATATGAGGGGCAGCCTGTGGCATGATGGTATTTGTGCTGCTTGCTTGCTAATTGGGCAGCACTCAGAGGAGCACAGTAATTTTATAATTAACACTTGATACACATTCCCTTTAATTACTTAAGGCAGACTTGTTTGGAAGGATTTGTGTATAAGTGGGAGCGTGTGCATGTATGTTTCTCTGCAGAATGAGTGTTAGCCTCTAATGAAAGAGTTTTCTCCCTTCTGATAGACTGCTTGGCCAATCCAGTTCAAAGCTTCTACTTGATGTGAGGACAGGTAGAGTGGGAGAGAAAAATAAGATGCAGAGGAGACAAGTTAAACCAGAAGACATCTCAGGATGCTCTTCAGGGGGAAATTATTTTATTGATAATGGACAGCAGAACTGATGCTACGTTGAACTCCAGCTAGAAAAGCATTCTGTCTGTTGTTGGACAAATGCTCTGACAAAGGGAATTCTCTAAAGGTGTTCAAATCCAGTAAGCAATCAGTAACCCTACATTCAGGCCAGTATTTTTTTCACCCTGAGTATTTGTCTAGGTGGCAGTGTAGATGGTTAGAAATGATTTAATTTCTTGATTTAGTTTACTTCTGTAATAATCTATAACCATGTGGGCTAGATAGAGACAATGAGTTTAACGCAGAATTGTGTAGGAGCACTGTTCAATTCCAGTGCCCAGTCCTTCTCCTCCAGATCCCCATCACTTCTTGACATTTGTTGGCTCTCTAGCACTTCTCACTCAACCTCACTTGGACCTGCCTGATTAAGACCTGTACTTGCTTTGGTCAAAGCTTCCCTGGTGGCTCAGACCGTAAAGCATCTGCCTGCAATGCGGGAGACCTGGGTTGGATCCCTGGGTTGGGAAGATCCCCTGGAGAAGGGAATGGTTACCCCACTACAGTATTCTAGCCTGGAATCTGCTGCTGCTGCTAAGTCACTTCAGTCATATCTGACTCTGTGTGACCCCATAGACGGCAGCCCACCAGGCTCTCCCGTCTTGCCTGGGATTCTCCAGGCAAGAGCACTGGAGTGGGTTGCCATTTCCTTCTCCAATGCATGAACGTGAAAAGTGAAAGGGAAGTCACTCAGTCATGTCCGACTCTTCACAACCCCATGGACTGCAGCCTACCAGACTCGTCCGTCCATAGGATTTTCCAGGCAAGAGTACTGGACTGGGGTGCCATCACCTTCTCTGGGCCTGGAATCTAGATGATGAATAAAAGCAAAAATTTCCACTACCTAAATATTCATTTTTAGTAAAGTGATAAATATTGGCATATCCATATGATGAAATACTATGTTTGTGTTAGTCACTCAGTTGTGTCCAACTCTGCGACCCCATGGACTGTAGCCCACCAGGCTCCTCTGTCCATGGGATTTCCCAGGCAAGGACACTGGAGTGAGTAACCAGACCCAGGGATTTTACCCACATCACCTGTGTCTCCTGCATCGGCAGGCAGATTCTTTATCACTGCACCACCTTTCTCAGTAAAGTGATAAATATTGGTATATCCATATGATGGAATACTATTCAGTAATAAAATTAGGGATTACAGTGAATTTGGGAATAAAGGGAACTTGTTATATGAAAGAAACAAAGGATGATTCTGGAGTACAACCTGATAATATTCTGTTCCTTATGTTGTAGCCACGCATTCTGGGAAAGAAACTCACTCAGAAGGACGATGCAGATAGTGGAATGCAGTTTATTACACCAGCGGGCCCAAGGCAGAGTCTCCTCTTCGCCAAGGACCCTAACCAGTTTTTGTGAAAACCTTATATACTCTAAGTGTACATGTTCAAACCCACCTCCCCAAATTCTCTGAAACTAGTCTGAACAAAGGAAAAGAAAAATACAATCAAAGTTCACCTGTGATTCATATGCCTTAGACCCGTGATTCGTATGCCTTAACCCTAGGTAGTTGATAGTGGACAATTATCAATGCACCTGTGGTCATACCCCAATAAGCATAATAGAATTTATGATTCTATTTGGTTACACAGATAATTAATGTATTATTTTAGGTGATGGAGAGTCTAGATAAGAGCCCTGGGGCTGTTCCATCTGGGCAAGGAGTGGGGTGGGGTGGTGTGGGTGGGTATGTTTTTCCAGTTGGTATGTCGTTTCCATAGATACTGGGCATATAGCTCAAAGTCCACAGTCCAGCCCAAGATGGAGTCCTGCTTTCAAGATGGAGCCTGTTCTGTCTGTTTTCTCCTTCACTTAATCCATCTGTAGATTTTATTATGTTTGTGTACTTTTTATGTGTACATATATTTCATAATTTTGAAGAAATAAAAATACTTCCCATTAAATGGTGCACTCCTATTATGTATACTTTATCATAGTATTTCCCATCCAGACTAGGCATAGCTAAACCTATTGGGCTTCCCTTGTGGCTCAGCTGGTAAAGAATCCGCCTGCAACACGGGAGACCTGGGTTTGACCCCTGGGTTGGGAAGATCCCCTGGAGAAGGGAAAAGCTTCCCACTCCAGTGTTCTAGCCTGGAGAACTCCATGAACTCTATAGTCCATGGGGTTGCAAAGAGTCAGACATGACTGAGCGACTTTCACTTCACTTCACTTCAAACCTTAAAGTGTTTGTCAAAAAAATAATAGCTATTCTATCAGATATCCCCAGGTATAGAGTAAAATTATTACTATATTTTATAAGACCTAGGAATCATAAGGAATCCCAGGTTGATATGAATCAGTAATATGATGGAGTTATTTTTAAGACAAATACACAACCTCAGCTGCAATAGCAGAAGTATTGTTATGAAAGAAAATGTTGGTTGTTGACCAGAAACCTGAGAAAAATCATCAGTCCACTTTTGGTCTCTATAATTTTCAGTGAGCATAGTCAAGCTGAAGTGTACCTACTGTAGGAAAATGATGAATATATGATTTAGTTAAAAGCCAAAAGGTAAACTCATAGCAGGAAAGTCCATGGCTTTTTGATTTCTTGGTGTTGTCTACAAATGACCCTAAACACTAGAGAGCGATTCCTATTGACCAGACTCAGCCCAGCAATGTTTGTGAGTCTAGTGGCTATTGTTAGTGCAGCCAGCCTCTGCTGTCCAGACAGAGGACCTGCTAGACACCAGAAGGAAAAAGAAAGAGAAGCAATAACGATTTCCTGACATTGCTGCTGAGCTTTGAGTCCAGCTGAAAGTGTAGCAGACCACAGCACAGTAGTTCTCTCTGTCAAATGACTTCATATTAACCTTGAATCTGCAGCTGAAATCTCAAATATCACAACAGACCCTCCACATGCAAATACAGCTGCAAACATCCTTTCTTCTAGGTGAAAGGTAAGGGTTGTATTTTTGAGACCAGAGTATGTAGCAGTCCCCAGCAACTCTACAGCCTATCTACATGTGTTATAATTTAGTTAAACTATGCTCCCACCTACCATTTGATCCTGACTTTAAAACAGCCCACCCCAAACATCCCACATGTAAATCTGAGTAGCAACTTCTGGTCCTCCAGAAGGAAAATAATATTTCCTTCACCAGCATCTCTCAACAGTGCTACTGGGACCATTGTTGCAGGAAAGAGGACCCCTTCCAGGGCCTGAAACTGGGCTCTTGTATAATACTTGGAAATGAATTGTCCGAGGAGACATATCTGCTGACAAAGCAAGAGATTTTATTGGGAAAGGGCACCTGGGTGGAGAGCAGTAGGGTAAGGGAACCCAGGAGAACAGCTCTGTCACATGGCTTGCAGTCTCCAGTTTTATGGTGCTGGGATTAGTTTCTGGGTTGTCCTTAGCCAATCATTCTGACTCAGAGTCCTTCCTGGTGGTGCATGCCTTGTTCAGCCAAGATGGATGCCAGAGAGAAGGATTCTGGGAGGTGGTCGGACAGGTGGTGTCTCCTTTAGACCTTTCCTGAACTCTTCTGGTTCCTGGAGGCTTATTAGTTCCCTGTTCCTTACCAGGACCTCCTGTCGTAAAACAACTCACACAAATGGTTACTATGGTGCCTGGCCAGGGTGAGCGGTTTCAATTAGTGTGCTTCCCCTAACACCATCACTCAAGAGTTCTTAAGAACATAGAAAATAACTGGTCAGAGCTAGTCAATTATCAAAATTTTGGAAGGGTGTTGGTTTAAAAAATTAATATTAGTTCTGCTAATTTTTATTTCAAGGACCTTCTGAGAGTCAGAAGTGAAAGTAGATCTAATAGTTGTGCAGCCATGTGCCTGGAGTCCTAATGTAGTTATATAACACAGATGAAAATAATCCTTCATCCTTGTTGAAAATAAATAGTTGAGCTTCTTTGTTCTAAGCTCTCTTGTCCCTTTCTGTCCACATACAAAGCCACCACGGTTGCCATGGTGAAAACCTTGATGATAATATTCCCAAACAGTCTTGCAACATCACAAACAGATCTGAGAAAAGACTGTACCATATACCTTCATACAGTTGGAGGTAAGCAAGGACTGCCCCTGGAACTCATGTGTTAGCTTTTCAGCAATTAAAGACCTTCTTGTGAGAAAGACACACACACACACTTACCTTGTCTTCTTGGCACATCCCAGATTTTCTCTTCTCTATTCAAGAATCTCTGTGCATCACAGGAAGGACCACCTTTACTAATTCTAGCAGAGAATCTATTCACTGTTAGACCTCTACACTGCAGACAACTGTCAGAGTGCCTGCTCTCCACATGTGTTTGCAATAGGTGAAGACAGGTCATTGTGTGTGGCTGGAAGGGCCTGTCACACCTCCCTCCAAGGAACTTTTCAGAAAGTCCCCAAAGAACACTGATTGCTCTGATTCCTTCTGAGTTATATTTACACAAGTCGTCAGTGATGGGTACAGATGAAAATGTATTGAGAAAAGGTAGAAGTTGCAATAATAGAGACCTGACTTATCAAGAACCGAGAGTTCATTGGTTACCTGCATGTGTTCACTCTTTGAGAAAGAGAAGTCTAAAACAGTCTCTCTTCTCGTGGTCTTTTATATCTAGTTGGAGAGATGAGTCTAAGCATATAAAAATAAAGGTCACACTGCTATATTTAAAATGGACAACCAACAGGATCCTATTGTATAGCACAGGCACCTCCTCTGTTCATTGTTATGTAGCAGCCTGGATGGGAGAGACGTCTGGGAGAGAATGGATATGTGTATGTGTATGGCTGAGTCGCTGTGCTCTTCACCTGAAACTATCACAGCATTGTTAACTGGCTATGTGTGTGCTAAGCCACCTCAGTTGTGTCAACTCTTTGCGATCCTGTGGACTGTAGCCCACCAGGCTCCTCTGTCCATGGGATTCTCCAGGCAAGAATACTGGAGTGGGTTGCCATGCCCTCCGCCAGGGGATCTTCCCAACCCAGGGATCGAACCTGCATCTCTTATGTCTCCTGCATTGGCAGGTGGATTCTTTACCACTATTGCCACCTGGGTAGCCCTGTTAATTGGCTATACTCCAATACAAAATAAAAAGTCTTTTAAAAATGATGGTCAAACAATAACTGAGGTTACTGTATCACATGACACTGTCTCTAAACCCTAGAGGAGTGTAGAGAGAGAGATGAGCAGTTACAGCCTTCCTGAAGGAGGTCCAGTTTGGGGCCCACATCCCCCAAACCCATATTCCTAAAGAGTTTGGGCTCCATAGTCACCAAAGGAAGGCCAGCATGCTTGAGACGGAGGTACAGGGACTAGCCCAAGGTAGCCTGGAATCACATACACAAGGCGATTTCTGGGAGCCACCCCCCAGATTGGGGTATCTTCTTCTCAAGGGAAGGTTTCTTTTGGTTTAGGATTCTTGATAGCAGAGCTCTCCCTGCAGACTTAAGGAAAAAGAGAGATGAAGCTGTAAACTTCCTCCTTCTCTTTCTAGCCATACCCCTCCCCAAACTCCCTTTACGTACTTCTGCGCTCTTAGCATTCTGTGCACCTGAACACACATAGCCCCACTACACACTCAGCAACATGTTCAAATGCTTTCTTCCTTTGAGGCTAATTACCCTCAGATTCTATAAGGTGAAAGTAGCAGCAGCAGCCTTTACATCATTGAAGATACATCAAACACACTGATGTAAATCTGTGGAGCCGGGAAGCAAATACCTAGCTTTTCTGAATTAAATTGAGAATCTTCCTTGACATCTGAGGTTTGATATCTTTCAGCAGAGATGACAGCCCTGAAACTGCTCTCCAAGTGCCAGGCAGAATATAAAAACGATTCAGGGCATCATTTACATATCACACAGACACCTCAAGCTGGCAAGCTTGTTGCTTAGTAAAGAAAATACAAATGAAGCATGGCTTAGGCGATGGGCCCTGGGACGCTTGAGTTAGTGTGGTAAGTGCTGGTCAGCTAATTAGGCAGTGTTATGCCTTGGAAGGGTTAAGGCAGAAGCACAGTTTAGTAAAGAGGTGTTTTCCTTCTCACTGTTCTCCACTTATCACCTCTCACCATGAGACAAGGCTCTGTGCAACCAGAAGCAATGATTGTGCAAATTATTTTCTTTCAAATATTGACATGGTGTTGAGTTGAGGAGCAAGGTGGTAGGAAAAGAAATAAGATCAAAACACACAGATGTGTTTCTGTGATGCAAAAAAAAATAGCTCTAACAGTTCTAAGTCAGGCTTCCCCAGTAATAGATTCTGAAATTGATCCTTATCTCTTTCCTACATCTTATTATGTAATATATTACCTTGTCTTCCTTAGGCTGCTATAACATTCCCTATTCCTAAATTAGTGTTTGACACATAGTAGACACTTGATAAACAATTACTATATAAAACATCAATTAGTTAAGTCCATACATAATAATCTGGATTTCAAAGTAAGGTTCATTATTTATTAACAAAAAGAAGGAACAATGAAATTCTGGAAAGACATTTCTTATTAGAGTCATGAACAGCTTAATTCAAATCCTGGTTGTGAACTTATAGTTTCCAGGGGGAAGGATGAGGGGAAAGGACAGTTAGAGAATTTGGGATGGACAGGTACACACTGCTATAAATAGATATTTATTTTGGAGGAGGCAATGGCACCCCACTCCAGTACTCTTGCCTGGAAAATCCCATAGGCGGAGGAGCCTGGTAGACTGCAGTCCATGGGGTCGCTTAGAGTCAGACACGACTGAGCGACTTCACTTTTACTTTTCACTTTCCTGCATTGGAGAAGGAAATGGCAACTCACTCCAGTGTTCTTGCCTGGAGAATCCCAGGGACGGTGGCGCCTGATGGGCTGCCATCTATGGGGTCGCACAGAGTCGGACACGACTGAAGCGACTTAGCAGCAGCAGCAGCAGCATAAATGCTATTTAAAATGGATATCCAACAAGGACCTACTATATAGCACATAGAATTCTGCTCAATGTTATATGGCAGCCTGGATGGGAGGGGAGTTTGGGAAAGAATGCTGCTGCTGCTGCTAAGTCGCTTCAGTCGTGTCTGACTCTGTGCGACCCCATAGACAGCATATGTAAAAAAAGAAATATCCTGGTTCTGTCAATGACTATATGATCTTCATCAAACTGAATCATGTAAGCTTTAAGTTCTTTATTTATGTTAGAAAGAAAAGAAGGAAGAAGCCTCAGAATAATAATGAATATTAATTGAGTGCTTGGTACACACACTGTTCTGAAAATTGTGCATGCATTAGCTGATCTAATACTCAAAACAATTATCATCCCCATGAGAAAACCAAGACACAGTAGTTAAAATAATTTTCCTAAGGTTACAGTGATAGAAAGTAGAAGAGATGGGATAGAAATCCAGGCAATGACCCAGGATACTGTTAATCATGCCCCTCAAAAACATACGATGCTCCGTCTCATGAGATTATAATATACTACCTCTTAGACTACAGTGGGGATTGAATAAAATGATACTTCTTAAGGATATCGTTTGCCAGTAGTGTTTCATTAATGTTCTTTTGATGAAAATGCAGAATAGGCATTCTCATTCCACCTGGAGCATGAGCCAGCTCTGAGTCCTACCCCATACTTCTCTCAACTTTGCAACCTTATGTGGAAGGCATGTCCTCCCACCTTCATATTTGATCTTGTTGTGGAACAGAACTTCTTCAGTAATTTGACTTCAGGGTGTATGTATATACATGCCCTGTACTCATTTTCTGGCTTCAGATGTTTGAAGTTAGTCTGCAGCTAACTGTCCATAGACTTTTGTTACTAGTGAATTTGTGCAGATACTTTGAATCCAGGATAGTCTGGCAACTGTTGGGGAAGTTTAAAACATATGAATGACTGTTATTAACCTAGCCACAATGATCATGTGAAAAATCATGGCATAAGGGAACCATATATCTCCCAACATCTACCTCTTCTGTTCCTTTCTTCCCTCATTATGTAATGGACCAATGTTTTCTCTTATTGCTCAAATATTCCTTCCACAGTTTCTTCTAACTACGCCCAAAGAAACTGACCTTTGTGTTCATGGATCATTCTAGTTAAGCAAGTATTGGATTTGGTAAATCTGTGTTACATATGTGAATGCCTGATTACCACACACACTTTCCTAGGGTTTTATATGCTTTTATATACACTTTAATTTGCATAAAATCAATTATACCAGTGAAATTTTTCTAATATGTAGGGTTTAAGACACTATAGACAATATAAAGCATTTGAAAAATCTGTACATTTAGAGTGATCAGGGAATATCTCCAATTACATTACCTGGACCACAGTCTGCTTCTCATGAGTTGGGGAATATTCTAGATGAATTCCAGCTTCACAAGGTCTTTAAGAAGAGACTCTTATAGAATCCTGATGAACTTAGGTGGCTTTATTGAACAAAGCTAGTGGAGACGATGGAATTCCAGTTGAGCTATTTCAAATCCTAAAAGATGATGCTGTGAAAGTGCTACACTCAGTATGCCAGCAAATTTGGAAAACTCAGCAGTGGCCACAGGACTGGAAAAGTCAGTTTGCATTCCAATCCCAAAGAAAGGTAATGCTAAGGAATGTTCAAATTACCGCACAATTGCACTCATCTCACACACTAGCAAAGTAAAGCTCAAAATTCTCCAAGCCAGGCCCCAACAGTACATTAACCATGAAGTTCCAGATGTTCAAGCTGGATTTAGAAAAGGCAGAGGAACCAGAGATCAGATGGCCAACATCTGTTGGATCATCAAAAAAGCAATAGAGTTTCAGAAAAACATCTACTTCTTTATCGACTACGCCAAAGCATTTGACTGTGTGGATCACAACAAACTGGAAAATTCTGAAAGAGATGGGAATACCAGACCACCTGACCTGACTCCTGAGAAATCTGTATGCAGGTCAAGAAGCAACAATTAGAACTGGACATGGAACAACAGACTGGTTCCAAATCAGGAAAGCAGTACCTTGAGGCTATGTATTGTCACCCTGCTTATTTACTTTATATGCAGAGTACATCATGCAAAATGCTGGGCTAGATGAAGCACAAGCTGGAATCAAGATTGCTGGGAGAAGTATCAATAACCTCAGATATGCAGATGACACCACCCTTATAGCAGAAAATGAAGAACTAAAGAGCCTCTTGATGAAAGTGAAAGAGGAGAGTGAAAAAGTTGGTTTAAAACTCAATATTCAGAAAACTAAGATCATGCCATCTGGTCCCATCACTTCATGGCAAATAGATGGGGAAACAATGGTAACAGTGAGAGATTTTATTTTGGGGGCTCCAAAATCACCGCAGATGATGCAACCAGGAAATGAAAAGACGCTTGCTCCTTGGAATCAAAGCTATGACCAACCTAGACAGCATGTTAAAAAGCAGAGACATTACTTTGCCAACAAAGGTCTGTCTAGTCAAAGCTATGGTTTTTCCAGTAGTCATGTATGGATGTGAGAGTTGGAGTATAAAGAAATCTGAGTGCCAAGGAATTGATGCCTTTGAACTGTGATGTTGGAGAAGACTCTTGAGAGTTCCTTGGGCAGCAAAGAGATCCAACCAGTCCATCCTAAGGGAAATCAGTCCTGAACATTCATTGGAAGGACTGATGCTAAAGCTGAAACTACTTTAGTTTGGCCACCTGATGTGAAGAGCTGACTCCTTGGAAAAGACCCTGATGCTGGGAAAGATAGAGGGCAGGAGGAGAAGGAGATGGCAGAGGGTGATATGGTTGGATGGAATCACCAATTTGATGGACATCAGTTTGAGTAAGCTCTGGGAGTTGGTGATAGACAGTAAAGCCTGGCATGCTGCAGTCCATGGGGTCACAAAGAGTCGGACATGACTGAGCGACTGAACTGAACTGATTGAACTAAGTCTCATCGGATCTCCACAGAAAACCCTAGTGGCTGCTTCCAAAACAAGTCTTATTTTAGAATCTTCCTTAAGGGAAGTGATCTTGGATATAAAAGAATTCAACCTTCTAATCCCCTTGCACACTCGAAATCTAATTGACGGAGTCTAGATGTTCCAGAACATTCTCCAGGGTGCTGCCATTACCAAACTGCTAATGCAGCAAATACTTCCTCAGCAGAGAAATAATACAAAGGGCTACTTGGGAGCTGGGAAACAAAGTATAGCAGCAATGTTTACCTTCCAATTACATTTTAGAAGCTGAGATTTCTCAAGAATCACTACTAATTAGATATTCAAATTAAGTTTGACTAAGACTAAGCAAAACTCTCACTCAAGCAAATTAATATAGGCAAAGTTACTTTTCAGCATTTTTAACCATTTCTTCTCTAAGGAACAAAGGACCTCCTTCTGGTCAATGTTCTTCATTCTTCTTAGCACTCTGGGTAATTCTCTCAGCTCAACTGAACTCTCCATCAGACTCACTCTTTGTAATGACTCTAAGAGACTGTTAAATTTAATCACACAATAATATAATAACTAATAGACTTAAATACTACCCTATGTTGTCAGGATCTCAATTTTATAATCAAATAATATTAGATTTATTAGATTTTAAAGGGACCTCAAAGATTGTCTTGCTAATTTTCCCACCTAACTAAGGGATTTTATCTATAGGTTTTTCCTCCCCACAAACATAAAACAGCCCTTCCTTGAACCCTTCCAACTACTGGTTGCCCACTTTATCATAAGAAGTATTTCCATTGTCTAATGGCTTTAATTATTAGAATTATTTCAGAGGTTTAGACATATTTATTTGATGTCTTCATTTCTGTTATTTTTGTTCATCATGGTTTCTGAACCTTTCACACTTTTTTACTCTCCTATGAGCATCGTAATAGTTATATGTATGCCAGGATATAAGGTAGGTGCTTTAAATTATATTATTAGTCCTTGTCACAGCCCTATAAAATAGTTCTTTCTAATGATAAAATGTTATTTCTTACCAAAGGATGGTTATTTCTAATGGTAAAGGAAGGAAGAAGGGCACAGAGTTAAGTGAATACCCAAAGTCATGCATTCTTTAGTTGACAGAATCACAATCTTGTCCTCCTCCAAAGTCTGCGTACCTCTAATACATTAAATAAATTGTTTCTTACTCTTTCTTATATTCAGAAAAGTACTCACTATGGTATATTTTTGGGCTTCCCAGGTGGTACTAGTGTTAAAGAACCCACCTGCCAATGCAGGAGACATAAGAAACTTGGGTTCAATCCCTGGGTCTGGAAGATCCCCTGGAAAAGGGAATGGCTACCCACTCCAGTATTTTTGCCTGGAGGATACCATGGACAGAGGAGCCTGATGGGCTACAGTCCATTGGGTCACAAAGAGTTGGACACAACTGAACGACTTCAAACACACATACACAATGTATTTTTATTTTCTGTATTTCATATATGTCACTTAATATTTAATATTATATGATAATGCAATCAATATATGTCATAAATGTAATTTTGTTATATATAAAATGCATTTATTAAATATAGTCAACATTATTATATTAATATTTATTAAAGTTGATTTTGGAAACATCTACCAGTTTATATCTCAGCTCCTCTGTGAGGAATCAGAAAGGGTTTTGTGGTCCGTAAATGTGACAGAATCTTAAATTTGGAACAGAATATTCTTAAAGGACTAAAACACAGTTAGCAGCAGGAATCAAAGTACTGACAGAGAGTTGAAACAAAGACAGGCAAACATCAGAGCCTAAACTGACTGTGGCTGGGTTCTTCTTCAGCCATGCCAAATGGATACACAATCCCAAAACTTGCTAACAACTGCAGGGTTGACGTCAAACAAGCCTTAATCATCGGAAACACTTTTACAAACCAAACTCCTGCTCTGGTTCATCACGGCCCTCAAACTCTAGAGGAAGATGGTTCAGATCAAAGACGGGCTGAGGGCTTTAGGGGCTCACAGTTCACTGTGAGACCAATGGGCAAAGCTGAAACCTCCACAGTGACAGCTACTTAAAAATAGCTTGTAATATCAGTCACACTGTGAACTGGCCTTCGTTCACAGACCCTGACTAAGTCAGAAAAAGCTGCTGCTAGGGATATGGAGCACAGACAAATGCAGGTTCACTTACTAGTGATGGAGGTAGAAAAGAGAATCTGGCTACAAACCAGGAAAATCTGAGTTCAATCCCATTTCTGTAGTTCACATATCTGGGAAAACCTCTTTTATTTATTCATGTATTTACTTATTTATATTTTGGGCTGCACTATGGGGCATGTGGGATCTTAATTCCCTAACCAGGGACCGAACCCACACCTCCTGCCTTAGAAGTGTTGAGTCTTCACCGCTGGACCACTAGGGAACTCCCAGGAAAACCTGTTAGACATTCTGAGCCTGCATTGCCTTACTTGTGTTATAAAATAGAAATGGGATTATATGCCTAACCGGCAAAGTTATCATAATAATGATACACATATTTTATGATATGTTGAAGAGCTTTATAAATTGACAAAGAAAATAAGAATCAGTGTGTTTTATCAGCAAGTAGTAATTTTATACCAGGTATTCTGTGGGAGGCACAGAACACAGCGTAATTAGCTGCCTCGAATGGGTCCAGGTGTCCCACCTGTAACCTTCTGAATGGAGCTCTCAATGGAGGGTCACCTGAGTCAGGAGAGGTCACTCAAACTGACATAATAGGAACAGGGTCACCAGTCTAAAGACTGCTTCAAAAGTCCACATGGCAGCTGCTGGGGGCTTACACAACAACAACTAAACTGAGGATAGAGAAAGGGAGAGAGACTTGAACATTATTTTGGAGGTAACAGTTATCAGATCAGATCAGATCAGTCACTCAGTCGTGTCCGACTCTTTGCGACCCCATGAATCGCAGCACGCCAGGCCTCCCTGTCCATCACCAACTCCCGGAGTTCACTGAGACTCACGTACATCGAGTCAGTGATGCCATCCAGCCATCTCATCCTCTGTCGTCCCCTTCTCCTCCTACCCCCAATCCCTCCCAGCATCAGAGACTTTTCCAATGAGTCAACTCTTTGCATGAGGTGGCCAAAGTACTGGAGTTTCAGCTTTAGCATCATTCCTTCCAAAGAAATCCCAGGGCTGATCTCCTTCAGAATGGACTGGTTGGATCTCCTTGCAGTCCAAGGGACTCTCAAGAGTCTTCTCCAACACCACAGTTCAAAAGCATCAATTCTTCGGCGCTCAGCCTTCTTCACAGTCCAACTCTCACATCCATACATGACCACAGGAAAAACCATAGCCTTGACTAGACGAATCTTTGTTGGCAAAGTAATGTCTCTGCTTTTGAATATGCTACCTAGGTTGGTCATAACTTTCCTTCCAAGGAGTAAGCGTCTTTTAATTTCATGCCTGCAGTCACCATCTGCAGTGATTTTGGAGCCCAGAAAAATAAAGTCTGACACTGTTTCCACTGTTTCCCCATCTATTTCCCATGAAGTGATACAACTTAGCAATTACTGTTTTTGATGAAGTAGAGGAGAAAGTGAAAGAAGGGTGAGAAATTCAAATAATTCTGCGAATTCACCTCTCCTTCCATGATTTTTCAGTGGACGTGTTTCCATCAGGATAGGAAATAAAGAAACAAAGTCGTGGAGGAGTTTGGGGTATGAATAGGTGTGTATATTTGAGTTGAATAGCCTAAGATCCAGGAGCAGTGCCCAACAGTGAATTACATCTGAAGCTCAGGAGAGAATTCAAGGTGGAGGTTTGAAAGTTATCACATTATAAGTGATAATTGAATCCATAGGAAGAGTACGTAAAATAAAAAAGGTGAGAAGAGACAAGTGAGATTAGAAGAGAGCCAAAGACAAACCCTGGGGGAAAAGTGACACTTAAAAGTTAGGCAGTGAAAGAAGAATTAGAAAGAGAAAGTGAATAGCGACCATAGGTCGAAAGAAAACAGAGGGTGGTCCCATAGACATCAGGAGAGAAATATATTCAAAATGGAAGTGCTCAGTTTTGTCAAAAACTAGGAAGACTTGCATCACAGCCATCAAGAACGTCCTAGTGAAATGAGCCAGTCTTTGAATCCTGGGCTTGCTGGTTATGGAGGGCGATTTACACAACCTCCCCAAGCTTCAGTTCCATCTTCTTATATTTGGGGGGAAAGCACGTGATCTCTTCTGAAAGGATTAAATGCTTAACACTGTACTGATTACATAGACAGCACTCAACAGATATTACTACTATTGAGTAATATTAAACAGATATGTAACTACTCTTTATATCCAGAGAACTGAAAAGTTAATTCTCACATTTTGCAATTAGGATGTTACCTGTGTATCTTCAAGAGTAGATTTAGAGTGGTAAAGCTAGAAGTCTGACACTAACGGGTTGAAAAACATTAAAGTGGACCAGATATAGCTGTCATATCGAAATCACCTGGTGGTCAGCACTTTCATATCATTCACCTTAATAGGCAGTTAATTCATTGTGGATATCTTAAATGCACATTATTCTTTTAAAAGTCTTGAGATAGGTTTATATTAATTAGTGGACATTTTCAGGGCTGAGGAGTCGGTTTTTATTCTGGTTTAGGACTGAGAAGTTTGAGTTCATTTCAAACGGAATGAGGAAGTGCAAAGAAAAAGCATAGAACTGTACAAGAGGATGTTTTTTACCAAAAGAAATTCGAGGAAGCATAGAACAATTTTCATAAGCACAGGCTTTCTCACACTATAGCTACTGACCCTGAGGAAGTTACTTAACTTTTCCATCCTCCAGTTTCATCCATCTTTAAAAATAATAGCGATTGTGAGCTTTAATATTAATACCTTTCATGGGTAAGGAGCTGCCTAAATAATAGCACATTACTTTTGTCATCACTATTATTGTTATAATCAACATGGTCAAAGCTCTAGAGATGAGTTTCTCATACTCCAACACAAACACATCATCAGGGGGGGTTTTACAAGTCAATGAAACATTTGTTCCCTCCACACCTGAGGACCACAAAAAGAACCAGTGTAAATTCTGAAATTCTACCATGAGAGCATCCATCACCTTTGAACCTCAAAGGCTTTAAGTTGCCAAAAGAGTTCAATTAGAGTGGAAATAAGAGAGCTGATGTACTAGTTCCCTAGAGACCCAGCAACAAATACTACACCCTTGAAGGCTTAAAACAGGAAAATTTATTTTCTCACAGTTGGAAGCCAGGAGTTCTAAATCAAGGTGTCAGCAGAGCTGCACCTCATCCGAGGCTCCAGGAAATATCCTTTCTTGACTCCTCCACCTGCTGGTGACTCCAGATGTCCCTTGGCTGGTAGGTGCGTGTGTGATCAGTAGTTCCAGTCGTGTCTGACTCTTTGTGACCCCAGGGACTGCAGCCTGACAGGCTCCTCTGTCCATGGGATTCTCCCAGCAAGAGTATTGGAGTGGGTTGCCATTTCCTACTTCAGGGGATCTTTCCAACCCAGGGATCGAACCTGCAGCCCCTGCATTGGCAGGCAGATTCTTCACCGATATAGCAGATATTTCTTAAATCCTTTCATCCTCGTCTTGTTACTCTACCAAACACTGGGTGAGATGTAGATTTTGCTCCTTCCTAGATGCCATGAGACAGAGGAGCCTGGTGGGCTGCAGTCCGTGGGGTCGCGAAGAGTTGGACGCGTCTGAGCGACTTCACTTTCATGCATTGGAGAAGGAAATGGCAACCCGCTCCAGTGTTCTTGCCTGGAGAATCCCAGGGATGGGGGAGCCCGGTGGGCTGCTGTCTATGGGGTCACACAGAGTCAGACACGACTGAAGTGACTTAGCAGCAGCAGATGCCATGAACTAAACAAATTTGCCTCTGTTTCAATACCTTACCCAGTAGTATGCCTATTAGGTGCACAGTAAATATTATTAAGTAAGAATATTTGAAATAAGCAATATAGGGTTCTACTCTCAAGTAGGTCTTGCTATGCACAACATTTCAGAGTAATTGTCATTTGATTTTATTTAATTCTACTACACACATGGGAATAGTGAGAAAAGTGGTTAAAAAAAATAGTCACAATTCAAAATGCCTACTTCGAAAAAATAAAATCACAAGATTTTACAGCATTTACCACGTATATAGTTTCTAAAAAAATGGTTTATTTTATTTATTCTTTGTTGTTGTTATTATTGTTTAGTCTCTAAGTCATGTCTGATCCTTTTGTGACCCCATGGACCGTAGCCCACCAGGCAAGAATACTGGAGTGGGTTGCCACTTTCTTCTCCAAGGGATCTTCCCCGACCCAGGGATTGAACCCACTTCTGCTTCTCCTGCATTGGCAGGCAGATTCCTAACCACTGAGCAAACAGGGAAGCCCTTGTTTTCTCTACTTTGTACTAATGATCTTCTTACTGAAAACATGAAGCTGAAATGATTTATGAATTTGCATTTTAACATTGGCATTATAAAAGATATACATTTCATTACTATTATGATAATCATACATATTATGTATTATTATGGCTTCATGAGGAATAGATTTATATTATTTTCATAGACCCATCAAATCATGAATAGACAGTAATATATTTAGGTCAATACTTCCTTAAAATAGGACACTAGAGCTGAATTCTCAATTTTCTTACAGTTAAGCACACTTGGGGTTGTCGCCCTCCAATAAACCTTGGTATCTCTAACGCACTAGATTTAAAGACATGAGATCTGTTATGTAGTTATCATATGATTGCTTCTGCATATTATGTGCTGCACATTACATAATTCTTCATTCAAAAATGATGTTTTTGGGAAGGCTTGAAGAGATGGTCTCTAATATCCCTTCTGGTTTTCACACTCGTAAGTCTCCCAACCTACTGTCTGCACGTGTGTCTGAGTTCGTTTTCCTATCAGGAAATAGTGCCAATCCCCTCCCCTTCTGTCTCCAAACTGTTTCTGTGACACATGACAAATGTTTACAAGATAAGTGATCCTGATCAGAGGTGCAATCTGTGTGGCTTTTTGAGCAGAATGAAGCTAATTGCCCTGCAGGAAAATAGATCAATGATCTTGGTAACAGAGCACTCTAAGCAAACGTCTCTATACAACAGCTTAGATTCCGTGTCCACACAGAACTAGATGGTACTGTAAAATGTAAGACTTGTGAGGTACAAAACAAACTCAGTCCCTTTTCACTTTCTAGAGCCACTAATCCCTTTAATCAAGGTAAAATGCTTTAGTTTACACAAATAAGCATTTCTATGGCTTTCTCTAGTGGTTCAGACAGTAAAGAATCTGCCTGCAATGCAGGAGACCAGGGTTCCATTCCTGGATCAGAAAGATCCCCTAGAGAAGGAAATGACTACCCACTCCAGATTTCTTGCCTGGAGAATTCCATGACAGAGGAGCCTGGAGGGCTACAGTCCATGGCGTTGCAAAGAGTCAGATACGACTGAGCCACTAACACACCAACTAACGCACATACTCATGTGCTTGTAACAGGAGCATCTCAAACTGTGTTTACATTCATGGTATCTTTCTTTTTGGGGAAAAGATATTATTTTAATCAATGTGCCTGTGTGACTATAATTAAATGTGAATATTCAGCAGGTTAAATATTTGTTATTTACGTCAATGATAGCGTTAAAAAAACTCTTCTGTCATCAATAACATTTCCTTAAAATTGGATCACTGGTTTTCTCATTTTTGTAGAAGGCAGACAAATGAGATATAGCCATGTATTCATTAATTTTATGATGTCCATCTCATGGATCCAACATGCTCTCTGATAAAGTTCGGAAATGACATTCCAATTTTCAAAGAGTCTGGCAAATATATTGCCTACTAAATTTCTATCTTCTATCCAAGTCCGGAGGCACCTCTGGAGCTCAGTAATCCAAACAACATGTCATTCCTAGAGGGCCAGAAATATTGCTATTTGAACACAAAAACAATCTGGAAAAAGATGCCTTTCTGCTACGATATATAATAAACCATGGAAACTTTTGTTGACAATATAAGACATAAAGGAACTTTCACTACCCAGAATGGAATCTTGCAGCACCTACAGATTCATATGAACATGGGTCCTTTCCCTTAAATTTCAGTTGCAGACAGTTCTGTGGACATAGTCGCAGTCTTCCAGACATCTATTGAGATATATGACATATATTTCATTTCTCTCAAGAAGTGAGACTTGTTCTATTCAAGCTTATTTCCATAATACATTGTAGCTTTCTCCTAATGTTTAGGATATTATGCATCCCGCTTATATAGAATTCTGTGGTACCTAAATGTTTGCAGACTTTTGAAATTATCTTTTGCTTTCAGTCATTTCTGTTTTGATTTAGATTAAGTCCTAATTTTGATGCCATATTTTTATGTGAGCTCATTTTGAAAAAAGATCTTCCAGCTAAAGTAGGTGAATTAAAGCAGATAAAAGAAAGATTTCATTACCCAAAGGTCCCAAGATATGAAACACAGACCATTCTTTTTAATTATCTTTCTGTTTTTTTTTCTTTTTTTTTCTTTGATTTTATTTTTAAACTTTACAAAATTGTATTAGTTTTGCCAAATATCAAAATGAATCCGCTACAGGTATACATGTGTTCCCCATCCTGAACCCTCCTCCCTCCTCCCTCCCCATCCCATCCCTCTGAGTCACCCCAGTGCCCTAGCCCCAAGCATCCAGTATCGTGCATCAAACCTGGACTGGCGACTCGTTCCATACATGATATTTTACATGTTTCAATGCCATTCTCCCAAATCTTCCCACCCTCTCCCTCTCCCACAGAGTCCATAAGACTGTTCTATACATCAGTGTCTCTTTTGGTGTCTATTATCTCAGTGCTGACCAGTCAGTCTTGTGTGAAGTGAGGGAAGATAGGTTTTTGGTCCAGAACATCACCAATGGAAAAAAAAAAAATGCATGCACACTCAATCATGTCTGACTCTTTGTGACCCCATGGACTATAGCCCACCAGGTTCCTGTGTCCCTGAGGTTTCCCAGGCAAGGATACTGGAGTGGGTTTCCATTTCCTTCTCCATCTTCCCAAGCCAGGGACTGAACCTGTGTCTCTTGATGTCTCCTGCATCCTGTGTCTCAGTGGTAGATCCTTTACCACTGAGCCACCTGGGAAACTCTCACCAATGAAAGGACTATTCGAAGATGCATTTAGCACTGAATCACACTAGTTTCCTTTGCCTGCACTGAAATATTGTCTGACTTGCTCTCAGGACAGCAAGTGAAATGCTAGCTTCTCAGTGTGGCTAGGTGTAAGGATATAGCATTGACTGAGCCATACCACAGGCACTCTATCTATCAGATCTAGGCCCTTAAATCTATTTCTCACTTCCACTGTATAATCATAAGGGATTGCAGCCATGAAATTAAAAGACGTTTACTCCTTGGAAGGCAAGTTATGACCAACCTAGATAGCATATTCAAAAGCAGAGACATTACTTTGCCAACAAAGGTCCGTCTAGTCAAAGCTATGGTTTTTCCAATGGTCATGTATGGATGTGAGAGTTGCACTGTGAAGAAAGCTGAAAGACGAAGAATTGATGCTTTTGAACTGTGGTGTTGGAGAAGACTCTTGAGAGTCCCTTGGACTGCAAGGAGATCCAACCAGTCCATTCTGAAGGAGATCAGTCCTGGGTGTTCTTTGGAAGGAATGATGCTGAAGTTGAAACTCCAGTACTTTGGCCACCTCATGTGAAGAGTTGACTCATTGGAAAAGACTCTGATGCTGGGAGGGATTGGGGGCAGGAGGAAAAGGGGACGACAGAGGATGAGATGGCTGGATGGCATCACCGACTCTATGCACTCTATGTGCACTCTATAAACTCTATGAGTTTGAGTGTACTCCAGGAGTTGGTGATGGACAGGGAGGCCTGGCGTGCTGCGATTCATGGGGTCGCAAAGAGCTGGACATGACTGAACGACTGAACTGAACTGAACTGAGCCATACCATAGGACTCTGAGTCAGCTTGACCTCCTGACAGCTAGTGTCAGGTGGCTAATCTCAGAAACCTTACTTCTTCCATCTCATCTATAATAGGCCTCTTCATTTATAGTCTATTATAAAATATCTTGTAGTATATTTCTGAAAGTTAGGGATGTGTGTATGCGTGTGTGGGCGTATGGCCATACACATGTAACAAATATCAGAACTATTTAATTACTCAGAAATTCCCTCAGCAGTTTGACTATTATAGTTCAAATTCAGCAGTATGTGAATTTCCAGGAAACATTAATCCCAGTTTCTTGAGATGTGATCATTTCAACAAGGTCTAACTTTGTTGTTGTGCTACCTTTGTATGTGCACAGACACTTTGTATGTGCTACCTTACAGTTTGATAACGCTCATTTCCATTCATTATCTGGGATTCTCACACTTAATCCAGTGCTACAGATTGAATGTCATGAGCCCCGCAAAAATTCACAGATTGAAACCTAATCCCCAATGTGATGATATTGGGAGGAGGCATTGGGATGGTGAGGAGATTGTAAAGATGGATTAGGGCTTCACAATCTGGATTAGGGCCCTTATAATAGAGACCTTGAAGAATTCCCTGTCACCTTCTGCTCATGGAGGTTGTAGCAAGAAGACCACTGTCTATAAGGAAGGAGAGTCTTATCAAACACTGAAACGGTCAGCACCTGGATCTTGGACTTCACGCCAACAGGAATAAATTTCTGTTGTTTACAAGCAGCTCAGTCTATGATATTCTGTTGTAGCAACCGGAACAGACTACAGCACCCAGTGAGAGAGCTGTTCTTGTTGTCAGTAGCCCAGGCTGAGAAACAGGCAAAGATGAAGGCCATGCACAAGTCGAGGCCACTTTTGCAGAGCAGGAAACGTCACACGGAGTGAAGAAGCAGATGCAAGCTGTCTTTGTTTCCTTCTTTTCATCCTCTTCCCCTTGGCTTCTTCACAGAGCACTACTCAGTGATTTCTCCTGCTTTAAAAAGTCCTGGACAAAAAAAAAAAAAGATGTACATGTGAGGGACACAGAAGAGTCAGATTTTTAAAACCCATTCACAGAAACATCCTCAATAAGAAATATTTTGTAATTTTGCCATGTCTTTGTGGGAGGTCTATAAAAGCCGTGTGGCATTGGCACATTTACAATTCTCTTTAGACAATGAGCCAGCATGCAAATGTTTTCTGGAGTCTATGTTTAGGTAACATTTAATTATCTAAACGATGAAATTTCAGCTAAGGATTCACCTCTTCATCCATTTGGCTCATATATCACTATTATCATTAGGTGAGAGCTTCTCTTTATTGTACTAAATTCTACTTGATTTATTGCTTCTATCAGTGTCTGAAAGTAAGAGATAATCTGCCTGCACTTCACAAATATCTGTCAGTTCTGTTCCACTCTTACTTTTCCCAATCAGGTCTAAGCCTCACTCAATAAATTTTATAAAATTGACACTTCTCATCCTGGCAAAGCATCTTATTAGAGTTAATAAACAATTATACATCACAGTAAAACTAAGGAACAGAAGCTTAATTGGTACATATGCTATTGACTGTTCTCTGTGTATGAAGTTGAAACTTGATGTAGAATCATAGTCATCCAATAGGGAAATCATTTGCATACTTTGCTAAGGAACCGTGCTATGAATTTCATTAGTATTTATAAAATCTTTTGAAGGCCTCCCTGGAAGAGCTGTTTTGAGGATTAATTGTTGACTCTAAAGCATATATGGTAACACAAAAATGCTAACTAGTAACTCAAAAAGGTAGCATAGCAGTAAAAATAATGATGCGCTGACATTCTTTAGCTCCACGGTATAAGGGCAGAAGATTGTGTAACTTCAGACTTCAAACACAGTGAAATGATAGACATGAAATGATACCAAGAAATTAGAAGCCTTTATAATAAAAAAACAAGAAAGTTTATCCATCTAAGTGAATGAATTAAAAATGTATCAAAAACGAATGTTAGAACAGGAAGGGATCTTGCCATGGAAAATTTCCAAACTTTCTTTCTCAACCACTTTTTCAAAAAATTTGAAATGAGTTATTTATTGATTTAGTCATTTATCTAGCATTTGTTAAAGTTACTGTTGTTGTTCTCACAAAGAGTCAGACACAACTGAACACAAACACTAACACACACACAGTTTTTGTTTAGTTATTAATACTAAGTCATGTCTGACTCTGTTGACGTCCCATGGACTATAGCCCTGCAGGCTCCTCTGTCCATGGAACTTTCCAGGCAAGAATACTGGAGTGGTTGTCATTCCCTTCTCCAGGGGATTTTCCTGACGCAGGGATCAAACCTGTGTCTCCTGCATGGCAGGTAGATTCTTTACCACTGAGCCACTTGGAAAGCCATCGGAGTTCCTAGTCACAGTTTTTAAGATTAGCTGGTCCACCACATAGGTGAAGATGGGACTCTTTTTCATCAGCATCTCTGACTTTTATTGCTTTATTTCCCCCAGTGAATTATTTTTATGATAGGGTCATGATGTCTTTGGTTACCAGTTAGGGCAATCATCGGAGAAGGCAATGGCACCCCACTCCAGTACTCTCACCTGGAAAATCCCATGGACAGAGGAGCCTGGTAGGCTGCAGTTCATGGGGCCACAAAGAGTCGGACACAACTGAGTGACTTCACTTTCACTTTTCACTTTCACGCATTGGAGAAGGAAAGGCAACCCACTCCATTGTTCTTGCCTGGAGAATCCCAGGGGCGGGGGAGCCTGGTGGGCTGCTGTCTGTGGGGTCGCACAGAGTTGGACACGACTGAAGCGACTTAGTAGAAGTAGTAGTAGTAGGGCAATCGTATAAACTGGAAGTATTTGGAAAACTTTGGATCTCAGCAAAACCAGATTTTTTTCTTAGAACAACAAAAATGCAATAGCAGAGACTCTCTTTGGTATCATATCACTTCAGGCTCCTTGAGTTGGTTATATTTACTTCATCTCTTTGACATCAAAGTAGTCTAGAAGTATCCATGATAAATTTGAAAGCCCTCTCCAGGTCATGAGATTTATGGAACCAATGTGGAAACTCATGTTAAATGCCAGACTTTTAGAATCTTAATCAATCCTTGCTGCAAATACGCTGCAGTCTCTGAGTGCTGGCTCTAGCAACATGGCGAGGAGGGAGAAGAAAAACTCTACATTCTGCTTTCTCCGTCTTACATTTTTGTTTAAAGCTAATTGAAACTACCCTTTGATATTGCCTTTCATGGAATTTAAATGTGAAATTAAAGCATGAGTACATGAAGAGAGAGAAAGAAAGAGAAAACAGGACATTTCCTTGTTTTATTTTATCCTTAGATTGAAATGTCACTTAATTTATTCATTTTGGGGATTCATTCAACAAAGAGTAAGTGCCAGTTTTCACCAGGTACCACCTCGGGTACAGCCATGAACCAGCAAGCCTAATCTCATAGAATTTACATTCTCCTGAGGGGGAAGAAATAATGAACCCATGGAAAAACAGTTTAAAAAAAATAGTTTTTTAAAGCAGGGCAAGGTCATTGAGTGTCACGAGACTCCTTTGGAATGAGTGGTCTTAAGATTTCTCAGAGGAGGAGACATTTAAACCTGTCTAATAGAAAGAATCTCACCAAGTAAATATGCAAAAGGCATTTCAGCAATGGAAAGAACTAGGGCAAATTCCATGAAGGAGGAATGAGATTGATGTGTGTGAAGGACATTAAGAAGGCAAGTATATCTGGAAAGTAATAAAAAGGATGCCTGGTACAAGATGAAGTCCAAGAGAGAGTCTAGGCTGGGATCCAGTAAAGCCTCGTAAGCCACGGAGAGGATTTGAATTAAATTCAAGGTGATGGGAAGCTGTGGAAGAATGTCAAGCAGGGGACTACCTTTTCATCATATCTTTTTCATTATTCCTGCAGAACCAAGGGCACTGAAGATGTTTGGTCTGTAAATTGCCCCAAAAGTATCAACCCATCTTTAGTTTTTCTACCACAGATAGTTTGACTCTCAAGGTAGAATTTGTAAACTACACGATGTTATACTGTGATCTGGGGTAAAGGAAATATCTCAGTGTATCAATTTCAAATACCTGGATATGAGAAGAAAACCTAATGTACTCTGGCTGGAAAGATTACAGTGCCTTTTGTAAATAGTTTTCCAGTGTATAACTCCTTACATGGATGAGATTTTACCTTGAATCAAACCTCAGTCCATTATAATGAAAGGAAGATGGAACACAGATTACAAATTCTCTTAAAAATAAAGGAAAAATGCTATTCTGTGCTCAATCATTCTTCCTTCATCCAGAGATCATTGTGGAATGACATCTTTGTTAACAGGGCATTTCTTGGTAAGACCATGGTCTGCTGAAATAGAGCTGTTAGGAAAACAGGTGATTCTCTTTAGCATCTTGGCATGAAGGGAGGTTTTATGCAGCTATATTATGCCATGACCTCCACTGATATATAGGGACTCTTCCGAAGTGTTTTAAAGACAAACTGGTGGCAGAAGTTGTCATTCACTTCCAGTATTAGAGATCAACTAGAATCATCAACTATCATCTACCTCATACTCTCATTTTTCAAGCATCAGTAACTGATATCTTGATGCATCTCTATTCATCGAATCATTTATCTCATTAAGTTTGTTCTATCACTACAAGGCAATGGCAACCCACTCCAGTACTCTTGCCTGGAGCGTCCCATGGATGAAGGAGCCTGAAGGGCTGCAGTCCATGGGGTCACAAAGAGTTGGACACAACTGAACGACTTCCCTTTCACTTTTCACTTTCAAGTGTTGCAAAAGAAGATGGCAACCCACTCCAAGTACTCTTGCCTGGAAAATCCCATGGGCAGAGGAGCCTGGTAGGCTGCAGTCCATGGGGTCGCTAAGAGTCGAACACGACTGAGCGACTTCACTTTCACTTTTCACTTTCATGCATTGGAGAAGGAAATGGCAACCCACTCCAGTGTTCTTGCCTGGAGAATCCCAGGGACGGTGGAGCCTGGTGGGCTGCTGTCTATGGGGTCGCACAGAGTCGGACACGACTAAAGCGACTTAGCAGCAGCAGCAGCAGCATCCCATATAACTGTGATTCCGAGACTTTTATGTTTTAGATCACTGTTACTTAGTAGACAAATGAAGTCTAGCATACACTCTAATAAAGGAAAAAATAATCTCTCAGGCTCTACTAAGATTTACTCTAAAATCATCACATGAGAATGACTATTTTTAGATGAAAGATATGTTCAAAGTGATCTGCCTTCATGACTGGGAAATTTTAGAGAGAAGGAGAGCAATTAGTTACAATAGAGGCTAGGATTTATGAAATGGACCAGAAATAATAGGGTGAACTGAAGCACACAGATTAGCTGTGACCAGCATACATTCTCTTTATTCACACCTTCAATCAAGGCCACATTCCAGGAGTGTGGACAGGAGTAAGGACAGATCAAAATGTTCATAGCATTTAATCCAAGTATGGTTGGTCTACACCTGCAAAGCTCCTTGTAGGATATTAGTAAACATTACATGGATGTGGCAGCTGTTTATATTGGAAAACTATAAAAAAAAATCAAGCAAACAAAAGCCAGATTTTCTAATTCAGAAATTCTCATGATGGAGTTCAGGAGTATATCCTTCAGAACACTCTCCAGGTGATTTTAAACCTATCTTTTTCCAGTCATATCTCCTTTAAAAACAAACTAAGAACCTACAGTATAGATATAAGGAACTCTGCCCAGTACTCTGCAATGACCTACATGGGGATAGAATCTAAAAAAAGAAACGATACAAAATATGTATAATTGATTCACTTTGCTCCATACTTGGCACACAATATTGTAAACCTTGGTTTACAGCAATAAAAATTAAGAAACAAACAAAATGCACCCTCAATGCATGCTTGTCAAACAGATTTTTATTCTTTTTCTGATATTTTGTTGTCATCAATGCTTTGTTCTTTGTATAAAATACTCTATTTTAGATTTCCTAAAATCCAAGTCTTTTTGGTATTCCTATATTCTCAAGATTAATCTTTCTTCCAGTGGCAATTTCCTAGTGATGATTTTCCTCAGTCCCTTAGAGATAAAGCACATTGAAAAATAAGGAAAATAATGGGAAACAAAAGCATATAGACTGTCAGCTATGAAATGTGCCCAGCCTTTTGCTTGCTGCTGTTCTGTCTTTCTTATTTACATTTTGTACCCAGAAGACTAAAATATATTTCTTAATCTAGACCCTAAAATTTAGCTGTAATGAATGCAGACATTTTCTTCTTCTCCAAGCATCTCAAAACATAATAGCGTATGCTTCACTCAGCCTCCAAATTGCTGTATTCTTTTTTTGGAGGTTTTGAAATGGTCCTCTAGGCTAACTGACTGCTGAACAGGGTTGTAGCAATCTCACCACAAGCTTGTGGCAAGCCTGCACCCTTCTGCATGCTGGAGACCCGGAAACCTTCCAACTGGGTTCATTCAAACACAGCAACACAACCAACCACACAAACCCATTTCCACTTGACAGCCAGAAATACATACAATTTTGCACAGTTAATTTGAGAATGTAATTCATGGGGTTCTTTCCCAGACCCCTCAGCGCAGCATCTGTTCGGAGTCGGTCCATATGACACAGTCTGACAGCTTTTATTGCTTTCCCCAAGAGGATAGCTTAATGATACCAACTCCTCAGTTGTTTTTTGAACAGATAAGTGTTGTCTCTGATGTGAAACCTTGGACCTGCTGGATCTGTATCACAAATATCTATCACCAATTATATGTTGTAAGACATCCATTCAACAAATGTTTACGTAGGGTCTAGCACTTACCTGGCACTGTGTTCGTGACTAGGAATCAAGAAATGGAAAAAAAAAAAAAAAAAATGCGGTCTCTATCTCCAAGGAACATCATAGGAGTGGAATCAGAATCGAAAAAATGGAGGATGGGACCCTGAAGCTCACCATCTCCATCTTTGGCTTCACACAAAAAGGAGGCCCTCAGGTCCAAAGAGGTCTGGCACTCTCTTAAAGGCATACAGTAATCCAGGGACAGAAAGGAGGTTAGAACCCATGCATCTCCATTTTCACAGTGGTGCACTTTCTGCTCTGCCACCAACAGTAAAATTTATTCAACTACCATTTAAAGTTTTTTTTTCTACTTTCATCCTTTATTTCAGACATCTTTCAACACCCAGAGACATGATACTTGCAAATAAAAAAAAATGGGCATTTAAAAGGAGATATATACTTTTTTATGAGCCAGAAAGCTTAGCTACATAGAAGGAAATTGCAATCGCACCTGTCCTCCGAGGAGCTCACCATATTTTACAGACAGTGTTCAATTATTTCTGGCAATATTCCTATGATGCATCGTTATGAGATTACTTGTATTATCTACAGCACCTTTCCTCCTCGGACCTTGAAGGTGCCTTTTACAGAATCCGACATAAAAGAAGGTAATTCTCAAAGTGCTCCAGGGAGATGGAAAAAAATATATTAAAAACCATGGAAAGACCAAATTACTATTGGTGGCTAGGGAAATAAGAGTCACTGAGAGTTAAGGGGCTACACAAAAACTTTGGGGAGAGAAAATTCTTTGTTCTTGATTTTTAAAGCAACAGTTCCTCCTACCACATATATATGCACACCTGTATGCAGGGAACACAACAGAACATTCAAGAGAAGAAGTAGTTAAGTGAAAAGAGAAACCCGTATTGATCTTCAAGTGTCAGGTCAAATAGAGGAAGTGGGAATACTCTGTTGCTCTCACCTGTTCATTTATTAGTTCAGTCACCTTGTGAATACTTTCGGTGTATCCAGTTAGAAAAAGAGGACGTCAGCAGTGAGAACAACGGTTCTAGAAGGCCTTCATATCTGCAAGTCCATGTCCTTCAGTAACAATGCAAGCCAAGACAGAGCATGGGAGATCCTTAAAGGCAGTGATGTTTATAGCCGTAGCCTCCGTGCCAGACACATTGGAGGCAACTCAAGAAATATTTTTGAATATGTAAGTGAATTCCCTGAAAAGGTTTCAAAGGATAGAAAGGTGAATCTAGGCTGTTAAAAGCTGTGTTGACCTTCCCCAGTTTGACCAAGAGTTCAATTATTAACAGTTTTCAGTTTGTAGAAGCTGTAATCTGAAAGACACAGCATTCACACACAGACACCTCTCCACACACACGCACCTCTCCACACACATGCACCTCTCCACACACACGCACACACACATGCACACCATTTTGTGGATAGAACTGATTTTAAAATATTTTGCCCAAATTAATGTTGGAAGCAGGGGACTTACCGCAATCACGTGTTGACATCCCCCATGCTCTAGAGATTTCTATACTAAGAGGTGACTACAAATTCAATGTTCTTTTGTCCCATTTGCACCTCTGCCCCTCCCAGAATGGTCAATAAAGCCATGTTTCTTAGTTATCAGAGGCCACAGAAGGGTGTTGCTGCAGCTATTGATGTGTGTAGCCCTGCTCTCCCGCAGGTACCCTGGTGTCCTCCAAGGCTGCAGAGACAGAATGAACCATCACATTCCTCTTCCACTGAGCCAGCCTGATTAGTGTCTGAGGGATCGTGGTGATATTTTATGCACTTAAACACTAAGAATTTTCATTTATTTTCCTGTATGCCATCTCTTTCTTTTTAGTGTACATTTGCTAGAAACCATCTTTTCTTATTTTTTCAGGCATTTTCATAATACGTACCTCTCTGATACCACCATTGGGATTTTTGCAACACATCTCTTCCTCCTGAAACTGCTTTTACTTCTGCGAAGATCAATATTAACCTTCCCATTTCTGATGAAACACCATGTGACCCTCGTATCTGAATTTCAAGATATGTAATATCTGAAGATATTGCCAATCCTAAACATAAGGGAAAATATCCCTGATCACAGGAGCATAAACAGTTGTCTGAGGATCTGTCAAAACCCTTATTCAAAGAGTGCTTACAGTTTAAGGAAATGTCTACGATGTATGTTTTGTATAACAAGCTCTGTTAATTTGCTTTAATTTTTGAGACACGGGAATTATCTGTGAGGGGGAGAAAAGCAAGCAGATCATACAACCAGTCAAAAGTGATGTATCACCAGGTTCAACTGAAGGCTAAGACAGCAGATATCCACATTGGACAACCTTTCTGTGTGTATCTGTGGGAGTTTTTCCAGAAGAGCCAAGCATTGTGATTTGTCTATTTTTTTTGGCAGTTGTCAGTTTTTGACACTCTGTTATTGTATGGATAAGGATTTTGAGTTATTATTTTTTTAAGGAAATCATTATTAAATGATTTTCTCTAACCATTATAAAATCCTTTGCTCTGAATTGACTTTATCTGTAATTTAAAATAGCCACTCAGCTTTCTTATTTTAGTGTGCGTTTTGTTTAGTAGTTTTTTTATTTCTATCCTTTTAAACTATTTGTGCCTTTATTAAAAAAAAAAAACATACTTTCTTTACAGTAGCATGTAGCTAGAAGTTGCTTGTTGCTTATGTGATCTGAGAAATTCTGCAAGGTGTGGAAGTATTTAAACAATTTACATTTAATATAATTGTGTATATGGTTGAATTTGCATGTACCATCCTTAATATCTTGCTTTTTGTTTTTCACTTGTCCTAATGATTCCTTATTCTCTTTTCATTCAGCCCTTCTTTGATTTAATGATATACTTTTTAACTATTTCTCCTTATAGTTAAACTATCAGTATAATTATTTTTATTTTAATGGTTACTTTCGGGTTTACAATATACATTTTTAACTTATCACAGCCCACCTTCAAGTGATACTATACTAGAATTGCCCCCTAGTAGCCACAGGGGATTGGTTCCAGGACCCTCCACAAATACTAAAGTCCAAGAATGCTCAAGTTTTTTATAAAATATGGCATAATATTTGTGTATAATGTGCACATATCTTCCCATATACTTTCAACCATTGCTGGATTAATTATAATACCTAATGCAATACAAATGCTATATGAGTAGTTGTAAATACAATGAAAATGCTATTAAAGAGTTGTAGGCATCTGGTAAATTCAAGTTTCCTTTTTGGAACTTCCCAGAATTATTTTTCCAAAATATTTTTGAATTATGGTGATTGAATCCTCAGATATATAACTCCTGATTACACTTTGTGTATAGTGTAAAGTATAAAAAAGTAATCCCATTTCTTCCCTCCTGGCCCTTGTGTTTTGGGGGGTCATACATTTTCCTTTTACATATGATAGCTAGACATAGTTTTAAAAGCTATAAGAAAACATTTTAATATTTATCCATTTAGTTACAATTTCATTAACCTCCATTCCTTCATGTGTATCTAGATTTCTGTCTTGTTATCAGTTTACTTTTGTTCGAAGGGCGTTCTCTAAAAATTCAGAGTGAGATTAATTATTTCAACTGTTGGGTGTTTGAAAAAAAAATTATTTCACCTTCATTTTTAAAAAAGATTTTCACTGAATAGTCAGTTCTGGATTAACAGGATTTTTTGTTTCACTTTCGTTACCTAAAGGTGTTGGTACATTGTCTCCTCACAGGCATTGTTTCCAATGAGAAAACTACTATCAGCCTTGTCTTTGTTTCCCTGGTATTGACTGTTCTCCCTGCCCTCCAGCTGCTTTTAAAATGTTCTCTTTTTCTCTGGTTTTAACCAAGTTGATTATAATTGGGCATGGATTAGTGGGTTTTAATTTTACTCAGATTTGGAAAATTTCAGATGCTGTTTACTTAATTTTCCTTTCCCTCTTATTCTGGAAAGTCCAATTGCACATATATTTGGTCTCTTAAATCTCAATCTGTTCATTGACTCTTATTAATTATTTTAGTCTGCTTCTCTATGTATTTTCACTCTAGATGGTGTCTGTTAGCTCTTAAAAGCTCACTTCTCTTTTGGCCCCTATTCTGGTATATCCACCATTAATGCTGTCTGTGTTTTTTATCTTTGACATTTCAGTTTTCATCTCTAGAAAAATCTATTTGGGTCTTTTAAAAATTATCCACATCTCTTGTTAACACGTTCAGTCTTTCCTCTAGCTTCTTGAACATATGAAATACATTCGTAATTACCGTTTACATGTTTTTGTTCTATCATGGGTCATCTCTGGGCCAGTTTTGATTGATGGTATTTCTCTTCATTAGAGTTAGAGTTTTTCTGCCTCCTTGCATCTGAGTAATTTGCAAGACTTTGTAAATTTTACCAGGTTGGGGGCTTAAATGTTTTTGTATTTCTGAAAGCTTTTATGTACTTTGTTTGTGACATGAATAAGTTACTTGGAAATAATGTGATCTTTCAGGTCTTGCTCTTAAGATTTGGTAGGTGGGAATCGAAGCAGCATTTGCTCTAGGGTTAAATTACCCATTACTGAGACAAGACTCTTTTCAGTAGTTTACATAATTTCCCTTCCATTTTGAGGTCGTTAGTGTGGCCATTGAGAATAGGCACTGGGTGGGTGCCCCTCCCTACCCTGCAGTCTAGAAACATCCTGGGCAGTATGCTGGGTCAATCAGAGGACTTACCTCATCTGTTTCTCTCAAGGATCACCATCATTTTTTGCCTGATATCCAATTTTTTGAAAGCCATCAATTTGTATATTTTTACCTTGTTTATTGTTTTGAGTAGTAAAATAAATCTGTTCTCTCTTGCTCTACCTTGACCAGAATCAGAAACCTGAGACCCAGACTTTTAAATTTTATTTCATTTCACTGATTTTTTCCTAAGAAAATTATTTATAAGCTTTGGCGTTTTTGCTTCTATGTGTAAGATGTCCTTCATCATGAACCATGCCACACCATTGTGTCGTGATGCCATGTGCCAAGGGAACATAAAGCATGTACTGAACCGACTATACCCTTCTGGGAGAAGACACCTGGAGAGGTCAGGAGTGTCTCAATGCAAATAAAGTTTCCTACATTAGCATTCTAAGACTGAAGACACAATTCCGAAAGAATGAGCTATAATTTGTTGGAGGACTAAGAATCTTAAAGGGGAAGGATGGACACTCCATCACCTAAGGAAGGTTTTGAGGAGGAGCAGAAACAGGATGAGATGGTCGGACGGCATCACCGACTCAATGGACATGAGTTTGAGCAAGCTCCGGGAGTTGGTGAGGGACAGGGAGGCCTGGCGTGCTGCAGTCCATGGGGTTGCAAAGAGTTGGACTGAGTGACTGAACTGACTGAGAAACTAAAACGAGCCATGTCTCTGACAATTTCAAAAAGTTTCCATACCAACCCTCAGTTGCCTCTTCCAAGAATTCATGTATGAAATGACAGTTATTTTACTGTTATTTTCGTTTTTCTTTTCGGGCAATTGAACCTATTTATGAATGATTCAGAGTACAATGTAAGAAAATGTCAAGGGTCAAAATGCTGAAAAAGTACACACTATATGTGTATCTGTGTATGTGTGTGTTAGTTGCTCAGTCCTGTCTGACTCTTTGCAACCCATAGACTGTAGTCTGCCAGGCTCCCCTGTCCATGGAATTCTCCAGGCAAGAATACTGGAGTGGGTTGCCATTCCCTTCTTCCCAACCCAGGATCTTCCCAACCCAGGAACTGAACCCGGGTCTCCCACGCTGCAGGCAGGTTCTTTACCATCTGAGCTACATGGGAAGCCTACACTGTATACCAGAACCCAGTTGAGAGTGTCAGAGCAAAGCCAGAGTATAGCCAGGTTTCCACACGATGGTGAAGATATACCGAAGTCTGGGCAGGTCCAGGATCTGAGTTTCTGTTCCTGGAACAGTCTGGAATCAAAGGTACAGTGGGGAGGACCATGAAAAGAGGGCAGGAAGCATCTTTGTGACCGGGCCATTCAGGACAAATGTTCACGAATATTAGTAACAGCTCTGCACCTTCTCTGTAGATGTACAGTTCTGCCTTTATGGCACACTTTAATCTGCTTTATAAATCTTGATTTTCTGAACCCAAAATCTGAAACCCTCATTTTACATAAAAAGGAAAAGTAATAAAAGATAACTCCCTTAAAACCACAGTATTCATAGTGAATAAACAGATGAAAAAGGGAAATGGAAAGTTATATGAGGTAAAGTAAATCCATGTCTATATTTCTAGACTGTAAATAAATGAAATTGCAAGTATACTGACGTGTGTGTGTGATAGTCAAAGTGCTGTCAGAGGCATTAAGGAATGGTCAGAAGGGTCAGAAAATAGAAATGGGAAATGAGCAAAACCTCCATGGGAATTGATGCTTTCAAACTCTGTTGCTAGAGAAGACTCTTGAGAGTCCCTTGGACAGCAAGATAATCAAACCAGTCCGTCCTAAAGGGGGATCAGTCCTGAATGTTCTTTGGAAGAAATTATGCTTAAGCTGAAGCTCTAATACTTTGGCCACCTGGAGAGCCAACTCATTGGAAAAGACCCTGATGCTGGGAAAAATTGAGAGCATGGGAAGCGGGTGACCCAGGATGTGGTGGTTAGATGGCATCATTGACTCAGTGGACATGAATTAGGGCAAACTCAGGGAGATAATGAAGGACAGGGAGGCCTAGTGTGCTGCAGTAAATGGGGTCACAAAGAATCGGACATGACCGAGCGACTGAACAACAACAAGGCCAAGCCCAGGCAGTAACAAGGTAGCTCATTAGCTAACTTGAAGCAGAGGAGTAGAAAGTAGATGTGGAAGGGAGTGAAGGTGATCAGTCAAGGAGAATGGTAAACTGAAAGCATCATCTCAGAAAGGTGGTAATGGGAGTAAAGATATGATGGAAGGAATGGCCTCTTTTAGTGTACCATTTAGAAGGTCTTTTTCAAGGTATAGCATCCTTTTATTTCAAGGTCATCCTTACTGTCCAGTAGCTGGAGGAAGCAGCAGAGTGTTTACCTGCCCTTCCTGTGTGCCTGGCCGGAGGAGTGGGCACCAGAGGACCCGAGATGGTGCCTTCATCCTCAGAAGGAGGGGCTCTGTATCCTTCAGGGCTCAGATACACCATAAATATGCCTTGTGGTTTTTGTTTGCTTTTCCATTATAACCCCTTGAAAACTGATTCAAGGAAAGTAAGTGGCAGGGGCATATTATTTTTTTAATATAAAAGAAGATACACATTTTTTATGGTTTTGTTTTTCTGGAGTTCTTCAACATTATATCCTTTAATTCTATACCCTTAGAACTTTTAATAGGTAAGGAAACGGCAGAGGCAAAGCTAACTGGGGTGAGACAGGAAACAAGCAAAATATACTGACCACAGAGATCATGCTCCATTTTGCATATTTTCTGAAGCTAATTGAACATCTTAAGCCTGAAAAAGTGGCAACTAAATATGCTGGAGGGAGAAGAGAATGAGAGAGACGGTTGGAGTGAGAGTGAGAGCAAGTGAAAGAGCAGAGAAAGCACATAGCTTACTCTACAAGGAAAGCACTCAGCAAATTCAACTTTATCAAATTAAAAGGCAAAGGAGAAGGCTGGTCAAGCATTCATTCAGTGAACTTTGATACATTCATGACACAGCTAGACTTTCAGACGATTGAGAAGGTAAATAAGACAAAAGAAGTCACAGAAATGTAAAAGTAATTTAAAATGTGAGCTCCAAATTATTGGTAAAATGGAAAATAATTTATAGAGTTTTAATCTGAAAAAGTGGAACATTTAATTGATATAATTTTTCATGGACTTATGATAATACAACTGATATTATAATGTATATATTATATGAATTATTGCCTCTGCTGACTCATATAAATAGAATATTCAGAAAGAGTAGAAGTAGAACTGAGGAATATAAGCCCTAATGTTTTAAACTTTTCTGGGTCTATAGAAGTTAAGCAAAAAAAGAAATTCCTATAATAACCCATAGTTTATACTTCTTCAGTAGATAAAAATTATTGCCCTGAGCCATGAAAGCTAGGTTTTATATAATAGAAGAGATTAGCTTTGGAAATATAGGAGAATACCATATTTTTCCCCTGTGGTGAATTCTACTTTTCACTGACATGATAGAAGAGAAACAAGATTCAAGAAACCAAAAGCCATATGATTACTGTAAATTATTAGCCAGGTGCTAGTCTCATATGTTAATTAAAACATTTACATTTACTTTACTATAAGAATTCACTTTTGCTCCTAAAAGTGCAAATGATGTCTTTTTTAAAAACTATATGAATAAAAGAGCTTAGAATTACATTTAAAAGATTCTATCTTCATAAAACGTATCACTTTGTAGACTAAAGGTGAATTGGAGAAAATTTTGCCTAACATAAAACCACTTTTGCTAATGTTCTTGTTCTATATCTCTTAATAAAACCAGGGACAATATTCTATGGTCCTTCTATACAAGCCTCCTCCTGTGGAATGCTGGTTAAAGCATTAGTTAGTTAATTTACTCGCTAAGTCATGTTGGACTCTTGTGACCCCATGGACTGTAGCCCACCAGGCTCCTCTGTCCATGGAATTTCCCAGGCTGGAATACTGGAGTGGATTGCCATTTCCTTCTCAGGTTAAAGCATTAAGTTATTTTAATTCATTTCAAATGATTAAAAGTGTATTTGAATTACTACCTTCTATGTCTAAAAATAGTAAATAACAACCAGGCATTGAAGGGGAGGAAAAGTCATGCTTGCCAATGTTCCCATATTAAAGTATCATTATTAGCAGTCTATGGAACAAAACCTGGGTAAGAAAAAAGGTGCTACATCATGTTCTTTCTTTTTCTTGATGAAGGTAAGAATTTTATGAGCTCTGTACTCCCCCTTTCACCCCTGAGCTCATATGATTTGGAGTTCTCTGTGACATTAGCAAGATCAGTGCTGTGTTCTGCTGAAAGCAGAGGATTTCATAGCTGGATAAGAGCCCAGAAAATAACTTAAGGGAGCATCTCACTAAAAAAGCCAGGTGAAGAGAAAGTACCTACAAGAAATGATTGAGCAACAGACCATGCTGTAAATATTCTGACCGGATCTGACCCTGCAAGACCTGGTGTCTTCTTCTTGATGTTCCACTTCCAACATAGCTTCACTGGGAACAGGGAAAGTGAAAGTATTCTTTGCTCAGTTGTGTTGGATTCTCTGTAACCCCATGGACTGTGGCCCACTAGGCTCCTCTGCCCAAGACATTCTCCAGCCAAGAATTCTGGAATGGCTAACTACTCCCTTCTCCAGAGAATCTTCCCGACCCAGGAATCAAACTCCAGTCTCCTGCATTGCAGGCAGATTCTTTACCATTTAAGCCAGCATGAACAGTCTCCTTCCTTAACTTGACTCCTTCCCAACCTTCCACTTTCTGTGTAAGAAGGAAGTTAGAGGAAGGCTCTTTGCTCTACCTCCTTGCATAAGACACCTGAATATCCAAATAGCACCCTCTTTATCCACCATGCTGATTATTAATATATGCACGCCAAGAGTTACATGATCTTCAGTACCGTACTCCTGGGACAAAACTGACATGAGTCAGAAGTGATAAGCCCAGAATCCTAGCATCCTCTTCAGTGTCATCAACCTCTCAAACACCCACACGGTCCCCATAAATCTCCCCAGTGTGCTCTGCTTACTGCTATACATGAAGTTGGATGCCAGCCTCACCTTTATTCTCTTTAAAGTCCACACACATATGTTTGTATTTGGTCAATGGAAGTCACCTAAGTTTTCAAAAGCACATACTTAGATTGTCTTAAATTTTCATATGTGTGGTTGTTACTTTGTCTGCCTAAGTCGTCGTATTTGCAAACATATCACATCAGATGCAGACACTGAAGTTGACCTGAATTGTGTAACAGTCTAGTAGACCAGGGTTCAGTCCCTGGGTTAGGAAGAACCCCCTGGAAGAGGGAATGGCAACCCACTCTAGTATTCTTGCTTGGAGAACCCCTGTAGGTAGAGGAGCCTGGTGGGCTACAGTCCACAGGGTCCCAAAGAGTTGCTGCAAAGAGTTGGACATGACTGTAGCAACTTAGTACACACACAGGCAATGATATTGATACAGTAGCTTTACAGGAGCTGTACTGAGGCTTTATAAAAATATTTTCAAGAATTAAAGAAAGTGTTTATTTTGTAATTGATATAGCCTATTCCCCTCTTTTCTATGTTTTTTATATAAATAGAATCCAATTATAAAGCAAAGCTACTATACTGATTTAAGCAAACAACCAACCACATGTATTAAAATTTTCAGTATATTTAAGCATTCGTTTGAAGCTATATATCTTTCTGATTTATTTAACCTAATCATATGGATTTTATGCACATTTATTGCAAGATTAAATTCACAAGTTGGATATTTTTGTTTAGTTATAAGAAGACATTGTTAGAACTTAACTATTTACCATTTTCAATGATAGATGTCAATCCCAAAGCCATCTAAATTAACTCATTGTCTTAACCTAGAGCTCTGATGTGTACTTTTACATGTAAATCATAATATATGATGGAAGACATGTTTAAAGGTCCCTAAATTCAAGGAATTTGAAGTAGCGTATATTTTGAAAAAGGTTAGTGTTATGCAAATGAAAGACATGACTATGACCTTCTAAGTGGCTGCTGGGTAGTTATCTCACATTTTCTGTTCTCTCCCTCAGATCTAGCTCTGTAGATATTCACTATCTTATTGAGAAGCACTTTAATCTCCTTGACCTGTTCATTCTTTGTTTGAGGACAACTAAGGGGTGGAAATTGTTTTGATTTTTTTTTCTCAAAAAGAAATCTCTGTCCCTGAAGACCTTGATACATCAAATCACATCATTTCTAGACCCAGGTCACATTTGAAGGGCTGTGTGGGCAGAGTACAGCATCAACAGAAATAAGCCGAAGTCCCCCTAAATCCTAGTCACTGTAACTCTGGGTGACAGATTCACGCTGCTACTAATCAGTTTCACACCAGGGAGAGGCACATGGTGGAAACATGCAGACTGAGAACAGCAGAGAAGTCGCTTGGAAAATGTCTGAAAACCATAGCTTTCCAGCCTCACTTCTGTGTGCCAAAATGCAAAAACATATGCTTGCCCCTTATTTTTTGCTTTTTTTTTTTTAAAGTAGAGAAATTAGCTCCTGTCAGACTGTTGCCTGCTCTGAAAGCTACATCACTAGTAATGGTAAAAAGCTTTGCCATTTCTAAGGAAAACTGGGGGGGGAGAAAATAGTCTATTTGCCTATTACCAAAGCAAATTAGAAACTGTTATCCACTCAGTTTCCTTTCCTTCAATTTTTTTTTTTTAAATACAGTTTTTAGGATCAAAATCAGCTTTCTGAATTACTGCTATTACTGGCATAGTCTCATGTTGCTATTTTCAGTTCCTGATAAAGAGATTCTGGAAAGAGGTAAAATCTTATATCTCACCCAATTAGGAAATCTGGAACTTCGGAATCAGTTTGTGTAAGGGAAGAATTGAGTTTCTTTGTTACCTTCATTTACATTGGGCAAACACTAAGATCTTTGAAACCCATTTGTCAGAAATTAAAGATAGTATTTGATATGAGCTTAATTTTTTTTTTATTATACATAAGTCATCCAGGACCAGAATATGAAAATGTAAAAGTTTCAATAAATGTATCATTATCATAATCAAAAAAATAAAAAAAAATATATATATATATAAATAAAGGCAAAAAGGAGGGAGAAAAAATAAAAATAAAAAGTGTTCTTTAATTAAAAACAATTTTGTTAATTGATCTAATGAGAAGTCTAAGGACATGAGAATCAGTATATTTCAAGTGACTTCAGTGGCATGGATGAGTGTAGTTGATCAGATTTACTTTTGTGCATAAGGCTGTCTGAAGCTTCATTTTTCAGGGTAAGAGAAAGTGAAAAACGAAATTAACTGAATAAACTTCTGGAAAACAAAGAGAAAAAATTGAAATAGCCGCAGCCCAATATTTGTATCCAGATGCAACAATAGAACAGGAAATGTGTACTCAAGTATCAGTTATAATCAAAATCATCTGGCTAAGTTGTCTCACTTTAAAATGTTATGAAATCATAGGCAAAACTCAACTATTGGGTTTGATTTTCTTGGACTGACTGTCTCCATCAAATAAATCATCAAAAGTTTAATTATCCAACCTGGGAGAGCATAACAAATATGTACAGACTGCTGACAGTGGTCTGATTAAGAAATATCTTCATGTATTTGTTAAGGAACTACTAGGGACTTAACCGCATAAACTAACAAAGGAGAGATCAATTTCTCCCTCCCTCCATCACACACTATGCATGAGAATGTACACGTGACCTGATACTAAACTAACAGACAGGCTTTGATGTAAGGTGGTAGGAATATGTGGGAACATAACTATCTTTCTTCTTTCCATTTATCTTGGCTTGAGGTTACAGTCCACATTTATGTTATGAAGATTTTATTGGCTATTTTGTGAATCACATCAATTAAGTGAGAGGTACATCCTTTTCCCTAGCACTCCCTGAGCCACCTTTATCAGAACACATGAGATCATGTTCCTCTATCGCCTGCCTCTGCCTCTTTTTGAGGCCCATGCGGTGCTCTAGCTATACAAATCCCTGATTTTTTTCATGATATTTTAAAGTCATTCACCCTTCACTGCAGTGCCTTATCTCATTCATCTGATCAGTGGAGTCTCCAAGTACGTCTCTCACAGCTATCGGGCTGAGTTCTTTGTGCTGAAGACCAGAGAGTGTTGGAAATTTAGGAAATGCTGTATTTCCTGACATCAGGAGAATACTCCTTGGATTTTACAGGAGCATCTGGGGTTGGATACTACAAGATAAAGGGCTTCCCCCATGGTAAAGGATCTACCTGCAATGCAGGAGATGCAGGTTCGATCCCTGGGTAGGGAAGATTCCCTGGAGGAGGGCTTGGTTGCACTGGCAACCCAGTGCAGTATTCTTGCCTGGGAAATCCCATGGACAGAGGGGCCTGGCGGGGTACAGTCCAAGGGGCCACAAAGAGTTGAACACAACTGAAGCGACTTAGCACACACACACACTGAAATAAATACTCTTTCTATAACAGTAGAAATCACTGGTTTTGATAATTCTTGGCATTGAATTTAAGGTAGAAGTCAGTTTGTTTTTGATTTGTATCAATTTAAAATAATGAATCCTTAAGATCAAAAATGGTCTTGGCACACAGACTATGAAACAATTTACTTTAGTAGAAAAAGTAGGATATCTTAAATTCTATTTAAAAAAAAATTTTTGAAACATTTAATTCGGAAAGCAATATCACCAAAATTAACCTCACCAAATTGAACATTGTATTTCTTATTTAATACAAAAGCAGTCGCTTTTCACTTCAATAATTTTGTAAATGCACAAGATGGGACTGCTAGTGTATGCAAAAGACACATACAGACGAATAAGATTTGAGGGCTGCTGCTGACTTACAGTGTATCTGCAAAAACATGAATGACCCAATAAAGGAGTTCCTTTTATTCAGTTAATGTTGTCTTTTAAAAATATTTATTTATTTGGCTCCACAGAATCTTAGCTGCAGCATGCAGGATTCTCTCTAGTTGTGCTCCACGGGCTCAGTGAATGTGTTTTTTTAAACTTTAAAAAAAAATTTATTGAAGTATAGTTGATTCACAATGTTGTATTAGTTTCAGGCATTCAAGAAAGTGATTTAGTTATATATATGTGTGTGTGTGTGTGTGTATACACAAATAAACCTGTGTGTGTGTGTGTGTATATATATATGCACACATATACCTGTGTCTGTGTATATGTATTATTTTTTAGATTTCTTTCCATTATGGTTGTTATAAGATATTGAGTATAGTTCCCTGTACATTGCTGAAAGACAGAATTTTAAAACAAGGTCCTAGTTCTGGCTTACTTTCGCTTTATTCAAAAAAGTTGTAGGTAACATGGAGGACCCGACTGTCCTGCTCTCCTTCTGAATTCTTCTGACTGCCAGTTACACAGAATGAGGCATTTTGGAGAAAAATCAAATCTATTATGTACACACGGGGAATCCCCATAACCATGAAGAATCCCTCAGACAGCAAGGCAAGGTGTTGTTTTAATTTGTTTAGTTGCTAAGTCGTGTCTGACCCCATTGAGACCCCATGGACCGTACCCTGCCAGGCTCCTCTGTCCGTGGGATTTCCCAGACAAGAATACTGGAGTGGGTTGCTTTTCTTTCTCCAGAGGATCTTCCCGACCCAGGGGTCAAACTCTAGCCTCCTTCATTGCAGGCATATTCTTTACCACTGATTCACTAAGGGAGCTCCAAGGCAAGGTGCCTTATATATTATTCTGCACTAAGGAGAAGGAGGTAGGGGCCTGGGACTTCAAACAGAAGTAAGGGAATCCACAGAAAGATAAACAGAGCTAATGTTTGGTGAAAAAATGATTTCTGGGGCATCCAAAGACAATGGGACACAGAGAGGACTTTGATCAAACTAAGCCTTGCTAGATTCTTCCCTGTCTACCTACCATGCCTAGCTGGTACTTTATCTGGTCATCTGTGGTGATGGAGCCCTAGCTAAGCCTCCTAAGTTAAATTCTTTTAGATGGAAGCACAAAGGTTCTTCCTGGGTCTTGGGAGCCTTGCTTACTTTCAGCTCAAACTAATCCATGTGCCTCAGGGGTTTTTGATAAAGAACAGGCCTACCAATGCAGGAGATGTAAGAGACATGCGTTCGATCTCTGGGTCAGGAAGATCCCCTGGAGGAGGGCATGGCAACCCACTCCAGTATTCTTGTCTGGAGAGTCCCCATGAACAGAGGAGCCTGGTGGGCAATAGTCCATAGGGTTGCAGAGTCAGACACATCTGAAGCGATTTAGCATGCACAGCACACATGCCCTGAATCCCACTAGCTGGAAGAAAGATTAGACTGTTGGATGAAGTGACTAAAAATTGTTCCTGTGTACACTTTCAGTTCAGTTCAGTTCAGTAGCTCAGTCGTGTCTGACTATTTGCGACCCCATGGAACTCAGCATGCTAGGCCTCCCTGTCCATCACCAACTCCTGGAGTTCACCCAGACTCATGTCCATCGAGTTGGTGATGGCTTCCAGCCATCTCATCCTCTGTCGTCCCGTTCTCCTCCTGCCCCCAATCCCTCCCAGCATCAGAGTCTTTTCCAATGAGTCAACTCTTCACATGAGGTGGCCAAAGTACTGGAGTTTCAGCTTTAGCATCAGTCCTTCCAATGAACACGCAGGACTGATCTCCTTTAGAATGGACTGGTTGGATCTCCTTGCAGTCCAAGGGACTCTCAAGAGTCTTCTCCAACACCACAGTGCAAAAGCATCAATTCTTCGTTGTTCAGCTTTCTTCACAGTCCAACTCTCACATCCATACATGACCACAGGAAAAACCATAGCCTTGACTAGATGGACCTTTGTTGGCAAAGTAATATCTCTGCTTTTGAATATGCTATCTAGGTTGGTCATAACTTTTCTTCCAAGGAGTAAGCGTTTTTTTAATTTCGTGGCTGCAATCACCATCTGCAGTGATTTTGGAGCCCAGAAAAATAAAGTCTGACACTGTTTCCGCATCTATTTCCCATGAAGTGATGGGACCAGATGCCATGATCTTAGTGTACACTTTACTTCTCCAAATTACCTGTGAATTCTGCAGGCACTGACTAGTAGGTAAAGAAACTGCATACTGGCCTCTTGAAAGATCTGTATTTTAATTGATTTTGTTTCATTTTATTACTTTGTTTTACTTTATTTCTTTAGGTGTGTCACACTGTCATCTCCAGTTACTCACTGGGAGTTTCTAATAATAAATTATCTGAACGTTTATTTATCTAATTTTCACTCCAAATTGTGTGACAGGCAGTTTGATTAAGAAAAACATTGTGGCTATAAAGTGTTAAAACACACAACAAACTTTTGACTTGGGAATGGTATGTTTACGGACATTGATCTTAAGTACTATTAATGGAAGTGCTATCTAAATCTCATTCGTGTAATGAAAATTTCTCCAGCTGTTAAACCACTGAATCTTCTGTCACTTTGATATAGAGGGTAGACAACAAAATGGATTGCCTTGTCCGTCAAAATGCTAGAAAAGAATATCCTAGTCACATTTAGGAGAGGAATGACACTGAAATATGGGGTAAAGGTCGTAAGGAATTTGAGAAATTCAGGAAAATACTGATCACTTGTGAAGGGGAGAGAAAAAGGGATATTTGATACTAATGGTGCTGTTAGAAATTTTAAGAGAAAAGTAATGCAATGCCAAGTTTCAGCATACTCACTCCAACATGATTTGTTGAATAAAAGATAGTAACTATAAATTCTTTGGGGTTTCTTTTATTCAATATGCATTTAGAAACAATCAAAGAGTCTAAATTCAGAAACAGATCTGCCTATTTTCCGTCATGGATGCCTGTGGGCTTTATTTGAGGTCCTGTTTTATTATCATTTTGGATTTCAACTTCATCATCCAATTCTTGCCAGAGTTTTGTCCTCATGACTGCAAAAAATTGAAAGCAAAAATTTGAAGGACAGTCTTCCTTATAAACGGGCTTCCCAGGGGGATCAGTGGAAAGAATCCACCAGCAATGCAGGATAAGGAAGATCCCCTGGAGAAGGAAATGGCAACCCACTGCAGTATTCTTGCCTGGAAAATCCCATGGACAGAGGAGCCTGGTGGGCTACAGTCCCTGGGGTGGCAAAAGAGCCCGGCAGGACTTAGCAACTAAACAACAGGGTCCTTATAAACACGCAGCTCAGTGTTTCAGGAAACCGAAGGCAGCACTGGGGAGGATCTATTTGTTTATTCCTAATTTTTTGAGAACTATAAAATGCCAATTTTATCTACATGCTGGAGGCTAAACTCATATGTGGATAGCACTGGTGGGATGCACTTAGAAGCCTTAGAATACTAAAATAATTCATGAGATCTAATTCAACAACTTTTTCGTTTTTTAGTTTAGACAATGTAGTTCCAGAATGAAGTAGGAAATTACCAAACTTACTTAAATAGTAACACCTATTTAAAGTATTCAAAAAGTAACCAAAAGCTCCCTATTTTGTGTCATCAGAAAAATACAAATTGAAACAACACAGTATTATTACACACCTATCAGAATGACCAATATCCAAAACCCCGACAACACCAAATGATGGCGAGTCTGTGGAGAAGCAGGACCTCTCATAATTGCCAGTGGAAATGCAAAATGGTACATCCACTTTGGAAGATACTTTAGCCATTTCTAACAAAACTAAACATACTCTTATCATATGATCTAGCAATCACAGTCTTTGATATTCACTCTAAATAGTTGAAAACCTGTATTCACACAAAAACCTTCACATGGAAGCTTATAGCAGCTTTATTCATAATTACCAAGGCTTAGAGGCAGCCAAGATGCCCTTCAGGTGAATGCAGAACTAAACTTTGATACATCCAGACAGTGGAATGTTATTCAGTGTTGCAGAGAAATGAGGTATCAAACCACAAAAAGACATGTAGGAATCCTAAATGCACATTACTAAGTGAAAGAAGCCAATACCTGTGTGCACGTCAGATTGCTTCAATCATATCTGACTCTTTCGACCCTGTGGACTATAGCCTGCTGGCTCCTCTGTCCATGGGATTCTCCAGGCAAGAATACTGCAGTGGGCTGCCATGCCCTCCAGGGTATCTTCCCGACCCAGGGATCAAACCCATATCTGTTATGTCTCCAGCACTGGCAGGTGGGTTCTTTACCACTGGCACCACCTGGGAAACCTGCTTGGTGTCCTTTCCTTACCCAGAATATTAATTATTATGATCATAATGTTTAGGTTCTACTCATCCAGGTCCACTAGATCAGGATTTACAATTCTCATATCCCAGGTGGTTCTGTGTCAAGGTCTTTGTGGCAAACATGGAGATGCCAAGTCAGATCCCCTTTTGAAAAAGGGCTCGTTCCCAGCCCCAGGGTACAGCCCACTGGCAGCCTACAGCACTGGGCCCTCCAGGACCCTCCAGAACCAGCACCCTCCAGACCTGCTGAAATCCACCTTGCCCAGAGCGCACACCTTCTCACGACTGCCCATGTGTGGCAAAAGCAGAAGTGAACAGGTCAGGCCATCTCAAATGATACAAACAGGTCATATTGGTCCAGAACCCTTGCTGGGTTGGTGAAGTGTGTCAGGCTGGCATGACGTGCACCTTCTTCTCTCCAATCCTTCCTTCTTTTTCGTTACACACACTCATCCCCAATAAATATCTCGCATTCCAACTCCATCTCCATCTCTGACTTTAGAGTCTCCATCATGTGTCAGTTTTGCATTCTTTCATCTCAGCAAAGGACATCTTATGTACATTGGGCCAACTCTTCTTTAGAATTGTACATAGAAATGATCATTGTCTGGGGACTCCTTAACTCTCAAAGAACTGCATTTTTATCTTCCCTCTGGAAACCCACCAGGTGTGTCTAAGAGAAGAAATTCAAGTGACTCTCCCCTGAACATGGTGTGTGTGTTCCAAATGACCTGGTGTTCAGCTATGAAGACAGTAGCTGTCGTATTTCATTTAATTCTATGTCATCAGATACATCACTAAAAATAAAATGAGTTCAGTCAATGTTGATGGGCAATCATACCAAAAAAAAAATATATATATATAGCTTAAAATATACTGCCAAAGAAGTAGATATTTTAACCTAGTCCTGAAAACAAGTACAGATAAAAATAACTAATTTTTAAAATTTTTATTTTTTAATTATTTATGTATTTATTTGTGGCTGTGCTGGGTCTTTGTTGCTTTGCATGGGCTTCCTCTAGTTTTGCGAGCAGGGGCTACTCTCTACTTGTGGTGCTTGGACTTTTCATTTCTGGACTCAGTAGTTGTGACTCATAAATTTAGTTGTCCTGAGGCATGTGGGATCTTCCTGCACCAGGGATCGAACCCATGACCCCTGCATTGACAGGAGGATTCTTAACCACTGGACCATGAGGGAAGTCCGTAATCCTTAAAAATAATTAATTCTTAATGAGTGCTTACTGTATGACATATTGTTGTTTTTCAGTCACTCAGTTGTGTCCAACTCTTCGCAACCCCATGGACTATAGCATGCAAGTCTTCACTGACCTTTGCTATCTCCCAGAGTTTGCTCAGATAACATGTCCTTTGAGTCAATGATGCTATCTCACCATCTTAATCTCTGCTGTCCCCTTCTCCTCTTCGTTCAATCTTGCCCAGCATCAGGGTCCTTTCCAATAACTCAGTTTGTCACATCAGGTGGCCAAAGTATTGGAGCTCTAGCATCAGTCCTTCCAGTAAATATTCAGGGTTGATTTCCTTTAGGATTGACTAGTTTGATCTCCTGCTGTCCAAGGGACTCTCAAAAGTCTTCTCCAGCACCACAGTTCCAAAGTATCAATTCTTCAGTACTCAGCCTTTATCTGTATTGTGACCTCTATTTCTAAAGCAAGCCTACAGAAGTGAAGAGACCACCGATTCAGCTAATAAATAGCCCAGCTGGACTTAGTACCTTGGTCTGGCTGAATCCAAAGTTGAATCCCTTAGCCACTTCTCTCTCAGGTTCCTGAAATTTTTACCAGTTTCCTTTTTCTTCTGCTCATCCCTCCCCTCTCCCTTGGGATCCTTAAGATCAATGACATAACAGCAAGAAGGAAATAAAGGAAAACAAAAAGAGCCCAGACATAAGGAAAACCAGTACACTGCAAAAGTATTGTGTTTGGGTAACTACAGAAATGTTTATATTCTTTAAGCACAAACACACCTTCTGTCTCAGAGTAAAGCTCACTAACCAGACAGACCCCTTTTTATATTCTTCTTTTGTCTTGCTTGGAATTTTTTTCGTAAAATGTTATACTGAACCATGAAAGGACCTCTTTACCATGTTGTCAATCCAGTGTACTTCAGAAAAAGACTTTCTCAAAGACAAGTTGTTTGGCTTAAATTAAAGGGTGTCACAGTGGCCAGATGGAGAGCTCAATTTACATTTAATTTTGTTTTCACTGATTTATCAACTATTCCATTGACAAAGAGAGGTGTGACTTCATGGAGTGAGAAAATGCTATTTTCTGCTCATGATTACATTAAAAAATCGAACTGCAGCATGTTCAAAGTTAGCGTTTGACAAAGCTTTTTAATCATAGTTGCCTATCTTCTGAGCACCCCCCAACCCCAACACTCAGTTCCAGCATTTCACAGAAGTTGAATTCTGCTTGTAATTCATTATGTGACAATCTGCATGAGGAGGGGGGAAAAAAAAACTCGCTCTAGATTTGCTCAGGACAGTGGAAAGACACAGTTCTAAAGTGTGCTTAAATCTATTTAATTGCTTTTCAAATTGTGCATTACTTTGTCTCCCTTCCCCATATTTTCCTAAATTAAGTAGGTTGGAGCAAATCAAAACATATACCATGGGGAGAAAAGGGGAAAATAACTCTGGATAATAAAAAGCAAATAATTCTTTAGGAGAAAGCATATAATTTGTTACATATCTGAATTGGGTATCTGTGTACGTTTCATGCAATTGAGTACACAAATAAATAAGAAGAGTCCTTAAAAGTTTTTCTCTTTAAAGAGTGTTGGAGATTCTCTAAGCTGTAGAAGGAAGCTAAAACGTATTCAAAATGTGCTGTAGACTAAGAGACAGGCATAGATGTGTACATTTCACAAATAAGGAAATCTGAACTTAATTTAAAGACATAAACGGAGGACATGCAAGAATTGCTGCAACAATCCACAAAAGCTTTTACTGGGTGAAGCAGAAACATATGTACTGAGGTAATACGGTATAATGGAAAGAGTGTGGATTTTGAAATCAAAGAAGCTGAAGTTTATATCCTTACTCTACTATTAAATGTGACCCCATGGACTGTAGCCTGCGAGGTTCCTCTGTCCATGGACCTCTCCAGGCAAGAATACTGGAGTGGAATAGCTGTTTCCACTCCTGGGATCAAACCCAGTTCTCTTGCATCATAGGTGGATTCTTTACTGTCTGAGCTACCAGGGAAGACCCTCAAGTAATCCCTACTTTACATAATAATGGCCATCAAGGGCAAGAATAATGATTCTGGCAATTTCGATATGACAAAGAAAAGCCATAAAGTGCTTCCTTTAAGTGAGAAGGTGGAAGTTCTTGGACTTAAGAAGGAAAGAGAAAAATCATAAAATGAAGATGCTAAGAACAAATTTTCTATCAATGAAAACTGTGAAGAAGGAAAAAGACATTTGTGCCAGTTTTTATGTTGCATATCAAGCTGCAAAAGTTTACACTAAGTGTTTGGTTACAATGGAAGGGCCATCCTATTTGTAGACTCAGACATTTTGAAAGAGAAAGAGACCACATTTACTGACCTTTCATTACAACTGTTATAATTGTTCTGTTTTCTTATTAATCTCTTACTGTGGTTACTTTTGGAGAGAGGGAAAGTGGTGTCTGAAGCAAGTGGCAATGTTCTATTTTTTGACCTGGATGGTGGTTACAAAATTGTTCTTGTACAGTTTCACTCAGCTATAAATTTGTTATTGTGCTTTTCTGTAACTGTGTTTTATGTTAACAAAAAGATTTATAAAAGTAACAAAAAATGAAGGTTTTAGAGTAAAATAAATCTGAGTTCAAATCCTGACCTACTATTTATCATCTGTGAGACTGCCAAGTTCATATCTGAGCCTTAGCTTCCTCCTCAATAAAATATGAATAAAAGTAAGTACATCTACCCTTTAGGGCTGTCTGAGAATGAGAGGCAATGATTTACAGTGAGAGTCTGGCCCAGAGTGGGCAGTTCTGCTGGTATGATCCTTTCCTTCTTTCCCTCTCTACTTCTTATTTCCTTTTGACATTGTTTTCTCTACCAAGGAGTTTCCCAGATGGCTCAGTGGTAAAGAATCTGCCTGCCAATGCAGGAGACGCAGGAGACATGGGTTTCATCCTTGGGTAGAGAAGATCCGCTGGAGAAGGAAATGGCAACCCACTCTACTATGCTTGCCTAAAAAATCTGATGAACAAAGGAGCCTGGTGGGGTATAGTCACAAAGATTCAGACATGACTGAGCAACTGAGCCACTGACTCACTTTCTCTACCAAATATTGCTGATACTTTTGTTTAACTGGATAATAATTTCAGATATTGGAATATATGGCATGCTTTGAAGGCCTGTTCTAAGTACCAGACTATGTCCTTCCAAATTATAGGTGAATCCTAGCAGCGACTCATGCCCTTGCCAAAGGGGTGATTTTTACTCACACCTCTAAGTCCCAAAGCAAGTTGTTTCACAACAGCTCCTCTTATTTCTGTTCAAAAATAATAATGATGACTAATATTTTTCAGGGCAATAGGTAATAATTAAGTTTTTAATGATGGCATGACATTTATCATAAAACGCATGTTCTTTTCATGGAATAGGTACTCAATGAATTTTTTAAATGATTGATTAGGCAGGGTTCACTTTAAGCCTCTCGTACTTGCATGCATACTCAGTCACTTTAGGCATGTCCAACTCTTTGCAGCCCCATGGACTCTACCCCATCTCTCCATGGGATTTTCCAGGCAAGAATATTTGAGTGGGTTGCCATTTCCTCCTCCAGAGGATCTTCCCCACCCAGGGATCGAACCCATATCTCCTGGGTCACAGGCAGATTCTTTACTGCTGAGTCATCAGAGAAGCAGTCACCTCTCAGTAACGGTGGAAACAAGCTTATGTAGAAAGTGAGGTCAGTAAACTGGAGGAAGTTTTCTGACATAGCTGATTTCAAGTGGGAATGTATAAGAGGATGGTATAGCTCTTTGATGGAAGCCCCAGTCTGCATTCAGGAAGCCCAGTCAGAGCCTGAGATTTATTTCCAGTAACAGCTGTTGTGGGCTAAGTGTTTCCCATGTACTGAGCTGAGTGCTTTCCATGTACTAACTTATTTAATTTTCACAGTGACACTGTGGTTGGCTGTCTCCATTTTATAGATGGAGAAACTGTCTCAGATGTCCAGTACCTATAGGGGAGCTGAGCATTCATTTCCAATTTGACCTGACTATAAAACGCTTACATTTAACTAGGTGATCTCTATTATCCCTCACAGTGCTTCTGTGATTTATTAAATTGCTTCTATGGTTTATAAATTTATATAATTGAATATAATTTCATCTGAATGTATAAATTTATATAATTTTATAAATGTACATAACATATACAATATACAGCCTTGATGTACTCCTTTTCTTATTTGGAACCAGTCTTTTGTTCCATGTCCAGTTCTAACTGTTGCTTCCTGACCTGCATACAGGTTTCTCAAGAGGCAGGTCAGGTGGTCTGGTATTCCCATCTCTTTCAGAATTTTCCACTGTTTATTGTGATCCACACAGTCAAAGGCTTTGGCATAGTCAATAAAGCAGAAATAGATGTTTTTCTGGAACTCTCTTGCTTTTTCCATGATCCAGCAGATGTTGGCAATTTGATCTCTGGTTTCTCTGCCTTTTCTAAAACCAACTTGAACACCTGGAAGTTCACGGTTCACATATTGCTGAAACCTGGCTTGGAGAATTTTGAGCATTACTTTACTAGCGTGTGAGATGAGTGCAATTGTGCAGTAGTTTGAGCATTCTTTGGCATTGCCTTTCTTTGGGATTGGAATGAAAACTGACCTTTTCCAGTCCTGTGGCCACTGCTGAGTTTTCCAAATTTGCTGGCATATTGAGTGCAGCACTTTCACAGCATCATCTTTCAGGATTTGAAATAGCTCCACTGGAATTCCATCACCTCCACTAGCTTTGTTCGTAGTGATGCTGTCTAAGGCCCACTTGACTTCACATTCCAGGATGTCTGGCTCTAGGTGAGTGATCACACCATCGTGATTATCTGGGGTGTGAAGATCTTTTTTGTACAGTTCTTCTGTGTATTCTTGCACTTATATGCTGAGTACATCATGAGAAACAATGGGCTGGAAGAAGCACAAGTTGGAATCAAGATTGCCAGGAGAAATATCAATAACCTCAGACATGCAGATGACACCACCATTATGGCAGAAAGTGAAGAGGAACTAAAAGCCTCTCAATGAAAGTGAAAGAGGAGAGTGAAAAAGTTGGCTTAAAGCTCAACATTCAGAAAACAAAGATCATGGCATCGGGTCCCATCACTTCATGGGAAATAGATGGGGAAACAGTGGAAGCAGTGTCAGACTTTGTTTTTGGGGGCTCAAAAATCACTGCAGATTGTGATTGCAGCCATGAAATTAAAAGACGCTTTGTCCTTGGAAGGAAAGTTATGACCAACCTAGATAGCATATTCAAAAGCAGAGACATTACTTTGCCAACAAAGGTCCGTCTAGTCCAGGCTATGGTTTTTCCTGTGGTCATGTATGGATGTGAGAGTTGGACTGTGAAGAAAGCTGAGCGCAGAAGAATTGATGCTTTTGAACTGTGGTGTTGGAGAAGACTCTTGAGAGTCCCTTGAACTGCAAGGAGATCCAACCAGTCCATTCTGAAGGAGATCAGCCCTGGGATTTCTTTGGAAGGAATGATGCTAAAGCTGAAACTCCAGTACTTTGGCCACCTCATGCGAAGAGTTGACTCATTGGAAAAGACTCTGATGCTGGGAGGGATTGGGGGCAGGAGGAGAAGGGGACGAAAGAGGATGAGATGGCTGGATGGCATCACTGACTCGATGGACGTGAGTCTGAGTGAACTCCGGGAGTTGGTGATGGACAGGGAGGCCTGGCGTGCTGCGATTCATGGGGTCGCAAAGAGTCAGACACGACTGAGTTACTGAACTTAACTGAACTGAATGTATACAATAATCTCTATAACTTTTATATAATGTTAATAAATCTATGTACTTATAAATCTATAAATCTTCTGTGGTTTATGAAATTTCTTCTCCAAATAAATTTCTGATGATCTGTTAACCCAGCCGTCCCTTTCGGGGACACATATCTTCTTGGTTTGCTTTTTGTCCTTCAGTGACGTCAGGATGAGAAAGCCTCACTGAGTCTCAGAACAGACCAGGCACAAGGTCTCACCCATGACAGCATGACACATTCATGGGGTATGGGAATTTGAGGATCGCATTGGGCTTCCAGCTAGGGCTCTTTCTGAAGCTCATTTTGATTTCTAAGAATCAGGTTCCTAATATTGAACTTGACTGTAATTCTTTATACTGTTTGCTTTAAGGAAATGAAACACAAACTATGTCTGAGGAAGATAGGACAACAATTACATTTTAAATTAGTCATAGGCTTATCAGCTCCTGCAACTTCTTGTAATGGAAAGAAATAACCCAGAGGACACTGTCATGTAATATTAGGATAACAGGCTTTGAGAGAAGTGACATGTTTACATGGCATGACAGAACTGTTTGATTGCCTTCATTATTTTCTGCTTGGTATTTTTGAACTTACCTAGAATTATTCTCCCTGGTTTACCAGAAGGTCTCGAGTTTCTGCCTTCTTCTAGCTAATAAAAATTCCTTACTTCCCAGGGTCAGGTCCTTATGACCACTTGCCTGACGTTTTAAAATCTCCTAGCTAAAAACCTCTTTCCTGTCTATTTTCTCCCTGAGTCATCCAGCTCATTAGCTGTTAAATTTATCTTCCTGAGGAATGACTCCAATTAAGTCACCTGCCTATGTAAAATCATATAGAGTATCTTCTACTTATTAATAAAAATCACCATTATTAGTAGGACTTTCAGATATATCTTTTCTAGCTTCAGACTGTTTTCAACCTGGTTTTCAACTGATCATTTAAAACAGTTTTTTTTAAAAAATTATATTGGAGTATAGCCAATTAACAAGGTTGTGATAGTTTCAGGCGGACAGGGAAGGGACACTGCCATACACATGTCCCCATTCTCCCCCAAACTCTTCTCTCATCCAGGCTGCAACATAACACTGGGCAGAGTTTCCTATATATAAGTGTATGTATATATATATATATATATATATATATATTAGGCATAGCACTACTATACATAAGGTCCTCTTCGGTTATCCATTTAAAATATAGCAGTGTGTGCATGTCCATCCCAAACTCCTTAACCATCCCTTCCCCTCATCTTAACACAATATAGGCCAAGTTGACTCTCTATTTTAAAATACAATGCAGACAGCTGCTATGCTATACAGACCTTTGCACTGGTATTGGTTTTCAAAAGCCAAAACAATATCCATCTCTTAGCTGTTCAGTGGTTCCCAAAGAGCTATGTGTAAGAGACCCTTGAAGATCTTGTTTGACACTGGGCCCAGCAATAGGGCAGGTAAGAATCATGAGATCAGAAATATATGAAACAGTAGCCAATAAACAATTTATGAATCACTCAGTTTATTGCATACAGTCGGCACACAATGCAGATTAGTCGAGGTAGGGAAGAGCAAGCGAGGTCTACTCCAAGAAGTCTGGAAAGGAGGCATCTGGGCACACAGGCTCCAGTCCAGCAATGGGTCTGACAACAAGTGTGAGAGAAAGTCACCTTCTGCTCCAACAGGGCCTCTGGCAGCATCTTTCTGTTGCATGGATGCAGGTCCTCCAGCAAAGAGACTTTAAGTCACTCAGCTTCATGGCCTTTTTTTAAGGAATCAGCAGTCACCCCAGGGGAGGGAGTTTTGACTTCATCAGTTGCTCCTTCTGTTCCAGTGATGCACATTAGACATCAAACCACTCGTGTCAAGTAATATTCTGAGTTTGTCACTCTAAGGCGCTCACAGTCCCACAACAGCCCTTCTGAAACAGCTAATATGGAAGTTATTGATTGGCCACTGTGACTTCATTTTAAAGGACTCAATGTGACTTAACATAGCTTATAAGTTTCACACAAGATAAGTGGGAATCATAGCCCAAAAGAAATCATACCATAATGAATCTTCACCAAAAAAAAGCATTGGGGCCTTAACCCATCACCACATATGGTAAGGTCCTAAGCCTGTCACATTTAAAAACACTCTGACTTTGGAAAATTGGTGCCAGACTTCATCCTGGAAGACCTGGGAGTAGTCATGGGCCACAGGAAGCAGGCACAGAATTAATTAGGCCACGAACCTAAAGAGGGCTGACTGCCAGTTCACAGCATAGGAGATCGTAGTTTCCGGACCAGGGACTGAACCCATGCCCCCTGCGGTGGAAGCCTCGAGTCTTAACTCCTGGACCACCAGGGAAATCCCTGCCAACTTACTCTTGATTGTAACTAGGAAAGTCCACTGACTTCCCTCATAACTCAGTCAGTAAGGAATCTATCTGCAATGTAGAAGACCCGGGTTCTATTTCTGGGTCAGGAAGATCCTCTGGAGAAGGAAATGGCAACTCACTCCACTATTCTTGCTGGAGAATCCCATGGACAGAGGAGCCTGGCATGGGATTCAGTCCCCAGTGTTGCAAGAGTTGGACACAACTTAGTGACTAAAACCCCAGAGAGTCCACATACAGCAGACAAACTCAATGGAAATTATTTCTGTCGACCAACCCTCTTGCCTTAGCCTAGAAAGAAACAAAAAATGACTGAAAACACGAGAATAACAGACCTTCTGTGGAGCATAAACAAGAAGATAAAAAAGAGAATGTGGCTCCTTAAAGCCAGTCAGCAAGTGACTTACAGAATAATAGTAACATTTGAACATTTTTAGATCCAGGGCCTTTGTGTAAATGATCCTTCTAAACTCAGTTTTGAGAAAAACAACTCTCGTTTTTTCATGTCCTACAGTTCATTTTTAAAACTAATTTTCCCTAAGCGTCACTGAACACTTGAGAAAACTTGGTGAAAGAAGCATATCCACCAACAAAGCTTTAAGTAGCCGTGGTTGCTTCCCGAGTAAGTTGTGAAGAACAATGCAGAAGAGAGCTTATGTGTGCATCCTTAGAACTCTTTGAGTATTGTTCGGAGCTGGAAGGGAAAGAATACTAGTCAGAAGCCCCAAGCATTTTGCATCTTGAACCTGACATAGCTTTAATAATGTATTACAAAAACATGGTATCAGCCCAGGATGAGCTGCAGGGGCGTTTTATTAAATAAGAAAAGAAGATTTATAGATAAGTCACTAAAAAAGAGTTATGGCAAATCATGCGTTTGCTAACAAAAGGTGTCGAGAACAATACTTTTTTCTCTGCTTTGTCAACATCTAATGCCCATTCATCTCTGTTACAGGATTTATACATAGTCACATCACTCTATAAATTCATCACCATGGATTGTAAAGCATAAGACAAGGTCACGGAGTACACAAATGCATCAGTAATCTGTCCCATGGGGGTTGAGAAATGTTAATGGTGGTGACCTGGTACACAGGGACCCAGCCTCCATTACAAAAAGGACTGACCATCAGTCATCAGCTTTCCCAGGTGGCGCAGTGGTAAGAATCTGCCTGCCACTGCAGGAGATGCAAGAGACATGGGTCCCATCCCTGGGTTGGGAGGATCCCCTGGAGAAGGAAACGGCAACCCACTCTAGTATTCTTGCCTGGAAAATTCCATGGACAGAGGAGCCAGGCAGGCTATAGTCCATGGGGTTGCAAACAGTTGGACAGGATTGAGCAATTGAGCACACACACATACTGGTGATCATCTCAGTGGGTCATTCGGAGAAATGCCATGAGCCTGGGATTGCTAGAAAAAAGCAATGCACAGATCAAGGCTGCCAGGCTACAACACAGATGAATCTGAAACTCTTTGGCTGGAGTGAGTGAGTTCCTATAAGAATCCTTAGACATATTCCCAAGAGAACAGAGACACCAGGGGCATCAAATCAGGAGCCTGCCTGTCCTGTGCACCATGACAGCACCTAAGAGTAAGGAGCACTTGTTTTTGTTTTCTGTAATTGGTATTACAACCTTGAGACATGGTTCCATGCTTATATATGTTGTCAAAAAGCATTTATAACCATCTTCCTTTTCAAGACGTTCTGCAAATTCAGCAAAAACTGTTTCAGCACAGGACCTCACTTTTAGCTTCCATTTCCAAATACAGTAACTTCAAAACCCATCCCACATTTAGTTCTAAAAATGTATCTTTTCTCTAATTTTTCTTTGGATTTAGGTGTTAGGGATAGTGTATATTTTATAATCTGCTCATCACTTGTCAATGTTCAACTTCAGGCTTTACCTCCATCACCTCTGAGTATATCACACAAGCTCCTCTTTTTCTCTCAGATCTCACATTGCTCCAAATCCTGATCTTGGCCCTCCTGTCTTCATTCTAGACAAAGATAATATGGGGCTTGCTCTGATTTTTAATTTTTATATATATTTTTTAAAAAGCTTTATTGAAGACTGAAACTGAAGAGGTAATGAAGAGGAAGGACTTAGTAACAAAGGAGACTGGACTCAGCCTAAGGATTGGGTGTTAGCCATCACTGTTCCCAAAGTGCCTCATTTCTCTAGTGTCTCAGAAAGCCCCTTTGCCATCACCTTTCCTCCATGCCTTGTAGTGTAGCTCCTCTTCATAACATTTAAAAATTTGTTTCCAAGGCAAACAATTCAATATCACAGTAATGCCTGACCAGTGATGCTGAAGAAGCTGAAGTTGAACAGTTCCATGAAGTACTACAAGACCTTCTAGAACTAACAAACACCCAAAAAAGATGTTCTTTTCATTGTAGGGGACTGAAATTCAAAAGTAGGAAGTCAAGAGATACCTGGAGTAACAGGCAAATTTGGCCTTGGAGTACAAAATGAAGCAGGTCAAAGGCTAACAGAGTTTTGCCAAGAGAACACATTGGTCATAGCAAACACCCTCTTCCAACAACACAAGAGAAGACTCTACACATGGACGTCACCAGATGGTCAATACCGAAATCAGATTGATTATGTATTTTGCAGCCAAAGATGGAGCAGCTCTATAGAGTCAGCAAAAACAAGACCAGGAGCTGACTGTGGCTCATTTCATGAACTCCTTATTGCCAAATTCAGACTTAAATTGAAGAAAGTAGGGAAAACCTCTAAACCATTCAGGTATGACCTAAATCAAATCCCTTATGACTATACAGTGAAAGAGACAAATACATTCAAGGGATTAGATCTGATAGACAGATTGCCTGAAGAACTATAGATGGAGGTTTGTGACATTGTACAAAGGGCAGTGAACAAGACCATCCCCAAGAAGTAGAAATGCAAAAAGGCAAAATGGTTGTCTGAGGAGGCCTTACAAATAGCTGTGAAAAGAAGAGATCCTAAAGGCAAAGGAGAAAAGGAAAGATATACCCATTTGAATGCAGAGTTGCAAAGAATAGCAAGGAGAGAAAAGAAAACCTTTCTCAGTGATCAATGCAAAGAAATAGAGGAAAATAATAGAATGGGAAAGACTGGAGATATCTTCAAAAAAATTAGAGATACCATGGGAACATTTCATGCAAAGATGGGCACAATAAAGGACAAAAATGATATGGACCTAACAGAAGAAGAAGATATTAAGAAGAGGTGGAAAGTATATACAGAAGAACTATACAAAAAAAGATCTTAATGACCCAGATAACTAGGATGGTGTGATCACTCACCTAGAGCCAGACATCCTGGAATGTGAAGTCAAGTGGGCCTTAGGAAGCATCACTATGAACAAAGCAACTGGGGGTGATGGAATTCCAGTTGAGCTATTTCAAATCTTAAAAGATGATGCTGTGAAAGTGCTGCACTCAGTATGCCAGCAAATTTGGAAAACTCAACAGTGGCCACAGGACTAGAAAGGTCAGTTTTCATTCCAATTGCAAAGAAAGGCAATGACAAAGAATGTTCAGACTACCCCACAATTGCACTTATCTCACACACTAGCAAAGTAATGCTCAAAATTCTCCAAGCCAGGCTTCAACATTAAATGAACTGTGAACTTCCAGATGTTCAAGCTGGTTTTAGGAAAGGCAGAGGAACCAGAGATCAAATTGCCAACATTTGCTGGATTATCAAAAAAGCAAGAAAGTTCCAGAAAAATATCTACATCTGCTTTATTGACAATGCCAAAGACTTAGACTGTGTGGATCACAACAAACTGTGGAAAATTCTTCAAGGGATGGGAATACCAGACCGCCTGACTTGGCTCCTGAGAAATCTATATGCAGGTCCAGAAGCAACAGCTAGAACTGGACATGGAACAACAGACTAGTTCCAAATTGGGAAAGCAGTACGTCAAGGCTGTATATTTTCACACTTCTTATTTAACTTCTATGCAGAGGACATCATGAGAAACGCTGGGCTGGAAGAAGCACAAGCTGGAATCAAGATTGTGGGGAGAAATATTGATAACCTCAGGTATGCAGATGACACCACCATTATGGCAAAAACTGGAGAAGAATCAAAGAGCCTCTTGATGAAAGTGAAATAGGAGAGTGAAAAAGCTGGTTTAAAACTCTGCATTCAGAAAACTAAGATCATGGCATCTGGTCCTATCCGTTCATGGCAAATAATGGGAAACAATGGAAACAGTGTGAGACTTTATTTTTGGGGGGACTCCAAAATCACTGTGTAAGTTGACTGCATCCATGAAATGAAGACTCCTTTGAAGAAAAGCTATGAGCAACGTAGACAGCATATTGAAAAGCAGAGACATTACTTTGCCAACAAAGGTCCATCTAGTCAAAGCTATGGTTTTTCCAGTGGTCATGTATGGATGTTAGTTGGACTATAAAGAAAGCTGAGCACTGATGAATTGATACTTTTGAACTGTGGTGTTGGAGAAGACTCTTGAGAGTCCCTCGGACTGCAAGGAGATCCAACCAGTCCATCCTAAAGGAAATCAGTCCTGAATATTCATTGGAAGGACTGATGCTGAAGCTGAAACTGCAATACTTTGGCCACCTGATGTGAAGAACTGACTCATTGGAAAAGACCTTGATGCTGGGGAAGATTGAAGGCAGGAGGAGAAAGGGACAACAGAGGATAAGATTGAATGGCATCACTGACTTGATGGACATGAGTTTGAGTAAGCTCTGGGTTTGGTGATGGACAGGGAAGTCTGGCATGCTGTTATCCATGAGATTGCAAAGAGTCGAACAAAACTGAAGGACTGAACTGATTATATTTTATATTTAATTTCTCTGAACAAAATTTTATGCATTTTCTCCAAATCAAATTTCCAAATATCCACAGACATTAAAACTTAAAAAAAAAAAAAAGTTTTGAGAGAAGACAGAGGGAAAAGCACCTTACCTACAGAGTAACAAGGTAAGGATTACATCCGACCTCTCAGAACCCATGCAAGCAAAAAGAAAGTGAAGTGAAATATTTAGTGTTGAGAGAATAGTCATCAACCCAGAACTCTGTATGCTGCAAAATTATCCTTCAAAAGTGAAGGAGAGGGGCTTCCCTAGTGGCTCCGTTGTAAAGAATCCACCTGCCAATGCAGGAGACATAGGTTCAATCCCTGATCTGGGAAGATCCCGCATGCTGCAGGGTAACTAAGCCCATATGCCACAACTACTGATTCTGTTCTCTGGAGACCAGGAGCCACAGCTACTGAAGCCCTTGCATCCAAGAGCCCGTGCTCTGCAACAAGAGAAACCACCACGATGAGAAGCTCATGCACTGAGATTACAGAGTAGCCCCTGCTGGGTGCAACTAGAGAGAAGATTCACACAGCAACCAAGACCCAACACAGCCAAAATTATTATTTTTTTAAGGTGAAAGAGAAATAAAACTTTCTCAGACAAATATAACTGAGAGAATTGCTGCTAGTAGGCCTGCCTTGCAAGAAATGACAAAAAACAGATTTAGAGAGAAGGAAAAGTGATACAGGAGAGAAACTCAGATCTACATGTAAAGAAAAGAAGAGCTCAGAGAAGGGATAAGTGAAGATAAAACATTCAGTTTTCTTATTTTTTCTTTTAATTTATTTTTTATTGAAGGATAATTTCTTTACAGAATTTTGTTATTTTCTGTCAAACCTCAACATGAATCAGCCATAGGTATACACATATCCCCTCCCTTTTAGACCTCCCTCCCACCTCCCTTCCCATCCCACCCCTCTAGGTTGATACAGAGCCCCTGTTTGAGTTTCCTGAGCCATACAGCAAATTCTCCTTGGCTACCTATTTTACATAAGGTAATGTAAGCTTTCCATACATCTCACCCTTTCCTCCCCTCTCCCTATGCCCATAAGTCTATTCTCTGTGTCTGTTTCTCCGTTGGTGCCCTGCAAAGAAGTTCTTCAGTACTGTTTGTCTAGATTCTGTATATATCTGTTAGAATACAATATTTATCTTTCTTTTTCTGACACTTCACTCTGTATAATAAGTTCTAGGTTCATCTACCTCATCAGAAATGACTCAAATGTGTTCCTTTTTATGGCTGAGCAATATTTCATTGTGTATATGTACCATAACTTCTTTATCCATTCATCTGTTGATGGTCATCTAGGTTGCTTCCATGTTTTAGCTATTGTAAATAGTGCTGCAATGCACAGTGAGATACATGTGTCTTTCTCAATTTTGGTTTCCTCAGAGTGTATGCCTAGGAGTAAGATTGCTGAGTGATATGGTGGTTTTATTCCTAGCTTTTTAAGGACTCTCCATACCGTCTTCCATGCTGCTGCTAAGTCGCTTCAGTCGTATCCAACTCTGTGCGACCCCATAGATGGCAGCCCACTAGGCTCCTCTGTCCCTGGGATTCTCCAGGCAAGAATACTAGAGTGGGTTGCCATTTCCTCCTTCAATGCATGAAAGTGAAAAGTGAAAAAGAAGTCGCTCAGTCATGTCCCACTCTTAGCGACCCCATGGACTGCAGCCTACCAGGCTCCTCTGTCCATGGGATTTTCCAGGCAAGAGTACTGGAGTGGGTTGCCATTGCCTTCTCCGATAGTGGCTGTATCAATTTACATTCCCACCAGCAGTGCAAGAGTATTCCCTTTTCTCCACATCCTCTCCAGCATTTATTGTTTGTAGACTTTTTGATGAGGGCCATTCTGACTGGTGTTAGATGATATCTCATTGTAGTTTTGATTTGCATTTCTCTAATAATGAGCAATGCTGAGCATCTTTTCCTGTGTTTGTTAGCCATCTATATATCTTCTTTGGAGAAATGTCTGTTTATATCTTTTTCCCACTTTTTGATTGTGTTGTTTATTTTGCTGGCATTGAGTTGTATGAGCTTCTTGTATAGTTTGGAAATTAATCCTTTGTCAGTTGTTTCATTTGATATTATTTTCTCCCATCCTGAAGGTTGTCTTTTCACCTTGCTTATAGTTTCCTTTGCTGTGCAAAAGCTTTTTAGTTTAATCAGGTCCCACTCATTTACTTTGGTTTCTATTTCTGTTACTCTAGGAGGTGGGTCATACAGTTTTTTTATTCCTAATTGATCTAAGAAATAATGGCTTTCCCAATTTCACAGCAACAGTGTATTAAATTATGCATGCTTGTGTGCATATCTTATGCACATATATGCTTATGTGTGCTTCTAGAGAGGTGGAATGAATGACAACAGTGAAACAGGGACAGGAAGGGAGAATTTGGGCTGTTTTGTAATTATAAGGTACTCACAGTACATATAAAGTGGTATAGTGTCATCTGAAAGTGGACTTGGATTAGCTGTAAATGAATATATTGCAAACTCTAGGGTAACCACTTAAAAGAAAATTAAAAAAAGGGGAACTAATATGATAAGAAAGTAGAGAAAATAGAATCATTTAAAGTGTTTACTTGGAACTACAAAAAGCAGAGAAAGAATATTTTAAAAAGAACAAAGAACAAGGCAACAATTATAAAACATTTACAAATATGTTGGATAGTAATCCAACTATATCAATAATCACTTTGAATTCCAGTGGTCTAAATGCAACAATTAAAGACAGTGATTGTCAGAGTAGATCAAAATGTGAGAGTCAACTATATGTTGTCTAAAAGAAACCCACTCTAAGTATAAAGATAGATATATTAAAAGTAAACAAATGGAGGAAAATAAGCCATGTTAATATTCATCAAGAGAAAGTGAAAATGCTCATCAGTCATGTCTGGTCTCTTTGCGACCCCATGGACTGTAGCCCACCAGTCTCCTCTGTCCATGGTTCTCCAGGGGATCTTCCTGACCCAGGGATCGAACATGTGTCTCCTGCATTTTTTGCAGATCTTTCACTGTCTGAGCCATCAGGGAAGCCCAATTTCAGACACAGTGGACTTTCAAAGCAAGGAAAGTTATCAGGGATAAATTGGACATTATTTAATGATAAAGGTGTCAATCCTTCAAGAAGACATAACAATCCTTAATGCATGTGTGCCCAACAACACATCAAAATATTTGGGGTAAAACCTGATAGAAGTGCAAAGAGAAATAGATAAATTCACTGTGATAGTTGGACACTTCCACAGTCTTCAAATGGACAAATCTAGCAGGAAATAAAATCAATCAGAACAAGGCTGAACTCAACAGCACCATCAATCAACTGAACATAATTGACATCTATAGAAAAATGTATCCAACAACAGCATATTACATATTTTTCTTTAAGTTCACCTGGGGCATTCACGAAGACTGACCACATTATGCCTACAAAATACACCTTAACAAATTTAATCGAATAGGAAACATATAATCTATACTCTCACCACATGGAATTAAGCTAGAACTCAGTAACAGAAGGGTAGCTGGAAAATCCCCAAATACTTGGATATCAAACAACTCAGTTCAAAATAACACATGAAACAAAGATGAAATCTCAGAATAAATTAAAACCTTTTTTGAACCAAATAGAAATAAAAATTCAACTTATCAAAAGTTGTGTGATACAGTAAAGCAGTGCTTAGAAGTGAAATTTTATAGCATTGCATTTATATATTAGAAAAAAAGAAGAAAGATATAAAATCAGTAATCTAACCGTCCACTTTGGAAAGCTAGAGAGAAGAAAAATTAAATCTAAAGTAAGAAGAAGAAAGGCAATAATAAAAATTAGAGTATAAATCAATAAAAATGAAAATAGGAAATCAATAGAAAAATAAAGCTGGTTATTTGAAAGTTTATCAATAAGATAATGAGGAAAAAAAAGAGGATGCAAATTACTATTGTTAGAAATGGAAATGGGGACTGTATCATAGACATTAAAGGAAGAATAAAGGAATGCTGTGAACAACTCTATGCCCACAACTTTGATAACCTAGATTACATGGATCAATTTCTTGAAAGACACCATTTTCCAAACTCTCAAAGATGTAATAGATTACATAATAGGACTGTATTTATTAAAGAAATTGAATCAATAATTAATAATCTTCCAAACCGGAAGGTACCAGTCCCAGGCATGTTCACTAGTGAATTCTGCCAAACATTTAAGGAAGAATTTATACTAATATTCTACAATCACTTTCAGGTGAAAGAAACAGACGTAATACTTCTTATCTCAGGTTATAAGACTAGCATTACCCTAACATGAAAGCCAACAAACTAGAACAGGAAAAGAAAGCTACAGACAAATATCTTTCATGAATACAGATGCAGAAATCCTCAATCAAATATTAGCAAATCGAATCCAACAAGATATAAAAAGAATTATACACCATGACCAAGTGGAATTTATTCAAGGTAGGCAAGGCTGCTTCAAACATTCAAAAATCAAATAATGTAATCTATCACATGAACAGACTAAAAAAGGAAACTCATATGAAAAGAAAAATCACATACTAGGAGAATATATTTGCAAAAGACCTATCTGATTAAAAAAAAAACTGTTATCCAAAATATATAAGGAACTTATAAAACTCAATGATAAAAAAACTAACAACCCAATTAAAAGTGTGCCAAATGTCTTATTACCCAATACCTCACCAAAGAAGGTATGCATATGGCAAATGAGCATGTGAAAAAGGATGTTCCACATATGTCATCAGGAAAATGCAAATTTAAACAATAATGAGGTACCATTACACACTTAGAATGACCAAAATCCAGAACATTGAGAACACCAATTGTCAGTTACAATGTGGAACAACAGACATCCTAACTTATTGCTAGTAGGAATGAAAAATAGTATATCCACTTTGCCAGACAATATGGTGGTTTCTTGTAAAATTAAACATACTCTTACCATACGATCCAGCAGTCAAGTTCCCTGGTATTTACCAAGGGGAGCTGAAAACATATGTCCAACAAAAACCTGCACATGGATGTTTATAGCAGCTTTATTCGTGATCCAAAACTCAGTAGCATCCAAGAAGTCCTTTTTTTTTTTTTTTCTTTTTAGATGAATGAAGAAATAAACTATAGTACATGCAGAAAGTTAGATATTATTCAGTGCTAAAAAGCTGAACTATCAAGCCATGAAATGACAGGGAGGAAACATATGCATATTACTAAGTAAAAAAGGCAATTGAAAAGGCAGCATACTGTATGGTTCCAACTATAGGACATTCTGGAAAAGGGAAATCTATGAAGAGACTGAAAAGATCAGCAGTTGCCAGGGCGACAGAGGAATGAATAGGTAAAGCACAGAGGTTATTTAGGGCAGTGAAACTGCTCTGTGTGATACTATTATAGTTAGGCATATCATTATGAATTTGTCTGAACCCGTAGAATACATAACCTCCAGAATGAACCTAAAGTAGACTGTAGACGTAGGGTGATCGTATGGCAGTGTTGGTTTATCAGTTGTAACAAATGTACCTCTTTGGTGTGGTATGGTATGTTGATAATGGGAGAACCTGTGCATGCCCAGGGAGCTGGGGTTATGTGTGAAATCTCTGCACCTCCCACTCAATTTTGATATGAACTTAAAACTACTTTAAAAAATAGTCTATTTAAGAGAAAAATTCTTCTAGAATAACTCTTAATACCAAAACCAGTTCTCGTCAGGATTTTTGAGACAAACAGAACAAATATCATATAGACACATACATTTAGGTAGGTAGATAGATAATTTATTTTAGGAAATTGGCTCACATGATATTGGATGTTGAGAACTCCCACAATCTGCCATCTGCAAACTGGAGACCCAGGCAAGCTGGTGTTGTAGTTCCTCTCCCAATCCAAAGGCCTTCGGATCTGAAGAACCAGATGTGTCACAGGTAGCTCACATTGAAGGCTGAAGAGTCACTGTCAGTCCAAAGGCAGGAGAAGACCGGTGTTCCTCCAACTCGGTCCAGCAGAAAGAATGAATTCTCCCTTCCCCCACTTTTTTGTTCTATTCAAGCCCTCAAGGGATTGCAGAATGCCCACCACATTAGGGAGGGGAATCTGCTTACACAATGTGTTGTTGTTGTTGAGTTGCTAAGTCATGTCCAACTCTTCTGCCACCCCAGGGACTGTAGCCCACCAGGCTCCTCTGTCCATGGGATTTTCCAGGCAAGGATACTACAGTGGGTTGCCATTTCCTTTTCCAGGGGATCTTCCTGACCCAGGGATTGAAAACGCGTCCCCTCCACATGTCTCCTGCATTGCAGGTGGATTCATTACCACCTAGCTACCAGGGAAGCCCAATGTACCAATTCAAATGCTAAACTCTTCCAGAAACAACCTTATGGACACACCAAAGATAATGATTAATGGAAATAACTGGATATCCTATGACTATACATCTCGAGCATCCTTAAGAGTTGACTTATCAATAGAAATTGAAAGAAAGTAGTGAAAGAAAAATACCACCATCTGAGAATTCCGTATCCACAAAAATGAGAGGAGAAAATAAGACACACACAGATAATTAAAAAGCTGACAGAATGAGTCACTAGCAGACCTGGCCTACATAGTAGCTCAGTCGTGTCTGACTCTTAGCCACCCCATGGACTACAGCCCACCAGGCTCCTCCGTTCATGAGATTTTCCAGGCAAGAGTACTGGAGTGTGGTGCCATTGCCTTCTCCGATAGAGTACTAAAGAGAGTACTTAAGCTGAAATAAAAGAAAACCAGAGAGTAAAATAAATTCACACACAATAAATAATAAAGGAAAATACATAAGTAAACGTAAAATAGAGAATAAACGTACGTTTACTTGTAAAGGTTTTTACAAGTAACATTTTTTTTCCTCCTATTTGTTTTCAAAAACAATAATAAAGACAGTATGGTAGTGAAACAGACAAGGACCCTATGGGACTCCTGGGCAGGGACGCCCCACCTCCGTTTCTTGTAGGCAAGACTCCAGCGTCTGGGATCTTCCCAGAGTTACAAAGAGGCAGATTTGAACACTTGCTGATCGAGGGAGGAGCAGCCAGGAAGCTGAGGCAACATTAAAGGAGCCAAGGGAGCTCATGGAGACTAGGAGACTGGCTTCCTGAGACCCTGCATCCCGATCCTGTCAGCAACCCACCCTTGAACTGTTTCTGTAAACTCCTCGTTAAATCCTTCTGGATTGGGACACACACTTCCTCGAGGCATTAGCCCACTGTGACCGCCTTTCCTGGTAAAGCAATAAAGCTCGTCTCTTCTACTTCATTCAAAATTCTGTCTCTGAGATGTGATTTGGCACCAGTACACAGAGAAGCTGAGTTTTCAACATCTGTATAGGCATAAGGTTAGACGTGGAACATAATTTAGAATCTAGAAATAAAATTTTACATTTAGGGTCAACTGATTTCCAACAGGGATGCTAAGACATTTCAGTGTCGGCAAAAAACTGTCTTTGCAACAAATGATGCTTCTGGGACAACCAGAAACCCATATGCGAAAAAAAAACAAGAAGTTGAACTCTTACATTACATACAACAATTACCTCAAAATGGATCAAAATCTTAATATAAGAGCTAAACTATAAGCTCTTAGAATAAAATAGAGTTATAAATCTTTGTGACTTTGGATAAGGCAACAGATTTTTAGATATAACACTGAAAACATGAATAACAAAAGAAAAAAAGATGAAATGTACTTCAAAATTAATAGCTTTCATCCTTCAAAGAACATATCAAGAAAATGAAAAAAACAACCCACAGAATGGTAGAAAATATTTGTGAATTATTCTTTTGATAAGGGTCTAGTATTCATAGAACTCAACAATAATAATAAAAAAAAAACAGAAGAAATGGACAAAAACCTTGAGAAAAAATGTCTTTATAGAAGATATACAAACATCTAACAAGCTCATGAAAATTTTCTCAATACCATTAATCATTAGGAAAATGAAAATCAAAACTACAGTGAAGTACTGCTTCACATCCACTGCAATATAATTTTTAAAACTAACAAGTGTTTGTGAGAATGTATGGAGAAGGAAATGGCAACCCACTCCAGTATTCTTGCCCGGAGAATCCCAGGGACAGAGGAACCTAGTGGGCTGCCGTCTATGGGGTCCCACAGAGTCAGACATGACTGAAGCGACTTAACAGCAGCAGCAGCAGTGAGAATGTAAGTAAATTGAAACTCTCAGTATGTTGCAGAAGGGAATATTAAATGGTATAGACACCATGGAAAATAGCTTGTCAGTTCCTCAATAAATCAAATGCAGAATTACCATATGACCCAGCAATGCCACTCTTAAGTATATAGCCAAGAGTACTGACTATGTATTTTCAAACAAAAACGTGTACAAAAATATGTTCATAGCAACAGTATTCATAATAGCCAAAAAGTGAAAGCAATGTAAATGTCCATCAGTTGATGAATGGATAAAAAATATGTTGTATCCATACAACAGCCTACTATAAGCTATCCTATCTGACAATTTAAAAATGAAGTACTGGGCTTCCCTGGTGACTCAGTGGGAAAGAATCCACCTGCCCATGCAGGAGACACAGGTTTGATCCCTGATCTGGGAAGATCTCATATGCTGCAAATACTGAAGCCCATGCACTCGTTAGCCTGTGCTCCACAGCAAGAGAAGCCACCGCACTGAGAAGCTTGCGCACCCCAACTAGAGAGCAGACACTGCTCGCCACAGCTAGAGCAAAGCCCATGCAGCATCAAAGACTCAGCACAGCCAAAAATAAATAAATAAAATTATTGAAAAATAATAAAAATGAGGTACTGATACAAGCTTCAACATGCATAAACCTTGACAACACTGTAATACATTTTTAAAAACTTTTATAAAATACTATATATTGTGTCATTCCATTGATATAAAATGTTGAGAATCGGAAAAATCTCTAGAGGTGAAATGAAAAATAATCATTTCAGCTAGAAGAAGAAGCAGATGGAGAGTACCTGCTACTGAATATAAGGTCTCTTTGCGGGATGGTGAAAAAGTTCTTTCCTAAATAACATTGGTAATTGCACAACTCCATGAATATACTAATAATGAACTATACATTAATGTAATTTATTTATTATGGCTAACCTGGGTCTTTGTTAGGGCTTCCCTGATAGTTCAATTGGCAAAGAATAGCCCTGCAATGAAGGAGACCCCACTTAGATTCCTGGGTCAGGAAGATCTGTTGGAGAAGGGATAGGCTACCCACCCCAGTCTTCTTGGGCTTTCCTTGTGGCTCAGCTGGTAAAGAATCCGCCTGTAATGCAGGAGACCTGGGTTCGATCCCTGGGTTGGGAAGATCCCCTGGAGAAGGGAAAGGCTACCCATTCCAGTATTCTGGCCTGGAGAATTCCAGGGACTGTATAGTCCATGAGGTCGCAAAGAGTCGGACACGACTGAGCGACTTTCACTTTGTGGGTCTTTGTTGCTGTGTTTGCTCTTTCTCTAGTTGCCACTCTCTAGTTGTGGTGTGCTGGCTTCTCACTGTAGTGACTTCTCTTGTTGCAGAGCATGGGCTCTAGGGCATCTGGGCGTCAATAGTTGCAGCTCACGGGCTTAGTTGCCCTGAGATATTTGGGATCCTCCCGGATCAGGGATAAAACCTGTTGTCCCCTGCATTGCAAGTCAGATTCTTAATCACTGGACCACCAGGGAAGCCTTGAATTGTACATTTTAAAAGGGTTAATGTTATAATATAAGAATTATATCTCAATAAATCTGTTAGCTTTTAAAGTATCAGCAAGTGAGTGAGGGAAAGTCTCTCAGTCATGTCTGACTCTTTGCAACCCCATAGACAATGAAATTCTGGCCAATGGAATTCTCCAGGCCAGAATACTGGAGTAGGTAGCCTTTCCCTTTCTCCAGGGGTTCTTCCCAACCCAGGGATTGAACCCAGGTCTCCCGCATTGCAGGCGGATTCTTTACCAGCCGAGCCATAAGGAAAGCCCAAAAGTATCAGCAATGTAAAGCAAAAACCCACAAATGTGAATTAAATAGATTTCTAATTCCCTCAACTGGGGAAAAAAAAAAAACAACAACAGGAAAGATTATCCCATCCTGTGTAAGAAAAACTAATGTCCTTTAACATTGTACCTCTTGCATTTCATTCTTTGAGACAAAAGAAGACATGGAATGTTTGATGATATGAACAATGTCTAAAAATGAAAATGTTCTGTTTAATAAATATAAAAAGGAAAGCATGTAATAGTTTCCAGTATCAAATAGACCATCTACAATGTTTTCAACTTTGAACTGCTGGAAATCTGGCAGGGATCTATCAGCCATTTCGGAAAAATATTGGTCATCTGTGAGAGTCCCTTGGACTGCAGGGAGATCCAACCAGTCCATTCTGAAGGAGATCAGCCCTGGGATTTCTTTGGAAGGAATGACGCTAAAGCTGAAACTCCAATACTTTGGCCACCTCATGCGAAGAGTTGACTCATTGGAAAAGACTCTGATGCTGGGAGGGATTGGGGGCAGGAAGAGAAGGGGACGACAGAGGATGAGATGGCTGGATGGCATCACCAACTCGATGGACGTGAGTCTGACTGAACTCCGGGAGTTGGTGATGGACAGGGAGGCCTGGCGTGCTGCGATTCATGGGGTCGCAAAGAGTCGGACATGACTGAGAGACTGATCTGATCTGATCTGTGGCAGAATATAGCTGGGCCTGACTCCCCTTAACATATATCATAATCCTCACTTGTTTAGCAGGTGGAGCACCGTCTGTACAGTCCTCATGTATCATTAACTAGCACACCAGAATAAATTGTATACAATTAAATAGTTTTGCCCAATGTAGTTTTCATAAAAATGAACTCCACCCATGATGCCTAAATATACTGCAGGATGGATTTTGCCAGTGGTCCTCAATGTTGATGATTCCAAATCATAAAACCACCCCAATCTCCACACCATGGGCTGGCTGGGGTGAGAGAACAAGAGTAAGGATCAGGTCATCTCTGTTGACCTAAGAAGACTCTCTCTACACAAGTGTACAAAATGAAAGCTTTCCTTTTTTCATGTATCAACTCAACTTAAAGCATTTCAACCTATATTCAACCTATATTCCAGGATAAAAACAATAGCATCCACTTAAACTTGCCTGCCCATTCATCTCATTTTGCCATGACTCGATTTAAATGTGGTTAAGTGTGGATTTCAACCCAGTTGTATCAACATCCCTGCCTGCTGTCCACTGTGCTAATTTCTAAACTGGTTGGTTAGAGGGCTTACTTACTATCAGGGCATTGAGTGAGGGTTTTCTGGACTGAATGCCCATCCCTGAGTCCTCACTGGTCTCCAAGGAGATGTAACTTTTCCTATCTAGTCCTGAGCATCTAGGAATCTTTGCCTCAACCTCTGATTTCTCAGGTTGCCCATCTCATGGCCTGTTCTCTTAGCAGAAGCAATTTGTTGTGGTTGCTCTTGGGAGTCTAGTAGTCCCTCTGTCTACCTCCCCTTCTGACCAGCACCAGCACTCACTGCTCAGTCCGTCATGGCTTTCCCTGGTAGATTCTCTGAGAATCAGCTGTGTGCTACAATTTGTCCCACATGTGTGCTGCCCAACCCATGACCTCCCTCATGGGGCCCCCTGCTCCTTCCCCACGCTCAGTGACAGCCTGCAGAAGCACATCAGCATCAAAATTTCCATCTATATTTTCCGTTTCTTTTATTGCTTGTGTATCTGCAGTGGAGTGTGAGAGTAAGGATCCAGATACTATAGGAAATTTTTGTGTATCTCCCTCCTCTGCTAAAGTTAAGAAACTCATGACAGTGAGTGGTACTATCCCAAGCCCTCTCTATCTAATGTGGTATATGTTCAACTACAGTTGACACAGCTTGGCAGAGGGAATTTCAACAAATGGTGTCATCCCAGAGATGACCATTGAAATTACTAAATTGACTTAATTTTATAATAGGTTATTTCTGTCTTATCTGAAAGAATAGAACATATAGGGGCTCTCCTTGATGCCAGTTGGTTCATTGGGCTTCACTGGTAGCTCTGCAGTAAAGAATCCACCTGCAACACAGGAGACACAGGTTTGATAAGGAGAGCCAGGTCTTTAAATTTCACACAGAAAAAGAGAAAACAACAACAACAAGAACAACATTTAGATGAGTAAGTTAAAATAATAACATTTGACTTACCTAAAGGTCAAATTTTGAACCTAGATAAAATAGAAAAAAAATCTACATGTAGGGGAAAAACAAACAAACTATTGCAGAGCTTACAGATTTTGCTCACAAGAAAAATGGAAGCCTCCGGACAAGGAGATTTAAGTTGCTCATAATATACCTTTTCATTTTTTTCAAGGTTACAGAGGACAATAACATTATATATTTATATACATACATATGTGTGTGTATATATATATATATATATATATATATATATATCAGAGAAGGCAATGGCAACCCACTCCAGTACTCTTGCCTGGAAAATCCCATGGATGGAGGAGCCTGGTAGGCTGCAGTCCATGAAGTCGCTAAGAGTCAGATACGACTGTGAGACTTCACTTTCACGCATTGGAGAAGGAAATGGCAACCCACTCCAGTGTTCTTGCCTAGAGAATCCCAGGGATGGGGGAGCCTGGTGGGCTGCCATCTATGGGATTGCACAGAGTCGGACACAACTGAAGCGACTTAGCAGCAGCAGCAGCATATATATATATGTGTGTGTGTGTGTGTATTATATATGTGTGTATTATATATATGTGAAAGTGTTAGTCGCTTGGTTATGTCTGACTCTTTGTAACCCCTTGGACTGCAGTCAACCAGGCTCCTCTGTCGATGGAATTCTCCAGGCAAGAATATTGGATTGGGTTGCCATTTTCTTCTCCAGGAAGTCTTCCTGACCCAGAAAATGAACCTAGGCCTCCTGCATTGTAGGCAGATTCTTTACCATCTGAACCACCAGGGAAGTCCATATGTAATCCTGAAGCCTCCAACATGGCAAATTGGAATATAGTATTTATTAAATGTCTGCTGTTTGATTTCAATTAAACTGTATTGAAATTTAATCGACAGAAAGTGGCAAATTACAAATAAACTTAGAAAAAGGACAGAAGAAGCAGAAAGCTCATTAACAGGAGGCATTCAGTCCAGAGCTCTTTACTGATGGAGGAAATAGAAGTTCATGGACAATACCTACTATATTATAGGACTGTACAATAACTCATCCATAGTCATAATTTTGAATCAAGAATAGGCACAATTATGACTAAAACCCAAGACTGCATGATAAGAGTTTTTAAAAGTACTTTTGTTGTCATTTTTAAAAAATCTATAACAATTGAGAAAAAAAGTTCAGTTTGTAAAAGGCATGCTTTAGCTCTTTGAAAGTTTTGTTTGTGTGTGACAGTTTATTCTCTGAATACACTAGATAATGAAATCCTATTGTGTTTATCTAGAGGACAATGCTAATAGAGATGGGTAATATCATTTATTAAAAAACTCTTTAATAAGTACCTTGTTGACAATAGGTCCCACAGCATATATAAATCAGACACTTTAAGCAGCATTTCATCATCTGTTCCTGCTGCTGCTGCTGCTAAGTCGCTTCAGTCGCGTCCGACTCTGTGCGACCCCACAGACGGCAGCCCACCAGTGAACCACAATTCTGGTACTTGAGTGTATAGGGAAAAAGTGTTTCTTCATTGTGCCCACATTTAGCAAATAAAGCTCGAGCTGTCTGGTGCAATGAGGAGCATAAATTAAGGCTAAGTTGTGTTTTATTAAACTAGAATCTATGAATGGTAAGTTCCAATGCAAAATAGCAAAGATAAATAGCACATAGTCTATCCAAAAATGTTTTAAAATTGTTTATTGATACATTGATCAGAAGAACTAGAAACCAACTAGAATTTGTGAAATATACATGAACTGATTAAAAAAAAAAACAAAAAAAAAACAGGGTGCTTTTCCTAAGATCTTTTTCAATTTAGCTTTATTTGCATATTAATTATTTTAATAAACGTTCATTTGGCATTATCCTGTAACAGGCACTGTGTGTGGTGCTGCATATTAAACAGTCAACAAGATGCACATGGTCCCTGAGAGCAGGAAAATGTGGCGTGTCTAGCTGATTCAAGGACATCATTTTTACAAGTGCCCTGGAGCCTGAAGTGCAGTGGATACCCCAAGAGAGGATGCTGAAGCTTCTTAATAAGCCTCTTAATGACTTGAACTGTTGTCTAAATGAAGGAAAATGGTCTATCCTGCAAATCAATCCCTAGTTACCTTCTCAGGCTCCCTCATTTTTTTAATAATATTTTGTCTTCCTGCACAGCTCTGTCCCTAGTTTTCTGCTTGGCAAAGCCAACTAATCCTTCAAGGCTCAAATCAATTGTCACTTTTTCTCTTAAGCCCTCTCTGAAATTCCCTTAACCAGAATTAATCACATCATAACATATGCCTCCTTATGACATCTCAAACCCGCCTTTGTTAAAGCCCTTAACAGGCCACGATTATTGGTTATCAGTTGTGTTCCCTCTGAGTTTGGAAGTATCTTAATTATTTCTGCATCACCATTCTCCAGAACTCTTTCAGTTTACAAAATATTCTCAATAATATTGAATCAAGTTATGAGAATGCATTCTAGACCAGGGGAGCGAAACCAAGGCAATTCAAGTTTCTTTCCTGAGGGTGCTAAGTAGCATTGTGTTCACATCAGAAGAAATGAACAGAGCCCTGATGACAGGGATTTAATAGGCATTCAAAGGCTAAAATGAGGCTATCTCACCACTGACAGGGCTTTCCCGGTGGCTCAGATGGTAAATAATCCACCCGCACTATGGGAGACTGGGGTTCGATCCCTGGGGTTTGGGAAAATCCCATGGAAGAGGGCAAGGCAACCCACTCCAGTATTCTTGCCTGGAGAATCTCATGGACAGAGCAGCATGGTGGGTTACGGTCCATGGGGTTTCAAAGAGTTGGACAAGACTGAGCGACTAAGCATACCACTGGTATGTGCTTCCCAGCTGGTGCTAGTGGTAAATAACTTGCCTGCGAATGCAGAGACATAAGAGACATGGGTTTGATCCCTGGGTCAGGAAGATCCCCTGGAGGAGGGCATGACAACCCACACCAGTATTCTTGCCTGGAGAATCCTGTGGATAGGGAAGCCTGGGAGGCTAACAGTCCTTAGGGTCGCAAAGAGTCAGACACGACTGAAGTGACTATGCACACAGGCACACACCACTGATGTGCCCATAAAAGCAAGAACCATAGAAAACCTCGTATATGATGTATATGTTTATGAAGACAGGGAAGAGCTATTCAACCCTGACTCTCTGGGCTGAGTAGAGAGAAGCCCTATGCCTTTGGAAGGGAGAAGTAGCCTGGAAGACCCACCAGGATGGGAGTCTGTGGTTGAAAAGAGGATCTTTATCCCCAAATCCCAAGGCACTATATTTGAGTAAGTGATGTAAGACAGTAAACAGCAAAATTGTAGGAAAAAAACACTTACCCACTCTCACACTCCTATATCAGATCCTCCTTTGGTCATTTATTTTGTAAATGGTTTGGGATAGATTACTTCTCAAAGATTCATTTGTCTCAGACATGTGCTTGGTGTTCTTTTTGTGAGGATTAAGATAATGAAGGTGCATGAATGTTCTTGGTGCACACACATAGTTATAATGCAGTAAATGGTGGTTGGATCTGATTAAGTAGGCAAGAAGGAGAATTTTCAAAAGTATTATTGTCTGCAGACCTTGTTGAATGGAAGAAACAGAAACCTAAATATGGGTTAAATGCATATGGAGACCTTGAAACAAGCTCCTCCCATTGATATACCAAGAGTGGTCATGTCTTCCAAAATCAGGTTAGAAAGTAAGCCTGGGGACTTCACTGGTGGTCCAGGGGTTAAGAAATCTGCCTTCCAATGCAGAGACATGGGTTCGATCCTTGGTTGGGGAGCTAAATCCCACATGCCACAGGACAACTAGAGAGTTCACAAGCCACAACTAAAGAGTCTGCACACCCTGGAACCTGTGCTCTGCAACACGAGAAGCCCCTGCAGCCTGCAAGGAAGACCCAGCTAAGCCAAAATCAAGAAAAGGGAAAAAGAAAGCAAGTGTGAACTGAGAGAAATCTGAAGATGATCTGGCCCCAATTTACTGTTGCTAACCAATCTTTTATTTGAAACATAATATTATTAAAGAAACACTTACTGAGAGCTTTGCAGTTCTTTACAATGAACAGTGCTTACCACTTTATGAAAATGCGACTACCCACCCATGTCTTTTTTTCCTTCCTCTCTCGCTGCTGGAAATCTTCCTAAAACACATTAGCCCCCTTTTCTGCCTTGGCAGATGCTGTCCAGCGAATATAATTGAATCTTTCTAAGATGAGTGAGCATTCGTGCACTGCCTTTGGGGAGATCATTTGATGGCTCGAGAATCTCAGTACAGTGGTGTAGATGTAAATAGAACGAATAAAGAAGACTGGTCTGTGTCTGTTTGACCTCAAGACATAGCTTGGAAGTCAGTCTTTTAGGAAAAAAATCCTTTCTTACAGCTTATTTTCTTGTGAACTTCCTCTTTGCTAACATTAAGCACAAGAGAAACAAAATGCTAGTTAATTGAAGCTTGAGTAGATTCCCATTGGTGGGCTGTGTGGAAGTGGAAGTCAATGTGTTAATTACTCATTCCTATCTGACTCTTTGTGACCCCATGGACTGTAGCCTGCCAGGCTCCTCTGTCCATGGAATTCTCCAGGCAAGAGTACTGGAATGGGTAGTCATTCCCTTCTCCAGGGGATCTTCCTGACTCAGGGATCGAACCCAGGTCTCCTGCATGGCAGGTGGATTCTTTGCTGTCTTGAGCTGTCAAAGAAACCCCATTAATGGGCTTGTGTGCTGCTACCTTATTTTGGAATAAGAGCTTTAGAATGGGACTGAGAGTGATCTTGCAAATGTACCCCTGGATTTTTGAGTTTATCACAGGGAGAAATTTCATATAAACATTTTCTATTAACTGTTTAAAGCTTGGAAACACACAGGGAGTTGTTAGATGGTTTTGCTGAGTGTCTTTCTCAAATGTATTGACAAACACCAGTGTCTTGTATAAGAGGCAGGCATCATCCCCTTGTTCTGAAAATCTTTGATTCAGAATATGAGACTGAGAAGCCACGCTTCGTTTCTCTCAGCCTATTGTCTACGAAGTGTGACTTGATAATTGGAAAGCCCTTGATCTTTAATCATTACTCTAATGCCTTCATGGGCTTCACACAGCCCCTCTGAGCCACCCGGCAGTCTAGAAGCATTAAATACAAGCAGCAGGGCTATTTTAATAGAAGTGCTTTACTACAGTGGTTCCGTAATGCGAACACATTTTTACTTTAAAAACGAGGCAGTTTAAAATGATTGTGTTTGCCTCAAAATGAATTTAGCACGTGCAGTATCTCCACAGTAGGGAATGACCGGGTGTAGGTACTGCAATTAGTAAATAAAAGTCTAGAATCTCTGCCATAGAGTCAAGTAACCAACAATTTGACTGACTGATTGATTTGATTGATTGGTTGATTGATTTGATTTGTTACACAGAAAGAATCTAGATGAACAGGTTTAGAAACTATATTAACTTTAAGCCCTGCTCCCAGCTTCACACTCCTCAGGAATCATTTAGTTAACTGATGGTTATGCACTTGATTAAATTATACACATGATTCAGTGATATTCTCTAGGTCTGAAGTTTTAACGCAGAATTGCCTAACTTGCTGGAATGAACTTTAGCCAAACAGGAATAAGGCTCTGGTCTCTGCCATCACTCCACTTTTAAACAGTGCGATAGGTACTAGTTCTGTATCTTCCACTGGCAATAAAGAGTGCCCCTACACTTAAAACTCTACTGCGCATGGATCCACTTTCTACCCTCACTTCACTCCAGCCTCATAATGGGAATGTATTTCACTCACCTACCTGGAATAAGGGCTATTTTTTTTGGAATCTTGATTTCCCCCACGGTAGGCCTGGCCTAAATTCCTTCCCAGGAAACTCAGGAGCTTACACAAAAGGCTGATTACGTCCACACTTACACACATGCCTTCACAGGCAGTCCATACAAGGATGACATCCCAGTAGAAGAGGTGGGAATCTGACCCACTTTTCAGTCCCTTCTTTGTGACTCAATGCGGCAGCATACCCAAGTGAGCTCGAGAGATATGTTGTATCATACGTGGGCCCCAAACCTCCTTCCTTGCCTCTCTTCCTCCTTGCAAGAGGGATGTCATGGTGGGTGACTTCCCACATTCCCAGTGCAATCAAAAGTAGTTAGTAGCTCTTTTGTGCTTTGAAATATTAGATTTTCCTACTGTTCCCCACCACATCAAATAGGCACTGTGGGGGAAAATGGCATTCTTTATAGAGTTTTTAGGGCACTCTCTTTTAAGAGTTTAGGAGAGTCGACTTTTGTATGAAAAATTGCCTCCTATCACAGTATCAAGTATGTCTCATGAAGGACTTGCATTCAGAATCAAAGCTGAGGTCATCAGCATAGGAAACGTGGTCAGATTTCACTTGGTATTCCAGATCCTGAACTGACTAAGTGCTCTGTGAGCTTTTGGAGTGGAACTCTGAACATTCACAGGGAAATTTAAAGAGAATTAATTGCCAAGTGTAAAGATAGCAATGCAAATTTGGCCATCAAGGTGGAGGTGGTTTTCTGAATGAAGCCCTCCATCCGCCATATTAGCATCATCTGAAAACTGACTGCAGACCCTGGACCGATAGATTTTAATGCTGGAAGGAGGCCTGACTATCTGTTTAACAAGCCTTCCAGGCAATGATGATTATAGACTAGCTCAGATCACAGACCCACAGCCTTTGTGAATCTACTGTGCATTGTTCTCCTCAAATCTGCTCCCTTAGCTCTAGGGAACACCATCAGGATGCTTGGTTCCCTCGAGCATACCAATGAGAAAATTCAGAGAGGTATCCTCTAACAGTCCCTTGAGAGTCCCTTGGACTGCAAGGAGATCAAACCAGTCAATCCTGAAGGGAATCAGCCCTGAATATTCCTTAGAAGGACTGATGCTGAAGCTGAAATTTCAATAATTAGGCCACCTGATGTGAAGAACTGACTCATTGGAAAAGACCCTGATGCTTAGAAAGATTAAAGGCAGGAGGAGAAGGGGATGACAGAGGATGAGATGGCTGGATGGCATCACTGACTCAATGGACATGAGTTTGAGCAAGCTCCAGGAGTTGGGGATGGACAAGGAAGCCTGGCATGCTGAGGTCCATGGGGTTACAAAGAGTCAGACATGACTGAGTGGCTTAACTGAACTGATCCTCTAACAGATGAGCTGTTTACAAGCTATTGCCTTACCTGGAATGGGGTGGGTTTAGGAAGTTAAGTTCAATGTTTACAAGTAGGAGTAAATTTTAGATAGAACCTTTTCTATAAGGAGAATGAAAAAAAAGATACCAAGGAAGGAAAAGTGGGGGTGGGATGAATGGGACATTAGGATCGACTTGTATATGCTACTGATTTGTTGCTGTTCAGTAGCTAAGTCACGTCCAACTCTTTGGACTCCACGGACTGCAGCATGCCTGGTCTCCCTGTTGCTCTCTATCTCCTACAGTTTACCCAGGTTCTTGTCCATCCATTGAGTCGGTGATGCTATCCAACTATCTCATCCTCTGCCACCCTCTTCTTTTGCCTTCAATCTTTCCCAACATCAGGGTCGGGATGACAGGTCTGTCAACGCTATTGATCTTATGTATAAAATAGATAACTAATAAGAACTTATTGTATAGCTCAGGGAACCTGACTCAGTGCTCTGCAGTGACCTAAATAAGAAGGAAATCCAGAAATGAGGGGATATGTGTATGCATATGACTGATTCACTTTGCTGTACATCAAAAACTAACACAATATTATAAAGTTACTATACTTCAATAAAAGTTAATTAAAAATAAAGATAGGTGAAGACACTACATATTTGGAATTAAATTGAATACACCCATGTACATTAGCATTCACCACGATTATATACTGTTTATTCCAGTAGAGAAAGTTGGAGAAACAGTGAACCAGGTGAGAAAATAAATGTTTTCCTTTGAAATGTCCTTACTAAGAATTTCACCCTGTAGAAGGATCCAGAAATGACTCAGTGTATGAAAAGTTTAATCCACCCCAGGAGTCTCTTCAGTCTTATAATAGAGCCAGGAGAATGTGCTGGCTTTAATCAAGGCCCATGGAGTGAAATTTGTAAGAGGTGACTTTATATCTTAGAACTTTCAATTCTTCTTTGAACTCATTTCATTTGCTGAAAAGCACTTTCTGTAGTTCTCATAAAATGTTCCTTAGTAATAATCATAACATATCTAAATACAGTGAAAGTTTGCAGAAAGCAAGGACCAGTTACTGTTAAATCTAAAATTTGCCTTACATTTTAATTTTAATTCCTAGGGATTAGGTTTTATATAAAATGTTGAGAACCTTTTCATATTGGAGGAAAAAATTTACACAGCCTGAGTGTTCTAATTATTCATGCATCATTAAAGAACTATTTATTGACAGTTGACTTTGGGAAGCTGTTCCGGTCCTGAAAACACATCAGTGAACAAAATTAACTCCCTGATCTCCTGGAAGTTAATTCTAGTGAAGAGGACAGACACAAATGAGCAAATATGTAATACTATGACATCAAGGAGTAATACTATGATGAATGCAGTGAAGAAATAGGAGTTGGTAAAGAAGAGACTAGCATTGTACTTCTCTTATGAGTTTCAACTGAAAAAAAGACATGTAGCCTAAAAATGTTGACTTTTTTTTTAATAAATTTATTTTTAATTGGAGGATAACTGCTTTATAATATTGTGTTGGTTTCTGCCATACAACATGAACCAGCCATAGATATACATACATAAATCCCCTCCCTCTTGAACCTCCCTCCCATCTCCCACCCCATCCTGCCCCTGAGAGTGGAAATTTTTAGGACTTCAAGCTTGGGAAACAGTGTCTCAAATAATCCTGAGGTAAGTGCTTGGAGGAGGCAGGCGGGGAGGAGTGGGGGAGGACCCAGGTTATATAGAAGTTTTGCAACAAAAGGCAGGTAGTCAGGACATGATAATGTTTTTGTAAATTAAAGAAAAGCAGATATCCTAAGTTAAGGAATTTAGTGCTTTTCTATATATGTGAAGTTGCAAGAGTCTGGATATAAGACTGAAACAGCATCTCAATTCATTCTGTTCTGTGTCCTCATAGCTCCTTAACCTTCACTGCCATTTAACATTCATCACATCAGAATGATGGTTCTATGTCTATATTCCCTGCTCTGCTGTAAACCTCATGCACTCAAGAACCTTGTTCTATCTTCCTAATCCCTATGCTTCCTGTTCTCAGAGTAATTCCTAAATAAACATAGGATTTTTTTCCTATGCTCAACAAACATATGCTCAACATATGCTCAATAAACATATGACATGCAACAAAATAAATTGAATTAAATGTGAACTTTTAGAATTGTTATTTTTATTAGATTATCTTAGTTCCTTTTTCCCCCTTATTCCTCTCAAAATGAACAATTGTCAGCATTAATAATCTGAATGCACTAAGGTGTTCAGGTAGATAAGTATGAAGTGTAGCTGAATTAAAAAATTGCATGCTGCTCATTGCAAATTGTTGCTTCACCTTTATATTCCTATATATTATTTATTTCTTCTGCCTCCTTCATTTACCTGCATATATTTTAAAGGTACTTAACCTTTCCCAAAGAAAGGCAATGACAAAGAATGCTCAAACTACCGCACAATTGCACTCATCTCACAAACTAGTAAAGTAATGCTCAAAAATTCTCCAAGCCAGGCTTCAGCAATAAGTGAACCGTAAACTTCCAGATGTTCAAGCTGGTTTTAGAAAAGGCAGAGGAACCAGAGATCAAGTTGCCAACATCCTCTGGATCATAGAAAAAGCAAGAGAGTTCCAGAAAAAAACATCTATTTCTGCTTTATGGACTATGTCAAAGCCTTTGACTGTGTGGATCACAATAAACTGTGGAAAATTCTGAAAGAGATGGGAATACCAGGCCACCTGACCTGCCTCTTGAGAAACGAATATGCAGGTCAGGAAGCAACAGTTAGAACTGGACATGGAACAACAGACTGGTTCCAAATAGGAAAAGGAGTACATCAAGGCTGTATATTGTCACCCTGCTTATTTAACTTATACGCAGAGTACATCATGAGAAACGCTGGGCTGGAGGAAGGAGAAGCTGGAATCAAGACTGCCAGGAGAAATATCAATAACCTCAACTATGCAGATGACACCACCCTTATGGCAGAAAGTGAAGAGGAACTAAAAAGCCTGTTGATGAAAGTGAAAGAGGAGAGTGAAAAAGTTGGCTTAAGGCTCAACATTCAGAAAATGAAGATCATGGCATCTGGTCCCATCACTTCGTGAGAAATAGATGGGGAAACTGAAAACACTGTCAGACTTTATTTTGGGAGGCTCCAAAATCACTGCAGATGGTGATTGCAGCCATGAAATTAAAAGATGTTTACTCCTTGGAAGGAAAGTTATGACCAACCTAGATAGCATATTCAAAAGCAGAGACATTACTTTGCCAACAAAAGTTCGTCTAGTCAAGGCTGTGGTTTTTCCTGTGGTCATGTATGGATGTGAGAGTTGGACGGTGAAGAAAGCTGAACGACAAAGAATTGATGCTTTTGAACTGTGGTGTTGGAGAAGACTCTTGAGAGTCCCTTGAACTGCAAGGAGATCCAACCAGTCCGTCCTAAAGGAAATCAGTCCTGTGTGTTCACTGGAAGGACTGATGCTGGAGCTGAAACTCCAATACTTTGACCACCTCATGCGAAGAGTTGACTCATTGGAAAAGACCCTGATCCTGGGAGGGATTGGGGGCAAGAGGAGAAGGGGACGACAGAGGACGAGACAGCTGGATGGCATCACTTACTCGATGGACATAAGTTTGGGTAAACTCCGGGAGTTGGTGATGACCAGGGAGGCCTGGCATGCTGCGATTCATGGGGTCGCAAAGAGTCAGACACGACTGAGAGACTGAACTGAACTGAATCTTTTTCAAAAGATGGGTTCAGATATTGATTCTGTGAATATGCTAAAATTAGACTTAGAAACAGTTTCTTAAACACTGAAGTAGGGTAGGTGCCAGAGTTTAAGGAATAAGAGTGAGAACCAAAGTAAAGATACTGTATCGCAATCTTCCAGTTTAGTGAACAAATAGTGCCAAAAACCAACAAACAAAAATACTGTAACCTTTCTCTGAAGTATAATAACCTCTTGCATGTAGACCTTTGTTTAATTTCAGAACAAATGCAGTGTAGCTTTTCCTTGTATTTTTTCTTGAAAATCATATGTAGAGAAAAAGTCTGGATACAATATGATATTCCTTGTAAGAGTCAATGTACAAGAGAACACACAGAAGAAGAGAGGTAAGTATTTTTCATGAGTACTTCTAGGTTCTCAGGTTATAAGTTGTCAGCAGTCTTTAGCATGCATCCCACACAATACACACGTGTCAGGAGCAGGAAGCCAGAACACCATGTCTTGCAATTTCTGATAGGAGCTGTAGAGGACGGAAGTCATAGAATGGCTATTGCAAGGCCTACGTTTAACCTGCCTGTGGAGTTCAGATTCATTCAGAAGGCATAGGGATTCCAAAAAGCTCTGTGCATTAATCTATTTTTCAACTGAATGGTAAATATAGTTCAGAATAGGGAATTTCACATGATTGCCTTTTAGAAGTGAAAGCTTTCCTCTTGCCCATCTAAAAACAGCTTTCCTATGGTCCACACTATCAGCCTTTCTTAAGGGTTACACCTTGAAGAATTGCATTTTAGGTGTGTCAAATTCACCTCCCCAAATACATGGCATCCCCAATGGGTGGTGAAGACCCTGAGGAAGTCCATATATTGCAGTCAGATTCCCTGGTGGCTCAGTGGTAAAGAACCTACCTGCCAATGCAGGAGACACCGGTTCGATCCCTGTGTTGGGAAGATCCCCTGGAGAAGGAAATGGCAACTCACTCCAGTATTCTTGCCTGAAGAATTCCATGGACAAGAGGAGTCTAGTGGGCTACAGTTCATGGGGTGGCAAAGAGTCAGACACAGCTGAGAGTCTGAACAACAACACATTGATAACAACAAAGAACTGATCACATGCTAAGGCTCTTTGACCAGTTCTCTCCTGAAGGGTAAGTGATTGGGTCTAAGAGCCCTGCAATAATAATACTGAACACTTACTAAGTTAGTTCCCTGTACACTGAACTATCTTAGGAGATTTACATGTATTACCTCAGTTAATCTCTATACAAACACCTCGTGAGGTACGTTTATGATAAATATGGAAACTAAGTATCTGGAAGTTAACTAAGGAAGTTAAGTATCTGGCCCATGGTCATGTTGCCAGGAAGTCAGCTGACTCCCAGGACAACTGTGTGCAAGATTTGAACCCAGTCTAGAATCATCTGATCCTATAGTCTTAAGTCCAGATTTGCATAACTTGCTCCAGAAAGATATCTGACAGACAGAAATGGCAGTAGTTTTGCAGTCAGGAGGCTTAATTTTGAGTATCAGCTTTATTCCTTATTATTTGTCATATCTTAGGGAAAACACTTATTTTCAACTACCTCATCTTTCTTAGAGAGGGAAATTACTATCTACCTGATAATGTCATCATGGGGATTAACTAAAATAACGTGTAACACATTCTGCAAATTCTATGTCCAAATGGTTGTTAGAAAGTAGCATGCACTCCAGTTAAAGGAACCTGCAATTTGGAAATTGACCAGAATTTCAGTTCTTTCTAAATTTATTATACTTTATTTATTATTAAGTGGAAATTGTAAATGATGGGTTTCTTGAAGACACAGCCTGTGTTGTGGTTATGTTGAGATTATGTTTCCATGCCGACAGTCAAGCCTACCACTACCCCTGGGATAATTCAGCCCTTATCTAAGTCTGATTTGTGAAATGATATATGGTATTTAAAATGATGTTGTAAAGATTAAATAACAAATCTATTTTAACATACTTTGGAAAACATAAGAAATTATGTAAATATTATTTGAATCTTAAAGGATGATTATATATTGAAAATAGGACAGCTAATCCCTTTGAAATGACCCCAACCTAGATCAAAACTAGATCTAAGAAGATAGATGATATGATAGATGTGATCCAGAAAATAAATATCTATATGAGCACATTATTCAAATACTGAATGAAAGATTACCACTACTATTTTTTGATTCGTAGAAACAGTAACTCACAGGTCACTCTTCAGGATGCCAAGCAAATTAATGATTGCCTTGAGAAAATGGTCAACTTTTTTTTTTTTTTTGTAACAAATAGCCCAGACACCAGCTAACTTGCAAATAAGCTTGAAAGATGATTCTACAAGAGCAAGATATAAGGTGTATAATACTTTATAAATTCTTCACTAATGTCATAGTCATTCATTGTTGCATGTCCAACACCCCTCAATTTAGTATCTTAAGATAACCATTTTAATTTAGTAGTTATTTGGGGGGAGTCAGGATTTTAAGAATTACTCAGTTGAGTGGTCTTCTTCTTCTTTTTTTTTGACCATGCCACATAGCATGTGGAATCTTAGTTCTCTGACTAGGGAATCTAACCTCTACCCCCTGCATTGGAAACATGGAGTCTTAGCCTCTGGACCACCAGGAAAGTCCCTGAGTGGCTTGTCTTGAGTCCACATGGAGCAAGTAGAACTGAGGATCCATGCATGTGGGGGTACTTCATTCACACATCCAGCACCTCAGTGCCCCTTGGCCTGTCTCTCCACCTTCGATTATATATGATCTGTCATAATCTCTTGTCAAAACAGCTACCAGGCCAGCACAGGTTCCGGGCTGAAGAAGGGGCAAGGCCATATGACAGAAGATTATACAAGAAGGAAATCATTGCTGAGACCATCTTTGGAAAAGAAAGTCTGCACAACTGCCCTGAAAGTTTAATTGAAAGAAACAACCCAAATAGCACTATTGTATGCTGATGTCCCTTTGTAGTGAGTGGTTGTTGGGTTGTTCAGTCTATAAATGAGTTGCTCGGTTGCTCTGTCATGTCCGACACTTTGCTACTATAGCCCACCAGGCTCCTCTGTCCATGGATTTTCCAGGCAAGAATACTGGAATGGGTTGCCATTTCCTATTCCAGATCTTCCTGACCCAGGGGTCGAACCTGAGGCTCTTGGGTCTCCTGCATTGAAAGGAGGATTCTTTACCACTGGTGCCACCCTGGAAGCCCTATAACTATAAATGAGGTCAGTCAGTCAGTTCAGTCGCTCAGTGGTGTCCAACTCTTTGTGACCCCATAAGTGAGTTACTTTCATTTAAAATTATAAATATCTAATGAAACCATGTTTTTAATATTCATTTGTGCATCTATTCATCAAATATTAATAGTATACCTACTACGTCACCATCTCAAAATCAACTCCTCAGGATAAGAATAAATGACTCAGTTGCTTATCTATTTTCAATTTAGCAGGGTGTACAGGTCACCCCAAACTCTCTATCCCTTCCCCTTATCCTTCCCCTCAGTAAACACAGGTTCATTCTCTAAGTCCATGAGTCTGTTTCTACTTTGTAAGTAAAGTTCATTTGTGACATTTCCTTTTAGTTTCCACTATAAGGGATGTCATATGATATTTTTTCTCTGTCTGACTTACTTCACTCAGTATGACAAGGACCTACCATAGAGCACAGGGAACTCTGCTCAATGTTATGTGGCAGCCTGGATGGGAGGGGGTTTGGGGGGAGAATGGATGGATGCATATGTATGGCTGAGTTGCTTCATGTTCACCTGAAACTATCACAACATTGCTAATCGGCTCTATTCCTATACAAAAGAAAAAGTTAAAGAAAAACTAACAAAATGAAAATAAATGATACAGGCCCTGCCTGAGGAGGCTCACAGCCCAGTGGTTCAGAATGCTGACCTATACCAGACCACCTGATCTGCCTCTTGAGAAATTTGTATGCAGGTCAGGAAGCAACAGTTAGAACTGGACATGGAACAACAGACTGGTTCCAAATAGGAAAAGGAGTACGTCAAGGTTGTATATTGTCACCCTGTTTATTTAACTTCTATGCAGAGTACATCATGAGAAACGCTGGACTGGAAGAAGCACAAGCTGGAATCAAGATTGCCAGGAGAAATATCAATAACCTCAGATATGCAGATGATACCACCCTTATGGCAGAAAGTGAAGAGGAACTAAAAAACCTGTTGATGAAAGTGAAAGAGGAGAGTGAAAAAGTTGGCTTAAAGCTCAACATTCAGAAAACAAAAGATCATGGCATCTGGTCCCATCACTTCATGAGAAATAGATGGGGAAACAGTGGAAACAGTGGGAGACTTTATTTTTCTGGGCTCCAAAATCACTGCAGATGGTAACTGCAGCCATGAAATTAAAAGACGCTTACTCCTTGGAAGGAAAGTTATGACCAACCTAGATAGCATATTCAAAAGCAGAGACATTACTTTGCCAACAAAAGTTTGTCTAGTCAAGGCTGTGGTTTTTCCTGTGGTCATGTATGGATGTGAGAGTTGGACTGTGAAGAAGGTTGAGCGCCAAAGAATTGATGCTTTTGAACTGTGGTGTTGGAGAAGACTCTTGAGAGTCCCTTGGACTGCAAGGAGATTCAAGCAGTCCATTCTGAAGGAGATCAGCCCTGAGATTTCTTTGGAAGAGATGATGCTAAAGCTGAAACTCCAGTACTTTGGCCACCTCATGCAAAGAGTTGACTTATTGGAAAAGACTCTGATGCTGGGAGGGATTGGGGCCAAGAGGAGAAGGGGATGACAGAGGATAGATGGCTGGATGGCATCACTGACTCAATGGGCGTGAGTCTCAGTGAGCTCCGGGAGTTGGTGGTGGACAGGGAGGCCTGGCGTACTGCAATTCATGGGGTCGCAAAGAGTTGGACATGACTGAGTGACTGATCTAATCTGATCTGATCACTTGTATAAATAGATTTATGTAAAACATCTCTTGTAGTTATTAAAAGATAAATAATAAAGAACTTCAAGAGCTAAAATAGATCTGTTTCCTCCATGAAGCCCAATTTATACCCAGTGCTGTTCTTTTTTTTCTAGATTATGCTTAGCTTCTAGAATCAGTATAGTAGAGTTGAGTTTACCTGCTTTTTAATTATTTGATGTACTTCTTCTCTATGGATTAAATATAAATACCTTAAAGACAAACACACACTAAGGTCTTGGATAACTCCAGCATCACCATGAGCATATAGGTTGCAATCAATAGGTATTAAAATTCTTAAATTCTGAGATGTTATTTAATAATCATTTGTGATACTCCAAGTTTGGTGAAAAAATCTGTTATCTATAAAATTCTATAAAATCTTTCTTTTTTTTTCACTTCAACAAACTGCCCTAAAGGTCACAACAGTGACAGACAAGCACAAGAAATTTCTACCAAATCAAAAAACAAGAAGAAGAAGAAAAGATTTTAAGGCTATTTCTAGCATTAAACTACCCTCAAGGGGAAAGAAAACCCCACATTCATGTTTCAAAGCAAACACTCAAAGACAAAGCAAAAATACACATAAAATGCTTGCTTTCAAATAATTATAATTACAATTGAAAAGTGGTCTAAATGCAATTTAATGGCACATTTTCCAGAGGAAAAGTTATATTTTAAGGAAAATTCCACTTATATATACTGGTGATACATATTCTAACAGTTATTAGAGTGAACAGGTGGGAGAAATAGTGGGTGGATGGACAATGGTCATGAGTTACAGCCTTTCATCATTTTCATAGATGCAAGTGCTGTGTCAGGCAGCAAAATGGGTTTAACTGCGTATTAGCCTGTTATTGCTGAAAATTCATTTCCTTCTCTTTTGCATACCAACCAAGCAATGAACTTCTTGTCCAGACAGTGAGTAAAAACTATCATGAGTAGCTGCATGCATTGCCTGGTTGTGATAGTGGCGGTTCTCTTCATGCATTCTGTCTGATTTTCTTTAATTTATTAATTTAACATAAAATCACATAAAATTATGTTAAAACATCATATTTTCACCTCTGCACAGTGGAGGCATCTACCTAGATTAGTTCACATCTTTTGATGGCTTTGTTAACACTTTGTCAACAGACATGTCTTTCTTTTCCCTCTGAAACACAGGGCACTGGAGAGCTGAGATGCCTCCATCCAAGTTATGCCTAAGATATATGATTATTATTTTCCTTTATTTTGTAGTAGAACAGTCAAACTATTATTGGATATTAATTTTCTATTAAAAGTAATAGAGTTTTGTACTTGCATATCTGCCTTCTGTTCAAGATTGCTTCCAGCTTGTCCTGGAAATACTCTCACTCTCTTGTGATAGTAGAAAAGCCCTAATTTCGTGTCAGAATAAAAGGAACCTCCTTAAACTAATGGTTTAGAGTTATGGAGAGACTATTCCATATTTGTCACAGAGAGAATGCTGTGTTTTCAAAAGATGAAATGGGTCTATTTGAATCATTGAGACGGTGTGAACCAAATTCTCCCGCCATTCCCAGCTCAGCTCCTGTGCCCGTCATTCAAGTCCTCCCAGGCAAAGTCTAATATGTTCCCCTCTTTGCTGTATTTCCTCTGTTATTAGCAGCAGGGATTCTTCCGAATCAGCATGCTGTTGGGAGACCAGGGCAGGGTTAATCTTTGGGGAGACAGCTCTTTTGTTTTTATGGTTATTTTACAAGTTGCAGCTGAATATCTGTAAATGAAATATTTTTTCTTTCCATGATCCGTGTAAGAATATATCTTTTTATGTCTGAAATCAAATAACTGAGTTTCCTACACCTGTCACTCCTGTGTTCTGAAACTCGATCCTCCTGTTGAATATTGTAACTGAATGTCTAATCTCAAAATAAGATGAGATAAAGAGGGATTTTCTTGTTGTGATTATCTTTAATTGGAGTGTGATTGCTTTACAGTGTTGTGTTGGTTTCTGCTGTACAACAATGTGAATCAGCTATAAGTATACATATGCTGCTCCTGCTGCTGCTTAGTCGCTTCTGGAGTGCCTGACCCCATGGACTGTAGCCCCCCAGGCTCCTCTGTTCATGGGATTCTCCAGTCAAGAGTACTGGAGTGGGCTGCCACGCCCTCCTCCAGGGGATCTTCCCAACCCAGGGACTGAATTCGAGTCTCCCGCATTGCAGACAGACTCTTTACCACTGAGTCAACAGGGAAGCCCCGAGTATACATATATCCCCTCCCTGTTGAGCTTCCTTCCCCACCCCCATCCCACCCCTCCAGGTCATCACAAAGCTCTGGGCTGAGCTCCCTGTGCTACACAACCGCTTCCCACTAGCTGTGTGTTTCACACACGGCACTGCGTGCATGTCAGTGCTGCCCTCTCAGTTCATCCCACCCTCTCCTTCCCACCCTTTGCCCGCAAGTCTGCTCTCTATGTCTGGCTCTCTATTCCTGCCCTGCAAAATAGGCTCATCAGTACCATTTTCAAGAGTGATTTAGAATAGTGTCATTTAAAATGGTTCATTTGCCTTAAATATGGTGTTAAATATGATTATACATTTATCAATGGAGTTTAAGAAGCTTTTTTGTTCTCAGATAGATTTACAGTGGGGAGGTGAGTATGTATTTATGAAATGTACCTTGTCTATCTACATATGAATATATATATATGATTTATACACATACACATCTGTGAACAAATTAATTCTCAACCACTCAATCTTTTTGTCAAACTTAATCTGTCCTTTTTGTTGATAATGGTGATCACCTCAGAATCTCTTTATGGCAGGGATCCTGCCATAAAGATTGATGATGAAGATTGTTGAAATAATGAATTTGGATACATGGCCTATGACAGTATTTGTTTAGCATGCACACTTTTTTTTGGTATTTTTTTTATATGTTTCTTTGGTTTAGCCAGTAGGGATCCAGCATAGATTATGGCGGAAAACGTGTCTGGCCAGCACCATCCTTGGCATCATGGTCCCTTGGTGATGGGCCACTGATCAAGGTGGAATGAACATCCCTTCAGCAGCTGTACTTTGGAATCCACTCCCTTTCCTTCCTCCTCCGCAAGATTTTCTGGATTACTGATCAAATACTTGTTCCCATTACTTCTCTCTCTAACACAAAGATTTATAGTGTAAACAAAGACAAAAGAGATAATGTCTCTGACCACAGGTTTCTGCACTTCTTTCCCAGCCTCCTCATTTTCAGTACTTTGGCCTCAAGAAACCAGCTCTTGGGAAGCGCCCATAACACCCCAAGGAAGCTCCTTAGCATCCACAGAGACCTCATTCTGAACCACAGTAAAGCTGAATGGGTGGGTCTGAGCAGGCCAGTAGATAAATGAGACTTTAATCTTTGTGAACTAAACCCACCTGTGGGTGTCTTTGTCTTTTTTGACAGGAATTGTTAAATCGCTAAGTCATGTCCAGCTCTTTGTGATCCCATGGGCTGCAGCACACCAGGCTTCCCTGTCCATCACCATCTCCTGGAGTTTGCTCAGACTCATTGAGTCAATGATGCCATCCAACCACCTCATCCTCTGCTGCCCTCTTCTCCTTTTGCCTTCAATCTTTCCCAGCATCAGCATCAGGATCTTTAACAGTGAGCCAGCTATTCACATCAGGTGACCAAAGTACTGGAGCTTTAGCATCGGTCCTGCAATGAATATTCAGGGTTGATTTCACTGCTCGAGTCCTCCATCCCATGCTGTTTCAGTTTCATGTCTCAGTGCTATTGGAGAGGGGGATCAGAACTTAGGAAACTCCAGAGACTGGGTGTGCACATGCCTGTGAGGAATGGGGTCAGTAATGCAGCTGTTGGGTTCCGTTCTATGTGGGCAAAATATAGAACATCTATTTATAGCAACATGTAATACATTAAAAAGATGGGCATATGGCAGACTTCCTCGTGATCTCTTGCTAACAATGAAGGGGCCAATTAGGAGTGAGTTTAGCCTAGGACACATCACGGAAAACTTACAACTGATGGTCAGTTAAGTCTCCCCAAACTCCTCACTCCCGTGGCCCCTGCCCAGTTCCTCTCTTCTGATGCCTGTCTTTTTCTCTTCCTCTTTGTTCTTATCTTGCTCTCTCAGTAAGTCACCACCGAGTTGTGAGAGGCACTCTCTTGGATATCTACCTCTAGTAGATGTAGGAGGTCAAGGCAGCACCAAGAGCTTGCAAGTACCTGGTGCCGTTTTGATGGCTAGATGTCTTCCTGTGTAGCAGAGATGAACTAGCAGGAAGCATAATAGTAAAACACCATAGACATCATACCAACTCGGGGTCCAACAGACTCCAGTCCAAATCCAGTTTAAACCCTAGCTGCTTCTTGAATGAAGAATGTATGATTTTTATACTATTTATTAATTTTTCTGGGGTTCAGTCCCCTTCATCTGTAAGATACATGCAGCAACACCAGCCTTGTAGTGGTGCTTAAAAAAGTAAAATGCTGCTTATGACACTCTGTGTATTATAGAAGCTCAGTCAGTGGTGGTGGCTACCGCATTTCATGAATATGATTCCGCTTGTTCTCGCCCGATCCTCTGTCCTTTCTGATCTCCTGTCCATCGCTACCACTGTCTGAAGAAAATGGGGAAAGGGCAGCCACACAACTCTGTCCCAATTCATTTATGATTTGAAATAGCAAAAGGCTCTATCAATGAAGACTTCTCTGATCAGAAAGAACTTTGTCCTTGCCGGGAAAGATAAACATTAAATCACTGAAGAAATAGATCTTCTTCACTAACCTCCAAAGGTGAAATGAGAGCTTCTTTGACCCAGAAGCCTTTCTCCTCTTGTAGGGAAGGACACACTGCTCCTTCATTTCTATGATGCACGAGGTGCTCTGCAAAGGGTCCATTCATATGAGATCTTATTTTGTTTTCACAAAAATGTTCATCCCCTCTTAGTCTCCTACTTCTTCCAAACTTCTTTTCTGGGTAGGAAAGGTCCTCATAGGTAGAGCCAACCCCTTTATGTGACCAAGGACTCTAACCTTGGGATGTTTCCTTTCTGATGGGAGGAAAGATTCATAAACCTCAAATATGAAAAGAAAAACCTAAATATTAAATAATTTGTAAATTTCCATTTTTATCCCTGTATTCCATTTTATTGCCTTTCCCATTCACCTTTTCCTTCACAGAATACATGTTTCTATTTTATTTCAAGTTTAGTCCAAATAAATTTTTGAAGAAACACATGTTAAAAATTTTGGATTACCGTTAACTCTAACTGTTTGGGATGCTACACTTTTTCCATTGGTGGTCAATAGAAATGAGAATTTTAAAAAGGCAGATTCATTTTGATATTTGGCAAAACTAATACAATTATGTAAAGTTTAAAAATAAAATTAAAAAAAATAAAAATTAAAAAAAAAATTAATAAAAGTTTAAGACCTGAATTTTCATTAGATCCTTTAGCATCACCCTAACTTTGAGTGAAAAATCATCACGGAAACATTTGATTAGTCCATTCCTGTGTATATGGAGGTGCTTCCCTGGTGGTTCAGTGGTAAAGAATCCACCTGCAAATGCAGGAGACCTGGGTTCAATCCCTGGGTTGAGAATATCACCTGGAGAAGGAAATGGCAACACACTCCAGTATTCTTGCCTGAGAAATCCAATGGACAGAGGAGCCTGGCGGGCTACAGTCCATGGGGTCGCAAAGAGTCAGACCCATCTTGGCAGCTGGGCACACATCCTCATGTATATGGAATCAATGTTGAGATAATAAAAAATAAAGTTGTATAAAATGTATTCAGGACCCAATTTTCTAAATGAAATGTCTGTTTCTTGAGGTCTTATTATGATAATGTCTGGCTCATTTCCATCCTGTTCACTGTTGGCCTTCACAAGGTCACTTTTATTCCTACCAAAAATGCAGCTAAACTGTAATATAGGGATCAAAACCATAAACCATTCATTTGAGGAGCATCTGTTGCCCTGGAGAACTGACATCAGGCCAACATCAACCCCCCATGGGGGCTGCTTTTGGGATGCTCAGATAAGATCAACACAAAGAGGCAAAGAACAGTCTCCTTGGTCATGTCTGGGTTTCTTTGGTACTTTCCTTATAGACAGGGTAATTCTGAATCTCTTGACATATTTCATCACATACAACAGTACAGGAAAATATTCCTCTCCCTAGAAATTGAAACCCCTGACAGATAAAGGCAAATAAAATTCATGAATGTATTATTTAAGTCATTTTAACCAAGGCAAGAAAGTCCTTTCTTTATTGCACAGTCGGATTCCTCAAACTCAGAGAGGTGCCATTAGCCATTGCTCCACACAGAGGTGTCTTCTTTCTTGACATTCTCATTTGGAAAGTTCTAAGTGGGTTGTCTGCCTTCTCCTAACCATTAAGAAGTGTGCTAATATAGAGGAGATGGAATGATTTGGAGACTGGGAAATATGGCATAGTTTAATCCACCCCAGGTTATTATGGAATAAAAAGTTTCATCATCTGACAACTGTTAAGGAGTTAAAGAGAACTAGTGGCTGGTTTCCAAGTAAGAAGTATTAGTGAAAATATCCATGGAGAAATGTTAGCATAATGGAATTTCTAAAGACAGTGTTGGTGCAGAATGATTTTAGACCGAGAGTTTAGGTCTCTGTTGGTGACGTAACAGGAGCCTGCAAGTGCTGTCAGTCAAACCAGACCCCACTTCCACTCACAGCGCTGCCTTGAGACCACCTGTTTAACCCCAGACCCAACACGCTGGAGGCACTTGTAAATATCACCATCCTCCCCTTTCAGCACGCTGGCAGGTTGTAAGAAAGAGGTACTAACTCTGCAGACAGTCCATGCTCCTCCTGTAACCACACTTACTATTAACTTGAGATGAGAAAGACACAGACAGGTTACCAAAGTGGTGATGGCTTCGCCAGCTGACCTCTGGTGTCACTCAGATGTACTTCCAAGAGAAAGCAGAATGTCCAACTTTCAGAATCTCTGGGTTCGCAAATGATGTCTAGATCCTTGGTTGATCTAAAGGTTTGTCTAGATTTTTCCGTCTACTAAAAAAAAAAAGCACAACACGAGAGCTGTGAGTTCAGTTTTTGGGGGGGCTTATTGAGTACTATAGCCCAGGAGAGAGCCTCCTGGCACAGAAGACCTGCTCCAAAGTACTGGGAAAGGGTGTCAGTATATATGTGATCTTGGTGAAGTGGGTTCATATAATCAAGCACTCACCTAGCTAGAAGGTTGCTGCTGGTTATAAGGAACAGATGTCGTTGTTAATTATTTTAGCACTGTTCTAGGTATGAGCAGATGCAAGAATTTAGGTTCATAAAATTTTCCCCTGAAAATAACGATCTTAAAGGCTTGTTCTGCTGGATTATCCCCATGCGCAGAGAGCCTCATTCCTGATCTCATCTTTGAGCTCTTTTCAGGGTTTCTTAAAGGTTAGCAATTGCAGTGTCTAGTGACTTAACCCTTGTAGAGCCTGACGATGAGTGATATTCTTTAGTTTGCACCTCCAAAAAGAAAGTCCAGTTCCAGGCGACCATACACCTTACAGATCTCGATGGTGGCTTTCTCACACGTTCCTGGGTTCTAACCTGATGAGCAGCGCAGTTGCCACCTGAACACCCATTTCTACGTGAAAATTCCCAACTGAGGCTGTTAAAAATAAGTTCTCTCATTGCAAATACTAAGAATCTGTGGCTTAATGCTAAGTAATTTTGTGTTGCTTGCAACTGCATTCTCAAGTCCTAGGAGGCAGAAGTATTATATTGTAATTTTTTTTAATATTCTTAAAGTCTTCCAGAATTTGGTACAGTGTTCTGGGAAAATAGTTGTTTGACACATGAATCATGCTGTGCATACTTACTTAACCCAGTTACCAAGTCTCGTTATATTCTGGCGAAACATATGGTAAGGAAGCAAAATTTGCCTCTTTGGCATGAGGATTATTTTAGCCTGGTTGGTTTGTGAGAAACAACATCTCAGGAAGAGCTTTACCTGATAAACTGCCTAAAAGGGGGCCCATCCCAAGAAGACAGTGGTCACCAGAGCTAATTGTAGGGAATATGAGCTCAGTGTGATTGATGGTGGTGGGGGATGAGGGGAAACTCAGCAAACCCTGTTTGATCAAAGCCCTCTTTGTATCCCATTGTCCCTCAATAGTATGGCAAACATTTGTTTACCAAGCATTTGTTTTTCCCTGTCTTCCTACAGGTCTGTCCTTCATCTTGGAAGTCCCAAATCCCTACCCCTTTCTCCTTCTTTCTGATGCCATATAAGCCTCAATTGCCTGATTTGTCCTTGAGTCTCATTTTTCTTAGAGGGCCCCTTTTGTACATATTTAAATTGGATTTTCTCCTGTTTATCTGTCTCATGTCAGTTAAATTCTTGAACCAGCCAGAAGAACCTCAAAGAGTAGCAGAAAATATTTTCCTTTCCCAACAGTAGAAAAACCGACATGGGGTAAAACTTGGTAATAATCAAAAATTAGGGGGAAATGGGTTGGTATTCTAGATTATTGGAGGAAACAGATGAACTCACTCAAGAAAAAGAATCATTATTCTCAAAACATAAGAGGTTATATGTTATAACCTCTGGAGGTACAAGCCACACAGTATGAGGCTGTATAATTTAAATGTAAGTGGAGAATCCCTCAGAGGATTCATCCACACCATTATAATTTTATGCCAGACTTCAGACTCCTTCAGAGTGTACAGTCTTCACCCAGCATTTTGGAGACGGATTATTACTTTTGGGGTTTCCCAAGTGGCTCAGTGGTTAAAAAAAAAAAAAATCCCCCTGCTAATGCAAGAGATGTATGTTCCATGCCTGGATCGGGAAGATTCCCTGGAGGAGGAAATGGGAACCCACAGCAGTATTCTTGCCTGGAAAATCCCATGGACAGAGGAGCCTGGTGGGCTTCAGTCCATGGGGTTTCAAAGAGTCGGACATGACTGAGCAACTGAGCACACACATTCACTTTATCTCTTCTGCTCTCTATATCTTCTGATTAGTTCCCAATATGGTTCCAACCAAACCATCAGTTGTTTTTTAATATTTTTTAAACATTTATTTATTTACCTGGCTATGTTGTGTCTTAGACCAGGAGTACTGGATCTTTCTTTGCAGTGTGCTGCTCTCTAGTTATGTTGCATGGGCTCAGTTGCCCCATGGTGTACAGGATCTTCGTTCCCTGACCAGGGATCTAACACCCATCACCTGTATTGGAAGGTGGATCCTTAACCACTGGACCACCAGGGAAGTCCCCAAATCATCAGTTTTAATCAAAGACTTTTGCCTTGAAACAAATAAAGAGCTCCATCATTTTCACATTGAAAATAAAGTCAAGAGGAGAGAAGAAGGAATGGTGTAACCGTGGAGAAAAATGTATGTATTATGTCCTTTTTATTGAGTACAAAATAGTCATGAGTCACTGATGATACATAAACCAGAAACACCCATTACCTAGGAAGAAGCATTGAACTGCCTATTATCTTGAACATGTGTTTTGCTCACCCGCCTAGGAAAATGCTTTTGAATGCAGCATCATCAGTGATTGGCAGAGAATAAATATATTGTTCCTGTACAGCTTTGAAAGATTAAAAGGTATATTAAGAAATAATTTAAAGGTAATAGTGTACATAGTGATTTCTCTTCAATTTGTGTAAATAATCAGTAACCAGAGTGGGGAAAAAAAAAAGCTCTCTTTGATAATACACATTGTTATGCAGAGTATCTGTCATTTTAGCATAATCAGATGAATTTTTGTTTGCAAATTATAAATTATTCAGAAAGCTTCTTATTACAGTTATGTGGCTGTTTACTGTGGGAGGGAGGGCACACTTCATTTTCCTGATGTACACTCTAAAAACGGAGACAAAAATAAAGCGTTTGGCACATTTAGTGGGAGTGCCTGTTCCAAGCTAAATACAAAAGGAAGACAAATGCAATAATTGAGCTGCGTTTATGAAACCAAAACATAATTGCATTCAAGGATCCTGAGGCTGGTTCTTCATGTGTAACTGGCTTTGCATAACCGACTCCAAGAGAGTGTGTCCATCCTCTCTGCACTTGGAGCCGGGGTCATTGTCCCCATTGAAGGTCACCACGCAGTTCTGACAGGAGCAAGCACCGTGTCCGAAAGCAACCTGCCACTTTGAGAAGCAATCAAGCAGTTTCCACGGCGCTGATTGCCTCCAACTTCACCTCGAGGCATTTAACAGAGTGACAGCCTGGTCTTGATTAATCAGCAGAGGCACTAATGAACCAGCCTTGCCTGAGGTTTCCTGCATTCTCTGATTCCTAACTGCCTCTTTAGCGAATAACTCGGGGCCTCAAGTGAGCTTCACACTGGCAGTTCCACTTCTGCCTGGCCAGAGACACTTGATAACAGAGGAGAAAGTCCTGCTAAGTGGTGTGTTCCTGTTTGTTATTTCTCAAAATGCACCTCATAAATATTTAACTTGAGAGAGTGAGATGCGCGGAGATTAGGTTAGGATTTCAGGCTGAGAACGTGACTTGCTCAAGCACTGTGTCCCATCACGATGGACGTAAGAGAATCAGGAACACTGTATGTGCAGCTCCCAATGTGGTCTGAGCATATAACAGGCACTGTTTCAATGCATGCCTAATCAGCGTTCTGAATCTGGCAAGGTAATAAAAAATGGAAGGAGACCCCTGAGCTCTTTACATTGAATTTACAGTTTACATTGAACTCTTCAGAAGCACAGCCTGAGACATCACTCACATTCAAGTGACGCATTTGGGGATGTGATCTCAAGAAACCCTAGGAAATGAGCAGGGAAGAGAGACACCAGTTCATTTCAGTTCACTGGCTCAGTTGTGTCTGACTCTTTGCGACCCCATAGACTATAGCACGCCAGGCCTCCCTGTCCATTGCCAAATCCAGGAGTTTACTCAAACTCATGTTCATTGAGTCGGGGATGCCATCCAACCACCTCATCCTCTGTCGTCCCCTTGTCCTCCTGACTTCAATCTTTCCCAGCATCAGGGTCTTTTTCAGTGAGTCAGTTCTTCACATCAGGTGGCCAAAGTATTGGAGTTTCAGCTTCAGCATCAGCCCTTCCAATGAATATTCAGGACTGATTTCCTTTAGGATGGACTGATTGGATCTTTTGCAGTCCAAGGGACTCTCAAGAGTCTTCTCCAACACCACAGTTCAAAAGCATCCATTCTTGGGTGCTCAGCTTTCTTTATAGTCCAACTCTCACATCTATACATGACCACTGGAAAAACCATAGCCTTGACTAGATGGACCTTTGTTGGCAAAGTAATGTCTCCAAAGTTATGACACCAGAGGGAAGGTCAAAGACAGAGTTTGTATTATCCACTAGATTGCCACTGTGCTCCACTGATGCTCACTGCCACCAAAGCACTCAGAAAACTGGTGAGGACAAGCACCTCAGAGTTATCCCCAGGGACAGAACTGCAGGAGGTTAGTCCTCCAGCTCCTTCAGCCCCTGGTGAGGAGCTGCTGGGGGTGGAGTTCTGGATTCATCTCACCACAGGTTCATCTGCCACACACCTGAGCAGCCCGGGCTCTGTCACTCGAGTAAAACTTCAGGCAAAGAGTTACAGGTACTGGGAGTTGGTGACCCAGGGAAATACAGGTAGGTATCCACAGCATGTGCTTCAGCTGAAAAACCAGTTTATGCCTGCATTTAAAAAAAAAAAAAAAAGTATCAGCCCAGTGGGCCCCAACCACTTGAGTTAAAATCCATATTGGTTTGCCTCCTCTGAACACTCTGAGTAGTATCTAGATCCACAGCTCAGACATCTACTGAGTGGCAGGAGAAAGTTGGGGGTGATCTAAAACACCTCTCCTAGATAAATCCACAAAACAGACTCCTGCCCTTAGATACACGAGATGGATGGCAGTTGTTTCATGTATGTCTGTGGTGTCTCTAGGTGATACTGGTACTGGCGACCCGAGATACACCTTCTTGTAGCAGAACCCTGGCCAAGTGTACAGGAGCAAACAGGTGGTCACAGCTAAACCAGGTTTCTGCTTGGATCTGAGTCTGGACTCATATACTGGTGCCCACGTGGACTGTTCTGATCCACTCCTAGACCCAGCTATATTTGACTCAACGTGTGCAAACCCAAGTACAACCATCCTGTGAAAATGAACACTTCAAATATCAATGAAGAAGAGCCCCCCAAACTAGCATCTAGTCCCCCAAGCTAGCGTTCTCTTGCTCAACAATACATTCTCTTTTTCTCAAGTAAACTATTTCTTTTATATTTAACCTTGGAAAATATTTCATAGGACATGATAACTTGCTATTATAAATCAGTCTTTTCATAGTATTTTCCACTGCATAAAATTATACAAATGTTCATACTACACATTTAATGTACCAAAGCTATGTTGTTGTTTAGCGGCTAAGTCATGTCTGACTCTTTTGCGACCCCATGGACTATAGCCCACCACACTTCTCTGTCCATGGGATGTCCCAGGCCAGAATACTGGAATAGGTTGCCAGGGGATGTTCCCAACCTAGGGATCAAACCTGCATCTCTTGCATTGGCAGGTGGATTCTGTAACACTGAGCCTCCTGGGAAGCCTCCTGCCAAAGTTATACATTGAAATACATTGTGAAATCCAGTGACTATCCAACCAGTGCCATTCATCAGAGCCAAAAGAAACTACTACAATAAACAAAGCCTCTTGCTTCTCATTAGTTATTGCTTTTGCAGTTGGAATTGGAGTCCAGGCTTTTCACTTCCTGTTCTCAATGGTTATTTAGAGATCCTGAGGGCAATAAAAGAGCTCTTGCTTTCCATTCTAGAAGGGACTAGATTTGGTGGCAATTAAAATGTTAGGATCCCTGAAACAAATAGCTTCCTGTTTGTGTCCCATTAGGATGTAAGTGCCAGTCTGAATCTACAAAGATCTTGGTGGTCTGTACCCTAGGTGCCTAATTGACTCTCTCTCCACATGCTGCAACCAAATAATTAGAACAAACAAAACATGGAACATTTTTACCTCCAAACCACCTGCTTCCTGAGCCTTCCTAATTCATCCTTGAGCAGTTGGATACAAGATATACTGAGAAACTGTGGGACTTCTGGGATCAAGCAGGTCAAAACAAACAAAAAAAAACTTCCTGCCACAAAGGCTACAAAGAGAAAGAAGGCCAATTTGTCAAGTCTTCAGGTACCCCCTACCTCACCTAAATTGTCCATGTAAATTACTTGCAAAATGTGATCACTTTGAACTTTCCTTGGAATTGTTTAGGTAAAAGATTTATCTAAAGATTTTTCAGAAAAACTTACACTCCAGAGATTCCTATTTCATATCTTAAAGAGTTGATGAGTATAAATCTACTCACATATTGTGCCCTCCTTACCCTCTCTTGATGCCTGCACTCCCACTCGCCTCGTTCACATGAAATTTAAGTCTTTTGCACATTTTCTGCTCCCAGATGTTCCTATGGATATCTGGGAGGGGCCCAGAAAAGAAGCTGAATGCCTCAATGTCACAGATGCTACGTATGTTTGCAGAAAACGTAGACCGTTCACCTATGGGAAACCATTCCCATGTGTAGTCATCTTAGATTTATGCACTTCCCTGCAGTTGGCCGTAAAGTGTTTTGATGGAGGAAAGGTTTTTCTCACCAAGAAGTCCTTTAAGCTACTAGTGGAGTGTTTCCAGTCCATTTGGATGTGGACTCTGGGTTGATTGAAATGCTTGTTTACCTAGTTCTGGCCATAGAACCCTGAAGTTGCCTTTCCATAGTGTCACCTCTAAATTCATATTTAATCAAAACCTCAGTCCAGTAATGAGTTAAATCCAATGATGAGTAACCTTACAATAAGAGGAGATGATGCACAAAAGGAAGATAACCATGTAAAGATGGGGGCAGAGATTGGAGTGATGCACCGAGAAGCCAGGAGATCAAACCAGTCTATCCTAAAGGAAATCAAACCTGAATATTCATTGGAAGGACTGATGCTGAAGCTGAAGCTCCAATAACTTGGCCACTGGATGCGAAGTGCTGACTCACTGGAAAAGACCCTGATTCTGGGAAAGATTGAAGGCATGAGGAGAAGGGGACAACAGAAGATGAGATAGTTGGATGGCATCACCGAATCAATGGATGTGAGTTTGAGTAAACTCTGGGAGATGGTGAATAACAGGGAAGCCTGGCATGCTACAGTCCATGGGGTCACAGACAGCTGGACATAACTTAGTGACTGAACAACAAAAACAGCAACCTACAACCAAGGGATGGCAAGGATTGCTGGGAGTCAGCAGATGCTGGCACAGGCAAGAAAGTATTCTTCTTTAGAACCTTCAGAGAGAACCTTGATGAAGACTTGATTTTGAACTTCTGGCCTCCAGAAGTTCCTCAGTTCCTAGTCATCCTCAGGAAACTCAATAACAATGTAAAAAGAATTTGCTGTTGTTTAGTCGCTAAGTTTTGTCCGACTCTTTGCGACCCCATGGACTGTAGCCCACCAGGCTTCTCTCTCCATAGGGTTTCCCAGGCAAGAATACTGGAGTGGGTTGCCATTTCCTTTTCCAGAGGATCTTCCTACATCACCTGCATGGGCAGGTGGATTCTTTACCACTGAGCCACCTGTATTGTCATTATTTATTTTCCTATCCATGATATTTTTTAAAAGGATAGAGATTTTAATCACTCAAAACAGACAAATGTTAAATTTTAAAATTCTTTTTCAGTGGGAACCAAATATCCATATTTATTAAGAACTATCAATGGAACACTCATGATCTAATGAATTCATTTTCATTTTCTTATTTTGAGGAGTTACCCCCACCCTTGTATATTCCACAGGATGACCTTTCAGGTTTCAACTTTTGTGCCTCTGTTGCTCTTTCCCTGGAAGAAATTAGCAGGCCTTTCACATTTTCTGAAAGAGGCATCAGCTAGGGTCCATAGAAAAAGTAATGGCTTAGAAACCTTGATGAATGCCAGTTCTCCCAGGGCACATCAACCCTGAGTGTGCTTGTGTATGCATGGAGAAAATGGCAGATTTGAATAAACATCCTGAAACATGTTGACAGAGTTCCAGAACCTGCTGGCCACCTGCACTTATTTGTACTTTCTTTGTGCTGTATCGAGCTTTTCAAACACCAAAGTTAACTCTTTCATTAACTGCATAGGGAGAAAAGTTTCCAGGTTACAAATGACCCAGCTGCATTCATTAAAAAAATGACTTATTTAGCCCTTACTTTGTACAAAGCATGACACAAACTCTGGGATAGATACAGAAATTACCACCTCCTCTCAAAGACTTTATAGAATATTCAGATAGAAAGACACATGATAAATCATGATAGAATGGTAGAATGAGTCATAAAGTAATTTTAGAGGGCATCCTTGTATTCATGGATATCTGAGTATACCTTGAAGACTAGAGGGTCTTTCTGCCAATAATCTAGTTGCACGTGTGCTTGAGAAGCATTTAGCAAAATAGCTCAAATCTCAAGGGAAAGGATCAAACCATAGCAGTTTGATCTGAGAATAAAGTCTGAGAATCAAGCTATTTTGAAGGAAGCTCAAGGAAGGTGGATTAGATGATCACACAGCCCTTTTCCTATGAACTTATACTTAATTTCAGGATCAGAGGCTGCTAAGTCACTTCAGTTGTGTCCGACTCTGTGCGACCTCATGGACTGCAGCCTACCAGGCTTCTCCGTCCATGGGATTCTCCAGGCAAGAACACTGGAGTGGGTTGCCATTTCCTTCTCCAGTGCATGAAAGTGGAAAGTGAAAGTGAAGTCGCTCAGTCGTGTCTGACTCTTAGCGACCCCATGGACTGCAGCCTACCAGGCTCCTCCATCCATGGGATTTTCCAGGCAACAGTACTGGAGTGGGGTGCCATTGCCTTCTCCAGGATCAGAGGAATGGTTGCTAAAAACTGAAAGAGCTACAGCACCTAAATCTTAGGAGGCAGAAGTTAGAAATTCAAGTACTATTGCTTTCAGAGACTATAAACAAAGGTTGAAAGGCTTCAGCATGAGCAACATTGGAACAATTTCATTATGGCTTCCAAGGTGGCAGGAGACAGCTCCTAGAGCAGTACTGACAGGGAGTTTGGTATATTGCTTTGTCATTTACATCGGTCCTTTGCACCATCTTCAAAATCCTCAGCTCCATCTTTGTGCAACTAATGGTGAGAAATAAAATGGAAGATGCCACATAGACAGAAAAAAATTGTTTACATGAACCGAGTAAATATGAGGCAGCCCCAGGTCTTACAGAAATAGTTGAGGGGAGAAAATTGCAAAGGTCTGGAGGTGCTGCAATTGCAGTAATAATAGAACCATAAGGACTATTTTGTGGTTCTCTTACTGAAAAGTCAAGTCAGCCTTTATTCTCAATGTAGTAATGATCTTAAAAGGTCAGTTTTCATTCCAATCCCAAAGAAAGGCAATGCCAAAGAATGCTTCAACTACTGCACAATTTTCTCATCTCACATGCTAACAAAGTAATGCTCAAAATTCTACAAGCCAGGCTTCAACAGTACATGAACCACGAACTTCCAGATGTTCAAGGTGGATTTAGAAAAGGCAGAGGAACCAGAGATCAAATTGCCAACATCCGCTGGATCATCAAAAAAGCAAGATAACTCCAGGAAAACATCTATTTCTGCTTTATTGACTATGCCAAAGCCTTTGACTGTGTGGATCACAACAAACTGTGGAAAATTCTTCAAGAGATGGGAATACCAGACTAGCTGACCTACCTCCTGAGAAATCTGTATGCAGGTCAGGAAGCAACGGCTATAACTGGACATGAAACAATAGACATGGTTCCAAACAACATTGATTTGGAACAACAACATTGGTTCCAAATCAGGAAAGGAGTACATTAAGGCTGTATGTTGTCACCCTGCTTGGTCAACTTATATGCAGAGTACATCATGAGAAACACTGGGCTGGAGGAAGCACAAACTGGAATCAAGATTATCAGGAGAAATATTAATAACCTCAGATATGCAGATGACACCACACTTATGGCAGAAAGTGAAGAAGAACTAAAGAACCTCTTGATGAAAGTGAAAGAGGAGAGTGAAAAAGTTAGCTTAAAACTCACCATTCAGAAAACTAAGATCGTGGCATCTGGTCCCATCACTTCATGGAAAATAGATGAGGAAGCAATGGAAACAGTGAGAGACTTTATATATTTATGTATTTATTGGCTCCAAAATCACTGCAGATGGTGACTGCAGCCATGAAATTAAGAGATGCTTGCTCCTTGGAAGAAAAATAATGACCAACCTAGACAGCATATTAAAAAACAGAGGCATAACTTTGCCAACAAAGGTCCATCTAGTCAGAGCTATGGTTTTTCTAGGAGTCATGTATGGATGTGAGAGTGGAACTACAAAGAAAGCTGACCGCCGAAAAATTGATGCTTTTGAACTGTGGTGCTGGAGAAGACTCATGAGAGTTCCCTGGACAGCAAGGAGATCCAACCAGCCAATTCTAAAGGAAATCAGTCCTGAATATTCATTGGAAGGACTGATGCTGAAGCTGAAACTCCAATACTTTGGCCACCAGATGTAAAGAACTGACTCATTTGAAAAGACTCTGATGCTGGGAAAGATTGAGGGTGGGAGGAGAAGGGGATGACAGAGGATGAGATGGCTGGATGGCATCACCAACTCAATAGACATCAGTTCAGTTCAGTTCAGTTCAATTGCTCAGTCGTGTCTGACTCTTTGTGAGCCCATGAATTGCAGCACGCCAGGCCTCTCTGTTCATCACCAACTCCCAGAGTTCATTCAAACTCACGTCCATCGAGTCAGTGATGCCATCCAGCCGTCTCATCCTCTGTCGTCCCCTTCTCCTCCTGCCCCAATCCCTCCCAGTATCAGAGGTCTCTGCTTTTGAATATGCTATCTAGGTTGGTCATAACTTTCCTTCCAAGGAGTAAGCGTCTTTTAATTTCATGGCTGCAATCACCATCTGCAGTGATTTTGGAGCCCCCAAAAATAAAGTCTGACACTGTTTCCCCATCTATTTGCCATGAAGTGATGGGACCAGATGCCATGATCTTCGTTTTCTGAATGTTGAGCTTTAAGCCAACTTTTTCACTCTCCACTTTCACTTTCATCAAGAGGCTTTTGAGTTCCTCTTCACTTTCTGCCATAAGTGTGGTGTCATCTGCATATCTGAGGTTATTGATATTTCTCCCAGCAATCTTGATTCCAGCTTGTGCTTCTTCCAGTCCAGCGTTTCTCATGATGTACTCTGCATAGAAGTTAAATAAGCAGGGTGACAATAGACATGAGTTTGAGTAAACTCCAGGAGTTGGTGATGGACAGGGAGGCCTGGGGTGCTGCAGTCCATGGGGTTGCAAAGAGTAGGACATAACTGAGCAACTGAACTGAACTGAATGACTTGAGAAACAGGTGTATGTACACAAAGGAATGTAAAATAGGTGTACTAAGACTTGAGTCTGTGCAGGAAAGTGTGTGATTCTTTTCACTTGAAGTAATCAGGAAAGGTTTCATAAGATAAGGAGAAATTGAGCAAATATTTGTGAAACTGTACAACTCAGACTGAAACTAGAACCCACAGTCTTTTAACTGAGATCACTTACTGGCCTCAGGACTTAATGAACCTTGGGTTCTTGATGTCTTGTCACAGACAGAATTCAGTGAGAGACAAAGCGATAGGTAAGAAGTGGGTTTATTTAGAGAACACATCCACTAACAGAATTTGGGCCGACTCAGAAGGTGAAAGGTCCTGAAATGTGGGTGGTTAGCTTTTATGAGATCAGAAGTAAAATAAACATAGAGTAGACTCACCACCTCTCGGGCATTAAATTGAACCACATACATTTCACATTTTCAACGAGGATGGGAAGAAAGGCAGTAAAATTTTCAGAGCCAGTATAGACAACCTTGTGGAAAAGTCTGGGACTGTGTCGATCTAAAGTCCTCAGTTCTAAGTACTGTGTCACTTACTATCTCTGTGACCTTTAGAAAGTTCTCTGGATTATCAGTTTTCTCATCAATGAAAAGGGATAGATGATACCTAGACCAATGTGCTACTGTATTGATTATGGAAGCTGTTATTTGTAAAAATCTTAGCCTAATCCTTCACATTTGGGAAACACAATACTAAAATGTTATTATTACTGTTGTTATATTGTTTGTTTAGAGAGCCTTATGGTAATCATAAATTAGTGACTATACATACTATAAAAATGTATGATAAAGAGCTTAAGAGATAAATTGTAAGGGGAGAAACCAAAATAATTGGATGAAACTCATGATGAATAAAAAGTAAATTTATCTGGCTGTTGTTCTTTTTGTTGTTGTTATTGTTGTTTAGTCACTAAGTCCTGTCCAATTCTTTGTGACCCCATGGACTATAACCCATCAGGCTCCTCTGTCCATGGGATTTCCCAGGTAAGAATACTGGAGTGGTTGCTCTTTCCTTCTCCAGGGGATCTTCCTGATCCAGGGATTGAAACTGCATCTCTCCTGCATTGGCAGGAAGATTCTTCCCACCAAGGAATCCCCTAACCAGTGTTAATTTTGGTCTACCATAAGACATTTTTAGTATCTTCAATATTAAAGTAGTCAACATTAAAATAAAAATATTAAACAACAAACACTGATTTTTAACATTTGTAGTTTGTGGTACTAAGTGGAGTATTATATTGTTTAAATAAATTGGTCATTTAAAAAAATATCTTACTATATTTTTTTAACTCAAACTGATTTTCACTGTTATTCCATTGAAATTTGAAACAGAGACTGAAAATTGGAAATATCTGAACTTTCAATAAACCTTAATTATTTGAAGCAGCTAAATATCCAAAAATGTGTTCATTGCTTACATAAAACATGAAAACCTAAAAAATAATGTGTATGGAATAACCCAATTTTGTTGAAAGACCACCATATACACATTTTGTCTGTCCCTCTATTCTGACACTGTCAATCTGTCCATCTCTCTTAGACATCACCCATGCAAATAGAAAAAAAAGAGTGGGTAGGATTGGAGATATTCTTTGTATTCTACTTTGCATGTCAGTGTTAACATTTCTTCCTGTAAATACTGTGTATGTCTCAAAACCCCCAATATTAAACCCTTAAAATTTCTTTTTAAACAAAAATTGTAATAATTCCTATTATATTTAGTTTCATAATATATGTAAACATTACCTGTTAAAGGCCTTTAGGTTGTGCCCTGCTCTTTTTGGTAGACCTGTTGTCAATCACCTGTGTCAATTCTCTAATTGGGAGCCTTTTTGTATCACTTCCTCTTTTATCTGCCATTTCAGTTCCCCTGTGTCATAAATTGCTAGACCAGGTTCACTCTAAGCCAGGAGCACTCAGAGTGTCTGCTAGAGAAGGAATTAACTTCTAATGAATAAGAAATCCTAGTCCAGACCCCGGGGGCACCATTAAGAGAGACAGCTTCAATACAGCTTCAGTAAGTCTCTGTTCTGTAAAGATCAAGCTGGACTAATGTCCATAAACAGGAAAGAGCATTAATTTGAGTCTTATTTGTACTTACCACAAAGTATAACCATTTATCAGCTTAAGTAAAAGAGTCTGTGACTTGCCAGCTACTTTCTTTGTGTGAGCACATTAAACCTAGCAGGCCCTTGAAAATAGCTATAAAAAAAGACTGAACAATTAATTTTACATGAATTTCAAAACCTTTATTTGAAATTTCTTTACACCAAGTCCTGGGCTTAGTGCAGAGAGCATGGAGAAACAAATGAGCAAGGCAAATCTAGTTTTAAGGGGCTCCTAATCTAGCAAGGGGGAGAAGGCAATGGCACCCCACTCCAGTACTCTTGCCTGGAAAATCCCATGGACAGAGGAGCCTGGTGCGCTGCAGTCCATGGAGTTGCACAGAGTTGGACACGACTGACTCGACTTAGCAGCAGCAGTAGCAATCTAGCAAGGGAGAGAACTAGTGATGACTCAGAAGGTAAAGAATCTGCCTGCAATGCGGGAGACCCGGGTTCAATACCTGGAGAAGAGAATGGCTACTCACTCCAGTGTTCTTGCCTGGAGAATTCCATGGACAGAAGTTAGCTACAGTCCACGGGTCACAAAGAGTTGGACATGACTGAGTGACTAACACCTTCACTTCACTTTCAGTCTAGCAAGGGAGAGAAGTAATTAATGTGCTGTTAAAAAATACATTAGTGAATATAGGAAATACAAGCACATTAAATTTAACCCAGGACCCTATCCTTAATGAAGAAGCAAACATGTAGATATATAGCTACAAACCAAGGTGGGACCCCTGATATGAAATGATGAGAGCATTTGTGTGTGTGTGTGTGCTCAGTCGTGTCTGACTCTGTGACCCTATGGATTGTAGCCCACCACGCTCCTCTGTCCACAGAATTTTCCAGGCAAGAATACCAGAGTGAGTTGCCATTTCCTCCTTCAGGGGATCTTCCTGACCCAAGGATCAAACCCACGGATCTTGTGTCTCCCGGACTGGCAGGCAGATTCTAAACCACTGCACCACCTCCAAAAGCAAAAGCATCCTTTACTCTGATGATATTTCTTCCAAAATTCTGTAGCCTCAGTCTAATAGTGAAAAAAACCAACAGCCAAAAAAGACAAACCTAAACTGAGGGGACGATCCACAAAATACCTGGTAATTCCTCTTTGTATGTATCAAGGTCACGTAAAACAATAAAAATCCAGAGAAACTCTCACCGTCCAGGGGAGATAGAATAAACATGATAACTAAATGCAATAGGGGGTCCTGGATAGGATCCGGGAAAAGAAAAAAAAAAAAAAAAAAAGCACGTTGTTGGAACATCTGATGTTGGTATGCAGCCCACAGACTTGCAAGCCTTGTAATTGCCCAGCCTCACTACCTAAGAAATAACCCAGAGAAAAGGACAACATCATCAGTGGTTTATTGGGTAGGGGATCTTACACATCTGAAACAAAAGTGCTGGGGAAACACCCTACCCTGTACGGCAGACCACAGACAGGACACAGCAGCAGTCTTCGCTATGCTGGGAAGAAGGAGGCTACCATTTATAAGGAGGGTTGACATCAGGCTGGCTCATAAGTTACGAGGGAAACCAGTGACTGGGGCAGTAGGCAAGCATGTAGGCAGTAACTGATTAAGCCCTTTAATTTGAAGGGTTGGAGAATCATGTGAATGAGCAGAGACTGATGGAGCAGGGGCTACACAGAGAACAAAACCGCCATATTGAATCACCTGATTGTACACCTGATGAAATCAGAATAAAACCTGACGTTTATAGTCAAGTACTAAGGTTGGTTTCTTAGATCTGACGAGTGTACCACAATAATTCAAGATAATGATGTCACAATAACTCAAGATAATGATGTCAGGCATAGCTGAAAGCAGTGAGGCGTATATGGGAACTCTCTGTATCTTTGCAATTTTGCAGTAAATCAAAAATTATTCCAAAATTGAAAGTTTATCCAAAAATAAATATGATAAGTGATACAAGGTGTTTACAAGGATAGTTTCTAGGTTTTACCTCAATTCTGTGAAGTTATATACAAAGTACTGAGGGAACTTCTTGGTGTGATAAATTCTACTCAGGGATTCAGGAAAAACTTTACTGAAGAGATATAATTTGATGCTGAGTAAGAACTTGCAGGCTTCCCTGGTGGCACAGTGGTACAGAATCCACCTTCCAATGCAGGAGACCCAGGAGATGTGGGTTCGATCCCTCAGTCAGGAAGATCCCCTGGAGTAGGAAATGGCAACCCACCCTAGGAAATCCATGGAGAGAGGAACCTGGCGAACACCATGGGTCACAGGCAAGAATACTGTGATATACAAGTCCTACCCACTCCAGGATTCTTGCCTGGTTCATGGGTCACAAGAGTCGGACACGACTGAATAACTGAACAATAATAACTCCCAACTCACTGAGGAGCCTGTAAGGCTTTGAAGGCACACAAACACACATACACACTGGCACAAAGATTAGTGGAAAAACAAATTGCATGTTTGAGCTCCAGAAGAAATCATATTAGCTGAAGCTGTGTTAGGATGTTCATGGTTATCTTATCCAATAGGGCTGGAATCAAGTCCCAAGGGCCCATAATACTTTTATTGATAAAAAAAAAAACAACCCTCAATTTCTTTAAAAATCAGAAGAAAATGAAAGAACTTTTAGCTCTATGAAAATGTTTTAATATACATTTTAATATAGTTAACTTTACAACAAAGTAGAAGTAAATATATTTTAATATTTACTATTTTTTTAATTGGGCTTCCCTGGTGGCTCAGCAGGTAAAGAATTCACCTTCCTTGTGGGGGACCTGGGTTCGATCCCTGGGTTGGGAAGATCCCCTGGAGAAGGGAAAGGCTCCCCAACTCCAGTATTCTTGCCTGGAGAATTCCATGGACTGTATAGTCCTACCCACTCCAGTATTCTTGCCTGGAGAATTCCATGGACTGTATAGTCCTACCCATCCAGTATTCTTGACTGGAGAATTGCATGGACTGTATAGTCCATGGGTTGTAAAGAGTTGGACACAACGGAACAACTTTCACATGTCATGTTTTTTTAATTACAAAGGGACCCAGGAAATTTATGTAGTATCCTGGTGGTGTTTATTTGCACCATCTTGTATCTAGAGACCCATCTTTTTCCAGGAGGAAAAAATTCAATGAAATCGTTTTCATATATAATTTTAACACATTTGTCTTTATAATAATAGTCATAAGATATACTTTTCAATAATTTTTGGAGGCAGGCATTCACAAAGGTATAAGTGCCAAAAACTCATAAATCCCAGAATATGCCCTGGGTGTTATTGCATGTGCATCATTTTCATTGAGAGGTCAGCCAGATAATGTTAAGATTGAATTAATTCAACCTAATGAGCTATTTTAGTAATGTAATATAATTAAATATTTGTTAAAAAATTATTGTTTAAAGAAATTAGATCTAACAAACATCAACACACACACACACACACACCTTTTTTTTGGGGGGGGGACTGTATTCTAAGAAATTTCTCTATTCTTTGTATCATCTCCTTTTTTCTTTGACTGTTCTAATCCTCATTTATTCTATGCTTTATTCTTGACATCACTGCCTTAAAAATAGGGAGGTAGTTAAGGATTTAAAATTAAATGAATATGTGAGCAATTTTCTTGATTTAAACTAACTTGCATCTAATCTATTAATCAGTAAACACTAACATATTGTTAATATGCATGAGTTAAGAGGAGAATCTAAATTAGTTTACTTAATTTAATCATTCAATTTACTTTTTAACTTGCAGCGAGCTGATACTAACACAAGTTTATGTAACCCTTCACAAAGAAAAGCAAAGATAATAATTCTGTGTTAATCACACATTCTGATAAGTTATGGTCTGAAAACACTGATACCCCCAAAATGTTGTGTGTGATGTGCTGGAGAATTTTACCGTATTGTTGCTGGTTTCTGTACTGTCTTATATAAGACAGTAAAGAGTCTGCCTGCAACATGGGAGATCCAAGCTTGATCCCTCAGTCAGGAAGATCCCCTGGAGAAGAAAATGACAACCCACTCCAGCATTCTTGTGTGGAAAATCCCATGGGTGGATTGTCCAAGAGTTGGACACAACTGAGCCACTTCACTTTCATTATTTTAAATTAACTTTTCCATATTTCTATCAGACTTAGACCCTCTACCTATCCTTATTCAAGAATGAAACCATCATAGCATATCAGAGCTGGTCCTAAGAACAAAGGAAGGAGATAAAAATTTATGTGGAAGTTTTTATGAGTCCCCCCCATCACCTCTAAATACACCACACACACACACACACACACACACTCCTTTTGGCTAAGTTGTTGTCTCTAAATGAAGTGAAAATACTACAAGAGAAAATATTCACGCTCAATATTGTACCCCTTCTTTCCAGTATTAACATATTTACATATTTTCTTATAAAAATGAGAAAAGAATGAAGAAAGATTATTGCTCATTTAATTACTAAGTCATGCCCAACTCTTTGCAACCCTGTGGACTGTAGCTTGCCAGGCTCCTCTACCCATGGGATTTCCCATGCAAGAATACCAGAGTGGGTTGCCATTTCCTTCGCCACCTAACAGAAGGAATTGCCTCCTGAGAAATCTGTATTCAGGTCAAGAAGCAACAGTTAAAACTGGACGTGGAACAACAGACTGGTTCCAGATCAGGAAAGGAGTATATCAAGGCTCTTATATTCAGAGTACATCATGAGAAATGCAGGGCTGGATGAAGATATTTCTGGGAGAAATATTGATAACCTCAGATATGCAGATGACACCACACTTATGTCAGAAAGTGAAGAAGAACTAAAGAGCCTCTTGATGAAAGTGAAAGAGGAGAGTGAAAAAGTTGACATAAAACTCAATATTCAGAAAACTAAGATCATGGCATCTGGTCCCATCACTTCATGGCAAACAGATGAGGAAACAATGGAAACAGTGACAGACTTTATCTTTTGGGGCTCCCAAATCACTGCAGATGGTGACTGCAGTCATGTATTAAAAAACACTCGCTCCTTGGAAGAAAAGCTGTGACCAACCTAGACAGCATATTAAAAAGTAGAGACATTACTTTGCCAAAAAAGATCCATCTAGTCAAAGCTATGGTTTTTCCAGTAGTCATGTATGGATGTGAGATTTTGAGCATAAAGAAAGCTGAGCACCGAAAATTGGTTCTTTTAAACTGTGGTGTTGCAGAAGACTCTTGAGAAGTCCCTTGGACTGCAAGGAGATTCAACTAGTCCATCCTAAAGGAAATTAATCCTGAATATTCATTGGAATGACTGATGCTTAAGCTGAAACTCCAATACTTTGGCCACCTGACATGAAGAACCGACTCATTGGAAAAGACCCTGAGGCTGGGAAACATTGAGGGCAGGGGGAGAAAGGGACGACAGAGGATGAGATGATTGGATGGCATCACCGACTCGATGGACATGAGTCTGAGTAAACTCTGGGAGTTGGTAATGGACAGGGAGGCCTGGTGTGCTGTAGTCCATGGGGTCACAAAGAGTTGGACACGACGGAGCGTCGACTGAATTCATAACTGTGACAGTGTTAGCTAATAGAAGATTAGAGACAGACTACCAAAGAATGAGCACAAAACTTAACTCAGAACAAGAGAATTTGGATCCTGGCTCAACCACTTATCAGTGTGCCTCCTTTTGAGAGAACATTGGCCTCTCTAAGCCCTCATCTCCACCTCTGAAAATGAACATAATTATAATCCCTTCCTTAGAAAGGTCTTAAAGGGTTAAATAAGTGAAGCAATATATGTAGAAAGCTCTTTGAACAAACAGTAGAACAGTCTACCCAAGTAATTACCATTTTGCTATTCATGTGTTATACATATGCATACATATGTATGCATATATATTCTATAAATATTCATTGAATATATGTGTATATGTATTACTTGTTTATCCCATATTATAAGACATATACAAGTAATTCAAATCCACTGACACAAAACAAATCGCAGCCTGGAGTGTTCACTGCCCCAATAATGGACTATCCATTATTTATTAGGAAGCAGTAAGTGAAGAAAATGAAAAGCTCCTGGAGTCAGCAGAGGTTTGGGTTTTGCCAGGCCCCCTATTGATTCCCCTCTGAGCTGGACCATTGCTCTCTTCACCAGTCATTAGCACTGTGGTCCAGAGGAAGAGCAACTTGTTTCCAAGGCTTGCATTAACCCCACCTTGTCCAAATTGTTTGCACATTTTCCCACTTTGATACAATCTAAAATCTATTTCCTCTCTAGAAACTCTGTTGAGCAAGGCACAACCATAAGTCAGTGTCTTGTTTTGGATTCTGTCTAAATGTTCAGTTAGCTTTCTGATTAGCAGAGAGGAGATGCTATGGAGGCTTTGCATTCTCTCTTGCATCAGTCAAGAGTTCTGTCTTATATTCCTGGAATGCTCTGTGTCTGATCAAGCATTGATCCTATTCTTTTTTTAATTTACTTTATTGAAGTATGTTTGATTTACAGCGTTGTAGTAATTTCTACTGTACAACAAAGTGATTCACTTATACATCTGTGTGCATTATTTTTCTTATTGTTTTCCATTATGGCTTGCCCCAGGATATTGAATGCAGTTCCCTGTGCTATGCAGTAGGACCTTGTTTACCCATTTTATATGGAATGGTTTCCATTTGTTAATCCCAAACTCCTAACCCATACCTCCCCTCTACCCTTCCCCCTTGGCAACCACAAGTTTCTTCTCTATGGGTAAGTCTATTCCTGATTTGTGGATAAATTATTTGCATCATATTTTAGATTCCACATATAAGTGAAATCATATGGTATTTGTCTTTCTCTTTCTGAGTTACTTCATTTAGTATACTAATCTCTAGGTTCATCCATGTTGCTACAAATGGCATTATTTCATTCTTTTTTGGTGTAGCATTTCATTGTATATACATACCACATCTATTTTATCCATTCATCAGTCAATGAACATTTAGGTTGTTTCCGTATCTTGGCTATTGTGAATAGTGTGTATAAACATAAGGGTGCATGTACCTTTGTGAATTATAGTTTTGCCTGGGTATATGTCCAGTAGCAGGACTGCTGGATCATATGTCAACTCCATTTTTAGTTTTTTGAGTACTCTGCATACTGTTTTACATAGTCGTGGCACCAATTAACATTCCCACCAACAGTGTAGGAGGGTTCCCTTTTCTCCACATCCTCTCCAGTATTTGTTATTCATAGATTTTTTTTTTTTAATGATGTCCATTATGACTGGTGTGAAGTGGTATATCATTGTAGTTTTGAAATGCATATCTCTAATAATTAATGATGCTGAATATCTTTTCATTTGCCTGTTGGCCATCTGTGTGTCTTTGGAGAAATATCTATTTAGGCCTTCTCCCCATTTTTCAATTGGGTTGTCAGTTTCTTTGTTGTTGAGTTGTATGAGCTGTTTGTATATTTTGAAAAGCATTGATCCTATTCCATGATGACTGCATTTTTAATTTTCTTTTCATTCACAATGTTTGGAATCATTTATGCAAGTGTCAAAATGCCTAAATAATAAAAAGATGAATGCTATAGACTGAATGTGTCCTCTCAAAACTCATACTTTGAAATCCTGATGCTCAATGAGATGCTAGTAGGACGTAGGGACTTTGAAGGATATTAGGTCAGAAGAATGGCACTCTTATGAAGGAAACTATTGTTGTTCAGTCACTAAGTCATGTCTGGTTCTTTGCGACCCCATGGACTATAGCATGCCAGGCTCCTTGCGGTTCTCCAAGCAAGAATACTGGAGTTGGTTGCCATTTCCTTCTCCAGAAGAATCTATGTGCTAAGTACTAGAAATACACAGGTGAGACACAGTCTCTGCAGAAGATGTATAAGTCTAGCAGCACAATATTTAAGCAGTTATAAACTACATAAGTGGCAGGGAGGCAAGAGTGTTATACTCAACACTGAGGAAATCAGGTTTTTCCCCATAGGCAGTGCATAGCCAGCTGTTTCAGGCAGTCATTTTTTTAAATGATGGATATGCAGGAGATAAAATGAAGCAAATCCAGTAACAAGGTTTTTCAGACATGCCAAGGAAGAGATGAGAACATTAAATAAGACAATGGCAGTGGAATGGTATTTGAAAATTACAAGTGGTATGACTTGGCGAAAACCTTGTAACTCTGCTACAAAAAAACTACAGTGTTAGAAACTAAAATAGACAGAGGTGATTACAATCCAAGATCAACCTTTACCCCCACTCTATTCTACTTACATATAAACCTTTCTTACTAGTTCTTCTACACACATAAAAAAAGAAAAGAAAACCTTGGATAGCTCCCTTGCTTGTTCTACCACATGAAGATATAGTAAAGAGACGGCCTTCCATGAATGACAAAGCAGGTTCTCACTAGACATGGAACCTGTCAACACCTTGATCTGAACTCCCCAGTCTCTGAAACTGAGAAATAAATGTTATTTATAAGCTACACAGTCTATGGCATTTTTGTTATAGCAGCTTAAACTTACTAAGACAGAAATGAATTCACATTTATCTAGAGTTGAAACTGAGTTTCTGAAATAGTTCAACTATTTGACTCTCATTTTTTTCCTCCAGTCATTCACTTTTTACATAGATGCAGTCCATTTGGTAACAAAGACAGAAAAACAGGCAAGATGGGACACCTTTTTCCATTCTCCAGACAGTGTGGCTGAATGGGAAAATGAATGATCAAGATAACAGCATTCCTAATTTCTGATCTGAACTTCTCAAACTCGCCTGGTTATTTGAATCATCTGTGATCATTAAGACAGCTCCCAGCCCTCCTCTTCTTCCCCCAGATAAACTAGCATCCTAACCTCCAGGGGTTGATCCTAGACTACTGTGTATTTAGATGTTTAACAAGTATTGTGATTGTTTAATTAGGCAAATTTGGGAAACTGCTCTAGCCTAGAGGAAGAAAGGGGTGCTCAAACTTTTGACCTGTGAGATAGAATTCCAAATATATTGTACACAGATTTTAACCTAGAGCTGACAAGTACAGTTCTATTTGTATGTTTTCACTTTGTGTGGAGGGGTTTTGGAAGAAGAGGAATGATAAATCCAGGACTACTGCTGAATCTCAAGGTCCTGAGTCCTATGGGCAGAGGATACAAGGGGAAAAACAATGGGAACTTATCTTGATACCCGAGTTTAGGGAGTGCCAGAAAGGAGTGATGAGCTCCACATATTATGATCTACAAAGAACTCTCTCGAACAGCATAAGAGGTCACCCTCCACCAAAACTGGGAAGAGGAGACAGATGGAATGCAGCTGGGGGTTGTGCAGTCACACTCACTGCTTCCCCGGGAGCACTTCGGGAAACAAAGAATTTTTTTTTTGAAAGGCAAGATATTAAAAATAAAATTACTTACCTTTGAAAAAGCCAGAGCTGCCCTCAAGGAACCCAGGTCTGTGCTGATTTAATGTAGCCACAAGCTTTGTGAGGAGGGGAGTACCCCTGAGTGGACACCAGAAGCATTGTATGCATTTTTACTAGGAATTTCTTGGAACTGTCTATATTAGCAGCCCAAGATTTTCTAGGAAGCTACTGCCAATAGAAGTGAGATGAACTGCTGAGAGGATCCCCCTGGGCCCCTGAGCAACTGCCAAGAGAGGAGGTGTTTTCTCAGAGCTTCCAGTATGTTGAGTTTCCAGCCATTGGCAGGAACCCTTGTACAGTGGAGCTGCAGTTGAATGGTACATAGAAAACAGCAGACCAAGAGGTACTAACTGATAATATCTGGTCTCTCCCATATCATCCCCAGTAATTCTGAACATCCTGGAGGAAATGAAAGATTCAAGGTAAATCTTACATTCATCACTCTTCCATCATCAAATATTTACACAGCCTATAGATGTTGCCAGGATATTTTCTGGGTACCAAAGATAAAGTGGTAGGAAGAAAGTCTATACCAGGATTGAGTTTCTCCCAGACTAGTAGGAGAGAAGGTAAAGGAGTAATTGTGAGTATGGACCATGTACCAGTGCATGAGAAAAAGGAGTGGACCACAGGTATTAGAAATGGTTAGGAATATAATAGCTTTCAAAGCAATAAATTGAAGGTTTGGGGGAATGTGGAAATTAGATAAGGCGAGAGAGATGAAAGGTGATAGTCAATGAGTGGAATTCTTAAAATCAAGGTCTAGAAGTCATGAATTTACAACAAGGAAGGATGTAACCACTGTTAGGGGAGTCAGAATGTGGAAAAATAATTCACTGAAAATAAGGATCTCAAGGAGCCACAGGAGATGTGAGTTTGATCCCTGGGTTGGGAAGATCCCCTTGAGAAGGGCTTGGCAACCCACTCCAATATTCTTATCTGGAGAATCCCATGGAGAGAGGAGCCTGGAGGGCTACAGTCCATGGTATCACACAGAGTCAGACACAACTGAAGGGGCTTAGCATGCATGCATGCACGCAAGGAGATCAAGGAATAGAGACCAGAATCCTGGGTATATTGTTTGTATGGGTACTAAATATGCCTTCGTGGAGGCATCCTGAGTAAGTCTGAAGGTTATGAAACTCTCAAGTACTATCTTGAACCAAGTCAGAGCTATCTAAGTTTCTAGTGATGGATATGGAAAAGTAATATGTCTAGAAACTATGAACAACAGTCTAGAAAACATTCTAAGTGTATATAAATGTAGTGAATAAATATACATATTAGAAATATTCAAATGCTTGCCTCCTGAAATACATTTTCAACCCATCTAAATTAAAAGAGCACCTAAAATTCTCACCATTGAGTTTCTCCTTCAGATAAAGACCCTCTATCTCCAGAGAGCTTGCCTCAGAGTAAATATATTATTTGTCACAGGAAGAATAAATTAGGACACTAAGATTCATAGAACATTGCCGTGATAACTAAACTGATTGGCTAGTTGTCATCTAGTCTCAAACAAGACTCAAGAAAATGAAACAACTGGAAAAGCAAGAAGAAGGCAAAGGAGAAGCTAGCTAGCCAGGAATGGAAGCTTTTGTTATTGTTGTTCAGTTGCTCAGTCATGTCCTACTGTTTGTGACTCCATGGACTGCAGCACGCCAAGCTTCCCTGTCATTCACTGTCTCCTGAAGTTTGCTCAAACTCATGTCCATTGAGTCGGTAATGTCTTGGGTAACCCTGACTGACCCCACTACCTACAGGTAGAAGGAAGCACTGGGAAACAGAAGAGTGTAGTAGAAAGCACATATGAATATTAATAGCTCATTTGTAAAATGGAGATAATACCTCTCAGAGTAAAACTTTGAAGCAAAATGACATACGGCAAATCTCTGGTGTACACTAGGTGGTGTGTAATGTCAGCCATCTTACTCACGTGCACTTCATTTTTTATTTTTTTAATGTGGACCACTTTTAAAGTGTTTATTGAAATTGTTACACTATTGCTTCTGTTTTATGTGTTTCTTTTTTTCTTTTGGCCGAGAGGCATGTGGGATCTTGGCTCCCCACGACCAAGGATCGAACCCGCACCCACTGCCTGGGAAAGCGAAATTTCAACCACTGGACTGCCAGGGAAGTCCCTCATCTGCTCTTCTTAAACAGAACACATATTTGTGTTCTAAGATAATTTTATCCACAAACGTACACACAAAAACAAATACCCAAATGTACTTAATGACACACAAGCTGATGAAGTATTTAGAAGAAAACTGATATTGGCAGGGAAACTTGAAATGCATTAAAAAAAAAAAAAGATAGATTGATGAATGCATAGAAGAATTTATACAGAATTATATTAAAATTTTTTGGTAAAATCCAGGTGACGGACATAAAAATTTCCTCTGTAAAATCCTTTCCACTTTTCTGTATACTTGAACATTTTCATAATAAGTTAACAAAATTAAAGTATTCTTTCACTTGTACTTTCCTGGTTTATATCCCATTTTTTAAGCAAAATGTTGAAATTCCTTCTTCCCAGTCCTTACTGATGAACACTTTGGAAGTGGCTACATCTGAGGTTGAAACAAATGCATTTTTCGTCAATAGAGAAACATATGTTCAGCCCTTAGGAAGTGTCTGTGAAGAAACATTTAATATTTCAGGGATTCTTGTCACTTCTCAATAGTTGTCAGCCTGTCAGCTCCACATTCCAGGTACTCAGAAGACTGTAATTTCCAGAGTTTTCTAACGGAGGGCATAGTGAACCGTACAGCTGACCTCACAGAAATATTATAGAAATCTGCCTTTCATAAAGAGAAAAAAACTAAACAGATCTTAAAAGACCATTTTAGTTGCTCAGACAGTCAGATTTCATGGCTCCCCAAAGTGCAATTTGTTGCTGTTTAGTCACTAAGTCATGTTCAACACTTTTGCGACCCCATGGGCTGTAACCCGCCAGGCTTCTCTGTCCATGGCTTTTCCAGACAAGAATACTGGAGTGGATTGCCATTTCTTTCTCCAGGGGACCTTCTTCCCTCCCATCCCCCACCCCCACCCCCACATTCTCCCCCAGTCCCCAAAGATCAAACCTGCATCCCCTTCATTGGCAGGAAGATTCTGTACCACTGAGCCACCAGGGAGTGCAATATATTTTTATACATCCAGAGCTCCCTTCCCCCATCCAGTTTGTACACCAAGAAATCTTGACTTACAAAGTTTCAAAATTGTTTGTGTAATAATCTCAGTTCCCCAAGGATGCTTTTAATGGAGAAGAAAGAAATGTGTGATATCACTGTGGAGACTCCTTTTCCTGGAAACATACCTCTCATTCCATCCTTTCCTGGTTTTCCTTCTGATCTCTCATGACCCCTTACCTTGGGAGTACTCCAAGGCTCAGTTTTGGAGTCTCTGCCTTTCCCTTTTTACATTCACAGTTAAGATGATCACATATAGTTTTACGATTCTTTCAATGTCATCTAAGTGCTGATAATCAGATTATGTCTTTTCTGCCCAGACCTCTCTTCTGATTTCCAGACATGTAGATTCACTTTTCTACTTGGAACATCCAATTACATGTGCAGTACTCACGTCAAACTTAGTATGTTGATACTGAGCTCTCGATCTCCCCCTCAAAACCCACTTCTCTTAAGGTCCCTATTTGGGTTGACTGTAGATCCAACCTTCCAGATGCACAGGCAGCCTTCTTTCTCTCTCACACATCTATCCATCAGTCCTGACAACTCCATCTTCTCAATACTTTCCCTAGAGTCCAGCTACTCATCACACCCTTTAGGGCTGAGCTTCCATTTTCCCCTGTGAGTTACCGGAACCTCCTAAAATGATCTTCCTGCTTCTGCCATCTGTTCTCAATCCAACAACCAGGATGAGCTTGATCTGTATGAGTTGAGGTATCTCACTCCTCCATTAAAAATACTTCACTGGGTTCCATCTTCCTGCAAAATAAAACCCAGAATCATCAAAGAGCCTGCAACATTCTGCAACACTGGGCTTCTTGTCATTGAACATTTCTCTCCCGTGACCTCACTTCACGTTGACCATTCCTTCCCTCTGCTGTGGCTTGCTCTCTCACCTCCTTGAGGGTCTCTGCTCAAAGGTCAGTTTAACCAGTTGGTCATCCCTGACTGTTCTATTTAAAATTTCATGAGTCTTCTTCTTTCTAATGCTTCCTACCAACGTTGCTTTGATTCTCTGTAGAATTTATCACTATCTCATACACTATGTATCTGTTTTCTGCTTGGACTGCTACATTAGCACTTAGTTGATGAGGGCAGGACTTTTTGCCTATTTCATTCCCTGCTGTAGTCCTAAAACTCTGAAACAGAAGCCTACAAGTGTTATAACCCTATAACACATATTTTTAAATGAATGAACAGATTGAGAAGTTAACCTTACGAATGCCGTACCATCTAAATCAATCAAGAATAGCATAGGAGACCACAAATTTCAAATCTTTCTATTTTATGTAGTCAAATCTGTTCTAACAACTTCATTCAGTCTTACCCGCTATTCTGAATAAGAAATCAAGAAGAGAAGGCTATGCATACACAGTCTTTAACTCTTTCTTTGTCTTTTTTAAATTGCTGATAGCACTGATAACAGTATCTTTTTTGTCCAACTTAGGAAATTTCTAGTCTCTATTTCCTTCAGCTTAGAAAAATTGAAGCAAAAGGTAGGCTCAGAGCAACGCATGTGTTGCCCTTCTGGTAAGCGGAACAGTCTCCTTGAACTTCAAGTACTTAACAGGCATTACACAGACATGGCCAATGTGAACCTCTGTCTCCTCCCACTCTTAGCATAGATTTCTTTCCACTTTCCATCCCATGCCCATGTGCAGATTTCACATAGCTTTAACATATGGTCTGTCCAAAGTGACATGTTAATCATTTGTAGCAGCAATCCCTAAGTCAGCAATATCAGAAAACCCTTGACTCCCTGATAAAAGTACTGATACTTTTTCTGCCCTTAATTGGGAGTGAATTTCAATTGTTTATGGACAGAAAAGTCATTCTCTTGCTATTCTACAAAATAACAGATTTAAAATGTTTTCTTGCTAAAGAATTTTTGAAACTGTCAACATTTTAAAAATAATTTTGTGGTGACTGGGAGACAAAACACCATGATCCACATGAGATGGTTGCAAAACTCATGAAGTTCTTTAAATATTTCTGAGATCTACTATTGTTCATGTTTTACCTGTGATCATGGAGACAGATTCATTTCTTCACTTCAATCAGCTTATCGCTACTTTGTGTCTCGACATACAGTAGATGTAAACTGATATCTACCCCCAGCGAAATACACTGAGGTACATACTTGTAAAATTTTGCAATATATACTTGATTTTCATCAAGGGATTTGATGATGGTGATGATGATGATGATGATAATGATATGTGGGGAGATTTTGCAACTGGTAAGAAAGTACACATTAAAAAATCCCAGAACCAAAAGCAAAGGAAAAAAAGTGTATTTTTATATATTTAAAAGTGAAGTCTTTTACTTTAGACAAAGTGCCTTGGGCTACTTTTGTACAGTTTTCACTTTCTTTCTGTTACGTGTATTATTTATTTTTTAGACATAACCCAAGTTCCTTTTTGTTTTTGAAATCTTTAAGTTTTAAAATATTTCCATTTATACCTACCTTTTACTGAGTGTCTAAAATCTATACCATCCACTTTTAGGTTTCTACATAGAACAAACACTGATGAAAAAAATCGCTTGTTGCTTTAAATAGAAATCTCCTTTTTGTCATAGCTTTTGATATAATGTTAATATTTGACTGAAAATACTTAATGGTCTGCTTTGACCCTGCTCTTTATGAGTCAAGCAAACATGTAATTATTCTATTTTTACAAATATGTTTTTAATATACAGAATAAAGTACAATTATAATAATAAAAGTATTGAACTTTCACTTCAATTTGATAGTCAAAATCCATCTCCTGACATCCTGACACATTTGAACAAATAAAGGTGAAAAATATGAGTGTATATCCAGCAATAACTTCCTGCACATCGAGAAAATAATAAAGCATCAAAGGCCTCAGTGATAGGAAGCCTGTGTTCCAATTATTGTTGGGGTTTTATATCATCTTAATATTTCTTTTGAAAAATCTTAAAACCACTCATGATCTCCACTTTCTTATTTATTCTTATCTATTAGGTGCCTTATCTCTTTATAGAATTTGTAAATGTAATTTATAAAGGACCACTTATATTCCTGGTACCTACTAGATGCTTCTTTATATTCACTCAAATATATTAAATCACTTTAAAGGAAGTTTTTGTTGTTGTTGTTCAGTGTGTTTATTTTTGGCTGCACTGAGTCTTCATTGCTGCGCACAGGCTTTCTCCAGTTGTGGCAAACAAAGGTTGATCTTCATTGCATTGCCCAGGCTTCTTCCTGTGATAGCTTCTCTCATTGTGGAGCAGGGGCTCTGGGGCATGTGGGCTCAGTAGTTGTGAATCATCGGCTTAATTGACCCTCAGGATGTGGGATCTTCCGGGACCTGGAGACAGAACCCCCATTCCTTGCATCAGTGGGTAGATTCTTTACCACCTGATCCACCAAGGAAGTCTCTAGAGGTGAAAGCAAACTTTGTTATCTCTATATCACAGTGTAAGAGACAGAGATTCAGAGAAATTAAATAGTCTTACTGGTACATGGCACAATTGCAGTTTATCTTTCCAGTCTGATGATAGCTGGTGATCCAGTATGTATTGAGTTAGAGGAAAAGAAAACACAGTGGGTTTTGTTGTTGCTGTTTGTTTTATTTTGCTTTGTCTGCTTTAGTCCAATCTATATCCTGCCAAAACTAAAGCTTCCTTCATACTGATAAGAATTTTTCAGAAGTATTCCTCAATCATAAAACAGACTGGCCCATATTTAAACATCAGTAGCCATTCCTTTTGCTACAGTTTGGTGTTTCATAATTTCAAAGAATCAAGATCCATCATGCAATCAGACAGACATAGCAAAACTCAGGTCTTCTCAAGGAAGAATTTCTGTTCATTATTCACTAAACATTTAATTAATACCTACTATGTGCAATGCAGATGCAAACTATTATGTACAGAATGCAAAATATTATGCATAGAATACATATACATACTATTATGTAGAGATAAACACCAAGGTCCTATTCTATAGCACAGTAAACTATATTCACTATCCTGTAACAAACCATAATGGGAAAGAATATCTGCTAATCCCAACTTTCCACTCCATCGCTCCTCCACTTCTCCTCCTTGGCAACCACAAGTCTCTTCTCTATGTCTGTGACTTTGTTGCTGTTTCATAAATAGATTCATTTGTGTCATATTTTCGATTCCTCACATTAGTGATATCATATGGTATTTGTCTCTCTTTCTGACTTACTTCACTTATATGATAATCTCTACGTCCATTCATGTTGCTGCAAATGGCATTATTTCATTCTCTTTTATGGCTGAATAGTATTCCATTGTGCATATATACTACCTTGTCATTATCCATTTATCTGTCAATGGATATTAAGTTGTTTCCAGGTCTTGGCTATTGTAAATAGTGTTACTATGAACATTAGGGTTAATATATCTTTTCAGACTAGAGTTTTTGTCTTTTCCAAATATATGCCCAGGGATTGCTGAATCATATGGTTAACTCTATTTTCAGTTTTTTAAGGAACCTGCATTCTATTTTCCACAGTAGCTGCACCAAATTACATCCCAACCAACAGTGTAGGCAGATTCCCTTTTCTCCATACCCTCTCCATCATTTTTTATTTGTAAAATTTTTAATGATGTCCGTTCTGTCTGGTTGGAGGTGATACCTCATTGTGAAATTAATTTAAATTTCTCTAATAATTATGGATATTAAGAATCTTTTCATGTGCCTATTGGCCATCTGTATGTCTTCTTTGGAGAAATGTCTACTTAGGTCTTCTGCCCATTTTTTGATTGGGTTGTTTGGGTTTTTTGTCATTGTTTTCATTGAGTTGTATGACCTGCTTATATATTTTGTAAATTAAGCCCTTGTCAATCACATCATTTTGTTTTTACATCTTTTGGCATTTAGACAGCACCCAACAAATTATTACTAGTATTGCTTCGTTATGTTTTACCATTTTACTTTATCACCCATTAAATCCCATTTTATATAACGTTTAGCTTTTCATGCATGTGGCTCTATTATGACCAAAATTATTTCATTTTTTCTATTTTTTGAAATGTACATGTATTAGATACCTTCCTTTTAAAGAAATAGGACATTCTGGAATAATTAAATGATGGATGGAAACAAAAATTTCATTTGTGGTAAAGTTCAGATTAGACAAATTTTATTGTTTCCATATTCTATATTCATATTTCAATTCTCTTGTTTTCAATATGGAATGGGCCTTTTATTCCCCTTAATTTCCATCCAATCTTAAACGTTCCTTTCTATAGAACATCTTACTTGAATCATTATCTTTGTCTTATCTTTATCATTGATTCTGATTGTTCCAGTGAGACTGAAATTAAAATTTTCTAAAAGATAAAATCCTATCTCTTGCACAAATATAATATGACCACATGTAATAGATTCTACTTAACTCATTAATTAATAGAAAGACAGGGAAATGTTATGACTGATTCAGAGAGCATTTTAGAAGCTGGGTTATTTATGAGATGGTAAGATTCTTGAATTAGATACAAAACTGGTACATGTCCCAAAGGGCCATAAACTTTGTGCTGATCTAGTCCATCAGACAAATTATTTGTATCTCCACTTTAACATTGAGCTACACTACACCTGAGGCCTTTTATCAAGACTAAAGAGCTGGTTAAACTGTCTAGACAGTTTAATTCTTGGACAGCGTTCACCTCCATGCAACACTTAAAATATATGCCACCTATCCTTTTTGCCTTCTTTTAAACTTCTACATATTTTTATGTTTTTTTTTTCTTTTTTTTTAATTTGGAGCATAGTTGATTTGTAATGTATTAGTTTCAGGTGTACAGCAAAGTGAATCAGTTATACATATTCATATATTCACACTTTTTAGATTACTTTCCTATAAAGGTCATTACAGAGTGTTGAGCAGCACTATTTACAATAGCCAGGACATAGCAGTAACCTAAATGTCCATCAACAGCGTAACGGACAAACAAGATGTGGTACACAATGGAATACTCTTCAGTCGTAGGAGGAATGAAAGAACGCCATTTGTAGTAACATGGATGAACCTAAAAATTGACATACTGAGTGAAGTCAATCAGAGAAAGACAAATATCAGATAATGTCACTTATATGTGGAATCTTACAAAATGGGTACAAATAAATGTTTCCACTTCTACATATTTTTATCCAGAAGTAGTTTCAAAACTGTGCAGCTGCTCTCAGAATTTAGGAACACATTTTTATGTACAGTTAAAAATGTATGGGTTTCTGCTTGAAACTAATGCTATCCATTCCCAGCTCAGATTTTTCACCCTGATTCTTCTCAGATTCTGTGCAAATAGGTGTGCACACATTGAATTAAGGTGGTTATTGAATTTCACAGGAATGCCACTGAGATGAATTTAAACATATGTGAAGCTGAGAAATCACACTTTCTCTTTAAAATAAGAAGAAGCAGAATTGACAAGTAGTTAAAGGATTGTGTCTGAAACAGGAACATTTCCTTTAGAAAACTCACAGGTGGAGTAACAGTCAACGGAATGTGTACTTTTTTGACAGGAGTTGGGTTTCTTTAAAGGCCATAAGATGGCTTAAGATGGTTTATAATCATTTGTATTTGTCTGATAAAACTCAATTCTAAGAAAACTTAGTGGTAATTGCTTCCACATTTGAACTTTGTGTAATGAATTGCTGATTGAAATTCAATGACTTTCCCATGTTTGATTTTTTTTATCCCAAGCCAGTTTCTTTGAAAATGTATTGATGTTGAGAAAGTGATTCAAAGCTTTGAATGCAATTCTACATGGTATCTGCAATTTTTAGTGCATTGAAGCATAGTTGAGCTCAAATATGTGGATTGGTATTTATATCTATAGGCAGGGGAATGTTTTCCCTTCTCTTTTAGGTTTTAATGTACAAAGTATTTTGACTACTTGGATACATTTCTTTTAATCAACTTTGAAGATAAATTAAATCAAAATCATTTGCTAAAATTATTGTAAACTTTTTAGAATCATTTCTGATAAAGAACTTGACTCCCTAATGGATATCATCAGAGTAATAAAGAATACTTGTATTTCTTGGGGAAAAGTAGAAAATAGATGTGTAAACAACCACTCCTAATAATTTAAAATGTATGCAAAAACAATGTATATGTTTTTACATACATTTTAAATATGTGAAAGAGTTTATTAATTTAAATATGTACAAGTTTTATTCCTTGTTAAAGTAGCCTAGGAGAAGAGACAGTGATTTTTCTGTAATCTTACAGGAAAAATGCCATGACTGGGTGGACAAGGGAGACATGAATGATATACAGTAAAGCCTCATTAACAAGCCCAGCCCTGTTACTGCACATCTCAGGTGGATGTTTGGGACTTCCCCACATTCTTCTTCTCATGCCTGAAGCCCACTTCTCAAACTTTCCAAACCCCTAACCTGCACAGGCTGCCCTCCTCGTTGTTCCTCTGCCCACCTTCCAGGATCTGCCTATTTCTTCTTCTGACAGTTCTCAATGCCCTTGTTACAGGCTGTCCATAATGAAGCCAGAGGAAGAGGAATTCCAACTAGGCAAAGTCAGGACACTCCTTAGAGATAAGAGAAAGCCTGCGGCTATAATTATCTGTTCTGTTCCAGTCTATTCTGTTGTGTTATGTTCTATTCCATTCCATTCCGTTGCTCAAGGAAACATCTCAAGTCTTTTTTTTTTTTTTTTTTTGCCTTCATGGTCATTAAGACAGAAGAAACAAGAAATCGTAATTATTTCACTCCAGGCTTCATGATTTAGTCATATAGAATTGTCTCTACTTCCCACCATGCTACAGATTCTCTTATGGCCTTCATTTTCAACTCATACTGCTTCTTGTGCCTAGAAAATCTTTTCACTACCCCTTCTGGATGCTTCCATAGTTAAGTAGGTTACAACCTATTGTTGGTTAAGAATATGGTCAGTTATCTCTATAAAAGATAAACAGCATTTAAAAAAAAAACGATAATTCAAATTTGTACTATAGCCAAAGATCATAGTCAACAATTATGGTCAAAGATTAAAAAAAAAAAAAAGATACATGTATTCTGAACATTATACAAAGCAAAAAATAAAAAAGTAAGAGAGTAAAGAACAAGGTCCATGGCTTCGTCCTGACTCCCACTCTCAGCTCCATCATTTGTCATCTGTGTGATGCTAAGCAACAAACTGACCGTCCATACCTGTTTTTTCAACTTTTAAATAGAAAAAAAAAAAAAAAAAATAGTACTTATTAAATTGCCATAAAGAGTTAAGCAAAGCAACCTGCTCATTTCCTGACAGGTGCTGGGTTTGAACCCTCCCCTGATACCGCCATGTTTGGAACAATTTCCTTTTGAGCTATTATTATTTCAATAGTTGTTAGTTATTGTTGTGGTGGTGGTGGGATAGTCACTAAGTCATGTCTGACATTTTGAGACCTCACGGTCTGTAGCCCGCCACGCTCCTCTCTTCACGGGATTTTCCCACCAAGAATACTGGAGTGGACCGCCATTTCCACCTCCAGGGGATCTTCGCCACCCAGGGATTGAACCCGTGCCTCTTGCGTCGCCAGCTTGGCAGGCGCTGAACCACCCTGGAAGCCCAATAATTGTCTATACTGTGCTAAAGTAATAGGTGCAGTTAGACAAATATTTTCCCAATTAACAACCTAAAAATTGTATCAGTGTCGTGCATGCTAAGTCACTTCAGTCGCCTCCAACTCTTTACAACCCCATGGACGGTAGCCCGCAAGACTCCTGTGTCTGTGGGATCCTCCCGGCAAGAACAGTGGAGTGGGTTGCCGTTTCCTCCTCAAGCAGATCTTTCCGCCCAGAGATGGAGCCCGCGTCTCATGTCTCCTGCATTGGCAGGCGTGTTCTTTACCACTAGTGCCACCTGGGTCATCATTTAGAGAAAAAGCCTAGTAACCATAGCACGTTTCTCTTTTAGCCATTTGTACGTTGTGGGCCCCACTTCTGTGACACTCACTATACCTCTTCATTAAGATGCTGAAATAATGAAAGCAGAAATGTCATCTTCTCTAAGGAACTAATTTCAAATAAAACTATGGGTTGAGTTTTATATCTGCACCTTGTCATCCATGGCTGCCATCACTCTCTTAACTGCTCCCTAGAGTGCCCTCTGCAGTCCGCACCGTGCCATAGCACTTCTGGTCCACACAAGGGACCTCTTGTTTCTGAATGTCTCATCAAAGAGTTAACTATTAATAAATAAAACCCAGTGTGTTCGTGACACTTTGAAGTAAATGTTTATTCGGTTCTAAGCCAGCTGTCCAAGCAGATATTTGCCTCAATGAAAATGTTGGGTTTGGATTTATGTTATTTTTACTGGAATTTACTTATACAATTCAACATTAGACTGAAGAGTGACCAAATTAGTTATTTTTTCTTATAGAAGTCCCTCAGTCCCCTTCAAATATAAAAAATGGCCTCACTTATTTCTCTGCAAATATTCTAATTTAAATTCTTATTGGCAAGAAAAATTTCCAGGCAATTTCCTTGTTAATCCATTAATGAAATATGCTTCTGACAGATGGAGCTTTGCTTGCAATTACTGTTATTTTTGCCTACAAATAATATCAAGTCTTTTCTCAAAACAAAATGTTTTTGTCTCCAACTCAGGTTAATACTCTCTTGTTTCCATTTCACCACGAGTTTCTTAGAAGAGCCGTTCCCAGCCCTTTCCTTGATTTTGAACCCAGTCTTTAGCCTAAAGATGTTTCACCTGCAACTGGGTTGGCATGCAGGGTCCCTGGAAGGATTTGTAGGATTTAAAAAAAGGCTTCCAGTTGCTTTATCTCCAAATAATAATTTGTTCCAAATAGAAGTAGGTGGGAGGCTCTGCCCCCAACAATGGAAGATCCCTGCTCCAAGCTGGGGGTACCTTATACCACACTCTTTGCAGATGTAGTGCTGAAGGCTTGAGAAGGCTCTCCCAGCAGCGATGGGTACCAAATAACACAGAGAAATGTGATCTTTTCTCCTTTTTCATTGTGAAACACTTCAAGCATTCTGAAAATTGTTGTTGCATTGCTAAGTCCTGTTTGACTGTTTGTGACCCCATGGACTGCAGCATGCCAGGCTCTGCTGTGCTTAACTGTCTCCTGGAATTTGCTCAAGTTCATGTCCATTGAGTCAGTGGCACTATTTATCTTATTCTCTGCCACCAACTTTTCCTTTTGCCTTCAGTCTTCCTAGAATCAGGGTCTTTTCCAATGAGTTGGGTCTTTGCATCAGGTGGCCACACAAGTACAGACAAATAAAAGAAGTACCCAAGTGCTTACAATCCAGCTTCATTAAATCTTAGCACTGTCCCATATTTGCTTTTATATTTCAAGAAAATCACACATTCAGATAGAGATGAAGCCCTCTGTGTGCTTACCAGTTCCCACCCCCCTGCCTCCTATAATCCAGTTCCTAATTTTAGCTTCCATGGTTCATGTGTGTGTGATAGAGATACAAGTATATATAATTACTTTGGGTGTTTTAAAACTTTACATAACTTGTGTGATTCTTTATGTATCACTTTGTAAATTAAATGTTTTGGGGGTTTTGTTTTGCTTAAAATTATGTATTTTTTAGATTTATCTGCAAAGTTCACTTAAATGCTGGACAGTGTTTCATGTTATAAAAACACCAAGATTAGGATGACTATTCTTCTGTTTCCGTATGTCTGCCCTCTGATGCCCTCTTGCAACACCTACCATCTTACTTGTGTTTCTCTTACCTTGGACGTGGGGTATCTCTTCATGGCTGCTCCAGCAAAGCACACCCGCTTCTCCTTACTGCTGGATCATCAAAAAAGCAAGAGAGTTCCAGAAAAACATCTATTTCTGCTTTATTGACTATGCCAAAGCCTTTGACTATGTGGATCACAATAAACTATGGAAAATTCTGAAAGAGATTGGAATACCAGACCACTTGACCTGCTTCTTGAGAAACCTATATGCAGGTCAGGAAGCAACAGTTAGAACTGGACATGGAACAACAGACTGGTTCCAAATAGGAAAACGAGTACGTCAAGGCTGTATACTGTCACCCTGTTTATTTAACTTATATGCAGAGTACATCATGAGAAACGCTGGGCTGGAAGAAGCACAAGCTGGAATCAAGATTGCCGGGAGAAATATCAATAACCTTAGATATGCAGATGACACCATCCTTATGGCAGAAAGTGAAGAGGAACTAAAAGGCCTCTTGATGAGAGTGAAAGTGGAGAGTGAAAAAGTTGGCTTAAAGCTCAACATTCAGAAAACGAAGTTCATGGCATCTGGTCCCATCACTTCATGGGAAATAAATGGGGAAACAATGGAAACAGTGGAAACAGTATCAGACTTTATTTTGGGGGGCTCCAAAATCACTGCAGATGGTGACTGCAGCCATGAAATTAAAAGACGTTTACTCCTTGGAAGGAAAGTTATGACCAACCTAGATAGCATATTCAAAAGCAGAGACATTACTTTGCCAACAAAGGTTCGTCTAGTCAAGGCTATAGTTTTTCCTGTGGTCATGTATGGATGTTAGAGTTGGACTGTGAAGAAAGCTGAGCACCGAAGAATTGATGCTTTTGAACTGAGGTGTTGGAGAGGACTCTTGAGAGTCCCTTGGAGTGCATGGAGATCCAACCAGTCCATTCTAAAGGAGATAACCCCTGGGTGTTCTTTGGAAGGAATGATGCTAAAGCTGAAACTCCAGTACTTTGGCCACCTCATGTAAAGAACTGACTCGTTGGAAAAGACTCTGATACTAGGAGGGATTGGGGGCAAGAGGGGAAGGGGATGACAGAGGATGAGATGGCTGATGGCAACACCAACTCGATGGACGTGAATTTGAGTGAACTCCGGGAGATTGTGATGGATAGGGAGGCCTGGCGTGCTGCGATTCATGGGGTCGCAAAGAGTCGGACACGACTGAGCGACTGATCTGATCTGATCTGATCTGATGTGATTCTTCTGTTACTGGGATTGTTGATGACTTCAGATTTCTGTTATACTAGCAATGCCAACAATGCCACAGTGAGCTTTGGGAGTCGTTTCCATGTGTGCAGTGTGTAAGGATTTCTCAGAGTTATTCCTAGAAGGGAATACATGATGTACAACCATACACGATGTACAACCATAGTCTCTGAGAACTAGAGAATTCTTGAAATCAGTTGTGTAAATCTCCCCCAACCTCCAAAACTGTTTAATTTCTATATTTCCTCAATGACCTTCATGACGGTCAGATTTTTAAAATTTTATAAGCAGATCATTATTGTTTTTGCAGTTATCATTCCTATGATTATTAATGAGGCTCAGCATCTTTATTATTAATTGATTTGAATTTTCTTTAAAAATTGGTTTTAGGATGTCCTGGTATGTTCTGCATACCAGTTTTGGTCTCAGGCACTTTTGCTTTTCTCTTACCCTTGGGAAAACCGCCACTACTGGCAGTGTCAACAGAAAGAGTGCATTTTGTCCTATTTTCCATGTTCCTTTTCACCCTTTCTGTTATTTGCTTTTTTAAGTTAAGTGGACAAAAACAGAAAGAAGATGATTAAAATAAAATCACCCATCTGTGTTTGCTTGCTGTGTTTGGCTTCCTTGGTGGCTCAGATGGTAAAGAATCCCCCTGAAATGTAGGAGACCTGGATAAGACCCCTGGGTCGGGAAGATCCCCTGGAGAAGGAAATGGCAGCCCACTCCAGTATTCCTGCCTGGAGAAATCCATGGACAGAGGAGCCTGGTGGGGTACAGTCCATGGAGTCAAAGGGTTGGATACAACTGAGCAACTAACACTGACACTTCTGATTGATGAAAATTAAGAATATTTCTGAGGCTCTTGTAACAGACTTTTGGATGCTTGTAGTGATTAAAAATGACTGAAAATCTCCCAGAAGCACAAACCAACTTCATTCCTCCACTGCATCAAGGAATCAGAAAATGATGGCACAAGAAAGGGCCTTTGGTTTCATTAAGGCTGAACAACCCATTTTGTAAGCAAGCCCCTAAGACCCGGAGTTGAGACTTTCGATAAACCAAAACTCCAGTCTACCTGTGTCCTCCACCACTTTTCTCTCTGTTTTTTTGTTGTTGTTGTTGTTTGTTTTTGTTTTTTTAAGAAGAGGAAATTTATTCACCATAACTTAATTTTTGTATATATTTTGGCCACGCCATGCAGCACGTGGGATCTTAGTTCCATGATCAGGGGTCGAACCTATGTCCCCTGCCGTGGAAGTGCAGAGTCTTAACCACTGGACCACCAAGAAAGTCCCCGACTGGAGTTTTTCATTATACTACTTATAGCTATAATTATCGAAAATGTACTATTTATTTGATTACGTGTTAAATCATATTGGCTAATTTCTGCCTCTCCATTGTAACATCAGCTTCATGAGGACAAGACGACCATCTTGGTTTGTGCTGAATTCCCCATCACCAGGGATATTAGTAGGTGCTTACTACATATCTGTTTAATGTACTGAGTGTCTACCACATGTCAGTTACTATATTAGAATCTGAGAATGTATAAATTAATAAGAAAAAGTTCTTATCCTTAAAGAATTATTGGTAACCTTTCAGATAGTCTCTGGATAGTTTCTGGATAGACCATCCAGACAGAAAATTAATAAGGAAACTCAGGCCTTAAACAACACTTTAGATGTTCAGTTTAGTTCAGTCACTCAGTCGTGTCTGACTCTGCGACCCCATAGGCTGCAGCACACCAGGCCTCCCTGTCCATCACCAGCTGCTGGAATTTACTCAAACTCATGTCTATTGAGTCGGTGATGCCATCCAACCATCTCATCCTCTGTCATCCCCTTCTTCTCATGCCTTCAATCTTCCTCAGCATCAGGGTATTTTCCAATAAGTCAGTTCTTCACATCAGGTGGTCAAAGTATTGGAGTTTCAGCTTAAGCATCAGTCCTTCCAATGAACACCTAGGACTGATCTCCTTTAAAATTGACTGGTTGGATCTCCTTGCAGTCCAAGGGACTCTCAAGAGTCTTCTCCAACACCACAGTTCTTAATTTAGTGAGTTAATTGATATTTATAGAATATTCCTCCCCAAATTGGAAACTCACAAAGGTTCCACTTGTGTCTTGCTACTCTAAGTTGAACCAGGAAGGCCCCAGATATCTCACTGTAATATTCTGCCCCTACATTTAGATGAGATTGCATGTGTTCAGGGTGGTGTGGCCATAGTGCCCCTACATTCAGAATGAAGCCTGGACAGTCCCTCTGAAGGCATTTCATGCAAATGGAGTTCATAAGAAATCTAGAGTAACAACATTCATATCAGACAAAATAGATTTTAAAACAAAGACTGTTATAAGGGGCAAAGAAGGATACTACATAATGATCAAGGGTTCGATCCAAGAAGAAGATATAACAATTATAAATATATATACATCCAACATAGGAGCACCTCAATATGTAAGATAAATACTAACAAACATAAAGAGGGAAATCACCAGTAATACAATAATAGTGGGGAACTTTATTACCTCGGGGCTTCCCTGGTGGCTCAGACGGTAAAGCATCTGCCTGCAATGCGGGAGACCTGGGTTCGATTCTGGGTTGGGAAGATCCCCTGGAGAAGGAAATGGCAATCCACTCCAGCACTCTTGCCTGGAAAATCCCATGGACGGAGGAGCCTGATAGGCTACAGTCCATGGGGTCGCAAAGAGTCAGACACGACTGAAAGACTTCACTTTCACTTTCTTTAATACCTCACTTTCATCAATGAATAGACCATCCGGACAGAAAATTAATTAGGAAACTCAGGCCTAAAATGACACTTTAGAAGAGTTGGAATTAATTGATATTTATTGAGTATTCCACCCCAAAGCATCAGAGTACACATTTTTCTCAAGTGCACACAAAGTATTCTCCAGGATTGACCACATGCTGGGCCATAAGGCAAGCCTTGGTAAATTTAAGAAAACTAAAATTGTATCAAGCATCTTTTCTGATCACAATGCTATGTGATTAGAAAGAAAAGCATTCTTAAAAACACAAACATGTGGCAGTTGAAGGTTGTTTTAGAAGTAGAGACAATCACTAAACAGATTCTCTCTTCATCCCTCCCCACAGAGTACATTCAAAAGGACATATACATCCTAAGCACCCCTCCTTTAACAGCCATATTTGGTATTGCAAGTCTAATCCTCTGAAACTAAAAATGAATGAATGAAGCAAGAAAAAAGGAGGAAAGAAAGAAAGATCAAATCAATTTGCAGCTGCAGCAAAAGGCCCACTGAATTTCTAGAATAAGGGGGGGAAAAAGCCTTTTCAGGTCTAAGACAATGCTGTTTGTTATTTAGTTCTTTTTCTCCAGTGTCTCCCCACTCTCCTTCACCACTTTTAAGATTTGCATATAAATGGCACTCCCCCCACAACCCCGGACCCGCCCCACCCCCCACCCCGCTTCAGAATTCATCAGCTCCTTGTTGCTTATTGGCCACCTGAAGTCTAATCCTTGTCTTGGAACTTTATAATTGGTTGCTGTGGAAATGATTATGCTGTCACAAAGAGAGGATTAAAACTTGGTTGAAGAATAAGCAGGAGGAGCAAATGATAGGCTTTAGTAGTAGTAGTAGTTAGTCACTCAGTAGTGCCTGATTGTTTGTGACCCCATGGACTGTAGCCCACCAGGCTCCTCTGAACATGGAATTCTCCAGACAAGAATACTGGAGTGGGTTGCCATTCCCTTCTCCAGGGGATCTTCCCAACCTGAGGATTGAACCCAGGTCTCCTGCATTACAGGCATATTCTTTACTGTCTGAGCCACCAGGGAAGCCTGGCATCATGCAAATGCACCAAAAAAACAGAAAGAGACTCTTCATGGATGAGGGTGGGGGTAGGGGAATGGGCAAGTAGAGAAATATGATAAAAATCAAAACAGGGTTGTTAAGGACTTCTATACTGTAAAGTCATTAGCATTTGCTAGTGAGAAGTCATTTTGCCACAAAATCACAAATCAGGGTTAAAATATAACATCCACAAATAGGGAAAGATTGAGTTTCTTTGGATTCAGGGACTCTAAATATAAGTGAAATCTGTTGAGGAAAAAAATAAATAAATAAAAGAAATAGAGACTATTACCAAGGAATGTTAACAATTGTGTTTTCCAAAATAATTTACCAAAAGGCCAGTTAACATTAGCATCAAAATTGTCATGACATTTGACAATATTATCTGGAAAATTCACTGCCAAGGTGAGGCAATATAACTCATCATAAAATATTCACAGTATATTTATGTAGGTTTAGGGTTGCACCTTGAGTATTAAAAACAGAATAGGCCAGTGTTTCTTCACTCGAACCACATCAACCAACCGGAGAATTTTGAGGGGAAAGCATTTAAGGGGCTTGACTCTCTGGTGAATGGGATAGGGTCAACCGAACAAGCAGGTCTGTGGTTGTAAACCTGCAGTCACCCTCAGTCTCCGTGTGGGCAGTAGCAGAGAAGTCCTTGAAGAGACTGAGGGCAGTTTATAGCATTTGCAGTTGCTCTGCTGTTTCCTCTAACATTCTTCGAGGCTTCCCCAGTGTCTCAGTGGAAAAGATTCCGCCTGCAATGCAGGAAACCAGGGTTCAGTCCCTGGGTCGGGAAGATACCCCTGAAGAAGCAAATGACAGCCCATTCTACTATTCTTGCCTGGAGAATCCCATGTACCGAAGAGCCTGGCAGGTTACAGTCCATGGAGGTCACAAAAGAGTCAGACACAACTGAAACGACTTAGCATGCACGTGTAACGTTCCTTATCAGTGGTGTCGTTTCTCATTTTTCCCTAAATTTTTAAAGGGGATAAATACCTGCATAGTGTAATTGCTTCTGGACCCTTATACACAAATCATTCCAAGGAAACAGTGCTGTCTGCTGTTGATCCACCATGGACAACTGCCTCTCTCCAGTGCACATGACCCTATAACCAAAGCTGTTTGCCTGGAATATTCCTCTTTCTAGAAAGCCAGTGTAAAACGGCTCCTGTTTTCTCCCACTTGAATAAAGCTCTAACACTGTCATCCATTCAAAGACAAATTGTTAATACTTACTGGAATGTTAGACAGCAACACTGAAGCTATATCTGAAGCTGCAAAATGACATTTGAAGCCATCCGAAGATATTGGCAATCAGAGATCCAAGGAATAGAAAATCACTGTAATTATTGGCCCTTATGCCTGAAAGCATCAATTCTCTTTTTCTTGCCTGAAATTGTAGGGTCCCTTCACATGTGCAATGTGTGGGGTGCATTAAAGAGAAGGCACTCTTTGTTAGTAATCAGGTAATATTTCTTTTAAAGCAAGGGGTAGAAAACAGAGGAGAGAAGGAGGAAATAGCTTTTGTTCTCGGCAGCCTTGTGTATGTTGTGCCTTCATGGTGTCTTCACAAAACTGAGAATGGGACAGAAAAAGATTCTATGAGCTTTGACCTGTGGTTCTGGGTGTCACAAGTAATGTCTCCAGGTCTGGGCTTCTGGAACCTTCTACAGGGTCAGGCCTGAGCCTCAGGAAGAGAAAATTGCTAATCACAGTAACAGGCTGGGACAGATGAAAGGAGATCAGAGGGTCAGAGCTCCCCCATTTGATGTCACCCCGACCCCGGAGCCGTAACCTGCTTCTCGTGACATTTTTGCCTTCACAGAGGTTTCCTAAGGCAGTTTTTCAACAGATTTGAAGGTTACTGTCCCTCAGCCCAAGAAACCTCTCCTGAGTTCTTCTCTGCACAGTGACAAATGCAGATGGAAAAGCAGGCTCAGCCTTCCCATTTCTTGAAGAAATTAAAGACATTTAAAAAGAAGCAAGGAGATGACAGGAACCTTGGCAATGAGCTAAAGGTAAAGAGGAGAAGAAGGAGCCTGGTTTAGTGTCCATCACAGTGACATGTTTCTTAGGAAAGGAAAAGGTCCCTCCTAAGGTTTTATAAAATCAGAAATTTTAGAAAACCATGTCTCCCGACACATGGAACACGAAGCTATGGAGGGCAGCTTAGATGACAGAAAACTGACAGTTTCTATCCATGTGAAAAAGCAAGTTAAACTCATTTACAAGGGTCAGTCCACTCCTTTCAAACCAATTGAGGAAATGTACCAAGGACTGGAGTCCCTGCGCTGGCTTATTAGCATTTTCAGCAGGAATGTCAGTCAAGTGGGGACCTGAGCTTTCTGTCTCCATGGCTTCCTCTTTGTATCCTCTCCGCTGAAAACAAGCTGGAAATGGAGACCCTTTTCAATAAGAAACTTCAAAAGAGTCAGTTTAAAGTGAAGTTCCAAAATTAGCCTCCTCTCTAGACATTTGGAACACAAAACCCTTCACTGGGGAAGTTAAGCAGTCAGCAGTGATACCGATGTCCTACATACCTTCAGTCTTTTTGGAGAGTCCACACTAGGCTAGGTGCCCTGTGGGGCTCTGGGGGTCTTAGATGAGGAAACAGCCCAGCGGGTCTGCATTTGAGTACAGAACACAGCCAGTAACATGCAGATGCATGGAAAGTTAGTAGATCAGAGTTCATTCAAGACATATGAAAATTCTGTGTATTGGGCTTCTCTTGTAGCTCAGTTGGTAAAGGACCTGCCTGCAGTGCAGGAGACCCGGTTCGATCCCTGGGTTGGGAAGGTCCCCTGGAGAAGGAAATGGCAACCCACTCCAGTATCCTTGCCTGGAAAATCTCATGGACAGAGAAGCCTGGTGGGCTGCAGTCCACGGGTCGCAAAGAGGGCATGACTGAACGACTAACATTTACACTTACTTAAAGCAACAGTTAGAACTGGATATGGAACAACAGACTGGTTCCAAATAGGAAAAGGAGTACGTAAAGACTGTATATTGTCACCCTGTTTATTTAACTTCTATGCAGAGTACATCACGAGAAACGCTGGACTGGAAGAAGCACAAGCTGGAATCAAGATTGCCGGGAGAAATATCAATAACCTCAGATATGCAGATGACACCACCCTTATGGCAGAAAGTGAAGAGGAACTAAAAAGCCTCTTGAGGAAAGTGAAAGAGGAGAGTGAAAAGTTGGCTTAAAGCTCAACATTCAGAAAATGAAGATCATGGCATCTGGTACCATCACTTCATGGGAAATAGATGGGGAAGCAGTGGAAACAGTATCAGACTTTATTTTTTGGGGCTCCAAAAATCACTGCAGATGGTGACCGCAGCCATGAAATTAAAAGATTCTTACTCCTTGGAAGGAAAGTTATGACCAACCTAGATAGCATATTCAAAAGCAGAGACATTACTTTGCCAACAAAGGTTCGTCTAGTCAAGGCTATGGTTTTTCCAGTTGTCATGTATAGATGTGAGAGTTGGACTGTGAAGAAAGCTGAGCGCCGAAGAATTGATGCTTTTGAACTGTGGTGTTGGAGAAGACTCTTGAGAGTCCCTTGGACTGCAAGGAGATCCAACCAGTCCATTCTGAAGGAGATCAGCCCTGGGTGTTCTTTGGAGGGAATGATGCTAAAGCTGAAGCTACAGTACTTTGGCCACCTCATGAGAAGAGTTGACTCACTGGAAAAGACTCTGATGCTGGGAGGGATTGGGGGCAGGAGGAAAAGGGGATGACAAAGGATGAGATGGCTGGGTGGCATCACCGACTCGATGAACGTGAGTTTGAGTGAACTCCAGGAGTTGGTGATGGACAGGGAGGCCTGGCATGCTGGGATTCATGGGGTTGCAAAGAGTCGGACAGGACTGAGTGACTGAACTGAACTGAACTGAACCTGGGACTAGAAGCTGGCATAATGTAAGCCCCAGGTGAAGGGCTTCCCTGGTGGCTCAGTAGTAAGGAATCCTCCTGCAAGGTAGGAGGTGTGAGTTCAATCCCTGGGTCAGGAAGATCCCCTGGAGGAGGAAATGGCAACCCACTCCAGTATTCCCGCCTGAGAGATCCCATGGACATAGGAGCCTGGCAGTCTGCAGGCCATAGGGTTGCAAGAATCAAACACAAGTTGGTGACTAGACTGCCACCACTAAGCCACAGATGCTATTAAAGGCTAGAGTTCACCCAACTAGAATTCAGCTCAAGAACCTATGGTCTTGAGTCACATGGTTCTGATCACCACAGATGTAGTCCACAGTGGTGGATAAGGGCATATATCTTGGAACTAGACTCCAGGATTCAAATCCTGATTCTCATACTTAGTAGCTGTTTAATGATGGACAAGATATTTAGACTCTAAGCCTCAGTTTCCTCATCTGTAAAATAGGTACAAAAATAGCCTAGCAACCCCCATGGGATCAAAGGAGTTATTACGAGAACTTTGTCCAATGCATGATAGATTCTGCAAGTGCCAATTATTGCTATGAGGACCTACAAAGTCCAAACCACAGACTTTCTAGTTCTGGCCATTGGACATGACAACGCCTGTGTCCCAAAGGGTCAAGATGAAATAGCTGTTATTTCTTACGCTTCCCACCACCTCCTCCCCTCATCTCCCACCTCTGCAATCAACCCACTTCTTCAGAGCATCACCTGTCTCAGGAACTGCACGCTTATTTTTTTCTCAGCCGTGTGCTATTTGTTTAACATTTGTTGCTTTTCTAAGAGTGAAGAAAGCAGAAAGGACCAGAAAATTAATTTGACTCTAAAATTCCATTTGAACTATGAGATACAGCTTAGAATGTTTGGATAATAATGAATGCTCACTGCTTGAAGCATCACTCACAGTATGTCTAGGCATTCCAGAACAGGAAAATGTTTGCAGATTACCATGTTGGACTGAAGGTCTCTGCAATAATTATAATCCACAGACAGTCGTGATTGTATTCAGTGGGAATGGACGGCAGGAGGAAATGTTCTAGAGGAAAACAAGTGGAAGTGAAAGTCTCTCAGTCATGCCCGACTCTTTGTGACCCCATATCTAGGCCAGAATACTTGAGTGGGTAGCCTTTCCCTTCTCCAGGGGATCTTCCCAACCCAGGGATGGAACCTTAGGTCTCCCTTATTGCAGGTGGATTCTTTATCAGCTGAGCCACAAGGGAAGCCCAAGAATACTGGAATGGATAGTCTAACCCTTCTCCAGCAGATCTTCCTGACCCAGGAATTGAACCGGGGTCTCCTGCATTGCAAGTGGATTCTTTAACAACTGAACTATCAGGAAACCCTTAGAGGAGAACAAAGCATATCTCAAATGGTTTTATCAGTGGATTCATAGTGTTCTGCTTTATTCAGCTCTGTCAGTGAGGGTTAACTGTGCCTCTCACCTGTATCACACAGGTCTGTCCTTTTAGTATAACAATATGGATGCACTAGTGTTAAACGAGATGAATATTTTTGCTGGTAGACGACTGCCCCACTCCTGCTTCCACAGATGAGCAGCAAGGAGCTTAAAGACTGTTTTCTGGAGAACAACTAGGGGAACGACTCCTTTGCTGAGTCTTAGACTACCATCTGCATCACCCACTCTTTTCCACGCTCCTAATTTTAAAAGATACTTTTGGCAGTCTGTATTTTCCTCTTTGGACCAAAAAAGAAAAAAAATTTTTTTTCATTATCCCTTTCTTCTTCTTTTTATTTAGTTATTATTTTGGTTGCACTGGGTCTTCGTTGCTGTGTGCAGATTGTCACTAGCCGTGGTGAGCAGGGGCTGCTCACTTGTTAAGGTGCCTGGGCTTTTCACTGCAGTGGCTCCTCTTGTTTCTGAGCACAGGCTCTAGGCACACGGGCTTACTTGCTCTGCAGAATGTGGCATCTTCCCAGACAAGGGATGGACCTGTGTCCCCTGCATTGGCAGGGGGATTCTTAACCACTGGACTACCAGGCAAGTCCATCCCTTTATTCTTCTGATCCACAGAATTGGATTAATTTCCTCTCCTCTGTCATCTCTATGATGATGGAATGTGCTTCCTTAAGATAAGACATGATTGTGCTGCAGGATGGTGTTGAAGGTGTGTGTGTATGTGTGTTTGTGTGTGTCTGTGTGATCTCCTTGCAGATTCACATATGGCAAAGCTGTCATATGCAATTATCTCTCTTAAAAAAGCTTAAGAAACAAAGGCAAGAGATACCCAGAAAAAATGATCCATTTAGAAAAATAATCTTGCAATAAACAGCACTTTGTATTCCTCTTTTGTTCTTCAGAATTGAAGTCATTAACATGAAAAGCAGGTCTGTCTTTCTTCCCCAGTTAATCTGCTCTGACTGATTACTAGCTCCCTCGAGGACTAACTATTGTCTCTTGGTCGCTGTGCATCCCTGGCTATAGAATCTGTGTGGATGGGCTCTCGTTGGCTTTGAGCCCCATTCAGCATGGGGACCTCAGAGCACCAGCGTCTCAGGGCTCCTCACACTCCAGCGATGTTCAAGGTAAGCTGCAGGAACGCAGCCAGCGGGCTCCTCATCCTGAGTTACCCCAGAACCCTGCAAATCCCTGAGCAAGCCCAAGCTTGGCTACTCACTCCACACTGACAGGACAGGCTCAAGCCCACTCCTGGAACGCAGAAGAGGTGTGTTCCATGAGTAGGAACCGGACCACGCTGGGGCTTCATTGACCGGGACCAGGAGACACACCGAGGTCCATGGGAGTTCAGCCCACCCAGCCTTCCCACGTCCACCCTTTGGCTCCGCAAACAGTGTCACACGTCCCATGGCTGGAGCTGCCCTCTTTGCTTGGCTTTAAGGGACACCAGTTCTCAAGGGAGGATCTGATAATAGCAGTTTTACTACAGTGGGAATATAAACTGATGGTAAATTATTCGGAGACGTTTTTAAAGCTAATTGTAGACTAAAAGCTGTCATTCACTCAATGAAGCTTGCTGCATTCCTCCTATGTGTCAGTCACCGTGCTCCATTCTGGAATTAGAAAAACTACATTTGTAGGGTGTTTTACAAATCCACAAAACCCTTTCATGGGTCAGTTCAGAAAACCAAGAATCACAAGCTGATATTAATGAAGCGCTTGCTTTGTTTCTTTCATTATTTGAATACAATGATAACTGTTCCATATTTCCTAAGAACTTTAGAATTACAAGATTGCTTCAACCAGATTTCCAGTGCAAATAGTTTTAGAAATGGACAAAAATAAACAACCTAAATTAACAGTGACTCTGTGGGCTAGAATTAACCATCAAATAAACCAGTCTTCAATAAGCAAAGTAAAAGGAGGAAAAGGAATGTGTCAATAATGCATCAATAAAAAAATCATGCATTTCATGTGAAAGATTCTTTTGCAAATGGCAGTCCCATGTAAAATTGTTATCATATTACACATATTTTTCAAGAAAAAAATTTGTCAACGATTTTCCAAACAACTAAATCAGTGCTACAAACATTAACTTATAAATGACATTATCCTGGATTTTGAGAAACTTAATAGATATTTTTGTTTTATTTTGTAGTAACCTATAATGTAGGTTAACTGAAACATTTACAGGGTATGTCAAACTCCCCAGATATTACCAGATGGCCCTAATTAAGAAGTAAAGAAGAACAGCATTGGATATTTCAACAGGGTTTCAGATTATTAGATAACCAGCAAACTTTTCTCCTGCAGAATACCTATACATGTTGAATAAAATGTAACAAATTTTCTCTGAAATAACCAGGTTGCAAGCATGTAAGGGAAATCCACAGGAGCCAAAAATAGTTGGAAGCTGAATTAACCCCCATTTACCCCACCAAGAACAACCCCTACAAGCAGATGATTTAGACACATGTCTAGAAAGCCTGGAGAACTGAAGGCTTATCTTTCACTCAAAGAACAGAACAACAAAGGCAATGGCACCCCACTCCAGTACTCTTGCCTGGAAAATCCCATGGACGGAGGAGCCTGGTGGGCTGCAGTCCATGGGGTCGCTAAGAGTCGGACACGACTGAGCGTCTTCACTTTCACTTTTCACTTTCATGCATTGGAGAAGGAAATGGCAACCCACTCCAGTGTTCTTGCCTGGAGAATCCCAGAGACGGGGGAGCCCGGTGGGCTGCCGTCTATGGGGTTGCACAGAGTCAGACACGATTGAAGCGACTTAGCAGCAGCTGCAAAAGGAGACAATAGGAAACAGAACTGAGATTCCAGAAAGTATAAGTACCAACATTAACTTATTTAAAATGTGCACATTACCATTATAAGACACACACCATTAATTATTTCTTAACATTATCAAAGAATATGCTTTCGAATTGTTTGCTGGAGAAGACTCCTAAGAGTCCCTTGGACTGCAAGGAGATATCTAATCAGTCAATCCTGAAGGAAATCATCTATAAATACTCATTGGCGGGACTGATGGCTGAAGCTGAAGCTCCAGTACTTTGGCCACCTGATGCGAAGAGCAGGTTTGTTGGAAAAGACCCTGATGCTGGAAAGAGTGAAGGTGGGAGGAGAAGGGGTTCACAGAGGATGAGATGGTTGGATGGCATCATCAACTCAATGGGCATGAGTTTGAGTAGTTCCAGGAGATGGTGAAGGACACAGAGCCCTGGTGTGCTGTAGTCCATAGGGTTATAAAGAGTCAGACACGACTGAGTGACTGAACAACATTATCAAAGCAATGGTCAAAATTCCCCATCTTTCTCATAATTGTATTTGGTTTTGATTTTGCTTGGAGTTTTTTGTTTGAGCCAGAAAACATTTGATTGATACGCCTCTCAAGTTTTTAATCTAAAAAGTTTCTGTTACTCTTTTTTTGTTTTTTTTCTTGAAATTTGTTGGCTGAAGAAAGTGCAATATTTGTCCTTTAGAGTTTTCAACATTCTTGGTTTCGCTTATTGCCTTTGATTGATGTTGTTGAAGGTTATCTTGCTTGTCTTAGGAAGAACACTCCATAGGTGGTGGTGTCTGCTTCCTGTTGAATAGCATCAAAAGGTATAGAGCGTCTACCTGTCTTTTGTTAAGATTAATCAGTTGGTTTAGAATTGTCAGCTTGATTTATGAATTCTAAAAATCCCCCTGGCTTTGTAGCTTGTTGATCATTGCTTGGATCCATTTTTCCATTAATATTCTAATAGCTGGCCTTTCTATGAAAAAAAAAAAAAAACTCATCAAAAAGTTTTGCATTACTCTGTGGTATAGTACATATAGTAAGATCAAATTTTATTTCTTGATGATTTCCTTTTGTTTATGAATTTTGAAAATTAAGTTAGTTTTCTCAGATCCTCCAAGTCATCAAAGAGATTTTTTGAAGTATCATCTACCAATTTGAGTATAGATAATAATATTGTTGTTGTGTTGGCCCAGGAATCCTTCTGATTTTGTCTTTGATAAGGTTCGTTTGTTTGTTTGTTTGGTACAGTAAGATGTTCTAGGATCATTTAATCCTTTCTCTTCTGACTATCTAAAATCAGTAGCTTTTCCAGAGAATTTAGAGACCATAGTCTAGACCATAGGGATACTCACTGCTCCTTGATGTGTCATTGTTTCTAGGGCAGAGCTGGGAAATATAAACATTTTTAAAGAGAAAATGTAGTATCAGTTCATACTGATATTTTCAATTCAGATTTAGAATCCCAGGTTTTTACTGTTTTGATTTTTTGTATTCCGTTTTCTCTAATGCTAAAATGCTAAGTGACTAATATGTGCCTGAAATTTTATACAATGAAAGCACACACAAATACATGAAACAGTGATTAGTGGACGAAAACTGCAGACCAAAGGTAAAAAAAAATAGCATCTATTAAGAATACTGGACATGGAACAAAAGACTGGTTCCAAATAGGAAAAGGAGTACGTAAAGGTTGTATATTGTCACCCTGTTTATTTAACTTATATGCAGAGTACAACATGAGAAACGCTGGGCCGGAAAAAGCACAAGCTGGAATCAAGATTGCCGGGAGAAATATCAATAACCTTAGATATGCAGATGACACCACCCTTATGGCAGAAAGTGAAGAGGAACTAAAAAGCCTCTTGATGAGAGTGAAAGTGGAGAGTGAAAAAGCTGGCTTAAAGCTCAACATTCAGAAAATGAAGATCATGGCATCTGGTCCCATCACTTCATGGGAAATAGATGGGGAAACAGTGGAAACAGTGTCAGACTTTATTTTTCTGGGCTCCAAAATCACTGCAGATGGTGACTGCAGCCATGAAATTAAAAGATGCTTACTCCTTGGAAGGCAAGTTATGACCAACCTAGATAGCATATTGAAAAGCAGAGACATTACTTTGCCAACAAAGGTTCGTCTAGTCAAGGCTATGGTTTTTCCAGTTGTCATGTATGGATGTGAGAGTTGGACTGTGAAGAGGGCTGAGCGCTGAAGAATTGATGCTTTTGAACTGTGGTGTTGGAGAAGACTCTTGAGAGTCCTTGGACTGCAAGGAGATCCAACCAGTCCATTCTGAAGGAGATCAGCCCTGGGATTTCTTTGGAAGGAATGATGCTAAAGCTGAAACTCCAGTACTTTGGCCACCTCATGCAAAGAGTTGACTTATTGGAAAAGACCCTGATGCTGGGAGGGATTGGGGGCAAGAGGAGAAGGGGACGAAAGAGGATGAGATGGCTGGATGGCATCACTGACTCAATGGACGTGAGTCTGAATGAACTCCGGGAGTTGGTGATGGACAGGGAGGCCTGGTGTGCTGCGATTCATGGGGCCGCAAAGAGTCGGACATGACTGAGCGACTGATCTGATCTGATTAAGAATACTGTTCATTGGGAAAGCCACTGGTGGTCCAGTGGTTTGGACTCATCATTTTCACTCTCATGGACCAGGGGATTCAATCCCTGATTGGGGAACCAAGATCCCACAAGCCACATGGCATGGCCAGAAAAAAAAAAATACTGTCTAGTTAATGTTTCCCACATGATTCATGCCTCAATTCGAGAAGGATAATATCTTCCTGTTTTTCTTTTATTATATTAAAACTTTTTAAATGAGTTACTTGTTTTTACCAAAAAGATAGATACTATTTATCAAAAATTGCTCCATTCTAAATATAACACAAAATACATTTTAAATACGCGTGCTAACCTAAGTGATGAATTTGCTTACTTGTGGCAAGTTTCCGTGTCTGAGCTGGTGAAGATTTGTCCCCAGACATTTTGCTTCATATATATTTTCAGTAAAAAGTTTAAACTTTCATATCTTTATTTCATTTATGCTGTAATTTATTTAAAAAAGAGTCATCTAAAAGCTGAAATGAACAATATTTCAGATACACATTTACAAACTTTTGGTGTATGTTAGTGCTCCGTTGTGTCAGACTCTTTGTGACCCCATGAACTATAGCCCACCAGGCTCCTCTGTTCTTGGGATTCTCCAGGCAAGAATACTGGGTGGCTTGCAGTTTCCTTCTCCAGGGGATCTTCCTGACCCAGGGATCGAACCCAGGTCTTCTGCATTGCAGGCAGATTCTTTACCATCTGAGTCACCAAGGAAGCCTTCAGTCTCACTGTACACCTACACACACATGCACATGTATATTTATGTAACTAATCTTGCTATTTAGGCTTTTTTTTTTTTTTTTTTTTGTATCTTACTGATCATGGCAGCTACAAACTATCTTTAGCTAGTACCTCAAGGCACAATATACACTGAATGGAGGTTTTGTCCTCAACTAAAGTGGAAATATAGCCAAATTCCAAAGTCTTCTTGTTAATTTGGAGTACTTGAGACTTATATCATGCCCTATCTGGTTAGATTTTAATTATGTGCTGTCATAATATGAGTGACAGAATTGATTTAGGAATGGAAAGGTCAGTCCTGCCATGCTTTTTGTTAGCTTGTGCTTAATATTACTCATATTACCTCCTGAACATTAGTGGCAGTATTAAGCATTTTATTTTGTGAGGGTACATTTAGTTAAAGCTAGATAAAATAATCTGTGAATCCATTATCAAGGTATGCCTAAACTGAAATATAAAGCACCACCCTGCTGAAAAAGTGGGAACCACTGTTCGCCTTGCCAGGTAACAGGTGAGACTACCCCCAGTGGGAAGGGAGAGGGGCAGTGGAGAGACATACATTAGATATTAGTAACTCTTATGTTCTCCTATTCTTCGGCTTTTTAAAAAATTGGAGTATAATTACTTCGCAATGTCGTGTTAATTTCTGCTGTACAACGAAGTGAATCAGCTGTATGTTTATATACATTCCCTCCCTCTTGAACCTCCCTTCTACCCTCCCCCCATCTACCCCTCTAGGTCATCACAGAGCACCTAGCTTCCCTCTTCTCCTATTTTTTTTTTTTCTTTTTTGAAAACAGGATAAGTATAAACAGAATATCTAAAATGTTCTTCCTCTGTGTGGATCATTTTGTCTTCCCACTGTAGTGTGTAAGTTAGATCTAGATGTAGGAGAATATCACGCATGTCATTTTCATGGTCAAGACTCATAAAACATCTGATATGCCCACCACACATGCCTGCTTTTGCCAGCTAATATCTCCACAGCTCTTTAACAGGACATGCCTTGTTTCTGCCCCCACATTCTGCCAAGACTTGCACTTGTGAATCACTGAATGGAAGGGTGCTTGCCGAAGTCCAGATGAAAAATAAAGAACTAGAAGCATTTGAAAGGGAGGAGAGTACAAAAAACCATATGGCAGCATACATGACTTAACTTGGTAACTGATTCAATGCTGCTGCTAAGTCGCTTCATTCGTGTCCGACTCTGTGCGACCCCATAGACAGCAGCCCACCAGGCTCCCCCATCCCTGGGATTCTCCAGGCAAGAATACTGAAGGGGGTTGCCATTTCCTTCTCCAATGCATGAAAGTGAAAAGTGAAAGTGAATTTGCTCAGTCATGTCCGACTCTTAGCGACCTCATGGATTGCAGCCTACCATGCTCCTCCGTCCATGGGATTTTCCAGGCAATAGTACTGGAGTGGGTGGCCATTGCCTTCTCCAACTGATTCAATGCATGGGATCAAAAGAAAAAACAAAAGTAATGTTGATTTCCATGCCCAGTTTCCTGGAGGGTTGAGATGGCGTGGAAATGATGGTGATGGTAGCTTCTGCAGAAATAAAAGGCACAGAGTAAAAGCGATTTAGGAGAAAAAAGTGTCCATTCATTTGGGGGCACTAAGTCTTATACCTGGGGGCCCATCTGAGTGTTTTAAAAGAAAAAAAAAGTAATGTTGATTTCCATGCCCAGCTTCCTGGAGGGTTGAGATGGCATGGAAATAATGGTGATGGTAGCTTCTGTAGAAATAAAAGGCACAGAGTAAAAGTGATTTAGGAGAAAAAAGTGTCCATTCATTTGAGGGCACTAAGTCTTATATCTGGGGGCCCATCTGAGTGTTTAATCCAAGAAGTAAAACTGGAATTTGGTGAATGGCTAGATCTGGAGATAAATATGTCTGGGTTAGTCCACAAGACCAAGACCAAGTGAAGTTGCTCAGTCACGTCTGACTCTTTGTGACCCCATGGACTGTAGCCTACCACGGTCCTCCATCCATGGGATTTTCCAGGCAAGAGTACTGGAGTGGATTGCCATTTCTTTCTCCAGAGGATCTTCCCGACCCAGGGATCGAACCCAGGTCTCCTGCATTGTAGGCAGATGCTTTACCGTCTGAGCCACTTACAATAATTGAAACATATAATAACAAATACAAAAAATACTGTCAATGTAAAGAAAAAAATATTAAAGGGAATTATATTTTACAGCTGGGAGATAGTGCAGGACAGCTTGGCGTGCTTCAGTCCATGGAATCGCAAAGAGCCAGACATGACTTAGCGATTGAACAAATATTTTACAGGCTGAAAAAAGAGAGAAGATCAAGTTATAAAGGAGGATCAGAAAAATAGAGTGTCCTCAGGCAAAAGAGAATTTCCATGGACAGGAGCTCAATAATGTCCAAGGCAGAAGGGAATTGTAACAGAGTGAGAACTAGTAATCTGTTATAATTGGTACCTTCAATATCATTGCTTTATATTATTTTCTTCTTTGATAGAGAAAGAAATTCCCAGATAGATGTTGGTTTACAAAGTAGTAAGCAGGAAGGGAGAAAACATACAGATTTTTCTTTAAAGCAGTTTGGCAGTGATAGGAGGAAATGAAGACAGAGGGTTTGATTTTCACTTGATGTTGTATGTAAAGCAGGATGAGACATCATCAAGTTTTTAGATCTAAGGAAGACCCAATGGAGTGAACAAATTAAAGTTATAACAAATTTTAAATAATTCATTGCTGGTGGAAATGCAATGAAATATACAGCCACTTTAGAAAACAGTCTGATAGTTTCTTACAAAATTTAATATTTTCTTAACATACAATCTAGCAATCATGTTTTTGGTATTTACCCAAAAGAACTGAATCTTATATCCACACAAAAAAACCTGTACACAGATCTTTATAGCAGCTCTGTTTGTAAGTGTCCAAACTTGGAAGCAACCAAGATGTGCTTCAGTCAGTAGGTGAATGGGTAAATAAACTGAGCTATCTCTAGACAATGGAATATTATTCAGTGCTATAAAGAAATGTACTATCAAGTCATGATATATTAGGTCATGATTTGTCAACAAGGAGATCAAACCAATCAATCCTAAAGGAAATCAACCCTAAATATTCACTGGAAAGACTGATGCTGAAGCTGAAACTCCAATACTTTGACCACCTGATGTGAAGAGCCAACTCATTGGAAAAGACCCTGATGCTGGGAAAGACTTAGGGAAGGAGGAGAAGCGGAAATAGAGGATGAGATGGTTGGATGGCATCATCAACTCAATGGACAGGATTTTGAGCAAACTCCAGGAGACAGTGAAAGACAGGCAAGTTTGGCATGCTGCAGTCCATGGGGTCACAAAGAGTAAAAAATGACGGGGCAACTGAACAACAACAAAGTCATGAAAGAAATTTAAATGCTATTACTAAGTGAAAGGAGCCTATTTGAGAAGACTACATAGTGTATGATACCAACTATGTTACTTTGTGGAAAAGGCAAAGCTATAGAGAAAGTAAAGAATCAGTGGTTGTCATGGACTAGTAGGAAGGGAAGGATGATAAGATGGAACCCCAAATTTTTAGGGCAGTGAAACCACTCTGATATTATGATGGCTTGTTGTCATGTAGTCACTAAGTCGTGTTCAACTCTGAGATCTCATGGACTGCAGCCCACTAGGCTCCTCTGTCCAAGGGATTTCCCAGGGAAGAATACTGGAGTGGGTTGCCATTTCCTTCTGCAGGGGATCTTCCCAACCCAGTGATCAAACCCACGTCCTGCGGGTTCTTCCACGGATTCTTTACCACTGAGCCACCTGGGAAGCCCATAACAGTGGGTACATTTATTCAAACCCACAGAATGTACAGCACCAAGATTAAACCCTAATGTTAACTACAGCCTCTGGGTGATAAAGATGGTGTAAGTTCATCAAATATGACAAATGCCCCACTCAGGTGTAGGATGTTGATAATGGGGCAAACTGTGCCTATGTGAGGCTAGAAGATATAAGGAAAATTGCTATACTTTCTGTTCAGTTTTGCTATAAAACCTAAAACTGCCCTAAAAATAAAATCTGCTTGAAAATATATAAAAGAACTGCTGATACATCACTAATGCAATATACATATAATATTTATCAAATTCATATATACATGTGCCTCCTAAGGAGGAAAAAAAAAATGTGCTACTGACTCTGGGGGCTTAAGCACTCTAAGCGCTTTGCAGGGGTGACGGCTGCATGTCTACCTTAAACTTTATCTTCAAGTTCTAGGAATGGAGCAGAAGCTGAAAAGGGGGCTTCTTTGAATTCCAGGGGAGACAACCAGGTCTTGAATTTCTTATCTCTTTTCTACTCCCCTTCTGTCTGATCATCAGTGACTTGAATTAAGAATAGCCAACATTTGGGACTTCCCTGATGGTCCAGTGATTAAGATTCTGCATTCCCATTACAGGGGGCATGGTTTTGATCCCTGGTCAGGGAACTAAGATCTCATATGCCACATGGTGTGGCCAAAAAAAGGGAGAGAAAAAAAATAGCCCACATTATGGGACTTGAGACCTAAGTCAGGAAAAAGATGATGTGCAAAGCTGGGCTTTCTAACCAGGAGCACTTATATGTACCACAGCTCACACTTGCTTAGCTGGGGGTCCGTGGTGTGCCTGCTAATAGTGATGGTAAGCTTCTTCCCATGGACCAGAATCCTGATGGGCATTGTTTATCCTACACAAAATCTATGCTTGACTATCTGCTGATGTGTTGTGTACTCTGCAGATTGTACCTGGAAATCTTATTGGAAGCTGTTTTAAAATAACTAAGCAATATAAACATTGCAAGATTTTGTTACCAACTTTACTATGTTTTCCTGTTTTTTTTTTTTTTTTTTCTTTTCCTTTCCAGTGCTTAAAAACTAACCATTTATATCAGCCCAGGAAAATAGTATTCTTTTATTTTTAATGCACATCTTAAGAAAAGAGAGTCCTCAAAGATAGAGGCTTGAGGATTTAGACAGCAAAAGAGAGATATTAAATTATTGGCATTTTGGACTCAAAATAAGGAAAACAGTTAATTATAGATGTTATACCTGCTCAGCAAACACTAATGGAAGATGTACTGGGGTAAATGAGCCTAAGAATTAAGCATAGGACTGGATACTTTTATATGAGATATGGAGAAACAAGCAAATAGAGGTGTTTAGAAAGTGGAATATATAACAGTTAGGCTGGTGAATAGACAACTTAATTGGGAATAAATTAAATCTAGAAGTAATAAACCAACACACATGCATAATTTAAAGCAAGTGATAATTTTGTGTGCAGTGAGCCTGCCATTCAAACATCCAAAACTGTAGTAATTCTAATTATTTTCCCTTCACTACACTTTCAGGCAGCATGTATCTGCAACCAGCCTTTGTGTCTTTACCAGCCTTCCCAGATACAAGCATGAAACCTTGGAAGAGTATAAATCCTTCAAATAAGGATTTGTTTGGTTGTAAGGCAAGAAAGCCAACCCACATTAGCTTAAGAAAAAAGACTTTACTAGAACTCTTAACATGATAATACGAGGCCAGGGTGGGTACTGGGAGGCTCCTCTCAGGGACTCACAGGATGTTGTCTGTTTTCCCCTCCCTTTCTTGCTCTCCTCTTGCTGTCTCTCTATCCTTGATTCTGTTCCTCTCCATAGAATGAACTCATTCAGTTTCCGTGTTAAGAAGTTTCTGGTCTCTTCCTTGTTGGAGGCAAAGTAAGAGACTCAGTTGCAGCCCAAAACAATTGGATATCCAACCCAGACTGGAGAACCCAGAGTCTGTGATCATCCTGGCTTGAATATTATGACCACCCATGGACCAGCCAGTGTGATCAAGTGGATGGTATCTGTATTGACCAAAAGTAAAAATAAAGATGCCTACTAAATATCACAGGGGCTTCCCAGGTGGCGCTGATGGTAAAAAAATCCTGCCTGCCAATGCAGGAGACATAAGAGATACCAGTCTGATCCCTGAGTTGGGAAGATCCCTGAGTTGGGAAGATCCCCTGGAGGAGGGCATGGCACCCCACTCCAGTACTCTTGCCTGGAGAATCCCATGGACAGAGGAGCCTGGAGGGCTATAGTCCCTGAGATCACAAAGAGTCGGACACGATTGAAGTAACTTAGCATGCACACATGCATGCACACAGTAAATATAGAATGACTTTTTTTTTTTTTTTTTTTCTGATCCCTTAAGCTCCTGTTAGTAATTTAGTGAGAAGCTGACTAAAATTGTCATTGTTTCTGGGAAGTATGGCACAGTTGAGCACCTCTGCTGTGTTGTAAGAAACCGTCTACCCTAGGGATAAGGACACTTGCTTTCTTAGCCTCCTATGCAGCCAGAGTAGAGTAAGGTGACCAACCAGCCTAGTTTGCCTGGGATTGAGGAACTTCCTGGGAGGTGGGACTCGCAATCCAATTATCAGTACAGCCCTGGGGAAACTGGGATGGCTGATCACCTTAGTAGCAGGTACTTGTTTCTATTGCTCATAGGACAGTGATTCAGAAAGGCTTAATTTACAGAAGCAGGTGAGGCACTGTCCTGGTTCGGGCTGCTATAATAGAACACTATAGACTTGGCTTATCCAACAGAAATGTATTTCTCACAGTTACAGAGACTGGGAAATCCAAGGTCACACTGTTGCTGATTGGGTGTCTGGGGAAGGCTTTCTTCCTGGTTCATAGATGGTGTCCTCTCACTGTATCCACATATGGTAGAAGGGGTGAGGGAGCTCTCTGGGGTCTCTTTTACAAGGTCACTGATCCCATTCACAAGGGTCCCACCCTCGTGATCCAATCACCTCCCAAAGGCTCCATTTCCTGATAGGTACATCATCCTTTTGGTAGCCATTGCCGGCATTGTCTTTCTGTTAAAAACTCCTCTGGGCCTGGACTCTCATGACCTGAATCATAAAAGCACCAGTTGAACTGGAATGAAGAAGGTAGATGACTTAGTCAGTTGTCGTTTCAGTCGCTAAGTCATTCCCAACTCTTCTGTGACCCCCATGAACTGTAACCCACCAGGCTCCTCTGTCCAAGGGATTTCCCAGGCAAGAATATTGAACAGGGTTGCCATTTCCTTCCCCAGGGGCTCTTCCTGACCCAGGGATCAAACCCATGTCTCCTGCATTGCAGGCAGATTTTTTGCCAATGAGCCACCGAGCCACCAGGGAAGTCTGAAGTAATCAATAACACAGTCTGAATCACACACTATACCATAAACATCTCCTAAGGGTCTGTCTTTACAAGAGACTTGCCCATATAAGCTTTACTTAATGTGAAAAGGGGCTTCCCTTTTATTTTGGAATCCTTATTTTTCTCTTATGTCATGACTTTTATTTTATACAAGCCACAGATGTAAAACCAGTGCTGATGATGTCACCATCCCATAAGAAGATGATGGTGAATGTTGCATCCTTACTGAGAGAGATTCCATATTAATTAGCTGTAATCATGCCCTCCAGCCACAGACAAGAGCCTGACCAAAGAGTTCTGCTCTTACCAGACCATGCTGTCCTGCCTAGAGTTCACTGATTTAGAGATGAATATCTCCCCTAAGCTAGGGGACTGTTATTCTTTATCCACAAGTATTTTGGAGAGACATTATCTGCTAAGTATTTCACTTGTGTTTGAAAAAGTGAGATGTTAAATGTTGGTGTTTCTGGTAGTTAAGATCACCAGGTTTCTGAGAAAGTGCATCTTTAATAGGGAGAAATGACTTCAATATATAGAAAGGAGCACAAACAACCTGTAGTCTTCAAGCCATGGCTTCCAGAGGTCCATGAGGCTCCACGGCTGACCATGCCTTCTTCCTAAGGATGGGACCTGCCTTCACTGGCAGCCAAGAATCTTACTTAACTCAGGTTCTTTGGGGTCAGAGAGCCTAAGAGCCCAACAATGTCTTTGTTCTTGACCACTAGGCCATTTTATCCCCAAACCTAAGCCATGTGTGTATGTAAGTCACTCAGTCATATTTGACTCTTTGTGACCCCATGGACTACAGCCCTCCAGGCTCCTCTGTCCTTGGAATTTTCCAGGCAAGAATACTGGAGTGGGTGGCCATTCCCTTCTCCGGGGGATCTTCCCAACCCAGGCATTGAACCTGCATCTGCTGTGTTGCAGGCAGATTCTTTACTGTCTGAAGGGGAGAGGACTTTAAGCAAATAAAATATAAGAAATGGCATAAAGAATTATGAATGTTTCTTTATGCCACTTCTTACATTGTTTCTTTATGCCATTTCTTATATTTTACTTGCTTAAAGTCCTCTCCCCTTCCATTTTTTCACTATAAAAAGTTGTCCTGTCACTTGAAGACAAGCCCAAAGATCAGCAAACATATGAAGACTGTCTGCTAATCTACCTGGTGGAGCCATCTCTCCTCTGTGCTCTCATAGTCCTTAAGTGTTTTCCCCTCCTGTATATGTGTGCACATGTCTTCATTCTCCTACTAATATGAGAACACCTTGAGTTTAAACTTTAGGCAATATAATCCAGGGGTCAGCATCAGAGGCTTTGGCATCAGAAATCTAAGGTTTAAATCCTGGTTTTACTAGTTCTTAGCTGAATGACCTTTGGAAAAGGCAATGGCACCCCAGTCAAGTACTCTTTCCTGGAAAATCCCTGGTAGGCTGCAGTCCATGGGGTCGCTTAGAGCGACACAACTGAGAGCCTTCACTTTCACTTTTCACTTTCATGCATTGGAGAAGGAAATGGCAACCCACTCCAGTGTTCTTGCCTGGAGAATCCCAGAGACGGGGGAGCCTGGTGGGCTGCTGTCTATGAGGTCACACAGAATAGGACACGACGAGAGTGCCTTGGACTGCAAGGAGATCCAACCAGTCCATTCTGAAGGACATCAGCCCTGGGATTTCTTTGGAAGGAATGATGCTAAAGCTGAAACTCCAGTACTTTGGCCACCTCATGCGAAGAGTTGACTCATTGGGAAAAGACTCGGATGCTAAGAGGGATTGGGGACAGGAGGAGAAGGGGACGACAGAGGATGAGATGGCTGGATGGCGTCACTGACTCTATGGACGTGAGTCTGAGTGAATTCCAGGAGTTGGTGATGGACAGGGAAGCCTGGCGTGCTGTGATTCATGGGGTTGCAAAGAGTCAGACACGACTGAGCGACTGAACTGAGCTGAACTGAACAGAAGAGACTTAGCAGCAGCAGCAGTAGCAACTAAATGACCTTAGGAAAAATTTAATTACTCTAAGTCTCACTTTGCTCCACTTTAAAGTGGGGTCATAATTTTAAAGGAATACATTATGAGGAACACGTTAGACAGAGGGTGTTAGTAGAATATCTGAATACAAAATGTTCCTTGTTAAAAGAGTACCCTAATTTTTAAGAGGATGTTTTAATGAATAATTACATCCCATTTATCGCACCAGAGCATGACTGCTGCTGGGAAGGTTTGCATGAATGGTCAGTTTCAGACAGATCCAGGTAATCGATCCAGGCACTGTATGGAGCTAGCATTCATTCATTCATTCTCTCTCTCCTGCATTCTTTCAATATCCACCTCTTTATGGAAACCAGGAGTCAGCCAGGCTTTATGTTAGAAGCTCATCTAAACCACACTTAAAAAAATGTTTTTAAATGTTCTGACATTCCTGAGGCTTGCAGCTCAGAGACTGGTTCTTCTGCAATGGGTTTCATCTCTGGGTCTACAGGGTGTGATAAATGTGATCATAGGTACCATTTATCAGCAGGTATAAGTTGATTGCTTTTGTTCACTATTTCTGTTAATTTTCTAACAGATCTGCAGTCAGTATAAATACCTTTATTTTATGAATGAGGAAACTAGAGATTAGAGTTTAAGTGGCATACCCAATGTCACTGAGTTAGCCTTTAAGCTAAAATTTCATGACAGTTCTGTTGACTCCAGTGACCACTTCCTTCCTCTCAGCTGTGTGGCCTTCGATTTTGTGCCACAATTTCACAAAATCAAAGAGGCCAGGAATCTAAAGGTACCACTTCCTCATTCTATATATTGAGAAAAACAGGTCTCTGTGAAGCCAACAGAGTTGCCTAAGGTCCCCAGCTAGCCAGCCAAATTCCAGATGATGTGGCCTCTCCATGTGGAAGAATGTCATTGACATTTTTATTTCTGTTAGATGATTTTGGTCTCTGTGTCAGCTTATACGCTCTCTAATTAATAAGCCCCACTGCTGACCTCAGTCTGTATTTACACATAAACAGATATCAGCTGTCACCATGCTCCCATCAAGAAGCAAGCGACCTTCCACTCAGGTGAAATGCACAAGCCTTGTGACCTTACTCCTGCCCGAGGACGTCACACCTGCAAGGCCATCTGCACCTGACAAAGCTCTAAACGGCTTGACCTTTGCCAAGTGGAGCTTAACTTTCTCTTTCAACCTTTCCCTAAAAGGCCATCCCTCTGCACTGGGAAGAATTACTTCGTTTCAAGGCTTAAGACTCCTACGGCCTCAACAGTAGTTAGATTTTAACATGTTTAAATATGAGCAATAGGGGCTAAGTGCTCCGGCAGTAGCTTGCCCTTTGATGTTTTAAAAGGACACCAGAAGCTGCTCTGGTCATGCTCCCCAGCTGCTCATGTAATGCTCGGCCAGCTCATCAGAGCATCTCTCTACTTAACTGGGTAATGACAGGGAGCCACTTTACCAGTAGAGATTGTTTTATGGCTGCTTTCTTCCCTTCAGCTCTAACCTGAGGATCACAACTCAGAAATGGGTGCTCCTGCAATGCAGACTGCTTCCCTGGGTCTAGAGGGAGTGATTAGACAGAAAATTTCTTATACCTTCAAAATTACTGGCAAATTTCTTACGTATCATATGGGGTGGGAGGTAGAGATTCCTGGCCAAGTGGTTGACTCAGTCTCCCCAGTTGGGATGCTCGTGAACAGACATCTCAATTGAAGATACGGAGATCTTCAAAAGCTCACCTACATATTTATTACTTCCAAACGAAAACTCAGCCACTCAATTGCAGTAAGTTGTCCTGGGTGTCTTTATTTTACTTGCTAGATTCTTGCAGTGGTCTTTTAGGGAAAAAAGAAATAGCCTTTTTTTAGAGGTGCACAGCTGCTCAAAGCGCTGAAGTTAGTTTCCTTGGTTCTACACATAACGGTTTAAAAAAATCATTAGATGCAAAGTACTGTATTATAACTGGGTGAGAATTGATCACCTGATTAGTAACTGATGAAAAGTGGAAGAGGCAAGTGGTGGTCATAAAACCTATTGCAAGAGGTTTTGTTGTTTTATTTAAAATATGATCAGAAGAAATACATTATTTTACATGTTCCCATGCACTGTAGAGCAATGCTACACGTCCAAGCATGAATTTCACTTAGCAAGCAGACATTGTGTAATATCCTGCCACCATGAGTTCTGCAGTCAGACTGCCTGTGTTTGCTTCCTGATTCAGCCACTGTGACCCTAAGCATGTTGCTTTTCCTGGGGGATTCAGTTTCTTTATCAGTTATATGATAAAATAAGTGCATCCTTGGGACTTCCATCCTGGTAGTCCAGTGGTTAAGAATCCTCTTTACAATTCAAGGGACATAGGTTCGATCCCTGGTCAGGGACCTAAGATCCCACATGCCCCAGGGCAGCTAAGTCTGTTTGCCACAACTAGAGACCCTCAGTGAAAGATCCCACAGGACACAGAGAAGCCCTGGCACGCAGCACCTGAGGCCTGACACAGCCAGGTAAATATATATATATATATATTTTTTTTTTTAAAGAATACCCTAAACCACATGGGCTGTAGTGAGGATTTCCCAGGCAAGAATACTGGAGTGGGTTGCCATTTCCTTCTCCTGGGTGCTTTCTGACCCAGGGTCTCCTGCATTGCAGGTGGTCTCCTTCCTTGCAGACAGATTCTTTCTACTAGCTAAGCCACCAGACAAGCCCACTATGACCTCATCTTAAGTAATTACAGCTGCAACAACTCTATTTCCAGATAAGGTCACATTCTGAGGTCTGAGCATGAAGACATCAATATATCTTTTTGGGGGGTACCCAGTGTAACCGAGGACTTCCCAGGTTGCTCAGTGGTAAAGAATCCACCTGCAATTCAGGAGACATGGGTTTGATCACTGGGTCAGGAAGATCCCCTGGAGAAGGAAATGGCCACCCACTCCAGTATTCTTGCCCGGAGAAGTCCATGGACAAAGGAACCTGGCAGGCTACAGTCCATGGAGTCACAAGAGTTGGACATGACTCTTAGTGACTAAACCAATGTAACCCATGATAGCAAAAGTTTATCCATTTTTATGGCTTCCCTTGTTGCTCAGATGGTAAAGAATCTGCCTGCAATGCAGGAGACCTAGGTTTGATCCTGGGTTGAGAAGATCCCCTGAAGAAGGGAACGGCTACCCATTCCAGTATTCTGGCCTGGAGAATTCCATGGACTGTATAGTCCATGGGGTCACAAAGAGTAGGACCCAACTGAGTGACTTTCACTTTCATTGATGCATTTATGTATACCCTATAATTAAGATAATTAACATTATAAGCAGTCAGTGATTACTGGATCCAGGTACTCTTGACATGCCTTGGGGGATGGAGATGCAGAAAGAGACACTATGCAACCTTTGACCTCAAGAAGTTCAAACTGTAGTATATATCCTTTGTCTTAATCTGCTTATCTCAAAGAGATGGAAGAAACCTATTATAAAAGAAATTATCTCTTTGCATTCATTATCAGGCATTATAAATACTAAAGTTTGTGGTTCTGAACTCCCACAAAATTGTTCTAAGCTCCTTTCTTTTTGATTCCAGCCCCACAAAGCTGGTTTTGATCCTGGTCAAATCCTTCTCACATGTGGGTCTTGGTGTTTATCTCTGGGGTCTTTTTCAATTGCAATGTTCTATGATTCTGGTATAACTTATTGCGTGCATGATCATATTTCCAGACTTTCTAAGTTACGTTTAATGCCTTTGCTTGCTCTCGTTTTGCTTACTCTTCCTGTTCAAAACTTCCTTTAACTGCATTGAAACAGTTGTGTTCTGACTATATTTTCAATCTCAGTAAAATTATGCTTGTACTAGCGTTTGTTTCCTGATGACTTCTATGAGAAACTTCTGAAATAATTTAAAAATAATTGATTTTCTCCTTTACTACATAAAACCTAGCTGAGCAATTATAAGGCTGTCTTCAGCAAAAATAAATAAAAAAGTATAAAACTAGAAATCTCAAGTTTGAATTTTTCCTGCTTTCTTATAGTGTAGAGTTGGTACTATCTAAAAATTTTGATTCCTACTTATGTGAATAAAACAATGCCTTTTCTTTGTGATACATCCCAAATTTTTATCTCTTAGCTCATAGGATACATATTTCCATTTGAAATTTCTTAAGATGAAAACGTAAATTGAGGCACCCAGCAAGATTGTTCTAAAGGCAAAAATCAAAATGATACGACTAAATCATTGCAGAAGCAGACCGTTTCTATAATTCTCTGTGTGGCAATTTAAAATTTGTGTTATTTGGTTTTTCATCCAGGCACTTGCTTCTACCTTGTTCCCTCCACCCTCTCTTCCTTCTTTTTAAAAACGTGCTATTAACAGGAAGGAATCATGCACTCAGAATGTCATTCTTTTCCTAAGAGCCTATCAAGGCTTGTCTTGTATTAGTCAGAAGGCTCTGGAAATTCACCTTCTCCACAAAAGTGTCCTTAATTGAGTTAAATTCAATGAATATTATAGATTACTTGCTATTTTCCAGGCAGCATGCTGGTATCCTGAAGACACAAAGAAATATAACGTGTGTCATCGTCTATTCGGACTGAGAAAAAGAAAAGAAACAACATGAAAGCTTTGCTGGCCTACTCCGCCTGCTTCAGTGTTCTGTTTCCAGAGCTGCTCAGCACTGTCCAAGTCTCTTAACTCTTATTTAGCATCCTTTAAGTGGCTGGTCCCTGAGATACCAACAAGTGAATAACACTCTCACAGTTGTTAAGGGTAAAATACTCTCATACACAAAAGAAGAATAACAAGATGAACCACTTTTTGAGTTCCAGGAAGGCAGCACACACAGATAAATATGGTAGGATTTCAGAAATAGGAGATACCAGTAAGAACCAGGGCAATGAAAACAGCGGAGCCTTCAAGGTCAAATTCATTCTAGTTGAGGTGTGGCAGAATTTAGGAATTTGATACGTCTCCAGGCAGGAGTATTTAGCATGGGAAAACAGTAGCATAGGTACAGTTTGTGTGGGGGAGTTGGGGGGAGAAGTTACCACGGGGAACAAAGGAGACTCCACTGTGGTTCAGGATGGAAGCTCATGTACAGGATTCAAGACTGACAGAATAGGAGGTTTGCACCCCTTGTGAGAGAAAGCATTTCTTTTTCTGTCCTGTTCTTTTAATTGATTTTTATTGATGTATAATTGATTTACAATGCTGTATTAGTCAGGTACATAGCAAAGTGGTTCAGTTATACATGCATATATATCTTTTTTTTCAGATTGTTTCCCTTATAAGTTATTGCAAAATATTGAGTATAGTTCCCTGTGCTATGCAGTAGGTCCTTGTTGGTTATCTGTTTTGTATGTAGTAATGTATATATGTTAATCCCAAACTCCTAATTTATCCCTCCTCCATTTTCCCTTTGATAACCATAAGTTTGCTTTCTATGTCTGTGGATCTGTTTCTGTTTTGTTGTAAATAAGTTCATCTATATCATTTTTTTTTTTAAGATTTCACATATAAATGATATCATATGATATTTTTCTTTGGCTTACTTTACTTAGTATGATCATCTCTAAATCCATCCATGTTGCTGCAAATGGCATTAATCCATTCTTTCTATGGCTGAGAAATATTCCAGTTGTATCTATATACCATCTTTTTTATCCCTTCCTCTGTCAATGGACATTTAGGTTGCTCCCACGTCTTGGCTATTGTAAATAGTGCTGCAGTGAACACTGGGGTGCATGTATATATTCAAATTATGATTTTCTCCAGATGTATGCCTAAGAGTGGAATTGCAGGATCATATGGTAGCTTTACTTTCAGTTTTTTTAAGGAAACTCCATACTGTTCTCCACCGTGACTGCACAGTGACATTCCTGCCAATGGTGCAGGAAGTTTCCCTTTTCTCCACACCCTCTCCAGCATTTATGATTTGTAGACTTTTTGATGATGGCCATTCTGACTAGTGTGAGATGATACCTCACTGTAGTTTTGATTTGCATTTCTCTAATAATTAGTGATATTGGGCATCTTTTCATACACTTTCTGGCCACCTGTAAATCTTTGGAGACATGTCTGTTTAGATGATCTGACCATTTTTGTTTTTTTGCTTGGGTTGTTTTTTTTACTGTTGAGCTATATGAGCTGTTTGTATATTTTAGAGATTAATCCCTTGTCGATCATACAATTTGCAAATATTTTCTCTTGTTTACAACAGAAACAATTGATAAACTATTGAACAGAAGAATTAAAAGATGATCTGGTACTTACAGAATGTTTATCATATTTTTATACCAGGGAGAGTAAATTTAACTGCATTTATCTATTAAATATTCATTGAACACATTATATATACATTACATAGTCAGTGTAAATACTGCACTTCCTTAAAACTTAAGTGGAAATAAATGGACTTTGGGGACTGATGGAGCTTGATTTGAATCCCAGTTCTTCCCCTTCTTGCTGCTGCTGCTGTGCTAAGTCACTTCAGTCATGTCTGACCCTGTGCGACCCCATAGACAGCAGCCCACCAGGCTCCTCTGTCCCTGAGATTCTCCAGGCAAGAGTACTGGAGTGGGTTGCCATTTCCTTCTCCCTTCCCCTTCCTACTTAGGTGATATTTGTTAAATTATATAATCTTTCTCATTTCATTTTCTTCTTCTGTTAAATGGAAATATTAGTACAACTTTACAGAGTTGTTGACTGATTAAACACCATCATCAAAATACCTAATATTGCATTAGACAGAGTTAGTTTTCAATAAGTTATTACCATTTATGTAACATGCTCAAAGCAGGTATATTTATGTACCTGCTCACAAAGGGTCTGGATGTTATGCTTCTTCTCCCAAGTGGTGAAACTCATGATTGCTATAAAAACTTCCTTCGAGGGAAAACTACTTTAAATATTTGCAAAAGAATTGAAATTATCCACAAGCTCATCTTTAGACTACAAAAACTATCAATATTGCATTTTTTTGTGAAGATTCTTTTTCCTAAATGTTTTTAAAGATTTTTTTTAATGCTGTAATGAAAGTTGATGGATTGATTTAACATCCAGATATTCAGTGTGAATTCCTGAGAGTGTATGAGGAGACATTTGCATGAGCAAAGTAAGGGGCAGCTAGAGCCTGGATAAATTGAGAAGTCTGAGAAAAGAAAACAAAGCAGGATCCACAGTCTGAAGTGGAATCAGTTAAAACACTGAGGAAAAGAGAGTCTCGGTGCGAGGAAAACAAGTAACAATTGGGGTTATAAAGGAAGCTGCATCATTAACAGCGATGTAGTTTTTTGTTTGTTTGTTTTAATCGGAAACCTAGCTGTGTCTCACCGAGACTCAAATAGAAGAAGACTTGATTTGGGGGCCTGCAGAGTAGAAAACATGTAGAGCAGAAGGAAGAATAATAACCCATAGAGCAGGGTCCGTGAACAAAAGTAAGAATAGCAGAGTGACTGGAAAGAGTGCATAGTTTTAAGTCACACTGCATGATGTCAATTTATGCATTCACAGCATCTCAGCTACACTGCACACGGCTAATATCCTTGACATCCCTCATGCCATCCTGATGCCTAGTTGCATATTTGCATTGATGTAAATGGACAGGGTGGGAGAAAGTGAATGGCAGAGAATCTTCACCTTCCTCTCTGTATACTTGCCCCATGCATCATTTCTAGTTGGCTGTCCCTAGGTTGTATCCTTTACAATTAACCCATAATCCCTAGTGAAGTGCTTCCTTGAGTTCAGGGACCCACTTTAGCAAATTATGAAACCCAAGGCGGGAGTTGTGGGAACTGCCAACTTATAGCTGGTCAGTGAGAATTAGGGAGGCCCTGAATCTGCCATTGGGGTCTCAAGTGGGGACAATCTTGTGGGACTCAGCCTTTAAATTTTGTAGAGTCTGTGCTTACTCCAGGTAGTTAGTGTAACAATTGCTTGGTGTGAAACATCATATATTAATACATGTATATGGAATCTAGAAAAAAAAAGGTGCAGATGAACCTATTTGCACTGTAGGAATAGAGACGCTGATGTAGCGAATGGACAAGTAGACACAGTGGCGGAAGGGGAGGATGGGACAAACTGGGAAAGGAGCACTGACATATATACATCACCATGTGTAAAGTAGATAGCTGGTGGCAGCCTGCTGTAGAACACAGGGAGCTCAGCTCTGTGTTCTGTGATGACCTAGAGGGGTGGAATCAGGAGGTGGGGGGAGGCTCAGGAGGAAGGGGATATATGTACACGTATAGCTGGTTCACTTTGTTGTCCAGCTGAAACTAACACAACATTGTAAAACAAATATACACCAATTAAAAAAAAAAGAATTTCTTGATATGAAAAGCCCATATATTTGGTGTCAGAAGTGCTGTGAGTTGCACAGGAAACAGAGTTGTCTTTTTAGTGAGCTTGGCGGATCAGAATGAAAGTGAGTTGGCTGGAGTGTGGTCAAGGGAGGTGATTGGAGGTGAAATCTAGAAGGAAATCAGGACCAGGAGACTGAGATTATGGGAAAGAATTTGGCCCCTGTATGGACTGCAGTGGCAGGACAAAGGAATATCAAGGCAGAGAAGGTTCATGCTCTAGGCTGTGATTTCAGCTGCCAAATGCAGAATAGACTCATAAAGGCCAAAATGAAGGCGGGAGACCACGGTGAGCTTTTACAGTGATGCAAGTGAGAGACTGTAGTGCTTAACCTCATGCAAGTTTAGCCGCGCCAGGCTTGCTCAACTGTCCAGTGGAGGCGTCTGTGGCTGCTTGGCTGTACAAGTTCAGGCTTGAGCAAAAAGGAGACAATGGGGATGAACTTGGAGAGTCAGAGTATAGAGCTTGACTTTAAAGCCCTGAGACTGGATGAGCCTGAGAAAAGTATGCAGGGAGAAGAGAAGATGCATAGGATGGAATGCAGGGCTTCTCCATCATGGCCTGGTAGATTAAAAAAAGCCAAAAATGTGATCAAGATGGAGCAGCCAGCGAGGGAAAAGGACTGACAAGGAGCATGTAGCTTCACTGTCCAAGGAGAAAAGCATATTTCAAATAAGAAACGGCAGGAAAGAAAACGCTGCTGAAAAATTGAATATGATTTCTGACCTTGTTAAGAGCAGTTTCAGTGATAGGGGTTAACATACACACACTACTATACATAAAATAGATAAGTAATAAGGGCCTACCGTCCAGCAGAGGGAACTGTATTTAATACTCTGTAATGACCACACAATTGCACTCATCTCACACGCTAGTAAAGTAATGCTCAAAATTCTCCAAGCCAGGCTTCAGCAATATGTGATCCGTGAAATTCCTGATGTTCAAGCTGGTTTTAGAAAAGGCAGAGGAACCAGAGATCAAATTGCCTACATCCGCTGGATCATGGAAAAAGCAAGAGAGTTCCAGAAAAACATCTATTTCTGCTTTATTGACTATGCCAAAGCCTTTGACTGTGTGGATCACAATAAACTGTGGAAAATTCTGAAAGAGATGGGAATACCAGACCACCTGATCTGCCTCTTGAGAAATTTGTATGCAGGTCAGGAAGCAACAGTTAGAACTGGACATGGAACAACAGACTGGTTCCAAATAGGAAAAGGAATATGTCAAGGCTGTATATTGTCACCCTGTTTATTTAACTTCTATGCAGAGTACATCATGAGAAATGCTGGACTGGAAGAAACACAAGCTGGAATCAAGATTGCCGGGAGAAATATCAATAACCTCAGATATGCAGATTACACCACCCTTATGGCAGAAAGTGAAGAGGAACTAAAAAGCCTCTTGATGAGAGTGATAGTGGAGAGTGAAAAAGTTGGCTTAAAGCTCAACATTCAGAAAACGAAGATCATGGCATCCAGTCCCACCACTTCATGGGAAATAGATGGAGAAACAGTGGAAACAGTGTCAGACTTTATTTTGGGGGGCTCCAAAATCACTGCAGATGGTGACTGCAGCCATGAAATTAAAAGACGCTTACTCCTTGGAAGGAAAGTTATGACCAACCTAGATAGCATATTGAAAAGCAGAGACATTACTTTGCCAACAAAGGTTCATCTAGTCAAGGCTATGGTTTTTCCTGTGGTCATGTATGGATGTGAGAGTTGGACTGTGAAGAAAGCTGAGTGCCAAAGAATTGATGCTTTTGAACTGTGGTGTTGGAGAAGACCCTTGAGAGTCCCTTGGACTGCAAGGAGATCCAACCAGTCCATTCTGAAGGAGATCAGGCCTGGGTGTTCTTTGGAAGGAATGATGCTAAAGCTGAAACTCCAGTACTTGGCCACCTCATGCAAAGAGTTGACTCATTGGAGAAGACTCTGATGCTGGGAGGGATTGGGGGCAGGAGGAGAAGGGGACGACAGAGGATGAGATGGCTGGATGGCATCACTGACTTGATGGATGTGAGTCTGAGTGAACTCCGGGAGCTGGTGATGGACAGGGAGGCCTGGCGTGCTGCGATTCATGGGGTCGCAAAGAGTCGGACACGACTGAGCGACTGATCTGATCTGATCTGATCTGAATGACCTATATGGGAAAAGAGTCTGAAAAAGAGTGGTTATGTATATACATATAGCTGACTCAATTTGCTGTACACCTGAAACTAACATGACATTGAAAATCAACTATGCTTCAATAAAAATTGTAAAAAACTAGTGTGGAGTTGTGAGCTCCTGATTGGATGGATTAGAGAAGAGAAAGGGAAAGAAGAGAGTGAGGAGGAAGCCAAGAATAGTTTGCTCTTCCTTCTGTAGAAGACGGAATGGGAAGGGCTGAACCCAAAGGCCTCATTTTAGAAATATATTTGGGAAAACTTTAGAGAGGTTAATAATCAGTGAGAATTGGAAAATCTATTCTGGAGTCACTGACCTCAGAGCCAGGAAACTGCTCTGTTGTTGACTATCTCTCTCCCTGGATTCTCTAGTCTGAGCCCCATTTCAGACATCTCTCAACCTACTTGTCCCGACTGATGAAGCAAAACCACTAAGGAGTAGCCTAACATTTTAGGATGTTTTATCTTTATTTTTCCTTATCTGATTGTCGGATCTATATAATCGTGGCCTTTGTTTGTTCTTTAATATTGGTCATGGAGATAAACTCCTTCATGCAATGAGTATCCAAATCAGAGGCCTTGGGCAAATGCCATCATTCCAAAATGCCAGCAGTTCAGCAAGATGAAGCTTCTCATAAATATAAAATCACAAATTAGGGACAAAGTTGGCCATGGTACTGGTGCAGCTCACACCTCCCTGACTCCTTTCCTAAGTCTTCCTCCTCCTGTGAACAGGAATGTAGTTGGCTCTCATGACCACATGGAACGTTTTTGAGCACCGCTGTTTCTTTTTTGTGTATTCTGAAATTTTATGATGAGGAGTGTTTGTGTATTTCTATTTCTACTTATTTTTCTGGCATTCAGAGAGCTCTTATTATCAAAAAATGAACATTGATCAGTTCTAAGAAATGTTCCTGTATTATGTGCTTAAAGTGTTTATTTCTTCTCTTTTCTGTGTTGTTTTTGTGGACTCTCTATAATCTAAAAAAAAAGAAGATTTAGCTGTGGGGGTACAAAGGAGATGATGCCTAATGAGGTAGTGAGGGTAGCCTCAAGGGGAACCACATGTTTCTTAGATCAGCCCTGGAACAGTCTCCTTGTTTTCAGCCCTGTCCTCCTTCTCCATCCTATAATACTTGGACCTCTAATTCCTGAGTCTTTTCAGCATCCCATGGGGTAAACTGACAGTATTTCCCTCTGTAGACATTTAGGTTTGATCTCACTGTACCCCAGAGAGTCATTTACTATTTCTTCATCATCGGTTGTCTCTATTCCCTTACTGTGAATTGGGGTTACAGATGTCTCCAAGGTTCATAGAATACAGTTTTTTGTTTCCATTTCTTATTCTTTTCTTTGTTCCTGGGTGAATTTCCAGAGGAGCAGGGAGAAGCGAGGAATCTCACTCCTCTTGCCTTAGAGACCCTTTTGGCTAATAGAAACGAAGCTTAAACCAAGACCCATTCATCACATAAAAAGAAATGTTCCATTTGTTTCCTGTATGTCTTGCACTCTCTGAGAAAATTATATCAACGCTGGAGCAATTTCCTTTTAGACAAAGTCAGTTTTAATCTCACCTATTAATATCCAAAGCTCTTAAGAAAGTTTGTATTAAAAATGGTAGTAGCACATTTGAGTCAAAAGCTAATTTCCTCAAAGGAAAGTTGTCTCAATCATGTTATAGTCTTTTACAACTAGACATGGAAACATGGCCAGTGCTCTTAAATTAGAAAGATGTAATAGTGGCAAAATAGCACAAATGTTGGAAATTATTAATAAATTTCATGTGCGTTATAGAAATGTATCTCCTGTTGCCACTGATAGAGAAAAGAAAGACATTTTTTTTTTTAGATTTTAAAAATCTTGATCAGTTTTCTTTTCAGACACAAATAGATTATTGCCAAAGAAATTATGTCTGCCTTGTAATAAGTCTCACGCAAAACAACTTATATGAATATGTAATATGTAATATGCTTCATTGGTAGGATATAAAAATTAAAACTAAGCTCCATAAACCACAAAATTAGCAGCAATAATCACTAACATGTGGCCTGGTAGTTGCTTCTTATACAAACTGCCATCAGTTGTAAAATTAATACTGCACATCTAAAGCTGGCTTTGTCCCAGGGTTACTTTTTGGTTCTATTAATAAACAGAATTCCATCCATTCTACTGGGAATTGTGATGATGGCAGCACAGACACTTCTTTGGTTGGACAGACTATTTTATGTCAATTCCAAACACCACTGATAAGTAATTTGCTTTGCTTAAGGGTGCATACACTGAAACTTAATTATTGATTGGCAGAAAACATAAAATAAGTAGTCCATTAAGAAGTTTGATTCAGGTAAATTCAGAACTGAACACACACATTAACCCGTTCACCCTTCTCTAATAGATTTTACTTTGCTTAACAAACTGTAAGGTTTATTCACCCATTAACATTGATGGGCTGTACATGTATAATTCCCTTTGGCACTTATGGAAGCTGTCGAGGATAATCCCCCACAATGCAGTGAGAGTAATAGACTTTAAAACGTGCCAAACTCAACATTTATACTAGCGTTTATTCTGCTCTCCTCCTCCTCAGGTTCTCTTATGTTCAGCCAAGACTTCCTGTGGTTAAAGTGGATAGGAATGATAAACAAAGGTAAGAAAGTTTGGAAAATATACAAGAATGCGGCTTCAAAGCAGCATTTCCCACTTTAAATCGGGGAGGGCTTAAAGCAGAGCAGCAAGTTGTTCTGTGTGGTTTGAACCCTGCTTGACCTGTGTGTCTGCCTCAGGGGAAGGCTCAGGACAAAGGAAGGACACTCTGCTTCAGTTGTGAGAGTGTCTGATGACTGCTCACTGCACCTGTGTTTCAGCTCTGAACCCTGTCTATTTGGGGGCTGGAATCAAATTGGAATGAAAAACCAGGAAGCTGAGTATAGTCATCCAAAACAACAAGACCCGTTAGGAAGAGTGAATGATAGTACCTTGGCTTAATGACCCAGATCACAGCAGAAAAGAGTCAGGTGCATTTTTCCTGATCTTTTTTCCTCAGTAGAGGGCAACAGTCCTGTACCATGAGCTCACTGGTGTCAAAAGGAAAGTCTGATTGCGAATGTATAAACTAGAGTCATTTTCTGGCAGTCCTTATAACAATGGGAATAATAATATTGTAGGGATTAAGTTTCATTAGATTTTGGAGAAGATAAATGTTCTCAACCTAGTCTAACTTCTTGTTCCTACCAATGACAAAGCTTGCTGAGTGTAAAGCAGAAAGGTAGGTAATAAAAAAAGTAAAGACTTTACCAGAAGTCATCTGATAAGAATACAGACAGGCAGCAGCATCCAGGAATTGTCCTAGTGGTCAAGACCTTATCAAAACTTGTAACAGAAAGCAAGGGACAATTTAAAAATAACATTTATCGACAGAGCAAGGGCTGTCAGCTCTGTTGGAAGAAAGGACAGCTAAATCTGGAGAGACACCTCTATCTGGAAAGGATAGTGCTGGAGGGAGCTTCAGTTCTCTTGTAGAACATTGTCAGCCCACACCGAAAGCAACACCAATTATATGAAAGGATCACAAAGCGCTGGGACATGGATATAATGTTACCCATTAAACAGGATCACACTCACATTGAGGAAATAGTCTGTATGCCATAGTGCTCTACAAAATGGTCCAACAGACTTGAGAAGGTCACCTAGACTTCTAATCCAACCAAACATTTGGAAATCTAATTATCTAATCCATTTCATAAAAAACACCACGACCTTTGAGAACAGAAACTTACCTGTAAACATCAGAATGCTTAGATAGATGCGTACATACACACATACACTGATATATATATATATATATATATATATATATGTTTTTTTTCTCTCATTCTAGCCTCAGGAAAATTGTTAACCTTCCCACATAAAATAGCATTTAAGTATTTAATTTATGGATACATATATTAAAAACATTTTTCAGGACAAACAATCTAACTTCCTTTTGCAAATTTTTATGACAAAGATAAATTCATAAGAAAAATTAGTTAGGTTTTATTCTGTTCAGTATCTCTCTAGTTTTCTGTATTCTTATATGTATTCTCTCAAATTTCCCTAAGATTCCTTGTGCCACTCTATCACTCAGTGCTAATTTTAAAGTAAATATAATTGCTACTTTATTAATAATATATCAGTTCAGTTCAGTCGCTCAGTTGTGTCTGACTCTTTGCAACCCCATGAATCGCAGCACGCCAAGCCTCCCTGTCCATCACCAACTCCCGGAGTCCACCCAAACCCATGTCCATTGAGTCGGTGATGCCATCCAACCATCTCATCCTCTGTCATCCCCTTCTCCTCCTGCCCTCAATCTTTCCCAGCATCAGGGTCTTTCCCAATGAGTCAACTCTTTACATGAGGTGGCCAAATTACTGGAGTTTCAGCTACAACGTCAGTCCTTCCAATGAACACCCAGGACTGATCTCCTTTAGGATGGACTGGTTGGATCTCCTTGAAGTCCAAGGGACTCTCAAGAGTCTTCTCCAACACCACAGTTCAAAAGCATCAATTCTTTGGCACTAAGCTTTCTTCACAGTCCAACTCTCACATCCATATGTGACCACTGGAAAAACCATAGCCTTGTCTAGATGGACCTTTGTTGGTAATATCTCTGCTTTTGATTATGCTATCTAGGTTGGTCGTAACTTTTCTTCCAACGAGTAAGCGTCTTTTAATTTTATGGCTGCAGTCACCGTCTGTAGTGATTTTGGAGCCCCCAAAAATAAAGTCTGACACTGTTTCCACTGTTTCTCCATCTATTTGCATCTATAGTCTGTTTAAATGATGGAATATTTTGAAATTTAAAATAATCCTACTCTCTCATCTAGACCCTGATGCTGGGAAGGATTGAGGGCAGGAGGAGAAGGACGACAGAGGATGAGATGGTTGGATGGCATCACCAACTCAATGGACATGAGTTTGGGTAAACTCTGGGAGTTGGTGATGGACAGGGAGGCTTGGTGTGCTGTGGTCCATGCGGTCACAAAGAGTCGGACATGACTGAGCAACTGAACTGAACTGAATTGACTCTCTCATCTGCCTGAGAATACATATTTGAAGATACATACACAAAAAGAAATCCCTGGTAAACAAGAATTCCTTTCAGGGGGACAAGTTAATACTAATGAATTCTTAAGTATTTAAACTCTGTATTAGACATAAGGCAATGGCACCCCACTCCAGTATTTTTGCCTAGAAAATCCCATGGACGGAGGAGCCTGGTAGGCTGCAGTCCATGGGGTCGCTAGAGTCGGACACGACTGAGTGACTTCACTTTCACTTTTCACTTTCATGCATTGGAGAAGGAAATGGCAACCCACTCCAGTGTTCTTGCCTGGAGAATCCCAGGGACGGGGGAGCCTGGTGGGCTGCCGTCTATGGGGTCGCACAGAGTCGGACACGACTGAAGCGACGCAGCAGCAGCAGCAGCAGCAGGGGCATTCTGGGCTACCCCGATGACTCATTGGATAAAGGATCTGCGTGCAATGCAGGACACAATGGATTCAATCCCTGAGTTGGAAAGATACCTTAAAGGAGGAAATGGCAACCCAATCCAATATTCTAGCCTGAAAAATCCCATAGACAGAAGAACTTGGCTATAGTCCAAATGGTTGCAAAGAGTCGGACATGACTGAGTGAGTGAGCATGAGCACAGGGGTATTCGAGTCTCATGCATAAATATCTCTAATGATATATTAATAATATACATTTACATATCACCATATTTTTGTTTCCAAATATTTTGCCATCTTCAGTCTTCAAAACAACTGCATAACATAGGTAGGAAAAGCATTACATATCTAATTTGACCATTGAGGAAACAGAAAGGTTAACTATTAATAATTTGTTAAAGATTGCAAAGTGTAGAAAGAAATAGTATATTAATTAATGTATCATGAGTCCCTGCTTTCTAAATGTGAATGACATTCTATAATATCACTAAAGAAATCTTGTGTTCCCAAATCAGTATATTCATATAGAATACATTTAATTCCCTTGGGAAGATAGATTTTATATTTATCTAGCATTTTTACTTGCTTATCTTATTTTTTTATATTTGTGAAGAACAAGAGGCTTTGTTATTATCTTTTAATAAAGTTAGAGGAACTGCGGTCCCAGAAAGTTGAATGTTTTGCTGAGATCCTATAAGAAGAGCATGTGGCATACTATATTTACTGATTTTTTTTTTAATTTAAAAGAAATAGATAAAGACACCATATAAGTGTAGATGAGTAATTCCCAAAGTTTAAGCTACTGTTCCTGAAGTTAAGCACCCAGGTTTTTCACAGCCTCCTAGCTTATCATCCTCAGTGTTTCCTTTATTCTTTATACTTGCTACCTCCCGATATGAGAACGGCTGCTGCAGCTCCAAGCAACACAACTGCTTCTGAAAACGAGAAATGGAGAAAGGGATGGGTGAAGGAGGCTGACAAGTCAACAGCCAGAGATGCTTCCTTTTGGTCAGGGAGAAAATAAGTATTTCCTAGAAAATTTTCAAAGACATTGTCTCACATCTCTTCAGCCAGAAAACCATCTCAAGACCACCTCTTTTTTATTATTATTAATTTATTTTTTATTGAAAGATAACTGCTTTACAGAATTTTGTTGTTTTCTGTCAAACCTCAACATGAATCAGCCATAGGTATACATTTCCTCTCCCTTTTGAACCTCCCTCCCAAACCCCCACATCCCACCCCTCCAAATTGGTAAATATTGTATTCTGATGCATATATGTGGAATCTAGAAAAATGGTACTGAAGAATTTATTTGCAGGGCAGCAGTGGAGCAACAGACATAGAGAATAAACTTATAGACATAGGAAGAGGGGAGGAGAGGGTGAGATATATGGAAAGCCTAACATGGAAACTTACATTAACATGTGTAAAATAGATAGCCAACGGGAATTTGCTGTATGGCTCAGGAAACTCAAACAGGGGCTGTGTATCAAGACTACCTCTTGATACAAGGGAGATGTGAAAGTACAGTCATCTCTAAGTATGCCAGGGAGATTGATTCCAGGAGCCCCAGCGGATATCAAAAGCCAAAATCCCCAGTGCTGAGTCCCTGATACAAAATGATGAAAGCAGCCACCCTCCTTCTGTGTGCATTCTGCCTCCATGGAGACAGGGGTGTGGGGTGAGAGGGGGTGGGGAAGCGCCAGCTGTGTCTGTTTTTGTCCTCATTTCCTGTTGGCAGATGAGTAAGGAAGAACAGGGCCGGGGATGGCGTCCAGGTTTGGCATCCATTTTTCTCCTCTTAATCCTGTCCTATCTCATATATTTGACCCGAGTGATTTCCTTCTAAGATACCTCTTGGCTCTTTCTTAAAGATTTTGTTTCTCCATGAAAGTGAAAGTGTTAGTTGTTCCATTGAGTCCAACTCTTTGCATCCTGAAGGACTGTAGACCACCAGGCTCCTCTGTCCATGGGATTCTCCAGGCAAGAATACTGGAGTGGGTTGCCATGCCCTCCTCCAGGGGATCTTCCCAACCCAAGGGTCAAACCCAGGTCTCCTGCACTGCAGGCGGATTCTTTACCAGATGAGCCACCAGGGAAGCCCTCATTTCTCCATAGTGTCTCAGAATTCATTTGCTGACATTCATCACTATTTGACAGAACCCACACCTCCGTGCAGTGAGACCCCATCACCGACGGAAGGCAGAAGGCCCCCAGATACTCTTCACAAATGCTTCACAGATGGTTAGAAGCACTCACCCTCATGAAATTCTTGCACTACGTTATGTACTCGATGGAGACCACAAGTGAGGCTGTGAAAATGATGGCCCTTGAGCTCCATGGAGAATTCAAATGCCAGCCGGGTCCATGATGGCTGACCGTGACCTACATCATCGCAGCACACATACCACAGGAGCCCTGAGAAGCAAAGCTCGTGTTGCTGAAGTCAGCAGGATGGCCTGACACTCCAAAATAGAACATACTAGTCAATAATGTCTTCCCACTTGGGGACAGCTTTTTCCCCAAAATTGAAATCCTGCGAGTTATTTTCTTCCAGTCATAGCTGCAGTGGACTATAAATGTCTCTATTCAACACCGCAGATCAGTGACCCGTGTCAGAGAGAGAGGCAGAAAGAGGGAGATTATTGAGAGCTATCACAGACCGTATAAAGGAAGACACTTATACATTTTGAGAATAATAAGCAGTGGATATTTGCCAAAGCACTTAAAACTCAGTAGACCTCTTTGATTTCATTATTCAATCAACAGTTATTTAGTGCTTTCCATCTGCCAGGAACTGATTCACAATTGAATCATACATAATCCCGGGACTCAAAAAGCTTCATCTGGTACAGGAGACAGAATGCATGCTTTAGTCTCTTCAGTCATGTCCAACTCTTTGTGACCCCGTGGACTATAGCTCACCAGGCTCCTCTGTCCATGGGATTCTCCAGGCAAGAATACTGGAGAATTTAGTTAGGGTTTGATGCCAGATCATCCCTGGCATAACATAGAGGATAGAATCCAATGGTTGGGGAAATAGAAAAGTAGGAGTAGATATACCATGCCAAATCACCCCTGCAAACTTAAACACACATGCACACACACACGCACAAATACACCCTATTCCTAGAAGGTCCAAACTACCCTTGCTTTATCAATTCATTGAGAAATATGTCAATGAGGGAACACAGGCATCTCCATGGTGTCTGTCTTCTATGGGCCAGTATGGTGATAGAGTTAGTGAGACTGACTCTAAATAGCAGATACCCAATGGCTGTGCTTATACAAAGACCAGATGGGTGATTCAGGGACAAAATAATGCTTACAATATCTTAACATGTAGGGATCCTTGACGGTCACTGATGGGAGAGTCCTAGAAATGAAGTAGAGGAGGAACTTAGGAGATGTTGACCTATAAAGCATGCCTGACGACCAACAACCTGAATGAGTAAATATTTCCTGAATAACAATTCCAACTAGTACATAGGGGAAAAATGAGAGGTAAGTCTGCATACATATGGGAAAGAAGCAGAACCTTAGGTCAAAAGACATCAGTTTTAATTTCAGGTCTGCCACCTGCTTATGGTGTTACCTTGGACAAGTCTCTTAGCTTCTCACGCCTTAGATATTTGACTTGTAAAATGAAAAATTGAGTTCAATAAGATGCTGTGTGTGTGCTCAGTTGCTCAGATGTGGCCAACTCTTTGTGACCCCACGGACTGTAGCCTGCCAGAGTCCTCTGTCCAGGGAATTTTCCAGGCAAGAATACTGGAGTTACTGGAGTGGGTTGACATTTCCTCCTCCAGGGGACCTTCCTGACCCAGGGATCAAACGCACTTTTCTTGCATCTCCTGCATTGGCAGGTGGATTCTTTACCACTCTGCCACCTGGGAAGCCCCAACTGCATGCTACCCAGCTCAAAATAGTCTGCATTACTAGGTCTGCATTAGAAATTATGTGCTTCTCATTCACATTGTCTCTCATGGCCACACATGCTGTGACCTCTTCTTAGAAGGCACCTACTCACTTAATGGTTTGGTTGTTTATGCTTCCCCGTCCTGTACTCAATGGGCACGTTCAGGCTAATGCTCTCCTACTGTCTTTCAAAATGGGTATCTGTTGTGGTTTGTTCTTTTCATAAATCTCATCCTAACCTCCGGAAAACTCCTTCCTAGGTGAATGTTCCTGCCAGTGAATTTGCTTTGGGCATCAGCCAGGTTCATTGCACCCATTCCTCCTTCCTGGACCACTCTCCTCCTCCATTTCTGAGAAACTGTCATGACCTGTGTTTCCCCTGACTAGAGTTTCCATGTGGTGTTGAAATCTGTGTTCCTCACACTGGAACAGTATGTTCTACTAGCTTTACGCAGGTTCATATTGTAATAATTTACAATTTTGCCCTGCTTTCAAATGATGTATGGCGGATTTCCTGAATGAACAGGGACTGTAATTGCTGAGGATATTGAGCTTTATCAGCCAATTACTGAGCACAGATGATTGCTTTCAAGTATTCCTCACAGCGTACTTGAAATAAAAAGCAACTGGCCCAGTTATGTCAGTGAATTTCATTGCTTCCACCCATGGGCTTGAGCAGGAGAGGAGGCAGAAAAGCCTTTGCACCAGAGAAGATAAATTCAGCACGAACGCTCTTTGCTTTCCAATTCCTATCCCCCCTGACCAGTATTTTCAGAGAACCTCCAGGGCTGGTGTTTTCCGCTCTTTTATAATCCATTTCTTTAATGGCAATGTCAGGCAAAGGTCTCAGTAAGGAGGCCTTTAGCTTATGCTCTTTAAAAGGGCACAAACAACACAATAGTGTTTCACGGGAAGAAGAGCATAATCTTCTTATTTCTCTGCTTTTAGATTCTCTGTTTGTTTCCTTCTCTTGATTCCTATGGTCAGAATAATTTGAAGGTGCGCCCCCATGCCCACCATGTACTATCCATTCTTTTTTTATTATTAATTTTTATTGGAGTATAGTTGCTTCACAGCATTGTGTGCGTTTCTGCTGTTACTCTCCTTTCTTGACAGTTGAATTATTCCTCATATTTACTGTACAGTTTTTCCATGTACTGTTGATGTAGTTTAATCATTCATCTAAGTCTGGTTGTAAGTACCGTAAGCACACAGTGGCTGAAATCAGGAGATCTTGCATTTTATTACTTGCCTAGACATGCATCATCCTCAGTCAGCTTATCATCCGATCTTAGAACTTCCGGCAGAATATGAAACTAGAGGATGCGATAACAGAGAGGGATGAGTAGAGGAGTATATGCTTAAAGAGTTAATCAACCCAAATCCAAACATCTAAAGGCTGGGTGTTGTAAGGAAAATTGCAATTTTTTTTTTTTTTGGCTGCTGCTGCTAAGTCACTTCAGTCGTGTCCGACTTTGTGCGACTCCATAGACGGCAGCCCACCAGGCTCCCCCATCCCTGGGATTCTCCAGGCAAGAACACTGGAGTGGGTTGCCATTTCCTTTTGGCTGGAGATGGTAAAATATTCAGAAGGCTAACCTAGAAAGGGAGCTTAAGTTCACAGGATATATAACGAGATGCGGGAAATGTCTTTAATAGGAGCTCTCTAAGAAACATGACTATGTTGTTAGAAGGAATGCCCTGGAAGGCATTAGAAATGAAGGTGAAATTCTTACGATGCAATGTTCAAGTTATGATTGTGGGCTAGTGAACTACCTTCTAACGAAGGTTTGTAGGATCTTCCCTGACAGTCCAGTGGTTAGGACTCCACATTTCCAATGCAGGGGGGCACAGGTTTGATCCCTGGTCGGGGATCTAAGATCCCACAAGCTGTGTGGTGTGGCCAAAAATATAAAATAAAATAAAGAAGGTTTTCAGAGTTAGATACAGTTCTGCCCTTATTGACCCAAGTGCAGAATTTGGGGCCAGAAACAAACTTCTGAGAAAACAGGAGAAAATGCTATCACTGGCAGACCCTTTACTTCCTGCCCCCCTCCAACTGTGTTATTGCTTCATAAAATACATGTTAAAAATAATTAAAGAATAAATTTAAGCATTAAAAAATGAATTTTAATTTGTTTTATTTTAATTTTAATTTTTTAAATTTTTTTTAAATTTTATTTTATTTATGATTAAAACTTATACCTTAACCAAGAGCTCTCTTGGTCTTGCCTTGGTTTGCAAAGTATTTGTAGCCTTAGGTTAGCTTCCACTGATTGAAGGAAAATCTACATATTTTATAGCTACAAAAATCTACAAGGAGCAATAAAAACAGCTGTCCAATTGTTTAAAAGTATTTAAAGGGAAAGTAAGAAATACATACCTGATGCAGAAGCCTTTTAATCATCTTTGTATGTATACAGGAGCATACACTTGTGCATTCTTTTATTGAATATCTCTCTTATTCCCTCTGAAGCCAAGCCTCTTAAAAGAACTGTGTACACTGGCTTCCTTCATCCTCTCCTCTTCTTTACTCCTCAGCCAACCCATCGGGGTGGCTTCCAACCTGTTAATCTTTCGAAACTCTTCTGGAAATATGACCAAGTCTCTCTTAATTGCCAAATGCCAACGATATTGTCCTGAGTGTGGTACACCCCCTCACAGATGTTCAAGGTCTATTGCATTATTAAAGACTACACAGACATTCATGTATTCAAGCAATGTGAATAGGTTTATGTAAGAATCCACAGATGCCAATTTCAGAATCAAGTAGACTTTGCCCTGAACTGGACAATGGGGTCCATCTTCTTGCATGCAGCCAAGGCCTTCACCTCAAGTTTAGGTTGCCCACATCTTTCCACAGCTCCTACCTTGGGTATGACACAGGAAGCCACTCTTTTGGAGGCCACCAAGAGAAGAATCGGCTTCCAGTCTGGCATTATAAATTCAAAAGACATTTACATCTCCCTCTTTCATATGCAGGTATTACCCACCTGAAGACCAACTCACCTTCCATGTTGCTTATCTACCTTTTTCTCTTAAACATACAGCACTTTGTAGGATCACACAGCTTACCCCTTAAAATAGGTGACATACATGATACATATATATGTTCCATAACATCAATGAGGTGACATTCAAGTGCAGCTTTCCTTATAGGCTTGCTTCCTTAGGATACAGCTCAGTACATTTTATCTTCTACAAAATATATTCTCTGTCCATCTCTGCATCCCCATTTGTATGACCACCATTTTCCTCCTCTTCTTCTTTGGCCATGCCATGCAGCTTGTAAAATTTATTTGCTTGACCAGGGATTGAATCCCAGCCCCCAGCAGTGAAAGCAGATTCCTAACCACTGGATCACCAGGGAATTCCCCACCCCCATGAGCTTTTGGTCTGTATTTCTTAATTCTTATGAACCACCTTTGTATTTACCACTGTTGACTTCTCTCAGGAGTCAAGATGCATCTGCTTGAACTGGTACAACAGACTCCAAAGCTGCCTCCAATCCCCGCTTCTGCCTTGCCATGGCATTTAGGAATTCTGAAAACTAGCTGCTTTCTCTTAATTTTTTTTTTCACATCTGGCTTTCACATTCCCCTCTGTGGCCAATCTCCTCCAGCCCCGGTGTCCACTGTACTTCAATTCCCTCCATGCCCTTCTCTTCCTTGTTGCTTTCATTAAGCCCTAATGTGACACAGAGGACTGCCACACTGTGCCCTCAACAACATTTGGTTTTGGTTTAGAATCAAAATGAACATTTTTGTTTTTGCAAAGGTACCAAATATTCATTATGTAAAGCAGAAAATGCAAAAAAATAAAAGGCAAAGTATAAATTAAAGCACAGTTTCATTTCCTGTGTATGATGTCTGTAATACAGACCCTTATAAACAGCAGCACCTGTGCTCTGATGTTATCTTGTGCTCCCTGAATATCTATAGATTCCCACATTCCCCAGCCTCATCACATCTGTGTGAGGGCTATGCATATGGCTTTTCACCTTTCTACTTGTTGTTAGGATGGGGTTGTGACTTCCAAGATTCTCATGTGTGCAACCTGAAAACACCTAGGGTGAGTTGTTTTCCTTTTAGTAAATAGCTGGGGTAGGCTGTCTTTGGACCTGTGATCCAGACATCTTGAATCAGTATTCACTCATCACTGATTCCAAGTTATATGTTCCAATTTCTGGAATAATCTCAACACAGGAATAATCTCAAGACTAAGTATTATGTTTCATACCTGAGTCAGTATCATCATCCAACACATTGGCTGGTACGTAGTAAGCATTTAATATTTTTTAAGAAACATTTTTTTCCAACGTCAGAGAAGAGTATAATAAGCCATGTAGACAGACTGAAATATTAGGGCTGATCAAACCTGAGAAGCCCAACTATAAAACAAAATAATAAGCACTCAATTCCTTAAAACTTGGCAGAAAGCATAATAATCATCTATTTCTATGATGTGAGATAAAATTGAGAACCTATTTGTGGTATTTGACCAATACCAAGTGCGACCTTAGGGCTTCCTGGTGGCTCAGTGGGAAAGAACCCGCCTGCCAATGCAGGAGATGAGGGTTCTGTCCCTTGGCCGGGAAGATCCTCTGGAGAAGGGAATGACAACCCATTCCAGTATTCTTTCCTGGAAAGTCCCATGGACAGAGGACCCTGGTGGGCTGCAGCCCACAGGCTTACAAAAGAGTGAGACACGATTTAGCGACTAAACATCAAGTGTGAGTCTTCAGAAAGAGAATCCTAAGAGCGCCACAGGGCCATTTTTGACCACATTTCTGTGGCCCTGCTCTCCACGTTGTGGACAGATTGACCACACAGCTCAGTAGCTCGACCATGGGTTGGTCATCTGAGTGATCATTTAGCCAATAATGAAAATGCATGAGGAGGGAGACCTCTGTGACACTCTCTGTTGCAGCTGAAGAGAGGTCATGGGTAATTAGAAGGGACGGTCCCCGTGCTGGAGGATTCAGAGCACGAGCCTGGGGCAGACAAGGGAAAAATGAGTTTATTTCCTAACTCAGCTGAGTCTTACCTTTACAGGCGTAAACCAAAGAGGAATGGAAAATAAATGGCACATAATTTTGCATTTTTATAATAAGTTCGAAACTAAACACTGGGAAACCTTGTCAGCCCCTGCTAAGCTGATTCCAATTAAGCCTTCTGGCAGAGTTCCAGCTGTTTTACTCCCTCAGATAGCATGGAGCATAACAAGGTTTATGAAGCATTCAAAAGTCAAATACCCTATTAACATAAACATGTAGTGAAATCAACTCTTCTACCAATTTTCAGCTTGCTTTCTTGCCTTCGTTTAGGGTGGGCTGATGGAAAATGATGTTTGCCTCCTTTGTTGGGGTTGTTTTGTGTTTGCTGGGATGCCAAGCAAGACTTCTTGTCAGAACAGTGCTGGACTAACCCTGCATACCTACTCACAAGGGCACTTTTATTATCAATACAATGAACTCCATCTAATACTGATAAGTTTGATACTAAGGAGTTGGGCTTGTATTTTCCGTAACAGTGTTGAATCTGAATTTTAAAAAAATAATAATAAGAGCCAGTGGCTTAGGCTTAAGTGTTTATAGTTGTGATTCATGCTCTTCTTCTGATCTGCTGGGAAATGAATTTGTTTACTCATATTGCCATAGCCAAGATTTAATGTAAGAAAATGTGATTTTCTTGACCATAGAAGTCAAATACTGCCCACCCCGCCCCCCACCCCCCCTGCCATGGAAGGCTATAAGCAGGTAAAATGCTTAAAGTGAAAGAAAAATAAGCAAAAACTTGAGGCAATAAATTTTTGTAGAGGTTGGGATTAAGAAATCTGAAAGAGTGCTATTCTGTCAAAAGCCAGCATCCTTTTTGGCAAGCCCCTTAAAAGGTGATAAGTTAAAAGGTAACTGGGTCTGTTTTGGACAGTATCCCAGAAACAACTTCTTCTTACCATTGATGCAATTCAATCATTTAAAAGGAACTAACATGGATGGAGGAGCCTGTTGGGCTGAAATCCATGGGGTCTCTAAGAGTCGGACACGACTGAGCGACTTCACTTTCACTTTTCACTTTCATGCATTGGAGAAGGAAATGGCAGCCCACTCCAGTGTTCTTGCCTGGAGAATCCCAGGGACGGGGGAGCCTGGTGGGCTGCCATCTATGGGGTTTCACAGAGTCGGACACGACTGAAGTGACTTAGCATAGCATAGCATAACATGGTAAAAGGAGTATGTTTTCTTTCTCTGGTGATCTATAGAATGATCCTTCCTTAAAGAATGTGAAAAAGGCTTTGTGAATGGAAAAAAAAATTTAAGACACATATATGTGTGTTTGTATGTAATATGTTTATAAAATGAACACAAATATGCGAATGCTTAATGTGTCTTTTTGATGATTCAGTTCAGTTCAGTCACTCAGTCATGTCTGACTGTTTGCGACCCCATGGACTTCAGCATGCCAGGCTTCCCTGTCCATCACCAACTTCTGGAGCCTACTCAAACTCCTGTCCATCGAGTCAGTGATGACATCTAACCATCTCATCTCACTGAAGGTTATAAAATCAAAATATTACCAAATATGCACTAGATTAAGAAAAATGTAATGAAAACACAATTCTGTATTTTTAATTCCCTCCTGCAACTTCCACATGGAAATGCTAATATACATCTATGAAAATAATCTGGTGAATATACCTAAAAAATACATAAGAGTAGCTTGTATATGTTGACTTAATCACTTGATGTTCTCTAAAAATATTTAAAGGTCTCTCCTCCAATGTCTTGATTCAGAAACATACTATATACACTATTTTGAAGATTTAATTTTATAGCCCAATGAAATGTACTTTCTATAGTCTCTTACCTAATTTGTTGAATAAATCCTTCAACTCCTACTATATACTGAGCATTTCACTGGGGGAGAGGGTATCATAGGACCTCCAAGAATGTATAGATTGGTGAGCTGCTGCTGCTAAGTTGCTTCAGTGGTGTCTGACTCTGTGCGACCCCATAGACGGCAGCCCACAGGCTCTGCCTTCCCTGGGATTCTCCAGGCAAGAACACTGGAGTAGGTTGCTATTTCCTTCTCCAATGCATGAAAGTGAAAAGTGAAAGTGAAGTTGCTCAGTCGTGTCTGACTTTTGGCCACCCCATGGACTGCAGCCTACCAGGCTCCATCCATTGGATTTTCTAGGCAAGAATACTGGAGTGGGGTGCCATTGCCTTCTCTGAGATTGGTGAGGGAGAGAAATAAATGCCGTAATGTGACAAATAGAATAATAAAGTTGTATACAGGGCACAGAAGAAGCATCAGCAACACTGGAGGAGTTCCATAGTCATGGCAAACTTTCAATAAATATTTTTAATGAATAAATAAAGCTTAACACAGTAAATATTTTATCTCTAAGTCAGCTATTTACATTACTTTTTATCCCTACATACCTTTTTCCTACCTCTCAATCCAACAGTCCAAGAGAAGATTCAAACTTTGTCTGCATTAAATTTGAAGCTCCGCTCCTATGCATTTTTACAGAATCAAGAAATAATTTACAAATATAGCACATAATATTCTCACCTATATAATCTGTCCATGTGTAATTATTCTCTTTTTTGGTTCTTTGGGATGTTACACGAGATAGCTTTGTGGCATAAGTAAACCCTTGACCGAGGTATTTTAATATCACAGTTTAGTTAATGATGTTATCAAGGGAGGGGGGAAGCATGCCTTTTTATAATTTCCAGTTGTATGAAATTAATTTTTGAAGTTTAACTATTAGTTGCTTTTGCTTTTTCATATTAAGAAAAGATTTTTTTAAATTGTTAACAAAGAAGAGTATGAATTTATGCAACCATCTGTTTCTGATTAAGATAATACTACTTTAAAAAGTGGATCTAATTAAAGAAAAACTTCTGATTAAAAAAGAATTTAGACAGAAAATGTTAGTATGAGTCAGCTACAAGTAAATGTATTTCCCCTCCCTCATGAGCTTCCCTTCCACTCCTCCCATTCCACTCCTGTAAGTCACCATGGAGCACTAAGCTGAACTCCCTGTGCTGCACAGCAGCTTCCCACTAGCTATCTATTTTACACATGGCAGTGTATATATATCAGCGCTACTGTCTCAATTTGTCATACCTTCTACTTCTCCCGCTGTGTCCGCAAGTCTGTTCTCAGTAAGAGTTCCTTTTCCCTGCACATCTCCATAAGCCATTTGCTACGTGTCTGCACCAGTTGTCTGGATGTATAAGAACATATACTTCTCCATTGCTACTTAACTGTTGCACATGTGAATTTCAGATTCTTTCAAAATTCCTTGATGATAATGACCATGGTCATGATTTTAATCCTCCTCCGGACTGTAAAATGGCACTATGCCCATCAGAGGCTTTCAATGTATGCTGGGTGAGTGATTAACAGGGAGTGAATGGATTGAAGCCTGATTTCCATCAGCTCACTAGACCCAGGGCCACAGATGTACCACTTCCTTTCATGACAGAGTTAGGGGCATGATTAAATTTATCTATCAAATATCAGCTGTGTGTGGCCATTAAAATTATTCTCTGGCCCTACTGAGAGTTGGAAGGAAAGTTGAAATTTTGAAACATTCCTTCTCTTTTATGAAATTTCATTTTTAGTTATGAGACAGTGTAAGGCTTATTACCATTTTATTTGAACATTTATTTTGACCAGATTGCAAATTTTCTGTTAATTGAGTCTTGAATTGGCCCATACACCATTGTAGATTTGCTCCATAGCTTCTGCACATGGAATTTATTGCAGAATTTTCATCCACATCTGCTCATTTAGTTTGCTTAATCTAGTATAGTGTTCCCCTTACATAGTGGATGTGGCGGGGGGAGGGGTGAGTTGTGAATGAAGAGTGGAGAAAAAGGAACTTAAAAATACTCACAGTTTAAATTGTGTCTATATCCAGGTTATGCAATAAAATATTAAGTGAATTACATTTTTCTTTTTGTTGGTATGCTACATACTTATCATATTTTTTTCATTACAGAAATAATACACCAATAGAAAAGTTGAGAAAATGCAGATGAGCAAATAGAAAAAGTTACCTAAAATCTTTTTACCTAGAGATAGCAATTATTGGCTTCTGTTGTATATATTTCCAAGCTTTTCCTATAAAATATGTATAGACTATAAATTCTGTAGCATTTTACAATCGACAACTGATTTTCTCTCACCTAACATTTTAAATGCATTTCCATGATATTAAACATATATATTCATATTTAATGCTTGTACAATCTTTTTCTGTATAGATCCCAGTTATATATATATATATATATATATATATATATACTACAGATCAACTAGATTCTGACTGCAATGCAGGAGACCTGGGTTTGATCCCTGTTGGGAAGATCCTCTGGAGAAGGAAATGGCAATCCACTCCAGTATTCTCGCCTGGAGAATCCCATGGACAGAGGAGCCTTGCAGGCTACAGTCCATGGGACTGTAAGAGTTGAACACAACTTAGCAACTAACCGCCACCAACGGATCAATTCTATATTGTAGGATATTTAGTTAGTTTCCAGTTTTCCAGTAAGTAAATGACCTCTGCAAAGAAGCCTCTAATTTCATACCATAGACAGATACCAGTGCACAAATTTCTGTTAACCTGGAGCTTTCCCCGACTGAAGAAGCAAACACCATCACTGCAGCAGATACAGGTTTCAGTGACTTTGCAATGAAAACAAAACATGGAATGCTCCTCTTTTTTTGTGATACACCATGTAGATACATGAGAGTTGGACTATGAAGAAGGCCGAGCACCAACGAATTGATGCTTTTGAATTGTGGTGCTGGAGAAGACTCTTGAGAGTCCCTTGGACAGTAAGATCAAACCAGTCAATCCTAAAGGAAATCGACCCTGAATATTCATTAGAAGGACTGATGCTGAAGCTGAAGCTCCAGTACTTGGGCACCTGATATGAAGAGCTGATTTACTGGAAAAGACCCTAATGCCAGGAAAGACTGAAGGCAGTAAGAGAAGGGAGCAACAGAGGATGAGATGGTTGGATGGCATCACTGACTTGATGGACATGAGTTTGAGCAAGCTCCAGGAGTTGGAAAAGGATAGGGAAGCCTGGCATGCAGTCCAAGAATCGGATACTAAACTGAGCGACTGAATAACAGCACTGATGTCTGGGTGGGGAGGGAGAGGAAGCATGGTACTCAGCAGACTCCTTCATCAGCAACACATTTTGGACAAGGCATAACATGGAAGCATCTTGGGGGATAGTGGAATTGTGCTTATGATGCAATGTATTTTTTCATGATGCTGTGGCTTAATTTCCTGATTCCTTTCCTGCCTGCTGGCGATAATTCTGGTCGAGGTCCTCTTCTATTCCACTAAAACACAGGGACAACTTTGCCACTTGCCCTGCTATATACAATGATTGTTTTGCATATATGTATTACATGTATAGCTAAGAGTTTTGTACTCTTTATTAACATGGAAAATAGCTTCCATAGAACCAGGATATCTGGTACTCAAATTACCCATTGCTAAGAGTCCCTTGGACTGCAAGGAGATCCAATCAGTCCATTCTAAAGGAGATCAGCCCTGGGTGTTCTTTAGAAGAAATGATGCTAAAGCTGAAACTCCAGTACTTTGGCCACCTCATGAGAAGAGTTGACTCATTGGAAAAGACTCTGATGCTGGGAGGGATTGGGGGCAGGAGGAAAAGGGGACAACAGAGGATGAGATGGCTGGATGGCATCACCGACCCAATGGACGCGAGTTTGAGTGAACTCCGGGAGATGGTGATGGACAGGGAGGCCTGGCGTGCTGCGATTCATGGGGTCGCAAAGAGTCGGACACAACTGAGCAACTGAACTGAACTGAATTGACCCAGAAAGACCTTCATATGGGGCATTCACGTCTTCAGTCTATTATTGCAAGATAACAAACTGTCCATTAACAAATGACTCTGTGCCTTTCTAAGTCAGTTTTCTAGAAATGTTTGTGGAAAAAATGCAATATCAATTTAAGTAAAATAGTGCATAATTCAGAGCCGTTATTAACCCGTCATTGACCAGGGAGTTATACATTACTACTTTGTCTTTAACACAATTATTGTATAATGAAAACTGTTAAATCAGTCATTTTCCCAGGCCTCTGAGTTGTAAACATTTTTACAATTTTGTTAAAATCATCTACTTGTGCTTTCTTTATACAGTAGCTAACTCATACAAAGAAACTCACTGCTTTGTAACATTTTAGACATTTAGTCTAAGGAAGTTTAGGGTTTCTGTATTGCAGTTCAACAAAATTTGTTGAAAGCTCAGTTTGTGATAAACATTGAGGAACTGTAAATAAAAAGGCAAAGTTCCAATAAGCTAATGAATAGACAAATAGATGTAAACATTTATGTGATATGCTATAATAAAAGCATATTATAATAACAGCTAGCATTTCATGGGCATTTACATTATCCTGGATATTGTTTCAAAACCCTTCATCGATTTTTCTTTCATAGTTAATTTAAACCTCAGAAGGACATCATGAGGTATAACTTATCACTGCCCCCAATTTACCAATGACAAAACTAAGGGACCAAAATTTAGCCAAAATCACTCAGCTAGTAACACAAATGGTACTTGAACCCAGTGACATAAGTTACATCATACTCTGTGGCAACAACAGGAAATGATTGATTCTGATGTTGGAATGGGAGGTGGGGGGCGGGGAGACTTCCCAAGTGAGGTGCATTTGATCTATACTTTGAAGAATGAGCACAATCTTATTCAGTGATGAAGGGAGAAGGAATTTCTAAGGATAAATAGACTAGCATGTGCAGAAGCACAGATGTGTAGAAGTGCTTGATATATTTAAGGGCCAGAATGGCATATAATTCAAGGGTTGTGTGGCTGGAGATGAGAAGAGAAGGACAAAGAGTGACTGCAATTTCATGAGTTTGTGCATTTTTCCAGGCCCAAAAGGAATAATTTTCAAAGTCCACAGATTCTTTCAAGTCTAACACATGGACGTTTTCTTGCATTTTCATCATAAATATTCATAATTAGCAGCATCAAATTACACACAACATTCACAACTTTCCCAATTTTTGCCATTCTGTAATGTGAAATGAATGAATGCACGTGTGTAAATAGATGCAGATTGGTAGCATACATGATTAATTTTCCTAAATAAAGTATTATTTTTCTCTAGATGCATATGAGTAAGTTGAAAATACCAGCTCAGATAATGAACAAACAGGCTAACGGACAATGAAATAATTTTCATCCTGGGTAAGCCCAGTTTCCTCACTTCATTAGTTTTTAATTAAACCTCTGTCTGATTAAGTTCTCCATCTCTTTTCCACAACCTTTGCTTGTAAAATTTCCTTCATTTGGCCCTAAGCAGCCTCCAAGCAGGGAGTAAAAACAATATTGCTTGAATGTTGTCTGGTATCTTCCTTCTGCCCATCATCTATTATTTTATTTTAAGATATAATGTAAAAAAAGTCAGAGAAGCAACTAAAAAGAATAGGAGTAGAGTATATATAGGATATATATTCTCTGCCCAGAATTCCCAGAGTAACCCTTTCCTGGGGCCCAGCTGGCCTAAGGCAAACATTGCCCCCTTTGTCTTGGACTGCTTGCTTAGTGGACACACTTGGACCCAGAAACTCTGGTATAAGCCATCTTGAGGGAACAGTTTGGGTGTAAATATGAGGTGGGATAGGGTGAGAGAACATCCCAGGTGGCTCAGTGGTGAAGAATCCACCCACCAATGCAGAAGATGCAGGAGATGTGGGTTCAAACCCTGGGTTGGGAAGATCCCCTGGAGTAGGAAATGCAACCCACTCCCGTATTCTTGCCTGGAAAACTCCACGGACAGAAAAGTCTGGCAGGCTATATATAGTCCATGGGGTCACAAAGACTCAGACACGACTGAGAGATTGAGCATGTATGTATATAAGATATATAAAATCTTATATAAAGTATAAAATGTATATAAACCCAGGGCATAGTTGAGAGAGACCATGGGCCCTCCAGAGCACCTCTGAGTCTTTAAGATACACACCCTCATGACAGATGAAAAAGAACCTTTCTATGTTTCTAAACCCAATTCTGATGTTTCCTAAGGACAGCTAAAGGGGACCCTCAGAGTCCTCAGTAAAAATGCCGAAAGATGGTAGAGACCAGTCCCACACGTCCCTCCTGGGTCCTTGTCTTGGACATATTAGGGGACCCCTTTGCTGGGTTTTCCTAACACATTCTCCTAGAAGGATAACGGACTTTTCCTCCAGAACCTGCTCAATTCTTCTTCTTTAGATCTTGCTCCAGTCCTCAAAATTCCTGTCCCAAAGTCCCCAAACTGGCTTCCATAGCCTGCCCAGGCCTCTTTCCTGCCTCTCCCTCCAGGGATGTAATCAGATGCTGTCTCCTCACCCTTGGTTGGAGGGGTGTCCTTGGGGCAGCTGCCAGCAGGGGTGGGCTGAAAGGGTGGAAGAAACTTGACATTGTACACCAGCCCTGGTGCCCTGGCAGGCTTGCCAGTCCTCTCCTGGTACAAGCCCAAGCTGTTGATGAAATGATGAAAGATCTACAGGTCTGAGGCTTTTGTTGGTACCCTTACCCCGGGTTCTGTGAATGTGAGGGGTGGGTGGTATCCAGACACAGTGTCCAAAGTTTCATTGCAAAACAATTGTCTACGGATCATGGCCCCCTCTCTCATATTCCCTTTAGAGGTTGAATTCAATCTTTCTTTTGCTCACTCTCTCCTTCATTTCTTATTTATGGAGCAAATATTTATTCAGAACTACTCTGAGCGTGTTGCTGGAATGCAGAGAGAATAAGAGACACGGGGGCATCACTGGCAAGATGTGGGCTCTGGGAAACCAGGGAAAGATGGGTTTTCAGAAAGGGGGAGTGGTCAGGAGGGATTCTGTCACAAAGTCTCAGGGTGTGAAGGCTGAAGGATGCTCAGAGGCTCTGTGGGAGGAAGGTCACTGGGCTTTCCCGCAAGAGCATCCAGTGAAATGGCAGAGACAGAAATGATGTTGGAGTGGGTAAAAAAGTAAGTGGGGGATGCAGCCTTGAATGGTGGGTCAAGATTATTCTTGAAGATGTTTTTTCTATAAAGGGTTAGGGGAAGATGCTGAGGGGACTGGGGTGGGAGGTAGGATTAAGGCAGAGAAGCTTTCAAATAAAAGAGACTTTGTTTAAAAGAAGCTGAGGTCCCAGGGGTTGGGGCCACTGTGAAGTACAATGCACAGCCTATAGTACTTGCCTTTGCATGGGGCCCCAACCTTGTACAACAAGTTTTATTTCAGTAACAAAATGTCTGGCTTCAGGTTTAGCAATAGGGCAAATTTTAGACAGCTAATCGATACTGTTTCACCGCCCTCCTTCTCTCCTAATTATGTAATTATCCACAGGTCTTTTCCAAGAACAACAAGTGGAGCTCTTTCTCCCCACATTTAGGGTAGAGTTTTACTCCCTAAGTAGACTTCTCTGCTCCCTAAATTTTAATTTATTAACCGTTTCACCTGAAAGCAATCACCCTTGCAGTCAATTCCCCAAATAAAACATCTGCCTTTTCAATTCAGACAGCTATAAGTGAAGAAATACAGCAGGGGAGCAGAATTATGTTCTCTTTTAGAAAGTAGAGATGTTTACAAAGCCATGCTTCTGACACCAGCTGCCTGGCCTGCATGGTGAATGAGCTGGCGTCAGCGCTGGGAGGGGAGGTGAGCATGGTGAGCTTGCTTCCTCCTGCTCATTTGTGAAGATTCAGCGGCAGTTCCTGCAGTGCAATCCTCCCCTCCATATTAATTGACCTGATATAGAGGATACTGGAGACCTGCAAGCTCTGGGGTCATTAGTTCTCACAGTGGTTTGTTTTTCCATAGCATCTATTTTCATGGCATGTGTGATTTTCACTTGTTTTAAAATCAGTAATCGCCTGGGGTCTTAAGATGCCATAAAAAGGAACTAAACTGGGTCATTGGTAGAGACATGGATGGACCTGGAGACTGTCACACAGGGTGAAGCAAGTCAGAAAGAAAAAAAAAACAAATACTGCACATTAACACATATATGTAGAATATAAAAAAATGGTATAGAGACACAGATATAGAGAAAACACGTATGGACAACAAGGGGGAAAAGTTGGGGGTAGGATGAACCGGGAGACTGGGATTGACATAGATACGCTACTATATATAAAAGAGATAACTAGTGAGAATCTTTGGACACCTGATGTGAAGAGCCAACTCTTTGGAAAAGACCCTGATGCTGGAAAAGATTGAAGGCAAGAGGAGAAGGGGCAACAGAGGATGAGATGGTTGGATGGCATCACCAACTTGATGGACGTGAGTTTGCGCAAACTCAGGAAGATAGTGAAGGACAGGGAAGCCTGGCGTGCTGCAGTCCCTGGGATCTCAACGAGTCAGATAACTGAACAACAACAACGAAATTTACGGTATAGCTCAGAGAACACTATTCAGTAATCTGTGGTGACATAAATGGGGAGGGAATCCAGAAAAGAGGAGACATATTTATATATACACAAGGCTGATTCACTTTGTTGTACAGCAGAAACTAATACAACACTGTAAAGCAACTAACCTCCAGTAAAAATTAATTTTAGACACCGTTTGGCAAGTCTGTTAAGACTTTTTCAGAAGGGGGCGGTACTCGTGCTAACTTACCTTATTCTAAGTACAGAAGTCTGGGGGCAAAAGATGGGTGAACATTTATACCAGGTAATATTTTTACCACTCTTAAGAAGACTGCATGAGGCAAACACTGGAGAACATATATTATCAATATAGTGCTTTCTCCATTTTCTTTTTTTTCTTTTTTTCTGAGTATTTAAACCCTTTGGAGGTTTGGTTTTTAGCCATTGCTGGCAGACAAAGCTGATGAAGACCCAAGATAATAGAAATAAGATCGTGTCCATCGTTCCTCCTACTTACAAACTGCTTCTTTTTAGAGAAGCTGGGGTGGGAGCATTCATTGAAAGGGCTGTTTACGGTTAGTACAACTCAAAAGGGAAAATGCAGACCCTGGTCCTGCGGCTTCATGGGCAGATTATTATTTTTTTAAATGTATTTATTTTTGGCTGTGCTGGGTCTTTGTTGCTGTGAGGACTTTTCTCTGGTTGTGGTGAGCGGGGGGCACAGGGTTCCCACTGCGGTAGCTTCTCTCGTTGCAAAGCACGGGCTCTAGAGCACACACAGAGTAGCTGCGGCGCATGGGCTTAGTTGCCCCCTGACATGTGGGATCTTCCTGGACAAGGGATTGAACCCATGTCCCCTACATTGGCAGGTGAATTCTTTACCACTGAGCCACTAGGGAAGCCCAGCAGATTTCTTTCTCTCTGCCACTTGCGTATCTATAATTATTTCGTTAAAGAAGCCAGCAGAGGGCCAAAATAAGTCTCTGAAGACAGTCTTTCTGGGGAGGGAGGAGAAAAAACAAATTACTATAAGATTAACTGCCCAAGCAGTGCACACAATAATGTACAGGGCAAAGAAAGGAAAATTTTATGGAGCAGAGGTGTTTCAGCAAGTGTTGCATGGAAGAGAGTAGGAAAAAAACAAATAAATAAAACCTGTGCTAAAATGTTTTTCTAGATGAGGCGCCCCTATCCCTTCACGTTAAGTACTGTGACTGTAGAATCATCCTAGGACTCCAGAGGGTAAAATTCCACAGTTCACAGGATCCTTTGCAGGGAATCAGGATATGGGTTTCTGGAACAAAAGTTTGCTTAATCCACTGCAGAGCAAAACCCCAAAATCATGCTGCAATCTCATATATCAGAAGCTTGTGGAGGTCAGATAGTACATGAAACAAAGGAACTTGTTCTGTATGTAATAGGAAAAAGAAGGGGAAATCTATAAAAATATCAAATCACTATGATTTACACTAGAAACTAATAGAATCTTGTGGTTAACTCTACTTCAATAAAACAAGTAAATAAATTCTTATTTACTTGTTACTTCAGTAAACAAATAAATAAATTTAAAAAGAGGGAAAAAAGCAAATGACCTTGCGTGTTGATTCACTCCTATAACTGATTAACAATAGCTATCACTACCTCCTGTGACAGACGTTTTATCACGTCTATTATTACTAGAAGTTTTAAATTATTTTAATTTAAATTAACAGAAGTTTTACATGTCCCTGAATCATGTTATACTTTCATAACATTTTTTAAAATTTCCATAGCACTTTAAGTCTGTATAAAGATAATTTTTAAAGAGTTATTTTCTAGAATGAAAAATAAAAGTCAAATAATTTGAAGCCAAGATCCCTAACTCCTTCCATTAAATTAAAAAACCTCAACTGAGAAGTTTTGTAACTTGTGATAAATGACAGAACACCCACAAATTTAATCTTATTTGTTATCTTTGCCTCAAACTGATTAATCAGGGAATGGGCAATTTGTTCAGTGCCTTGGGTCATAAATATTCTATATCCTTTAGCTTTCTCATCAGCTCAGAGAAGACAATTTACAAAGCCTTACCTGAACAAACCAAATAGTTTAGACTATTCCTTTAGTTTAGTGATTCCTTCATAGTTTCTGTGATAGACTTATAATTTTCCCCACCCCTCTCCAAATTTCATATGTTGAAATCTATTCCCCAATTCGGTGGTATTTGGAGGTGGGGTTTTGGGGAGTCGATTGGGTCATGAGGATAGAGCTCTCATTAACGGGATTAATGCTCTTAAGAATCTCAGAGAGCTCATTCCTCTTCCTCTGTCTGAGAACCCAGTGAGAAGATGGTTCTTTAAGGTTCAGGAAGTAAGCCCCTACCAAATACGGACTCTACCAGCACCTTGATCTGGGATGTCCAAACACCCAGAATGATGAGAAATTTTTGTTTATAAGCCATCCAGTCAATGATAGTTTATTATAGCAGCTAGAAAATCTTCTTTTAATTAAAGATCATTTTCTACTTATGGATACACTTATGCTACTGATTTCACATTTTCTGTCTCAAAGAGGTGGTTTACAATGTTCTGTTTCTGGTTAACTAATGATTGTTTATGCCATATCCTCTTTAGAGTTTATAGACTGCTTCTTCAGGTAAGAATTTTAGGAATGCAGCTCTAACATTTAGTTATTTTTTCACTATCCTTTTTGCATTAAGAGCACTTCCTTGGTGGCTCAGATGGTAAAGAATCTGCCTGCAATGTGGAAGACCTGGGTTTGATCCCTGGGTCGGAAAGATCCCCTGGAGAAGGGAATGGCAACCCACTCCAATATTCTTGCCTGGAGAATTCCATGCACAGAAAAGCCTGGCAGGCTACAGTCCATGGAGTCGCAAAGAGTTGGACATGACTGAGCGACTTTCACTTTCTGCATTAAGAAATAGTACATTCAAACTGCCATTTAATGGATAAGGGACGGGCTTAGTTCTCTGAAAGAATTTTGGAGTACATATTTAAGGCAAACTACAGGCATGGACTATAGGAATTTGCGGGTAGTTTTCTAGAAAAATCTTGGTTATTTCACTCCTTCCAATTTTATTTTACCTCCAAGCAAATCAGATTCCTTTTGCTTTAGTGCAATGCGTGTTCATGCTATCCTAGCATTCTTAACACACAGTGAAAATTGTATGTTTAGTTTTGATCCCTACTAGATTGCATAAAGGCAGAAGATGACTTTGTTTGTGTTTATTTTATTATTCTTAGTGTCCGGTAATGTATTCAGCACTTTCTAAAGGGCTCACTAAATTATTTGCTGAATCTCATTAAAGCAAGGACTCTTCTGAAATTTTATATAAATATATATAACATTTTTCATAGACTATTAGACCTAGACATATTTTAGTACTCACGCAAGTGTTTTAAAGTCTGTGTATGCTACTTTCAACTATTCTATCTTGTCTGGTTTGTTTGTATTGACTAGTCTTCCCTCCCCCACCCATGAGTCATATTGCTTTCTTCTTTGTTTCTTCATAATTTTTAACTGTGTGTTGTACTATGGAGCCTAGTCTGGATTTTGTTTTATTCTTTTGAAGAATGTTAATTTTATTCTGGCAAGCTATTACTTTACTACAGATAAGCTCAATTCTTTGGGGGCTTGGTGTTAAACTTTGCTGAGTTTAGGATGCATGCAAGCTCAGTTGCTCAGTCATGTCCTACTCTTTGCAACTCTATGGACTGTAGTCTGCCAGACTCCTCTGCCCATGGGATTCTCCAGGTAAGAACACTAGAGCATGTTGCCATTACCTTTTTCCGGGGATCTTCCCAACCCAGGGATTGAACCCACCTCTCTTGTGTCTCCTGCGTTGTCTTGCGGGTTCTTTGCTAGCTGAGACACCAGTGACACCCCCAAGATTTGATGAGCCCATGCTTAATATAGTGCCTGGCTCTCTCAATGCATGGAATAAATCATCCTCCCCAAGATCCATGTAGTTTTATTTGTCCATGCTCCAGCTTGGTGTGGTCTTCCTATAATCACTACTGCTTCCCCATCACAGCGGATGCATGGCTTTCCTTCCTAATGCTATTCCTTCACGATTAAGTGTCACATAGTGGTCACTTTTACTTTTCACTTTCATGCATTGGAGAAGGAAATGGCAACCCACTCCAGTGTTCTTGCCTGGAGAATCCCAGGGATGGGGGAGCCTGGTGGGCTGCCGTCTATGGGGTGGCACAGAGGCGGACACGACTGAGGCGACTTAGCAGCAGCAGCAGCAGCAGGAGTGGTAGAATGCAAAACAGTGAGCGTTGGAGAATTTCAGCTTCTGTACTATGGCTTCCGTGGTACACACATTAGTGGAACAATTCACTCAATGTTGTTCAGCTTCCCCTTCCCCCTCTGAAAATCCAGTGGCATTGCTCTACTACTTTGAAATGTTATTTTCTGAATAACAGCTTCAAATGGTCAGAAAGCTTTTAAGACATTCAGCTTCTATTTAAATGCATGTTTCAAACCAGGCTTCCAAATGTCCAGTGATTCAAAAACACCTTTAGGTAATATCCGCAAAGTAAATTCCAGCCATTGATTGACAGAAATGAACTCCTAGGGTGTTGAAATATACATCTACCCTTTATTGTCGCATTCACTCGAGCACTTTACAATGTAGAGTCAAATCTGTTAGAATAGCCCTTTGGACACGTTTGTCTTGTTGGATTCAGGATGTATTCATTTCTGGCTGCCAAAGGTGTAGTTGGCTTCTCTTTAGGGTGCTCAGTTTGAACTGACATCTGTTACAGATACTGCCTGACTAACGAAGCCTTTTTATTTTCTTAAAGCATGATGTGACCCCAGGCAGCTCAGGGATGAAAAAAAAAAAAAAAAAGAAAGAAAGAAAAATAAAACAAGAAAGACCAAGATTTCAAACCAAAACAAAAATTTTAAGGGATTCATGATGCTTCATTGGAGTTTAGGAACACGAAGCACAGATGCTGTGTTCTGATAATCCTCAAATAGGGTTTTCTGTAGGTGCAGCTTCATGTAACCCCACCGGGAGGCTTGTCTGTGACTTATTCGCTCTGTCCCCTTTAACAGGGAAGATCAGAGGCTCGAGATCTTTTATGAATTTCCCCTGAGGGAGAAAGTGGCTAGTTATGCAGAATAAATTAAACAGCCTGGGAAAAAAAAGGCTATCGCCATTGTGATGATTCCATTTGTGTGGCGAATCTGATTTCCCAAGCAGCACAGAGGTGTGAAGTCGAAGGTTAATCCTCCCCCAAGTAAGACTCCTCAGCACAGCATGGGGATTAATTATTGGCTGGGATAGCAGAAACAGTAGAGAAACAGTTGCTGTCCAAAGCCTTACCTCCTGAACTCAAGTTTTTCGATTCATTTCAAATATTTGTTGTCCAAGTACACCACATCACCCCAGACAGAAAAGACTAGTGAGTATCTGGAGACCAAAAAAAAGTCGATTATAATTGTCCTCAATGGCAGTTGCAAACACTATTCTAGTCTTTTAAAATTATTTCACATACACTGTAACATTTGTTGTTGTTTGGATGATAAGTCGTGTCTGACTCTTTGTGACCCCATGGACTGCAGCCCGCCAGGCAAGAATACTGGAGTGGGTTGCCATTTCCTTCTCCAGGGAGTCTTCCTGACTCAGGGATCAAATCTGCCTCTCCTGCATTGATAGGTAGAGTCTTTACCACTGAGCCACCAGGAAAGCCCGCTGTGTCAACATTACCTTCTCATAAATGACACTCTGAGAGGATGGAGTAACCCCTGCTGTGAAGATGAGGAAACTGAGGATTAGAATCTTTAAAAAGCCTGAGATCACCAAAGCAATAAACAGAAGAGGCTTAAAACTATTTGAACTCTGAATCTTTTGCCCTACCTGCTACAAAATAATATCATCACCATAAAGGACTGAAAAAGAAAATCTCTTTATGGCCTCTAGCAATATTTCTTTGCTATAGAAAAGTGCAATAAATATAAACTTTATCCTTTTTTATTCAATGTATTTTTCTTAGTGACATATTACAGGTCAAGCAGAACTGAAAAATATATTAAGACATAATGGTATCACCCAGCCATTGGTTTCATTTCTTCTATAATCAAGATGATTCCAAGATGTCAGTTTCAGTTCCCAAAGATGGAGACTTGGACTTGTTTACATCATATTTCTGGCTTAATAATAAACCAGTAGGACTATAACAGGTTCCTTCCAAACAGTAGGGATGATGATAATTCATTTGACCATCTGTAAATGCTTGAAATAGAATATTCAATTTTTCAAGGAAATATCGACTTGGAATAAATGCTTACTTGAAGGGAAATATCACAGAATGCATCTGCAAATGGGACAATAATTGTACCTCGAATCTGCAGTGTTCTCTCTTAGCAATTCCAGCTCACTGGTGACTCTAGTGGAGAGAAGAGACTCAACTGGCCATCCGACCTGCCTTCACTTTGCAAGTTCTAGGATTCAAAGAATGATAAAGGCAATGCAAAGAACCTCATCTAGAGGTTTCTCAGGTGTCCAGTGGTGATACGGCATGGAGTGTGGGGAGCAATGATGAGAGCAATGTCAAAACCCAGAATGCAGCCACAGAATGCGCTGGGTAAGAACATAGATTCCTGAAAAGCAAAACAAAACAAACAAACAAAAACTAGAAAGTGAAGCATCAGTCACAAGACAAGAACCATCCATCTGCTAGATTTTTTAGTCATTCATACGTATGGAAACGAATTGCTGTCAGCACCTAAAGGTTTTTATCAGGGCTTCCCTGACAGCTCTGTTGGTAAAGAATCTGCCTGCAATGAAGGAGACCCTGGTTCAATTCCTGGGTCAGGAAGATCCGCTGGAGGAGGGATAGGCTACCCACTCCAGTATTCTTGGCTTCCCTTGTGGCTCAGCTGGTAAAGAATCCACCTGCAATGCAGGAGACCTGGATTCAATCTCTGGGTCAGGAAGATGCCCTGGAGAAGGGAAAGGCTACCCACTCTGGCCTGGAGAATCCCATGGATTGTACAGTCCATGGGGTCGCAAAGAGTCAAACACGACTGAGAGACTTTCACTTCACTTCACCTAAACTTTGGATGCAGAGGATCCAAAAAAAAGGTTAGGAAGGTGCTGGGGAGATGGAATAAAATATTGCCTCTGGCTCACTTTGACCACCGTGCAAAATGATTAAGGAAATGTGACTTCGTTGCTGTTGTTAATAGAAGCAGAAACAGTTCTGCTTATATCCAGAAGAACAAGTACTATGATGACTGAATTAAAAATCATTTCATTAACAAGGTAATCTTTAATGTGGGGTTTTGGAAAGAATGTTATTTTGACATCAGAAGAACAAAGAAAAGAAAGAAAGGTCACTTCAAAGAGAAGGTGGAGAATGTTAAAATATTAAGGTTAGGACAGGGAACAGCGTGCATGTTCCTTTTGAGAATCTGTTATAATATAATACAGAAACCTCTCCCCAGAAAAATGCACAAATCTTCATTTGAACCAAAATTTATAATAAATGTTATATACTTATTATAGTCTTTCTTTAAATTAGACTTAACATTTACGTCAGGATAACATTTTGCATGCTGAATTAGTCCTCCAGACTCTAGCACTGACTACCATCAGAAGTGAACAGGATTATTCTGCTTTTTTAAGTTTTCATGTTATCATCCAGTGTACTTATGTTTACTGGCCCTAGATGGGGGCTTCTAAGGTGGCTCAGTGGTAAAGAATCTGCCTGCAATTCAGAAACTGCTAGAGACCTGTGTTTGATCTTTGGGTCAGGACAGATCCTTGGGTCAGGATGCCCTCCTCCCTGGAGGGGGAAATGGTCACCTGCTCCAGTATTCTTGCTGGAATGAAACTGGACAGGGCGGAGTGACTCTGTGCTCATGGCCCTAGGTGGAGAGAACACTTTCTAAAGAGAGATCGTTTTTCAAATTCCGTGTAATATTTCTTCCCATGAAGCAAGTTTGTGTATTTTCCTTTGTGTGTGTGTGTGTGTGTCTGTTTCATTCCTCTGTGTTCACTGTGGTGATAACTGTTTGCATTTGTAATATGTGTGAGCACAGCATCTGCCTCCAACCGAGTTTCTGTGCTCACTATTCAATGAAGCATTGGGAATGCGAGAACATTTCTCAAAGTGGTGTTGCTAGTTAGTAATTCTTCATGCTCCAAATGCTGCATCTTTTGCGCCCTGAGTCTATTAATCCTGAAAATAATACAAGGTACATGGTTCTCATTACACACCTTTAAGAATACAAGAGAAAAGTGGCATGAGGGGAGAAGGGAAGTCAGTCAAAGATTTCTTGCTGGAATCTTTCAGGCAAATACTTTCGTGAGTATCTCTTACTTGTCAAGGAATACATTATATTATTGAAACAATATTTCACTTACTGGATTCAAAATTTAGACAGCCAGTCTCCTAAACAAAGATAATATTCTGAAAAAAATCAATAAGATGATCAATCTAGTAGAAAAATGAAGTCAGCTCATAACCACGTAAAAAGGTATTTGACCTCACAGCAATTAAAAATGACTAAAAATATAAAAATAAAATGTGTTTTTTTTCATTAGCTGCCAAACATGAAAAATGAAATACAGTACCTAGTACTTGTTAAGGAAGGTGCAACAAAAAGTAAAACTTGGTATGAGTTTTCTGAGGGCAATTTGGCAAAATATGCCAAAGCTTTAAGCAAAAAAAAAATAAAAAAAATAAAAAAATTGTACTGTTGGCCTAGCAATTCCTTTTCTTAAAATTTATCCTCAGGAAGTATTATATATTTATAAATATAATGGTACAAAACTGTTCATTGTTAAAATGCTAAACATACTTGTAACCATTCCCAGATGTGACTGAAAAGAATCAAGAGTGACTCACTCTCCTATCTCTTACAGATAAGAAATCTCCAGTCTTAACTTTCTGAACTGGTTTTTCTCATCTCAAATATGAAACTCCCACTGCTTCCCACCATCGGAGCTGGTATTTTGAGGACTAAAGAAATCAGAGTTCTAGAAACTTTTGAGATGTAAATCTGTATTCTCTATATACTAAATCCGTATACTCTTATAGTGAGTAGAAGACTTCTTATAGTGAGAAGAACTCCTTAGTTGGTGGGAAGGGTTTAGTAAAAGTGCAGAGATAGAGGTTCCCTGGACCCCAGGTCTTGGGCAAAGAACTCAGCTGATGCAGTTTAAAATGGAGATTTCTTTTCTCCCTCTTTTTTTCCCCATCTTTTGGAAACAGACAGAAGGAGATAGAGAAAGTACAGTAAAGATGGGAGAGGAATAGAGGAAAAAAGAGGAAAAATCAGGTGGCATGAACCCCCTGTGACTCCACTAATCCTCAAAAAAGTGAAATCTAATCAACAATTGTTGCCAGAGGCTTTAAGTGTGCATGTGTGTGTGTGTGTGTGTGCGCGCAAACCAGGCTCCTCAGGTGGCTCAGTGATAAAGAATCCTCCCGCCAGTGCAGGAGACTCAGGAGATGCAGGTTTAATCCCTGGGTAGGGAAGATCCCCTGAAAGAGGAAATGGCAACACACTCCAGTATTCTTGCCTGGGAAAGCCCATGCACAGAGAAGCCTGGCGGGCTGCAGTCCATGGGATCACAGAGACTTAGAGACTGAGCGAGCACACACATATGGAAACCAGGCATGAGGCTAAGAATTACCTCTTGTGAATGTCGGAAAAAAACATAGACAGTGCATGCAGGCTAAGCATGAGATGATCCTAAGAAAGCTCCTTGAGAATTTGAAGACATTGTGGAGGTGACCATGGACTGTCCCAGACACGGACCTGCAATCAGCCCACTTTATTTAGATCTCTGAAACCAGGGAAGCCCCACCTAGCCTCAAAGTCATTGAGTGCCATTGAAGGAGAGGCTGGATCTGGGTTTCAATTAACAATGCTTTCTCAAAAAAAGCACTTCTATTAGGGGTATGCTTAACACTCCTTAAAATGTCTAAAAAAGTTGTACAATGGTTGTATTCATTGAACATCAGAGCAAGTGATTGCAGAAAGGTTTGGGCTTGTGTGTATTTTTGTCCTCCAGGTTTTTCTACACTTACATGTTATAATTGAAGCAAGTGGCACAAACATCCTTTTTCATGAAATCCACTATTATAACTGCCTCTTCTCTAAAACTACTACAAAGAAAATTGGCTTTCCCCTATATTCCTTCTTTAATGTCTTAAAGTAATTATCTGCTGCTATTAAAATACATGTCAACATCAAAGATTTTATACTTTGGTACATGGTTCCTATTAAAAGCTATCAGTATAAGCAAAGAATTCATTCCTGTGTGATGTTGAACTTGACTTTTCTTTTTTTAGCAGCATTTAAAAAATAAGGCAATTCATTGAAGAAAATGCCTAATTTTCAGACCAACATGAGGAAGTCAGAAAGCTTTACATTCAACTCCTCCTTAAGATACATCATCAAAACTTTCATTACCTTATTCTGCTTACTGTATGTTGCAAATTAGATACAAGTGGTCTATAGTATTTCAGGGCATGAGTAGTCCCAAGTTTACTATACAGGTTATCAATTACATCAAAATAAGAAGTGAAAAGGCCTCAATAACCCAGTGATGAAGAGTCAGTGTGAGAATGTTTGTTTGTTTATTTATTTGTGCACATGTGTGCTCAGTCTCTCAATCATGTCCAATTCTTTCTTAGTGACCCCATGACCTGTAGTTGGCCAGGCTCCTCTGTCAATGGAATTTTCCAGGCAAGAATAGTGGAGTACGTTGCCATTTCCTAATCCAGGGGATCTTCCCAACTCAAGGACCAAATCCACATCTCTTGAATCTCCTGCATTGGCAGGCAGATTCTTTACCTCTGAGCCAGCAGGGAAGACCTCTATTTATCTTTAACACTTATTTATTTATTTGGCTGCACTGGGTCTTAGTTTCAGCATGTGGGCTCCTCATTGCAGCATGCGGGATCTTTTGGTTGAAAATTTTAGTTGCAACCTGCTGAATCTTTAGTTGCAGCATGTGGGATCTATTTCCCTGACCAGAGCTGGAACCCAGGCCCCCTGCATTGGAAACACAGAGTCTTAGCCACTGGACCACCAGGGAAGTCCCTGAGAATATTTATTTTGATGCCTCTTTTGCTTCTGCAAAGTGAAGACCATGTTCTTTGGGAGAGTGCCTCGTGTGTCCTGGAAGACAAACTGCAGCAAGAATAGCTAACAAAGGGATTGCTGCATAGAGTCCCCCAGAAGCAGAGGTTTCCCAACCAACTGAGGGAAAACCGCAGAGAGTCTGTTTTGTCTAAGATAAAGGACATCCTCCAAAGCCTTCTCGGGTGAGAGGCTGGCCTGGGGGCTCTCCTCTCACTCTGAACCACCCCTTCCAGGCTCCTCCAGGCCACTCTCTTTGTATCAGTGGGCTCCATCCTGCGTCTCACCAGGAGCCCCGTCTCCATAGTGGGACACACGTGTACCTATTTGTTTTTACAAATTATACTCTGCCTGATCCTGGGGGGTAAGTAAAAGACGTTTTAATTAAGATAATTGTAAAAATAAATCAAAAATTAACAATGAGTCAAACAAAGCACAGGAAACAAAACACTATGTAAACAAAGTAATATCTCTTAGGAGTCCCAGAATGACTAAATTAACTGCAGACTAGCGGCACTCATTTTTCAACTGCATTCACATGCTATTTTGCATTTTTCTTCACTGATAAACTGTGCGTGTGTTTTTTTAGTTAGTTTTTATTGGAATATAGTTGTTTTACAATGTTGTGTTAGTTTCTGCTCTACAGCCAAGTGAATCAGCCTATTTTTACATATACCCCCTCCCTTTCGGACTCCTTTCCCAGTCTGGTCACCACAGTGCATTCAGTAGAGTTCCCTACGTGATACTATGTTTAAAATAGATAACTAGTGAAAACTGTGTGTTTTATGTAGACTCTCCATTAGAATTTCTCTGAATTCTGCTCCAAGTTGCATTCTTATTTCTTAGGCTGATTGTATCTCTTTAAAAAGTTATTTTCCTTCTTCTGTGAGAACCTATCAACTAACAGTGCGTCTGCAATATCTGATGGCATCACAGACGCAATGGACATGCGTTTGAGCAAACTCAGGGGGACAGGGAAGCCTGACGTGCCGCAGTCCATGGGCTGCAAAGAGTCAGACACAAGTTAGTGACTGAACAACAACTGTCTGATATCCTTGGGAATAGTAAGAAGGTCTCTCCAAGTGGAAAGAAATATGTAATTTTAGAGGTTTTGGTTTTACTCAATTAACTCACCAATTTATAACTCTTTTTAGTATATGAAACTGTTGAGCACTCTTCTCACTGAAACCCTCCTTTTTGGCCTGTGTTATAACTTTATCCACCCTGTTATCTGTCTAACTCTGGCTGCTCTGGTTTCACTGAAGGGGATATGTGGATTGAAGAGTCTTCAGCACAAAGCAACTAGCTTTTGAAGCATGCAGCAAGTACACTGTAACTTCAGAAAGAAAGAAGGAATTAATGAAAGAGTGAATGAACAAGGTACTCACCTATTCCAGGGCCAGCAGAGCACTTGTATAAATCTAGTTTATAAAGCAGCCAGGGATTTTACATCTGGATTTATGAGAACTGGGAAGACTTGGATTTATTTGGAGGGCTGGGCAAGGAAAAAGGAACATACTTCTTCTGGATTTTCCCCTGTTCTGCCAGCACCACTCTAGCAATGGTCCTTTGTCCTTGAAGAACATGTGGCTCATTTCCAGACTTTTTTCCCTCCTTAGAACCAGCTTCAGAGATATCACTGGCCCAGTAGCATCTTTCTTAGAGATCTGAGCCCCAGCTTTGTGGGGGCCCTGAGAACTTGAGACATCACACCACCTGGCAAGCATCCTATATCATGGTTCCACCTTCACCTTCTAAGTTTTTTAGGTATCTTTTTAGATTTATTTATTTAAAATTTTTTGGCCTCCCTGTGCAGCATGTGGGATCTTAGTTCCCAGACCAGGGATCAAACCCATGCCCCTTTCACTGGAAGTTTGAAATCTTAACCACTGGACCACCAGGGAAGTTCAATCTTCTAAGTTTTAATACCAGAACTTCTATTATTTTCCCCACCTGAGAGGACAGAGTCCATGGTGAAGTTACTCAATATTAATTCAATATGCTCATTTTGCTTTTGCAATTTTTTTTTATATTTAATTAGTCAATTCGTATGTTAAACTCCCTAAGTTAAAATAATTGATGCCGGTCTTGGTTTCCATCAAAATATAGTCCAAAGGGAACTTGAGTGCCCCATGTGTTTCAGAGCACCTCACTGATCCACTGCATTTTTTACATCATGTGAACAGGATGCAGAACAATCACTCTGGGTGCCTGTGTTTGCTAGAAGGTACATCAGAGAACCCTTAAAGATTCCTGAGTCTGCCCCATCACTGAGGATTAGAGGGGTCCCATGACTAAGGACATGGCCAGACACCCCCTCTAAGCTCAGGGAAGTTTATAAGCCTTATACTTTCTATCACTAAGAAAGAAGGGCCGTGCTTGGTAAACATCTTTGGACTCTGAAGACCAGATCTGCCACATTTAGAGACAGAGCCCTGACTCATTTGTTGGAGGAGTTAGAAGGCTGCAAAATTTGAGCAGGACTCAGAACAAGAAAGGTCTCTGCAATGGCTTCAGACTGTGGCACACACTGTCCTGCAGCTTGGGTTACACGTCAGGGAGATTCTGTGGTTCACCAGGAATCTGTAGCAGATACAGCACTGCTGCTGCTGCGGCTAAGTCGCTTCCGTCGTGTCCGACTCTGTGCGACCCCAGAGACGGCAGCCCAGCAGGCTCCCCCGTCCCTGGGATTCTCCAGGCAGGAACACTGGAGTGGGTTGCCATTTCCTTCTCCAATGCATGAAAGTGGAAAGTGAAAGTGAAGTTGTTCAGTTGTATCCGACTCTTAGCGACCCCATGGACTGCAGCCTACCAGGCTCCTCCACCTATGGGATTTTCCAGGCAAGAGTACTGGAGTGGGTTGCCATTGCCTTCTCCAATACAGCACTAGGTGGGCTTTCTGTCAAGACCCGCAAACCAAGAGTCATGGTGCAGAGCTCTAGGATTGCAGATCGAGTTCATGTCTTCTGCAGCAGAGAACTCTTCACCATTCCCAGACTGCTCCTCAGCATGTCACTAGGCTCTCACATGGTGAGACAGGAATGGGACGTCAAGTTGAGATGCTCGTCAGGAGGTGGAAATGTCACAAGGTGGGAGAGATGCACCATATGTCATAAACCATAGAAAATTTTGGATTCAAAACAAGCAGGTTTGACAGAAAACAAAAAATAAATAAATAAACAAACCGGTGTCCCAGACCCTGTGTCATCTGCCTGTTTTGAATTGACACTTTTTCTTGGCTTCTTTGTATGGCTAGTGTGGGAAATGGGAAGGAGCGTGAGTGTTCCCAATAACCTGAGAAAGAAAAACAAATATGAACCTCATGGATGGGCCAGCTTAGAATACTGGTGCAGATTGAAAATGGACAGTTGTGAAATGACCAATCCCCTGGGGCATGGGAAGGGGGCTGACCCTGACAAACTCTGGGGAGGAGAAACTGGCCCTGTGGGCTGAGTTTTATAGAATGCTCTGGATAACAATGTTGTAATATTGTAGTAACAGCAGTATTCCCCAATGAATCTGCCTGCAATGCAGGAGACACATGAGATGTGGGTTCAAACTCTGGGTGGGGAAGATTTCCTGGAGGGGGAAATGGCAACCCACTCCAGTATTCTTGCCTGAGAAAATCCCATGGACAGAGGAGCCTGGCAGGCTTCATCAGGGTCTTAAAGAGTCAAACATGACTGAACATCTAAGCAGGCATGGATAAGAGCAAAGACAAGGACATCTGAGCAAGATTTCTTTGGATGGACCAGTGGGACTGGGCGCAAAGTGTGTGGATCTTTGTGTATCACATCAGTGTCCCTCAGAGAGCATATGCCAGAGATGAAAACTGAACTCCAGATACACAAAAGTACCCATTTGTGATATCAGTCAGTCTCCATATTATCCACTCCAGGGCCTGAGCGAGGGCCAGAGATGGAGCAGTTGTGGGGGAAGACATGGAGGATATACAGAGTTCTGTCAAGATGACCTTGATCGCGCTCCAAAGCTTCCACCGTTGAAGAGTAATTGACCTGCCAGTAGCTGAGAACTCTGAGTCCTCAACATGGTGTCACCTCTTGAGGCTCTCAGTTGGCTGCTTGGTAGCAAATTGATTGCAACAGGTCATTTCACCCTGCAAGCAATGCTGAAGCATTCTTACTTGGATTGATGCAGATTCTGGCTAGGGTTTCTCTTCCCTGTCTGCAGTGCCTCCGTGAGGGCTCACAAACTGCACAATTTATTGCTTTCAGCTCCTGCATAATATATCCTGGGACCAACAGACCACCTTGTGCCAAAGAAGAGACAGTGGACACATGGACTTATGATCCCTTGGTTTTCCTATGCTGCATCACAGAGAAAACACTGGTCTATGTAGCAATGGAACTGTTTCCCAGGGCTCACTCAGGAGCAGACAAGTTTAAAGGTTGGTTCCCTGCCTTTCAAGATGCAGTATACATTGAACCATAGGTTGTTATACTGACTTTGTATCCCCTAAAAACCAGTATATGAAGAACAAGAAATGAGAAAAATTAGGCTTTCTCATGATCATTCTTAGTGGCCCAGTAGGGGAAGTTTGAGCTTTCTGTACTCACAGGTAGAAGTCCATCTTCTCATTCCATAGGCCTCTGCTAGAAATAGGGAACAAGAAGTAAGATAAGCTAGGGATCACTTCCTAAGCTAAAATGAAATGCGCCTTCTTCATTTTAAATGTTAGTGTTGTGCCCAAATAAAGGTTTGTGTTTTCCCAAGTCCATGTGTTGAAATCTTAATCCTCAAAGGAATGATGATATCAGGACATGGGGCCTCTGGGAGGCTATTACGTCATGAAGGTAGACTCTTTACCAATGGGGTTAGTTCCCAGATGCAGGAGACCTTGTCTCTCATGTCCTCTCCGTCACTGGAAGATACAGTGAGAAAATGACCATCTACGACCCAAGAGAGGACTTCCTGCAAACCGAGCCATGTGGCACCCTGATCTTAGATTCTCTGCCTAGAGAACCGTGAGAAATAAATTTCTGTTGCTTATAAGCCACCCACCCTATACTATCCTTAACCCATGCTAAGACAGATGTTTAGTATATTTGTGTGTTTGTGTATCTCCCATGAGCATATGGTGGCACATGCACATGGAAAATATAAATATGCTAGATTTTAAGCTCTATGGATAATGTCTACAGCTTAGTAAACTTTCTTTTTGACTCATAATGATGGTGCTGCTTGCTCAGTCGTGCCCAACTCTTTGTGACCCCATAGACTGTGGCCCACCAGGCCCCCTTGTCCATGGCAAGAATACTGGGGTGGGATGACATTTTCTCCTCCAGGGGATCTTCCTGACCCAGGGATCGAACTTGTGTCTCCTGCATTGGCAGGCAGATTCTTTACCACTGAGCCACCTGGAAAGCCTCATAATCATTATGACTGCATTTCCAGGACAGCCTCTTAGTAAATATACGTTGAGTTGAATTTCCTTTTTCATACACTGAACAGTCTTTGCAGTTGAACATCAGGTTCCTACATGAGAGTGAAGGAAGCTCAGTAGAGCCCCCACGTCATCCGTGATGCCTAGTTACTTTGACAGGCTCTGCGTTTTCCACTCAGTCCCTCAGTGATTCTTTCCAGCAAACAGCGCCTTCCTTAATGGTGCTTCCTCAATTGCGCTGCCTGTCTGTCACCTACAAAGAAAGGTATCATTTGGCTTACAATAAAGTAGAATACAAACTACAGAAATGGTGCAATTTAAGCAAAATAACCCCACCCTGAAAAAGAAGGAATACCCAAGACATTTGAGCCTCAATGTTTTCACAACAAACTTTTTTCCCCCCTTTGAAGAAACATCATTTCACCAAAGGACAGAAATCTGTATATAAAAGAATGCTCAGGATTTGTTGTTATCTGGCTAAGAGTCTAAGTCCGGAGCAGTCTCATTCCATTGTGTCGTCTTGATATCTTAAATTCAAACAACTATCTTAGTGCATTTTCTCCAAAGTGGGCAGGGCTAGGTAGGTTTTTTAAAACGCACATGAACTTGTGATCTTTTTTCCTAATAGCATTCATTTCTATCATTCCAAAACTCCTTCATTTTGACAACTTGATTTTGGAATGAAAACACAACATTATTAATTTGAACTTCACAGTGAATTCTCAGAATTTTCAAATACAGAGTCGGAACAGACACAATAGGACACAAAATGTTCCGTGTTTTGTTGTTGCCTTCCTTTTTGGCCACCAAAGAAAGGGTGATGGCAATCACTTAAAATATCTAAAATATGATAGGGCTGTTTGAAAGATAAGTGTAGACAGAATCTGTTTCCAGTGTGAAATAGGTCCTCCTTAGCAGACATAATGCTAAACAGAGTGGCTTGACAAGCAGAAAGTGGGACACGCTGAACAGTGAAATCACTTGGTCAGATAATGTCAGGTAGTTTGTAGGGAAGTTTATATGCTACAGTGAGCTGGGGATGGTGTATCTGACACATTTAAAGTACATGTTAAAGACTGAGCCACACTTTGATCATACCCTGAAATGTCAACTGTGTACAGTTCTTCCTAACCTTTTAAAAATGTAGGTATAGAGGTCTTAAATTCTCTCTGGTGCCATAGAAATAGGAGTTGTAATTTTGCCTTGTCGAGAAATAATAAAAATTTAACACACTAGGGGTTCCTTACTATAGCTTCTTATGCCTTTATTACCCAAAAAAAAAGGAACTTCTTAGGGTATAAAATTACAACTTTGGGGCAAGTAAACTGCATTAGTTCTTTCATCAGGTGTATGTGATTCTAAACTATTAAATACTAAAGAATGGCCAATCATTCTTAATATCCAGCTTTCTTTCTCCCAAGGCAATAACGTTGGCAGAATGAAAGCCACACATGAACAAAAAACAAGGGAAGAAAAAAAAAAGAGAAAAGAACACATGAATATTAAAAAAGAAAATATAATCACACTTCCATGTTGGGCTAACATAAATGATTTTTAGCTTGCCAAAGAAAAATTAGGTCATTGTATTAAGATATCAAAAATACATTAAAATTTTCTATTAATTTACTATAAGAGTATCAAAGACCCTTTTAAAAATTAGCAAAACTAGGTAAGGCTACCAAAAATAATTAGTTCTGTAAGTTTGTAAATTCACCTCATTCATAACTCCATATCAAAAGTATTCCTCTTACACCTCTGTTTTTAAAATTGTACTCATACATTTCTCTACATATGCTCAGCTTGCTTCTCCATGACAAGATTCAACAGATCACCCACTCTCTGCAGCCTTTTACTTTTATCCTCCTTCAATCAGATGTGATCTATTCATTGCCCACACTTGTTCAATCACTAAGTCCTATCTGACTCTTTGCAACCCCATGAACTGCAGCATGCCAGGCTTTTCCATCCTTTACTATCTCCCAAAATTTGCTCAAACTCATGCCTCTTGATTCGGTGATGTCATCCAACCATCTCATCCTTTGTCATCCCCTTCTCCTCCTGCCTTCCATCTTTCCCAGCATCAAGGTCTTTCTAATGAGTCAGCTCTTCACATCAGGTGACCAAAGTTTTGAAGCTTCAGCATCAGTCCTTGAATATTCAGGGCTGATTTCCTTTAGGGTTAGGTTTGATCTCCTTGCAGTTCAAGGGACTCTCAAGAGTCTTCTTCAGCACCAAATTCAAAAGCATCAATTCTTCAGTGCTCAGGCTTCTTTATGGTCCAACTCTCACATCCATACATGACTAGTGGAAAAACCATATCTTTGACTAGACAGACCTTTGTTGGCAAAGTAACATCTCTACTTTTTAACATACTAAGTTTGTCATAGCTTTTCCTCCAAGGAGCAAGCATCCTTTAATTTCATGGCTGCAGTCATCATCCATAGTGATTTACTAGCAGTGAAAAATGCCAATGGATTGGCTGCTTGTGACTGGGTATCTCTTCTTCTCACTTCTGGAAAAGAATACTTAGGGAACATCACTTGACAGGGTAGGATGGGGGCTGAGCAGTGAGGTGCTAGTGAAGTTCCAGTAGGTTCTGCCTCATCACCACTTTCTGCAGGTGGTGGGGAAAAATGCTGCTGTCCCTGTGAGAGGCCAGCCTTGCAAACACTTGATATCTTCAGTTCTATCTCCTTCTTGTTTGCTCATTCTGCCTTTTGGTTCCCTCTTCTCTCTGTCTTTTTTTTAAATTGGAGTATAATTGCTTTACAGTGGTGTGTTAGTTTCTGCTGTGCAACGAAGTGAGTCAGGTATATGTGCACATGTAGCCCCTCCCTCTTGCACCTCCCTCCCATCACCCCCCATCCCACCCCTCTAGATCATCACAGACCACCAAGGTGAGCTTCTTGTGCTTTACAGCAGGTTCCCACTAGCTAGCACCTTTACACAAGGTAGTGTACTTATGCCAAACCTAATCTCTCAATTCATGCCACCCTCCCCTTCCCCCCCACCCCGTGTCCACACATCCTTTCTCTACTGCACATCTCTATTCCTGCCCTGCAAGTAGGTTCATCTGAACTGTTTTTCTAGATTCCACATGCTTGCATTCATTGACAATGTTGGTTTTTCTCTTAAAGAGGCTTTCGCTTTGCCTTCTATGGGTCTGCGGGGGAGTAGGGGGCATCAGACAGACGGTACTCTATCAGCCCTCTGTCACTCTCCCTGCGTTTCCACAGGGCTTAGAAGCTGTCTGGAAAAGATCCATTTTGCCTCAGGCCTGCATGATATTAGGTCCAAGGGGAGTTTAGATGGTTACTTTTATCCACCACTGAAATCAAGTTTAGGAGAAATGTCAAAGAATGGCAACAACACAAACCAAGATAAAGCTCAAAAAGAATGAGCTTAATCTTACAGAAGGGAAGCTTTACATTAGATATTAGAAGAAATGCTTGAAAGAACCAACACACAGATGATTGCGGGGTCTCCATTTTACAGGAATACAAAAAAAAAAAAAAAAAAAGATGAACAACAAATTTAAACTGCAACTGGTCTAAATTTAAGTATTTGGAAGCAAGAGACTTCTCTAGATGACTTCTGACATTTTCTCTCCCCAGTGTTCTATTTTTAGGAGCAGTCAATCAATCTCTTGCAGAAAAAACATGAAATGTTCATATCTATAGTCCTCAAAGTTCACTATGAAACTCGTCCAGGTTGTCAGAAATACATCTTGGAGTATGCAGGTACTGATGCTCTAAACTAGCAAAATAGAAAGTAAGTTTTGTTTTTATAGCAATGATGCATCCACCAATATAAAATTTGTTACACTCTAGCCCTTACACAGAATGGACGGATGGTCATGGAAGCACAGATTGTCATTAGAGTAGGGAAAAAAAACCCTAAACTTCCTGAATAGGGCAAATTAATATAGGCAGGGGCTATATACAGAAAATACATTTCCAATATTTGTCAACCACACAACAGTTGAGGGTTCCCTGGTGGTTCAGACAGTAAAGAATCTGCCTGCAATGTGGGAGACCCAGGTTCAACCCCTGGATTGGGAAGATCCCCTGGAGGAGGAAATGGCAACCCACTCCAGTACTCTTGCCTGGAAAATCCCATGGACAGAGGAGCCTGGTGGGCTACAGTCCTTGGGGTCGAAAAGAATCAGACACAACAGTGTGACTAACACTGACTGACTGACAAAACAGTTGAGACTAAAAGGTGTGGTTGCTAAATACTCCATATTCCAATTTCATTACAGCGGATTCTGAAAGGTGCACTTTTAAGCAAAGTGGCATTGCAGTCTGCTGCTCTGTCCCTGGACTGCCAGCTCTGGCTGATGGAACACAGGTGTAAAAGCATCGGAGGCTAGTGAGAAGAGGGTTTTTTGAGCAAGTGAACATAAGTTTGTAGAGCACCCTCTAGAGATGTTCCTTCCTGTTGTATAAGGTGAGAAGATGCCCAACAGTTCCACTGGGTTAGCAACAAATGACCTTTCTCTTGCCTAAAAATTGGAAGCCGTGCAACTAAAAGAGTACATGCACCCATCTGGAAGTTCAGTGAGTCAGGAAAGAACTTTTACAGTTAGGAGGACTGAAGGAACAAGTACAGAGGAAGCTTTCAGCTCAGGCTGAGGAAACCTAAGGCAGGAGGCCGGGTTTCAAAACCTTATAGTAGCTTCCAAGAGAGCTGAAGGGCCTAAGAAGACCCCAGAATCAAGAACCTGCGGGATGGCCTCTCCGCATGAGAAAAGCAGGAGGAAGAGGATGTCAACCTCATCAACCAAGAGGTGAGCTGGTCACATAAATGTAGAGCTCTGGCAGCTCACCCAGGAGAGAACAGATGACTCATCCCGTGTAGCCATAAGCATAGTCCTTTTCTCTTTCCTCTCCCCCTCATGCTAACCAGGGGACCAGAAGAAACCAGAGAACTCGCATCACCACCTCCAAACAACTTGTAGGTGGATCTGCAAGCCCAGCCTCTGCAGAAAAGGATGAAAGCTTTCAGCCGTCAGTGTTGAAATGTTCATAGTCAAGAGAGACTCCTTTTATAACTGCAAGTGGCTGAAAAGACATGAAACTAGCAGGAATATCTGAGAAGCGCACGACTAACAGTAGAAAGGGTTTCAGCACAATGGAACCCATATTCAGAAAAAAATTAAAGCATCCCATCTAAAGAGAATATCAGAGTAATGTGAGAAATTTACTCATTCTTTGAATATTCCAGATAAATTTGCTAGAGGGACATGCAGGCAGGTGACAGAACCCAAACTGCACTGTGGAATAAACAAAAGCAAAGCAAACAAATCCATTGGATTGGGAATCTGCATCAAAAGTTCTGGGATCTGATCTAGATCTGTCACATACTAATTGAATTTTGGATATTCTCTTAACCTTTCCTGGTTCCTTCTGCATCACTGATAAAATGGATTCATTGGATTGCATGCTTCTCTGAAGGTTTGGGCCTTCTAGTTCCATGGTTACTCATGACTGGACAGATGGATGACCTAAACTGAGCACTCCAACTTCTTTCCCATCAATGATGGACAAAAAGAAAACACCCATTAAAAAGAAACTAAATTAAAGAATCCACCTGCCAAGCAGGAGACCTGAGTTCGATCCCTGGATCAGGAAAATCCCCTGGAGAAGGAAATGGCAACCCTCTCTGGTATTCTTGCCTGGGAAATCCCACAGACAGAAGAGCCTGGTGGGCTATACTCCATGGGGTTGCAAAAGCGTTGGCCATGGCTTAGCGACTGAGCACATAGTACATTTGTATTATTACTTACTGCTGATAAAATAAGATCTATTCTGGGCCCAACCGTCAAATAATATACCTAATTCAATGGTTTAGCCCATTGTGTTTATTTTACGAGGTATTAGAGACTGAATGTTTGCTTCCCTTCCCCAAAATTCATGTGTGGGAGCCCTAATTCCCAGTGTGATTATATATGGAGGTGGGAGCTCTAATAGGAGACTAGGGGCTTCCCAGGTGGCGCCAATGGTAAAGGACCTACCTGCCAACGCAGGTGACATATGAGACCTGGGTTCAATCCCTGGGTCAGGAAGATTCCCTGGAAGAGGGCATGGTAACCCACTCTAGTATTCTTGTCTGGAGAATCCCATAGACAGAGAATCCTGCCGAGCTACAGTCCATGGGGTTGCAAAGAGTTGGAAATGACTAAAGTGACTGAGCACGCACATGCACTAGGAGATGATCAGGTCATGAGGGCAGAGCCCTCTGGATGGGATTAGTGCCTTTATAAGAGACACACTGAAGAGACAATGTCTCTCTGCACCACAAAAATACACAGTAAAAACATAACCATCTGCATATGAAAAAGAGGGCCCTCACCAAGAAACCCAGATACCATGCCAGTATCCTGACCTTAGATTTCCCAACTTGCAGGACACTACATTCAGTTTGGTTCAGTTCAGTCGCTCAGTCACGTCCAACTCTGTGACCCCATGGACTGCAGCACACCATGCCTCCCTGTCTATCACCAACTCCCAGAGTTTACTCAAACTCATGTCCATTGAGTTGGTGATGCCATCCAACCACCTCATCCTCCATCATCCCCTTCTCCTCCCACCTTCAATCTTTCCCAGCATCAGGGTCTTTTCAAATGAGTCAATTCTTTGCATCAGGTGGCCAAAGTATTGGAGTTTCAGCTTCAACATCAATCCTTCCAATGAATATTCAGGACTAATTTCCTTTAGTATTGACTGGTTGGATCTCCTTGCAGTCCAAGGGACTCACAAGAGTCTTCTCCAACACCAGAGTTCAAAAGCATCAATTCTTCAGTGCTCAGCTTTCTTTATAGTCCAACTCTCACATCCATACATGACTACTGGAAAAACTATGGCCTTGACTAGACGGACCTTTGTTGGCAAAGTAATGCCTCTGCTTTTTAATATGCTGTCTAGGTTGGTCATAACTTTTCTTCCAAGGAACAAGTGTCTTTTAATTTCATGGCTGCAGTCAACATATGTAGTGATTTTGGAGCCAAAAAAATAAATAAATAAATAAAGTCTGCCACTGTTTCTACTGTTTTCCCATCTATTTGCCATGAAGTGATGGGACATTACATTATTAAAAAAAAAAAAACACAAAAAAAACTTTTATTGTTTAAGCCACACAATCCATGATATTTTGTTAAAGCAGCCACAACTCAGAAGTCAACAGTTATTTTCTCTGTTTTTGCAAAACACCTGCACTGTAAGTCAACATGTTTTTCCTCCCATTAATCCAGCCATTGAACTCCTACCTGAGAACTCAGGACTCCTGCAAAATAAGGTCAGCACAGTTTAGTGCTGCAAGCAATACTTTTCTGCTCTCCTCTCCTGAGTACTATCTAAATATTTTATTAGTAGACTTTCTTTGTGAGCTTCTGTCCATTATTTTTCCTTCTTTTCACCCCCAGTTAGGCAAGTGACTGCTCCTTAGAGCTGCAAAGCAATGCAGACTTCTGGCTTCCTCCAGCTTCCTGTGAGATGAAAGTCACAGGACACTCTGGTTTCCGGAAAGTTGACTCAGCTTTTTATCCGCACAGTCTTCCATCCTAAGCCATTTCAAGATTATTTTCTCTCTGGTTCTTTATTTGTTCTTCTCAGATTGGCTTAAATCTATTTGAGTTTGCTTTTTCTCTGCTTAAAAAATTGACACTTGCTTTCCTCAGACTTCAAATCATCCAGTGTCTCCTCACCATTGTAGGCTTCCCCCTTCATTGCTTTCTGTAGATAATGATACTTGATTTCTTGCTTTCTTTGGAGCTGAAATTTTGAGTGAATTCTACTTGACATTTAACATATGCACAGTGAATATTCAGACTAAGGAAAATGCCAAGAAACAGACTCTTCTGCAATCTGTAGTTTAGACCAGCACAAAAATCCACATTTTCTTTGATTTTTAATGCAAACTGCCTTGTCGCTGAGTCACTGAGCTAGCTCTTCTTTGCTGGGGGCAAAGCGATGCTTACTGACCCATTGATGTGTATAAATCGGAACTCAATCATGACACGGTCTTTGTCCTCTAGGAACCCAGAAGCTAAATTCAGACCATAAAAACTAGAGATAATGAGATTGAGCCTCTTCACACTCTTTTAGAAAGAAAGAGTATAGGTTCTTTCTATGAGATATAGGCTCATAAATAAATGCACCATTAGAGAGGGCACTGGCAGAATGTGAAGCGGTTTTCCAGGGAAACTCAAGGTGCAGTGGGCAAGAAGGGCAGAAGGTGATGATCAGAGAGGAGAATGTGACCACCGCAAGGGAAAAGAGAAGCTAGAGTTATATTCCTTGCTCACAAAACCAACAAATACTTAATGAAGTAGACCAAGAGCCGAAAGACAGCCCTTTACCAAGAACTTTACCAAAACAGCTGCCTGCTCCCTTCAGCTTAAGAAAATTTTATAAAGGTCTCTGCCTGACTTTAGGACCTTGACTTCTCTATCCTTAGAACATTTACTTTAGAAAATGCATAATTACAGATTTTTTCTCTATCCCTTTGAAATGCAAATAGATCTTCTATAGGCCTCTTCCCAGCTCTGCAACCCATGGATGTCTTTCCCAAGGGCCCTGGGAGCCATTCGTTTGAAATGGCATCATCAAGAAAGATAGAACCCCTATCTCCCCACCCCTGTCTGCAGGGTACCAATTAACAGACACAGATAGTCTAATCACATTGACTAACCTCCCTATTAATGTCCTCCATTACTTTACCACTAGCTCACCCCAGCATTTAAAAGTCCTCTCATTTGTCTTTGATTACAAAGGAGTCCAGTTCAGACTCTCTCCTCTCTTGCACTAGTCTTGAATAAAGTCCTCTTTGCCTGTTTAACTCTGTCTGGTACAATTTTTCTTAGCTAGTTCACAGATGCAACCTATAGATGACCAGCAGGTACTGAGTTTGGGTCTTGGCATGGGAGGAAATAAAGCCTCAGTTGTATTTCTCCATAATTGTGCCAGGGAGGATTCCCAAATGGAAAATTTCACCTCATCCTCAGCTAACATGAATGAAGCAATGACACTCCCAGAATCAGGCAGAGGAGACAAAGTGTGGAGTATTATCAGCATCTTACACTAACCACTAATATAATTATATTTAATTATTTAAGCTTATTAATAAAACTGTAATAAAAGTGTTATGCATTTTAAATATTCTTAACAGTGCTAAGGAAGTGAGATCTTGCCAACTATATTAATAGCCTCTGCTATAAACTACAGAAGAGGCATGTGTCCGTACATCCCAAACTTGTGTAGGCACCAAGCATATAAAGCATTATAAAATAAAAAAATTTAGATGCCTTCACCAGTTTTCTTTTTTTTAGAGAGAGAGATTTATCTGCATTTGTGAATTTCTTCATGTTAAGTCAAACATGAAGCAAGAACAGACAGAAAGATCAAACTTGGAGTATGTGATAATATTCCAATTTTATTTAAGTCTACATTTATAAGTGAAGTACCTGCATGTACACCTGGACCAGGTGTTAGACAAGAAGAAATGTTGATATTCAGTGTAAGTTCAAGTTATTTTTTTGGTCAGTGTAGAAACTGAAATGTTCGCAGTGAAAGTTTGCAATAGTCCAACCAATGTGGAGGTTCCCAGATTCACTTGCACTGGGGACCAATGAAAGTTCATCTCAACCTGGTCTTCAGGGTGCAGTGAGGGCTGGTGCAGCAGCATCTGGGGTTCTGATTAAGGATTTCAAGATATCTAGGAAGCAAATATATAAAATAATTAAAAGCCATAAAAGGTATCTGAGAGTGAGCCAGGCAACGTCGGTGTCTTATTATAACTTTTTCATGATTCCGCTTCTGAGCTGACATGCTCAGAAACAGCGATTGCTACCACTGGGCTGGCATTCCTGATGCTTTAGCATATCATCACTGACATCCAGGAAGTGGAATCACCAGCTAACAAGGGCCCTCATGGTAGATGGGGACCTGGTGGAGATGCAAAACCCATTGCCTTACTCCTTGTCTCTACAGGATGTAGTTGTAAGCAAGGGGCTTCAGTGACCCTTTGTTCTATGCTCCCAGACCAGGCTCAGACTTCTTTTACAAGGTTTCTCTGTGGTTGTCAGCAGAAACTGAGTGCTACCATGTTATGACTGCTACGCTACTCTAGTTTCAGTCCAATATGTGGCAAGATATCAATCAGGAGGAGAGGAAGAAGAGAAAAAAGAAGAGGGATAAAAGCAGGTTCCATGAGGGCTCGGTCTTATTTCCTGTGATTCTCATCTATAGCTGGAAGGATGCTTGGTACAACCACCTATTTATTGAAAGAAGTAAAGTGAGGAATAAAGGAAGAGGAGGGGAGGATGAAAGGGAAAAGGGATTAAGGAGGAGGGAAGGAAGAACAAAAAGAATCAGAGACTGTTTAGAGAACAGAATTTCCCCTCAGTTGGGGCTCTCACTCTGCATTTCTTGAAAGGCTTTTCAACGGGTCATGATATTTACACTACAAGCATGTTGTCAGTTTCTCTGCCATCTATGCTGCTTTGTTCCAAAAGGTGGGAATGGGGAGCTGTGTTTACCCTGAGTTTGTATTGCAAACGTCATCACCTTTGTTTTCTCTTAGCACATTAAAATTCTTTACCTTTAAGGCTTAAAAAATTGTTCCTTTTTGATGTTAAAGATACAATGCTGGTCTTCCTGCTGAATTGATTGTGACAGTTCAGCCCAGGGTAAATTCCAAAAGCATAAACAAGGGAGGATATGGAAATACGGATAAAGTCAAGGAAATATCCATAAAATTGCCAGCAAAGGCCCTGAGCATCTGAATACACATGAGCCTTGACTATCCTCCTGACTTCTGTGGGAATTACTTTACATTTTGCTACTTGACTGGCCACCAAAGCAGTGATACACCATGAGATACGTGTTTGTGAGCCTTGGGGTGTCCTTCTCTAGGGCAGTGGTTGCAAGCATGGTTCTAGAATCAGAGATGATTCCAAAGGCCTGAGAGCAGTTTTTCTCACCTGTCCTCACAAAGCAAATCAGGAGGCTCCCCAGGGAGCATCAGTCGCTGTGACTTTTCAGACTCAGGGTACAATTGTAACCTGCACTGACGTATGCTGGTGTGAGCTCAAGATCTGATCAGTCTTGACATGAATAGTGAAGTGTTAGCTCACAGGCTGAAGAGACCTGGTTGCAAGCTCCTTCTCCAGCACCACTGCAGCTTTTCTGAAAGATTACAAGTCATCCAAGCGTGTGTTTCCCCCCCGCCCACCCCCAGAATGGACCTGACAGCAGTCAAAGGTTAAAACCGATGAGAAAGATGTTGGATTTTAGTGCATTGAGAGAATAGCACTTTAAAAAAAACAAATGACTTCTCCACCAGTGTAGAGTTGCTTTTTAGGAAGTACTCAACCTAGAAGCCATTTCCCCCAGGCAAACAAAGTGGTGACCTATATAATTCCACCTACTATTGTTCTATACAACAGATAGACCTCTAGCCAAGAGGGCTCTGAAAAAAAGAGGACTTTCCTAGGTACTGAGAGCTGTAAATTAAAAGCTGGCGGAAAGCGCCTCAACATTTCAACTAAATGCAACAATTGAAGATGCATACTTAAAGCGTGAACTTGGAGCGATTGCAGATCATAAAATGGAAGGGGATTTTTATTTTTATTTTTTTTTGCAGTTAGCGATAAAGAAATAGCAATACTAGACCATTCAGGTATGACCTAAATTAAATCCCTTATGATTATACAGTGAAAGTGAGAAATAGATTTAAGGGCCTAGATCTGATAGAGTGCCTGATGAACTATGGAATGAGGTTCGTGACATTGTACAGGAGACAGGGATCAAGACCATCCCCATGGAAAAGAAATGCAAAAAAGCAAAATGGCTGTCGGGGAGGCCTTACAAATAGCTGTGAAAAGAAGAGAAGTGAAAAGCAAAGGAGACAAGGAAAGATATAAACATCTGAATGCAGAGTTCCAAAGAATAGCAAGAAGAGATAAGAAAGCCTTCTTCAGCAATCAATGCAAAGAAATAGAGGAAAACAACAGAATGGGAAAGACTAGGGATCTCTTCAAGAAAATCAGAGATACCAAAGGAACATTTCATGCAAAGATGGGCTAGATAAAGGACAAAAATGGTATGGACCTAACAGAAGCAGAAGATATTAAGAAGAGATGGCAAGAATACATAGAAGAACTGTACAAAAAAGACCTTCACCACCTAGATAATCACGATGGTGTGATCACTGACCTAGAGCCAGACATCCTGGAATGTGAAGTCAAGTGGGCCTTAGAAAGCATCACTACAAACAGTGGAGGTGATGGAATTCCAGTTGAGCTATTCCAAATCCTGAAAGATGATGCTGTGAAAGTGCTGCACTCAATATGCCAGCAAATTTGGAAAACTCAGCAGTGGCCACAGGACTGGAAAAGGTCGGTGTTCATTCCAATCCCAAAGAAAGGCAATGCCAAAGAATGCTCAAACTACCACACAATTGCACTCATCTCACACGCTAGTAAATTAATGCTCAAAATTCTCCAAGCCAGGCTTCAGCAATATGTGAACTGTGAACTTCTTGATGGTGAAGCTGGTTTTAGAAAAGGCAGAGGAACCAGAGATCAAATTGCCAACATCCGCTGGATCATAGAAAAAGCAAGAGAGTTCCAGAAAAATGTCTACTTATGCTTTATTGACTATGCCAAAGCCTTTGACTGTGTGGATCACAATAAACTGTGGAAAATTCTGAAAGAAATGGGAATACCAGACCACCTGACCTGCCTCTTGAGAAATTTGTATGCAGGTCAGGAAGCAACAGTTAGAACTGGACATGGAACAACAGACTGGTTCCAAATAGGAAAAGGAGTTCGTCAAGGCTGTATATTGTCACCCTGTTTATTTAACTTATATGCAGAGTACATCATGAGAAGCGCTGGACTGGAAGAAACACAAGTTGGAATCAAGATTGCCGGGAGAAATATCAATAACCTCAGATATGCAGATGACACCACCCTTATGGCAGAAAGTGAAGAGGAACTCAAAAGCCTGTTGATGAAAGTGAAAGTAGAAAGTGAAAAAGTTGGCTTAAAGCTCAACATTCAGAAAACGAAGATCATGGCATCCGGTCCCATCACTTCATGGGAAATAGATGGGGAAACAGTGGAAACAGTGTCAGACTTTATTTTTGTGGGCTCCAAAATCACTGCAGATGGTGATTGCAGCCATGAAATTAAAGACGCTTACTCCTTGGAAGGAAAGTTATGACCAACCTAGATAGCATATTCAAAAGCAGAGACATTACTTTGCCAACAAAGTTTCGTCTAGTCAAGGCTATGGTTTTTCCTGTGGTCATGTATGGATGTGAGAGTTGGACTGTGAAGAAGGCTGAGCGCTGAAGAATTGATGCTTTTGAACTGTGGTGTCAGAGAAGACTCTTGAGAGTCCCTTGGACTGCAAGGAGATCCAACCAGTCCATCCTGAAGGAGATCAGCCCTGGGATTTCTTTGGAAGGAATGGTGCTAAAGCTGAAACTCCAGTTCTTTGGCCACCTCATGCAAAGAGCTGACTCATTGGAAAAGACTCTGATGCTGGAAGGGATTGGGGGAAAGAGGAGAAGGGGACGAAAGAGGATGAGATGGCTGGATGGCATCACTGACTCGATGGATGTGAGTCTGAGTGAACTCCGGGAGTTGGTGATGGACAGGGAGGCCTGGCGTGCTGCGATTCATGGGGTTGCAAAGAGTCGGACACGACTGAGCGACTGATCTGATCTGATCTGATAAGGTGTGGAGGCACAGAACAGCATCGACAGGGAAGAGAATTGGCGGGACAGGCAGACACAAAATAAGAAACAAAAGCAAAACTCATAGCAACCAGGACAAAGACTTCCCCATATTCTTATTATTGTTGTTATCAAAAGATCGAACTTATGAGAGCCCTTTGGATAAGTCCAGAAACATGTTGAGTGAAATGAAAGACACACAAATAACTAAATGTAGTCCTATTTCTATGAAGTTCCTGAGTCAACGAAACTGATCCATAGGGATGAAGTTTAGAAAGTGGTTAGGCTTGGGAGTGAAAGGATTAATTGGAAAGGGACACAAGAGAACTTTATGAGAGGATATGGTTACACACGGGTGTATATATGCATGTAAAACCCATGTGGATGTATACTTAAAGTCTGTGGATTTAAGAAGGAAATATGACCTTGATGGATCCCACCATCATGTGGGTCAGAGTAAGTGTGGGCTGATTTTAGGCATCAACTTGGCTCTGCCACAGTGCCCATATCATGGTCAGACTTAGTCTAGATGTTTCTGTGAGGCTGATTTTGAATGACATGGGTGTTTAAATCAGTGGACTTTGAGAAAAGCCCTTCATAATCTGAGTGGATATCACCCAGTTAGTTGAAGGTCTAACTAGAACAAAAAACTGACTTCCCTGAGCAAAAGGGAATTCTACCACAGATAGACTTCAAATTTGAACTGTGACATGCCTTCTTTCCTGAGACTTCAGTATGATGGCCTTCAGATTTGAGCCATAGAATCAGCTGTCTGCTGGGTTTCCAGCCTACTGGGCCACCCGATAGATTTCAGACTTGACAGAGCCCATGATCATGTGAGACAATTCCCTAAAATAAATCTCTCTCTCTCGAGAGAGAGAGACATATATGGAGGAGGGCATGGCAACCTACTCCAGTATTCCTGTCTGGAGAATCTCATGTACATGAGGAGCCTGGCAAGCTACAGTCCATACAGTTAGAAACAGTTGGACATAACTGAAGCATCTTAGCATACACACATATAGACACACACACTCACACACACACACTCACACACACACATCTTATTGGCTCTGTTTCTCTGGAGAACTCAGACTCAGTCAGCTGTCTTTACTGAAGAGTACTTGCATGAGGTCTGTTCCTACCCAGGGAAACACATGTTCCACCCATGCTTCCCAGGAGTTAAACCAAGTGAAACCATCCCTGAGCATTTACTTCTACAATTCCATTTGGTGTTTATCGCATTATGAGTCTCCATAAGGATTAAAATGGCACTCCCAGTTCAGCCTCCAAGTCAGCCTCAAAAATACACAAGGGGAAGAAGAATGTTTGCTAGCTAAGCCCTGGTATTAGAATACATGGTATGCTAAGCAAAGCTTATATTTAAGACACAATTTTGGAAGTACAAAGTCAATATTCTGCTCAACTGTTTAAATACACCTTACTACACACACACACACACACACACACACACACGCACACACACACACATGCATGCCAGAAGAGCCACCATTTGTAAAGCTTATTAGTACAAGATCATCTCTCAATAAGCCTCGCCTCTGGGTAATGTACATACATCTCATGGGATAGAAAGAAAGGATTTCCAGCTCTCCAAATTCATGGACCCTGATTCTCCATCTGTTGCTTGATTAATGGAGGAAGTTTGGCACCGCTGTGCCCCACAGGCAAAGGTAATGCACGCTAATGATGACCAATAGGTGGAGAAAGACGGTGGGAAGGGGAGGGCTGGTGATATTTAGGTGAAGAGCTGAAAACCATCTATCTCTTTTAACTCAGACTCTAAAACTGTAGAGAAAAGGATTTTGATTTCTCTCTTTGCTGACAGCTGAGAACTCTTGGAAAGGGTCTCGTCACTTTGTGTACTTAAGGAAAGAAAAGGAGAATTCTGAGCAACTGTGCTTTGTGTATATGTAGGGGGGCGGCTGTGGTTGTGTGTGTGTGTATCTGTGGTATGACAGGAGTATAAGGTATATGGGGGTGTGGTAGTGTGTATGTGTGTGTGTGTTGTGAGGAGGAATGTGTGGTGTGTGTGTATGTGTGTGTTATGTGTGTGTGTGTGTGTGTGTGGTATATGGGTCTATGACTGTGTGTGTGTGTATCTGTGGTATGAGGAGAAGTGTGTGATGTGTGTGTATGTGTGTGAAGTGTGTCTGTGGTGTGAGGAGGAATGTGCGGTGTGTGCATGTATGTGGTGTGTGTGTGTGTGCGCATAGGGGAGCTGCAGAACCCCTTCCCTGTGTGTGGAGGGGCTCAGAGCTCATAGGGACCTCGCCTGCCTCTCTCATTCTCCGCTTCGTTCATCCTTAGTTGCTGGCTGTTTAGCTAAACTCCTTATGACTAGAGTGAAAATTACCCAAAGTGACAGCTTGAGAGCAGCAGGAAAACTGATAGAGGCCCCCCAAACAATTTATATTTCAGGCAAACTTGTCCCTGGGCAGCTTTTGTCAGTTTTCTTTGTTCAAATCCCTGTTATTTCTGCTTGACACCCCTTACGTCATAACTATTTTAAAAATGAAAACAAAGAAGATGGAATGGATTTGGTGGAGGAAGGGAAAGGATGGCAGGAGTGAACAGAATTTGACGCAGTGAGCCCTGCATTCCTGCAGTCTGTCAGAACCTGCCCTGCTGCTGCTGGGAACTGCGGCGCGTCGGCAGGGGGCTCTGTCAGTCTTACATGCGCAAGTCCCCTAGGCTGGATATCTGGATGACCAACACTGTGTAATCAGCAAAATTTGATCCCCAAGCTAATATCTCCTTAGAGAACTGTTGTAGGGCTCTTCACATCCCAAGAAACATAGTCCCGTGTTAAAGCACCATCGCATCTGACATGTTTAGGGTCAGGGCCCCCTTGAGGAAACAGACCCGCGTTCAGCTTGAGACCAGACTGTCCCCAGGGCCCCCCCATCCTAATTCCTGTGAAGCCGGATGAGCAAGAAGATGGGGAAGAAGGGAAGGTATGTTAGTTTAGATTTCCCCTGGGGGCATCAAGCCATCCCGAGTGGACACTGACACGTTTTTCTTCTGCGAAATCAAAGGAAACGATGGGCTAAAAGGCTGTAATTCCCAGAAATCCATCCTATTTCCAGTCAAAATCCCCCATTTTCCCCTAGATCAAAATGCATGGCAGCCTTGTTTGAATGGGACCTTGCCACACCTGGCAATTTCTCCATATGACAATATCACACCTGGTGTTTCTCCATAGCTGCAGATAGCATGTGAAAGGGGACTCAAGATGGGAGGAGATTCAGCAGCCAAATACATTTGAGGCAATAATATGAGCTTTCTCATCAGTAGCTGAGGTTTCCTCAGATTACCTGTAACTTGTAAATGTATTCCTTCAGATTGTTTTTCCATTGATACAAATAGGCTGTGGATTAAAACGTGCCACTGAAGAAGACTTCGCTAGCGGTCAAGTGGTTGGGTAGGACTCCATACTTCCAATATAGGTGGCACACATTCAACCCCTGGTCAGGAAAATAAGATCTCACATGCTTCTGCTGCTGCTGCTGCTAAGTCGCTTCAGTCGTGTCCAACTCTGTCCGACCCCGTAGACAGCAGCCCACCAGGCCCCACCGTCCCTGGGATTCTCCAGGCAAGAACACTGGAGTGGGTTGCCATTTCCTCCTCCAATGCATGAAAGTGAAAAGTGAAAGTGAAGTCGCTCAGTCGTGTCCGACTCTTAGCGACCCCATGGACTGCAGCCTACCAGGCTCCTCTGTCCATGGGATTTTCCAGGCAAGAGTACTGGAGTGGGGTGCCATTGCCTTCTCCTCACATGCCTCAGGTGCAGCTAAAAATGTTTAAAAGAAAAAAAAAATTAAAAAGAAAAATATGCCACTGAAGGCTTAATTATATACAAGGAAAAAGTAATATGAAATTATTAACTTATATTAACTTTAATAGCATTCCCCTTTTGTTCAAACATGGAATTAACAGATAACATTACTTTTAAAAAACATTTTACCATCAAAAGAAATCTACAACTTATTTGGGCAAGCTCTGTCTCTGTACTTAGAGTTGTGCAAAGAAAACTATAGATCCACCCCTTTCCTCTAGGAACATGTCTGAACATGACAGTAAGAGAAGTACAAACTTTAAAAGTACAGGTGCCTGGGACCATTTAGCGAACAGGAAACAGGCCCTACATCTGTCAAGAGAAGGTATCAACATATTACACAAGTAATAAAATATCAATATCCAAAATGTCAATTCTGACTTCTCAAGAAACTATTAAATTATTATGTTCCAAATAATTTAAGAAAGTAGAGAAAATATTGGTTCGGTTCAGTTCATTCTTTCAGTCATGTCCAACTCTTGCCATGCCATGGACTGCAGCATACCAGGCTTCCCTGTCCATCGCCAGCTCCCAGAGCCTGCTCAAACCTATGTCCATTGAGTCGGTGATGCCATCCAACCATCTCATCCTCTGTCATCCCCTTCTCCTCCTGCCCTCAATCTTTCCCAGCATGAGAATCTTTTTCAACGAGTCAGTTCTTCACATCAGGTGGCCAGAGTATTGGAGTTTCCGCTTCACCATCAGTCCTTCCAATGAACACTCAGGACTGAATTCCTGGTCAGGGAACTAAGATCTCTCAAGCACATGGGGCAGCCAACAAAAAAGAAGAGATATAGATAAAGGGGTGGATGGAGACAACAGAGGGATTAAAACACAGAATGACAGAGAGGCAGAGGCTGATGGCAGAGTGCACTGGTACGAAAGCTGTGATGGAATGCTCTTGTCTGTTACACAGACCCCTCCTGGTGTATTTCTCAAAGCACAGCGATGATGGCACTTAACTCTAATTCTTCATTATACACAAGTTGCTTCTGATTGATGCTAGTACCCCCACATCCTGTTTCTGATTCAAAATCCAGGTTTTAATTTGAAGAATACTAAATTTCTTTAAAAGAGGAAATGTTTTATGAGAAGGGAGAAAGGTAATATTGATAAGGTTGATGAAACATCCGCCCAGGCTTTTATTGCTAACATGTGAATAGATTTAGTAAAACTGACTGAAAACATTTAAATTAACTCTTACCACAAGATTACTAAAATAATTTTGCATCTCACTTTATTACATTTTCTTCCTAATGGAGTGTGTGGTTCAAAACATTTAGCTTCATAAACAGAGATCTGAAACTTCTAATTACATCTCCTTAAGTTAAAGCTTAACCAAAATAGTTCAGAATGCAAATGTGTTTGCCCAAGAGACTGGATTTAAATGACATTTCAAGCATGCGCACGCACGCACGCACACACACACACACACACTCCAATTTCCAAAGCAAGTTACTGTTATGTTGCTGTATCACTGTGAATTTGATAAATCATTTACATTTACTCTTGATGCAAAGGGAGAGTGAAGTGGCAACATAAAGTATTGGGTTAATAATAATCAGATTCCCTTGTACATACATAACCCCCTGATTCCAAGGAGCTTTAAGTACCTTATAGATATTATCTCATTAATCCCTACAACATCAATGTGAGATGGATGGCAAACAGTATGCTCTACTAGGTGGAGAAGAGATAGCAATGGTGATTAAAATAATATATCGTGTTTGGAGAACATCCTGTGCTGGGGTGTTGAGAACATTTCGCAGATGCTATCAAATGAATTGACTGATCTTCCTAAGAGATTGGCACCAAGCAAACATCAGTTTTCTTCTGTTGAATGTCGAAAATGAAGCCGTATACTTAATCAACTTTACTGATGAGGACATAGTCCAAGGAATTATTTTTTTCTCCTTAGTATGTACTTGGTGTTCTAAAAACTTCATTATTGTTATCTAGGGCTTCCCTGGTGGCTCTGATGCTGATGCTGCTAAGTCGCTTCAGTAGTGTCCAACTCAGTGTGACCCCATAGACAGGAGCCCACCAGGCTTCCCTGTCTCTGGGATTCTCCAGGCAAGGGTTGCCATTTCCTTCTCCAATGCATGAAAGTGAAAAGTGAAAGTGAAGTCACTCAGTCGTGTCTGACTCTTTGTGACCCCATGGATTGCAGCCTACCAGGCTCCTCAGTCCATGGGATTTTCCAGGCAAGAGTACAGGAGTGGGTTGTCATTGCCTTCTCCATCCTGGTGGCTCAGCAGTAAAGAATCTGCCTGCCAATGCAGGAGATGCAGGCTCCATCCTTGGGTCAGGAAGATCCTATGGAGAAGGAAATGGCAATCCATTCCAGTACTCTTGCCTGGAGAATCCCATGGACGGAGGAGAGCCTGGCAGGCTACAGTCCCTGGGGTCGCAAACAGCCAGACACAACTTAGTGACTAAACAACAGTTGTTATTTCTTTGATACTAAAGTAGATAGTAGATAAATAAATAGTTTGATAGATAGATAAACAGACAGACTATAAGAGACAGAGAGAAATAAAATGGTCGCAAACCAAGAATTTCACTCTTAACATGAACGTGTTGGTAATTACAGTATCGTGGTACCACATGCCAATTGCTGCTGATGAAATAAAAGATGAAGGCTCTAAATTGAGTACATTTTCTGAAATTCTGATGGACTTCATTTCCAAAAGCTAATCCAAAGCACTGTGGAGGTAGGCATATTGGAAATGATAGAAATAATAATTTGAATTAAAAAAAATACAAATAACGATCCTATTATTAAGTTGTGAACGCTTGAAGGCATAAAACTCCAGTGACTGTAGCAATTGCATTTAAGTGGACAAAATAATTTTGGGAATGGCTTCCTCATATAATAATTAAAGTTGGAAAAAAGCAACCTCTGAGTGTGACGTAGTGGATTTTGCTGTTATTCTGCACTCTCCTTTCACCTGAAAGAACCCAAACAAGAGAAAGCCCTGTTGTCCTATGGCAAAAAAAGACTTGAATAAGGATGAGATTTGCATGTTGAAGGAATATTCAGAAGACCATGTGACTGAGGTTGTTAGTGGAATAGAGTGGACTCAAATGAGAGCAATGGGACCACCTAGCAGTTGGGTTTTAAAGGGATATAGAGGCCTTGGAAAGAAATGTCAGTTCAGTTCAGTTACTCAGTCATGTCCAATCCTTTGCAACACCATGGACTGCAGCATACCAGGCTTTCCTGTCCATCACCAACTCGCAGAGCTTGCTCAAACTTATGTCCATCGAGTCGGCGATGCCAACCAACCATCTAATCTTCTGTCGTCCTGCCTTCAGTCTTCTTCTTCTCCTGCCTTCAGTCTTTCCCAGCATCAAGGTCTTTCCCAATGAGTCAGTTCTTCACATCAGGTGGCCAAAGTATTGGGGTTTCAGTTTCACCAAGATATTTTTAAATACAGTGGAAACAATTGGCGGGTTTTGAGCAGAGGTTTGGTGTGATCTAACTTGCACTTTTCATACTGTTCATGGGGTACTCAAGGCAAGAATACTGAAGTCGTTTGCCATTCCCTTCTCCAGTGGACACATTCTGTCAGACCTCTCCACCATGACCCTCCTGTCTTGGGTGGCCCCACACGGAATGGCTTAATTTCATTGAGTTAGACCAGGCTGTGGTCTGTGTGATCAGATTGGCTAGTTCCTTGATTTCAGTGTGTCTGCCCTCTGATGACCTCTCGCAACACCTACTGTCTTACTTGGGTTTCTCTTACCTTGGACGTGGGGTATCGCTTCATGGCTGCTCCAGCAAAGTGCAGTCTCTGCTCCTTACCTTGGACGAGGGGTATCTCCTCACGGCCGCCCCTCCTGACCTTGAACGTGGAGTAGCTCCTATTGGCCCTCCTGTGCCCACACAGCCGCCACTCCTTGGATGTGTGGTAGCTCCTCTCAGCTGCTGCCCCTGACCTCCAAGCCAGGTTTCAGCAGTACATAAACCGTGAACTTCCAGATGTTCAAGCTGGTTTTAGAAAAGGCAGAGGAACCAGAGATCAAATTGCCAACATATGCTGGATCATTGAAAAAGCAAGAGAGTTCCAGAAAAAACGTCTATTTCTGCTTTATTGACTATGCCAAAGCCTTTGACTGTGTGGATCACAATAAACTGTGGAAAATTCTGAAAGAAATGGGAATACCAGACCACCTGACCTGACTCTTGAGAAACCTGTATACAGGTCAGGAAACAACAGTTAGAACTGGACATGGAACAACAGACTGGTTCCAAATAGGAAAAGGAATACGTCAAGGCTGTATATTGTCACCCTGCTGATGTAACTTCTATGCAGAGTACATCATGAGAAACGCTGGGCTGGAAGAAGTACAAGCTGGAATCAAGATTGCCGGGAGAAATATCAATAACCTCAGATATGCAGATGACACCACCCTTATGGCAGAAAGTGAAGAGGAACTCAAAAGCCTCTTGATGAAAGTGAAAGTAGAGAGTGAAAAAGTTGGCTTCAAGCTCAACATTCAGAAAACTAAGATCATAGCATCTGGTCCCATCACTTCATGGGAAATAGATGGAGAAACAGTGGAAACAGTGTCAGACTTAATTTTGGGGGGCTCCAAAATCACTGTAGATGGTGACTGAAGCCATGAAATTAAAAGACGCTTACTCCTTGGAAGGCAAGTTATGACCAACCTAGATAGCACACTGAAAAGCAGAGACATTACTTTGCCAACAAAGGTCCGTCTAGTCAAGGCTATGGTTTTTCCAGTGGTCACATATGGATGTGAGAGTTGGACTGTGAAGAAAGCTGAGCACCAAAGAATTGATGCTTTTGAACTGTGGTGTTGGAGAAGACTCTTGAGAGTCCCTTGGACTGCAAGGAGATCCAACCAGTCCATCCTAAAGGAGATCAGTCCTGGGTGTTCATTGGAAGTGCTGATGCTGAAGCTGAAACTCCAATACTTTGGCCACCTCATGCAAAGTTGACTCATTGGAAAAGACCCTGATGCTGGGAAAGATTGAGGGCAAGAGGAGAAGGGGACGACAGAGGATGAGATGGCTGGATGGCATCACCAACTTGATGGACATGAGTTTGAGTGAACTCCAGGAGTTGGTGATGGACAGGGAGGCCTGGGGTGCTGTGATTCATGGGGCCACAAAGAGTCGGACACGACTGAGAGACTGAACTGAACTGAACTGAACTTGCACTTATGACTTCCTTGGTCACTCAGATGGTAAGGAAAGCACCTGTAGTGCAGGAGACATGGGTCCAATCCTTGGGTCAGAAAGATCCCCTGGAGAAGGGAATGGCAACCTACTCCAGTATTCTTGCCCAGAAAATCCCGTGGATAGAGGAGCCTGGTGTGCTACAGTCCATTCCGTCACAAAGACAGACATTACTGAGTGACTAACACTTGCACTGTCACTTTGAACTTGCACTTAAAAATCACTCTGGATGTTTTGAAGATAAGGAATTGGAGGAAATCAAGACTGGGAACAGGGAGACGAGTTAGGAGGCTGCCCCAGTAGTTACAGAGACCAGTGAAAGAGCCTCTAGAAGAATAGTCATCAATGAAAGATGAAAGAACATCACCACTTATGTCAACTATGTTAGCTCATTAACCAAGATATCTCATTTCCTAACTGTGAGAGGCCACAGAGGCCCTAAATTAAATGACAGTATAGTAGCAGTTGGGCTTCCCTAGTGATTCAGACAGTAAAGAATCCACCTGCAATGTAGAAGACCTGGATTTCATCCCTTGGAGAAGGGAATGGCTACCCACTCAAGTATTCTTGCCTGGAGAATTCCATAGACAGAGGAGCCTGGCAGGCTACAGTCCAGGGGTGTATCAGAGAGTCACACATGACTGAGCAACTAACACTTTCACTCTTCATAGTAACAATTGCAGCATTAAAAAAAAAACACAAAAAACAAGTTATAAACATCTACTTGGTTATCATAGTAAGAGAAATAGAACAAGGTGAGTTTGCTCATTTCTTATTGTTTCTATTCTTCCCTGAAGCGGGTGAAACACACTTTTGCTTCATACACAGCACAAAGTAAAACTCACCATAAGGAAAACTTTATACACTGGCTTGACTCAACTTCCCTGGATTGTTTGTGTGTGTGTGCGTGCACATGTGCTCAGTCATGTCCGACTCTTTCAGACCCCATGGACTCTATAACCCACCAGGCTCCTCTGTCTATGGGATTTTCCAGGCAAAAATACTGGAGTGGGTTGCCATTTCCTACTCCTGGTGATCTTCCCAATCCAGAGATCAAACCTGTGTCTCTTGCATCTCCTGCATTGGCAGGTAGATTCTTTACCACTGTGCCATCAGGGAATAAAGGCAAAAAACACATACAAAATAGATTAATGGGTAAGGAATGGGCAGTCCCCAGATTTCCTTGTTTCATTGATTCAGTGAAAATGGGCACCAGTGAGCCTGTTCCCTTTGCAGTCACACCACTAGCTGGGCTCCTCTCATTAACCCACTGGTGAATATGTAGGCTTTTGAATGTGATAGTAAAAGGCATTTTCACTGTGTGGTCAGTATTTTTTAAGGATAGAGACATATGCAAGGAATCAGAAAGCTAAAGTTATAGTCTTGAGCCTTATTCGGACTTTATAACCTAAACCAAGTATTTGTCACCTTCTATTTTGTTTATACCACCCCCACTCCCAACCAACTTAATTGACCATTAAATCAATTTGGTTCTCTCTGCTAGAACATGATGTACATGTGTTGAAATTTATATAATATAATTATTTATTTAACAGTATTACTTTTCAATTACATACCAGACAGTAGTTGGTATATTTGAAGCAGAATTAATCACAACATCTATCTAATCCAAAATCAGAACTATAAATGTGATTATGTAAAATAGTAAAGCAGTGTTATTGTACAAGGATTAAAGTAAAATTTGCTGAAAGAAATATATAATTTCATTTATAATCCATAATATCAACTGCACTGTCCCACAAACCATCATATTTGCAAAGTTCAGGTTTGATATTTAAAGTATTATAAATTTAAACGAAGGCAAATATATTTCACTATCAAAAAATATCAGAATTATCTTAACTCAAGAAAGGAGTTTATCTTATTTTTTATTAAACATTTTTATTATAGATGATTTACAATGTCGTGCTAATTTCTGTTGTATAGCAAAGTGACTCAGTTATATACATATATCCGCTCCTTGTTTATATTCTTTTCCATTATGGTTTATCCCAGGAGATCGATACAGTTCCCTGTGCTATGCAGTAGGAATTTATCGTTTATCCATTATAAATTCAATAGTTTGCATTTGCTAATCCCAACTCCTAATCCATCCCTCCCCCACCAACTCTCCATTGGCAACCACAGGTCTTTTCTCTATGTCCGTGAGTCTGTTTCTGTTTTGTAGAGAGGTTCAATGTTACCCCACTCCAGTACTCTTGCTTGGAAAATCCCATGGACGGAGGAGCCTGGTGGGCTGCAGTCCATGGGGTCACTAAGAGTCAGACATGACTGAGCGACTTCACTTTCACTTTTCACTTTCATGCATTGGAGAAGGAAATGGCAACCCACTCCAGTGTTCTTGCCTGGAGAGTCCCAGGGACGGCGGAGCCTGGTGGGTTGCCGTCTATGGGGTCACACAAAGTCGGACACAACTGAAGTGACTTAGCACCTTAGCATCACTTGTGCCATATTTTGGATTCTACATGTAAGTGGTCTCGTATGGTATTTGTCTTTCTCTTTCTGACTTACTTCACTTAGTGTGATAGTCTCTAGTAAAGAGTTGCTCTTATTTTCAAATATTTCTTTGTCCTTCATGAATTTTTTAACTCTTTAACTCTTGTGTATTACAGATATAATTCTTCAAGGCAGACCAGGTTCTTTCCCAGGACTAAAAAGCAAGAGCTTGCAGTGTTTAAAGGCTACAGATGGGATCAGGGGAAGGGGAATTTTTGTTAACACCAAACTAAACCATCCTTTTTCCTTAACTCTGGTGTATTTTCCTGTGTGGCTGAACAATCTATTACTCAGCATCAGCAAAGCTTTGCCTCAGCAGGAGTTGTCGAGCACTAAATGGTTTATAGATTTGAATGTTGAGGCGATCTGTAAACAGTTTGGAGCATCAGGGTTTGGGAGGGACCCAGATTTGTTAATCTTTTCACTTTGGCTTGCTGAATATATATTTCATTTATAACTCAATGAATTATTTACTCTGGTTGAAATAATCCATTCTTATTAAAACACATCTGCTGATAATTATGAAGTATGTAAGCAATGAAGAAATGTATTTTCAAACCAGTAAATAGAAATTCATCAGTTTTGGTAATAGCCGAGTTGAGACTACATCTGCTCCCTAATTTTATCTATGTTTAAAATACTCAAAATACACCTGACTATCTTGAGCCATATTAATGTACAACATAAAAGGTCTCTTAATAATCATGTTTAATTCACCATTCTTATTAAAATCTAATCAAAACTCTCCAAAGGAGAACATTCTGAATTTAGTGAATAGGCTTCTACAACCATTGAACTCTCATTATTACTAATGGGATAAACTCAAAATATTTGGGGAATATCAAATGATTTAAATCTACATCTAGACACCAATCAAATGTTAAACAGAAAATTTCTTTAGAAGGACAAAATTACAAAATACATATTTTTTGTGGAAGAGCTCTAATCATCTCTTACACAAAACTTATTTCAGTATTTATATATGTATTTTTTCCCATTGGATGTAATTTTTTAAGCTTCAAGAATATAGCAATTACACATTGGAGTAATATCAGGCAGAAGACAGCTATATTTCCCTAGTGGTTAAAAGAAAAAAATTTAAGTGACTCACATTTTTTTCCAAATATATGCTGATGCTGATATTGGTCAAAAATAAAACACCTCAGCATAATTCAGTAGTTCTTTTTGTATCCCCACGGGGCCTTCACTCATTAACACATTCAGCAAATATTGAGTTTATAGTGTACCTAGCACTGTGTGGGGGCTTCCCAGGTGACTCAGTGGTAAAGAATCCGCCTGACAGTGCAGGAGAAGAAGCTTCAATCAGTGGGTCAGGAAGGTCCCCTGAAGAAGGAAATGGCAACCCCGTCTAGCATCCTTGCCTGGGACATCCTGGGGACAGAGGAGCCTGCCAGGCTACAGTCCATGGAGTCGCAAGAGTCAGACGTGACTAAGCAACTAAACAGCAACAGCAAGCACTGTGTGGGAAGCTGGCCACAAAACTGAGCAAACCAGTGAAGGTCCTGTCTGCTGTAGCTGACAGCCTAGTGGGTATTTTCGTTACCAATCATCTCTGGATGTTCCTGGGACTATGGCCATGAAGCTTACAGTGTGGCGGTTACCGCAGTTGTAGCATTTACCAGTCTTCAGCTGCTCGGTGGGTACGACTGTGTCCCCTCCAGGGTACATCTTGCTTTCCTCAGCCTTGCTTCTCCAGCTCACACAACGTGCAGAAGAACTTAGTGTGGGGTGGGAGATGGGAGGTAGGCTCAAGAGGGAGGGGACATAGGTATTCCTATGGCTTGTTCATGTTGATGTATGGCAGAAACCAAGACAATATTGTAAAGCAATTATCCTCCAATTAAAAATAAATTTAAATTTTTTAAAAAAGAGGACTTAGTGTGGAGCAGTGAATCCCACTGTGATCACCACCACGTCGGCTTTGCTCAGCAGGGACCGGCACGTCCCAATTCTCACTTGTTGATACCCTCTGCCGCCCTCTGCTCACACATCAGTTAGAGCCTGCTTGACTGTGTTGGAATCATTAGTTCATATCAGTGTTTGGTTCTTCAGGAGAGGTGAGATCACACACCCCTCGAATTATGTATCAGAAAACCAGGGGTGCTGTATCGTGAGAAGTTTATGTTAGTTGAGTGGAGCTGAATCAAGTTGAGTTTTTGAAAGAAGCCCGATTTCTAAAAGCTAGAAAATCTACATGACATACGTACACACTGATATAGATGCTTTTCCCCTCCCACTCCCTATCTATGAATGCCTCTGGGCCATAGAGTTTTATTCAACTCTGCTGTCCCCCAGACCTGGCCCATCTGGAAGCTCTGTGCCTGTACCTGTCCTCTCTGCCTCCGATCTGCCCTTACTTCATCCCAGTTACAAAGGTTCGCAGGGACTTGGCAGGAACCCCGACACTGCTGTCCAGGCACATTGACTCTACTTACAGCGGTTATCATAATGCCTCCTTCAACACATCCCCCAAAATCTCTATTCAGCAGCAATTTCTCCGAATGTCTGAGATGAGCACAGCATCCTTCTTGCTATTCTGATGTAGTATTCCGGGACAACATCAAGTTTTATGGGCATGAAGTACCCTTAATATCTAGCATATAGTATTCAGTTATTTCTCCCTTTCCTTTGGGGAAAAAAAGATGAAATGATGGTGTTTTCAAGTAAGTCACACTACCACATGTGTGCATCTTTGCAGAATAACAGATTTCACATCATTACATCAGACTGAGCATACAATGCTTGGGAAGTTCTCAAATAAAATATCTGATGAAAAAAATTTGCATTAACTTTTTTTTTTAATGTAACAGTTAACAAGAAAGAGGCTAGAAAATCTAGCAGAAGTAACATGATGGACTTATGATTTGGTGTCATCAGGGCAATCTTTGCAGCATAAGATCCCAAAGTGATAGATGGTTTGAAATTTGTAACAGATGTCTAGTTTTTTTTTTTTTAATATTCCTCATCTATCCTTCAAAAACGTGTACAATGAGGGTTCCCAAAGCTTACATTTCATAAGGCAAGGGTTGAAACTACACACATAAGTGGCTGAGGTCACCACGGGGCTCTCTTAATTTTTTTAAAATTTATTTATTTTAATTGAATTAATGTTTTGCAATATTGCTGTAAGTAAAGTTGAAGGTAGCAGTAAAACAACCTTTGACTTGTCTTCAGGTCTTTTTTCATGTTGAACTGTTTGCATAATTGCCTATTTAAAAATAAGCCTGGCTCAGGGAAAAAAATCATCCTTAATCTGAGTGAGCAATTTTCCGTATTTTATATTTGGTTGTCCAAATTCCAAGAAGCTTCTAGATCAGGGACAGAATTATGGATTGTGCTCTCACAATATTTTCCCCATGTGTCCTATTTCTTGGTTTCATTTATTATTTCAATTATTTAACAAAGGCATAAGTATCGACTAATTTTATATGCATCTAGAGATGCAAGATGAATAGGATATATACTGCCTCATGGAACTTAGAATCTAGTAGAGGAACTAGAAAATGGGCAAGAAATTACAAGATGAAAAATGCCATAGCACTGTAAGTTCAGTTCTTTTTTAAAAAATTTATTCTTAGTTGGAGGATAATTGCTTTACAATATTGTGCTGTTTTCTGCTATACATCAGCGTGAACCAGCCATAGGTGTGTGTATATATATATATATATATCCCCTTCTTCTTGAACCTCCCTCTGATCTCCTACTCCATTCCACCCCTCTAGGTTGTTCCAGAGCACTGGGCTGAGTTCCCTGTCTCACACAACAGCTTCCCGCTGGCTATCTGTTTTACATACGGTCATGTATGGGTTTCATTGCTACTCTCTCAATTCCCCCAGCCTCCCATTCCCACACTGCAGTCACAACTCTATTCTCTGTGTGTGTCTTGATTGCTGCCCTGAAAATCAGTTCATCAGTACCATCTAAGTTCAGTTCTTAATTCAGAAAAGCAAACCAGATTTCTTTAACAAGTTTTTGTTTTAACTATTTTAATTGACTAGGCTATTTTCTCCTAGGAATAAAATATCGCATTAATTCTTCAAAAACACATTGATCAGTGCATTACAAACGAGGACTGAGAAATTTAAGGACATTTTTAAAAAATTACTTTATAAGTGTGTTGTGGGGAGTGGAGATTGAGGGGAGCAGTGGTCAAAAGGAACTCTCTGGAGAACTCCTGAAAGGGCTGCAGTTATGAAAAACTGTAAAGGCTTCTCTAATAGGTTTCCAACCCCTAAGGACCAGGCAGATCACCTGAATTACTCAGCTCTCTTTTCTTCTATTTTAATGCAAGAGAATGCAGGGTGAGCACATTTCTGAAGGAACAATGGAGATTATTTACTATACACCCTCCCCAGAAATTTTCCTTCTAGCCAAGTAAGTTTCTTGCTAAAGGGAGAAACTTGCAAATAGTTTCCCAAAAGCTTTTTGTGACAAATGATAGCTATATTAACCTGGTGCATAGGTGTGCTGAAATAAAGAATTATTGCATCTACATTGCATTGGATTCTGATATCATTCACTGTAGGCAACTCTGGGCTGCCTGCTTTGAAAGGTTTGTGGGCAAACTGTATCAGGAGAGGACTTTTTTTTTCCTGATTAAGTCTATAGCTAGATCATGATTAACTGCTATTGTGGCTGCTTCTTTTCCAAAGTATAAGAAAAGAATGAGCTAAAGTGTGTCTCAAGCTATAGGAGACATATTGAAAATAACACTTCACTACCGAAAATACAGCACTGATCATAAGAATCCATCAGGCAGTGAATCATTTGCCTAAAAGAATCTTTCAGCTCATGCCTATTTACTCCCAGCAGCATCTATAATAATACGCAGTCTAGCACACCCACAGACTTTTGAAAATCCTTACTCTCAGCATCCCTGTGATTATATATAAATTAATTGATGGAATTGCTTTGTTATAAGCTGTCAGTCTCTATAAAATACAGTGTATCTGATCAATATTAGATTTCTATTGACAGATGACTCTATGATAGTGTATCCTTCTATTTCTAAACCAGGAATTTCCAAAGTTATTTCAACAGCTTCAAAGTCATTGAGAAGTCTGTTGCAAGGTTAAGCACATCTCTGCTAAATGTTGTATACTTTTTTCTATACTGAGATGCTTAAATGCACCAGAAATGTCTATATAGGACCTATATGCTTGTATGATACTATCATATTTTGGTCCAATTTAAGGGCCTATATACAGCCTATATATATTTGAAAGATTATATATATCTTTGCTGCTGCCACTACTGCTGCTAAGTCGCTTCAGTCGTGTCCGACTCTGTGCGACCCCATAGACTGCAGCCCACCAGGCTCCCCCGTCCCTGGGATTCTCCAGGCAAGAACACTGGAGTGAATGGCCATTTCCTTCTCCAATGCATGAAAGTGAAAAGTAAAAGTGAAGTCGCTCAGTCGTGTCCGACTCTAGTGACCCCATGGACTGCAGCCTACCAGGCTCCTCAGTCCATGGGATTTTCCAGGCAAAAATACTGGAGTGGGGTGCCATATATATCTTTAAGAGCCTATATATATATTTTTTTTGGTCCAATTTAAGAGCCTATATATATTTGAAAGATATATATCTTTCAGTCCATTTGAAAGATTTTCAGTTACTCTAGGTAATCTTCAGGTGTCAAAATGGGATTTTTGCACCATCTAAAATAATCATTCAAGCTTTTTTTCCTCTCAATAATAGATATAAGTAAAAAGAATATGGCCTGACAAATAAGTGAAAACAGAAAAGGGACACATTAATAATTTGGCTTTGTGTGTGTGCGTGTGTGTATGGACTGGGATATTAATTCTTGTAAACCAGGAAGGAAAAACCCTATCCTTTTGAGACAGTCTGGGGGCAGAATGGGAAATACACATTCTTCCGGCAGTGAGATCTTGCGTGACTGTGGCTCTTGGCTTGGTCTGGGGTTACCAATGTGAAACATCGGCAGAGCTCTATGAAGTAAAGCCCAGAGGCAGTGTTTCAGCCTCCTAAGCTACAAATAAGCTGGTCTGAGTCAGCCCATGGTTTCTGTGGGCATTTCCCAGCCTCTTTCCTGAGCACTTCACTTCTAACCATGCTGAAAGCTCATCTGATTAATAGCTACATATAGGTTATCACATAATTGCAGTTGGAAACAACTGAATGTTTATTTTCATCTATAAAAGAAACTCTATAGGGGAAACTTCTAGTCTGGTCTTTAAAGGTATACTTCAGTCATCAATGATGTATGATGACATACATCAACGATGGTGTCCACCTTAACAGGGTCTTCTCTAGTGGCTCAGACTGTAAAGAATCTGCCTACAGTGCAGGAGACCGGGGTTCAATCCCTGGGTTGGAAAGATCCCCTGGAGAGGGGAATGACTACCCACCCCAGTATTCTTGCCTGGAGAATTCCATGGACAGAGGAGCCTGGTGGGCTACATCCATGGGGTCTGAAAGGGTCAGATGAGAAAACTGATTGACTAACATGTTCACTTCCCTAACAGTAACTCAAAAATTATTATTCATTATTAAAGAAACAAAGCTTCAGCTTAAAGTGTCTTATATTTTGAACAAAAAATATTTTAAAATGTATCATGTTAATATAAAACATCTTCATTTACCTTGTCTTTAGGAATCAGAACATTGGAAATATAAAAGAAATGAAAACTTTTAAAGCTACAAAATAAGGCAAAAATATTCCTCTTTTGCTACACACACACACACACACACACACACACACACATATAACTAGGCAATTTACAAAAATAATTTAAAATGATTGATTTTTACTCTAAAGGATTATACAGGAATCCCAAATCAAAATATAGAAAATTTGTGATTAAATTGCCTGTTTCATATCTAGATTGCATGGAATTTAAAATTAGTCATTCAGCATTATTCAGATCAATTTTGCAATGATTTTTCTCATAACACATGATTTGTATACAATACATACTCCATAGTTCTATTTCTTTTTAAAACCCATATATTCCATTTATTCACAAAATACCTAAAATTAACTCCAAGGAAGACTCTTTCTGTAATATCTTTAATTCCTTTTTTAATTCCTGAAAAACAAAGATGATGGAAGGAAAAATAACTGAACCAAATCATATAGCAAAACTAACTGCTTCTCTCTTGAAGGCACCACCTCTAAATAAACACTTATGCCGCCAGGATGGGAATTTTCAGGCCATCTTTTATGCATGAGTAAAAGTGTTCAGTGCACTAAGCTCAAAAAAGAAAAACTGAGGATTTATATGAATATATAGCAGCTTAAAATATAGAATAGAGATCTGGGGAAGAGAAAAAAAGTCCAGTGAAAGAGGCGTTAAGATTACCCTTGGCAGTAAAAAACACATTATCATGAAAAAGAGTGAATGAACTCTCTGTGCTTCATGTCGCACTTCCTTCCTTCTCAGTCTGCTGGTGCCTATATCTATGGCATGTGGACACAGTAAACTACATTTACTACCTCTGGAAGCGCAAAAGGCACAAGAACTTGATTCTTCATCCATCAGACCCAGAGGTGACTAAATATTGGGAGATAGGAAAGATCTCTTCTGAGGAGTAAATGAAAGCAAGATTTCTGGTGCTATCATGAAGAGAAGATTAGAAATGAGGCAAGAGAACTTTATTTCTTCCAAAGGCAGAGAAACTAGAGCTACAGCCAACCTCTTTCAAGTAATGAGTTTCACGGCCACCAAGGAATGGCTTTTCAAGGTCAGAGATGAGCTAGGATTACTGCAACTGAGAGCTTCAGGTTCTTAGCATCAGATTTTCTCAATCTTGAATCTACACACAGAGATCATTCATTCCACCACCCAGAAATGGGATGGACTATAAATCAGTTGAAGCCAGGCAAACTTTGAAACACTGAGTATTAGAACTGAAAGGAAACATGAAGACCATTGAATGCCACCATCTTTACCTTACAGGTGAGACCAGAGACCCAGATGCACGGTGACGTGTTCTGGAGCCCCTCTGTCCCAGTGGCCTCAACACTTTCACTGGCCATGCCAGGACTTTCAAGTGCAGAACACATCACCGTGAATCTGGGTCTCTGGTCTCACCTGTAAGGTAAAGATGGTGGCATTCAATGGTCTTCATGTTTCCTTTCAGTTCTAATACTCAGTGTTTCAAAGTTTGCCCGGCTTCAACTGATTTATAGTCCATCCCATTTCTGGGTGGTGGAATGAATGATCTCTGTGTGTAGATTCAAGATTGAGAAAATCTGATGCTAAGAACCTGAAACTCTCAGTTGCAGTAATCCAAATACACAGAAGGTATAACCACACCTTAAATTCCAGTGGAATGGGACAAAACGGTAACATTGTACTGGAAGAGACAGATGTTCCTATGTATATCTTCTGAATAATATTCATGCATAAGGGTAGAAACACCCTTGTTGACACCAGTCCTCTTGAATTTCCAAAGGACTCCCTACCACATACTTCAATTTGAAGAGCACTGACAGTCCCAAATTGTCCCCCCAAATGTCTGCCTCACCAGTTAGCCAGGTGACTCTAATATCAAGCCTCAGATCCACTCATTTATATTGATAATTACCTGGAGAATATCTATGTTACAATGCAATTACATTATCCCAAAATGTAGTAGATGATCTGATTAGCCCTCAATACAACACTAGCTTGGATTCATTTATAAGTTTAGCACACTATCCACCAGCAGAATCAGCCCTGAGGGAATGCTTCTTGTACAGAAGTTTTGACAAAAAGGAGTTGGGAAAGGTCATAAACACAGGGACATGCCATGTCTGAGGTGAACACAGGGTAGTTCCAGGTCAGAGTCCAAGGCCCCATGGAGCCATCAAACAGCCCTCTGACTTCATATTTTACTTTCTGAGGCTCACTTTCATCTGGAGCTTGAGACCAACAAATTGCAACTCAAAGTGTTTGTAAAACGATTTAATAGAACCACGGGCAACAAATCCAGAGCCACAAAGTAACTCATAGAAACTTCAAGACACCCTTCATTAATGGATCTTTTGTCTATGAGGTCACAAGTGAAATGAAGTATTAGTCACTCAGTCATGTCCGCCTCTTTGTGACCCCATGAACTGTAGCCTGCCAGCCTCCTCTGTCCATGGAATTCTCCAGGCAAGAATACTGCAGTGGGTAGCCATTTCCTTCTCCAGAAGACCTTCCCAACTCAGGGACTGAACTTGGGTCTCCTGCATTGCAGGCATAGTTTTTACCATCTGAGCCTCCAGGCAAGCCCATGAGGTCATAACCTGATCGTAAGAACAACTCAGGGCAAAAACAAGATCAAAATTCCCTCCTGAATTTCACCAACTTGGCCCAACATGGTTTACATAAGAGTTAACCCTGAAAAGAGAACTATGATTTACTTTCTAATAAATATTTAAAATATTACGCTTAGGTAAAACAATTCCTCTTCCCAAAGAATTTCCAAAAGAAGAAGTTTTTAAAATATCCAGAGGTATAAAACTGTGCTATCCTTAGAATTTCCTTATTTAAAAACTTCTTTAGGACTTCTATGGTAGTCCAGTGGTTTAGGCTCCATCCTTCTACTGCTAGGGGCATGGGTTTGATCCCTGGTTAGGAAACTAAGATCTCACATGCCACGCAGTGTGGCAAAAATTTAATTAATTAATTAAAAATGCTCTCTGGGCTTTGACATCTCCTTTCCAAAATTAGTAATCATCCCCAAATTGCAGTAGAATAGTGAAACACCAGTGGCATTTTCCAAAAAACAGAGCTGAAAAGTAGAAGCACAAGAAAAGTCAATGACTTGAGATCTAGAACCTAGAAGAGGCATGCAGGGATATATGATTACAAAGAAAAAGCCCAAATAACTCTTCAGTAATGTAAAGTTCAAACATCCGGATTTTCTGAAAATTAAGTGTCATTTATCTCATGTACTGTCAACATTGTGTTGTTCAACAGTCACACAAACGAACCAACTGATAATTAGGATTCAAGAAGTAGTCTATTTGTGAGGAAGTTCATAGCAGATCATGCTCAGTTCATACAGGTTAGAGTCTTTTTGCTATCATCAATCCCAGAAATAAAAGTTTCATTACAGGAGAAATATGCACAAATTTTGACAGACAAAACTACTCATATGGGCTCACTGGTGGCTCAGTGGTAAAGAATCCGCCTGCCATGCAGGAGACACAGGTTCGATCCCTGAGTTGGGAAGATTCCCTGGAGAAGGAGAAGGCAATCCACTCCAGTATTCTTGCCTGGGAAATCCCATGGATGGAGAAGCCTGGTGGGCTAACGTCATGGGGTTGCAAAGAGTCGGACAAGACTTAAAGACTAAACAGCCACAGCAGCAACAATTACTCATATTACAGAGTTTCAACAAAATGAATTCTAGAACAATTTCTTCAAACTTTGAGACAGGAAGATGGTGCTAGAGGTAAGTAGATTATTGTTAAGTAAATGGACAGGTACCAGTACTTTGCCAATTATTATTCCATTTCATTACATCTAAATAGCATCCCATCCCTTACAACTGTATTTTTGAACATTGATTAAGGGTAAATATGCTCAGCGCCACCCTCATGATGATACTATTTAGTTCAGTCAATTCGTCATGTCTGACTCTTTGTAACCCCCATGGACTGCAGCACAGCAGGCCTCCCTGTCCATCACCAACTCCTGGAGATTGCTCAGACTCATGTCCATCGAGTCGGTGATGCCATCCAACCATCTCATCCTCTGTCGCCCCCTTCTCCTCCTATCCTCAATCTTTCCCAGCATCAGGGTCTTTTCCAATGAGTCAGTTCTTTGCATCAGGTGGCCAAAGTATTGGAGTTTCAGCTTTAGCTGCTACTATTAAGAGCTGTTAATGTTAACTCTCAGTTGGTTTATAAATGTTATCTTACACTTGAGAATCTTAAAATCTCAACTTGGTAACTGGTGTTATCTACTCTTCTGCCTCAGTCTCCCAAACCATATTTTTACACGTTGTTTTTAAAAAGAGTTTGCATTTAGATTCTTCTGAAAGTTCAATCCAGAAACAACTTGTGCATAATTTGAGAATCCAAAAGAGAAAAAACATATATGTACTGAAGTAATTCCTTTTAAAATGGTACCTTCTACTTAATAAATTATCCTTACAGAGGTTTGAAATTAAATTTAATCTATAATCCTTAAGAAATATTTCACTCTATAAGAAATGAAATTATAATTGCAATGTTTGGGCATTCATTTAAATTCACAATTGGTCCTACTCTCCTCCTTTGCAGTTTGACTTCTTTTAAGGGGAAAAAAACCACATTTTTTATCTTTCTCTTATGGGAAATGGGATTATTCATTTTATTTATTTATGAATTCATATTCTGGGCCTTTTTCTCCATAGGGTAGACAATCTTTTACAAGTAATATTCTCAAATTTTAATCAACTATAACTTCTGACAATACTCTGAGGAACTTGGTATCTAATTTTTTATTCAGCCTTACACTTTTCCTATTCTATGCAACATGGGGAGATGTTGAAAAATGGAAATAGGAAAGTTGAAGGATTTCATTCTGTTCCCTTAAGCCTATAATACAGAGCAGAGCAACAAATCTTAGATGTACTCAAACCATGGAACAAAGATGGGGAGGCAGATCAGAAGAAAGGAAAGGCTGTTCAAAAGAGAAAATCTGACTACAAGTAGTTAATGATGCCATATACCAACAATTACCAGAGTTCCTTTTGACCAGCACATCCTGTCTGGAATTCACCACAAAAACACATCACAAGGCATACTAAAATCTAAAAACACAGTTCGAAGAGATAGAACAAGCATCAGAACCAGGCTCACAAAGGGCTGAGATTAACATAGCAGGAGTTTAAAATGATTATGATTAATGTGCTAGGAGCTCTCATGAACCAAGTAGACAACATGCAAGAATAATTAGGTAACATGGATATAATTGGGTAAGCAGCATGCATGCTCAGTCACTCAGCCATGTCCAACTCTTTGATACCCTTTAGGCTTTTTTAGCCTGCAAGGTTCCTCTGTCCTTGGAGTATTTCAAGCATGAATACTGGAGTGGGTTGCCATTCCCTTCTCCAGGGAATCTTCTCGACACAGGGATCAAACTCAATCTCTTACATCTCCTGCATTGGTAGGCAGATTCTTTCCCACTGAGCCACCTGGGAAGCCCCCAGTGTAAGCAGAGAGATGGGAAATTCTAAAAAAGAATCAGAAGGCCATGCTAGAGATCAGAAACACTGTTGCAGAAAGACAGGTGTAAGGCAAAGAGAATGCACAGGATCCTCCTTCCCTCTGGACGCCCCCTGTTCCTCAAAACCTTTGCAAGATTGGTTTAGAAGAAGCGTCAGTTAGGGCTGTGGAAGAAACGTTTCACAGCAATCATACTAAGTGAAGTCTGGTCCTTTTGACCAGGGCAGCAAGCTCTGCATCTGCGCTCCTGTTATCCCTAACCCCCACCCACCCACGCCTTGTGCCTTCATTAGGCTCTGCTACCTGGATAATTGATGGGAGGGAGGCACCGAGGACAAGAGCTCTGCTTGGTGAAGCATTTCATAACTGCTGCTTGCACACCATCCAGGCGAATTACACCATCAATTGTGGGAGCTCCTACTTATTACCGCTAATTGCTACCGAGAGCATGATGCTGACCAGTGCAGAGCAGCTACTGAAACAAGGAGGGGAAGGCCAGGAGCGTCTAATGGTTTATGGAGACCATCAGGAAATTCTGTGAAGGGAATCAATTTCCCTGTAACTATCAGCCTGATAATAGCAAAAGGCACTCTGGTTTTTATAGTAAGTAAAGGCCTCCTGAGGACGAATCGTTAATTCCTTACAGAAACTTGCCCTCTACAGTAGGTTATTTATTGTACGCTACTGCTTGTCCTCACGCATGCTCCTTGACTCACAAATGAATTTTCCAAAGCTGCATCGCTGTAAGGAATCCCAGTGACTTAAAGATATTGCTTGTTGTTGTTTAATTGCTAAGTCGCGTCCAACTCTTTGTGACCCCATAGACTGCAGCACACCAGGCCTCCCTGTCCTTCACCATCTCCCAGAGTTTGCTCAAACTCATGTCCATCGAGTCAGTAATGGCATCCAACCATCTCATCCTCTGTTGCCTCCTTCTCCTATCCTCAATCTTTCCCAGCATCAAGGTCTTTTCCAGTGAGACTGTTCTTGACATCAGGTGGCCAAAGTATTGGAGCTTCAGCATCAGTCCTTGCAATGAATATTCAGGGTTGATTTCCTTTAGGACTTACTCATTTGATTTCCTTGCTCTTCAAGGGACTCTCAAGAGTCTTGTCCAACATCACAGTTCGAAAGCATCAATTCTTCAGTACTCAGCCTTGTTTATAGTTCAACTCTTACATCCATACATGACTACTGGAAAAACCATAGCTTTGACTATATGGACTTTTGTCGGCAAAGTAATGTCTCTGCTTTTTAATAAGCTGTCTTAATTCCTCACTTATTTATATTAATAGTAAAAGGTCCTGCAAGCATGTTCACAGGAGACCCAAGGCAGGCTTTTGTCTTCTTTTCTGATTGTTTTTGTTGTTTTTTCTCTTTGAAGTGGGCATTACATTTTTGCTTCAGTTTTATCATTAAAGGGGTTCATGAAACTAGAAAATGAATTCTGTGAGCAGTGACATTGCTTTCTTCATTGAAATTTCTGGGAAACAGGAAAGAGTTTTCATGTACTAAGTTAGAAGTTGCCTGTTTGTGTAACATCTTCTGTAATGTAATAGCCCTGGGTAGTTTAGAAACAGGGACTCTGTTGAGAATCTTCTGAAAGCACCAGAATATCTCTTGAGACAAAAATGCACCAAGGCACATGTACACAAGTTTGTGAGCCATGTCGAGGGTAAATTTACCCCTTACTACAGTCAGTGGGTTCCCTAGCAGTTCAGGGAACTCAGGGAAACACCTCCTCCTGTAAAGGGCGAGTCTGGTGCTCCCTTATTTATAGGTGGTGTCTTCCGTGCTCATCCATCTGTGCACATGTGCATGCTTAGTCCCAACAGTCATTTCCAATTCTTTGTGACCCCATGGACTGTAACCACCAGGCCCTCTATCCTTGGGATTCTCCAGGCAAGAATACTTGAGTTGCCATGCCCTCCTCCAGGGAATTTTCCTGACATAGGGACCTAAGGATCGAACCTGTACCTCCTGCAACTCCTGCAGTGCAGGCGGATTCTTTATCGCTGAGCTACCAGGGAAGCCTGCTCATCCATCTAATGGTGAGAAATTCATTTCCAGCACTCCCAAGGGATGTGGCAATATTTCACAAGGCACTCAACCCATGGATTCCTTCCTCTGGTGGTCATGAAGGTGGATATGATTAATTTGTCTTGTAAGCTGATACAGCTATCTGCTCCAAGTTTCTCCCCTTAATTTCTCAGAGCATTTCCACCCCTTTGGATCATCATCTCTCCAGTCCCAGCCACACTATCTGCAAACTAGCTCAGGGAAAGACCCAGCTCTGACTTCCTTCTTCTCTTCCTCCCATGAACCTGTCTCTAGTGCATCCTTTCAGGTCTCTTTCTTATGACTCAGATTCTCCCAGTGACACACACGACAAGGGCCAACCTGCCCTGTGTCCAAGCCAGGTTCCAGGAATCCATGAACCAGCTGTGACCTTGGCATCCTGGAAACCCGAGGTTCACCACACAAGAGGGAGCAATCTGCCCTTCACCAGGTCCTTGCAAAAAGTACTCTTTGTCTTCTCTGCTAGGATGTTGAAGGTAAAAATAAAGTCGAATAAAACACACCAACCAACAGCCACATTGTGCCCACTATATATGGAAAATCCCAACCTTGACTCCAAGAAGTAGAATATGCCCAGAGGGATGGAGACATTCTTTTCCTTCCAACTGTTAGAAGAAGCATAAATTTGGATCCCTTTGGCTCCTTCACATCTTTGGAGACAGCTTAGAACGAAGGGACCTAGTTCTACCTTGAACTCCTTAGGCATCCTTGTTTTCCTTTATGAGACAGTGAGTTGAAAGTCTGGCTTGGTTGCAGGTATGCAGGCAGATATTATATAAAAAGCCCACCCCCTCTAAAAAAAAATCAACAACTATTTTTCACAATATGAGCAAAACTTACAAATCTGAGCATAATTTTATGTTTGCATGTGTATATATTCAATCGCTTCAGTCATGCTGACTCTTTGCAACCCTCTGGACTGTAGTCCCTCCAAGCTCCTCTGTCCTTGGGGATTCTCCAGGCAAGAATACTGGAGTGGGTTGCCATTTCCTCCTCTGGGGAGTGGGTATCAAACCCATGTCTCTTGCATTGCAGGCAGATTCTTTACCCACCGTGACACCTGGGAAGCCCAGTTTTACATTTAGTCCTTGTGAAAAGACATAAGAATATCAGCCAAGAGGAAGATGAAGGAAGCCTGCAGCTCACAGGGAGAATTTTCTTCTGGCCACTATAGGTTCTGGAGCTGGAGCATGGGGGGCGGGGAAGAGGAAAGGGCACGAGGTGAGACTTTATCATCTTCTCTCCCCCAACGCCTCTGAACTGAATCACAAAAGAGAGATTAAAAGAGATACTTTGGGGGTGGGTATAGACCCTGGGTAAGATATTTATTACACTCAGGACAGAGCCTGGAAGATCCCTTGCCTCCCCAGAGGCACATGGCCGTAGCATCCAACATGGCAGTCCTTGGTCAGCCAAGTGGAGGCAGCTGAGGGTGGAGCCAAAGGCAGTCAACCTGAGACAGATGCGATGTGAGTCAGCACAGAACAGCAGGGCCCTGACTGAGAGGGTGAAGCCAACTTGGAATGATAACAGCTCTGGGCACTCTGGCAGCCACTCCCCATCATCCTCCACCCATCCATCATATTATATATGTTCTTCCTTCTGCAACCAGATGCACTGTGGGAAGAGTGGAGACAGGAAAATACCTGAAAGAACCGAGTGCATGTGTGACGCTTAGTCACTCAGTTGTGTCTGTCTCTTTGCGACCCTTTGGCCTTTTGCCCACCAGGATCTTCAGTCCCTGGGATTTTTCAGGCAAGAATATTGGAGTGGGTTGCCCTTTCCTTCTCCAGGGGATCTTCTCCACCCAGAGATTGAACCCATGTCTCTTGTGTCTCCTGCATTGCAGGCAGATTCTTTACCTGCTGAGCAATTGGGGAAGCCCTTGAAGAACTGAGTAAAGAATCCAAAATGATTAACTTTTAAAACAAGAGAGATTGCAATCGCTGTGACAGTTAAGCTGGGTAGTAGGTAGGATCAGAAATTTTCAGCAAGAATGGAGGTTGAGGATGAGATTAGTCACAAAAATGAAGTTACATATTTGTATGTAATTTGTACAAATAAGTATATTTTGTGTACAATTTGCTTCCAATGTTAAAAACAGAAGACAGAACAGATATAGCTGTGTGGAGTAACTTGGGATAAATGGTGCATATATGCAAATATATGTAAATATACCCAATACTTCAGCTCACAAAAACCCATTCAATACATTTCCACTGGTAACACCAATATAGAAATTTGGTTCAATGGTTAAAATTCTTATATTACCATATAATACCACCACACCCATTTGGCATAACTCTTTGCAAGATATCCAGTTAGTTTGAAAGTATCCATGAATTTTCATTTCCTAAATTGAATGACTGGTGCTAAATATCTAGGTGCCATCTTAACCATTGATAATACTCCAAAGGATTACATGTGACATTGAGGAATACTCAGAATTATTGAACCCATGTGAACACTAGGATTCCTTTGCATCAGATACAGAGCTCTCCATTGTGCAAGTTGTAGGTATAATTTTTGAAGAAGAAAAAACTTGGAAACACAGTGTGATAAAATCATTCTGTTAAGAAATCTGAAAAGCATACAAATTGACTTGCTAATATGTGAAGTTGAACTGAAAGCATCTCTAAAAGAGATGAAAACTTAACGTTTTCAGCAGGAGGTTCACTAATTATTAATTTAACAGCCGTTCAATATTATAAACACACATGCACTTAAACCTCCCCTCTCAAAATAGGTCCAAGTCTGCCAGAAAAATTTTCAGCACTTCAGTTGCTCTATTTCCCCATAGCATGTGTTAAAGCATGACTCTACTTAAATATCAGGTTCTATTTTTGAATCTCTCAAAAGATGTAAGCAATGTTGTCTAGTGGTTCATCCATTAACAGATACTCCAACAGCAGCAGAAGACAGTTAACCTGCGTTTGCCTGTGAAATCCCACCTGGTTGTGACTGTTCAGGTCTGTTCTTTGATGTTAACTGGTTATGTCATGTTGCTTCTCTTCAGAGAGTTGTCAGAGCTTGGGGGTGGATCACTTCAAACCCCTCATATCTATGTCATTTTGTTGGCACAGTACCTCAGCATTCAACCTAGGATGTGTACCAGTCACTTGCTGCTGCTGCTGCTAAGTCGCTTCAGTCGTGTCCGACTCTGTGTAACCCCATAGACGGCAGCCCACCAGGCTCCCCCATCCCTGGGATTCTCCAGGCAAGAACACTGGAGTGGGTTTCCATTTCCTTCTCCAATGCATGAAAGTGAAAAGTGAAAATGAAGTCACTCAGTCTCAGTTGGACATGCTCAGTCGTGTCCAACTCCTAGCAACCCCATGGACTACAGCCTACCAGGCTCCTCCATCCGTGGGATTTGCCAGGCAAGAGTACTGGAGTGGGGTGCCATTGCCTTCTCCAGTCACTTAAGATGCTTCATAAGGCCACATTCACTGGCCAGAAATTCTCATCACATATTTACACACATGAATGCTGAAGAATTGATGCTTTCAACTTGTGGTGTTGGAGAAGACTCTTGAGAGTCCCTTGGACTGCAAGGAAATCAAACCAGTCAATCCTAAAGGAAATCAACCCTGAATATTCATTGGAAGGACTGACCATACTTTGGCCACCTGATGCAAAGAGTCCATTCATTGAAAAAGACCTTGATGCTGGGAAAAATTGAGGGCAGGAGGAGAAAGGGGTAACAGAGGATGAGATGGTTGGATAGCATTATCAGCTCAATGGACAAGAATCTGAGCAAACTTTGAGAGATCGTGAAGGACAAAGGAGCCTGTCCTGCTGCAAACCATGGGGTCGCAGAGTCAGACACAACTTAGCAACTGAACAGCAACATAATTTAGGAAAAAATCATAATGTGAGCAATTTCTTGGAAAACTTACATTGTTACTTGCAGACATTCCATACTAAAGGAAAAAGAAAACTTTATTTATAACCAATCAGTGCTATTATTGACAAATTTGTCTAATAACATTATTCCCAAAACTTTCTTGATCAAGACCAAAAAGAATTTGTTTGGGTTACCATGTAACATGAACAAAATTAACACAGTGCTGACTAAAACTTTCTAATATTAACTTAAAATAAAAAGTTAATTCTTTTTTAGAACTTTTTTCCTAATTATTGAGAATAGCCTGAGGTTTGTTCTTTCCATGAAATATTAATATTTTGCATTGACTTTTTCCCTCATTTTGGAATGACTAATAAGTACTCTATATTTTTCAAATGGTTAACTCTGAAACCTCTCTTTTGAGTTCAAAAATCAACGGCTTTTAAAACCCAGTGGGCACTACAAAAAGAGACACAAGACACTCAACAGCTGCAATCAGGTTAAATTTGAGGGTGTATCATTACATAGGTGTATGATTGCATAATAACAATGCACAGAGAGTACCTTTGTTTTCTGTTGCTACCATAACAGATGACCACAGTTCAGTGGCTTAGAACAGCACAATTTTCTTATCTTACAGTTTTGTAAATTAGATGTTTGACACAGGTCTCACTGGGAAAAAAATCAAGAATGTAGGATTGCATTGAGGTTTGAGAGAATAATTCATTTGCATTTTCCAGCTTCTGGAGGCGGTGTGCACTCCTTGGCTCATGGCCCCCACTCTCCACCCTCCAAGCCAGTGGCGTTGCATCTCCATGACCATTCTTTCATAGTCACTCTCCTCTGATTCTAAACTCTGCCCCTCTTCCACTTTTAAGGACCCTTATGATTATATTGGATTTACCTTGTTAGTCCAGGATAATCTTCCTATCTTAAATTTGGCTGATTAGCAATCTCAAGTCCATCTTCTTGATACCTGAGTTTTGCTTTTTTGTGTGTGTAAGGTAGCACATTCATGAGGCACACTGGTGACTCTGTGGGAAAAATTCACCTGCCAGTGCAGGAGATGTGGGTTTGATTCCTGACCCAAGAAGATCCCCTGGAGAAGAAAGCAGAAACTCATAGGCAACCCACAGTATTCTTGCCTGCGAAATCCCATGGACAGAGGAGCCTGGCAGGTTACAGTCCATAGGGTCACAAAGAGTGAGACACGGCTGACTGAGCATGCATGCACAGAGAGGGTTACTCTGGAATGTGCTCTCACCAGCAGCACATGGGGTTCCCTGTGGTCCATATTCTACAATAGTTTACACTTGGTGTCTAGAGACTCATCAAACAGCTGAGCCCTTCCCATTCAGAAGTGATGGGAATAACCATCTCCTCAATTTTGTACCACAGTTCCACTTATTTTTGTCAAAAGCATCTTGATCCTCTCCTGAATACAATTCCAACAGCCTTGGACCCTCACTCCTGTGATCAGCCTGAATCCTGAATCCAGGAGCCAGACCAGAATGAGCTGCTGTAAACCCACTCCACAGAATCTATTAATATACTCTTCCCACCTTGTCTCTATACCCAAGCAAACTACAATCTCTTCTGACAATTATAAACTGAAAACCCCACACTGAACATGAAATGTATCCAAATTATTGGGGAAAATGTTAAACCACTGACCCACATGTGGACCCAACTCTGGTGCGAAGTACAGTTCCCACCAGTGCTTACAGAAAGCAAAGTATAAGCTGAAGTCCTGCCAGCAAAATGCCATTTCTTATTTTTGTTCATATACAAATATGAAAACCTGAGAAAATTCCATTCCAGGACCTTTATAGCTTAATAACATACATCCTATTTTAGCTTAGAAACTGTGAAACGGATCAGGTTTGCAAGATTTGTAAGATTAATCAGCCTTAAACATGCCATAAATATTTTGAGCTAGCTTCTCACCCTCACATTCATCGTGAAGTGAGAATATTCCCATTTTAAGTATGCAGATAATGCTACAGCACATTGTTTTATATGCGTGAGCATCATTTCAAAGCTTAGGAAAAAATGCATTTCTGAAAATAAATGAATCCCAGAATTACCAGAATAGAATAGAACTCTTCCAAGGATAACAGTTCCAGTACATCCAAGAGAGTTTAGTTATCATATTTTAACGACCCATATTTTAGGATTTTTTTTTACCATTTACAAAACATTTTTATTTAAACATGGTCTCTGGTTTTTCACAACCCACTTGTGAGTAGGTAAAATCATTATACATAATACATACCATTAAGATCATCATTATTTAAAGTTAAGTGACTTGCCCAAGGTCACTGGCCTAGAATGATGAAATTAAGACACAAATACTAACCAACAACTTCTAAATAAAAGAGAATCCACTATAAGCAAGGTGAAAAGACATCCTTCAGAATGGGAGAAAATAATAGCAAATGAAGCAATTGACAAAGAATTAATCTCAAAAATATACAAGCAGCTCCTGCAGATCAATTCCAGAAAAATAAACAACCCAATCAAAAAATGGGCCAAAGAACTAAACAGACATTTCTCCAAAGAAGACATACAGTTAGCTAACAAACACATGAAAAGATGCTCAACATCACTCAGTACTAGAGAAATGCAAATCAAAACCACAATGAGGTACCATCTCCTGCCAGTCAGAATGGCTGCTATCAAAAAATCTACAAACAATAAATGCTGGAGAGGGTGTGGAGAAAAAGGAACCCTCTTACACTGTTGGTGGGAATGCAAACTAGTACAGCCACTATGGAGAACAGTGTGGAGATTCCTTAAACAACTAGCAATCCCACTGCTGGGCATACACACTGAAAGTGAAAGTGAAGTCGCTCAGTAGTGTTAGACTCTTTGCAGTCCCATGGACTGTAGCCTACCAGGCTCCTCAGTCCATGGGATTTTCCAGTCAAGAGTACTGAAGTGGGTTGCCATTTCCTTCTCTAGGGGATCTTTACGACCCAGGGATCAAACCCGGGTCTTCTGCATTGCAGGCAGATGCTTTACCCTCTAAGTCACCAGGGAAGTCCACAAGGAAACCAGAATTGAAAGAGATACATGTACCCCAATGTTCACCGCAGCACTGTTTACAATAGCCAGGACATGGAAGCAACCTAGATGTCCATCAGCAGACGAATGGATAAGAAAGCTGTGGTACACATACATAATGGAATATTACTCAGCCATTAAAAAGAATGCATTTGAATCAGTTCTAATGAGGTGGATGAAACTGGAGCCTATTATACAGAGTGAAGTAAGTCAGAAAGAAAAACACCAATACAGTATATATATGGAACTTGGAAAGCTGGTAATGATGACCCTATATGTGAGACAGCAAAAGAGACAGATGTAAAGAATAGACTTTTGGATTCTGTGGGAGAAGGAGAGGGTGGGATGATTTGAGAGAATATCATTGAAACATGTCTATTATCATATGTGAAACAGATCGCCATCCCAGGTTTGATGCATGAGACAGGGAGCTCAGTGCCGGTGCACTGGGATGACCCTGAGGGATGGGATAGGAGGGAGGTGGGAGGGGGGTTCAGGATGGGGAACAGATGTACACCCATGGCTGATTCATGTCAATGTATGGCAAAAACCACTACAATATTGTAAAGTAATTAGCCTCCAATTAAAATAAATTAATTATTTAAAAAAAAAAAAAGAGAATCCACACCTGTTTTCAGTGGCAACCTACTTAAAACCTGTTCGATTTTTCTAACATTTAAGTCTATACCTTTGAGCTTACACGTTGGCTTAGACAGTAAAGAATCTGCCTGCAGTGCAGGAGACCTGGGTTCAATCCCTGGATCAGGAAGATCCCCTGGAGAAGAAAATGGCAAACCACTCCAGTATTCTTGCCTGGAAAATTCCATAAACAAGGGAGTCTGGTAGGCTACAGTCCATGGGGTCATAAAGACATATAAGTCTATACCTTATATAGACTTTGTGATTCTTCCATGCAGTAACAGATAATTTAAGTAACCATTTAATTCTTTCTTCTTGGAATATTAAATTCCAAATACAAACAAACAATATATTTTGTTTCTCTAATTTTATCTTTATTCTTCAGTTTTTTCAAATCCACTTTGTTCAAGTTTTTACTCCTCTAAACTTGTGAAGGACAAAACAGGTATCAGTTCAGTTCAGTTCAGTCACTCAGTCATGTCCAACTCTTTGCAACCCCATGAATCGCAGCACGCCAGGCCTCCCTGTCCATCACCAACTGCTGGAGTTCACTCAAACTCACGTCCATCAAGTCGGTGATGCCATCCAGCCATCTCATCCTCTGTCGTCCCCTTCTCCTCCTGCCCCCAATCCCTCCCAGCAACAGAGTCTTTTCCAATGAGTCAACTCTTTGCATGAGGTGGCCAAAGTACTGGAGTTTCAGTTTTAGCATCATTCCTTCCAAAGAACACCCAGGTATAGATAAGTGATTAAAACAATCTGACAACATAATTTCATTTTTAAATTTTTAACCCACTTTATTAAGTATAGTTGATAAGCAAATAAATGCATGTATTTAATATATGCAATTAGATGATTTTGTCCATATGAAAACACCTGTGATAACTTTACCATGATCGATCAAAGTAATAGAGGTGCCCTTCACCTTCCAAAGTTTCTTTCTTTATTTATTTTTTTTACAGTGAGAGCACAACAAGAAGTCTACTCTCTTAAATTTTGAAATGCCTGGATGCTGTGTTGTTTACTGTAGGTGCTATGTTTCTAGAATTGATTCATCTTGCCTCGCTAGTTAAACATGGGTATAATGTTTAACTTTATACTCATTAAACAATTCCCAATTTCCCCAACCCTCCTGGCATCCATTATTGTATTTTATGTTTCTATGAGTTTGACTGTTTTAGATGCCACATGTAAGTGCAATCATGCCGTATTTGTCCCTGTCTGGCTTATTTCACTTAGCATAATGTCCTCCAGGTTCATCCATGTGTGTTGCAAATGACAAGTTTCACTTCTTTTTATTTTTAAATGCAGCATTTTGTTTTGTTTGGTTTTTAACTCCAAACTATGAATTTAACTGGGCTTCCCAAGTGGTTCAGTAGTAAAGAATCCGCCTGCAGAGCAAGAGATACTGGTTTGATTCCTGGATCACGAAGATCCCGTGGAAAAGGAACCGGCAACCCACTCCAGTATTCTTGCCTGGAGAACTAAGAACCAAAGGGTCACAAAGAAACTTTTGGGCACCTCTATTACCTCCATCAATCATGGTAAAGTTATCTTCCATGAACAGAGGAGCCTGGCGGGATACAGTCTATGGGGTCACGAAAGAGTCTGACATGACTTAGTTTCAACAGTAGCATGAATTTAACTGGAGAAAGAAAATATAAGGTCAAGTGCACAGGACTGCTAACTGTATACTTGTGTTTTCTTAGAAATGTGTGCTTTTCATTGTGCATTTTTCTTTTCTCTAAGCAAATTATGGGTTTATCTTTCTTGTCCCACCCAACCAGGTGCTGGGATCTCTCTTACCAGCCTCTGACTTCCTAGGCATTCTGCTTTCCCTCCGGGTCTGCTTCTCTGTACAGATCCTCATGCTCTAGACCAGGAGTCACAAATTACAGCCCCAGGGCCAAATCCAACCCACCATCTGCCTTTGCCAATAAAACGTCATTGAAGCATGGTCAGCACATCCATTTGTATGCAAACTGTCTGTGGCTACCTTCCCTTTATAATGACAGGCCTGAGGTTTTGCTACAGAGACCACATAGCCCATAAAGCCTAAAATATTTACTATTTGACCCCTTCACAGGAAAAGTTTACCACCCCACCCTCTACTCCAGACTAATGCTTGCATCAGATTCATCTGTGAAATAATTTTAAAATACAGGTGCTCAGGCCTCACACCCAGACATACTGTATTAAGCCTGGGGCAGGCTCTAGATATTTGAACTTTTACCAAGTTCCAGAGGAGATGGTGATGCACACTCCCAGTGAAGGTCTCCAACTGCAGAAGGTACACCCTAGGTTCTCTGGTCCACAGGGGATTCTTCGCTGTAACTCAACTCTGGTGTTTCCTGAGCCATAGGACAGATGGAGGTTTCGACTGTAGTGGTCAGAAGGCTGTCCATCTGTTCTCAAGATGAATCCTGGTGCTCCCATGGGAATCATATGCTATTTTTCTGCCCAACATTCACCGTCTTTTCCTCTAAAAGTTGCTCTGAGCATGCTCTGACAAATCATTCCTCCCCAACCCTCCATCCACGTGGTTCCAGAAATAGATATCTAATGGGTCAAAGTCAGGCCTGACCCATTAGAACATCCTGTCCCCTGTGAGTGAGTCACAGGTGCGCAAGCCACCCCAGAAACAGACCAGCTCAGCTCAGGTCACCAACTCAGCCAGAAAACACTACTCACTGACTGCCTATTGCACCTGTTTATTGTTTTGCTGCTTTAACATATTCTCCCAAACTCAGTGGCTGAAAACAACACAAATTTATAACCTGTGGTTTTCACTGGTCAGGAGTCTGGTGAGCTCAGTCATATCTCTGCTTAGATTCACAGGCCAGGAACAGGGCATCCTATCACTTACTTCATTTATTTTTGAGTAACTGTACCATTTGGCTTCCCAGGTGGCTCAGTAGTAAAGAATCTGCCTGCCAATGCAGGAGTTGCAAGAAATGCAGATTTGATCCTTATATCGGGATGATCCCCTGGAGGAGGAAATGGCAACCCACTCCAGTATTCTTGCCTGGAAAGTTCCACGGACAGAGGAATCTGGCAGGCTACAGTCCCTGGGGTCACAGTCAGACACGGCTTAGCAATTAAAACACAACAGCAAAATGTACTATTTATTATTTATTTGATAGAGCTTATTTTTATTCCTCTAGTCATCCAAATATTTCAAGGTTAAAACATATATATACAATTTTTAAAAAATTATTAGGAGCAAATTCTTGAACTTTCCCAGTTCAAGACATTGTATGTGCTCCAGAAAATGCTGGATTGATTAGGAAAACTAGGCAAGTGCACTCCTCAGTCTAAAAACAACTCATTCCTAGGTTCCTCTGTCATATCTAGTGGTAAACCAGTAGAACCAAAGTTACAGTCCTAGGATTTTTATCAGGCTTCACTTATTATCGTTTCCATACAATCAGATGACACATATGACTTCATTTCCATGTACCATTCACCTAGCATCCATGTGTGCTAAGTCGCTTCAGATCAGATCAGATCAGTCGCTCAGTAGTGTCCGACTCTTTGCGACCCCATGAATCGCAGCACGCCGGGCCTCCCTGTCCGCCACCAACTCCCAGAGTTCACTGAGACTCACGTCCATTGAGTCAGTGATGCCATCCAGCCATCTCATCCTCTGTCGTCCCCTTCTCCTCCTGCCCCCAATCCCTCCCAGCATCACAGTCTTTTCCAATGAGTCAACTCTTCGCATGAGGTGGCCAAAGTATTGGAGTTTCAGCTTTAGCATCATTCCTTCCAAAGAAATCCCAGGGCTGATCTCCTTCAGAATGTCGTGTCCAACTCTTTGCATCCTCATGGACTATAGCCCACAAGGCTCCTCTATTCATAGATTTTCCAGGCAAGGATGCTAGAATGGGTTGCCATTTCCTTCTCCAGGGGATCTTCCCAACCCAGGGATAGAACGCACATCTCTTACAACCCTGTGGTGGCAGGCAGGTTCTTTACCACTGGAGCCACCTGGGAAGCTGGCACCTAGCATCCTTTTGTCCTTAATTATATGAGCACACAGGAGCGTGTTTGAGGAAAGAGAACGGGAAGATGACCTTGTTTGGAAGCTGCTGCTATGAATCTCTCCCAGCTGGAGATTTGGTTCCTTAATTTTCAGGAGATTAAAAATTGAGTGGTTTGCTGAAAAGTGTTTCAATCTACCCATTTAGAATTTCAATTTTTGATTGAAGGTGGACTGCCTTCAGAGGGAGAGTGTTTGGAGGCTGTTAAGGACAATGTCACCGAAAAGAAACCGTTTCCTGCAAAAGTTCTATTATGAGGAGTTGCCTGTGGCAGTTCTCAGTGCTTCTGCTGGGGTGCTGACAGCTTTTACTGATACTGTCTCCATGCCCTGGTTATCGCTTGTGCCCGTGCATACTGTTCTCTGCATTTGGATTGGGTCATTTATTGCAAGTTTATTCAAGTCGTTCCAGGCTCACAACCAACATTATCTTCAAAAAACAATGAGTGATGGTTGAGCTTTATATACTAAGAAAACACACAGAGAGAAATGGAACTTGACAAGCATTAGGCAAGAGTCTGCCAGAAATTAACTAAGTATGTCATGGCCAAGGGTAAGAAAATGACCACAGAAGCACCAAAGCACTGCTGAATAAAAAATAAACAAAAGAAGAAGAAGAAAAAAAAATGGTGGAGGAAAACAAAAACAAAACCCTGGGCCAGAACTAAAGCAGTCCTGCATTTTCACATGCCAAAAAATCTAATTAGAAAAGAAATCGTAACCAATATTCAGATTGTTATGAACTGTGAAGAAATACACAAAAACTTGAGAAAGGGCTGTTTGTGATTTTATAAACCGTAACACAGCAAAAGCAGGGTGTGATATAAATACATTTCCATACAGAGGTGCTGGACTTCTTACTTTTCACTTGTGTCCACTGACCTGAGCTTGGGATTTTACAATCAACCTTGAAACGTTTCAAATATGATTCTTTGGTGGATTGGATTCAAATGACAGAAAACTGGCAGAATGGCCAGAGCACAATTCTGGGCTGGTTTTTTTGTGGGTTTTTTCTTTCTTTTTTTCTTTTTTGGTGGAAAAACAGAGATAATGAGAAAACAGCCCAGATCTTCCTTACTGATCAATTTTCCATTTCTCTCCTCATTCCCAAAATGCTACCAGTCCTCTCACTTATATAACCAGCAAGTCATTGCCTTCTCCATCGCTAATAATAGCCTCCTGGTTTCTGTTTTATACTTGATCTGCAAACTGCTTCCCTGACAGCATTTTTTTTTTTTTTTTCAGGGAAAGCCCAATACGACTGACATTTAGAGAAGCAATCTGAAGAATTTCAGTAGAGGAAATTGATATTTCCCATCCAAATCGGGCAATACTCTGGAATTAAGAAAACATTAAAGCCTATGAAAAAAAAGAAAGAGAAAGAGAAGGTATAAAGCGAAGGAAAATTAGGGCTTTGTGTTGTTTATTTCTGCTTTGTATTGTGTCTTAAAGCCTTATGTTGAACTCTCAGAGCAATTTTTCTGATTAAATTCTGTCTTTGATATAGGTTTTCTTCTCTAAACAATACATCTTTGATTTCAACCTTGAAAGTTGAGACTATCTGACAACACAAAAGTGTAAATTAGCAACTCCCTGAGTCTAATTGAGCAGATCCCCGAAGAGAACATTATAATGGAGCAGCACTGGCCATAAACTCCACTGCAGAATTTTAATTCTGGGTTCTAATTGTTTAAGTGGCTTGAACTTTTTACTTCTAGACAAGTCGTAAGCCTCCTCCAAAGGAATTATATCTGTGTTCACAGGCTCCTGCTTAAAACTGAAGTACGCTGTATGTGGCGCTCTCGTAGGGCCATCCTGGCAAATTACCATAAACTGGCTGGCAAATTTAAATGCCAAAAATAATTTCTCACAGTTGTGGGGGTTAGATGTACAAAATCAAGATGTTGACAGGGGTGTGCTCCTTCCAAAGGCTCTGGGGTCGGGGGAATCCTTTGCCTCCTGTAGCTTCTGGTGGTTGCCAGCAACCCTCCAGATTCCTTCACTTGTATTCATATCTGCATCCCTCCACACCCGTCCTTCATGGTCCCACAGCATTCTCCCTGGATGCCTGTGTGTCCAAATCTCCCTCTCCTTTCTCTTAAAAAGACAGCAGTTATTGGATTAGGGTGAGCCAGTGGGGACCTCCTTTTAACTTGATTCTACTTGCAAAGGCCATATCACACTCCTACTCACAGTTTCTGTAAGTTTAGAGGAGCGGGTGGACACCAGTCAGTACAGGGCAATGTGTGTCCATCAGGCATCCTTCAGCATCCCTGCCTGCCTTCTGTTCTTGCATCTTTCATCATATCTGATCAGGTCAGTGTGTTCCTCAGCCCAGCACACACTCGTCTTCATTCCCGAGTGCCCCTTGCACAGTGTAACTTCCCTTCTTGAGGTACTTTTCTGCATTCACACTTGCTGTTGTCTAATGCCTGCTCGTTTTAACCTCCACAGCCAAGCTGATTATTCCAGCATGATTTGCACCAGGCAGGCAGATGTCTCAACAAGAAGTGGATTTAACCTGCTCAGATGATCCATGGGAATGACACATTTTTCTTTTTTATTTTATGTTTATTCATTTTTATTTTTGACTGCAGTGGCTCTTCTTTGCTGCACACTGGGATTTCTCTAGTTGCAGCGAGCAAGGGTTCTTCTCTGGCTGCAGTGTGTGGGCTTCTCATTGCGGTTGCTTCTCAACTTATAAAGCACTGACTCTAAGTGCATGGGCTTCTGTAGCTGCAGCACATGGGCTCGGTAGTTAAGGCTCCGGAGCTCTAGAGGACAGGCTCAGTAATTGTCGTGCATGGGCTTAGTTACCCCTGGGCATGTGGAATCTTCCCAACCAGGGATCAAACCCATGTCCTCTGCATCAGCAGCCAGATTCTTCACCACTGGGTCACCAGGGAAATCCAGTGACATATTTTTAAATGGCATAACAGTAGTAACTTCTGTGAAACTCCCTCTCTCATTGACCACCATTCTCCTTGGAAATACCAGCCCTCCTCCCACCTGATGTTGAAGCTGAAACTTTAATACTTTGGCCACCTGATGCGAAGAGCTGACTCATTGGAAAAGACCCTGATGTTGGGAAAGATTGAGGGCAGGAGGAGAAGGAGACAACAGAGGATGAGATGGTTGGATGGCATCACCGACTCGATGGACATGGGTTTGGGTGGACTCCGGGAGTTGGTGATGGACAGGGAGGCCTGGTGTGCTGCGGTTCATGGGGTAGCAAAGAGTTGGACACGACTGAGCGATTGAACTGAACCCCCATCTGACCTTGTGGATGGAGCCACAGCTGCCCGTTTCCAGGGGTACAGTCTGGGGGAAGCACCTGGTTCAAGGTGACCCCTTGAGTATCTGTCCTGTGATTGTTCAAACTTCCCTCCCCTTACCCTTGGAAGCCTTGAAGATGCTGGCCATCAAACTTTTTGTTAGAGAAGAAGTCAATCTATAATGAAGGAAAGTAGAGGAGATACAAAGCAGAGCTGAGCAAATGGAGAGAGAATCCTCCCAGCATTTGAGAAACTGGCTGGTGTCTCTCTCACTTCCTGCTTCTGGATTCTGTGAACTAACGAATTCCTTCCGTTCAGCTGAACCCAGGTGTGTTTGTGTTTCCCTTACTAAAATAAGCTCAGGGATACAGACTAGCACATATCTGGTTAAAGCTGAGAGGAAAGATGTTGGACATTGTTAATGGGTTGAATTCCACATATTGGAGTCCTAAATCCCAAATCCCAGCATCTCAGAACGCGTCTTATTTAGAGACACAGTTTTCACAGATGTAAGCAAGTTAAAATGAGGTTGTTAGGGTGGGCCCTAATGCAGTCTGACTGGTGGCTTCCCTTGTGGCTCAGATGGCAAAGAATCTGCCTGCGATGCAGGAGACCTGGGTTCAATCCCTGGGTCAGGAAGATCCCCTGGAGAAGGGAATGACTACCCACTCCACCATGGATCCAGGAGACCCCAGTTCAATCTTTGGGTTGGGAAGATCCCCTGGAGAAGGGAATGGCTACCCACTCCAGCATGGACAGAGGAGCCTGGCAGGCTAAAATCCATGAAGTCACAAAGAGTCAGACATGACTGAGTGACTAACATACACACACAGCCCTAATCCAGTCTGGCTGGTGTGGAATTTGGACACAGAGGCAGACACACAGAGGGGAGGTGACATGAAAAGACTCAGGAAGATGGGACATTTCCGAGGCAGAGAGCAATGGAACAAACCTTCCCCTTAGAGCTCTCAGAAGGAACCAGCCCTGTAGGCACCTTGATTTCAGACTCCAGCTTCCAAATCTGTGAGGCAATAAGCTTCAGTTGTTTTCATCACACAGTTTGTGGTACATAGCCCTAAAAAATAAATATGGACATTATTCACTCCTCAGTAACAGGTAAAGAGTTAAGCCTACCTAATGTTTCAATTAATGTCAAAAGATCTAGAATCTGAATGAGTGCTTCAAGATCTCCGGTTCAGTGGTTATATCTATCACTTTACCCTAATTCATACCCTAGAAGCTTTAAAAAAACTTCAAACGCACACCTTCCTTTCAGGAAGATGTTAAAAATAAAACCATAATAAATCAGAAAAGTAAACGTATTAGAAGAAAGAAGACCACGCAGCCCGAACATCCGTATTTATAGCAGCTGTTATGATATTAAGATCAAATCTTTTAGTTAAACGTTCTCATTTAAAACCAATTTGCATAAATAATGAGGACTCATTTCACAAAGAAACAGCTCTAGGAGAGAAAAAGGATTTACTAGAAGGTATGCAGAACACATCAGAGTCTGGGCTGGGCTGGGTTTTCTACCATTATTCTAGGTGAAAAAGAAGAAGAAAAATCCTAGAAAGGTCTAGAATCTGAATGAGTGCTTCAGGATCTCCAGTTCAGTATTTATTTCCATCACATCACTAGGGAAGCAGATAAGTTACATTCTCTGAATAGAAGAAAAAGAAATCTTGAGCAGCTCAAGAAAACTTGTTTATTTTATATAAAAATTGGATATAATTATGAAACTCTAATTTGCCTGCTGTTTTGTTGCAAATAAGGACTGTACTTTTTTTTCCCTTTGGCTAACAGCAACTGTAGATAGCTTCAATGATGATGTGGGCTAAGTCGCTTCAGTCATGTCTGACTCTTTGCAATCTCAAGGACTGTAGCCCACCAGGCTCATCTGGCTATGAAATTTTCCAGGTAAGAATACTGGAGTGGCTAGCCATTCCCTTCATCAGGGGATCTTCCTGACCCAGGGATCAAACCCAAATCTCTTACGTCTCCTGCATTGGCAGGTGGGTTCTTTACCACTAGTGCCACCTGGGAAGCCCATAGCTAGCTTCCATGGTCTCCCAGTATTCCCATTTGCTAGATTCTCCATATTAGAATGCCCTAAAATTTTAGATTCACCTTGGTGACTTTGAGGGGAATAATGTGTTTTTCTTACAATGTCATGGGATGCTTTGATATATTTATATTGAAATAATCTTCCATCTTCTTTAAGAATCTAGTATGGTTTGGTTCAGTTCAGTTCGGTTCAGTTCAGTCACTCAGTCGTGTCCGACTCTTTGAGACCTCATGAATCACAGCATGCCAGGCCTCCCTGTTGACCACCAACTCCCGGAGTTCACTCAAAATCATGTCCATCGAGTCGGTGATGCCATTCAGCCATCTCATCCTCTGTCATCTATTTCTCCTCCAGTCCCCAATCCTTCCCAGCATCAAGGTCTTTTCCAATGAGTCAATTCTTCTCATGAGGTGGTCAAATATTGGAGTTTCAGTTTTAGCATCAGTCCTTCCAATGAACACCCAGGACTGATTTCCTTTAGAATGGACTGGTTGGATCTCCTTGCAGTCCAAAGGACTCTCAAGAGTCTTCTCCAACACCACAGTTCAAAAGCATCAATTCTTCGGTGCTCAGCTTTCTTCACAGTCCAACTCTCACTTCCATATATGACCACTGGAAAAACCAGAGCCTTGACTAGACGGACCTTTGTTGGCAAAGTAATGTCTCTGCTTTTCAATATGCTATCTAGGTTGGTCATAACTTTCCTTCCAAGGAGTAAGAATCTTTTAATTTCATGGCTGCAATAACCATCTGCAGTGATTTTGGAGCCCCCCAAAATAAAGTCTGACACTGTTTCCACTGTTTCCCCATATATTTCCCATGAAGTGATGGGACCAGATGCCATGATCTTCGTTTTCTGAATGTTGAGCTTGAAGCCAACTTTTTCACTCTCCACTTTCACTTTCATCAAGAGGAATTTTAGTTCCTCTTCACTTTCTGCCATAAGGGTGGTGTCATCTGCATTTCTGAGGTTATTGATATTTCTCCCAGCAATCTTGATTCCAGCTTGTGCTTCTTCCAGCCCAGCGTTTCTCATGATGTACTCTGCATGGAAGTTAAATCAGCAGGGTGACAATATACAGCCTTGACGTACTCCTTTTCCTATTTGGAACCAGTCTGTTGTTCCATGTCCAGTTCTAACTGTTGCTTCCTGACCTGCATATAGATTTCTCAAGAGGCAGATCAGGTGGTCTGGTATTCCCATCTCTTTCAGAATTTTCCACAGTTTATTGTGATCCACACAGTCAAAGGCTTTGGCATAGTCAATAAAGCAGAAATAGATGTTTTTCTGGAAATTTCTTGCTTTTTCGATGATCCAGCAGATGTTGGCCGGTTGGTCTCTGGTTCCTCTGCCTTTCTAAAACCAGATTGAACATCAGAAAGTTCACGGTTCACATAGTGCTGAAGCCTGGCTTGGAGAATTTTGAGCATTACTTTACTAGCGTGTGAGATGAGTGCAATTGTGCGGTAGTTTGAGCATTCTTTGGCATTGCCTTTCTTTGGGATTGGAATGCAAACTGACCTTTTCCAGTCCTGTGGCCACTGCTGAGTTTTCCAAATTTGCTGGCATATTGAGTGTAGCACTTTCACAGCATCATCTTCCAGGATTTGAAATAGCTCAACTGGAATTTCATCACCTCCACTAGCTTTGTTTGTAGTGATGTTTTCTAAGGCCCACTTGACTTCACATTCCAGGATATCTGGCTCTAGGTGAGTGATCACACCATTGTAATTATCTTGGTGATGAAGATGTTTTTTGTACAGTTCTCCTGTGTATTCTTGCCACCTCTTCTTAATATCTTCTGCTTCTGTTAGGTCCATATCATTTCTGTCCTTTATGGAGCCCATCTTTGCATGAAATGTTCCCTTGGTATCTCTAATTTTCTTGAAGAGATCTCTAGACTTTCCCATTCTGTTTTTTTTCCCTCTATTTCTTTGCATTGATTGCTGAGGAGGGCTTTCTTATATCTCCTTGCTATTCTTTGGAACTCTGCATTCAGATGCTTATATCTTTCCTTTTCTCCTTTGTTTTTCACTTCCCTTCTTTTCATAGCTATTTGTAAGGCCTCCCCAAACAGTCATTTTGCTTTTTTGCATTTCTTTTCCATGGGGATGATCTTGATCCCTATCTCCTGTACAATGTCATGAACCTCCGTCCATAGTTCATCAGGCACTCTCTCTATCAGATCTAGTCCCTTAAATCTATTTCTCACTTCCACTGTATAATCATAAGGGATTTGATTTAGGTCATACCTGAATGATCTAGTGGTTTTCCCTATGTTCTTCAATTTCAGTCTGAATTCGGCAATAAGGAGTTCATGATCTGAGCCACAGTCAGCTCCCGGTCTTGTTTTTGCTGACTCTATAGAGCTTCTCCATCTTTGACTGGAAAGAATATAATCAATCTGATTTCAGTGTTGATCATCTGGTGATGTCCCTGTGGTCCAAAATATATATATAAATAGATGACTAATAAGGACCTACTGTATAGCACAGGGAACTCTGCTCAATACTCTGTAATGGCCTATATAGAAAAATAATCTAAAAGAGTGGATATATATGTGTGTATAACTGATTTACTTTGCTGTATACCTGAAAATAACACAATATTTTGTGTTAACACAAACAACACAATAGTGAAAATAACACAATACCATTGTAAATCAACTATGCAGCAATAAAAATTATATTTAAAAAGTGTAAAAGTTTTGTGTCTGAGACCTCAGTTGTCTAATGCCCTGAATATTGTATTTTAGTGTCTCTACTCAGTTCATTTTTTTATCATAGAAATATTTTCTTAAAATACTCTGATAAATGCTATGCTATCCAAACATTTACTCTTCTGTATGAAGTAAAGCTCTACTTTACTCTCTAGGAAAAGAGGAGTCCAGAGATGTTTCAGCCAGGAAAGAACAAGAATAGATTTGGATTTTGAAATATTACATTTGAAACCCTGAGAACGACATCAAAATGTCCTTTATTTTCTCATATGTAAAATAAGAAGATCCGGAACAGGTTTCTACAGGAGGTGCGATAAGCTGCTCAGGAGGAGTGAACAGAATCTAACTACGGGGTGTGAGGAAAAGGTGTTCCTGGCTTCAGGAACCAGTGTGTGCAAGGCATTGACCAGGAAAAGCAAAAGATGTCCATTGAGAAAAGTCAGGGTCTGTGGCTGGAGATTGGTGTGGAAAGGGAGAGAGGAAGAAGCACTTGAAAGCCTGTACACAATCCTCTGAGCAATTTGGATTTTATTTTGCAGGTGAATTTCATCTACGACAAGTTTTAGAAACTTGTCATTTGTCTGGCCCCAATTGAAAGATGGATTGGAGAAAAGCAATCCTGCAAGTTAAGTCCTTCGTATCTTTTCTTCTCAGCTCTCAAAATCCAAGACTCATTTAGAGCCTCAAAGGCTCCTCAAATGTGACTGCTCTTTTCCGTCCACTCCTGGTCTAGGTCCTTGTTGTAATGCACATGAAGTAAAGTTGACACACGAAGTTGACATAGTAGATTTATCCCTTCCCAAACCGTGTGTCCTCTGGAATCTGTTCCCTGTGTTCGCCAGAGAGTTCACAGCCAGAAATGTTCGCTGCTGGTATCTCCAATGGCACCTCATCTCCTACAGAATCAACTCCATTTTCTTTCTTCTTCCTTTTTTAACAATTTATTTTATTGGAGTATAGTTGATTTACAATGTCATATTAGTTTCTGCTGTATGGGGAAATGGTTCAGTTATACACACATGTACATTCTTTTTCATATTCTTTTCCATTATGGTTTACTACAGGATATTGGATGTAGTTCTCTGTGCTATACAGCAGGACCTTATTGTTTAGCCATTCTCTATATATAATGGCTTGCCTCTATATAGAACAGTGTCTATTCTACATATAACCATCTTCTAATCCCAAACTCCCAACCCACCCACCTCTGGTTCCCCTCCATCTTGGCAACCACAAGTCTGTTCTGTATGTCGGTGTTTCTGTGTCTTAGAAGAGTTCACTTGAGTCGTACTTTAGATTCCACATATAAGAGATACTATACAGTATTTGCCTTTCTCCTTCTGACTTACTTCACCTAGTAGGATCATCTTTAGCTCTATCTGTGTTGCTACACATGGCATTATTTCATTCATTTTTATGGCTGCTTTTTTTGTACCACATCTTCTTTTTCCATTCATCTACCAGTGAACATTTAGGTGGTTTCCATGTCTTGGCTTTTGTGAATAGTGCTGCTACAAACAAAGGGGTGCATGTATCTTTTTGCATTACAGTTTTGTCGATGTATGCCCAGGAGTAGGATTGCTGGATTATATGGTGACTTCGTATAGTACAACTTTTAGTCTTTGAAGCACCTCCATACCTTTCTCCATAGTGGCTGCTCCAATTTACATTCCCACCAACAGCATGGGAGGGTTCCCCTCCAGAACTTGTTCTTTGTAGACTTTTTTTTTAACGATAGCCATTCTGACCAATGTGAAGTGGTAACTTCCTGTATAATTTTGATTGGCATTTCTCTAATTAGCGGTGTTGAGCATCTTTTCGTGTGCCTGTTGGCGGTCCATACAATTCCATTTTCTTAGTCTACTACCCCAGACTTCCCAGGTGATGAGCTAAGGGATGTAAGTGGCAGCACCACCAACAGCTCTACGAGTTCGTGACTGGAGTCCCACGCGTCGCAATCACTCCACGTCCCCAGGAGCGTGCAGAGGACTAATTCTCTCCACTTACTTTGTCAGCAGTGTTGGCCCAGGGCCAGAGCTGTCATCCCTTCTGGCTTTATCCTGGGAGTGATATCCTGCTGGGTTGGTGCTGCCCCCAGAACACTAAGATACAGTCCCCAGACGCCTTTCAGTACTTTCCTGGTGTGACCATTCCCCATCCACAGCTGTGATTAGCAAGCACATCCTGCCAGAGGGCAGGAATCTGGACCTTCTCTTCTCCGTTTTTCTCTATCTCCAGAAAGGTTAGGCAGAGCCAAGAAGAATTGTGGAGCCCTGGTTAAACTCACATCCTTCAGAGTCAGGCTACTCTGTGTTCTAATCCCGACTCTGCCGGTCAGTGGGTATGTGGTCTAAGGCTACTTTACTAAATTCCACGGTTTGTGTTTTGTTTTTCTTGTGTCCGTAGAATCAATGATATCAACTGGGGAAAACATTATCTTAAGTTTTACACGAGATGATGCATGTAAAGCGTTTGGCACTGTATCTGAAACAAGTTAGGACTCAGTACACTCAAATAATTGATACACTGAGGCATCCTTTTCACAGAGACATCATCACACACATATACACACAAGGAACCATGGGAGAAGGGAAAAAGAATTCTCAAACTGTTAATGACTAATAATCTATTAAGCTATTTAATAGCAGATCTGCTTGTGGCTCTGTTCATGTAAAGAGTGTGGAATAATCCTGCCTATTTTTCTTTTGGAGAGATCCTTTTAAAAAAATACATTTTTATGTCTGAATACATTGAAATTCATACAGAACAGCACTTAAATCATAAGACACTGTCTTACCTTTTTCATTTCCTTATTTGCAAGAATATGTAAGTACACTAACATTGACCTAATAAATTTCCATTTTAAATTGTTTTCACCCTGTATACAAGACAAAATTTTTTAAAAAAGATTTGCTATTGTAAATACAAAAAGGAATGCAATATATAATAAATAATATGTTGGAGGGGACTTGCCTGGCATTACAGGGATTAAGACTTCACCTTCCAATGCAGCTGGTGTAGTTTGAACTCTGTTCTGGAGTTTCAATTCCACATGCCTTGTGGCCAAAAAAACAAAACATGAAACAGAAGCAATACTGTAACAAATTCAATAAAGACTGTAAAAAATGGTCCACATCAAAATAAATTATTTTTAAAAATTAATACGAAGGACCTCATTAAACAAATTCTTGGGCCTGGAAAGCCAGTGATTTTTAATTTGGGATAGATAATTTGCTTCTCAAATATTTCTTTATTTCAAATAGGATAAGAATACCAGCCATCTTGGCTTTGTTGATCCCCATTTCTAATGACACTTTACAAGTACATTGTTGTTATTGTTGTTGTTGTTGTTTAGTTGCTAAGTCATGTCCGACTCTTTCCCACCCCATGGACTATAGCCCATCAGGCTCCTCTGTCCATAGGATTTCCCAGACAAGAATACTGGAGTGGGTTGCCATTTCCTTCTCCAGGGTTATTTCTTGAGTCTCCTGCTTGGCAGACAAATTCTTTACCACTGATACACCTGTGAAGCCCACACAGTACATTGCTTTCTGCCATTCACCCACCTACCGTGACCTGCTCTGGTCCTGCTTGCTTGTTGCACCAAATGCCAAAAAAGTTGGTGCTGCAACCTTTCTAGTACTTTTCCAGCAATCACTTCTGATCCATAAATTACAGTCATAGGTTATCCTTTATTCCCCTGAAATATTGTGAGAAACCATTACATAAATGCTGTTTGAGTTCCTTCATGGATGGATGCTATATATAAAGCAAAATTATTAGCTTTGTATTTCAAACCCGAACCACATGACATACCAACAGTACAGAAGCAGGCACTTCTCTCTGACACCAATGGATGATTTATCATCTCTCCCCTACTCCTTTCAGCTTTCTGTATAGATTTAGATTTCCCTATCTGAATGATCTTTGTCAATTTATAATTTAGATTTCTCAGCAGATTTCATGTAAGTCTAGCATAAATACTTTTTAGATGTAAGTTAAATTTGTGGCATTGCACATAGAGGTCAGTGCTTCCATGATAATCTAAAATGATAAAGAAGTCAAGACCATATGTTTTAATAAATAGTAAAATACAGTCCCAATTTTTCACCATGAATATTATTTATTTGGCGTTATCTAAATAGGAGCCCTTTTAGTTATATGTAGAGCTGAAGAACATATTATTCCTACTTTGTTAATCATAAATGCCCATGTTTTTGCAGTATGCCTTGTGCATGGGTTAAATGGACACATAAAACCTAAGTGAGTCATGTCTCCCTTTGTCTTGGATCATGCATATAAACACAACTTGATGGCTGTTGCTTGGTCAGCCATCTCTGTTAGCTAGCCTTTACTACCAACTAACACTCAAGTTATTTATCATGTATTACAGACTGTATGAGCTTTGCCTGGAGGCTCAGTGGTAAAGAATCTACCTGCAGTACAGGAGACACAGGAGACCTGGGTTTGATCCCTGTGTCGAGAAGATCCCCTAGAGGAGGAAATGGCAACCGGCTCCAGTATTCTTGCCTGGAGAATCCCATGCACAGAGGAACCTGGCGGACTATGGTCCATGGGGTCGCAAAGAGTCAGACACAACTGAGCGACTGAGCACACACGCACACAGACTGCATGTTTGTATCCTCCCCCTAAAATCCATATGTTGAAACTTTAACCTCCAATGGGATGGAGACTAAGGACAACTGGGGGTCAATGGGATTAGTGCCCTTGTAGGAAGAAACAGAGAGTTTTCTTCCTCTCTCTCTCTTGTTTCACTTTTGAGGACGCAACAAGACAGCCATCTACAATCCAGGAATAGGGTGCTCCGCAAGAACCTGACCCCACTGACACCTACTGCCTCCAACCTCCAACCTCCAACCTCCAGAGCTGTGAGAAATAATTGTGTTGTTTAACATGAAGAATAGAGTGTTTCTGTAATGGCAGCCCAAACTGACTGAGACAGCATGGTAGGGAAGGTCCTGTATAAAAGCCCTTTACCACCTGTACATATTGACTCCCCACCTCTCCCCACCATGCAACTTGAACATTTCAAGGTTTCTTGAATCAGATCATTGAACAAAGTAGTTTCTTCATCTGGAATGCCATTGTCTGCCCTTTTTCCTTTTACCCAGGAAATTCATATTCATACTTTGAATTATAGCACAAATATCAATGATTCTGTGAAGAGTTTCCTAATTCCTGAGGACAGAGTTTATCTCTTCCCTCTCTTCCTGTAGCACTTTTTCAATATTCTGTTTCATTTTACTACATTATATAGAAAAATATTTACTGACACATCTATCTTCCAGTTTGAAAGGTAAAGCATATTTATCAGGAGACAAAAAATCTTTTTTATGTATGTATACTTTTAAAAACATGTTTGGCACACAGCACATAAAATATTATTGATTGATTGGGTAGGATAGATGATGATAATAATTATTCATTTGATTGGCAGAATGGCAGAACTTTAAATAAGAAACATTTAAAATACAGAAAAGTTGTGAGAAAAAGGAAAGGGATTCAGTGGTTCCCATTGAGCAAAACACACAGTACATATAGTAAAATTTTATAGTAAAATACAATTGAGTATACATTCACTGACCACATATCATGTATAAAGTGCTAAACAAAGAATGGGAATCACAAAGACTAAAAGAATATTGTCTCTAAATTCGTATAATGCATAAACTGTTGGAATGTATTAAAATAGGATTGGTTTTCATTTGAGTTTATCATTAAAGGCATATTTGATTTAAAAAAATAATGTTCTTAAAAATGACACATGCAGAAAATTTAAAACCTATATTCACTCTAACTGGTCTCCTCAACATGTTACATTCCACATCACTTTTTCTTAGATTAGCTATAAATCACTTTTAGCAAGGATGACAACCTGGAATTTAACTTCTTTCTGCCTTCACTAATTCTACAAAATAGACATGCTGCAGCTGACTGACTACCAGGAAGGTAGGAAAAGGAAGTAACTGGAAAGATTGCAATTGTCCATGAACTAAGTAAATACCAAGACTAGCAGGATCTACATGGATAGAGTAACTCAATACATAAAACATAAAACAGTAATAAGTCCTTTGGAGATTTTCTTTCCCTGGTTCTAGCCCAGTCAATTTTTGGGGTGAACAAATCTCAGAGGACTCTTGAATAAAGTACATGGACAAATAAATGTGTTTCCAGTATTTATTCTCACCCATTTCATCTTTAACAATAAGACATTTTAGGATTCCTCTGGTAGTCCAGTAGCTAAGACTCTGAGCTCCCAATGCACGGGACCCAGGTTTGATCCTTGGCCAGGAAACTAGATCTCACATGACACAACTATGATGCTGCAGTCAAATAAATAAAGAAACAATAAGAAACTTTAGTTCTGAATTTAGAAGCATACTGATATAAGTCTGGGGACATCCAGGAGTACCTGGTAAAAGACAGCTGTGACTCTGCAGCTCAAGGTACCCAAAGCACTCAACCCAGGAGAGCACAGGGCATGCTTCATGCGTTTATAATTTTTGCCAACTATCTCCCCACCTAAAAACAATTTTTGGATGCAGCTACTAACATGAAATCATATTAAAATAAATTAAAAATTAAATTAATAAAGAAATCATTTACTAGGAAAAAGAGATGTACCAAGTGCATTTGCTAAGTTGCTTCAGTCGTATCCAACTCTTTGCAACCCTATCGACTGTAGTCCACCAGGCTCCTGTGTCCATGGGATTTCCCAGGCAAGAATACTGGTTGTCATGCCCACCTCCAGGGGATCTTCCTCACTGAGGGATCAAACCCACATCTCTTACATCTCCTTAATGAACAAGAGATGTACCAAGTAGCTCGCAACATTTTATTGTTCAAAGAGTGTCAATTTTAATTCTGGAACTCCTAAAAGACAAAGCAAAAAGAATGCTGTACTCTGATGCATTCATTCTGTCAGATTCAAAGAAATGAGATTTCCTGAGAAGCAAATTACATTCCCAGAAAACAAGGTACTCCCCCCAAAATTAAGACATTTATCACATAACTCCTATAATGAGAGACAGGAGACTCATAATAGATCCTATTATCCATTGCAGTTTTGTAAAAGATCCAAAGCCTCTGATGAAAAGGGGTATTTCTTAAACTGAAAATGAAAGTATTAGTCACTCAGTTGTGTCCAACTCTTTGCAACCCCATGAAATGTAGCCCACCAGGCTCCTCTGTCCATGGGATTCTCAGGCAAGAATACTGGAGTAGGCTGCCATTCCTTTCTCCATGGGATCTTCCCAACCTAGGGATCAAATCCAGATCTTCCACACTGCAGGCAGATTCTTTACCATCTGAGACACCAGAGAAGTTTATTGATCTTATATAGAAACCAATCTACTCAAGTTCCCCTCTTCTCATTTGGGCACAATATTTAAAATGTTTAACAATGGAATGGCACGGGCCTTGGTCTTGATGCAGAGCCTAAGGATCTAAGAATCCTTCTGTGTCAGGATTATTCCTTTTATTTGATGCATTGTGGGCATGCCCTGGGGTCCCCAGGGAAGGTCTTTGATTGCAAGGACTTTGCTCAGGGGGCTGAATGCACTGATTATTTTTTAAATTAATTTATTTATTTTAATTGGAGGCTAGTTACTTTACAATATTGTGGTGGTTTTTATCAACTGGTAGAGAAGTGTTTTCATATTTTAACAGTTGGTGTGTCCAGACCTTTACACATAGCTCTGCGTGTTACTCTAGAATGCAATATGAAGCACTACCTGCCGCCAGAAGAGAAAATAAATCATGAATTCAAAACCTCTTGCCTAAGTCCTGCACTCAAACAATTTTTAGGTGACGGCTGACTGTGGTTTTCATTTCGGTGCTCCCAGGTAAGTTCTCAAGCGCAGCTGCCACTCATGAACTCCCCCATCCAGAAATGTGGCTGTAAAGCTTTAAATAAAATAACATTTTGCAGAAGGTAAAGGTTCACTGACTTCTTTTTTCAATTTGTATTAGAGAGCAGCTCAAGGCCCTGACCTGCAGTGGCAGGTGGCACTGTCACAATCTAGGAATATATGTCTTTTCCATCCTCTTATTTGGGTCAAACGAGCCAATTGCATGAAGAGCTACACACTTTCTATGTTGCACAAGTAGCTCAGAAAACTTGAAAAGATCAGTTTTCCTGAGAATCACCTTTTCTATTTAAATCTCTATAATGTTGAGTTGCACAGAATATAAGTGACTTCAGTTGTTCATTTGCAAAAACAATTAGACAGACACTATTGTTTGATTTAATCTGATGCTCCATGGTACTATCAGGCAGTGACATTGGATGTCATTGATAGCAACTTTTTAAAAGAACAACCCAAAAGAAGAAGTAAATCATATTTCTGACTGAAATAACCTAGTACTACATTAGAGAGCTCAACTTGTGAAACTAAACTCAACCTCCTCCCTCCCCAGTCGGTTAGCACAACCCCAAGTTCCTCATTTTTAACAAGTGCTGGGCACTCTTAAGTGAGAATCAAATTCAGAGAAGAGAGCAACCCATAAGAGATGCTCTGCTATTATTTAAGGATGTTGAGGTTGGATGGGGGTACAAATATAGAAACACACATGCACAAACATGGGTTACTAATAGTAAGCATCTCACACCACAGATAGAAGTTTGCAAAGAGATGGGGTCACTGGGCTGGCTTCCAAGAGATTTTATAACGTTTTGCTTTGTTGGTTATTTAACATTATTCCCTGGTGTCTCAGATGGTAAAGAACCTGCCTGCAATGCAGGAGACTTGGGTTTGATCCCTGGGTTTGAAAGATGCCCTGGAGCAGAGCATGTCAACCCCCTCCAGTAGTCTCACCTGGAGAATCCCCATGGGCAGAAGAGCCTGGTGGGCTACAGTCCATGAGGTGGCAAAGAGTCGGACAAGACTGAGTGACAAAGCAGAGGTGCTGATCCTTAGACTGAAAACAGTTATGCTCTGGCTATCCTGTCTTTTAACCAAACAGATGTCAACCAGGTTCTCAAGGATTATGTTCAAAACAAAGCTAGCAATCCCATAAGGAAAACAGAAATGAAACTGACATGTAATCTGAAACACTGGATTGGCCAGTCATGTTACGTATCGACATTTCAGAGTATGATTTAAGATGATAGTGGTAACTCTTCAGGTGCTTTCTTTAAATTGTGGAAAAAAAGCCAACATCCGTTTGAGGCTTGAGACTGAAATGTGGGTGAACAATTAGGATGAGAGTAAAAGATATTGGGGTATTGGTGGCAGCAGATGCCTGAGGAATAAAGAGCCCAGCGAGAAGCAGAGTGGCCCAGGCAGAGGGAAGGAGGAGCCGGCTGCCATGAGGGGCCCTCAGCTGGGAAACCAGGGAGGGGCCAACACCAAAATGGAGGCAGAAAAACATAATTTCATGGAAGGTGGAAAAAGAAATTATTTAGTGTGTGGGCAACAGTTGCAGGTCTATGAAGGTTATTTACAAGCTTTTGATGTAAAATATTCTTATAGAGATATAGGGGCAGAGTCAGAGCATTAGTGGTAAATAGAACAGACAGTTGGGAAGAGAAAACAATGTCTATACATCATAAGTTCCTTAGATCAAAATGTGCTTTCATCAAAAATGAATTCAGAGCAAGAGAGCATTGGATTGGGAGTCTGACTGCCTAGGATAGAAGTGTGGCCACAGCATGGACAAGGTGCCTGAAAATCTGCTTAAATATCCGAGTTCTCACCCACAAGTCAGAACCACCACACAGGGTGCACGCTCAGTCGCTTCAGTCCTGTCTGATTCTTTTCTATTCCATGGACTGTAGCCCACTGGGTAGCTTGGTCCATGAGACTCTCTGGGCAAGAATACTGGAGTGGGTTGCCATGCCCTCCTCCGGGAAATCTTCCCGACCCAGGGACCAAACCCACATCTTTTGTGTCTCCTGCATTGCAGGTGGATTCTTTACCCCTGGGCCACCAGGGAAGCCCCCCACACAGGGTAGATATGAGGATTAAGTAAGTTTACATGAAACACTTAATACAATGCCAGGCATAGCTTTCCCTACAGTGAATGTTACACAATTGTTTGGTATCATCATTATCACCATCATCACTGATATTATTAAATGAAAAATAGTAAGATTTAATTAGAGAGCAAGTGCTCCAGTTTAATTCAGTAAATGTTTTTTTTTTTCTAGCACTTTATGGATGCAATTATTATAAACAGTTATGGGAAGATGATTAAAATCGGTCTTTGGGTTCAATTCATTTTTGTAATTCAATCAGTCCATCAGCAAACATTTATTGAATGTCTACATATACTAGACATTGTATGTGGCAGAGCATGGAAATCATAATAGAGCGTGACTCAAACAGAATGTGGTTAAAGCCATGATAGAGAAACACACAAATGCTATGGGACCACAGAGGGTGGTAGTAGTTTGAAAGTGTTCTGAACACTTTGTAAAAGACTCAAAGGAAACCAACCAAGAGATTACCTAAAGGCTGCAGACTGGCCATTTGACCAGAACTTATTGAGTGTTTATAACCAGTTAGATTATAAACCTAACCTGATCAGTGGGTAGAAGCTGTGCAGAAGGTAAATATTGTAAACGCCATCCCTCAAGAAGTCTAATCTCAAGGCTATCATGTGTGTGTGTGTGTGTGTGTGTGTGTGTGTGTACATGGGTAGCATTTATATGGACCTTTGATGATAAGGCAATAATATACAGCAATCTGAAAACAAATGCACCAAAGGAGGCATATCAAGGTGCAGCTAGTGTGCAGATTTATTAGCGGAGAAAGGGCTAGAGGATGATAAAAAGACTGGACATTCTGAAGGGCTAGTGGTCCAGGCAGGATTGGCAGATGGTGCAGTGGTAAAGAGTCCACCTGCCAATGCAAGACACTCAGGAGATGCGGGTTTGGGCGCTGGGTAGGGAAGATCTCCTAGAGGAGGGCGTGGCAACCCACTCCAGTATTCTTGCTTGGAGAACCCAATAGACAGAGGAGCCTGGCGGGGTTCCAGTCTGTGGAGTCACAAAGAACTGGACATGACTGAGTTACTGAGCATGTAATGGTATAGAACATACATGGGTGGACTGAGTAGTCTGACTTGTTTTGCAATTTGTGAGTCTTAAAGATCTTGAAAAGGAAGGCACATTATCAGAAGCATTTGGGGAAGATTATTCTAAGTTCATTAGGAAAGGGATGGTGGAAGGAGAGTGGCCCATCAGGCTATAACTATAATCCTGGTGAAAAGGGATGAAGCGGTTAACCTGGGGCAGGGCTTAGGAAGACCATGAAGGGGTGATGAGTGACTGTTTAGTGATTGGGAGGCTTTATAACGATGACACACAGCTATCAAAGCTATCTAGTGGACAACACAAATCTTACAAGTACTATATTTAAATGGTAGTGGAATATATGAACCATTGCCTTAAAGACTATTACTCTCTTTACATGATATACTTTTTTATTTTTTAATAGACTTTCTTTTTTAGAGCAGTTTTAGGTTAACAGCAAAATTGAGCGAAAGCTAGGGCTTCCCTGATAGCTCAGTTGGAAAAAAATCTGCCTGCAGTGCAGGAGACCCCAGTTCGATTCCTGGGTCAGGAAGATTCCCCAGAGAAGGTAAAGGCTACCCACTCCAGTATTCTGGCCTGGAGGATTCCATGGACTGTATACTCCAGGGGGTTGCAAAGAGTCAGACGTGACTAAGTGACTTTCACTTTCACTTTACAGAGGTTTCCGGGTAGCCTCATCCCCAGCGTGTATGGCCTCCCTCACTATCAAGATTCCCCATCAGAGTGGTACACTTGTTATTACTAAAATCAATGAACCTGCATTGACACATCAATTGCCTAGAGTCTGTAGTTTGCATTAAGGCTCACTGTTGGCTTTGTACATTCTATGAGTTTTGGCAAATGCATAGGTAACGTAACATATATCCATTTTTATAATCATTATAGGATCATACAGAGTAGTTTCACTATCCTAAATATAATATATAGAGAGAGTCTCCAACTTAAAATTGTTTATGATTTTCTAATTTTACAGTAGTGTGAAGGCAATTCAGTATAACTGGTACTTTGAATTGTGATCTTTTGATCTTTTCTTGGGCTAGTGATATGTGGTATGATCCTCTCTTGTGACCCTGCAAAATGAGCCACAGTTTCCAGTCATGAGAGTAAATAACTAGCACACTTACGTCCACTGTGTACCCAGACAACTATTCTGATTTTCACTTTCAGGGCAGTATTCAATAAGTTACATGAGATACTCAACACTGTTTTGTAAAATAGTCTGTGCATTAGATGATGCTGCCCAACTATAGGCTAGTGGATATGTTCTGAGCACATTTAAGGCTGGCTGTGTTAAGCCTATGTTTCATAGGATAGGTATATTAAAGACATTTCGACTTAACGTAGTTTATCAGGATATAACCTAATACACTTGAGGAGGATCTGTGCTTTTAAAGCAGAATGCATTTTTTTTTTAATTTACTAAAATTTGGAGCACACATCTATGCGTGATTTTAAAGTTGAACACACTCCTAGCAATTTCCAAGAAACTTTCTGTGGAAACACGTTTTCCAGTAGTCTGTAATCATCCACAGTCTGCTTTGTATCCCGCACAGAAATATTTAAGTGTGTTGATGATATTCATTTTCACTTGCAATCTGGTTTAACTGGCAACTGGCAAAACCAGTTAAAATTAAGAAGATAGATATTTTGAGCTAAACTACAAACAATTCTGCTGGAAATAGAACATGATAACTAAATTGCTATCATTCAAGCCTTGGTCTCTGAGAGTTGAATAATAGAGAATTAAAGAGGCTGTAACTTCTCTGTAGACAACGAAACAAAACTACATTGGTTCTCCGTGAGCATCCGAAATATGCCCCAGACATCTTACAGATGCATGAAGAAAGTTAGTGCTAAAACGAACAGGATTGTCAGTCATCTCAACCCTTCACATGTTATGCAGGAATTTCTCCCTAAACTCCACCAGAGCCTATGAGAATATCTTCGTTAAAATGCACATTTAATTTATCACTGTATGCATTTCACACAAGTGTACTAGGTCGTTAATCTGAACCAGCTTTAGCAGTTAATAGAAAGATTTGGTGTGTCAGTCAAGCAGAGTGTCTTTAAATTTATTATTCAGACTTTGGAATCTCTTTAAACTAACAAAAAAAGGTAAGCCATCATAGAGAGAAGAAGGAGGAGGAACTTCTGTCCATCCCATCACACTTGGCTTGGTTAGGCTTGGTTTCTCTGCTAATTAAGCTCCTTGAACTTAAGCTCTCTTGACTTACTCCCCTGGTCTCTCCATAGAAAGGTGGCCTCCCTAGTGGTCATAAATCTATTTTAAAAGAAAAATAATTATGTATCAATGCTTCTCAAAAAATGAGAAGCGGAGGGCACACACACACACAAAATGAGGAGTGTATCCTCAAGACACAAAGCTTATTTTTCAGGCAGGTTTTTTGTTGTTGTTGTTATGGTGGCTGTTCTTCCTCCTCTATACTTTTAGCTATTTTTAGTCCCATAGAAAAGAACCATTACTGTCAATTTTAGTATCTACCTGACAGACTACATTTTTTAGTATCTATCAGACAGACTACATAAGCGTACCCAAAAGCAAAATTGTGTCCCAAGACTGTAATAAGAGATAAAAAAAAAATGCCATAGAGAAAAGATGATTCGAGTAGCAGATCAATCTTTGAGGCAGAATAATCCAGAAGATTTTCAGTTTCTTGCATACTGTCAGGGAGTTTCAAGGAAAACCATCTCTCCACTGCAGGAGGAGACACAGAGAAGGGATCTTGGGGAAAACTCCTGTGAGAGGTACTTCTCCCATTTATTCACTATGAGGAATCATGTCGTGGTAGTTTTCAATCAAAATAGAAATGTAAGGAAGTATTGTTGACGCATATTGTGTCAACAGGCAGAATGTCTCTAACAACTGAACTCCTAGAAGTTCTTACCATATTTTATGCAGTAAAAGCACCTGTATCCATTTCATCTCATATATTTAATCCTGATCATACTCAGCCCAGTAAAACCCAATATGTAATAATTGGATAGAATTATAATTAATTGCAGTGAGTCAATAAATTGGTTTAAACGTATGCTAAGTGAAAAATCAAGCCCTTTTCCAATCTGAGCTGCATGAAACTTTTAGAATTTCTATCTATCCACTTCTTAAATAATATCTTACTGGCCAGACCAGCTCCAGTCCTTATTCAGTCAGGCCACCTGCTTAGAATAAGCCCTGTCTTCTCCCTCTTAGTTTTACTCAAGGTTTACTGAAAATCTCTTCTTGAAATTCTTTAACCTCAGGAAGCTACATCTTTCTCATTCCTTGGAGTATATATAGCTTTGCTTTTGTCACTTAACTCTTACGTGCCTGACAAAAATTCTTAGCTCCTCAGCTAAATCGTGCTTTCTTGAAGATGAGGAACTGGATTCATATTTTTCTACACTTGATCAAAAGTCTTATTCATTAAATATATGCTGTTGTTGTTCAGTCGCTAAGTCATGTCTGATGCTTTGCCACCCCATGAACTGTAGCACACCAGGCTTCCCTGTCCTTCATTGTCTCCCTGAGTTTGCTCAAACTCATGTCCACTAAGTCTGTGATGCCATCAAGCCATCTCACCCTCTGTTGCCCTCTTCTCCTCTTGCCCTCAATCTTTCTTAGCATCAGAGTTTTTTTTCAAATGAGTTGGCTCATTGGGTGGCCAAAGTATTGGAGCTTCAATTTCAGCATCAGTCCTTCCAATGAGTATTCAGGGTTGATTTCCTTTAGGATTGACTGGTTTGGTCTCCTTGCAGTCCAAGGGACTCTCAAGAGTCTTCTCTAGCACCACAGTTCAAAGACATTAATTCTTTGGCTCTCAGCCTTCTTTATGATCCAACTCTTACACCCATATGCTGTACTCTTACAACTCTTACACTAATATGCTGTACATTTCAATATTAATTATATAAAGAAAAGCAAATACACTATCAAAAAACATAGTTAAAAAGTCCCTCCCTGATGCAGAGTGTAGTCCTGAGTATGAAGGAAGATATAAAAATATGTGCATAAGACAAGTTTTCTACCAAGTAGTTTTATTTTATCGTTAGGGAAATAAGAGCCAGATTGGTGAAAGGTCTCCAATAGTGCATATAAGGATAAAATGAGCAGTGCAAAAAGCATGTGTTAACAGTGTCTGGTGTAAGAGTTGAGTGGAAATATCAAGTAAAAACAAACCTGGACTTAGATAAGGAAAGAAATAGTTTTATTAAAAAAAAAAAAAAAAAGCTATTGCAATAGGAGGAGGAAGGTCGTTGGAGTAGGTGTGTGTGTGTGGAGGGGGACTACTCCAATATGGTGAAGGGACCAGTTCAAGCCCAGACAGGACTTAGAAGGAAGAACATCCCCATTGTAAAATCTGCAAGTGTCTTGAAGGTCAGGCAGAAGCTTTCCTTTTATGGAGACGAGGAGAGAAATGGAGTGGTGGAGGGGAGAAAGATGAGTTGGTGTTGACATCGGATTTATTGGGAGGATTTTTTTCCTTGAAGTCAGTGGATTCTCAAGAGAGGTTGTTAACGAGGGGGGCTATTCCTCATTCCAGTGCTCCAGGGTGGTCAACATTCCGGGGCCTGGGAGAGGAGATCAGATGAATGAGATCAAGTATGGAAATCTGGACACTTAGCCTAACTGACTTCATTTCATACTATGACAGAATCATGCATTTTCTTTATCTGTAAAATAAGAGCATTAGAGGAGGTGATGGCAGGGGTTCCTTTAAGCTCACTCTATTTATGCAAAATAAATACCTGGGGCACCACCTGACTAGAACAAAATACCTCCTAGCTGTTCGCACTAAGTAATTACTTTTATATAATGCATTCAGTCCGGAGGCTCAAGGCTCTCGAAGTTTTTCTTCTACCTAATCGTTGGAAAATCTCCACAAGACAGGTATTATTCTTACCACTCTTTAAAAGACAAAATAAAGTCTTAGAGAAATGACACTGCTTATTTATGAAAGGGCAAGGAAGAGAGAAGCAGGCAGAGCTAGGAACAACCCTGACACCCCGGATAGTTTCATTTGCTATACTCTAAAAGGTTCTCAAGAAAGGCTTGGCTGTAAATATCACTTTTCTGAATTTAGAGAAAAAGATGTCACTGGAACATGGAGAGAAGGTCTGAATATTCCTGCTGGAGAAACCAAGAGCTGCCTGCTAGCTGAACTTGTGTGATTTGTACCACTTAGATACGAATGATGCCCTTTTAAAAAATGATCCTAAGTGGTAACCCAGTGGAGTAAAGAGTCACCACATTTCTTAGGGCAAGAATACTTGTTTCTACTAACCTCCTTGAGAAGTCTGGGTTGTATATACTTCTCTGGGCCGAAGACATTCACTATGAGGGCAGTGATTAAAAATCTGCCTTGCAACACAGACGACAATGGTTCAAACCCTGGTCAGGGAGCTAAGATCCTACTTGCCACGGGGCAACTAAGTCCACGCAGCTGCAGAGCCCTCATAAATGCCACAATGAAAGATCCCTCTATAAGGATCTTTATAACTATAAAGCTATAACTAAGACCCAACACAGCCCAAAACAAATACTATCTTTTTTCGGTGCCATGAATTGAATCAGAATCACCCTGGTTCATTCACACAATGAACTTATATTTTATTCCATTCAGTATTCCTCTGCTGAACAGTTTAGAATAACAAAATGAAGGGCGCTTTTACTCTTCCAAAGTGAGATTCAGAAGGCTTCACTGAAGATACTGGCCAGGAGAACCCATTTGGAAATGCTCATGTTAGGATCCTAAAATTTATTTTTTGTCCCATGTTTAAGTGCTTCTCATAAATATCATAAATCCCTACTCCAGATTTGATGGTTATTTGTGAATATGTCCAGAGGAATTCACACTTGAGAGGATGACAAATGTCAACATGTTCTAGAAAGTCTAAAGAGTGTCCCAAAATACATTATGGAAACCAGCAGCATCTTCTTATGCCTATGTGGGTTTCCAGAAGCAAAGGTCAAAGTCAAGATCACCTAGCTCTTTCCTACACATCTGCCCTACACATACTGGGTCCACATATACTCAACCCACAGTTGAAGCTGAGTGTCACTGGCAGCCTTGTTTCTGTGGGCAGAACAAGGCTTCAGGATGATGCAGCCCTCCTGGTCGCCAGCACTGACCCTGCTTCCTGGGCTGAGGACAAAGCGGAAGGTGTTAATTCCCGTAACTCACTCAGGCAGTGTAAGAGCCTAGAGGTCTAAACTTGCAGGCCCTCTAAGCAGCCTATAAGTATTGGCTTTCCACTGGGGTGTGGAGAGTGGAGGGAGTGGGGAATAGAAATTTTGAGCTTTAAAGAAATAATCAAATCAAAGAAAATAATTCATGACTCTTTTTCAGGATAAATATGCTCACTACACTTGGGGTCATAAATTTAATAATCTCATGTGTTGGCTCTTACGAATAGCTATGTACTGTGCTACATTATCTTCTAGGTTTTCAATTTTATTTAATTAATTAATTTATTTTTGTCTGTGCTGGGTCTTCATTGCTATGTGGGCTTTGTCTAGTTGCGGTGAATGGGAGCTACTCTTCGTTGAGGTGCACGGGCTTCCCATTGTGGTGGCTTCTCTTGTTATGGAGCGCAGGCTCTAGGGTGTGAGGGATTCAGTAGCTGCGGCACACAGGCTTAGTTGCTTCAAGGCATGTGGCATCTTCCTGGACCAGGTATCGAACCTGTGTCCCCTGCATTGGCCAGCAGATTCTTAACCACTGGACCACCACAACCTCCTAGGTTTCCATTTTAAATTGGAAAGATGACTCTCATTTTAACTGGAAGCTGAGTAAATTGCTAAAGCAGTAAGTGGCAGAGCGATTAAGTGGTTCCAGGTCCAACTGACTACACAGCCCACTCATAACACTTTCTCTAGCTCTGCTCTTAGAGGATTGGCCAGGGTAGGAAGGTATTGACCATTCTAGGGTACCTTGTGTGAGTGGAAAGACCGGGAGCCTGATTGTCAGAATGAAATGGTTTTGAATGCTGATTCTGCAATATACTCCATGGGTAAGCTTTAGACAAGCATTTCAATACCTCTTAATGTCAGTTTTCCATCCTCTAAAATATAAGAAACTGTTCTGTATACAAAAGCTCTTAGTGGAAAGCCCCAAGTGTGTAAGTGGGCTCACAGTGACTATGAGATGTATTAGATGTCTTTTTTTTCCTTCCTGGTGTATGAGGAGAAGAAACAAAACACAAAACAAAAACCGGATATTTTCTTGACCAGGAGTTGAGAAAAACAAGTAAAATTGCCAGCATCTCAGAGGAGAATAGTCTAACCAAGTATGAAGCTAACACCATTGATTGGGAAATGAAGAAAATAAATTCAACAATCTGAGAAAGACACCAATGTTAAAGGATGCTGGAAAGAAGCAAAATTTGTGAGTAAACATTGAAAAACAATGTAGAAATGGAAAAAAGGACAAACTGATAAATGCTCTGATGAAGTAGGGGCCAGTCCTTCGGTACGGAATCTTGATCATCAAAGATAAATGAAATTAAACGATTCAGTTCTAGTCACAGGAATATCCTCTCTTCTCAATAAAAATAACACCAGAAATACTGTTTCTCTCTGAGAAAAATGCACAGGCTAACCTTAAATCAAACCACATCCTGTATTCCAATGGAAATATTAATATTTGCCTGGCAAATCTGACTTCACATTCTGTGATCAATTCTCCCATTGTTCTTCAAGAACAAACAACTTTGGAATGTTGTTGTTTTTTTTTTTTAATGTGCAAAAAGGAACCATTTGAAAAATAATTCCTTAAATAGCATGTGTAGCTGCTAATGGGCTATGACAAGCTATTTTTCCAGCCTTCCATTTTCAATCCATATTTCTGAATAGCTTTGTGAGATTTTGCATTAGTTTCACAGATTTCCCCAAATGATTATGCCGCGGCAATAGAAAAAGAAGCATCTGCAGCAGACTGATTGTATCACGGTGTTTACCAAGAATGAAGGACTGTCACAGGCGGGCTGATCGGAGAAATAAGCTGGAAGATTATTATTATTAAACAACCAACTGCTTAAAGACCCACACAGCATATTACTGGGAAAAACAGAATAAGTTGGTTTTGTTACTTAAGCCAAATATTTTGGAATTCATCCACATTAAGCTCTCACTTTTTCTCACCATGGTGCTTGATTTTGTGATAAGTTTGCATACATTATTCTTCCCTGAGGTACTTTTAGTTTAATTAAATTTTACCATTAAAAAGTATTAAAGCCTGCTTCTCACAGTCCACAGGAAGCCTGGCGTGGAAACACCCTGCCTGCGGAGCGCTTTCCTGAAGGAGCTTAGACTGCTCTACACAGGCAGGTTTGGAGACCAGACAGACATCCAAGCAGGACAGAGGAAAGGGCTGCACGCAATCCGCTCCCCAAACCCACTTCTCCCAGGCAGGATCATGTGGTAAAATGGCTCAAGGTTACGACACCGGTGTTCTACTTTGGAGTCAACCAGCTGACCTCAGCCCTTTCATAGTCTGTGTTATAATAATTACAATTATTTATTGTCCTTACTGTTCTAGAGACAAGAGTTCACATTTCAAAAAGCAGAAATGGAGGGGTCTTAAGGTGCTTCTTAGGCATTTGAGCCTGAGCGAGTCCAGGAGCTGGTCATTTCCTTGTTTTCTCATCCAGCGCTGACTGAGATCCTAGTGCGTGCTGAGTACCAGCTGGGGTCTGCACAGAAGAGGTTGCAATCTTGCAATAACCTCCCCCTGACCTCATTCCTGTGTCACATTGATGGTTGCTCCTGAAGGAAGGGGAGCTGGAAGCTCTGTGCATCATTCTTGAAAGAGATGAAATGGGAAATTATGAGATGTCATGAGAAGGAAAACCATCCTGATTAAAGAAATGCTGAAGGACTGAGGGAGACTCTTGAGAGTCCCTGGGACAGCAAGGAAATCCAACCAGTCAATCCAAAAGGAAATCAATACTAAATATTCATTGGAAGGACTGATGCTAAAACTGAAGCTCCAATACTTTGACCGCCTGATGCAAAGAACTGACTCATTGGAAAAGACCCTGATGCTGGGAAAGATTGAAGACAGGAGGAGAAGGGGGTGGCAGAGGATGAGATGGTTGGATGACATCACCAACTTGATGGACATGAGTTTGAGCAAACTCTGGGAGATAGTGAAGGACAGGGAAGCCTGGTATGCTGCAGGGCATGAGGTCACAAAGAGTAGGACACAACTCGGTAACTAAACAACAACAAAGGACTGAAACTATGTGAAGGGAGTTTGTTGTATTTTTCCCCACATAGCCTTTCCTCTGACGGGTTAACCAAGTGCTCATGTGATCTGCTGTTGTCAACCATCCATATCCACAGTATTTAATAAAACAGAGCCCCACTCTGTCCTCAGAAAGCACCACACAGAGGTACTCTGGCACTAGGCAGGGTGCAGAAAAATACACCAGTCACCCTGCATTGGTGCCTTCTGAGTCATAGTTCCTGCTGGAAGGTCATTAGCAGTGCGTCCATCCACAGGGAGGTGTTTCAGCACAAGTATGACGGCCGTAGCTACTCCTAATGTTTTCAAGCGTAGCATGAATGAATGCGCCATGCTAGTGTCAGACCACGGCAAAGGATCTTTTGTGGCCATTGTGTATTTTCTTCTATATTCCATACTTGGCAGCAGAGGTGTCTGTAAACTTTTGAATAACTCATGAGAGAAACAACATAAAATGCAGACATAGATATACAGGGTTCTGGAAAAAACTAAGTCATTTCCAAGAAATTTTCCAAGTGTCCTGTATTGATAACCTCAGATGCTGCCTTAAAAAAAAAACACACACAAGGATTTCTTTTTTCAAAACTGGTTGCATTTATACCCCTAAGGGCTTGCCTCTTTGCTTTGCCTTTCTTTTTTTTTCTTTTTTTGCCATTTTTCTATGCTGCTATCAGTCTAGTAGATCCCAGTTAGCTGGTTAACTTATCCATACTATTTTACCTCCACCAGGTTTTGAAGACAACAACAGACACATTCATACTCCAGCTCAACAACCTAATGTGCAATATCAAGTAAGGTTCTTATTTCTCGAGGTTTTGGTTTTCTCATCTGTAATTCATGGGTAGCTACAGCTTGTAGAAAGAGGAGAGTCTGGATGATGCTATGATAACAAACAGTCCCACACGGTGGCTTTTTTTTTTTGACTGCACTAGGTCTTCTTTACTGCAGGAGATTTTCTCTAGTTATGGCAAACAGGGGCTACTCTCTAGTTGTGGTGGGTGGGCTTCTGATTGCAGCGGCTTCTCTTGTTGTGGAGCATGGGCTCTAGGGTGCATGGGCTTCATCAGTTGCAGCTCCTAGGCTCTAAAGCATAGGCTCAATAGTTGTGGCTCAGCAGCTTAGTTGTATCTGGGATCTTCCCAAATCAAGGATCGAACCCATGTCTCCTGCACTGGCATGCAGATTCTTTACCACTGAACCACCAGGGATGCCCCTTATACACAGTGATTTTAAAAAATATAGTGGTATTCCCTATTCATGCCAAGTCCCTGTGGGACCATAGCGCACCTCAGGGTTCTAAATCACCTAGTTATTTTGACCTTGCCACCTCAAAACAGTGTCCTCCTAGGATGGAGCAGAATCTCCCACTGACAACTGAGTGTCAGCCCGAGAGAGACACATACCAGGCCTGTTTCCAAAGGCTAGAAATAAGTACATGGCCACACTCAGTCAGGAGGAGGCTGGAAGGACAGCCTTCTCTGTGCTCAGGAAAGAAAAACACAGAAACAGGTACTGATGAACATCAGTCATATTGTTGAACTTGGACAAACTCTGGGAGTTGGTGATGGACAGAGAAGCCTGGCATGCTGCCGTTCAGGGGGTTGCAAAGAGTCAGACACGATTTGGCAACTGAACAACAACAGTAATATTTTTATCTACTAGAATTGTTTTTAGGATTAGTGAGATCACAGACGGAAATGTTCTCAACATACTTCCCCAAACAGTAGAAGCTAAATAAAAATGGAAGCCATGGTGCTGATGGGGTGAAGCTGACAGTGTCAGTGAGAAGACTGCTCAGCGTCCAAGGTGAGTAAGTCATGAGTCAAGTCATGATTACTCCACTATACCCGGGCCCATCACATGAAAAGTGCGTTTGTTGTCAGTTCTTATTTCAATTGCTGTTTCTACCTCTGATAAGACAAAAGTCTCTGACCAAAGCCACTACAAAACAAACAAACAAACAGGCACTTTCCTTTGAATTGCTCTTACTTTTCACCCTGTCTCATATTATTGCTATTGTTCTTGCTGTTTAGTCACTAAATTCTGTTTGACTGTCTTGCAATCCCATGGATTATAGCCCACCAGGCTCCTCTGTCCATGGGATTTTCCAGGCAAGTGTACTGGAATGGGTTGCCATTTCCTTCTCCAGGGGATCTTCCTGGGCAATTCTTAACTTGCCAAGCTATCATCCTTTATCCCTCTCCTGAACTGGTCTGTTTCCTATGCAGCAACCCCAAGTAAACAACTTTTTGTTGGTCTAGGTTTCAAGACCGTGTCAGCCTACTGGATGTTATTCTCTGAATTTACGCATCAGAGCACCTCCCCTGAGATCAAATTCATTTTTCTCACATCCTTAGTAAAACTCAGACACTTTTGCAAACCCATTTCACACCACTACACAAGCCCAACAACAATTTTCCAAAGGAGGAATGAAATAATTCTCTAGCTTATTGAAATAATTTATAGATAATGTTATAGCTAATTTTTAGACAGAGATTTCTCCCTCAACACACATGTAGGGAAATGAATAAAATTTTGTTTTTAATACCATGGATGGAGGAAAAACACTAGATTTTGTTGTATCTTTTCCTTTTTCTCACTGTTGCATTCTCCTACAATACTTTGTAGTCCTTGCCAAGGCTCTACCCTATATGTTTATTCACTGACAGATGGGTAAGAAATACACAAACACATTATTTATTTGGACACTTCCTTAGGTCTGGTCCCAGAGTAACAGTGTCTACCACACCCCAGATCTGTGGCTTGTGGACGTGACTCTTACCTTCTCTTCTAAGAGTTGTGTGTGTGTGTGCGAAGTTGCTTCAGTCACGTCCAACTCTTGTGACCCTATGAACTATAACCCACCAGGCTCCTATGTCCATGGAATTCTCCAAGCAGGGAGATAGATTGCCATGGAGTGGCTTGCAATGCCCTCCTCCAGGGGATCTTCCCAACCCAGAGACCAAACCCACATCTGTTACACCTCCTGCTTGACAGGTGAGTTCTTTACCTCTAGCGCCACCTAAGTGAGCCCAGTGAAGCCATTATTCTTTGCTTCTTATTTGTCTTAGCTCTTATTTCCTCCCCTCTTCACATTTGTAAACCCTGGTTCCAATTCTTCAATCTTGGAAGCACAACTCTAATAGGTCTTCTATGATCAAGGAATGGGACTCTACTGGTCTTGGACCTGAAAGAGCAGCGGCAGTTGTGAGGGTTAAATTCTGAATGCCACAGAGCACGGCCACCAAAAAAAGGCACCTGGACCTTTAAGGACTTCGGAAGTTTTCTGTCAGTATTTCTCTTTCCTCTTCACTTACAGATCCACCAGTATATACCATCTCCATGGGAAACACATGCCACAGGTCAAATCCTCCTTGGTAGTCCTTGACATTCTCACCTCACCCCCAATATTTTCTAGTGCAAGACACTTACTAAGCATTTGACTACTTGTCTATTTGCTCTGAGCTTCCCTGGTGGCTCATATAGTAAAGAGTCTGCCTGCAATGTGGAAGACCCAGGTTTGATTCCTGGGTTGGAAAGACCCTCTGGAGGAGGGCATGTCAACCCACTCCAGTACTCTTGCTTGGAGAATCCCCATTGACAAAGGATCCTGGCAGGCTATAGTCCATGAGGTTACAAAGAATTGGACGTGACTGAGAAACAGATACACAGGTGTACTATTTGCCCCAGACTGTGTGGTCATAAAGTGAAGGAGATTCAGATCAGATCAGATCAGTCACTCAGTCATGTCCGACTCTTTGCGACCCCATGAATCGCAGCACGCCAGGCCTCCCTGTCCATCACCAACTCCCGGAGTTCACTCAAACTCACGTCCATCGAGTCAGTGATGCCATCCAGCCATCTCATCCTCTGTCGTCCCCTTCTCCTCCTGCCCCCAATCCCTCCCAGCATCAGGGTCTTTTCCAATGAGTCAACTCTTTGCATGAGGTGGCCAAAGTACTGGAGTTTCAGCTTTAGCATCATTCCTTCCAAAGAAATCCCAGGGCTGATCTCCTTCAGAATGGACTGGTTGGATCTCCTTGCAGTCCAAGGGACTCTCAAGAGTCTTCTCCAACACCACAGTTCAAAAGCATCAATTCTTCGGTGCTCAGCCTTCTTCACAGTCCAACTCTCACATCCATACATGACCACAGGAAAACCATAGCCTTGACTAGACGAAACTTTGTTGGCAAAGTAATGTCTCTGCTTTTGAATATGCTATCTAGGTTGGTCATAACTTTCCTTCCAAGGAGTAAGCGTCTTTTCATTTCATGGCTGCAGTCACCATCTGTAGTGATTTTGGAGCCCAGAAAAATAAAGTCTGACACTGTTTCCACTGTTTCCCCATCTATTTCCCATGAAGTGGTGGGACAGGATGTCATGATCTTCGTTTTCTGGATGTTGAGCTTTAAGCCAACTTTTTCACTTTCTACTTTCACTTTCATCAAGAGGCTTTTGAGTTCCTCTTCACTTTCTGCCATAAGGGTGGTGTCATCTGCATATCTGAGGTTATTGATATTTCTCCCAGCAATCTTGATTCCAGCTTGTGTTTCTTCCAGTCCAGCGTTTCTCATGATGTACTCTGCATATAAGTTAAATAAACAGGGTGACAATATACAGCCTTGACGAACTCCTTTTCCTATTTGGAACCAGTATGTTGTTCCACACCCAGTTCTAACTGTTGCTTCCTGACCTGCATACAGATTTCTCAAGAGGCAGATCAGGTGGTCTGGTATTCCAATCTCTTTCATAATTTTCCACAGTTTATTGTGATCCACACAGTCAAAGGCCTTGGCATAGTCAATAAAGCAGAAATAGATGTTTTTCTGGAACTCTCTTGCTTTTTCCATGATCCAGTGGATGTTGGCAATTTGATCTCTGGTTCCTCTGCCTTTTCTAAAACCAGCTTGAACATTAGGAAGTTCACGGTTCACATATTGCTGAAACCTGGGTTAGGCACTTCCAATCAACCCCCTCTGCCATGAACCTCTCTTCTGCTGCACCAAGGACTCTGTTATTTTTAGTGTGACTCAGGGATCTGGGATCCCTTTACCACATGACTCCGCCATCTTGGATTTCTTCTCTTTCAACGGTGCAAGAGGAGAGAACAAGGACAGGATTATGAAAAATATTTTAGCGGCCAGGCCTATAGTATATATTAATTCCATTCCATCTCTTAGCCATGACATCACTGTCTACATACAGTAACTTGCTTACTAGTTCCCAAGGCCTTTCCTCACATGGCACTCTCTGAGATAATTTATGAGGCTGTTTCTTCTGTAAGTGAATAAAACTGCAGGTGGCATGTTGGCTGCCTAAACCAGCAGTCAGTTGAAACAGAAAGACTGAAACAAGGTTGTGTTTATTTTTTTCTTTCCTTATCTACTTGCAAGCCTAATTTCAGTTTTTTCCAAGTCCTCTGTCTCTACCTTGACTCTGTGGAAACATCACAACCCATGCCTGTATCTGTGAGTTCTTCACTCCACAAGCACACACTTGATATGAGAGCCCATTATCAGAACACTGGCATGGCAGCATCAGTTTCAATGGCAAACCAGTGTGATTTCCTCACATTTCAGGAGCAATAAGGTGTTATGTAGAAGCCATGATAGAGAAACTCCCTATGCCTGTAGCAGCCAGAAAGAAATGGTAGAAAGAGAATGGAAAAGGGAATGAGTACCTTAGAGCATTTGTAATTGGTGCCTCTAAGTGGTGAACAGATCTAAGTTTGCAGAGGTGGAAAAAAGGGAAGCAGTCAGATGGGGTGTGTAGTAAGGATCCCATTACCAGAAGAGCCAGAACTGGGTGCTGCCTCAGCCTGCCTGTCTCCAAGCTTCCAGGAGATACACACAGGTCTAGGCTTACAGAAACTCACCAGCAGAGGCCACCCTCAAGAGCAAGGGGATTAGGGGACTAAACAGAAGTATGTCATGGGTCACTGGATAAAACATATAGAAAACTGTAAACTGAAGGGTAACCTAAAAACGTTGAAGTTCTGTAGCACTAAATAAACCTTCTAAAGTTCAGGTGTCAATCAGAACTTTGGTTTGTAAAAGCAGAACACTTGAAGGCTAGCTCTGTTGACAGATTGCTAGCATTTCCTTCCCTGGGTTAGGCCAGAATGTCACTGGGAACAATGTCACACGCATTACTACAAACCATAATGTCCAGCCAGGGCCAATTGCAGGATATGAGAAAACAGTAGGAAGAAGTCTTTTTCATTCTGTTTCTTCGGTGTCACTCAGAATTGCTGTTTTCCCCTAATCTGGTTCATGAAAAAATAACCACAAGCTATTAAACACTGTGCTTCATCCCTCACCTACTAACCCAGGTTCTCCCATGGATATGTAATACTTACTGTAGTATTGACCCCATCAGAATTATTATCTGTGGCCTCTGAAAAAATGAACTGAACAATGGCAGGGATTGAAATGCCATTTTACTGCAGATCTGGGGGACTCAGAACATCTCTGTCATCATAGGCCAGTAACCAGGGAGCAGGTTGTAGGAAACGTATATCTGTATTTCATGCTGATACAATTTTTGTGGACTTTTTCCTCAATTTTTTTGATCATAGATTTCACCAGGTAACTTTTCTTTTAAATACTGAATTACAGTTTCTCAATCAGAGGATGAGAGGATGAGATGGTTGGATGGCATCACCAACTTGATGGATATGAGTTTGAGCAAGTTCCAGGAGTTGGTGATGGACAGGGAAACCTGGTGTGCTACAGTCCATGGGGCTGCAGAGAATTGGACATGACTGAGCGACTGAACTGAATCCCTTCTTCTGAGTTGAAGCAACCACAAAAGGAAGTTCCTGAATGCAAACTCACAATGAGTTACAAATTAGAGTCTAGATAATAGCACTTTGCCCCAGTAGAGACGGAGTTACTCAGAGCATCAGTGAAGATGCCCAGCTTCCTGCTCCTAAGGATGAAATGATCATTCTACCCATTTGGAGTTTTCACAGAAGATATTTAAAGAGAACTTCTGGGAAGATCTCTGGAAAGCAAGCACCTTGCTCCTCTGCATAAAATAAATGGGGATACAAGCACATTCGGTCTCCAACAAAATAATCACAAGACATGCACCAGTCACCTGCCATGGGGCATTTATCCATTGCTCTCCTACTCAGAAAGAGGCAGCTCCCTGATATGATAAAACAAGAAGCCATATATGGGCACATATATATGCACAGATCTCTCAAGTGCTCATTTTAAAATGCAGGAAGTCCCTGGAGAAATGCATATGCTCTAAATGCATAGGAGGTAATTTGTCAGGTAAAAAGAGAACATTTATTTTTGATTTCAGATAAAAAGAGAAAATAAATTTATCCTAATTTATTTAATCATTTCAGTTATCGGCTCTCCCTTGCTTTAGACTATGGGTAAAGGTATGTGCAATTGAGCTTCCACTAGTGACCCGTGACCCAGAGGGACTGATGTCACAACTCTTGACCTGATTCCAGGTCATTCTAGGGAGACCCCTGAGGAGGAGCAATGTCTGGCACAGGGACAGTCCTGACATCATACGGAAGAAACACTGGCCCTCCTGTGATCTTTTTTCACTCTTCCAAGAAATGTCATATAGTGAAGAGCTCAAATTTCCTTTTTGTGTATGTAATTAATGGCAATGTGAGTGCTGAATAGCTTTGTGGGGGTGTTAAAGAGTCACATTGAGCAAACTCTAGTTTGCCTCACAACTTATTACTTAACATGTTACTTTCCATAAGACCAAAGAATACTCTCATAAAACTGTCCTCCAAAAAAAAAAAAAGTTCTAAAATTTGGAGTTGTCAAGGCAGCTCTCTTATAAGATATTAAGTATTTCTTTAAAAACATTAAAATTGTCCAAGTAGAATTGTATTATCAATAGAAGTGAAGTGAAAGTTATCCAGTCATGTCTAACTCTGTGACCCTATGGACTGTAGCTTGCCAGGCTCCTCTGTTCATAGAATTCCCCAAGCAAGAATACTGGCATGGGTAGCTGCTCCCTTCTCCAGGGAATCTTCCCAACCCAGGGATCGAGCCCAGGTCTGCACTGCAGGCAGAATCTTTATCTTCTGAGTCACCAATAGAGTCTGCCACTAATTCAGAGTCCAAAACTGCAGCTGACTTTCTTTCTAAAAGAATTCCCAGAACAGCGTGGAACATTCTGCAACTGTGTCCAACTTTTAACTTCCTTAGGTCCTGAAATGCTGCAGGTATGTTAACAAGGAACCACAGAATGCTGTTTGACTGGCGAACTTAGTTGTGTAGAACATATCAGGAAAGGATGCAGAAAAGAGCAGCTAGGCACTTGGAAGGATGTAGACATCACAAAATCAATCAGTTGCAATTAGAAATAAGGATTCTGGGACCTAATGAAACCAAGGAACTGCTACCGGTCAAAAACCCAGTCTTCAAACTGAGAGCAGAGTTCTTCCCATTTCATGTTAAATCCTGTCTGAAGTCCTATGACAGGAAAAGGAAAAGCAAGTCAAGTGAACTCAGGTGATGAACAAGCAAGATTGTTTTCCCCAAGAGAGATCATTTTAGAGCTGAGATTGCTCTTGCCCATCCCTGCCTGATCCTGTTTCCATGGCTTCCTGTCTCTTACCACCAACCCTTGGACCTAGTTCTCAGCAGATTTGAAATGTGTGTTGATGTGCCTGACTCCTCTGTGAGGCTGTGAGCTTCTAGAACTGTGTGTCATTCATCTTTTTATCCATCACATCACCCAAAGGTTGGCATGAGGTCAGGGTTTAATAAATGGTGCTTTTAAATAACTGTTTGAAGTTATAGACTTAGAGAGCACATATACATGAAATGTGGGTATATTTAGGGTGGAGATATGTATGAAAAAATACCAACAATAAAATAAATATCTCCCGGTAGATAGTATTTAAAATGCAACTATAAGAATTCTTTGTTCCTCCTCTGGAGAAATGTTCATCTCTTGTATGTGTGCTCTGTCACTTAAGTGGTGTCCAACCCTTTGCGACTCCATGGACCATAGTCTGCCAGGCTCCTCCATCCGTGGGATTTCCCAGGCAAGCATACTGGAGTGGGTTACTATGTCCTCCTCCAAGGGATCTTCCCCACCCAGGGATCGAACTCTCATCTCCTCCGTCTCCTGCATTGCAGACAGATTCTTTTACCACTGAGCCATGGGGGAAGCCCTTTCATCTCTTAAAACAGTGAAAATAAATAGTTGATTACTGATAAGAAGAAGGTAAAGAGTGAAATACACAGAATATCTTTGCCTCTTATCAATGTGAATATCAGTCCTCCATTTTCTCTCTTCCTAAATACCCCATTTTCCTTCTATTTTTGGATTGCCTGAAAATCCTCTCCCAAGCCCTTTCTTCCTGCCTTACATCGTAAGAAACTTCAATTATCCTTGCCACCTGATAACGCACCTACACCACACTAAACATTTTTTGTCAAATTAATTCAGCAGCACACATAAATTCAAAAAAGGCTTGGGACAATCTAAGCCAGGCTGCATACAAATAATAGGACCCATTTAAGGTTGTTTAGGTCCAGGCTTCATGCCAGATTAGCACTGATCCACACCACAGACCAGAAGCATACTCTGCCCGATTATTCTCTTTCTTCGCCTTTGCAGTAGTCACTGAAATGAACAATTCATCTTTTTTTTTTTTTAACTTGAAGGACAGAAAACATCTGTTCCCAGCCCCTGGGTGTGATCAACCATCTTATATTTGAAAAACACTGAGTAACCATTTCAAATTCTCCCTTCAAGGTAACTAACTTAAGAATTCACCCTATATATGGAATTTTTTTGTGATTTATTTTCCAAATTTGAGTGTTACTTATGACTCTGATGTGCATCTATTTCCATTTTTTTTTTTTAACTTCTCCCTCAACACAGAGAGACAAGAATTGAATGCGGTAATTGTGTTCATGAACACTAATTTAAAAAGGATTATCTTCATTATTGTTATATCCTGTACTCTGAGTTATACTTCTCACCATCATATGTTTATGATAATAACAAAACTTTATTCTGTGTGGTTTTATTATTATTATTATTATTTTTTGTCATGCCACTGTGCATGTGGTATCTTAATTCCTTGACCAGGGATTGAATCCATGTTCCCTGCAGTAGAATGCAGATTCTTAACCACTGGACTTCTAGGGAAGTCTCTTCTGGTTCTTGGTTTGCTATGCTGCTGCTGCTGCTAAGTCGCTTCAGTCGTGTCCTACTCTGTGCGACCCCATAGACGGCAGCCCACCAGACTTCCCTGTCCCTGGGATTCCCCAGGCAAGAACACTGGAGTGGGTTGCCATTTCCTTCTCCAACGCATGAAAGTGAAAAGTGAAAGTGAAGTCGTTCAGTCTTGTCTGACTCTTCATGACCCCATGGACTGCAGCCTACCAGGCTCCTCCGTCCATGGGATTTTCCAGGCAAGAGTACTGGAGTGGGGTGCCATTGCCTTCTCCTGGTTTTCTATAGTTAACTGTTAATATCACACTCCCAACATGGTTAGGTTTATGAAAACTTTGCACAATACCGAAAACTAGAAAGCTAATACTAGTTTTAAATTTTGAGTATTGATACAAAAAACCCGTTGAATTAGATTGATATATTTTCACTTTTTATATTTATTGATGAATAAATGAACTATTTTGAACAGAAAACTTTGCCCCTATATTTTTCTTAATTGTGTGCTCAATCACTCAGTCACTTTATGAGATCCTTTGGACTATAGCCCGTGAGGCTCCTGTGTCCATGGGATTCTCCAGTCAAGAATACTGGAGTGGGTTGCCATTTCCTCCTCCAGGAGATCTTTCTGACCCAGAAATTGAACCCACATCTCCTGTGTCTCCTGCAATGCAGGCAGATTCTTTACCTGCTGAGCTATCATGGAAGCTTTTTATTAAATAACATATAATAAATTTTTATTAAGCAGTTAGTTTTCATGACTTCTTGCTGTGCACCATCTTGTTCCTTGGCTCACTTACCAACTTTGCTGCATGCAAAAGAAAAGGATAAAGCAACATAGATACATACCTCCATCAGCCAGCTTTTCACTTTATCAGCAACACAGAGGTCAAATGTGCAAATAGTATGAGGACAGAGTGAGACATGAAATCCTCTTAAGAATGAAAGTAAGTTTAATATTTCATCAAATTGTAAGACAAAACAGATTTTTTTAAAGCTATCATGGAAATATTCTGTGGTTACATATTTTTTCATTTGCAGTCAATATATGGACTTGAAATAATACTCTATGTGTTCGGAAGATCCCCTAGAGAAGGGAATGGCTACTCACTTCAGTATTCTGGCCTGGAGAATTCCACGGACTGATAGTCCATGGGATTGCAAAGAATCAGACAAGACTGAGTGACTTTGACTTCATTTCACTTCACTTCTGATAAGAGCGTGTATTTATGCTTTTTTTTGTTATCTATAAGCTCCCTCTTCTGACCAAGTTGAGTAATTCTTCACATATCCTCTATAAACAGTTCTTGTAAAGCAGCATCGGAGAAGGCAATGGCACCCCACTCCAGTACTCTTGCCTGGAAAATCCCATGGAGGGTCATTAGAACAAACAAATCTGATGTAAGATGAACTACAGCTCATGTTTAAATCCTGACCTGAAAACACAGCAACTGTAATTTTTAAGTTTTTTTTCCTCAAAAGTTATAATAAAGTATTCCTGAGAAAATCAGAATTCTTCAAGTAGTTATTATAAACTGTTTTTGCTACAAATATTGTGTTATGGAATTATCATGGTGGGGTAAACTCTTTGGTTTTCATAAAAGTTGTCTAATTTTATATTATTTAAATAAAAGATCACACAGAAAATTTTGAAGATATGCAACATGGTTTTGACTTACAGTACATTAATTTAGCTATTAGGGCCTTTGAAACTACATCGTTCGTGGTTACATAATATCCTATGATAAATGTGTACCATAATCTTCTTAAATAACATCATAAGGGTGCATAGTTAGAATACGTCCAGTTTCCACTATTTAAAGTAATGGTGAAATTATTTTAAACTAATATTTCTGATTATTTTCTTAAGGAAACAACTGAAAATGGAATTTCTGGGTCAAAACTTATAAATATTTCTAAAAACATTGTCTCTAGTACATCTTTCTAAATTCCCTTCCCAGTTCAGTCGCTCAGTCGTGTCTGACTCTTTGCGACCCCATGAATTGCAGTACGCCAGGCCTCCCTGTCCATCACCAACTCCCGGAGTTCACCCGAACTCATGTCCATCAAGTCGGTGATGCCATCCAGCCATTTCATCCTCTGTCGTCCCCTTCTCCTCCTGCCCCCAATCCCTCCCAGCATCAGAGTCTTTTCCAATGAGTCAACTCTTCGCATGAGTGGCCAAAGTATTGGAGTTTCAGCTTAGCATCAGTCCTTCCAAAGAACACCCAGGACTGACCTCCTTTAGGATGGACTGGTTGGATCTCCTTGCAGTCCAAGGGACTCTCAAGAGTCTTCTCCAACACCACAGTTCAAAAGCATCAATTCTTTGGTGCTCAGCTTTCTTCACAGTCCAACTCTCACATCCATACATGACCACAGGAAAAACCATAGCCTGACTAGATGGACCTTTGTTGTCAAAGTAATGTCTCTGCTTTTCAATATGCCATCTAGGTTGGTCATAACTTTCCTTCCAAGGAGTAAGCATCTTTTAATTTCATGGCTGCAATCACCATCTGCAGTGATTTTGGAGCCCCCCAAAAAATAAAGTCTGACACTGTTTCCACTGTTTCCCCATCTATTTCCCATGAAGTGATGGGACCAGATGCCATGATTTTAGTCTTCTGAATGTTAAGCTTTAAGCCAACTTTTTCACTCTCCTCTTTCACTTTCATCAAGAGGCTTTTTAGTTCCTCTTCACTTTCTGCCATAAGGGTGGTGTCATCTGCGTATCTGAGGTTATTGATATTTCTCCTGGCAATCTTGATTCCAGCTTGTGCTTCTTCCAGCCCAGCGTTTCTCATGATGTACTCTGCATAAATTCCCTTCTAGAAGTATACAAATTTAAAATTTCATCAGCAGTGTTTAAGAGTTCTCTCCATGTCCTCAACAATTCTCAGTATTTTAAGCATGCATTAATATCATGAATGAAAAATAATGATATTTTAAAATTGCATTTTATTCAGTTCAGTTGCTCAGTTGTGTCTGACTTTTTGTGACCCCATGGACTACATTTTATTAGATTCATATAAAAATAGTTCCCCTCCAATTTTTGACCTCTATTATTATTACTTTTTTGTAAATCAACTTTAGATGTCCTTTAAATTTTTTTCTAAGACGTTAAAGATGTTCTTACGGATTTCAATAGTTCTTCATATGTTCATTATTTTCTTTCTGTGTTCTTGGCTCTAATTTAATATGTTTTAAAAAATATAAAAGATTTTAATGTGTCTTGTAGTCAAATTGACATTCATGTGTGGATATGCTTACTCCCATGTTATGTTCATTAATTTATGGTATTAATGTGTCTAGTTAGATTTCTAATTAATATGGAATTAATTTTGTGGCATAGGATAAAGAAATAATGCTTTTTTTCCTAGTAGTAAACATTCTTGATATTATTTAATAAATAATTTATATTTTCTCCCATTAATTTTAATAGCAATTGAGTTATGCAGTCTTCTATATTTGTTCCTGCTTCTAGTTTTTCTGTTTTTAATTTTTAACTTCTCTATCTAATCAGCTTTAAATGAAAATTTAATTTTCATTTTCATTTAAAAAATTATTCATTTATTTATAAAATGAAATTTTCATAAAATTTCATAAAATTCAATTTTTTCATAAAATGAAAATTATTCATTTTAATATGATAGGAAAAAACACTCTTGATTATTCCTTTTTCCAAATATTTTCCAAATATTTTTCCTCTTTTTGAAACAAAGATAATTTCACACTTTAGAGCCATCTTGCCAAGTTCCAAAAAATCTCTACTGAGATTTTAATTGGGATTGCATTCATTTTGGGAAAAATTGATATCTGTGCATTATTGAATCTTTGCATCTAATAGTAGGAATTTAACCTCTACTTATTCTACATTGCATTCACTCACTCAAATTTTATAGTAGTATTGATAAAAATGCTAATGTATATAGACACTTCTTTCTTAGGTTTACTACTAGCTGCTTATTATTTTTGTTATTATTAATTATATCTTTAATGCTTTAATAAATTATTTGGTTAGAATAAAGGAAAGTTATTCATTTTTTACAGTTTTTTCATCAGCATCCTTAGAAGCTCTTCTAGCATTCTTTATGTTTTATTTTTGAAGCACCAAGTGTTCATGGAGAGAAAATTTTTATTTTGCTCTCTTTTCAGAAAATTTTCCATGTTACATGGCTTTTTCCAGATATTTCTTGAGTTCTTTTTATATGAAGTCTTGAGTTTTTCTTCAATTCAGAAAATTGCTAATTTTATATGTGTAAATAATTCTATTTGCTTTAGTTTTTGGCTCAGAAGCATCAAATATGTGCATATAAGAACTCCAAATCGGTTCAATCCATTGCATCTCATCAATCATGTTTTTCTCTCCATTTTGTTGTATTTGTTAGCTGCTTCAAGCAGGCTTTCTATCTACTAATTAAAAGTTCTGTAGTATTGGTTTTGTTATTTTATGACTTCTAAAGCAGTTTTAAATTCCACAATTGCATTTTTAATGTTCTCAAATTATTTTACATCCTTTTTTTTTTTTTTCTTACTTTCAGACAACTCAAGTTTTACCTCGGTCTTCTACCATTCTGTGTCATCTTTCACTCTTATATAAAAGTCCCTCTTGTCTTATATTTTACTGAGATCATAAAGAAAGTATTGCCCAAATATAATTTATATCCTGTAGTAAATCTTCAAAACCAGCTCTTTTCCTGAGGATTGAGTACCTAGTCCCTCTCCTTATTTGAGCTGTAAAATCTTTTAGGAAGTCCTCCTGTTCACTGTTTTCTATTTGTACCTCTTAGAGAGAGAAATGGTCTCTTCTATCCTCATGTTTGCATGTAAATAGAATGGGCGGATGTTCCTGTGATCCTTACTGTCCATCTGCTTGCTGTTAAAAATCTTCTCTCAAACTTTAAGCTCAAGAAGCTTTTGTTTATTTGTTTTTAAATTGACTTTACCAGATCCTGTGTGTGTGTGGCGGGGTGGGGGTGGGGGGGACAGTCATGTCTGATCCTTTGCAACTGTAGCCCACAAGGACTGTAACCCATGGACTGTAGCCAGCAAAGCTCCTCTGCCCATGGGATTTCCCAGGCAAGAATACTGGAGTGGGGTGCCATTTCCTTCTCCAGAGGATCAGCCCCACCCAGGGATTGAACCTGCGCCTCCCACATTGATGGGCAGATTCTTTACCACTAGTGCCTCCTGGGAAGTCAGTTTAATGAAACCAACAGCCTAAGAGAAATTCAGAACCTTGGACAGTCAAGGCCAGCTGTTAGGTTTCTCTCTGTGGGGTCAAGGGTCAGCTCTCTGTATTGGACTTTGGGCTGATCTTGGTTTCCAGGACAGGCATACACACCAGATTCTCCTTAGAAGGCTGCTAGCTCAGGAGGAAATTCTATTTTCCAGGGGAAGGGCCACTGCCCAGAGGAAAGCATTACCCCACACTCTGCTCAGTGAAACCTCACTACACACTCTGGACGTTCACATTTATCCTGCTCAGATTGCTCCTTAATCCCCAACAATGGAAGTAATGGTAAAGGCAGTGCGTTCCGTGTCAGCCTACAGTGTACCCTCAGCCCCCAAGTTAAGGAGTATCCATGGAGCTCTGCCAAGATTTGCTTCTTTAACTTCCAAGCTTGCACCAACTTCTCAGAGGGGACATTGTGAAATGCCCTTGGGTGTGTCTTCACTTTGGCCCCCAAGTCTCTCTATCCAGCAGAAAATACTTGCAGTTTCTCTCAAAAGATTTGTTCTCTTTCCAACAATAACAACATTGTCTCTCTTTGCTTTCTATCATTTTGGCTATTTTTAAGGACACCTAGGAGAATGACATTTCTTGACCTAATCATGTCCCATCTTATCAAAATGCCATTCATTGAATTTTTCTCCTCCAGCCCCCCAGGTTTGTAGGGGCATTTACACTCACCTGGCCCCAAATCCTTTCAGCTGGAACTCATTTCTCCCTCCTCACCATTGGGAGCACTTTATTTTTATTTCTCATCTTTTATGGGTGTTTCTGTTTCCAATTAGATTCTAAGTTCTTTGGAGGAAAACAGAGTAATCAGCTCCTGGTTTGCCTGGGCCCTCTCCAGATTAGAGACCTAGAAATCTCCTCAAGCCTACTTCCAGTGGCCCCCGCAATCAAGATCAATGTTGGCTTTCTCTTTAAGCTCCTCCCCTACACCTGTGATCTAAACTGTCTTGCCCAGAACAGACTAATGATGTATATGTTGAATGAGTCATTTTTCCCTGCCCCTAGGACTACATCAGCACATATTTATAGGATTAGGATCACAGTCTATAGCTGATAATCAGATAAACTAAGTAAACTAGCATATCCTGTGGTGAAACTGTGAGCTTTTCACAGTAAATAATGTATCCTGGTACCTAACCCCTAGATATTTGCAAATGAAAAGAAACCCTTGTCACTGGAGAAGTTTAAGTGTGTGCATGCTCAGTCGCTTCAGTCATGTACCACTCTGATTTCAGTCATGTGCAACCCTATAGACTGTAGCCCACCAGGCTCCTCTGTCCATGGGGATTCTCCAGGCAAGAATATTGGAGTGGGTTGCCATGCTCTTCTCTAGGGGATCTTCCCAACCCAGGAATTGAACCCAGATACTCCTGTGGCTCCTGCATTGCAAGCAGATTCTTTTACCACTGAGCCACTGGGGAAGCCCAGAAAGTTTCAGGCATCCTTACAAAGAGTAAAGTCAGGAAAGAATGATTCCTCCAAGACCAATATTTTCAGAAATGAGCTATTATGCCATTCAGTTTAGTAGATATGCAAAATCTGTTTCCAAAACCACTGGTGCCTCAGGCTGCCCTTCACAACTGTTTAAAATATTATAATTAATTAATTTCTGGATGTGTAATAGTACACCAAATGTGCTCCCAGATATGTTTTCTGTCCTAAAGAAGATTTTGTTCAGAAGGAGTGGTGGAGAACTATGACTGTTTACATTTTCCCTGGGGCCAACTCAGAATCACCCCAAGTGCACCCCTAATAAACTATGTTCTGAGCAGTTTTCTTATTTCTTAAAGTATTTCTAAATAGCTTTCTCTTTTTTATATAGAAAGAACAAGTTTTGCTTGCAGCATTGTCAAGGCATGCAAGCCTCAGAGAATTTCACAAAGAGGAGAAAATCTACTTGAGTCCTGGGAGGAGATCCAGCCAAGAACTGCTCACATCTCATGTCTATTCGAATTTTAAAGGCTTCAAGATGTAAGGGAAAATGGAAAAAAAAAAAACAAAAAACCCTCCCATGCTTCATTTGAAGAATCAAGTAAGTCAACAAAAGCTTTTCAGGACTTCCCTGATGGTCCACTGGTTAAGACTATGCAGTTTCAATTCAGGGGGTGCATGTTCAATCCCTGGTCAGAGAAGCCTTACAACCAAAAAATAATATAAACAAAAGGTTTCCAAACCACAACAGTAGAGTAGAGGGGAAAATCATAAAAGCTATAGCAGTCATGCAATTGATGCTGAAAGAAACTAGAAACCAGAAAATACTCCTGATAAGAACAAAATAGCAATTAGGAAAAACTAAATCACTGAAGAAACAGCAAAGGAGGTGGAATGGGTGGAATTTTCCTAAGAGGATTTTAACTTCTCAAAGTATTCAAGTTTCCCAAGGGCAAAAATTGTTCCTTTTGAATGAATCCATTTTTACTCTCATACCTCAGAGCATAGGAAGTGGTTTTGTGTAGAAAGGAAAGAGATGGAATTTAGATAAATACCACTCCCGGAGCAGCTGTTCTCTAGTTTGGATAAAGGAATGAAGCACGGGGAGAAAAAGTCATTTGGAAATTAAAATTAAAAATCATGTATTGATTGTGGAGTGACTAATCGTTGGACCAAGCTACTGACAACTGTGCCATCTGTCTTCAGAGATCTCCAAATATAGCAACTGGAACGCTGAGTGTGCCGAAACCAAAGCAGGACATCCTGTAGGGAGCACGTGGGCTTCGGAGTCTAAGGGCCTCACTCAAGTCCCAGCTCTGTCCCTTACCAGGTGAGTGTCCTTGGAACTTACCTGACCTCTCTTAACCTCCCTGGTTTATAAAATAGGGGCAATAGTAATACATCCCTCGCAAAGTACAGCAGTCCCCGAATTTTTGGCAGCAGGAACCAGTTTTGGGAAGACATTTTTTTTTCCATGGGACAGGGATGGGAGGTGGGGAACGGGTGATTTTGATTCAAGCACGTTACATTTATTATGCACTTTATGTGTGCTCCGTTGCTAAGTCATGTCCGACTCTGTGCCACTCATGCACTGTAGCCCGCCATGCTCCTCAGTGCATAGGATTCTCCAGGCAAGAATGCTGCAGTGGGTTGCCATTTCCTTCTCCACGTAGTATACTTTATTTCTCATCTAATGTCACCACTGATTGGACAGGAGGTATCAGTCCATGGCCGGGAGGTTGGGAACCCCTGCTCTAGAAGAATGAGGTCATTAAAGATGACATCGCAACTATTACTTGATTCTGAGGATTTGTACTCAGAAACTGTTGATTTACCTCTAATGCATGATGCATCCATGGTCTATCTATAGTCTAACTGAAGAATGCCCTCAGTGCTTTCTGTTTCCAAACATTCAGTGACGTTATGTGAAAACTCTTCCATTTAAAGATCTCCCCCAAGTTGGCCTCACTTTATTTACTGCAGTATTTGTCCCTGTACTCCCAAGTTCATGTTCAGACATCATTCCCAACCTAAAGAATATCTTTATTTCATCTACTCCCCACACTGTATTTGTTTCCACCATGTCTTAGATCCCACTATTTGCTGCCTGAAGTGCTTTCACCTGTGCCAGTTTTGTGCATATTTGCCCTAATAATCCCTTCCCTACCCTACTGCTCCTGATCTCTGCAAATGCTATCACTTTGACTACATTGGCAACTGGCTTCCCCCTGCATTTGGCGGGTGGGATGATCATAGAGCAGTGAAGAGAAGCCAGCACCTGCCTTTGCACTGTTCTCCATCTCTGACACTAGCTCTCTGTCCTCCCTGTTTCCTGCTCTGGCTAGAGGGTCCCTCCTTTTGGGGTCCTAGCTGGCCAGATAACCCAGGTCCCTTAGCTCTAGCAACATAGTCTTCCCCTTTGTCCCCCTAAACCTGAAGCTGCTTCACATTCTATTGATACCAACTTCTAGGCTGAATTCCTGTCCCCGTTTTCCCCTCAAATGCTTATTGTGGTAAAATACACCAGGTAGTGCTAGTGGTAAAGAATCCACCCGCCAATGCAGTAGACCTAAGAGAAGACGTCGGTTGGATCCCTGGGTCAGGAAGATCCCCTGGAGTAGGAAATGGCCACCTGCTCCAGTATTTTTGCCAGGAAAACTCCATGGACAGAGGAGCCTGGTGGGCTACGGTCCATGTAGCCACAAAGAGTCAGACATGACTGAGTGCACACACAACATCAAATTTACTATCTTAATCATTTTAAGTGACAATTCAGTGATTATAAGTGCATTCATATTGTGCAACCACCACCACCATCTGTCTCCAGGACTCTACCTTGGAAAACTGAAGTGCTGTACCCAACAAACAGTCGCTCACCTTTTTGTCTGTTTAGCCTTTCTAGGACTTTTTCAGCCACTTCTCGCCATGAGATATCCTCTCTTGATATCACTGGTTATGGGTTCTGTTTTCCTGATTGAGTCCTCCACCTTCATGACACAAGATTTCTGAAATTATTTAGCAGGTAGTTATTATTAAGTGTCTGATGAGGCATGGCACTGACAACACAGAAATGAATAAGACACAGTGCAGCTGATGCTCTCAAAGACTAGTTTCCCAGGAGACAGGCAAATTCCTGGTGATTACAATATGGCGTTTTGGACTAAGTAAATAGGCTCTGAAGCAAAGCACATGGATATGAGTCTTGGCTCTGTCACTTAATGGCTCTGTAAACAAAGGCAAGTTACGTGCCTTTCAAGAGGGACTTTGTGTGTTTGGCTAAGGAGCGAGATTGTGTAGCTCTCTTTTCACAGTGGAGAGACATTTATGAAGACTGCTCAAGCTGGGGCTTTTAGGATGCCTCACAAATGTCTGACTGAGTGCAAGGCTACCATTTAGAAATATGTTGCCATATTTGAGCTGGTGGCCTTATGGATAAGATGAAGGCACAAAAACTATTTGGCTGGTATAATCATCTGTGATTATTGGTAAACCAGAGAGGGAAAGAGAAAAGTTGAGAACTAAATAACAAACTTTCTGGCCATTTGGAAAGCCTTCCATGACTGTTTCAGGCCAGGCTGATCTCTTCTCTCCAAATTCCTGTTGGGCAATAGTCAGCACCTAACAATACTGGCTGAGCACCAAAGAATTGATGCTTTTGAACTGTGGTGTTGGAGAAGACTCTTTAGAGTCCCTTGGACTGCAAGGAGATCCAACCAGTCCATTCTGAAGGAGATCAGCCCTGGGATTTCTTTGGAGGGAATGATGCTAAAGCTGAAACTCCAGTACTTTGGCCACCTCATGCGAAGAGTTGACTCATTGGAAAAGACTCTGATGCTGGGAGGGATTGGGGGCAGGAGGAGAAGGGGACGACAGAGGATGAGATGGCTGGATGGCATCACTGACCCAGTGGACATGAGTCTTAGTGAACTCCGGGAGTTGATGATGGACAGGGAGGCCTGGCGTGCTGTGACTCATGGGGTTGCAAAGAGTCGGACATGACTGAGCGACTGAACTGAACTGAACAATACTGAAAAGAAGGATTCACAGGAGATGTGGGTTTGATCCCTGGGTCAGGAAGATCCCCTGGAGAAGGAAATGGCAACCCACTTCATATTCTTGCCTGGAGAATCCCATGGATAGCAAGCCTGGTGGGTTACAGTCCACAGGGTTGCGAAGACTTGGACACAACTGAAGTGACTTAGCACACACACATCTCATCATCTCTAATTCTCTAAGGTGTTACTTCTTGCCCTCCACCCATACAGGTTGAATGATGGGTCCTTAGAGAAAAAAAAGTAATAACTTGATATTTTTCTATCTCCCAGAAATTATAATATTTCATATATAAGGGTGTTTAACAGATTTCTTTGAAGAATCCAGTTTTCTTTAATGTTCTTTAAGAAATGATATATTACTACAAACCAGATTAAGTAATAAATCAAGAATTTAATAAGATAGCTGCAAATTTTGACTTTCCAAAATATCAACTAAATATTAATTATCAAATAAAATTAAAATGCAATCTTACTTTCAAAACTTGGATCTTCTACTGTTTCAGTTTAATCTTGCTAACCATCTTTACAAATAAAGAGCTAGGAATGGCTTGATGATTTGAATTCAGAGACGCAATTTTGACTGGATTTTCTGATTAAATGTACTAATGTTAAACCATGCAATATGATGCATAATAATCTGTCAAACTCTATTTTGGGATTCTCTTTTAATGGAAGACTTCCTGCATGATTAGAAAATGGAGTTTTTCAGAATTTGTTTACTATAAATTGACTGAAATTGAGTGGAAGAAAGCCTAAGCCTATTTGCCTTATCGATGCTATTTCCATGTTTATAATCATTATTTCATAACATTGATTTGAGAAATTGTCATTTGTTTTCACGTTTAATCAATGGAGAGGAATATTTGGATTAGAATCCTTCCTTTAAAAGAAAATATATTTATTTGGCTTTACCAGATCTTAGTTGCAGCATGTGGGATCTCGTTCTCTGACCAGGAAGCAAACATTGTGAGTGCAGAGTCTTAGCCACTAGACCTGCAGTAAAGTCCCAAGTATCCTCCTTGAGTAATACCGTAATGACCACCTTATGGAGCACTCGCTTTCCTTTACCAGTGCTTGTAGGTTTCCTCCTAAACTGTTTAGCCTGTTTGGAATTCATGTGACATTTCACATGGAAAGAAGTGTGAAATGCCACTTTCCCTACTGCTACCTTATAAATTATTCATCCCTGCAGTTTATCAGGCAGCCTCTGCTTATAGATAAGAATGCAACTCTTGTTTGTAGTACACATCATAGGATCCTAAACAATAAAAAATGGTGTGTTGCCTGCAAGGAGAGCAAGGAGAAAATCCTACCAGGCTCCATTTAGCATGAACCTGTCCCAAACTGAAACCAGTCTCACTAGTCATACTTGACATGAAATGATAATATTTAACTTTATGAAGTATGTAATAGTTGGGAGAAAGAGCCACACTTTCAAAAGAGATCAAGTAATACAATGTAAGTTTCCTCTGTCTTGATGAGTAGTTCTATTGAATTAGAAACCATTGAGAAACCATCTTTGCCCTTACAAGCAACCTTACAAATTGCCAGAGCTATAACTATTGAGAGATGCTCTCTCTTTTTTAAACTTTTGTTTTTTTCTATCCATGCCACATGGCATGCAGGATCTTAGTTCCCTGACCAGGGATCCAATCTGGGCCATGGCAGTGAATGGGCTGAGTCTTAACCACTGGACCATTAGAGAATTCCCTGAAATTGTCTTTATTTATCTATTTTTTTGAAACTGTAACATTATCCCTGTCTACCTTATTTCTTCATCCACACTCCTTTCCCTATAACTTTGCAGTACCCTGCCCCCCAACCTGTGGTCACCATCTGCTCCCCACTTGATCTGACTTCTATTTTGATCAGGCTTCCCTGGTGACTCAGACAGTAAAGAAGCTGCCTACAATGGCAGGAGACCTGGGTTCAATCCTTGGGTCAGGAAGATTCCCTGGAGAAGGCAATGACAACCTGCTCCAGTATTCTTGCCTCAAAAATCTCATGGACAGAGGAGTCTGGTGGGCTACAGTCCATGGGTTCACAAAGAGTCAGACACGACTGAGCAACTAACACAGCTATTTTGACCTGAAAAATCCATTTTTCACCAATTTAAGATAATGAATCCATTGACTAAAAATAGAATGCAGTTTTAAATGCTTGAGAATTTGATGGATTAAAATTTGGCCATAAGAAGAATGACTGAGTTTCTAATGACTTTAAGTGATGATTGCTGATAAAAGATCATTGAACTAACCACAGCATTTCTGAGCCAGCAGAGTTTTCCCAAATGAGCAACTTTCTTCTCTGCACTGGATTCAATTCTACTTTGCATGCAGTACAAGGTTGGAATTGTCTTAACCTCTTATATCTCATCATGCATGTAAGTTAATTATTTTATCAATGAATAAAAAGTATATGTTAGGAACTTCACCTTCTAGTGCAGGAGTTCAATCCCGGGTCAGGGAGCTGAAATCACACATACCTTCTGGCCAAAAAACCAAAATATAAAACAGAAGTAACATTATAACAAATTTAATAAAGACTCCAAAAATGATCCCCATAAAAAAAAAATTCTCATTGCTATGAGTTAAAAAGAAAAAAAAAAAAAAGCATGTGTTAAAAACCCATCCAGCACCTAACAGTGAGACTATGATGAACGGAAAAGAAACCTAAGAACTACAGTGAGGTACCATCTGCTCCAGCCCCACCATTTAATGATTGCCAAGCCCAGATACAGATTAAAACAGCTTGTTAACTAGGTAATGACACAGTCAACATCAGAGTTCAAATTTCCAGTCTCCAAAGTATAGTTTTTCCCACTTCTTCAAGGAGCTTGTATTCTGTCTGGATAGTTAAGAATTACACATACATACACTCATATATATATGGGCAATTAATCTATGACAAAAGAGGCAAGAATATAAAATGGCAAAAAGACAAAAAAAAAGATTATACAAATACATAAAGGTCAGAACAAATAAGTTATAATTACATGTTTTATATTTTTATTATTTTTTAATTTAAATTTTTTTTCATGAGAAGACATTTCATTTTTTTTTTATTTTGGAGTATAGCCAATTAGTAATGCTGTGATCATTTCAGGTGGACAGGGAAGGGACTCAGTCATACATATACATGTATCAATTCTCCCCCAGATTCCCTTCCATCCAGGCTGCCACATAACCTCGAGCAGATTTCCCTGTGCTGTACAATAGGTCCTTATTTATTATCCATTTTATTTATAGCAGCATGTACAGACTCGTAGACTTAAAGAACAAATTTATGGTTACTGGGGGGGAAGGAAGAAGGGGAGAGAGATTGGGAGTTTGGAACTGACATATCCACACTGTTCTATTTCGATTATACTTGCATTTTGTGCTGGAGATACTAAGAGCAGTGGGGATTTACCAAATTGATGGGAATGTTTTACCATGAAACTCATGAAAGGCTTCCTGGGGAAAATGAGTCTTGATCTGTGTCTTGAAGACAGGGTGAAAAGTGAGACTTGAAGAGGCACATGTAAACAGGAGCAGGAATGTCTGTGTGTCTGGATCAATGAGTCCAAAGAGTGATGAAAGGCCACACAGAGGCCTGACTGATTGGGGAAGCTTGAGGAGCCTGTCTAAGCAGGAGTCAGTGAAGCCATTGTCAGTGGGGAGGGTATTAGCATTGCTGTTGTTTAGTCACCACATCATGTCCAGCTCTTTGAGACCCCATGGACTGTGGCCTGTCGGGCTCCTCTGTCCATGGGATTTCCCAAGCAAGAATACTGGAGTGGGTTGCCATTTCCTTCTCCAGGGGATCTTCCTGACCCAGGGATTGAACCCAGGTCTCCCTCATTGCAGGCAAATGCTTTACCATCTGAGCCACCAGGGAAGCCCCTGTATTAACAAATTGAAAGATAAAAACCATATGATAATCTCAATAGATGCATAAAAAGCCTTTGACAAATTTCAACACATATTTATGATTAAAACTCTTCAAAAAATGGGCATAGAAGGAACCTACCTCAACATAGTAAAAGCTATGTATCATAAGACTACAGCAAACATTATTATCAATGGTGGAAAACTGAAAGTGTTCACCTTTAGATCAGGAACAAGACAAAGGTGTTCACTTTCACCACTATTATTGAACATATTTCTGGAAGTCCTAGCTACAGCAATCAGAGAAGAAAAAGAAATAAAAGGAATCCAGATAGGAACAGAAGTATAGCTCTCACTGTTTGCAGATGACATGATACTGTACATAGAAAACCCTAAAGATAGAATCAGAAAATTATTAGAGCTAATCAGTGAATTTGGCAAAGTTGCAGGATAGGAAATCAATACACAGAAATCACTTACGTTTGTATATACTATAAATGAAAAATCAGAAAGAGTAATCAAGGAATCAATCCCATTTACCATTGCAACAAAAAGAATTAAATACCTAGGAATAAACTTGCCTAAGGAAACAAAAGAACTGTTCAGTTCAGTTCAGTCGCTCTGCCATGTCTGACTCTTTGCAACCCCATGGACTGCAGCATGCCAGGCTTCCCTGTCCATCACCAACTCCCAGAGTCTGCTCAAACTCATGTCCATTGAGTCGGTGATGCCATCCAACCATTTCATCCTCTGTTGTCCTCTTCTCTTCCTGCCTTCAATCTTTCCCAGCATCAGGGTCCTTTCCAATGAGTCATTTCTTCGCATCAGGTGGCCAAAGTATTGGAGTTTCAGCTTCAGCATCAGTCCTTCCAATGAATATTCAGGACTGATTTCCTTTAGGAAATAGTTTGATCTCCTTGCAGTCCACTAGTTGGACTCTTTCAACTTAGCATGTACATTATTCAGTTTTAAAATACCCAGGAATGAAAGTCAAACAAAAAAGTTTAGCAAAAAGACATTTAAGTTTAAAGAAAAATGCCTGTTTTATCAGCAGCAAATAGACCTAGGGAACTACTAATGTTGCTATCTTTTGAGAAAAAGTGTTTCATTGTGCCTGTTGGTTTATGCAGATAGCTACCTTGTAAGAGCTCACACCCAGACACTGCAATTTCATGCCTGAGGATTCAATAGCCATCCTGTTGTATTCTCTTTAATCTCCCTCCAGGCTGACTCTGTATTTGTGTAGATTAATCTTTGCATTAATATTTTAAGATAGGTTTGATTTGGATTGAAATGAGCAAGTAGATTTACTGAGACCTATCTAAAAAGAGTGCTTGTGTGATTTCATTTTGCTGCATTAGTATTCTGTGATAGATACCTTCTATTAGCGGAGAATATCTACCTCTGGATCAAGTGTCATGCCACAAGACAATTTGATAGCTAAGCTTGAGGTGCAGAAAATAATAACTATTTGGTTTATGGAAAACAAGAAAACTTTCAGCTTTTCAGTTAAACCAAACATGCTCCTCTTTTCTAGATGGATTATATTCTGAAAACATCTTTATTCCCACCTTCAATATGTATTCACACACATGCACTCTCACACACACAAACCTGTGTGTGCATGCATGCTAAGTCACTTCAGTACTGTATGACTCTTTGCAATCCTATGGACTATAGCCCGCCAGACTGCCCTGTCCATGGGATTCTCCAGGTAAGAATACTGGAGTGGGTTGTCCTGCCCTTCTCCAGGAGATCTTCCCTATCCAGGGATCAAACCTATTGGCAGGCAGGTCCTTTATCACTAGCATTATCTGAGGAGCCTACACACACACACACACACACACACACACACACACACAAACACACAGACATACACATGCACACGAGCATGCACACACACACATCCAATACACACACACACACACACACAATTTATATCTTAAGGCCAATTTTTCCATCTGTACAATAAACTAACTGGACTAAATATTTTTAACTAAAATATTTTTTTCATTAAAAAATAGTAATTGCTATGGTAAGAAAGGAAAAGTTTTGGGGGATGTCTTAAGATTGCAGAGGAATAGGACAGGGAGACCACTTTCTTCCCCACAAATTCATTTAAAGATCATTTGAACGCTGAGCAAGTACCACAAAACAACTTCTGAACACTGGCAGAGGACACCAGGCACCCAGAAAGGCAGCCCATTGTCTTTGAAAGGAGGTAGAACAAAATATAAAAGATAAAGAGAGAAAAAGGAGTTAGGGATGGAGACCTATCCCGGGGAGGGAGTCGTAAAAGAGGAGAAGTTTCCAAATACCAGGAAATCCTCTCCCTGGCGGGTCTGTGGGAAGTTTTGGAATCTCAGAGGACAACATAACCGGGAGGAAAAAATAAATAAATAAAACCCACAGATGACGTGCCTAACTTCAACTCCCAGCGGAGAAGTAGCCCAGACGCTGTTGTCCACCACCAGCAAGCGGGGGCTGAACAGGGAGATGCAGGCTGCATTGCTTAGGGTAAGGACAGGGCATGAATGCCCTGAGGGCAATCTCAGGGAGCTAATGTGAGATAGTGACCCAAACCATGGGATAGCCAGAGAGAGTGGGGGAAAAAAAAAAAAAAAGAAGAAGAAGAAGAGAGAGAGAGAGAACTTTCCCCAAAAAAGCTCTAACCTAAGGCACTGCCAGCCCATTCACAGAACAAAGGACTAAGCGAATACCAGAGGAGAGCTAGAGGGCTGCAGACTGGTCCATCCCCCACCAAAAATAGGAGGCATGTGGGCAACAGCCAGAGCCAGAAGGCAAGGGGCAAACTCAGCCCCAGAGACCATCATCCTCTACCAAACTGTTAGCAAGCTCCCGGTTGCTAACCAAGTCTTCCTGGGATCCTAGACAGTTGACATCCACCAGGAGGGTCACAGCCAGAGATCAGCTCCCCAGAAGAGACACATGGCACACCTGAGATGGTGCTCCTGCTGCCACCCAGGAAACTGAGCTGCTGGGACTGGGGAGGTGATAAGATGCACCGCCCACCTGGGGAGTGTGTGCTCACCAAGCACCTGGTCCCCTGAGCTGCTAGGATCTGGGAAGGGCACAAAACACAGGCCTAGCCGAGTCTGTGCCTTTGTGGAGTACCCGAGAACCTGAACCTGAGTGGCTTGGACCTGGGAAGTACACGCAACCAAGGGCCCACCTTAGACAGCCCCCCTGCACAGCAACCTAGAGCCTGAGCAGTGTAGGCCAGGAAAGCACACACGCTGTGAGTGGGGGCAAACCCAGTGTGGCCTAGACACTGCGAACACTCCCCACACACACCAGTGATATTTGTTTGCAGTGTTCCTCCCTCCCTGCAGCACAATTGAACAACTGAGCTGAAAAAAATGACCACCTTCGCCCCCTTGTGTCAGGGTGGAAGTTAGATACTGAAGAGACTTGCAAACAGAGGAAGCCAAAATAAACAAAGAGGGAACCGCTTTGGAAGTGACAGGTGCAACAGATTAAAACCCTGTAGTTGGCATTGGCTACATTGGAAGGGACCTATAGACCTCAAGAAGAAATATAAGCTGGAACAAGGAACTATCTGAAACTGAACTGACCCCACACTGCCCTCAACAGCTCCAGAGAAATTCCTAGATATATTTTACTATTATCATTTTCAATTTTTTTTTTAGTTTTATTTTTAAATTTTTAAGTTCTTTATTACTCTTTTAATTTTCATTTTTAAAACCTACTATTACCTTGCTCTGGTCACCTGTATCTCCTTCCTCCCTCTTCTCTTCTCTGTGGAACTCTGTGAACCTCTCTGAGTGTTCCAGACTGTGGAGAGCAAATAGGGAATTGATTACTGGCTAGATTGCTCTCTCTTCTTTTGATTCCCCCTCTACTCCTCCTGGTCACCTCTATCTCCCACTTCCCTCTTCTCTTCTCCATGTAACTCTGTGAACCTCTCTGGGTGTCCCCCACTGTGGAGAATCTTTTCACCATCAACCTAGATGTTTTATCATCGGTGCTGTATGGATGGAGAAGTCTTGAGCCTACTGTAAGAATAAGACTGAAAGGCAGAGGCAGGAGGGTTAAATCCAAAACTTGAGAACAACAGAAAACTACTGACTCCAGGGAACATTAATCGACAAGAGCTCATCCAAAAGACTCCATACCTACACTGAAACCAAGCTCCACCCAAGAGTCAACAAGTTTCAGAGCAAGACATACCAAGCTAATTCTCAAACAACACAGGAACATAACTCTGAGCACAAAAATACAGGTGGCCAAAAGTCATACCAAACCCATAGACACCTCAAAACTCACTACTGGATACTTCATTGCACTCCAGAGAGAAGAGATCCAGCTCCACCCACCAGAACACTGATGCAAGCTTCCCTAACCAGGAAACCTTGACAAGCCACTCGTCCAACCCCACCCACAGGGAGGAACCTCCACAATAAAGAGGAACCACAAGCTTCCAGCAAACAGAAAGGCCACCCCAAACACAGCAACCTAAATAAGACAAAAATGCAGAGAAATATTTAGCAGGTAAAGGAACATGATAAAAGCCCATCAAACCAAACAAAAGAGGAGGAGATAGGGAGTCTACCTGAAAAAGAACTCAGAGTAATGATAGTAAAAAATATCCAAAATCTTGAAAACAAAATGAAGTTACAGATAGTCTGGAGACAAAGATTGAGAAGATACATGAAAAGTTTAACAAGGACCTAGAAGAAATAAAAAAGAGTCAATCAATAATGAATAATGCAATAACTGAGATCAACACACTCTGGAGGGAACCAACAGTAGAATAACTGCAGCAGAAGATAGGATAAGTGAGGTGGAAGATAGAATGGTGGAAATAAATGAAGTAGAGAGGAAAAAAGAAAAAAGAATTAAAAGAAATAAGGAGAACCTCAGAGACCTCTGGGACAATGTTAAATGTCCCAACATTCTCATCATAGGAGTCCCAGAAGAAGAAGACAAAAAGAAAGGCCATGAGAAAATACCTGAGGAGATAATAGATGAAAACTTCCCTAAAATGTGGAAGGAAATAGCCATCCAAGTCCAAGAAACCCAGAGAGTCCCAAACAGAATAAATCCAACGCAAAACACCCCAAGACCCATATTAATCAAATTAACAAAGATCAAACACAAAGAACAAATATTAAAAGCAGCAAGGGAAAAACAACAAATAACACACAAGGGGATTCCCATAAGGATAACAGCTGATCTTTCAATAGAAACTCTTCAAGCCAGAAGGGAATGGCAGGACATAGTTAAAGTGATGAAAGAGAAAAACCTACAACCAAGATTACTGTACCCAGCAAGGATCTCATTCAAATATGAAGGAGAAATCAAAAGCTTTACAGATAAGCAAAAGCTCAGAGAATTCAGCACCACCAAATCAGCTCTTCAACAAATGCTAAAGGACCTTCTCTAGACAGGAAACACAGAAAAGGCTTATAAACCCGAACCCAAAACAACAAAGTAAATGACAATGGGATCATACTTATCAATAATTACCTTAAATGTGAATGGGTTGAATGCTCCAACCAAAAGACAAAGATTGGCTGAATGGATTCAAAAACAAGACCCCTATATATGCTGTCTACAAGAGACTCACCTCAAACCTAGGGACGCACACAGACTGAAAGTGAAGGGCTGGAAAAAGATATTTCACGCAAATAGAGACCAAAAGAAAGCAGGAGTAGCAATACTCATATCAGATAAAATAGACTTTGAAATAAAGACCGTGAAAAGAGACAAAGAAGGACACTACATGATGATCAAAGGATCAATCCAAGAAGAAGATATAACAATTACAAATATATATGCACCCAACATAGGAGCACTACAATATGTAAGGCAAATGCTAAAAAGTATGAAAGGGGAAATTAACAGTAACACAGTAATAGTGGGAGACTTTAATACCCACTCACACCTATGGGTAGATCAACAAAACAGAAAATTAGCAAGGAAACACAAACTTTAAATGATACAATGGACCGGTTAGACCTAATTGTTATCTATAGGACATTTCACCCTAAAACAATGAATTTCACCTTTTTTCTCAAGGGCACACGGAACCTTCTCCAGGATAGATCACATCCTGGGCCATAAATCTAGCCTTGGTAAATTCAAACAAAATGAAATCATCTCAAGCATCTTTTCTGATCACAATGCAGTAAGATTAGATGTCAACTACAAGGAAAAAAAAAACTATTAAAAATACAAAAATATGGAGGCTAAACAACACAGTTCTGAATAACCAATAAACTATAAAGAAGTCAAAATATGCATAGAAACAAATGAAAATGATAACACAACAATGCAAAACCTATGGGATTCAGTAAAAGCAGTACTAAGGTGATTTCATAGAATACAAGCCTACCTCAAGAAACAGGAGAGAAATCAAATAAATAACCTAACTATACATCTAAAGCAACTAGAAACAGAAGAAATGAAGCATCCCAGGGTTAGTAGAAGGAAAGAAATCATAAAAATTAGGGTAGAAATAAATGCAAAAGAAACAAAGGAGACCATAGCCAAAATCAGCAAAGCTAAAAGCTGGTTCTTTGAGAAGATAAATAAAATAGACAAACCATTAGCCAAATCATCAAGAAAAAAAAGGAGAAGAATAAATCAACAAAATTAGAAATGAAAATGAGGAAATCACAACAGACAACACAGAAATACAAAGGATTATAAGAGACTACTATCACCAACTATATGCCAATAAAATGGACAACTTGCAAGAAATGGACACATTCTTAGAAAAGTATAACTTTCCAAAACTGAACCAGGAAAAAATAGAAAATCTTAACAGATTCATCACAAGCATGGAAATCGAAACTGTAATCAGAAATCTTTCAGCAAACAAAAGCCCAGGACCAGACAGCTTCACAGCTGAATTCTACCAAAAATTTAGAGAAAAGCTAACACCTATCCTACTCAAATGCTTCCAGAAAATTGCAGAAGAAGGCAAACTTCCAAACTCATTCTATGAGGCCACCATCACCCTAATACCAAAACTAGACAAAGATGCCACAAAAAAAGAAAACTACAGGCCAATACCACTGAAGAACATAGATGCAAAAATCCTTAACAAAATTCTAGCAAACAGAAACCAGCAACATATTAAAAAGATCATACATCATGACCAAGTGGGCTTTATCCCAGGGATGCAAGGATTCTTCAATATTTGCAAATCAATCAATGTGATACACCACATCAACAAATTGAAAGATAAAAACCATATGATTATCTCCATAGATGCAGAGAAAGCCTTTGACAAAATTCAACATCCATTTATGATAAAAACCCTCCAGAAAACAGGCATACAAGGAACATATCTCAACATAATTAAAGATATATATGATAAACCCACAGAAAACATTACCCTCAATGGTGAAAAATTGAAAGCATTTCCCTTAAAGTTAGGAACAAGACAAGGATGCCCACTCTCACCACTACTATTCAATTTAGTTTTGGAAGTTTTAACCACACAATCAGAGAAGAAAAAGAAATAAAAGGAATCAAGATTGGAAAAGAAGAAGTGAAACTCTCATTGTTTGCAGATGACATGCTTCTCTACATAGAAAACCCTAAAGACTCCACCAGAAAATTACTAGAGCTAATCAATGAATATAGTAAAGTTGCAGGATATAAAATTAACACAGAGAAATCCCTTTCATTCCTATACACTAACAATGAGAAAACAGAAAGAAAAATTAAGGAAACAATTCCATTCACCATTGCAAAGAAAAGAATAAAATACTTAGGAATAAATCTACCTAAAGAAACAAAAGGCCTATATACAGAAAACTATAAAACACTGATGAAAGAAATCAAAGAGGACACAAATAGATGGAGAAATATATCATGTTCATAAATTTGAAGAATCAATATAGTGAAAATGAGTATACTAACCAAAGCAATCTATAGATTCAATGCAATTCCTATCAAGCTACCAACGGTATTTTTCAGAGAACTGGAATAATTTCACAATTTGAATGGAAATACAGAAAGCCTCGAATAATTAAAGCAATATTGAGAAAGAAGAACGGAACTGGAGGAATCAACCTGCCCAACTTCAGGCTATACTACAAAGCAACAGTCATCAAGACAGTATGGTACTGGAACAAATACAGAAACATAGATCAATAGAACAAAATAGAAAGCCCAGAGATAAATCCACACACCTATGGGCATCTTATCTTTGACAAAGGAGTCAAGAATACACAATGGATTAAAGACAATCTCTTTAACAAGTGGTGCTGGGAAAACTGATCAACCACTTGTAAAAGAATGAAACTAGAACACTTTCTAACACCATGCACAAAAATAAACTCAAAATGGATTAAAGATCTAAATGTAAGACCAGAAACTATAAAACTCCTAGAGGAGGATATAGGCAAAACACTCTCCAACATAAATCACAGCAGGATCCTCTATGACCCATCTCCCAGAATATTGGAAATAAAAGCAAAAATAAACAAATGGGACCTAATTAAAATTAAAAGCTTCTGCACAACAAAGGAAACTATAAGCAAGGTGAAAAGACAGCCTTCAGAATGGGAAAAAATAATAGCAAATGAAGCAACTGACAAATAATTAATCTCAAAAATATACAAGCAACTCCTGCAGCTCAATTCTAGAAAAATAAGTGACCCAATCAAAAAATGGGCCAAAGAACTAAACAGACATTTCTCCAAAGAAGATATACAAATGGCTAACAAATGCATGAAAAGATGCTCAACATCACTTATTATCAGAGAAATGCAAATCAAAACCACAATGAGGTACCATCTCATGCTGGTCAGAATGGCTGCTATCAAAAAGTCTACAAACAATAAATGCTGGAGAGGGTGTGGAGGAAAAGGAACACTCTTACACTCTTGGTGGGAATGCAAACTAATACAGCCACTGTGGAGAACAGTGTGGAGATTCCTTAAAAAACTGGAAATAGAACTGCCATGCTTGGCATACACACTGAGGAAACCAGAATTGAAAGAAACATGTGTACCCCGATGTTCATCACAGCACTATTTACAATAGCCAGGACATGGAAGCAACCTAGATGTCCAGTGGCAGATAAATGGATAAGAAAGCAGTGGTTCATATACACAATGGAATATTACTAAGCTATTAAAAAGAATGTGTTTGAATCAGTTCTAATGAGGTGGATGAAACTGGAGTCTATTATACAAGGTGAAATAAGTCAGAAAGAAAAACACCAATACAGTATACTAACACATATATATGGAATTTAGAAAGATGGTAACGATGACCCTATATGCAAGACAGAAAAAGAGACACAGATGTAAAGAACAGACTTTTGGACTCTGTGGGAGAAGGTGAGGGTGGGATGATTTGAGAGAATAGCATTGAAACATGTATATTATATGTGAAATAGATCGCCAGTCCAGGTTCGATGCATGAGGCAGGGTGCTCAGGGCTGATGCACTGGGATGAACCTGAGGGATGGGATGGAGAGGGAGGTGGGAGGGAGAGTCAGGATGGAGAACACATCTACACCCATGGCTGATTTGTGTGAATGTATGGCAAAAACTACCACAATACTGTAAAGTAATTAGCCTCCAATTAAAATAAATTTAAAATATTAATTAATTAATTTAAAAAAAAAGAAAGGAAAAGTTTTAAAAACAGATCATCCTTCTCCCACCAATAAGAAATAATTATTGTAAATATATTCATATTTCTTCTTAGACCTGTTATGTATATATGTAAATAAACATATAATCATGTATTTTAAATAGTCTTATGCTTTCAGTTCAGTTCAGTTTAGTTCAGTTGCTCAGTCATGTCCTACTCTTTGCAACTCCATGAATCACAGCATGCCAGGCCTGTCCGTCACCAACTCCTGGAGTTCACTCAGACTCACGTCCATTGAGTCAGTGATGCCAGCCAGCCATCTCATCCTTTGTCGTCCCCTTCTCCTCCTGCCCCCAACCCCTCCCAGCATCAGAGTCTTTTCCAATGAATCAACTCTTCACATGAGGTGGCTAAAGTACTGGAGTTTCAGCTTTAGTATCATTCCTTCCAAAGAAATCCCAGGGCTGGTCTCCTTCAGAATGGACTGGTTGGATCTCCTTGAGTCCAAGGGACTCTCAAGAGTCTTCTCCAACGATTGATAACAACTTCTACTTATCATTGTATTATCTTTGTCAAGGAGGTTATCTTTGAATTTGATGAACTGTAAAGTATATAACCTAGCTCTGATCTATTAACTTAAGATGATTTTATATTTTTAACCTTATGAATAATTCTGTGATGATCATCTTTGAATAGATATTTCTGAACATTCATTCAATTATTTTTAGAATAATTTCTTGCAGGCAGAATTTCTATTTCAAAATGTATGCATATTCTAAATCTTAGTATGTGTGAATTTTTCATCATTTGCCCAAGACTTTGAACTCCTTTGAGTTTTTTATTGGTATCTCATTGAGTTTATAGAGTAGATGAATGAGCATCCATTCATTTATTCTTTTAATAAATATGAATTAAACTCCTTCTATCAGCCAAATACTAGTATAGCAATGGAAAAATCAAGGAGCCTTCCTCATGGCACACATATACATAAAAGAGTTGAAACCAATAAGCAAATAGATACATAAAAAGAAGTCAGAGTCTGGGGAGTGCTCAGGGTTAAATGTGCTGAAGAGCATTTTAATGAGGGTTAAATGCTCTGAAAGCAAAGAAAGGAGACAGAGAATGACAGGAGGTAAGATGATTAGGAAGGCTTCTTAAAACAGTACTGATAGAGACCCGAGAACACAAGGAAGGAAACTCCATGGTTATCAGAGTGAAGAGTCGAGACAGGGGAGCATGGGAATGTCACCAAGATAGAGAACTCAAGAGGATGAGGTTAGAGACGGATCAGAGGCTGAACCATGAAGCATTTTTGGATTAATGGCAGGGACTTTGAATTTTATTTTGAGTGTGATTAAAATTTATTGCAAGATTTTGTGCAGGGCAGTGATGACAAAGCATTTCTTAAAATGCGTCATCTTTTCTTCCTGAAATAAGCAATGCTCTCCATTTATTCTTCTTCTTTAATATCATCCAGCTGAAGGTTTGAGTTTCAGTACACTCTTTTTAACAGGACTTCCCTGGTGGCTCAGACAGTAAAGAATCTGCCTGTAATGCAGGAGAACATGATTTGATCCCTGGATTGGGACAATCTCCTGGAGAAGAGAATGGCAACCCTCTCCAGTATTATTACCTGGAAAATTACATAGACACAGGAGCCTGGTGGGCTTCAGACAACAGGATCACAAAGGTCACAAACGCAAATTAAATGCTTTAGTAAATAATTGTTTCCCTTCATTGTTCTTCCAAAAAAGAATTTATTTCCATCATTTTCATAATTAGTGTTTTAGCTTAAAAAATCTTGCAGGCCCCTTCAATGTTTAATTCCAGGGTTCTATGAACTTGGTGCTATGCCAGTGATTCATAAGTCTACCAATCCATAAAAGAACATGCTTCTAGGGAGCTATAAACAATGATTCAGGGTTGCTTTTACTTTTGGTCCCCCTACTCACCTCAGAGGAGATACAAAGATAGAATCAAGTGCATTAAAGCAAAGCAGCACTTTCTGAACTACTGTGCCTTCACTAATAAATCTCTTATAGGTCTCTGACTCCTGTGAAGTGTCATTCCCAGGCCCTTAGATATTTCCTGAGTTAAATTTACTAGATCAGTGTTTACCCAAAAATGTGCATCAGAATCACCTGGGACATTTGTAAAAATAACTTCCAGACCCTGTTCCTAGTGATTCTGATCCCAGAGGTCTGGATTCTAAGATGCAACAGAATCCGGGAAAGGCTATGTCCCTGTTGTTGTTCAGTTACTAAGTCACATCCAACTCCTTGTGACCCCATGAACTGCAGCATGCCAGGCTTCTCTGTCCTTCACTATCTCCTGAAGATTGCTCAGTCTCAGGTCCATTGAATTATGGATGCCATCCAACCATTTCATCCTCTGTTGATCCCTTCTCCTCCTGCCTTCAATCTTTCCCAGCATCAGAGTCTTTTTCAATGTGTCAACTCTTCCCATCAAGTGTCCTAAGTATTGGAGTTTCAGCTTCATCAGTCCTTCCAGAAAACATTCAGGGTTGGTTTCTTTTAGGATTGACTGGTTTGATCTTGCTGTCCAAGAGACTCTCAAGAGTCTTCTCCAATACTACAATTCAAAAGCATCAATTCTTGGCGCTCAACCTTCTTCTTCAATCCAACTCTCAAAGGATATACAAGACCAACAATAGATGTGTTGCACTCTTGCATATTCAGGATTTCTCAACACCAGTCTAATGTGATTGGGACGGGCTTTGGAAAGCAAGTACTCTGAATGGAATTGCTATGTGAAATAGTCATATAGTTAAGTTTCTGATTCTAAAAAACAAATGAAGAGGAATTCAATATCTGAGTTTTATCTAGACCCTCATCCATGTTTAAAAAAAAACATATATTTTTGACCAACAATTATGTTTATATCTTTACAAAGTTGTAGGAAATACTCTAGATAAAATGTAAAATCTGTGGTTGGATGGATCCACAGCATTATAATATACCAGAAAGCCTGTTCTATGAAGTGATGAACCAAAGGATAAGACCTTCCTTGGTATGGGAAGTAGTTTGGTTTAGTGGAATGAGAGTGCATTAGGATGTCAGAAGTATGCTCAATCACTTCAGTCATGTCCAACTCTTTGTGTCACCATGGACTGTAGCCCGTCAAGCTCCTCTGTCCATGGGATTATCCAGATAAGAATACTGGAATGGGTTACCATTTTCTCCTCCGGGGGACCTTCCCAATCCAGGGACTGAACCTGACTCTCCTGCATTGCAGGCAGATTCTTTACCCCCTGAGCCATCAGGGAAGTCCCAGGAAATCTTGAGTCACTTGATTAAGTGTCAGTTTGCTGAGTTTTAAAAAGGAAAAGTAGTATATTTGTCTTTAATAATGTTATTTTGAAGGCCAAATATATAGTATTTTATTAAGAGCTGAACACATACAAATTATCATTCCTTTAGGTTTCTAAAAGGTATATACCATTGCTTCTCAGAAGTGTGCCTTCTCCACATTCAGCCTCGGATTGGAGACTGTCAGACATTCACACTTTGGGCAAAGGCCACTTCAAAGCTGAAAGTCCTCCAGGTAATTTAAGATCAAAAACAGCTGAAAAGACTTAAATTTGTTCAAAAATAGGATAAGTTTCTTTTTCACTGACTATTGCTCCTCTATAAAAATAACATGAAAAAATAGGAAAAATTAAAATAAAAAGCCATCAAGAATATCCAGCTGCCTTTTTCCTAGTTGGGTAGGAGTCCAGAGATATTTGCAATCTGTGATATGAATCCACAAATCTTTTAACACTTGCCAAAGGCCTCAGAGAAAATACTGATAATGCATGAAACACAAAACCCAAACTTATTATTTATTCACCTAATAGTTATCAAGCCGATCACTTGCTAGGAGTAACATACTATGTTCAACACTGCAGGGGATATAGAGAAGCATTAGCCAATGGAGAGTTTGCAACTGAGATGGGAAAGGAAAACATACACCTGTGAACACTCAAGGAGGAAAATGACAGATTAAACAGCAGCAACACCAGAGGATATCAGAATAGGAGCCACAATGAATATGATTTAATATTCAGCCAGGACAGAAAGATACCACTCTGTTATCTTAAAGAGATGACACTTGAGAATGACATTGGAAAAGGATAGTTTTCAAAAAATAGGGTGAAATCATGACTCTCATCTAGATAGAAAATATGTATGAGTTAAAGATTTTAACTCATTTTAAATTTTGTTTAATTTTTAAATTGGATTATAATTGTTTTACAGCACTGTGTCAGTTTCTGCTATACAAAAGCATGAATCAGCTGTATATATACATAGGTCCCCTCTCTCTTGAGTCTCCCTCCCTCCTCCACCATCCCATCCTTCTAGGTAACTCATTATTAATGAAGGAAACAATAAGATGTTATAAGCAGTTTCGAAGAGAAGTGCAAGAAGCGCAAATTTATATGCAGTAAAGAAATGTTGAAATGGATTTACAAACTGGGGGAAACTGACTTTTTCATGGAGGGACGAAAGTCAGACCCACCAGACAGAATCTGTGTACATGTTTGTAGGCAAGAATCCTTTTGCATTGCTATCAGTAATCTACAACTTTCACAATTGTAAAATATATTAAAGGTAGTGAAAGACACAGAGCCCCCATAGAATCAGATTCGGGTAACTGAAAAGTCTGTGCTCAAAACAGGTTTAGTTTTCCATTGAAACAAATTTTTTTTCTCTACAAGATTCAAGCTAAATATAAACTATCATTTTCTACATATCATTCCCCAAAGTAGTATCTGTTGTGAAGACATTACTAGGATGAGAAGACTTATTATGGTTTATTACATATTTGTACCATACAAAGTAATTTCAATGACTTGAATTAGTAAATAAAAGCGATATATTTGTCTCTCAGTATGATCAAGTTTGATAAGAACTATATTAATTGAGATTAAATATTGCCTAATTCAATTAAATATAAAATATTAATTTATGACATAAAAATTTGAGACATCTATAAAATAAAGTTTTCACCCTTATGAGAGGCTTTTAAAAGAATCAGAAAAATGTCTCTCAAGACCAATTAAATCAGCCCGCATATATTATTTTCAAATTAATACAAGGGAAAATAGACCTCTTCAGAAAATTCTCTTTTGGCTGCTTTAATAAGCTTCTCTTTAAATTTTGTTTTCTGGCAAAACATATTTTGCTATTGATCTTATGCTAATTCTCTAAAATAAACATGTTTTGATCCCTAAGGAAACCAATGATGGTGACCGTACATTACTTCGAATCAAAATTTTCCTCTCAAAGTAGCAAAGGTATGACATTGTCAAAGCAGACAGTGTGCCCTCTGAGTGAAGCTTTTGCCAGTCACTTGTCTATGCTTCTTGTTTTGTCATTTAATTACAAGTCCATTTCCTTCTTCAGGGGATCTTCCTGACCCAGGGATCACACCTGTGTCTCTTGAGTCCCTGCATTGGCAGGCAGGTTCTTTACAACTGTGCCATCTGAAAGTCAAGTTCAGTCGCTCAGTAGCATTGGACTCTATGTGACCCCATGGACTGCAGCATGCCAGGCTTCCCTGTCCATTGGTAACTCCCAGAGCTTACTGAAACTCATGTCTAGCAGGTCAGTGATGCCATCCAACCATCTCATCCTCTGTCGTCCCCTTCTCCTCCTGCCTTCAATCTTTCCCAGCATCAGGGTATTCTCAAATGAGTCAGTTCTTCCCATCAGGTGGCCAAAGTATTGGAGCTTCAGCTTCGACATCAGTCCTTCCAATGAATATTCAGGACTGATTTCCTTTAGGATGGAGCGGTTGGGTCTCCTTGCAGGCCAAGGGACTCTCAAGAGTCTTCTCCAACACCACAGTTCAAAAGCGTCAATTCTTCAGAGTTCAGTTTTCTTTATAGTCCAACTGTCACATCCATACATGACTACTGGAAAAACCATAGCTTTGACTAGACGGACCTTTGTTGGCAGTGTCTTTCTAATATGCTGTCTAGGTTGGTCATAACTTCTCTTCCAAGGAACAAGCGTCTTTTAATTTCATGGCTGCAGTCACCATCTGCAGTGATTTTGGAGCCCCCCAAAATAGTCTCTCACTGTTTCCACTGTTTCCCCATCTATTTCCCATGAAGTGATGGGACCAGAAGCCATGATCTTAGTTTTCTGAATGTTGAGCTTTAAGCCAACTTTTTCACTCTCCTCTTTCACTTTCATCAAGAGGCTCTTTAGCTCTTCTTCACTTTCTACCATAAGGCTGGTGTCATCTGCATATCTGAGGTTATTGACATTTCCCCTGGCAATCTTGATTCCAGCTTGTGCTTCATCCAGCCCAGGATTTCACATGATGCACTCTGCATATAAGTTAAATAAACAGAGTGACAATATACAGTCTTGACATATTCTTTTCCCAATTTGGAACGAGTCCATGTCCAGTTCTAACTGTTGCTTCTTGACCTGCATACAGATTTCTCAGGAGGCAGGTCAGATGGTCCAGTATTCCCATCTCTTTAAGAATTTTCCACAGTTTGTTGTGATCCACACAGTCAAAGGCTTTGGCATAGTCAATAAAGCAGAAGTAGATGTTTTTTTCTGGAACTCTCTTGCTTTTTCAATGATCCAGCAGATATTGGCAGTTTGATCTCTGGTTCCTCTGCCTTTTCTAAATCCAGCTTGAACCTCTGGAAGTTCACAGTTCATGTACTGTTGAAGCCTGGCTTGGAGAATTTTGAGCATTAATTTGCTAGCATGTGAAATGAGTACAATTGTGCAGTAGTTTGAACATTCGTTGGCATTGCCTTACTTTGGGATTGTAATGCAAACTGACCTTTTCCAGTCCTGTGGCCCACTGCTGAGTTTTCCAAATTTGCTGGCATATTGAGTGCAGCATTTCACAGCATCATCTTTAGGATTTGAAATACCTCAACTGGAATTCCATCACCTCCACTAGCTTTGTTCTAAAAGGCCAATTACTACTAAATATAGCATTTGGCTGCTTTTACCTTTTCTCAGGGCTCTTGGTGATGTGTAGAATTACACTGATACTGGCTAACTGAATCACAGATTTCCAACTTACAGACTAATGTGCAGACCCTTCTCCCCACTCTGAGCCCTAAAACTTAGTAGCGCTGCATGTTTTATGTACCACTCTTAAGGATTTCAAAGTAATTTTTCCCCTTAATTTCCCCTAGTCTTAAAACTGTATTCTAAGGTAACATTAAATCCCAAATTTTTTAAATTTATTTTTAATTGGAAGATAATTGCTTTACAATGTGGTGGTGATCTCAGCCATACAATAATGTGAATCAACCATAAGTACACATATATCCCCACCCTCTTGAGCCTCTCTCCCACCACCACCCCGCAAAAATTCCAGATTTAATCACATATTTATAATTTGTACCACCAGAAGTGCTGCCTCTTTCAAAGACTAAGTAATAGAAAAGAGTTAACCCTGCTTCAAGTCACTGCTGGGAGCTATGACAGATACAAAGTCGTTTAATTCATGGAATTCCCCTGCCTTCAAGGAACAGAGGCTAAAAGTTTGTGTAACTTCATAATAGGAGCACAAATTGTCAGTGGAACTCCAGGAAGGAAAAGCTCACCTACCTGGAGAATCATGAAAAATTTGTGATACATTGGTTGGGCTTGAAAGGGGTAGATGAACAAGGCTGAGGGAATTTTTAAGGGGATTCGATATTGGAAGGAAAAAGAAACCTGTAAAGGAAGGACAAATAAATCAGTTTTCCAAAAACAGAAGTATGTGAGGTGTAGTAATGGACAGCAAGATTGAGGAAGTACTTTAGAACAGTGCTGGGCTAGACACAGAAGAATCTATTGGGCCAGCTTTTAAAAAATAAAGACTCTACAATCACACCTCCAGAGATTCTGATTCAGTAGGTTTAGAATCAAGGCTCAAGGAACCTATAATTTTTAAAGCACCTTGGTGATTCTGATGTGCAGCCACGTTTGGGAAGTGCTAATGCATGGGCAAATTTTAGAAGACTTTAAATGCCAAGCTAAAGTGAATGAACATTTTTTTTTCTATGTGCCTGTCCCATAGGTCCTTTCTTTCAAGCTCTCTCTCTTTTTTAACTAAGAGAGCTCTTTATTAAAAATTCATTTATGATTTCCAATTATGCCACACTTAGCAATGCAGGAAAAGGGTCCTTCAATATAAGATCACTTGAGGAGGCGTAGAAGGTAGACTTCAGATCCTTCCAAGCAGTGTCACTCCTGATAACTGTCTCAAACACATCTACGTGACACAAATTTAGTTGCTCGAAATCAGAGGGCAGGGCAACTCTACACAGTGAGGGAAAGGTGATGGTTCGATAAATTTTCCATTTCAGTGGGATACCCCAGGATCTAAGTATCTGGTGGTCTCATCTCACCAATGAACTACTCAGGCTCCCAGCATTGCAATACGTGCCCTATGCTTCAGAATTACGCTTTACAGCCTAGCGTGCATGAGCTGCCTCAGTCACTAAGTCTTGTCTGACTTTCACGACTCCATGGACATTAGCCCACCAGGCACCTCTGTCCATGGGGTTTACCAGGCAAGAATCCTGGGATGGGTTGCCATTTCCTTCTCTAAAGGATCTTCCTGACCCAGGGATTGAACTGACATCTGCTGTATTGGCAGGTGGTTTTTTTACCACTGAGCCACCAGGGAAGTCCTTATAGCTAGATGGAGTCCCAGCACAGAGTGAGTCCCAGTTTTAAAGAAAAGATGTATTAATCCTGGTAACCCTGAATTTGTATGATTTCAGAAGGTACTAGAAGAATTAATGGATTTTAGGCAGAGATAATATTTGGAGTCTTTGGCTACTTTTTAACACTCTATTAAATATACAAACTCCTCCCTCTTGTGTGAAGCATGCGGATAAAACAAGAGGCTTAGGGCAGGGCTTAGCAAACTTTTTCTAAAAAGGACCAAATAATAAATATTTGGGCACTTTATGGATCACTTACAGTCTTGATCACAACTGCTAAACTCCACCACTGAAGAGCAAAAGCAGCTACAAATCATATACAAATAAATGAGTGAAGCTGTGTTCCAATAAAATTTTATTTACAAAAACAGGTAGTAGGGCAGAGCTCTCTTACCTGCCCATTTGTATCTCTTAAAAGTATCTTATATTAATAAATCTATTAACTACTTCTTGCTTATCAAAGAAAAAACAGGTGGCAGGCTAGATTTGGCAATAAGGTCATAATTGACTGATGTCTGGTTTAGAGAAATGTGGAAGATAGAAAGGTTTGAAAGAATCAGTAGAAAAACTGTTAAAATTAATAAACAGATTTTGACAAGCCTGCCAGATACAGAGTCGATTACAAGAATAATAGCTCTTCTGTACACAAATAATAACTTTATATACTGAGATTAAAAATAAGAAACTATTTACAGTCGTAACAAAAATGATAGAGAATCTGGGAATTAAAAAAGGATACACAAAACTTCCTATAAAGAAAGATGTTAAAATTTATACAGCACACAGTGACTATCTGTATAAAGGGAAGTTGTCCTCCTTAAATATGCCCCAAATTTATCTGCAAATATAGTGCATTCCTGGGTTAGTTAGAATAATGACTCTCCAAAAATGTCCGTGTTCTAATCCACAGGATCTGTGAATATGTCACCTTACAAGGCAAAAGGGATTTGCAGAAAAATTTAAGGTTATCAGCCTGGAAGATTACCCTGGATTATACATGCGGGCTGATGTAATCACAGGAGGCCTCAGAAGTGGAGGATCTTCCCCAGCTCGGTCAGAGGGAAATGTGACAATGGAAGCCAAGTCAGGGAAATACTGTGTTACAGGCTGTGAAAATGAAGAAAGGGAACCATGAGCTAAGGAATGTGGGTGTCCTCGGAAAGCTGGGAAAGACAAAGAAACGGTTTCTCCTCTAAAGCCTCCAGAAGAGAACATAGCCCTGGAGACACTTGACTTAAGCCAAGTGAGACCATGTCAGATTTCTGACCTGGAGAACTGTAAGGCAAGAAAGTTGTGTTGTTTTAAGTCACTGTTTATAGTAATTTGTTATAGCAACAGAAAATTAAGACAGATTTCAAAGTTGTGATTGGAATTTTTGAGGAATTTGTAAACTTGGTCTAAAATCTGTAATGTCCATAAAAAATTCAGCATTAAAAAAAGAGAAGGAAGAGGAGGAGTTTTATATTACCCAGTACTGACATACTACAAAACCACAATAATGAAAACTGTATGGGTTGTATAGAGGAACAAACAGAACAATAGAATAGTCTAGAGAGCTCAGAAACACACACACACACAGGTTTTATATGCAGTAGCTGATAAATGATTTCACAAAAATAAGGAAATTTAAAAGAACATATTGAAATACAAACCTATCTTAAAGGGGAAAAATTTAATCCTTACCTTACAACACATACTATGTGGATTAACAATCAATGTGAGAGACAAAAAGCTGTAAAGTTAATAGAAATATAAGAATATATATATATATACATACATATGTGTATATATTTGTAAAGGAAGACAGAACTTCAAAAATATACCCCAATTTTTTAAAAAAAGTAAAAATATAATTTTACCATGAAACTTATATAATGTTTAATGTTAGTCTCAATAATAAATTTAAAAAAATGAATGACAAATACCAAAAATTTTTTTCAAAAATGAAAATCATATGATATATCCATGATAAGTTTGGTTGTATCATAATGAAAGATTTCTGTTCAAAGTCGTATACCATGGACAGATTTAACAGATGAAAAAGTGGGAGAGAACAATCCATGCCGTAAACAAGCAAAGGAATAATATTTAGAAAATATCATGTGACCTTTGTAAATTGACAGGAAACTGACAGCAACCACAATAGAAAAATAGACAAAGAATATGTGACTAGGAAACTCAAAAGTTAACAAGTATATGAATATAGGAAAAGATGCTCAAACTTACTAGAAATCAGAGATGTGCAAATTAAAGCAAAGAGATATCACTTTACGTCTATTACATTAGTTAAAAATTAGAAAGCTGGGTAATTGATGGGACTATGGAGATACAGGGGACCCCAAGCACTGGAGGTGGAATTGTAAACTGCAGGAGCCCCATGGTGAACATCTGGCACCTTCTGTTAAATTTTGCATAAGCCTGCAGTGTGAGCCAGCAAACCACTCCTGGGTTTATATCCCAATAAATTTTTCACACAGACTCCTAAGGGGATGTGTATAAGGGTATTTATTGCAGCACAATTTAAGGAAGTATGGAGTTGGAGGCAAGATCGGGAGAGCTGGTTGCTGGAAGAGTGGATAAAAGTTGATGGATACCCTCCATGGGGTACTGTGGAGCAGACAGAAGCAGCAAAGTAGGTGTACGTTGAGCAATGTGGATGGATCTGATAGACATAATGCTGAGTAACAGTAACCTTTTAAAAAGAACAGAACTTGATAATTGACCCAATAGCTTTATGTAAGTTGTAAACACATGAACATAAAATATACATCTTTAGAAAAGCATGTACAAACAAAAAGACATTAGAATAATTTGCTAATCTTGGGAAAGGGGAACAAAAGTGGTTAATAGTGATAAATGGAATGAATAAGTTATTTCACGTAAATAATTCAATGAATGGAGGGAATTTCTTGGGCAAATGATGATACCATGCCTTGAACTTACCTTCTTCATTTGACCGGAAAAAATTAAAACATAAAATTTGAATGGAAAAGAAGGGATTGAGGAATCTCTGTCTCCCAGATTCAGGTCATATGGTTTGAGGTGTAAAGAGGAGTAGGGGAGGGTATGTGTTTGCAATGCTTTAATTTTTAATGCATAATTTTGAATTATGTTGTTCTTAAATGGCTTCTTAAATATAACATTATATTTTAGCAAAAACAATAATACCAGTCTACAAAGACAAACAAAAAGCAAGTAAGACCTTAAGCATTTATACACAAATTCATTTCTTTTTTAAATTTAATTTAATTCTTAGATGTTTTCACAGAATTTTGACCAATTTGCTTTTTATCATTTTTATATAAATGCACTTCCTACACAAGTTTGTGGATTGGACCACATCATTTTCAATAACAGAAAAATTATGGAAATTCTGCATACTGGTTTACTTTCTTATTTCTTGAAGCAGACACCCTAGTGTCTTCCATATTCTAACTATTCAAGCAATATGTAATGAGTTGATTTGAATGCATTTTATTCATGATAAGTAATTTGTTTTAAATAAATTTGGGAACATACTACGTTATTTAGAAATATTAAAAGTGTTTTACTTAAATTTTTTTTTCTCAAATACGTCATATTTTTGATTAATTTCTGAGGTACTTTTTCTCTAATGTTTAATGCTATTTTTTTCATTCGAGTTACTTTCAGTCAGAAAGATGGAATGCCATAATTGTTCACCAAAATGAAAAGAAATGAGATGTATCAAGGATAGAGAACATTCCTGTCCACTGAAATGAGAGTTACTGATTTTACAAGGAAGATTGCTCTACCTCTTAAACATGATTATTGTTATTACCGAGATTTAGGCCTTAGGCCATAGGGAAAACATTTATCAATGAGTTTTCAGACCTTTATAGCTCTGTTTTCTTCTGTGACTATCTTGGCAGAATCCTCTGGGAGCAAAACATCTGAAAATATAGGTTCAATGAGAATGACAAATTCTCACAGTTACATATATAAAGTCTAAAAAATAATCAAAGAAAGAAGAAAAAAAAAAGAAATACAGTTTCTGCCAAGCTATAGTTCAGAATCGTTCCTCCATTATGATGAAGGAGGATGTTTAATCAACTTTGGTAATGAAACAGTTGTTACCAGATAAAGTATAAAAATGTTTTTACTTAGAATGGTATACCAAATATGCATTGCCTGATGATATAATATTTCTTCAATACCTCTATCCTCTTTGTCTCTCTCTTTCTTTTCCTTTCTAATACATGTAGACAATATCTTTGCCAGTTAATGCTACTATAAAAACTACTATAGGCTGTGTGGCTTATAAACAACACAAGTTTATTTCTCTTGACTTCTGGAGGTTGGGGAAATCAAGATCAAGGAACCAGGGGATGACATAATTACTGGGGACCCACTTTCTGGAAAAGAGTCTTCCTGCTATATCCTCACAGGGCAGAAGTTGCAAGGGAGCACCCTGAACTTCCTTTCATAAGGACCCTGCTGCTGCTGCTGCTAAGTCGCTTCAGTCGTGTCCGACTCTGTGCGACCCCACAGACGGCAGCCCACCAGGCTCCCCCTTCCCTGGGATTCTCCAGGTAAGAACACTGGAGTGGGTTGCCATTTCCTTCTCCAATGCATGAAAGTAAAAAGTGAAAGTGAAGTCGCTCAGTCGTGTCCAATTCTTAGCAACCCTATGGACTGCAGCCTACCAGGCTCTTCTGCCCATGGGATTTTCCAGGCAAGAGTACTGGAGTGGGGTGCCATAGCCTTCTTCCATAAGGACCTAATCCCTCTCAAAGGCCCCATCTCTTAATACCATTACATTACAGGTTAGATTTCCTCATATACGTGGGGGACCAGGGAGGGGACAAGCATTCAGCCTATGGCAAATGTTGTGGTGGGAAAAGACCAAAGTGTTACCTTCAGATTAGTCTTAGTATACTGTACATAGTATACAGCTCTGAGAGCGTAATCATGACTGAGAACTTGAAAAACACCTCTTAGGATTCCTCATAGATACCGGAGGGGAAGAAGCCTTTAAAATGGGCCAGAAAAAAGGAAGGGGGAACTTCCCTGATGGTCCAGTGGTTAAAACTCCATGCTTCCAATGCAGCGGGTGCTGATTTGATCCCTGGGTAGGGAAACAAGATCCCACATGCTGCATGGCACAACCAAAATTAAAAAAAAAAAAACAAACTAAATGGGCCATACTTTGTACATATTCATAATGTAAAAGGCTGTTAAACTTTCACTTAACAGTAAGGTGACCTCATTTATTCTCTTACAATCAGAGGACTGGAGAAATTCAGGTCTCGAATAGAAAACACTAAACCCAAAGGCTGACATATATCAGGTCCTTAATAATAAATGTGTCTTCTCTTTCCCCTGAAAGACAAGACCTAAAAAGTAAGACAGCCTCGAAACAGATTTCTCAACTCACTTTTATTAGCATCCTCTGGATACAGCACTTTCCTTACCTTCAAAAAGAATTCTTCATGCAAAGAGTCTGTAATTAGGATTCCAGGGAGAGCTGAGCACCTGGTAAGGAAGGCAGGGCCTGCTCATTGTATCTCTGCTGCTTCTAGTCTCTAGCCCTGTGATAGGAGAAAAATGCCCAGTACAAATTACAGACCCAAACACCTGACCCATCTCAAACTTTGCTCATTTCCCATGAAGAAATACTGGCTGTGTGTTTTTCTTGAAAGAGGAACTTCAGAACAGCTTCTCCAATAATTAAAGTATGGTTTTCTTTTCACTTGAATGTCTTCTGTTTCTCTATCACTATTCCAGCAACTGGGTATTAGAGAAAGAAAAAAGCAAAAATCACTTCTCAAAACATGGTTCAGTTTTCAAAGCAGGAGGCAAAGTCCAGTTGTTTGATGAAAGCTTCAACCTTTTAATTCCAATGAAGTGAAGCTAAATTTATTTTGTTGGAGAATTTGAACTGGTCAGCCAGGCCCATGGTTCAGCAGTTCAGGCTTCTTGTAATTAACTGTCAAGAAAGAATCCGAAACTAAGCAGTGAGATGCAAGTGGGTCAGCCTCTGAAGGGTTTAAATTCTGATGAGATTTTACAAGAATGGCCTTTCATGGAAACATTCATCCCAGTCAATAGTTCACTGTATAAACAACAGCAAGTGTAGGTGGTTCACAGAAATGAAGGTTGAACTCCCCTTTGGTTCCCACTGCCCTTTTTGGTTATCACTGATGCTCCTTCACTAGAAACATTCTTCTGCTGGAGCTTCTGTGAACAAAGAGAGCAAGACTTTGAGAATGTAAAGGTTGAAGGGCTTACAAAGAACTCTTCTATTGCTATGATGGACTGGGTAGCAGAGGGCATCTCCCCTGCCTACCCACTTGATCAGCAAAATGTTCCTCCCACATACACATCAATGGGTTTCTGAATTCCATCTCTAACTCACAAAGTTTTCACTGGCAGAGTGGGTGAACAGAGGGTTCCATCTCATGTAGATTGTTTTAATAACCTGAGCAACACAGAAATATTTGTCTTTTGAATCACAAAGCAAAACATTTCCATGACAACAGAAAGTTTTTCAGCTCCACTACGACCAGGAACAAAGTCTCTAGTCTCTTAACATTTATAATCACAGAGCATAGGATAGTAGGCATGCTACTTGTCTGCTCAGAATCTGAATTTCACTGGAATTTTCCAAATTGTGTATATAGAATGGATAAAGTTTAGATTTTTCACAGGACCTTTGTGCAGGCTAGGGATGAACAAAGTTAGAAATAAGTATGAAGTACTGGAATGAACATTGGAAAAGACCCTGATGCTGGGAAAGATGGAGGGCAAGAGGAGAAGCGGGCGACAGAGGATGAGATGGTTGGATGGCATCACCGACTCAATGGACATGAATTTGAGAAAACTCAGGAAGATGGTGAAGGACAGGGAATCCTGGCATGCTGCAGTCCATTGGGTCACAAAGAGCTGGACACAATGATTTAGTGACTGAACAACAATAACAAGATGATTTCCATCTCCAAAGAGAGAAACAATATACAATCGCAACTTTTCTAAAGTAAATGTGCTCTAGGGACTTCCCTGGCTGTCCAATGGTTAAGACTTCAGGGGCTGAGGGGTTTGATCCCTGGTCAGGGAACTGAGATTCCACATGCTGCAAAGAAAAAGGAAATGCTCTAAGAAAAGAGTCTATAGTCATGATGAAATCTGTCTAAAGTTTAGTGAAGCTGAGAACAAAGCTCATATAACTTCCAATTTGTTTTACAAGAGATAAATATATTGATAGGCATGAATAAAACTTATGTTAAATGTGTGTGTGCTCAGTCATGTCCTACTGTTTGTGGCTCCGTGGACAGTAGCTCACCAGACTCCTCTGTCCATGGAATTTCCCAGGTCAGAATACTGGAGCAGGTTGCCATCTCCTCCTACAGTGGATCTTCCTGAGCCAGGGATCGAACCCGCATCTCTTTCGTCTCCTGTGTTGGCATGGGGATTCTTTACCACTAGCCCCATCTGGGAAGGTCATTAAAAACAGGTACTAAATATGAAAGCTAGTGGAAGTGATGGAATTCTAGTTGAGCTATTTCAAATCCTAAAAGATGATGCTGTGAAAGTCCTGCATTTGATATACCAGCAGATTTGGAAAACTCAGCAGTGGCCACAGGACAGGAAAAGGTCAGTTTTCATTCTAATCTCAAAGAAATACAATGCCAAAGAAGGTTCAAACTACCACACAATTGCACTCATCTCATACTCTAGCAAAGTAATGCTCAAAATTCTTCAAGCTAGACTTCAACAGTACATGAACCGTGAACTTCCAGAGGTTCAAGCTAGATTTAGAAAAGACAGAGGAACCAGGGATCAAATTGCTAACATCCATTGGATCATTGAAAAAGCAAGAGAGTTACAGAAAAACATCTACTTCTTCTTTATCAACTATGCCAAAGCCTTTGTTTGGATCACAACAAACTGTGGAAAATTCTTAAGTGAAAGTGAAGTCACTCAGTTGTGTCCAACTCTGCGACCCCATGGACTATAGCCTACCAGGCTCCTCTGTCCATGGGATTGGAGATGGGAATACCAGACCATCTTACTTGCCTCCTGAGAAATCTGTAGGTAGGTCAAGAAGCAACAGTTAGAACTGGACATGGAATAACAGACTGGTTCCAAATTGGGAAAGGAGTATGTTCAGGCTGTATATTGTCACACTACTTATTTAACTTATATACAGAATACATCATGAGAAATGTTGGGCTGGAGGAAGCACAAGCTGGAATCAAGATTACCAGGAGAAATATCAATAACCTCAGATATGCAGATGACACCACCCTTATGGCAGAAAGCAAAGAAGAACTAAAGAGCCTCTTAATGAAAGTGAAAGTGGAAAGTGAAAAAGTTGGCTTAAAACTCAACATTCAGAAAACTAAGATCATGGCATCTGGTCCCATCACTCAATGGCAAATAGATAGGGAAACAATGGAAACAATGACAAACTTTATTTTGGGGGGCTCCAAAATCACTGCAGATGGTGATTGTGACCATGAAATTAAAAGACGCTTGCTCCTTGGAATAAAAGTTATGACCAACCTAGACAGCATATTAAAAAGCAGAGATATTACTTTGCCAACAAATGTCCATCTAGTCAAGGCTATGGTTTTTCCAGATATCACGTATGGATGTGAGAGTTGGACCATAATGAAAGCTGAGTGCTGAAGAATTGATGCTTTTGAACTGTGGTGTTGGAGAAGACTCTTGAGAGCTCCTTGGACTGCAAAGAGATCAAACCAATCAATCTTAAAGGAAATCAGTCCTGAATATTCATTGGAAGGACTGATGTTGAAGCTGAAACTCCAATACTTTGGCCACCTGATGGGAAGAACTGACTCATTTGAAAAGACCCTGATACTGGGAAAGATTGAAGGTGGAAGGAGAAGGGGATGACAGAGGATGAGGTGGTTGGATGGCGTCACTGACTCAATGGACATGAATTTGAGTAAACTCCAGGAGTTGGTGATGGACAGGGAAGCCTGGTGTCCTGCTCTCCATGGGGTCACAGAGTCAAACATGACTGAGTGACTGAACTGAACTGAAATATAAACAGTGCTTTTTCACAAATGATAGAATATATCAGGTGATTTAAATTAATTTTTATTTTTGTTCATGTTTTAAATTTTTTAAATCTGGTCTTGTATGGCTTGGACCCGATAAAATGATAACAATGAGAAAAATGTTTCCCATGTGAAATTCACGTACCTACATTCTGCTTGCATGAAAGCTAGATGGTTTTATAATTAACAGTGTTTAAATGTTATTTCCCCAAGGAATCTTAGGTACTATTTTGTTTGTTTACAAACCAAAATACAAAGAAATGTGGTTAATTGTACTTATCTGATCTTTCTTCCTTCTCTTTCTGCCTTTTCTACAACCAGTATGAAGAAGCAATGTAGGATTGAACAAAATCGTTGGGTCTTTTCCCAGAGTGTGTCCTAGTCTCTGCAAACATTTTAGGTCCTATGGGGAAAAAAAATGCATGAACTCATTGAAGGATCACCCTCTGCTTTTTAAGTGGAAATTTTCAGACATCATGTGGCTTGAAGAGCAACCTGGGTGCCTAATAGCCTCCTGGAGAGTCATTTAAATCAAGGGGAAACCAAAGTGTCCCTGCACTGGTTCTTGAATTCCCATGAACTTGGAATACACTGAGGTTGGAGTGACTTTGTGAAAAGTACCTGAGCCAACTCTCAGTGCCTGCGAGGAAATTCAATCTAATAATGTGTGGGGATATTTACATCTTTATAGGGTTTACAATATCTTTGTTTTCCCCAACCTTTATTATTACTGATGTATACGTCTCTATTCAATACTTACCAAACCCTCGGGCAACCCAAGAGCAGTGTAATGTTCTTCACTTCAGTCAATGAACTTTAACAGAAACCAATGCATTTTAACTGAATTTTTGTTTATCTCAAGGAGCACATTTTAATGAAATCAATACATTCTTGCTGAAAGCCACATGAATCCATTGGAAAGAATACATTGTTACTGAAACCAATATACAGTTTTATAATGTCGGTATGTTTTAGCATAAGCATAACCATACATTTTAGCTGTAACCAATGTATTTCTTCAGGGCTGATACTGAGAAGCTTTATTTCATATCGAAGTCAATTCATTCTTACAGAAACTAATACTGTATTCCATATTCCTGAGCCAGCAGTATCAGTTTAAATGAAGACTATGATTTATATTGCTGACATTATGTCAATATTTCCAGAAATGACATTTAAAAAGGTAGTTTGGAACGTTATCTTCATTAAGGTTAAAAAAAGAAATCAGAAAAGTTTTTTAATTGAAAAGAGCCTTATTTATAAGTTGTGATTTGATTAAACACACAAATATATTTATTAATATTACTACAGTCATATCTCAGTCACTGTATTATTTAAAATTTGTATTTATTTCATTAGATACTCACAAAAAAAGTGAATACCCTTTGGGAGACATCAGAAGTTACAAATTTAGAAATTTCCAGGCCTAGACAAACACATGTTCATCTAACCTAAGAATGACAAAACTCATGAGATTCTCTTTCTGAACCCCTTCCCCCCTCAAAAATAGTAATATTAATGGAGTCATTATAGTCAAAAACTAATGGGGGAACATGGAAGGAAACACATTCAGACAATGACTCAACAATAAAAGAAAAATTAATGTCAAAGCAAATTTTTATACATGTAAGCATACGTGTGTTTATATTTATAGTTACCACTGCAGAAGTCTCTTGACCTATATTACAGCATTTTCCACACGCATATTAGCAAACTACACTTTATATACTTAGCCCAGAGATCGAAAATGCATCACTTTTTATAAAGCTAACATTTTAAAATTCAGATGTGCTTGTGTTTAGAAAGTGACTGGTTATCTCCCAAGACATTATCTAATTGGGAGAGTAACCTTGTTGTATAATTTATCCAGAGGAAAAGCAAGGGCAACTTGCCTCCCTAGACATCTTCATTTGCCTTTTTAGGTTTCTCCACTAATGATATTTCCAGAAGATGAATAAAATGAAGGGAAGAATTATCCTACAGTAAATATAATAAACCCAAAGTCATTTAAAAAAAAAAGAAAGCACCTTTCAGGAAAATATGCATCCTAGTTAAAATTAAAATGTTATCCTTAATATTCATACAAATAAAAAATCAATAATCAATCAGAAAATTCTCAGACCATTTAGTTGACTTCTCTACTTAGGAAAAGTAGACAGAACGGCAAAATTTTAAAGGAAGGACAATAGTCTTATTAAATGAGTAAGTAAGTAAATAAACAAATAAAAAGAAAAAAATTCTACAGAGCAGATGCTAAATCAAAAACTGGCACTAGAAACATTTTCTTGTATTAAAACAACTTTTTAATTCATGCAGAGTTCTTTGCAAACTCCTCCTATGGTTGAACGTCTGTCTTACAAAGATCTCAGCTCCTAAACAGCTACTTTTAACTGGAGTTTATTCTTCTTAATGAGGCCCAACTCAGATGCAGTTCTCCATTTTATAGATGGGTCATTATAATAAATCCCTTTAACATCCTGTTTAGATGTTAGGACACCAGAAACATAAGTAGCTAGTAGCTATTGAATCTCAAAACACACATTGAATTCAACCAAAAACTTCACAAAAATAAGTCCCATATTCCTCATTTCCCTTCAACAGGCTCCTAGCTTTTTCCCAATGGCTCACATGCTAAAGTTCAATTTTTAACCCATGATTAATGCACGGTGCTCTCAACCTTGTGTGCTTCTTGGATGCTGGCCTCAATGGGCCATTCCTAGCATCCCTTCACTGGGCTCTTATCAGTTAAACTGGAAAATTCACCTCCCACCCACCTACCATGCCCCATGCTGCCCACCATCAGCCTGGTCTCAAGCTCCAGCTTTTACTTCAGCTTCTGTTCTCTCACATGCCCTGAAAGGAGCTCCCATCACTTTACATCACCATTCATATTTAAATCACTTAAGCCTGAGTCTAAGTATTAACTCCTCCACAAAGCCTTCCTGTAACAGACTGTGCTGTGCTTAGTTGCTCAGTCATGTCCAACTCTTTGTAACCCTAGAGACCGTGGCCCACCAGGTTCCTATGTCCATGGGATTCTTCAGGCAAAGATACTGGAGTGGGTTGCAAGGAGCTCCTCCAGGGGAGCTTCCCAGCCCATGGATGCAACCCATGTATGCAACCCATGCAACCCAGTCCCCTGCATTGCAGATGGATTCTTTACCATCTGAGCCCCCGTAACGTACTACCTTTCTATTTTTAATAACTTCCAGGCAATTAATGTTTCCTAGCCCACACTCACAATACTCTTCACACTCACCAAGACCCCCTTCCCATTTCCAAGCCCACCCCAGAATGGACTTCCCCTCCTCCTACTCCTCCGTCACTTTGTCAAGCGGTCAAACAACGCCTTGAGTAGTAGCAACAGGTGGCCACCACACTCCACAAGTGTGGCCAGGAAGAATGCAATGAGTTCAGATGAACTTAGTTTATAACTCACAGCACAGAAGGCTGGGGTTTCACGTTTACATTGCTTCCCCTCATCCCCCGAGTCCCATGGGAGAAATGCCAAGGCAGATCCAGGTGAACCCCTCACAGGTAATAGATTTGGGTCTCACCAAGGAACTCCTAGATAAGGCCACCTTAATCTTATACAGGGCCCACTGGCATGCTTGCCACTCCTCCCCTCCATAGAGAGCTTACCTTTAATCCCTAGAATAATCTGTAATGGCCAAATTGAATAAACTTCCAGTGCATCTTTGACTTTACCTTCCTGCAGCATGGATGCTGTGGCCCTCGACCTTTGGACACCACTCCTCCCCCACTCGTCCTTGAGGGCAGAAATAACATCTTTTTCATCTTCTCATATCTACTCGGCAACAGAATGTAAGCCTGTTAAGAATAGCTAGATAAGGAGTCTTTTGAGCATCCTCCCCCTAGGTTGGCTGCTCGTCATTTTGCTCTTTTATTATTTTCCATCTTTTGTTATTGTTGTTTAGTCACTAAGTTTTGTCCGACTCTTTTGCAACCCCAGGGACTGTAGCCCACCAGATCCTCTGTCGGTGGGATTTCCCAGACAAGAATACTGGAGTGAGTTGCCATTTCTTTCCCCAGGGGATCTTCCTGATCCAGGGATTGAACCTGCATCTCCTGCATTGGCAGGTGGGTTCTTTACCACTGAGCTACCAAGGAAACCCTAGCCATCCTTTCTTTCAGTTCAGTTCAGTTCAATCGCTCAGTTATGTCCAACTCTTTGCAACCCCATGAATCTCAGCACGCCAGGCCTCCCTGTCCATCACCAACTCTCAGAGTCTACTCAAACTCATGTCTATCCAGTAGGTGATGCCATCCAGCCATCTCATCCTCTGTCGCCCCCTTCTCCTCCTGCCCCATGAGTCAACTCTTTGCATGAAATGGCCAAAGTATTGGAGTTTTAGCCTCAGCATCAGTCCTTCCAATGAATACCCAGGACTGATCTCCTTTAGGATGGACTGATTGGATCTCCTTGCAGTCCCAGGGACTCTCAAGAATCTTCTCCAACACCACAGTTCAAAAGCATCAATTCTTCAGTGTCCAGCTTTCTTTATAGTCCAACTCTTACATCCATACATGACCACCGGAAAAGCCATATCCTTGACTAGACAGACCTTTGTTGGCAAAGTAATGCCTGCTTTTTAATATGCTATCTAGGTTGGTCATAACTTTCCTTCCAAGGAGTAAGAGTCTTTTAATTTCATGGCTGCAGTCACCATCTGCAGTGATTTTGGAGCCCAAAAAAATAAAGTCTGACACTGTTTCCACTGTTTCCCCATCTATTTGCCATGAAGTGATGGGACCAGATGCTATGATCCTTTCTTTACCTCTCCTCTAAAAGTTGAGGATCACTAATTATATCTATTCTTCCTAGTCTTTATTCACTTTGAAGCCAGTGACTAAGGCACTACCTATATTGTTTATAAGGTCACAAATCTTTTTCTCTTTTGCAAGCACCCATGGATATCTGATCATTACTAGACTTATCAATCTATATGTACCATAATGTACCTGTACCTGAAACTCAGCATGTTTAGAACTGAACTCTTTATGCCCACTTGCCTTTAAATCTTCCTCCATTTTCACTGTTCCCAAACTCTGTAGTTCCGCCCATGACTCAGTCCCTCAAACCACCACCCTGGGGCATATGCTTCCTTCAGGGGGTCTCTTTTGATTTAACCCACTGACAATCCCGTCAGCTTGTTCCATTTCTGCTGCATGTGACTGTTTTAGTTAAGTCCTTAATTATTTCTTTTTTTTTAATTTTATTTTAAACTTTACATAATTGTATTAGTTTTGCCAAATATCAAAATGAATCCGCCACAGGTATACATGTGTTCCCCATCCTGAACCCTCTTCCCTCCTCCCTCGCCATTCCCTCCCTCTGGGTCGCCTAGAATATTTCAACTCCTCTCTCTGTTCTTATTCATTCTCTACACAGCTTCTAAGGTGGATCATTTGACCAAACAAGCTCTAATGTCTCCCCATTACTTATAGGCTTCCCAGGTGGCACTAGCAGTAAAGAATCCATCTGCTGGTGCAGAGACATAAGAGACACGGCTTCAGTCCCTGAGTCAGGAAGATCCCCTGGAGGAGGAAGTGGCAAATCACTCCAGTATTCTTGCCCACAGACAGAGGAGCCTGGCGGGCTACAGTCCATAGTGTAGCAAGGAGTCAGACACAAATGAGCATCTGAACAGAGTAGAGCATTGCTTACAGAATAAAGTGCAAACTCCTTAGCCAGTTTCTGATCATCCCCCATGTTCTCAGAGCATTTCCTTTAGTGTAGTTCCCTATTGATTCTACAAATTCACTCTGTGCAAAGGTTCACTGAACCACTTGCATGTCCCTTCATGTCATCACACTTTACTGTCCCTATTCCCTTGAACTGCACACCTTCCTCATCCGTGATTGTATAGTGAACTCTTACTCATCCTCCAACTTGAACTGGGCATCATCATCTTTTCTGCAAATGAACCACATGAGATATGTAAGAACTCCCTTCTCCCTCATGCATATTATATTATAGATATGCCTACATCATACCAATTATTATATCATTTTGTAACTGTTTGTGTATCTGCATCCTCTTTATGACCTGTGATCTTTGAAGGAAAGCAGCATTGTCTTCTATGTCTTTGTATCAGAAGTCATATTAAAAAGTGAAACATTTTTTGAGCCAAACAGATCATAATTTAGTTTCCTGCTCTGTGACTAGATCTCAACATTTGTATTAGAGACTTAATTTCTCTAGTTCTCTGTCCTGGAAATTAAAAATGGGGAAAACACAAGATGAAGAAAGCTTGACAAGTTCCTGGCACATAAAAGTCTCTTCAAAGTCTCTTCTCAGTGTCCAAAACCCTTTAGGTACTCAGTAAATGGTTTACAAATGAAAATGTAAGTTACTATGTCTAAATACTTGTGAAAGTGAAAGTTTGTTGCTAAGTCATGTCGGATTCTTTGTTACCCCATGGACTGTAGCCTGCCAGGCTCCTCTGTTGATGGAATTCTCCAGGCAAGAATACTGAAATGGGTAGCCTTTCCCTTCTCCAGGGGATCTTCTCAACCCAGAAATCGAACCCAGGTCTCCTGCATTGTAGATAAAGTCTTTACTGTCTGAGCTACTATGTTAAGTATGGTTACTTTAAATGGCTGTCTTACTGACAGTAACTCTATATTATTTATTGTTTTTTCCAACAATTTCTAAAGTGATCTTTTCAAGTAGGTATTCATTAAATGTTATTCATTGATTTCTTAGTGGTCTTACAGTCTTTGGGGAGGAGAAAGAATAATTTCTTCTTTCCTTATTTTGTAATTATATTTATTTATTTGTTCATTCAGTTTCTTCACTATTCAGATTCACAATGTTATAGACAGTAATACATTTATAAAAAGTGTAAACTTGAATTCAATTAAAATTTTCTTGCTATTTAAGAGACTTTCAAGAAAAAATTAAAACTTGAACTTTTGAAAATAAGTCTAGTTTAATATATTCAAACATCAAGACAATTTTTAAAAACTCTTGGGAACCAACTTGAAAATATGCACAGCCTAAGATGAAAACTCCAGTGTTTCATTCTTGAACTCTTCTAGGTTATTAAATATTCAAGATTTATTGATAAACAGTAATGGTGTGTTTGCAGATTTGGTTAAGAAAAGGATTTATAGTAAACCCTAGTGTAATAACATTGCTTTGTGCTTTGTCGATATAATAAAGTGACTATAAGGCTATGGAGGTCATTAGAAATGGCATAGCAGCATCCTCCTGTGGCCTTTATGTCATCTCCTACCACAGTGTGGTAGTAGAGTGGCCGGTGTGGGGTTGTTATTTGCTGTAGCTGCTGTGGGTGGTGATGATAGTCTCATGGATCAAGGTCAGTCGATTCGAACACCAATTTATCAGATATTCTGCCAAACTCCCGTTTGAAACAGGTTACAAATGCCCACTTTTGATCATGGAGCATCCAGTAAAGTTAACCAAAGAAAGTTAGGAGACCACCACTTACCTCAACAAAACCACTACAAACTTCAAAGCCTAAAACTCTGAGACCAACAGTTTCAAAGGGAACAAAGCCACCTTTTTTTCCTTTTGCTTGTATAAAACTCACACTTTTTTTTTAAGAGCCACTTTGAAAGGTTGCATATCCTTCTAATCCACAGGGTGTCTTCACAGTAACAAGCAAGAGTTGGAAAACCCAAAGTGAACTGACTCTGCTTCATCAGAAAGGATATTGAACAATTAGGGGAATGTGGCTATCAGAGATATTTATAAAACATATAGCTATGACTCTAAGGATACAGTTATTTCCTTTAGGTTGCAATATATAAAGAAAATACCCTTTATCTCAATGGCTACTTTTTTGACATATTCCTCATTGAAATGTAACCCAAAAGACTTTTAAAAAGGAAACTTGCCTTTGGCAATACCTCCAGCCCCTTGAAAGGGAAAAGCCTGGATTCTATTCACTCTGCCACTCACTGACCTGTTTTGTATTTGCATATCCCATGACCTAGCTTGTCATCCTTCCATCTACACAATGGACAGCATCCATATTTGCCTAATTTCAAAGGTATATTGAATGACCCTTGACTTTGATCAAGGATCAAATGCTATAGAAAGAATGGGAAAGATTGCTTTTTTCAGAGTATCTATCTTACCCTACAGCTAGAGCTGGGAACCCATGAGCAGTGGAGTCCTTGAGTTTATACCAAGGGAAAAAAGTTTGCAAGGGTGACCTCTGGCGGTGATTTTTATTTTACTCTTCTTTGATTACTTGGTCTTTTCTGAATCTTACACTGATTACTTTCATCATATAATAATGAACAGAGGAAATATTTTTTAAAGACTTTTTTGACTGGGGCCATTTTTAAAGTCTTTATTAAATTTGTTACAATATGGCTTCTGTTTTATACTTTGGTTTTTTCGGCCAAGAGCCATGTGGGATCTTAGCTCTCCAAACAAGAATTGAACTGACACCGTCTGCCTTGGAAGAAGTCTTCACCATTGGACTACGAGGGAAATCCCAGCAAATATTTTTAAAATCAGTTGGAATACCAGGTAGGACTTTTCAACTGCACTCATGAAACTGGGATGGATGACCTAACCAAATTACTGGAATTTGCTCCTACTTACCTTTTAGCTACCCATTAACTTATAAGTATTTTTACTCTCTCTTATCTCTAATGGCTACAAAAAAAAAAAAAAAAAAAGATTGGAAAAGCAGATTCTGATTTCTGTCCAGATTAGTCCTTTTAAAGCATGTCCCATAACCATTTAAAAGTAGTTAATTCATATCTATTTGCCTATCCACAGCTAGACCATCATCAGTGAAATATATTTGTCAGTTATTTTCCCTCATATTCTTCTCTTAAACTTTCTAACACAAAATTGTGCTTGCTGGTAAAAATCTGGTGACCACAAAATCAATGCTTGTATTTTGTTTGGACATGCCTTTTGGAAAATGCAGCCCTGATTGCTTTATTCTTTCTATTCTTATGTTAGTAATCTAGTGTATGTCTCATGCTTTTTGGAATATGAAAAACAGTGTGAAATCTGAAGCTCCACCACTGATAACTAATAGTGAGTGGTTGACCCTAAAAGCAGCTACATTTAAACATTTTTACTCAGTACACCTGGAAGTGGATCTTTCTTATATTAAAGAAATAAAATAGGATCACTATCTAAATGTGATCTTAAAAAAAAATATATATATATATACAGGACCTCTAGGTTCCTATTTCTAAATTCTGAATAACTCTGGGCAAATTACTAGAACTTTGTAAGTCTTGGGAATAAAGATATATAGAGTTCCCGGAGGTAAAGTCTGGTGTGCTACAGACAGGAACTATTTATATGATATTTGAGCAGAACATGGCCATGGAAGATTTAAGGAAGCAAAAAGGATAAAACAAGTAATAAACGTGCCTAGAAGAATGAGGGTAGTTTAAAAGGTACTGTTGACTGCAAAAAAAAATACGCAACCTGAAAGTTGACACTCAGGTTGTAATCAACAGCCGTTCTTATGACTTCAAGCTCTGGAGACATCTCCTCAGATAAATGCTGAGAACACTGTTCTGGAGAGGAAGAGGAGAAATCAAGACACATGGGAGTTTTTGCAACAACACGAGATCAGTTCAGTTCAGTTCAGTTCAGTCGCTCAGTCGTGTCTGACTCTTTGTCACCCCATGAATCACAGCACGCCAGGCCTCCCTGTCCATCACCATCTCCCAGAGTTCACTCAAATTCATGTCCATCAAGTCAGTGATGCCATCCAGCCATCTCATCCTCTGTTGTCCCCTTCTCTTCCTGCCCCCAATCCATCCCAGCATCAGGGTCTTTTCCAATGAGTCAACTCTTCTCATGAGGTGCCCAAAGTACTGATATTTCAGCTTTAGCATCATTCCTTCCAAAGAACACCCAGGCCTGATCTCCTTGAGAATGGACTGGTTGGATCTCCTTGCAGTCAAAGGGACTCTCAAGAGTCTTCTCCAACACCACAGTTCAAAAGCATCAATTCTTCAGCTCTCATCTTTCTTCACAGTCCAACTTTCACATCCATACATGACCACTGGAAAAACCATAGCCTTGACTAGACAGACCTTTGTTGGCAAAGTAATATCTCTGCTTTTCAATATGCTATCTAGGTTGGTCATAATTTTTCTTCCAAGGAGTAAGCGTCTTTTAATTTCATGGCTGCAATCACCATCTGCAGTGATTTGGGAGCCCAGAAAAATAAAGTCTGACACTGTTTCCACTGTTTCCCCATCTATTTTCCATGACGTGATGGGACCAGATGCCATGATCTTCGTTTTCTGAATGTTGAGCTTTAAGCCAACTTTTTCACTCTCCTCTTTCACTTTCATCAAGAGGCTTTTTAGTTCCTCTTCACTTTCTGCCATAAGGGTGGTGTCATCTGCATATCTGAGGTTACTGATATTTCTCCCAGCAATCTTGATTCCAGCTTGTGCTTCTTCCAGCCTAGCGTTTCTCATGATGTACTCTGCATATAAATTAAATAAGCAGGTGACAATATACAGCCTTGATATACTCCTTTTCCTGTTTGGAACCAGTCTGTTGTTCCATGTCCAGTTCTAACTGTTGCTTCCTGACCTGCATATAGGTTTCTCAAGAGGCAGGTCAGGTGGTCTGGTATTCCCATCTCTTTCAGAATTTTCCACAGTTTATTGTGATCCACCCAGTCAAAGGCTTTGGCATAGTCAATAAAGCAGAAATAGATGTTTTTCTGGAACTCTCTTGCTTTTTCGATGATCCAGTGGATGTTGGCAATTTGATCTCTGGTTCCTCTGCGTGAACATGCAAAGATGGGCTCGATAAAGGACAGAAATGATATGGACCTAAAAAAAGCAGAAGATATTAAGAAGAAGTGGTAAGAATACACAGAAGAACTGTACAAAAAAGATCTTCATGACCAAGATAATCACGATGGTGTGATCACTGACCTAGAGCCAGACATCCTGGAATGTGAAGTCAAGTAGGCCTTAGAAAGCATCACTATGAACAAAGCTAGTGGAGGTGATAGAATTCCAGTTGAGCTCTTTCAAATCCTGAAAGATGATACTGTCAAAGTGCTGTACTCAATATGCCAGCAAATTTGGGAAACTCAGCAGTGGCCATAGACTGGAAAAGGTCAGTTTTCATTCCAGTCCCAAAGAAAGGTAATGCCAAAGAATTGTGCTCAAACTACCACACAATTGCACTCATCTCACATGCTAGTAAAATGATGCTCAAAATTCTCCAAGCCAGGCTTCAGCAATACGTGAACCATGAACAACACAAGATGGTCAAAACAAAATATCATTGTTAGTAAAAGAAAACTAGATATCTCAAATTAAAGAATTTAGTGCTTTTCTGTGTGTGGGTAGATTCAAGATTCTGGTCTCACTGAAATCATTCCTTTGATATGCACCTTAGCTCTCTGAGGCCAACATCCTGTGCTTTCAAATCCTGAGTTCCCTTCAGCTGCACCATTGGGGGTGTCTGCAGTCTGATGATTGCTAGATGGCAGGCATTTCTTATTTCCATGATGAGTCCCTTCAGGTCTTACCATCTGGGAGGTTGTTAATGTGGTGTCTAGATCCTTTATTTACTGATATGACAGGCAATCTTTTTTTCCACAATATTCTAGGTGGGAGAGAAAGCATGTACAAGTCTTCAATTTATGTGTGCAACCGACATGTACAAGGGACAAGGAGACCATCAGTGTGGACTTATCCTGGGGCACATAAGTAAGAAGGAAATTTGTGCAGCCTGTGGAGCTTTCCATAACTAAGTTATAGGTTTTGTTCTCAGTCCATGGTTAATGGATGCTGGGCAAACAAGAATAAGTCCCTCTCTCTGGATGTTCTCAGAATATGAAAACAAGAGAAAGTGTTTCCCCAATTGATGGAGTGAAGTAGAGCATATCTGAAAGCCTCTTCTAAGCAATGGTCAGAAAGAGGTCATGACAGCAACTGTCTCACCTTGTCTGAGAGTAACTCATTTTAGATTTTTCTTAATGTGTTAAATCAATTTAAGCAGTAATTTCAGAATCATAGTTTGCATCCTCAAAGTTGTGTCATTCCATGGTCAGTAGATGCTTTGATTCTGTTGGTGGAAGTGAAACAAACCAAAAATGTGTGTGGACCAGTGAGCTCCTGCTATTGAGTTTTTTTGTTTGTTTGGGCTGTCTTGGGTCTTCACTGCTGCATGCGGGCTTTCTCTAGTTGAAGCAAGCAGGGGCTACTCTTTGTTGCAGTGCATGGGCTTATCATTGTGTTGGCTTTTCTTGTTGCAGAGCACAGGCTTAGTTGCTGCAGGGCAAGTGGCATCTGCCCAGCCAAGGATTGAACTGGTGTCCCCTGCATTGGCAGGTGGACTCTTAACCACTGGACCACCAAGGAAGTCCCCCTACTATAGTTTATTGCTGTCTAGTCCTCTTTTCTCCATTTACCTCCTGTCTTAGGCTAAGCTCACCCTTTCTTATTTCAACCACAACCTGCACTGCTGAATCTCAAGTTGCACCTCCAGGTAGACTTACCTGTGGGAAGTCAATTTTCATTTGAAGTGGTGCTGAGGAGTGTCTTTTCCCTTTGATTGCAATTTACAGAGCAGATATGGAGAACTGGTACAGAAAAAGCTAGTGACTGAATCAGAATGTTCCAAATCAGAGAGCAGGCCAAACTAACAAAGAAAATAAGCTATTAAACTCAAAACAGAAAGCACTGATTACCTCCACTTTTACATTTTGTTATGCCTTACAGTGTCTTCTAATGTAACATTAGTCAAGCATTATTACATTTTCTGTTTTCCACGTGTCTCTCTCTTTCTAGATTTTAACTCATCAAAGGCAGGAAATCTTACTTATCCTATATCCCTGATGCTTAGACCAGGGCTTAGTACACAGAAGCACTCACACACAAAACAAAAAACCCTAAATAAATAAGTATAAAAATTAAAAATACAGCCGAAAGTTTTTGGCTCCTCCACAACAGCCATTAGATCTTAGCAGATTCACAGCATCTCTGAGGCACAGAGTTCGCACTGAGAGAGTTCTTAAAGGTCTTCAGGTGCGGCCCCACCTAACAAAGGACCTCCCCCGGTTGGTGCCATCTGAAGACAGAGGATGTCAGAAGACACACTGCCTTCTGAAGCCCTTTGTTCATCCTTTGAGCAGCTTAAATTGTTAGAAAGTTGTTTCTTTTATGAAGCTGACATCTCTGGTTTCCTCCCACACATTCTAGTCATGCCCTTAGGGCTTTCAGTGAATAAATATAATCTCTCAGAAGTTTCTTTGCCATTGATTTGAGAGCCATGTCTAGGCCATATTCGATTTCAGACTGAACTTGTTCCTTGGCTTCGTCTTTTCATTCACAAACCCTAATAAAAGATTATTAGAAACCCAATTGAGATTGCTCAGCACAGCAATATCAAAGTGATGGCATCTTAGAGTCTGATCCTTGTTTAATCAAGACAGAAAAGAACTGTAAGTTGTTTTATGCCAACAATGTGTCAGCTTGTGTCCACACACTTCTAACTTCAACTAATTTAACTTCTTCTATTACAGTGCAAATAGTATCTTCATTCTCCTCTTTAAGATAAGCTAATTAAGCCAAATCCAACCTCCATACCCTACGCTAAATTAAGTGTCAGAGACAAAGTTTTGGGTGATGTAGAAAAGGCTTCCCTGGTGGCTCAGACTGTAAAGAATCTGCCTGCAGTGAGGGAGACCTAGGTTTGATCCCTTGGTTGGGAAGATTCCCTGGAGAAGTGATGGCAACCCACTCCAGTATACTTGCCTGGAGAAATCCATGGATGGAGGAGTCTGGGAGGCTACAGTCCATGGGGGTCGCAAAGAGGACACGACTGAGCAACTAACACTTTCACTTTCCCAGAAAAAGAAGAGCTTTATTGCTTTGCCAGGCAAAGGGAGTCTCAGTGAGCAAATGCCCTCAAAATTGTGTGTCCCAATCTGAAGGTGTAGTGAGAAGTTTTATACTAACAAGAGGGCAGGGCGTGATCAGGACACTGTTCTGATCAGTTGGTGATGAGGTAATTGGGAGTCAGCATCATCAGCCTTCTGGTTTCAACCCGCCTGGGGTCTGTGTGCTTGTGGGCAGTATACAGGTAAATTCTCACACCTAGTGGGGGCTTCAGCATCTGCAAAACAGCTCAATAGTATTATTATGATCATCCCTCGAGGGGGAACCAGGACTTGCCACAAAGCTGTGCTGTTGTTTCTCCAGAAGGTCTCTGCATCCCCTCCCTTCCCTAATTAGCAACTGTTTAAATCCACTCCAGGAACTCAGGGAAGGTCCTGGAGGTTGAATGAAGCCTACTTCCTATCATCAAGAAATTGGAGACACAGAAAGGCTTTTGTGCCCTGAGCCCCACAGGGTCTTGCTCAGTATCACTAATAAGCATTAATAAGTTAAGGGAGCCAATTGTCCCTGGTTTATTTGACTTTAGATAGATTGGATTAAGGATTGTCATAAATTAATGCATGAATTTTAAAATGTCATGAACTCATGCATCACTGGCCGAGATATTGTCTTCTGCTAGGAGGGCGCCATGGACTTTGGAATCAAAGGGATCTTGGCTCTGTTTCCTGGTTCTGCCTCTTCGCGCTAAGTAACCTAGAACAGCTCCTGTCACTTCTCTGGGAGACAGTATCTTAATCTGTGAGGAGATGGCAATAACATACACTTGGAAGGGTTGAAGTGAGGATAAAGTGGGCTCATGGATATTGAGTACAATGCCCAGGACATGACACAGTGAACATTGTGCTAAGTTGCTCCAGTCGTGTCTGACTCCATGGACTGTAGCCTGCCAGGCTCTTCTGTCCACGGGATTCTCCAGGCAAGAATACTGCAGTCAGTTCCCATTCCCCTCTCCAGGGGATCTTCCCTACCCAGGGATCAAACCCGAATTCTTAGGTCTCCTGCGTTGGCAGGCAGGTTCTTGACCATTAGCGCTATGTGGGAGATGCAGCTAAAGGTCACATAAACTTTTGGAGACAGTAGGCACTTTGGCAAATACTCAGTCAAATCTTAAATATATACATGAAATATATGTATTATAATTTGATATAATAAAACCGGAGAGGACCCAGGTGATAGAGCAAGTCAACACTGACCATCTATCCTAGGTCTGAGTTCTTCCCTATAGTCAGAGTCTGCAGCCTGGGCCGGTCCTCATGGTCTTACACGGGTCAGGCCAGAAAGCAGCAGGCAGAGGAGCCCAGGCCCCCAGCTCGTCCTCCAGCCTGAATACAGGGCGCAGGAGAGAGAAGACACAGGGCTCCCTTCCCAATTAATCACTAAAGACAGTCACATGAAAAATGAATCTTCCTTTCCAGGGGGTCTATCTGCTCCCACCACTCCCCTACATGTGACAGCTGCCTGCTCAGGAACGCATTGAACAGTCGAATAAAACGCTGCCATCAAGGCTGCCTCACTGGGGATGAAAGTCAAAAGGACAGGGCGCATCTGGAGGCAACAGCTCATCCTCCTTCCCTGCAGCCACGCTCCCCGTTCCTGAGGAGGATGAGAAGAGCCTGTCAAGGCGGCTTCCCCAGGATGTGGGGCCCTCAGGCAAACAGATGCGCTGAGTGCCAAGAGGAGTTTTCAAAAGCCTTCCTCACGCCCTGCCTGGGGCAGAGCAAACAGGGCTGGGATCATCCCCGCCAGCCTCTTACCTCCAAGGCGGCAGCCCCAGTTACTGGATTTTAACTTCACCTTCTTACTCTCCCCTGCCACAGTCAGTATTATGGGTTTTGTTCTTTTCATTTGGGTACATGATTTTTCTTGGATTTCCTCTATCACACTGATGTGCAACAGAAAATAGAAAATGAAAACTGTAAGCTTCTGTCTAATCATGTCTGAGTGACAAAGGTGTGATATCGACAGGGAAGGAGGGGTGAAAAGGGCTGAATTCTGTTTCCTAGTAGCTCTTGCTCCTCTTTATCCCTTTGTCCAAGGTGCCCAGTCTAAACAGCAGAGTGAAGGATGGAAATCATCGCTTCTGTACTCTGAACTTTCTATGGGGAAACCACATCTCCCCCATTTCCAATCCATCTTCTATTTCCAATCCATCTCTCATGCCCTGGTGGGTAAATGACTCATGTCTGACCCATCAGAGCAGAGAACTCACCCACACACACTGATGAACATAGGCATGGCTGTGTGATCCAGCCCTGGTCCATCGGTTGCATAAGGCTTTTTCTTACTAATGGAAAAGAATTACATTCTTTCATCTGCTTACTTTAATCTGGAAATACATGAGCCTAAAAATACTAGAGGCCACCGCATGAAATTAGAGAGCAAAGGCTACCCAGTAGAAGGCAGAGCCCAGAAATGAATAAAAACCGAACTCTGATGAAATCATTTTGAGAGCTAGATCTAGCAATGACTGACACCATAAATTATCCTTCTTGCCAGTTTCTGAATCTGTTATTAGTAAAACGAAAGGCAACTGGTACAGTTTCATCTGATAATCTACATTAATAAAGATTTTGGTACGGCAGATTCAATGTGAAGCTGCATGAATTTGCTAGCACAAAATATTGAAATAAAAACCTCATGGGTTATTTCATAACATAATTTGGTTTTGGGTTTCATAACATAATTTGGTTTCTTTGGCTAGTACCACATGAGAAGAAAATTGTCAGGGATAAAATTATTTTAGTGATTTAGTTACTGATATGTCTTGAACAGTATCATAAAGTACCCACCCATTTATGACTCAGATGAATTTTTTTCTGAACTCCAATTCTCGCTTTGTAACAATGTTTTCCTATTTTTCCTAGACTATGAGCACCCTACCTGGGTTTCTTCAGGTCCAAAAGGTCAGTTTGAGTGGTGTTCCTCCAAGGAAAGAGAATTAAAAGTGTTTTCAATGCCAGAAGGTGAAGTGCTCTTCGATAATAGCCACTGGTGATATCTGTTTGTGTGCTCAGTCACTCAGTCCTGTCCGACTCTTTGCAACTCTATGGACTGTAGCCTGCCAGACTCCTCTGTCCATGGGATTTTCCAGGCAAGAATGCTGGAGTGGGTTGGCATTTCCTTCTCCAACTGGTATGTGTGGCTGGTAGTTTGAGGAGGTACAGAGACTACAGTTTCCAGCCTAGAAACAGTTTCTCTAGATCCCAGTGGGAGACATTGGTCTTTCTTTTGCAGTGCGATGTCCAAATACTGGCACTGCATGCCAAAGCATTCTAGAATCTCAGTTTACACACAGAGCCACTCCTTGAGTGATGCCCAAACTACCACGGTAACTGGGTTATATGCAGTTTGTTCATGAGCAACGTACTGTGTCCAGAGATAACAATATGAGGTCGAGAGGAGGGAGAAAGCAAGCCTTTATTGACCTCAAGAGATCAGTTCTGATTTCTGTGATTACTGACAAAACTGGCATTCTCCAGCCACCTGGTGGGGTAAGATCTGGGGGAAGGAAGGCTCAGAGGTGCACTCAGAGGTGCTGGGCAGTAGCCCCCAATAAACTACCACACATCCTCATACAAGTCTGACATGTATACTTTTCCAAGATCACATAATTTAGGAGTGATTTAAATTTTTCTTGTTGACACCCAGAGCAGGATATATATTTTAAATATATTTATTTATTTGGCTATATGGGGTCTCAGTTGCAGCATGCAGCATCTAGTTCCCCAACCAGTGATCGAACTGGGTCTCCTGCATTGGGAGCACAGTGTCTGAGCCACTGGACCACCAGGGAAGTCCTGGAGTATATTTTCTAAGAGGAGTCAACTCTCTAATGTATCAAAGACTAGTTTCCATCTGGGAGGAGGCAATAGCACCCCACTCCAGTACTCTTGCCTAGAAAATCCCATGGACGGAAGAGCCTGGTAGGCTGCAGTCCATAGGGTTGCTGAGTCGGACACGACTGAGCAACTTCACTTTCACTTTTCACTTTCATGCATTGGAGAAGGAAATGGCAACCCACTCCAGTGTTATTGCCTGGATAATCCCAGGGATGGGGGAGCCTGGTGGGCTGCCGTCTATGGGGTCCCACAGAGTCAGACAAGGCTGAAGCGACTTAGCAGCAGCAGCAGCAAGTTTCCATCTGAAACTAGATTCCTCCATCGTGTGCTGCTTCATGCTTCATCACAATAGTGCTTCTCTATTTTAGAACAATGTTAACATCCAGTCTGTGCCTGAGTCCCTAACCCACTTTCCACCCAGTGGTATCTCAGGAAATAACACACCTGCCAACCACTCTAAGATATTAATAGCAATGCCCCCAAATATCCCTGTATGCCAGTCTAGGCCTGCTACTTACCATCAAACAGGTTTTCAAAGTTCCACAGCCCCTCCCCACTGTCAAGGAAGGATTGGCCTCACCATGAATTGTCCTGATTCTATGTGAGAAGTACTTAGACTCAAAAGACCAAGTCCTACTAGCAGTCAGCTTTGATGAGAATAATGCCTTAGAATGAGGGCAGTGAGAGCCACCTCCTGTGCACCAAGGACTTCTGAGATCCCAGCAGAAATGCTTCTGATACGACATAAATGATTGTAACATTTCATCCAGGATTTCTCACTCCACGGCTTGGAAGCCATTTGAGAATTGAGACCTGAAAGCCAGGCAATAACTAGCCATCAGCGACAGTCAGACCATCCTGAAGGACCACAATGCACTGAAAAGGATGAGGAGGATGAAAAGAAACACCTCGGGGGGCTGGACATGGACACAGGAGATTAAGGAAGGAGACGGAGACTTTGCAGGGAACTCTGTGAGGAGACCTGGCCAGCTCTCCACCCAGTGACAGAATGGCCAGAGTAGATAGACAGGTGCCAGCCCAGGGAGACAGACCTCCTCAGTTGAGATGACCTCATACTGAGTGTCCATGTGCCTTCAGGACTCCATGATTAAATGTCTTTCAGACTCTGCCAAACTAAAGAACCAGGATTTGAAGGGGAGGGAGTCGGAGGCAATATGGTAGAAGAGGAAGGGGTCTATTTACATTATGGGATTCCCAGGTGGCACTAGTGGTAAAGAACTCACCTGCCAGTGCAAGAGATATAAGAGATGTGGGTTTGATCCCTGGGTCAGGAAGATCCCCTAGAGGAGGGCATGGCAACCCACTCCAGTATTCTTACCAGAATCCCCATGGACAGAGGAGCCTGGTGGGCTACAGTTATAGGGTTGCAGAGAGTTGGACATGACTGAAGTGACTAAGAATGCCCATGCTTGCTTGACATCCAAATGTTGCATCTTGAGCAGCTATGGATGTGGTGAGGGCATCTCAGTGCTCCCCTGTGGCCAGTTGATGTCCACCCTCTGGAAAGAAGAAGAATATAAGACCATCCAACATGCAAGATTGGAAGATGAGACCATGGCTCTTTCATCTCGCCTTGTGCTCGGTGAAGGAAGGGAGTGAGTGTTGTATTTGTTTGTGTTTTGAGTGTGGGCTTTCTTGTTTGTTTTCAGTGAAACTGTCAATTCTGAGAGTAGCTGTGAGGGAAGTGGAATCTGCTCCTCCAGATGGAGAGGCTGGACCCCGCTCCTGGCAGCGGGGCTGTGGGAAGGAGAACAAGAGGAAAAAGGACGTGGGAGCTGGTAGGCAGTGGGGAGAGGGGGGTGAGAAGGAGGCAGGGTGGGCAGAAGGGACAGGCTTGTATGGAAATCGCTGATGTGAATCAAGATCCGGGCAGGCCGAAGTTCTAGCAAAAGCGCTGGGTGAGACCTACCTTTAACCTGCAGCCAAAGGGGGAATGAATCTGGGACCCTGAGGGGGATGAAGTCTTGTCCGCGAGGCAGAGCCATCTGTGCTTAGTCGCTCAGTCATGTCCAACTCTTTGCGACCCCATGGACTGTAGCCCACCAGGCTCCTCTGTCCATGGGGGTCCTCCAGGCAAGAATACTGGAGTAGGTTGCCACACCCTCCTCCAGGAGAACTTCCCGACCCCGGAATGGAGCCGGGGTCTCCTGCATTGCAGCCGGATTCTTTACCAGCTGAGCCACCAGGGAAGCCTGCGGAGCCATCAGCCTAGGCTTGAAACTGGAAGTTGGAAGATGAGCAGGATGGAGAGTGGCCCCAAACTCCTAATTCTTGGTTGATGCTGCTGCTGCTGCTAAGTCACTTCAGTCGTGTCTGACTCTGTGTGACCCCATAGACGGCAGCCTACCAGGCTCCCCTGTCCCTGGGATTCTCCAGGCAAGAACACTGGAGTGGGTTGCCATTTCCTTCTCCAATGCAGGAAAGTGAAAAGTAAAAGTGAAGTCGCTTAGTCATGTCTGACTCTTAGTGACCCCATGGACTGCAGCCTACCAGGCTCCTCCGTCCATGGAATTTTCCAGGCAAGAGTACTGGAGTGGGGTGCCATTGAGGTAGAAATTAACAAAGGAAACGGACTCTCTGTGTTACACAGTCGTGTGTTAGTTTTCTGTTTTTGACCTTGGTTGTCATTTTTAGCACATATTAATATAAAACCCTATCAATTACTCCTGGACCTACAGGGGTTCTGCGAACTCTTACTGTAAATGTTAAAGTCCCACTTAGGCTTTCAGACCGTGACCCTGACAGTGTACAAACAAGAGGAGAGAAATTAAAAGTTCAGTATGGCTGCTGCTGCTAAGTCGCTTCAGTCATGTCCAACTCTATGCGACCCCATAGACGGCAGCCCACCAGCCTCCCCCATCCCTGGGATTCTCCAGGCAAGAACACTGGAGTGGGTTGCCATTTCCTTCTCCAATGCAGGAAAGTGAAAAGTAAAAGTGAAGTCGCTTAGTCATGTCTGACTCTTAGTGACCCCATGGACTGCAGCCTACCAGGCTCCTCCGTCCATGGAATTTTCCAGGCAAGAGTACTGGAGTGGGTTGCCATTTCCTTCCCCAATGCATGAAAGTGAAAAGTGAAGGTGAAGTCGCTCAGTCGTTTCCGACTCTTAGCGACCCCATGGACTGCAGCCTACCAGGCTCCTCCATCCATGGGATTTTCCAGGCAAGAGTACTGGAGTGGGGTGCCATTGCCTTCTCCATCAGTATGGCAGATAGCTATTAAATTCAAAATATTTAATTTTTTTCATATTCAAATGCATTTTGGATGCAAATTTTTAAACAGAGACAAAAATTACAGATGAAAACACTAAAATATGAAAAAACTAAAAATTGTACACCCAAACCAAAAATGGCCTAAGTAACCTTTAAAGAATTAAAATGTAATTGTTGTTTAGTCACTAAGTCATGTCGGACTCTTTTGCCACCCTATGGACTGTAGCCTGCCAGGCTCCTCTAGCCATGGGATTTCCCAGGAAAGAACACTGGACTGGGTTGCCATTCCCTTCTCCAGGGGATTATCTTCACCCAGGGATCAAACCAGAGTCTCTTACATTGGCAGGAGGATTCTTTACCAGTGAGCCACCAAGGAAGCCTAAAATGTAAATACTTAGGACCAAAGTTTAGTAAGGCAGACTTCTAGTGTAGATGCTGGGGTAGATCACCTTGTTGGATTGATAGTAAAATATGTCTAAAACAAAAGCTGAATGAGTTATAAGCTTCAGTAGCCAAACCTGTTTAATGCTTTCCTTGGCAGGATGCAGATGTAATGTTACTACATAACTTCTAATGAAGAAAAAAATCTTTATTCTCAAACTGTTTAGTTTTAGTCATTATGGATTATGCACAAAGGACTTTTTAGCTGTTTTCAAAACCTAAGGTAAAATATACTGGAATAATTTAAATCCTGTAATAAACAAAGGATATAAGATATAATAACAACTCTAAAATACCAGGGAAAATTAGCTCACTATAAAATCGGTCTTTAGCAGGTGTAATGAGGAAGATAAATTTCAACAATTAGGAACTAATGAAGTCTTTGTAAAAAATGCTATTTATAAAGAATAAGTGAGAAAATGCTTGGGAAACATGACATATATTAAGCAATAGGTCTGAATGACAAATGCCCTGAGCTATTAAGGAAATTAGTCAAGAAACTTAATTAACTTACAATGATTTTTTTTCAAAACTCATAGAAGATTGGATACTGGCAACATGGTACCCATTATCAGAAAATGATTGAAAAGAATGAGCTCAGAAATTACCAGGTGGCAATTTTTCCACTAATTGTATTATTAGTAAAATCCTGAGATTAGAATTCAGTGCTTAACAAAAAGATCAGGGTGCCAGAATCATAATAACCAGGAACACATTTTTAAAATTAACCACTCAAAACCAAGTAACCTTTATTATTTTCCATTCAATATCACTGAAATACAGAGGAAAGGAAAATAAAATTCACATCGACTATTGAGTGTGTATTTTTTAAATAATTTTAGAATGTGAAAAATCTAACATTCACTTGCCAAAATGCTTTTAATCGACTTGTTTAGAAGTTGAGCTATGTAAATTGAAACTTGTCCTTGGCAGGGGAAGACTAATAGTTATTATCTTCAGTCAGAAAAAGTCTATTTAAGGGTCACAATAATTGATCAGAGGGCTAATTTTCTATTAGTCTATACCTTATGCTAATGAAGTCAATACTGAACGTTGTGACATTTGTTTGTGTCTCAAGAGCGAGACTGAGTTTAGGATTTAAACTTTCATTGCACAGGGAGTTTGTGGTTAGCACTAATATGGGAAGGAAAAGAGTGTACCTAAAACCTCAAAGCCAGGGGAAAAAATAGATTTAAATGGGAAAATTGGAGACAAGTTGTTGAGAGGAAACAAAGTCTTTAATGAAGATAAATGGGTGGATGAAAGCAAGTAATCAGTGGAAGAGGGATGTTCCCCAGCTGGTGGCAGTCCTAATGAATTATTCACTAGAACCGTGGCCAGCTAGGAGCTGTCCTCTTCTAGCAGGTTCTGCAGTAGTTAACTGGCAAAACAGTGTGAACTTGACTGGAGCACTCTGGGCCCAGCCTGGAGGGGAGTCAGACTATGACACCTTTGGTGGAATTACCTTCTTATTGTTGAGATAGAGAGTAACTTAAGTCCACATTAGACATGGATTCTATGGAGAAGTAAATTCAGTGCCACCTTGAATAGTACTACTATTAAATCACATTCTTCTAAAGGTTGTATCCTGATGTAAGACTGATAGTAACTTTGGGACTTAAGACTTGGCCTTCCAATGCAGGCAGTGTGAGTTTGATCCCTGGTCAGGGAGCTACGATCCCACATTCTAAGATCCCACAATATTACTTCCATTTTATGTTTTACTTTTTGGCTGCCAGAAACCAAAAAGCCAAAGCATAAAATGGAAGCAATATTATAATGAATTCAATAAAGACTGAAAAATGGTTCACATAAAAAAAAAAAAAATGATCGTAACTTCTGACCATACAACAATTAAAAGATTTAGGGACTTCCCTGGCAGTTCAGTGCTTAAGATTTCTGCATCTCCAAGGCAGGGGGTACCAGTCTGATCCTTGGTTCAGGAAGTAAGATCCCTCATGCCACACAGCCAAAAAATAAAATTTAAAAAAAAGTGAAAGATTTATGTGTAAAAAAAAAAAAAATCTAACATGATGCTAATTTAGTCCTTAATCTTGGACAAGTTTCTTAGTTTCATTGCCTTTGTTTTCTGTTTTTCAGCAGTAAATAGAGATGATTTTTGAAAAGCCTACTTTATCTGAGCAGGAAGCTTAATGAAGTGAGTAGTCACATGTGAAAGTTATTCACAAATTTTCAAGTGTTATCCATTAGTTATTATTTTTGCCACTCTGGGTAGATTATATTTGTACTCCTCTCCAAAGTATTAACATATACATGGGCCCATTTAACAAACATTTATTGTAACTCCTAATCTGTGCTGCAATGACAGGTCCAAGGACGCAGTGATGTATAAAACAGTTCTCTGCCCTCATAATTTATATTGTGTGGGAGAAAAGACTATTACAACATTATGTGACAATGAATCTGATTTTTTAAAAATGTTTATACATGGGAGACACACTTATTCCAGTCTTAGAATAAGGAAAGCATCCTGAAGGAAGTGACATCTAAGATGAAGACTAAAGATGTGTAAAATTTAGAAAAGTCAGAGATTTTGATGGGGGAGTACAACTCAGATAGAAAAAGCAACATGTGCAAAGACCTGGAAGGCACCTTCATAACATATTTCTGGAACTCCACACAGTCCAGTTTTCATAAAATGAATAATGTAATTCTGTGTATAAGGAGAGATGAGTTAGACTGTTTTATAGAAATGAAATCTTGATGGTCTTATACAACATACAACAGAGGCTGGACTTTTTCCAGTAGGCAACAGAGTTTTAGGCAGGCTATGGCATGATCTCAACATTCAGAAAACGAAGATCATGGCATCTGGTCCCATCACTTCATGGGAAATAGATGAGGAAACAGTGGAAACAGTGTCAGACTTTATTTTTCTGGGCTCCAAAATCACTGCAGATGGTGACTGCAGCCATGAAATTAAAAGACGCTTACTCCTTGGAAGGAAAGTTATGACCAACCTAGATAGCATATTCAAAAGCAGAGACATTACTTTGCCAACAAAGGTTCGTCTAGTCAAGGCTATGGTTTTTCCTGTGGTCATGTATGGATGTGAGAGTTGGACTGTGAAGAAGGCTGAGCGCCGAAGAATTGATGCTTTTGAACTGTCGTGCTGGAGAAGACTTTTGAGAGTCCCTTGGACTGCAAGGAGATCCAACCAGTCCATTCTAAAGGAGATCAGCCCTGGGATTTCTTTGGAAGGAATGATGCTAAAGCTGAAACTCCAGTACTTTGGCCACCTCATGAGAAGAGTTGACTCATTGGAAAAGACTCTGATGCTGGGAGGGATTGGGGGCAAGAGGAGAAGGGGACGACAGAGCTAGGAGATGGCTGGATGGCATCACTGACTCGATGGACGTGAGTCTGAGTGAACTCCGGGAGTTGGTGATGGACAGGGAGGCCTGGCATGCTGAGATTCATGGGGTCGCAAAGAGTCGGACACGACTGAGTGACTGATCTGATCTGATCTGATGGCATGATCAGATTAGAATTATTGAGGATTGGATGAAAGATTTAGATTAGGGCTATTGCAGTAATCCAGATAAAATTCAGTAGTAAAATGTTCTAAGACAGATCTGCACGCATTTACTGTTCATAAAGTTTTACCGAAGATGGCTGTATTCACTTACATATTGTTTTTGTTTGCTTCAGTGCTGCAGTGGTAAGGCTGTATGGTCATGACAGAGACTGTTTAGCCCCTCAAACCTGGAATACTCACTATCTGCCATTGACTAAAAAAGTTTGCCAACTTGATCTAAGGAGAAAATATAATAGGAATGAAGAACAGAAGGCATTGCAGAAAAATCACAAATTGACAGTTTGTAACTGATTAAAGCTGGAAGGGATTGGGGGCAGGAGGAGAAGGGGACAACAGGGGATGACATGGCTGGATGGTATCACTGACTCGATGGACATGAGTTTGAGTAAACTCCGGGAGTTGGTGGTGGACAGGGAGGCCTGGCGTGCTGTGATTCATGGGGTGGCAGAGTGGGACACGACTGAGCGACTGAACTGAACTGAACTGAAATGTAGAGTAGTAAGAAAGATAAATCTAAAAGATGTTTGACATGGACTGAATTAACAGGTACTAAATAAATAAACTGTATCTGATACCCTATCTTTGTGACTATTCAACTACTATGATATAATCACACTCTGATATTCACAGCTTAGTGTTGAATATATCTAACATGAGCTTCTCTGGTGGCTCAGACAGTAAAGAACCTGCCTGTAATGTGGGAGACCTGAGTTCAGTCCCTGGGTTGGGAAGATCCCCTGGAGAAGGGAATGGCAATCCACTCCAGGAGTCTTGCCTGGAGAATTTCATGAACAGAGGAGACTGGTGGGCTGCAGTTCCCGGGGTGGCAAAGAGTTGGACATGATTGAGCAACTAACACTTTCACTTTTTTTTAACATTCATCTATAACATACTGCAAAATATTAAACCTCCCAAAATGTCAATCCATATGGTTTAACACATATATTTAATAGACCAGTATTTTATTTAAACTGAAAATTAGAATGAATATTATTTTCCAAGTAAAGTTAAACGTGCCCCTTCAAATCTGATTTTGTTTTTCTTTAATGAATCTTATAGAAGTTTGTAAATTTAAGTGTGCATCTTGGGAAAACCCTTTCAAGTCTCAGTTTTCTCATTTACAGAATCATTATTTATATTATCCCTAACATCTAAAAATTGAAACATTAATGATTCTAGAGCATTTTGGTTTTCATTTAACTTGCAGCAGAGGAAAAGAACAAAAATAGGGTTTGTGCTGCTGCTGCTAAGTCGCTTCAGTCGTGTCCGACCCTGTGCGACCCCATAGATGGCAGCCCACCAGGCTCCTCCGTCCCTGGGATTCTCCAGGAAAGAATACTGGAGTGGGTTGCCATTTCCTTCTCCAATGCATGAAAGTGAAAAGTGAAAGTGAAGTCTCTCAGTCGTGCCCGACTCTTAGTGACCCCATGGACTGGAGCCTACCAGCCTCCTCCGTCCATGGGATTTTCCAGGCAAGAGTACTGGAGTGGGGTGCCATTGCCTTCTCCAAAAATAGGGTTGAAGTGGCTATGAATCTGAGAAATAAAATATCAAGTGAGAGAATCATATGATAAGAAAGATATTCCTAGGCTAAAAAGGAAAGTTCCAAGCGCTTGGGAGACGTATATCCAGTTAAGTATAAAACTAGACTGGATATACAGTATGTTTAGTTGGTTCACACTTTTAAAATGTTTTTAATGACCTATTTCTACTTTCTAGATGCCCTGATGATTTATCTCTATTGAGCCATGCCATGCCAAGTTGCTTCAGTCGTGTCTGACTCTTTGCGACCCTGTGGACTATAGCCTGCCAGGGTCCTCTGTCCATGAGATTCTCCAGGAAAGAATCCTGGAGTGGGAGTTGCCATTTCCTCCTCCAGAGGTTCTTCTCAACCCAGGGATCAAACCCAGGTCTCCCACATTGCAGGCAGTTTTTATTTCTCAGCTGCTCTGTTGAGCAGCTCAATACAATTACTGACTTGTTTCTCTGTCTTTATTGTCTAGAACCAAACAGTGCAGTTGGTCTTTCAACTGACCAATCAGTGTCTTGGAAATTTTGAGACGGTTCAACCAATATATAAACCTTGGTGAGTTGCTTTGATTTTTGATGTTCTAGAGACTCTTCCTTCCAAAAGTTTCCTTTGCCTTGTCTTTATTTATTTATTATTTTCTTAAGTCCTGATAGAAGGAGAGATGTTGGGTCTTTTGTGGTATGATACATTTGGTGGACTCTGAAGACGTTATTCAGAAAAGGACATTGGGGGAGGAAAAGTCACATGCACACGAGGTAAGTGTTGCATTGTCTATTACTTGAGTACTTAGGTACTTACATTTAAAACCCAGAGCACAAATATTGTAAGTCAGGATCAATTTTGCTTTAAATCAGTTGGATAGAGGCAGAGCCAAGGCACACTGGCAGCCAAAGGACCTGTTTAGGGAGATGATAAATTGAGTCCTTAAGTCCTTGGCAGAAGAGCCGACTTATAGATAGGAGATAAGGAAATGAGTTTGCAATAGAATCTCTACTGATTAGTTGGGATGGAAATCAGAAGGTCTTCTGTGGTCTGGATTGCATTTTATATTATCTTTGCCACTTATTTAGTACATCAGCATATTTTGCAACTTCCCTCCCACCCCCACCACCAACTCAGTCCCTTCAGTAACATCTTTTGCTTGAGTGAGCAGTAAATAACAAGGAGAACTAGGGACAATTAACTATTATTGTAGCCCTATGACTAATGAAAATTCGTACATTGCACATTGGGGAAAAATGTACTTATTAACATGCCTGTGGGGGGTAGGTTAATGTTGCTATTTTAACTTTGCTTGGGAGAAACTGAAGTCAAATAACTTACCCAAGGTTATCGAGCCGTCTGTGGCTGTGAGAATTACACAAGCAGAGTTCCTCCTGTCAGTGGCCGCAAGACACTGGTGAAGAAAGTCCAGGGTCCCAGCAGCAACCTCTGGCCGTATCCCAGACTCTAAACACAGGATTCATCTCTGTGTAGTGAGGCTCATTAGCAGGGTTACTAAAAATGCATGTAGCAACTAGCAAGTAATCTCAAGGCTTTTCTCATGCACTCACACATTCACTTGAAGATTCACAGAAATCTTCATTCCTTTCTGAAGAATTTTTTTAATTGGAGTATAATTCCTTTACAATGCTGTGTTAAATTCTGCTGTACAACAACATGAATCAGCTCTGTGCATACATGTATTGGCTCCCTCTTGAGCCTCCTTTCCACTCCCCCATCTCACCTCTCTAAGTCATCATAGAGCACCGAGCTGAGCTCCCTATGTTATACGATAGCTTCCCACTAACTCTCTCTTTTATATGTGGTCATGTGTCTATTGGGCTTCCCAGATGGTGCTAGTGGTAAAAGACTTGCCTGCCATTGCAGGAGACATAAGAGACATGGGTTCAATTCCCGGGTTGGGAAGATCCCCTGGAGGAGGAAAGGGCAACCCACTTCAGTATTCTTGCCTGGGGAATCCCATGGCTAGAGGAGCCTGGTGGCTACAGTGCATGGGGTTACAAAGAGTCAGATGCAGCAAACACACAGTGTATATATGTCAAAACTAATCTCGCAATTTATCCCACTTTCTCCCTCCCCCTCTACACCCACAAGTCTGTTCCCTACCTTGGTGAGGATTTTTTAACCCAGTAAAAACACCAGGACCCCCAAAAGAAAGCTTTAATGGTGAGGTGACATGTGGCAGACTTGGCAAGCAGGTTCATTAGGCACCAAATGACACTGTCACTTACTTCTTTATTAATTCAACCAAAACTTATGTGGCACTTAGTGGGTAGTTCAGGGCTGCTGTAGTATAAGCCCTAGTAGAGTTAACGGAGGACTGCGGCATTCGGTGGGGCCGGTACCGAGGACTCTCCTTGTGACATAAAAGGGAGTATTCTGTTGTATAGTTAATGGTTGTTGTTACTCAGTCGCTAAGTCTTGTCCGACTCTTTGTGAGCCCATGGACTGCAGCATACCAGGCTTCCCTGTCCTTCACCATCTCCCAGAGTTAATGGTTAGCCGCTGGAAAAGTCTGAACAGGGGTGTGACTTAATTAGATTTTCTTGACTGCTACTGACAACAATCTGGCAGAGAAGGAAGAAAAACCAGAACTAAGAAATAGCCCTTTTCTGAGAGAGAGGGTAAGAACTTGAACTCGATCTTTAGCCATGGGTTTGGCAAGATGAAGATAAACAGAGATATTAGTATTCACAGGACAGACAGACAGGAAGACAAGAGTGGCTGGAGGTAGGAGGCAGGAAGGGGGGCGAATTTGGGGATGACTTCTAGATTTCTGATTTGGACGAGGGAGTAGATGATGCTGTCATTCAGTGATTCCTCCTGGAATTACAGGGGGCAAATGAGGTGGAGGCTGTGTAGGGTACAGGAGATGCAGAATAGGAAAATGTCTTTGCTTTGAAATATGCTGAGCTGGAAATGCCTGCAGGCATCTGGACAGTTTCCAATAAGCAGGTTGCTATAGAGGTTTAGCCCTCAAGGAGAAATCTGCACTAACATCAAGATTTGACAGTCTTGATATAGTGGACACTCGTGTATCTTGGTTGGCCTGGATTCCTCACCTAGCCAGTGTCTGATCCTGAATTAAAGGTTATAACCTGTAGAACTGAAAAACTGGACACGGTCATTCACTTTCTCTTTGCCTTTGTTTTTATGTTGTTGCCTTTGTTTTTAAGCCATGAAAATATCTGATATTAGCAAGTACTGGGGAAAATATAAAGTCAAATATCAAGATGTGTCTCAGAAACTTTGATAGACTTATAAATCCCTTATACCAAGGAGTACAACTCACAGGTGTTTATTTTGTTTCCCTTGGTTTCCCTGAGTTTTGTTTTTTTTTTTTTTTTTACTTTTGTCCTTGACCTCATGAGAGTCATTAGGATAAAATATTTTGTAAGCTGTAAAACATTAAACAAAAGTGAAGGATTAGAACAGTCATAATGATAAAGATGATTATATTTTAAAATGTAAACATTTTAAACCCAATGTCATTTAACACAATGGCTTCACACCATAATTATTCAATCAATATTATATTTCTTAGTCACTTCAATGGAACCAAATGCTTACAACATCTTCAGCACAAGAAAACTAGAACAATTCTAATAATCAAACCACTAGTTGTAAGAAATCAATTCTTAATGTTCCATTCACTTTGTATTGATTGGCCTTTGACACCATTTTAAGAGTTCCTTCTGGTTCTGTAATTTCTGCTCAGTGCACCAAGATGATGGATGTAATTAAGGAGGCTTTTTAATCAGACAAGATTTATTTGTTCAGAAGTGTCTCTGGAAATAAACTCAAAGTTGACTACTATTAACTTTTGAAAAATAAAATTAAAAAGCAAAAATTTTAGTTGAATTCTAATATATCTATTCTAGTTTAGCTCAAAAGTATTTCTTTAAAATAAACAAGTTGTCATCTGTCTAGAATAAGTGAAAAGGAAATTGTGGTTCAGTTACCTACATACAGACTAATAGCAACACCAAGTGGTAGCATATTGGAATTGTTTTCAGTCTGTTTTATAAACGCCTAAGAGAAATTACAATCTAGGAAAGTGGCTATTGTGACCAGCGTAATCTGTAATTGGCCTCTAAACGGTTGCAGATTTGAAGTATAATTACAACTAGTGCTTCTGTAATAAAAGTTTTATTTCCAGTCCAGAGTCAGAGTCAAAAATGACTCTCCATATGGACAATCTTGGTATACAAATGAGCATAAGGAAGGTTGCTTATCTTTTGGAAAGAAAGAGGAGGCAGGTGCAGCTCAGAGGGGCCATCAGCCTGCTACAGGGGTCACTGCTACCCCTTACTGATGAGAGGAACTAATGGGAAGGGTAAATCAAGCAAGGTTAAATCCTTCTCTGCTGCTTGTTGGATATATGATTTCCAGTTCATTATTTTAAACTGAATATGTGTGGTTTATTTTTTTTTTTCCATCTTTAAAGTGGGGACAGCTACACTCCAGTTACAGAAAGGGGAGGCCAGTTACAGAAAGATCCAGGGTGGACAGTGAATCTGTCATCACTTTCAGATAACTGGGTTCCTCTTGTCTCACCTTTACCTAGGAACAACACCTGAGAAGTTCTCCAGGTTGCAGGGTATATATGATGGGCAGATCCAGGGGGCAAATAGGAGATGACAATAAGAGAGGAGGAAGCATCGAATGTGGCAAAGATATGAAGCCACATGGAATATGAATCAGGCTACCAAGTTCACTGTAGCTGAAGTATAATATACAAGCGAGAGAAAAAAGGGAAGCAATGAGAGTAAAGAATTAGTGAGGGGACTTCCCTGGTGGTCCAGTGGTTAAGAGTCAGCACTTCCACTGTAGGGGCTGTGGGTTCAATCCCTTTTTGAGAAACTAAGATTCCATATACCATGCAGTACAGCCCCCCCCCCAAAAAAAATTAATTAGGGGCAGATCATAACTGGTCATGTCACTTGAACAAGTTTGGATTTTATTATGAGGGCTTTGAAAAATGGAAAGTGGTTGAACAATCTTTATTTTTTAGAAGTATGACCTTAATAACAAGTTAAGGATTAAATTCAGGAGGAAGTGGATAAGACTGGAGCAGAACTAGTGAAGGGTTGGCAGGATGGGAGAAGCACATGAATTTATAAAACAGTCAGGGTTTTTAACCAATCAGATATTAATTAATTGGGGAACCAGAGAGGTAGAAATCAAGGATGATGCCTAGGCATCTCTTGTTTTCCTACAGATGATATTGTATCAATGGAGAAGGGAGGGCAAAAACAGCTCTCTAATCACAATTTCTGGTGGTGAAAGTCTTAGGCTTAGAACAAAACAGACAGTGGAAAAGGAGTTTGAAATTCAAGGATCTTGAATACAGGTCTACGTTTCTCATTCTTCTCCTTCCACAGTCCAGGACTGCCACCAAGATTTGTGCTACTGAACACTTAATCCAGAAATATTTAATAAACTGATATAACATGTGAGGTGATCTTCTGGATGATGGACAGGCTATACAAACTCTCTGGGTCTTAGATTCCATAAAATAAGGGTGAAAAGTGAAAAGTGTTAGTCACTCATTAGTGTCTGACTCTTTGCAACCCCATAGACTGTAGCCTGACAGTCTCCTCTGTCCATGGAATTCTCCAGGCAAGAATTATGGAGTGGGTAGCCATTCCCTTCTCCAAGGGATCTTCCTAACCCAGGGATCGAACCCAGGTGTCCCTCATTGCAGGTGAATTCTTTACTGTCTGAGCCACCAGGGAAATCATAAAATAAGGGTGGCATCTAGATTATTCCTAAAAGCTCCCCCTATTCAAATACTGAATCTCTGTGACTTTCCAGTAAACCCCTTTTTATTCACTAGTCACCTTTAGCAATAATAAAACTTATTTATCCCTTCCATTCATCACTATGAATATTTCTTTCTGTGATGTCTACCTGAAGGTAAGGAAATCAACCTTGCTGCAGCCACCCTTGAAAGCAGAAGTCTTAAAACTTCTGGGTTTTCTAGAACAAATCTGATTTCAGATCAGAACAAATATCATTTCAAACCAGAACACACCTGGTTTCAACCAGAAAAAAAGAAAAAAACAAAGGAAAAAACAACACGATTTCCAACCTGTGTTTCTGAAAACACACTTGCATTGTGCCCTGATTGAGGATAATCAAAGCTGTGGTTTTCCCAGTAGTTATGTATGGTTGTGAGAGTTGTACCATAAAGAAGGCTGAGCACCAAAGAATTGATGCTTTCTAATTGTGGTGCTGCAGAAGACTCTTGAGAGTCCCATGGACTGCAAGGAGATCAAACCAGTCAATTCTAAAGGAAATCAACCCTGAATATTCATTGGAAGAACTGATGCAAGCTGAAGCTCCAATACTTCAGCCACCTGGTGTGAAGGGTCAACTCATTGAAAAAGACCCTGATGCTGGGAAAGATGGAGGGCAGGAGGAAAAGGGGGAGACAGAGGATGAGATGGTTGGATGGCATCGCCGATTCAATGGACATGAGTTTGAGGACAGGGAAGCCTGGCGTGCTACAGTTCATGGGGTCACAAAGACTCGGACATGACTTAGCAACTGAACAAACAATAACTGATTAAGGCTTTGAGGGAACTGGTCTTGGCAGAGACAGCTAGAAAGCTTTTCTAAAGAATCGTCTATGTATACCTGTGGCGGATTCATTTTGATATTTGGCAAAACTAATACAATTATGTAAAGTTTAAAAATAAAATAAAATTTAAAAAAAAAGTAAAAAAAAAAAAAAAGAATCGTCTATTAAGCTTTGTGACCTATTGGATAAACAAGGCCTCTCCCAGTGGAAGGACTTTCTGGCAAGCTTCAGTCACCAGCTGTACTTCTCAGGAAGCATAACCAGATCAGCTGCCCTGCCCCCAAACCCTGCACTCCCAGGTGTCACCTGAAAGAGGCTTAGCGGTTCTGTGAATATAAATAATCTTACTTCCTAAGAACTGCACAAAAGCCACATGAGCCGCTGAGCCCTGCAGCAGCTTTTTCCTCCAAATTTTGGTCCTCTAATCGAATGTCGCTCTCTTTATCAGGAAGTGAAGAGACTGCCTGGAGCCCTTGGTTAACATGTAGCAGGCTTGCCTAGACCCCTGTCTATGACACAAGCCGCCGCCCTGGAGAACTATTAGCAGAAGTCTTCATTCTGATAAGAGGAACTTCAAAGACCCCCGATGAGGAAAGCAATGTCCCTGGAAAATGTTGAAATGACAAATAGCAATATTTCCGCTGACAAAAGATGAAGATGAAACAAATGTTAGAACAGAAAACGTGATTTTATTTTGCTGGGCTCTCACTGAAAACTGTCATCAAAGTCTTTGACTGAATGAAAAAAAGGCGTCACTATAACAAGCCCAGTAGAGCCAACTTAGATTTCTAACACTGAAAGTCATCTTTGAAATAGCAAAAGCTTACAAAGTAATGAAAAATTGCAATGCAGAAAGTCACGTGCATGGCCCCAGATAGTCTTGTGCTGCACATTTGGTAGACAGCAATAGAGCTGGAAGCCTCTTAGGGATCATTCAGGTAAACCCTTTCATGTTACAAAGCAGGAGACTTGGAACCCAGAAGACATGTGGTAACTTTCTCAAGGTCATAGAACTAGTTAGTGACTTCCAAATTCTTAGCAACTGCCCCTCTACATCTGGGGAGCCAATTGCTTCTCCCTGAAAATCCAACTTTGCCCAGCGATTAAGACAGCTCTAATCAGGTGGTGCTAGGGGTAAAGAATTTGCCCGCAATGCAGGAGACCTGAGTTTGATCCCTGGGTTGGGAAGATCCTCTGGAGAAGGGAATGGCTACCCAGTCCAGTATTCTTACCTGGGAAATCCCACAGACAGAGGAGTCAGTGGGGTCACAAAGTGTCGAACACGACTGAGTGACTAAGCACACACAGCCAGGACTGAAATTCAAGTTCAGTAGGTCCTGGGGCCTAACGTTTGTCCTGCTATCTCAGGTCCATTCTGTGTTATACTCATTAAGCCATAGACTTGCTGAAACCCACCTCATCACTGCCTCACAGCTGCAGAGTCAGAGGTCTGTGTGCAGACCTATGCCCTCTGTGTCAGATCTGTCTGATGACATATGACCTGGAACACAGGGACCAAGGCTGTAAATTTCAAAAAAGTACTGGACAAAAAGGATGAAGGGCTGATGAAGGCATGGTGCATCCTAAAATTTGAAGCCCACAGAGTTAAACATTAGGGATAAGAGAAAAGATAGAAAACCCGAAAGATAAAATGACTTTTTTCCAAACACTACTTAATATGAGAAGTCCTAAGATCAGTCAACAGATGAGACATTCAGACAGTTCAGCCTTTTAAAAGTTGTAAAAGATTTGGAGTTTTGTGGCTTAATCTGCCTTTCAGATATACAGATGACACATTTTTCAAGAATAAGTAAATTTTTTTAATTTTAAGTAAAAGGCATAGAGCCTATAGAGATGAACCCTCAGATCAAATGCAAAGAAGAGGCATGGAAAATACTCAGAGAAGGGCAATCTGAGAAGGCTTTCTGCAGAATCTGAAGGTAATGGATGGAAACTGGCTTGTACAACAGAAATCAAGTTGATGTGTTATTTATGAAATTGGATCACACCATCCAAGAGGGAGGAGTCTGCGGTTGAAAAAAGAGATAATTGGCTTACGGAAGGATTGCTGAAAGGACCCTCAATCCATACTCTTTCTGCCCAGGGCTCTGCATCCCCAACCACTTCCCTGGCCTTGCATCATCTGACTCTGTTCTGTGCTCCAGACACAGCTATGAAGTTACCTTCTTGAAATAACACATACTGTCGGCCTTCATTAGCTACAAGTTCACATCCACGGATTCAATCAACCACAGATTGAATTCCACAATATGGAGTGCCAACTGTTCATAAATGTTGCAAGAATCTCAGTGTTAACCAGTTCAAAATGGAACCCTTGGTCCCCACGCCACCTACAACTGCCTAACCCTGCTCCCCCTTCAGCTTTTCCCCACCACAGGAAAAGGACCTCCTCTGTTCCTTAACTCATGCCAGACCCTTCCATAGCTTAAGTTGCCCTCCCCACCTTGACACGTATCCTGGTACATTTTGTTCCACACTGCGACCTGTGATAACTTCCCTAAAATATGTCTCTAATACGTTCCCTTTTCTAAGCATATTCCTCTACTACTCTAGCCAGATCAGCCCTCATCTCTTGCCAAGACTGTTAAAATAACCTCCCAATTGGACATCTTGTTTCTACGTTTGCCCTATTTTATTCTCCATACAGCAATCCAAATCATTTTTAGAAACTGCAGATGATTTAAGTCTTTCCTTCTACGTAAAACCCTTTTAGTAGGTGCCAATAGCATTAATGAAAGAAAGTGAAAGTGTTAGTCGCTCAGTCGTGTCCTCTTTATGACCCCATGGACTGAAGCCCACCAGGCTCCATGGGATTTTCCAGGCAAGAATACTGGAGTGGATAGCCATTCCCTTCTCCAGGGGATCTTCCAGACCCAGGGATTGAAGCTGCGTCTCCTGCGGCCCCTGCATTGGCAGATGGATTCTTTACATTTTAATCCACCAGGGAAGCACACCAATAGTATTATTAGTTAAATATAAATTTTTGTGTGTGACACACCCACCCTTTATGACTGACCCTGCTTCTTTATTTTGCTTCCTTTTCACCCCTCCTTCTCTGGCTCTAAACTTCCCTCGCACACTGTTCCAGTGCTCCTTCAATAAGCATCTTTCAATATCAGGAGTTTGCATCTGCTGTTTCTTCTTCCTGGTACATTTTGCTCATTAACAGCCTGGTTATTGTCACTCAAAATTTAGATCTTAAATGGTACTTCCTCAAAGAGATCTTCCCTCTTTGGCCATCCAAGTAAGTCTCCCAGGTGATTCTCTCATTGCCTCCTTTATTCTACTTCTTTTCCTGATATTTAGGATACTTTGTAACTATATTGTTTTGCATCCCTTTGGTTCATCTTTATGACCTTGACTCCACAAGAGGTAATGGCACAAGAAGACTAAAATGACCTCACTAAAATGCAATATTATTTCATGTTTTGCTAAGGAATTAAAACTTGTGCCGACTGAATTATGATACAATAATTGATGCTTTCCAATTGTGGTGTTGGAGAAGACACTTGAGAGTCCTTTGGACAGCAAGGGATCAAACCAGTCTATCCTAAAGGAGCTCAACCCTGAATATTTATTGGAAGGACTGATACTGAAGCTGAAGCTCCAATACTCTGGCCACCTGATGGGAAGAGCCGACTCAGTGGAAAAGCCCCTGATGCTGGGAAAGATTGAGGGCAGGAGGAGAAGAAAGGGGCAGAGGATGAGATGGTTGAATAGCATCACTGACTCAATGAACACGAGTCTGAGCAAATTCCAGGAGATTGTGAAGGATAGGGAAGCCTGGCGTGCTGTAGTCCATGCAGTTGCAAAGAGTCAGACACGACTTAGAGACTAAACAACAACAACAGCAGCAATACTTTATTTCACCTGAAATTTCATGATAAATATGTAAAAAGTTCCTTTGCGTTTAGACATATATTTTTGTATATCTTATTCATATGTATTGATAGAATGCAATATTTGCAAAATAAATCACACACAAAAAAACTTAAAAAAAACTTTAGAATCTGGTTCTTTTAAATGGTTATGGGGCTTAAAACCATAGATGTTAATTTTTCACAACAGTATTCTTTATTATGCTGGCAAGAATTTTGGTATGTGGGCATTACCAAACACGAACAAACACAGTGCTATTATTGGGAGGTTTTTCTTCCAAGCTACGACACTCTTCCTGCAAGCTTTGATGTTGGTGTGTGAAGTGCAACGCTGTAACACACTCACCCACTTGTTCTTTCTTAGGTCCTACAATGTTGCTTTGCAAGAAAATTGGGAATTTCACTCATTCCTCCAAACCTAGATATTCACTTCTCTAATATCAAATTCTGGGAGAAGGCAATGGCACCCCACTCCAGTACTGTTGCCCGGAAAATCCCATGGACGGAGGAGCCTGGTAGGCTGCAGTCCATGGGGTCGCTAAGAGTCAGACACCACTGAGTGACTTCACTTTCACTTTCCACTTTCATGCATTGGAGAAGGAAATGGCAACCCACTCCAGTGTTCTTGCCTGGAGAATCCCATGGATGGAGAAGCCTGGTAGGCTGCAGTCCATGGGGTCGCACAGAGTCAGACACGACTGAAGCGACTTGGCAGCAGCAATATCAAATTCCACATCACTGTTTCACTTCAATAATTTTTAGCATTTACAATAATGTTTTCAATGTGCAGATATAATCTTTAAAATTAATGGCGACTATTCTCAACACATACAACACCAAAAATAACTTGAAATGAAAAAAAAAAAAGATACCTTGACTAAAATAAACATGTATGGACCGTGACAATTATATCAAGACATATTTTACTTTCAGAGGTGTAAAAATGTACGAAGTATGGTATAGTCTTTTGCTTTTTTATCAGTTTTTTAATTATTATTTTTTTGTGTGTTCATCTGTCCCGTTTTGAAAGAGGCACATTGAAATTTAAATTGCATCTTCACTGTGAATCGTACCTTTTCTATATCAAATGACAGCATTTTTCCATTTTAATGCATTCCTTAAAGTCCAATTTTTCTGGTATTAATAGCTTGACTCCTGTTGTCCCTTTATTTAAATCTGCCTGATATATCTTTGCTGATTTTATGTCATTTTGTTTGAGATATGCTAATGGAAGACCATATTTGACAAAACACCATTTTTTATTTTCAATGTAAGAGATTTCTATCTTTTAATAAGGAAGTTACATTTAGTTCCATTATTAAATTTGTAATAGTTAGTCTTGCTTCTCTTAGCTGGCTGTAGTTCTTATGGCATCATATTATACCATGATTTCTCCATTCTTTTGTTAAAATGTTTTATTGTGAAATGTATCACAAATACACACAATGGATATATATATGCATATTTAAAGATTAATAGTTAAGTTGAATAAAATTCTAATATCCACTATCCAGCTTAAGAAACAGAGTATCGGGTATAATTCTGAAGCTTCCTGTTGACTTGATTACACTCTTTCCCTGCACTGGATTTAGTACTATCCTGTATTTTGTGTAAGCAGTTCCTTTGCTTTTTCTCTATAGCTTTACTACATATATGTTGCTTTAAACAATTTAATGATCAGCTTGCTTATTGTTTAACTTTATACAAATGCAATTGACACATGATAGCTTTGCTCTGGACCATTTTATGCTGATGGCTGTGATTAATTCATTTTCCCTAATATACGGTGTTCTGTAAAAAATCGTAGAAGCTTGTACATTGTGTTCTCTATGAAAGGTGCTGACAATGTGGATGGTGCCCCCGAGCTGAAGAAGGCCATAACCCTGATCCTTTGTATGAATGCAACATAATCTACTCATTTTAATAATGGTAGATATTTGTACCACTTTTGCAGAATTTATTTGTTTGATATTTTATCAAATTAAAAATTTATAAAGTAAAAAAAAATATAATAATTCAGCATTTTTCCTAGGGTTGTTTTTCTAACTTTTTATTCCTTTTTTTTTGGCCATGCTGCATAATATGTGGGACATTATTTCCCTGACCAGGGGCCAAACCTGCCCCTGCGCTGAAAGCACAGTCTTAACCACTGGACCACCAGGGAAGTCCTCCTAGGTTTCTTGAGCTTTCTTTAACAGTTTTTCCTTGGTTTCTTGCAATAGTATTGCCATGAGCATTATTTTACATGTCTCTGGAACATATGGTTTCTCTAGGGTTTCTAACTAGGAGTGGAATAACTGGTAACAGTGCATACACATACATATGTCAATAAACTTTTGTTCCGGACTTCCCTAGTGGACCTGTGGCTAAGGCTCCATTCTTCCAGTGCAGGGGTCCCAGTTTGATCCCTGGTCAGGGAACTGGATCTTACACGCAGCAACTGAAAAGATCCCATGTGCTGAAACTGAGACCTGGTGCAGCCAAATAAATAAAAAATAAACAAACTGATTTTCTCTTGTTAATCTTTTTGTTAACAAGTCTCAGCTGGAAACCTAAAACAGTGGATAGAAGATTCCCTTCCTTACAAAAGCATCAGATGGATGGGGGACCACCATTGCTGGCATTGAAAATGGAAGAAGCCACAAGAAAGGCCCTCAGCTGACAGGCAAAGAGGAAACAGGGACCTCATTCCTACAAGCACATGGAGCTCAGCGCTGCCAGTAACCTGAAAGTCCCCGGAAATGAATTCTCCCTCAGACCCTGCCAAGGAGGCAGCCTGGCCAACAGCCTGACTTTGACCCTGTAAGACCTAAGGCAGGGCAGACAAGTCACTTACCTACAATACTGTGAGAAGAGATCTCTTACTCAGTGTTAGTGGATCAGTCTGTCTGACTCTTTGTGACCCCATGGACTGTAGCCCACCAGGCTCCTCTGTCCATGGGAGTCTCCAGGCAAGAATACTGGAATGGGTTGCCATGCCCTCTTCCAGGGGATCTTTCCAACCTAGGGATCAAACCTGGGTCTCTAGCATTGCAGGTGGATTCTTTACCCCTGTACCATCTGGGAAACCCTTACTCATGCCACTGAGATTGTAGCAATCTGTCAGGAATAAAAACCAGTACATTTGGTGAGCCTAGTTTATGATAGTTTTGATGATTCAAATGCTTTCAAACAGCCTGATCAATATTATTTCAAATTAATCATTTTTCTAGTTGTGTCAATCTTTAATTGGCAGGAGGAGGCCATGAACTAAGAAGCATCACTGCTCAATTAAAGGCAAAACAGGTTGGGTGGAAAAGAGACACCTGATCAGTCTTCCAAGCAACGTATTATAGTAACTGTCTCTAGTTCATCTCTGTGGTTTCCAGACACTTTGCCCATGTTTTTTGTTCTAGAATGGACAGCTGTGGAGCAAAATTTGGCCAGTCCATATTGGGGTTAAAGGGTGGAACTCTGCTTCAAGTTCCTTGGGGAAAGAGAAGGAAGCTGACACACAGAGAAACAATAAAACCTGAGATGAAGAAAGAACCTAAGGCACTTGGGTCCAAGCTTCTGATTATTCCTCACACACTTTTCCAAACTTGATATCAGATAATAAATTGCTTTTCACTAAGACAGAAATGTGTTTCAGTCATTTGCCAATGAAAAGAACCAGTCTTGAATGCTGTATCCATTTCTGAATGATAAATGTAGTGACTTATTAGTAAAACACCACACATTCACTATCTCAAAGCTCTGCTGTTCAGAAGTTCAGTGCAGGTCTCTGGGCTAAAACCAAGGTCCCAGCAGAGCCACAGCTCTGTCTCAGGGCTCCAGGCCAGAATGCATGTCCCTGCCTTCCAGCTTCTCCATCCACACTTGGCTGGGCCCTTTTCCTCCATCCTCAAAAGTCAGCAACATTGACTCTCTCTCTGCCTTTCCTCTATGGTCACATCTCCCTCTGACCTCTAATGCTTATTTTAATTTGTTTACTTTTATGAATGACATTGAGCATCTTTTCATGTGTTTACTGACCTTTTCTGTTTTCTCTTTTGTGAGGTCTCCGTTTCAAGTCTTTGTCAACTTTTCTATTGGGTCGTTTGCTGCTTTTCTTCCCATTTCTTTCATGGAACTATTTCACATTTTGGAGATTTATCCTTTAGCAGTTAAATCCATTAAACTATCATCTCCTCTTTTGTGCTTATATTTTGATAATTTTATGGCTTTTAAACTTAACCTGTATTTTAATGTAGTTGATTTTGTCCATTGTTTGTCTTACTTTTCTATATATTGATGAAGAAATTCTTCTTTTTTCCTAAAGTCAAAGGATATTCTGCTATATTTTATTGTAAAGGATATAAATTTTTCTTTTCTAATTAAGTATTTACTCTGTCAATAATTGTTTTCTCTTTTTTCCCCAATTAATTAATTAATTAATTTAGCTGCCTCGATTCTTAGTTGCATTCTGGGCTGCTCTCTCGAGTTGTGTGACTCGCGGTGGGTTTAGCCGCCGTACAGCATGTGAGATCTTAGTTCCCCTACCAGGGATCGAACCTGCATCCTCTGCATTTGAAGGCAGATTCTTAACTACAGGACCACCAGGGAAGTCTCGTTTTCTTCTTTTAAATAAGGAAGTTTGCACAGAACATTGTACTGGGCTGTCATTTTCTTACTGATCTCTAATACCAGTTCCTTTCTATTTCACATTTTCATACATGCATTAAGTATGCTTCTGGGCTCTTTATTCTGTACCATTAATCGGTTATGTCTATCTCTGAGTAAACACCACAGTATATTACCAGTAATTTATAATAAGCTTCACTATCTAGTAGAACCAGAGCTCTTCAACTTGATCTTTTTCTTTAGAATATGTTATATCTTTTTGGCCTTTTGCTTATTCATATGCCTTTTAAAATAAACTTGTCAAGTTCCATAGAAACATGGCTGGAATTTGGATTAGAATTACGTCTATAGGACAAGTGGAGGAGAACTGACAATTTTTAACTCAAGGTCTATTCCTGACATGAAATATGTCCATTTATTTTGGTCATCTTTAATGGCTGTCAATAGCACTTTATAATTTTTAGTGTAACAGTCTTACTTAGGTTTTGTTAATCGTTATTCCTGAGAACATTATATTTTTAGTGCAAAAGTAATTACATTTTCTCACTGTTGTTTCTTAAGTGCATAAAAATGCAATTAACTCTTGTCCAATAATGTTCTAAAGTGAAAGTGTCAGTCATAGCCGTGCCTGATTCTCTGTGACCCCATAGACTGTAGCCCACCAGGCTCCTCTGTCCATGGAATTGTCCAGGCAAGAATACTGGAGTGGATTCCCATTCCCTTCTCCAGGGGATCTTCCCCACCCAGGGATCAAACCCAGGTCTCCTGCATTGTAGGCAGGTTCTTTACCATCGGAGCCACCAGGGAAGCCCCCAGGTTCTTTATCAACTCATTAAATCCTCTCATCAACTCTACGAAGGGGAGATCTGTTAACCATAATCACACTTTATTTCAGCATTCAAACCACCGCGTCAATTTGGCAACCGGAATTTGGAGTAAGGCAGAGTGTGTAGAAGCGAGAAGAGAGAAGTAAAGCGATTGCGCCTCTTACGGAGAAGAGAACCTGCCACAGAACAAAATGCTGTTGGTTTCCCGGTGCCTGATGAAGAAGAGGAAAGGGTGGTCTGCACAAAATTTCGGTTCCATTCTGCAGCACCGGGAGTTCCTGACCACGGCAGTGGCCCCGGCTGCCTCTGTGCCCTCCTCATTGACCTCCACGAAGCATTTGTGTGCAACCTTGGACATGGGCACATTCTTCTTAGCTGACATTCCGGAAAAGTCTGCCTTGGCTTCCTCGAAAGCATCAGTCATTCCTAAACTTCGAAGAAAAGCCTCCAAGTCATAACTCGCCTCCAGCTTTAATCTGGGAAGAAAAACTTGAACTTTCTCCTCAGTCAGCTTTTCTGGACTCGTCCAGGTTCTGAACTTCTCATATGTAAGTGCTTTTTCCACCTGAAATAATGAAGAGTTAAGTCTTAAAAGCTAGAGGACAATAGCCCAGTACCCACCCACCTATTGGCTCACTAACCCCTCCCCCTCATGACCTGTGACTTGACACTGAGTTCTGTTCCAGGATAATCTACAGGATATTTCCTCTTATAAACACACCAAAATTTTCCCTCTATTTCTTGCATTTTCCCTTTTTTATGGATACAAGAGAGTAACAGCTAGGAAACACCTGAGACAAAGATAGGGTTTTATTTTGAACTATCTGGAGCAAATTCATGTCAAGTTGGTTTTTTAGTTTAGGAAATTCTCATAACCAATTTATTGTATTTATGTAGATGATACCACTTTAATGGCAGAAAGTGAAGAGGAACTAAAGAGCCTCTTGATGAAGGTGAAAAAAGAGAGTGAAAAAGCTGGCTTAAAACTCAGCATTCAAAAACTAAGATATGGCAAATAGATGGGGAAACAGTATCAGATTTCATTTTTCTGGGCTCCAAAATCAATGTGGACAGTGACTACAATCACGGAGTTAAGACGATTGCTCCTTGGAAGAAGAGCTATGACCAACCTGCTGCTGCTGCTAAGTCACTTCAGTTGTGTCCGACTCTGTGTGACCCCATAGACGGGAGCCCACCAGGCTCCCCTGTCCCTGGGATTCTCCAGGCAAGAACACTGGAGTGGGTTGCCATTTCCTTCTCCAATGCATGAAAGTGAAAAGTAAAAGTGAAGTCGCTCAGTCGTGTCCGACCCTCAGCGACCCCATGGACTGCAGCCTACCAGGGTCCTCCATCCATAGGATTTTCTAGGCAAGAGTACTGAAGTGGGGTGCCATTGCCTTCTCCAATGACCAACCTAGACAGTGTTTTAAAAAGCAGAGACATCACCTTGCTGACAAACTACGTATAGTCAAAGCTATGGCTTTTCCAGTAGTCATGTATGGATGTGAGAGTTGGACCATTAAGAAGGCTGAGTGCCAAAGAACTGACACTTTTGAACTGTGGTGTTGGAGAAGATTCTTAAGAGTTCCTTGGACTGCAGGGAGATCAAACCAGTCAATCCTACAGGAAATTAACCCTGAATATTCATTGGCAGGACTGATGCTGAAGCGGAAGCTCCAATACTTTGGCCACCTGATTGGAAGAGCTGACTCATTGAAAAGACCCTAATGCAGGGAAAAATTAAGGATGAGATGGTTGGATGGCATCACTGACTCAATGGACATGAGTTTTAGCAAACTCAGGGAGATGATGAAGGACAGGGAAGCCTGGCATGCTGCAGTTCATGGGGCTCCAAGAGTTACACATGACTTAGCAACTGAACAACATCAAATGCAATACAGTATCGTGAGTTTGAGAAGCTGTTGACCAAAGAGAGAAAAGCATGACTTAGAACTCGGCTGAATGAAAAAGGGAGAACTCCGTGATTCTGGGGGAGGAGGGCAGGATGGGAAATCCCACAGGACTGTTGCTTCTGGCATCCTTGCTTGCCCTCTGCCTGTTCTGGGGGTAGCTTCAAGCCCTCCCAGATCCAGCCTTCATTCTTGTTTATTAACAAGGAAAATATACAGAGGAGCATCTTCCCCTCAACCAGCAGAAGTCCAGGTGAGAGCTCCTCTCCAGTGGCAGATGTTTGGATGGCAGTTCTATTCCTAGACTTTCCTAATTTTCTTTTTTTTGGGGGGGTGAGGAGCTTTTGAAAAAATTGAAATATATGTGATATACAACATTGTATAAATTTGACATGTCATGTTAGTGTCATACATTTATATATTGAAATATAATTGCCATTATGGCAATGATTAATACCTCATATTATATAACTATCATTTATTTTTTATTTGTTTATTATTAACTGGAGGATAATTGCCTCATAATGTAGCACTGGTTTCTGCCATTCATCAACATGAGTCAGCCATACGTGTGTGTGTATATATATATATATGTCCCTCCCTATTGAACCTCCCTCCCACCTCCCACCCTGTCCCAACCCTGTAGGTTGTCACAGAGCACAGGGTTTGAGCTCCCTGCATCATAGAGCAAATTCCCAGTGGCTACCTACTTTACCTGTGGAAATGTGCATGTTTCTATGCTACTCTCTCAGTTCATCCCACCCTCTCCTACCCCCGCTGTGTCCACAGGTCTCTTCTCCATGTCTGCATCTCATTTTCTTAAAGTTGCCATGACAGATCTCTTCCTTGCTTTATGCCAGGAGGTTCCTGATTCCATAGAGAAGCCAAGGAAATCAGGCAGGCCCTCCCCTCACAGGTGTGGGCCGGCGTGTGCCGGCGTGCTGGAGCTAGCTTGCATCTTCTGCAAAAGTCAACTGTTAAACCCTTGGGAGCCTAAACCTGGCCATGGTGCAGGTATTCACACCACAGGAATCAGCACACATTGTAAGTGAGGGCTTCCCCCACACCTAAGGGGCCAGATAACCAGCACACTGTCGCTCCTGCACCTCCCACCCTGTAAATTTACTTTCCCCCAACCTGAACCCTCTTTTCCTGTCATGGGAAAATATCCTTTTCTTCCTGTCTAAGAAAAATTCCTCACCTGTACTTTAGACTCTTGCTCCTCAAAATTGGGTTTATGACCAACAGCATCTGTATCACTTGGAATCTTGTCAGAAATGCAAAATCTCAGGCCATAATTCCCCTAACTCAGAATCTGTATTTTAACAGGATCCCATTAGATTAATATGCACATATTAAAGTGTTTGAGGAACACTGCTCAGAACTATCTTTATCTTTTTCCTGTTCTTTTGTTCAATAATTACTGGGCTCGCAACTAGCCCCTCCCTTCAGAATAAATAATAGTGTTCTTATTTTTGGAACTCTCTTTGTTTAGGCTTCATCAGAATTTGTTTATTCCAGAAATTCCACTCCTAGGTGTACACTCAATGGAAATGCACACACATGTTCATCAAAAGTCACGCAGTGGTGTTCATTTAGCACTCTTTAGAACAACCCTCTGGAGAAAGAAATGGCAACCCACTCCAGTATTCTTGCCTGGAGAATTTCGTGGACAGAGGAGCCAGGCAGGCTACAGTCCATTGAAGACTTAGACACAACTGAGAGACTCTCACTCACTTACTCACTTAGTACAACCCTAAACTGGAAATGCCTCAAATGCAATCCAGTGGATGCACTTTTGAAAATGAGCTCAGGCTACTTAGGATTGCCAAGGGGAAGGACTGGGGGAAGGGATAGTTAGGGAGAGTGGGGTGGACATGTATACACTGCTACATTTAAAACGGATAGCCAGCAATGACCTAATGTAGAGCACAGGGAACTCTGCACGATGGTACATGGCAGCTAGATGGGAGGGGAGGTTGGGGGAGAATGGATGCAAGCATATATATGCATATATGGCTGAGTCCCTTCACTGTTCACCTGAAATTATTACAGCATTGTTAATCAGCTATATCCCAATACAGAATAAAAAGTTTAAAAAAAAAAAAAACATGCGCAGACTGGATCCGTAGACACTCAGACTTCATGTCAAGGGCTTACCACAGCAAGATCCGTGTTCTCATCAGGCAGAAGGATGAGCATGCTCAGCTCGGCCCCCACGTAGGGCAGCTCCAGGACCTGGGCAGGCACCTCCTTCACGTGCCCCATTTTAAACTTGGCTTGCTTGAACATCATCTGTACTGTCTTCTTCTCCTGATAAAAACATGAAACTAAAATCAAATCACTGAAAAATAACACAGAGTACTAAGAACTGGTATGTCTAATTCACAGAACCCTTGTCGTTCAGTCACTAAGTCACGTCTGACTCTTTGTAACCCCATGGACTGTAGCCACCAGGCGCCTCTGTCCATGGGATTCTTTAGGCAAGACACTGGAGTGGGTTGCCATTTCCTTCTCCAAGAGATATTCCTGACCCAGAGGTCGATCCTATGTCTCCTGCATTGCAGGCGGATTCTTTACCACTGAGCTACCAGGGAAGCCCGTGGAACATAACATATCAGATCAGATCAGATCAGTCGCTCAGTCGTGTCCAACTCTTTGCGACCCATGAATCGCAGCACGCCAGGTCTCCCTGTCCCTCACCAACTCCCGGAGTTCACTGAGACTCACGTCCATCGAGTCAGTGATGCCATCCAGCCATCTCATCCTCTGTCGTCCCCTTCTCCTCCTGCCCCCAATCCCTCCCAGCATCAGAGTCTTTTCCAATGAGTCAACTCTTCTCATGAGGTGACCGAAGTATTGGAGTTTCAGCCTCACCATCATTCCTTCCAAAGAAATCCCAGGGCTGATCTCCTTCAGAATGGACTGGTTGGATCTCCTTGCAGTCCAAGGGACTCTCAAGAGTCTTCTCCAACACCACAGTTCAAAAGCATCAATTCTTCAGTGCTCAGCCCTCTTCACAGTCCAACTCTCACATCCATACATGACCACAGGAAAAACCATAGCCTTGACTAGATGAACCTTTGTTGGCAAAGTAATGTCTCTGCTTTTGAATATGCTATCTAGGTTGGTCATAACTTTCCTTCCAAGGAGTAAGCGTCTTTTAATTTCATGGCTGCAGTCACCATCTGTAGTGATTTTGGAGCCCAGAAAAATAAAGTCTGACACTGTTTCCACTGTTTCCCCATCTATTTCCCATGAAGTGGTGCGACCAGATGCCATGATCTTTGTTTTCTGAATGTTGAGCTTTAAGCCAACTTTTTCACTCTCCTCTTTCACTTTCATCAAGAGGCTTTTGAGTTCCTCTTCACTTTCTGCCATAAGGGTGGTGTCATCTGCATATCTGAGGTTATTGATATTTCTCCCTGCAATCTTGATTCCAGCTTGTGTTTCTTCCAGTCCAGCGTTTCTTATGATGTACTCTGCATATAAGTTAAATAAACAGGGTGACAATATACAGCCTTGACGAACTCCTTTTCCTATTTGGAACCAGTCTGTTGTTCCATGTCCAGTTCTAACTGTTGCTTCCTGACCTGCATACAAATTTCTCAAGAGGCAGATCAGGTGGTCTGATATTCCCATCTCTTTCAGAATTTTCCACAGTTTATTGTGATCCATACAGTCAAAGGCTTTGGCATAGTCAATAAAGCAGAAATAGATGTTTTTCTGGAACTCTCTTGCTTTTTCCATGATCCAGCAGATGTTGGCAATTTGATCTCTGGTTCCTCTGCCTTTTCTAAAACCAGCTTGAACATCAGGGAGTTCACGGTTCACATATTGCTTAAGCCTGGCTTGGAGAATTTTGAGCATTACTTTACTAGCGTATGAGATGAGTGCAATTGTGTGGTAGTTTGAGCATTCTTTGGCATTGCTTTTCTTTGGGATTGGAATGAAAACTGACCTTTTCCAGTCCTGTGGCCACTGCTGAGTTTTCCAAATTTGCTGGCATATTGAGTGCAGCACTTTCACAGCATCATCTTTCAGGATTTGGAATAGCTCAACTGGAATTCCATCACCTCCACTAGCTTTGTTCATAGTGATGCTTTCTAAGGCCCGCTTGACTTCACATTCCAGGATGTCTGGCTCTAGGTCAGTGATCACACCATCGTGATTATCTGGGTCGTGAAGATCTTTTTTGTACAGTTCTTCTGTGTATTCTTGCCATCTCTTCTTAATACCTTCTGCTTCTGTTAGGTCCATACCATTTCTGTCCTTTATCGAGCTCATCTTTGCATGAAATGTTCCTTTGGTATCTCTGATTTTCTTGAAGAGATCCCTAGTCTTTCCCATTCTGTTGTTTTCCTCTATTTCTTTGCATAGATTGCTGAAGAAGGCTTTCTTATCTCTTCTTGCTATTCTTTGGAACTCTGCATTCAGATGTTTATATCTTTCCTTTTCTCCTTTGCTTTTCGCTTCCCTTCTTTTCACAGCTATTTGTAAGGCCTCCCCAGACAGCCATTTTGCTTTTTTGCATTTCTTTTCTATGGGAATGGTCTTGATCCCTGTCTCCTGTACAATGTCACAAACCTCATTCCATAGTTCATCAGGCACTCTATCTTTCAGATCTAGGCCCTTAAATCTATTTCTCATTTCCACTGTATAATCATAAGGGATTTGATTTAGGTCATACCTGAATGGTCTAGTGGTTTTCCCTACTTTCTTCAATTTAAGTCTGAATTTGGCAATAAGGAATGGCAAACATAACATATAGGTACATATAATTATTGTTTCTATGCATTTATGCTGATTGATGCAAAATCTTCATTAGTACATACTAGCGTTGAGTAATAACATTCCATTGTCCCAGCAGATCAAGTACTACCATGTGGGAGAGAAAAAATTGATGAATAGAGACATAAAACTCTTTATATTATCCTCAGAAGAAATTGTGTTTTTTCTCTTTTTAAAAGATAAGTAGAGTAGCACTCGCAGGGACCTTTTAATTAAAAAATTATTTCTCGAAGTTAATAGGAAAATGAACTAATATTCAAATCTTTACCCTGGAAGATTTATTTAGAAAAGGTATATAGGCCAGAGGGAGTTACACTTTTACTCTGAAAAGTTGCTCAATTATATAATTGGCGCTACGGCCTTGCTTTTCTTGGAGGGAAAACCTTGATGAGATGTCCAGAGTCCACCATTTTTAGAGACTGCAACAAATGTATTCTGGGCATGTAAATTTTTGTGCAATATGCTATTATCAAGTGGATGGAGGTCAAATTCCAAGCTGAGAGTTATTGACCTCAGCCATTATCATATTCAAAAGTGAAAGGAGAAAAGTTTTTTAAAGTTAGGTATAGAAGTCTAAAAATCAAACACATAGCATGATGACTATGGTTAATAATAGTGTGGATTAATAATATAATAATATGGAATGCTGGACATTTGCTAAGAGGGTAGATTTCAGGTGCTGTCATCAAGAAAATATATGGTAACTATGTGAGCAAAAGATATCTTAATTAGCTTCACTGCAGTAATCATTTCACTGTGTATCTCAAATCCTCTTCTTATACACCTTAAATATGTAAACTTTTTATTTTTTAAAAAAAGATCCAAAAATAAATAAAAACAAAGCTCTCCTGAACATTTGCTAACACTTTTTTTCTTGTATTCCAAATTGTACAGCCATAAATTCTAAGGCAATAAATAGGCATAGTTGTCATTGACAATTGCGAGAAAAAGTCTAAATACACTCAGTGATCAAATAATACAAATATAACGCCAAGGCTTAGAAGAAATTTTCTTTCAATCCAAATAATATGACCAGAGACAGATCGACTTGACCAAGGATCCAAAAACAAAAAGATCAATATAACAATTATTTTGGTATTTCTCTTTCCCATTCCAGTAAGAGATATACAGGGGACATGAAATTTATTCAGAAATACATTAAGAATCAAGACAGTGTAAAATAAATTATTTTTCCATTCCTTCACAGTCTTTAGAAAGTAGCAATATGTCTGCAAAATGTTTTCCTACCTGGTTAGTCTTAAAGGGCATTCCCCTTGTGTGCTTTCTGTCAAACTGCTCATTCCACTTGCCTTTGAAATAGATGGCATTCACCAGGACCAGCTTAGTCAGAGGACCGACTGTGCCAGCCCCCAGTATCTCTGATATCTTACCTATAAAGAATATAAGAGAAAGTTACTGCTATTGGGGGAGAATAAACTTTTCTTTTATAGAAGTTCTCTCTCTCGATATTGAAAAAAGGCTGGAATTCTGCCGTTCTGGCTGCCTGAGGACTCAGGGAGATGATGTTTCATGCGGGGCACACATATAGTGTAGTATTTGTCTTTAAACAACAATCTTGAAGCAGAGACTAACACTAGGTTTAAGCATTTTTCAGAAATCACCACTTCATAAGCCCAAGAAAAATATCAGATTGGCATTGGGGCTTCCCTGATGGCTCAGACAATGAAGAATCTGCCCGCAATGTGGGAGATCCAGGTTCAATCCCTGGGTCGGGAAGATTGCCCTGGAGAAGGGAATGGCTACTCGCTCCAGTATGCTTGCCTGGAGAATCCCACGGACAGAGGGGCCTGGCAGGCTACAGTCCATGTCAGAATGGCATTACCTGCTTCAAAACCCAGCAAACATACACACAGTCTACTGGAAACAGCGTCAGAGTGGTCACACCGAGGAGGTCACATCCGGACGGTCTTGGCTCTGTCTCCCTTATAACACCACCTCTCCCAAAATGAAAACCGCTCACCTTCCGTCTTCTCCATCACCCAGTCGTTTATGTGTTTCCTGCATTCTTCAGTGTCTTCAGCAAAGGACAGCTCCTCCAGGTCAGCCTGATAGAACTTCTGGCAGGATTCTTTAAAAGCCTACAAATGCAGAATACCAAGGGTGGCCATATTCTACTTGGCAAAATTTCCTAAAAGTGTGAAAACATTTTTTTCTTAACATGTTTCTGGCATAAATGCTTGTACAGGGCACTCTGTACTTTAAAACTCATTTGTGCAATTAATCAAAATGTACAGACCACTGGCACTGTGCCAGGTGCGGGATGCCAGGGTAAAGACAGGACTTTGGACCTGAGGTGGCTCACAGTCTGCGGAGAGAGAAATATATATACCCAGAGAGTTGCAAGATGTTTTGAGAATATGGACAGCAGCAGCTATGCACAAAACAGCCTGCGAACTTTCCTGTCAAACACTCCATGTTGACCTTCTGTTTGATTTTTATCTCCTCCACTATGTGGTCTAACCACGTTTTACTCATTTCTGTATGACCAGAACAGACCAGAGTGTCCAAAACATCCTTATGGAATGATTGGAAGACTTGAACTAGACTATCAAAAGATCTTCCAGGTCTTCCAGGAGTGGAATCATTGTGTGTGTGTGTGTGTGTGTGTGTGTGTAGGGAATTAGGGAGAAAAGTAGCAAGGGATAAGCCATGAAATGTAAGTTGGGGTCAAATCAGGAAGGGCATTACATGCAACACATTAAAATCCACAGGTAACTCACCTCACAAAAACTTGTTTTCTGATATAATGTGCCTGGCAATTGGCTCCCATCCTCCGCCCATCTCCTGTCCTCAAACATGTTAGTTTCTACGGAGGAAAGAAGATGCAGAGAGAAGAAGAACCCAAGCGACCATGAAAAGTGGAGAACAATCCTCTGTGTCCTCAATATTCCCCAATTACAGTATTCAAAAATCTGGCTGATATTCAAAAATGAACATCCATAAACCAGGATTTCCTGGAATCACAAGTACTTATCCTGCTGCTGCTAAGTCGCTTCAGTCGTGTCCGACTCTGTGCGACCCCATAGATGGTGGCCCACCAGGCTCCCCCATCCCTGGGATTCTCCAGGCAAGAACACTGGAGTAGGTACTTATCCTAGAAAACCTAACTAGCTGAAGGACTCAGAATCATCTCCAAGGATACTGAACCCCAGACCAGGCAGTCTGCACTGGGTAGCACCCAACAGCAGCCAGGACAAGGTTATATTTGAGTCTTACATAATAATCCTTGGAACTGCTGACTGCTAAGATGGCCAGACTTACCCTGATCATTTCATTAATCTTAAAATAACATCTCTCTGTTTACAGTAGAGCACAATTTTTTGGATCTCACTTATTGAATAATGGACTAGAGACCTTTGGAATTATACACTGCAGTAAATAGGAAATACTCAGATTCAAAATCTTATTTTTTAGCGACAGATTTTAATTTTAGAAAGACTATTCTATCATTTACCAACAAAAGTCCGTCTAGTCAAAGCTATAGTTTTTCCAGTAGTCATGTATGGATGTGAGAGTTGGACTATAAAGAAAGCTGAGCACTGAAGAATTGATGCTTTTGAACTGTGGTGTTGGAGAAGACTCTTGAGAGTCCCTTGGACACCAAGGAGATCCAATCCTAAAGGAAATCACTCCTGAATATTTGTTGGAAGGACTGATGCTTGAAGCTGAAACTCCAATACTTTGGCTACCTGATGTGAAGAACTGACTCATTTGAGAAGACCCTGATGCTGGGAAAAATTGAAGGTGGGAGGAGAAGGGGACGACAGAGAGTGAGATGGTTGGATGGCATCACTGACTCAATGGACATGAGTTTGAGTAAACTCCGGGAGTTGCTGATGAACAGGGAGACCTGGCATGCTGCAGTCCATGGGGTCACAAAGAGCCGGACACGACTGAGTGACTGAACGGAACTGAATTCTATGCTGCACTTGGAGAGATCATTTAGAAAACAAACTAATAGTGTAGACCGTGTGAGAGCCTGGACACAGGCAATGACGATGGTGATTCAGAAGAGGGGACAAATTTAAGAGACTTTGCATGGTCAGCTCCACAGAAAGTGCCCAGTAAAGATGAGACAAGGGTTAGGGGTTGTGGTCATTGAGATGGGGGTGGGGGAAAGGCAGGTGTGGGTGCAGGAAGACGGACAAATTGAAATTGACATCTGGGAGTATGATATATCAGAAACAGTCATTTTTTTTAAAGGACACAGTTCAGAAGCAATCATAAAATTCTCAAATACAGAAGTATAATTCTAAGCACATTTTTAAGGCAGCACAACTATACTTTATTTCTGCTCTTCCATAATTCTGTTTTATTTTCAGTGTCTTTTTTTATCGATGTGGGAGCACTACTTACTGGCAGGAAATCACATGTCTTTTCCCCAAAGAGTCTGTTGGCAGTTCTGAGCAGGCACTGTGGGCCGGACGTGCTGATTTCCCTGAGGAGTGACTGGAAACCTTGATGGACATCTCCACTTTCATTCAGACAAAGTGCCTGGTGATAGAAGACAAGAACACTAACTTTTTTTTTTTTAATTTTATTTTATTTTTAAACTTTACATAATTGTATTAGTTTTGCCAAATATCAAAATGAATCCGCCACAGGTATACATGTGTTCCCCATCCTGAACCCTCCTCCCTCCTCCCTCCCCATTCCATCCCTCTGGGTCGTCCCAGTGCACCAGCCCCAAGCATCCAGTATCGTGCATCGAACCTGGACTGGCAACTCGTTTCATACATGATATTTTACATGTTTCAATTCCATTCTCTCAAATCTTCCCACCCTCTCCCTCTCCCAGAGTCCATAAGACTGTTCTTTTAACATGCCATTTTCTCCCTCAAAGAGCTCTTCCCAAGCAAATTTCTGCACTGAAAATAACAAAGGATCATATTTTAAAAGGAGTTTGGTTTGACCATCTAGCACAGAGTTTCTCAACCTTGAAATATAGACTTTTGGGGCCACAAACCTGGGGGCTCAGCGGTAAAGAATCCACCTGCTAATGCAGAAGACATAGGAGAGATGGGTTTGATTCCCGGGTTGGGAAGATCCCCTGGAGGAGGAAATGGCAACCCACTCCAGTACTCTTGCCTGGGAAATCCCATGGACAGAAATCCCAAGGTGGGCTACAGTCCATGCGGTCTCAAGAGTTGGACTCGACTTAGCAACTAAACCACCACCACCACTTTGCTGTGAGGCTGTCCTGCACACACGAGAATATTTAGCTGCACTTCTGGCCTCTGTCCACTAGATGTCAGCAGCACCTCTCGGGAACGACAACCAACACAGTCCAGACCTTGTCAAGTGTCCCGGGGATGCCGAATCGCCCCCAGGTGGACAGCCCTGCTCTAGCAGGTTTAGCTCTGCCAGGAAGGCAGCGCATAATCATTCAGGAAGGAGACTGAATAGAACAGGTCATGCAATGACCTCTAGGATACAAGAATGAGCAGAAATAGACATGGGAATGTTTCATTGGGAATTCCACAGAAGTCCTCCACTCTTGATGGGATCAAATCGGAGTGAGAATTAAGTCTGTTCCCTTATCTCCCAACACCACCAGCCCAAAGCCTCCCTCCTCCAGGGAGCTGAAAGAAACAGCCACCCGGGACTCATCTGTGGCTGAGGAAGGATTCTGAGGAGGGTCCCTGCACCCTGATATTTGGGGAACATGATGCATATATGACAGTTTTCTGGGACCCTTTCACCACGGAGTCTACCTCCCTAAAGCAATAGCCACTACCTCCCTGGTGCATGCGTGTGTGCTCAGTCACTTCAGTCGTGTCTGACTCTTTGCAACCCCATAGACTGTAGCCCACCAGGCCCCCTTGTCCATGGGATTCCCAAGGCAAGAATATTGGAGCAGGTTGCCATTTCCTTCTCCAGGGGATCTTCCTGAGCCAGGGATTGAACCCCATCTCCTACATCTCCTGCACTGGCAGGCTGATTCTTTACCCAGTGAGCCACCTGGAAAGCCCACTTCATTGGTAGCCAAGGTCATATATAAACCATGTCAGGTCAATCAGATTATATATTGATTGATTGATTATATATACATATATATATATATATATATGGCTGAGCTCTTTCTATATATATATATAGTTCATATCCTAAAAATTCCAGAAGATATAAGTCCCCATTTGTGTTGCACTTTTTCCACTTATGCGTAACATTATACTAGAAACAACACATTAAACAAAAAATTCATTTACACAGTAGCATTTCCATTTGAGATATGACATTAGCAAAAGTTTAAAATAGAACAAAGTTGGAATTCTTGGCTTTTTTGTGGAACAGAATTGTAGTTTCCCTGGCTCATCAAGGGAAACATAGCAAACACCCTCTTCCAACAACACAAGGGAAGACTCTACACATGGACATCATGAGACAGTCCACCCTGAAATCAGATTGATTATATTCTTTGCAGCCAAAGATGGAGAAGCTCTATACAGTCAGCAAAAACAAGACCAGGAGCTGACTGTGGCTCAGATTATGAACTCCTTATTGCCAAATTCAGATTTAAATTGAAGAAAATAGTGAAAACCACTAGACCATTCAGGTATGACCTAAATCAGATCCCTTATGATTATACAGTGGAAGTGAGAAATAGATTCAAGGGATTATATCTGACAGACCAAGTGCCTGATGAACTATGGACAGAGGTTAGGGACATTGTATAGGAGATAAGAATGAAGACTATCCCCATGAAAAAGGAATGGATAAAAGCAAAATGGCTGTCTTAGGAGGTCTGACAAATAGCTGTGAAAAGAAGACAAGAAAAAAGCAAAGGAGAAAAGGACAGATAAACCCATTTGAATGCAGAGCTCCAAAGAATAGCAAGGAGAGATAAGAAAGCCTTCCTCAGTGATCAATGCAAAGAAAGAGAGGAAAACAATAGAATGGGAAAGAACAGAGATCTCTTCAAGAAAAGTAGAGATACTAAGGGAACGTTTCATGCAAAGATGGGCTCAATAAAGGACAGAAATGGTATGGACCTAAGAGAAGCAGAAGCTATTAAGAAGAGGTGGCAAGAATACACAGAAGAACTGTACAAAAAAGAGCTTCATGACCCAGATAATCACAATGGTATGATCACTCACCTAGAGCCAGACATCCTGGAATGTGAAGTCAAGTGGGCCTTAGAAAGCATCACTACGAACAAAGCTAGTGGAGGTGATGGAATTCCAGTTGAGCTATTTTAAATCTTGACAGATGATGTTGTGAAAGTGCTGCACTCAATAGGCCAGCAAATTTGGAAAACTCAGCAGTGGCCACAGGACTGGATAAGGTCAGTTTTCATTCCAAACCCAAAGAAAGGCAATGCCAAAGAAGGCTCAAACTACCGCACAATTGTACTCTTCTCACACAGTAGTAAAGTAATGTTCAAAATTCTCCAAGCCAGGCTTCAACATGAACCCTGAACTTCCAAATGTTCAAGCTGGATTTAGAAAAGGCAGAGGAACCAGAGATCAAATTGCTAACATCCGCTGGATCATCTAAAAAGCAAGAGTGTTCCAGAAAAACATCTACTTCTGCTTTATTGACTATGCCAAAGCCTTTGACTGTGTGGACCACAGCAAACTATGGAAAATTCTTAAAGAGATGGGAATACGAGACCACCTGACCTGCCTCTTGAGAAATCTGTATGCAGGTCAGGAGGCAACTGTTAGAACTGGACATGGAACAACAGACTGGTTCCAAATAGGAAAAGGAGTACGTCAAGGCTATATACTGTCCCCCTGCTTATTTACCTTATATGCAGAGTACATCATGAGAAACGCTGGGCTGGAAGAAGCACAAGCTGGAATCAAGACTGCCAGGAGAAATATCAATACCCTCACATATGCAATTGACACCACCCTTATGGCAGAAAGTGAAGAAGAACTAAAGAGTCTCTTGATGAAAGTGAAAGAGTGAAAAAGTTGGCTTAAAGCTCAACATTCAGAAAACAAAGATCATGGCATCTGGTCCCATCACTTAATGGCAAATAGATGGGGAAACAGTGGCTGACTTTCTTTTTGGGGGTTCCAAAAGCACTGCAGATGGTGACTGAAGCCATGAAAAGACACTTACTCCTTGGAAGGAAAGTTATGACCAACCTAGATGGCATATTAAAAAGCAGACATTACTTTGCCAATAAAGGTCTGTCTATTCAAGGCAATGATTTTTCCAGTAGTCATGTATGTATGTGAGATTTGGACTATAAAGAAAACTGAGCACCGAAGAATTGCTGCTTTTGTACTGTGGTGCTGGAGAAGACTCTTGAGAGTCCCATGGACTGCAAGGAGATCCAACCAGTCTATCCTAAAGGAAATCAGTCCTGAATGTTCATTGGATGCTGAAGCAGAAACTCCAATACTCTGGCCACCTAATGGGAAGGACTGACTCATTTGAAAAGACCCTGATGCTGGGAAAGATTGAAGGCAGGAGGAGAAGGGGACCACAGAGGAATAGATGGTTGGATGGTACCACCAACTCAATGGACATGAGTTTGAGTAAACTCCGGGAGCTGGTGATGGCCATGGAGGCCTGGCATGCTGCAGAGAGTCAGACATGACCCAGCAACTGAACTGAACTCGCTCATCAAAGATGCAGGAAACAACACTCAGTGTCTCCTGTGAAAACTAGGAGATTTCTCTCACACAATTCTTCCCACTTTCAGGTCTGCATTCTTTCCATCACTCCAGTGCCCCTCCCAGACTCATTGGCATCCATCAGCGGGTGTGAGGCAGGAACAGAGCAGCCCTGTGAAAGCAGAGGAACCCACATACCTGGGACATCTGGGCCGCCGTGTTCCCCTTGGCCCCCATTAACACCATGGTCAGGACAGAGGAGAGGCTCAGCGGAGAGAAGAACACGTTTCTCAAGTGGTCCTCTTCACCCAACATTTTTAATAAGTTGATGGCAAAAGTGCCATTTGCTTCGCAGAGAGCATCCATCGGTAGAGGTCTGTAGCAAAAGCCAAACACAGGCACGTCAGCCACGCCCTCCACTACTCACCTGCATTCGTGCCCCATCTGTGGACACTGGGTGTGGTCAGCAAAGCAGCTGCACCCTCAAACACGCGCGTCGAATCCTGGAAACCTGTGGGTGAGACTGAATTAAGGATCTTGTGATGGAGAGCATCACCTGGATCACCGGGTGAGCTCGGTGTAATCACAGGCTTCTTATAAGAGGACCGCAAGGGACTTCCCTGGTGGTCCAGCCATTAAGCTCTGTGCTCCCAATGCAGGGGTTCCAGGTTCAATCTCGGAGAACAAGATCCCATGTGCCAAAACTAAGACTCAGCACAGCCAAATAAATAAACATTAAAAAAAAAAAAAAGGCAGGAGGGTCAGAGGCAGAGAAGGAGATATGAGGATGGAAGCAAATATCAGGATGATGTGGGGTCAGAAACCAAAGAACACAGGCAGCCTCTTAGAGCTGCAAAATGCAAGGAACTGGACTCTGCCCTAGAGCCCCGAGAGAAAAAAAAAGTAGCTCTGCCAAACTCTTCTGGACATCTGACCTCTAGAAGTGTAAGATAAACCCCCTATTACTGATCATTCTCCCTCAGTTTGGTGTCTCTGGCATAATCTTTAAGCAACATTCTATGAGTTAATAACAATTTTCTGTAAATAAAAATGTCATTTACATACATACATCTTCTTACATAGTTGCCTATATAGTTCAGTTCAGTCACTCAGTCGTGTCCGACTCTTTGTGACCCCATGGACTGCAGCACGCCAGGCTTTCCTGTCCATCACCAACTCCTGGAGTTTACTCAAACTCATGTCCATTGAGTTGGTGATGCCATCCAACCGTCTCATCCTCTGTTGTCCCCTCCTCCTCCTGCTTTCAATCTTTCTCAGCATCAGGGTCTTTTCAAATAAGTCAGTTCTTCGCAACAGGTGTCCAAAGTATTAGAGTTTCAGTTCAGCATCAGTCCTTCCAATGAACATTCAGGACTGATTTCCTTTAGGATGGACTGGGTGGATCTCCTTGCAGTCCAAGGGACTCTCAAGGGTCTTCTCCAACACCACAGTTCAAAAGCATCAATTCTTTGGCACTCAGCTTTCTTTATAGTCCAACTCTCACATCCATACATGATTACTGGAAAAACCATAGCTTTGACTAGACAGACCTTTGTTGGCAAAGTAATGTCTCTGCTTTTTAATATGCTGTCTATGTTGGTCATAGCTTTTCTTAAAAGGAGCAAGCGTCTTTTCATTTCACGGCTGCAGTCACCACCTGCAGTGATGGGCTCTACAGAGCCCCCAAAAATAAAGTCTGCCACTGTTTCCATTGTTTCCCCATCTATTTGCCATGAAATGATGGGACAAGATGTCATGATCTTAGTTTTCTGAATGTTGAGTTTTAAGCCTATTTTTTCACTCTCCTCTTTCACTTTCATCAAGAGGCTCTTTAGCTCTTCTTTGCTTTCTGCCATAAGGGTGGTGTCATCTTCATCTTCTGAAGTCATTGATATTTCTCCTTGATTCCAGCTTGTGCTTCATCCAGCCCAGCATTTCTCATGATATACTCTGCATATAAGTTAAATAAGCAGGGTGACAATAAACAGCATTGACGTACTCCTATTTGGAACCAATCTGTTCCATGTCCAGTTCTAACTGTTGCTTCCTGACCTGCATACAGATTTCCCAGGAAGCAAGTCAGGTGGTCTGGTATTCCCATCTCTAAGAATTTTTCAGAGTTTGTTGTGGTCCACACAGTCAAAGGCTTTGGCATAGTTGTATATATAATATCCCTACAATTGTAGCATTCTGTTCCTTTCATTCATCATTATAGCACATTTTCCCTCATTAAAACTATTTGTAAACATGTTTTCCCTTTCCCCACCAACTCCCAAACCCTGTTGTTGTTGTTTCTCTGTTGTCACACTTTTTTTTTTCTTACCATGCTTTTGTTTCTTTTAAGCCAAAGACAGAGTGTTGTCACACTCTGACACAGGCACAGAGGATTGAGTTAATCATCTTGCTCAGTTCATGGGCTTTAAAAAGGCCTCCTCCCCGCCATCCTAATCTCAATCCCATATTATCTCACATGAAAACAGCCAGAAACAGACTTCCCTGGTGGTCCAGTGGTTAAGATTCCATCTTCCAGTGCAAGGGGTATGGGTTTGGTCCCTGGTCTCAGACCTAAGTTTCCACATGCTGTGGGGTTCAATCAAAATTTTTTTAATAAGAAAAAGAAAACAGCTAGATGGATTTCAATGGTATTGGAGGGTTTGTTTGGGACAGCCTTCCCTAAAATGCAGGTTCCTGGAAAAACACAAAATGCACTTTAAATCAGAAGGACTCAAAAAAAAAAAAAAAAATACAGTTTTCCACTGGTGGTGTTGAAATTGGACTAAGATCTGTGAGAGGGGGCCCCCTGGGAATGTAGATAGAATATGAAGCCCAGATCTCAAGTCATGGGGTGGGCAGTTTGAATCAGGAACTCATTACCGATGCAGCCTTGACCTTCCCCCAGCTTAACTAAATTACAGACAAGATTCTTCCCAACTCTGATCCCTGGCCTCCCTTTCCTTAAAGAACTTACTGTAGGCAATTGGTCATCATAAGTTTTTTCTCTGCTTCTTGGCAGCTAAACATTTTGAAAAGCCTCTTTCTTATTTTACAACCCTAGACACTCTTTCTCAAGCCCCTAGAAGCCAGTTCTTTAAAATAAAATCATCAAGGAAGATGGTCTCCATGGGACAGGGCGAGAAAAACGTCAGCAGCCACCTTGCTGCCAGTTGCGAGAAGTTTTTGCAGCTGATTAGTATAATTTTAGAAAAAAATTATAAACCTTGCATTTATCTCTATTAAACCTTCTCAAAACCTTGGCTCCTAGTCAGTAAATTACTAAAACTCATCAACTCATCTCAGTTTCCCTGAGTCTCTTTACTCTTACAGTTGAGAGCATTTTGGAAAATAAAAGGACAAATCATCACCCATAATCCCATGATCCTATAAGCTCATCTTTTCTATTATATGATCCTTTTAAAAAATGTATATGTATCTTTTTAACTCAAAAATTGTAAAGTGACACAAGAACAATATGTTCCAGTTTGAAAAACTAGCAAACGAGCAAAACCAAAAGTACTGGAAGCTCTACCTAGAGATATGGGTCATCACGCCTTTGTTCATTTTTATAAGCAGATGGGTCACCCTCTGGTCCTTCATCTTTCAGTCTCCCAGTGGACTGACTGGGCTTCCTGAAACCGTCTCGAAAGTGAATCTCATTAAGCTTTGGAGGGGCTCAGACAGAAGGGGCAAGTGAAGGGGGTGGGGGAAGGGCAGCATTTCAACCAGAGCCTCCTCACTGTTGAATGGTTCCTTTGAAGCTGCTAAGAAATTGTTTCAAGAGAAGATGTCTTTGGCTTAAAAGAAACAAAAGCATGGTAGGAAAAAAAAAAAGTGTGACATTCACCCTAAGTATAAAACAGTCCCATCCAGAACAGATTACTTAAAGTTTGGCGGGAAAAATGTATTAAAACGTCATCCAAGAAAATACAACAGTGCTCTATAGTTAATACTTAATAGAGGGACAAAATGTTGTTTTTTTCGGCCCTCAGTTCAGTAAGTCTCTCCAGGGACTTCAGCTCCTAGGTTCCAACACGAGGGCTGCAGGAGTTGGAAGGCTGATATACTTGAAGTGGGCAAGTCCCACACAGAGCAGGACCCAGCCTGCCTCCTCGCCACTTCTGGTCAGAAAATAAAAACCTAGGAGCCAGGAAACCGTTATTCACTCAGTCGTGTCAGACTCTTTGTGACCCCATGGACTGTACCCACCAGGCTCCTCTGTCCATGGGATTCTCGAGACAAGAATACTGGAGAGGGTAGCCATTCCCTTCTCCAGTGGATCTCCCGACCCAGGAATAGAACCGGAGTCTCCCGCATTACAGGCAGACTCTTTACTGGCTGACCCACCAGGGAAGCCAAGAGGGATATTGAAACCTGATAGCAATGCACCTATCAGAAAGTGGCAGCAAAGAGATTCAAAGAAGGAGAGAATTCGGTACCTGGAGATGAAAGACAGGAATAAATTTGGATTGGATTTTACAGGAGCATAGAAGCTTTGGAAAAATGCACAACATGACTTTAAGTTGTGAGTTAAGTTTTACCCAGGATCTTACTGAGGTAAACTATAGTAAGGGAGATAGGCTCTCTGACATAGCTCCGAGCGGGCAGGCAGAAAAGCACGATTTGAGCTACAGAATGCCTGCAGTCAGCCGTTCAGCTCAGTAAAAGGTCACTGCTAGTCACGAGGACCAGAGAGCACAGCTAGTGCTTTTAGCGCTTTGTGATGTAGGGGAAGATGCAAGAATCTCGGCTTATTAATTTTTTTCCAGTGAAATCTCTAAGGAGCCTGTTTTCCCAAAGTACAGAGTGGCTTATCCTGTTTTTCATTCTGATTTCTGTTCAGGGTACACTGTCAGCCAGCGACTGCAGCAGCTCAACACCTGATCCTCGTAGAACTGGAAGGTGAGCAGCATTCTTTGTGTCACAGGAGCCAGGGTGAGGCTGGCATAAGCTTATGCTGGTGAGTGAGTCTGCACACGTGTCTGTGTGTGTCTGTGAGTGTGCAGTTGTCCAATCTGCACAGGCAAAGGAATGAACTGGAATATCACATGAATTTCCTCTTTACATTTTAACTGCTCTTAATTGTAAATGTCTAATTTCAGGTTTCTTCCACATTTCCCCTTTCTTCATCTCATCTCCTCACCTCCATTCCTTTTCAACATCTGGGTGCTAGCCTGTGGCTGAGTATTTTCCATCATCATGTTCCCCAAGCACTGAAACACCCTTGCACACACTCACACGCAAGTGCACCTCTCAGATGCGTCCCAGCTCACACCAGTGAAAAGATTTTACTTTCAGCCAATAAAATGGATTGGCATTAAACTTGTTTTCCTTTTACGGTGAACAATGTCAGGACAATTAAAATACTGTCCTCAGGTCTCAGAAGAAACTAGCAGATTCAGCCACAAAAGCAAGCCTTCTGCTTCCAAGGAGATCTCTCTCAGTATCCATGAGGGGTTGATTCCATAAGCCCCCTGGATACCAAAATCCAAAGACACTTAAGTCCCTTCTATGAAATGGTGTAGTATTTGCATATAAACTACACATATTCTCTTGTCTACTTTAAATCATCTCTAGATTATTTATAATCCCTCACACAATGTAAAATGCTATGTAAATAGTTGCCAGAGGGTGCAATTTCAAGTTTTGCTTTTGAGAACTTTCTGGAATTTTTTTTTTCAAACATTTGCAGTCTCTTGTGGGTTCTGTAGAAGCAGAACCTCTGATAGAGTAGAGGACTGACTGTATTCAGCATCATTTCCTCCTGGGACAGAATGCCTGTCACGTCCCTGCTCGACCCCTCACCTCCAACCAATGAAGTGAAGTGAAGTGAAAGTTGCTCAGTCGTGTCCAACTCCTTGGGACCCCATGGACTATATAGTCCCTGGAATTCTCCAGGCCAGAATGCTGGAGTGCGTAGCCTTTCCCTTCTCCAGGGGATCTTCCTCACCCAGGGATCGAACCTGGGTCTCTGGCATTACAGACAGATTCTTTACCAAATGAGCCACCAGGGAAGCCCAAAATTCTGGAGTCAGAGGCGCTACCATTGCGCCACAAGGTCACAAAAAACAGAGACGCCCAAACAGGGTCATGAACCCTGGCCCCTCAGATTAAAAGTCTGATGCTGTACCGACTGAGCTATCCAGGCATACATACATCCAACCCATACATACATCCAAAAGTGAATTTGTTCAAAGAGCGTTTATGTCGAACTTTCCTTATAAGATTTTGGAAGATTAAAAAAAAAAAAACAACAAAGGCCATAATTCCTGACTGTGAAGAGGAAAAGTTAAAATTTTATGTAACCTCCTGCTCCTTCTACCTCTGTAACTCAGCTTGCTCCTTGCAAAGTCTGGATCACGCAGGTCACATAGTCTCAGAAAGTGGGGACTTATAATACTAAGAACTGGAGCTTATCTCACTCATCCTCGTCCTGCTCTTTTCAGCTGTCCCGCCTCTGCAAACTTGCTTAATCATGCCTGTCCATGTAAAGGTCAGGCATTCCCTTCCCTATCTTGACTGCTGTTCCCGCTCACACGTAACCCCTTAGTTAAAACCAACCTAATAACAGCTAGTGTTGCCCACTATGCTGCTGCTGTTAAGTCACGTCAGTCATGTCCGACTCTGTGTGACCCCATAGAAGGCAGCCCACCAGGCTCCCCCGTCCCTGGGATTCTCCGGGCAAGAACACTGGAGTGGGTTGCCATTTCCTTCTCCAATGCATGAAAGTGAAAAGTGAAAGGGAGGTCACTCAGTCATGTTCGACTCTTAGCGACCCCATGGACTGCAGCCTACCAGGCTCCTCCGTCCATGGGAGTTTCCAGGCAAGAGTACTGGAGTGGGGTGCCATTGCCTTCTCTGGTTGCCCACTATAGTCTGTCTATAAAAACTCTGTAATCCCTTTGGGCTCAGAGCTTGGAGTGTTAACTCCTCTGGGTCCACCTGCATAATAAATCTGAGTTCTCCAACTCTCCGAGTGTGGTGCTTGGTTTCTCAAGTACTGGTTTCTGCAACAACTGGGAGCTCCCACCCTTGGGGAGATACACACGCATAAATGCATGGTTTCAAGCTGGCCTGTACTCTGTATCAGGATAAACAACAAAGTGCTAAGGAAGCCAACAGTAAAGCAGAAAGAAATCTCTTCAAAAGCCCAGGAGAAGGGGAGCAGTAAGTTGGTTCTCAAAGACTGGCAGGAGCTCTGGAAGGGAGTGAGCGTCAGGGCCAGCAGGTGCACAGAATGGACAGGAAGCACATGGTCCACGTGGGGCCCAGGGAGCAGGTGAGTGCAGCTTCCTACCAGAGGCACAGTGCCTGGGACAGGAAGGGGGCACCCCATACACCAGGTTGAGAGTTTGGGACTTGAGCTATGATCTAGGAAGCCAGGCAGTTTTCAAACAAAGACTTTATATGAGTTTTAGAAAAAGATTGTGGCTCATGGTTTGGTGTAAAAAAAAAACTGGGGACCCCTGTTACTGACTAGAGACTCCCCAACACAGAGAAAAGGTCTGCACTAGAGAGTGGAGGATGGAACTGCCAGGCTCAGGGGTTGATCACGTGAGGATAAGGAGGAGGACAGAGTCCCAGGAAGAGGCTCTTAGCTAATCCATCCAAAGGGTGGGACACCAACCACAGGAAGTTATATGAGTCAGCTTGGAATGGGGAAGGTGCTACATTCTGTTTGAGATGAGTGGAACATACCATTTCAAGGGCTCCGGTAACAAAGACTGCCCAGGGTTGTTTGTGAACACAGGGAGGGGACTTAAGAGGATAGGAGGCTCTAGAGCAAGAGATTGACAGCCCTTAGTCTGCATCCACATTCCAGGAACCTCTAGGTAAATGGATGGAATTAGAACGTACAGGTGGAGGCCTAAGAGGAAAAAAAAATCTACTTTGTTCTGGGGAATTTCCCATTTTCACAGGTAGTGAGAGGAAAAGCCAAGAGACTAGGACCCAGCAATCCTGATGTCCTGGGAGAACTGGACATGAGTAAGGGACCAGGGAAGTGGGGAGGATGGAGGAGGAGAGGAAGGCAGCACCCCAGGCTGGACCAGGGAGCGGTGGGGGGTGGCAGTTCAGACCTTAAATCCCTCATCAGAGTTGGTGGGAGCAGGAACCAGGGAGCTGGAGGTATCCGGGGAGTGTGCAGTCTACACTGTGACTGCTGAGGATGGGGAGACGGGGAGGAAGCTGTTTGTTTCACGTGAGAGAGAGGGCTTCCCTGGTAGCTCAGCTGGTAAAGAATCCGCCTGCAATATGGGAGGCCTGGGTCGGGAAGATCCCCTGGAGGGAGGGCATGGCAACCCCTCCAGCATTCCTGCCTGGAGAATCTCATGGACAGAGGAGCCTGGCGGGGTAGAAGACCCCATGGGGTCGCAAGGAATCCGACGTGACTGAGCGACTAAGCGCAGCAGAACACAGAGAGAGGAGCCCATGAATAAGAACAGATGAACAGATGTTAAAGAAAAAAAAGAAAGAAATACAGAAAGAAAAGGAAGTAAAGAAGGGAGGGACAGAGGGGAGGAGGAACACATAGAAGAATGTGGAGGAGGGGAGGGAGGGGGGCTGGTTACACCCAATAAGCTGGAGGCCCGGCACCTTCCTGAGCTCACCGGAGGCTTCACTCACCTGGAGTTTTCCAGGCGAGGCTGCGGTGGGCGCCACAGACCTCCAGCTGCGCCCCGCCACCCCCCCCCCCCCCACCACCCGGTCCCCCGCCGACTCCCCCTCTCCCCGTCCGCCCCCAACCTTGTTAGAAGTATCACAGACTTTAGAATTGATAATAATCATGGTCTGTTAACCGTTTTTGCCCCTGGGAAACAAAACTATTAATGGAAATTCAGTATAGTAATTAAAGAGCCTATAGGCTTCCCTCCCCCTTCTCACCCTTCACCCCCCGCCCACACCAGGGCTCCTGCCAGTCCTCCTCCCGGAACCGCAGCCCGGGCGGGGCTCCCGGCCGCGCCCTCCCTACCCGCAAATCGCAGCGCAGTGGAGTCAGCAGGCCCATGTCGCCCCAACTCCGGGGACCACCCTGTGACCCAGGGTGGGTCTGCACTCCAGAGCTCGGGCATCCTAGTCCCGTCCTTGGAGATTCACCCTTGAGGTCCCAACCCAGCGGGCCGGGATCCCGCGGGTGCGGCGGGGCCCGGGGCGACCCCGGCCCCGCGGCTCTCCTGCCCGGATACCCCTGCGGGCCTTCCCCTGGTCCTCTCCACCTCCCTGCTCAGACCCGCGTTGCCTCCGGCTTCCCGCCGTCCCTACAACTACAACGTCCCCAGGCTAGAGGCAGCCGCCTGGGTACCCGGAGGGCTCGGGAGCCCCCGGAGACCGGGTACCTGGGAGATTCCTGCTGCGGCGGCGGCGGCTCTTCCAGCTCGGTGGATGTTTCACGTCAGCTTTGAGTTGGGACCAGGCTTCCGGCGGTGACTCAGAACTACGGGAGACGGCCCGGCCCGTGTAGCAGCTGGACCGTGGGCGGAGGCTGAGCCTCGCGCGTATCTCCCTTCCCCGGGCCCGAGAGAGCAGACGGATTGGTGGTGGAGGCTAGCGCCTGATCCTCCGAGGGTGTTTGCAGAAGGCTTCGCCCGTTAGGGAATGGGTTTGCTTTCCTGGGTTAATTTGCCATAGTCTTAGGACTTCCCTGGTGGTTCAGATGGTAAAGCGTCTGCCTACAATGCCAGAGACTCGGCTTCAATCCCTGGGTTGGGAAGATCTGGAGAAGGAAATGGCAACCCACACCAGTATTCTTGGCTGGAAAATCCCATGGCCGGTGGAGTCTGTAGGCTACAGTCCATGGGGTCGCAAAGAGTCGGGGACAGGACTGAGCACTTCACTTTCACTTTTCCTTAGCTTATTTAGAGGGCTCCCCAGGTGGAGCTAAGTGGTATAAAGAACTTCCCTGCCAATGCAGGAGACATGAGTTGTGGGGCTCGATCCCTTGGTTGGGAAGATCACCTGGAGAAAGAAATGGCAACTCACTCCAGTATTCTTGCCTGGGAAATCCCATGGAGGAGCCTGGTGGACTGCAGTCCATGGGGTCACAAAGAGACAGACACAACTGAAGTGACTTAGCACACATGCCCAGCTTGTTTAATACGCCTTGTTTAGTAAGCCTACGGAAGAGAACTTTAAAAATCCAGATTCCAGTCTGTCTAGTTACATTTTTAGCCACTACACGAATGTCTGTATTATTGAACATGTTGTTCAGTCGCTCAGTGCTGTCTGACTCTTTGTGACCTCTTGGACTGTAGCCCCCTGGGTCCCTCTGTCCAAGGGATTTCCCAGGCAAGAATACTGGAGTGGATTGCCATTTTCTTCTCCAGGATTGAATTTGCATCTTCTGCATTGGCTGGCAGATTCTTTACCACCAGAGCCACCAGGGAAGCCCATATGCTCTTTAATTACTATACTGCTTTTTCCATTAATAGTTTTGTTCTCCCTGGGGGAAAAAGGGAGATTAACAGACCATAATTATTATTTATTGTTCTAAAGTCTATGATACTTCTAAAAAGACAGGCTATATACATTTGCACTAAAGGAGAAAAACAAATACCAGGGAATACTTTAAGCCTCATTATTGAAAAAGCCTGATGAGTGCACACACATACATGTGTGTCCAGGATGACTGCAGTTTATTTTGCAATCATTTTTTGTACTAGCATCTACTTTGAGTCTATTTCCCCCTCGAGTTTGTAAGCTTCATGACTCCAGGAGACAGGGGACAAGGGTCCATCTGTGTTCAGAAGCAGAGTCTTATGCCCCAAATATCAACTGATACAGCATAGATATCTAGTAACCATTTTTTAAATGAATGACTGCCTGAATGCATCTTCCTAGCCTGCAGTTTCTACTATCATCCTTTTTCCTCTTGTTTGTTTGGAAAATATTGTGTTGAATGTTCTTAGACTGTCAGCTTCTGACAGAGTCACTCTGGTCTTCCTTTATCTTGGCTTGGTTTCTAGGCTTCCTGTTCACTTGTTAACCTACTTTTCTTTTGAGTCCACATGATACGAAAAACCTAAGGACTTTAATGCGATAGAACACAGACACAGGGATTTCTTTTGTTGTTACTTAATGTGAGGTGCTGTGGGTAGAGGCAAAACGTTACATGATGATATGATAAAATGTCATATATACTACAGTTTCCCTTCTTTGGAGCTAAAGCAAAGAACCCGGGTCTCCTGTATTGCAGGCAGATTCTTTATCATCTGAGCCACTAGGGAAGCCCAAAGTATAGGATCTCTTTTTTTTTAGTTCTATGATACCAAACCAAGATTTTATACAGAAAACACGTTTTATTGTACTATTTTATACACTGTTCATGTCAGAGCCATGGTAGATTATATCTTTCACTCAGTACATTAAAATGAAAAAAAGCAACCTAGAATGATACACTTAGTCTCTAAAATTAGAATAAGAGCTGATGAGATGACCAATAAGCCATTGTATAGGAGTATTTTTAGTAGGAGTTGGAAAAACAAAGGCAATTTTGTGGAGATAAAATTTTACTAAGAATATCTTCTTATACCTGACAATACGCATTTATATAAATTAGAAATTTACTCTTCTAGTTTATAAGATTTTTAAAAGCAAAGATGTTAATGTGACAACTTTTACCCATAATAATTCTAATAAAATTTTTATTTTGGAATGCTTTTAAATTCACATATTAATATCAGTGATATCATTATATCACCTTTATAAAGATTTTTCTTCACGAAATGATGCATGTGAAATATAAATGACAATGGAAATACAGTGACCAGGTAGGTCAAGCATTGTAAGGCATTTGATTGAATAACCGAATTTCTGAAATGTAAATAAAAGTCACATTAAAATAAAATGTTAAAAAAATTAAATTTGCCATTCTCTCTAGCTATATAGGCCTCATAGGATCACTAGACTATATTATTTCAAGATAATTTTGCTAATATTTATGCATAAGAAAGAGTCAGGCTACAAACCGGTTTTATTAGAATTGTGTTTTCGATCATATGTGTATTTTTCATACTAAGATGCTCTTGTTTGATGAGAGAGATGCAGGGTTTAGGAGGAGCAGAATCTCCCATAAAATAGTATGCTGTTGGTTTTGTTGTGCCTGATGAAGAAGAGGAATGGGTGGTCTGCATTGAATTTGATGGAGGGGAGTTTAATTCTTACACTCACTTCACTCCAGGTACCAGCTGCAGCCTCTGCACCTTGTTCATTTATTTCCACAAAAGACTTATGGAAAACACTGGACAGAAATAGGTTTTTCTCTAAGGACATTCCTGAGAAATCAGCTTTGCTCTGGTTAAAGGCATCGCTCATCCCCATACTTCTCAAAGTTGACTTGATATCATAAGTCTCTTCCAGCTTGAACTTGGGAAGGTTTAACTGCAGGTTGCCCAACTCCATCATGTTTGCGCTGGTCTACTCACTCAGCTTCTCGTAGGTGATCGCCGTTTCCAGCTGCAATTTGGAGCCGATGAAGAAAGAGTCAGTAATTTCCAGTTAAGAAATAGAGGTTGAGTGAGACCTCTAGATATTACATAGATGAATTATAATCACTCCTATTACCAAAGGTAGTAAAACACACACATTTGGAAGTTTTTTGTTTATAATAATGAGATCCTTCACACTGTTGACATATCATATTGCAGATTAATAGTTCTCAGGATATAGGCTTAGTAGATTAGACCTTGAAATTAAAATGCTTCTGTGATAATTTGCAAGACAGCAACTACATACACAAATATATTAATATAAATATACATTTAGATGTCATCGACACAAAAGCATATACTCTAGGACATGTTGTATGCCAGGGAACAACAAAAAAAATTTTTTATTAGTTTTATTAACTTGTTTAAAACTAGTTTATTACTTAATAAATTAATTTAATAGCTAATTTATTAAATTAGTTTTATTAACACAGTACACAATCCTTCAAAAACAAAATCTGAAATAAAATAAAATGTCTAAAATCACACCAGTATGAAACTAGTAGCTATAAATCACAGAAAAAAAGAAAGGAAAATCCTTCTATCTTAAGAGTAATAACTTTTTAAATAGTGATTTTGAAGCTGCTTTTTCTCTTGATATTTAAAATTTTGAAACAATAAATATATATGTATATACACGTATGTGTACATAGATAGGCTACAAAGCAATGTTTGATTTTTTAAATAACATGTTTGTTTAAAGCACATGCTTTTGCTACTTCGAAGTTTTCTTGATCCAAATATTGCTATCAAAGACACATATGTAAATGATGTGCATTAAGTGACAATGTTTTCAGGTCAGGAACTTGCATTTTCTAAAAAAAAAGGCTTATCTTATAATGATGTAACTAATAGTTTAATATTCACATTTGGTCTTATTTTTACCATCCTCTCCAGTTTCACAAATTTTATGACACTATCTAGAAATCTTTCTAAACACTAGTAGGGCAGTGGAAGCAGAAATATAAACAATCTGTCACACATGAAAAGTAGTCACAGGGCAAAGACACACAGACCACTTATTGCATGTGAATTGCTGAGAAATGTGGTCTGACCAAAATCAGGCTTAAGAGATATTTAGCTGATGAATAACTTGAATAATAACTTGAAGATGCACTGATACAGACTATATCTTCTGAAGAGTGTTTACTTGATTAAAAAAAAAAGTTCTTTAAACAATGTTTTAGACTCTGTTTAATATTTTTAAATGTATGTCTAAGGCTCACTTAAACATAAAGTTAATGAAGTAGGTTCTACCAGAAGGAGGAAAAAGACCTATACTACCTTAAAGATTGTTATGATCAACCTACACAGCTTTGTTACTCATGATAAATATCTCTAGCTGTTGTTTTTGTGACTACCTGATGCTAAAGGTTTCTGTAGACTACTTAACCTTCCTGAGGAATAGTAACATCAACCTTACAAAGTTTTGTAAAGCTTAAATGATAATGTGAAAATATAGTACCTAGGGCTGAAGGTATGTTGTTTGCCTTCCTGTACAGCAATTAAAGAACTGGGAGATTGTGTCTTTATGTTTTTCCCAGGAGGAATAAACACTAGAACCATCTTCATGTTAGACTGATGTCTTTTTTTAAAAGTTATTTTTCCATGTAAATAAATGTTCCCAGGTGGTGCTAGTGGTAAAGAACCTGCCTGCGAATGCAGGGGACATAAAAGACACAGGTTTGATCCCTGGATTGGGAAGGTCCCCTGGAGAAGGAAATGGCTACCCACCCCAGTATTCTTGCTTGGAGAATCCCATGGGCAGAGGAGCTTGATGGGTCCATGGCACAGAGTCAAACATGACTAAAGCGATTTTGTTTGCATTTGCAAAATAGACACTGACTCAGAGAAAAAACAAATGTTACCAAAGGGGAGCGGAAAAGAGAGAGGTATGAATAGACTGAGCCTTTTACCTGATCCAGTCCACCAATGTTTTCTGGCAGTAGTATGAGCAGACTGAGGTCACGGCTCTCATAGTAAAGTTGAACGCCTATCTTGTGGGTTTTCTATGTAAAATACTCGAAGTTTTTCTTTCATGGACATCATTTGCACTGGTTTGCTTGTAATCTGTAGAATGTATGCAGCAAAATCACTGGGGCGGTCTCTCACCAAATTCTTAATTCTTTAGCAACATTGAGTCAAAGATGGTGATCCTCTGCCAAATGCTGAATAAAATTATCCAAACCTTGCTTTCTGGAAATATGTGTTCTACTGGATAACATCATCAATAAATGATGTGGGAGTCTTTTTCTCTGACAGTATTATGCCATCCTCTGTGAATCACAGCAAGCTGGAGTCTACCAAACACTTAAGAGTATGTAATTTTATGCAAACTATGCAAATGCCAATGATTCAGAAACTAAGTTGCATTTCAGATTCAAATATTTGAGACAGTCTTTTAATATCATAAAACTGAAATTCACTTTAGAGTGAAAACACAAGCAATAAACTAGGAGCTAAGAATTGCAAAACACATGTTTGATAAAGTACCGTTATCCAAAATTTGTGAAGAATTCTTAAAACTCAACAGTGATAAAGCAATGAACCCTACTTAAAAAATAGGCAAAAGATCTGAACTGATAGCTCACCAAAGGAAGACCTATAGCATAAGAAAAGATGTTCAATCCTATGTGCTGAGGGAATTGCAAATTAAAAGAGAAGATACCACTCCACAGCTAATAGAATGGCTAAAAATTCAAAACCAGGATGACACAAACCTCTAGTGAAGGTGGAACTGACATTCTCTGCCAGTGAGACTGCAAAGTGGAAGTCACACCAGATGGCAATGCTGTGGTTTCTTACAAAGCTAAACACGACCTTACCACGTGATCCAGCAACTGTGCTCCTGGGTGGTCACCAAAATGAGTTAACATGTTCACACAAAATTTTGCACACAAATGCTTATAGCAGCTTTAGTGTAACTCCCGAAAGCTGGAAAGAACCAAAATGCCCTTCAGAAAGGTGAATGGATAAACAAACTCTTACATCCATACAATGGGAGATTATTCAGCAATAAAGTGAAATGACCTATCAAGCCAGAAAAAGGCATGGAGGAAGTTTAAGTACAAATTGCTAAGTGGAAGAAGGTGGTCCAAGAAGACTGCATACTATGCAATTCCAATTAGATGGCATTCTGAAAAAGGCAAAACTATAGAGACAGTACAAAGATCAGCAGTTGCCAGAGATTTAGAGGGAGGGATGAATGTGTTGAGTACAGGGCATTTTTAGGACAATGAAATTATTCTGTATGATACTGTAATGGTGGATACATGACATTATGAAATGTTAGTAAAGCCAATGGTAAACGAAAGTAAAACCCTGCAGTTCAGACATTGTAGACTTGTTATTTATCCACTCTATGTGGAACTAAATGTCAATCACAAAGTCCTACCTTTCTGCTAAGGTAGTGGCCATGTGACCAGGGCTGTTTGTTCAGGATGCTTGTGATGAAATGATTGTCTCAAGGATAAGCGTATGAGTGGGACCAACCAGAGTCTTCTTTGGGAGCATTCTGTTAGAGCTAGCAGCCAAGACTCTCTGTATTAATAGCAGAATTGTGAAGCTAGAATACAGGGCAGTCATATTCCCTTGTTATATGGATAAATTCCATCTTTAATATTAGAGAATGAGAGCAATAATAATGGGTCAAGGGTAGAGGCAGAGAGAACAGATTATGTTTGAGACTATAGAGGTCCCACTCCTGGTTCCTCTTGGTTGCTTTGATGTTGTTTAGTCTCTTATTCATGTCCAACTTTTTTGCGACACCATGGACTGTAGCCCCCCAGTGTCTTCTGCCCATGGGATTTTCCAGGCAAGAATACTGAAGTGGGTTGCCATTTTCTTCTCCAGGGGATCTTCTCAACCAGGGTATCGAACCCACACCTCCCACATTGGCAGGCGGGTTCTTTACCACTGTTCCATCAAGGAAGCTCTTGAGCTAACGCTAAAATAATTCTCATGTCACTGGAGCTAGTTTGGAATGCTTTCCTATCACCTGCAGCTGAAAATTCCTAGTGATTTTTTTAAGCCAAGTAACTATCCAGCTTATTTCTAGTTAGCCTGTTGGATTATAAATTCAGTCCCTTCTCTATCCTTACACCACTGATTATCTGAAAACTGCCTATTGCACACAACCATGTGGTTAGAATAATATGTCCTCAGCAGCACTGTTTAAGTGAGATCATCCACCCAGGACTAAAATGTTTGCGCAAACTTTGGCCAGTTGGTTCCTTACCTAGGAATTTGGAATGCGACCTATCAAACTGGTCTCTAGAATGGAGGTTAGACTTCAGATTGAGAGAAAAAGGATGGGAGAAACAGAGTTGGAAAGATAGAGAATCACTTCAGTTCAGTTCAGCAGCTCAGTTGTGTCCAACTCTTTGCAACCCCATGGACCCCAGCACGCCAGGCCTCCCTGTCCATCACCAACTCCCAGAGTTTACTCAAACCCATGTCCACTGAGTCGGTGATGCCATCCAACCATCTCATCCTCTGTCATCCCCTTCTCCTCCTGCCCTCACTCTTTCCCAGCATCAGGGTCTTTTCAAGTGAGTCAGCTCTTCGCATCAGGTGGCCAAGTTATTGATAGAGAATGAATCCTGACAATATTTGAATCCTTGTTTCCACTCAAGTCCCAACATCCAGCCCTTGGGTGTATCTGTGACCTTCCATTAACCTCCCTTGTTACTGAAGTAAATTCCTACTAGAAAAACAAGTGTTCTGTGTGGCGGCCCAGAGGGAAACCTTAAAGAAAGAGATGAGCTTTTACAATGTTTTCTATTTATTTTTCTTCTGGAAAAGTCAGAGTTTGGTATAAGATAGTGCAGTACTTCTGCCTGGAAAATCCCATAGACGGAGGAGCCTGGTAGGCTGCAGTCCATGGGGTCGCTAGGAGTCGGACACGACTGAGCGACTTCACTTTTACTTTTCACTTTCATGCATTGGAGAAGGAAATGGCAACCCACTCCAGTGTTCTTGGCTGGAGAATCCCAGGGACGGGGGAGCCTGGTGGGCTGCCGTCTATGGGGTCGCACAGAGTCGGACACGACAAGCGACTTAGCAGCAGCAGCAGCAGTGCTAGTTTAGTAGAACAAGAACAGAACTAGTAAGTGAAGAGCGTGGAATCTTGGTTCTGGCAGCCTTCTAACTGAAGCACAGCTCTAGTCACTTGGGGCTTCTCCAGTGGCTCAGCGGTAGAGCATCCGCCTGCCACTGAAGGAGACCCAGGTTCGATCCTTGGGTCAGGAAGATCCCCTGGAGGAGGAAATGGCTACCCACTCCAGTATTCTTGCTTGGAAAATCCCATAGAAAGGGGAGCCTGGCGGGCTACAGTCACAAAGTCTTTGTGGCGTCACAAAGAGCGATTAACACATGCACACACACAAACACTGGACATTTAAAGGTTGTTTCCTCTATTGACTAGGGAAACTGTAATGCAACCAAAATAAATAAAATTGAAATGAATCTAGTCACTTAGCCACACTGAATTTCTAACCTGGGAAATAAATGCAGTAAATGCCTCACCTACACTACGACCATAGTCGCAGCAAGGGGTGAGTGATAAAATAGGGCGTGGTCTATCTTCAGAGAATTAAATAATGAAAGGGTAATGTCCAGATTATTGGGGACATGGGATGAAACTGGGGCTTTTAGGTCAGTCGTCCCTGCCGAGTAAAGAGCCATAGTTTACAGGAACATATATTCAGATAGAATGAATTTAAAATAGAATTTCATTTGCAATATCTTATAAAATGCATACTGGTTACTAACAGACTCCTACCTTCTTTATTTTAAAAGACTTTTCTGTGGCATTTTGGACTAAGAATTGATGTTCCCAGACTCCTTTAAAATAAAGGGCATTCACCAGAACCATTCTGGTTGTAGGATCCACAGCATCATCAGGTAGGAGATTCAGGATTTTTCCTACAGGAGCAAAGGGACAGATTCCAAATGATACAGTTACATCCTGGTGAAATGCCACACTTATAAAACTGATGATTATGAAATACTATTAAATGGAACATACAAGGATTCAAACTAGGAAGTCAGTATTGATAGAATACTTTTAATATCAACCAATCTATTTAGATTTCTTCTTCTAAATTTTTTTTTTTTTTGTAGACCATTTTTAAAGTTCTTACTGAATTTGTTACAATACCGCTTCTGTTTTATGTTTTGTTTTTTTGGCCACAAGTCATGTGAGATCTTAGCTCCCCAACCAGGGATCAAACCCATACCTCATGTTTTGGAAGGCAAGATCCCAGCCCCACTGGACTGCCAGGGGCATCCTCTATTTAAATTTCATCTGTTGTTTCAATGCTGCTAAGTCACTTCAGTCGTGTCTGACTCTGTGTGACCCCATAGACAGCAGCCCACCAGGCTCCCCTGTCCCTGGGATTCTCCAGGAAGAACACTGGAGTGGGTTGCCATTTCCTTTTCCAATGCATGAAAATGAAAAATGAAAGTGAAGTCGCTCAGTCGTGTCCAACTCTTAGCAACCTCATGGACTGCAGCCTACCAGGCTCCTCCGTCCATGGGATTTTCCAGGCAAGAGTACTGGAGTGGGGTGCCATTGCCTTCTCCAATGCAAGGCAATAGTGTCCTTTTTTTCTAGACCAGAAATCAATCCAAGGACTCAAGTTGCATTTAGCTTTCATTTCCTCTTAGTCTTCTTTAATCTGAAGCAGTTCCTCATTCATTCTTTGTCTTTCATGACCTTGATACTTTTGAAAAACCAAATTGTAGAATGTGTAATTCTTGGTTCAGATTTGTCTGATGCTTCCTCAAGATAATACTTAGGTTATGCATTTGGGAGAGAATATTACTCTTGTGGGCTGAATTTTGTCCTCCCCAAAAGATACATTCATTCTTAACCCCCAGTCCCTGTAAATGTGGTCTTATTTTAAAATAGGGTCTTTGCAGGTAGAATCAAGTTAAAATGAAGTCATACTGGATTAGGTTGGGGCTATAATTCAATGACTGCTGTTCTTATAAAAGAAGGGAAATTCAGAACAGACACACAGACTGTTAAAACGCAGAGACAAAGGAGAGCAAAAGAAGAAAGCCATGTATCAACAGAGATAGAGATCAGAGAGATGCTTCTATAAGCCAAGGTTTGCCAGCAACCATGAGCGACTAGAAGAGAGGCATGGAATGGCTTCTTTCCTAAAACTTTCCAAAAGAGTAGAAGCCTGGCATGCCACAGTTCATGGGGTTGTGAAGAGTCAGACACAACTTAGCGACTGAACAACAACAGAGCCGTGTTAACACCTTAATTTCAGAAGTGCAGCTTCCAGAATTGTGTTGTTGCATTGTTTCACACTAAATCGTGTCTGACTCTTTGCAACCCCATGGACTGTAGCCCACCAGGCTCCTGTGTCCATGCAATTTCCCAGGCAAGAATACCGGAGTGGGTTGTCATTCCTTCTTCAGGGGATCGTCCCAACCCAGGGATGAAATCTGTGTTTCCTGCATCTCCTGCATTGGTAGGCAGATTCTTTACCAATGAGCCACTAGGAAAGCACCAGAACTATCAGAGGCTATATTTCCATTGGTTTAAACCACACAGTTTGTGGTCATTTGCTATGGCAGCCCTTGGATTTATCATACATTTCTATCATCATAGGGAGATCTGGACAGCTCTGTGATCGGTGAAATGGATTCTGTCATGTTCCTTGAGTGCATCAGCCTATATGGGGAAGATGCCAAGACACTTACACAAACCAATCTTGTGAGCATGACAGTTTCTCTCTACTCAGCTCTGAAAGGCTTTGCTGGGGTGAAAGATAGCACATGGGTCGTTCCCTGCCTTCCCGTCTGTAAGGCCCCCTCTTGTCTTCCAGAGAACCAAGTAGGCAGAGGGCAGGAATTGGAGAGCTGAGATTTAGTTGAGCTCTGGCACTATAATTGCTTCCATTTCTAGTGGAAAGAACCTGCTTGTCAATGCAGGTAGACATAAGAGACATGAATTTGATCTCTGTATCAGGAAGATTCCCCTGGAAGAGGGCATGGCAACCCACTCCAGTATTCTTGCCTGGAGGAGCCCATGGACCAAGGAGCCTTGTGGGCTATAGTCAATAGGGTTGCAAAGAGTCGGACACGACTGAAGTGACTTAGCACAGCTACTATGTTGAGTCTGTGTTGTGTATTTCAATGTGCTTTTGCCTGTACAATCACGTTTGTTTCTCATATGAACTGGAACAATGCAAATAGTTTCTTTCTGTAAATACAGGTTAATCTATAATTCTCAAACCAGACTCACAATCCAAATCAGGCATAAGTTAGGGAAAACAGTCACTCCTGCCTCAGCATGGCTTCTGAGTCACTAGTTCAGTGAAAAAAAGAACTGAGAATTTAGGGCTGCCAGCTTCCTCAATTCACTTCAATAAACATTAATGTTGGGAGCAACTAACATAAGCGAGGCTGTTATGTGTTAGTGATTCAAAGCAGAAACTTGAAAAAGGTAGTAATATTGCACTTGAGTCTTTGAATCTAGTGGGAGAGGTAGGGACTTCAATGAACAACTGAACAATTGTTAATTTTAGGAGCAACATAATGAGTGTCAAGGTAAAGGTTCCCAAAGGGGTTTTGAGAGCAAGTAGGAAGGCTCTTATCCCTGAGGGAGGCCCTGAGTTGTTATCCAGTGGCCATGAAGGGACTAGGAGTGGCAGGAGATGGGACAGTTTCAGACTGTGGGGACACAGAAGCAGGTGTGTGGGGTCGTGAGGTAGCATAGGAATCTTCCAGGATTCTGTGCCACTTAGAATTCCTGAGCATTAATTTTGAGTCAGAGAATGACAAGAGTTGAAGTAGAGAGACAGGCAAGATCTCTGAGGTAACGCTGAGCTTCTATGTCAGTTTAGGAAGTTAGGATTCATCTTTTATTACAAGTCCAAGCAACTGACTATCTTGGTTTGTCCAGGACTGAGACTGTCAGATACTAAAGTCAGGAAATCCCCAGGCAAGCTAAGGCAAAATTGTCACCAGAGCATAAAGTGTATCATGTCCCAAGCGTGGGATATCAGTGGAACTGATGTGCGAGCAGCAGCAGTGCCGTGCTGGAGCAGCGAGCAGCCAAGAGGCGATACCACACGTCCAAGCCTCGTCTAACTCAATGAAACTATTAGCCATTCTGTGTGGGGCCACCCAAAACAGATGGGTCATGGTGGAGAACTCTGACAAAATGTGGTCCACTGGAGAAGGGAATGGCAAATCACTTCAGTATTCTTGCCTTGAGAACCCCTTGAACAGTATAAAAAGGCAAAACGGTATCACATTGAAAGATGAACTCCCCAGGTTGGTAGGTGCCCAATATGCTACTGGAGATCAGTGGAGAAGTAACTCCAGAAAAAAATGAAGAAATGGAGCCAGAGCAAAAACAACACCCAGTTGTGGATGTGACTGGTGATGGAAGCAAGGTCCGATGTTGTAAAGAGCAATACTGCATAGGAACCTGGAATGTTAGGTCCATGAATCAGGGAAAATTGGAAGTGGTCAAACAGGGGTTTGACCTGAGTACAAGAGTGAACGTTGACATTTTAGGAATCAGCGAGCTAAAATGGACTGGAATGGATGAATTTAACTCAGATGACCATCATATCTACGACTGTGGGCAAGAATCCTTTAGAAGAAAAGGAGTAGCCATCATAGGCAACAAAAGAGTCTGAGATGCAGTACTTGGATGCAATCTCAGAAATGATAGAATGATCTCTCTTTGTTTCCAAGGCAAACCATTCAATATCACAGTAATCCAAGTCTATGCCCCGACCAGTAACGCTGAAGCAGCTGAAGTTGAATAGGTCTATGAAGACCTACAAGACCTTCTAGAACTAACACCCCCAAAAGATATCTTTTTCATTATAGGGGACTGAAATGCAAAAGTAGGAAGTTAAGAAGCACCTGGAGTAACAGGCAAATTTGGCCTTGGAATACAGAATGAAGAAGGACAAAGGCTAATAGAGTTTTGCCAAGAGAACGCACTGGTCATAGCAAACACCCTCTTCCAACAACACAAGAGAAGATGTTACACATGGACATCACCAGATGGTCAATACTGAAATCAGATTGATTATATTCCTTGCAGTCAAAGATGGAGAAGCTCTATACAGTCAGCAAAAACAAGACCAGGAGCTGACTGTGGCTCAGATCATGAACTCCTTACTGCCAAATTCAGACTTAAACTGAAGAAAGTAGGAAAAACCACTAGACCATTCAGGTATGACCTAAATCAAACCCCTTATGATTATACAGTGGAAGTGACAAATAGATTTAAGGCACTAGATCTGATAGAGTACCTGATGAACTATGAATGGAGGTTCGTGACATTGTACAGGAGACAGGGATCAAGACCATCCCCATGGAAAAGAAATGCAAAAAAGCAAAATGGCTGTCTGGGGAGGCCTTACAAATAGCTGTGAAAAGAAGAAAAGCGAAAAGCAAAGCAGAAAAGGAAAGATATAAGCATCTGAATGCAGAGTTCCAAAGAATAGCAAGGAGAGATAAGAAAGCCTTCCTCAGTGATCAATGCAAAGAAGTAGAGGAAAACAACACAATGGGAAAGACTAGAGATCTCTTCAAGAAAAGTAGAGATACCAAGGGAACATTTCATGCAAATATGGGCTCGATAAAGGAGAGAAATGGTATGGACCTAAAAGAAGCAGAAGATATTAAGAGGTGGCAAGAATATATAGAGGAACTATACGAAAAAGATCTTCATGACCCAGATAACCACAATGGTGTGATCACTGACCTAGAGCCAGACATCCTGGAATGTGAAGTCAAGTGGGCCTTAGAAAGCATCACTATGAACAAAGCTAGTGGAGGTGATGGAATTCCAATTGAGCTATTTCAGATCCTGAAAGATGATGCTGTGAAAGTACTGCACTCAATATGCCAGCAAATTTGAAAAACTCAGCAGTGGCCACAGGACTGGCCACTTTGTTTTTTTGTTTTCATTCCAATCCCAAAGAAATGCAATGCCAAAGAATGCTCAAACTACCACACAATTGCACTCATCTCACATGCTAGTAAAGTAATGCTCAAAATTCTCCAAGCCAGGCTTCAGCAATACATGAGCCATGAACTTACAGATGTTCAAGCTGGCTTTAGAAAAGGCAGAGGAACCAGAGATCAAATTGCCAACATCCGTTGGATCATCAAAAAAGCAAGAGAGTTCCAGAAAAACATCTACTTCTGCTTTATGGACTATGGCAAAGTGATTGACTGTGTGAATCACAATAAACTGTGGAAAATTCTGAAAGAGATGGGAATACCAGACCACCTGACCTGCCTCCTGAGAAACCTATATTCAGGTCAGGAAGCAACAGTTAGAACTGGACATGGAACAACAGACTGGTTCCAAATAGGAAAAGGAGTTCGTCAAGGCTGTATATTGTCACCCTGCTTATTTAACTTATATGCAGAGTACATCATGAGAAACGCTGGACTGGAAGAAGCACAAGCTGGAATCAAGATTGCCGGAAGAAATATCAATAACCTCAGATATGCAGATGACACCACCCTTATGGCAGAAAGTGAAGAGGAACTAAAAAGCCTCTTGATGAAAGTGAAAGAGGGGAGTGAAAAAGTTGGCTTCAAGCTCAACATTCAGAAAACGAAGATCATGGCATCCGGTCCCATCACTTCATGGCAAATAGATGGGGAAACAGTGGAAACAGTGTCAGACTTTATTTTTTGGGGCTCCAAAATCACTGCAGATGGTGATTGTAGCCATGAAATTAAAAGACGCTTACTCCTTGGAAGGCAAGTTATGACCAACCTAGATAGCATATTGAAAAGCAGAGACATTACTTTGCCAACAAAGGTCCGTCTAGTCAGGCTATGGTTTTTCCATTGGTCATGTATGGATGTGAGAGTTGGACTCTAAAGAATGCTGAGTGCCAAAGAATTGATGCTTTTGAACTGTGGTGCTGGAGAAGACTCTTGAGAGTCCCTTGGACTGCAAGGAGATCCAAACAGTCCATCCTAAAGGAGACCAGTCCTGGGTGTTCATTGGAAGGACTGATACTGAGGCCGAAACTCCAATACTTTGGCCACCTCATGCCAAATGAGTTGACTCATTGTAAAAGACCCTGATGCTGGGAGGGATTGGAGGCAGGAGGAGAAGGGGACGACAGAGGATGAGATGGCTGGATGGCATCACTGACTCGATGGACGTGAGTCTGAGAGAACTCCAGGAGTTGGTGATGGACAGGGAGGCCTGGCGTGCTGCGATTCATGGGGTCACAAAGAGTCGGATATGACTGAGCAACTGAACTGAACTTTACTGAGACAATTCATTAATTTCAAACTGAAGCTGTTAATATTTAAGTAGCACTGAAATAAAACAAGAGTAAGCAACATCCAGCAATACATTTATATGAAATGGACCCAAACTGGAATTTATCTAAAATTAAATCTATCACATTCATAGTTAAAGCTTTTCATAATTAGGCTATTATTAACTAGTTGTGAACTAGGATATTTCTGTGAACCAAAATTCTGTTATTACTCTTTTTAAGCCATGAAATATCTTGTAAATTACAAGACTAAGGAGATATTCTCAGTCCAAACTGACAGAATAGGTACCCTGCCTCTCTCATTCAGGATTATTATCTGTCCCATTTCTACATTTGTCATGGAGGCCACCCTCTTGGGTGGCAATTCTGTCACTTGGCCTTTATATTGCTGTATGATATAGAGCTGAATTTATTTGCTTCTATTTTTATTTAAAACACACACATTTATGTTTACACATGCAGAGATACATATATATATATATGGCTATTAGATTATATGTTTTGCTATATAAGGTCTTCTTTGGTGGTTCAGATGGTAAAGAATCCACCTGCAATGCAGGAGACATGGGTTTGACCCCTGGGTTGGGAAGATCCCCTGGAGGAGGGCATGGCAACCCACTCCAGTATTCTTGTCTGGAGAATTCCATGGACAGAGGAGCCTGGCGGGCTGCAGTCCCTGGGGGTCGCAAAAAGTCAGACACTAATGAGTGGCTTTCACTTTTGCTTTGATATATAAGGCTATGCCCATACACATGCTGTGATTTGAGAATGCTTACATCAAATTAATAACTGCTTATACAATAATACTGTTCTGCTATTTTAATTCTCTTCATGGATTCGTTAGATTTGTCCAGACAATCAGGGACTGAACAAAGTAACAACCAAACAAAGCATGAGGAACAGAATTCACCTCATTTTTCTATTTGTGTCTTTTAAAATCATTTATTATTTTATTTATTTATTGTTGGTTGCACTGGGGCTTTGCTGCTTTGCACGGGCATTCAGGCTTTCTGTAGTTGAGGTGACTGGGTGCTAATCTCTAAGTGGGGTTTCCCTTATTTTGGAGTCTAGGCTCTCGACTCACAGGCTACAATAGTTGCCCTGCAGCCTGTGGGATCTTCCCTGAGAAACTGTGTCCCCTACATGGAAAGGCAGATTCTTAACCACTGGACCACCAAAGAAGTCCTCTATTTGTGTTTTTAAGAAAATCCTTCTAAGATTAGAAAGATGATGACTAACGCTATCCAAGTATGAGCCATGACTTTCTTGAAATATATTAATAATCAAAATAATTTTTTTAAAACATTGAACCAAACTTGATAACCTCATCCCTCCAACTGATTTTGCCAGAGAACAGGCATTCTTAAATGGTTTTCCTAGAAACAGCTGTCAGTTGATTCACTCTCTCAGACTTATTTTTTAAGGTCTGGAAAATTTGTGTGTCTTTTATTTTGGAAGACATTATTGTAAAATGTGGATTAGTTGGGTTTCAGGAGAGGAATGAAAGTGAAAGCAAAAAAAAAAAAAAAGAAAGAAAGAAACATTTCATTTTAAGACATAGAGGATAGTTGATCTTTCTTACTCACCTAGGCCATTTGGGCTGCAGTGGTCCCTTTGGTGCCTAAATACACCATGGCCAAGGAAGCTGAGATGCCCCAGGGAGAAAAGATATTTTTACCCTCAGCAGATTCAGCTAGCTTTTTGCCAAACTCCAGAGCAAATTGGTTGACAGATTTTGCTAGAGAGTCTATTGGGAAGATATAAGAAAAGTAAAGCAGTTAAAGATCGTGTTAATAATCCTTTCCATTTATTTTATTTTTGTACATGGATTTTTTGGCTTACACAATTATCTTTTTTATCACACCTCATTGAAATGACAAAAGAATGTATTATCCAATTTAAAATCTATATGGGGCTTCCCCGGTGGCTCAGTGGTAAACAATTGGCCTGCCAATTGAAGACACATGGGTTCAATCCTTGGAGCAGGAAGATCCCCCGGAGAAGGAAATGTCAACCTATTCCAGCATTCTTGCCTGGGAAATCCCGTGAACAGAGGAGTCTGGTGGGCTACAGTCCATGGGTCACAAAGAGTTGGATACAATTTAGCATCTAAACACCAACGACAATAATCTGTATATCTTTTATCCATACTCTCATAAAAACTGAATGAACATAATTCCAATATTATTTTAAATGTTAGAAAACTGGAGTCTAGAGAGTTTAAGAGAACTCCCTCAAATTCTACAGCTGATACTCCTGAGAGAACACCTGGATCCTGGTCAGTTAGTGGCTCCCTGTTGAAAATGCCAGAATATAAATGGTAGTGGAATCAGCCAAGTGCTTCTTTTTAATACAACACATACCTGCTGACTTTTCCAGTAAATGAGGAATAGTTATACACCTTTTTGACTTTGTACTTTTTCTCACTTATCTTTTACCCCGTTTTTATACTTTTTAACCTTGTTTATTTGTTCATACTTTGATAAGTGATATCCTGGTTCCTGGAGAGCCTTTATCCTCCTTTACAAGAAGTTGAAACCCAACTTTGCTCCAGATCTTTTTCTCTGGAAGCTTTTTCTGAACTTGGGGGTTCACAGGAGCATGTCTGCCACCAAAGTCCCATAACGTAAATTTCACCACTTGCTTGGCACTCATCACACTGCTAGTTCTGTTTTTATATATTTATATCTTTTCAACTCTAAGATAAGTTCCCTGAGAGCAAAATTTTCTTAATCTTCTTTGTGCATCAACTAGCACACAGCTCAGGACTTTGCACAAAATGGAAACTTACAAATACTTATTTTTTATTTAGAGTGTTTATAGTTTGGGTCCTAGTCACCATTTTTTAAAATCTATTTAAACCTGAAATTTTTCACAGTTTATAATGCTTATAGAGAAGTAGAGAAGTCAAGACTCTTGTATTTATTCTCACTCACCAAGTCTCCCTGAAACCGATCTTAATGAACAGAGGAATTCAAGCTTTCTCATATCTTTAAAATATTGTATTCAGCTTCTAAATTTCACTTTTAATCACTCTGATATTTTCTTTTAAGTTTTTTAAGACTGGATCGCTATCAAAGAAATAATGAGTTCAAACTATTATCATTTTATAGCCAAATAATTTCTCAAACTGATTAATTTAAAATAAGCCAGATTCCTAGGTCTAGAGATTCCCATTACGGCCACTATTGTGTAGAACTTGGTCTTGCACTGATATCATCTGGCCCTCTGAGAAGCCTAGAATGAGAACTTTAGAAAAGTCAGGAGATCGTTCTAGTTAAATGGTTGAATCAAGGAAGAGACATGTTCAGACAAAGTCTTGATTTTATCATAACTTGAGTTAACAGTGAAAACTGGTGAAACCTCTCCTAGTCATAGGCTTACCCTTAACCGAACAGCTTCTCAGCCCTTAAATCATCTCTAGTTGATGATACAGAAGCATCATCATCACCTACTTATTGCAGAAGCTGATGATAATTCTAGGCTAACAAATTTTAATAAAAAGAGCAACAACTCTAGTTTTGTAATAACTCTACGCCCTCATAAAATGTTTGAAATTTACAAAGTGTCAAAGTGAATATAAGCACTTTCTCCTGACAGATCCAGTGCCGTCTTGGAGATAAGCTCCCTGTTTTCTTTATAGCTATGTCCATTTAAATGATGCTTTGTTTACTGCCTATACATTAAGCTTTATCTTTTATTTTCCAGCTTTTTTTATTTGGCTATACTGGGTCTTATGTGTGGCATGTAGGGTCTTTGGTTGAGGCATGTGGGATCTAGTTCCTTGAACAGGCATCAAACTCAAGTCCTCTGCTTTGGGAGCAGGTAGTCTTAGCCACTAGACCACCAGGAAAGTCCCCTAAGCTTTATCTTTTAAGAACTCGTGAATTTTTTCATATGGAAAATGCTTGGTTCCATGGCCAAAGCATAATCACCTTGAAGGGAAGAGGAGAAACTACTATTTTAGGGCTGAGGACTTATATCTTTCTACTTATGATTTATGATTATTCCAGAGTTTAGATACTGGTAACAAATCCCTGAAAATGATAATTCTCTCTGATGAAAGAGTTAATTTCTTGTGGGAAATTAATAGACAGTTATCTTCGGCTTCATTAACTCTCTTGTTAATATCATCATTAGTATATCAGATGCAGCCCAGAACATACAAGAAGAACAATTTTTGCCTTAAAAAAAAAAGTACCGAAGTGCTAAGCCAGTAGTGAAAAGTGCTTTCTGAAAGATGCAAAATTTGGGGATGAAATTCTCATGAAATAATTTATCCATTCAAGGGATGGAGAGTGATCTTTTCAGGGGAAATTATAAGTAAAGACTAAAGTCTAGGTCAGAAGTCAAATGTTCCCTTTTCAGAATGATTGCTCTTCTGCAGTTTTCAAGAGGTATGTAGATATATCAGTATGCATGCTCAGTTGCCCAGACTGACTCTTTGTGACCCCATGGATTGTAGTCCACCAGGCTCCTCTGTTCATGGAATTTTCCAGACAAGAATACTTCAGTGGGTTGCCATTTCCTACTCCATATATTAGTATCAGTTCAGTTCAGTTCAGTCACTCAGTCATGTCCAAATCTTTGTGACCCCATGGAATGCAGCACACCAGGCTTTCCTGTCCATCACCGACTCCTGGAGCTTACTGAAACTCATGTCCATAGAGTTGGTGATGCCATTCAACCAATTCATCCTCTTGTCCCCTTCTCCTCTTGCCTTCAGTCTTTCCCATCATCAGGGTCTTTTCCAATGAGTCGATTCTTCGAATCATGTGGCCAAAGTATTGGAGTTTCAGCTTCAGCATCAGTCCTTCCAATGAACATTCAGCACTGATTTCCTTTACAGTCCAGGAAATGCTCTAGGCCAGGATACTGGAGTGGGTAGCCATTCCCTTCTCCAGGGGATCTTCCCAAACCAGGAATCAAACCTAGGTCTCCTGCATTGCAGACAGATTCTTTACCAACTGAGCTATCAGGGAAGCCCATATATCAGTATCAGTTCAGTTCAGTTCAGACACTTAGTCCTGTCCGACTCTTTGCAACCCCATGAATCATAGCACACCAGGCTTCCCTGTCCATCACCAACTCCCAGAGTTCACTCAGACTCACGTCCACTGAGTCAGTGATGCCATTCAGACATCTCATCCTCTGTCGTCCCCTTCTTCTCCTGCCCCCAACTCCTCCCATCATTAGAGTCTTTTCTAATGAGTCAACTCTTCACATGAGGTGGCCAAAGTAATGCAATTTCAGCTTTAGCATCATTTCTTTCAAAGAAATCCCAGGGCTGATCTCCTTCAGAATGGACTGGTTGGATCTCCTTGCAGTCCAAGGGACTCTCAAGAGTCTTCTCCAACACCACAGTTCAAAAGCATCAATTCTTCACCGCTCAGCCTTCTTTACAGTCCAACTCTCACATCCATACATGACCACAGGAAAAACCATAGCCTGACTAGACGGACCTTTGTTGGCAAAGTAATGTCTCTGCTTTTCAATATGCTATCTAGGTTGGTCATAACTTTCCTTCCAAGGAGTAAACATCTTTTAATTTCATGGCTGCAGTCACCATCTGTAGTGATTTTGGAGCCCAAGAAAATAAAGTCTGACACTGTTTCCACTGTTTACCCATCTATTTCCCATGAAGTGATGGGACTGGATGCCATGATCTTCGTTTTCTGAATGTTGAGCTTTAAGCCAACTTTTTCACTCTCCTCTTTCACTTTCCTCAAGAGGCTTTTGAGTTCCTCTTCACTTTCTGCCATAAGGGTGGTGTCATCTGTATATCTGAGGTTATTGATATTTCTCCCTGCAATCTTGAATCCAGCTTGTGTTTCTTCCAGCCCAGCATTTCTCATGATGTACTCTGCATATAAGGTAAATAAGCAGGGTTACAATATACAGCCTTGACGAACTCCTTTTCCTATTTGGAACCAGTCTGTTGTTCCATGTCCAGTTCTAACTGTTGCTTCCTGACCTGCATACAGATTTCTCAAGAGGCAGGTCGGGTGGTCTGGTATTCCCATCTCTTTCAGAATTTTCCACAGTTTATTGTGATCCACACAGTCAAAGGCTTTGGCATAGTCAATAAAGCAGAAATAGATGTTTTTCTGGAACTCTCTTGCTTTTTTGATGATCCAGTGGACGTTGGCAATTTGATCTCTGGTTCCTCTGCCTTTTCTAAAACCAGCTTGAACACCTAGAAGTTCATGGTTCACATGTTGCTGAAGCCTTGCTTGGAGAATTTTGAGCATTACTTTACTAGCATGTGAGATGAGTGCAATTGTGTGGTAGTTTGAGCATTCTTTGGCACTGCCTTTCTTTGGGTTTGGAATGAAAACTGACCTTTTCCAGTCCTGTGGCCTCTGCTGAGTTTTCCAAATTTGCTGGCATATTGAATGCAGCACTTTCACAGCATCATCTTTCAGGATTTGAAATAGCTCAACTGGAATTCCATCACCTCCACTAGCTTTGTTCGTAGTGATGCTTTCTAAGGCCCACTTGACTTCACATTCCAGGATATCTGGCTCTAGGTCAGTGATCACACCATCGTGGTGTGTGAAGATCTTTTTTGTACAGTTCTTCTGTGTATTCATGCCACCTCTTCTTAATATCTTCTGCTTCTTTTAGGTCCATACTATTTCTGTCCTTTATTGAGCCCATCTTTGCATGAAATATTCCCTTGGTATCTCTAATTTTCTTGAAGAGATCCCTAGTCTTTCCCATTCTGTTGTTTTCCTCTACATCTTTGCATTGATCACTGAGGAAGGCTTTCTTATCTCTTCTTGCTATTCTTTGGAACTCTGCATTCAGATGCTTATATCTTTCCTTTTCTCCTTTGCTTCTCTTCTTTTCATAGCTATTTGTAAGGCCTCCCCAGACAGCCATTTTGCTTTTTTGCATTTCTTTTCCATGGGGATGGTCTTGATCCCTGTCTCCTGTACAATGTCACGAACCTCATTCCATAGTTCATCAGGCACTCTATCTATCAGATCTAGGCCCTTAAATCTATTTCTCACTTCCACTGTAGAATCATAAGGGATTTGATTTAGGTCATACCTGAATGGTCTAGTGGTTTTCCCTACTTTCTTCAATTTAAGTCTGAATTTGGCAATAAGGAGTTCATGATCTGAGCCACAGTCAGCTCCCGGTCTTGTTTTTGCTGACTGTATAGAGCTTCTCCATCTTTGGCTGCAAAGAATATAATCAATCTAATTTCAGTGTTGATCATCTGTAGAGTGATGTCCATGTGTAGAGTCTTCTCTTGTGTTGTTGGAAGAGGGTGTTTGTTATGACCAGTGCATTTTCTTGGGAAAACTGTATTAGTCTTTGTCCTGCTTCATTCCGTATTCCAAGGCCAAATTTGCCTGTTACTCCAGGTGTTTCTTGACTTCCTACTTTTTCATTCCAGTCCCCTATAATGAAAAGGACACCTTTTTGGGTGTTAGTTCTAAAAGGTCTTGTAGGTCTTCATAGAACCGTCCAACTTCAGCTTCTTCAGCGTTACTGGTTGGGGCATAGACTTGGATTATTGTGATATTGAATGGTTTGCCTTGGAAATGAACAGAGATCATTCTGTGGTTTTTGAGATTGCATCCAAGTACTGCATTTTGGACTCTTTTGTTGACCATGATGGCTACTCCATTTCTTCTGAGGGATTCCTGCCTGCAGTAGTAGATATAATGGTCATCTGAGTTAAATTCACCCATTCCAGTCCACTTTAGTTCACTGATTCCTAGAATGTCTACATTCACTCTTGCCATCTCTTGTTTGACCACTTCCAATTTGCCTTGATTCATGGACCTGACATTCCAGGTTCCTATGCAATATTACTCTTTACAGCATCGGACCTTGCTTTTATCACCAGTCACATCCACAGCTGGGTATTGTTTTTGCTTTGGTTCCATCCCTTCATTCTTTCTGGAGTTATTTCTCCACTGATCTCCAGTAGCATATTGGGCACCCACTGACCTGGGGAGTCCCTCTTTCAGTATCCTATCATTTTGCCTTTTCATACTGTTCATGGGGTTCTCAAGGCAAGAATACTGAAGTGGTTTGCCATTCCCTTCTCCAGTGGACCACATTCTGTCAGATCTCTTGGGTTGCCCCACGGGTATGGCTTAGTTTCATTGAGTTAGACAAGGCTGTAGTCCTAGTGTGATTAGATTGACTAGTTTCCTGTGAGTATGGTTTCAGTGTGTCTGCCCTCTGATGCCCTCTTGCAACACCTACCGTCTTACTTGGGTTTCTCTTACCTTGGGCATGGGGTATCTCTTCACGGCTGCTCCAGCAAAGTGCAGCCGCTGCTCCTTACCTTGAACAAGGGATATCTCCTCAACGCCGCCCTTCCTGACCTTCAACATGGAATAGCTCCTCTAGGCCCTCCTGCACTCGCACAGCCACCGCTCCTTGGACGTGGTGTTGGTCCTCCCGCCGCGGCCCCTGGCCTTGGTATGGAGTAGCTCCTCCCTGCCGATGCCCCTGGCCTCGGGCATGGGGGCGTGGGGTAGCTTCTCCCGGCTGATGCCCCTGACCTCGGACGCAGGGTAGCTCCTCTCGGCCGTTGCCCCTGACCTCAGACGCAGGGTAGCTCCTCTCGGCCGTTGCCCCTAACCTTGGACGCAGGGTAGCTCCTCTCAGCTGCTGCCCCTGATCTCAGACTTGGGTAGCTCTTCTCAGCTGTTCCTACGCCATGGCAGCCGCTGCCCCTGACCTCGGACGTGGGGTAATTCCTCTTGGCCGCGCTCAAGTGCGCCGGTCGCAGCCGCCCGTGCTATACATATACAGTATGTATACATACCTATAAATAAACACATTTATGTAAAATCTCAATCTGTAAAGGGACTTAACTAAAGAAATATGGAAAAAAGAAAAGGATAGTGGCATTCATCAAAATGTCTCATCATAGATATACATATTCCCAAAAAATCAGAATTGGAAAGAATCTTCCATTCCTTCTAATCAAATTGCCTCATTTTATCTGCTAGGAAGCTAAGGCCCAGAGAGGTTAAATGTGCTGATTAAAATGCATAGTTATCTAAGAGCTATCATCACAATCCCAGGCTCTGGAACCTAAATGCAAATGCTTTTGTCACTATATTTTCTTGCCTTTAAGGTTTTATGGTAAAAGGGAGGGATTGGGTGATGAAAGAGGATAAGCAGGAGGAGGTAAAAAGGAAGGATGATGGTGAGCTGGAGGAGGGAGCAGGAAGGACTCTCCTCCCCTTTTCCATGAGAGGGTATTTAAGGCCTCCTAACTTTCCGACAGTGCTAATACTGCCTACCTGGTGGAGCCATGCATATCAGAAAATAACCTCTCCACACTCCCAGCACTTCTAAGTTTACCTAAAGCCATTTCTGTGGGAATTAATAGTCTGGCAGGGTTTCTGATAACCATGTAGTGTAAGGTTAGGGGCTTAGATTATTCTATGAAAGAGGGGAAAGCTAATGGCCCCTGGTATGGTGGCCAAGACTTGAAGCTGGGTAGGAGTAGGGGATAAAGAGTCAGATCAATAGTTCCCTACACACATGAGTGAGATCAAGTTTATGTTGCCATGTCCAATCTTTTGAAGGGGTAGAAGGGTTTTGGTCAATCATTCTGAGACTATCCTATTTCTTTTTGCCCCTGTTGACAGATACAAAGGTAGCAAATCCAAAAATGTGACTGGAGAAAACATCATTCATAGTTTAACAATTCATGGTAAAACCATCTCTCTCACATCTTTGGAAATGAAGGTGCTCTCCTGCTTAGTCTTTTTCCAGCACAATCTTTGAACCAGTTCAGGGTTAAATCTCTCAGACTTGCACAGAATTCTTGGGGGATGGCCTTCAACTATCATTTCTGTTCTGTGGAAGTCTTGATAACTTGTTATTTAGCTAAGCACTTAAATGAAGAAAGAAAACATAAATAAATATTTTTAAACAGAGACATATTTACAACACCTTGTTTTCTTCCACTGGAGCAGAATTGGCAGTGGGTTTCTTTAGTAAGAGATTGTGGCTGAGTTAATTAACTCTGAACTGTAGGAGTAATTTTTAGCAATTTTAGCACCACCCTTTTCTTAGCCCCACCCTCTGATTCACTTTTAAAAGCCCACACACTCTTCCTTTCAAGTTTATCTTGGCCAGAAGCTCAAATAAAAAGAAAGATAGATAAGGTTTTGCCTCAATTACTTAATTGCCCACATTTTCCATGTCTGTCTGCATATAGAGCCTGGAATTATGACAAATTGTAACTCACACATTCCTGGCTTCATGTTTTCCCTAGTCTGCCAACTGGCAGCAATTAGTGGCTTCCCCAGGATATTTTTTTTCCTACAAAAACAGAAAGTTTTAAATTAGTAGAATAATTAAGAGCAATGATATGGAGATTATTATAGGTAAACTGTTTGCTGTTAAATTGCTCACAAGTTACTACGTGAAGTATCCAGGAAATGTTTCTGTTCTTCTCATTTGGGTGCTGGTGTCGACCCCCAAGCACAACTCCAACTAGTTTATGTCCATTGTCCCCACTCCAGAGATATGGGGTCTGGACAGATGTTTTTGATGCAGTTACTGGGTCTGGTTAAAATAAAAAACAAAAAACCTGCCTGGCAATGCAGAAGACACAGGTTTGATCCCTGGGACAGGAGGATCTCAAGGCTTCCCAGGCAGCACTAGTGGTAAAGAACCCTGCCTCCCAGTACAAGAGACCTAAGAGATGTTGGTTCAATCCCTGGGTCTGATCCCCTGGAGGAGGGCATGGGAAGATCCTCTGGAGAAGGGCATGGCAACCTATTTCAGCATTCTTGCCTGGAGAATCCCATGGACAGAGATGCCTGGTCAGTAGGGCTGGTCGCAGTCAATAGGGCTGCCAAGAGTTGGACACAACTGAAGCGACTTAGCACACACATGCACACACACAGTCATGCATCATATGGAGGCTCCAAATCGAGGGTTGTCCATCTTGACTGCCAGTGGTTCACTAGAGTGTGACTCAGGCTATATCACTGCATAGATCTAGTTATTTGCATTACATTCAATGTATCCATATTGGTTTGGTGGGGATCAGACAAGAAATTGTTTCACCTTCTCTAAAACCTCTTCTCTAAAACCACAGACTAAGTTTTACTCATGTTTTCCCACAAAACTTCTCCAGATTCCTTTCTCACTTACCTCTTGTTTAAAATCTTTAGGGACTTTCCTGGCAGTCTGCTGTTTAAGAGTCTGCACTTCCACTGCAGGGGGCATGGGTTCAATCCGTGATCAGGGAACAAAGGTCCCAGAGGCTGCACTGCACAGCCAAAAATAGATAAATAATAAAATGGAATCTTTATATTGATATACTAGCTTGTAGGAGACAGGAAGAATAAAAGAAAAGCAGGCCCCAGCAAGGGCCACAAAAGACATTTATAATTATTGATTAAACTGGATGCTATAAGGCATGAGACTCTTGGAATAAGTCTAGAGGGAACAGTTCATAATCTTGAAAACAAGATATGATTCTGGAGTCGGAAAACCAACCCCAGACTGTTTCTCAGCTGGCGTCTCAGAGTCACATGTTTTAAATTTCTGGTGGAAAAATAGATAAGAATATTAGTCTTAGTTACTGATTTGTTATTAATTACTGTTTCCCAATTACTCAATGGTTAATGATCATTTTGTTTTTTTGGCCCTGAAGACCACGTAAGTTATTAGCTTAACTCCTCACATATTCTTTCATTCACGGCTGAAAGTATAACAAGCTGGCTTGGACTCAGTTTCAGCACCTTTGCCTTGGAACGGTGTTGGTCCCCTGATCATCGCTTTTCTCTAAATTCTTGTGTCTCATTTCTCATTCTTTTGCTGTATCGCACTTTTGGAAACCCTGCTTGTCGAGCCCGTCTCGACACTAGCTATGGGCTTCCCAGGTGGCACTAGCGGGCTTTCCAGGTAGCACCAGCGGTAAAGAACCATCTGCCAATTCAGGAGACATAAGAGATGTAGGTTTGACCCCTGGGCCAAAAAGATCCCCCAGAGGAAAGCATGGCAACCCACTTCAGTATTCTTTCCTGGAGAATCCCATGGATAGAGGAGCCTGGCAGGCTACAGTCCACGGGGTTGCCAAGAGTCTGAGAAGACTGAAGTGACTGAGCCCAGCATACACATACTAGCTACACTGATAAAATTTTGGTTTTGCATTGTTTTGATGACTGTTTGGAGGGAGCAAGGAAAGAGGTAATGCTATCCTAAGTCAACAATATAATATCAGCAGAATTTTGCTCATTTGCTTATTTGTTGTTAGTTGTGGCCTGCCTGGTGTATGTTTAGCAATATGTACCAATATTCCTACTGAGCATGAAGGAATAGGAGCTATATGAATGGAGAACAGGTGTAAAGGGAGAGTTTTGCTCTAGCTTTTGTTTTTGCAATATTTGATGTTAAGATTGCAAGGAATGTATTAGATATTCAAAATCTGTTAGATAAAATAAAGAACTCTAGGTACATTAGTATTATTTAAATGGGAATCCAGAAGAAGAAAGGAAATAGGGTAGAGCCCAGACAATTTTGTGGATAATGGCTGCTTTATTCAACCATTGGTCAGGTAACAAGACCACTGACTGGGTGCCTGGAGAACATCCATTTTTCACAGTTCTGGACGCTGCAGGTCTGAGATGAGGGTGCCAACGTGGTTGGGCACTTGGTCAGGGCTCACTTCCTGGCTCACAGGGACTCTCAAGAGTCTTCTCCAACACCACAGCTCAAAAGCATCAATTGTGATTTCATGGGTGGTGTGAAACGGAATATCTCCTGTCATCAGAAATCAAAGATGCCACATCTACCTGTGATGCCCGCCTCCCAAAATGTGAATATCTGCACCCCACCAGTAAGCAGCAGACAAGGGCGGTCCCTGCCATTTGCCACACAAAGAATTTAAGGCGACACAATGAATCTAAGAATATCACAGTCCTTCACAGGTGGGCAGAGTCAGGTTATCTCCCTGAGGCAGACCATTATGTATGCCTATAATAACAAAATTGACAATATAAGGGTTAAAATCAAAGAGCAGATTCATTGTGAATTCCTAATTAACCCTTCCCAGTTACATAAGAACACTAATTACATTCTGGGGCACACCCTCATGACCAATTCTAATCCCAGTTATCTCCCAAAGGGCCCCCCTAAAATCAACATTACATCAGGGATTAGGGTTTCAACATCTGTGTTGGAGTAAGGGTAACAAATATTCAGGCCATAGTGGTGTCTGAGAGTTTCCCAGAACCTAACCAAGACACAGGTTTCCAAATGGAAAACATCTCCTGATGAATAAACTAAATTTTGAAAGCCATTTTAAAGGACTCATAATGTGATGAAATATTAAGAACAGCATCAAAAGCAAAAATAAAATTATTAAAACTACAAGAAGCAAAACTCCAGAGACATCACTTTGTCCACAAAGGTCCCTAGAGTCAAAGCTATGGTTTTTCCAGTAGTCAAGTACAGATGTGAGAGTTGGACCATAAAGAAGGTTGAGCGCTGAAGAATTGGTGGTTTTGAATTGTGGTGCTGGAGAAGACTCTTGAGATTCCCTTGGACTGCAAGGAGATTAAGCCAATCAATCGTAAGGGAAATCAACCCTGAATATTCATTGGAAGGACTGATGCTGAAGCTGAAGCTCCAATACTTTGGCCACCTGATGAGAAGAGATGACTCATTGGAAAAGACCCTGATGCTGGGAAAGAGTGAAGGCAGAAGAAGAGGGGAACAGAGACTAAGATGGTTGGATGGCATCACCTACTGGATGGACATGAGTTTGAGCAAAGTCAGGGAGATGGTGAAGGACAGGGAAGCCTGGCATTCTGTAGTCCATGGAGTAGCAAAGAGTCGGACACAACTGATCACAACATAGCAACTGAACAACAACAAAGTGTGAAGAATACTTTGAACCTATAATTCTGTGCTCATCCTCTAATTCAGTAATGAAGGTGATATATATCTTAAGACTCAGAACCTCACAATGATTCAGAAAGTTACTATTTATTACCTTGCTGAATGGATTGATAAAATACATTTTTTAAATGCATCTAAAAGTAAGTAGGAGAATAAAAGGAAGAACCTATAATTTTTAAGAATATCTGATTTTGAGGTAATAAAACATAATTCAAGCCTTAAAAAATTAACTGAATAATTTTCTGGGATGCTATGCTTGGTCAGCTGACAGTGAGACAGTTTTATTGCCAACTAAGAAAATAACTATAATCACTAGTATTTATATGCTAAGCATGTGTTTAATTTCTTGTTAGATATGAATTCATTCCACCATCAGAGCAACCTTATGAGAAAAGCACTGTTTTCCCTAGTTTACAATGTAAGAAAACTGAAGCATGAAGAAGCATCATTCCCAGCTTATAATTAAGAGGACTCATAAGTATTTGAACTGGGATTTAGGTGCACTTAAGTGGCTAAGATGGTAAAGCGTCTATCTACAATCCCGGAGACTTGGGTTTGATCCCTGGGTCAGGAAGATTACCTGGAGAAGGAAATGGCAACCCACTCCAGTACACTTGCCTAGAAAATCCCATGGATGCAGGAGCCTGGTGCTATGCTACTGCCCATGGGGTCGCAAAGAGTTGGACACGACTGAGCGACTTCACTTCACTAGGTCGGGAAAAGGTCAGTTTTCATTCCAATCCCAAAGAAAGGCAATGCCAGAGAATGCTCAAACTACCACACAATTGCACTTATCTCATATGCTAGTAAAGTAATGCTCAAAATTCTCCAAGCCAGGCTTCTGAACTTCCTGATGTTCAAGCTGGTTTTAGAAAAGGTAGAGGAACCAGAGATCAAATTGCCAACGTCCGCTGGATCATCGAAAAAGCAAGAGAGTTCCAGAAAAACATCTATTTCTGCTTTATTGACTATGCCAAAGCCTTTGACTGTGTGGATCACAATAAACTGTGGACAATTCTGAAAGAGATGGGAATACCAGACCACCTGACCTGCCTCTTGAGAAATCTGTATGCAGGTCAGGAAGCAATAGTTAGAACTGGACATGGAACAACAGACTGGTTCCAAATAGGAAAAGGAGTACGTCAAGACTATATATTGTCACCCTGCTTATTTAACTTGTATGCAGAGTACATGATGAGAAACGCTGGACTGGAAGAAACACAAGCTGGAATCAAGATTGCAGGGAGAAATATCAATAACCTCAGATATGCAGATGACACCACCCTTATGGCAGAAAGTGAAGAAGAACTAAAAAGCCTCTTGACGAAAGAGAAAGTGGAGAGTGAAAAAGTTGGCTTAAAGCTCAACATTCAGAAAACGAAGATCATGACATCTGGTCCCATCACTTCATGGCAAATAGATGGGGAAACAGTGGAAACAGTGTCAGACTTTATTTTTCTGGGCTCCAAAATCACTGCAGATGGTGACTGCAGCCATGAAATTAAAAGACGCTTACTCCTTGAAAAGAAAGTTATGACCAACCTAGATAGCATATTGAAAAGCAGAGACATTACTTTGCCAACAAAGGTCCATCTAGTCAAGGCTATGGTTTTTCCTGTGTTCATGTATGGATGTGAGAGTTGGACTGTGAAGAAGGCTGAGCGGTGAAGAATTGATGCTTTTGAATTGTGGTGTTGGAGAAGACTCTTGAGAGTCCCTTCGACTGCAAGGAGATCCAACCAGTCCATTCTGAAGGAGATCAGCCCTGACATTTCTTTGGAGGGAATGATGCTGAAGCTGAAACTGCAGTACTTTGACCACCTCATGCTAAGAGCCGACTCATTGGAAAAGACTCTGATACTGGGAGCGATTGGGGTCAGGAGGAGAAGGGGACGTTAGAGGATGAGATGGCTGGATGGCATCACTGACTCGATGGATGTGAGTCTGAGTAAACTCTGGGAGTTGGTGATGGACAGGGAGGCCTGGCGTACTGCGATTCATGGGGTGGCAAAGAGTCAGACACGACTAAGCGACTGAATTGAACTGAACTGAACTGAAGTCAAAGTCATGAGGCTACCTCTTTAGCCACCATGCTCCAGTGGGTCACCCAGCCCTGGCTTTCATCATAAAGAGGTCAATGCCTGGAATGCATTTTCAGGATCCAGCCACACTTCTGCAGCCAGGTCCAACTCCCTAATCCTCAGATCTTCTTTAGTTCTCAAGACTTAAATTATGTTCTTCTCTGCTGCTGATCCACTCAAAAGTGTTCAGTGCTATTTGAAGCAAATACACTTAAAATAAGTCAACTTATAATTTAAGTTCTCAGGACTTAAATTATGTTCTTCTTTGCTGCTGATCCATTCAAAAGTGTTCAGTGCTATTTGAAGCAAACACACTTAAGTAAACAAGGGTGTTTTCCACCCTTGTGCCCAGCTCATCTCTACCCCTCTGAACTCTCTGTCAACTCAGTCAGTGATTATGACCTTGATGCTATGTCTGCAACCACTAGACTTGGTGTTTATTTCTGATGTTCTGATTTGAATACAGGGGTCCCCAAAGGACTCTGACCCAAACTGTCATTTTGAATTTCTAGATGTTTTTCTGCTGTGACAAGGCAGTGCTAATCAATTTTTCACCCAACTCCACCCCACCCCCAACACTGGGGCCCCTTGCAAAGCAGTTGGTTATTCCCTTGGCTCCTTTATTCTGTTTGCTTGGGTCTCACAAAGGACCTGTGATGCCTGATTTCTGAGAAACAAGATAAGCAGGTCTTATAACCTAAAGACCTAGTAGAATGTAAACAAGCAAATGGTTTGTGAAAATAGGTTTATTTTCTATATTTTGCAACCTTACATAAGTTACAGCCACATGTATGTGATACATAATGCTAGACATTTGTTTAGAAATGCACACAATATGTATTTCCCTGTTGTTCAATGCTTTCTTCTAGGTTTCTATTACAAAAGGTCATGGAAGGCCACTTACTTATCCTTCATTATAAGAACAAATACATATGCATGCATGCATGCTTAGTCACTAAGTCATGTTTGACTTATTGTAACCCCATGGACTGTAGCCTGCTAGGCTCCTCTGTCAATGGAATTCTCCAGGCAAGAACACTGAAGTGGGTAGCCATTTCCTTCTCCAGGGGATCTACCTGACCCAGGGATCAAACTCGGGTATCCTGCATTGCAGGTGGATTCTCCATCCTCTGAGTCACCACGGAAGCCCACAAATACATATTTTTTCTTAGAAAGAAAAATAAGTGATAACTGGCTTCTGTAAATGTATCAACTATACTAGACAGTGACCATAATAAAAAAAACAGTATATAAAATAATAAATAATACAGTAAAAGTTAATGCTATAAAATAAACTGAAAGTAAGAAAGAACTAAATGAGATATCATCCCATTTTAGGAGGCCAAATTATTAACAGGGGAGTAATGTTATGATTCACAGATGTCACGCTATGTCTGTGTTTCTAGTTAGTGTGCAATAAAAGTTTTTCAGAAAAACAGAAACATGCAGAGAAGTTTTGGCACTTGCAGAAATCCTGAGGCTTACACTCATTTTACAAATTCCTGTGCAGAAATAGAAACTTTCAATTTAGGGTGAGGCAAATCTGCCCAAAAAGAGGATGCTCTTGGTTATCTTGTGCATGATAAGGAAGAGGAAAGGATGGTCTGCCACGAACTGCGGGCCTCCGTGGCCTGTTCTCCCTGTCATGATGGCCCCAGTGCCGGCAGCAGCCTCAGTGCCCTCCTCGTTCACTTCCACCGAAGCCTGATGGAACACTTCAGACAGAAACAGGTCATTCTTTCCTGACATGCCTGAGAAATTGGCTCGGCCCCGGCTGAAGGCATCACCCATGCCCATGCTTGTGAGAATGGTCTTGAGTTCATAACGCTCTTCTAATTTGAACTCGGGGATGTACACCACCACGTCATCCTCAGCCATGGTGTCTTCGCTGAGCCACTTGTTGAGTTTGTCATAGGTGATTTCACTTTCCAGCTACAAATACAAAACATAAAAAAACCAATGAATGCTTAGCAGAGAAGGACAACAACCTCTAATGTTGACAACCAATGACTTCACTATATTGTAAGTGATATTAAAATTTAACAGTTTGGTAAAAATTTTGCAAGAAGATAGCATGTATGACATGTGTTTAAGACTTATGAATGACAGTGGGAAACCTGGCACAGTTCCTCTTAAACCAGTTCACGTATTCAAACTGCACAACATTTCCTCAGGTGTAGGTATATTCAAGGGTTTCCCAGATGGCTCAGTGATAAAGAATCCACCTGCCAATGCAGGAGACGTGGGTTTGATTATTGAATGGGGAAGATCCCCTGGAGAAGGAAATGGCAACCCACTTCAGTAATCTTGCCTGGGAAACCCCATGGACAGAGGAGCATGGTGGGCTACAGTCCAGGGGGTCTCAAAGTGTTGGACCTGACTTAGTGACTAAATAGCAACAACAGCAGACGTGTGCAAAGGTGAGTTTAGCCCCAGAAGTTTAAAACAATGGAAGTTGGAATTCTTACCATCTCCAAGCCCATAGAGGATTCAGCAATTCCATCTGGCAGCAGCAGGAACATACTGACATCGCCAGCATATGGCAGTTCTAGAATCTGGACCTTCAGGTCTGCTATGTATCCAATGTTTAGCTTTTCATTCAGGAACATCATCTCTACTGATTTGCGCTGAGTCTAAAGTAATTAAAAAGTAAAATATGAAAGCTGATAGTAAGATGTCAAAAGATTTACAATCAGACATAAAAGAGAATGGGTTATGCTTTCATGCTAAAGAAATATGTTTTTCAAAAATTAAAAATTTGTTTTGAAATTTGTTTAGAAATGTCAAAATATATTTAAAAAGTAAAATTTATTATTTGCATATTCTCACAGGGATTCTGATCTATTTTGTTATTTTCAAGATAGTACCCATTAGTAATAAGATGGACAGTTATAATAATACTAAAACATTTGTTCAGTACTTACTAGGGGTCAAGAACTCTGCAAAATCTCACTGAATCTTTATAACAACCTTTTAGGTTGGAAATTATCATACTAGTTTCACAAATCAAAAAAGTGAATGCACGAACCAGAAGTAACATCATAGTTGATCAGTAGTACAGCCTAAATGTGAGTTCAGAAATGTGTAATTATAAAGCCCATGGTCTTCACCACTACTCATAAAGCCTCTCAGAAAATTACTGAGTGCTATTCAGAAACTGAAAAAGTCAATAAACTATCCAGTGTGCGTAACTTATAACTATTAATAGCAAATCATGTATGGGTATCAATGAGTGGTCCCTAATTATTCTTTCTCTATTTTGTCAAAGGCCCTAAACTCTGTGTTAAGAAAATTCAATTTGTTGTCATTGTTTCATACCGAGTTCACATGGAAAGGATAAAGTCCCTTTAATTTCTTCTGAAATGGAGTCTTCCACTTTCCTTTGAAGTAGACAGCATTCACCAGGACCATCTTGGTGTCTACATCAACAGAACCTTCAGGTAGCAAGTTTGGGATTTTGCCTACAGAAAATATGATATATGTTTAGGTTTCATGATTAACAATTGTGAAGTCATTATGATTTCTTGAGTCTTTTGAGTCACCATCAAGCTCAGCATCCACATTTATCATACTCTGCAGAGATGCTGATAGTCACTTCCAAATTTTTCTCTTGATTTATTTAAATCATAAGTAAAACCCAGACCAAATTTTTCAGGTTTACAAACTTCAAGAGAAAATAAAGAAGTTATATAATTATGATTTAGAATTACTATCAGACTTGGAATATTTTTTTAAAGTTTCTTTTTTAAATTTATTTCCTTTGGCCACACTGCGCTGCATACAGGATTTTATTTCCCTGACCAGGAATTGAAACTGCATCCCTTGCTTTGAGAGTATAGAGTCTTAACCCCTGGACTGCCAAAGAATGCCCAGAAAATTTAAATTCCCTTTATACTGTTTTCTCAAAGTTTTGTAGTTATATGAAGTTAGTTCATTCAGATGGGAGTGAAAAAAAGACTCAAGGAATATAATGGGCTTCCCTGGTGACTCAGATGGTAAAGAATATGCCAGCAATGCAGGAGACCCAAGTTTGGTTCCTGGGTGGTGAAGATCCCCTGGAGAAGAGAATGGCAACCCACTCCAGTATTCTTGCCTGGAGAATTTCATGGGCAGAGGAGCCTGGTGGGCTGCAGTCCATGGGATCGCAAAGAGATGGACACAATTTAGTGACTAACACTAATAAGGAATATAATAGTGCATTTCCCCAGTAAGTCACTAGGGCTTCTTCTAGATCTGGTCTTGACAGCCCATGGGTCTACTGATTCACCCAAAAACAATGTTTTGGAAGTTGTGATAGACCTACATAAGGAATAGCACAGATTCCATTAAGTAATAAAGGAAGAATTGTCCTGGGGAGGCTTAGAATACTGGAGCAACATTCTAAATCATTTAGGAAAAAAAAGTGCAATTAGTTCTATAAGAGAGCTGAATAATGCAGAGAACTGTGACAACACAGAGAAGGGAGTGAATGATTGAGCCCAAAAAGGTTCCAAGAAATAATAACATCTGAGTGTGATTTTTTTAAGTTAATTTAAGAAACAGCCCATTTATAGTGAATACCTGCTCTGCAATATTTCAACCACATTACTTTATTTAACCTCACAACCACTCTAGTAAGGGAGTATTATTGGTGTCATTTTACACAAGAAGGAAATCAACCCTGAATATTCATTGAAAGGACTGATACTGAAACTGAAGCTCCAATACTTTGGCCACCTGATGGGAAGAGTTGACTCATTGGGAAAGACGCTGACGCTGGAAAGACTGACAGCAAGAGAAGGTGGCAACAGAGGATAAGATGGTTAGATGGCATCACTGGCTCAATGGACATCAGTTTGAGCAAACTACAGGAGATAGTGAAGGACAGGGAAGCCTGGCATTCTGCAATTCATGGGGTGGCAGAGTCGGACAAGACTTAGCAACAGAACAACAATGCAAATGGACACTATGCTGCTGCTGCTGAGTCACTTCAGTCGTGTTCGACTCTGTGTGACCCCATAGACGGCAGCCCACCAGGCTTCCCTGTCCCTGGGATTCTCCAGGCAAGAACACTGGAGTGGGTTGCCATTTCCTTCTCCAATGCATGAAAGTGAAAAGTGAAAGTGAAGTTGCTCAGTCGTTTCCGACCCTCAGCAACCCCATGGACTGCAGCCTTCCAGGCTCCTCCATCCATGGAGTCTTCCAGGCAAGAGTACTGGAGTGGGGTGCCATTGCCTTCTCTGGAATGGACACTATAGTGAGATACTAATAACCTTTCCAAGGTCACAATGCTTGAGAGCCAGTCAGAATTCCACCATCTTCCATTTCTACTGACAGATATGAGACTCAAGCAAAAATGTCACTTTAGTATGACCAGTTTCAGTATAGTTATTCAATATCTTCATTCAATGTACCCCCTAGCAATTAAAATTCCTGGTTACTACTTGGAAATGGCAACCCACTCCAGTACTCTTGCCTAGAAAATTCCATGGATGAAGGAGCCTGGTGGGCTACAGTCCATGGGGTCACAAAGAGTTGAACACAACTGAGCAACTTCACTTCACTTCACTTGGAAATCACTGGGACTTTATTTAACTTTGTGACACATAGTATTTGATCATAACAAGGAAAAAAATGTTTTTCTCAAATTATTATAAAAATCATTCCAAATAACTATTTGGCATTTTTTCAATTCCACTGATTGATTTATAGCCATTCACCACAAATGCTTACAAAGAAGAGAAATTCTTGCTGATTTCAAAAAAGCAAAGCTTTCATGTGTCTCTTTAATTTTGCAATCCGCTTTGACTTTCATTTCTGTTAAATCTTCACTTTCTCTGCTTTCTTTTTGTCAGTGGTGTGTCAGTCTTTTAAAGCAGTAATTTAAAAATCTAGAAATGAAGAACTGAAGTAGGTCAACTATTTTTAGAGAAACAATAATACTTTTTTCAATTCTACAGAACTTAATACAAGTGTTTTTTTCTATTATGGTAGCTAAGAAAGCAGGATAGCATACTATGACTTGAAATAATCTTTTAAACATAGGATGTAGGAATTTCCCTAGTAGTCCAGTGGCTAATATTCCATGCTCCCAATGCCAGGGGCCCAGATTTGATCCCTGGTGAGGAAACTAGATTTCACATGCCACAACTGTGACCCAACACAGCCAAATAAAAATGTATTTAAAAGTAAATAAATAAACATGGGAGATAAGTGAAAATATGTTTTATGCATTAAGATATCAAACTCTCTGAGCATTAAATTGAAGAATTCCAGAATTAGACTAAGGCTCAGAAGAAGCGGGAACTCCAGATGTACCACTAACCGACAGTGGCATCTTGGATGAGTCAGTTAAGAACCGAGGACATGTGTAACCAAGGTAGAAATAGCTTAGATGATCAATGACAGATGAAGCAGGGACTGAAAGAAATTGACAACATAGTGACTCTGAGTGGTGCAATAGAAGAAAGAGTTAAAGTTTTATGATCTCTCCTTTTTCCATTGCTGATATTCTCACACCAATTAGTTGACAACTGTGCCTTTGTTCTTTACTTTTGTTCATAGTGAACATAAAGTCACAATTATTTCAGTACTGATATTTCCTATGTTAGAAAAGATCTACCTCTTCTTACATTCTATTCTAAGGTAATAATCCAAAACCAGATTATTGAAATACTAAATATGTATCTTCTATTAGGATGCCTCCATTATTTTTTTTCCCTCACTTTAAACACCAGGAAGCTCCACAAGTATCAAGTTACATTAGCCAAAATAACTAAGGTTAGGATTAAGGGTTAAGTTTAAGGACTTAAAAAAAAAATCAGAGTTTTCTATCTGGAAAGAAGAGCAGAAACTATTTCCTTGGTTTTACCTTTAGTTTGGGTCTTGACCCAGGAATTAATCTTTTTTCTGGTGTCTTCTGCACATTCTAGGAAGTCCACCTCCTGGGGTTCTGTAGAGTAATATTTCTTGGAGAGTTGCATGTATTCCTTTAAAGTGAAAACAATAATGACAAAGGTTACATAGGCTATACACCCACCAAGTGAAAGTGTTACTCGCTCAGTCGCCTCGGACTCCGTGACTCCATGGACTGTGGACCACCAGGCTCCGTCTGTTCATGGACTTCTCCAGGCAGGAATACTAGAGTGGGTTGCCATGCCCTTCTCCTGGATACCCCACAAGCAATGGTGTAATTGTAAATTGCAGGTTTCCTGTCAAGATTGGGGAGCCTGAAGAATGGGTAGCGGGGTGGCTGGGGGGCTGATTATGCGCTCTTTTGACCGCCCTCCCCCCACCCCAATCCAGTCCCGACTGCACTTGTTCTCCTGCATACTGTGCATTATGAACAGAGTACAGAAGGAGAGGTTGGGCGTGGGGTTAGCGGTTCTGGGAATAGCTGTGTCCGCCTCCTGACTTGTGATTTTACACGTAGGGTTTTTACAGTAGAAAGAGGAAGCACCCACGGAGGGAGCGTAAGCATAGCTGCGTTGGATCTTGTCCCATGGACTCGAAGAGCCTTAGCGAGCCCGAGTGGAATTCTGACCCACTGGGAATGAATCAGAGAAAACAGCTTTGAAAGTGACCTCATTGCAAGTTTGGGGCCCTGCCATTTAAATCGCAGGTTTCACTCACTTCCTTGAATCTTGCAGACTTCTCTCCAAACAGCTTATTGGCACTTTCCAATAAATACTCCCCCGTGGACGCGTTGATGGCATTGCTGAGAGAACGGAAGGATGAATGGATTTTCCCCGCAGCTTGTGCCTTAAAAGGAAAGGAGGGATTCGTTTTATATAACTCAGGACTCCTAAACAAGATATTTCTGAAGCAATAGTATTTTTTTCTAGGATATCAATGAAATGCTGTATTAAAATATACTTTTTTCTGTCACTTTGAAGGTAACTCTGAGGAAATACTGTTGATATGGATGTAGTACATTAAAATTTATCAGATAAGTTTTTACTTGTTTCAGATTTTGCTCTGCCTATGGACTGGATTTAACTGTGACAGAACTGAGATCCTAGAAAAAGTCAGGCTCCTTCGATACTTTAGCTAAACTATAAAGTCACTAAGCAATTTTTATTATATTAAAATGTCACCTTAGAAATGTTCTTTAAATATTTATTTAACTTCAACAAGTCCCATGGCATAATTAAGGGGTAGTCTGTGCAATGGAAAATCTGGAGTTTAGAAAACATAAAATTGAGGGGAATTCCAGTCCTCAACCTGAAGTTTGCAAGCACGATGACAGACACAGGGCTTAGTCACAGAAACCGCTGGGTGAAGCCAAGGTCAGAGCCCTGAAGATGGACCACCTGCTGTCCACCCAGACCTGGCAGAATCGCCCTATTGAAGAGGCCCTCTCTCCATCCTGAGTCTGTAATTCCCTGGGTGACAGGCAGGTGGAGCATCAGTGTTCCCAGGAAGGAACCTGTGAGAGGTATCTCCCCATGACCTAACTCAGGGGTGTGATAGTGGAAGTTGTTTACCAACAGGAGCCCATCTATACCAGCCTCTTATAATGTAGCTGGATGGCTGGCGTTTATGGAAGTGAATTACTGGGAAAAGATATTATTAACCTGAGATAGATTAGATGAATGGATGATAGATAGATAGTAGATGATGATCATGATAATGATGATAAATAGGTAGATAGTTATTGTTCAGTTGCTAATTATGATGATGATAGATTGGCAGATAGGGAGATAGATACTGATAGATAGTAGATGATGATCATAATGATGACAATAGATAGATAGATGTGTGCTCATGCTCAGTTGCTTGGTTGTGTGCAGCTCTTCGAGACTCTTTGGACTGTATCCCACCAGGCTCCTCTGACTATGGAATTTTTCTAGCAAGAAGACTGCAGTGGATTGCCATTTCCTGCTCCAGGGGATCTTCCCACCCAGGGACTGAACCCACATGTCCTGTGTCTTCTGCACTGCAGGCGGATTCTTTACCACTAAGCCATCGGGGAAGCCCTGGATAGATAGAGAGGAGATAACGGATATGTGAAGGTCAGAGACGTCTCCTGAAGTCAACAAGCCTGGCCATCTCCATTCTTCAGTTAGATGTCACCCTTGACTCTGGAAATCTGCATTCACACGTGTATTCTAGGAGTCTCTACAATGGCTTTAGAATAAATTTTACATACCCAACTAATGGCAGACTGATGTGACAGAATTTAGAAAGTCTTGACCTGGAAGTCATAAAATCTGGATTCTACCCCAGTTCTGCCCTTCCTTATCAGAGTGACGGTAAGATATCCACTCAAGGACTGTGAGTCTTAGTTTTCTACTGTGAAAGGTGGACGTTGTACTAGGTTTCTTCATAAGTATTGTGACTTAATAACAAGAAGTTTCTGGAAGCAAAATACAAAAGAACTAGGAACAGATGTGTCACATACCTGCAAAATAGCATCAGGATATGTGTCCCTCTGGATCTGCTTCGTGAAATCACAACTGGTGAGGCTCTGTGGGGTCACTGGGGTGCCTTTGTGGACTCCAACTTGGTTAAACTGAAGCACCTACAATTGGAATTTGAGAAAACTGGGTACATTTTTCTGCTGCATTATTTAGCTTTTAAACCAATGGCTATCAGGTACCTCTTAGTGGTCCTACGTCTAGTTCCCTGCCTTTGTGTCTGGGCAACAAGTCAGTGAGATTCCCTTCATAGGAATTAGCATGAGTTATTTTATACTAATTCAAATACTGGCCATTTTGACAATATTTTTATTATGAGATGATTTATAACATTTTAATAAAATTATCACTCAACTCATAAATTGCCTTGAAAGAAGTAGCAAGGTTAACTCCTGACCTTTCATCTCTCTATTCAGTGGCCTTACATGATATACCCTTCTGTGGTGGTTTAGACGCTAAGTCGTGTCTGACTCTTGTAACCCCATGGACTGTAGCCTGCCAGGATCCTCTGTCTATGGGATTCTCCAGGCAAGAGTACTGGAGTGGGTTGCCATTTCCTTCTCCAGGGGATCTTCCCAACCCAGGGATCGAACCAGGGTCTCCTGCATTTCAGGCAAATTCTTTACTGACTTAGCTACAAGGGGAGCCCTTTATACTAAGCACAAAAACAGGTTGCTCAGTATTACCAGGGATCATCTAAAACATTTCCACAAATGTTATTTACACATGAAGAAATCCCCTACTTCTGTCCATGTTGGGGGCAGATGGCAGGAGTCAGATGACAATATGAATTTCTTTTTTAAAAATATTTATTTTCATTTATGGATTTATTTAGCTGCCCCTGGTTGAGGCCGGCAGCATCTTTAGTTGAGGCACGCAGGATCTTTAGTTTCTACATGTTCCCTGACCAGGGATAAAACCCAGGCCTCCTGCATTGGGAGCACAGAGTCTTAGCCATTGGACCACCAGGAAGTCCCAATGTGAATTTCTTTACGTTGTAAGTGGCAGATCCAGCTAACAGTGAAGCTGGCAGGTGAAGATTTGCCCTGGAAGGTGCTCAGGTCCCCTCTCCAATATCGTAGACTCCTCAGCTTGGCCCTGCTACCACCCACCCACCCGCACCTCCAGCATCTCTTGGGTCCCAGCCCCATCGGGCCCCAGGCAGGGAGGAGCTTATTGGTTAATGCGTTGATGGTGGAGGTTCTGCCAAGGGAAAGAATGCAAGTTTGTCCAGCAGATGGTGAATTTCTAGGCTGGAAGGAGAGGTGTTAGGATTTCTGGGATCTTTCTCTGCTCTTCAGATCATATATTATAAGTTCCTACCTAATACTCTCTGAAAAGAAGCGGTCTGACTGCCGCTACACAAGGGGGACTATTTTGTGTAAGAGCTTCTCTGGCTGTCTCACCTTTTAAGGAAGTTGACCCATAAGTCAGGGTCTCTAGGCAGCACTGAAGCCCTTTTGAGTCACAGCAAGAGTCCTTGCAGGTGTGGGGCATGTGAAATGACCCTGAGCCAGGCTGGGGCAGGTACCCTGCCCAGAGAGGCAGCCACCCTGCCCAGAGAGGCAGCCTGCCCTGGGCCGGTCTGTGGCCTTATCCTAAAGATAAGAGCTGGGTAAAAATACTCCTGCAAATCTCAAATTGTCTGTGCTCTGTAAGAGAGTATATATTTATTCTATTTACCCTTTTTTCCACTACAACTGTTCTAGCCTTACCAGCTACACCTGTTCCCAACTGTGTGTGGCCTCTTCCTGCCCTGATTTTCTCATCTGTAAAGTGAGTATGGTAATCAGAGCACCTACCTCATAGGATTTTGTTTTCTGTGGATAAATTCCTAAAACATTCAGATGCCTGGATGGGGCATTGTATGTATCAGCTAAGAAAACAATTAGTTCTACCATGTACCTCTCTAGTTAACTGTAATTTTCATACCCATCTTTCCAGATACACATTTCCATTCACATTTTTAAAATAAGACAGTTACCACTAGACTCTCTTGAGTTATCAAATGGTGTTTAAGAGGTCTGCAACTAATGTACAAAATATGTGGTTAGCGATCCGCATTACATATGATCAGATTAATATAGTTCATGGGTACAGAATGCCTCCCATCCAAGTACTAACCAGGCCCAGCCTTGTTTAGCTTCCAAGATCGGGAGGGTTCAGGGAGGTATAGGCATAGACCGTACAGAGTTTCTTTTAGGGGAGATGAAGATATTCTGAAATTAGATTGTGGTGATGGCTGCACAATTCTTGTGAATATACTAAGAACTCCTGAATTATAAGCTTTAAATGGGTGAAATTTATGAAATGTGAATTATAAATCAGCAAAGCTGTTCTTAAAAAGTAAAATAAAAAAATAAGAAAGCTGAGGCTCAGAGCATTAAATGTCTTCACTTACACACCTAGTAAGTGGCAAAGCCATCAACCAAAGACAGGCAGGTCTGTCCCCAAAGTCCAGGCTTTCACCTTTAAACCAAAGAGTGTCTCCTCTTTTTTGGTAGAGAATTAAGCCAATTTGCCTTTGAATTTTAGAATCTTCCTATGTAGCAGAGTTACAAGAAAACTACTGTATATAAAATCCTTGTCCCATGTGGAGAAAATACCTTCCAAACACAGAAAAACTGTGTTGTACCTCGAGGGACCAATAAGTTACTTTTCCTCTAGTATCAAAATCAAAGTTTTTACTTTTAGCATCTAGAGCACTTTGTTTGGCATTTGTCCTCAAAAAAAAAAAAAAAAAAAAAGCTTCTGATTCCTTTACATTTAAAAAGATTTCCCTGGTGGTCCACTGGTTAAGACTCCATGCTTCCAATGCAGGGGGCATGGGTTCGAGCCCTGGGCAGGGAACTAACATTCCACATGCCTCACAGCATGGCCAAAAACTAAATAAAAATAAAAAATGAAGTCCTTGATGTTTTCTAAAGTTTTTAATGAAGTTCACTGCCTTCATTTATTTATTTTTTCAAGGCAAAGAAAATAAAGGGGAAGGAGTTTTGCAAAATGTGGCTGGTATCAGGGAGTTGAGCAACGGGGCTTTGTCGTAAGTCTTCACGTTTAAACTCCCACAAACACAGAGAGCGAAGCTCCCATCCCTTTTCCTCCTGCGGTGAGATTGGCTAACACTCTGTGTGAGCCACTCCAAGTAAGTCCTGTCTTAAATGGGTCACCGTGTACCTGGAAGACTGTATCCATCTATCTGTATTCACACACTCAGGTGCGATTCTTACAAGAAACTCAACAGTAGCCAGCGGCATTCTGGTGTGACTGAAAGCAGCCTCCATGCTTGTGGGAAACCAGAGCTTGTACTCATAGCATTCAATGCTAATGTCTATATAAATGGGACTAGGAAAGAATCTTAATGGTATAATTACCTTGTCTGGTCTCAGACCCAGGGAAGACAGGATCCTGTGAATTTTTTTTAATTAATTAATTTATTTTAATTGAAGGCTAATTACTTTAGAATATTGTAGTGGCCTTTGCCCTACATTGACATGAAGGATCATGTGAATTTTAATAACGCTGCATTCATCCCATAGGTTGATTGCCGTGTACAGGCAAACTAGTTCAACGTATCTCCATAGACCCAGACTCAATGAAAGGGTCCCCTGACTGACCTGGTGTCCATTCACCAAGGAAGGAGGCCAGTGGCCCTGACAGAAATCCCCCACAGTGCTGTGCCACCCCTGACCACCTTGACATTGAGGATTGGCCATCCCGTCAGCCCCATTTTGTTGACATGAGCTCACGGGGTGGAGAATGTTGGCTGAGGCCCTCTGAAGTCATGGTGCTCTCTGTGCCTCCCCCAGAGTGCAGAGACCGAGCTCTGGGACAGTTTTTTTTTTTTTTTTTTTCTCTTCATAGCACTCTCAAAACCACTAAGAGGAATTCTTTACATAAATGGAAGGAGCCTGAGATGAGAGGACAGAAACCAGAGGAACCCCTGGGAAAGGTGCTTTAGTCCCACTGCCCATACGTCAGTGACACTTGTTTTAAAACCCATAAGAGATAAAGCACACAAATCCTTTGAAAAATATAAACATTATCAGATGTCAGATATGGTCACTATTAACTATTTCTAACTTTGTAGGATAAGAAACTCTGATAATCCTGCTATATCAACCACTGAGGGTTTCTGTGGTTTGGCTCTTTTATAGATTTGAATCTAAGTAACACATGCTATAATGGTTTGTGATGATTGCTGAGGACACGGATTCAATACCTGGTGGGGGAACTAAGATTCCACAAGCCGCTGACTTTGTTATAGTCCAGATACCACAAGCATATAATCAGATCAGTTCTGCAATTCAGTTCAGGAATCCTTCAGTCCCAATTGGGAACTTAAACAGAAACTTACTTGGGCTATCTGGTCTGCAGTATTGCCCCGGGCGCCCAGGTAGACCATGGCCAAGGTGGAGGAGATGCTCCAGGGACAGAAGAAGATATTCTGGGTGTTGGCGCTTGTATTTGCAAGATGCTTGAAGAAATTGAGGGCAAAGATTGTATTTGCCACATTAAGTTCTTCCATTGTCTCAATCTGGAAGGAAAACGAGGAAAAGGAACAGCTCTACAAGATGACTCAACATTTTGAGGATGTCAGCGGCATAGTACCCTGCGCTGTACCCTGCGCAGGGCAGGGGTTCCCTCTCTGTTCTCCCTTCACTGAACAGGGTCAGCAGCATTGTGACCCTGGGACCTGCGCAGACACAAAAGGTTCCACTCTCGGTGCAATGCGCCGCTGTCACAACACGGCAGTTCCTTAATGATTTTATACAAAGGGTCCTGCCTGCATTTCCCTTTTGCACTGGATCCTGCAAATTACACAACTGATCCTGAGATAGAGAGAACAGTCCTATGATGCGTGGTGACCCTCCACCTCATAATAATGATAACAACAGCAATAACAATAAATAGCTCTGATTGAATTCTTAACTGTACAACAGATGCTGTGTTCAACATTTTACCTGTACTAACCAGGTAATCCTTACAAAAGCCCTGTGAGAAAGACACTGCTATTCTTGTGCTTACAAAGGAAAAAGCTACTGCCCAGAGAGAATCAGAAAAGTGACCCATGTCACTCAGCTATAAGGAACAGGACTGGAAATTGAAGCCAGGTTGGTGGGTACCTCCAGGGTCATACTCTCAACTTCAGTGTTGTACCTACAAACACACATCACACATACAGACACACAGATACACACATGAGGGCCTTCCCTGGTGGCTCAGTCAGTAAAGAATCCACCTGAAATGCAGGAGACCATCTGCAATGCAGGAAACTCAGATTCGATGCCCAGGTTGGGAAGATCCCCTGGAGAAGGAAATGGCAACCCACTCCAGTGTTCTTGCCTGGGAAATCTCATGGACAGAGGAGCCTAGTAGACTACAGTCCACAGGGTCACAAGAGTCCATGGACACGACTTAGTCACTAAACCATCAACCATCGTACACACTAGAGGCAAATACACACATATTCAAATGCATGTCGCCTGCACACATACTCTTGTTGGCCCCATTGGAGATGGTCAAACTCCTTTCTAAAAGTGACCTAGACTCACCTTTCAAGAGTGGTCATTTCACACCGCCCTATCTCCCATTCCTGGGCCCCCTCCACTCACTCACACACCACAGCCTTTCTTCCAAAGCTCCCCTGTGCTGAGCAGTTTGTTACTGGGAGTGCTAGAAAGGCCCCCTCCTCCCAACACCCCTAGCAGGGCAATCAACACCAGGTCCCCCTGCAGGGGTGATCCTGGATATATGGAGCTCACACACATGCACCATCCACCATCTGAAGATAAATAACAGACACATTTCTGTGACCTAAGACTCACATGCAGCCAAATGCTTGGACACACCTGGGTGTGGGTGGGTACATGCTGGTTCTAGCCAACAGATTGTATCTTATGTTTTCATAATGGCTTCAAACACACCTGCACTTACCAAAATCTATAAATATACCAAGCGATGCTGACACTCATCACTTCACAGGAAGCCTTCTGGGGACTGTGGCTGCGGAGCTGCTGGGGGCGGCCCTGGAGGAGGCGCTCTATAGCCGTGGGCTCCCTCAGCAGGGTCTCCAGGCTCATGGCTCCCTAGTCCATGGGTGTCTTATGTGAACATTTGGTTCATGAACATTTCTTGTGAAGAAAGTGATTGCCATTTGTATCAAAATTTCTCATGTGAGTTACCACCCAATTGTATTTTATCAAGACAAAATAGTAAATTCAATAAAATTTGTCCCTGAAACTCTCTCATGTCTTCTTGTCTCCTTTAATATTTGATATTCAACAGGATCAGCGTGAGATACATAGAGGTTACATCCTGATGCCTAGAGAGGTTACTGCTACTGCTGCTGCTAAGTCACTTCAGTCGTGTCTGACTCTGTGCGACCCCATAGACGGCAGCCTACCAGGCTCCACTGTCCCTGGGATTCTCCAGGCAAGAACACTGGAGTGGGTTGCCATTTCCTTCTCCAATGCATGAAAGTGAAAAGTGAAAGTGAAGTTGCTCAGTCGTGTCCGACTCAGCGACCCCATGGACTACAGCCTACCAGGCTCCTCCATCCATGGGATTTTCCAGGCAAGGTACTGGAGTGGGTGTGATTGCTTTCTCCGCTAGAGAGGTTAAGTAACTTATAAAAGGTCACAGAGTTTGTATGTAATGGTGCAGGGATTCAAGCTTCAGAAACCCCCTCTGTCCAATCTCACTTACACTTTACTTGCTGATGTTGAATTACTATGTATAAGAGTTTCACCCAGCTACTGGTTTGAGAAATGCTAGAAAGAGGAAATAAAAAGAGCAAGGAAGCCAGTTTTTGATACTTCTATAAGGTTTATTAAGGTTTTTAAAAGTCAGTTTCTTTTTTGCTTGTTTCATCACTGAGATCAGATTAACCTGGGTGACAGAAATTTGTTTCCTCTTCCTTCTACATGTTAAAATCATCTTTATAATGAATTATTCCTGGGTAGATCCTTTTTTGCAAATTATCTCAAAAACATTTCAGAAACAGAGAATTAATAGCATAAATATTTCTCTATTGTGTATGAAAAAATAAAGAATCAGAGCTAGAAAAATAAACTTAAGCCTGGAAATTCCCTAGTGGTGCAGGGGCTAAGACTCAGAACTTTCATTGCTGAGGGCATGGGCTCAATCCCTGGTCAGTGAACTAAGATCCCATGGTCTGCACAGAGTGACCAATTAATTAATTAATTAATGTAGGCCCCTCCTATACCCAATTCTTTATAATGACCTGAATAGTCAGTTACTTTGACACTAACAAAATTTAAGTGTCAAGACAAACTAACAGTAAGGGCTTTTAATGCCAAATTAGAATTTCAGTTGACTGTGACTATTTTTTTTTTTTAATTTAAAAAATGAGTAAGGACAAAATTAAATCACCCAGATGTATTTACTTGTTTTAAAAACATTTAAAGTTTATCTTTCAGATAGGTGTAATTAACTGCATTTAACATAAAAAATAATGTTATGTCTATATCACAGTTACCAAATTCCTTCAGCCTCACTGTTTTATTTAACTTGCATAATTACTTGTCTGATAAAGCTAGTAATTCCTGTTATACCAATGAGAATATGAAGACGTCCATAGCACAGCTAGTTTCAAAGCCTACACTAGCTTCTGATCCCAGCTCTAGTGCTATTCCTACAGACCTTTCAAATAAGGTTTGAGGAGTTTATATTTGTAGAAATCTATGAATATATTTTATATGCTGCTGCTGCTGCTGCTAAGTCGCTTCAGTCATGTCTGACTCTGTGCGACCCCATAGATGGCAGCCCACCAGGCTCCTCTGTCCCTGGGATTCTCCATATATATATAATGTGTTTGTATGTGTCTTCTGACTGTACCACACATCCACCCTGCATTTAAATGGGAATCTGCCTAAGACCATGTAAAATCGAAGTCACTGAGTGACATCAGAGTCTCTCAGAACAGGAAACACCTGTTGTGAATTTCTTAACACTAGAGTGAGCTACACAACTTCAACAATTTCTAGATATTATACTCCTAACTAACGTTTAATATCATCTTTAGAGGAACAAACGGATGAAAAGCACATGTGGGGCTGGTCTCTGTGATGTTTGTGTTGGTTCCTGCAAGACAAGTTGCAAATGTGCCTCTGAAACTTGGCACAGGCAACAAAGAGCTCAGACCCACAACCACACTCCTGCTCACTGGCATCGAACATTAGATTTGAGTGTGCTGTAGCATTTTTAGATGAATTTTTTAGTAGCAACACAGTGTAAATATTTTGAAATTGACCAGAAAAATTAATGACACAGAAAAAACAATACTTCAAGGAAATTTCCCATTCCAAATTACCAAGTTTTGCCCCCACAAAATTAAAAACCTTTTCTGCACTTGATTCCTTTCATAATGAAGTTATTTGTTTATGGGATATTAAATTATTTATTGAACTATTACTTCAGTCGATCCAGCAACTAACTGGGCTCTTCTTTCTCTTTCACTAAACTGACCAATTATCAAACTAAATTCAACAAGTATATTCTGGTATTGAATTGAACCACCCAGCTTTTTGCTTAATTTCTGGTTGTTTAAGATGAAAACTGAGTCCTCTTTTTGTCTTTCTCATATTTATACACAATTTATAAATTACTTTCAGTTACTAAAATAATCCTTTTTAATTGATCTGGCTATTTTCATTAAATTCAGTGCCAAACACTAAATAGTAAAGGATACACTCAATCTGAGCTGTTTGGTAAAACTGACATCACAACTAGAATGTACATTTTGGTTTGATGAATGTTACATAGGCATGTGCTGGTCTCTGAGATTTAAGATTAGGTCTAACTTAATTTAATTCAAATCTTGAACCAAAATATTCTAAAACAAGCAACTAAACAAGAAAACACCATGAAATTTTTACTTATCCTCTGAAAACATCCTACAGTTTAATTTTCATTATATTAATAATACCAGTATGCAAAATAAAACCCTATTTCATAGATAGAGATAAAGAAATGACTGAAATACCTGGTTCTTCTCTGCCTGACAGGAAACGGTCTTCTGAGCGTTGTTAGAGTTCAGACATGGCAATGACTGGTTTTATAAAGCTCTGCCCCTCCCACATGGCATTTTTTTTTCTCTCTATCTGTATCCTTTGAGTGATTCAACATTTTACTCAGACATCATTAGAATAGAAATGCTTGTTTGCTAAGGCATCATTGAAGAAATTTGTTGGAAAGATGACATCATTCAGAAACTTAAGAATTTGGTAATACCTACATATGCCTCTTAAAATTAGCTAAAATCTGTCAGCCCTAGTTTCAACAGTCCCTGCTATAACTTGCTCTCCTCGTAAGAAATTCTACAATATCTCTTCTATCTTTTGCCAAGAATGGCCTGGGAGCTTCTTGCAATACTTAAAAGTAATGGAATCCTTTGTCTTTTGAATCTAGACAGCCCCCAAGCAATTCTTTGAGAACAGAAAAAAAACAAATAAACACTTTTTTTCCTTATAAATTCTCTATTTTAAACCCTCTTACATTTTCTCAAGCTATAATTTCCAAAATAATTCTGGGTTCCACCCTAATCTCCTGTCACAAACCACACCCAAAGAATGTTTCATTTGTCCTTTTTTAGAACATAAATCTTATCTTTAATTAAACAGTGAAAATCCACTGTGTACTTTAACTTTTAAGAGGGTAAATTATAGGTGTTAATTGGAATTTGTGATGTCGAAAATATGATTCTGAAAATCACTAGATTTTTAGATACAGCCAAAGGAATCCGAGGAGTAAAAATAGATCAAAGATATGTGTAATGAAAGAGAAGCTGAGCTTTAAAATGTTCATATTGTTAGAGCTTATTGAAAAGTGTTTCCAACACATTGTAAAGATAGCTTTTCTTCTCTTCACTTTGCTTCTTTATTGAAGCATAGTTGATTTAAAACTGCCCAGCAAAGTGACTCAGCTTTACACATATATATATAGTTTTTTTGTTTGTTTTTTATATTCTGCTATTATGGGCTTCCCAGGTGTCACTAGAGGTAAAGAATCCTCCTGCCAATGCAGGAGACTAAGAGAGGCAGATTCGATTCCTGGATCAAAAAGATCCACTGGAGTAGGAAATTGCACTCTACTCCAGTATTCTTGCCTGGAAAATCCTATGGACAGAGGAACCAGGTGAGCTACAGTCCATAGGACCACAAAGAGTCAGAAATGACTGAGTGTACACAAACACCATTATGGCTTATCCCAGAAGATTGGATATACTTTCCCTGTGCTATATAGTAAGGCCTGGTTATATACCTATTCTATTTTTTTTATTTTTTATTTTATTTTTTAACTTTACAATATTGTATTGGTTTTGCCATATATCAACATGAATCTGCCACAGGTATACACATGTTCCCCATCCTGAACCCTCCTCCCTCCTCCCTCCCAGTACCATCCGTCTGGGTTGTCCCAGTGCACCAGCCACAAGCATCCAGTATCGTGCATCAAACCTGTTCTAAATGTAATAGTTTGCATCTACCAGCCCCTAAATCCCAGTCCGTCCCATTTCCTCTCCTCTCTCCCCCTTGGCAACCACAAGTCTGATCACTAGGTCCCAATCTGTTCCACAGATATTCACTCACTCCACAGTTTAGATTCCACATATAAGTGACATCATATAGTATTTGTCCTTCTCTTTCTGACTTACCTCACCTAGTAAGATAATCTCTAGTTGCACACTTAACTTTTATGCATAGGAAACCCCCAAAGCGATAGGGATGAAAAGAAGTAAAACCACCGTGCTTTTTCTCTGCTGGTGTGGCAAGCCCCAAGTCTCCACTCGAAGAGCTGAGTTGACAATCTGAGGTGTCCTTGAAACCAAGCCTGTGAGTTTGAGCCCTGCATGAGCTTCTTAGCTTGGCTGTGGTCCACAGAGCCAGACTTATCTTTAGCTCTTCTTGCTAATGTGAGTCTCTGGTCAAAAAGGAGTGGGCTGACTTAACCCAAAGTGTTCGTCGTTCAGTTGTGTCTGACTCTTTGTGACCCTATGGACTGTAGACCTCCAGGCTCCTCTGTCCATGGGATTCTCCAGGCAAGAATACTGGAGAGGAGAGCCATTCCCTTCTCCAGGGGATCTTCCCACCCAGGGATTGAACCCAGGTTCCCTGCACTGCAGGATGGTTCTTTACCACCTGAACCACCAGACTTAACTCAAGTCCCTCATTATTATTAAAGGGACAATGAGATAGGTGTGTTCTTCAGAATCTGTATCTGGCCATCAAAAGCCGAATTATTCGGTTTACTAATTTCTGGAAGATCTCAGGTCACATAAAGAAAAAGAGCTGAAATTTCACTTCAAGAGTGATCTTTCAAATCTTCGGTTTCTCCATTAGACCACAGAAACCTTGCAGGCAGCCAGTGACCCTTTTATAAATTTTCACTTCCCTTGGCACTCAGCCACTTCTCTAACTCAGTGAACGTTCAGCAGGTACTATTGCTTTGTGGTCTAGGTCTCTCTCCTTTTTCAATTTGTTCAGCTGTTTTTTAACCACACATAGGCAGCACAACAGTCTCCTAAGCCAATTTATTCCCACTGAATCAAATCTGTATGATTTGATTCACACTCCATAGTGTCCATTTTGACTTCTATCAAACTCGGTGAATTCCTGCGATATAGATACCCTTTCAAGTTGAACTTGCAACATAAAAATGTATGATTATTAATTAATTAACCTTGTGTGTTCCAGCTGTTTCATCTGGGTTGATCTTCTGTCACCAACTAGGTTATATACTTCATTCCTTTTCAGCAGTAAGAACAGTGCTGAGCATCAAATGGATACTGAATATTTTTTGATGAATTGAATAAGATGCTAAAACTCTCTAGAAAGACCTTATAGTGTGGTGAGCAAAGACGTGGATTTTGAGAGACTCCAAAAGTCTGATTTGAAACATCTTCATGCCATTTAGTGGAAGCCCTGGTGGCTCAGACGGTAAAGAATCCACCTGCCTCTGCAGGAGAAGCGGGTTTGATTCCTGGATCAGGATGATCCCCTGGAGTAAGAAATAGCAACCCACTCCAGTATTCTTGCCTGGGAAATCCCATCGATGGAAGAGCCTGGTGGGCTACAGTCCATGGGGTTACAAAAGAATCAGACACGACTTAGTGACTAAACAACGAAGATGCTCTTCACTAGTTGTATGTCCTGTCCTTGTGCTTAGTCACTCAGTTGTGTCCAACTCTTTGCAACTCCATGGACTGTAGCACACCAGGCTCCTCTGTCCATGGGGATTCTCCAGGCAAGAATACTGGAGTGGATAATCTTGTGCAAATGCCTCAGCTTCTCTGAGCTTACATTTCCTAACATGCTCCACAGCTGGTACTGTTCATTGCCAATGCAAAAGCAGTTCATTTCTCACATCTTTCTTCCTGATTTTCAGTATTATTCAGAGCTTTCTTGATCTTGAGAAGAAGGACCTAATTGCTCATCTAGAGGGTGGAGAGATAACCCAATTCTAGTCAATGAGATGTGGGATAAGTCTGCTGGGAAAAATCTGGGGAAATTTTTCTCTCCTGATAAGAGGGAGATATGCAAAGAGAACCCCCTGTCCTACATCATCCCTCCTTCCTGACCTTGAGCAGGGTTGTGTGAGGATGTTGTACGGGGAAATGCTACAGCCATATCACAACCACGGGAAGCCAGAAAGACTTGTAGAGATGCCAAACCAGAACCCTGACATCAGAGTTCCTAGCCAATGCTGGAAACCACCTACATCCAGTTTTTGTTCTTGTTGTTACTGTCATAATATAAATAAATCTGTATTGTTTAGGCATTGTGAGCCATCTTGTGTCCTCATTAGCAGCCAAAAGCATTCCTAAAAGACATGGACTTTTGTGAAGAATGAATGAGTTACTGTCTGTCAAGTACTTAACATATTATTCTTCACATGGCAAGTGCCCTATGGTGTTAGCTGGTATAACAGGGATTGCTGGTGTCCAGGTGTGGAAGTCACCGCCCTGCCTAGATTAAAGCAATTTGATAAGCTCAACATCCGAAAAAAAGACATTCACCAATCAAGCAATTAGAGAAAGTTGTAAAAGGCAATATATGATTCAGAGCCAAATTGAATAGGGCCAAAGGTAGGAAATGTTATAGGGAGGAGGGGAAAGCATTGAAACTGTGTTTGAGGACCTCAAGGAAAGAGTTGAGATAAATTTTAAAAGATGGAGATTGAAAAAGAAAGACACTAAAATTACAAAGTGGGGCACACACTGACTGACTGTGGCTGAGGTCTGCCTGGAGCAGTCAGTGTCCAGGAGCTGGAGAGAGGAAAGAAGACAGCATCTTACAGAGGGCCCTCTAAAGCTAGATGGAGTTGAGAGCTAATCTAAAGGTGTGCTTGGGTGCTCAGTTGCTAAGTCTTGTCCAACTGTTTGCAACTCCATGGACTATAGTACGCCATGCTCATCTGTCCACAGAATTTTCCAGGCAAGAACACTGGAGTGGATTGCCGTTTCCTTCTCCAGGGAATCTTCCTGACCTAGGGATCAAACCGTCATCTCCTATGTGTCTTGCATTGGCAGGCAGTTTCTTTACCACTAAGTCACCAGGGAAACCCAATCTAAAGGCAGCCTACTGCATACCCTGGAGAAGGGAAGTAACTTGTAAAAATTAATGTTTTACCAAGAAAAATCTGAGAAGTCTGGAAGAGAAAGAACCCAAAGAATGAGACACATCTTAGGATACCAGTTTGAAAAGCACAACTTCTACAAAGTGTTCCTTACTGTTGTAAAATATGTTTGATTAGGTCTTATGGTAAGATTGCTGCTGCTGCTGCTAAGCCGCTTCAGTCATGTCCGACTCTGTGCGACTCCATAGACAGCAGCCCACCAGGCTCCCCCCGTCCCTGGGATTCTCCAGGTAAGAACACTGGAGTGGGTTGCCATTTCCTTCTCCAATGCTTTATGGTAAGATTAGTGACCCTGAAATAGTATATGTAAAAGTTGTAGAACAGATCATTTCTATAGAAGTAAAGAATAAAATGAGCAGAATATCTTTCACCTTATTTTCTTATCTTCTAGGAAATGTGTATGCAATTATCTTAAGTGGAAAAAGGAAGGATATAAAATTAAATATACAGTATGACATCAACTATATATATATTTAATATGTGTAGAAATATGATTTGAAGGAAATATGTCAAAATGTAAACAGTGATCCCTCTGGGTTACAGATTTATAGATATTTGTAATTTTTTTCATTTACTTTAGAAATGTTCACATGTACTATAATTGGTATGCATTTATTTTAAAATCAGAAATATATTATCGAAGTATATTGAAGTGTTCATTTTCTTTCCAGTAGCACTACAATAAATTATGCATAAATTAGAAAAATACATAGAAATAATATCCAAAATTAGAAAACAACTTTATGAATAAGGTTCTAATATTCTAATTTAGAGATGACATACAGTGTCCTTTTTTTCAAAACACACATTCAACTGTGATTGAATAGCTCTTGCAGTTAACTATTCAGTGTCTGTCTTCCTGCCAAATGGGTAAACATCATGAGTTCCACAACCATAATCAACTTTCCTGATGGCCAGGATAGACACTTGACTCAGATTGTTTCCCACTAAATGCTTGTTAAATGACTTATTCATCCTCAACACACTGTGATGTCTTTCTGTTCTCTCCATGCTGAGTGAGCAAACACTGCTGCTGCTGCTGAGTCACTTCAGTCGTGTCCGACTCTTAGTGACCCCATGGACTGCAGCCTACCAGGCTCCTCCATCCATGGGATTTTCCAGGCAAGAACACTGGAGTGCGGTGCCATTGCCTTCTCCAGAGCAAACACTAACTCTTCCTAATTACCCTTTCCATGTGATTTGTTACTGGTAACTGGGGACTGTACAATTTAGAAAGATGTATCTCCACCAGCAGTAATGTCATTAATGAAGTTATCCAAAGGATAATGTAAATGTAGGTCAAAAAGGAAGTCCCGTTTGACACAAAAGTCCATATAGTGGGACTTCCCTGGCTATCCAGTGGTTAGGACTCTGAACTTCCACTTCAGGGGGCACAGGCTTGATCCCTGGTCCAGGAAATAAGATCTCTCATGCAAGGCATAGCCAAAAAAATAAAACAGCCCTTAAAGATAAGACATCATCCAGAGAGAGAAAAGCTATGGAGAACACCCCAACTTGAACACCAGCTGAACTCAGACATTTCCAACAAATATCAGATTATTCCAACAAATATCACTGGAACAAAATGAAAAAAGAAAAAATCCAGACAGCCCATAACATTTTAAGAAGAATAAATTGTTAAAAAAACAAAACTCCATATAGTAATCTTATTTTATAAAAGACTTTCAGTTAAATATTATTACAACACTGTTTTTATAACAAAGATCATTAGAACAAATTAACCTGTGTGTTTAAATAGCATGATTCACTTTAGAAATTTAAATAGTTGTTGCTGGGAGCAGGACCAAGTGTATATGGAAGTAGTTAGCCCTGAAGTGTGAATTTGGGGTCACCTTGACTAGAACACCCTCCAACATACATTCCTTGAAGTATCTTTACAAAAGAATAAACATCTCCTTTTACAATTAGCAACAAAAATAAAATATAGCATGTTAATGTCTCCTGGAGAGATAATACATGTTTTCAAATTCCTGCAGAGAGGATTTTGATAGAGTGGATGGAGACATGGTCAGGGAAGGAGTTTCGGGGTGTGTGAAGAAGATAAGCAAGAGAATGAGAAGGTTTTTTAATGAGATTGAGGCTAGGCCACAGACAGTGACACTTCTAGAATCCAGGACAACAGAAAGCAAACCTCACCTATTTTGAGATGTTGCCCTGAGCTAGCCAGGATTGTGAGAAAGTTTGTACATGAAACGAGCTTTGTTAGGGAGTGTAACACCTCATCAGAATATTTATCTTGTTGCCAAGTGATAAACCCAACATGGATGCTGTGGTTGGAACACTGTGGGAACATATATCCAGGGTTCTGTGGTTGAGCTGTTTGAGAAAGTCAACAGCCTTCCTAAAACTTGTCATGACAAAAGCATGCAAAGAGACTCCTTTTTCAGAGCAGCCTCAGAATGCATCGTGAATCACAAATTCACTCACCATACACACCAGGTGAAACTCTACACTTAGAGTGATGAATTTCCTTCAGGGATATAGTGATATATTCCTGGACTCCTGTAACCACAGTTGCATGCATCATTCAACCCTCTACTATCCTTGTGATCATTTTCCTATAAATGGATTATTATATCACCTGAAGTATGAAGTGAAGTTGCTCAGTCGTGTCTGACTCTTTGCGACCCCATGGATTGTACTACCAGGTTCCTCAGTCCATGGGATTTTCCAGGCAAGAGTACTGGAGTGGGTTGCCATTTTCTTCTCCAGGGGATCTTCCTGACCCAGGGATTGAACCTGGGTCTCTCGCATTGTAGGCAGATGCTTTACTGTCTGAGCTACTAGGGAAGCCCATTATATCACCTTACATGCCTTAATTTGCTCTTTCTCTTATCTAGTATGTTCCTACTACATCTCAGTCAATGGCATATGCCCAGTAAAAGTAACACATTTTAGTTTCAACCTTCATAAAACATACATAGATGATAAATAACCACATATTCATTACTCCAAATCGAGGTATCAATTACTTTTGTTTTACACTTCTATGAATTTCTGTATTTCTTTTTCCTTTGAGTAGATAAAAGACCTGAGACCAATTGACACTCACTACTAAATTACATGCCTGATTCACATACAGATTCAGATTTGATCTCATATTAAATGATTAGGGGGAAGGAAGGACATGGCAGAGAAATGTTAGATGAAGTGTGAGGCAGGGATGTGTTTTATCACAGGATTGAACCAGAGAATATACATTATCTTCAAAGTATGATAGCCTTATTTAGGCTTGTGTCAAATGAGGAGGAGGGGGAGGAAACTGTTGCTCAGTTCTTCTCATCCATTAGTCGCAATTCACGGAATGTATCGACAGCAATATGGGGTTATGAGTGCAATGCCTGGATGACTAGGGAGGGGGAGGGAAAGGAAACAACACAGACTCCTACAACTCTATCTCCAGTCTTTGCCTCCCCCAGACCTTGAGATGCCAAATCCAACTTGTTATGGACATCTCCACTGTTTGACCATGGGCACTCTGGTTTCAGCATGTCCAAAACTGGACACGTCATCTCCCCATCATTCTCCCAGACATGTTTCTCCTCATATACTCCCCATCTACTAGTAAGCCAAAATCAAAGCCACATCCTTGATGCCTTTATTTTTATCCACTGTCACTTCTATCATTTAATAGATCTCACTAATTTTAGTTTTAAGATATTTTGAGTTGACAAGCTTCTCTTTTTTTTTCTCTTAAACTATTGCCCTGGCTCAGATCTTCATCATCTCTGCCCTGACCTGTCTTCCATGTCTTGTCCTTTAAGCCACAGCTTGTTGTATTTACAATGTAAATCTGACCCAGCCTTGACTCTTCTTCAAATTCTTCAATGAGTCTCCATTATGCTATCTGTCAAGTAAGGCTTCCCTGGTGGCTCAGGTGGTAAAGAATATACCTGAAATGCAGGAGACACAGGGCATATGGGTTCGACCCATGAGTTGGGAAGATCCCCTGAAGAAGGAGATGCAACCCACTCCAACATTCTTGCCTGGGAAATCCCATAGACAAAAGAATATAGTGGTCTACAGTCCAAAAATGTCACAAAGAATCAGACACAACTGAGCATGCAAACACTTAAAGTCCTAACTGGGTTTACATGAGTCCAAGACCATTTATTATCTAGCCCCTGCCTTCCTCTCCAATAACATTAAAGACTCTAGATACGTTTTTAGCATAATATTGAGTTGGTCAAAAAGTTTTTTGGGTTTTCTATAACATAGGCTGGATGGCATCACTGACTCGATGGACGTGAGTCTCAGTGAACTCCGGGAGTTGGTGATGGACAGGGAGGCCTGGCGTGCTGCGATTCATGGGGTCGCAAAGAGTCGGACACGACTGAGCGACTGATCTGATCTGATCTGATCTGATAACATATTATGGAAAAATCCACACAAACTTTTTGGCCAACCGAATAGCTGGCATATAGTAAGTACTCAAAATTAATGATTACTATCATATTCATTGATTAATCATTCATTGATTACTATCACCTCTATTACATACTTAAAAATTGTATCAAAGTGCTATCTTTGCATATTTGTTTCTGCAGTAAGACTCTTTCAGGGCAGAAATTGGGTGTATCATTTTGTAATTTGGTATAATATGTGCTCATTGTGGATACCTACTTACTGTTTTTTGACCTAAACTGAAAGTGAACTTTTGTGTCTCAATGCTGATCTTCTGTAGAACTACTGAATTACACAAAATGTGGTTTTTTCTTCTTTCCCCTTCTCTATGAGGATAGAAAATGTCAACTAAAAAAAAAAAAAAAAAAAAAACCACAACCTAAAAGTTGAGAGTTGCATTTTATTTGGTGGGAATTTTTAGGACTTGACACCCAGGAGGCAGCATCTTAAGTAACCCTGAGAGAACTGCTCCAAACAAGGTGATGGGGGAGAGCTAGATTATATAGAAGTGTAGCAACAAAGGGGAGATAGTCTGCATGTCAAAAGATTATTGTAAATTAAAGAAAATCAGTATCCCAAGTTAAGGAATTTAACACTTTTTAATATGTGGGAAGATACATAAGTCTGGGCTCACTGAAATCATTCCTTTGGTATGTATCTCAGCTGTCTGGGGCAAGGATTCTGTTTTCACATCCCAAGTTTCCTCAGGGTTCACTGTGGGGAGTGGGTGTAGTCTGATCACTGCTAGATGGCGATACTCTTTCTTCTTGAGTTTCCTCAGGGCTCACCAGCTCACCATCTGTGATGACTGCAATCTCTGATGACTGTGACATCCCTCTTTTTTTTTTTTTAACTTATATGGCAGCAAATACTCCATTTCTCAAAAACCCAACCTTCCAGGACAGAGAATAGTTAACAGTGGGTCCCATGAACTGGATATGAGGTGAATGCTGGGATCCTGGGTCTAGGAGCTCAGGGAAATTCAGGGGCAGGTAGGCAAAGGAACAGACCCCTTCATCTTGGACACCAAGCATGGAGGGTATCAGGCCTGTGGAAGGGGAATAATCTCCTCTACTCCAGAGTTTGAGTGAAGCTGAGACCCCAAGAGTTCTAAGCAGTGAGTAAGTATCAGTACTAAGGAAGGAGGCAAAGAACTAAAAGATGATAAGGGTCAAGGCCACAGAAAGTGGACTTTACAGGGGAAGAAGACTACTCCATCTGCCTTCATTTTCCAAGTTTTGTATTGGACACTTGACTCCAAATAGAAGTGAGTAAAACTTTCAACCGAAAAAGGAATTTTTAAAGATGCTTCTAAACACCACTTTTTACATTATAGATTATGTGAGATTGGCAAGACTATTAGTCTCATTGAAAGACATAAATGATTTATGTGAATGGCACTGAAGTGAATAAGCTGATGAAATCATGCAAAGATCAGAACATCTCAGATTTCCATCAGGTCTGGACTTGTGATGACTTTTTCCCCCCCCCTGACATTTGCTTCTAGTTACTTAATCTATTCCTTTGGAGCTCTGGCTGATTTGAAGTCTTAATCAAAGGAATGAATATTCCCCAAAGTATATTGTGTCTCAGTGAATTTTGCTCTTATCAACATTCCAACACTATTTTAATCCTATTTTTTGGTAATTTCCATACTTGCCTCCACAAGCTTGTTGCCTTAATATTGGGTTTGCCAAGAAGTATGTTTGGGTTATGGAAAAACACAAGAGAAATTCTTGGCCAAATCTGTATGAAAGTGTTGGTTTATCTGTCCACACATTGGCAGGACATGAGATTGAGTATAATAATTTAACTTTTCTATAGTGGTTATAAACTCTTATTCCATAACCAATTCTTGGACTTGCCCAGGCAAACAGATATGGGTTACGGAATAAGAGTGTAACCAAAGTGGATTATAAAAAGTTTTTGGAGAACTCCACCATCAAGGAAGAAACTTTGGTCATCATAATTGCCTAACAGTCATGACTTCTTAGCCTGAATCTATGACTCATATTGAAATCATTTTGCATGACTTTCTAATATGGAACTCATGAGTATAATTTAAGTATTACAGGTTTACGGCATCATAAACTTGAAACAAGATCCTCTTCCTTCTTATAACAGTGTGAAAATTTGCACACATATCCTGCATTTCCAATGTTTGATACAGCTATCTAAAATATAATAATACTCATGAGTTCCAACAGCTTTGGATTAAGTTATAAAGTAGGAGCAATTTGAAAATAGTTGCATGTTCTGTATTCAAAACTACTGTTGTTATAAACGAAATTATGCAGGTGAAGCATGAATAGAATGTCTAATCATAATAAGCACTCAATATTTTTATTATTGGAGAAGGAAATGGCAATCCACTCCAATATTCTTTCCTGGAAAATTCCATGGACAGAGGAGCCTGGGAGGCTACAGTTCATGAGGTTGCAAAGAGATGGCTGCAACTGATCACATTATTATTATTAGAGTATTATTAGTAATTATCTCTTGAGATATTAAGAGATATAATTAAGATATAATTATCTCTTAACTATAACTCTTGAGCATTATACTGACATCTGATAATAGTTGGCTGTGTCATTTTAGGCTGTCTCTTCCACATTGTGGTGATCCCATACAAATTATAAAATATTTTAATGTACATTGTGTTAATCGCTCAGTTGTGTCTGACTCTTTGTAACCCCATGGATTGTAGACCACTAGGCTCCTCTGTCCATGGAACTCTCCTGGCAAGAATACTGAAATGATATTGCCATTTCCTTCTCCAGGGAAACTTTCCCATCCAGGGATAGAACCTGGGTCTCCACATTACACACAGATTCTTTACCATCTGAGCCACCAGGGAAGTCCCATTAATACACATTATCTTATTAAATAAGTTCACTGACTGTTTAACCAGGATAAATCATTGCTTTACAGCTGAGGAAACAGGATAAGAGAGCAAAGGGTGTGCCTCTTAGTTAATGAATGGTCAACATTAAATTGAATCTAAATGTTTTAGGTCAATGCTCTTTACACTATTGAAATGTATGAGTCTATATTTCTGTGATTATTTAAGGGGCTATCAGGACCACCAGCATCAGACAATGTGGTATTCATTCTTGACCTCCCCAGAGCCTGGCAAAGTCATTAGCAAATAAGAAGTCTTCAGTCAATAGGCTAAATGGGACATTCTCAGGATAAGTGACCTCTGGCAATGCTTTGTCTAACATCCCAACCTACATATGTCTGGGGTAGCTCTACATTAGATGCTGTCAGGAAACTTCCATAAGCCTCTTATTCTTACCCATCAGAGGGCAGACAGAATGAAAACCACAATCACAGAAAACTAACGAAACTGATCACATGGACCACAGCCTGGTCTAGCTTAATAAAACTATGAGCCATGCCACATAGGGCCACTCAAGACGGATGGGTCATGGCAGAGAGTTCTGACAAAATGTGGTCCACTAGAGAAGGGAATGGCAAACCACTTCAGTATCCTTGCCTTGAGAACCCCATGAACAGGATGAAAAGGAAAAAAGATATGACACTGAAAGATGAACTCCCCAGGTCAGTAGGTGCCCAATATGCTACTAGAGAAGAGTGGAGCAGTAACTCCAGAAAGAATGAAGAAATTGAGCCAAAGCAAAAACAACACCCAGTTGTGGTTGTGATGGGTGATGGAAGTAAAGTCCAATGCTGTAAAGAGCAATATTGCATAGGAACCTGGAATGTCAGGTCCATGAATCAAGGCAAATTGGAAGTGGTCAAACAGTAGATGGTAAGAGGGAACATAGACATTTTAGGAATCAGTGAACGAAAATGGACTGGAATGGGTAAATTTAACTCAGATGACCATTATATCTACTACGATGGTCAAGAATCCCTTAGAAGAAATGGAGTAGCCCTCATAGTCAACAAAAGAATCCAAAATGCAATACTTGGATGCAATCTCAAAAACTACAGAATGATCTCTGTTCATTTCCAAGGCAAACCATTCAATATCACAGTAATCCAAGTCTATGCCCCAACCAGTAATGCTGAAGAAGCTGAAGGGCTCTGTGAAGACCTTTTAGAACTAACAACCAAAAAAGATGTCTTCTTCATTATAGGGGACTGGAATGCAAAAGTAGGAAGTAAAGAGCTTCCTGGAGTAACAGACAAATTTGGCCTTGGAGTAATAAAGGAAGCAGGTCAAAGGCTAACAGAGTTTTGCCAAGAGAACGTGCTGATCATAGCAAATATCCTCTTCCAACAATACAAGAGAAGACTCTACACATGGACATCACCAGATGGTTAATACTGAAATCAGATTGACTATATTCTTTGCAGCCAAAGATGGAGAAGCTCTATACAGTCAGCAAAAATAAGACTGGGAGCGGACTGTGGCTCAGATCATGAACTCCTTATTGCCAAATTCAGACTTAAATTGAAGGAAGTAGGGAAAAACCACTAGACCACTTTGATATGACCTAAATCAAATCCCTTATGATTATACAATGAAAGTGACAAATAGATTCAAGGAATCAGATCTGATAGACAGAGTGCCTGAGAACCATGGATGAAGGTTTGTGACATGGTACAGGAGGCAATGATCAAGACCATCCCCCAAAAAAAGAAATGCAAAAAGGCAAAATGGTTGTCTGAGGAGGCTGTGAAAAGAAGAGAAGTGAAAGGCAAAGGAGAAAAGGAAAGATATATCCATTTGAAAGCAGAGTTCCAAAGAATAGCAAGGAGAGATAAGAAAGCCTTCCTCAGTGATCAATGCAAAGAAATAGAGGAAAACAAAAGAATGGGAAAGACTAGAGATCTATTCAAGAAAATTAGAGATACCAAGGGAACATTTCATACAAAGATGGGCCCAATAAAGGACAGAAATGGTATGGACCTAACAGAAGCAGAAGATATTAAGAAGAGGTGGCAAGAATACACAGATAAACTATACAAAAAAGATCTTCATGACACAGATAACCATGATGGTCTGATCACTCACCTAGAGCCAGACATCCTGGAATGCGAAGTCAAGTGGGCCTTAGGAAGCATCACTATGAATAAACAAAGCTAGTGGAGATGATGGAATTCCAGTTGAGCTATTTCCAATCCTAAAAGATGGTGATATGAAAGTGCTGCACTCAATATACCAACAAATTTGGAAAACTCAGCAATGATCACAGGACTGGAAAAGGTCAGTTTTCATTCCAATCCCAAAGAATGCTCAAACTACCACACAATTGCACTCATCTCACAAGCTAGCAAAGGAATGCTCAAAATTCTCCGAGCCAGGCTTCACCAGTACATGAACCGTGAACTTCCAGATGTTCAAGCTGGATTTAAAAAAGGCAGAGGAATCACAGGTCAAATTGCCAACATCTAAAAAGGAAGAGAGTTCTAGATAAACGTCTACTTCTGCTTTATTGACTATGCCAAAGCCTTTGACTGTGTGGATCACAACAAACAGTGGAAAATTCCCAAAGAGATGGAAATACTAGACTAGAAATCTGAATGCAGGTCAGGAAGGAAAAGTTAGAACTGGACATGGAACAACAGACTGGTTTAAAATCAGGAAAGGAATACATCAAGGCTGTATATTGTCACCTGCTTATTTAACTTATATACATGATATACTTATATCATGAGAAATGCTGGGCTGGATGAAGCACAAGATGGAATCAAGATTGTTAGGAGAAATATCAATAACCTCAGATATGCAGATGATACCACCCTTATGGCAGAAAGTGAAGAAGAACTAAAAAGCCTCTTGATGAAAGTGAAAGAGGAGAGTGAAAAAGTTGGCTTAAAACTCAACATTCAGAAAACAAAGATCATGGCATCTGGTCCCATCACTTCATGGCAAATAGATGGGGAAATAATGGAAACAGTGGCAGACTTTATTTTTTGGGCTCCAAAATCAGTGCAGATGATGACTGCAGCCAGGAAATTAAAAGATGGTTATTCCTTGTAAGAAAAGTTATGACCAACCTAGACAGTATATTAAAAAGGAGAGACATTTCTTTGCCAACAAAGGTCCCTCTAGTCAAAGCTATGGCTTTTCCAGTAGTCGTGTATGGATGTGAGAGCTGGACTGTGAAGAAAGCTGAGTGCTGAAGAATTGATGCTTTTGAACTGTGATGTTGGAGAAGACTCTTGAGAGTCCCTTGGACTGCAAGGAGATCCAACCAGTCCATCCTAAAGGATATAAGTCCTAAATATTCATTGGTAGGACTGACGCTGAAGCTGAAACTCCAATACTTTGGCTACCTGATGTGAAGAACTGACTCATTTTAAAAGACCCTGATGCTGGGAAAGATTGAAGGTGGGAGGAGAGGGGACAACAGGGGATGTGATGGTTGGATGGCATCACTGATTCAATGGACATGAGTTTGAGTAAACTCTGGGAGTTGGTGATGGACAGGGAGGCCTGGCGTGCTGTAGTCCGTGGTGTCTCAAACTGAACTGAGCAACTGAACTAAACTGAAATGAATGGAAAGATCCCCTGGAGGAAGGCATAGAAACCCACTCCAGTATTCTTGCCTGGAGAATCCCATGGCTAGAGGAACCTGACAGGCTACAGTCCATGGGGTTGCAAAGAGTTGGACTCAATTGAAGTGACTTAGCACGCACACATGCAACCTATCAATAATGCAGGTGGCTTTCTCCATAGTTCTTAAACTCTCATGAAACCTAAGCAGAGAAGGATTATAGCAGGAAAATTTCACACTAAGAGACCCAGCCACCATCCTTCAGCTCAGCCTTAGCTGGCTCACCTTTCTCTAGAAAATAGGACCTGCTACCTTATAAGGAAATCCCTAACCTCCTCTCTGGTAAAGCCCAGTTTTTCACCTTGCCTCTTCCATTTACAGGATGATTGAATCAAATTTCTTGATAGACTTGATGTAAAAGCCTAATCTAATTTTAAAAAATAATTTTATTGATTTATGTATTTTCAGCTGTGTTGGGTCTTTGCTGCTGCATGGGCTTTTCTTTAGTTGCAAGCAAGGGGCTACTCTCTAGTTGCCGTGTGTGGGCTTCTCATTATAGGGACTCCTCCCTTGTGGAGCACAGGCTCTAGGGCACGTGAGCTCAGTAGTTGCACCTCCCAGGCTCTATAGAACAGGCTCAGTAGTCATGGCACACAGGTTTAGTTGGTTCATGGCATGTGGGATCTTCCAGAATCAGGGATTGAACCCACGTCTCTTGCATTGGCAGATGGATTCTTTACCAATGAGCCACCAGGGAAGCCCCTAAAAACCTTACCTAAATTTTTGATGATGCAGTCAGGGCAAATCCTGAGCCCTTCCTCAGCATGCCTGAATGTTACCAAGTCCAAGTTTGCTCTGCTTATCATACATCAGGCCATTGAATCTACAGACTTATTGGAATAATTCTGAAAGCTGGCAGACCCAGAAGACAGCAGACCCATGTCTCAAAATAACCATCTTATTAGGGTCTGGATGCCAGTTTCTTTTATAGAACAGAGATGGGATGGGGAGGGAGGTGAGGAAACAAAGTATAAAGGCCGTTTATTTTGTAAACTAGGAGAGGATGTGTTAATGTCTTCTTTCCTGCAGTCATTCACAGGTGGACAGAATGAGATTGTCTCTGTGTGAGCTGAACAAAGCCACAGTCAGGCAGAGGTGCAGGGTTCCCTGAGAAAGGCCATTATTTGTTGTTGCTCAGTCCCTAAGTCATGTCGGGCTCTTTGTGACCCTGTAGACTGCCGCACGCCAGGCTTCTCTGATCTTCACTATTTCCCATAGTTTGCTCCACCTCATGTCCATTGAGTTGGTGATGCCATCCAACCATCTCATCCTCCGTTGCCCCCTTCTCTCCTGCCCTCAATCTTCCCCAGCCTCAGGGTCTTTTCCAATGCATTGGCTCTTCACATCAAGTGACCAAAATATTCAGTCCTTCCAACAAATATTTAGGGTTGATTTCCTTTAGGATTGACTGGTTTGATCTCCTTGCAGTCCAAGGGATTCTCAAGAGCCTTCTCCAGCACCACAGTTTAAATGCATCAATTCTTTGGTGCTTCAGGCCATTATGTATGATTACAATAACTAAAACAACAAAAAGCAAAGTTTAAAGTCAAAGAAACAGATCGAACATGGAGTCAGAATTGGCTCTTCCCTGTTAATATGAACATCTGCCTGGGCAGGGCTAGCCCTCTAGCTCCTCACCTCTAACCACCCAAATGCTAGTTGAGGATCTCTGGAGGTACAAAAGGCTCAGCACCATATGTCCCTAGACCCCACTCCTTTAACAGAGATCTGTGCTGAAGACTTAGTTGTTGGCGCCCCTGTACCTTTGCTCCCATCCTCCAGCCCTGTTCCAGGAAAGAGCTCCAGAACCTCTAGTCATCACCACATCCACCCTGAGTGCTGACCCAGCAGCTCCTCCCTAATGATATGTTTCTGCTCATGAGGAAAGACAGGAAGACCACTCCACATGCAAAGTCCATTTCCTGCAGATTCATAATGGCAACACATCATGCAGCTGCTGTGTCATGGGGCAACCCAGCTGTGCACATATTCTTGCAACATTTTTGGAATGCAGGCCCAGCAAATGTGTACGTGGTAGGAAGCATACTCATTCTAAGGAAAGTTATTTCACACAGACCATTTTGAAGAAAATGTTTTACACATCTTTTTTTTTTTTTTTTAATGGTTCCTTTAAATGATTGCATAGCAAAAGAAGAAATGAAAGTAAAAGTGAATGGTATTGTGAAATTAAAAGAGTATTCACAACATAAAAGTTGACAGTTACTTTTTATTCAGCAGGAATTTTTAGGACATCGAGCCAAGAAGTCAGCATCTTAAGTAACCCAGGAAGAATTGCTCTGAGGAGGCATGGGAGGGAGGGACAGATTATATAGAGGTTTTGCAACAAAAGGCAGGTAGTTTGAATGCTAAAAGATTACTATAAATTAAAGAAAGCCCGATGTCCCAAGTTAAGGAGTTTAGCACTTTTCTATGTGTGGGCTTCCCTGGTAGCTCAGATGGTAAAGCATCTGCTTGCAATGCAGGAGACCTGGGTTCAATCCCCAGGTCGGGAAGGTCCCCTGAAGAAGGAAATGGCAACCCACTCCAGTACTTTTGCCTGGAAAGCTCCATGGATGGAGGAGCCTGGTAGGCTACAGTCCATGGGATCTCAAAGAGTCAGACGGGATTGAGCAACTTCACTGGTTCACTATGTGTGGGAAGATGCAAGAGCCTGGGCTCACTGAAATCATTCCTTTGTTATGTGTCTCAGCTATCTGGGTCCAGGATCCTGTGTTTTCACATCCTGAGTTTCCTCAGGGCTCACTGTGGGGAGTGGATGCTATCTGATGACTGCTATATGGCAGGTATTCCTTCCTTCCTGAGTTTCATTAGGCCTCATCAGCTCACCTTCCTTGGTGGCTACAATCATTGATGATTGTTCTTTGTTTACTGATATGAGATGGTTGGATGGCATCACCAACTCAATGGACAAGCTTTTGAGCAAGCCCTGGGAATTGGTGATGGACAGGGAAGCCTGGTGTGCTGAAGTCCATGGGGTCACAAAGAGCTGGACACAACTGAGTGACTGAATTCATGGTAGGAAATATTCCATTTATCAGTATCACGCAGATAAAGCCCACCTGAGTTCTCTATGTATAAAAGACACATGTAGCCTACAGTGTATTTTTGTCCAGACAGGCAGCAACCAGAAATAATCAAAAGGCAATTCCACACTTTACTTCTGTCTCTTGGAAGAACACTAAAGGGTTTCCAGTTGGGAACCCATAGCGCCGTCTTGTCAATCCCTTTGCAACTTTCTCAGCACTGGCCCTACCCCCAGCATCTCCCTCTCACTCTGGACTTTGCTCATCTGTTCTCGGTCTCTCTCTACTCACATCCCCTCTCAGACCTTTGGAATGCCTCACTCTGCGATTCATCTTGCTTTCTCTCTCCCTCCCTTTTCTTAGTCCTTGATTGTTATCAGTTAATTTACCCTCTGGCTTCTTGTCATTTCCTCTTTCCCTCTATGGATTAGTCAACTTTCCCTACCTGGAAGCCATTCCAAGAAACAAGAAACCTCCCCACATAACAGAAGCAAAGAAAGAGAAGGAAGCAGGGGTGGGAGATTGTGAACAATCATTCAGAAATAAATCTTTCATCAAATTTATTCACTTTATTCAATAAAAAACATTATAAATTTAAAAGTCAACTTATAATGAAAAGGTACATTGTGTTAATTAAAAAATGTGATGCTATTTGTCACAAAGTTCTTCCATGAGCACAAAGAACTGTGAAAAATATTTGCCTCTCCCTACCCTACCCCTCCCAGTTCCTTCCGACTTGTTTAAACATATTTATACCTCCACATTCCCAATTTCTGGTTCCATATCCCAGTTTTCATACTTGTTTTTACCCTTTGTTTGCTCTGGCCATTCTTAAATTTCACTTTTAATGTTTTATTTATTTTATATATACAGATTGTCCCACCTGACTTCTAGTTCTTCTCACTGCTTCTTTTTGATATTTTACACCACTTCCTGGGATGAGAATGTCCCTTAATTCCTCACCATACACACCTGGATTCTTTACTCCAAATTCAAACAGGTATAATTTACATGTCTGTCTGGTTCTCTGGGCAATAACCTTACAGTAAAATCAGATTTATTTTTGCTTTCAGTTAAGCAGGTCTTCAGTGAATGCTGAGTGAATGCAATTCCATGGAGTTATTTTTCAACAAACTGACTCAAGCCCTCCAACTACCCAAAGCTATCCTTCATATTTTTTGCACCGCCATTCCAGCATCTTCTCTGTGCACCCTCCAGGAACTGTTCCATTTCTTCCTTCCTCCTCCCTATGCCTGCAGCCCTCTTCCATCAATGCTGGGCCAATGTAACCACCTCATATGTGCTCCCCTAGTTTTGTACTTATATACAGACAGTAACTTTTTTCAGTAAAAAGAGCACAAGGTTTGGTTCAATTAACAACAATAATAACACCATAGTGACAGTTGTTGAGTATCTACCACGTGTATTCACTGTACAAAGCAATTTGCAAGCATTATCTAATTTAAAGTATACAATAAATTATACAATTTAAAGTCCATAGGGTCATGATGCTTTAGACATGACTGAAGTGACGTACCGTGTAATTGCACTCATCTCACACGCTAGTAAAGTAATGCTCAAAATTCTCCAAGCCAGGCTTCAGCAATACATGAACTGAACTTCCAGATATTCAAGCTGCTTTTAGAAAAGGCAGAGGAACCAGAGATCAAATTGCCAACATCTGCTGGATCATCAAAAAAGCAAGAGAGTTCCAGAAAAACATCTATTTCTGCTTTATTGACTATGCCAAAGCCTTTGACTGTGTGGATCACAGTAAATTGTGGAAAATTCTGAAAGAGATGGGAATACCAGACCACCTGACCTGCCTCTTGAGAAACCTATATTCAGGTCAGGAAACAACAGTTAGAACTGGAAATGGAACAACAGACTGGTTCCAAATAGGAAAAGGAGTACGTCAAGTCTGTATACTGTCACCTTGCTTATTTAATTTATATTCAGAGTACATCATGAGAAACACTGGGCTAGAAGAAGCACAGCTGGAATCAAGATTGCCGGGAGAAATCAATATCAATATCAATATCAAGATTGCCAGGGGAAATCAATATCAATAACCTCAGATATGCAGATGACACCACCCTTATGGCAGAAAGTGAAGAGGAACTAAAAAGCCTCTTGAGGAAAGTGAATGAGGAGAGTGAAAAAGTTGGCTTAAAGCTCAACATTCAGAAAATGAAGATCATGGCATCTGGTCCCATCACTTCATGGGAAATAGATGGGGAAACAATGGAAACAGTGTCAGACTTTATTTTTTTTGGACTCCAAAATCACTGTAGATGGTGATTGCAGCCAGGAAATTAAAAGGTTTTGCTCCTTGGAAGGAAAGTTATGACCAACCTAGATAGCATATTAAAAAGCAGAGATATTACTTTGCCAAGAAAGGTCTGTCTAGTCAAGGCTATGGTATTTCCAGTGGTCATGTATGGATGTGAGAGTTGGACTATAAGGAAAGCTGAGTGCTGAAGAACTGATGCTTTTGAACTGTGGTGCTGGAGAAGACTCTTGCAAGTCCCTTGGACTGCAAGGAGATCCAACCAGTCCATCCTAAAGGAGACCAGTCCTGGGTATTCATTGGAAAGACTGATGCTGAGGCTGAAACTCCAATACTTAGGCCACCTCATGCGAAGAGTTGACTCATTGTAAAAGACCCTGATGCTAGGAGGGATTGGGGAAGGAGAAGGGGACGGCAGAGGATGAAATGGCTGGATGGCATCACAGGCTCGATGCACATGAGTTTGGGTGAACTCCGGGAGTTGGTGATGGACAGGGAGGCCTGGCTTGCTGCAGTCCCTGGGGTTGCAAAGAGTCGGACATGACTGAGCAACTGAGCTGAAGTGACCTAGTACACACACATGTATAAAATCATATCATCTACAAACAGTAATAGTTTCATTTATGATTTTTCAGTTTGGATTATTTTTATTTCTTTTTCTTCTCTGATTGCCATGACTAGATCTTCCAAAACTATGCTGAATAAAAATGGTGAGAATGGACATCATTGTCCTGTTCCTGATCTTAAAAGAAATTCCTTTAAATTTTCACCATTGAGAATGATGCTTGCTTTGAGTTTGTTGTATATGAGCTTAATCATGTTTAGGTAAGTTCTATCTATGTCCACTTATTGGAGCAGTTTGTTCTGTTTTGTTTTTATCTTAAGTGGTTGCTGAATTTTGTCAAAAAGCTCTTTTTTTCTCACCTACTCAGATAATCACACTGCTTTTATCCTTCAATTTGTTAATGTGTTGTATCACAATGTTTGATTTATAGGTAGAGAAAAAGCCTTGTGTCCCTAAGATAAAGACCACTTGATCATGGTGTCTGCTCCTTTTAATATATTGTTGGATTTGGTTTTCTAGTATTTTGTTGAGGTTTCTGGGTCTATGTTCATCACAGTTATTGGACTGTAATTTTTTTGGGGGGTGACTTCTGTAATTTTGATATCAAGGTGATGGTGGTATTTAGATTGAGTTTGGAAGTAACCCTTCCACTGCAAATTTTTGGAGTCATTTCAGAAATATTGGTATTAACTCTCCTCTAAATTGGTAGCATTCACCTATAAAACCAACTTGCCCTGGACTTTTTTTGGGGGGGGAAGTTTTAAAATTATTGATTCAATTTCCTTACTGGTAATCTGTCTGTTCATGTTTTCTATTTCTTTTTTTTTTTTTTTTTTTCATGTTTTCTATTTCTTAATGCCTTATTACTGGGACATTGTACATTTCTAAGAATTTATCCATTTCTTCTAGACTTTATACTTGATTGGTGTATAGTTGATTGCAGTGATCTCTATAGTCCACTGAATTTCTGTGTAATCTGTGTACCTTCTCCTTTTCCATTACTGATTATATTCTATGGGCCCTCCTCCATTTTTTTTTCTTTTTTTGATTAGTCTGGTTTAACTTTTGTCAATTCTGTTTAAGCTTTTAGTTTTTAGGAGTTTATGAAAAGTGAGTGCATTGCTTTAGTACCCAGAAGGTATTTTTTTATCATGTCAGATACCATTCAGTAGATGATTTTAATGTTTATATATTTCTTCTCTCTTTGGCCTCTGTTCTTCATTTTTATATGTTGAGCTTATAGAAATTGACATCTATATTTGATAATGCAGAATCTTTATAAATTTCATATTTACCATTTCCTTTATATTGGTATTTTTCAATTCATTCCTTTAATGTGTGTCAGAAATATTTAGTGTGTCCCTGTGTGATGCACATGTGTTGTGTCCCATCATGCCTACTGCAGTGTCAGGCACCTGATAAGTACTTGGATGACTGAACAGTTTGTGTAGTTGGCTGAGTTCACATATTATTGACTTATACACAAGGAAGCACGGTAATACGAAATGCTGAGATAAAATTTTGCACTTTTCTGGGATTACCATAGACAGAAAGTTGAGGAGATCATAAAGAACATAATTGGCAGACATTTCTTTTAATTACAAGTACTCTACAGTAAAATAATTTGTCATTTTGTGAATTATGAAAAGTATTAAAAAATCATCACTGCCATAATGATTAAGACATGATATATCATAATATATCAATATATAATAAATATAAATTATAATACCTATATTATATATATAAAATAAACATAATTATTTATATAATAAATAATTATTATATAAAAGACAATATATAAAGAATTATTGTGAATCTTTTAGAAATAAAAGTCACTATTCTACATGTGCAAAATATATCAATGAATAAAAAAAGACAAATTACACTTAAAATTCGGCTGAGGGGAATAAATAGAATGCATTAAAAAGAAGGTAATTCTAAGACCTTCCTGCTCCTTCATGGCTCACAGCCTTGTCGTGGAAATGGGTCTTGCATGAATAACTCAGTGGAGCTGAGAGCCATGTTATGCAGGGCCATCCAAAATGGACAGGTCTTTTGAAATGTTCTGGCAAAATGTGGTCCACTGAAGGAGGAAATGGGAAAGTACTCCAGTATTCTTGCTGCCAGAACCCCATAAACAGTATGAAAAAGCAAAAATACATGACACTGGAAGATGAGCCCCTTAGATCAGATACTGTCCAATATTCTACTTGGGAAGAGCAGAGGGCAATTACTTTTAGCTCCACAAGGAATGAAACAGCTAAAAGCCTAACAACATTAAAAATGCTGACATTAAATTTAAAAAATGTTCCCAGGAGGAAAGCTATGAGGAATGTAGACAGCATATTAAAAAGCAGAGACATCACTTTGCCAACAAAGGTCCATACAGTCAATGCTAGAATTTTCTTGGGAGAAATATCAATAACCTCATATATGCAGATGACACCACCCTTATGGCAAAAAGTAAAGAGGTACTAAGGAGCCTCTTAATGAAGGTGAAAGAGATGAGTGAAAAATCTGGCTTAAAACTTAACATTCAAAAAATGAAGATCATGGCATCCACCCCATCACGTCATGGCAAATCAGAAACAATGGAAATAGTGACAGATTTTATCTCCTTGGGCTCTGAAATCACTGCAGGTATTGACTGCAGCCATAAACTTAAAAGAACATTTGCTCCTTGAAAGAAAAGTTCTGACAAACCTAGACAGCATATTAAAAAGCAAAGACATACATGGCTTATAAAGGTTCATATAGTCAAAGCTATGCTTTTACCAGTGGTCATGTGCGGATGTCAGAACTGGATGATAAAGAAGGCTGAGTGTTGAAGAATTGATGCTTTTGAACTGTGGTGTTGGAGAAGACTCCTGAGAGTCCCTTGGACTTCAAGATAAAACAAGTCAATCCTGAAGGAAATCAACTCTGAACATTCATGGGAAGGACTGATGCTGAAGCTGAGGCTCCAGTACTTTGGCCACCTGCTGCAAAAACTGACTCATTATAAGAGAACTTGATGTTGGGAAAGATTGAAGACTGAAGGAGAAGGGAACGACAGAGAATGAGATGGTTGGATGGCATTACTGCCTCGAAGGACATGAGTTTGAGCAAGCTCTGAGAGTTGGTGTTGGACAGGGAAGCCTGGCTTGCTGCAGTCCCTAGGGTCGCAAAGAGTTGGACATGACTGAACGACTGAACTGCTGAAAAATTAGTGATGTTGAGCATCTTTACATATTTTTAGTGGCCATCTGTATGTCTTATTTTGAGTAATGTTTATTTAGATCACCAGTCCTTTTTTGCCCTATATGTGCTCTTTGTATGTGTTGGAAATTAATATCTTATCAATTATTTTATTTGCAAATATTTTCTAGCACTATCTGGTTTGTCTTTTTAATTTGTTTATGATTTCCTTTGCTTTGCAAAAGATTTTAAGTTTAATTAGGTCCCAATTGCCTGTTTTCTTTTTTCTTTTATTTTCATTACTCTAGGAGACATATATAAATGTAGATATTGCTGCAATGTATGTTCTACCTATGTTTTACTCTAAGAGCCTTATTGTATATAGCCTTATACATAGATCTTTGATCCAATTTGAATTTATTTTTGTATATGATATTAGAGAATAGTCTAATTTTTTTCTTTTACATACAGTTGTCCAGTTTTCCCAGCACCACTTGTTGAAGATACTGCCTTTTATCCATTGTATAGTCTTACCTTCTTTGTAATAGATTAATTGGAAATAAGTATGTGGGATTATTTCTGGGTTCCCGTCCTGTGTTATTGATCTGTATGTCTGTTTTTGTGCCAGTGTCATACAGTTTTGATGACTCTGGCTTTGTAGCATAGTTGGAAGTCAGCAAGCTTGATTCCTTCAACCCATTTTTCTCTCTCAATATTGATTTGTTGATTTGGGGTCTTTTCTGTTTTAAAACAAATTGTTAAAAAAATTTGTTCTAGTTTTGAAAAAAAATCTCATTAGTAATTCTGTAGAGATATCTTTGAATCTGTAGATTGCTTTGGATAGTACAGTCACTTTGACAAATTGATTCTTCTAATTAAAAATCATGTTATATTTCTCCATTTGTATCATCTTTGATTTCTTTCATCAGTATCTTAGAGTTTTCTGAGTATCGATCTTTTGCCTCATTAGGTAAGGGTTTCCTAGATGTTTTTTTTTTTCTTTTGGATGTGATAGTAAATAGAATGATTACCTTAATTTTGTTCAGATTTTTCATTTTTAGTGGATAGGAATGCAATAGAAATCTGTGTATTAATTCTGTATCCTGAAACTTAACTAAATTCATTGACCATCTCTTTTAGTTTTATGAAAGTGTCTTTAGAATTTTCAATGTAATTTTCTATGTAAGTTAAGTTTCCCATGTGGTACTAGTGCTAAAGAGCCTGCCTGCCAATGCAGGAGATGTAAGAGAGATGGTTCAGTCCCTATGTTGGCAACATCCCTTGGAAAAGGATTCAGTAATCCACACCAATATTCTTGCTTGGAGAATCCTATGGATGCGGGAGACTGGCAGGATACCCTAGGGTCATAAAGAGTCAGACATGACTGAAGTGATCTAATACACACACATGTATAATATCATGTCATCTACATACAATGATAGTTTCACTTATTATTTTTCAATTTGGACTCTTTTTATCCCTTTTTCTTCTCTGACTGCCATGACTAGAACTTCCAAAACTATTCTGAAACAAAATGGTGAGAATGGACATCATTGTCTTGCACCTGATCTAACAGGAAATTCCTTTAAATTTACACAATTGCAAATTATGCTTTTTTTATTATTATTATGGCTGACTACTCTTGCTGAGGCATGGGGGAGGAGTAACCCCAGGGTCCCCCATGGCCCAGCAAGAGGCAAAAGTGTCTATGAAGTTGTCAGAAACTCAGAGAAAACTGCCATAGGAAATCACATTTAATTTCCATCTAAAATAAGACACAAATGGACTTATCCATGAAAGAGAAAGAGATTCATAAATCCAGAAACAAACAGATGGCTGTGTGTGGACTTCCTTATATCTCAGATGGTAAAGATTCTGCCTGCAATGTGGGAGATTCAGGTTCAGTCCCTGGGTAAGGAAGATACCCTGGAGAAGGAAATGACAATCCACTGCAGTATTCTTTCCTGGAGAATCCCAGGGACAGAGGAGCCTGGTGGGCTACAGTCTATGGGGTCACAGAGTCAGACATGACTAAGTGACTAACATACACACACACAAAGGATGCCTATGGGGATTTGGTTGTGCTGTCTTACCAGATTGAAGTAGAAATTAAGAAATAAAAATCACTATGTATAATTTAAGAAAAATAATAGAATATCATGTGCAGCAGAGAGAAATACAGCCATGATTTTGCAGTAACTTTAAATGGTATATATCCATGAAAATATTGAATCATGCTGTACCCCAAAGCAAAGAGAGTAATGTGAATCAACTGTACCTCAGTTGAAAAAGAAAGAGTGGATGGATGGCTATAAACACAAGAAATAATCAAGACTGAAGGTTTGCAAAAATAAAAGTGGGAAAAGTTTAGGAATAGAAACTCCCATCAAGAAATTAATTTGGATTGGATTACTAAAAAAACTCCATTGGTTCATCCACCAGAAAGCACAATATGGAGGACCTTTAAAATATGAAACATGGACGTGCCTGAGGAAACAGCAATCGCGTGCCTGGTCATCCAGTCAGGAAAAAGAAAGGTTTTCGAAGACAAGAGTACCCATGCCATCCCCAATGGATCAATTTCCAAAGAAAGGCCACGGCTGCAACCTAAGTGGACAAGGACACAGAAATGAATAAAGAAAATGGGTTCTATACACACAAAAGTATATGAATCAGCCAACAGGAAGAATGAAACAATGCCATGTTCAGGCATCTGCAAGAAGGTAGAGATGATCATCGCAAGTGAAGTAAGAGAGACACGGAGCAACAAATAGCACATGATCTCACTTGTAAGTAGAATCTAAAAACTGATACATAGGAGCTCTTTGAGCCAAGATAAACAGTTCACAGACTTAGAAAAAACTCACCTCTCTTACTGTTAGCAGAGAAGAAAGGCACATAGGAATGTGCTATAGGAATAAGCTACTTGTCTAACGTGCACACTACTGCTTAGAAAATAAGCCCCAAGGACTTATTGGGTAACACTAGGAATGATACTCCACTATCTGTCATAATGTATACAGGACCAGTCCCTGAAATACAGCATATACACATCAATATATGAGTAAATCAAGTGACTATGAATTAAAAAAAAAAAAAGGCTTGTAATTCACCTATACACTCAAGTTCAAATAACTAGATAAACACAATAAATATAGAAACATATGCTGACTCTATTCCCCTCATCCCATAATTACCTTGGCTGGTATTATATCTCTGGAGACTGGGTAGGCTTGAGTCCCAGGCTGGACTGATTGCTTTGGGGTGCAGTGTCCTGGAAGGATGTGGCAGGCAATATGACCCCACAACGTTCCTGGAGTGTCTCTTGCCCTCTGCAGGAGCCCTCAATCTTCAGTACAGGTGAAGTAAATGAAGAGATTTGAATTAACGTAGACACACATATATGTATCCAATAGATGATCCAGAACGACCTACTGACTAGCAGGTGGAAGTTTACTGAACACACTGTGATCACCTAGATGGGAACAAGAACTTGAAAGAGAATAGATAAATGTTCATTCATGAATGTATCAAGTTCCTGTAGAACTGAAATACACATAAAATCAGAAATCACTTATATTCCAATATAAAATCACACTGAAATGTTTTAGAAAAGGCAGAGGAACCAGAGATTAAATTGCCAACATCCACTGGATCATCGAAAAAGCAAGAGAGTTCCAGAAAAACATCTATTTCTGCTTTATTGACTATGCCAAAGCCTTTGACTGTGTGGATCACAATAAACTGTGGAAAATTCTGAAAGAGATGGGAATGCCAGACCACCTGACCTGCCTCTTGAGAAATTTGTATGCAGGTCAGGAAGCAACAGTTAGAACTGGACATGGAACAACAGACTGGTTTCAAATAGGAAAAGGAGTACCTCAAGGCTGTATATTGTCACCCAGCTTATTTAACTTATATGCAGAGTACATCATGAGAAACGCTGGGATGGAAGAAGCACAAGCTGAAATCCAGATTGCTGGGAGAAATATCAATAACCTCAGCTATGCAGATGACACCACTCTTACGGTATAAAGTAAAGAAGAACTAAAGAGCCTCTTGATGAAAGTGAAAGAGGAGAGTGAAAAAGTTGGCTTAAAGCTCAACATTCAGAAAACTAAGATCATGGCATCTGGTCCCATTATTTCATGGCAAACAGATGGGGAAACAGTGGAAACAGTGGCTGACTTTTTTTTGAAGAAGTGAAGAAGTGAAGTCGCTCAGTCGTGTCCAACTCTTTGTGCCTTTTTTTTTTGGGGGGGGGGGGCTCCAAAATCACTGTGGATGGTGATTGTAGCCATGAAATTAAAAGACACTAACTCCTTGGAAGGAAAGTTATGACCAACCTATACAGCATATTAAAAAGCAGAGACATTACTTTGTCAACAAAGGTCCATCTAGTCAAAGCTATGCCTTGTCCAGTAGTCATGTATGGATGTGAGAGTTGGACTATAAAGAAAGCTGAGCACCAAAGAATTGATGTGGTGTTGGAGAAGACTCTTGAGAGTCCCTTGGACTGCAAGGAGATCCAACCAGTCCATTCTGAAGGAGATCAGCCCTGGGATTTCTTTGGAAGGAATGATGCTAAAGCTGAAACTCCAGTACTTTGGCCACTTCATGAGAAGAGTTGACTCATTGGAAAAGACTCTGATGCTGGGAGGGATTGGGGTCAGGAGGAGAAGGGGATGACAGAGGATGAGATGGCTGGATGGCATCACTGACTCGATGGACGTGAGTCTGAGTGAACTCCGGGAGTTGGTGATGGACAGGGAGGCCTGGCGTGTTGCGATTCATGGGGTCGCAAAGAGTCGGACATGACTGAGTGACTGAACTGAACTGAACTGATGGGAAGCTTATTAAAACAAACAAAACAAGAATGAGGTTAGAATACTCTAACACCATACATGAAATGAAATCCAAATCATAAATATCCAAATGTCAGGAGGGATTTTATGAAACTCAAGGAAAACATAGGGAAGGCATGTGAGGATATAAACTACAAGTTCTTTCTGGGTTTGAATGACTTTATTGCAAGGTCTTTAGGAGCCCATCTCCTAGGACAATGAGAAATAAACCAAAACTAGGAAAACATGATTTCAAAGCAGGTGTTCGAAAAAGGAAATCTTCAGGAATGAAGGAGACAACCTGGAATGCAAAGAACTATTTGTAAACCAAGATACCCACAAGCAATTCATCTCTAAAACCAACAAAAAGCTTACAGTGTGGTAATATTTCAATAAAGTAGATTCTGTAAAAATATTGTATCCTTCTATTATTGTTCAGTTCAATTGCTCAGTCATGTCTGACTCTTTGCAACCTCATGGACTGCTGCACGCCTGGCTTCCCTGTCCATCACCAACTCCTGCAGTTTACTCAAACTCATGTCCATTGAGTCGATGATGCCATCCAACCATCTTATCCTCCTCCTGCCTTCAATCTTTCCCAGCATCAGAGGAGTCAGTTCTTTGCATCAGGTGGCCAAAATATTGATGTTTCAGCATTAGTCCTTCCAGTGAGTATTCATGGTTGATTGCCTTTAGGATTGACTGATTTGATCTCCTTGCAGTTCAAGAGACTCTCAATTCTTGGGTACTCAGCTTTCTTTATGGTCCAACTCTCACATCCATACATAACCACTGGAAAAACCATAGCTTTGACTAGATGGACCTTTGTTGGCAAATTAATGTCTCTGCTTTTAAATATGCTGTCTATGTTGGTCATAGCTTTTCTTCTAAGGAGCAAGTGTCTTTTAATTTCATGGCTGCAGTCACCATCTGCAGTGATTTTGGAGCCCAAGAAAATAAAGTCTGACACGGTTTCCAATTTTTCCCCATCTTTTCCATGAAGTGATGTGACAGGATCCCATGATCTTAGTTTTCTGAATGTTGAGTTTTAAGCCAGCCTTTTCATTCTTTCACTTTCATCAAGAGGCTCTGTAATTCCTCTTTGCTTTCTGCCACAACTTTCCCTAAAGTGAAAGTGGAAGTCGCTCAGTTGGGTCTGACTCTTTGTGACTCCATGGACTATAGAGTCCTTGGTATTCTCTAGGCCAGAATACTGGAGGGTAGCCTTTCCCTTCTCCAGGGGATCAACCCAGGGATCAAACCCACGTCTCCCACATTGCAGGCGGATTTTTTACTAGCTGAGCCACAAGGGAAGGTTCTACTTATCTCAGAAACTAAAGGTAGGACTGAACACTGCTGACACCTTAAGGACAGTTTTTGTAACTAAAACTATCTCTGGTGGTCACTGGCACCTCAATTCACAAGGGCTGAGATTCTGTTAATGACAGATGCCCTCAGGAAATGTCCTGGGGTGCGTATTGGAGAAATAAATTCCAAGCACATTTGACTTTCAGGAATCCAATTTTCAAACTTACAGTGTCCTGACACCTTTTAAGGGGGGAAAAAAAAAGACAAACTAAACCTCCAGAACAGGACAAGATGCTAACTAAGGATCCCAAATTCCTGCCGGAATGCCAATCAAAATGATGGTGGGAAATAAATCCCACCAGTTACAATCACCATCATCACAAATTTACAAACAATAAATGCAGGTGGGAGCCTGGAGGAAAAAGAATGCCCCTAAGCTGTCTGTGGGAACATTCTTTGGCAATAGTCAGCATAATGGAAAGTCTCTTAATGACTGAAAAAAAACAACAACAACAACAAAAAAAACAACCTCTCAGAGAGATCAAAACGAGGATCTGACATCCCCACACCTTGGCCTATATCCTGAGAAAGCCACTGATGAAAAGGTGCATGAACCCAAGGTACACTGCAGCACTGCTTCTGTTACCTAGTCCTGGCTCGCTCTGCTCACTGCAAGACAGTCCAAAGAATTTGAGAGACATCAGCGCTTGAGGCAAGGAAAAGACTTTAATAGAGGAGTCGGCTGACCAAGAAGATGGCAGGCTAGTGCCTTGAAATAACCATCTTGTCAGGGCCTGATTGCCAGGTTCTTTTATGGGTCAGAAATGAGGGGGGAGATGAGAAAACAATATAAAAAGACTATTCAGTCCTTGCAAATGTCCCCTAGAATAGCAAGCGATTGTCTGAATCCACCCTTTGGAACTCAGAGAAGGTCAAGGAGGTTGAATGAAGCCCATATCCTACAGACAAGAAATGGAGAACACAGAACAGATCTCTACTCCAGAACCCCACAGAGTTTTACTCAGTTTTAATTTAGGGAACTAGGCAACTATGACTGTGATAACTTCCTGTCAAAATGGAGCATAGGACTGCCTCAGCTTGGAGAAGAGACACTGAATTGGAAGTATTTCTGAGTTCTAAGTTTTAGATTTGAGTCTTGTATGATTAAAATCTCAATCTCTTGGTCTGCCATTTTGGTGTAACAAACCCAATTAGAAGTAGTTGGAGGAGTGATAACTGGAATTTAGTAGACAAAATAAATCTCATTTTTTTTTTTTTTAGAAGAATAGGCCTGAAACCCAGTCTGGACCTGGCACTTCAGGGAGACTTGTAGCCAGGTAGCCAGTTGCCTAGTTTGTATAAAAAGTAAGGTTGCAGTTACTAGCTTCCAGCAGACATTGTTTTGAGAATGGTGGCATCCAAGCCTGACACGACTCAGAAAACTCAAGTGTTTAGCAATACAAGGTCTAATCTGAAAGTACACCTATAGCAAAACCTAGTTATTTCCCAGGATATCTGAACCATAGCTACTCTAATAGCCAAAGCAGATTTCACCATTAATGACATCAGTGTTTTTCTAGGTATGAGAAGATACAAGAATTGGGACTCATAACATCTTTTCTTGCAAAGATTTAACTATCTGAAGACCTGTTCTGCCAGTTTTTTCCAGAGCACAGAGTGTCTGATTCTTGTTTATCACCCTGAACTCCTTTTAGGGGCGTTGAAAGTCAGCAGTTGCAGTGGCCATGATTTAATCTTTGTAGATGTAGATGGCAAGTGTCAGTCTTCAGTTGGCAGAGCCCCTTTTTGCTCATAAACTTGACCATGATTTTGAGGGGGGCATTTCATGACCATTTTATCCCATGGTGTTGAGAACGTCCATTCTCAGGTTTGGCAAAGGTTTTGTTGACAGGCCACTCAATGTGCTGTTACTGGACTAGGCCATAAAGCAGTATCCAAAATTTTCTGGACCACCTGTCTATTGGCCTCTTGGTCCAGGAAAATATTTCTTCTTGTTGTTTCTTCCCATATCTAGAGTTACTGTTACCATCATCTATCTCATATGGGACTATATACTATTTTATTAGAGGCCTCAGACACACATTTGACAGTGTAAGAAACAGCACTTTTGTAAAACAGGTGAAATACAAATAACATAGCTCAGCAGTATTAGTAAAGTTACAAGTAAGACTTAAGAGCTTCCATTAGATGTAGCCCAGTAGATCTTAGGTCATCTGACTTAGTCTGCTTTGTAGAATCTTTATTTTCCAGGGAAATTAAATATTGGCACCGTCCATAAGGCACATAGCCCAGTTTTCTAGTATCACTAGACTGATTGTGCTTAGTATGATTTAATTGTTTCCAACACAGAGGAGACTTTAAACCTAAATTACCATATCCTGGTGTTAGCTATATAAATCTATCCCATAATTGTGGGAGATTTTTTCCTCCTTTGTTGAAACCTTTTTTGTTGTTCTGATTGAGCTTGAGTAATAGAAAAAAGCTCAAATTTATGGCCAGAGTCAGAGCAGGCATTATTAATTGGCCTGGTGTGGGGATCCCATCCAGTAATATCACACTGACCTGAATATGACTATAATTTTTTTTTTAAAGTAAATTTTCTCAGGGCCAACCAGTTAGAGTCTTGTAGTAGGGAAATTTACCAAGGTAACCCAGAACTAGACACAGGTAATTGGCCACAAACCCAACAACTGAATTGATTTCTAAAACTAGCATAGACTAAGGCCTATGATAGAAAAGCATTTGATTTATATGTAAAGGTCTAAGAAGTCAAGAAAACATAAATGATCATACAAATCAGATCCAGCATCTTGGGTAAGCTGTCTACCTCTGATGTTGTCTTCTCATCCTGGTGCAGTGTAGTTTCTCTTGCTTGAGCATCATTTTAAGGTGAGATCAGGTCAGCTGTCTTCTCTATAGACCAATCCAGTGTAGGGGCCTTTGGAAGTGGGAATTAATCTAAGAGTTAATTTCCCTTCAGTTTCATTGTGTATGAGTTAGTTAAGAGTAACTGATAAAGAAGTCCTTCCATCCAGGTTGGAGACAGTCCCTTAAATTATGTCTTTTTCCAGTCCTGGTTGCAGGTCATGAGGCATCTGATCTTTATCCAAAGATAGATTACTGAGATAAGCTTCAGAAACAAACTTAGGGTGTTCTTTAAGAATTTAATTAAATTTTACATTAATATCACATAACAGCAAAGAATTATCTAAGAGATGAGTCTTACTAGATGCAGACCTCCATTAACAAACTGGGATTTAATATTTTTTTGAAATATCTTTTTTTCCCTACAGTTACCCTCATTTTTATCAAATATAAACAAATTAAGGCTAATTTGTTAGCAAAATAGGTCTGTTCTCACTAATTTTGGTCTGATGATTTATATAACCATAATTGATTATAGACATTTTTATTTTGCTGAAACATTTATAGAGTCTCAGACGGAACTTTTAAAATAAAACAGGGCTGGGAAACTCACACCAAACGCTTATCACAGATTTTGCCTAACAAATATAGGTGAATTTTTCCCTTTTTAAGGTCTCAAAAATTTCTTGAGATTTTTGTACCCGTGAGATAACCTTCTTAACTCATTTGATAAACTTACTGGAAGCCTAAGACTTTCCAATTTTTGGAGGAGTCAGATAGAGAGAAAATATAATTGTTTTGTTTATAACATTTAATTTTACCAAAGTATTGTCATAATTAGTTTGAGAGGAAGGTTTTCCCTACTCCCTGAAAACCTAAGATTCAAACCTGTAATTTTTCAGATAGAAATCATAAAAGTTATAAGCATATTTGCTGGTTCATGCAATCTTTTTGTTAACTTTGTGAAGGCATCATGTTTTCCATTAGAATACCAGGACATATCAGAATGTTAAGAACTCCATATAATTTCTAGGATATCCGTATTAATAATTTTACCGTATATTATAACATGAGCGGATTTATTACTCATTTGATAATCTTTTTAATGTAATTTAACCAACCAAATAAACACAGTTTAATATCTCTTTTTGGGATGTTTCAGGGCCCCTCTGAAGCACCCCAAAGTTAGCTAGAGGTCAAAAGAACTTCAAAAGAATTCTATTTAGGAAGTTTTATCGAAAAGATCAAGTAAAAGGGTTTAGAACATTTGGTCAGATTTAGTCAATGTTGATGGGTGTATCATTTAGCTTGTTGATATGTCACAATAGGCCTAAATACCAAGGCCCAAGGTCTAGTGAAAGTCAGCGCCGCCATCTTGGACCTAGTTGACTCTAACCACTTTTCTTATGGCTGTGTCATTTCTAACAAAATCCATTTATCTAACTAACTGTAATCTAATTTTAGAAAATCCTGATCATGCATAACTCTTTTTAGTATTTTTTCATAACTTTTTCTTTTCTTTTCTTTTTACTGAAAACACACTTCCTACTTTCCTTTAGCAACCAAGAATTAACTTTTATATTAGCATTTTATAGATTGGTGAGCATAAATACCAGTGATAATTTATAAAATCCTTGCTTTCTTAGAACATTTTAGGATGGCATCAAACATTATTCATTTATAGTCTCAAATCTCTTTAGTTTCTCTGTAAAAGCAAATTAGTGTTTAGTAGTAAATGTTTCAAAATCTTATTTTATTTGGAAATGACATAACTATTTAACAGACTTCCAACACTTAACACACTTGGCAAAACTCTTAGAAATTTAAGGTACGCCAATCTGGAGAAACTATTTTAGACATATTTCTAGAGAATAATTATTTTTAATAGAGTTCATATAAAAGCTCATACCTCATTTACATTTTTTTAGAAGTTTCTTCACTCGAGGTAATTTCCTTGTTGACAAACTTGTAACAGATATAATATTTAACTTATATTGGAAGAAGCACAAGCTGGAATCAAGATTTCCAGGAGAAATACCAATAACCTCAGATATGCAGATGACACCACCCTTATGGCAGAAGGTGAAGAAGAACTAAAGAGCCTCTTGATGAAAGTGAAAGTGGAGAGTGAAAAAGTTGGCTTAAAGCTCAACATTCAGAAAACGAAGATCATGGCATCTGGTCCCATCACTTCATGGGAAATAGATGGGGAAACAGTGGAAACAGTATCAGACTTTCTTTTTTTGGGCTCCAAAATCACTACAGATGGTGACTGCAGCCATGAAATTAAAAGACGCTTACTCCTTGGAAGGAAAGTTATGATCAACCAAGATAGCATATTGAAAAGCAGAGACATTACTTTGCCAACAAAGGTCTGTCTAGTCAAGGCTATGGTTTTTCCTGTGGTCATGTATGGATGTGAAAGTTGAACTGTGAAGAAAGCTGAGTGCCGAAGAATTGATGCTTTTAAACTGTGGTGTTGGAGAAGACTCTTGAGAGTCTCTTCGACTGCAAGGAGATCCAACCAGTCCATTCTGAAGGAGATCAGCCCTGGGATTTCTTTGGAAGGAATGATGCTAAAGCTGAAACTCCAGTACTTTGGCCACCTCATGTGAAGAGTTGACTCACTGGAAAAGACTCTGATGCTGGGAGGGATTGGGGGCAGGGGGAGAAGGGGACAACAGAGTATGAGATGGCTGGATGGCATCACTGACTCGATGGACATGAGTCTGAGTGAACTCCGGGAGTTGGTGATGGACAGGGAGGCCTGGCGTGCTGTGATTCATGGGGTCGCAAACAGTCGGACACGACTGAGTGACTGAACTGAACTGAACTGAAACCTAGGTACAATGAAAATATTTTACTTAATGTTAGTTACTCTAAGACATATCTATATTAAATAGGTCAACAAACAAACATTAATATCAGGTATTTAATACTGAATATTTCCCAGTTCACATGAACCTGGAATTTATTAATTTAAAATTGTTTGATTTGTAAGTGCTTACCTTTTTTTAAGCCAATTAAATAGAGCTCATCTACAAATTAACCTCAAAAATATTAGACAGACACAGTGCAAGATCTAGCTTCATTATCTAAGTTTAGTCGTGAATTAGATATTACAATATAAAATTTATTCATTTATTTAAAAAACAGTTGAAATATATAAAAATTTTAAAGTCTTTTTCCCCTTTACCCTCAGTCTCAGGAGTTAGAGATGGTCTAGATAAGTGTTCCTGAGAGCGCTTGTCTCAAGGCACACGGAAAGAAAATCAAGTTCTAACAAAATGGCAGCAGGTCTAAACCAAATGGTGGCCAGACAAAGCAAAATGGCCATCAAAAATCACAACACAGAACACAGAGTTAAAACACACACATATAAACCTGGAAGTCCTCATCAGACACTCCCTTAAATACAAGAATACAGTCTCTCAGAAAACCTTCTACAGAGACACAGAACTTCAGATCCAAGTACTAACATCTTCAAAGATTTCAAAGGGAGGAAAGGAAGCCAGGTTGAAAGAAGAAGGGGGAGGAGGCGGGAGGGGGGGCAAAAGAGGTGGCCTTACAGATGTCTCCTGCCACCTACAGATAGCCAGGTGTTATGGGACTTTACCCTGGGCCTCCAGAGAAGGGAGGACTGGAACTCGGCCCTACCAGAAATCAGACCAGACCAGAACCAGAATTTGAATTCTCTGCCAAGAGGAGGTGATCAATCTCCAATCCTCAGCTCAGGCTGAGGGCCGTTCGACCAGAGTCCTGCGTCCAGGACTGGGGGACTAGAAAAATGGGGAAGGATAGGAAGGGTTAAGGAGAGGAAAGAGAGAGGAAAGGGGAGAGAGGTCAATAAAGTCTCTTGTTCCTTACCCAGTCGGGGCACTCTGGCCAGTTGTCCATGTCAGGAGGAGACCAGGGACAAAAGGGTCCCAGTTGCGGCTGCTGGGTCTGGTTCATTGGCAGGCAAGCTGGCCCCTGAGTACCCCGAGTGGTCAGGATGTCAGTCTCAGCAAAGAAGAGTCCCCGCCAGAGTCACCATTTGTTTCAGGAAGGTGGACCCCTTCCAGGGCCTGAAACTGGGCTCTTATCTAACACTTGGAAATGAATTGTCCGAGGAGACACATGTACTGACAAAACAAGAGATTTTATTGGGAAAGGGCACCCGGGTGCGGAGTAGTAGGGTAAGGGAACCCAGGAGAACTGCTCTGCTGCATGGCTCTCAATATAGGGTTTTATGGTGATGGGATTAGCTTCCGGGTGGTCTTTGGCCAATCATTCTAATTTAGAGTCTTTCCTGGTGGTGCACGCATTGCTCAGCCAAGATGAATGCTAGCGAGAGGGATTTTGGGAAGTGAACAGACATGCGGTGTCTCCTTTCGACCTTTCCTGGACTCTTCTGGTTAGTGGTGGCTTATTAGTTCCGTATTTCTTATCAGGATTTCCTGTCATAAAACAACTCATGCAAATGGTTACTATGGTGCTTGGCCAGGGTAGGCGGTTTCAATCAGTTTGCTTCCCCTAACACAATGACTATTCAAGACTACTTTCCTTCAGGATTGACTGGTTTGATCTCCTTGCAATACAAGAGACTCTCAAAGGTCTTCTCCAACACCACAGTTCAAAAGCATCAATTCTTCAGCACTCAGCTTTCTTTATAGTCCAACTCTCACATCCATACATAACTACTGGGAAAACCAGATCTTTGACTAGATGGACCTTTGCTGGCAAAGTGATTTCTCTCCTTTTTAATATGCTGTCTAGTTTTTTCATAGCTTTTCTTCCAAGGAGCAAGTTTCTTTTTATTTCATGCCTGCAGTCACCATCTGCAGTGATTTTGGAGCCCCCCAAAATAAAGTCTGTCACTCTTTCCACTGTTTCCCCATCTATTTGCCATGAAGTGATGGGACCAGATGCCATGATCTTTGTTTTCTGATTGTTGAGTTTTAAGCCAATATTTTCACTCTCCTCTTTGATTTTCATTTTCCTCAAGAGGCTCTTTAGTTCTTCTTCACTTTCTGCCATAAGGGTGGTGTCATCTACATATCTGAGGTTATTGGTATTTCTCCTGGCAATCTTGATTCCAGCTTGTGCTTCATCTGGTCCAACATTCCTAATGATATACTCTACATATAAGTTAAATGAGCAGGGTGAAAATATACAGCCTTGACGTACTCCTTTTCCTATTTGGAACCAGTCTGTTGTTCCATGTCCAGTTCTAACTGTTGCTTCCTGACCTGCATACAGATTTCTCAGGAGGCAAGTCAGGTGGTCTGGTATTCCCATCTCTTTCAGAATTTTCCTTAAAACCCGTGTCTCCTGAATTGGCAGGTTTGTGAGGCCTTCCTCAGAGCTTGCAGAACGTCAGAACTTTCACATTTCTGACTCACTGGATTCTGCTGTTTCACACAACAACTCAAATAGGTCCAACAACACTGTCTAGTACAAGCATGTCAAGGGCATGCCTAGGGTTCAGAAAATGGAGTGTCCTATCTGCCCACTAGAATGTACAGTTAATGGGATGGGAAACTGCCTGGCTCATCACACAATATTTCCTCAATAAATACTAGAGTGGCCTTTTCCACCATGTTTCTTTTTTTTGAACTTGCACTTATCTCACATTTAAGCAAAGTGTTACTTGCCCTTTTCCCTCTTTTGCTTTATTTACCACAACAAAACTCCTCTCCAAGTCTTCTATTCTTAAATTCTTTATCATATCCAGTCCTAGTCTTCCTATATAGAGCCTTAGTTGCCATATTCAGAGCTAACAACTAAATAAAAATTAGGGGGAAAAAAATTCTTCTCCCAGTGCAAGGGGTTTGGGTTCAATCCCTGGTCAGGGAACTAGATCCCACATGTCACAAACAAGACCAGGTGCAGAAAAATAAATAAAAATTAAATAAAAATTTCTATTTCTTATGAGATTGTTTCAGAAACTTTTCAGACCTGTGATACTGTATTTTCAAACAGTATGTAAGATGGGTTTTACAATAATCAATGCTATAGCTTCATAGAGTATGATGTTGAGAATAATCCTCACCAAAGACCAGATAGGTCTTAAATGATATGACATTGTTGAATTTACCACCGTCCAGTACTGGTCTTCTTTTGTGTCTGTATTACAGTAGTAAAATGTATAAATGAAAGCATAAAGATGCCACAATAAGAATAAAATAAGTAAGAACTATGGTCAAGAACCGTGGTCAAGTCCCTCCGTAGTTTCTCTGGACTAGAGCTCCTCCAGGCTCTACCTGCGCCCCAGTCCCACTCCAGATCCTCAGGACGCCATGCTTCCTCACTTCCTGCCAGCTTTTCAGATGAATTCAGGAACCCTCTTGCAGCCCCTCGTAACAGTCATGAGCAACGGTGCAAGTGAGGCGAGTGTGTGCTGTGCTTACATTTTAAAAGAGAAAATTACAAATGCCAATAAACTATCAAATAGTATGTGAATCTTCAAGACGAGACTTTAAAATATGTGAAATTATGAGCACTATGTGACTGAAATTTGACAATATATCCAAGACTGCTGACTCTCACTGCACAGCTTTCGTGTTCTGTTGAAGAGAAGGGATATTTATATAAATAATTGAAAGCAGTGATTTTGCTAAAATGAAGGTAATAAAAGTTTACAAAATATGACTCAATTTTTTCGATCTAAACATTACTTTCCCTTCAATAGATCACCTCGATTTGTTCAATCAAAATTATATTACTTCGACATTATCTTTAAAATTAAAAGATAAAATAGAATGAACAATATAAAGAAATCAGAATGACTTAAACTAAGCTGAATATAAATGCTTTTGAAAATGTAATTAAATCTTATTTATTTTTATAAAGATAAGACTAATGCTTATCTAGTTTAATATCATTTACCTGCCAAAATAAATGACGGATGTAACACTCCACTCATATTTCATCTAAAGCTACCAGTTTGAGAATGGTGCTAGTTGTTTAACATGGTAAACTATTTGTAAAGTATTGTGGCCCTTTAAGACTATGAATTTTATGATAATTTGGGAGAAAGTTATACTTTATCCTTTTTCCACTTTTCCATTTTGTTGGCATTTTCCATTACTTCTTTCAGAATGACTCGATTGATTTATTTATATAGATCCTGTGCCGTTCTTGTGGACATTGTTTATAAGCATTTTATTATTGCTCTATGTATCATGGAAAGATTGTTTCACAATTCTATTTCTAGGCATGCTTGCTATCCTATAGATAAACTATTGATTTTTTAAACTTATTTATTTTGATTGGAGGCTAATTACCTTATAATATTGTGGTGCTTTTGTGTCAACTTTAGGCTTTAGCACAACACCGTCAAAAACATCCTGGAAAATACTCTGGCAGAATCTTGACAGCCCAGACAGGCAGAGTGGAGTGACGGGTTTGCAGGGTCTGACTAGGTGACAGATTCTCAGATGAGTCTTGTGAGATGGGGAACTCCTAGGGACCCGGCAGTGTGTGAGATACAATAGCTTTATACTCATGTGCATATGAGACCAAGTTCTGAGCCAAGTTTGCTCAACAGTCTTGATAATTCAGGTGCTTTTGCTGATTTACAGTTGATTCCAAGGCAAGGTATTTCCCAGAGCCCGACTTGCCCTGTCTTTCATTTTCATCAGCCTTCACATAGTGACAGGAATGTATCTTGGGGTGCACAGTTTCTAATCATGGGGAAAACCAAAATCACATGGGTTTAGGCTCCCAGCTCCTCCCCCTTGACATCTTTGTCAGCTCAGGTTGGAGACTGCAACAAAATTGTCTGCAAACAAGCGATTTCCATCTTCACTGCTTTTTGGAGAGCTGGGCATGTATAATAAGGCTCTGCTGGCAGTTTTCCAGAATCTATTACTGTCAGATTTGCTATTTCCTTTTGCTCAAAGATCACTTTTTGGATCACTTGAAGGGACAAAGTTCATTTCTCAGTATTTCGGACTTTGGTGATGACTGATCTGAGCAAAGCGACATGGAATAATATAAAGAAAGGCATGTCTTGGGGTTTGTAGTCGTGTATTCAGCAGAAGCTAAGGGTGTGCAAGCTCTATTTTTGTGAAACATGGGCTACAAAGTTGCCAGGTGTTGTTATTGTTCAGGCAGACATCTTCATGTCTAGGTTTGATGGGAGTTTTATTTTTCTGGCCACTTGACCCAGTGTTTTGTCACTTACAAAGCACTTATTGCTTGATTCCAATTACACAGAAAACTACCTTTCTTACTGTAATGAACTAGCATCAAAGAAAGCTGGTTATCATTCAAAGGAACACAAGTAAAAACATTATCCTGAATGTGCATCTTAATCAAAAGACACACAAAGGAGTGACTCAAAGCATCACAAGAAAAATTAAAGATGAGAAACACATACACATTGTAAATAAGAACTTTGAGTATCTGTTAATAATCTAGATTCTTAAGTAAATGCAGAAGAGAGTGAGGATGCAGGGAGACAACTCGGGAGAGCAGACTGAAAGAGGACAAACAGCCTCTGATATTGGGAAATTGCTTCCTGGGTCTTCTGGAGAAGTTGTCTTCTGGATGTGTCACCTTGGTTGGTGTTCTGGGATTAGGTTTACGGCCCTTGAAAAACCATCTATAAACTTCTTGAGATCTCTGGACCCTTTAACTTAAAGACATATACTCACTCCTGCTAAAAGTGGAGGGGGCAGTTTTCGAGTAGAGACCAGGAGTAGCTTCGGTGACAGCTGGAGGCATTTTGAGAAGAAGCCACAGAAATTCAGACCACGAAGACCAAGGTACGTCCCAAGAGATCTTAACAAGACACTCTGAATTTATGAGAGTACGAACAAAAGACAACTGGTTTTTTTTCTTTTTGGCTTGAGAAAAGTTGAGAAAGTGAAAGTGTTAGTCGCTTAGTCGTGTTTGACTCTTTGCAAACCTGTGGACTGTAGCCCTCCAGGCAAGAATACTGGTGTGGGTTGCTATTTGTAAAATTTTAATGAGCTGTAATTAATAATTTATGCAAATTTCCACAATGTAAGCATGTTATGATTAAGCATGAATTTAAGTGTGATTGACCCTTACTGTCATATATTGAAAAGTCCTGCCTACCTCCGGGGATACATGAATGTGAAATTTAAAGCCTAACTTCAAAAGATATTTGAAGCAGTATCAACTTCCCCTACTCAAAGAAAAAGAAACTTAAATTTATTTAAACAGTGTATTAATCTGATTGCCAGAGTGTGTTAAAGGCCAAGAGACTAGTGTTCTAGATTGATCCTGGGGGCTTCTCTGTTGGCTCAGTGGTAAAGAATCCACCTGCCAATGCAGGAGACATGAGTTCGATCCCTGGTCCAGGAAGATCCCACATGCTGTAGAGCAACTAAGCCACAACTATTGAGCCGGTGCTCTGGAATCCGGGAACCATGACAAGAGAAGCCACAACTAGAAGAAAAGCCCACACAGCAATAAAGACCCAGCACAGCCATAAACAAATAAATAAGAAAAAAAAATTTAAAAGATTCTGTATTGTACAGTAGGTTCTCATTAATTATCTATTTTATTCTTAGCATCAGTAGTGTGTATATGTCAATCCAAATCTCCCAAATCATCCCACCCCTCTGTCCCCCTTGAAATGCAAACAAAGAGGGGATATAGTTACACATATACATTCAGCTGTATGTATAACTATATCCTCTCTCTTTTTTTTTTATTTTGAATCCCCTCTTTTTTTGAAATGTGCAAACTCTTATGTTTGCTGTACAGTAGAAATGAACAGAACATTGTAAGGCAATTATACTCCAAGAATTTATTTTTTAAAAAAAGAAAAAAGAGACTCTGGTCTCATGCACCATTCAAACCCTACCTTAAAAACAGATCTCTCTCCCCAAAATGAATAAGTCAGGTGAAAGCAGAAGTGGCCTTGAACCTGCTAAAATATTTTAGGTGGCTTGTACAGTCACATAAGAAAACACTTGTGAGTTTCTATATTGTACAAAAAGAGCATGTCAAGGATTCAGGGTGGTTCAGTATCTCAGGCAACGATTTGTTATGTAAACAAACATCTGATGGGGAGACAGACGTTTCTGTCATTTAGGAATCACCCTGTTGGGAAGGCCTCGGTCAACACAGGGTCTGAACTGACTTTATATGTGGCGTTGAATATCGCATCTGCAAGTCACTCACACACACTTGTCTGCCACAGAGTTCATCACAACCTGCCAACACAGTCACGGTCTCAAGCCTCCTCGAATTACTCGCACAGATGTCCTCCCAGGTAATACTTACAATGTGTAATTTCTGAGTGTAGAGAGGATGAAGTCGGACTAACAAACCTGCATTTTCAAAACTTTAAAAGTTATTAAAATATAAATGCCACTGAAAACGTGTCACTGGTGACATCTTGCTCCATTACACTGGATAAGAAGCAAAAGTGTGTCAGTTACCTCAATCATGAAACTCTGCATCCACGTGGACAGTAGCCTGCCAGTCTCCTCTATCCATGAAATTCTCCAGGCAAGAATACTGGAGTGGGTAGCCATTCCATTTTCCAAGGGATTTTCTCAACTCAAGATCAATGATCAGTGAATCAAGCCAAAACCTAATGTGCATATTTTATTGGCACTAAAGAATGTTGCTTTTGCTTATAAGGTCCAAGAACTTCTTCATGACACTTTTATGTTTGAATATCATTTTTTTCCCAATGTTCCAGGCCTTTGCCATACCTGGCCTCATGAGAAACCACTTTACAGAGGCTAACCTACTCAGGTTTCCTCACTGCCTAGCTTCCCTGTGCCCAGGAACTACCCACCTCTGTTTCCCTCCTGCATCCCACATGGGAGAACAAAACATCTGGAGTGGAGACTCCACAAGTGGAAATTATCACAGGAACCAGTCCTGGGGCAGGAAAGCCTTAACTGTAATTTATGAGTTTCCAGAGGCTCAGGCAAGATAAATAGGAAAAGGAGTTCGTCTAGGCTGTATATTGTCACCCTGTTTATTTAACTTACATGCAGAGTACATCATGAGAAATGCTGGACTGGAAGAAACACAAACTGGAATCAAGATTTCCAGGAGAAATATCAATAACCTCAGATATGCAGATGACACCACCCTTATGGCAGAAAGTGAAGGGGAACTCAAAAGCCTCTTGATGAAAGTGAAAGTGGAGAGTGAAAAAGTTGGCTTAAAGCTCAACATTCAGAAAACGAAGATCATGGCATCTGGTCCCATCACTTCATGGGAAATAGATGGGGAAACAGTGGAAACAGTGTCAGACTTTATTTTTCTGGGCTCCAAAATCACTACAGATGGTGACTGCAGCCATGAAATTAAAAGACGCTTACTCCTTGGAAGGAAAGTTATGATCAACCTAGATAGCATATTCAAAAGCAGAGACATTACTTTGCCAACAAAAGTTCGTCTAGTCAAGGCTACGGTTTTTCCTGTGGTCATGTATGGATGTGAGAGTTGGACTGTGAAGAAGGCTGAGCACCGAAGAACTGATGCTTTTGAACTGTGGTGTTGGAGAAGACTCTTGAGAGTCCCTTGGACTGCAAGGAGATCCAATCAGTCCATTCTGAAGGAGATCAGCCCTGGGATTTCTTTGGAAGGAATGATGCTAAAGCTGAAATTCCAATACTTTGGCCACCTCATGCGAAGAGTTGACTCATTGGAAAAGACTCTGATGCTGGGAGGGATTGTGGGCAAGAGGAGAAGGGGATGACAGAGGATGAGATGGCTGGATGGCATCACTGACTCGATGGATGTGAGTCTGAGTGAACTCCGGGAGTTGGTGATGGACAGGGAAGCCTGGCGTGCTGCGATTCATGGGGTCGCAAAGAGTCAGACACGACTGAGCAACTGATCTGATCTAATCAGGGGAGATAACCTGTGTTAAAAAATCCAGAAGGGACCTAATGATGGGGGGGTGACACCCACAAGATTGTGGGGTTTTCCCTGAGGAGCTCAACCCAGTCACCAGGTTCTCACATAAAATATCAGTGAGAAAACTCTTTGCTGTAACAGAGAGAGCCCTCTGTTCTTCTTAATAAGGCTGCACTTGGGGAAGCCTAGGAATGAGAACCTAACCCACCTGGGAATCATCAGAGCCTAACCGAAGGAGCAGAGAGAAAGAAACAAATGACATATATGAAATAATTTATCATTGTTCAGTCACCAAGTTGTGTCTAACTCTTCCGAATCCCACGGACAATGGCTTCCCTGTCTTTCACTGTCTCCTGGAGTTTGCTCAAACTCATGTTCACTGAGTCACTGATGCCATCCAACCACCTTTGTTATCCCTTCTTCTCCTGCCTTCAACCTTTCCCAGTATCAGGGTCTTTTTCTACGAGCTGGCCCTTTGCATCAGGTGACCAAAGTATTGGAGCTTCAGCATCAGTCTTTCCAGTGAATACTCAAGGTTGATTTCCTTCAGGATTGACTGGCTTGATCTGTTTGCTGTCCAAGGGACTCTCGAGTCTTCTCCAGCACCACAGTTTGAAAGCATCAATTCTTCGGTGCTCAGCCTTCTTTATGGTCTAACTCTCACATCCATACAAGACTAAAGGAAAAACCATAGCTTTGACTAGACACAGCCCTGTCAGCAAAGTGATGTCTCTACTTTTTAATATGCTGGCTAGCTTTGTCATAGTTTTTCTTTCAAGGAGCAAGTGTCTTTTAATTTTCAAGGTGCAGTCACCATGAAATAGTGAGTTTTGAATATTGGGTTTTAAGCCAGGTTTTTCACTCTTCTCTTTCACTCTCCATCAAGATGCCCTTTAGTTTCTCTTTGCTTTCTGCCATTAAAGTGGTATCATCTGCATATCTGAGATTGCTAATATTTCTCCTAGTAATCTTGATTCCAGCTTGTGACTCATCCAGTCCAGCCTTTCACATGATGTACTCTGAATATAAGTTAAATAACTAGGGTGACAGTAAACAGTCTTGATGTATTCCTTTCCCAATTTGGAACCAGTTCACTCTTCCATGCTTTGTTCTAACTGTTGCTTCTTGACTTGCATACAAGTCTCTCAGGAGGCAGGTAAGATGGTTTTATATTCCTATCTCTTCAAGAACTTTCCACAGTTTGTTGTTATTCATAGAATCAAAGGCTTTAGCATAGTTAATGAAACAGAAATAGATGTTTTTCTGGAATTCTCTTTCTTTTTCTATGATCCTATAGATGTTGACAATTTGACCTCTGGCTCCTCTGCCTTTTCTAAATCCAGCTTGAACATCTGAAAATTCTTGGTTCACATACTGCTGAAACCCAGCTTGAAGGAGTTTGAGGATTAGCTTGCTAGCAAGTGAAATAAACAGTTGTGCAGTAGTTTGAACATTATTTGGCATTGCCTTTCTTTGGGATTTGAATGAAAGCTGATCTTTTCCAGCTCTATGGCCACTGCTGAATTTTCCAAATTTGCTGGCACACTGAGTGCAGCACTTGTATGGCATCATCGTTTTTAGGGTTATGAAACAATATTGGCTGGAATTTTATGCTCAACCTACATAAGACCAAAGACAAACAAGAAATCCTGAGAGACACAAGAGCCGGGGTAGGGGGGGCGGGGGGGGGGGCGTAGTGGGTGGGGGGGAGTGGGGGTGGGGGTGTGTGGAACAAAAATAAAGCACTTTTTCTTGTGCTAAAATAACTTTGTAGGTCCAAAGTGGAGCTGCTTCTGCCTAGGGTGCCATGGCAGGAAATTGAAACAATATGATTTTTGTGTCTCTGGACATGTTCCTCTTGACCAGAAACAGTGCATATCCAGTCAGTCAATCCCCAAAGGCCAAGCTAGTTCTGGGCTCTACACTTATTACCTGCTCCTCTTCATCCTAAACAAGATTGACTATGTTGCCCAGCCAATCAGAAATTTTCTATTCGTCTCCATTTTGTTCTTCATTCTTTCTTAGAAAAGCTTCTTGCCGTCTCCCCCATTTTGCAATTTTCCAAATGGACACTTTTTGCTTCATGAAGGGTTAAAGTTTGTTTGTATTTCCTGAATTTTCTTTAATCATTCTCTAACACCCTAGAGGAACAAAGCAAAGGATTACATTTGATTTCTCAGAATCCGTGAAAGCAAGAAGAGAGTCCAATATTTAGTGTTGAGAAAAAAAATGACCAACTTAGAATTCTATAACCTGCAAAATTATCTATCAAAGATGAAGGAGAAATATAGACTTTTTCAGACACACAAAGACTGAGTACATTTGTTGCCTTGGCAGAAATGGTAAAAGTAAGTTGTTTAGAGAAGGAAATAATAAATTGTTTAGATAGAAGGAAAAAGATAGTTGTTTAGAGAGAAGGTCAGAAACTCAGGCCTACATAAAGGAAGAAAGAATGTTGAGGAAAGAATAAGTGAAGTCAAAAATAAACTTTTATTTTTCTTAGTTCTCATTTATCTATCAGATAATATTTTGTTAAATAAGACTACCAATAATATATTCAATTATCTGAGCATATATTATATACTTATATATGCTTGTTTATGCTTGTATATGAGCTTCCCAGGTGACTCAGCAGTAAAGAATCTGCATGCAAATGCAGGAGATATAGGTTCAATCCCTGGGTCAGGAAGATACCCTGATGAAGGAAATGGCAACCTGCTCCAGTATTCTTGCCTGGGAAATCCCATGGACAGAGGAGCCTAGCAGGCTATGATCCATGGGGTCACAAATAGACATGACTTAGTGACTAAACAACAACAAAAACATGCTTGCATATAAATTTTAAAACAGACAGCAAAGATGCAAGGGATTGAAGGAAGGGACAAGGATTACTTTGTTATTTTAAGGTATTTATGCTGCTGCTGCTGCTGCTAAGTCGCTTCAGTCATGTCTGACTCTGTGCGACCCCATAGACAACAGCTCACCAGGCTCCCCCATCCCTGGGATTCTCCAGGCAGGAACAATTGAGTGGGTTGCCATTTCCTTCTCCAATGCATGAAAGTGAAAAGGGAAAGTGAAGTCGCTCTGTCGTGTCCGACTCTTAGCGACCCCATGGACTGCAGCCTACTAGGCTCCTCTGTCCATGGGATTTTCCAGGCAAGAGTACTGGAGTGGGTTACCATTGCCTTCTCCGAAGGTATTTATACTACCTTTGAATTATGACATTTTTTTAAAGTGGCCTATGGATAGCTGTAAATGTATGATGCAAACTCTAGGGCAACTGCTAAAAAAAGTAAAACTGAATATTTAAGTGATATGCTAATAAAAGGGAGAAAATGACATCATACAAAATGCTCAGGTAAAATCACAAAAGGCAGAAAGAATGTCAAAAAATTAGATGTAAAAGGGCAACAAATAAACTACAGTAACAAATATGGTAGATACTAATACAACTATATCAGTAAACACTTTGAAAATCAGTGATCTAAATGACCAATAATTGATTGTAAGCTGGATCAAAACAGCAGGCTCAATCATACATTGTTTATAGGAAACTCACACTGAGTATAAAGACAATCAGATGAAGGAAAACCCACATGTAAACAGTAGTCAAGAGAAAGCAGGAGTAGTCTGTTAATTTCACAGAGAACAAGCTTCAAAGCAAGGAAAGGTGTCAGGGATAAAGAGGGCATTAAATAATGGTAAAAGGATCAATTATCAGGAAGACAACAATCCTTCATGTGAATGAACCTATAAACGGACAAACGGTGTGAAGGACAAACTAATAGAAGTGCAAAAGACATAGGTAAATCCACTATCTGAGCTGAGATTTCAACACCTGTCTATTAGAAATGGACAAATTATCAGGCAGAACATCAGGAAGGACACAGTAAAACTCAACAACATCTAGGAGCTTCCCTGGTGGCCCAGTGGTTAAGACTCCACCTGCAATGCAAAGGACATGAATTCAAACCCTGGTTCAGAAACTAAGATCTCACATGCCATGGAGCAACTAAGCCCGTTGCCACAGCTGGTGAAGCCACATGCTTTAAAGCCCACACCCCCAACTACTGGGCCTGCATGTCATAACTAGAGTCTGTGAGCTGCAACAAAAGATTCCACATAACACAGTGAAGATCCCATATGCCACAACTGAGACCCAGCATGACCAAATAAATAAACATTAAAAATAATATTCATCAGCTGGATACAATTCACATCTATGAATTATGGCAACAACAGAACACACATTATTCTCATGCTCACATGGAAGATTCACAAAGATATACCATGCCACATTCTGGGCCACAGACACACTTTAATACATTTAAAACAACAGAAATCATATAATGAACTTCCCTGTTGGTACAGTGGATAAGAACCCACATGCCAATGCAGGGGACACAGGTTTGATCTCTGGTCTGGGAAGATTCCACATGCCACAGAGCGACTAAGCCCACACACCACAACTACTGAACCTGTGCTCTAGAGCTGTGCTCCACAACAAGGAAGGCCACCTCAAAGAGAAGGCCATGCACCAGAAATGGAGAGTAACCCTCGTTTGTCACAATTAGAGAAAAGCCCACACAGCAATGAAGGCCCAGCAGAGCCAACGGTAAATTCTGAAAAATGAAAGGAAACTACAGACCAATATCTCTCATGAACATAAATATAAAAATCTACATGAAAATGTTAGCAAATAGAACCCAACAATGTATTAAAAATAGTTATACACCACAATCAAGGGTGGTTTATCCCAAGTAGGCAAAGTTGATGCAACATTTCTATTAATTTTAATTTTAAAAAGAATAATAATCCTGGTTGATCACATCTGGCTTTTAAATTTATCTTGTTAAAGAAAAAGACAGAAAAAGCAATAACTCAAAAGTATGGCCCAAGGATGTTCACTTCAGCTCCTGCTACATTTGTGTCTCCCCCAGATTCATGCGTTAGATCTTGATGCCCATGTGATGGTATTAGAAGGTGGGGCCCTGGAGAGACACTTATCATGAGAGTGAAGCCCTCAGAAATGGGGTCAGTGTTGTTACAGAAGGACCACGGAGCCCCTCCCCATTTCTCCTTGTGGGGTCCACATGAACCCGACCCTGACACTGACCCGAACCACACTTGGCCTTCAGCCTCCAGAAGCATCTATTGTTCATAAACCTCCATGCCTGTGTGCGGGGAGCCGGCATGAGGACCTGCACCCGTGACAAAGGTCATGAGGAAGGAGGCTCGACATACGCAAAGGTGGGATCGAGCCTCAGGAGTCCCCCTGGAAATTCTCGAGCATCTACCCCCAAAACCAGAGTCTGCCTACTTTACTACTTTGTGCTCTCACCTACACCTCTGACTTTACGGGGGGCTGTCCCCCACCACCTCTTTCGGAGAAGGAGTTAACTTAGAGCTCCAGTTAATAATAATTCCTGGGCGTGATAGGAGTGTTTCAATCTACAAACTCCTCTGAAGGTTCTCTAGCCTGCCTGACAGGCTTGTCCGGCCACATGTGATTGCTCACAGCCTCCCAACCGTGAGAGGCACGAGATGCTTTAAACCTTCTAAAAACAGGTTCTTTAGAGAAGTTAGAAAACTATTAGTATAGTATAGTAGGCTGATTAGAAATTGTATTGGTGAAGGGTTTTTCATTTGTTGAGCCAATATTTACTGCTAAGTCTCCACATCCCCTGCCCTTATACACATTAATGAATATATAGAAGAAATAAGTATTAACCTTTGATATTAATCACATTAGACCTTAGGCTAAGTAAATTCTTTCCTTAATTAAAACCCACTACACCCTCACCCTATAGGAATGTAACTTTATTTGGGTGGCGTCTGTTTTAAGAATAATCACCCCTGGAGAAATAAGTGTTGACTGACCACTGTCACAAGGAGAGGGTCATAAATTGTCAGCAGGCCCCTTGGCCAGAAGATGATGTAACACCCCTAAGACCTCTGTATACCTCTGTATGAAACACCTGACTTTAATAAAAGTCAGGACTGCTGACCCCACGTGACTTTTGTATAACATCTCAGTGTATAAAAACAGACCCTGGAAAATAAAGAATTGGGATCAGTTCCTCAAAAGACTGGTCTCCCCATGTCGTTCTCTCTCTCAAACTCTGGCTGAGTTTCCATCTGGAGCATGGCACCCGCCATGCTTTCTAATTTTGCCTGGGCTTCTAAGATCCTACTGGGGAGGCCTCAGTGTCTCCTCTCCGTTGGGAGAACGGAAGGACGCCTGCGGCCTATGTAAGTGGTGCAAGCTTCTTGTCTTGACGTTTTATTGGTTTTCTGTGTAAACCAAGCTACTCAGCCTCTTTTCTCCACTGAATTTTCCTGCTGAGCTATCCTTATTCTGTTACTCTTTATATCTCTAATTAATATTTAATTAAAGCTATTGTATCCAGTGAACTTGCCAAAGCCGTCTCCCCTTCGAATACCCTGGATCAGCCGGGGCTGGACCTCGGCACCTGTGGTCTTTTGTTATAGTAGCCCAAAGGGACCTAGGCCCTCCCCTCACTCTACTCCCATGAAACAATTTCTGTGCATGTTTGTTGTGTGTGTGCTGTGTTCTGTGCATGTGCTGTGTATGTGTTCTGTGTGTGTGTGTTCCATGTGTATGCTGTGTGTGTGTTATGCCGAATAAGGCCACTGACTCACATTTTACAGGGATGAGCCCTAGTAGCTGATCAGACAAGCATGGTTTCCTTCTTCCAAGCTCTTTGCTCCAGATAGTCTCTTATTGTCATGAGGGTGATGCTTTCTCATCCGTTCAATTTTAATTATTTGTAGCATGCTGGGAGATGTGGTAGGGACTGAAGGCCTGATATTCCAAGTTGGGTGGCCCCTGGTTGTGGCTGTGGTCCTCCTGCTGGGGTCCTGGGCTCTGGGGACCATCTGATGTAGGCATGTTCTCCATGTTGTCACGTCTACCACCATAGACCATCAAAAAGGAGCTGGTGATGAAGCTTGCTTTATCCTTTCATGACCTCTCTTTTCCTTGGGGATCTCAAGCAAGTGTTCAAGTGTCCTGGGTTTGAGAAGCAGATTAAATCACACACATTCATGTTCAGGAACTTCCATGTAATAGCCAGTCTCATGGATCTGAGGGATTGTTTTCTTTCTACATGAAATTTTGTGGATATGCACTCTAGTTCTCTAGATGAAACTTGCTTACCCATGCTCCTTGATGGTAGTGTGAAGACTAACTTACCCAGAGATGTAAGACTTAAGCAAAGGAACAGCACTGAACTTGGGTTTACAGGGAATTCTAAAGCTCCATGTGCCCAAGGGAACAGAGTTACATCATACAGCTTATTGCCCTGAGGACTAAGAGCTTTCCACTCTTTTGGATGTAGAATATCCAACATCCTTTTCATGCAATCACGAACTATGGAAGACAAAAGATGTGCTGCTTCTTCTCATGTCCTCAAATTATTGAAATTATCTGATAAAGGAAGGCACTAATTTAAAATACTATACCATACCTAGATCTAGTCAGCAATTTTCCAATTAACAATCCCAAGGCAACTAGCTAATTTGCCTGTTATATTAGTTGCACAAATGTTTTAATCTATTGTTCTGTGATTTGCAGTGATACATATTAGCAAAGCAAATCTTAGTTATCTGCATGGGTATATAACTGCTGTTATTTATGTAAATCTCACCTACATGACATTTTAAAAGTGTATCAAATAGCCTCCCTCAGCATTAACACTGTGGAGAAATCTAATTCCAAAGTTATCATCATTAAAATGCCTTTAAACATTTAATACTCTCTCCCTGAGATTGACAAAAGAATTCAACAATGTTTCCATCAGAGCTTCTTCAGTTATTTCCTTTTCATAATTTTACATTTAATACCATCTTTCAGTTTTATATAAAATAAATGCTTTCCTAGAAATTCTCATTTGGTGAGAATTAAGAACCTTTCAAAACATCATGGTACTTTCTGCCTCTCTGCTATTAATCACTTTTATGAATGAAAGACACAAATAGGTAAAAAGATACATAAAGATACCTGACTTGTGTCCTATCTACAAGAAGGGTTGGATAAGGGCCACTCTGACTGGTGTGAGGTGGTGTTTCACTGTGATTTTGTTTGCATTTCTAATAACTATTGATGCTGAGCATCTTATTATATGCCTGTTGTCCATCTATTAGTTTGGGGCAAACATAAATGTGGTTTCAAGCTGTGCATTTTAAATCATTATAACTAAGCTCATACATATCTTTACTTAGGAACCATTAGAATCAATACATTTTGCCAATGAGAAATAAGTTTGTTTATTTCTGTAGCAAAAAAAAAAAAAATGTGCTTCAGGATATGACAAACTCTTAGACAACTTTTTTTGCATCCTGCTGGTTGTGGAAGCATTCTCCCTGCAAAAAGTCATCAAGTTGCTTGAAGACCTGTTAGGCGGTTGGCGAGAGGTCAGGTGAATATGGCAGATGAGGCAAAACATCGTACCCCATTGCATTCAACTTTTGAAGTTAGTTGTGTGATGTGCAGTGGGGAATTGTCATGGAGAAGAATTGGGCCCTTTCTGTGGACCAATGCTGGCTGCAAGCCATGCAGTTTTTGATGCATCTCATTGATTTGCTGAGCATACTCCTCAGATGTAATAGTTTCACTGGGATTCAGAAAGCTGTAGTGGATCAGACTGGGGAGCAGACCACCAAACATTTACCATGACTTTTTTTTTCTTGCAAGTGTGGCTTTGGGAAGTGCTTTGGAGCTTGTACTCAGTCCATCCACTGAGCTGGTCTTCAACAGTGCATATTTTTGAAAATGGTACATATTAAATAATTTCATTGAAATTGTTGCTATTATAAGTCCATCTGGGCAAAGCATATGCCACATTACACATGCACTCTTGCCAACCACAACCAGCAGAATACCAAAAAAAAAAAAAAAAGAAAAAAACAACTGTCCAAGAGTTTCTCATATCCTGAATCAATATATGGGTTACTGTTGCATTACCTCAGAGAGAAGTTACATTTTTAAAGGCTCTTATTTGAGATTCAGCAGAGAAGAAAGGCTAAACCCTTTTGCTAAGTAGCTGTTATAAAATAAGTAGATTACAATAACATTTATAGAGCCTTACTCTCCATCAAGGAGAAATAAAAGAACTAAACAAAGCAAGTAAAGCATCGCTTCCTTCACCTTGGATTCCCATACACATTAGTGGGGATGAGAACAACCGTCCTGCTGGTGCTGTGACGTAGGGAGCAAAGCCTTCCTCCTCAGGTCTGAGGGACACCATGTCTCAGAGGTGGCTGAGGCCGTGCAAAATGAGATGAAGCATTTCAGCATCAGAACCAGAAAAGAAAGAGATGGACTGGACAATCGCAGTCCACGAAAGGACTATGAAATGAATTTCACTGTTTGTGTTTGTTCCAACTTGGCCAATTCTTTCTGTATTTTCTGAGAGTTTCCATAGAGACAGTCTCAGGAAATGATCCACTTCTAAGCCACAGAGAAACAACATGGACAAGAGAACAAGGAAACAAAGAGAAGACAGAATTTAATTTAAACTTATAATGACGGGAAATGGAAGAGAAATCCTTTTCTTTTGCAGGTATGATTACTTGGAAAGGCAGTAATTTTGCTAAAAAGACTTTTCTGATAGCGCTCAGGAATGGCCTTGCACTTACTGTTCTACCGCAAGCGTCGAATAATGGAATTCTGTAGAATGAAAATTCTGGGGAGAGCTATCTAAATGCTATTTTACAGGGAAACATTGATTCCCCCCCCCCCCCCCCCACGACAAGTAATCTCTTTTAAAAAAGTTATCAAAGTTATACATATATGGGAGAAAATTCATAACTTACTGCAAAGCAAACAGAAATTTTTAATCATTTTCTGTGATTAATCATTTCCACTACCCAGAGAAAACAGCTACTAATGACATTTCTGATTAGTGTGTGTTTCCTGCTATCTCTCCACAGCATTCCATTATATCAACTTCCTGCTTAGAAGCATTTGTATTGCTGTGTTTTTAAGAAATGATTTTAAACTATTATGCAAGCAAAGCTTTAAATATAAAATGGAAATGATACGCTCATTACTTCCTTCTGAAGAATTCCAACTACTGGAATTGCTTGCATGTGTGGCTTCTGTAAAATTCTCTTGTGTATTAATTACTTCACGGGTTTCCTTGGTGGTCCAGTCATGAAGAGTCTGTCTGCCAGTATAGGGAAAAGGGGTTTGATCCCTGGTCCAGGAAGGTCCTACATGTCATGGAGCAACTGAGCCTGTGCCCCACAACTATTGAGCCTGTGCCCTGGAGTCCCGGCTCCATAACGTGAGAAGCCACTGCAGTGAGAAGGCCACACACCACAGCTAGTGAGTCGTCTCCACTTGCCGCATCTAGTGAAAGGCCTCAGCAGCAGTGAAGACCCAGCATGGACAAAAATAAATACATGAGTTAATCAAAAATGAATTACTTCATTTGATTTGTAAAACTATCTTGGGTAGGCCCACTCTGACCATGGTTAAAAGTTTATCATATGGATGAGTACATTGAAGCTGTTTAATGGAAAGCCACACTTGAACTGAGCTGTATCACCATAGATTCTGTGTGATTTTACAGTAGCAAATGGCAGAGATACCCATGACATACCAAAGTGTTGTTGAGTGCAGCAGTTGTAATAAATTGACAGAGTGAAAGTGAAATTTGCTCAGTTGTGTCTGATTCTTTGTAATTCATGGACTATACAGTCCATGGAATTCTTCAGGCCAGAATACTGGAGTGGGTAGCCGGTCCCTTCTCCAGGGAATCTTCCCAATCTGGAGATCGAAGCCAGGTCTCCTGCATTGCAGGCAGATTCTTTACCAGCTGAGCCATCAGGGAAGTCCAATAAATTAACAAACTCCATGTAAATGTCCCGTGGTAACGTGCTGAGAGTGGTATGGCTGGGTTTAATACAGATCCTCTGTGTCAGCTGCAGGCTTGGTTCCTGGTGAGGCTCCCGGAACTGGGTTTTTGTTTTGGTATTTTTAACAAAAGCCACCATGCAGAGCCACTTTAAATTATCACAATTTTGCCTTCCAAGCTGTCCCATTTTTGAGTTAGCTTTGTGAATACATGCCCTTCCCCCTCCAGACCAGTCTGTCTCTGGCCTCTGGGCAAGAAGTAGACGGCACAAGGAGCTAATTGTGCTCCAGCTAATGAAACCACGCATGAGCCCCCATGTCCTTGTATACTGAAGCAAAATGTTGACTCAAGGTACTGAGGAACCTATTTACAGGGCAGCACTAGAGACATAGACTTAGACAACAGACTTGTGGACACAGTGGGGGAAGGAGAAGGTGAGACAAACTGAGAGAGTACCTTTGACATATATGCACTACCATCTGTAAAATCGACAGCTAGTGGGAAGCTGCTGCGCAGCACAGGGAGCCCAGCTCTGTGCTCTGTGATGGCCTAGAGGGGTGGGATGAGGATTCACTTCATTGATTTACAACCACACAATGTTTCACTTCATTGTACAGCAGAAACCGACACAACATTGTAAAGCAACTATACCCCAATAAAAAAGATAATGTGTGTAAAAAAAAAGACATCACTCTGGACGTGTCATGCACCTCAAACAAGATAAGCAATAAAGTACATTTTAATAATCTTCAAAAGAAAAAAAAAGTTAAATATTTCAATTCTGATTTTAACCTAACTCAAACTACTACACTGAATACCAATATATGACTTAAATGCTAAAACTTATACATAGAAAGTCCTACTCAATCTGGTGATATAGCTTAAAATTAAAGTGAAGCCCTGTAAATACCTGGATGGATTTAGTAACCCCATAAACAAACAAGTTCCAGTTTCAGTTCAGTTGCTCAGTTGTGTCTGACTTTTTGTGACCCCATGAATGCCAGGCCTCCCTGTCCATCACCAACTCATGGAGTTCACCCAAACCCATGTCCATCGAGTCGGTGATGCCATCCAGCCATCTCATCCTCTGTCGTCCCCTTCTCCTCCTGCCTCTAATTCCTCCCAGCATCACGGTCTTTTCCAATGAGTCAACTCTTCGCATGAGGTGGCCAAAGTATTGGAGTTTCAGCTTCAGCATCAGTCCTTCCAATGAACACCCAGGGCTGATCTCCTTTAGAATGGACTGGTTGGATCTCCTTGCAGTCCAAGGGACTCTCAAGAGTCTTCTCCAACACCACAGTTCAAAAGCATCAATTCTTCGGTGCTCAGCTTTCTTCACAGTCCAACTCTCACATCCGTACATGACCACTGGAAAAACCATAGCCTTGACTAGATGGACCTTTGTTGGCAAAGTAATGTCTCTACTTTTTAATATGCTGTCTAGGTTGGTCATAAGTTTCCTTCCAAGGGGCAAGTGTCTTTTAATTTCATGGCTGCAATCACCATCTACAGTGATTTTGAAGCCCAGAAAAATAAAGTCAGCCACTGTTTCCACGTTTCTCCATCTATTTGTCATGAAATGATGGGGCCAGATGCCATGATCTTAGTCTACTAATGTCTAATATTGATACAATTACACATGCAATTTTCTGCATCTGTTGAGAATAGTCTCTAAACATAGAAGATTAAAAGAAGCAGACACCAGCTGTGCAAAAAACTATGCCTTGTGTAACCCTGCCCTGTGGGAAACAGTAGGGATGAAAGTTAAGCCATAAGAGTAGGCTCAGCAGGTAGAGAACCCACCTGCAAGGCAGGAGATACAGAACATGCAGGTTCTATCGCCAGGTTAGGAAGATCCCTTGGAGGAGGAAATGGCAACCCACTCCAGTATTCTTGCCTAGAGAATTCCATGGACAGAGAAGCCTGGCAGGCTACAGTCCATGGGGCTGTGAAGAGTCAGACATGACTGAGAGACCAAGCACACACAAGAGGAAGTCTGAGGAAGTTATATTAACTAATTAGGGTTGGCACATTGCATGCCAGCCACTTTGGTCCTAAGATTAACTCACATCAGTAGAAATCCAGTGTACAGCATGGGATTACCTCAAAATAAAGTTAAGTCTTAGTGAAGTTGTAAAAATCCACAGTTAAAAGAAAATAAACTATGAAATAAATTTAACACACTGTGTATGTTACATATGCGGAGAAGGCAATGGCACCCCATTCCAGTACTTTTACCTGGAAAATCCCATGGACGGAGGAGCCTGGTGTGCTGCAGTCCATGGGGTCGCTAAGAGTCAGACATGACTGAGTGACTTCACTTTCACTTTTCACTTTTCAGCATTGGAGAAGGAAATGGCAACCCACTCCAGTGTTCTTGCCTGGAGAATCCCAGGGACGGGAGAGCCTGGTGGGCTGCCGTCTATGGGGTCGCACAGAGTCGGACATGACTGAAGTGACTTAGAGAAGCAGCATGTTACATATGAAAGTTAAGAGAATCTTGAGTTCTCAACACAAAGAAAAAATATTTTTCATATTTATTTAATGTATTTATGTAAGATTGGATGTCCACTATATTTTTTTTGTGATAATCATTTCATCATGTATGTAAGTTGACTTATTATGGTGCATATTTTAAAATTATACAGTTTCTATATGTCAATTGCATATCAGTAAAAGTGGAAGACAAGTTTTTAAATTAAAAAATAAAATAATAAAAAAGCATAAATAAGCCATGAAGCTGACTTTAACACTTCTGATTACACTATAATGAAGATCCACACTGGGATTAGATATCCCTCTATGCTTAGCCCTACATTCACATAATTATAACAACAAAATTATTCACCAGAATAGGATGAGCATCAGCCTAAAAGTCAGAGAACTTGGTGGTGATTCACTCTCCTCTAGAGGAGCCTGTTTGATAATCGACACTCTGGTAAACCCCATCCTCAGGGAACCCTGGGGAGGAACAGAAGAAAGCCTAATTACCATAATGATCAGATGTTTGGTCAAGGTGTAGCCCAAGGGAGGGGAAGATGTAGGCTGTGTTTTGTATCTCAGGAACATAGCTTATACAAAAGTTTTTAGGAAATAAAAAAAGGAGAATTTAGTGGTAAATAAAGAATAGAGAGCTTGACTGAGTCATGAATCACACACAGTCACCCCCTCCAATATCAATAACTTCATAACCCATTAATAAGCTCCTAACATACAAGAGGAGATAAGTCCTGACAAGATAAGCATCCTGGAAAGTGTTCTTCAATGGACTAAGTGAAGCCTAGGGGAGATTTTAAACCTCACAGCACTTAGGCTAAAATCAGATCAACTTCCCACCAGATTCAACTCTCATAAGTAAATAAAAGACTCACATAGCATCTATGTGTAGGAGATAGAGATTTAAAGCTGGTGCTATGGATAAAGTGCCATAAGGATGGTAAAGAAGTTAAATATCCTGGAGCCAGAGGAGCTGCTATGGACAGTTTACAAGAACAAACTCATCCTATCATTTATGAGTAGAGCTAATAAGCCTTATAAGCTTGGTGATAGCTGGTTTTCCAGAAAAGAACTTTAGTTCAACTTTAAATATTACTTAAAAACATAACTTTTAACATAACTTTCAGTGTTATCTTAAAAGATACAAGTTTTTAGGCACAGGTTTTTAGTTATAGGGTACAAATGTCTCTGGGCTTCCCTGGTGGCTCAGAGGTAAAGAATTGCCTGCCATTGCAGAAGACTTGAAGACCCCTGGTCAGGAAGATCCCCTGGAGGAGGGCATGGCTACCTGTCAGGAAGCATTTAACAGGAGGCTTCCTGTGTGCTGTTTTGGATCTGTCAGGAATTCTCTGTTCCTTATTAATTTCTGAATATTCAGGAATTAAGAGGAGAGGCAAGCCTCTCCTGGGACTGAGAAATCCAGGCATTTCCTTCATTAGTGTTTCTATATGGTGATAAGTACCCTCTTCCTTCTTGTGAACCATTCAGTAAAAGTGATTGTTTACAACTCTCTCTCACTTTAATATGGATCACCTATGTTTGTAAGTCTGGAATTTTAATCTTTATCTTTGCTGAGAATAACTACCTTGTAAGACAGTATACATGCCCACACCATGTTGATTAAAACACCCCTGCTCCAGCAGAGCTCTGGTCCCCATGTCTTTCTTTCTTTCTCTCTCTCTCTCTCTCTCTCTCTCCCTCTCTTTTTCAGGCTGATCCCCTGGAGCACAGAGGCTCTCTGAGTTCACTTTCCTGCCCGGGCTTCTAAGACCCTCTTGAGAAGGTGCTCTGCACCTTCACCCCATCGAGAGGGTGCCTGAGACCTCCGTGAACAGAGCAAGCCCCATGCTAGGGCTTTACTGGCTTTCTGCATAAACCAAGGAATATCAGCCTTTTTCTCTCCTTTACTTTCTTATCGTCGACTCTGGACCACCAGGTTCCAGTCCATTAAAGGACCTCAACAGCTACCCACTCCAGTGTTCTTGCCTGGAGAATCTCCATGGTCAGAGGAGCCTGGCTTGCCAGGGCAGGCTAGAGCCTGGTGGGCCATGAGTCCAGGAGGGTCACAAAGAATTGGACATGACTGGACAACTAAACAACAACAACAAACCTCTCTAGAGAATAAGCATATACAATACCACAGTCAGCTTAAAAGCAGTCATCAATGAAGAAAGCATTCAAGGTCAACCATACAATCACCTAAATAACAATAATAAATACATCAACAACTAATTAATATCAGACCACTTTATTAATTATACAAGAATACACAGAAGAATTATACAAAAAAATATCTTAATGACCCAGATAACCACGATGGTGTGATCATTCACCTGGAGTCAGACATCCTGGAGTCTGAAGTCAGGTGGGCTTTAGGAAGCATCACTATGAAAAAGCTAGTGGAGATGATGGAATTCCAGCTGAGCTACTTCAAATCCTAAAAGATGATGCTGTTAAAGTGCTGCACTCAATATGCCAGCAAATTTGGAAAACACAACAGTGGCCACAGGACTGGAAAAGGTCAGTTTTCATTCCAATCCCAAAGAAAGGCAATGACAAACAATGTTCAAACTACTCCACAATTGCACTCATCTCACATGCTAACAAAGTAACACTCAAAATTCTCCAAGCAAGGCTTCAGTAGTATGTGAACCGAAAACTTCCAGATGTTCAAGCTGGATTTAGAAAAGGCAGAGGAACTAGAGACGAAATTGCCAATATCTGTTGGATCATCAAAAAAGCAAGAGAGTTCCAGAAAAGCTTCTACTTCTGCTTTACTGACTATGCCAAAGCCTTTTACTGTGTGGATCACAATAAACTGTGGAAAATTCTTCAAGAGATAGGAATACCAGACTACCTGACCTGCGTCTTGACAGGGAGGTCTTGACCTGTATGCAGGTCAAGAAGTTACAGTTAGAACTGGACATGGAACAACAGACTGTTACCAAATTGGGAAAGGAGTACATCAAGGCTGTATATTGTCACCCTGCTTATTTAACTTAAATACAGAATACATCATGCAAAATGCTGGGATAGATGAAGCACAAGCTGGGATCAAGATTTTCCAGGAGAAATATCAATAATCTCAAATATGCAGACAGCAAAGAGGAACTAAAGAGCCTCTTGATAAAAGCGAAAGAAAGTGAAAAAACTGGTTTAAAACTCAACATTCAAAAAATGAAGATCATGGCATCTGGTTCCTTTACTTCATGGCAAATAGATGGGGAAACAATGGAAACAGTGACAGACTTTATTTTCTTGGGCTCCAAGATCACTGCAGATGGTGACTGCAGCCATCAAACTAAAAGAGGTTTGCTCTTTGGAAGAAAAGCTATGACCAACCTAGACATTACTTTGCCAACTAAGGTCCATCTAGCCAAAGCTATGGTTTTTCCAGTAGCCATGTATGGATGTGAGAGTTGGACCATAAAGAGAGCTGAGTGCTGAGGAATTGATGCTTTTGAACTGTGGTGTTGGAGAAGACTCTTGAGAGTCCCTTGGACTACAAGGAGATCAAGCCAGTCAATCATAAAGGAAAGTAGTCCTTAATATTCATTGGAAGGACTGAAGCTGAAGCTGAACCTCCAATACTTTGGGCACCTGATGTGAAGAACTGACTCATTGGAAAAGACCCTGATGTTGAGAAAGATTGAAGGCGGGAGGAGAAAGGGACGACAGAGGATGAGATGGTTGGATGGCATCACTGACTCGACGGACATGAGTTTGAGCAAGCTCCAGGAGTTGGTGATGGACAGGGAAACCTGGCATGCAGCAGTGCATGTGGTCACAAAGAATCAGACATGACTGAGCGACAGAACTAAACTTAATTTATTAATTACTAGAAGCAATACTGTTCATATTAGTAACAAGAAACATTTTTCTTTACATAAAGCTTATATCAGAATGCATAGACCCACTGATAGTTAACAATAAAATAAGCCTAAACCAATACCTAGTGAAAGTGAAAGTTGCTCAGTTGTGTCCGACTAGACTTCTCCAGGCCAGAACACTGGAGTGGAGTAGGGTAAGTAGACTTTCCCTTCTCCAGGGGATCTTCCTAACCTAGAGATTGAACCCAGGCCTCCTGCACTGCAGGCGGATTCTTTACCAGCTGAGCCACAAGGGAAGCCCAATCAATACCTAATTATTTATTAAAACAATTGTGAATCAGCATGTTACTGAAAAGAGTACCTGGGGTCTGGCTGCTCTCTTCTCAAAAGCCAATAAACAGTCCAGGTTGGCAGAAAGAAAAGTGGGCTTTATTTTAGATGCCAGCAACTGTGGAGAGCTGGGTGGTGGATATCTGTGCAAGGCCGTCCCCACCACCAACAAGCAGAGGGTGAGAGCTTTTATAGATTTGGGTTGGGGGAGCGGGTGGGAACGGGGCAGAGGGGCTACATGCAGAAACAGCGCAGTCAGCTCTGTTAGTCATCTGCAAATTGGTCATCAGTGGTCTGACTGGTGTCATCTTATTTTAAGTACAGTTAATCTTCCGTTCCAGGGTCAGTTTGTTCTGGCACAGGGATCTTTTAGCTGTGGCATGTGCGATCTAGTTCTCTGACCAGGGCCTGAACCCGGGTCCCCTGCATTGTAAGCGCCAGCTATTAGCCACTGGACCACCAGGGAAGTCCCTACCTTGTCCTTTGTTGCAGAAACCAGTACTTGAGAAACCAAGCACCACACTTGGAGAGTTGGAGAACTCTGGTTTATTACACTATTGGGCCCAGAGGAGTTAACACTCCAAGCTCTGAGCCCAAAACAAAGGGGTTACAGAGTTTTATACACAAAGGGGGTTATAGAGTTTTTATACATGGTTACAGAGTTTTTATATACAGGCATGATTAAGTGGGTTTGCGGGTTTGAAGGGGCTGGGTAATTGCAGAGAGCAGGACAAGGGTGAGTGTGATAAGCTCCAGTTCCTACTATTGTGAGTCCTCACTTTCTGAGACCTATGTGATCCAGACTTTGCAAGGAGCAAGCTGAGTTACAGAGGCAGAAGGAGCAGGAGGTTGTGTAAAATGTTAACTTTTCCTCCTCAGTTTAATCACTGAAATTGATCTTCCTGGGAAGAGGTGGGAATAAAACAAGAGGACAAGATCCTACGAAGCACTGATTAATCCATTAATCCAAAAATCATCAAATTTTAAGGGAAAACATATCATGTCCTCTACCTGCTTCCTGTCTGTAGAAAACCTTTAGACTCTCCGGCTTCTCGGAGTTCCAAAGAGTGTATTTAACCAGAGAAGTGAGAACATGAAGAAAGAAAGAAAAACCGTCAAAGAAGAGAAAACAGTAACATAGCCATTAAACAAAGTCAAGGACCTAAGTTTCTTCTCAAGGGCTGTAGATAATGTTCTGAGCCGTGTCCTGTGAGCTGTCCTATACACGCTGAAATCCCCACCAGGTGGAGAAGTTGACTGCATGCTGTCCACAAGCATGCAGACTCCAGACCCGTTAGAAACAGAAGGTGATGATGCTGACCCCCGATGACCTCACCACCAGCCAATCAGGAGAAGGTCCCTGAGCAGACAACCCACTCCATAAACCCCTCCTAACCTTGTCTTTAAACTTCCCATGAAAGCCTTCAGGGAGTGTGAGCCTTTTAAGCACGATCTGCCCTGGCCCCCTTGCTCAGCACCTGCAACACACACTTCCTTTCCTTCACTATAACTCAGCAGCTGGAAATCTCAGGGGAACAAGACATGCTACAGTAAAAAGGGAGAGAGGGGATCTCCAGCTATACACCATCTGGACTCGTGCAGGGGGGTGAGACCCACACAACCCCCAGACCCTGCACCTGCGGTCACATGTGGACACTCTCGAGGGTGACCCCACCCCCAGACCCTGTACCTGGCGTCACATGTCCACAGTCTTCAGGGTGACCCTCTCCCAGACACTGAACCTGGGGTCACGTGTCCACAGGTATCCACACGGATGGACCTTAAAGGATCATTTCTAAGAAAAGTCAGTCAACATAGGAAGACAATAGTGTATGATGTACCTGCTAGGCAAATTATCAATAGACATACAAAGTATCTTATTTATGAGCTCAAAGAAACTCTGAGATCTCAAATACAAAGGGTTCCAAGAAATAGAAAAAAAAGAAAAAAGAAAAGAATGTGAAGGGCCTGAAAATGAATTAGGAGATCTGAACATAGACATAGAAACTTGTATGTATAATCCATAATCCCCAAGGATTATCCTCTTCCTTTCTCCTTCCCTTCCTTCCTTTCCCATGTGCATGGGAATCTGTACCTCTAACCTACACACAGAAATCGGCATCTCCAGGAGAGAATCCTGGAAAATCCCATGGACAGAGGAGACTGGTAGGCTACCGTCCATGGGGTCGCAAAGAGTTGGACATGACTGCATGACTTCACTTCGCTTCAGGAGAGAATCCACAGAAATGATCTCCTACCTTCCTTCTTTGTATACACAGAAAACTGTATCTGAGATACATCCGCCACCAGGACCTGATGCTCACAACTCTGACCTTCTATGGCCAAAAAAGAATAGACATATCTCATAGATACGTTTAGAGAAGGCAATGGCACCCCACTCCAGTACTCTTGCCTGGAAAATCCCATGGATGGAGGAGCCTGGTGGGCTACAGTCCATGAGGTCGCTAAGAGTTGGACACGACTGAGCGACTTCACTTTGACTTTTCACTTTCATGCATTGGAGAAGGAAATGGCAACCCACTCCAGTGTTCTTGCCTGGAGAATTCCAGGGACAGGGGAGCCTGGTGGGCTGCCATCTATGGGGTTGCACAGAGTTGGACACGACTGAAGTGACTTAGCAGCAGTAGCAGCATAGATACGTTATACCTGAATTGGGTGGCTATATACAGCAACACTCACAACATCGCAAACCGGATATACTGGAACATAACATCAGCATGATATTAAAGAGAAAGAAAGAGAAGCAGTGCCTACTTTATTCCCCCCGACCTCCCTGACTGGGGCTGCTACCTGGACTGGGGTGAGTTTGACACAGCCTGGCAGGGTGCCCTTCACCGAACCCTTTTTAAGCATCTACTGCCTGCTATGTTCTGGCTCAGACCAGACTCCCCAGAGGGATCCCAGCCTCCAGGGACTTGGGAGCAAATATTACAAACCCTGCATGTGCCCTGGTGCTGGGCATTCCAGTTCAAGCCCCCTTTCTGGTGTACAGCCTCCTAGGCACCTAAGTACACTCAGTAGGGACCTGGTAGTAATTAGTAAATGTCCACCGACAGATTAAATGTTAAGAAAATGTGTTCCATATAGACAAGGGACCATCACTCAGCCTTGCTGAGTGAAAGAAAAGCGCCACTAAAATTAAGAAATTATGCCACTGGTTTCTAGGAGGATGGATCTTGAAGGCTTGTACACTAAGTGAAATCAGCCAGACTGAGGAAGACGACAGCCTTTGATGTTCCTTGTAGGAAAAATTAAAAAAGAGATACAAAGGAACTAGCTTACAACCCAAAAAGAGACTCTGAGAATTCAAACACAGAGGGTTCCAGTAAAAAAAAAAAAAAAAAGGGCAGGGATGAATTTGGAGGTAGGGACTTACATATACACAGAATCTGTAGGTGCAATAGATAATCCAAAAGGATTATCTCTTTCCTTCCTTCCATATATATGCAGAAATCTGTAGCTGTCATAAATGCTCAAGAAGAACTCGATGTTCCGCAAGTGGAACTTTGCTTGAGCTTCTGTAATAATCTCTATGGCAAAAGAATCCAAAAGGAACAGATATGCTGTATATACGTGTCATAACTGAATCAGGTGGTTGTAAGTTGCACACTAATGGCAAGCACAAAACTACAAATGTGACATAGCTTCAGCATGAAATTAAAGAAAACAGAGAAAAAAAATCAATGACTAATTTATTCCCTGCATGCACCCTCCCTGATTTGGGCTGCTATCCCATTCCTGGAGCCTGAGCAGGCTTGTATCTCATGTTTGGACTGGGGTGGGGTCGAGAATACAAAATATTTTTTAAAAGATGGCTAGCCCTGTGATTTTGACCCTGTAAGGTACAATAGCCAAGACTGGGAATCAAGCTAATTGTAGAAGCACAGTTGAGTTGATACAGACGACGGGGTACATGTACACAATGCAATATTTCTCAACCATAAAGAAGCAGGAAATAATCCAAGGCCAGCCACAGGAAAGAAAGTAGAGATGATTATTCCGAGTGAAGTAAGGGACACAGAATACACAAGTATCAGTATCATGATATCACCTCTAGGTGTAACCTAAAGATGGATACAATTGAACTTCTTGCCTGGAGACAGAGCCTTGCAGACTTAGAAAAGAAACTTCAAATTGCCAAGATATAAAGATACGGGGCATGGAGAAATGAGTTTCTTCAGAGTTGCTTCAGACTAATACATGCACACTACTATTTATAAAATAAATGACCAGGACCCACTGTTTAACACAAGGACACTTACTCCACACCCTAACATAACCTATATGGGAAAAAAAACTCAGTATGTATTAATAGAAGTGAAACTAATTTTGGTAGAAGGGAAAAAAAAAAAAAAAAAACAAACACCACACACCCACAAGACTGCAATTCACCTATAAACTCCAGTTCAAATGATGAGATAAAAACAGAAAAAGCAAAAAAAGGAATGATGACTCTGTTTCCCTCAGGACATAGTGACCTAGGCTGGTGTCACATCCCTGGAGCCCGATTAGCTTGGGTCCCAAGGCTGGAGTGTCCTGGGGCTGAGGGAGCTGGGAGCATGTGGCAGGCAGGGTGCCTCCACAATGAACCTGGAGTGCCTGTTGCCCTCTAGATACAGGCAGGATAATTTAAGGATTGGAATTAACAATCCCTTAAATCTATCTATCTATCTATCTATATCATATTATATATACACATTCAGTTCGGTCGCTCAGTCCTGTCTGACTGTTTGCAACCTCATGAATCGCAGCACGCCAGGCCTCCCTGTCCATCACCAACTCCCGGAGTTCATTCAAACTCACGTCCATCGAGTCAGTGATGCCATCCAGCCCTCTCATCCTCTGTCGTCCCCTTCTCCTCCTGCCCCCAATCAAAAAGTACTTACTGAATAGTACAGGGAAGTTTATTGAACACACTGTGATCATTTGTGAAAAGGAAACCAAAAGAGAATAGATAAATGTCTATGTATTAATATAACTGAATCGAGTTCCTATACATCTAAAACAAACGCAACTTTAGAAATCAATTATATCCCAATAGAAAATAACAAGGAAATTATAGTAAAAAAAAAAAAAGCGTGGTATGAAGCAGTGCTGCCACCCTGTGGCCATTTTCTGTAACAACACCGTGAAGAGCTGTACTGCTGGGCGTTTAACTTTCACAAGGATTCAAGGTCTGTAAGTTGTCAACTAAAAAAATACAGTCACAAGCTGAAAGTAGAAAGTTAGTTTACGTGGTGGGAATGTTTACAACTCCAAGCCTTGGAGACAGCATCTCAGTAACTCTGAGAAAACTGCTCCAAGGAGGCAAGAGGGAGAGTCAGGCTGTACACAAGTTTGCAACAAAGGGAGCAGGCAGTCTGAACAGCAAAGATCAGATACCCAGTTAGGGAATTTAGCATTCTATGTACGGGAAGGTGCAAACCTCTGGACTCGCTGCATTCATTCCTTTCTTATGCATCTCAGCTGTTTGGGGCTAATCCTGCTTCTTAGTTCACCTTGCTTCTTGCATTCCCCCCACTCCTCAGCAATTACCATGGGGGTTGGCAGCCTCCTCTGGATCGCCTTTTGGGGAGCCCTCGTTCACATTTGGAGGCCAGAAATCTCTCATGGCTGTGACATTTCTTGTTTATTAATATGGCAGGAGATATTTTCATTTCACAAAGGAAAAAACTCCTGCCCTCCTAGTTCAGTTCAGTCGCTCAGTCGTGTCTGACTCTGCGACCCCACGGACTGCAGCACGCCAGGCTTCCCTGTCCATCACCAACTCCCGGAGCTTGCTCAGACTCATGTCCACTGAATCGGTGATGCCATCCAACCATCTCATGGAGAAATGCCTTAGGTGTGGTCATCAGAAAAGAATTCAAAACAAGGTGAGCATTAATGAAGCGAATTTCAAGAAGTTTAACTCACACCCTTTAAAATAATGACAAGAAAGGGCATCAACGTCACTATTTATTAGAGAAATGAAAATCTAAACTGCAGCGAGGGATCACATCACACCAGTCAGAATGACCATGGACAAACACTCTAAAAACAATAACTGCTGGAGAGGTGTGGACACAAGGGAAGCCTCCTCCACCAACGCTTGGGATGTAAATTGGTAACAGCCACTATGGAGGACGTTGAAAAGCTTCCTTCAGCCATGAAAATGAGAATGAGTTAGAATACTCCTTAACACCATACACAAAAATAAACTCCAAGTAGATTAAAAAATCTAGTTGTAAGGATGGATACTATGAAATTCTTCAGACAAATATAAACAGGACACAATTTGACATGAATGCAGCAAGTTCTTCGTGGATCTACCTCTTACAAAAATGAAAGTAAACCACAAATCAGAAAATGGGACTGAATTAACCTTAAAAGCTTTTGCACACCAAAAGGAAACCCTCAAAGAAAGACAAGGACAGCCCTCAGAATACAAAGAAATATTTGCAAAGGAAGAGACACAAGGAATTTATTTCCAAAACAGCTCATGCAGCTCAAGATCAAAAATACATACAAACCAAGAAAGAAAAAAAAAGGGCCAAAGATCAAAATGGATATTTCTCTGAGAAAAGCCTACAGATAGCAGATAGGCACATGAAAAGATGCTCAGCATCCCTAATGACTAGAGAAATGCAAATCAAAAGTCCAATGAGGTAAGTACTCACATCCATCAGATTGGCCCTAAACATATTAAAGAATAAATGCTAGACAGGGTGTGGAGAGAAAGGAAACTTCCTGCACTGTTCTTTGCCATGTACTTAGGAGAATGTATGGAGGGTCACTTAAAAATAACATACAAGTGCTGCTGGCCAAAATCTTGGCTTTCTCTGTCCACTGAAGCTGAATAAAAAAATATGGAGATTTAGACAGAACTTGGAGGGAATAGAAAGGTGGCTTTAATCCTCAGCCAGTGGAGAGGGCAACAGAGTAGGCTTGTGTCTCAAGAACTGTGCCCCCACCATGAAGAGTCTAGGGCTTATACAAGGCAAGGGTTCCCAGTGAGGGGTTGGTGATGAGGCACAAGTGTGTTAGAATCTTCTCAAAAACAGTCATAGGCTGGCATGCTGCTGCTGCTGCTGCTGTTAAGTCGCTTCAGTCGTGTCCGACTCTGTGCGACTCCACAGATGGCAGCCCAGCAGGCTCCCCCGTCCCTGGGATTCTCCAGGCAAGAACACTGGAGCGGGTTGCCATTTCCTTCTCCAGTGCATGAAAGTGAAAAGTGAAAGTCAAGTTGCTCAGTCGTGTCTGACTCTTTGCAACCCCATGGACTGCAGCCTACCAGGCTCCTCCACCCACAGGCTGGCATAGTAACCCAGTAATTGAGGCTGGCAGTTCGGTGGCTCTGCAGCCTTGTTTCTGATCTGTAACTACAAGGGGAGTGGTGTTGTAAGGGTAAACAATGGACAATAGGTGTGAAGGGTAGCTCCTGCAGAGTTAGAGGGCAGAAACGCAAACTAAGTTACAGACATGCAGAGTTGCTGCTGCTGCTAAGTTGCTTCAGTCATGTCTGACTCTGTGCGACCCCAAAGATGGCAGCCTACCAGGCTCCCCCGTCCCTGAGATTCTCCAGGCAAGAACACTGGAGTGGGTTGCCATTTCCTTCTCCAATGCATGAAAGTGAAAAGTGAAAGTGAAGTCGCTCAGTCATGTCCGACTCTTAGCGACCCCATGGACTGTAGCCCACCAGGCTCCTCCATCCATGGGATTTTCCAGGTGAGAGTAGTGGAGTGGGGTGCCACTGCCTTCTCTGGACATGCAGAGTTAGGAGCAGCTAAAGTAAAAAACAAAACAAAACACTAGGAATGCTCAGGCCTGCTCACTGTTCTCTTTATCTTCTCTGTTCTCTGGAAAGAAAAGAAAAAAACCTTACTTTTCACCCTCCCCTACTCCCTTCTTTTTTTCCTTTTCACTGCAGCAAATTCCTCCATCATTTTATTTCCTCCATATCAAGGGACATGGAGAAGGAAATGGCAACCCACTCCAGTATTCTTGCCTAGAGAATTCCGTGGACAGAGGAGCCTGGTGGGCTGCTGTCCATGGGGTTGCACAGAGTCAGACATGACTGAAGCGACTTAGCATGCATGCATGCATTGGAGAAGGAAATGGCAACCCACTCCAGTGTTCTTGCCTGGAGAATCCCAGGGATGGAGGAGCCTGGTGGGCTGCCATCTATGTGGTTGCCCAGAGTCGGACATGACTGAAGTGAATTAGCAGCAGCAGCATATCAATGGAGAAAGGTATATAGGCGTCATTCTTGTTCTTGTCTGGCTGAGGACAATACCTCAGTTTTGCCTGTTTGACGATCACCACCTGTTCAGCCCAAGGGCCAATCTACCTCCTACTTCAAATTTTCCTTGAGAGACATGAACCTCAAGAAATCTTTATTGTGGTGATGAGGGACAGAAGGTCAATCTTTTATAACTTCTTCAATGCTGACATGGGACTCACAGACCCTGTCTAATTGGGGTCACGGAGCGCTCACTCCATTTTATTAAGAGGCCCCAGAGTGACTTTTGTAGTTATTCCTGCAGGTTCTGATTGGAGGAGTGGCTGTAATCTCTTTGGGGGCGTGGGTTTTCTCTCTGCATCATTTTTATCTTGATGTTAATCTGCTGTCATCTGGAGGAGACAAGTCTTTACAGGTAGTTTAAAAAAAACAGAGGCCATAGATCAGTAAAAGTTATTCTAACTAGGGCTCAAAGAAGGAGTAAGAACCAGGTTTTGATTGTGGTCCAGATAGGGTCAGAGCTTGGGTCATCCTGTCCAAAGGGCTGGAGCCATGAGGACTCAGAAATAGTTGGAGGAATGACAACCTGAACATTAATAGACAAATTAGAAAAAGTTAAGCCTGAAATGGAGCCTAAATCCTAATTTAGACTTAACACTTTGAGGGGACTTGCAGCCAGGTATCTAGTTGTATCCTAGGTTTATTGACATAGGTCTTAACCTTTAATGTGGCTATTGGTCATTACACATTTTTTTTTTTTCTTTTTTCTTGTCAACATAGGATCCAGAGAAATTTCCTTGTCTAAACATGTAACGGTTATAAGAAGAGACCTTTCAAAAGTAAGACTGCAGTCATCTGCTGCTAGCAGACTTGGTTTTCAGAATGGCTGAAGGCACCCTGAGTCTGACACAGTTCAGAAAACTCAAGTTCTCAACAGCACAAGGACTTGTCTGAAATCACACCATAGTGTCACCTAGTTATTCCGTAGCTGCTCCATTTTGACTTTAATTGCACTTTTCCCCTTAATAGCCGAAGTGGCCGGCACTGTCAGTGATGTTAGTGTTTCTCTAGGTTTGAGAAGATACAAGAATCAGGGGCCATAAAAATCTCCTCCCCAGAGTGTCTAACTATCTGAAGGCCTCTTCTGCAGTGTTTTGTTTGGAGCACAGAGTGCCTCATTCCTAATTTTCACCCTGAACTCCTTTCAGGGGGTGTTGAAGGTCAGAAGCTTCAGTGGCCATGATTTAATCTTTGTAGAGGTAGATGGCAGAGGCCCTTCAGGGTCATGAATCTGACCATAGTTTGGGATATTATATAACCATTTTATCACACACTTGGTAATGTAAGGGCCAACACTTAAAAAAAATATTAGATTAATTAATTTTAATTGGAGTATAATTACTTTATAATATAGTAGTGGTTTTTGCCAGACAATGACATGATCAGCCACAGGTGCACATGTGCCCCCGCCCCCCATCCTGAAGCCCCCTCCCACCTCCCTCCCCACTCCATCCCTCAGGGTCATCCCAGTGCACTGGACCTGAGCGCCCTGTCTCATGCATCGAACCTGGACTGGCGATCTACTTCACATATAGTAATACACATGTCTTTATGCTATTCTCTCAAATCATCCCACACTTGATTTTTCCCACAGAGTCCGAAAGTCTGTTTTTACATCTGTGTCTCTTTTGCTGCCTTGCATATAGGGTCGTCATTACCACCTTTCTAAATTCCATACGTATGCGTTAATATACTGCACTGGCGTTTCTCTTTCTGACATACTTCCGTCTGTATAATAGGCTTGGGACAACACTCCTGAAACAGACAGTATGGAAAACAATATAGCTAGCAATAACAATAAGGTCATCAGAAAGAACTAAAGTCAAGAACTTCCATTATGTGTAGCCCAGTATATACCTAAGTCATCTGACTTAGTTTGTTCCACACCAATCCTTATTTTTTTAGAGAAACTATATACTGACATTGTCCATAAGGCACCCAGCCTAGTTTTCTAGTGTTATTAGACTGATTATCCTTAGTATGATTTAATTGTTCCCAGTATAGAGGAGACTTTAAATTGGTGCAAAGCATAGCTCCTGCAGAGTTAGGGGGGAGGAAAGCAAACTTAGTTATAGAAATGCAGAACAGGAATGGCTAAAGAAAAAAAAAAAAAAGAACTAGGAATATTCAAGTCTGCTTACTCTTCTCTTCATCTTCTTTATTTTCAGGAAGGAGAAAGAGAAAAACTCATTTCTCTCTTCTTTTTTTCTTTTTATTGCAACAAATTCTTCTTTTTTCTGTTTTCACTGCAACCCAAGTACCTTAGAACCCAGTAGTCCCACACATGGGCATAAACCCAGAGAACACAGAATAAAATGAAAAGACATGGGAACCCCTGCAATCTCAGCCCAACAAGGTACAGTAGTCAGGTCTGGGAAGCAAGCTAAATGTAGAAATTACAAATGAATGGAAACAGAGGATGGGGCACATGTACACAATGCAATACTTCTCAGCGATAAGGAAACAGGAAATGATAGCAAGTCCAGCCACAGGAAGCAGAGTAGAGATGATCATTCCGAGTGAAGTAAGGGAGACAGGGAGAGACAAGTATCATGTGATATCACCTCTAGGTGTAATCTAAAAATGGGTACAAATGGAGTTCTTTCCCAAAGAGACACAGCCTCACAGATTTAGAAAAGGAACTTCTGGTCATCAAGAAAATCAAGATGCAGTAGATCGAAAAGGAAAAAAAAAAAAAAAAAAGAAACAAACACAAGATTACAATTCACTTCTGTTCAAATTGTAGGGTAAAAATAAAAATATGGAAAAAGAAATGCTGACTCTATTCCCCTCAGGCCACAGTGACTTGGGCTGGTGCCACAGCCCTGGAGCCTGGTTAAGTTGGGTCCTGAGGCTGGAGTGTCCTGGGGCTGAGGGATCCGGGAGCGTGTGGCAGGCAGGGTCCCTCCACAATGAACCTGGAGTGCCTGTTGCCCTCTGCGGAGCCCCCAGCCTTCAGAAACAAGTAGGAGAAATTAAGAGTTTGGAATTAACATATACATGGTAATATATATCAAATTGATGATCAAAAAGTAACTACAAAATAGCATAGGAAAGTTGACGAACACACTGTAATCACCTCTACATGAAAATAAACCCAAAGAGAATAAAAAACGTCTAGGCATAACTGAATCATGTATCTGTACAACTGAAACAAATGCATCAGAGATCAACAATATTCCAACATAAAATAACAAGGAAATTACAGGAAAGAAAAAACAAGGAGAAGAATAGGACATGAAGAAGTGCTGCTCCCTTCTGGCCTTTTAATTTAACAACACCATGAAAAGCAATGCTGCTGGGTATTTAATATGCATAAGGATCAAGGGACTGCAAGTAAAAAATAACTGCCTTCAAGAAATGTCCTCGGTGTCACTGAAAAAAAAAAAATCAAAACAAGGCAGGCATTCAAGTGGCCAATTTCAAGAGGTAAGTTTAACTCACACCCTTTAAAAGAATCACATGAAAAGATGTCAACATCACTAAATATTAGAGACATGCAAATCAAAACTACAATGAGGTATTTCCTCACATGGTTCACAATGACCATTGTTCCAAAGTTGACAAAAAATAAATGCTGGAGAAAGTGTGGAAAAAAGGGAACCCTCCCACACTGTTAGTGAAAAGGTGAATTAGCAGCAGCCACTATGAAGAACAGTGTGCAGGCTTTTTGTGAAATGATCATGAGAATGAAGTTAGAACACTGCCTAACAGCATACACAAAAATAAACTCCAAACAGATTAAAGACCTAAAACGAAGGACAGATAATGTGAAACTCTGAAGGGAAAAAGCAGAACACACTTTGACATAAAATGCGGCAAGTTTTTCTTTGACTCACCTCTTAGAATCACAAAAAATAAAATAAATAAATAGGACCTAACTCCCCATAAAAGCACTGGCACAGCAGAGGAAACCATCAACACAACAAAAAGGTAAACCTCAGAACGGAATTAATATGTGCAAACAAAGACACTCATGAGGAATTTCTCTCCAAAACATACAAACAGCTTATGCGCCTCAATATCAAAGAAACAACCCAGTCAAATAGGGGCACAAGACTTAAATGGACCTTTCTCCACAGAAGACATAGAGATAGCCACGAAGCACATGAAAAGATGCTCAGCATCTGAAAGTATTAGAGAACTGCGAATCAGAAGTACACTGTGGCCACATATGTTAGAATGGTCAGCGTACAAAATCTACAACAATAAACGCTGGAGAGAGAATAGAGGGAAAAGGACCCTCCTCCCTGGTGGTGGGAATGAAAGTCATTAAATCCATGAAGGAGAACAGGACAAAGGTTTATTAAAAACTAAACAGAGAAGTACCACAGGACCCAGCAATCCCATTCCTGGGCACAGATTCAGAGGAAACCATAATTTTAAAAGACAGGTGCACCCCAATGTTCATGGTAGCAGAATGTACAATAGCCAAGACATGGATGAAGTCTAAGTGGACAAGGACAGATGAATGGATAACAAGATGGGGTACACACACACAGAGCAGCATCACTCAGCCATAAAAAGGGTGACATCACGCCATGTCCAGCATCAAGGAAGGAAGTAGAGATGATGACGCAAGTGAAGTAAGACAGACAAAGGAAGACAAGTATCATATGATATCTCTCGGAGGTGGACCCTAAAAATGGACACAAAAGAACTTGTTTACCAAACAGAAACAGACTCACAGCATAGCAAAACACCTTATGGTTACCAAAAAGGAAAGTTGGTGGGCAAAGGAAATGAGACAGTGGAGATGAGCACACACACATGACTCTTTGTAGAATAATCAACAAGAACCCACTCTGGGACGACGACCCCTAATCAACACTGCATAATAAAATATACAGGAAGAGAACCCGCAAAAGCACCTGTGCATGACTATGCACGAGTGAATCCTGTTACTGTACACCTGAAACAAATAAGCACACTCTACAACACTATAAGTCACCTATACACCGATACAAAATTCAAATTACAAAAAGAGAAAAGTGAAAGTCGCTCAGTCATGTCTAACTTTTTGTGACCATGTGGACTATACAGTCCATGGAATTCTCCAGGCCAAAATACTGGATTGGGCAGCCTTTCCCTTTCCCAGGGTATCTTCCCAACCCATGGATCAAACCCTGGTCTCCCACATTGCAGGCAGATTCTTTACCAGCTGAGCCACACCGGATGCCCAAGAATACTGGAGTGGGTAGCCTATCCCTTTTCCAGGGGATCTTCCAGAACCCAGGAATCGAACCAGGGTCTCCAGTGTCAGTCTCATGCTGACACTATTCCCTTCAGGCCTCAGTGACCTGGGCTGCTGCCACATCCCTGAAGCCTGAGCAGGCTTGGGTCCCTTGGCTGGCCTGCCTTGGGGCTGAGGGACGTGGGAAGGATGTCAGCCAGTGAACCCTGCTCTATGGACCTGGCGTGTCTGCTTCCCTCTGCACCAGCCCACCAGATCCTGGTGGGTCCTCCTGCAGACTACACCTACTGTACCCAAAGGATGTGGAGCCTCTGGGCTGGAAGAGCTTTGGAAAGTCCCCTGGGCTCCATGTCTCCGGGTGATGGGGTTCCCACATCCAGCTTCCTTCCTTAGGGTCAGCCCACCTATGATGAAAGCACCCTCCACAGAGTGGTGTTGCAGGAATTCCAGGGCATAGGGGTAAGGAAGGAAGAAGGAATGAGACACAAGCCTTGGGTGTTTCTTCTAGCTCATTCCACTCTAAATAACAATCCAGGAACAGAACTTTCCCGAAGGCTCTGGTTTCCCCGGTAACTAGAGTAGGGGCATAAAAACATGCTGCCACCTTGTGGCCATTTCCCGTAACAACAACTTTGAAACCTTTACTCCCCGGCACTTAACGTCCTCAAGAAATGTCCGAGGGGAGGTGAACAGAAAAATATTAAAAACAGAGCAGGCGTTCCAGAATATGTGGCAGTTTAAGTTATTAGTTTTTTAAAATCAGTACTTTTTAATGAAAACAACTTGACCAAAAATCTGTCACAGAATTTGAGACCCATTAAAAAAAGTTTAATGAGAAAAAAAAAAAAAAAAAAAAGAATATAATGTCAATGAGTAAGTTTAAATCACACTGTTTTAAAAAAATCACATGTAAAGATGTCAGCATCGCTAACTATGAGAGAAATGCAAATCAAAACTTCAAGGAGGTTTCACCTCACACCAGTCAGAATGGCCACAGATGGAGCCCCTACAAGCAATAGATGCTGGAGAGGGTGTAGAGCAAATGAAACCCTCCTACACTGATGCTGGGAATGGAAATTGGGAGCAGCCACTGTGGCGGACACTGCTCATGTTCCTTAGCAATGAAAACCAGAATGAAATTAGAATGTTCCCTAACACCATACACAAAAATAAACTCCAAATAGATTAAGCTCTAAATAAAAGGACAGACACTATGATACTCTTGAGGAAAAGAGCACATGCCTTAACATAAAATGCAGCAAATTCTTTTTTGATCCACCTTGTAAAATCATGAAAATAAAACAAAAATAAGCAAATGGGACCTAATAAACATTAAAAGGAAACCATCAGTAAAAGAAAAAAACAACCTTCAGGATGGGGAAAAAAAAAACCCTTGCAAACAAAGATGCCTATAGGGAATTTCTCTTCAACACATACAAACCACTAGTATGGCTCAATGGCAAAAAAAAAAAAAAAAGCAACCCAATAAAATATCAGCCAAAGAATAAATGCACATTTCTCCAAAGAAGTCATAGAGATGGCCATAAAGCACATGAAATGATACTCAGCATCACTAGTTCTTAGAGAAAGGCAAATCAAATGTATGATGAGGTATCACCTCACATTGATGAGAATGGCCACATCAAAACCCCCACAACAATGAAGTCTGCAGAGGGTGTGGAGAAAAGAGAATGCTCCTACACTGCTGGGGGCAATGTCAGTCAGTACACCCACTAGGGAGGACATTACAGAGGTTCTTAAAAAGCTAAACATGGAAGTACCCAGTAAGCCAGCAATCCCACAGCTAGGTGTAGACCCAGTTCAGTTCAGTTCATTTCAGTCGCTCAGTCGTGTCTGACTCTTTGCAACCTCATGAATTGCAGCACACCAGGCCTCCCTGTCCTTCACCAACTCCCAGAGTTCACTCAAACTCATGTCCATTGAGTCGGTGATGCCATCCAGCCATCTCATCCTCTGTCATCCCCTTCTCCTCCTGCCCTCAATCTCTCCCAGCATCAGACTTTTTTCCCATGAGTCAACTCTTTGCATCAGGTGGCCAAACTATTGGAGTTTCAGCTTCAGCATCAGTCCTTCCAATGAACACCCAGGGCTGATCTCCTTTAGGATGGACTGGTTGGATTTCCTTGCAGTCCAAGGGACTCTCAAGACTCTTCTCCAACATCACAGTTCAAAAGCATCAATTCTTTGGTGCTCAGCTTTCTTCACAGTCCAACTCTCACATCCATACATGACCACTGGAAAAATCATAGCCTTAACTAGACGGACCTTTGTTGACAAAGTAATATCTCTTCTTTTTAATATGCTATCTAGGTTGGTCATTGGAGAAGGCAATGGCACCCCACTCCAGTACTCTTGCCTGGAAAATCCCATGGATGGAGGAGCCTGGTAGGCTGCAGTCCATGGGGTCACTAAGAGTCAGACACGACTAAGCGACTTCACTTTCACTTTTCACTTTAATGCACTGGAGAAGGAAATGGCAACCCACTCCAGTGTTCTTGCCTGGAGAATCCCAGGGACGGTGGAGCCTGTTGGACTGCGGTCTATGGAGTCGCACAGAGTCGGACACGACTGAAGTGACTTAGCAGTAGGTTGGTCATAACTTTCCTTCCAAGGAGTAAGCGTCTTTTAATTTAATGGCTGCAATCACCATCTGCAGTGATTTTGGAGCTCCCCAAAAATAAAGTCAGACACTGTTTCCCCATCTATTTCTCATGAAGGGATGGGATCACATGCCATGATCTTCGTTTTCTGAATGTTGAGCTTTAAGCCAACTTTTTCACTCTCCTTTTTCACTTTCATCAAGAGGCTTTTTAGTTCCTCTTCACTTTCTGAAATAAGGGTGATGTCATCTGTATATTTGAGGTTATTTATATTTCTCCCAGTAATCTTGATTCCAGCTTGTGCTTCTTTCAGCCCAGCATTTCTCATGATGTACTCTGCATATAATTTAAATAAGCTGGGTGACAAGATACAGTCTTAACATACTCCTTTTCCTATTTGGAACCAGTCTGTTGTTCCATGTCCAGTTCTAACTGTTGCTTTCTGACCTGCATATAGGTTTCTCAAGAGGCAGGTCAGGCAGTCTGGTATTCCCATCTCTTTCAGACTTTTTCACAGTTTATTGTGATCCACACAGTCAAAGGCTCTGGTATAGTCAATAAAGCAGAAATAGATGCTTTTCTGGAACTCTCTTGCTTTTTAGATGATCCAGTGGATGTTGGCAATTTGATCTTTGTTTCCTCTGCCTTTTCTAAAACCAGCTTGAACATCTGGAAGTTCACAGTTCATGTACTGCTGAAGCCTGACTTGGAGAATTTTGAGCATTACTTTACTAGCATGTGAGATGAGTGCAATTGTGCGGTAGTTTGAGCATTCTTTGGCATTTCCTTTCTTTGATTTTGGAATGAATACTGACCTTTTCCAGTCCTGTGGCCACTGCTGAGTTTTCCAAATTTGCTGGCATATTGAGTGCAGCACTTTCACAGCACCATCTTTCAGGATTTGAAATAGCTCAACTGGAATTCCATCACCTCCACTAGCTTTGTTTGCAGTGGTACTTTCTAAGGCCCACTTGAGTTCACATTCCAGGATGTCTGGCTCTAGGTGAGTGATCACACCATCGTGATTATCTTGGTCATGAAGATATTTTTTATACAGTTCTTTTGTGTATTTTTACCACCTCTTCTTAATATCTTCTGCTTCTGTTAGGTCCATACCATTTCTGTCCTTTATCGAGCCCATCTTTGCATGAAATGTTCCCTTGGTATCTCTAATTTTCTTGAAGAGATGTCTAGTCTTTCCCATTCTGTTGTTTTCCTCTATTTCTTTGCATTGATCGCTGAGGAAGGCTTTCTCATCTCTTCTTGCTATTCTTTGGAACTCTGCATTCAGATGCTTATATCTTTCCTTTTCTCCTTTGCTTTTCACTTCTCTTCTTTTCACAGCTATTTGTAAGGCCTCCCCAGACAGCCATTTTGCTTTTTTGCATTTCTTTTCCATGGGGATGGTCTTGATCCCTGTCTCCTGTACAATGTCATGAACCTCAGTCCATAGTTCATCAGGCACTCTATCTATCAGATCTAGTTCCTTAAATCTATTTCTCACTTCCACTGTGTAATCATAAGGGATTTGATTTAGGTCATACCTGAATGGTCTAGGGAGAAGGAAATGGCAACCCACTCCAGTATTCTTGCCTGGAGAATCCCAGGGACAGAGGAGCCTGGTGGGCTGCAATCTATGGGTTCGCACAGAGTCGGACACGACTGAAGCGACTTAGCATGAATGGTCTAGACCCAGAGGAAACCAAAATTTAAAAAGATGCCCTGCACATGGCAGCACTATGTACAATAACTAAGACACAGAGGAAACTTAAGTGTACAAGGACAGATGAATGAAGACAGAACATGGGGTACATGTACACAATGCAATATTGCTCAGACATAAAGAAGGATAAAATAATGCCATTTCTAGTTACTGGCAAGAAACTAGAGATAATTATACTAAGTGAAGTAAGGGAGAGAGAGAAAGACAAGTATAGAATATTACTTCCTGTGGAATCTAAACATGGATACAAACAAACTTCTTTACAAAAGAGAAACAGCCTTGTAGACGTAGAAAAGAAACTCAAGATTACCAAAAAAGAAAGGCGGAGGGACAGAGAGTAATTAGCTGGTTCAGATAAATATATACACCTTAAACCAGATGCTAAAGGGCTCATAATACTCATAAATCCGAGAGGGCTGTAAATGACACCTGCCCTCAAGAAATGTCCTGGGGTAAGTCATCGGAAAAAAATTTCAAACAGGGCCAACTTTCAAGAAACCTGATTGAAGAGGTAAATTGTTCTCACAAGATGTAAAATAATAATAAAAGCACATGGAAAGATAGCCCACATCAGTAATTATTAAATCAATGCCAAACAAAACTATGAGGTATCATCTCACAATGGCCACAATAGCCATCACTGAAAAGATCTACAAAGAATAATTACTGCAGAGAATGTACAGAAAATAAAATCCTCCCACAGTCTTGGTGGGAATGTAAATGGTGAAGCCATGATGGAATACAGCATGGAGTTTCCTTGAAACACTAGATACAGAGGTATTGTATGATCCTGCAATCCCATTCCTCAGCTTTGGTCCAGAGAAAATCACCATTCAAAATGACACATGCACCTTGATTTTCAGGGCCCTATGGTGGAAAGAGTGAGTTCCTGTAATCTCCTGGCTTGCTAGGTAGAAGTGTCAGGTCAGTCTCCTTCCCCCACACTTGTCCAGAGAAGTCTTCCTCTTTTCCCTTTGGTACTATGTGAAAAGAAGGCGATGGCACCCCACTCCAGTACTCTTGCCTGGAAAATCCCATGGACGGAGGAGCCTGGTGGGCTGCAGTCCAAGGGGTTGCGAAGAGTCGGACATGACTGAGCGACTTCCCTTTCACTTTTCACTTTCATGCATTGGAGAAGGAAATGGCAACCCACTCCAGTGTTCTTGCCTGGAGAATCCCAGGGACGGGGGACCCTGGTGGGCTGCCGTCTATGGGGTCACACAGAGTTGGACACGACTGAAGTGACTTAGCAACAACTGGTTTTACCGCTGTCATGATAATTTTGAACACACTACCTTGGTTCTGGGGTCTCAGTCTTTTGTTGTCCCACTGGGGTGCTATGAAAACATGCCAGACACTGGGCTGGAAGATGAGGGGCAGATCTGGTCTCTGCTGAGTACTGACGGTCTACTGGAAGGAGATCACAGAAGCAACCTCATCTGCTGCCCAGTGGCTTTTTGCCTGATCCATGTGCCCTGCAATCAGTTGCCCAGCTAAATCTGCTCCCTTCTCACCATGGTTGTGCTGGTGAATCGGAGTAATTGCCAGGTATCTCACCTGAAGAATCTCCAGGAACCCCAGGGATGGGGACCCTCACAGGGGTAACAGAGAATAGGCATGAGGCTGTATAAAATGATACTGTAAAGCATTAATTCCTAAATACAAGTCAAGTGAAGCTCACATGTATTCTTCCCTTTGTCTTAGCTTTGAGTGTATGGTCTCCCTCTGCACATGATTCTGACCCACACAGATGGGGTGAGACTCACACAGTCTCCAGACCACTCCCTCACCTGGGGTCACACTTTCTCTTGGTCAGGATACCATGGCTGTTGTCAGTGGGCCCCAAATGTGTAAACAAGCCAGGCCCATCTAGTCAAATCTATGGTTTTTCCAGTAGTCATGTATCAATGTGAGAGTTGGACCCTAAAGAAGGCCGGGCACTGAAGAATTGATGCTTTTGAAATGTGCTGTTGGAGAAGACCCTTGAGAATCCCTTGGACAGCAAGGAGATCAAACCAGTCCATCCTAAAGAAAATCAACTGTGAATATTCATTGGAAGAACTGATGCTGAAGCTGAAGCGCCAATACTTTGGCCACTCAATGGGAAAAGCTGACTCACTGGAAAAGAGCCTGATGCTGGGAAAGATTGAAGGCAGGAGGAGAAAGGGACAGCAGAGGATGAGATGGCATCAGAAACTCAACAGACATGAGTTTGAGCAAGCACCAAGAGATAGTGCAGGACAGGGAAGCCTGCGTGCTGCAGTCCATGGGGTCACAAAGAGTAGGACAGGACTTAGAGACTGAACGACAACAACCAGGTAGCCTATCTGAGGTGTGTTGATGAGCCCAGGGAAGGTGAACTTGTCAGAGGGAAAGATGAAGAGCCCTACCTCAGCACTGACCCCTGGGAGGGACATGGAACCCCACTCAGAGAAGAACATGGTTTCCCAGAGAAACCCACCTCGGCTCCAGACACCAGACATCTGAGTGCTGACATTCAGACACAGACACGGAGCTTTCCAGGATGGAGGCAAAGCCATGTCTCTGCCCAGGTCTCCATGTCCTACTGCACAGAGAACCTGGTCAGGTGCAAATGTTTTCACTGTAGAAGCACATGGTCTCATCTAAACATAATCAGTGTGGACAGGACTTGGAGAGGTCTGAATCTACCATGTAGACAGAACTTGGTCAGGTTCAAAGTAGCTTAAGACTGTGCTCCCAGAAGGCACAGGTCACACACCTGGGGCCTCTCATCATTGGACCGGGGGCTCACCTGTGTGTGGGAATTAGGCTGTACCTTTCTTGAAGAAATCATCCCTGGGCTCCACACTTCACCCACCTTAGGAAACAGAACAAAAGCTTTGTCACTAAACATTTCAACGGACAAAACAAAAACTGTGGCCAGGTTTTGCATCCACGTGGTGGTCAGGGTGCAGGGGAGAGCCTGGTGGAGCGCAGCCCAGGGTCCTGCAAGGACAGACCGAAAGTGGCCCAGCTGCAGTGTCCCAGGCTTCCAGCAGGAGGCGCTGCCCCAGTCACTCGGGAAGGACAGTCTCCTAAGGTCTGGCAGGGAAAGCAGGTCCGTTCAACCTGATGGTCAGTTAGGGGTGCAGTGCAGTCAGGTATTACTTCCCTGCAGGTTGGGGGAGAGCGGCTGACACCTCCTAGGTTCCTGCTCAGGCGACTTTGTGCCGGGGCTGATGCCCACAGGGTACCACACTGCATCCAAGTGGAAAATGCGGGCAGAGGTGGGGCATAGGTGCCATCAGAGCAGAGAACCCCCAGGGAGCTCTCACCTGCACCCTCCTGCCCACCTCGGGTCCCAAGCCCCCAGCCCGTGACCCATTACCACCACCACCCCCGCCCCGTGCACACATATGCACTGTGCACCTCCACACCGTGCACACAAGCAGCACATGTCCACCAACAGGAACACACGCACGTGTAGCAGACACATGGGGAATAAAATGAATACCCTAAAGCATTCATTCCTAAACACAAGTGAAGCTCACATGCATTCTTCCCTTCTTCTGGCCTTTAGTGGTTTTCAAAGTAAAAAAGTTTATAAAGTAGTTAATGGTGAATGACTTTTGGATCATGGGACTCTTTGAAGTTATTCCACAAATATTGCAAGATGTGAGAGATGAGTGTAGATATTCCATATGTCCCTCAACAGAGGAATGGACAAGCAGACCATGGTTCATCCACACAATAAATGTTGTCCAGCCTGAAAGGAAGGCATTTCTGACACAGGTTACAGTGTGGGTGAACCCTGAGGGCATTATGCTTAGTGACATAAGCCAGAAACAGAAGAATAAATGATGTTTGAGTCTACTGATACAAGGCCCCTAGAGCAGTTGGCTCCACAGACATAGGAAGCAGGATGGTGGGTGCCAGGCACTGAGGGAGGAGAATATGGGCTGAGTTTTGGTTTTGCAAGATAGAAGTAGTGACTGAACAACACCAACAGTGCACACAAGCGCACACTGCATCAGCATTTACAACAGCTGAGACCTGGAAGTAACCCAAATGCACATGGACAGTTGAATGAATAAAGAAGTCATATATTCATATGCATATCTTCTACAAGATGGCAGAGAAGGACGTACACTCATCTTCTTCTGCAAGAACTCCAAAATTACAACTTGTTGCTGAACAACCATCCACCAGAGAATGTTGGATTCCACCAAAACAAAACAAAACAAAAACCCTACATCCAAGGACAAAGGAGAAGCCCCATCTACATGGTAGGAGGGGTGAAACTGCATTTAGAGTCAAACCCTATACCCATCAGAGAGGCTCGGAGTGCTCAAAGTCTTGTGTGTACCAGGAGATACCACAGAGATTGAGCAAAACCTGGCTTTGAGTGTCTGAATGTCTCCTGCAGAGGTACAGGTCAGCAGTGGCCTGCCACAGGGGCAGGGTCTCTGGGTGCAGCAGACTTGGGTGTGGCATAAGCCCTCCTGGTGGAGGTTGCCACTAAATCCACCATAGAGCCATCAGAAATTACACAGAACTGGGACTTTTGGAGGACACAAACAAAACCTTGTGTGCACCAGGACCCAGGGGAAAGGAGCAGTGAATCCACAAGAGACTCACCCAGACTTGCCTGTGAGTGTCCAGGAGTCTCTGGTGGAGGTGTGGGTTGGAGATGGCCTGCTGCAGGGTCGGGGGCACTGAGTGCCACAGTTCATGCACCGGAACTTTTGAAGGAGGTCGCCATTATTTTCATTACTTCCACCATAGTCTGGTGTCAGGTCAGACAACATGGAAGGAACAGAGTCCCGCCCATCCACAGAAAATTGGACTTAAGATTTACTGAGAATGGCCCCACCCATTAAAATAAGAACCAGTTTCCTCACAGTCAGTCTTTCCCATCAGGAAACTTCCGTAAGTCTCTTATCTTTATCCCTCAGAGGGCAGACAGAACGGAAATCACAATCACAGAAAACTAAGTAAACTGATCACGTTGACCACAGCCTTGTCTAACTCAATGAAATTAAGCCATGCCGTGTAAGGCCACCCAAGATGGAGGGTCAGGGTGGAGAGTTCTGACAAAATGTGGTCCACTGGAGAAGGGAATGGCAAGCCACTTCAGTATTCTTGCCTCAAAAACCCCATGAACAGTATGAAAAGGAAAAAAGATATGACACTGAAAGATAAACTCCCCAGATCGGTAGGTGCCCAACATGCTACTGGAGAAGAGTTGAGAAATAACTCAAAGAAGAATGAAGAGATGGAGGCAAAGCAAAACAACTTCCAGGTGTGGATGTGACTGGTGATGGAAGTAAAGGCTGATGCTGTATAGAGCAATATTGTATAGGAACCTGGAATGTTAGGTCCACAACTCAAGGTAAATTGGAAGTGGTCAAACAGGAGACGGAAAGAGGGAGCATTGACATATTAGGAATCACTGAACTAGAATGAACTGGAATGGGGGAATTTAACTCAGATGACCATTATATCTATGACTGTGGGCAAGAATCCCTTAGAAGAATTGGTGTAGCCATCATAGTCAACAAGAGTCCCCAGTGCAGTGCAATTTCAAAAATGACAGAATGATCTCTGTTCATTTCCAAGGCAGACTTTTCAGTTTCACAGAAATCCAAGTCTATGTCCCAACCAGGAATGCTGAAGAAGCTGAAATTGAACGGATGTATGAAGACCTACAAGACCTTCTCGAACTAACACCCCCAAAAGATGTTCTTTTCCTTATACTACTACTACTACTACTAAGTCGCTTCAGTCGTGTCTGGCTCTGTGTGACTGCACAGACGGCAGCCCACTAGGCTCCTCTATCCCTGGGATTCTCCAGGCAAGAACACTGGAGTGGGTTGCCATTTCCTTTTCCAATGCATGAAAGTGAAAAGTGAAAATGAAGTCGCTCAGTCGTGTCCGACTCTTAGCGGCCCCATGGACTGCAGCCTACCAGGCTCCTCTGTCCATGGGATTTTCCAGGCAAGAGTACTGGAGTGGGTTGCCATTGCCTTCTCCGTCTTTTCCTTATAGGGGATTGTAACACAAAAGTAAGAACTCAAGAGCTATCTGGAGTAACAGGCAAATTTAGCCTTAGAGTACAAAATGAAGCAGGGCAAAGGCTAACAGAGTTTTGTCAAGAGAATGCACTGGTCATAGCAAACACTCTTTTCCAACAACACAAGAGAACATTCTACAGATGTACATCACCAGATGGTCAACATAAAAATCAGATTGATTATGTTCTTTGCAGCCAAAGATGGAGAAGCTCTATACGGTCAGCAAATATAAGACCAGGAGCTGACTATGGCTGAGATCATGAACTCCTTATTGCCAAATTCAGACTCAAATTGAAGAAAGTAGGAAAAACCACTAGACCATTCAGGTATGACATAAATCAAATGCCTTATGATTATACAGTGGAAGCGACAAATAGATTCAAGGGATTAGATCTGATAGAGTGCTTGAAGAACTATGGATAGAGGTTCATGACATTGTATAGGAGACAGGAATCAAGGCCATCCCCAAGAGAAATAAATTCAAAAAATGAAAATGGCTGTCTGAGAAGGCCTTACAAATAGCAGAGGAAAGAAGAGAAGTGAAATGCAAAGGAGAAAAAGAAAGATATCCTTTGAATGGAGAGTTCCAAAGAACAGCAAGGAGAGATAAGAAAGCCTTCCTCAGTGATCAATGCAAAGAAATAGAGGAGAACAATAGAATGGGAAAGACTAGCAATCTCTTCAAGAAAATTAGAGATACTAAGGGAACATTTCATGTAAAGATAGGCTCAATAAAGGACAGAAATGATATGGACCTAACAGAAGCAGAAGATATTAAGAAGACATGGCAAGAATATACAGAAGAACTATACAAAAAAGATCTTCATGACCAAGATAATCACAATGGTGTGATCACTCACCTAGAGCCAGACATCCTGGAATGTGAACTCAAGTGGGCCTTAGGAAGCATCACTACAAACAAAGCTAGTGGAGGTGATGAAATTCCAGTTGAGCTATTTCAAATCATAAAAGAAGATGCTGTGAAAGTACTGCACTCAATATGCCAGCAAATTTGGAAAACTCAGCAGGGGCTAGAGGACTGGAAAAGGTCAGTTTTCATTCCAATCCCAAAGAAATGCAATGCCAAAGAATGCTCAAACTACCACACAACTGTACTTATCTCATATGCTAGTAAAATAATGCTCAAAATTCTCCAAGCCAGGCTTCAACAGGACATGAACCATGAACTTCCAGATGTTCAAGCTACATTTAGAAAAGGCAAAAGAACCAGAGATCAAATTGCCAACATCCATTGGATCATCAAAAAAGCCAGAGAGTTCCAGAAAAATATCTATTTCTGCTTTATTAACTATGCCAAAGCCTTTGACTCTACGGATCACAACAAACTGTGGCACATTCTGAAAGAGATGGGAATATCAGACCACCTGACCTTCCTCTTGAGAAATCTGTATGCAGATTAGGAAGCAACAATTAGAACTGGACATGGAACAATAGACAAATTCCAAATAGGGAAAGGAGTACATCAAGGCTGTATATTGTCACCCTGCTTATTTAACTTCTATGCAGAGTACATCATGAAAAATGCTGGGCTGGATGAAGCACAAGGTGGAATCAAGATTGTTGGGATAAATATCAATAACCTCAGATGTGCAGATGACACCACCCTTATAGCAGAAAGTGAAGAACTAAAGATCCTCTAGATGAAAGTGAAAGAGGAGAGTGGAAAAGTTGGCTTAAAGCTCAACATTCAGAAAACTAAGATCATGGCATGTGAGAGTTGGATTATAAAGAAAGCTGAGCAACAAAGAATGGATGCTTTTGAATTGTGGGGTTGGAGAAGACTCTTGAGAGTTCCTTGGAGTGCAAGGAGATCCTATTAGCCTTATCCTGCTGCGATTCATGTGGTCACAAAGAGTCAGACACGACTGAGCGACTGAACTGAAATTGAAAGGAAATCAGTCCTGAATATTCATTGGAAGGACGATATTGAAGCTGAAATTCCAATACTTTGGCCACCTGATGCGAATGGACTCATTTGAAAAGACCCTGATGCTGGGAAAGATTGAAGGTGGGAGGAGAAGTGGACAACAGAGGATAAGATGATTGGATGGCATCACCAACTCAATGGTCATGAGTTTGAGTAAACTCTGGGAGTTGATGATGGACAGGGAGGCCTGGCGTGCTGCAGTCCATGGGGTCGCAAAGAGTCAGACATTACTGACTGAACTGAACTGAACTGAATGGCACAATTGTTCAGGTCATCACTACTGACTACTAGTCATCCTCTTTGGTGGGTTTTGGGGTTCTCTTCTTCCGAACAAAGGTAGGAGTCCTGGGGATAGTGAGTGGAATTTCTTTCTTATCGGGTACACGCACAATACCTAACAAGGTATGATAAAGGCAAGGCTTCACATAAATTTAAAGTGTTTATCTTCCAATACTCTCTTTGTCTCTCACTGTTTGATTGTTTTCTCCATTTCAAAATCAAAGCCAAAGGGCATGGTGGGTGGCTTCTTTGGCATTTTCTTAGGGAAAATGCACCCACTGTAAAGATTTATGGAATGCAGTTTCCATGCTTTAAATTTGCAGAGCCCTGCTTCTATAGGACTACATTTTTTGGATTTTGCATTTGTTTCCAACACCTCCACCAATTCTTGCAGCATTTTTATTCTCTCTCTGATTCTTGCTTCTCAGTACTTTTTAAGATCTTCTGTATATGGGAAGAAGAACCTGAAAAAAATAGATATGCGTTTATGCCTGACTGAATTAAGTTCCTGTACACCTTATATAAACACAACATTGGAAATCAACTCTATTCCAGTATAAGAGCAAAACGAAATTGCACAGAAAGAAAAAGAACAAAGAAAGAGGCATGAAAAAATGCTGCCGCTTTGTGGCCATTTTCCATAACAATGTTGAAAGCTGAGCTGATGGGTACTTAATATTCAGAAGGTCTGTGGGGTCAAGAGTAAACAACACCTGCCTTCAAGGAATGTTCTAGGGGTGTTCATCAAAACACAAGAGTCAATTGTAAGATGTTTCACTCATACCCTTTTAAAAAATCACAGGAAATGATGTCAACCTTGCTAAGTATTAGAGAAATCCTAATCAAAACTACAATCAGGTATCACCTCACAGTGGTCAGAATGGCCATTATCAAACACTCTATAAAGAACCAAGGCTGGAGAGGGTGTGGAGAAATGAGAACCGTCCTCCATGGATTTTGGAATATCAACTGGGAACAGCCACTATGGAGACAGTGTTCTTGTGTGCTAAGTCACTTCAGTCATGTCCGATTCTTTTCAACCCTGTGGACTGTAGCCTGCCAGGCTCCTCTGTCCATACGATTCTCCAGGCAAGAATATTGGAGTGGGTTGCCATGCCCTCCTCCAGAGGATCTTCCCCACCCAGGTTATCGAACCCATATCTCTTATGTTTCCTGTGTTGGCAGGTGGGTTCTTTACCACTAGCACCATCTGGGAAGCCAACGCAGACAGCGTGGAGGTTCCTTAAACAATGAAAATGGAAACAAAATTACAATAGTCCTGTCGACTTAAAAAATATTCACAACCTAAAAGTTGATCAGATCAGATCAGTCGCTCAGTCGTGTCCGACTCTTTGAGACCCCATGAATTGCAGCACGCCAGGCCTCCCTGTCCATCACCAACTCCCGGATTTCACTCTGACTCACGTCCATCGAGTCAGAGATACCATCCAGCCATCTCATCCTCTGTCGTCCCCTTCTCCTCCTGCCCCCAATCCCTCCCAGCATCAGAGTCTTTTCCAATGAGTCAAGTCTTCGCATGAGGTGGCCAAAGTACTGGAGTTTCAGCTTTAGCATCATTCCTTCCAAAGAGCTGTGTTTAATTCGGAGGAAATTTTTAGGACTTCAAGCCCAGGAGATACCATCTCAAGTAACCCTAAGAGAACTGCTCCCACGAGGTGAAGGGTGGAGCCAGGTTACAGAGAAGTTTGTAACAAAGGACAGGTAGTCTGAATATCAAAAGATTATTGTTAAAGAAAACCAGATATCCTGAGTCAAGGAATTTAGTGCTTTTTTGTGTATGAGAAGATGAGTCAGGGCTCACTGAAATCATCCCTTTTATATGCACCTCACCTGTCTAGGGCCAGCATCATGTTTTCACATCGTGAGCTTCCTTTCCTCAGGGCTCACCTTAGGGAGTGTCTGCAGTCTGATGGCTGCTAGAGAGCAGATACTCTTCTCTTTCTTGTGTTCCCTGAGGGCTCACTGGCTCACAGTGGAGGGCTGCAATTGATGATGACTATGACATCCTTGTTTACTGATATAGCAGGAAATAGTCCATTTCTCACTCCCTAACACCAAACACAAAAATAAACTCTAAATGATGTACAGACCTTAATGTGAGGATGGACACTCTAAAAGCCTTGAGGAAAATACAGGCAGAAAATGCTTTGTTGTAAATTACAGCAAGTTCTTTTTGAATCCACATCCAAAAAATAAAATAAAAATAGGCCAAAGGGATATGATTAACCCTAGCAACATTTTCACAGCAAAGGAAACCCCAAATGAAAGAAAAAGACAACCTTCAGAACAGGAAAAAAAAAAAATTTTTTTTCAAAGCAAAGATCCCCACAAAGAAGTCATCTCCAAAATATAAAGACAGCTCAGGCAGCTTACTATCAAAAATAAAACAAAAATACCCAATAGGAAATGGGCCTAAGATCTCAATGGACATTTCATGAAGAAGGCATACATATGGCCATTAAGCACTTGAAAAGATGCTCAGTCTCACTAAGGGTTAGAGGAAGGAAAATCAAAAGTCCAGTGATCTCTCACCTCATACCAGTCAGAATGGGCATCTTAGAGCATCTCCAACAATACATGTTGCAGAGAATGTGGAGAGAAGGGAACTTCCCTGCACTCTTGATGGGAATGTAAATCAGTACATCCATTAGGCAGAGTATGAAGTTTCTTAAAAAACAAAAACAAAAACAAAAAACTAAACATAGAAGTACCACAGGATCCAGAAATATCACACCTGGGTGTAGATACGGAGCAAACCAAAATTTGGAAAGATGCTTGCAGCCCTATGATCACAGCTACACTAGGTACCAACACAAGACATGGCAGCAATCTAAGTGTGGAACACAGATGAACGGATAAAGAAGATGGGGCACCTAGACATAATACAATATTATTTAGCCATTCAGTTCAGTTCAGTTGCTCAGTCATTTCTGACTCTTCCAGACCCCATGAATCGCAGCACGCCAGGCCTCCCTGTCCATCACCAACTCCCGGATTTCACTCAGACTCACGTCCATCGAGTCAGTGATGCCATCCAGCCATCTCATCCTCTGTCGTCCCCTTCTCCTCTTGTCACCAATCCCTCCCAGCATCAGAGTCTTTTCCAAAGAGTCAACTCTTCGCATGAGGTGGCCAAAGTACTGGAGTTTCAGCTTTAGCATCATTCCCTTCAAAGAAATCCCAGGGCTGATCTCCTTCAGAATGGACTGGCTGAATCTCCTTGCAGTCCAAGAGACTCTCAAGAGTCTTCTCCAACACCACAGTTCAAAAGCATCAATTCTTCGGCGCTCAGCCTTCTTCACAGTCCAACTCTCACATCCATACATGACCACAGGAAAAACCACAGTCTTGATTAGATGGACCTTTGTTGGCAAAGTAATGTCTCTGCTTTTCAATATGCTATCTAGATTGGACATAACTTTCCTTCCAAGGAGTAAGCGTCTTTTAATTTCATGGCTGCAATCACCATCTGCAGTGATTTTGGAGCCCCAAAAAGTAAAGTCTGACACTGTTTCCACTGTTTCCCCATCTATTTCCCATGAAGTGATGGGACTGGATGCCATGATATTCATTTTCTGATTGTTGAGCTTTAAGCCAACTTTTTCACTCTCCACTTTCACTTTCATCAAGAGGCTTTTCAGTTCCTCTTCACTTTCTGCCATAAGGGTGGTGTCATCTGCATATCTGAGGTTATTCATATTTCTCCCGGCAATTTTGATTCCAGCTTGTGTTTCTTCCAGTCCAGCATTTCTCATGATGTACTCTGCATATAAGTTAAACAAGCAGGGTGATAATATACAGCCTTGACATACTCCTTTTCCTGTTTGGAACCAGTCTGTTGTTCCATGTCCAGTTCTAATTGTTGCTTCCTGACCTGCATACAGATTTCTCAAGAGGCAGGTCAGGTGGTCTGGTATTCCCATGTCTTTCAGAATTTTCCACAGTTTATTGTGATCCACACAGTCAAAGGCTTTGGCATAGTCAATAAAGCAGAAATAGATGTTTTTCTGGAACTCTCTTGCTTTTTCAATGATCCAGTGGATGCTGGCAATTTGATCTCTGGTTCCTCTGCCTTTTCTAAAACCAGCTTGAACATCTGGAAGTTCACAGTTCACGTACTGCTGAAGCCTGGCTTGGAGAATTTTGAGCATTACTTTACTAGCATGTGAGATGAGTGCCATTGTGCGGTAGTTTGAGCATTCTTTGGCATTGCCTTTCTTTGGGATTGGAATGCAAACTGACCTTTTCCAGTCCTGTGGCCACTGCTGAGTTTTCCAAATTTGCTGGCATATTGAGTGCAGCACTTTCACAGCATCATCTTTCAGGATTTGGAATAGCTCAACTGGAATTCCATCACCTCCACTAGCTTTGTTCATAGTGATGCTTTCTAAGGCCCACTTGACTTCACATTCCAGGATGTCTGGCTCTAGATGAGTGATCATATCATCGTGATTATCTTGATCGTGAAGATCTTTTTTGTACAGTTTTTCTGTGTATTCTTGCTACCTCTTCTTAATATCTTCTGCTTCTGTTAGGTCCATACCATTTCTGTCCTTTATCGAACCCATCTTTGCATGAAATGTCCCCTTGGTATCTCTAATTTTCTTGAAGAGATCTCTAGTCTTTCCCATTCTGTTCTTTTCCTCTGTTTCTTTGCATTGATTGCTTAGGAAGGCTTTCTTATCTCTTCTTGCTATTCTTTGGAACTCTGCATTCAGATGCTTATATCTTTCCTTTTCTCCTTTGCTTTTCACTTCTCTTCTTTTCACAGCTATTTGTAAGGCCTCCCCAGACAGCCATTTTGCTTTTTTGCATTTCTTTTCCATGGGGATGGTCTTGATCCCTGTCTTCTGTACAATGTCAAGAACCTCAGTCCATAGTTCATCAGGCACTCTATCTATCAGATCTAGGCCCTTAAATCTATTTCTCACTTCCACTGTGTAATCATAAGGGATTTTATTTAGGTCATACCTAAATGGTCTAGTGGTTTTCCCTACTTTCTTCAATTTAAGTCTGAATTTGGCAATAAGGAGTTCATGGTCTGAGCCATAGTCAGCTCTTGGTCTTGTTGTTGTTGGCTGTATAGAGTTTCTTCATCTTTGGCTGCAAAGAATATAATCAATCTGATTTCAGTGTTGACCATCTGGTGATGTCCACGTATAGAGTCTTCTCCTGTGTTCTTGGAAGAGGGTGTTTGCTATGACCAGTGCACTCTCTTGGCAAAACTCTACTAGTCTTTGCCCTGCTTCATTCCATATTCCAAGGCCAAATTTGCCTGTTACTCCAGGTGTTTCTTGACTTCCTACTTTTGCATTCCAGTCCCCTATAATGGAAAGGACACCTTTTTGGGTGTTAGTTCTAAAAGGTCTTGTAGGTCTTCATAGAACCGTTCAACTTCAGCTTCTTCAGTGTTACTGGTTGGGGCATAGACTTGGATTACTGTGATATTGAATGGTTTGCCTTGGAAATGAACAGAGATCATTCTGTCGTTTTTGAGATTGCATCCAAGTACTGCATTTCGGACTCTTTTGTTGACCATGATGGCTACTCCATTTCTTCTGAGGGATTCCTGCCCGCAGTAGTAGATATAATGGTCATCTGAGTTAAATTCACCCATTCCAGTCTATTTCAGTTCACTGATTCCTAGAATGTCAACATTCACTCTTGCCATCTCTTGTTTGACCACTTCCAATTTGCCTTGATTCATGGACCTGACATTCCAGGTTCCTATGCAATATTGCTCTTTACAGCATCGGACCTTGCTTCTATCACCAGTCACATCCACAGCTGAGTATTGTTTTTGCTTTGGTCCATCCCTTCATTCTTTCTGGAGTTATTTCTCCACCCATCCCCAGTAGCATATTGGGCCCCTATTGACCTGGGGAGTTCCTCTTTCAGTATCCTATCATTTTGCCTTTTCATACTGTTCATGGGGTTCTCAAGGCAAGAATACTGAAGTGGTTTGCCATTCCCTTCTCCAATGGACCACATTCTGTCAGATCTCTCCACCATGACCCGCCCATCTTGGGTTGCCCCACGGGCATGCTTAGTTTCATTGAGTTAGACAAGGCTGTGGTCCTAGTGTGATTAGATTGACTAGTTTTTTGTGAGTATGGTTTCAGTGTGTCTGCCCTCTGATGCCCTCTTGCAACACCTACTTGGGTTTCTTACATCTTACTTGGGTTTCTCTTACCTTGGGCGTGGGGGTATCTCTTCACAGCTGCTCCAGCAAAGCACAGCCATTGCTCCTTACCTTGGACAAGGGGTATCTCCTCACCACCACCCTTCCTGACCTTCAACGTGGGATAGCTCCTCTAGGCCTTCCTGCGCCCACGCAGCAACTGCTCCTTGGATGTGGAGTTGGTCCTCCCGGCTGATGCCTCTGGCCTCGGGCATGGGTTTGGTCCTCCAGGCCACCGCCCCTGGCCTCGGACACAGGGTAGCTCCTCCCGGCCTCCACCCCTGGCCTTGGCCGTTGGGGCATGGGGTAGCTCCTCCCAGCCAGCCGCGGCCCCTGACCTCGTTCGTGGAGTATCTCCTCTCTGCCGCCGCCCCTGACCTCGGACACGGGGTAGCTCCTCTCGGCCGCCACCCCTGACCTCGGACATGGGGTCAATGACATTTCCTGCCAGAGGGAGGATAGTAGAGGTGATCATTCTAAGTGAAGCAGGGGAGACAGGGCAAGACAAGAATCATATGGTATCATTTCTAGGTGGAATCTAAAAATGGAGATGGATGAACTTCTTTATCAAAGGGAAATGGCCTCACAGACTTATGGTTCCCAAGAAGAAACTTACAGTTCCCAAGGAGGAAAAGAGGCGGGCAGGGAGAAATGAGCTGGTTCAGATTAACATACACACAACTACTCTTCATAAAATCATCAAGGATCCACTGCATAACACAAGAAACCCTCCTCAACACTCCATAGTAACTTATATGAGAAGAGAACTTGAAAAAGAACATATATATGTCTAGCTGTGCATGAATCAAGCACCTGGAAAGACAGTCCCCCTCACTCATTACTGTGCTTAGTGCTCAGTCATGTCTGACTCTTTGCAACCCCATGGACTGTAGCCTGCTAGTCCCCTCTGTCCATGGAATTTTCCAGGAAAGAATACTGGAGTGTGGTGCCTTCTCCAGGGGACCTTCCCAACTCAGAGATTGAACCTGCATTTCTCCCATCTCCTGCATTGCAGGCAGATTCTTTACTGCTGAACCACACCAGGGAAGACTCATTCATTATTAAATCATAGCTAATCAAGTCTACACTGAGGAATCCCCTCCCATTTGTCAGAAAAATCTCTAAAGAATAAGTGCTGCAGAGGATGTAGGGAAAGTAGGATCCTCCTAGACTTTGAGTGGGGATGCACAAGGGTGCAGCCATGATGGAAAACAACATGGAAATTCCTGAAAAAAGTAAACAGAGAAGCCATGGGATCCAGCAACCCCACTTTTGGGTTCAGATCTGGAGAATATCACAATTTGAAATGACATGTGCAACCCTGTTTTGGGGGAAGCAGTATTTACAATAGCCAAGACATAGAGTCCACCAAAATGTCCAGCAACAGAAGCACGAAGACTGAGTGGTCCATCAATATGCTTGGACTACTCCTCAGGCTCTGGGGGCGGAATCAGGATGGGAGAACGTGGGCCTCTGACCAGCAGCTGGTTGGAAGAAGAGAGACCAGTCCTGAGCGTTCCCTGAATTCTTGGACCCCAGTGGGGACATGGGCAGGCCTGGAGCCCCTGTGATGAAGCCACAGCACCACTGGGCTCAGAAGTCTCCTGATGGTGTCTCAAACTCTGACACCGTGTTTTACAAAGGAACAAGAGAATGAAGCTGAGCACCTGAAGCCCAGTCCTTCTGGTTCTGAGTTGCTTCCAAAAGACCACCGCCACTTGCATGGGGTCTCCTGTGACCCACCTGCCCCCTTCTGGCCTTTCCTCTTCCTCCTGGTGATGATTCCAGTGACATTTCCAGCCTGGACCCCTCTGCCAGGCCAGATGCATCTGTCCATCTACTTCCTCCCCATGTCACCCTGGGGGCTAACAGGCTGGTCTGTTTGGGAACTTGGTAATCTCCTAAAATGAGAGTTTTAGGAGATGTTATATACAATTAATAGACTTCCCTGGTGGCTCAGATGGTAAAGAATCTGCCTGAAATGTAGGAGACCTGGGTTTGATCCCTGGGTTGGGAAGATCCCCTGGAGAAGGGAAGGGCTACCCACTATTCTGGCCTGGAGAATTCCATGTACAGAGAAGCCTTGTGGGCTACAGCCCATGGGGTCACAAAGAGTCAGGCACGACTGAATGATTTTCACTTTCAATGGGTTGAATGGTGGCCCCCAAAAGATGAGTTCCCCCAGAACATGTGAATAAGACCATATCTGGGAAAAGGGTCTTTGTAGATGCATTTAAAGATGGTGAGGTGAGGTCATCTTGGGTGTGGGTGGCCCTCAATCCAATTAGCAGGTTCCTTGTAAGAGACAAAAGAAGGGAGACAGACATAGAGAACAAGACATATGAAGATGAAGGCAGACATGGGAGGGAAGAGGCCACAAGCCCAGGGACCCCTGGAGTGCCAGAAACTGGAAAAAGCACCAAGGACCCAATCCTGGAGCCCCTGGATGCCTGCATCACCTTGATCTCAGACATCTGGTCTCCAGGACTGGGTGGGAGTTGAACTGTTGTTTTAAACCACCCAGCTTGTAGTCATTTGTTCGAGAAGCCACAGAGCAGCCACACAGACCCTGCTCTGTAGGATCCCAGAAGTGTGGGTCTCATTAAAAGCAGATGGAAGCCAGATTACAGAATCCCTGGAGTGAGCACTAGGCTCTCAGAAATGCTAAAGCAGTGGCTGGACCCCAGAATGTTAAGCGGTCAAGTCTGAAGCCCATCTCTAGGGTGCCAGCTGCACAAGCCTCCCCAGGTTCTGACACCTATATACATGGTCCTGACTGAGAACATTTAATGTCACTGTTCACATTGCTAATTAAGAATCCACCAGTTACACAGGTGAAAACCCAGTTAAGTTACTTGCTCCACTGATGATCAATTCTGAAGATGGTCAGGGGTGGGGACTTACATGCAGCCTGCAGCTCTTCCACCATCTCCATCACATTACTCAACCCCCTCCTCCACCTCCCCCTATAAGGAGCATCCTCAGTGGGAAGTTGGGGGACCACACAGAGGCGTCTCTAAGTAAACCTTGGCTGAGCCCCAGGCTAGCTGCTCCTGAACCTCATCTACCGTCTTCCCAGGTAAAACACCTGAATATGAGCAAAGACCTCACAGGCTGGAGGAAAGGGCTTGGAGCCACTCCAATGACAGCATGCTTGTCAGGTTGGCTCCTGCAGGCAAGGCAGGATGGTCTTGACACAGGGAGCTCTTCAGGAAGCTTTCTGTTTCCCTACCTGAGTTACCCCTCCAGTCGTGGCTTCCACTGCCTTTTCTCTTGCTTCCTCACCCCCGTCCTCTGCCTGGGGAGACATCCAACAGCAGGTACGGGTGACACACCACTTCCTTACCTGGTCTAGAAAAGATCTGATTACAAACAGCAACCTGCAAGGCCCTCTCGCCAGCCCAGCTTCACACATCCAACCGAGTATGGCATGGAGTCCAGCTGCAGGCACTCTTACACCCACTTACAGAGACCTCAACCCAGGCACACCTGGAAGGGCTGGCCAGCCAGGTCAGGTCAGCCTACCCTCCCCATCAGGGGCTCACAGTTGCAGAAAATGGGCCTTGTTGTTCCCGCCAGGTGCAAGGAACAGGTGTGGGTCCTGAGGATCAGGATGGACATGGGGCTGGAGCTCTGGCTTGTTTTCTAATCATTTTATATGGCCCACGAGTGAGAGGTAATTTCAAGAAGACCTTCTTCTAATGAGAGGAACCCAGGTGTCAGGGAGAATAGGGGTGGTGTGCGGAGACAGGGCCCTAGGGTCCAGGTTCAGTGGAAGTCTCTGGAAGACTCGGTGGAGGGAGGCTGCATAGTGAGGCCCAGGATCATTGACCTGTCCAGGAGCAGCTTTTTGTTAATTCAGGTCCTCCTCTGAGGGGCTCAGGGTCAGACCTGACCAACAGGTGGACTGGGGGTGCTCTGCAACAAGGTCTCTGTACATGGTTCCTGGGTGCTGAGCCCTGCGGGGTACCTGCCCAGGTGAGCCCGAGAGGGGCTCCTCCTTGGAGGAGCTAGCCCACCAGAAGACTGCTCCTGGGAGGAGTGTGTGAACAAGCATCCTCTCTGCGCAGCTGGCACAGAGTGGCTTAGAGACTCCCCCGTGGGCAGCATTGGGATGAAATGAGAATCAGGTTGCACAGTGGGGCCCCTGCTGAAGGGGTTCAGGACTAATGCTGAAGCTGAAACTCTAATACTTTGATCACCTGATGTGAAGAACTGACTCACTGGAAAAGACCCTGATGCTGGGAAAGATTGAAGGCAGGAGAAGGGGACGACAGAAGATAAGATGGTTGGATAGCATCACCGACTCATTGAACAAGAGTTTGAGCAAACTCTGGGAGTTGGCGATGCATAGGAAAGCCTGGCTTGCTGGAGGCCATGGGGTTGCAGAGAGTTGGGCATGACTGAGCAACTGAACTGATGTATGTAGTATTAGGCCTCCCAGGCAGTGCTAGTGATAAAGAACCTGCCTGCCAATGCAGAAGATGTAAGAGAGGTAGATTCAGTAAGTTCAGGAATATCCCTTGGAGAAGGGTTCAGCAACCCACCCCAGTATTCTTGCTTGGAGAATCCCAAGGACAGGGGAGACTGGCAGGATACAGTCCATAGGGTCATAAAGAGTCAGACATGACTGAAGTGACCTAGTACACACACACGTATAGAATCATGTCATCTACAGACAGTGATAGTGAAGAGGAAAAGTTAAAAATTTTACACAACTTCCTGCTCTTTATGCCTTTGTAACTCAGCTTGCTCCTTGCAAAGTCTAGATCATGTAGGTCTCAGAAAGTGGGGACTCGCTCACCCTTGTCCTAGTCTTTGCAATCGCCCTAGCCCCTGAAAATGCACTTAATCATGCCTGTCCATGTATAAACGCTCTGTAGCCCCTTTGTTTGGGGCTCAGAACTTAGAGTGTTAACTCCTCTGGGCCCACTAGTGTAATAAACCTGAGTTCTCCAACTCTCCAAGTGTGGTGATTGGTTTCTTGAGTACTGGTTTCTGCAACATTTCTGGAGGCCCCAGCGAGATTCCAACCACACTGGCCCCTTGAGCTGCTGGACTGGTAGCCCGGCCGGGTGGGAGCAGAGGAGCCCCGGGACAAACGAGGAGGCACGCCACCTGAAGGGCTCCGGTTTTCTTTCAGACCTGCGTTCCAACTCTCTGGACAGCCGAGTCCCCACGGGGCTCATTAGGGGGACAGACCAACCACCAGGAATGGGCACAGGATAAAGTAAGGCCCCAGGGCCAGTCCCCAGTCAGGAGGTCCTACCCCAACGGGTAGAAGAGGAGACTGATCACCTTCTTGGAGCTCCCAGGAAGGGAGAATCAGATAGCGAGCCCTGGAGACTCGGGAAAAGGGAGGTATTGTGAAAACCTCTGAGTGATTGTGTATGCATGATTGATGATTGAAGGAACTGAAAGTGAGCTCCACAGTCCTCGGACTACAGAGGCTGAGAGGGCCCAAAACTTGTGGTTCCGTGACGACCTCATAAGGCTGAAAGGTCGTACCAGGCTCTGGTGGATTTGATCCCTCCCCTCGAGGCTGGTCCGGGTTGGCGGTTTATACCCGCCTGCCAATGCTAAGAGACATCTTTAATCTCCCTCCGGAGAGTGGCAAGGCAGACAAAAAATGAATGTGAACGACAGTGCGGCCTGATGCGCCTGCACTTCAGGCTCAATTGTGTGGCTTCACGGCCTTCGTGGCTATGGAGTCCAAGTGGGCCCTAGCTTGGGGTTCCAGGGTGACCTCATATGGCTCAAGGCGGTGTTGGCCTCTGGGGGACCCAGTCCTTCCCTGTGAGACAGATCCGGATCAGGGATTTATACTGTTCCTCCAATGCAAAGCGGAGAAGACAATGGCAACCCACTCCAGTACTCTTGCCTGGAAAATCCCATGGGCGGAGGAGCCTGGTAGGCTGCAGTCCATGGGGTCGCGAAGAGTCGGAGAGGACTGAGCGACTTCACTTTCACTATTCACGTTCATGCATTGGAGAAGGAAATGGCAACCCACTCCAGTGTTCTTGCCTGGAGAATCCCAGGGATGGCAGAGCCTGGTGGGCTGCCTTCTATGGGGTCGCACAGAGTCCGACACGACTTAACAGCAGCAGCAGCCAATGAGAAGAGGCACCTAAGTCCCCACCCCCTCCCCTCCCCCCGCCCTCCACTCCCCCTCCCCCCACCCCCAGGACACGGCCAAGCAGGCATCTGAATGGTTTCCTCTTTTGAGAAGCACCCACCCTTGTTTATCTTTGCACCACCGACTCAGGGCAGGATACACAGGGAAGGAGAAATTATTGGTTACCTGTTATTCTTCTGTCAACTGACTTTTTGAGTTGACATCTAAGCGATTTCCTCAAAACCCTGCCAGATAGATTACATTTGTCAACATCGGGAGAAGTTCCTCTAAGCAAACTGTTTTAGATTGTGTGATAAAGAACTTTAAGAAGGGCTTAAAAAAAATAATTCATTTATTTTAATTGGAAGCTAATTACAATATTGTAGTGGTTTTTGCCATACATTAACGTGAATCAGCCATGGGTGTACATGTGCCCCCATCCTGAATCCCCCTCCCACCTCCCTCCCCACCCCATCCTTCTGGGTCATCCCAGTGCAGCGGCTCTGAGCGCCCTGTCTCATGGTTCGATGCATCAGAAGAGCTTTGTAGGAGATTACAATGAGTCAAGATGACCCCCAGGAAGCTTCATAACTTATGTGAGCTTGATTGGCCATCCTTTGACGTTGGATGGCCGCCAGAGGGCACTCTCGACCTGCTCATCTGGGTCATTAAGATTTTTTTTTTTTTTTTGTATAGTTCTTCTGTGTATTCGTCCCACCTTTTCTTAATATCTTATGCTTCTGTTAAATCCATATCATTTCTGCTCTTTATTGTGTCCATGTTTTCCATGAAATGTTACCTCGGTATCTCTAATTTTCTTGAAGAGATCTCTAATCTTTCCTGTTCTATTGTTTTCCTCTATTTCTTTGCATTGATCAATGAGGAAGTCTTTCTTATTTCTCCTTGCTATTATTTGGAACTCTGCATTCAAATGGGTATATCTTTCCCGTTCTCCTTTGCCTTTAGCTTTTCTTCTTTTTTCAGCTGTCTGTAAGGCCTCTCAGACAACCATTTTTCCTTTTTGCATTTCTTTTTCTTGGCAATGGTCTTGATCACCACCTCCTGTACAATGTCATGAACTTCAATATATAGTTCTTCATGCACTCTATCAGATCTAATCCCTTGAATCTATTTGTCACTTCCACTGTATAATCCTAAGGGATTTGATTTAGGTCATACCAGAATGGTTTAATGGTTTTCCCTGCTTTCTTCAGTTTAAGTCTGACTTTTGCCATAAGGCATTCATGGTCTGAGCCACAGTCAGCTCCCAGTCTTGTTTTTGCTGACACTATAGGCCTTCTCCATCTTCGGCTTTAAGAATATAATCCATCTGATTTCAATATTGACCATGTGGTGATGTCCATGTATGGAGTCTTCTCTTGTTTTGTTGGAAGTGGGTGCTTGCTATGACCAGTGCATTCTCTTGGCAAAACTCTGTTAGCTTTTGCGCTGCTTCATTTTGTACTCCATGGCCAAAACTTGCCTGTTACTCCAAGTATCTCTTAATATCTTACTTTTGCATTCTCGTCCCCTATGATGAAAAGTACATCTTTTTTTAGTGTTAGTTCTAGAAGATCTTGAAGGTCTTCATAGAACCATTCAACTTCAGCTTCTTTGGCATTAATGGTTGGGGCATAGACTTGGATTACTATGATATTTAACAGATTGTCTTGGAAATGAATAGAGATCATTCTGTTGTTTTTGAGATTGCACCCAAGTACTGCATTTCAGATTCTTTTGTTGACTATGATGGCCACTCCATTTCTTCTAAGAGATTCTTGCCCACAGTAGTAGATATAATGGTCATCTGAATTAAATTCACCCATTCCAGTCCATTTTAGTTCACTGATTCCTAAAATGTCAATGTTCACTCTTGCCATTTCCTCTTTGACCACTTCCAGTTTACCTAGATTCATGGACCTAGCATTCCAGTTTCCTATGCAATGTTGTTTTTTTTTTTTTTACAGCATTAGACTTTGGTTACATCACCAGTCCCTTCAAATGGGCATTGTTTTCCCTTTGGCTCTGTCTCTTCATTATTTTTTGAGTTATTTCTCCACTCTTCTCCAGTACGATATTGGGCACCTTCCAACCTGGGGAGTTCATCTTTCAGTGTCGTATCTTTTTTCCTTTTCATATTGTTCATGGGATTCTCAAGGCAAGTACAATGAAGTGGTTTGCCATTCTCTTCTCCAGTGGACCACATTTTGTCAGAACTCTCCACCATGACCCGTCCATCTTGGATGTCCCTACTTGTTGTGGCTCATAGTTTCATTCAGTTAGAGAAGACTGTGACCCATGTGATCAGTTTGATTAGTTTTCTGTGATTGTTGTTTTCATTCTGTCTCCTGGCTGATGGATAAGGATAAGAGGTTATGGAAGCTTCCTGAGGGGAGAGACTGACTGTGGAGGAAACTGGTTCTTGTTCTGATGGGGGTGGGAACATGCTCAGCAAATCTATAATTCAATTTTCTGTTGATGTGTGGGGCTGTGTTCCCTCCCTGTCGTTTGAGATGAGACTAAACTCTGGTAGGGATAATGAAGATAATGACAACCTCCTTCAAAACGTCTTGTGCATGCACTGTTGTACTCAATACTCAGCAGGCCATTGTTGACCCATGCCTCTGCCAGAGACTCCTGGACCCTCACAGGCAAGTCTGGCTCAGTCTCTTGTGGGGTCACTGCTTCTTTCTCCTGGGTCCTAGTGCACACAAGTTTTGTTTGTGCCCTCCAAGAGTCTGTTTCCCCAGGCCTGTGTAAATTCTGTAATCAAATCCCACTGGCCTCCAGAGTCGAATTCCTCGGAGTTTCTCAGTCCTTTTGCCAGATCCTCAGGTTTTGAAATATGCTGTGGTTCCTAGAACTTTCTTAACAGTGCAAGAATTTATTTGGTATAGTTGTTCTGCAGTTTATGAGTCATCTGCTTGATGGTTCTATTTTGGGGTTAATGGTGATCTCCTCCAAGAGGGCTCAATGCCACATACTGTGTGAGCCAGGTCTGCCGCACACAGAACCCCTGCCCCTGAGGCAGGCCGCTGCTGATCCGTGCTTCCACAGCAGATACTCAAAGGCAGATCTGGCTCAGCTTTTGTGCAGTCTCTGGGTCCTGATGCACACAAGGTTTTGTTTGAGCCCTCCGAACATTTTTGGCAGGTATGGGGTTTAATTCTAAAGGCAATTTTGCCCCTCCTACCATCTTGCTAGGGCTTCTCCTTTATCTTTTGATGTGGTACATCTTTTCTTGATGGAATCCAACATTCTCCTATGGATGGTTGTCCAGCAGTGAGTTGCAATTTTGTAATTCTTGCTGGAAAAGATGAACAGACTTGCTTCTACTCTGCCATCTTTCTCTTGGTTTTCCTAGTACTACACAAGTAAATTCTCAAAAGGATTTCAAAGGTTTTCTGCTGCACAAATAACCTGTGTTCCATATTATACTGTCTTTAGAATGGCAAATTCTCCCACTCTTCTTTTATCTTTGACCAAAGCTTATGCTCTCTAACAGATCTATCCTTGAATTTCCTTTCATAGTCTATGGGAATGGGAAACCAGTCCTTGAATTTCCTTTCATAGTCTATGGGAATGGGAAAACAGTCCTGCCCACATATCAAGGCCAGTAAGAACCCAGGGTCAACATGCTTTTGCCTGCAATTTGTGTTGTCTTATACAAAGTGGCCAGATCACAGAAAATTACAGCTATATACTATACATTTTACTCCATTAAGAAGCAAGAAGTTTCTATTTCCTTCTGGCAAGTATAAAACCAAGAATAGATGGCAGCAGCATTAATTACTAAGTAACCATTATTTGAAACTACCTTATTTGAAAAAGGAATTTCTATTCTAAACCTGCCTAAAGGATATGAATAAACTATATTAATGATCAAAGATAGCAAGAAACAGCAAGTAAAATTTGCCTAAAATTTATAATGTTTCAATTATAACAAACTATTGAACATGCACATGCAATGAACTTTGTAATGCATATGAATTATGTTCTGACCATGAGGAATATCACAGTGTCTCCACTTGGTAGAGTAAATAGCATCTGATTTATTAATAAAGACTATCAATGTAAATGCTAAAAGGCTGCTGGAATGCATGAACACAGAGCACTTTTCAAAAGTGTATTGGTATCCTAGGTCATTTTCTCTTCATCATGTTTCACTGTCAATAGTATCTGTGAAAACTTCTTGCTTTTCTTTCTAATTTCAGCCGATAATTAGACAATGACCATCATGAGCTTGGGAAATCTGTTTGATTCTTAAGTTGTTTTTTATTACTTTGATATCAGCACTCCTTGTTCCATTAATCATAGATTACATCAGCAATTTTGGCTCATTTTTCATGAAGATCAACTTTCTGAGAAGTTAACGTGAGTATGCTTTAAATATATGAAATACATCAAATACTTAAGAAATTAATGGCAACTAATTTTTGTTTTATAGGAAAAATATATTCAAATCTTTTGCTGACAGAGCTTATTAAACTTTATTTAGGAGCAAACAATGTAGTTATAATATTTATCCATGACTATAGTAAAAAAGCCAAAGCATCTTTTGTCCCTAATTATGGATTATGGTGTTTTTCTTTTTTTCAAAAAACAAAATCAGATTTTTGTTTTTAAAATACCTTAGTTTTTAATGTTTAAATTAAGAATGCATTGAGATATAAATGTTGCTGTGTCAGGGTGGAAGCACAATCAGTATTTAGATAAACAAATGAGAAAAAAAGCATGACTGTTCCAATTAGTAGAAAAAAAAATTGCTAAAACACTTATTCTCATTTTATATGCTATATTACAACTTTTCATTGAAGAGATTTAAATACATGGTAAAAAATCTATGAATCACTTAAAATATAGGCTAATTAGGCAACTACTGTCCAGGAAGTTGTCTTTACATATGAGTATAATCAAGTGTCTTTTAATTTCATGGCTGGAGTCACCATCTGCAGTGATTTTGGAGCCCAAGAAAATAAAGTCTGCCACTGTCACAAAACACTCTGTCCATCGTTTCCCCATCTATTTGCCATGAAGTGATGGAAAAGGATGCCATGGTCTTAGTTTTTGAATGTTGATTTTTAACCCAGCTTTTTCACTCTCCTCTTTCATCTTCATCAAGAGGCTCTTTAGTTCCTCTTCACTTTCTGCCATAAGGGTGGTGTCATTTACATATCTGAGGTTATTGATATTTCTCGTGGCAGTCTTGATTCCAGCTTGTGCTTTATCCAGTTTGGCATTTCACATGATGTACTCTGAATATAATTTAAATAAGCAAGGTGACAATACACAGCCTTTTGGATTGGGTTATTTGTTTTTCTGGCGTTGCTTTGTATGAGCTGCTTCTATATTTTGGAAATTAATCCTTTGTCACAATAGTCATTTGCTATTATTTTCTCCCCCTCTGAGGGTTGTCTTTTCACCTTGTTTATAGTTTCCTTTGCTGTGCAAAAGCTTTTAAGCTTAATTAGGTTCCATTTGCTTATTTTTGTTTTTATTGATTCTAGGAGGTGGGTCATGAAGTATCTTGCTATGATTTATATCATACACTGTTATGCCTATGTTTTCTTCTAAGAGCTTTATAGTTTCTGGTCTTACATTTAGGTCTTTAATCCATTTAGAGTTTATCTTTGTGTATGATGTTAGGAAATGTTCTAATTTCATTATTTTACATGTAGTTGTCCACTTCTTCCGGCACCACTTATGAAGAGACGATCTTTTTCCCATTGTATATTCTTGCCTCCTTTGTCAAAGATAAGGTACTCATAGGTGCATGGGTTTATTATCTCTGGGCTTTCTATCTTGTTCCATTGGCTTATACCTCTTTTCTGTGCCAGCACCATACTGTCTTGATGTCTGTAACTTTGTAGTATAATCTGAAATCAGGTAAGTTTATCCCTCCAGTTCAATTCTTCTTTCCCAAGATTGTTTTGGTTATTCAGAGTCTTTGTGTTTCCATATGAAATGTGAAATTGTTTGTTCTAGTTCTGTGAAAAATGCCATGGGTAATTTGATAGGGATTGCATTGAATCTGTAGATTGCATTTGGTAGTACAGTCATTTTCAAAATATTGAGTCTTCCAACCTGGAAGCATGGAATATCCCTCCATCTGTTTATGTCATCTTTTATTTCTTTCATCAGTGTCTTATATTTTTCTGTATACAGCTCTTTTTTCTCCTTAGGTTTATTTGTAGTATTTTATTCGTTTTGCTGCAATGGTAAATGGGATTGATTCCTTAACTTCTTTTTCTGATTTTTCATTGTTAGTATATAGGAAATGCAAGTGATTTCTGTGTATTGATTTTGTATCCTGTCACTTGACTAAATTCACTGAATAGTTCTAGTAATTTTGTGACAGTGTCTTTAGGGTTTTTTCTATGTACAGTACCATGTCATCTGCAAATAGTTAGAGTTTTACTTCTTCCTTTTCTGCCTGGATTCCTTGTATTTCTTTCTCTTCTCTGTTGCTATAGCTAGGACTTCCAAACTATGTTGAATAATAGTGGTGAGATTGGGCACACTTGTCTTATTCCTGATCTTAAAGGAAATGCTTTTGCTTTCTCACCATTGTGAATAATATTTGCTGCAGGTTTGTTGTATATGGACTTTTTTATGTTAAGGTAGGTTTCTTCTATGCCCTTTTAAAATAATTTTTATCAAATAGGGTGTTGAATTTTGTCAAAAGCTTTTTATGCATCTCTTGAAATTTCATATGGTTATTATCTTTCAATTTGTTAATATTGTGTATCACATTGATTAATTTGCATACATTGAAAAATCTTTGCATTCCTGGGATAAATCTGACTTGATCATGGTGTATGACCTTTTAAATGTGTTATTGAATTCTGTATGCTGGAATTTTGTTGAGGATTTTTGCATCTATGTTCATCAGTGATATTGGCCTGAAATTGTCTTGTTTTGTGATATCTTTGTCTGATTGTAGTATCAGGGTGTTGGTGGCCCTGTAGAATGAACTTATAAGTTTTCCTTCCTCTGCAATTTTTAGAAGAGTTTCAGAAGGACAGGCATTAGCTATTCTCTAAATATTTGATACAATTAAACTGTTAAGCCTTCTGGCCCTGGGCTTTTGTTTTGTGGAGATTTTTAATCACAGTTTCAGTTTCAGTGTTTGTAATTGGCTTGTTCATAATTTCTATTTCCTTTGGGTTGTCTTGGGAGGTTAAACTTTTCTAAGAATCTGTCCATTTCCTCTAAGTTGTCCATTTTATTAGCATATAATTGTTCCTAATAATCTCCTCTGATCCTTTGAATTTCCATATTGTTCATTGTAACCTCTCCTTTTTCATTCCTTATTTTGTTAATTGGATTTTTCTCTCTATTTTTCTTAATGGGTCTGGCTAATAGTTTGTCAATTTTGTTTGTCTTCTCAAAGAACCAACTTTTAGTTTTGTTCATCTTTACTATTTTTCCTTCATTTATTTTTCATTTATTTCTGCTCTGATGTTTATGATTTATTTCCTTCTTCCAACTTTGGGATTTTTTTGTTCTTCCATTTCCAGCTGTTTTTAGATGTAGATTTAGGTTGTCTGTTCAATGTTTTTCTTGTTTCCTGAGGTAGGATTTTATTGCTATAAATTTCCCTCTTAGAACTGCTTTTGCTGTATCCCATAGGTTTTGGGTGGTTGTGTTTTCATTGTCATTTGTTTTGAGGAATCTTGATTTCCTTTCTTATTTTCTCAGTAACCTCTTCATTACTTCAAAATGTATTGCTTAATTTCATGTGTTTGTGTTCCTTGCAGTTTTTTTTTTCCTGTAATTAATATCTAGTCTCAGCACTGTGGTCAGAGAAGATGCTTATTATGATTTCAATTTTCTTAAATTTGCTGAGACTTGATTTACTGAGACCACAAACATGTGATCTCTCCTGGAGAATGTTCCATGTGCACTTGAGAAGAAAGTATATTTTGCATTTGGATGGAAAGTCCTGAAGATATCAATTAGGTCCATTTGATCTAATGTTTCATTTAAGGTTTGGTTTCCTTATTGATTTTGTGTTTTGATAATCTGTCCATTTGTGTAAGTGGGATGTTAAAGTCCCTTACTATTTTGTGTTACTTGTCACTTCCCCTTTACCCCTGTTAGTGTTTGTCCTATGTATTGAGGTGCTCCTATATTGGCTGCATAAATATTTACAATTATTATGTCTTATTCTTGGATTGATCTCTTGATCACTATGTAGTGTCCTCTTGTAATAGTCTTTATTTTAAGGTCTATTTTGTCTGAAATGAGAATTGCCACTTGGCTTTCTGCTCCAGATTTCCACTTGCTTGGAGTATCTTTTTCCATCCTTTTACTTTCAGTCTGTATGTGTCTCTAGGTCTGAAGTGAGTCTCTTGTAGAAAGCATATGTTTGGATCTTGGTTTTGTATCCATTAAGCCAATCTGAGTCTTTTCTTTCAGTACTTTAAATATATCCTCCTATTCCCTTCTGGCCTTCAGAGTTTCTGCTGAAAGAGCAGCTGTTAATCATATGGGTTTTTCCTTGTATGTTATTTGGTGCTTTCTCCTTGCTGCTTTTAGTATTCTTTCTCCGTGTTTAATCTCTGTTAGCTTTATTAGTATGTGTCCTGATTTGTTTCTCCTTGGGTTTATCCTGCATGGTACCTTCTATGCTTCTTGGTCTTGATGGACTATTTCCTTTCCCATGTTGGGTAGTTTTCAATTATAATCTCTTCAAAAATTTTCTCACTGCGTTTCTTTTTCTTTTCTTCCTCTGGGAGCCCTATAACTTGAATGTTGGTGCATTTAACATTGTCCCGGAGGTCTGTGAGGCTATCCTCAATTCTTTTCATTCTTTATCCTTTATTCTGCTCTTTAGCAGTTATTTCCACCATTTTATCATCAAACACAATTATCTGTTTTTCTGCCTCAGTTATTCAACTCTTGGTTCCTTCTACAGTATTTTTACTTTCAGTAATTTTTGCTATTCATATCTGTTTATTTATTCTTTATTTCTTCTATGTCTTTGTTAATTATTTTAAATGCTTCCTCCAGTTTTTCCATTTTATTTTCCAGGCTTTGGAACACCTTTACTATCACTATTCTGAATTCTTTTTCAGGTAGTATTTGCTATTTCCTCTTTGTTTATTTGTTCTTGTAAGTTTCTACCTTGTTCCTTCATTTGTGCTGTATTTCTTATATTTTCATCTCTGCCCTCCCCCTCCCCTCCCACCCCCCACCCCCCGCCCCCGACACACAATTTGCTCCATTTGAGGTCTCCTTTTCCTATATGTTAGGGACGTATTCATTCTTCTTTCTGGTTTTTGTCGTCAGTGGGAAAGGTTGGTTCAATGGTTTGTGTTGATCTGGTTAGGGATGACTTGTTCCTGTGTTCTAGTAGGAGAATGTTAAGTTGTTTTTTTTTTTTCCCCTAATGGGAAGGACTAGGCTATGTTAAGTGGTATATTTTGGAGTGTCTGTATGATTCCTGTGTGTTAATAGTTCTTTTTGCATTTTTGTTGTTGTTTGGGTGAGGTGTCCTGCTGTGAATGCGTTGGCAACTGGGTGATATTAAGTCTGTGTGCAGGTGTAGGCTTTTATGGAAGCTGTCAGTAATTAATACCCCTGGGGTTAGGAGCTCTCTGGCGGTCTAGGATCCTGGACTCAGCACCCTCACTTCAATGATTCAGGCCTGATCCCTGTGTTCCCAGGCCAACTTTCCATCCACTTTTCAGCTCCTGGTCAGTCTCCTCTAATCTCCACATTAAAGTTAAATTTGTTGCATCTTGAAGATGGTAGAGTTAAACCAAAGTGGCAAAATATTGAAATGCAGTTAAGATTGGCTTTGCAAACTGCTCCCCACTCAACCGTGTCTCCCAGGACCCCCCTTAGCCATTATCCTTCTACTAAGTGTATTAGTCTATATTTTAAATGTAATTTCAGGGAAAAAGGCTCTCAATACATGTACTACAAAAGTCCATAAAGGCTTGATATCTTTGTATCTATAGTTCATAGTATGCTTCCTAGAAGACAATAAAATATCTCTTTCTGCTCAGTCATTTTCAGTTCTTTGAGAACCCATGGACTGTACCTTACCAAGCTCTGCTGTCCATGAAATTCTCCAGGCGAATATATTGGAGTGGGTTGCCTTTCCATTCTCCAAGGGATCTTCCCAAACCAGGAATCAAACCCAGGTCTCCTGCATTGCAGACAGATTCTTTACCATCTGAGTCAGCAGGGAAGCCCCCTCTTTCTCTCTCCCTCTCTGTTTATCTATCTTTTATCTATCTGTGTCTCTATCATTTATCTCAGAGAAGGCAATGGCACCCCACTGCAGTACTCTTGCCTGGAAAATCCAGGGACGGAGGGGCCTGGTAGGCTGCAGTCCATGGGGTCACTAGGAGTTGGATGCTACTGAGCAACTTCACTTTCCCTTTTTACTTTCATGCATTGGAGAAGGAAATGGCAACCCACTCCAGTATTCTTGCCTGGAGAATCCCAGGGACAGAGGAGCCTAATGGGCTGCTGTCTATGGGGTCGCACAGAGTCGGACATGACTGAAGCGACTTAGCAGCAGCATCATTTATCTACAGTTGAGTAAATGAGCACATGTTTATTTAGAAAGTTAAATATTTATAGTTTCCAAATAAACTAACATTAAACTGAAGTTCTAATTTTGTATATGACTTCACACATTTTGTTGACAAACTGATTTTCAAGGGAAATTTAGGTGGTCCACTAATAGATATGCCATATCAAAATAATGGAGGTTGTCTAAATATAAATTTCTGTACTTGTCTGATTTATAAAATATAACCAGTGAAATGTTTTTGAGAAATTAAACAATGTCATCATATGCTTTCACAAATCTAAAATATGATTGTATTTCATTTCTTGTAGACAAAAGACAATTATAATTTTGGAAAAAATCTAAACATCTAGACTAAGAGAGAAGGTTATAAACATTGCTAGGCCAGAAGTCATGTTGTTTAACTATCAGTCTATCTCTCAGAATGTCTTGTACATAATAGATGAACAATAAGTTTTTTTATTTAATTGAATAACCACCTGGAGGAAAGTTTGGGACATCCAGATTCTAGGAGATTTTAAAGACATTTTTAAAAGCGCTCCCCCCAAAAACAAAACAAAACCAAACAAAAACCCTGAAAGAAAAAAATGGAGCTGGAAGAATTAGGCTTCCTGATATCAAACTATACTACAAAGCTACGGCAAACCTATGTAAGGAAAACAGTATGGTATTGACAAAAAAATAGACATACAGATTAATAGAACAAGATAAAAAGCCAAGAAATAAACCCATGTACCTATGGCCAATTAATCTACAGCAAAAGAGGCAAAATATACAGTGGATGAAAGACAGTCTCTTTAACAAATGGTGAGGGAAAAACTGGACAGATATATGTAAAATAATGAAAATAGTAAAATCTCTAACACCATGTAAAAAAATAAAATGTACAAAAATAAGCTGCAGAATGCCAGGCTCTTCTGTCCTTCACTATCTCTTGGAGTTTGCTCAAACTCATGTCCGTTGAGTCCATGATGCCATCCAAACATCTACTCCTAACCTCAATCTTTCCCAGTATCAGGGTCTTTTCCAATGAGTCAGCTCTTCACATCAGGTACCCAAAATGTTGGTGCTTCAACTTGATCATCAGTCCTTTCAATGAATATTTAAGGTTGATTTCTTTTAGGATTGACTTGTTTGATCTCCTTGTTAAAAACAAACAAAAAAACTAAACATGGAGTTACCATATGGCCCAGGAATCCAACTCTTGGATATATATCTAGAGAAAATTATAATTTGAAAAGATACAGGCAACCCAATTCTCATTACAGCTCTATTTACCATAGCCAAGAAGACATGGAAGCAACCTATATGTCCTTTGACAGGTGAATGGATAAAGTAGCTGTGGTATACATATAAAATACTTAGGCATGAGAATTAAATAATGCTATTTGCAACAACATGGCTGAACATAAAGCTTATCATAATAAGTGAAGTAATCCGGAGAAAGACAAATATCATATGATTTTGCTTACATGTAGAATCTAAAAAAAGATACAAATGAACTTATTTACAGAACAGAAATAGATCCACAGCAATGGGAAGCAGAATTATGGTTACCAAAGTTGAGAGAGGAGGATAAATTAGGTGCTTGTGATTAACATATACACACTACTATGTATAAAATAGATAACCAACAAAGACCTGCTCTATGTCATAGGGGATTGTACTCAGTATTTTACTATAACCTGTAAGGGAAAAGAATTTTATAAGGAGTATAAAATGTGTGTATATATATACACACACATATGTATGTATATGTACATATATATAGAGAGAGGCTAATAGTGAAGTCGCTCAGCCATGTCCAACCCCATGGACTGTAGACTGCCTGGCTTCTCTGTTCATGGAATTTTCCAGGCAAGAATACTGGAATGGGTTGCCGTTTCCTTCTCCAGGGCATCTTCTTGACCCAGTGATCAAACCCTGGTCTCCTATATTGCAGGCAGTCTCTTCACTGTCTAAGCCACCAGGGAAACCCATATATATATATATATATCTCCAAATCACTGTGCTGTATACCTAAAACTAATACAACATTGTTAATCAACTATAATTCAATGAGTATAAAATACATTCCAAAATAATAATATGCTCTAAAATACATTCTAAAGTAATAATAAATTAAATTAACAAAAAAATAAAGCTAAAAAGGGTAGAAGAGGTAGAGAGTCATTATAGAGGAAAAATACAGTTAGCTCTGCTGGGAAGTCAGAGTGTCATTAGAATGGCCAATGCATATCTATAACCATAATTTTATTGTTACTCTGGGATTTGTACAGTAAACAGAGATACTTATGAAGTCTTATTTTGTGAACAAAATGTCTCCTCCTTAAATGAACCAGAATGGTGCAATTATTTTCCTTTCCTTCCCAGAAAAGGATCAAATTACAGTTAGAGCTCCAAGATAGAAGCTAATAATGTAATGGAAGAGATCTGCTTATTTTCTTCTTCCTTTCCAACTGTATCTCAGCGATATGGCAAAGTTTGTGACTTAATGTGAATGTGAATCTCTTTGTTTCTTGCAGCGCTTCCAGAAGAAATAGAAATAGAAGTAATGACTGACACACTCTTTTTGTTGTGAAAAACAAGAAATGAGCATTCACCTCTGCCTATAAATCTGTGTGTGTGCGCTGAGTCAGTCAGTCATGTCCAACTCCTGCCATTCCATGGACTGTAGCTCTCTAGGCTCCTCTGTGCATGGGCTTTCTGAGGCAAGAATACTGGAATGTGTTGCCATTTTCTCCTCCAGGGTATCTTCCTGATTCAGGGATTGAGCCGGCATCTTCAGCATCTCCTTCATTGGCAAGTGGATTCTTTTGTAAATCTGCTAGCAGGCAAATTTGTTTCGTAAGATCAGTTCAGTTTAGTCTCTCATTTGTGTCCAACTCTTTGGGATCTCATAGACTGCAGCAAGCCAGGCTTCCCTGTCCATCACCAGCTCCCAGAGCTTGCTCAAACTCATGTCCATTGAGTCAGTGATACCATCCAACTGTCTCATCCTCTTTTATCATCTCATCCACTGTTTCATAAGATAGGGCTAGAGTTTTACAGTCTTAAGAAAATCATAGTTTCAAGGAATAGTGAACAAGTTTTTTCATCCACTTCTGTTCTCTTGTAAAAATGAGTGACAGTTCTATTAAATATCTTCTTATCTAACCAGGAAGGCAAACAATGTGTCACAAAGATTGCTTATCCTAGAAGATACTGCACCTTTGTCTGCCAGCCTGGCCATGCTGTCAATAGGACTGAGGAAGATAATGTGTTAGAATATGAGTCCATTCTACTTTCTAAACACAGATTCAGAATCCTATTTCCTATGGTAGAACTAGCTAACTCCAGAGGCAAAGTATGAAAGGTAGAAAGTGTCATTTTGAATTGTATATAGGCTGTAATATAAAGCATTGTGTCATTTTAATGATTTTAAAACCACCTGCAATGCAGTAGGAGGACTTCCCTGGTAGCTCAGACTATACAAAAAATCTGTCTGCAATGCAGGAGCCTTGGGTTCAATCCCTGGGTCAGAAAGATCCCCTGGAGAAGGGAATAACTATCCACTCCAGTATTCTTGCATGGAGAATTCCATGAATAGAGGAGCCTGGCCAGCATATGAGAACACTTTGCATTTCTTAGAATTGAGACATCCTATTCCCCAATAATATTCTATATTACAATTTCAAAATATAAAACACTATCTCCATGTCCCTATTATATGCCAAAGAAAATGTTAGTCAATTGCAAACTCTCTTTCGCCCTCTATTTTTTCAGGACATTCTTTAAATGTTATGCCTTATTAACTATTGACTACCCTGTCCCTCAACCTACTACCACTACCCAGAATATATGCTCCAAGACAGCAAGTCCTTTTGCTTAATTTGTTGACATCTGCCTCCTCAATACTTAAGACTGAGCCCAACACTTAATAAAAGTGTTTTGAATAAATTATTCTCCTGTTACTGATAATGGCCATATAGGTTTTATCCTACAGAAAATGAGTCCCATTGAGATGAATTCCATTCTGTTCTTACCATGGGCTTGCCTCCGTCTGGGAGAAAAAATGCTCCTTTTTACAATACTCACAAAGACACCATAGGTGCTAGCAGGTTCTGCACTGGAGACCCTGAGAAGAAGTGAATAGCTCATTATTTTAGCACAATAAAAAACTGTGGAGCTGGAGGCAGAGGATGAATTCTGCCTGATTTCACCCATGCTCTCCCCATTATATCAAAAGCAAGTATTTACTTTTTGGCTAATGTTCTATACCTAATTCAGAGGTATATTGTGGTGAGAGTGGTAGTATTTCTCTTTGAAAACTTAACTGGAGCTCTGAACTCTCTCTGGACACACACACACACACACACACTTTGTACACAATTTTTAAGAGTTTGAAAGAAGACCTGAAACAAAGATTAGGAATTGTTACTTTAGTCGTTATTTCTGTATAGTCATTATTTTTGCTTGCTGTGAGCTAATTTGGAAATTGTTTCAGAATACCTCTCTTTTCTAATAAACATGTGTACTTGAGAAGTAAAGAAGGCAGAACACCAAAGAATCGATGCCTTCAAATTGTGGTGCTGGAAAACACTCCTAAAAGTCCCTTGGACAGCAAGGAGATTAAACTTGTGAATCTTGAGAGAGATCAACCCTGAATATTCACTAAAAGGACTGATGCTGTTGCTGAAGCTCCATTATTTTGGTGATCTGATGTGAACAGATGACTCATTGGAAAGTCCTTGATGCTGGGAAAGATCAAGGGCAGAAGGAGAAGAGGGCGTCAGAGGATAAGATGGCTGGATGGCATCAACAATGCAATGAACATGAACTTGGGCAAACACCAGGAGATGGTGAGGGACAGGGAGGCCTAGTGTGCTGCAGTCCATGGGGTCACAGAATCGGACACAGCTGGATGACTGAACGATACCACCAACACTTGATTTTAATGTGGAATCTAAAAACAACTTTAATTTTTCTCACTAGGTAAGAAGCATTATGGTCCATATTCTATGGTTCTATACCTCTCTTGTGCCCTGGTCAACTCCTGATACTTATGCAGTTCTACAATAAGCACTGAGAAGTATGTTTGTCAAGACAAATTTTATCAGAGCACTGATAATTTTGTGAAAAAAAATGGAGTGCAGTTGATTTAAAATGTTAGTTTCAGGTTTACAGTATAGTGATTCAGTTATGCTTACACATATGCTGCTTATCTTTTGCATTCTTTTCCCATATAGATTATTACAGAATATTAAGTAGATTTCCTGCGCTACACTTGTTCTTGTTGGTTATCTATTTTATATATAGTAGTGTATGTATGTTAATCCTATGCTCTGAATTTATCCCTTCCCTCCAACTTTCCCTTTTGGTAACCTTAACTTTGTTTCCAAAATCTGTGAATCTGTTTCTGTTTGTACATAAGTTCATTTATATCATTTTTTAAAAATTAGATTCCATAGATAAGTGACATCATATGACATTTTCTTTTTCTATCTGATTTACTTACTATGATAATATCTAGGTCCATCTATGTTGCTACAAAAGGCATTATTTCATTATTTTTTAATGGCTAAGAGGTTTTCAATTTATATATGTACCACACCTTATTTATCCATTTATCTGTCAATGGACAGACATTTAGGTTGCTCCCATGTCTTGGCTATTGTATTGTAGTGCTGAAATGAACATTAGGGTGAATGCATCTTTTGAATTATAACTTTCTCTGCATGTATACTCAGGAGTGGAATTGCTGGATAATAGTAGTTCTTTGTTTATATTTGTTTTCATTTTCATTATTCTAGGACATGGATCCAAAAAGATAGTGCTGGGATTTATGTCAAAAAGTATTCTGCCTATGTTTTAATCTAATTGTTTTAATAGTGTCCAACATTACATTTAAAGCTGTGATCCATTTTAATTTATTTTTGTGCATGGTGTTAGAAGATGTTCTAATTTCATTCTTTTACTTGTAGCTCTGCAGTTTTTCCAGCACCACTTATTGAAGAAATTTGGCTATACAGAGTCTTTTGTGTTTCATACAACTTGTATTTATTTTTGTTCTATCTAATTCTGTGAAAAATGCCATTGGTAATTTGATAGAAATTGCATCGAATCTGTAGATTACCTTGCATAGTTTAGTCGTTTTGACAATAATGATTCTTCCAATCCAAGAATGTGGCATATCATTTAGTCTGTTTGTGTCATCTTCAGTTCCTATCACTAGCATCTCATAATTTTCTGAAAACAAGTTTTTTACTTCTATGTTTTTTTTTTGTTGTTGTTGTTGTTGGAATTGAGAATGGGATTGTTTCCTTGATTTCTTTTTCTTATCTTTTGTTGTTAGTATATAGGGATCCAAGAGATTTCTGTACATAAAATTTATATCCTGCAACTTTAACAAATTCTTTGATAAGCTTTAGCAGTTTTCTGGTAGCATCTTTAGGATTTTCTGTATGTAGGAGCATGTCATCTGCAAACAGTGACAGTTTTGCTTCTTTTCCAATTTGTATTCTTTTTATTTATTTTTTCTGCTCTGATTTATATAAGTAGGACTTCCAAACTATGTTGAATAAAAGTGAAAAAATATTTCCCTTGTTCCTGAATTTAGAGGGAATGTTTTCAGCTTTTCACCTTTGAGAAGGATATTCCCTGTAGGTTTCATAGATGATCTTTATTATATCCTCAGTTTCTGGAGAGGTACTGTCATGAATGTAGGGTGAACTTTGTCAAAAACATTTTCTGCATCTATTGAGAGGATCTTGATTTTTATTCTTCACTTTGTTACTGTTGTCTGTCACACTGATTAATTTGCAGATATTAAAGAATTGAGCTTCCCTGGTGGCTCAGATGGTAAAGAATTCACCTGCAATGCAGGAGATCTTGGTTTGATCCCTGGTTTGGGAAGATTCCTTGGAGAAGGGGATGGTTATCCACTCCAGTATTCTTGCCTGGAGAATTCCATGGACAGAGGAGCCTAGCAGGCTGTAGTCCATGGAAACACAGAATTGGATATGACTGAGTGACTAACATTACCAAAGAATATTTGCATCTCTGGGATAAGTCCCACTTGATCATGGTGTAAGATCTTTTTAATGTATTATTGGAATTGGAATGCTAGTGCTTTGCTGAGGATTTTTGTGTCTATGCTTATCAATTATATATACACACACACACACATACACATGTATTTTACTGTTGTATCTTTGCTTGGTTTTGTGTCAGGGTAATGATGGTCTTCTTCATTGAGCAAGGGAGTCTTCCTTCCTCTGAAATTTCTTGGACACTGTTCAGAACGATAGGCGTTAACTGTTTTTAAATGTTGATAAAATTCACCTGTAAGGTCTTCTGGTCCTGAACTTTTGTTTGTTGGGAATTTTTAAATCACTGTTTCAATTTCAGTACTTGTGATTTATTTGTTCATATATTCTTGATTCAGTGGTTTAGTGATTCTTCCTGGTTCAGTCTTGGAAAGTTGTACTTTTCTAGGAATTTTTCCATTTCTTCTAAGTTGTCTGTTTTATTTGTATACAGTTGTTTGTTATTATTTCTGATGCTCCTTTGCATTTGTGTGACATCTGCTGTAACTTATCCTTTTATATTTCAATTCTACTGATTTGATCCCTCTCTTTTTTTTTCCCTGATGAGACTAAAGGCTTACCAACTTTGTTTACCTTTTCAAAGAATCAGCTTTTAGTTTCATTGATTTTTTTCCTGTTGTTTGCTTCATCTCTATTGTATTTATTTCTGCTCTAATCTTTATGATCTAATTTATATTATTCTATTAATTTTGGGTTTTGTTCATTTTTATTTCTCTGGTTTAATTAGGTGTAATGTTAGGCTATTTATTTGAGCTTTTTCTTGTTTCCAAAGATAAGATTGTATTGCTATAAATTTTCCCTTTAAAATTGATTTTTCTGCATCCCTTAGGTTTTGAATTGTTGCATTTTTGTTTTCATTTGTCTTTAGGTAATTTTTTTATTTCCTCTTTGATTTCTACAGTGATCTATTGGTTGTTTAGTAAAATAGTTGTAGCATTCATGTTTGTTTATTTTTTTAACATTTTTTTCCTGTAATTAATTTCTAATCTCATAGTGTTGTGGTTGGAAAAGATGCTTAATATTATTTCTATTTTCTTAATTTTACCAAGGTCTGATTTATGGCCCAAGATGTTATATCCTGGAGTAAGTTCCATGTGCACTTGAGAAGATAGTATATTCTATTGCTTTTGGATGGAATGCCATATAAATAAGTTCACTTGGACTAATGTACTATTTAAGGCCTGTGTTTCCTTATTGATTTTCTGTCTGAATGATCCATCCATTGATGAAGGTTGGGTGTTATTTCTCCTTATTTAACTGTTGGCACTTGCTTCATATTTTGAGGTGGTCCTCTGTTGGGTGCATATATATTTACAATTGCTCTATGTTCTTTTTGGATTTATCTCTTGATTGTTGCATAATTTCCTTCTTGTCTTTTGTAAGGGACTGTATTTTAAAGTCTCACATGTACCCTGATGTTCATTGCAGCACTATTTATAATAGCTAGGACATGGAAGCAACCTAGATGTCCATTGGCAACTGAATGGATAAGGAAGTTGTGGTACATATGCACAATAAAATATTACTCATCTATAAAAAGGAATGCATTTGAGTCCATTCTACTGAGGTGGATGAACCTGGAACCTGTTTTACAGAGTTAAGTAAGTCAGAAAGAAAAAGACAAATACTGTATATTAATGCATATATATGAAAGTTAGAAAGATGGTAACAACAATCCTATGTGCAGGGCAGCAAAGGAGACACAGATTGAAAAAACAGACTTTTGTACTCAGTGGGAGAAGGTGAGGGTGGGATGATTTGAGAGGATACCACTGAACCATGTACATTACCATGTGTAAAACAGATGACCAGTGCAAGTTTGATACATGAATTTGGGCATCCAAAGCTGGTGCTCTGGGACAACCCAGAGGAATAGAGAGGGGAGGGATGTGGGAGGTGGGTTCAGGATGGGGGAACACATGTATACTTTTGGCCAGTTCATGTTGATGTATGGCAAAAGCTGTCACAATATTGTCAAGTAATTATTGTCCAATTAAAATAAATAAATTATTTTTTTTTAAAGTCTCTTTTGTCTGATATGAGTATTACTACTCCAGCTTTTGAGAAGGCAATGGCACCCCACTCCAGTACTCTTGCCTGGAAAATCTCATGGATGGAGGAGCCTGGTGGGCTGCAGTCCACGGAGTTGCTAAGAGTCAGACACGACTGAGTGACTTCACTTTCACTTTTCCCTTTCATGCATTGGAGAAGGAAACGGCAACCCACTCCAGTGTTCTTGCCTGGAGAATCCCAGGGACAGGGGAGCCTGATGGGCTGCCGTCTCTGGGGTCACACAGAGTCGGACACGACTGAAGTGACTTAGCATTAGCAGCAGCAACTCCAGCTTTATTTTGATTTTCATTTTTCCATCCCTTCACTTTCAGTTTGTTTGTCCCTAAATCTAAATTAGGTCTCTGTAGACACTATATATAACAGTCTTATTTTTGTATTCATTCAATCAGTCTTTGTTTTTTGAACAAAAAGAGCATTTAACCATTTAGTTTTAAGTTGAATATTGATTTGTGTGTTCCTATTGCCATTTTGTTAATTGTTTTGGATTTGTTTTTGCTTTTCTTCCCTTCCCGTTTTTTTCACTTCTTTTATAATTTGATGACATGCAACTCACTTTTGATTTAAAAAGGAAATAAGAATATTTTCTACAGAACTTCATTGAGAAAATCTGCTTCAAATGATAAATAATATCACTAAAATCACAAAAAAATGTATTGCTTTTTCTGTGTGTCTGTTTGTATCTACTGTAGATTTTTGGTTTGTGGTTCCCAAGAGTTTTTGGAATAGTGATTATATATACATATATATATAAATATATATAAAAATTTATATATAAATATAAATAAATATATATATATATATATATATATATATTTATGACTTTCCTGCTTTCTCAGATGCTAAAGAATCTCCCTACAATTCAGAAGACCCAGATTTTATCCCTTGGTCAGGAAGAACCTCTGGAGAAGTGAATGGTTACAAATAGACAAGTGACGTTAAGTTGCTGGTCTCTTAAATTCCAATACATTTCCAATATCCTGCATTTGTATTCTTACCATAATAGATGGTTTTGATATCATATTTGTATGTGGGTGATTTCCTATCTTTACTTTTTGTTTGCCTTACCAGTGAGCTTTTCCATTCATATTTTTTTTTTTGTTTGTTTCTAGTTCTGGCTTTTTCTGTCCTGCCTAGAGAAGCTCCTTTAACATCTGTTTGAAATCTGGTTTAGTGGTGCTGATATCTCTTAGTTTTTGCTTGTCTGTGAGCTTTTTGATTTCTCTGTCAAATCTGAATGAGATCCTTGCTGGGTGTAGTATTCCTGGCTGTTGGTTTTCCTCTTTCATTCCTTTAAATGTGTTGTGCCACTCCCTTTTAGCCTGCAGAGTTTCTGCTGAAAAATCAGCTGATTCCATTATGAGGATTGGATTGTATGAGGAGTCCCTTGTATGTTTATTTGTTGCTTTTCCTTTGTTGCTTTTAGTACTTTTCTTGTCTTTAATTTCTGTCAGTTTGATTAGTTTGTGTCTCAGCTTATTTTTCCTTAGATTTACCTATATGGGGATCTCTGCACTTTCTGGACTTGAATGACTGTTTCTTTTCTTATGTTAGCAAAGTTTCCAGTTATAATCGTTTCAAATATTTTTTCAGTCTCTTTATCTCTCTCTTTCTCTCCCCTCTGGGACCCCTGTAATGTGAATGTATGCTGGAGCACTTGGTACTGTCCCGGAGGTCTCTCAGACTTTCTTCATTTCTTTTCATTCTTTTTCTTTTCTTTTCTTTTTTTTTACTGTTCAGGGGCAGTAATTTTCACCACTATGTCAACCATGTCACTTATTTGTTCTTCTATCTCATTTATTTTGTGATTTATACTTTCTAATGCATTTTTTATTTTGGTTATCACATTGTTCATCTCTATTTGTTTATTCTTTAACTATTCTAGAGAGCATCATTAAGTTTTAAGGAAACTCTCTTTTTGTCTGAAAAGGCATAGTCGTGATGTCAGCATTCTGACAGGTAGTTCCAAATATAGACAACCCAGTGAGCTTCATTAATCATAAAATGGAGGGGTTACATCTAAGTTTAATTTATAAATTTAGTTTAAAATCTCAGTAGAAAATTTTGGTGTTTGAAATTCTGTTCATTAATGCATTATCATTTAAGTTTGAAAGATTTTATTTTGTTCCTAGGATCTAAAATTAAATTATAACAAATTTTAAATATCAAAATACATTTATTAGCTGGACTTATGATCTTAAAACTTGTCTTATGGACCTAATAACTGATTAAAAGTACATTTAGACATGCAACTAACTTTTGATTTAAAAAGGAAATAAGGATATTTTCTACAGAACTTCATTGAGAAAATCTGCTTCAAATGAAAAATAATATCACTAAGAAAATTGCTGCTTAAAACCTTATTGCAATTTTAGGTAAGGCCTTTTAAAAACTAGCTATTCATTCAAAAAGGGAATAATTGTATGATCTTCTTGCTAGACTAATTTTTGTTTGAATCACGATCAAAATAAGAGACTACTTTATATATGGACATCACCAGACAGTCAATATCAAAATCAGATTGAGTCTATTCTTTGCAGCTGAAGATGGAGAAGCTATAGATGAAGATACAGTCAGCAAAAAACAAGACCAGGAGCTGACTGTGGCTCAGATCATGAACTCCTTATTGCAAAATTAAGACTTAAATTGATAAAGGTAGGAAAAACCACTAAGCCATTTGGGTATAACATAAATCAAATCCCTTCTGAATATACAATGGAAGTGATGATTAGATTCAAGAGATTAGATCTGATAGACAGAACGCTTGAAGAACTATGGACAAATGTTCACAACATTGTACAGGAGGCAGTGATCAAAACCATCCCCCAAAATAAGAAATACAAAAAGGCAAAATGGTTGTCTCAGGAGACCTTACAAACAGCTGAGAAAAGAAGAGAAGCAAAAGGCAAAGAATAAAAAGAAAGATATATCCACCTGAATGCAGAACTGGAAAGGATAGCAAGGAGACATGAGAAAGCCTTCTTAAGTGCAATGCAAATAGAGGAAGATAATAGAGTGTGAAAGACTAGTAATCTCTTATGAAAATACCAAAGGAATATTTCATGCAAAGATAGACATAATAAAGGACAAAAATGATTTGGACCTAACAGAAGTAGAAGATATTAAGAAGAGGTAGGAGAAATACATAGAATTACACAAAAATTCTTAATGACCTGCATAACCACCATGGTGTGACCATTCCTAGAGCCAAACATCCTGGAGTGTGAAGTCAAGTAGGCCTTAGGAAGCATTGCTATGATCAAAGCAAGTGGGGGTGATGGAATTCCAGCTGAGCTATTTCAAATCCTAAAAGATGATGCTGTGAAAGTGAAGCACTCAATATGCTAGCAAATTTGGAAAACTCAGCAGTGGCCACAAGACTGGAAAACTCAGTTTTCATTCCAATCCCAAAGAATGTTCAAACTACCATACAATGACACTCACTTCACATGCTAGCAAGGTAATTCTCAAAATTCTTCAAGCTAGACTTCAAGAGCACGTGAACCAAAAACTTCCAGATGTAAAAGCTGGATTTAAGAAAAGCAGAGGAAGCAGAAATAAACTGCCAACATCCACTGGATCATAGAAAAAGCAAGGGAATTCCAGAAAAACAAACAAACAAACAAGCAAACAAACATCTATTTGTGCATCATTGACTACACTAAAGACTTTGACTGTGTGGATCAAAAATAACTGTGGAAAATTCTTAAAGAAATGGGAATGTTAGACCACCTTACATGTTTCCTAAGAAACCTATATTCAGGCCAAGAAACAAATAGTTAGAACTGGTCATGGAACAACAGACTTGTTCCAAATTGGGAAAGGACTAAGTCTAGGCTGTATATTGTCAACCTGCATATTTAACTTCTATGCAGAGTACATTGTGTGAAATTTCAGGCTGAAGGAAGCACAAGCTTGAGTGAAGATTGCCGAGAGAAATATCAATAACCTCAGATATGAAGATGACACCACCCTTATGGCAGAAAATGAAAAGGAACTAAAGAGCCTCTTGATGAATGTGAAAAAGAAGAGTGAAAAAGTTGGCTTAAAACTCAACTTTCAAAAACTAAGATTATGGCATCTAGTCCCATCACTTCATGGCAAATAGAAAGGGGAAAATGGAAAAAGTGACCCCAAAATCACTGTGGATGGTGACTGCAGCCATGAAATTAAAAGATGCTTGCTCCTTGGAAGAAAAGGTATGACACACCTAGACAGCATATTAAAAAGCAAAGACATCACTTGGCTGACAAATGTCAGTATAGTCAAAGTTATGGTTTTTCAATTAGTCACATATGGATGTGAGAGTTGGACCATAAAGAAGGCTGAGTGAGTGATAGTTGCTCAGTCATGCCTGACTCTTTGCAAACCTGTGAACTGAGGCCTGCCAGGCTCCTCTGTCCATGGAATTCTCCAGGCAAGATTACTGGAGTGGGTTGCCATTTCCTTCTTCAAAAGAAGACTTAGCACCGATGAATTGATACTTTTGAACTGTGGTATTGGAGAAGACTCTTGAGAGTCCCTTGAACTGCAGGGAGATTAAACCAGACAATCCTTAAGGAAATCAATCATGAATATTCATTGGAAGGACTGATTCTGAAGCTGAAGCTCCAAAGCTTTGCCACATGATGTGGAAATCCATCTTATTGGAAAAGACCCTGATGCTGGAAAGACTGAAGGCAGGAGGAGAATGGGACAACAGAGAATGAGATGGTTGGGTGACATCACCCATTCAGTCAATATGAATTTGAGTGAACTCTGGAGGTACTGAAGGATGGGGAGGCCTGGTGTGCTGCAGTCCATGGGGTCGCAAAGATTCAGACACAACTGAGTGACTGAACAAAAACATAACTTATTAACATAATAAATAGATTCAGTTGAATAGCAAATGGACTCAGCCATACATATGCATGTATCCGTTCTCTCCCAAACTCCCTTGCCGTCTTGGCTGCCACATAACATTGAGCAGAGTTCCATGTGCTATGCAGTAGGGCCTATCTATTTTAAATATAGCAGTGTACATGTCCATTCCAAACTTGTTAACTATCCCTTCCCCCTATCCATTGCCCTGGCAACCATAAGCTCATTCTAGAAGTCTGTGAGTCTTTTTCTCTTTTGTAAGTTCATTTGTATCATTTCTTTTTAGATTATACATATAAGTGATGTCATACCATATTTCTCTTCTCTGTCTGACTTAACTTATGTTTGTGTTACTGATTATTGATTGCCTGATTTGTAGGGTGGAATGGTAGCTTGCTTATGAAGAGATGAAATCATCAAAAGAACACTCTCCAGTGAATTGTAATATAAATGGTCACTAATTTAAAAGTAAAATCCAAACAGGTTATTGAATCACTGATATGTGGAGACTCTATGTATTCCTTGACTGTAGTCTAAGCCACCTTTTCCTCTAACAGGGCCCTGAGGATATCATGGGGTCATCACATTTCCATTTGCCTTTACAGCAGTATTCCTTATGCTCATTTTTTGTGAACTGAACTCCGCCTTGAAGTAATTTGGTTCTTTATATTTGAGCTTGAAGGCAGAGGAATATATCGGAATGAATTTACATTCAATCAACGTTTATTGCTTATACAAAATGGTAAGGTAAATATCCAATTGCAATTTAACTAAAAGATGCTTAAATCCTCCCAAATTCTCATACAGGTACAACTGGAGGAGAAATGAATAAAGGTACATCCCAAAGGTGCAACCTTAGGGTTTCTTTATGGAAATCAAATGAAACCTGCTAGAAAACATCTGGGGGTACCATTGCCTCTTCTTCCAATTTCAACATCTTTAACACCCATATACATATAGCCACAGCTTTCTAGGAAATATGTAGCACATAAATCACTCCAGATAGTATGCAACTTTAGCAAATATATGTTGCTGCAAGAGAGTAAGTTCTATACACTCCTGTAGCTCAAAGCTTTTTATCAAAAAATTACTTGATTTGAGCATTGGATATTCAAATCAGTTATACTTTCCTTATTTGAATTCCAGAAAGCAGAGCCTTTCAGCCCACAGCTATTTCAGGCAATACTACTTCTCTGCTTCTAAGTTCAGAGGGGGGCCATATGCACTGCTTGAGGTTTTCTGGTGAGCACATATATTATTACTCTGCTACACCTTTTCTTAGCTAAGAGGTAGCTAAATGAATTTTCAGATATTGAAGCTAGATAGCAGGAAAAACAAAACTAAATAAAATGAAGAAAATGCACATTATTATTATTATCATGATTATTATTTAACTCATATTCTGTAACAATATCTTAAATGCAGCCTCATTATTTTGAACCATCCACCAAAGAGTGCTATCAGCTAAATAAGGATGGAATCATTTATGCTGTATTAAGAGAGTCAGAGAAGGCAATGGTACCCCACTCCAGTACTCTTGCCTGGAAAATCCCATGGATGGAGGAGCCTGGTAGGCTGCAGTCCATGGGGTCGCTAAGAGTCTGATATGACTAGGCGACTTCACTTTCACTTTTCACTTTCATGCATTGGAGAAGGAAATGGCAACCCACTCCAGTGTTCTTGCCTGGAGAATCCCAGGGATGGGGGAGCTTGGTGGGCTGCTGTCTATGGGGTTGCACAGAGTTGGACATGACTAAAGTGACTTAGCAGTAGCAAGAGAGTAAGGATAAAAATATTTATGCTGTATTAAGATTGCTGGGAGAAATATCAATAACTTCAGCTATGCAGATGATGCCACCCTTATGGCCAAAAGTGAAGAGGAACTAAAGAGCCTCTTGGTGAAAGTGAAAGTTGAGTTTAAAAGCTGGCATAAAGCTTAGCATTCAAAAAACAAAGATCATGGTATCTGGTCCCATCAGTTCATGGCAAATAGATGGGGAAACAATGGAAACCATGACAAACTATTTTCCTGGGCTCCAAAATCACTGTGGATGGTGAGTGCAGCCATGAAATTAAGACAATTGCTACTTGGAAGAAAAGCTGCATAACCAACCTAGACAGTATTAAAAAGCAGAGACATTACTTTTCTGACAAAGATCCATCTAGTCAAAGCTATGGTTTTTCCAGTAGAAATGTATGGATGTGCGAGTTGGAACATGAAGAAAGCTGAATGCCAAAGAATTGATGTTTTTGAACTGTGGTGTCAGAGAAGATTCTTAAGAATCCCTTGGACTGAACAGAGATCAAACCAGTCCATCCTAAAGGAAATCAGTCCTGAATATTCATTGGAAGGACTGATGCTGAAGCTCCAATACTTTGGCCACCTGATATGAAGAACTGACTCATTGGAAAAGACCCTGATGCTGGGAAAGATTGAAGGCAGGAGGAAAACAGGATGACAGAAGATGGGATAGTTGAATGGCATCTCCGACTTGATGGACATGAGTTTGAGCAAGTTCTAGGAGGTGGTGAATCTTTGTTTTCAGAAAAATTGTTTGTGTTATAACTTTATGACTTTGGAAGACATATGAGCTTGAACCTTTGTTTTCAGAAAAAACTGTGCTTCTCTTACTGTGACCTACAATAATTTGATAAATTATGTCTTTATAAACAAATATAAATATTTATTGATTTATTAAATTTTATCAAGCATCTTTGCAGAACACAATGCTGTGAGACTAATATCATTTACTAGAAAAAAACTGTAAACAACACAAAAAGTAGGAGATTAAACAATACATTTCTAAATAATGAACAGGTTACTGAAGAAATCAAATGACAATGAAAACATGACAATTCAAAACCTATCATTTCAGTTCAGTTGCTTAGTCGTGTCCTATGCTTTGTGACCCCATATACTGCAACACACTAGGCCTCCCTATCCATCACCAAGTCCAGGAGTTTACTCAAATTCATGTCCATTGAGTCAGTGATGCCATCCAACCATCTCATCCTCTGTCGTCCGCTTCTGCTCCCTCCTTCAATCTTTCACAGCATCAGAGTCTTTTCCAATGAGTCAGTTCTTCGCATCAAGTGGTCAAAGTATTGGAGTTTCAGCTTCAGCATTAGTCCTTCCAATGAATATTCAGGACTGATTTGCTATGGATGGACTGGTTGGATCTCCCTCCTATCAAAGGGACTCTCAAGAGTCCTCTCCAACACCAAAGTTCAAAAGCATCAATTCTTCAGGGCTCAGCTTTCTTTATAGTTCAACTCTCACATCCATACATGACTGCTGGGAAAACCATAGCTTTCACTAGATGGAATTTGCTGGCAAAGTAATATCTCTGCTTTTTAATATGCTGTATAGGTTGGTCATAACTTGTCTTCCAAGGAGCAAGCATCTTTTAATTTCAGGGCTTCAGTATCATCTGCAGTGAATTTGGAGCCCCCCCCCCCCCAAAATAAAGTCTGTCACTTTTTCCACTGTTTCCCCATCTATGTGCCATGAAGTGATGGGATCAGATGCCATAATGTTTGTTTCTTGAATGTTGAGTTTTAAGCCAGCTTTTTCACTCTCTTCTTTCACTTTCATCAAGAGGCTCTGTGGTTCTTCTTTGCTTTCTGCCATAAGGGCAGTGTCATCTGTGTATCTGAGGTTATTGATATTTCTCTTGGCGATCTCAATTCCAGCCTGTGCTTCATCCAGTCCAGCGTTTCTCATGATGTATTCTGCATATAAGTTAAATAAGCAGGCTTACAATATACAAACTTGATGTACTCCTTTCCAGATTTAGAACAGTCTATAGTTCCACGTCCAGTTATAACTGTTGCTTCTTGATCTGCATACAGATTTCTCAGGTGGTCTGGAATTCCCACCTCTTGAATAATTTTCCACAGTTTGTTGTGATGTATACAGTCAAAGGCTTTGATATAATAGTCAATAAAGCAGAAGTAGATGTTTTTCTGGAACACTCTTGTTTTTTTTTAATGATCCAACGGCTGTTGGCAATTTGATCTCTGATTCCTCTGCCTTTTATAAATCCATCTTGAACATCTGGGAGTTCATGGTTCATGTTCTGTTGAAGCCTGGCTTGGAGTAATTTGAGCATTACTTTACTGGCATGTGAGATGAGTGCAACTGTGTGGTTGTTTGAACATTCTTTGATATTGCCTTTGGGATTGGAATGAACACTGACCTTTTCCAGTCCCATGACCACTGCTGAGTTTTCCAAATTTGCTGGCATATTGAGTGAAGCACTTTCACAGCATCATCTTTTAGGATTTGCAATAGTTCAACTGGCATTCCTTCACCTCCACTAGCTTTGTTCGTAGTGCTGCTTCCTAAGGCCTACTTGACTTCTCATTCCAAGATATGTGGCTCTAGGTGAGTGATCACACAATCGTGATTATCTGGGCTGTGAAGATCTTTTCTGTACAATTCTTCTGTGTATTCTTGACACATTGTCTTAACACCTTCTGCTTCTGTTAGATACATACTGCTTCTGTCCTTTATTGAGCCCATCTTTGCATTAAATATTCCTTTGGTATCTCTAATTTTCTTGAAGAGATCTCTAGTCTTTCCTATTCTATTGTTTCCCTCTATTTCTTTGCACTGATCACTGAGGAAGGCTTTCTTATCTCTCCTTGCTATTCTTTGGAACTCTGCATTCAAATGGGTATAGCTTTCCTTTTCTTCTTTGCATTTCGCATCTCTTCTTTTCACAGCTATTTGTAAGGCCTCCTCAGACAACCATTTTGCTTTTTTGCCTTTCTTTTTCTTGAGGATGGTCTTGATCCCTGTCTTCTGTACAGTGTCACAAACCTCCATCCATAGTTTATCAGGCACTCTGTCTATCAGATCTGGTTCCTTAAATCTATTTCTCACTTCCACTGTATAATTGTAAGGTATATAATTTAGGTCATACCTAAATGGTCTCGTGTTTTCCCTATTATCTTCAATTTAAGTATGAATTTGCCAATAAGGAGTTCATGATCTGAGCCACAGTCAGCTCCTGGTCTTGTTTTTGGTGACTGTATAGAGCTTCTTCATCTTTAGCTGCAAGGAATATAATGAGTTTGATTTCGGTGTTGTCCATCTGGTGATGTCCATGTGTAGAGTCTTCTCTTGTGTTGTTGGAAGAAGGTGTTTGCTATGACCAATGCATTCTCTTGGTAAAACTCTATTAGCCTTTGCCCTGCTTCATTCTGTACTCCAAGGCCAAATTTGCCTGTTACTCCAGGTGTTTCCCGACTTCCTACTTTTGCATTCCAGTTCCCTATAATGGAAAGGACATCTTTTTCAGGTGTTAGTTCTAAAAGGCCTTGTAGGTCTTCATTGACTATTTACCTTCAGCTTCTTCAGTGTTACTGGTCAGGGCATAGACTTGGAGTACCGTGATACTGAGTGGTTTGCCCTGGAAACGAACAGAGATCATTCTGTCGTTTTTGAGATTGCATCCAAGTACTGCATTTCAGACTCTTTTGTTGACTAGATGGCTACTCCATTTTTTTCTAAGGGATTCCTGACCACAGTAGTAGATATAATGGTCATCTGAGTTAAATTCACCCATTCCAGTTCATCTTAGTTTGCTGATTCCTAAAATGTCGATGTTCACTCTTGCCATGTTCTGTTTGACTACTTCCAATTTGCCTTGATTCATGGACCATATTCTAACACACATATATAAGAATCTAGAAAAACAGTAATGAAGGATTTATTTACAGGGCAGCAGTGGAGAAACAGACATAGAGAACAGACGTATGGACATGGGGAAAGGGAAGGAGAGGGTATGGAAAGAATAACATGAAAACTTACATACCATATGTAAAATAGAGAGCCTATGGGGATTTGCTGTATGCCTCAGGAATCTCAAAAAGTGTCTGTAGACCCCACCTAGAGGGGTGGGATGGGAAGGAAGATGGGAGGGAGGTTCAAAAGGGAGGGGGTATACGTATACCTGTGGTTGACTCCTGTTGAGGTTTGACAGAAAACAAGAGGGAAAAAAAGAATGAAATAATGGCATTTGCAGCAACATAGATGGACCTAGTGATAGTCATACTAAGTGAAGTAAGCCAGAGAATGACAAATATCATATGATGTCACTTATATGTGAAAAATAAGGGAAAATAGATAAAAATAAATTTATTTACCAAACAGAGATAGATTCACACACATAGAAAACAAATTTATGGTTACCAAAGAGAAAATCAGAGGAGGAATAAATTAGGAGTTTGGTGTTAATATGTACACATTATTATATATAAAACAAATGACAAATCAGGGCCACTATAAAAGCAAACAAAAAAACAAACAAAACCTCACATATTCTCAAACTCTGGGTATTAGGATTAGGATGTTTTGGTTGCCATTTTTCTGCCTACCACAGTAAATGATCATCAGACAAATCAACTACAATCGTGTAACTTCATAAGAATGAACTGTAGCCACAAAACATTAAATGGAAATGATTATCCTGAAAATATTATATATAACCCGATGTCCTTTTTATAAAGTTAAAAGCATTTAAAATGTATATATTTAAAATACATTGAAGCATTTTAGAAATGTGAGTTTGGAACACTCTAATGGTATTGCCAAAAGAGGTTGATGGGACTGGAATGAGCAAGATGAAATTTTGGAACCTCTACAATGATGCTTCAGAAATAATTTATTTTGTCTTGCTCATCATGTGAGTTTTAACAGTAAGCTGATGATTCTCTGTGACATGAAACATTTTATACATCTCATAGAAAATTTAAAACAATATTATTGCCAGGACAAAAATACATACATTAAACTTTATATATGCAACTCCATATATGGAAATAATTGTTAGAAAGAAAAGTAGATTAATTAATTTGAAAGCAATGATCTGGATTTTCAGAGTCAGGCCATACAGCATCATCTTGGTGAGCGCTCACATTGCATTTTGGTGCTTTTCTCAGTGCAATTAATCTAATTTAGACCTGAGTGGATGGAGTTATAGATAAGATTATTATTGACTGGCTTTCAACTTAGTGTTTTCCCTTTGAATAGTCATACACAGGAGAATATCTCCATATTACAGCGTGAGAGGTAGGATTAAATGGGACCATGTGCTAACTCTCTCTTCAGAACATCTGAACATAGTTTGATCTGTTCAGTTTAGTTCATCTGTACTAGCAAAAAATTCAGAAACTGCATGAAATCACTTGTATGTTTAGGAAGCAAGATATTTAGTTCAGAGTGGAGGTATCAATTTAAATTACTGGTCACTTAAGAGTTCTGGGCATCCCCAAATTATTTTATAATGACTTGTACACATAACATATGTCATGCTTTTCAGTGTTTTCTCAGTTCCATTATCTTATTAGGACTATCTAGTGATCATTTATGATGGCTGACAAAGCATAATTAGTACCATTCTACAAATGAGGATGCTGAGATATGGCAAGACTAAATGCTTCATATGAGTTTAAACCTCATTACCATCTGATGATACAGTTCATACTAAAATTCAAGTCTTTCAAATCTTCAAAATTCTAGCTATATTAGTTAATATTTGTTACAACAAATACCAAAATTTATAGTAGTTTGCATATGATAAAAGTCTTTCACTTAGAGTCCAGAGTAGGTCCTCCTAATTGGGCAATTTTCTCCAAGTGCGAATTAAGGACACAGACTTTATCAGTAGTTTTTAAAGAGGTCATCCTTATCTGCATCAAGCAAGTATAAGAGAAAAGAATGTGGAAGATTTATACAGTCCAGCCCCAGAAGTGGCATGCATCATTTCCACTCATGTTAAACTTGTAGAGCTCAGTTTAATTCCCCCAAAAGACTGGGGAATGTCATCTAGTTGTGTCCCCAGGAAGAAAAAACTGCTCATAAGTTTGGTGTACAGGTAGTCTATTTTTGCTCTACTGGCCAAGCACTCTTTCTACTATTCCAAGTTACCACTCAGGTTAATTTATATCCATCTTCTGCACCAAGGTCATGAAAATCTGAAGACTGATAAGTTTATTCTTTGTTAGAATCTCTAATAGGCCCAGTGGTGGTTTAGTTGTTAAGTTGTGTCCAACTCTTGCAGCCCCGTAAACTGTAGTTTACCAGGCTCCTCTGTTCATAGGATTCTCCAGGCAAAAATATTACATGTTCTTTTTAAAGGAGATCTTCTTCACCCAAGAATTGGACTTGGATCTCTGGCATTACAGGCAGATTCTTTACCGACTGAGCTATAAGGGAATAGGCCCAGTGACCATGTTCAATAAGTGGTATCAGTGTGTTTGTTGACACAGATCTAAATGGGGTTCTCCAATAAGCAGACAAGATTAATGTTAACCTTACCATGGTTAACATTGCAATGGCCACTTGAATACAGACATGGGTAGGTAGATTGTTCCATTTCTTTTCATAACACTCTGACACCAAATGTGTGGGGAATTTTTTTATTCACACTAATTGATTCTCCAACTCTCAATACTAACTGGGTGATCAACAATTCAATTCTGCTACTTACTACCCAGAGTAATAGGTGCATAGGACAAGGTATGGTGAAAGGAATGCAGGCCTCCCTGTCCTCTCCAGGTGAGTCACTTTCCCAGCACCTAAATGTGATCACCACTCTGCAAGCTCTGCAAATCCTGTTTAGAGTTCTTTTGTTTTTGTTTTTTACAAGGTTACCATTATACAGTCATAGTCAATTTAATCATTGGTCATTGATAATGGAACTCACTGTCCTGCCTAAAGGTCTGGAAATAGGGTTGAAAGTTCCAACCCTCTAATCATATGGTTGGACTTTCTGGTGACCAGCCCTCTTCCTGAAGTTATCTAGTAGTTCTTCAGCAAATGAATTCCTCAGCCAAATCTGATTAACTTAGCAAGGCACTTATCATTCATTCTAAAAATTTTAGGCACTCTTTTTCAGACACCAGAGGGAAAGTCGAGACTTGTATAACATAGGATGCTCTTACCATCTCTATCAATTAGGAAATTCCAAAGGTTTTAGAAGCCTTTTTGCCAAAAAACATGGACTAAGATTAAATATATATTTCTAATTATATCACAATATCACATACACACACCAGTTTTATAGATGTTACACATAAATGGACTCCCTGGGAAGCACAATGGTAAAGAATCTGCCTGCCAATACATGAGATGTAAGAGACATGGTTTCAATCCCTGAGTTGGGAAGATCCTCTGGAATTGTCGTTATTCAGTCACTAAGTTTAATGAGTTAATATAAGATCTCTGAAGATGGAAGAAGTTTCTTCATGATATTGCATTTAATAACATTGTCCATTTTATTAAGCATATTTTATATGTCAGATAGAGTTCCAATACTTAGCAGTAGGGTGAAACAAGAGGGAAATACAGTGACATGCTATATCATGCACATGGACAGGATGTGTATGTTTGCCCCACTGCAATTATATCATTGATCTTGATTTTTCTTAAGGACCTTATGAACAAATAAATACTTCATGAACTGCTATAGCTACAATTGTCTGTGGTTCATGAAGGACAGATAAAGAAAATAGTAAAGTGACCTATGATGTTTTTTGCCCTCTTCATGGAAATTGGATTAAGTCAGGTGATTGGATGAAGAACTCACATTCATATGTTTGTAAAATCAGAGTCTAATCAAATACTCGGCAACTGCAGTGGTCACATATAGAAGTCTGCTCTTCAACCTTAGTTCCTAAAGTCACAACATACATCAGCCCATGTACTCAACCAACTCATCATTCTGCACTGCCTCTATGAGTATTCTGTGAACCTTCTCAAAAGCCCCGACTTGTCCCCTTGCTCTTCTCTTTTCTAGACAGCCACCTCTGAAGAGGCTATGTAAGTTCCTAAACCTGTTACAAAAGCAAGCTTGCTATTCCATCTCATTGAACAGAGCAATATGGGATTCTGTTATGAAAATACATTTTTCAGTAGCCAATGACAAAGTGTACTCCCATACTACAATTCATCTTTGGAGGTGAACCATGCTGCTCACCTAAACAAGACCTAGGTCTGGCTTCTGATATACTGCATTCCCATCAACCTTGTAGACTAATCAAGTATTTTTAGGAGTTTTTTCAATGATTGAACTATTACTTCAAATGAAATCTTTAGTGGAAATCTACTATACAAAAAATAAGAAGGTATCTACTAAGCAAGGTGCTTCCCTGTAGCTCAAATGGTTAAGAATCTGCTTGTGATGCAGGAGACCAGGGTTTGACACCTGGGTTGGGAAGATCCTCTGGAGAAGGGAATAGTAATCCAGTCCAGTATTCTTGCCTGGAGAATTCCATGGACAGTGAAGCCTGGTGGCCTACAATTCGTGGGGCTGCAAAGAGTTGGACGCAACTGAATGACTAACTTTCACAGACTATGCAAAAGTAAATAAAGTAGATAAAAGTTAGTGGCCAGACTTCTACTGACTAGCTACTACCCTTGCAAATGGCCCCAGAGAAATCACTAGACACCCCTAAGGCTTTATGTTTTGGGGTCTAAATCCACTATACTAATCCAGAGACATGGGTTTTGGCCTTTCCTCCCACCCTCTGGAAATTTATAGGCATTCTTCCTGCTGACCTAGACCTCCTTCAGACTAGTATTTTATACTGATGCCCAAAATCTTAAATGAGGCTTTTAGGCCTCTGTCATCCCCCTCTTGCCTTGAAAGTAGGCCTTATCCTGAATAGAAAAATTGCCCAGAACTATGATACAACTTGGAACTTCCTGCTTCTACACTCTTCCCTGACTCAATAGACCATGAAGGTGATTGCTGTTGTTTGATTCAGTGCTCCAGCTTTAACTCTACCTAAGGACATACCAACTTCAAGTGTATAGAAGTAGCCAGTATATGTCTGTCTTGCTGATCCTGTTTGTGATGCCAATTTTCTTGCTGTTCACATTGTTTGTACTGTTTGCTGAACCTGGGGTAGACAAGGCACAAGCTAAGAGGCTGGAAGAAGAATTGATGAGCTGTAGGAACTGCAGACATGTTTATTCTCTCCTGGCTGACATAGCAGCCATAGCAGCAGCCATAACATAAACATAATGGAGCCACAGCATAGCCATAACACAACCACATAAAACATAACCTTGATGCAGCTCCAATGTAGCCCCAATCCTGTAGCAGCCAGGGCTTTCACATGAAGCTCAAACAGGCATACCACACAAAGTAATCCATGACCAAGTGAGTATCTTGTGACACACATGTGCAGTGCTATAAGTGGTCCCAGCTGTCACATAAACCTCATGGTGTGCATGTGCAATGGTATAAGTGATCTCAGCTGTTACATAATCATTATTTACAAAACATGGGTCAAGAGTGAGAGGCCATGGAGTGAGAGAGCCTGTCCATGACAACTTGGCTAATTTTCACTTTCCCTACAATGTGAAAACTGAGATATCCAAATTAGGGATAGTCAGATCTCAGTCTGGGGTCTCTCTCAAGCCCTCATCTTCCACCCTGTTTGTAATTTGGCCTGGGTGTTGTGTTCTTTCACTGGCTCAAAAGTTCTTCTAGAAGTTTTCTAGGCTCCCTGCCCATGAGAGTGCTAAACACTTCAGCACTGGCTACTGAAAAAGGTATTTTCATGACATAGTCCCCTCTTGGATATATCCTGTTAAGTGAGAAGAAATAGAAAGCCTGATCTTATCCAGTATGTCTGTTGAAGTGGAGACCTTAAGGTGAATTATGAAACCACGTTCTAAGGAGAGGTGGATGAGGCTACATCATGCTGGTGGCGACTGCCCAGAACATTGGTCTGCCTTAGGTCCATCATAGCCACCCTGAGTATTGAAAGGAGTGGGTCTTCATAAACATATAGCTTAATTCTTCCATGCACATTAAAGAGTTCACAAGTTGGGTTAAAACACAAGAAGAACAAGGAGGCAAGTGGAGACATCTCTTGTGACATATTTCAATATAGGGTTCAAGCAGATATGTTAAGGAATAAAAAGTATACAAAAGTAATATAACAATGGATCCCTGTAAGAGTGGACATGGTTGTTTCCTCTACCCATTCACACATTTAAAAAAATTGTATTATGTTGAAGAAGGCTATCTTTCTAAGCCCTATATCAACACGCACACACAGGTTCAGATAAGTATGCCCATGTGCACCTGTTCTTATCCCAATAAAGTATTAGTTAATATTTGAAATTTTCTATAGTTTTATGTTGAACGTTGATTTTCATTCTGAGTGGCTGACCTTGAGGTTCAACCATTTTAGCACCACTCCTTATTATTCATGACATGCATATAGACTAAGGAGTTCTTACTGAAAAATTTCATTGAGGTCTGATATGACAAGGAAACTTAGTTGACTGCTCCATAGTTTTGATAGTTTTATTTAAGCCTGAAGAACAATGGTTATTGATGCTGTGGAGTTTAAAGGAACTGCATTTTTAGTTGTTAGGGTACAGAAAGAAAGTCAATTTTCTTCTCTAGAGAAACACTGTCAATGAACCAGACTGAAAGGGGGATAGATTTAAAACCAATTTTTTTTTTTTTTTTTGCCACCAGATGGTGTTTGTCTGCTTCTAGCTGCTATCAGTAAGTTAACACAAGATTCTGTATGCACAGAGGCAGTGATTCCTGAACATTTTAGAATCATTATAGCACATTTTATAGATTCAGCTAGAGGACTCTGTCTGATTATGATTAAACATACTGATACTAAATTACATATTGATCTCATGAATATCAATGCACACAAAGAATCAAAGAGAACAATGTCTGTAACTAGAAGGAACATTTTAATTTTTGATGATAATAGAGCCAGTTTTTAGTGGAACATTAGGCAGAAGATTGGATTCTCTCAGCTGATTTTCATCATGTAGGAAATAGATTTTTTTTCCTTTCATAATATTAGACATTAATTATAGAATATGTCTAATTTTCTGACATACATAGCTAGCAAAGGTCTTAAAAATACCTTAAAATATTCAAATGTCTTAAAAATGAAACAAAATATTTTTCTCAGTATTTTATTAGAACTGTAAACATCACTTAAAATTGTTTCCATTTCTTTGAATGTTTACTGTTCAGTAAAAGAGACAGATGAACTGTAGTGAATTCATCAAATACAAAACTTATAAAGGTTATTTTGAATAGAAAATATGTTGGATTAGAAAGAAAGACTGTGGGTCAGAATGGATGCTATTGTAATATGTGACTTTGTACCCAAACTCTTAAGTAGCTTGAGTGTTTGTACCCTCACCAATATTTCCAAAGAAGGGGGTAAAGACTTCTGCAGTTTCTTCCAGCTCTAAAAATTATGTGATTCTATTATCTTATTAAAATCCACAGCTATATGAGAGGAAGATGCATTAGTGCAAGTGGGAAATGAGAAGCTCATAGAAGCCAGAAGCTCCATTTGATGATTCACATGTTCCCAGTCATTATGTCTGCAGATCCACTGACTGATGTAGATACTTTATATATTCTCAAACAGAGCCATCAGATGATGCAACATATATAAAGAACTACCTCTAAATTTTGAGCTGTGTGTTCAACTGATCTTGAGGAGACAATAAATAATGAAAAGATTTGTATTATAAGAGGAAGGACACTGTTCTTTATAAAAATAGAAATAAAGTATTACTTATTATTGCCAAATTGTTAACTAATATGAAAAACATTGTGCCCTAGGGTTATTAAATTGATTAGAATTAGAATTTATTTGGAAATTATAGTGTAGAAAATGCATAAAGAATAGATAAGCATTTCTTAGAGCCTCAGATAGCTTCATAGAGCTTTTGTCTTCAAAGAGTTTCAAAAACACCACAATAGATTTAAATATCACAATGGATTCATTCTCCTTTCTTCTCCATCATTTGGGTTTGCTACCAGAGTTCTCTGTGCCAAGTTAGAGAGGAAACCAACAAAGTTTATGGTCATAACAAGGTCAAAGAATTAACAAAAATGTAGGCAGTGTAAATAAACATAGCCCAATTGATTCAGAATTACCAGGTTCTTTCAGTGGCCTTATGGGCTTACCAATTACATGACCTGTGGAATTCACTCTAAAGGTGTATTTATGCTGCTGCTTCAGTCGTGTCTGACTCTGTGCGACCCCATAGACGGCAGCCCACCAGGCTCTGCCATCCCTGGGATTCTCCAGGCAAGAACACTGGAGTGGGTTGCCATTTCCTTCTCCAATGCATGAAAGTGAAAAGTGAAAGGGAAGTCGCTCAGTCATGTCTGACTCTTAGCAACCCCATGGACTGCAGCCCACCAGGCTCCTCCATCCATGGGATTTTCCAGGCAAACAGTACTGGAGTGGGGTGCCATTGCCTTCTCCGAAGTAGGTAAATAGCAAAGGGGAAAATGCCTACTACTCTTCATGCTGTGTCTTAATATCCTCATTCAGATCTATTGATATTCTCAGGCAAATACTAAATACATTCAATACTAAGACTTAACTAGTGGAATTATATCAGTTTTATATTGTAGCTCACTTTAACCATTGCATTTTATCCTTATTCTTTATTTAGAGATAAACACTGTGCCTACTGTCCTCAGTGGTCTTCACAAGCTCTTCCTACTAAAGAGTTATAAACATAAAGCTTGGGTTTTGTGTTTAGGAAATGTTCATTGCTGTATATGAAATGATGCTGTCATTTAGGTTGATAAAAATCATCAAAAATACATATTTTAGATTACTTGTTCAGAGTTTTGAAGTAACTGAGAAAATGACAGTGTCAGATTTTTAATATATCAATCTCCAACACATTTTTTGTTATAAAAGGCATATTGCATAATGAAATAAAATTCTAAATTAAAAGAACAGAAATAGATCATAAATAAAATGTTTTACATGTTACAGAATTATGGTGTACAGAGGGCCTCTGTACAATTTTGTTGTTGTTGTCATTCATCCTAAGTTGTGTCCAGCTGTTTACCACACTATGGACTGCAGCACACCAGACTTCCCTCTCTTTCACTATGTCCTGGAGTTTGCTCAAATTCATGTTCATTGAGTCAATGATGCCATCCAACCATCTCATCCTCTGTTGCCCCCTTCTACTCTTGCTATCAATCTTTTCCAGCAAAAAGGTATTTTCCAGTGAATTGATTCTTCACATCAGGTGGCCAAAGTAGTGGAGCTTCAGTTTCAGCATTAGTCCTTCCAGTGAATATCCAGGGTTGATTTCCTTTAGGATTGACTGCTTTGATCTCCTTGCTGTTCAGGGATTGTTGAGAATCTTCTCCAGCAGCACAGTTTGAAAGCATCAGTTCTTTGGTGCTCAACCTTCTTTGTGGTCCAACTCCCACATCCATAGATGACTACTGGAAAAACCATAGCTTTGACAAGATGGAAATTTGTAAGCAATGTGATGTCTCTGCTTTTTAACACCTGCTAAGGTTTGTCATAGCTTTTCTTCCAAGGAGCAAACATCTTTTAATGTCATGGCTGCAGTTACCATCCACAGTGATTTTGGAGTCCAAGAAAATAGTCTGCCCCTTTTCCCAATTTTTCCCCCATAGGTTTGCCATGAAGTGGTGCCAGGCTCCTCTGTCCATTGGTATTCTCCAGGCAAGCATACTGGAGTGGCTTGCCATTTTCTTCTCCAGGGGTCTTCCCAACCCAGAAAACAAACTCAGGTCTCCTGCATTGCAGGTAGATTCTTCACCAACTGAGCTATGAGGGAAGCCCTGAAGTGATGAAACCAGATGCCATAATCTTAGTTTTTGAGTGCTGAGTTTTAAGACAGCTTTTTCACTCTCCTCTTTCACCTTTATCAACAGGATCTTACTCTTCGTTGCTTTCTGTGATTATGGTGGTATTACCTGCATTTCTGAGGTTGATATTTGTCCTGACAATCTTGATTCCAGCTTGTGATTCATTCAGCCTAGCATTTTGCATGATGTACTCTAAATATAAGTTAAATAAACTTTTTTTTCAGAATTTTCCACAGTTTGTTGTCATCCACACAGGTAAATGCTCTTATGTAGTCAATGAAGCAGACATAGATTTTTTTTTTTTTAAAGAACTCCCTTGATTTTTCTACGTTTACACAAATATTGGTAATTTGATCTACGGCCCCTCTGCCTTTTCTAAATTCAGCTTGTATATCTGGAATTTCTCAGTTCATGTATTGTTGAAGCCTAGCTTGAAGCATTGTGAGCATTACCTTGCTAACATGGCCAGAATACTGGAGTGGGTAGCCTTTTCCTTCTCCAGGGGATCTTCTCAACCCAGGGATTGAACCCAGGTCTCTTGCATTGCAGGCGGATTCTTTACCAGTGGAGCCACAATAGCATAATCATATTTTAGGGTTTGAAATAGCTCAGCTGGAATTCCATCACCTCCACTTTCTTTGTTCATAATAATGCTTCCTAAGGCTCACTTAACTTCACACTCCAGAATGTCTTGCTTTAGGTAAATGATCATACCATTGTGATTATCTGGTCATTAAGACCTCTTTTTGTGTCATTAAGACCTTTTGTGTGTGTGTGTAGTTCTTCTGTGTGTTCTTGCCACCTCTTTTTAATTTATTCTGCTTCTGTTAGGTCCTTGCCATTTCTGTCCTTTATTGTGCCTATTTTTTCATGAAATGTTCCCTTGATATCTCCAATTTCTTAAAGATCTCTCTGCTGCTGCTGCTAAGTCACTTCAGTTGTGTCCGACTCTGTGCGACCCCGTAGACGGCAGCCCACCAGGCTCCCCCGTCCCTGGGATTCTACAGGCAAGAACACTGGAGTGGGTTGCCATTTCCTTCTCCAATGCATGAAAGTAAAAAGTGAAAGTGAAGTCGCTCAGTGGTGTGCGACTCTTAGTGATCCCATGGACTACAGACCACCAGGCTCCCCCGTACATGGGATTTTCCAGGCAAGAGTACTGGAGTGGGGTGCCATTGCATTCTCTCTAGTCTTTATCATTCTATTGCTTTCCGCTACTCCTTTGCATTGTTCTTCACAAGGCTTTCTTATCTCTCCTTTCTATTCTCTGGAATGCTGCATTCAGTTGGCTGTATCTTTCCTTTTCTCCTTTACCTTTTGCTTCTTTTGTTTACTCAGCTATTTGTAAGGTCTCCTCAGAAAACTGCTTTGCCTTCTTGCATTTTTTTTCCCCTTTTGGGATGGTTTTGGTCACTGCCTCCTGTATAATGTTACGAATCTCTGTCCATAGTTCTTTAGGCACTCTTTCTGAGATCTAATCCCTTGAGTCTATTCATCATCTGCACTGCATAATCATAAGGGATTTGATTTAGGCCATACCTGAAAGGTCTTGTGGTTTTCCCCACTTCAATATAAGTCTGAATTTTGTAGTAAGGAGCTCATGATCTGAGCCAGAGATTCAAGCTCATTACATGTTTTGTGCATTTTATTTCTATCATTATTACATTATTAAAACAGTTTCACCTGATTAGATTCCATAGCTGGGGGACCCATACTGTAAGGTTAAAAAAAATTGCAATAAGACAATAATGAGGATGTAAAGACATATTTCATCATTAATCTTTTATTTTGAACATTTGTATTGCTATACCTGACTTTTGAGAGTGGAAATGGTGCTTCATCTAGAATGGGTTCAGTAACATGGAGATTACAGCTATTTTTCCTGGGGTAGTGAATTGTTTCTTAGTATAGAAAAATTGGAAGGAAGCTTAAAGTTCATGAAGTGCTAAATTTCTCCAATTCTACCTTTCCAATCAGATGCTAGGTAATGGTTCCAGCTCTGGAAATTTACCCTAAATGCATTATATATATAAAATAAAGCTTCAAAGTTACTATAAAATTCCTAGAATTGCCAGGTGAAATCTCTGACTTTTATCTGTTAATTTGTTTGGTAATACAATGGGAAAAACATTCAAAATTCATATTAATTTTATGTAGAAGTTCAAAAAGTTTATATTTTCACATATATTTTCTTTTTATAATCTTTTTTCAGAGCCAATTTCTAGTACTGTCAATTATCATACTAATCACCTATTTTTGTAATATCTGTACCTGGATAAATAAATAGGTCAGAGTTGGTGTGTTACCGTAAATCCAAAGTAACACTGCAAATCTTTCACGCTGAGATAGAACTGAACAGACTGGATAGTTGAAAAGTTAAAGTTTAAAAGAAAACTCAGTTTTTTGGAAAACAATTTAAATCATAGGTGTATAATAAGTTATACACAGTCTATCTCTAATTTAATTTACTTTTCTCCTTTAAGTCCAATTTCCAGTTAGTTTCCTTCCTTATATGCATCTACTTGAATATCTACCCTAATTTGTTTGTGTATATATCCTTGAAAATACAATTGCCATGTAAAATATGCAGCAATGTTAAGTGCACAAACACACAAGAGTTTTAGGTAAGCTTTTATTTATTGATTTATTTTACATAAAGCATATAAAGACATGACATAAGACATAAGACCATAAGACATGACATAATAAAACATAAACATAAACATAAACATAAGACATGACACCATAAAACTTCTAGAAGAGATTATAGGCAAAACATTCTCTGACACAAAATCTGTACCAATATTTTCTTAGGTCAGTCTCCATGGCAAAAGAATGAAACCTACAAACTTATAAGCTTTTACCCATCAAAGGACACCACAAATAAAATAAAAGGCAACATACAGAATGGAAGAAAATATTTGTAAATGATGTGACTGACAAGGGCTTAATTTACAAAACATACAAACAATTCATAGAACACAACAGCAGCAAACAACCCAATTGAAAAATCAGCATCAGAACAAGTAGGTATTTCTCCAAAGCAAAAATATAAATGGCAAGTAGGCACAGGAAAAAATGCTCAACATAACTATTAGAAAAAAGCAAATCAAAACTATGATGAAGTACCACCTCACAGAGGTCAGAATGGCCATCATTAAAATGTCAACAAATAACAAATGCTAGAGAGAAAGTGGAGAAAAGGAAACACTCTTACACTGTTTTTGGGAATGTAAGTTGGGTACAGTCAGTATGGAAAAGAGTATGAAGTTTTCTCAGAAAACTAAAAGCATAATAGCATATAATTCAGCAACCTCAGTGCTGGGCATATATCCAGACAAGGCTAATTCAAAAAGATACATGAACCCTCATTTTCATAGAATAACTATTCACAAGAGCCAAAATAGGGAAACAACCTAAATGTTCATCAATAGATAAAGAAAATATGGTACATATATTCAATGGGATACTACTCAGTCATAAAAAAGAACAAAATAATGTAACTTGTAGCAACATGGATACAGTTAATAATGATCATATTAATTGAAGTAAGTCATAAAGAGAAAAACAAATACTATATGGTATCACTTATATTTGGACTCTAAAATATGACACAAATGAACCAATGAAACAAAAATAGACACATGAATATAGAAAACAAACTTCTGTTGCAAGGCAGAAAGATAGCATGGGAGGGTGGTATTGGAAGATGCAATCTAGGATGTATAGAATGGATAAACAATAAGATCCTTTCTACTGTATAGCACAGAAAACTATATTCAATATCCCATGATGTCATAGTGAAAAATAATATATATATAACAAAATATGTGTGTATATATATATATATATATATGTATAACTGAATCACCACAGCAGAAATTAGCACATTATAAATCAACTGCATGGCAAATAGATGGGGAAACAGTGGAAACAGTGGCTGACTTTATTTTTCTGGGCTCCAAAATCACTGCAGATGGTGATTGCAGCCATGAAATTAAAAGACACTTACTCCTTGGAAGGAGAGTTATGACTAACCTAGACAGCATATTAAAAAGCAGAGACATTACTTTGTTGACAAATGTCCATCTAGTTAAGGCTATGGTTTTTCCAGTAGTCATGTATGGATGTGAGAGTTGGACTATAAAGAAAACTGAGTGCTGAAGAATTTATGCTTTTGAACTGTGGTGTTGAAGAAGACTCTTGAGAGTCCCTTGGACCGCAAGGAGATCCAACCAGTCCATCCTAAAGGAGATCAGACCTGGGTGTTCATCAGTAGGACTGATGCTGAAGCTGAAACTCCAGTACTTTGGCCGCCTGATGCAAAGAGCTGACTCATTTGAAAAGACCCTGATGCTGGGAAAGATTGAAGGCAGGAGGAAAAGGGGACGACAGAGGATGAGATGGTTGGATGTCATCACTGACTCAATGGACATGGGTTTGGGTGTCCTCCAGGTGTTGGTGATGGACAGGGAGGCCTGGTGTGCTGCAGTTCATGGCATCGCAAAGAGTCAGACATGACTGAGCGACTGAACTGAACTGAAATCAACTACAATACAATAATAAAAAAAGAATACAGATCTGCTGTGTTCCATCTCTTTATTGCTTCCTACATAGATAATCACCATATGACTTTTGTTAACATTGGTTACCTTTTATCTTTTTAAATTGCATATGTAGATGCTATAGAATTTACACTTTTGTATCTGGTTTCCTTCATTCAACATAAGGTTTACAAGATTTGTCTTTGCTACATGTAGCATGACTCTTGGTCACCTTCATTTCTATATAATATTCTAGTGTATGTGCCTGTGCAAAGAAATAGAGACAACTAATAGAATAGGAAAGACTAGAGATCTATTTAAGAAAATTAGAGATACCAAGGGAACATTTCAATTGAAGATGGGCACAATGAAGGACAGAAATGGTATGGACCTAACAGAAACAGAGATATTAGGAAGAGGTGGCAAGAATAAGCAGAACTATTAAAAAAAAATGATCCAGATTACCACGATGGTGTGATCACTCACCTAGAGCAAGACAACCTGGTGTGCGAAGTCAAGTGGGCCTTAGCAAGCATCACTAAAAACAAAGATAGTGGAGGTGATAGAATTTCAGCTCATCTATTTCAAATCCTAAAAGATGATGCTATGAAAGTGCTGCACTCAATATGCCAGCAAATTTGGAAAACTCAGAGGTGGCCATAGGACTTGGAAAGGTCAGTTTTCATTCCAATCCCAAAGAAAGGCAATGCCAAGGAATGTTCAACCTACTGCACAATTGCACTCATCTCACATGCTCACAAAGTAATGCTCAAAATTCTCCAAGCTAAGCTTCAACAGTATATGAACTGAGAAATTCCAGATGTTCAAACTGGATTTAGAAAAGGCAGAGGAACAAGAGATCAAATTGCCAACATCCGTTGGATCATCATAAAAGCAAGAGAATTCCAGGAAACCATCCACTTCTGCTTCACTGACTATGGTAAAGCCTTTGACTGTGTGGATCACAACAAACTGGAAAATTCTTAAATATATGGGAATACCAGACCACCATACCTGCCTCCTAAGAAATCTGTATGCAGATCAAGAAACAACAGTTAAACTGCACATGGAAATTGACTGGTTCCAAATTGGGAAAGGAGTACATCAAGGCTGTATATTGTCACCCTGCTTATTTAATTTATATGCAGAGTACATCATGAAAAATGCCAGGCTGGATGAAGCATAAGCTGGAATCAAGTTTGCTGGGAGAAATATCAATAACCTCAGCTATGCAGATGACACCATCCTTATGGCAGAAAGTGAGGAGGAACTAAAGAGGCTCTTGATGAAAGTGAAAGAGGACAGTGAAAAAGGTGGCTTAAAGCTCAACATTCAAAAGACTAAGATTGTGACATCCAGTCCCATCACTTCTTGGCATATAGATGGGGAAACAATTGAAACAGTGAGAATCTTTGTTTTCTGTGCTCCAAAATCACTTCAGGTGGTGACCACAGCCATGAAATTAAGACATTTGCTCCTTCAAAGGAAAGCTATGACCAACCTAGACAGCATATTAAAAAGCAGAGACATTACTTTGCCAGTAAAAGGGCTGTCTTGTCAAAGTTATGGTTTTTCCAGTAGTCATGTATGGAGAGTTGGACCATAAAGAAGGCTGAGTGTTGAAGGATTGATGTTTTTGAATTGTATTTTTGGAGAAGACTCTTGAGAGTCCTTTGTACTGCAGTGACATCAAACCAATCAATCCTAAAAGAAATCAGTCCTGAATATTGGTTGGAAGGACTGATGCTGAAGCTGAAACTCCAATATTTTGGCCACCTGATAGGAGGAGCTGACTCATTAAAAAATACCCTGATGCTGGGAAAGATTGAAGGCAGGAGGAGCAGGGGATGACAGAGAATGAGATGGTTGAATGGCATTACTAAATCAGCGGATATGAGTTTGAACAAACTCTGGGAGACGGTGAAGGACAAAGAAGCCTGTCGTGCTATAGTCCATGAGGTCACAATGAGTTGGACATGACTGAGGAAATAAACAACAACAAATGTGTTTGTCTGCTTAGTTACTCAGTCATGTCCAACTGTTAGAAACCCTACTGAACTGTAGCCCACTAGGCTCCTCTCTCCATGGGATTTCCCAGGCAAGGATACTGGAGTCAGTTGTCATTTCCTTCTCCAAGGATTCTTTCCAATCCAGGGATTGAACCCATGGCTCCTGTGTCTCTTCCATTGCATGCAGATACTTTACCTGCTGAGTACTGAGGAAGCCCATTTATTCTAATTTATAAATTATTCAATTCAGTATTACAGGAAAAGAGAGTCATTTCCAATTTTTGGCTACTGAAAATAATGTTGCTAATGAATATTCTGGGATTTGTGTGTAATAATTTCATTTTAGAATTTAACAAGGGGCAGAATAGCAGGGACATAGTACATTTCTATGTTCTGTTTTAATAAATATTATCAAACAGTTTTCCAATATATTTGTAACAATATAAAAGCCAAGAAACAGTGAATAAATTTCTTGCCCCACATTCTTATCAGTATTTTGTATCAACTTCCCCTACCGTTTTAGGCCTTTTGGTGGGTATGTAGTACTATCCCTTCTTCTTGTTTTTCAGTTGCTAAGTTGTGTCTGACTCTTTGGGACCCCTGTACTGCAGCATATCAGGGTCCTCTGTCTTCTATCTCCCAAAGTTTTCTCAAATTCATGTCCACTGAGACGGTGATGTTATCTCATCATGTCATCCTCTGCCACTCTCTTCTCTTTTTGCCCTCAATCCTTCCCAGTGTCAAGGTCTTTTCCAATAAGTCAGCTCTTCAAATCAGGTGGCCAAAGTACTGGAGCTTCAAGTTTGGCAACAGTCCTTCTAGTAAATATTCAGGGTTGATTTCCTTTAGGATTGATTGGTTTGATCTCCTTGTAATCCAAGGGTCTCTCAAGAGATTTTCCTCTATTCCTTGTAGGAGATTTTAATTTTTTAACATGTGGCAGTCTTAGTCCCGTGGCCACTAATCAAACTAGTGTCCCCTGCAGTGGAAACATGGAGTCTTACCTGTGTATTGCCAGAGAATTTCTTTGTATTTCTTTTTTCTTTTTCTTTGATGACTGCTGCTACAGCAAAACTCTTTCCATCGATAATTAGCCATTAAGATGTATCTTTTTTAGTGACATGCTTATAAGAGGGTAGATGTCCAATTTCAATTGGAACGTTTGTCTTTTAAAAATTGATATTTCTTTACAAATTTCTGGATGTAATTCCTATATCAGAAATATATATTGCAAATATATTCTCTAAATCCTGGTCCATGGCTTGTCTTTTTTGCTCTGTTGTTTCATTTGTAATATTTATGTTTCCCTCCTTTATTTCCTGTCAATACTGCCAGAAATTATCAATAAGATTAATCTTAAATTATTGTTTGTTTGTTAATTCTCTTTATGTACTGTTTTAAAATGGTATTAATTTTCTATCATTTTCCTTCTCAACATTTCTTACATAGAATTTTTTTCTTTTCTGTTTTTCACAATGAATAGTTAAATTATTGTTTTCCAGAAGACTTTCTACTTTAGCACATGCCTTTAAGAACACATGCTCTCTTAGCATATTTTAAGCAATTCCACAAACTTTATTATGACATGTTGTCATTATCATTCAATTCACTTTTTTTTCCTAACTTCTACTGAGATTTCTTCCATGACTCATGCGTTATTTACATGTGTTTTGCTTAGTTTTCAAATAACAGGAGGCTTTCTAGATAGTTTACTGTACTTTTTACTGCTTAATGTCTCTGTGATTTAAGATTTAAGAACAAACTGAATTATTTCAATCCTTTGAGGTGTTTTGAAATTTATTTGATGGCTATCTCATGATCAATTTTGCTAAATGTTCCATATTTTAAAAATTACTAGGTATTTTGAACTAGCTCAAATTTATTAATTTGTTTAGATATTGTGCATCTGTGCTGATTTTTATATTTCTCTCAGTTATGAAAAAGTTTTGAAAAAAATTTCCTCTGTATGTGGATTTGTGTATTTCTCACATTGTTTTACCAACTTTGGCTTTATAGATTTTTGAAACTGTACTAATGAGCATGTAGGAATGTAGAAGCTTCATATCTTCCTAGTATAGTTATAAATTTATAATTTTTAAATATCCTGTATTATCTTCCAAATACCTTTTTGTTGGACTTAAAAATCTACTTATCTGAAATAGATAAGTAGAAAAATAAATACCTACCATTTTTCTGTATATTGTTACCCTGCTTATTTAGCTCACATGCACAGTACATCATGTGAAATGCTGAGTTGAATGAAGCACAAGCTGGAATCAAGATTACTGGAAGAAATAGCAATAACCTCAGATATGCAGATTACACCACTTTTAAGGCAGAAAGTGAAGAGGAACTGAAGAGACTCTTGATGAAAGAGAAAGAGGAGAGTAAAAAAACAAACAAAAACAAACAAACAAAACAAACAAACAAACAAAAAAACTGGCTTAAAACTCAACATTCAAAAAACTAAGATTGGGAGAATAAGATGGCAGAAGGATAGGTGGATGTGGAATACCTCTCCATGGATACATCAGGAATATACCTTCAAACACAGAAATGCATGCAGAACACCAGCTGAAAGCATACAGGAGTGCCTGATCAGTGGAAAAGAATATACAGAGTCATGCAAAACCCTGTAGGATGAAGGAACTAGGGGGCAAAACCAGAGTGTTACTAGGACTGGACCTGCCCTCACTGGGTGGAGAAACTGATGCAGTGGTCCTATCCCCACAGCGGGGCAATTGTCTGAGTCAGAGGAGAAACATTTAAGACTGAGAGTGAAACAGCTGATCTGTGGCAACCTAAATGGAACGAGAATCAGACAGTCCTTGCTGCAGCCATATGTACCCTGGACAGTGACACAAGTCCCCTAGAAGGCACAGTGGCTGGAAGCAGGAGTTTGGGATTGTGGAGCAATTTCAGGGCAAGGGCTGCTGTTGACTGTGGAGAGATGGACAGAGGGGATGTGAGGGAGGGGACTGTGGTGGGAAATGCCTGTGGAGGAAAGCCAGGCAGCCAAGGAAGCAAGGCGATACTGCTGAGTCATGTGTAGGGGGTGGAGCCATCACCATTGCCTCTCTCTCCCCACACACCAGCATCAGCAGCTGAACAATAGAGAGGCTGGCCCATCAAGTGCCTGACGCACTGAACCACACCACCCACCCAGGGTGACCCTTTAAATGACTGATGGACCAATCTACAGAGTAGGAGCCTAGCCAGGGTGCCCCTTTAAGTGCCTGACACACCAGTCTACAGAGTAGGACCCCCACCCAGGGTGACCCTTTAAGTGACTAACACGCCAATCTAGAGAGTAGGACCCCAGTCAGGGGGGCCCGTCTATGTGCCTGACACGCCAAACAACAGATAAGGACCCCAGGCAATGGAACCCTCTAAGTGCCTGTACCAGCAGAGCTATGGAGAAAGCCTAGCCAAAGAGGCCTTCTGATGGCCAGCTACCAGGGACTCGAAAGAATACTCTGATAGGGCCATAACTCCTATGGCTGAGGCAGTCCATATCCCTGCACACTTGGCACCACCAGAGTCCCTGAAACCCAAGCAGCTGCACCACCTTTATGCTCAATCCTCACTGGGGCAGAGCTGCCATAGGCAAAAAAACCCCAAAGAACAAAAAACTGTTTTGTATCTATGCGTGCAGGGTCGCTTCAGTCATATTCAACTCTTTGCTACCCTGTGGATGGTGGCCTGCCAGGTTTCCCTGTCAGGGGGTTCTCTAGGCAAGAATACTGGAGTGTATTGGGCAATACTGGTTGCCATACCATTCTACAGCACTATATTTCCTGCTTTCCTAGCCACCAACTCTCCTGAGTACCTAGTGCTGCCAGAACCCCTGCAACCCAAGCAGCTACACCACCTCCACACCTGGCCCTCCCTGAGGCAGACTCAAGTCCTCCCAGGCAGCCTCAGGAGCAAACCCGAGTGGATGACCCACATGCAGAGGTGGAAATAAAACCACAATTGAAGCCCAGAGGCACTATGGCTAAGGAAGAAGACCCAAAGCTTTCCCACTAGCTATACAAGCTGCAGATTAAATCCACACAGTCAACTTGGCAGATTCTGTGTCTGCAAAATATATAAAAGGACATTGAAAGCTCTCACAAAAGAAAACACAATAGTTCTGATAGCTGTGGACATTGGAGGCAAGAACACACAGGAGTAGGACCAGATTAGAATATGAGCTGCCTCCACAGCAGGTCCAGAGACCAGCACAGTGTTGGAGGGCATCCTAGGGAGGTGTGGTGGACTAGGACTCCCAGTGAGGGAAAGGACCCGGACAGCAGTGACTCAAGATAAACATTTATTATTCTTATGTTTTAATTTGTTCTGTAGTTTCTTTTGGGTTTTTTCATTTTTTTTAAAGTTTCCTTCCTCCACCCTATTGTAGTTGTCACTTTTATTGGCACTATGAAATCTAATTAAGCTTTTGAGTTTCTTTTTTTAAATCACAATTTGTATTGTTATAAACCTGTGCCCTACATTGGGCTTTTGCAGTTCTGTGGTTTTCCTTTTTTTATTTTTTTCTTTTCTCTTTTTTAATTTTTAATTTTTTAAACCTATTATTATTTTTTCTCCATTTATTCATTTATTTGATTTTCCTACTGTTCTTTTCCCTTGCAATTAATCTTTAATGTATATAAATCTTCTGTTTCTACCTCTGTTTAACTTTGCCTTTCTATTTTTGCTTTCTTTTCTTTCTTTCCTTTCCTCTCAACTTATTTGTTAGTTTTGTTTTCATTACTTTATTCCCTACTTGGCATCTTACTTTAGTTTTGCTTTCCAGTTTGTGCTTTAGTTAGTCTTGTTCTTAACTGGTAGATGTTATTTTTGGTTTCCTTTGCTCACCAGATCAATCCATTGTACTTTATTTTTGTTGGACTGTTTTGATTTTGCTTATGGATGTCTATGTATATGGATATATTCCATTATTTTAATTATTATTTGCCTAATTTTGTAACTGCCATTTGTCTGGAGTTCATTTTTGGAGTCTCGATTTTGGGTATGTGTTTAATCTCACTTAGTGCCATAACAAACCACCTGTGGAAGCTTCATTCCTGACCAGAGATCAAGCCCTGAGCCTTTGGAGACAGAGCACTGACTCCAAGAGCCTAGACTACCAGAGAACTAACCCTAGGGAGTATCAAACAGTGAGAGCTCCCAAAAAGAAACCACTTGAATACAAGACTTATCATCGCCCAACCACCAGTAGCACCCTGTGCAGGATGCTGCATCCAAACAACAAACAAAACAAAAATACAAACCCAATCATCAACAGACAGGATTACCACCTCACTCAGCCTTGCCCATCAGAGGAAAAATAAAACAAAACTCAGCAAAAATCTCACCCTATATGAAGCTTACATAAACCAGTGGACCAGACATAGGAGGGCAGAAAACAAAAGGAATAAAGAATTCAACCTTAAAGCCTGGGAAAAGGAGGTCTCAAACACAATAAGTTAAAAAAAAAATGAAAAGGCAGAGAAATACTACACAAATGAAAAAATAATCTAGAAACACAGAAGTCCACATAAATGAAGTGGAAATAGGCAAACTACCCGAGAAAGAATTCAGAATAATTATAGTAAAGATCAAAAACCTTGAAAACAAAATGTAAGAATCAATTACAAATAGAAGAATTAAAGAATAAACACACAGAGACAACATAATTACTGAATTTAAAAATAGTCTAGAATGAATCAATAGCAGAAAATCTGAAGCAGAAGAACGAATCAGTGAGCTGGAAGATAACATGGTGGAAACAACTTCTGAAGAGCAGAATAAAGTAAAAAGAATGAAAAGAACTGAGGATAGTCTCAGAGACCTCTGGGACAGTATCAAACGCATCAACTTTTGAAGTATAGGGGTCCCAGAAGAAAAAGAGAAAAATAAAGCATATGAGAAACATTTTGAAGAAATTATAGTTGAAAATTTCCCCAACATGGAAAAGGAAATAGTCAATCAAGTTCAAGAGGTGCAAAGAGTCCCATACAGGATAAACCCAAGAAGAAACACGCCAATACACATGCTAGTCAAAAATGACAAGGATTAAACTCAAAGAAAGGGTATTAAAAGCAGCAGGGAAAAGCAACAAGTAACATACAAGGGAAACCCCATACATTTAACAACTGATCTTTCAGCAGAAACTCTTCAGGCCAGAAGGGAATGGCAGGATATATTTAAAGTACTGAAAGAGAAAAATCTACAACCAAGATTACTCTACCTGGCAAGGATCTCATTCAAAATTGATGGAGAAATCAAAAGCTTTTCAGACAAGCAAAAGTTAAGAGAATTTGGTACCACCAAACCAGCTTTACAACAAATGTTACAGGGATTTATATAATCAGGAAATACAAGAGAAGGAAAAAGGTCTACAAAATCAAACCCCAACCAATTAAGAAAATGGTAATAGGAACATATATATCAATAATTACTTTAAAAGTAAATGGATTAAATTCTCAAGCCAAAAGACACAGACTGGCTGAATGGATATAAAAACAAGACTCATATATATGCTATCTACAAGAAACCCACTTCAGACCTAAAGACACTTGGGCACTTTAGAAGATGGAGAAAAATATATTCCATACAAATGGAAAGCAAGTGAATCCTGGAGTAGCAATCCTCATATCAGACAAAATAGACCTTAAAATAAAGACTATTACAAGAGACAAGGAAGGATGCCACATAATGATCAAAGGATCAATCCAAGAGGAAGACATGACAATTGTAATCATCTATGCACCCAACATAGCATCCAACCTCAATACATAAGACAAACACTAACAGACACAAAAGGAGAATTTGACAGTAACACAATAATAGTAGGAGACTTTAACACCCCACTCACACCAATGGACAGACCATTGAAGCAGAAAATTAATAAGGAAACACAAGTCTTAAATGATACATTAGATAAGATGGATCTCATTGATATATTCAGGACATTCCATCCAATGCAGAAGAATACACCTTTTCAAGTGCCCATGGAACATTCTCCAGGATAGACTACATCTTGCGTCACAAATCAAACCTCAGTAAGTTGAAGAAAATTGAAATCGTTATCAAGCATCTTTTCCGACCACAATGCTATGAGACTAGATATGAATTACAAGAAAAAAAACTGTAAAAAATACAAACACATGGAGGTTAAACAATACGTTTCTAAATAACCAACAGGTTACTGAAAAAATCAACAGGGAAATAAAAAAAAAAATTCTAGAAACAAATGGCAATGAAAACATGGCAACTCAAAACCTATGGGATGCAGCAAAAGAAGTTCTAAGAGGGAAGTTTATAGCAATACAATCTTACCTCAAGAAACAAGAAAAACAACAAATATACAACATAACATTACACTTAAAACAACTGGAAAATGAAGAACAAGAAGTTCATAAATTAGCAGAAGGAAAGAACTCATGAAGACCAGAGCACAAATAAATGAAAAAGAAAAAAATAGTAAAGATTAATAAAACTTAAAGCTGGTTCTTTGAGAAGATAAACAAAATTGACAAAACTTTAGCCAGACTCATTAAGAAAATAAGAGAGAAGAATCAAATCTACAAAATTATAAGTGAAAAAGGAGAGGTTATAACAGACAATGCAGAAATACAAAGGATTATAAGAGACTATTATAAACAACTTCATGGCAATAAAACGGATAACCTGGAAGAAATGGACAGATTCTTAGAATAGTTAAGTCTTCCAAGACTGAACCAGGAAGATCTAGAAATAATGAACAACTCAATTATAAGGATTGAAATTGAAGCTGTGATCAAAAATCTCCCCCAAAACAGAAATCCAGGCCCAGATGGCTTCGCAGGAGAATTCTATCAAACATTTAGAGAAGAGATAATGCCTATCCTTCTAAAACTCTTCCAAAAAACTGCAGAGGAAGGAACAACTTCCAAACATATTCTTTGAGGCCACCATCACCATGACACCAAAACCAGACAAACACAACAACAAAAAAAGAAAACTACAGGTCAATATAACTGATGAACATAGATGCAAATATCCTCAACAAAAGTTTAGCAAACAGTATTCAATGACACTTTAAAAAGCTCATACACCATCAAGTTGGGCTTATTCCAAGGATGCAAGCATTCTTCAATATATTCAAATCAATCAATGTGATACACCATATTAACAAATTGAAAGATAAAAACCATATGAGAAACTCAATAGATGCAGAAAAACCCTTTAAAAAATTCAGCCCCCATTTATGATTAAAACTCTTCAAAATGTGGGCATAGAAGAAACCTACCTCAAATTGTAAAGCCCATATATGATGAGCCTACAGCAAACATTATTCTCAATGGTGGAAAAAATGAAAGCATTCCCCCCAAAATCAGAGGAAGACAAGGGGGTCCACTTTCACCACCGTTATTCAACATGATTTTCGAAGTCCTAGCTACAGCAATCATGGAAGAAAAATAAATAAAAGGAATCTAGATTGAAAAAGAAGAAGTCAAACTCTCATTGTTTGCAGATGACATGATACTGTACATAGCAAACCATAAAGATAGTATAAGAAAATTACTAGAGCTAATCAGTGAATTTAGCAATGTTGCAGAATACAAAATCAATACATAGAAATCACTTGAATTTCTACATACTAAAAATGAAAAATCAGAAAGGGAAATTAAGGAATCAATCCCATTCACCAAGAAGAATAATAAAATATCTAGAAATAAACTTACCTAAGGAGGCAATAGAACTGTACATAGAAAATTATAAGACACTGATGAAAGAAATAAAAGAGAACATAAACAGATGGAGAGATATTTCATGTTCCTGGGTAGGAAGAATCAATATTGTGAAAATGACTATACTACCAAACACAATCTACAGATTCAACGTGATCCCTGTCAAATTACCAATGAAAATTTTCCACAGAACTAGAACAAAAAATTTCACAATTCATATGTAAATACAAAAGACCCTGAATAGCCAAAGCAGTCTTGAAAAAGAAGAATGGAGCTGGAGGAATCAACCTTCTTGACTTCAGATTATACTACAAAGCTTCAGTCATCAATACTGTATTCAGTTCAGTTCAGTCGCTCAGTAGTGTCTGACTCTTTGCGACCCCATGAATCGCAGCACACCAGGCCTCCCTGTCCATCACCAACTCCCGGAGTTCACTCAGACTCATGTCCATCGAGTCAGTAATGCCATCCAGCCATCTCATCCTCTGTCGTCCCCTTCTCCTCCTGCTCCCAATCCCTCCCAGCATCAGAGTCTTTTTTGATGAGTCAACTCTTCGCATAAGGTGACCAAAGGACTGGAGTTTCAGCTTTAGCATCATTCCTTCCAAAGAAATCCCAGGGCTGATCTCCTTCAGAATGGACTGGTTGGGTCTTCTCCAACACCACAGTTCAAAAGCATCAATTCTTCAGCACTCAGCTTTCTTCACAGTCCAACTCTCACATCCATACATGACCACTGGAAAAACCATAGCCTTGACTAGACAGACATTTGTTGGCAAAGTAATGTCTCTGCTTTTGAATATGCTATCTAGGTTGGTCATAACTTTTCTTCCAAGGAGTAAGCATCTTTAATTTCATGGCTGCAGTCACCATCTGCAGTGATTTTGGAGCCCAAAAAAATAAAGTCTGACACTGTTTCCCCATCTATTTCCCATGAAGTGATGGGACTGGATGCCATGATCTTAGTTTTCTGAATGTTAAGGTTTAAGCCAACTTTTTAACTCTCCTCTTTCACTTTTATCAAGAGGCTTTTTAGTTCCTCTTCACTTTCTGCCATAAGGGAAAGACAGTATAGTACTGCACAAAAACAGAAATATAGACCAATTGAACAAGATAGAAAGCCCAGAAATAAACCCATGCATCTATGGGTACCTTATTTTTGACAAAAGAGGCAAGAATAAAGAATGGAGCAAAGACAGCCTCTTCAATAAAATGCTGCTGGGAAAACTGGACAGCTACATGTAAAAGAATGAAATGAGAACACTTCCTAACACCATACACAAAGATAAACTCAAAATGGATTTAAGACCTACATGTAAGATCAGAAACTATAAAACTCTTAGAGGAAAAAATAGGTAGAACACTCGATGACATAAATCAAAGTAAGGTCTCATATGACCCACCTCCTAGAATAATGGAAGTAAAAACAAAAGTAAAGAAGTAGGACCTGACTAAGCTTAAAAGCTTTTGCACAGCAGAGGAAACTATAAGCAAGGTGAAAATACAACCCTCAGAATGGGAGAAAATAATAGCAAATGAGACAACTGACAAAGGATCAGTTTCCTAAATATACCCACAGCTCATACAAATAAATACCAGAAAGGAAAAAACCCAATCAAAAAGTGGGAAAAAGACCTAAACAGACATTTATCCAAAGAAGACATAGAGATAACAAACACATGAAAGGATGCTCAACATCAGTCATTATTAGAGAAATGCAAATCAAAATCACAATGAGTTATCACCTCACAGCAGTCAGAATGGCCATCATCAAAAAGTCTATAAACAATAAATGCTGGAGAGGGTGTGGAAAAAAGGGAATGCTGTTGCACTGTTGGTGAGGATGTAAGTTGATACAGCCGCTATGGAAGACAGTATCAGATCAGATTAGATCAGATCAGTCACTCAGTCGTATCCGACTCTTTGCGACCCCATGAATTGCAGCACACCAGGCCTCCCTGTCCATCACCAACTCCCAGAGTTCACTGAGACTCACGTCCATCGAGTCAGTGATGCCATCCAGCCATCTCATCCTCTGTCGTCCCCTTCTCCTCCTTCACCCAGTCCCTCCTAGCATGGAGATTCCTTAAAAACTAGGAATAAAACCACCATATGACTCAGCAATCCCACTCCTAAGCATATACTCTGAGGAAGCCAAAATTGAAAAAGATACATGTATCCCATTGTTCATTGCAGCACTATTTACAATAGGTAGAACATGGAACCAACCTAGATGTCCATCAACAGTTGAATGGATAAAGAAATTTTGGTACATATACACAATGGAATATTACTCAGTCATAAAAAAGAAACACACTTGAGTCAGTTCTAATGAGGTGGATGAACCTAGAGCCTATCATACAGAGTGAAGTCAGAAAGAGAAAGATAAATATCATATATTAACGCATGTATACTGAATCTAGAAAAATGGTACTGAAGAATTTACAGGGCAGCAATGAAGAAACGGACATAGAAAATAGACTTATGGATTTGGGGAGAGAGAAGATGAGGGTGAGATGTATGGAGAGAGTAACATGGAAACTTATATTACCATATGTAAAATAGAGAGCCAATAGGAATTTTCTGTATGTCTCAGGAACCTCAAACAGGGGTTCTGTATCAACCTAGAGGGGTGGGATGGGGAGGGACATGGGAGGGAGGTTCAAAACGGAGGGGATATATATATACCTATGGCTGATTCATGTTGAGGTTTGACAGAAAACAACAAAATTCTATAAAGCAATTATACTTCAATTAAAAATAAATTAAATAAAAGACAAACAAGATCATGGTATCCGGTCCCATCACTTCATGGCAAATAGATAGCGAAACAATGGAAACAGTGACAAACTTTATTTTCTTGAGCTCCAAAATCACTGAAGATGGTGACTGCAGCCATGAAATTGAAAAAAGCTTGTTCCTTGGAAGAAAAGCTATGACCAATCTAGACAGCATATTAAAAAGCAAAGACATTACTTTGCTGACAAAAATGAAGCCAAGGGAAACGAAAACATTGGTGCCAGGAAGATAATGAATAAACATAAAACTTGTGGAATATTTGGAGGGAGCATTAGTGGAAGGCTTTGGTTTATCTCTTTTGGGAATTGTTGGCACTTAACCAAGGATATGTCAACCTGACTTAAAGGATTTAATTAGAGATAGTGGTATAAAAATTTAAATTAATATGAATGCATGAGTGCTGTTGTCAGAAACTTTGTAGTTAAAAATGAAACTCTCTTAAATAGGAGAGAAGTTGTGGACAGCTCATAGGAGAAGGAAGAATGCAAATCTGAGTATATCATAGTGAATCTGCAGTTATGAAGAAGAGGATAGATAAAGATGGCATGAAAGGGATAGAGAATGATGCCTGTGGAATAGTACTGACCAAGCTTGGTAGAAAATACCAAGGAAAATAAATAAGATTGTAATTATGATCTTAAAAGTTTCTTCCCAGTTCTAAATGAAGGGCTGTCTATTTCTTCTATAGTCTGTAAGCATCATGAGAGCAATGCTCTTTTCTATCATCTTTACTAGCATAAATTCCCTACTTAGGTAAAACTTAAAAGGTATGACATCTTTAAGAAGGATGCATTGAAAGAAGGAAAAGAAGAAAGTTTATAAGATTTTATTTTGGTTTAAGCTAAACAGTTAGAACTGGACATGAAACAACAAACTGGTTCCAAATAGGAAAAGAAGTATGTCAAGGCTGTATATTGTCACCCTGCTTATTTAACTTATATGCAGAGTACATCATGAGAAATGCTGGGCTGGAAGAAGCACAAGCTGGAATCAAATTATTGGGAGAAATATCAATAACCTCAGATATGCAGATGACACCAGCCTTATGGCAGAAAGTGAAGAGGAACTAAAAAGTCTTTTGATGAAAGTGAAAGAGGACTCAAAATGGATTAAAGATCTAAACCTAAGACCAGAAACTATAAAACTCCTAGAGGAGAACATAGGCAAAACACTCTCTGACATACATCACAGCAGGATCCTCTATGACCCAACTCGCAGAATATTGGAAATAAAAGCAAAAATAAACAAATGGGACCTAATTAACCTTAAAAGCTTCTGCACATCAAGGGAAACTATTAGCAAGGTGAAAAGGCAGCCTTCAGAATGGGAGAAAATAATAGCAAATGAAGCAACTGACAAACAACTAATCTCAAAAATATACAAGCAACTCCTACAGCTCAACCTTATGATCCAGCAATCCCACTGCTGGGCATACACACTGAGGAAACCAGAAGGGAAAGAGACACGTGTACCCCAATGTTCATCGCAGCACTGTTTATAATAGCCAGGACATGGAAGCAACCTAGATGTCCATCAGCAGATGAATGGATAAGAAAGTTGTGGTACATATACACAATGGAGCCATTAAAAATAATACATTTGAATCAGTTCTAATGAGGTGGATGAAACTGGAGCCTATTATACAGAGTGAAGTAAGCCAGAAAGAAAAACACCAATATAGTATACTAACGCATATATATGGATTTAGAAAGATGGTAACAACAACCCTGTGTACGAGACAACAAAAGAGACACTGATGTATAGAACAGTCTTATGGGCTCTGTTGGAGAGGGAGAGGGTGGGAAGATTGGGAGAATGGCATTGAAACATGTATAATATCATGTATGAAACGAGTTGCCAGTCCAGGTTCGATGCACAATACTGGATGCTTGGGGCTGGTGCACTGGGATGACCCAGAGGGATGGTATAGGGAGGAAGGAGGGAGGAGAGAGGAGGGTTCAGGATGGGGAACACATGTATACCTGTGGTGGATCCATTTCGATATTTGGCAAAACTAATACAATATTGTAAAGTTTAAAAATAAAATAAAATTTAAAAAAAAAAGTTGGCTTAAAGCTCAACATTCAGAAAATGAAGATCATGGCATCTGGTCCCATCACTTCATGGGAAATAAATGGGGAAACAGTGGAAACAGTGTCAGACTTTATTTTGGGGGCTCCAAAATGACTGCAGTTGGTGACTGCAGCCATGAAATTAAAAGACGCTTACTCCTTGGAAGGAAAGTTATGACCAACCTAGATAGCATATTCAAAAGCAGAGACATTACTTTGCCAACAAATGTCTGTCTAGTCAAGGCTATGGTTTTTCCTGTGGTCATGTATGGATGTGAGAGTTGGACTGTGAAGGCTGAGTGCTGAAGAATTGATGCTTTTGAACTGTTGGAGAAGACTCTTGAGAGTCCCTTAACTGCAAGAAGATACAATCAGTCTATCCTAAAGGAGATCAGTCCTGGGTGTTCATTGGAAGGACTGATGCTGAAGCTGAAACTCCAGTACTTTGGCCACCTCATGTGAAGAGTTGACTCATTGGAAAAGACCCTGATGCTGGGAGGGATTGAAGTCAGGAGGAGAAGGGGACGACAAAGGATGAGATGGCTGGATGGCATCACCTACTCGATGGACATGAGTTTGGGTAAACTCCGGGAGTTGGTGATGGACAGGGAGGCCTGGTGTGCTGCTATTCATGGGGTCGCAAAGAGTCGGTCATGACTGAGCAACTGAATTGAACTGAACTGAATGAGCTTTTCAATCATGAGCTATCAGAGACCAGTTTAAGTTGGCACATAGTAAGTGCTGAAGAGTTTGAAGAAAAACACATATAGAAATGATTTATTTGAAGGAATTTCTGCAATACCAATTGGGAAAGCATTTGTCTTGTAGGATTTTTAACTTGGGTGTGCTTGGAATACAAACCTATCCCATTAACATTAGAGCTAGTATTCTTAAGAGAATGATATGAAACATTAAAAGAATTATCCATTATCAATTACTTCATTTTAGTCTACCTGCAGACCAGTAAAAAGCCTTTGTATTATTAATCTGAGTACTATAAAAATTACTGAATGCTGACAATCATTGAAAGATTTTCACAACCTTTTGAAATTTTCTTTTGCTTAGCAGGAATTTCTAAACACATGTACCAATAATATTTTTAAGGAAAGGAATGGAAAAAATATAGACTTATTTATATAATTAATAAACCATACAAAGTTTATAAATTAAAATAAAATAAAAAAGTAAATAAAGTGAACTAAAAATCTTATAATAATTTAATTATTTATCTTTAAAATTAACTAGATTTCTTAAAACCAAATTGAATTCAAATGTTTTATTCACTGTTTATCAAAGTATATATACATGCATGCTAAATCACTTTAGTCATGTCCAATTTTTTTTTTGACCCTATGGACTGTAGCCTGCCAGGCTCCTCTGTCCATGAGATTTTCCAGGCAAGAACACTGGAGTGGGTTGCTATTTCCTTCTCCAGAGGATCTTCCTGACCCAGGGACCAAACCTGTGTCTCTTATGTCTCCTGCATTGGCAGGCAGATTCTTTACCACTAGAGCCACCTGGGAAGCCCCGTATATACATATCCGTATACATATTCATAATCAGAAATAAAATGGGGTGAACACTGAAGCACTTCAGCAGTCAAAGAATCACTCTGAAGTAAACAATGCCACTTGTACAGATGGGTTTGCCTTACTCAGGGCAGGGACTTACTTGAGACTGTGTGTTTTGGGTAGCAATTAGGTGGTTACCTAGCAACAGCCCCTCCTCTCAAATCAATGCTGCAAGAATGGTATTGTTTATGTCAGAGAATTGATAACTTGTTTGCTGGATCTAAAGAGAACAATGTAATATGGTGGTAGGGTGTGAATCTTAATCACAAGAAACTTACAGGGTTTCCTCTAAATTGGGTCAGCTTCCCACTCCTCATCTGATGCTACTGGAAGTTTGTTTGAAGAGATTAGATAATGGTTAATATGCTGCTTATCAAATGAAAATGAAGAAAACATCTGACATTTAGTTAATGACATTGATTTTTAGTTTGCTTTTAAAGCAAACAATGAAAGAGTTACTACATTCACAATAGCATTAGCTCTGGGCAAGATGTAATTTTATCACAATGTGTCCTCAGAAATGAGACAACCCAGGGTAGGGTGGGGTTCTGTTTAAAGAGAGTTCTGGGGTCTTTTAAGGAGAGTTTGAACAATCTAGACAGGTTTTAAATGATAGCATTTTACCAGCAGAAGGTAAAATTACAAAGATATTAACTTATGTCGAACATATACGTACTCATGTTTACAAGTGAGTATAACCATTTGTTATTAATAACTAAGGTAGAAAACATATTTTAATAAACTTCATACCATAAAAGTATCACAAATAAATGCCACTCTTTCATCTATCTAATGGATATTTATTCATAGGGACTGTCTCACCAGTTGCATGCAAAATCAAGGAAGCAAGTAATCTGAATGAAATGGAACAATGAGGCCAGAAAACACAGACTTTGATAATGGAAAAATTGAATACAGTAAATTAGCTTGTATGTTTTCATAGGAAGAAGATATAAAGTAAAGAAAAAAATCTGTTAGGAGAATGTTAAAATGCCAAGTATGTGGGCGTGAGTAGAAAAGGAAAGAAGAGGGACTTAGGTTTATAAAATTTTCCATGATGCAAAAGGACTGAGCCAATTTCTCCCCAGACACAGTCCTGACGTTCAGAGCCAGCTGCTTGCCAGTAGGCAGCAACCTGCCATTTTACAGTAGCTTTCTGAGACTCACCCGATACTCACTCCTCCCCCATCCCAGAACACACTGAATGTCATTTTCTCACTGAGTCCCAGAGCACAGGAATTCCTTGTGGAGCAATAACTGACAGTTGAAGTTACAGCCTGAGTTCTCTTCTTTGGAAAATTGTTAACATTTGCTTTAAAAAGGCACACTCTTCAGATTAAAATTAATCAGAATCTAACAACATATTTTTCCAGTTCCTCAACTCTGGGGATATCAGTAGTTTAGAAAAGTAATATGTTTTCCTTTGAAAATAACCGATAATTATTGTTGTCATTTCAGACTGTGAAGTTATTCTTGTAACTATTTTGAATAAACCTGTTAGAAGTCAGGGATTTTAACCAGAAATATCCTTTCCAAAACAATCTCAATACATGCAAAAGTCATAACAGAGTGAGTCTGAATACAGAAGAGATTATTCCCATATGTTCCTAAGTAATTTAGCTGGTCAAAAGTCAAATATTAAAGGAAGAGAGCTGAGAGAAAGATTGAGCAACAGAATCATCAAAATGTTTAGACTAATAATTTATTAGAAAATAAGTGATAATGATAGGAAAATTTATTCCAAATGAATCAATGTGCAGTAAATTTTCTAATATAGGTGTAATATATCAAAGAAAAATTTAAATAGCAAGAAAGTATAGATTTTCATTTTATAAGGGATCATTTATGTAAAAATTTATCTTCTTACTCTTCCCTCAAATCACTTCTGTAAATTATATTATTCTGATAACACAGACATATTTTTTCACTGATCTAGATGATCAGGAGATTTTTACGTTAGGAATTGACATTGATGAATTTCAGGACTCATCTCTATGTGTCTCTGAGCCCCCACAGAACAGCAAACTAATCTCCAGTAGTCCAACAGTTAAAATAATTGATGAATGTGTGTTGAAATCCCGGGAGAGAAGGGAGGAAGAAAGAATGAAGGGGCAGAGGAGTGGCTTGGAGAGAGGAGGGGAGGTGCTGATTTCAACCCTGTAGCGTCAGGATTGCGTCAATTCGTGTTTCAGCCACGTCTAGAGTCTCGGAGACAAGCTTCTCTAACGAGCCAAAACAGGAACAGGGCTGGAAAATCACTGTGTGAGGGCGAGTGGACCTCTCTCGCTGCCTCTTCCCCACTCCCGGCTTAGGTCCCCTGAGCTTTGCACTGTTGTTTCCAGCACTAGGAAAAGCCCCCGTCCCTTCAGATCGAGGCAAGTGAACCAAACCAGAGGGTTTCCGTTCAGCACCTCGGACAGAATACGCAACAGAAAATGGCTCCGATCTCTACCAGCCGGGAAGAATTTGGTAAGCAAGTTACTCAACTTAACAACTGCGATTGTTCCTTAAATACGCTGGTGTGTGTGTGTGTGTGTGTGTGTGTGTGTGTGTGTGTGTGTGTGTGTGTGTGTGTGTGTGTGTGTGTGTGTGTGTGTGTGTGTGTGTGTGTGTGTATGTTTCCGTGGGATGTTGATTATAGATTCCCCAGGTAAACTGAAAGGAACATGAGAACTGTAAAACGGCAATAGTGGCTTACCTCTGTGGTTTCTCTCTTGATTTTCTCCTTAAAATTGCTTTATGCTAGCGCGATTTTACATCCAAGAAGTTCCTAGTCATCCAGGTATGCCTGTAAATTGCAGCACGTGCTAAGTAAAGAAAAGCGATCTGTTTGCTTGCTGGTTTCATTAATTCTGTAGGTGATTTTTATTTGCATGAAAACCTGTATTTAACTAATTAGGGGAAGCCAAATGGTTCTGTGATTACATAAGGGTTTGATCTCAATATAAAATAACTTGACTAATAGGGCATTTAGAATGTATGTTTTATTGCAGAATGTACCGTAAGGTATTTTTTTCTCTGCTGTTTTTCTTGTATACTTGAAATATGCTGCTAGTGAAAGACAGAATCCTACGATGCTAGGGTTAAATAGAGTATTCAAAATTAATTAGCTGAGCCCATTCTATTTCACAGGTAACCAGAGGCCAGAGAAATAAGGGAAAATTTGCAGGTCTGTTAGCTAAAAACTACTGGGAACTATACTTAAGACTTACATTTTCCCGTTCAGTTTCCCTTTTCTTATATCTGTGCTTAACACCCTTACTCTCCTTCTCTGTTTTAGTGAAAAAAGAAAAAGAGAAAATATCAGAGGTATTTCTTCAAATAGAAAAGTGTTATTTTAGGTTCCATTATATTCCAAAGGCAATATTTTGCTTTACATATATTAAGAAATATCAGGAAATTTATAGAAGTTTGTTATGAAACTGAGTGAAATGACAGATCTTTGCTCTCAAAAGTTTAGGGTCTTATTATTAGAGAATACATAGGGAGTAGATGAATCTTTGTATATTATATTAAATATTTTGCCATTTGACATTAATATTAAATGAGACAATATGTGATGTATTCAGGAAGGAATTTCTTTCACAGCTATCCATTTGACTGATTGAGTTTATATTGTTGTAATATGAGATGTATTCCCAGTTTCTGATTGAAAATTAGAAATATTTGAATACTGAGGAATTTTCAGATGCTGTGATAGTTAAAAATATGTTCTGGTATGGGCCATAAGTCTATTTAGAAAAAAAAAATTACTATTCCTTTTTTAAAATTTTTTCTTTCTTCATTGTCTAAAGAATAAAAAATAGTTTGCTTTTGCTTCTTAGACTTGGGTGATTAGAAAGTCCAGAAGTGTTTTGTTTGTATATTTGTTTTTTCTCCCCACAAAGACTTAAACAGAAGGTAAAACTGAAAAGCTGATAGTAAGTTTAGCTAATGATCTTTAGGTCTCACCTCATTTGCTTTCTGTAGCATCCACTGGTTTTTCTATCTCATGAATTCAAAGTATATTTTTCATCTCTACACAATTCAGTTTATTGATATAATTAAACTACAGAGTATTTTTCATTAATGTGTTTCCTGTTTTATCTTCTTTGGTATCTTTGCTATTGTCATTTCCTAATTATATATTATTTGAGTTCAGTTTTGTGATTATGAAATAGAAGTTTGAGGGATTGAGGAGCAGAAAAACAAAAGACTATTCTTTCAGGGATTAGTTAAGCAGGCCTTAACCTTTTCCTGACTGGGAGTTTTAACTTTATTATTCACTACCTGGGATGAAAAAATAGAATGTAATGGAGCCAAAGCAGATATTATTACATTAGTTATATTAATTTTTATCATATTAAACATTGACTCAATTCACTGTATCCGTATATAGTAACACCGCTTTTACTTACACAGTGATATTAATCATTTCTTGGAGAATATGCTTACATATGGAACATGATAGGCTTCATGAATAATCAATGTTACATAATGTCAGTAATTAATGTGCCCTCATTCAAGGAATGAATGCCAATTTCAATTTGATCACCATTTGCCATGTGGAAATGTGCTAGGAAAAAAATCAGTTATGGATAAAATTGAACTCTAAATTATCTCTACTCACTCTTTTCATTACATTTTAAGGAATGATGATTCATCTATAACGATTCTTTGGGTTTTATCCTATCTAGATAATTAATTTGTAATTTGGATAATTCAGTATTTATTTGAAGAATTTGGGGTAAGTATACGAGTTTGTAGTCTTACAAGTTGTATAGTATTAATATTCTGTTGTTCACCTTTTTGTTCTTTTCCCCCTAATATGTGTACATTTATTTCACTGTAATTTGGATATAAATTATTAATGTTTGTGATAATTGCAGATAATGTTCCATCATTTCTCTCAGCATTTGAAGAATGTGGCTTAGAATTACATAGTAAGAATTGATGCTTCTGGAAAGCCTCAAAATATCAATGAAAATATTATGAGTACTGACTCATGTATTTGACTCTATTTATCTTATGTTAAGTGAGAAAACAAAGGTAGGTCATGATCATTTAGTATTCCCCCATCCTTAGCCTGAACCAAGTTTCATCCTTTCATTTTAGTTATGAAAATTACTACAAGGAAGGATTTTCTGTTTATTCTCTATGTGGCACATCTGAGTTTTTTTCCTGAAAGTTATATGAAATAGGCACATAATTCACCCAGAACAGTTGGAAAGCAATTCAATCTGTGCAACATACAGCAATTGCCAGCTTTAGGATGCTTTTCAAATAGGGTGTTTCAGACTCTGCTCCTTTAATGCATGTTATCGGTCATTTGATTTTTCAGATGAAATTCCCACAGTGGTGGGGATCTTCAGTGCATTTGGCCTGGTCTTCACAGTCTCTCTGTTTGCGTGGATATGCTGTCAGAGAAAGTCATCCAAGCCTAGCAAGACTCCTCCATATAAGTTTGTGCATGTGCTAAAGGGAGTTGACATTTACCCTGAAAGCCTGGACAGCAAAAAGAAGTTTGGAGCCGATGAGAAAAATGAAGTAAAGAATAAATCAGCTGTGCCAAAGAATTCCTTGCATCTTGATCTTGAGAAGAGAGATCTAAATGGCAATTTTCCCAAAACAAATTTCAAAGCTGGCAGTTCTTCTGACCTGGAGAGCGTAACCCCAAAACTCTCTTCAGAAGGGGGAAAAGAGGTAGTTTCCCCTGATAGCTTAAAGTCCAGCACTTCTCTTACTTCAGATGAGAAACAGGAGAAACTGGGAACCCTCTTCTTCTCCTTAGAGTACAACTTTGAGAAGAAAGCATTTGTGGTAAATATTAAGGAAGCCCGTGGCTTGCCAGCCATGGATGACCAGTCAATGACCTCTGACCCATACATCAAAATGATGATTCTTCCAGAGAAGAAGCATAAAGTAAAAACCAGAGTTCTGAGAAAGACCTTGGACCCGGCTTTCGATGAGACCTTCACATTCTATGGGATACCCTACACCCAGATCCAGGAGCTGGCCTTGCACTTCACAGTCTTGAGTTTTGACAGGTTTTCAAGAGATGATGTCATTGGAGAAGTCCTGATTCCTCTGGCAGGAATTGAATTAACTAATGGAGAAATGTTAATGAACAGAGAGATTACCAAGAGAAATGTTAGGGTAATTAATTTTTAGTCTTTAAACATATTATAAATAATCTTTTCTGTATCAAGAGGATTTTTATTAAAATGATGTCCTGTACATATCATCTTTGCCATGTTTGACTATTATTGATCATAATCAAATGGGAGCAGGGAGACAGATAGATGAAAGAAAATTTAACCCACTACTGAAATGCTTAAAATATATATCAATGATATAAAGAAAATAGGGACACTTTATGGATTTATTTAACTAATATTTTATAACTTTTATGAATTTCTATCACAAGTATTTTGACTAAGACTGCCACTAAAATGCAGACAAATATTTCTTACTCATTGCAAATGAGTATCAAATATGTATCAATGTTAGCATAATTGAAATTGAAAATTAAATCAATTTATCCTGAGTATTTGAAGTTGTATTGACTTTTCATAGAATTGCTTCTTGAGGAAGAGGTACATCATTATATTGAATTATATTCACCCTTGTGTTGTATAACAGGAGTTACTCTGCCTTTTTAGTTACACTACTTTTGTCGTTCTAGAATTATTAGAAAATGATAAGACATCAATTAATCAAATGTAATTGTATTTTCCCCTTAAATATGGAACTGACTCTATTCCAGCTGTGGTGTTTCAGAATAACTGGTGTCTATAATGCATAATTTTATAGAATACCATAAAGTTTGTTTTGACCACATCCTCACCTTTGTCAGTTCAAGTTAATGAAAGTCAATATATAGAATTATTAAGTAGTTTGATACACTAGGCTGCTTAGTAGCACTATGGGAATAAAGATTTGTTTCCTACTCTTTTTCTTGGAGTACTCATTCACACAGTTACCCCATAGTAGCTTTTTTTAATAAATATGTATTGAAGTTTTAGGAGCTCTAGTCAGCCATCATTCTTAGCTATAATCAAACCCCAAGTTACTTTTTGTTACTTTCAGTTAGAAATTGTACTTTGAGTTCTTGGTCATCTTATCTAATGTTAAAGTAAAAACAAGATCTAAGTCTTATGTAAAAAATAAATTCTATGATACTATGCAAAGACAAAGCATGAAAAATTCCGAGTCAATTCTCTCCAATATTTAGCTCATTCCTTGTATTAAAGAAGGATTTGGGGTAGGGTTGGGGAAGAGAGTTCTAACTCCATCAGCCCTCTGGGCCAAGAGAATTGTGGGTGTCAGACTAAGTTTCAGGTTTTCTGAATTCAAATTTTAATAATGTCTCTTCTAAAGGATTTGAAATAAAATCAAACTGAACATGAATCAATTTCCCATATATACCTGTGGCGGATTCATTTTGATATTTGGCAAAACTAATACAATTAAGTAAAGTTTAAAAATAAAATAAAAAAAAAAAATTTCCCATATACAGATATATTAATATAATTAGATAATATTCATTACCATTAACAACTTAATTAAAGTGGAGAGTTAATTAAAAAGCAAAAAATTAAAAATACCTCTCTGTAAGCTATATTCTAAATATCTCCCTTAAAAACGTTTCTAGTGATGAGTGTGGCTAGTTCATTATGAATTTTGACATTCTGCAGTACCTAAAAAGTCCACAAGATGGCAGATAGTTGTTCTTAGGAGGTGATGACATTGCATACATACTTTTAGTTGCTCTGATTCTTTAGCACGTTGAAGTAGACTAAGGAATTGTACATTTAAATAACAGTGCTATTATACCACTTCAAATGTTGACAAAAGTATATATTTCAAAACTAAAGAATACTAAAAACATTTTTATATCTTACCTCTTTTTGTTTAGAAATCTTCAGGACGGGGTGAGTTATTGATCTCTCTCTGCTATCAGTCCACCACAAATACTCTTACTGTGGTTGTTTTAAAAGCTCGGCACCTGCCTAAATCTGATGTGTCTGGACTTTCAGGTAAGAATACTTTGAAAAACATAGGTTCAATGAAAAATGAGCTATATATTGGGGAAAACAGTTAACAACACTGGCCTACGATTTTTATTTACCCTTTATTCACAATTACAAATGATGTGATCGTTCTTCTGTTTCTCATTTTATGGAATAAAAATGTAAGTCAATGCCATTAACAAAAAGAAGAAAACTAAGTAGTTCTAAAATACAAGACTCAGTTTCTATGTGATAGATGTCTGATTGAATAAAGTTGAAGTATAAGGCAAAAAAAATAAGCTATTAAGGAAAAGTTCTTAATTTTAGTATTTTAAATGAGCCTGCCTAACCTTACACTTCTATTATTTTTATCTTTCCTTCAATTCATTATGTATCTACTGTCTGTTTTAAGAATTAGCTTTTAGTTTTGTGACTAGCTTTCACACACACAAAAAACTTTGCTATATGAGAAAGAACATGTGACCTGTGGGTTAAAATGATCTGAGTTCAAACCCTAACTTTTCTGTTTCTTAGCACAGTAATCTTGGTTATGTTTCTTAAACTCTATACAAACTGGACATAATAGTACTTACCTTGAAGGGGATTGTAAAGACTGGATATATGCATATATGTGTATATATGTATATATATTTTATTCATATATATATTCATTCATATATATGTATTTATTCATATATATAATGAAATATATATATTTCATTCAATATCACCTAGAGCTATTATTAGTTATAATTTTATAGTTAAGTAATGGAAGCTGAAAACATGATCTTAAAGATATAGGTTAGGAAGCTAAAATGAACTCATGCAACCAGAATAGGGCAAAATAATGTAATTAAATATTTGACAAAGTAGCATTATCTTAAAATCCACAGGATACATGTGACACAAGGAATATAAATACAGGGTAACAGGAAACAAACACAGCAAGTGATTAAAGAACCACAGAAAAATTAAAACTGAAAAAGGCATTGCCATTGTGAACTCTAAACGCCCATTGCCCCATCCAAAGGAGAAAGCAGAGGTAGAGAGACTTACCCAAAGTCAGACAACTGAGTAAGGTTCAGTTCAGTTCAGTTCAGTTGCTCTGTCGTGCCCGATTCTTTACAACCACATGAATCGTAGCATGCCAGGCCTCCCTGTCCATCATCAGTAAGGTTAGATGCTGTGTAATGTTTTTTCCTTCTATTCCGTTCTTGCAAATGAGTTATTAGCAATCAGAATGTGTTAGAACATTCTCTTTCCTTCTCCTTTATGTCATCTCTTCATCCGGCCATTACAGTTCTTTCCTATCCTCTGTTATCTCTCATGTTTTGCATTCTTATTTTCAACTTGTTGACCAAAGAGAAGCCAAGCTTCATCCATATTTTCACTTCATTCTGACTCATTTTCATTGTAATCACATTTTGCCAGTATGCAGTAATATCTAAGGGCACCGTTATCTTGAGATCAGAGTTCCTGCCATGTTCTGCCAGTACATTGTCTATTGTGTATCATTGCAGATCCCTATGTCAAAGTGAACCTGTACCATGCCAAAAAGAGAATCTCTAAAAAGAAGACGCATGTGAAGAAATGCACCCCCAACGCAGTGTTCAATGAACTCTTTGTCTTTGACATTCCTTGTGAGGGTCTAGAAGAGATAAGTGTTGAATTTCTGGTTTTGGATTCTGAAAGGGGATCCCGAAATGAGGTGATTGGGCGGTTGGTCCTGGGAGCAGCAGCAGAAGGAGCTGGTGGAGAGCACTGGAAGGAGATCTGTGACTATCCCAGGAGGCAAATTGCCAAGTGGCACGCACTCTGTGATGGTTAGCACCCTAGCCGTGATGAATTGGAACTTAACGATTTTTACTAGGCAAGGAGAAATTTTCCTTTTTTTTCCCCTGACACGTGAGTGCAAACTTTTTGTTGTTGTTGTTAGAAATGGATTGAATTAGCAGAAAGTAACTGTAAATGTGTATCATGATCATTTCCTCTTTATTAGAGAATCTGGATAAATTTTCATAAGATATTCAATTTCCCCTGCAGGTTACCAGTGATATAAATAAAAAAGTACTTGAGCATTTTAGGAATACTGCTCTGTAGTCTCAAATTATGGATGTGGTGATGATCTCATTGGACCACCTCACTAAAAATCAATGTGATTATTAGGATTTAGAAATGAAAAGCATGCCTTCTCTTATGAAAGTTCACCCATTGTTTATCAAGTGGAGAAATAAATTTTTCTTTAAACCCAAAGATATTAAAGAAATGTTCTAGATTGCTTTATTAATTATTGACATGTCATTTACAAATAGCTTTCCTGATTATAAAAGTATATGATTATTGTTCTTTGATCTGTAATAATTTGACACAACTTTATCATAAGAGAGGTAACTTGGGTTTGTTGGGGAAAAAAAAAAAAAAAAGCAGTGAACAAAATGAGAAATCATTTTATTAAAGGGCTGAGTTGAGGACACTGTAGCCAAAATAGGATTTCCTCCCTCTGTGATTACATGTGAGTCAGATGTAAAATACAATCTCACATAAGACTCATGGCCTTGCATTATTCTCTTCTTGTGACAAGACTCAATGTGGCCTAAGAAAGCCCTATATATTTTTGTGAAGTTGTTGAGTTGGCTAATGAGTAAAGAAATACACTTCAGCTACAAATCCAGTTAGAAATGCAGTTTTCTTAGAGGAAATATGTATAGTTTCTAAGTGTACATTCAAGTGTATCCCTTGAACACAGAGAGGTCTTGGGTGACCAAGTCTTCATTTGCTTGTTCTCTCCCAGAGAGGACTAAGTTACTATTTCAAAAGAAATGAAGACAAAAAGTCATAAAGTTTCAGTCATCACTAGTTAGGAAATTTTACTTTAACCAACAAATTATAGAAAATAGTCATATGGCAAGCCTAATATACTTAACATATGTTCATACATAACAAATTTATGCTGCCAAATTAACACAGCAAAGTACGTTTCACTATCTTTTCTAGGCTAATTTGTCTTGAGCTCTTGTCTGTGGACCAGTTTATAAACTTGTGTCTTGTACTGCTTTCTAGTACCAGGGCTCTGTGATTACTTGGAAAGAATTTACTTGAGGTAATGTCACTGTATTTGAGTGTTTAGAAAAGTAAGAGTGAAACTCAGGTACAGTTGAATTTTAAATATGCAAGTTAGAAATGAAGTCTACTGAAAAATTTACATTTTGAGTCAGGTTTTGTGTCAGTGCTCTAGCAATTTCTGAGAATGTGTTTGATATCACAGTGTTTGTAAAATCTATGACAATACATTTTCCAAACAACATATACATAACTTTTATGATTATGCTGAAAGTAGGAAATGTTTTACACTCTGTATACAAAAATTGAAATCAACCCCTCTTTTGTGCTTTAAGATGATTTTGGAATTAAACGAGATTATTCTCCAATCATTGTTTTCATGCCATCACAAAGTCATGTCACAGCGTCTTGGTCCACTCAGCATTTCTGTGAAATGAATTGTAGTCAGTATATGGTTTGAGTAAATCATATGGCCTTTTTATGTTTGTATATTTGGTATCATGGGCCAAGAAATATAATATATTTTGAAGCCCTGAAACATTAAAAAATGTAAATCCTAAGTATCCTTCACAGTTGCCAGAAGTTAATGGTGGTACCAAGCAAAGTATGGTCGTTGGAGGAGGGACAATAAAGCCAACGGTAGATAATTACAAAATGACAATAACTAACTTGTAAATAGTTTTTAGTTTTTTTTTAATTTAAAGTGTTTTTCACTGTGAAAAGTCAAGTAAAACTATTTGCAGTTACTGTTAAGTAGAGAGAAGAAAAACTAGAACAGAATTGAAGCAGGCAGAGGCACAGTGATCGCATTATCTTCTGAAAATTCTGTTTTATATGGAATTACAATATCAGTGTGATCTTGAATTCTGTTACAAATTCTTCACTGTATTAAACATATAAATTAATTGTTTGTCTTATTAGCCAATCTAACCACTCTAGTGGGGAGATGTCCATGTTTGAAGAACTGTGTAACTTAGTAACTGATTTGTTCTGATGCTGTAACTTAATCGAAGTGGTTTGGAAGGAAGCATGGTGTATGAGATGGTGTCTGTTCTTTTGTGCCAGCTCTGTATGATGTTTGTAAGATCATGTTTATAAAACATGAATAAATGGCTGCTTTTGCCCAACACATTTCAACTCGAACTTTTCTGTCAGTGGATTCTCTTCTTTCTTTCTAAGTTCTCAAGTTTCCCTAACAGGTCATCTGGCACAGATTAAGGAACATAATGACTTGGCACCAAGATCTCCACATATCTTGCTGTATTTTGGTTAATCTTCATAAAACTCATTCAGGACAGATACCATTATCTATCTGCAGGAGCAAAACTTGAAGCTAAAGGAGCTTTGGCAGTTGACTCAAGTTCAAATGGATGGTATGTGAAAAGATTTCCTCATATCCCTCACTCTTCTTGCTATGACAGGCCAATCTCCTCCAGGAATCCTCATAAACTGGCTCTGTTATATCCTTAAAATGGTTCATGCCCACATTCTTTAACTATTTCTTTATGCATTTTGTTCCCTTCATCATTTTCTATCACAATTTTTAAATTCAATCTTCCTTTTACTGTCTTTTATGATTTTATTTCTCACTTTAGTCTCTTTCATTACCTGTTTTGTTTTGGGGCTTCCCAAGTGGTGCTCTTTACCACTTCCCAGGTGGTGAAGAATCTGCTTGCTAATGCATGAGACATAAGTGACTTGGATTTGATCCCTGGGTCTGGAAGTTCCCCTGCAAGAGGGCACAGCAATCCACTCCAGTATTTTTGCCTGGAAAGTCCCTGGGTGGCAATAGTCTGTATGGTTGCATAGAGTAGGACATGATCAAAGTGACCTAGCACACATTTTATATTACTATCTTTTATTTGCTTTTTAATTTTTCCTACATCTTTTCATTGGATAGATTTATTTAGTAAAATGGTATTGAAATGGAAGTCTTTATCTCTTCCAAAGAAAGGTAGGAAAAGACCTGGGGACTATGCAGCGCTTCCTTTAGACACCAGCTAAAGTAAATGGAGCTATGGGATTAATCACAAGGAGGATTAGCCATTTTTTTTTTTTAAACAGCACTAGTCTATATGGAGGTGTTCTGTATTATCATACTTGGATAAACAGCTTTGTAAATGTAATACAACCAAAATATGCTTCCATTATATTTTTGTTCTAAAGCACATTAATTGTATTGAGTGTGCCCATATATGTCAAAAGACTTAGTTGATAATTACATTTAAGTGCTCAAATATATTTTAGGCCTACTTAGCAAAAGCAACCACGGACACTGAGGAGATTTTCTGTGAAATTAGTCATTAGAAAAATGCTGATTAAAACCACAATGAGATATCAGTCACACCTTATTAGAGTGTCTAAAATCAAAGAGTTTGAACATGCCGAGTGTTGGTGAGAATTTTTTTGAAATTATAGCAGGTTTTTAATAGACATTGATAATCTGATTCTAAAATTGATACAAATATACAAGTACCTAGAATACATGAAACAACTTTGAAATAAAGAACAAATGGTACAGGGTGATGGTGGCCTCATAGAACAAGTTGGGGAGCTTTCCTTCCTCTGCTACTTTCTGAAAGAGTTTGAACAGGATAGGTGTTGGCTCTTCTCTAAACTTTAGGTAGAATTTGCCTGTGAAGCCATCTGGCCCTGGGCTTTTGTTTGTTGGAAGATATTTTATCGTACTTAAGACTTTTGTGCTTGTGATTTGTCTGTTCATATTTTCTCTTTTTTCATGATTTACTTTTGGAAGGTTATACTTTTCTAAGGATTTGTCCATTAATTCCAAGTTGTCAACGTTATTGGCATATAGTTGCTCATAGTAGTCTCTTATGATTCTTTGTATTTCTGTGTTGTCCATTGTATCTTCTCCTTTTTCATTGCTAATTTTATTGATTTAAGTCTCTTCCTTTTGTTTCTTGATGAGTCTGGCTAATGGTTTGTCAGTGTTATCTATTCAGAGAAACAGCTTTTAGTTTTATTGATCTTTGTTATCAGTTCAGTTCAGTCACTCAGTTGTCTGACACTTTGTGACCCCATGGACTGCAGCACACCAAGCTTCCCTGTCTATCACCAACTCCCAGAGCTTGCTCAAACTCCTGTCCATTGAGTCAGTGATGCCATCCAACCATCTCATCCTCTGTCATCCCTTTCTCCTTCTGCCTTCAAATTTTCCAGGATCAGGGTCTTTTCCAATGAGTCAGTACTTTGCATCAGGTGGCCAAAGTATTCGAGCTTCAGCTTCGGCATCAGTCCTTCCAATGAATATTCAGGACTGATTTCCTTTAGGATGGACTGGTTGGATCTCCTTGCTGTCCAAGGGACTCTAAAGAGTCTTCTCCAACAACACAGTTCAAAAGCATCAATTCTTCAGCACTCACTCTCACATCCATACATGACTACTGGAAAAACTATAGCTTTGACTAGATGGACCATTGTTGGCAAAGTAATGTCTCTGCTTTTTAATATGCTGTCTAGGTTTGTCTTAACTTTACTTCCAGGGAGCAAGTGTCTTTTAATTTCATGGCTGCAGTCACCATCCACAGTGATTTTGGAGCTCAAGAAATTAAAGTCTGTCACTGTTCCCCTTATTTCCCAACCTGTTTTGCCATGAAGTGATGGGACTGGATGCCATGATCTTAGTTATTTGAATGTTGAGTTTTAAGCCAGTCTTTTCACTCTTCTTTTTCACTTTTATCAAGAGGCTCTTTAGTTCCTCTTCACTTTCTGCCATAAGGGTGGTGTCATCTGCTTATCTGAGGTTATTGATATTTCTCCAAGCAATTTTGATTCTAGCTTGTGCTTCATTCAGCCTGGCATTTCACATGATGTATTCTGCATAGAAATTTAATAAGCAGGATGACAATATACACCTTGATGTACTCATTTCCCAGTTTGGAACCAGTATGTTTTTCCACATCCAGCTCCAATTGTTGCTTCTTGACCTGCATACAGATTTCTCTGGAGGCAGGTAAGGTGCTCTGGTATTCCCATCTCTTTCATAATTCTCCAGAGTTTGTTGTGATTCACACAGTCAAAGGCTTTGGGGTAGTCAATAAAGCAGAAGTACATGTTTGTCTGAAATTCTCTTGCTTTTTTCTATGACCTTCACTATAATCTACTTCATTTATTTTCATATTTTTGCTCTGATCTTTATTATTATTATTATTTTTACTTTTACTAACTTTGAGGGGCTTTTTTTTATTGTTCTTCTTTTTTCTAGTTGCTTTAGGTGTAAATTTTATTTGATATTTCTCTTGCATCCTTCAGTAGGCGTGTATTGCTGTTAACTTCCCTCTTAACACTGCTTTTACTGCATTCTATAGGTTTTGAATTGTCATATTTTCATTATCAATTTTTCTAGGTATATTTTAATTTCTTTTTTGATTTTTTCAGTGATCTGTTTATTATTCAGAAGTATGTGTTTTAGGCTTCACGTGTTTGTGTTTTTTTTATAGTTTTTTTTCCCCTTGTAGTTGATATATAATCTAGTAGCATTGTGATCAGAAAAGATGGTTGAAATTATATCTATTTAAAAAAATTTACCAAGGCTTGATTCATGGCCCAAGATGGGATCTATCCTGGAGAATGTTCCATGTGCATTTGAAAAAAGAAATAAAATCTACTGTTTTTGGATGAAATACCCTGAAGATATCAGTTAGGTCCAACTGGTCCAATGTATTGTTTTAAGCTTGTATTTCCTTGTTAATTTTCTGTCTGCATGATCTGTCCATTGGTGTGAGTAGGATATTAAAATCCCTCAGCATTATTGTGTTATTATTGATTTCCCTTTATTAGTTGTTAGCATTTGTCTTATGTATTGATGTGCTCCTATATTGGATATATATATTTATAATTGTCATGTCTTCTTCTTGGATTGATCCCTTGATCATTAGGTAGTGCCCTTTGTCTTTTATAATGGTCTTTATTTTGAAGTCTATTTTTTCTGATATGAGTATTGCTACTCCTGTTTTCTTTGGTCTCTGTTTGCATGGAACATCTTTTTCCAGTCCCTCTTTGTGCGTGTCCTATGTTTGAAGTGGATCTCTTGTTCACAGCATTATAGCAGTCCTATTTTGTGTCCATTCAGCCAATATATGTCTGACAAAGTAGAAAGATGTGTGTTTATCTTCTCCTACAAGAACCCCAAAATTGCAACTAGCTGGTGCACAATCATTGACAGGAGAATGTTGGAACCCACCAAGAGAAGATAAGCCTCTTAGTCTCATCCATCAGAGGGCAGACAGAATGAAAAGCACAATCATAGAAAACTAATCAAAATGACCGCATGGATCACAGCTTTGTGTAACAATGTAACAGTGAGCCATGCCATGTAGAGCCACCCAAGATGGACAGATCATGGTGGAGAGTTATGACAAAATTCTGTCCACAAGAGAAGGAATGGCAAACCATTTCAGCATTCTTGCCTTGACACCCCCATGAACAGCATAAGAAGGCAAAATGATATAAAATTGCAAGATGAACCCCCGAGGTCTGTAGATGGCCAATATGCCACCAGAGAAGACAAGAGAAATAGCTATAGCAGGAATGAAGAGGCCAAGCCAAAGTGGAAATGATGGCCAAATGTGGATGTGTCTGGTGGTGAAAGTAAAACCCAATGCTGTAAAGAACAATATTGCATAGAAACCAGGAATATTAGGTTCATGAATCAAGGTAAATTAGATGTGGTCAAATAGGAGACGGCAAGAATGAACATCAATATTTTAGGAATCAGTGAACTAAAATGGTTGGGAAAGGGTGAATTTAATTCAGATGACCATTATATCTACAATTGTCAGAAAGAATCCCTTAGAAGAAATGGAGTAGGCCTTGCAATCAACAAAACAATACAAAATGCAGTACTTGGGTACAATCTCAAAAATGACAGAATGATCTTGATATGTTTCCAAGGCAAACTACTCAATGTGAAAGTATTCCAAGTCTATGCCCCAACCACTGAGGCTGAAAAAGTTGAAGTTGAATCATTCTTTGAAGCACTATAAGACCTGCTAGAACTAACACCAAAAAAAAAAAAAAAAAAAAAGAAGTAACAGGCAAGTTTGGCCTTGGAGTACAAAGGCTAACAGAGGGGCAAAGGCTAACAGAGTTTTACCAAGAGAACAAACTAGTCATAGCAGACACTTTCTCCAATAACACAAGAGATGACTCTACACATGGATATCACCAGATGGTCAATACTGAAATTAGTTTGATTATATTCTTTGCAGACAAAAATGAAGATGCTGTATACAGTCAGCAAAAATAACACGTGGAGCTGACTGTGGCTCAGATCATGAGCTCTTTGAAAATTCAGACTTAAATTTAGAAAGTAGGGAAAACCACTAGGCCATTCAGGTATGACCTAAATCAAATCCCTTATGATTACACAGTGGAAGTAACAGATTAAAGGGATTAAATCTGATAGACAAATGCCTGAAGAACTACAGACAGAGGTTCATAACTTTGTACAGGAGGGGGTGATAAAAACCATCTCCCTAAAAAATAAATGCACAAATGCAAAATGGTTGTCTGAGGAAGGCTTACAAATAGCAGAGAAAAGAAGAGAAAGACAAAGGAGAAAAGGAAAGATATATCTATCTGAATGCAGAGTTGCAAAGAATACCAAGGAGAGATGAGAAAGCCTTCTTAAGTGAACTGTGAAAAAGAGAGAGAGAGAAACAATAGAATGGGAAAGGCTAGTTATTTCTTCAAGAAAATTAGAAATACCAATGGAATATTTCATGCAAAGATGGGCACAATAAAGGACAGAAACAGTATGAATCTAACAGAAGTGGAGGATAGTAAGAAGAAGTGGGAAGAATATACAGAAAAACTGTACAAAAAAAGGTCTTAATGACCCAGATAACTGTGATGGTGTGATCACTCACCTAGAGCACTCATCAGGAAGTGTGAAGTCAAGTGGGCCTTAAGAAGCATTACTATAAACAAGCATAGTGGAGGTGATGGAATTCCAGCTGAGATACTTCAAATCCTAAATGATGATGCTATTAAAGTGTTGAACTCAATATGCCAGGAAATTTGGAAAGATCATCAGAGTCCACAGGACTGGAAAATATCAGTTATCAATCCAATCCCAAAGAAGAGCAATGTCAAAGAATATTCAAACTCCTACACAATTACCCTCTTTTCACATGCTAGCACAGAAATGCTCAAAATTGTTCAAGCTAGGCTTCAACAATATGTGAATTGAGAACTTCCAGATGTTCAAGTTGGATTTAGAAAAGACAGAGGATCCAGAGATAAAGATGTCAACATCTGTTGGGTCATAGAAAAAGCAAGGGAATTCCAGAAAAAAACAACTTCTGTTTAATTGACTACACTAAAGTGTTTGACTGTACAGATAAAAGCAAAGTGTGGAAAATTCTGAAAGAGATGGTAATACAAGGCCACCTTCCTTGCCTCCTGAGATAACTGTATGCAGGTCAAGAAGCAACAGATACAACCAGACATGGAAGAATGAACTGGTTTAAAATTGAGAAAGGAGTACATCAAAACTGTGTATTGTCTCCCTGCTTATTTAACTTATCATATAAAATGCTGGGCTAGATAAAGCTCAATCTGGAATCAAGATTGCCAAGAGAAATATCAATAACTTCAGACATGCAGATGACACCACCTTAATGGCAGAAAGCAGAGAGGAACTGATGAGCCTCTTGGTGAAGGTGAAAGAAGAGAGTGAAAAAGCTGACCAGAAATTCAATACTGAAAAAGCTAAGGTTATGACATCCAGTCCCATCACTTCATGGCAAACAGATGGGGGAAAAAATGGAAACAGCAACAGACTATTTCGTTCAGCTCCAAAATCACTGTGGATGATGACTTCAGCCATGAAATTAAAAGACACCTGCTCTTTGGAAGAAAAACTATGACAAACCTAGACAGTGTATTAAAAAGCAGAGATATTACTTGCCGACAAAAGTCTGTCTAGTCAAAGCTATGGTTTTTCCAGTAGTCATGTATGGATGTGAGAGCTGGACCATAAAGAAGACTGAGCACCAAAGAATTGATGCTTTTGAACTGTAGTATTGGAAAATACTCTTGAAAGTCCCTGGACAGCAAACATATCAAACCAGTCAATCCTAAAGGAAATCAAGCATGAATATTCATTAGAAAGACTGAGGCTAGAGCTGAAGTTTCTATACTTTGGCCACCTGAAGCAAAGAGCTGACTCATTGGAAAAAACCTTGATGTTTAGAAAGATTGAAGGCAGGAGAAGGGGACGACAGAGGATGAGATGGCTGGATGGCATCACTGACTCAATGCATATGAGTTTGAGCAAACTCTGGGAACTAATGGACAGTGAAGCCTGGCATGCTGCAGTTAATGCAGTCCCAAATAGTTAGACACGGCTGAGTGACAAAACAACAAATTTCTTTCATTGGAGTATTTAGCCTATTTATGTTTACAGTAATTTTTATAAGTATGATCCCATTACCATTTACTTTATTGTTCTGGGTTTGTTTTTATAGGCCTGTGCTGTGTTTCCTGTGTAGAGACATTTCTTTAGCATTTGTTCAAGAGCTGATTTGGCTGTGGTGAATTCTCTTAATTTGTGCTTGTCAGTAACACTTTTGATTTCTCCTCAAATCTGAAAAAGGTCCTATGTGGACAGAGTATTCTTAGTTATAGGTTTTTCCTTTTCCTCACTTTATAAATATTCCTGACATTTCCTTTTGGTTGAAATGTTTCTGTCAAAATATCAGGTGTTAGCCTTATGGGCATCCGTTGCATATGTTGCTTTTCCTCTGCTGCTTTTATCATTTGTTCTTTGTATTTATTTTTTTTTTAGTTTGATTAATTTGTGTCTTGATGAGTTTCTCTTTGTATTTATCCTGTATTAGACTCTTGGCTTCCTGGACTTTGGTGGCTATTTCCTTCCCCATTTTAGGGAAGTTTTTGGTTATCTCCTCAAATACCTTTTCTTGACCTTTCCTTTTGTCTTCTTCTGGGACTCCTATAATTTGAATGTTGGGGTGTTTTATGTTGTCCCAGAGGTCTCTGAGACTGTCCTCATTTTTTACCCTTTACCTTTATTCTTCTCTGCTTCAGTTACTTCCAGCATTCTATGTCTCAGCTCATTTATCCATTCTTCTGCCTCAGTTACTCGACTGTTGGTTTCCTCTAGAACATTTTTATTCTCAGTTATTACACTGTTCATTATTGACCATTTATTCTTTAATTCTTCCAAGTCCTTGTCAAATTTTTACTGTACACCTCTCTTCATGCCTCCAGTTTATTTATCCATGACTTCACTTTGTTTGCAAGATTTTGGAGCATCTTTACTATCATTGGCATCACAAAGAGTTGCATACGACTGAGTGACTAACACTTTCACACTTCCTACTGTCATTATTCTGAATTATTTTTCAGGTAGACTCCTTATCTCTTCCTCATTTGTCTGGTCTGGTGGGATTTACCATGTTCCTTCACCTGATGCATATTTCTCTATCTTTTCATTTTGTTTATTTTATTGTGCTTGGGTTTACCTTCTGCAGGCTGGATGGTTGTAGTTCCTCTTAGTTGTGGAGTCTGCCCTCCATGGGTTGGGTTTGACCAGGGCCTTGTGAAAATTTCTTGGTTGGTGGGATGTGTTCCTGTGTTCTGGTGGATGGAGCTGGATCTCATCTCTCTGAAGGGCAGTGCTGTGTCCAATAGTATGTCTTGGGGGTGTCTATGGGTTTGGTATGGCTTTGTGCTGCCTGTGTGCTGCTGTGCAGAGTTGTGTTCCTGTTTTGCTGAAGGACTGGTGTGAGGGATATTGTACAGGGGCTTCCTGGCTCTTTCATGAGCTTGGTCTAAGTGTAGAAATGGAGGCCTTTGTGCAGGCTCCCCTCTATTAATGTTCCATTGAGTTTGGAGTTATCTGATGGTCCAGAGTCCTGGAGTTGAGTCTCCTGCCTCTGGAGTTCAGTCCTGACCTCTTACAGTAGCATTAAGATTTCTCAGGCCACACAGCACATAAGACAAAACCACTAGATTAATAGTGAAACAATTTTCACCATCCAGGAAAACCCAAAGATATTCACAGAATTATATGAGAACAGAAGAGGAAGAAAGGAGAAATAGGAAAAAAAGGAGAACTGAAAGAGAAGAAAGTAATCAAGTCAACTGTCAAATCCCTAAGTGATTATGGGTACTGAAATTAGACTCTCAAAGATACAAAATTAATAACAAAATATCAGAAAGCAAAAATTAAAAACCAAGAAAAAAAATTAAACTCTTAAAAGTACAATGTCAAAACAAAATATTGAACACACAAAATATGGAATTTATTTAAAAATAAGGTGTCTTTTTTTAAAAAGGCAAAAGTAGGTGATAAAACATAAAAATGAAAGGAGAAATAATGGACCATATTAGGGCAATATGAAAAAAAGGAGGGAAGGGGAGGTTAAAAAATAAAATTAAAAAATAATAAAAATTAAAATAGGGGGCAGGAAATATTTATAGGTGAGTAGTGAGAGGAATGTCCATATGGTTCCTCCACTTTCCTGTTTCAGTCAATTTGCCTACTTAGAAGGTCCTCCAATATATCTCAGAATGTCTCTGGACATGTTGTGGGCAGTGTGGGGTCAGTTCAAACTCAAATCTTTTCTTGCTCCAGCTTGTACTTACTCTCAAAATCTACAGTATCCCCTAAAGAACATAGTGTCATGTTAATCACAGGATTTTGACCTACCACAGCTGTCATTTTTTGGGTGATTCTCCCTTCTTTCCTTTGCTCAAGATTCCACTTGGATTTTTGACCCAACTCTGCTTAGACTGGTGGCTCAGATGGTAAAGAATCTGCCAGCAAATTGGGAGACCTGGGTTTGATCCCTGGGTTTGGAAGATGCCCTGGGGGAGGGCATGGCAACCCAGTCCAATATTCTTGCCTGGAGAATCCCATGGACAGAGGAGCCTGGTGAGCTACAGTCTGTGAGGTCACAAAGAGTTGGACACAACTGAGCAACTAACACTTTCACTTTCTGGTTTTAAGTCTCTCTCCAGTGTTTGATCACCTCCATGACATGAGAGGGTGAAAGTGGCTGCTTATTAGGGCTCATTTGCTCAGTTATGCTGTGGAGAGGGAGGGAATACTACAAATGCCACTGGCACGTGTGGGAAGCACTCTCCGTCTGGACCACACAGCATGGTCACCACAGCCCAAATGGGGCCATGCGCCTCCCAAGGGAGTTGGTTCCAGTTTGTGGGGCCCTTGGCAGAGACAAGCCTCTTGGGCTCCAAGCTGCAACATGTGGGGGATGCCAGTCTTAGGCAGGTTGTGCACTTCCCTAGTGGAGCTGTCTTGGGCTGTGACACACTTATCAGATTTGAGTCGCTCAGAATCCCAGGAAGATGTGGGTAGTAACACACAGCCCCTCATGGCTTCATGGTAGATGCATCCTTGCCTTCCACCTCCACCAGTCGCATGCCTACTTCTCTGCCTCTTGGGCCATAGACCAAAGCCCGCTTGCCCCATTTCATTATTCACCAGGGCATGGTCCTTTGTTCTGTGAGCTCACCAGAAGTGAGCATTAGAGCCTTTTCATGGGAGTGATCCTTTGTTTCTCTGGTTGTTCCAGGATTTTCCCTGTTCTGCCTGTGTGGTGTCACATTACCCCTGTATCTTCACAGTATTCAACACTCATCCTTTCCCTGAGGACTGACACCTGCAACTCAAGTCTCCTCACTGAACCCGCACTCACTGTGGGCTGATGTGAGCATGTGAGTTGCTTCTCGGCTGAAAATTGCCATTATGCACAATGTCTCTGGTGAATTTCCCCCATTTTGTCTCATTTTACTTCCTTCTGATGTTCCTAAGCTTGCCCCGACCCTGCCTGTGAAGGGGTTTCCTATTGTGCAGAAGCTTCTCCTACTTCAGGGACCCCTCCCCAGGACAGGGCTCCACATTTTGAAATCCTTTGTCTCTGTTTTTGTCTATATCTTTTGTCCTACCTTATTCCAGGGAGTTTGATTTACCTTTCTGGACATCTGGGTTCCTCTGCTAGCCTTCAAAAGTTGTTCTGTGGGAATTGTTCCACATGCAGATGATCTTTTGATGTATTTGTGGGGGAGAAGGTGGTCTCCCTCTCCTATTCCTCCACCATCTTGAAGACACCACCGTTGGTGAGAATTTGAAGGAATTAGTTGGTTCCTACACTGCTCATTGAAATATAAAATGCATATTTTCTTTGAGAAGCAGTTTCTTAAGTCATCAGTTTCTTAAAAATTTAAAAATACAACTGCCAAATGACCCAGTCATTCCACTTCCAGGTATTTACCTAAGAGAGAAGAAATCATGTGTTTGCACAGAGACTCACATATAAATTTTTGTAGAAGCTTTTTCTGTAATAGCCCCAAATTGATTGCAATATAATTGTTCAGCAACAAGTGAATGAATAAATAGTGTTGTATCCACACAATAGAATGTTACTGCACAATGAAAATGAATGAACAATTGATACATGCAATACCATATATGAATCTTAAGAAACTAGTTATTTCCCCATGGAGTCCTCAACAAGGTAGAGTGTATAATGTATGATTTAATTAATAGGAAATATTTGAAAATACAAACTTATTTGTAGTGATAAAAGGCAGATAAGTGTTTGCTTGGGATTTTAAGAGGTAATCTGGACTTGTGAGAATGAAGGAGATTAAAAGAGAATAGGAAGACATTTGAGGGATGATGAATGTGTTCATTTTCTTCATTGTGATAATGTTTCCATCAGTATATACATATTTAAAATTGTACAGTTTACTATATGTCTCAATTATACTTCAATAAAGCTGTTAAAAATGTGTAAGATAGAACCCATTAATAACTTTAAGAAAAATAGCAATATTATTATTACCAGCAGTAAGTTTCTGAAAATTCATATTTAACATGTTTTGAGATTTTTTTTTCCATAATGTGCATTTCCCCAGAAATATGTAATTAGAGAACTGCTTTTTAAGTCTTTTGTGATGTTTTCTGTCTAGTCATACTGCCTATTCAGTAATTTAAACAGATTTTAAAATTTTCTTCTACTTTTAGGAAATTGATTTTTGAGTTTAATTTTGCTTATAGTTATATAAAATATTATATTTTATAAAGATATATTTACCAAACAAAACAATTAACAAAAGCCTATCTATTCCTACACTCTATAATTCCCTCCTCTCCCATACATAATGAATTTTAAACTTTGGGTTAATTCTTCTAGTTTTTAATATAGACAAATATGTACATGCATTCACATTTTTCTGTTTATCAGATGAACAAAAGCATGCTAACAATCAGTAGCCAGACTAAAAAAAATAAAAAAATAAGAGATAATTACAATTGAAAGCTATAATGAGAACATAATTAATTTAACAATATAAAATTATCACATATAATTGGGGGGGCGGTCAAGCAGAGTGATGTGATAAGTGGAAGTGCATACAAGCACATATTTTCATCCACCCAGCCAAGAAACATCTTTTACTATTGTGATTATGTAACTATTACGCACATAAATACATTGTATCATGATTGTTCAACAGAAAAATAATAGAACTCTATATCACCAAAACTAGGATTTAATGGAAAAATCTGTAATCACTTTTTAAAATCCAGATGCCTATCAGAATTATCTTGAAAATTCTTGAAAAATATAAATGCCCAATTTAAAACATAAGTTGCCTATTTCTGAAATTTTCCATTTAATATTTTTGAACTGTGCTTGACAGAGGGTAATTGAAATAGAAGAAAGTGAAATGGAAGGTAAAGGGATCAACTGTAATCCATTAGAAGCTATATGCATATAGTAGACATCCCAAACATTTTCAAATTAATTTTGTGGTGAATTGTGTTTTACCATTTGTTTCTTAGCATTGGATTTATACTCCCAACTTCTAGTATTAAGCTAGTACTAAAGTAATTCTATATTCCTTTATAAGACATTATCTGAGGTCAAGGAACATAATTTAAAAAAGCGTCTGCCTGCAATGCAGGAGACATGGGTTTGATCCCTGGGTCAGGAAGATCCCCTGGAGAAGGAAATAGCAACCCACTCCAGTACTCTTGCCTGGAAAATCCCATACACAGAGAAGCCTAGTAGACTACAGTCCATGGGATTGCAAAGAGTTGGACATAGCTGAGTGACTTCACAAGAGAAATGTATATTTAAGTCTTCCACTCATTTTTTGATTGGGTTGTTTGTTTTGATGATATTAAGTTGCATGAGCTGTTTGTAAATTTTGGAAAATAATCCTTTGTTTTTCATTCTTTGAGAACATTTTCTCCCACTCTGTGGGTTGACTTTCATTTTGTTTATGGTTTCCTCTGATATGCAAAAACTTTTAAGAGTAAGTAGATCTCATTCATTTATTTTTGTTTTTTATTTCCATTACTCTGGGAGATGAAACAGATCAGGCTGTGATTTATGTCAGAGAGCATTCTGCCTATGCTTTCCTCTAGGAATTTTATAATATCTGGTCTTACATTTAGGTGTTTAATCCATTTTGAGTTTATTTTTGAAGCTGGTGTTAAAAATGTTCTAATTTAATTTTCTACATGTAGCTGTCCTGTTTTCCAAGCACTGCATTTTGAAGAGACTGTCTTTCCACCATTTTGTAATTCTACCTGCTTTGTTGTATATTGCTGACATAGTCCCCCTCTCCCAGGTTTTCTATCCTGTTCCATTGATTTATATGTCTGTTTTTGTGCAAGTACCATACTGTTTTGGTGAGTATAGCTTTGTAGTATAGTCTTTAGTCAGGGAGCCTGATTGCTCCAGCTCTGTTTTTCTTTCTCAGGATTGCTTTGCCTATTCAGGTTCCTTTGGGTCTTCATGAAAATTTTAAGATTTTTTTGTTTTAGTTCTGTGAAAAATGCCATTAGCAATTTGATAGGAATTGTATTTAATCTGTAGATTGCCTTGAACAGTATAGTCATTTTGACAATACTGATTCTTCCAATTCAAGAACATGGCATATCATTCCATCTGTTTGTGTCATCTTCAATTTCTTTCATTAGTATCTTATAGTTTTTGGAGTACAGGTGTTTTGTCTCTTTAGGTAGGTTTATTCCTAGGTAGGAGAAGGCAATGGCACCCCACTCCAGTACTCTTGCCTGGAAAATCCCATGGGCAGAGGAGCCTGGAAGGCTGCAGTCCATGGGGTCGCTGAGGGTTGGACACGACTAAGCAACTTCACTTTCACTTTTCACTTTCATGCATTGGAGAAGGAAATGGCAACCCACTCCAGTGTTCTTGCCTGGAGAATCCCAGGGACAGGGGAGCCTGGTGGGCTGCCGTCTTTGGGGTCGCACAGAGTGGGACACGACTGAAGAGACTTAGCAGCAGCAGCAGCAGCAGCAGCAGCATTCCTAAGTATTTTATTCTGTTTGATGCAATAGCAAATGGAATAGTTTCCTGAATTTCTCTTTCTGATCTTTTGTTGTTGATGTATAGAACTGCAACAGATTTCTGTTTATTGATAAAGAGAAATATTGTATGGTATCACCTACATGTAAAATCCAAACACAAATGAACTTTATTTACAAAACAAAAACAGACTCACAGAATTAGAGAACGAACTATGTTTTCTGGAGGCAAGAGTAGGGAGAAGGAATAGTTATGGAGCTTGGGACTGATATGTATATCATGGCAATGTGTATATGTATATCATATCAAACACTGCTATATTTAAAATGGATAACCGAAAGCAACCTACTACATAGCAAAGGGAACTCTGCTCTATATTCTGTAACAACCTAAATAGGAAAATAATTTGAAAAAGAATAGATACATGTATATGTGAAACCGAATCACTTTGCTGTACACCTGAACCTAATACAACATTGTTAATCAACTGTACTGCAATAAAAAATAAAAAGTTAAAAGGATAAAAATAAAAGCAACTAAGACATGAATTTGGCTTGAAAATTTACTGTGGATGGTTTGAAATTCTAATATTGAGATCATACAGCACACATGAAATATGACCCACTGAATGAAGTGCTAAGGTTCATCATCTAAGCAAAACATTTTAAGAGCATGGAATTTCCAAAGTACCTACTTAGGTGGCCTGTACAAAGTCATTTAGAGAGCAACTCAGAAATCAGAGCAAGCAAATAGATCCCCAGGCCTCAAATGTCAGCATGGCTCAGGCAAAGGCCAAAGAACACTTGAAGTATTGCTTCAGTCTCTGCTACATTCATAGGTCACTTATAATTCAACAGAACATCCATGAAAGCTAATGATTTTTATAAAGTAAGTTTAGTTCTCAACCCAAAATTGCTCCCCTGATCTAGGTTGCAGATAATACTGACAATGTGAGTGATGCTACTGTTCTATTACCTCTAGTACTAAAAAGTAGCACCTTGGAATTACTTGTCTAAAGTTTGTATTCCCCCTTCATGGGGAATCTTTCGGTAATAGGCATTGTTGTATAATATTGAAAGGTTGTTGCTAAATCACGCAAAGATGCCGGGATCCTTGGCCTCCGGAGGAGATGAATTCAATCCGGGACCAGAGATGATGCTTGATCACTCAGAACTTTTGTGTAATAAAGTTTTATTAAAGCATAAAGGAGATAGAGAAAGCTTCTGACATAGACATCAGAAGGGGGTAGAATGAGTATCCGCTTGCTAGTGTTAGCAATGGGGTTATATTCTCTCCTATGAATCCAAAGCATGTCTGGAGGTTGTAAAGATACCTACTCCCATAATTTACATTTTAAGATAACAGGATTAGCTAGAAGGTTTAATCCAGAGACTGCCTTCAGGCAGGATACATTATTGTTATATAATCCTTGTAAAGACCAGACCTACTCCCATAATTTACATTTTAAGATAACATGATTAGCCAGGTTTAATCCAGAGACTGTCCTCAGGCAGGATACATAATCCTAAGGAATGTAGAGGAAAAAAAAATTGTCTTTTCTTCCTCCTTGAGAATTCCAGACCCCTCTCTCCTTGGGGACCCCTAGACTTCTTATCAACCTGCCTAGGAAATGACTCTCTCAATATCTGTGCATGGCAGAAGGTAACTCATACATTTATCAGATTGAAATTGAAAATTTAATAATATAATGTGTTTTCTAGCTTACAGTATCTCACTTAATGTGCAGCACAACCCAAAATGTGTGTAATATTCCTCTAGTTCAGTTGATGATAAAGATAAATTTCAGATTTTTATCTCATTTAAAAGCACATGGTTGAAATGGGATGGAATTTAGCACCTCTTAAATACAAAGTCCCTACTGTGTGTATAGCATCACGTTGACCTTTTTTACACTGGCACAGAATCATATATTTTTTTCTTTCACTCAGTCTTTATGATAATGTCAGACCTATGGCAAATACTGAAAATACTAGGAAATATGGACTAACCCCTCAAGTTTGTTCTTTTTTTTTTTTTTTTTCCAATACAGATCATAAAACAAGTAAATAGTAACAAAAGTTTCTTCCTTGACCAAACTTTAGTCAGGCTCCTATGAACCCTCTTTTTCTAGGCCTCAACTTTAGCCTTCCAAGGCTAAATTGATTTATCAAGAATCTTCCCTCACTCTTGATAACTGATTAAGTTTCTTATCCCCCAACCCGCCCCTAATATCTAACTTCTTGGTCTGCTTTTAGTAAAAATCCATTAAGCCAGTTAATCAAGAATCTCTCTACCAGTGATATCTAATGAATTTCCTCTTGAAAATATTTGATCCACTGACCCCCTCACTCATCTAATTGGTTATAAATCCCCAGTTATCTTTGCCGTATTCTGAGTTGTGTTCTCTATGTCTATCCCCTATTGCAAAAAGTTTTAATAAAATCTTTCTTGCTATATTTAATGTGTCAGAATAATTTTTATTTAATAGTGGTAGAACTTGGAACTGAATATGTGTAAATTTTCCACTAAAAGTTTTTAAGAACTACAGCTTACTTCTCTGAACATTCAGGTTTAAAAGAGTTTGGTACAGAAATGACAATTTGATGTCATCTTGAATACCAATCCAATGGTACTAACTATGTGGAAAATCATGCTGAAGTGGGTTATGAAGCCAAATTATGGCTTAACAGGAAACTGAAGAATTTGATTAATCTATGTACTGGGAAGTGATTTCCCTAGCTTAAAGGAAATGTTTCCATTTAGTCTCTGATAGGTAAAATCTCATGGTTCTTGATTTTGGGTTGCTAAAATGTGAACTGATTAAATTGCCTTACGTCAACTTCTTTCTTACATAAAATGATATTTTCATTGTCCCTCTGTCTTATTGAGCTTCCCTGGTGGCTCATGTAGGAAAGAATCCACCTGCAATCTGGGAGACCTGGGTTTGATCCCTGGGTTGGGAGGATCCCCTGGTGAAGGGATTGGCTACACACTCCAGTGTTCTGGCCTGGAGAATTTCATGGAATTCCATGGCAGGCTACAATCCATGGGTCACAAAGAGTCAGGCATGACTAAGCAACTTTCACTTTTCTGTCTTACTGGATTAAAAAAATAAAATATGAGTTTTGTTATTTTTTATTATTACATTATTTTTATTTTTTGAAAAAGAAAGTTTGCTTTATTCTGGATGTCAGCAACAAGATTGGGGGAGGGCAGATGCCTGTCCAAAGGCTTACTCACACCACAACCCTTGACAGTCAGAGACAAAGGAGGGGGCTACCTGCAGAACAACACTGTCATCTCTGACATTCATCTTCAGACTGGTCATCCGTGGTCTGATCAACATCATCTTGATTATTTTAAGTACAGCTAATCTTTATTTCCAGGGTCAGTTTTTATTTAGTCACCCTGGTTTGAATTTTTACTTCATCTCTTGTTGGCCTTGTGAGGATTTTTTGTTATTAAATATTTGTCTCAATTTCTTCCCCTAAAGAATTCATGGATAACAATTCCTCCATTTAAAAAAAAAAAAAAAAAAGTCAAGATTGCATGGAAGGGTAGCGGGAAGAGTGAATAATTTTGTATGGTGATGGTTTATCAGAAAATGTGCCTTGTAAGATTTTCAAAATAGATATTAGTATTTTAACTGCTTCTAGAAATCTAGTTATATTTTACAGTGTGTTGCTATATTTATTTTAAAATTTAATCCTTACAACAAATTCATGACAATGATAAGAAAAATATCACTTTTTTTTCCATTGTGAATTTGGCAGTTTATTAGGGGTGAAATTTTGTATATTACCAATAGAAGCAATTAGGAATGGAAAAAGAAATAATAGGACTAGAGAAAGACAGCATTTCAGACAGAGTTTGTGTTCAAGACAGGGCAGAGCCAAAACACAGAGAAAACAGCAAAATGTATTTTGAGTTAGGAAAATTCCAAATGATTCATGATGGGAATGTACTATGAATGATGAAAAGATTAGATGGAACACAGGGACAAGTAGACAATGTCAGATGTATGAAAAATGCTTTGTTAAAAAATAATATTAGAAAAATGTTTTCTTTAGGAGTAATTGAAACCACATTTGGGGAGGGGTTAACTTATTTATTGCTTTCTGCAATAAGAGTGGTGTCATCTGCATATCTGAGGTTATTGATATTTCTCCCGGCAATCTTGATTCCAGCTTGCACTTCATCCAGCCCCGCATTTAGCATAATGTACTCTGCATATAAGCTAAATAAGCAGAGTCACAATATATATACTTGACATACTCCTTTCCCAATTCAGAACCCGTCCATTGCTCCATGTCCAGTTCTAAGTGCTGCTTCTTGACTTTCATACAGATTTCTCAGGAGGCAGGTAAGGTAGTCTGGCATTCCTATCTCTTGAAGAACTTTCCACAGTTTGCTGTGATCCACATAGTCAAAGGCTTTTGCATAAATAAATAAATAAAACAGAATAAAATAAATAAATAAGGCAAGCAGAAGTAGATGTTTTTCTGGAACTCTTTCACTTTTTCAGTGATCTGATGGCTGTTGGCAATTTGATCTCTGGTTCCTCTGCCTTTTCTAAAACCAGCTTGAATATCTGAAAGTTCTCAGTCCACATACTGTTGAAGCCTCACTTGGAGAATTTTGAACATTACTTCACTAGTGCATGAGATGAGTGCAATTGTGCAGTAGTTTGAACATTCTTTGGCATTGCCTTTCTTTGGTATTGGAATAAAAACTGACCTTTTCCAGTCCTGTGGCCACTGCTGCATTTTCCAAGTTTGTTGGCATATCGAGTGCAGCACTTTGATAGCATCATCTTTTAGGATTTGAAATAGCTCAACTGGAGTTTCATCACCTTCACTAACTTTGTTCATCGTGATGCTTCCTAAGGCCCACTTGACTTTGCATTCCAGGATGTCTAGCTCTAAGTGAGTGATCACACCATCATGTGGTCATGACTGAGAGACTGAACTGAACTGAACTATATTGCTATGTTATGCAGCTTTGTCTTCATTCATGCATGTTAATAAATGCATGAAAAATCCTGGGTGCTTTGCATACAATTAACTATCCAACATGCTATTAGGAACAAAAGTAAAATTTTAAACTTTATTCAGTTTCCTAAGCCATAGAATTCTACAAATTCTGGGTCATTTGTAAAGATGAACATCATTTAGAGCATATAATTTCATTTTGACAATTATGATGAAAGCAACAATGCAACTTAAAAGTTATTCAGTTACAAAATATAATTTTCACTCAGAAATATTTTTAAAAATATGGATGTTATAAAATATTACTTTTCTAAGGCTGCTGTAATAAATGCCACAACTTGAATGTCTTAACTGTTATTATTATTATTATTTTTTGTCTCATAACTTTGAAGGCTTGCTGTTGTTATTGCTATTCAATCACACAGTCATGTCTGACTCTTTGAGACCCCATGGACTGCAGGATGCCAGGCTTCCCTGCCTTTCATCATCTCCAAGAGCTTGCTCAAACTTATGTCCATTGAATCAGTGATGTCATCCAAACATATTGTCTTCTGTTGCCCCCTTCTACTCCTGACTTCTGTCTTTCCTAGCATCAGGATCTTTTCCAATGAGTCGACTTTTCACATTAGGTGGTCAAAGTGTTGGAGCTTCAGTTTTGGCATCAATCCTTCCAAAGAGTATTCAGAGTTGATTTCCTTTAGTACTCCTTTGATATCCATTTGATTTCCTTGCTTTTTATCTCCTTGCTGTCCTAGGTTTGATCTCCTTGCTGTGCAAGGGACTCTCAAATTTAATTGGGTCCCATTTGTTTATTTTTGTTTTTACTTCCATTACTGTAGGAGGTGGGTCATAGGGATCTTGCTTTGATTCCTGTCATTGCAAGTCATTTTTCTCATTCTAGTTCTGTGAAAAATGTCACTGGTAATTTGATAGGGATAGCAATGAATCTGTAAATTGCATTTGGTGTGTGTGTTAGTCACTGAGTTGTGTGAGATTCTTTGTGACTCCATGCACTATAGCCCACCAGGCTCCTCTGTCCATGAAATTCTCCAGGCAAAAATATTGAAGTGGGTTGCCATTCCCTTCTCCAGGGGTTCTTACCCATCCAGGAATTGAACTGAGGTCTCCTGTATTGCAGGCCGATTCTTTACCATCTGAGCCACCAGGGAAGACATTTGGTAGTATAGTAATTTTGGTAATATTGATTCTTCCAACCAGGAACATGGAATATCTCCCTATTTTTTTTTATTGTAGTCTTTAATTTCTTTCATCAGTGTCTTATACTTTTCTGTATACAGTTTTTTTTTTTTTTAATGTCTCATTAGGTAGGTTTATCCCTAGATATTTTATTCTTGTTGTTGTAGTGGTGAATGGGATTTACTTCTTAATTTGTCTTTCTGATTTTTCATTGTTAGTATATAAGAGTGAAAGTGATTTCTGTGTATTGATTTTGTATCATGTGACTTTGCTAAAATCACTGATTAGCTCCAGTAATTTTCAGATGGTATCTGTAGGGTTTTCTACCTATAGTATGTCATCTGCAAATAATGAGAGTTTATACTTCTTTTCCAATCTGGATTCCTTTTATTTATTTTTCTTATTTAATTGCTGTAGCTAAAACTTTCAAAACTATGCTGAATAAAGTGGTGATAGTGGACACCCTTGTCTTGTTCCTGTTCTTAGAGGGAATGTTTTCCATTTTTTCACCATTGAGAATAATGTTTGCTGAAGGCTTGTCATATATGGCCTTTATTATGTTGAGGTAGGTTCCTTCTATGCCCATTTTCTGGAGTGTTTTTTATCATAAATGGGTGCTGAATCAAAGACTTTTTCTGCATCTATTGAGATTATTATATGGCTTTTATCTTTCAATTTGTTAATGTGATGTATCACATTGATTGATTTTTGTGTATTGAATACTTGTATCCCTAGAGTAAACCCAACTTGACCACTGTGTATGTGATTTTAAATGTGTTGTTAATTCTGTTTGCAAGAATTTTGTTGAAGATTTTGCATTTATGTTCATGAGTGATATTGACCTGCAATTTTCTCTGTGTGTGTGTTGTCTTTGCCTGGTTTTGGCATCAGGGTGATGGTGATCTCATAGAATGAGTTTGGAAATGTTCCATGCTCTGAAATTTTTTGAAAACGTTTTAGAAAGAGAACCATTAGCTCTTCTCTAAATGTTTGACAGAATTCCCCTGTGAAGCCAACTGGCCCTGAACTTTTGCTTTCTGGGAAATTTTTGATCAGAGTTTCTATTTCAGTGCTTGTAATAGGGTGGTTAATAATTTCTATTTCTATCTAGTTCAGACCTAGAAGGTTGAACTTTTCTAAAAATCTGTCCATTTCTTCCAGGTTGCCTATCTTATTGCCATATAGTTGCTCATAACAGCTTCTTATAATCCTTTGTATTTCTGTATTGTCTGTTGTAACCTTTCCATTTTCATTTCTAGTTTCTTAATTTGATTCTTCTCTGTTTTTCTTGATGAGTCTGGCTAAAGGTTTGTTAATTTTTTTTTTACCTTTTCTAATAACCAGCTTTTGGTTTTATTAATCTTTACTATTGCTTCTTTGATTCCTTTTCATTTTTTTTCTGCTCTGGTTTTCATGATTTCTTTCCTTCTTATAACTTTTAGGGGGCTTTGTACTCCTTTTCCCAGCTGTTTTAGGTTTAAAGACAGGTTGTCTATTCGATGTTGTTCTTGTTTCTTGGGACAACAGACCAGTTCCAAAATGGGAAAGGAGTACATCAAGGCTGTATATTGTCACCCTGCTTATTTAACTTGTATGTAGAATGCATCATGCAAAATGCCAGGCTGGATGAAGCACAAACTGGAATCAACATTGTCAGGAGAAATATCAATAACCTTAATATGCAGATGACACCAACCTTATGGCAGAAAGCAAAGAAGAACTAAAGAGCCTCTTGATGAAAGTGAAAGAGGAGAGTGAAAAAGTTGGCTTAAAACTCAACATTCAGAAAACTAAGATTGTGGCATCTGGTCCCACCACTTCATGTCAAATAGATAGGGAAACGATGGAAACAGTGAGAACTTTAATTTTGGGGGCTCCCAAATTACTGCAGATGGTGACTGCAGCCATGAAATTAAAAGATGCTTGCTCCTTGGAAGAAAAGCTATAACCAATGTAGACAGCATATTAAAAAGCAGAGACATTACTTTGCCAACAAAGGTCCATCTAGTCAAAGCTACAGTTTTTTCCAGTAGTCACGTATGGATGTGAGATTTGGACTATAAAGAAAGCTGACTGCCAAAGAATTAATGCTTTTGAACTGTGTGGTGTTGGAGAAGACTTTTGAGAGTTCCTTAGACTACAAGGAGATACAATAAATTCTGAAGGAAAGCAGTCCTGAATATTCATTGAAAAGACTGATGCTGAAACTGAAACTCCAATACTTTGGCCACCTTTTGTGAAGAACTGAGTCATTTGAAAAGACCCTGATGCTGGTAAAGATTGAAGGCAGAAGGATAAGTGGGCAACAGAGGATAAGATGATTGGATGGCATCACTGATTCAATGGACATGTGTTTGAGCAATCTCCAGGAGTTGGTGATGGATAGGGAAGCCTGATGTGCTGAAGTCCATGGGCTCACAAATAGTTGTGAATGACTGAAGGACTGAACTGAACTGAACTTGTATCTTGAGGTAGGATTGGATTGCTATAAACTTTGCTCTTGGAACTGATTTTGTTGCATCCCATTGGTTTTGAGTTGTTTTGTTTTCATTGACATCTCTTTCTGGTAATCTTTTTATTTCATTTTTGATTTCTTCAGTAACCTGTTCTTTATTTAAAAACATATTGTTTAATCTCCATGTGTGTGTGTGTTTTACAGCTTTTTTCCCCTTGTAATTGATATCTAGTCTCATAGCATCGTAGTCAGAAAAGATGCTTATATGATTTCAATTTTCCTAAATTTACCAAGATTTGATTTGTGACCCAAAGTTTGGTCTATTTAAAAGAAGGTACCATGTGCACTTGAGAAGAAAGTGTATTCTTCTGCATTTGGATAGAAAGTCCTGAATATATCAATAAGATCCATCTGTTCTAATATGTCACTTAAGTCTTGTGTTTCCTTATTAATTTTCTATTTTGATGATCTGTCCATTGGTGTAAGTGGGGTGTTAAAGTCTTCTATTACTGTTATTGCCAGTTTCTCCTTTTATGTCTGCTAGTGTTTGCCTTATGTATTGAGATGCTCCTATGTTGGATACATAGATATCTACAGTGGTCATATCTTCCTCCTGGACTGATCCCTTTATCATTATGCAGTGTCCTTTCTTATCTCTTGTAATATTCTTTGAGATCTATTTTGTCTGATATGAGGATTGATACCCCAGCTTTCTTTTGATTTTCATTTGCATGGAATACAGTTTTTCACCCTTTCACTTTCTGTGTATATGTGTCTTTAAGTCTGAAGTGGGTTTCTTGTAGACAGCATGTATATGGGTTTTGTTTTTTTATCCATTCAGTCAGTCTGTGTCTTTTGTTTGGAGCATTTAATCCATTTACATGAACTAATTATTGATACACATGTTCCTATTGCCATTTTCTTAATTGTTTGGGGTTTGTTTCTGTAGATCTTTTTCTTCTCTTGTATTTTCTGACTATATAAGTCCCTTTAACATTTGTTGTAAAGCTGGCTTGGTGGTACTGAATTCTCATAACTTTTGCTTGTCTGTAAATTTTTTGATTTGTCCATCAATTTTTTAAATTTTTATTTATTTTTAAAATTTATTTATTTTAATTAGAGGCTAATTACTTTACAATATTGTGTTGGTTTTGCCATACATCAACATGAATCCGCCACAGGTGTACACGTGTTCCCAATCCTGAACCCCCCTCCCACCTCCCTCCCCATACCATCCCTTTGGGTCATCCCAGTGCACCAGCCCCAAGCATCCTGTATCCTTCAACGAACCTGGGCTGGCCATTCATTTCTTATATATTATACATGTTTCAATGCCATTCTACCAAATCATCCCCCACCCCCTCCCACAGAGTCCAAAAGACTGTTCTATACATCTGTGTCTCTTTTGCTGTCTTGCATACAGGGCTATCGTTACCATCTTTCTAAATTCCATATATATGTGTTAGCATACTGTATTGGTGTTTTTATTTCTGGCTTACTTCATCCAAATTGGCTCCAGTTTCATCCACCTCATTAGAACTGATTCAAATGTATTCTTTTTAACGGCTGTGTCCATCAATTTTGAATGAGATCCTTCCTGGGTGGAATAATCTTGGTTGTAGATCTTTCTCTTTCAGTGCTTTAAATATATTCTGTCATTCCCTTCTGGTCTGCAAAGTTTCTGCTGAAAGATCAGCTATTAAATGTATGGGGTTTCCCCTGTATGTTACTTGTTGCTTTTCCCTTGTTGTTTTTAATATTCTTTCTTTGTGTTTTTAATCTTTTTTAGTTTGATTAGTATGTGTCTTGGCATGTTTCTGCTTGGGTTTATCCTGTATGGGACTCTGCTTCTTAGACTTGATTGATTATTTCCTTTCCCTTGTTGGGGAAAATTTCAACTATTATCTCTCTTTGAAAATGTTTCTCATACCTTTTCTTTTTCTCTTCTTCTTCTTGGACCCCTATATTTGAGTGTTGGTGCATTTGATGTTGTCCCAGAGGTCTCTGAGACCGTCTGCAGTTATTTTCATTCTTTTTACTTTATTCTGCTCTTCAGCAGTTATTTATACCATTCTATCTTCCAGCTTACTTATCCATTCTTTTCCCTCAGATATCCTTCTATTGATTCCTTCTGGAATACTTTTAATTTCAGTAATTGTGCTTTTTGTCTCTAATATGTTTATTCTTTATTTCTTGTAGGTTTTTATTAGTTGATTCCTGCATTTTCTCAGTTCTATTTTAGAGGTTTTTGATCATTTTTGCTATCATTTTTCTGAATTCTTTTTCAGATAGTTTGCCTATTCCCTCTTCATTTTTTGGACTTGTGTGTTTCTAGGTTGTTCCTTCATTTGCACAGTATTTCTCTGTCTTTTCATAATTCTTTTTTTTTTTTTTTTTTTTTTTATTTACTGTGTTTGAGGTCTCATTTTCTCAGGCTTCAAGGTTGAATTCTTTCTTCCTTTTGGTTGGTCCAGTGGTTTGTGTAAACTTCATATAGGGTGTGACTTGTGTTTGTGTCCTGATGGGAGGAGATGAGTTGTGAAGTGGTGGGTGGTAATCTTATCTGCTGATAATTGGGTTTGTATTTTGGTCTCCTTTGTTATTTGGATGAGAAATCCTGCACAGGATGCTACTGGCAGTTTGGTCATGCTGGGTCTTGTATACAGTGCTTGCCTTTGTGGGAGTTCCGACTATTTGATAGTCTCTAGGATTAGGTGTTCTCCAGTAGTCTAGGCTTTTGATCTCTGGTTGGGGAATGGAGATTGCATCATTGGTTTTTTTAATGGCATTAAATGGGATTAAAACAAATATAGAAAAATGAGAAAAGATGCATCCCAGACAAATTGCAATTACAAAGTCAGGCAATTAATAAATAAAATAATGGAATATACACAAATATATATACATCCATAAACAAAACCAAAACACACCTCCCCCCAAATAAAAGTACAATAGATTGACCTGACGAACAAGGGAAACCAAAAATGATATCTACCAGTTAAGACAAAAACTAACTAAAGCACAAACTGGAATTCAAAACTAAAACAAGGTGCCAACTGGGGAATAAAGCAACAAAAACAAAAGAAACTAACAAATATTATTACAAAAAGAAAGAATAGAAATGCATAGTAAATAGAGGTAGATAAAGAAGATTTATAAATATTTAAGACTAATTGCAACAGGAAAAAACAGGAAAATCAAACGAAAGAGTAAATGTAGAAAAATTATAATACATTTGAAAACATTTTTAATTAAAATTGAAAAAAGAAAGGAAAAAAGACAAAAACAAAAACAAGAAAACCCCACAGACCGCAAAAGGCCAACTTAGATGCAAAAGCAAATAGCAAATAAAAAGTGTGATTAAAAACAAATTCTTAAAAGTTTAAATAAATTTAATAGTATGAGTCATCCACAGGGGTTTGCCCTGAGACAGCCCTGGAGGACTTGGGCCTGCCCCAGTGAAAGCCAGTTGTATAAGATGCAGTGTAAATCCACATGAGGATATTGAGTGCAGCACTTTCACAGCATCATCTTTTAGGATTTGAAATAGCTCAACTGGAATTCCATCACCTCCACTACCTTTGTTCATAGTGATGCATCCTAAGACCCACTTGACTTTGCATTCCAGGATGTCTGGCTCTAGATGAGTGATCACACCATTGTGGTTATCCGGGTCATTAAGACCTTTTTTGTACAGTTCTGTGTTTTCTTTCCACCTGTTCTTAATCTCTTCTGCTACTGTTAGTTCCTTACCACTTCTGTCCTTTATTGCAGCCATCTTTGCATGAAATGCTCTCTTGGTATTTCTAATTTTCTTCAAGAGATCCTTAGTCTTCCCCATTCTATTGTTTTCCTTTTTTTTTTTTTTTTTTTTTTTTTACCCCCAATCATTGTTCATGTAAGAAGGCTTTCCTATCTCTCCTTGCTATTCTCTGGAACTCTGCATTCAGATGCCACATTCATGTCAAAGGCTTTTCTTACTCTATGTATTCCTCCCTTTGAAGTATGTGGACAACACAATTTGTTTAATTACTCCCAATAGCCAGCCACAGGGACAGTAATGTTTGTTTAGAGAGAGAGAGTTGTAAACATTATAATTCTTTCTGAAGATATATTTTGTGGGAAAAATTAGTAAAAAGCATTTCACTACTATTAGTATAAATAATAAAACTTTTAGTAAAACAAAAAAGAAAATTCAAATATCATGTTAGTTGGCCTTTTCACTACTGAAATAAGAAAAACTAGTCATTCCAAGAACTGTAGAACAGAATTTTGCTTGAAAGTGATAGTGAATATGCCTTAAAATATGGAAAAATCATGTTCATAATTTTATCACATTAATTATCATAGAAATATGTGTACTGAAAAAATCATAGACAGGCAGTGTGAAAACTGTGCTGCGTGAGGTAGGACTCACAGTGTATCAAGGTTCCAGCCTAGCTTTACTCTTATCATGGGTAATCAATTTTTTAATAATATCTTTAAGATTATATAATTCTGTACAACCCAAGATATCTTACTTCTATTGTGATATCATTCAGTCATTTAACAACTCTGGTCATTTTCATTTATCCACATATCTCAGAAAAGGCAGTTTGCATTTAAAAAAAAAAAAAAAAAACAAGAGAAATTTCAAGCAACAATGTTAAAATCAAGACATAATTTGGTCAATATGGATCTTTTTTTCTCTTTCAGTACTTGTTCTTCCCCAGGTGCTTAATTCATTACCCTCATGCATAACAGATGAGAAGTAGAAAAATCAGTTGACTTATTCAGAGACTAACTTGGGACTTCTGCTACTATTATCTTCCCTCAGTAGTTTCTTGTAGACTGGTTGAGATCTATTTTCCCAACAGGCAGAAGAGACATTTTCTAAACACATTGGCATAACAAGTTCCAGAGAAATAGTGCCTTTCATTAAATAGACATTCAGCTATAAATGTTTATGCTTGTACTATTCATTCTTTAAGCTTCAATATTACCTCTTTGAAATGTCCACTTTGGAATATGCTGACATATTACTCAACATTATTTAAAGTATTTAAAAGACATACTACATTAATATACTACAAACTGAGGTGAATGAGTGTAAATACAATGAAATTTGCACAGCTCTGGCTCCTATGTGAGTGTAAATGTAATTAAAAAGGAAGGATGCTCAAGAGGATAGTAAATTCTAAATATAAGCTTGATATTTTTCAAAATTACCCTGTAGATTTGGTGTTAGAGTTGCTATTGTTGTTGTTCAGTTGTTAAGTTGTATCTGACTCTTTGAGACCCCATTGCCTGTAGCCTGCCAGGCTCCTTTGTCCTCCAATATCTCCCAAAGTTTGCTCAGATTCATGTCCATTGACTCAGTGATGCTATCTGGCCATCTCATCCTCTGTTGCCCCTTTCTCCTTTTTCCTTCAGTCTTTCCCAGCCTTAGGGTCTTTCCCAATGAGTCAGTTCTTTGCATCAGGTGGCCAAAGTATTGGAGCTTCATCTTCAGCAAAAGTCCTTCCAATGTATATTCAGGGTTGATTTCCTTTAGAATTGACTGGTTTGGTCTCTTTGCTGTCCAAGGGACTCTCAAGAATCCTCTCCAGTACAATTCAAAAGCATCAGTTCTTTGGCGCTCAGCCTTCTATATAGTCCAGCTCTTACATGTATGCATGACTACTGGAAAAATCAGAGCTTTGACTATACCCACCATTGTCAGCCAAGTGATTTCTCTATTTTTTAATATGCTGTCTAAGCTTGTCATACATCTCTTTTCAAGGAGAAAGCTCTTTTACTTTCATGGCTACAGTCACTGTCCACAGTGTTTTTGAGTCCAAGAAAGCCAAATATGTCACTGCTTCCACTTTTTATCTTCTATATGCCTTGAATTGATGGGACCAGATGCCATGATCTTGTTTTTTTTTTTTTTTTTTTTTATATTGAGTTTCAAGCTATCTTTTTCACTCTCCTCTTTCACCCTCATCAAGGAGTTCTTTAGTTTCTCCTAATTTTCTGCATTATAGTGGTATCATCTGCATATCTGAGATTGTTCCTATTTCTCTCATCAATCTTGATTCCAGTTTGTGATTCATCCAGACCAGCATTTCACATGACATGCTTTGCATAAAAGTTAAATAAGCAGAATTGTTATAAAGTTGTGTTATTTCATTGTTTTGCACAAGTCTTAGCCTATGCATAACAAATGTGGTTGGACTAGTTCTGGGGTATTAATGGATACAGTCTACTATGTATAAAATAGAGAAGCGATGAGAATACGCTATATAGTACAGAGAATTATAGCCTATATCATGTAATAACTTTTAATGGAACACAATCTGTAAAAATACAGAAATACCATTCTATACATCTGAAACTAATGTTATAATATAAATCAACCATGTTCAGTTAATATTCAAACAACAAAAGAGTGGATATTTAAAGTTCAGGAAGAGAAAAAACAAGTGGCCCAAATGGTCAGTTATCAAAATCAACTAAGACCTCTAAAATGAATGGAGGGTGTAGTTGTGGGCAGCCTAACTCTTTATCAAGGCTTATGCTAATAGAACTACCAATTAGAAACTTTTAAACTAAATAGTTTTATGTGTCAAATTCTATTTGATACTGTCTTGAATCCATGGAGCTGTTTGTATAAGGGAATATAATTTTTAAAATAAACAATACTTATTTGATAGAGTTGGAGCAAAGAGTCTTAAGATAGAACATCTCAAAGTGGAAAGCTGGGGAACTTGAGTTTTTAGAAAGATTAACAAGCCCTACTCTTGAAATTTCTGTCTCAGTAGCGTTCTGATAGGACCATACTATGTTTTAAGAACAAACAACAACAAACCAAAACCAAAATGAAACTTCAGCAGGCAGTTCTTACTATCAGCATCTTTTTTAGCAGCACTGATTTAGAGTTTATAAAGTAGTTTGATATACTTTAAATTCTTCAAAAAGCCCAAGTGAATTATTTAAGACTTTTTAGTCCATTTTATGGAGAAGGCAATGGCACCCCACTCCAGTACTCTTGCCCGGAAAATCCCATGGACCGAGGAGCCTGGTAGGCTGCAGTCCATGGGGTCGGGAAGAGTCCGACACGACTGAGTGACTTCACTTTCACTTTTCACTGTCATGCACTGGAGAAAGAAATGGCAACCCACTCCAGTGTTCTTGCCTGGAGAATCCCAGGGACAGGGGAGCCTGATGGGCTGCCATCTATGGGGTCGCACAGAGTCGGACACGACTAAAATGACTTAGCAGCAGCAGCAGCAGCAACAGTCCATTTTATGGATGAGGGCACTGAGACATTAAATAACTTGTCCAAAGAGTGGAGCCTAAATCTTTTATTTTTAAATATCATATTCATTCCTCAGTAGCATGCTATAGTGGAGAAGGCAATGACAACCCACTCCAGTACTCGTGCCTGGAAAATCCCATGGGCGGAGGAGCCTGGTAGGCTACAGTCCATGGGGTCGGGAAGAGTCAGACACGACTGAGCGACTTCACTTTCACTTTTCACTGTCATGCATTGGAGAAGGAAATGGCAACCCACTCCAGTGTTCTTGCCTGGAGAATCCCAGGACGAGGGAGCCTGGTGGGCTGCCGTCTATGGGGTCGCACAGAGTCGGACACGACTAAAGCGACTTAGCAGCAGCAGCAGCAGCAGCATGCTACAGAAAATATATTTTAAGGTATATTCTTTTCAGATGTGAAGAATAACCTCATTTTCCAAAGAATCAAGGTCTTTTTCACTTGGCATTTCTTTCTGAATGTGTTTTAAAGAAATTCCACTTGTATGTTTAACATCTTGCATGTTTAATTTAGCACACTCAAAAAACAGTAGCCACAGTGAATCAGCTCCTTGTCAGCTGAAAACCTCCTACCAAAGTCTTCCACTTCCCACTATAAGTACACTCCACTCTTCTAGTTATTTACTCCCAAAATCTTGTAGTCTTCTAAATGCCTTTCCATCTCTCACACACAAACGTCCATTCCCAGGTCCTTGCACAATGCCATACATTCTGAGTATTCAATCAACATGTGTTAAATAGCAGAAATCAGGTCCTCTAATGTTAAAAGCAAACTTTCTGAAATTGTTCTCAATATTTATGAGTTCTGCATCTTTTAATCAAAATTCCTTAATTTCTATGGAAGTTCTGGATTCTATAAAGTGAAGGAAAATAGACCTAGAGTGTAGGATTTTATTACATCATCTATCTATCTATCTATATATTCTCCCATGCTAAGTCACTTCAGTCGTGTCCGACTCTGTGCGACCCCATAGACGGCAGCCCATCAGGCTCCCCTGTCCCTGGGATTCTCCAGGCAAGAACCCTGGAGTGGGTTGCCATTTCATTCTCCAATGCATGACAGTGAAAAGTGAAAGTGAAGTTGCTCAGTCGTGTCTGACTCTTCGCGACCCCATGGACTGCAGCCTACTAGGCTCCTCCCATGGGATTTTCCAGGCAAGAGTACTGGAGTGGGGTGCTATCGCCTTCTCTGATATTCTCCCATAGTAGATGACAGAAGCTAGTCATATCATTGTTTCCTCAATATGCTAGCTTGTTTCCAACCTCCTTCTGGAATGTCTTTTGTAATATATTTAACAATGTAATTTTGGGGCATTTACAGAGCCTAAGTCCTTAACATCATCAGGAAGATTGATTGGTAAAGGAATGTGTAAAAGTAGCCGAAAATTTTTGGACTGATTTTCACTTGTATCTATTTTTTAAAAAATCCAGGAATCCCCAACTGGAAAGGCAAAAAAAAAGCACCAGCTAGGGAAAAGAGGAAAAGAAAGAAAGAAACAAAAACTTTCTTTCCTGAATCTTAAACATAACATACTCTCAGAAATTGTGCCAGATCTTTGGAACATGACTGCCATCTACTCTAAATTGACAATTTCCCCTTTGCAATGAAAGTGAAAAGGTGAAATCTGACCTGGGTACACTAGAAGCAAAGTGGGATAACAAAAAAATGTTATGCAGGAAACAGAAGAATATTTCTTTTTTTGTTGTGTGATTTGAAATAATTTTGAAGAAATAAAAATGTTATCAAGAGCATGGTATGTTCCATATAGATTTACAAATCAACAGAGAAAGTTTAGGTCTGTGAGCTTAATGGTGGCTAATGCAGAGATCTCCCCTTTACTGTGAAGAATGGCCACTTCCTACTGTGGTATCCTGCAGTCCTGAAAGTCCCAAGAGCAGCACAAACCTGCAAGGCTATTTAACATAATCTCATGCTTTAAACAACATATGAATGATAAAGCTTTAAGACTTTGCAGATATCATATAAATTTAGTTAATGTAATATCCTCACTTAACAGATAATAAGACTGATGAGGTGTCTGGCAAATAACTGTCAGCAAGCACTGCAACCTACAGACAAATCAGAATATTATATACCACTTTACAGAGGTGGTTTTAGCACACAGGCAATGCACAGGTAGTTTTCTAGTACTTCTTGTTCAGACTGTCTGAAAAAAAACTTATATATTGCCATTTGCATTTCACAAGAAAAAACTATCACAAAGAAAGAAATTGGCCTTGTGGATAGTTTAGTTTAAGGTAGAGTCAGAGGCTTAGAAAAGGATGCATTTTTAAGAATCTGAAGTCAGATTTCCTGGCCAGTTGAAGATCAGATGAGTTTTTGACACTTTATGGAAGTGAGTATTGAAGAGTTCTAGAAAATAATGCAGAAAAACTAAGAAAGAAAGTATCATATTTCATTGGCTAGTTTTGTAAAATTTTATTTTGCTTCACCTCATCTCTAATGGGCTATTATCTTTCTGGCCACACAAATTAAGGATGACAACTGTTATTACTCTAGGTCATAATTGGTAGTCATTACCCTCAAATGCTTCTGGTTCCAGCATTTTCAGTTCTCCCATATCTCCATTTCCAACCAAGAGGTCTCAAAGAACATTACTCACATGCACACGAGTGCACTGTTTTCAACACTGGCAATGTCTCCCACTCAGTAGACAACTTTGCTTCTTGTGGTGATGCTCTGGACTCCAGTAATGCTTCAGTAAAGTTACAATGAGCTTCCTGCTGCAACTTCCCTAGCACTGCAGGCAATACTCACATTGCAACCAATACATTTTCTTTCTGTCTGAAGCTGCTACCCTGGTCCAGACCACCAGCATTTCCACTTAGCATTGTCCTGTTCTCCAGCGCCTGGAGGTCATCCCGAAAACCTCTCTTCCATAGAATTTGGGAGATTTCCCCATCAATTAAATTTGTGTCAAATTATTAGAGTCCTAGAGATTTTTCCCTCTCATGCTGCCAAATAGAGGTAATTATTTTCAGAATCCTTCCACTTTTCACTGTGCTATTTGGCTTTGGCAATGGATTACATGTGATGTAATTCAAGGATAAGCTCAAAGCTACTGCAGTGGAAAGTAAATTGAATAAATTCTTCTCTGTGGTACTAATAATCTTCCACATACCTGACACATTACCTTTGGATTAACTTAATATGATAGATTTATCTCTTTTTGGGTGAAGGGTCTCCTGTATGATTCTATGGTATTATGTAGAAAGGACACTAGCTGGACCCTTGTAAGACACCTATCTGGATCCATGCATCCCTAAATTCCAGGGTAAGTAGCCCCAGCTTTGTGCTAGGTAGTTTCCTGTTGGCTGTAACATTGGGAGAGTGGGTCAGGTCAGATGACCTCCATGGCTTAAAGATGACCTCCATCATTAAAGCACTGGCCACAAATTAAATATTTGCCATAACTAGCATGGTGCCATCATGAGCCATCAAAATGCCTATCTCTGAGAAACTAAAATAGCACTCTGTGATTTTGAAATTGCTCAGATATATAGATCAACATAATCTGGTCATAAAGAGATCCAGGATATTTCGAAAGTAGCAAATACAACTGTGTACTGGCAAAATGCTTTGGAGGCTAGTGGTGTGCTGAAAAAGAAATGAAAATTTATTTCAAATAAAACAAATTATTAGGCAGAAAAAGATTATAAAATGTGACTATAGAGATAAAACATGTTTATAGCTCTACAAAAAAAAGAAAAAAAGTCATATGTAAAAGACCTAAGATGCAGGGTAGAATGTGTTGCATGTTATAAAATTGATATAATGTAAGATGGGACAATAGAAAATGGGGAGAGAAATTATAATTTTCAAAAGCATGAATTTAGGACAACTGAAAAGTGCAAGATAGCATTGAAAAGAAAACCTGGGAATAATGAGTTTAAAGTACAACTGGCAACAGACATCAGGTAGTTTTATTTTTATTTTCAGATCAGATGGCATGCTATTCAAATTATGCATATTTATTGAAATTTATTCCATAAAATTAAAAATATGCATAATACTCTAAGAATACTAAACAACTTTGAAAAAAATGAATTAGCCAATCATTTAATTACTGTGGGGGAAGAAATTCATGTTGCGTTTTTTGAAGTATCTGTGAACATATTTCTGGTTATATTTATTGAAAAGATGCTGTTTCTAGGTATTTTAAAGCAAAAATTTCATATTATTAATACTGTCACATTTCATCATCAGAATTATAGCTTTCTGAAACTTTTGTTCTCTATTATTATTATCTTTGAGCAGGTAATCTTGCTGTATTGGTGACACCATTATTACATACAAGCATCTTTCCTGTTGTAAAAGTTTTCATTCCATTACCCCCAGTTCTCGTCAACTTCAGAAAATCACCTCTAATCACTTAGATAGGATTCTTAATGACTTAGAGGCAGCTTGGCATAGCTGGAAAATGTGTAGATTTTGCCAGCTGACAGATCATATTTGGAACTTTGTCTTTCTCAATTATTGAGCAAGTTGTTCTGAAACTTGCTTTCCTCCTCTATAAAATAGTGTGATAACCCTGTATAGGAGACAACCAAAGAGACACTGATGTATAGAACAGTCTTTTGGACTCTGTGGGAGAGGGAGAGGGTGGGATGATTTGGGAGAATGGCATTGAAGCATGTATAATATAATATATGAAACGAGTCGCCAGTCCAGGTTCGATGCACGATACTGGATGCTTGGGGCTGGTGCACTGGGACGACCCAGAGGGATGATAAGGGGAGGGAGGAGGGTCAGGATGGGGAACACATGTATACCTGTGGCAGCTTCATGTTGATATATGACAAAACCAATACAATATTGTAAAGTTAGAAAATAAAATAAAATTAAAAAAAATTTTTAAAGCTATTCTAAAATTAAAAAAATAATAAATAAAATAGTGTGATAAATAGCTACTGTGCCAGTCTTCATGAGAAAATCATGAAAAATCTTAGATACTCATTAATTGGAAGAAGTTAAGGTTTTAGCTCAAGATTTGAGTCTGCCTTCTCCTATACTGTAATCATCAGGCCTGTCAGATACTAGCTGCCACTGGAGAACTTTCGCAGCTGTCAGTTACCCCTTCACTCTTCTCATAGAGCATATATGCTTAAAACCAAGATCAAGAATAGATAGCACATAACTAGGGCCATTTGCCCTGCTTTGGTTCATGCTTTTATTTGGGCCTATATATGTGAATGGACCCTGGTAGTTCAGATAGTAAAGAATCTGCCTGCAATGTGGGAGATCTGGGTTCGATCCCTGGGTCAGGAAGATCCCCTGGAGAAGGGAATGGCAACTCACTCCAGTATTCTGGCCTGGAAAACCCCATGGACAGAGGAGCCTGGTTATTTACAGCCCATGGGATCACAAAGAGTCGGCCACGACTGAGTGACTTACACACGTACATACACACACACACACACCCATACATGAGAATCACCTGGGACCATAAGTACTGTAACCAGTCTCCCTATCTGTCTTATCTCCTTTGACTATAGTATATTTTTCCTTTTCATATTTCAGATAAAAACTTCTAAAATTCATAGATTATGTCCTTAGCATATCTTTACTATGTTTTATTTTTCTTGACAACATCAGCATACTTACTCATATCCTGTATTTTATGGTTTCTTCTACTATGGCCCTTCTCAGATACTAACATAGGATGTCTAGAGTCTTATAAATTAAATCACGAACTTGTACATTTAGAGTCTGTTTAGACCATTCAATATAATTTAGTCCTGTTTCCATCTGGGAATGGATCAAATGGAGATGTAGGATACTGCAAGCTGAGCATTCCTACCACCTTTTCCATCTGAGAACAGCCTAAAAAAATCAAGAAATATTCACAGAGGTTGATTTGTGTCTCACTCAGCAGCCTCAGCATTGCAGATCATTTGAATAAGAAATTTTTCCAAGATTGAGATCCTGATCCTAGGGGGCTCATCAATATCCATAATGTCAAAATGAAACTGCAACTGTGATATGTCTCCCATACAGACATTGGATCTAGTTTTTATTGAGACCTCAATGAAAATATCTCTGACTTTATGTTGACTCTTTGCAACATGGATTGTAGCTTGAAAGGCTTCTCTGTCCATGGGGATTCTCCTGGCAAGAATGCTGGAGTGGGCTGCTATCCCTCCTCCAGGATATATCTTCCCTATTCAGGGATTAAACCTGTGTCTCTTACGTCTCCTGTATTGGCAGGTGGGTTTTTACCACTAGCACTACCTGGCAAGCCCTTGCTGCTGCTGCTAAGTCGCTTCAGTCGTGTTCAACTGTGTGCGACCCCAGAGACGGCAGCCCACCAGGCTCCACTGTCCCTGGGATTCTCCAGGCAAGAACACTGGAGTGGGTTGCCATTTCCTTCTCCAATGCATGACAGTGAAAAGTGAAAGTGAAGACGCTGAGTCGTGTCTGACTCTTAGTGACCCCATGGACTGCAGCCTACCAGGCCCCCCCGTCCCTGGGATTTTCCGGGCAAGAGTACTGGAGTGGGGTGCCATTGCCCTTAATGGCATGTAATTGCTCATAATAGCTTCTTATGACCTTCTGTGTTACTGTAGTACTAATTGTAGATTTTCCGCTTTCATTACTAACTTTATTTGGGCTATCTCTTGTCTCTCACTTTTTTTTTTTCCTATTTCTTTAGCTTTTTGATTGTTTTATTTCTGTTTTCATCTTTCTCCAGGCAGTTTTTGATCATCTCTTTATTTTTTATGTGATCCATTATTAACATATTCTTTAGACTCCATATGTTTGTGTTTTTTGCAATTTTTTTTTTTAGTTGATTGCTAGCCTCATACTAATGTGGTAAGAAAAGAAGGTTGATATTGTTTCAATCTTGAACTTACTGAGACTAGTTTTCTGAACAGCCATGTGATCTATTCTAGAGAATGTTCCATGGTCTCTTGAATAGAATGGGTTCTCTGCTGCTGTTAGATTGAATATTTTATAGGTATGTATTAATTTTGTCTATGATAATACATCGATTAAGACCATTGTTTCCTTATTGATTTCCTGTGTGGATGATATGTCCATTGAGGTAGTGGGGATTTAAAGTCCCCTCTGCTATTCTGTGGAGAAGGCAATGGCACCCCACTCCAGTACTCTTGCCTGGAAAATCCCATGGACGGAGGGCCTGGTGGGCTGTAGTCCATGGGGTCGCTAAGAGTCAGACAGACTGAGCGACTTCACTTTCTTTTTTTTTTTTTCTTTTTTTAAATTTTATTTTATTTTTAAACTTTACATAACTGTATTAGATTTGCCAAATATCAAAATGAATCCGCCACAGGTTTACATGTGTTCCCCATCCTGAACCCTCCTCCCTCCTCCCTCCCCATTCCATCCCTCTGGGTCGTCCCAGTGCACCAGCCCCAAGCATCCAGTATCGTGCATCGAACCTGGACTGGCAACTCATTTCATACATGATATTTTACATGTTTCAATGCCATTCTCCCAAATCTTCCCACCCTCTCCCTCTCCCACAGAGTCCATAAGACTGTTCTATACATCAGTGTCTCTTTTGCTGTCTCGTACACAGGGTTATTGTTACCATCTTTCTAAATTCCATATATATGCGTTAGTATACTGTATTGGTGTTTTTCTTTCTGGCTTACTTCACTCTGTATAATAGGCTCCAGTTTCATCCACCTCATTAGAACTGATTCAAATGTATTCTTTTTAATGGCTGAATAATACTCCATTGTGTATATGTACCACAGCTTGCTTATCCATTCATCTGCTGATGGACATCTAGGTTGCTTCCATGTCCTGGCTATTATAAACAGTGCTGCGATGAACATTGGGGTACTCGTGTCTCTTTCCCTTCTGGTTTTCTCAGTGTGTATGCCCAGCAGTGGGATTGCTGGATCATAAGGCATGTCTATTTCCAGTTTTTTAAGGAATCTCCATACTGTTCTCCATAGTGGCTGTACTAGTTTGCATTCCCACCAACAGTGGAAGAGGGTTCCCTTTTCTCCACACCCTCTCCAGCATTTATTACTTGTAGACTTTTGGATTGCAGCCATTCTGACTGGTGTGAAATGGTACCTCATAGTGGTTTTGATTTGCATTTCTCTGATAATGAGTGATGTTGAGCATCTTTTCATGTGTTTGTTAGCCATCTGTATGTCTTCTTTGGAGAAATGTCTATTTAGTTCTTTGGCCCATTTTTTGATTGGGTCGTTTATTTTTCTGGAGTTGAGCTGTAGGAGTTGCTTGTATATTCTCGAGATTAGTTGTTTGTCAGTTGCTTCATTTGCTATTATCTTCTCCCATTCTGAAGGCTGTCTTTTCACCTTGCTAATAGTTTCCTTTGATGTGCAGAAGCTTTTAAGGTTAATTAGGTCCCATTTGTTTATTTTTGCTTTGATTTCACTTTCACTTTTTACTTTCATGCATTGGAGAAGGAAATGGCAACCCACTCCAGTGTTCTTGCCTGGAGAATCCCAGGGACGGCGTAGCCTCGGGGCTGCCGTCTATGGGGTCGCACAGAGTCAGACATGACTGAAGCGACTTAGCAGCTGCTATTCTGTTACTGTCAACATCTCCCCCCCCTTTTTTTTTTTTAGCATTTGTTTTTTGAATTTAGGTATTCCTACATTGGTTGCATATATACTTAAAAATGCTACATCTTCTTGTTAAATTATCTATTTATCATTACGGAATGATCTTTGTCTCTTGGTGCAGTTTCTGTTTTAAAGTTTGTTTTGTCTGATTTAAGTATTGCTACCTCAGCCTTCTTTTTGTTTGTTTGCATGAAATCTCGTTTTACAGCTCCACACTTTCAAACTCTGTTTCCTTAGATATAAAATGAGTCTCTTATAGGATGCACATGTATGTCTTAAAAAAAAAATCTGTTCAGGTACTCTATGTGTTTTAGTTGCAGCATTTGTTCATTAATATTTAAAGTAATTAGTGATAGTTATGGAAAAGGCAATGGCAACCCACTCCAGTACTCTTGCCTGGAAAATCCCATGGACAGAGGAGCCTGGTAGGCTGCAGTCCATGGGGTCGCGAAGAGTCAGACACGACTGAGTGACTTCACTTTCATGCATTGGAGAAGGAAATGACAACCCACTCCAGTGTTCTTGCCTGGAGAATCCCAGGGACAGTGGAGCCTGGTGGGCTGCCGTTTATGGGGTCGCACAGAGTCGGACACGATTGAAGCGACTTAGCAGCAGCATTGTGTACTTACTTACATTTTGTTCATTAATTTTTTCTTTGTAGTTCTTTTTTGTTCCTTTCTTCTCCTTTGCTCTATTTTAGTTCTATGTTTGGATTCCTTTTCCTTTTTTTATGTGGATCTATAATAGGTTTTTGCTTTGTGGTTTACCATGATGATATATATAGTTTTAGCTTGAAGAACCCTTGCTGCTGCTGCTGCTGCTGCTAAGTCGCTTCAGTCGTGTCCGACTCTGTGCGACCCCATAGACGGCAGCCCACCAGGCTCCCCCGTCCCTGGGGTTCTTCAGGCAAGAACACTGGAGCGGGTTGCCATTTCCTTCTCCAATGCATGAAAGTGAAAAGTGAAAGTGAAATCACTCAGTCGTGTCTGACTCTTAGCGGGTGACCCCATGGACTGCAGCCTACCAGGCTCCTCTGTCCATGGGATTTTCCAGGCAAGAGTACTGGAGTGGGGTGACATTGCCTTCTCCGTGAAGAACCCTTAAGTTCCAACAAAGTCTAACCACTATACATGTTTACTCCCCCTACTGACCTTGAATGTTTTTAATTACATGTTTGAAATATTTTTGTTTTTTTATATCCCTTAACAACTTATTTTGAATACAGGAAATTTTACTTTTATCTTTTAACTTTCTTACATGCTTTATAACAGATTGAATTACTACTACCTTTACTGGATGTTTACCCTTACCAGTGATATTTTTCCAGATTTCTAACTGTGGCTTTTTCTTTTCTGCTTATAAGAGTGTCTAAAACATTTCTTTTAAAGCTGGTTTAGTGGTGGTCAGAATCTGCCTGCAGTGCAGGAAACCCCGGTTCGAGACCCCATATTGGAAACAATCCCTGGAGAAGCAAATGCCAAACAAACCACTGCAGTACCCTTGCCTGGAAAATCCCATGGACAGAGGAGCCTGGTGGGCTGCAGACCTTGGGATTGCAAAGAGTTGGGCACAACTGAGAGACTGACATTTTAGTGGTGGTGAACTATTTAGCTTTTGCTGGTTGGTAAACAACTCTTTATCTATTCTTCAGTCCTAAATGATAACTTTGCCAGGTAGAATACTCATGACTGTGGTTTTGTTTTGTTTTGTTTTCCTTTCAGTATTTTGAATGTATCATACCACTTCCTTCTGGCCAGAAAACTTTCTGCTGAAACATCAGCTGATGGTGTTATGAGAATTTCTTAGTTTGTAAAGTTGTTTTTCTCTTGCTGCTTTTAAAATTTTATTATTTTTAATTGGAGGATAATAGCAATATTGTGTTGGTTTCTGCCATACATCATCATGAATCAGACATATGTCCTCTACCCCTTGAACTACCCTCCCAACTCCTACCACATTTAACCCCTCTAGGTTGTCACAGAGCACCAGATTTGAGTTCCCTGCATCATACAGCAAGTTCCCACTGGCTATCTATTTTACATATGGTAATGGATATGTTGCAATGCTACTCTCTCAATTTATCCCACCCACTCCTTTCCCCACTGTATCCATAAGTCTATTCCTTATGTTTGCTTCTCTTTTATTGTTCTGCAAATAGGTTAATCAATATCATCATTCTAGCTTCCATATATATGTGTTAATATTTATTTGTTTTTCTCTTTCCAACTTACTTCACTCTCTAATAGGCTCTAGATTTATTCACCTCATTAAAGTGGACTGAAGTGCACTACTTTTTACAGCTGAGTAATATTCCATTGTATATGTGTATCACATCTTTTTTATCCATTAATCTATTGATGAATCTCTAGATTGCCTTCGTGTCCTAGCCACTGGGAAGAGTGCCAAGAAGAACTCTGGGGTACATGTCTTTTTCAACTCTGATTTCCTCAGGATATATGCTCAGTAGTGGAATTGTTGGATCATATGGTAGCTCTATTTTCAGTTTTTTTAAGGAAACTCCATACTGTTCTCCATAGTGACTGTACCAATTTATAGTCACACCAACAGTGCAAGAGGGTTCCCATTTCTCCACACCCTCTTCAGCATTTATTGTTTGCAAATTTGTTGATACTGGCCATTCTGACTGCCATGAAATGATATCTCATTGTAGATTTGATTTTCATTTCTCTAATAATAAGCCATACTAAGCATTTTTTCATGTGTTTATAAGCCATCTGTATGTCTTCTTTACAGAAATGTCTGTTTAGGTCTTTGGCCCACTTTTTGATTGGATTGCTTGTTTTTCTGGTATTGAGCTGCATGAGCCGACTGTATATTTTGGAGATTAATCTTTGTCAGTTCATTCATTTGCTATTAGTTTCTTCCATTCTGAGGGTTGTCTTTTCACCTTGCTTATAGTTTCCTTCACTGTGCAAAAGCTTTACAGTTTAATTAAGTCTATTTGTTTATTTTTGTTTTTATTTCCATTACTCTAGGAGGTGAATCAAAGAGGATCTTGCTGTGATTTATGTCAAAGAGGGGTCTCAATATGTTTTCCTCTTAGAGTTTTATAGTTTTTGGCCCTACATTAAGTTCCTTAATCCATTTTTAGTTTATTTTTGTGTATTTTGTGAGGAAGTGTTCTGATTTCAGCCTTTTACATGTAGCTATTCAGTATTTCCAGCAACACTGGGAATTGAAGAGAGTGTCTTTTCTCCATTGCACATTCTTGCCTTCTTTGTCAAAGATAAGTTGCCCATAGATGCATGGATTTATCTACAGGCTCTCTATCTTGTTCCATTGGTCTATATTTCAGTTTTTGTGCCAGTACCATGCTGTCTTTATGACTGTCACTTTGTAGTATAGCCTGAAGTCAGGAAGATTGATTCCTCCAGTTCCATTCTTCTTTCTCAAGATTGCTTTGGATGTTAATGGTCTTTTGTGTTTCCATGCAAACTTTGAAAGTATTTGTTCTAGTTCTATGAAAAATGCCATTGGTAGTTTGCTAGTGATTGAAGTGAATTTGTAGATTGCTCTGGGGAGTATATTAAACCTAGACAACATGTTAAGAAGCAGAGATATTTGTTTGCCAACAAAGGTCCATCTAGTCAAAGCTATGTTTTTTCCAGTAATCAGGTATGGGTGTGAGAGTTGGAACATAAAGAAAGCTGAGCACCAAAGAATTGATGCTTTTGAACTGTGGTGTTGGAGAAGACTCTTGAGAGTCTCTTGGACAGCAAGGAGATCAAACCAGTTATTCTTGAGGGAAATCAGTCCTGAATATTCATTGGAAGGACTGATGCTGAAGCTGAAGCTCTAATACTTTGGCCACTTGATGAGAAAAACTGACTCATGGAAAAAGATCCTGATGCTGGGAAAGATTGAAGCCAGGAGGAGGAGATGACAGGGAATGAGATAGTTGGATGGCATCACTGACTTGAAGGACATGAGTATGAGCAAGCTCCATGAGTTGGTGATGGACAGGGAAGCCTGGCGTGCTGCAGTCCATGGGGTCCCAAAGAATCAGAGATGACTGAGCAACTGAACTTTGATAGTATAGTTCTTTTCACAGTATTGATTATTTCATTCCAAGAACATGGTATATCTTTCCATCTATGTCATCTTTGATTACGCTCATTAGTGCTTTATAGTCTTCTGCATACAGATCTTTTGTCTCTTTAGGTAAATTTACTCTACAGTATTTTATTCCTTTTGTTGTCATGGTAAATGGAATTGTTTCCTTAATTTCTCTTTCTGATTTTTCATTGTTAGTGCCTAGAAATCTGCCCCCTTCTGATGCCAATGTCAGAAGCTTTCTCTATCTCCTTTATACTTTAATAAAACTTTATTACACAAAAGCTCTGAGTGATCAAGCCTCGTCTCTGGCCCTGGATTGAATTCTTCTCCTCTCGGGGCCAAGAATCCCGGTGTCTTCGCGTGATTCAACAACAACCTTTCATCTTGGGGGCTCGTCTGGGACCCTTCAGGACAAGGTAAGGATGCTTGGAGCTCTAGTTCTTTGTTCTCTTAGCAAACACGTTTTCTGCTGTGCTTTACTAACTCTTGGAGAAGGCAATGGCACCCCGCTCCAGTACTCTTGCCTGGAAAATCCCATGGACAGAGGAGCCTGGTAGGCTGCAGTCCATGGGGCCGCTAAGAGTCGAACACGACTGAGCGACTTCATTTTCACTTTTCACTTTCATGCACTGGAGAAGGAAATGGCAACCCACTCCAGTGTTCTTGCCTGGAGACTCCCAGGGACAGGGGAGCCTGGTGGGCTGCCGTCTATTGGGTCACACAGAGTCGGATACGACTGAAGTGACTTAGCAGTAGCAGCAGAAATGTTAGGGATTTCTGGGTATTGATTTTATATCCTGTGACTTTACTATATTCATTGATTAGCTCTAGTAATTTTCTGGTGGCATCCTTAGGATTTTTTATGTATAGTATCGTGTCCTTTGCAAGCACTGAGAGTTTTACTTCTTCTTCTCCTATCTGGATTCCTTTTATTTCTTTATCTTCTCTGATTGCTGTGTCTAGGACTCCTAAACTATGTTGATATATAATAGCAGTGAGAGTGGGCACCCTTGTCCTTTTCCTGATTATAGAGAAAATGCTTGCAGGTTTTCACCATTGTTTGCTGTGTGTTTGTTATATATGGACTTTATTATGTTGAAGTATGTTCATTCTATGCCTACTTTGTGGCATACTCAGTCGTGTCTGACTCTGTGTGACCCCATGGACTGTAGTTCATGAAGTTCTCCAAGCCAGCATACTGGAGTGGATAGTCTTTCCCTTCTCCAGGGGATCTTCCTAACCCAGGAATCTAACCCAGGTCTTGTGCATTGCAGGCGGATTCTTTACCAGCTGAGCCTTAAGGGAAGCCCACTTTCTGGAGACTTTTAATCAAAATTGAGTCCTGAATTTTGTCAAAAGCTTTCCCTACATGTATTGAGATGATCATATGTTTTTTTTTTTTTATCTTTCAGTTTGTTAATATGGTATATCACATTAATTGATTGTGTATATTGAAGAATCTTTGCATCACTGGGATAAAGCCCACTTGATCATGATGTATGAACTTTTCAGTGTGCTGTTGGATTCTGTTTGCTGGAGTTTTGTTGAGGATTTTTGCATCTCCATTCAACAATGATATTGGCCTGTAATTTTATTTTTTTGGTAGCATCTTTGTCTGGTTTTTGTATCAGTGTGATGGTGGCCTCATAGAATGAATTTCATTCTATCTGAATGATCTGTCCATCAGTGTGAGTGGTGTATTAAAGTCCCCCATTATTGTGTTACTTTCAATTTTGTCTTATGTATTTGTCTTATGTATTGAGGTGCTCCTATGTTAGGTGCATATATATTTATAATGACTATATCTTCTTCTCAGATTTATCCCTTGGTCATTATAGTGTCCAAGTCTCGTGTAGTGGTCTTTATTTTAAATTTTATTTTATGTGATATGAGTATGTCTACTTCCACTTTCTTGTGATTTCTATTTGCATGGAATATATTTTTCCAACCCCTCACATTGAGTCTGTATGCGTTCCTAGGTCTGAGGTGGGTCTATATATATAGGGGTCTTTTATTTTTATCCACTCAGCCAATCTGTGGCCTTTGGTTAGAACATATATTACACTTATATTTAAAGTAATTATTGATATATATGATCCTATTACAATTTATTTTATTATTTTGGGGTTGTTTTATAAGGGCTTTTCTTTCTCTAGTGTTTCCTCTCTAGACAAGTTCCTTTAGTATTTGTTATAGAGCTGGTTGAGTAGTGGAATTCTCTTAACTTTTGCTTATGTATAAAGCTTTTGATTTCTCCTTCCAATCAGAATGTGATCCTTTCTCAGCGAGTAATCTTGGTTGTGGCTTTTTTAATTTTTTTTCCTTTCATCATTTTAAGTCTATTCTGCCATTCCTTTCTCTCCTCCAGGGTTTCTGTTGAAAGATGAGCTGTTAGCCTTATGGGGAACTCCTTGTATGTTATTTGTTCCTTTTCAATTGCTACTTTACTTATTTGTGTTTAATATTTGTTCATTTTATTAATATGTGTCATGGCATGCTTCTCCTTGGGTTTATCCTATATGGGAGTCTCTGATCTTCTTGGGCTTGGTGCTATTTACTTTCCCACTTTAGAGAATTTTTCAATTATTTTTGCTGTTGTTCAGTCACTCAGCATGTCTGACTCTTTGCTACCCCACAGACTACAGCACACCAGGTTTCCCTGTCCTCTACCTTTTGGAGTTTACACAAACTCATGTCTATTGAATTGGTGATGCCATCCGACCATCTCATCTTCTGTCACACCCTTCTCCTCTTGCCTTCAGTTTTTCCCAGATCAGGGTCTTTTCCAATGAGTTGGCTTTTCACATCAAGTGGCCAAAGTATTGGAGCTTCAGCTTCAGCACCAGTCCTTCCAATGAATATTCAGGGTTGACTTTCTTTAGGATTGACTAGTTTTATCTCCTTGTAGTCCAAGTGACTCTCAAGAGTCTTCTCCAGCACCATAATTCAAAAGCATCAATTCTTTAGGGCTCGGACTCCTTTATGATCCAACTCTCACATCAGTACATGATTACTGGAAAAACCATAGCTTTGACTATACTGACCTTTGTTGACAAAGTGATGTCTCTGCATTTTATAATCTCTTCAAATATATCTCATAGCTTGTCTTTTTTTCTTGTTCTTCTGGAATCCTTATGTTTCAAATGTTAATGCACTTAATGTGTGCCAGAAGTCTCTGAGACTATCCTCTTTTCTTTTTATTCTTTGTTCTTTATTCTGTTGTGTTTCAGTTATTTCTACCATTTTTTCTTCCAGCTCACTTATCCATTGTTCTGCTTCAATTATTCTGTTTTTATTCCCTCTAATATATTTTTAATCTTAGTTATTGTGTTGTTCATTGTTGACTGTCTCTTCTTTAATTCTCCTAGTTTCTTGTTAAACATTTATTGTATCTTCTCAATCTGTGCCTCTAGTCTATTTATTTGTGCTTCCATCTTATTTCCATCAACTTTACCATCATTACTTTGAATTATTTTTCAGGTGACTGCTTATTTCCTCTTCATTTGTTTGGTCTTGTGTATTTTCACCTTGTTCCTTCATCTGCTGCATGTTTCTAGGCCTCTTCTTTTTTTTTAAATTTACTGTGTTTGGAGTCTCCTGTCTGCAAGCTGGAAAGTCATAGTTCCTCTTAATTGTGGTGTCTGCTCCCCATGGGTGGGGCTGGGCCAGTGCCTTGTGAAACTTTCCTGTATAGGGGTGCCTGTGTTCTGGTGGATGGAGCTGGATCTTGTCTCCCTGAAGGGAAATGCCAGGCCCAGTAGTTTGTTTTGGGTGTCTTGGTTTGGTATGTCTTTGGGAACTCTTTCTGCCAATGGGCAGGTTAAAGCCTTGATTGACATGAAGCATCTTCCACTGGACCTTGCTGGCCTTTGGATGGGACTTGGTGTTAGTATCGAGATGGAGGCCTTTGAGAATACTTTCACCTATTAATGTTCCATGGGGTCGGGGAGTTCTCTGGTGGTCCAAAGTCCTGGACTCAGGTCTCTCATTTTGGAGGTTTAGGCCCAAACCTTTGCTGTAACAACAAGTGTCCACAAGTCACACAGCAAAGAAGATAAAACTCCAAAATGAATGATGAAACTCAACACTTAGCACTCAACAGCTCAGAACACTCAAAAATACTTTCATAATTACAATGAAAAAAGAATAGAGAAAAAAGGATGAAAACAGGAGTAAAAAAGAGAGAGCAATCAAAGCAATAGTCAAACCTCTAAGTGAAAATGAATATTATTAAACTCACAAAAATTTAAATTAAAAAACACGGCAAAAATGCAGTTTAAACAATACTGTAAAATTATGAAAAAATAAAATGAATTTTTTAAAAACTAAGATGTTTAAAAAGGAAAAAAGTAGGTTATAAAAGTAAAAAGTAAAGGAATAATAAAGAACATTAGAAAAATATGAGAAAGAGAAATGTGGGGGTAGATATACAGAGAGCAGTACTGAGAAGAATGTTGATGTAATTCCTCTGTTTTCCTGCTCCAGTTGATTTGTCTACTCAGAAAGTACTCCAATATCTGTAGGAAGGTCTCTGGACCTGTTTTGGGGAGTGTGGGGTCAGCTCAGACTCAGATCTTGCTTTATTCCAGCTTATACTTGCTCTCAAAGTCTACAAAGTGAAAGAAAAGTGAAGTCGCTCAGTCGTGTCCGACTCTTTGCGACCCCATGGACTGTAGCCTACCAGGCTTCTCCATCCATGGGGTTTTCCAGGCAAAAGTACTGGAGTGGGTTGCCATTTCCTTCTCCAGGAGATCTTCCTGACCCAGGGATTGAACCCGGGTCTCCTGCATTGTAGGCAGACGCTTTACCATCTGAGCCACCAGGGAAGTCCACAGTTGCCCATAAAGTCCACAGTCTTAGGCTAATTGTGGAGATTTAATCCACTGCACCTGCAGCTGCAAGGGAGATTCTTCTTTTCTTGACTCTCACAGCCCCTGGTGTTCCCTTTTGATTTGGGGCCTGCCTCAGCTTGTAGATCACTCTTTGGTGTCTATTCTCTGCCCATACACAAGGAGATAAGAGTAGCACTTAATAGGGTTCACTAGCTCAGTTGGGTTTAGGAGAATGGGGGTTATAGCAGACACGGTTGAAGTGTCTGGGGAGTGCCCACCGTGGTTGGGACCTGCAAGAGGTCACCATAGTCTGAGGTGGATCATGCACTTCCCCAGGGGAGTTGGCCCTGCATTGTGGGACCCTTGTGGAGCCAAGCTGCTCAGGCTTCCAGGAAGATGTGGGCAGTGATCCATCCCAGTTCACAGATTGGCAGTAGCTGCAAACCCTGGGGCTGGGACTATAGTGGCTTCCTGCCTTCCTCCTCTGGCATTTATACTTATTTCTGTATCCCTGGAGCTACAGGCTGCAGCCATTTAACCCCCCTTCAACATTCACTAAGGTGGAGTCCTGTGTTTGTGAGCATGTAGAATCAGAGAGTACCCCTGGGAATGATATTTTGCCTCTCTGGTGGGCCCATGCTTTTCCCTTGACTCCCTCAGTATCTTCATGGAAGTCAACCCAGTCCTCTCTCTGAGGTTTGAGTCCTGAAGCCTGAGCCCGGGTACCCAGCCCCCATTTACTGCAGGCATGTGAGCTGCTTCTCGGCTGGGAAGTGCTGTTCCACAACAATATCTCTGGTGAATGTTCTCAGCTTTGCCTTCAGAGCACCTGTCTCTGAACTCATCACTGCAGTTTCCTCTGAGGTTCTGAAGCTCCCCCATGACCCTGCCTGTGAGGGGGTTTCCTAGTGTGTGGAAACTTTTCCTCCTTCATGACTCCCTCCCCAGACTCAGGTCACCATTCTGAAATCTTTTGCCTCCCTCTTTATCTTTATCTTTTGCCCTACTTCATTCTGAGGAAATTGACTTGCCTTTTTAGAAGTCTGCAGTCCTTTGCCAGTGTTCAGAATATGTTCTGTAGGTGCTGTTCTGCATGCAGATGAGTTTTTGATGTATTTGTAGAGGGTAAGTTCTCCCTGTCTTATTCCTATGCCATCTTGAAAGTCCTCTCTTTCTGTTTTTAAGATTCTGTTTTCCTTAATTTTTGCAATTTTCATTATAAGACGTATTGGTTCAGACTTTTTTGAGTTCATCTTGTTTGGGATTCTCTGTGGATGTGAATGTCTGTTTTCTTTCTCAGGTTAGGGAAATTTTCAGCTATTATTGCCTCAGATAATTTCTCTACCTTTTTCTCCTACTTTTATCCTTCTGGGATCTCGATAATGTGAATATTAGTGTGTTTGATGTTACCCAAGATTTCTCTTACAATAGCCGTATTAAAAATCCCTGTTCAGCTTGAGGGATTTCCACTAGTCATCTCATCTACTGTTGATTCTTTCTAGAGTATTTTTATGTCAGTTGTATTCCTCAGGTTCCTGTTTATATTTTCTAACTATGTTGAAATTTTCACTCTGTTCATCCATTCTTATGAATTCTGTGAGCATCTTCATGATTATTACCTTGAATTTGTATCAGATAGATTGCTTGTGTGTATGTGTGTGCTCAGTCACTTCAGTCATGTCTGACTCTGTGCGACTCTGTAGACTATAGCCCACCAGGCTCCTCTGTCCATGGGATTCTCCAGGCAAGAATACCAGAGTGGGTTGCCATGCCCTCCTCCAGGGGATTGTCCTAACCCAGAGATTGAGCCCATGTCTCCTGAATCTCTGGTGCTGCAGATAGATTCTTTATCCACTGAGCCACCCGGGAAGTGCAGATAGATTGCTTAGGCCTACTTTGTTTAGTTCTTTTTCTGAGGTTGTGTCTTATTCTTTTGTTTTGAACATATCATTCTGTCTCTTCATTTTGTGTAATTTTCTATGTTTAATTTTATGTAGTAATTAGGTCAGTTACTTTTCCCAATCTTAGAGAAAAGGCTTTATATAGGTGCTGTTCTGTAGGGCCCAACAGCATGCTCCCCTCTGATCAATAGCACTGTGTTCTATGGTCCTCCCATGTGGGCTACATAAACTCTTCTTTTGTGGTGGAACTGACTACTGTGGGCTTGCTGGTAGGTGGAGCTTCTCCCAGTACATTTAATCACAAGGTGTCTATGCTGGAGGGAAGTATAGGCATCTTGCATTGTTGCCAGTATAGTCTGAGAAGATATCAGCCCACTGAAGGATGGGGTTGCATCCCCACATGACTTTCCACCTAGCTGAGGAAGACTTGGCAATGGTGTCAGTCTAATAAAGGGCCTGTCAGGTCATTTGTGGTTGTTGGTATAGCACTGGGGCCTAACATTGGTACTGGCCTGCTGCAAGGTGAGGCTGTGGCTCCATAGAGCTGTGTGCATGATCCAGGGGCTGGGTTCTGATGCTGATGCACTGATAGGTAGCACTGGATTCCCATGTGACTGTCTACCTAGCCTGAGAGTCCTGGGACTGCTGAAGGCCTGATAGAGGGGTAGGAAGCAGCTGTGTCCCTAGGGAAAATAAGCTAGAGGGAGAGTTACATAATGGTTCTGGTGTTATCATAGTAAAATGAGTTTTCCAAAATGGCTGCTGCCAGCATCTCCATCTTTAGAGAGAGTTCTAGTTGTTTCCTGCTTATCTGGGAAATTCTCCAAGGAGTTTATCCTGGCTCCTTTCAAATTACTGCCTCTGTGCTAGGATTTGGAGATTGTGAGGTTTTGCGTGAGTCTTCTAAAAATGCAGTCTCTTTTTTGCTATAGCCCTCTAGCGCTCCCAAACATAAGCACAACTGAGTTTTAAAGCCATTTGTTCTAAGACCTTACCTTACTGATGCAGAACCCCAAGCTGGGGAGCCCAACGCAGGGTTCAGATCCTTTACTCCTTGCATGTGGGTGGAGTATTATAATATTACCCCTGTTTGTGAGTCACCAACTTGAGGGTATGAATCTGATCCTATCTCTTATCTTGTTGTAGTTCCTTCTTTATTACTTTAGTTGTGAAAAGGCTTTTCTGATAGCTTTCAGGCTATTCTCATTGATAGTTTTTTACAAAAGTGGTTGTAATTTTGGAATGTCCTTGGGAAGACAGAAGTTCAGAGTCTTCCTAACTCTGCCATCTTGTCCCCACTCTGTAATATACTTGATTTGATTTAGTTCAGTTCCTAACCATATGCTGAGCAATGAACTACATGTTTAGTACTGGAACATTTATAATGTATTGGTTCTCACCTGTACTAAAAGGGAAGCTAAGATGTACAGAATTAGCTAAAATGTAGTGTACATATTTTAAAGACTAGAAGAATGCAATAAATAAACTTAGATACATTTAAGAATGTAAGCTGTTACTTCCATCTGGGATTATCTAAGAATACAACAGAAAAGATGAAACTAAAATAAGTTTTATGTTACTGGAGAAAATTTGAAAAGTAAAAGTGACATTAGATTAGATTGAATGCCAGGACACTTCTAGAGACAGTGAGAGATATTCTGGGAAAGGTAGATTAGAGTTAGAGCATTGAAGAGTTGGAACGCAAGGACAACTACTCTGGACATCATTGTGTAGATGATGAAAACATTTGAGTTTGAGCATGGAGCTGACAGAATGTAAGCAGTACTAAGATGAACAAACTCACATTAGTTTATTGGAAAGACAGATTATGTGCAAAATAAAAATGGGTGGCTAGTGTTTTCTCCTCTCATTATTATAGTTATTAGTTAAAACAATGCAACATTTACAATGTGAGAAAGAGGCTTCAGGTAGATGACTTTGTGGTATGTCTGTAATAATATATTAATTCTCATATTATTACTTAATAACATCTATCATTTAACTGTGATATAAGATTTTTATTTTGTGTGTGTGTGTGTGTGTGTGTGTGTGTGTGTGTGTTTGTATCCTTTCAGTAGTCTCTGTTTCTTTCTTTCTAAATTCAATGCATTCCTTTAATGTCAGATCAGGATTCACCTGATTTTGGATTCCTATGAATCCAAAACTGGCTTTTTTAGCTCTTGTTATTTTCCACTGACTTGAATCCACTTTTCATTTCTGATCTAAAGCATGTAGATAAATAATATACTTATGTTCATGTATTACTTGGTTAACCTTTTTTTTTAATTCATCTTGAATCTCTAGTCATATCTCATATCTTTGTATGTGTTGTTCTGTAATTTACCTCCTTTTTGTTTTGAACATGTGGCAGATACTGAGGAAATATGTACAGTAAATTATGGTAGTCCCTTTAGAATAATATGTATTTTCATTCTCCAACATTTGGAATTCAATTAATCTGCACAGGTGGAACCTGAACAGAAGTCACAGTGGATCCAGAGATGATTACATGCTCGTAACTATAAAAAAAGAAGGCTTTGTGTTGTTCTTTCCTCATATTTAAGTTATTGGAATGCATATGTTTTAATCTATAAGAACTACAATAAGTCACGCAATGATTTACTTAGAAGCAAATAGACATCTCTCTCCCAACATTTAATGAACCGTGCCCCATAGAGTTTGAATAAGTATCATTTCCTTGGTTCTCAGTTGAATATTTCCCTGTATTATAAATAGTTTAAAGATAGAGCTTCCACATATTCAGTCAGTTCTTTCGATTGTTTAGAAAAAGTGAGTCTATGTTTCTGATGTCCCAATTAATTCATTTTGATCACAGGTCCCATTTATACCAGAGTAGCAAAGTGTGTTATAAAGTGAGAATGTGATACAATTTTGGAGATTTGATTTGGATTATAATGGTACTATTGAGTAAAACATGGATGGTAGGGTAGAAGAAGTGGGCCCCAGAGAGAGAGAACACGAGTGACTCAAGACTCACAGAACTTGTCAGGTGGAAAAGCTCTTTCTGATTTTATTATATTGGCCCACTCCAAAGTTCTTGCAATGAGAAATGATATAAATATATGCCACAGAGGCCCTTTAGGATCAAAATCGTATCCTCTTTCATAAATGTTTTCTTCACAGATCAGTAGAAACATGCTTTGATTCATATTAGAATTTGTGGTTCAACTGCATTTTAATTATCTAACTTTAATTATCTAATTTGGGATTCAATTCTATCTTGCATTGTATCAGTTAATTTTCCACCACAAAGTTACTTTGAACTCCTCAAAGATAATATTAACTAAGAATAGGATATTTTCACAGGTACCAATAAGTACTAATAAGTAACTCCAATCATGACGGTTTTCATTTTCTTCAGTGATGCTTGATGTCAGCATTTCTTCAATGATCTAAAGCCAGAAGTTCCACTCAGTGATGTAGCAGACAGAAGAGAATTTTTTTCACTTCATATCTAGATTGAAATATTCTTGAAATAAATGACTGTTTCTCATGTACTTTTAATTCTTTAATGCTTAGTGTTAATGTGTGTTCTTGTGTTAATGCTTAGTAATAATGTGTGTGTGTGCATCTGCTCAGTCGTGTCTGACTCTTTGCGACTTCATGTACTGTGGCCCACAAAGCTCCTCTGACCATGGAATTTTCCAGGCAAGAATACTGGAATGGGTTGCCATTTCCTACTCCAGGGGATCTTCCCAACCCTGGGATTGAACCTGCATATCTTGCATCTCCTACATTGGCAGGCAGATACTTTACCACTGCACTACCTGAGAAGCTCTGGTGCTTAGTATTAATAATTGTTATTTATTGAACTTTCACTCTGTGTTCAGGACTTTAACAACATATTAATCCCCATATCAATCTTGTGCTGTGCTCGGTCCCTTTATTTGTGTCGGGGCAATAATACTGGAGTGGGTTGCACTGTCCTCCTCTGTGGAATCTTCCCAACCCAGAGATAGAACCTGTGTCTGCTGTGTCTCCTGTGTTGCAGGCAGATTCTTCATCACTGAGCCACTTACAAAGATAAATCTTTCCCACTTTTATTACAGATGAATACACTAATGAATAAGATAGTTGAGCAATTTGTTCAAAAACTCAAAGCTAGTATGTGGTACAGTGGGATAAAAATTATCAGAGACTGTAAGGGTCTAAATCTTCCAACCTTTTCCTTTATATCACATACACATAGTATCTCATTCCACAGAGAACAACTTAAATATTTATGTCGTAATCAGTATATTATATTAAGCTGAGGATCATGGGTAACAAAATGACTCTAAAAGGAAACAGAAGGTATGATCAATTTCATACATAATTTTGTGATAATAATTCTATATTTCATTTTTCAATATTCTCCAATGCATTCTTTAGATTCACATTAATTTCTTTCTTAAATTAATACTTTATATTAATAAATGTTATTATCTACACTTTACACCAAATGTTGCTGAGCCATAGAAAAAAATAACATGGAATTCATGACTTTTGGCCTTTGGAGGAAAAAAAAAAAATTAGGGATTTTCAGATACAAATACATCATTTAACAATTAATAATAATGGGTAACATTTCTTAACTGTTTACATTGTGTCCACTACTGTGTTGAACATAATTAAGTTGTATTACATCTGTTGACCTGAAATAAATAGACTGCCATATATTTCTCTAGCAAAAACAAGTTTGCTCAGGATCAGCAAGGAATTGCATTTCAGGGTTTGCAACCATGGTGAGCCATGTGAAACTCCTTGCATTGACTGCAAGGGAAGGTAGACTCTTTAAAAAGGGAAGTTGGGAAAACTGTAGTAAACACAGTTCAGGGCTTCGCATTGGCTGAGTCCTTTCCAGGGAAGAAGAGGAGTCTTTTTTCTATCCATTGAGCTTTGCTGTAATAGCAGGGCATAAAAGGCATCCCAACACTATTTAATTGAGACTTTTGTTGATTTATTAATTTGTTATTACATTTACCCCCTTTTAATCAACATCTTTCTCTGGTAAAATGGTGGTGGGGGGTTGTTACAGATGTTAATACAAGAGATAATGGGACCTTAAGCCCTGTAATCCTCTACTATGGGTGTTATTCCCATAAACTTATAGGGCATTAATTAACTTCTGAAAGAGGACTTGAGGGATCTTTTAAAGTCTTTATGGGAGGTATGCCATGAATTTTGCCAACAGTTGAAGATTTTGCCCATAAAAAAGGTAGCAGCTGATTTAACAAGGGCAAATGATGAGTGTCTTCAGAATCAGCTCTAGTACAGTCATGGATGAAGCAAATAAAAGGTGTCAAAGAGTCATTTAATTCACCTGGTTGGTTACTTTGATGACTAATATTAAATTCTAAAATTTGTTCCCCTTTTGAGAGAAAGAAATGGATAGGGTGGATAAACTAAAGAGAAAAGAGTGTGTACATTTCAAAGGACCTAACAAAAGGAAATAGGTTCAGAAATAAGATCCCACTGAAGTTAATTAGAGATCTCCACTATTTGAAATGTTTTAGTACTTTGAGGTGGGGGTTATTTTATACTAGTGGGGTTGAACATTCAGAGTATGGCACTGTTGTCAATTATGACTGGAAGAAATTCATCCTCCATCTGGAGAGACATTTCTCCAAGCCAATTAAGAGGAAGAATTGGGAAGAACCCTTGTATTCCTGAGCCCCATCACTGAGATTTGGAAGGATGTTGAAAAAGCTGCTTAGAGGGCTGATGATGCCTGTAGTTATAAAATTTGTAACAGTTTATTTTATAATTTCCTAGATTTTTTTAAATAGTAGCAGAAATTAGGAGGGTTTTTATTTTATTTAGGCATCCTCATTTTCTACAGTTGAAGATTAAGAATTTTGATAGTATTCTTTTTAGATAATTCATCTAGAGTACAAGAGAGTTGGTTTGGCAGATTAACTAGATCTTAAGTAAACAGAGTTTCCCATTACATCCTGGTACTATTTTACCAGAAGGTAAAGGTCCCAGTTTAACCTATTAATAAATATAGAATTAAAAGCTATACAGGTGCAGTAAACATCCAAAGGAAAATGAGAATTTTCTCAGAAAAATAATGTGTAGTCAATTGGAATTGTCATGAACAGATTCATCAGATTTTTGTGTAGAAGCTTGAATTTTGTTCAATTAACAGACTTTTTTTGAAAAAGCCCTAAGAATTGCTCAAAGGAATAACTTCTCAATTTTTTGAGCCTGGTTATACAATAAGATAAAAGGCTTTTCTCCTGGTTGTAATTCTAGAGGTCTTTCATGGTTTTATGTTAGTGGTTTTCATCCAATACTGGGCCTGGCCTTCACTGACAAAAGAATGATTTAGTTGATATAAGTCAGAGAAACCAGGTCACTAAGTTTGAGTAACTTACATTAAATTTCTCAGCATATATATAAGGACCTTTAGATACTTTGGGAAAATCTTTGACTGTGCTCACATTTCAATTCAGGGAATATAAGAAATTAACGTTTTAGCCTCTAACTTGTAGTCTAAGACAGATTCTGGCAACTCCAGAAGAAAAGGACTGGGGAGAGTTTCATTGAAAAGGGAAAGTTTAATAAAATAAATACTCTAATAGAATTGAGCATAAAGATGAAATGTAGAAAGATGGTGACAGAGGATGAGTCTGGTCATTAGGATTTGGGAGAGAAAGAAATAATGTGTCAGAAGTGGAGCTTAAGACATATAAGCCAAGAAAGAGGCACCTGAGGCGTCAGGACCTGTTTTAGCTTTCTTTAATCATTTGTTTGCCTTAATTAATCTTAAAATTGTAATTTGTCAGAGACAATTTTAGATTCTTGATAAAGCTTGTAATCCTCAAAATAGAAATCAAAATAAGCATTCCACTCACTCCTGGAGATTTTTTAGCTATTGTAGTCCAATTTCTTTTTAAGGAAACTAAGTTGGAGAATTTTGAATTTCCCCAATATGGCCATTGATATTCTAAATTGTCTTTGATCAGATGGGTCCATTTTAGTTTGAAATGTGCATGAAGAAAGACTAAAGTGTCCAAACATAAAATCAGCTCAACCTCAAGATAAAAACAAAACAAAATTTGATTTTTAAAATGGGTAGAAAAACTGAATAGACATTTTTCCAAAGAGGAAATAAGGATGGCCAGCTAGCACATGAAGATATGCTTAACATCATTTAATCGCCAAGGTAATGCAAATCAAAACCACAATGTGATATCACCTCACACCTCTCAAAATGACTATCATTAAAAAATGTCCATTCTGAAGGAGATCAGCCCTGGGATTTCTTTGGAAGGAATGATGCTGAAGCTGAAACTCCAGTACTTTGGCCACCTCATGCGAAGAGTTGACTCATTGGAAAAGACTCTGATGCTGGGAGGGATTGGGGGCAGGATAAGAAGGGGACGACAGAGGATGAGATGGCTGGATGGCATCACTGACTCAATGGATATGAGTTTGGGTGAACTCCGGGAGTTGGTGATGGACATGGAGGCCTGGCGTGCTGCAATTCATGGGCTTGCAACGAGTCGGACACGACTGAGTGACTGAACTTACTGAATGAAAAAATGTACAAAAAACAATTGTGGGTGAGAATGTGGAGAAAATGAAACCCTCAAACATTGTTGGTAAGAATTTAAACTGGTGTGACCACTGTGGAAAACAGTATGGAGGTTTCTCAAAAAGCCAAAAATTGAACTATCATATTATCCAGGCTTTCCATTCCTGGGTATATATCTGAAGGAAATAAGAACACTAATTCAAAAAGCTACATGAACCTCAATGTTCATAGTAGCATTATTTACAGTCGGTAAAATAAGGAAGTAACCTAAAGGGGAGTGGACCAATGGCTGATCAAGCATAGTTATTGGAGCAGCCCCTGTTCCTGTAGGAATAGCTCCATGGCTTTTCAGTCACCCTTGGTTTAAACAGTTTGATCTCAAAATTAGACTTATATACCAAACGGTTACTCACATACAGAAAAGGTCTTAACAGTAAAGATGAAACCTTAAAATAGATCTTTAATAAAATGGAAATCTTCAAATGCAAAGAGGACATGAATTCAGATTCAGGACAAAGATATACCTTCAAAGTCTAGGATGGGCAAGAAAAGCAGTGAGTGACAACGGGACATTCAGTTGTGGACACCATATCTATTTGCTGATGTATTATTTCTCATCTGGCTGACTACACCAATTGTGTTGCTGATCCTGCTCATGACGCCAATTGTATTGCTCTTCACACTGTTCACTGAACACAGGGTAGGCAAGGTATGAGCTAAGAGGCTGGAAGGAGACTCAAGGAGTTGTAGGAATTGCAGACACATTTATTCTCTCCTGGCTGGCACAACAATCATAACACAGCCTCACTCCCGGATGATACAGTAGCCGTAACAGTATTCTCTCCTAGGTGATGCAGCAGCCATAGCAGTAGATACACTATATAGTCTCCTCTCATGGCTGACCCAAAGGACACAGCCACGATTCAAAAGAAATCCAGACACTTTTTGGTAGAGTCCATATATGCTTACCGCACAAAATATCCTGTGACCAAGCAGGTACCTCGTGATATGCATGCACAGTGCTGTAAGTAAGCTCAGCAGTTACATGGTCATTATTTATGAAACGTGGGGCAAGAGAGCCTGAACATGCCATCTTGGTTGTTTTGCTCTCTTTCCACAGCTGACCAGCACTGGAACCTTTAGCGATTTTCTCTGGTCTATGAACAGACCATCAAAATGTAGACCTAAAAAAAGTAGACTGGTAGATATTTCTCCAGCCAAGATCAGTTTATTCAGGATTGGCAGAGAATTGCAATTTGAGGTCTGCAACAATGATGAGACCTTTCTCACAAGGTGTTGACATGGACATTCTCACATGGAAAGGGAAGGATGACTCTTTTACAGAGGTAAAAAGGAAATTGGGAAGGTTCTAGTAAACAAAGAATCCATGGTTTTTCATTGGCTGAATTCTTTCCAGGAAATAAGAGGAGACTTCCTTCTTCCCATTGGGCTCTGTTTTCATCCAGAGTAAGAGCTACTCCTTCTAGTCTCTTGCTTCTCTTGATTGGGATTTCTCTTAAATTTTTGCACATCTAATTCTAACCTTATCCCTGTGAGATTGGGAATACATGAGATTAGAGGGGTTAAGGCATTAATCCAAGTTTCCTGATGAATCAGAAGCAGAAGTGTGAAGATTTTCCCTGAATATTGGATTCAAACCTCCTAAATCTTGTTCCTTTCCTGGATACTTATTACCATCCCCAAATAGTGACACTATCCTCATTATAATGGTCTTGTCCCAAGGGCAGGCCCTATGTTTTAGAATGTTAAAGAAATAAACAAAAAGCTTATCTATAATCAATGCTGCCTATGCACAGCCTTTATGTCCCATGTAAAACTTTATTCTATGAAACAAGCAGCCAAAGAATGATCTCAAATTACACTTCTAACCATTTTGGATATCCTGATAATGTCCTTGTGGAATTAAGGAGCCTTACTGTCTTCTTCAAGATTGCAGCAGTGGAAATATGGTTTATGATAAATATTCCCATTGTATCTTCCATCCTACCTATTATGTAAACACATAAAGATGTTTCTGTGTTTTTTCTCCTTTGTTGGGAACTTATCCATTCCTCTGTCTCAATTCATATGATTGGAGCCTGACTGACTTTATGCCTAGCATCATTTGAGCCATGAGTGCTCAACCAGCATGTATCACATTTATGGCCACAGTAAATGTTTATGGATAAATATATAGCCAAAGCTTGACTAATAATAATATTTATTGGAGAGAATGGAAAGAGGTTAATTTCTCTGCTGAAAATGCAAAGAAGAAGTAAGATAACATTTGCTGATAATTGTCTTTCCAAGTACATATGAATGGTTTAAGGTGGTTGAGAAGGAAAAAAAAAAAAAATATTAAAGCTAGCCTGAGAAACAGTGAAAGGGAGAAGTCTTTGGAATTTTTAGTAATTTGAGTTAATATATCCCCTTTTATCATTTTGATTAGCTTGAATTGGGTTTCTAACATTTTAATCTATAAGACTTTCCTCTAACCTACATGGACTATAAAAACCCTGCTTGGTCTTTATGTTGCCTACTTGTCAACCTTGCCTAGATCATTCTGCTTGCTTACTATGTTCTTCTACAACAAGCTTTCATTTTCTTCAGCATGCCAAGATCTTTCCTGGCTTTGCAAATGTAGCCCATCTGCCTGGAATTCCCTTTCTCTGATAGCTTATACAGATGACCACTCTCAATATTTAGGTCTCAGCTCAAATTTTAACTACTCAGACAGACTTTCCCTGGCCACTGTTTCTAAATAGACCCCTCCGACATACTGTCAGTTATAGATTTTTTCAGTCACTTTGGTGTACTTTCCTAATTTTGCATGCGTGCTATGGTTATATATAATCTGTGTATCTAATTTTGCCTTGCTTTCCCATATCTAAAAGCCTATATACTCTATGATAGAGGAAACCACATGTGACTTATTCCCTACTTTGTGCATAGGAGCCATTCATTTTTGAATGAATGAATTTTACTTTATCATAATATATTTTATTTCAAACTTATCATAATTAATATTTCAAGTATTTATACTAAGACTGGATATAGGTATAAATACCATGTATGGATTCTAGCTTCCTGGAACTTAATGGACCCTCTCTTAACTAACTATAGGACCACTGTGATAGCTGATATCTTTCCCATCTTTCTTTATAAATCTCTCTAACTTAGCCAGAAAATTTCAGTTACCTCTTTTACTCACAGTTTAAAAAAGAAACTAGCTCTCAACTTCATTACTTTACTCTTTTCACATCTTTCCCCAAACTTTCTGCTCTCCTCTCTAACTGAATCTTTTATCACTTTTAAGAACCACTTCTCACAGGGCATTTCAACTGCTAATACACCCTTTATTTTTTCTTCCTCAGAACTATTGCATGTAAGAATTTTTTCCAATAATTTTAGCATATAAGTTGTCCTTGCTGTTAATTGGTTTTCTACTCTCAGAGACATCCTAAAAGTGGGAGAATGATTTTTCTTTTTGTGGTAGTTTCCACAATGTTGAGTATATATACCTTATCAACTATTTTTTGTGTGTTCATCAACTGATGTATTTGCCTCACAATAAACCTAGTCATGCCAACTGAGTTTAAATAGCTTATGATGAATATCAGGGATAAGTCCATGTTAGGCTATTCAGTTTTATATTTCAAAAGAAATGTCAATAAGCTCATCAAATCATATTTCACCTTTCTTGTAATGACATGATTAGAAATGAGAAAAAGAGGTAGACAGAATCCTTCCCTGAAGACTTCAAACCCACTAGGATGCCTAGATTAAATTATATAGAAAGCACTAGTCAACTGTGATTGTTTGCAGTGCTACAGTTTTATATTGTATGCCACCATCACGTTTCAAATCCAGTGGCTGCTCTTTCAATATAAGACATAATTTCTAATGTGCATATTTTAGAGACACAGACTAAAAAATGCAACACAACACAGCCACAAAAAACTCATTAATGGAGACTAAAAGGAAGTTGTCAGTAACCACAATGATAAATGTCATCCTTCAATCAGTAAAAATATTTCATTGAGGGATCTATTATTCAGTAGTTGTCATTTGGAATACAAGTTTTATTGAGGCAGGAGGAAAATGTTAATCAATAAAGATTTTAAGAAATAATTTAGCACATCTGATTAGTACCACTTATCTCTGTTCGTTTCCAAGTCAAACCATTCAATATCACAGTAATCCAAGTATATGCCCCAACCACTAATGCCAAAGAAGCTGAAGTTGAATGGTTCTATGAGGACCTACAAGACCTTCTAAAACTATGACCAAAAAGGATGTCCCTTTCATCAAAGGGGACTGGAATGCAAAAGTAGGAAGTCAAGAGATACCTAGAGCAACAGGCAAGTTTGGCCTTGGAGTACAGAATGAAGCAGGGCATAGGCTAACAGAGTTTCACCAAGATAATGCACTGGACATACCAAACACCCTGTTCCAAAAACACAAGAGACGACTCTACAAATGGAAATCACCAGTTGTTCAGTACCGAAATCAAGTTGATTAAATTATTTGCAGCCAAAGATGGAGAAACCCTATACAGTCAGCAAAAACAAGATGGAGCTGGTTTTGGCTCAGATCATGAACTCCTTATTGCCAGATTCAGACTTAAATTTAAGAAAGTAGGGAAAACCACTAGATCATCCAGGTATGACCTAAATCAAATCCCTCATACAGTGGAAGTGACAAATAGATTCAAGGGATTATCTGATAGACAGAGTGCCTAAAAACTATGGACAGAGGTTCATGACATTGTACAGGAGGTAAGGATCAATATCATCCCAAGAAGAAAAAATGCAAAAAGGCAAAATGGTTGTCTGAGGAAGCCACACAAATAGTTGAGAAAAGAAGAGATGCTAAGGGAGAGGAAAAAAAGGAAAATATAACCATTTGAATGCAGAGCTCCAAAGAAGAACAAGGAAAAATGAGAAAGCTTTCCTCAGTGATCAATGCAAAGAAATAGAGGAAAACAACAGAATGGGAAAGACAAGAGATCTCTTTAAGAAAATTAGAGATACCAAGGGAATATTTCATGCAAAAATGGGCAAAATAATACACAGAAATGGCATGAACCTAAGAGAAGCAGAAGATATTAAGAAGAGGTGGTAAGAATACACAGAAGAGTTATACAAAAAAGATCTTAATGACCCAGATAACCATGACTGTCTGATCACTCACCTAGAGCCAGACATCCTGGAGTCCAAAGTCAAGTGGGCCTTAAGAAACATCAACCATGAATAACGCTCATGGAGGTGATAGAATTCCAGTTGAGCTACTGCAAAGCCTAAAAGATGATGCTGTGAAAGTGCTGCACTCAATATGTCAGGAAATTTGGAAAACTCAGCAGTAGCCAGAAGACTGAAAAAGGTCAGTATTCATTCCAATTGCAAAGAAAAACAATGCCAAAGAATGTTCAAACTACTGCACTATTGCACTCATCTCACATGCTAGCAATGTAATGCTCAAAATTCTCCAAGCAAGCTGCAGCAGTATGTGAACCATGAACTTACAAATATTCAAGCTGGATTTAGAATAGGAAGAGTAATCAAAGATCAAAATGTCAACATCTGTTGGGTCATAGAAAAAGAAAGAGAGTTCCAGGAAATATCTACTTCTGCTTCTACTATGCTAAAGGCTTTGACTGTGTGCATCACAACAAACTGGAAAATTCTTTATGAGACTGGAATACCAGACCACCTTACCTGCCTCTTGAGAAATATGTATGCAAGTCAAGAAGCAACAGTTAGAACTGGACATGGAACAATTGACTGGTTCCAAATAAGAAAGGCGGACATCAAGGCTCTTTATTGCCACCTTACTTTTTAACTTGTATGCAGAATACATCATGCAAAATCCTGGGCTGGATGAAGTACAAGCTGAAATAAAGACTGCAGGTAGAAATGTCAATAATAGCAGATATGAAGATGACACCACCCTTATGGCAGAAAGTGAAAAGGAACTGAAGAGCTTCTTGATGAAAGTGAAAGAGGTGAGTGAAAAAGTTGGCTTAAAACTCAACATCAGAAAACTAAAATCATAGCATCCGGTCCCATCACTTCATGGCAAATAGATGGGGAAACAATGGAAACAGTGGAGACTATTTTCTTGGGCTCCAAAATCACTGCAGTTGGTGACTGCAGCCATGATATTAAAAGACACTCCTTGGAAGAAAAACTATGAACCAATCTGCTGCTGCTGCTGCTGTTGCTTCAGTCGTGTCTGGCTCTGTTCGACCCCATAGATGGCAGCCCACCAGGCTCCCCCGTCCCTGGGATTCTCCAAGCAAGAACACTGGAGTGGGTTTCCATTTCCCTCTCCAATGCATGACAGTGAAAAGTGAAAGTGAAGTCACTCAGTCGTGTCTGACTCTTAGCAACCCCATGGACTGCAGCCCATCATTCTCTTCCATCCATGGGATTTTCCAGCAAGAGTACTGGAGTGGGGTGCCATTGCCTTCTCCATGACCAACCTAGATAACATTTAAAAAGCAGAGACATTACTTTGCTGACAAAATCTATCTTGTCAAATCTTTGATTTTTCCAGTAGTCATGTATGGATGTGAGACTTTGACCGTAAAGAAAGCTGAATGCTGTGGAATCGATGCTTTTGAACAGTGGTGTTGGAGAAGACTCTTGAGAGTCCCTTGGACTGCAAGGAGATCAAACCAATCAACCCTAAAGGAAATCAGTCCTGAATATTCACTGGAAGTATTGATGCTGAAGCTGAAACTCCAATACTTTGGCCACCTGATGAGAGAAACTGACTCATTGGAAAATACCGTGATGCTGGGAAAGATTGAAGGCAGGAGGAGAAGGGGATGACAGATAATGAGATGGTTGGATGGCATCATCGACTTGATAGACATGAGCTTATAGAGGCTCCAGGAGTTGGTGATGGACAGGGAAGCCTTGTGTGCTGCAGTCCATGGGTTTGCAGAGTTGGACACTATGGAGTGACTGAACTGTGAACTGTATACAGTCAGTTGTTAATGTTGTCATTACTTCTTCTTGGAAATAAAATAATAAAAGCCAAGTAGAAAACATTTCTACAGGAAATCTGAAACAGTATTTTATGTTTGACAGAAGAGTAATCACACACATCCATGAGGTTTACTTTAATAAAAGCAAACTCAGCACTTGGCAAAATAATTGTAAACCAAGTATTTTATACATTTTCAATCATAGAAATTTTAGGTAGTAGATGTTTTTATTCCTGTATCAAGAAGAGATAGCTTGGCCTCCAGAGGCTAAATGACTCTTCAAGGATCACATAGCTGCTAATCAGAACTCCAGCCTGGATTCAAAACCCATCTGCCCTACTAATCCAGAGCCCATATCTTTGCCCCAACCCACTTTTTCTCTGTTATGTTTCATTAGTAACTGTTTGCATCCCAGATTGCCTTTGTTGGTAGTTATGTATTTTATTATCTAGGAAGCACAGGTTAGCTGAGATATTAAATCATTTTGATTTTGCCTGGATGCATGTGTTTTAAGCTTTTGATGAGATGATGAAAATAATAAAATTTATCTAAATTTTTGCAGTGAACTGACCAGAACATGTTATTATTGCCTGTCTTGTCTATTCATGGATGAGCTGCTGACATGAAAACCATATTTTCTGCATGTGTTCTGCTCTTTTTGAATGTTGTTCCCACTACAGAGCTCCAAATAAAGAAGTAAAGGGATAGGGTAAGGGATTTAGGGGAACCCTGTGTAATTTTTAGTATAACTACTTATCTAGGCAACTCAAAACAAATCTTAAAAAATAAAAATCTTTTCTTCTTTCTGTACTTTATGAAAGAAAGGTATATTGGGAAAGAGTGTTTAGAGGCTGAGCAGCAGCAAGACATCAAGTAAAGAGATACTATAATGAATGTTAGAAAACAGGATATACTAGCTATTATGATTTTGCAAATTATTTAAACTTACTGAACTTCAGGACCATATCTGTAGTAAAAAAAGAAAAATGGTTTGTGGTGTTGCAATGGTTAAGAATCTGTCTCGCAATGTAAGGGACATTAGTTTCATCCCTGGTCTGGGAAGGTCCCACATACCATGGGGCAACAAAGCCCGTGTGCCACAATTACTGAGCCTGCACTCTGGAGTCCATGAGCCACAACTACTGAGTCCAAGCTCTGCAACTACTGAAACCTATATGCCTGGAGGCTGTGCTATGCAACAAGAAAACCCACTGCAATGAGAAGCCTGTGCACTGCTATGAGTAGCCCCTGTTTGCTGCAACTAGAGAAAGTCCACATGCAGCAATGAAGACCCACCACAGCCAAAATATAAAATAAATAAATAAATCTTTTAAAAATTTTCTTTTATCTATAAATGACTTAATCAACCTAAATTCAGGAAAAAATAGCAATAAACAGTATTTCTCTGGCTTGACACTGTTATATATTGCATGAGCTTCTCCTTGCCACATATCCACCAATCTCTTCACCATTTGAGAGAGGGTATTCTATAGGTGCATCATATGTGTATCCATAAGTTTCTTCTCTTTCCCTATCTACCACTTTTCTCATGAAGACATGAAAAATGATAACTACTGGTGTATTCTGTTACAAATGTTCACATCCATGAAAAATATTTTGGTCATATATTTATTAGCCCAGTACAAATATTTTCCAACAGACTGAACTACACTAATGTCAGATTTTACTAAATTCACTGAGTTTTTCTTGTGTTTGTGTAAGAACATATTTGGAAGCTTGGAAACGTGAAATAGTCTGTACTCTCTTTATCTATAATATATTTTTGAAAACAGACCACCATATAATAATTTACAAGCAAGATCCTTGCAGAAAAATGTAAGATGGAAGTGAATACTTGGAGTTAAAACTTTGCTTAAGGTAAGTCAAGACCTAGCTGCTGACAGGAGTTGAGACATTAACTCCGAGGAGTCAAGGAACAGCAAGAGATTATTTTATATATAGACTTAGAAACCAGTGGTTGGATACTGAATAAAATCTTAGTTTACTTCATAATTTGACCTTAAGAAGCATCTCCCTAAATTTAAAGCTTTTATTATTGTCAACTTACAAAAATATTCACAACCTAAAAGTTGAGAGTTATATTTTATTTGGTGGGAATTTTTAAGATTTTAAGCCTGGGAAACAGCATGGCGAGTGACCCTGACAGAACTTCTCTGAGGAGTGAGGTGGAAGATCCAGGTTACAAAGAAGTTTTATAAGAAAAGTTCAGGTAGTCTGAATGTCAAAAGATTATTGTTTTCTAAAAGAGAAAAGATAGATATCCCAAGATAAAGAATTTAGTGCTTTCCTATGTATGGGAAGATGCAAGAGTATGGGTTGACTGAAATCATTGCTTTCATATGCATCTCAGCTATCAGGGCTAGTATTCTGTTTTCTACATCTTGAGCTCCCTTGGGGCTCACCTTAGGGAGTGGTTATAATCTGACTGCTGCTAGATTACAGGTATTCTTCTTTCTGAGTATCCTTAGGGCTCACCAGCTGACATCCGAGGGCTGCAATTGCTGATGACTATGTAGGAAGTCAAGAAACACCTGGAGTAACAGGCAAATTTGGCCTTGGAATATGGAATGAAGCAGGGCAAAGACTAATAGAGTTTTGCCAAGAAAATGCACTGGTAATAGCAAACACCCTCTTCCAACAACACAAGAGAAGACTCTACACATGGATATCACCAGATGGTCAACACCAAAATCAGAATGATTATGTTCTTTGCAGCCAAAGATGGAGAAACTCTATACAGTCAACAAAACAAGACCGGGAGCAGACTGTGGCTGAGATCATGAACTCCTTATTACCAAATTCAGATTTAAATTGAAGAAAGTAGGGAAAACCACTAGACCATTCACATGTGACCTAAATCAAATCCCTTATGATTATACAATGGAAGTGAGAAATAGATTTAAGGGCCTAGATCTGAAAGATAGAGTGCCTGATGAACTATGGAATGAGGTTTCTGACATTGTACAGGAGACAGGGATCAAGAACATCCCCATGGAAAAGAAATGCAAAAAAGCAAACTGGCTGTCTGGGGAGGCCTTACAAATAGGTGTGAAAAGAAGAGAAGCAAAAAGCAAAGGAGAAAAGGAAAGATATAAGCATTTGAATGCAGAGTTCCAAAGAATAGCAAGAAGAGATGAGAAAGCCTTCCTCAGCGATCAATGCAAAGAAATAGAGGAAAACAACAGAATGGGAAAGACTAGAGATCTCTTCAAGAAAATTAGAGATACCAAGGGAACATTTCATGCAAAGATGGGCTCGATAAAGGACATAAATGGTATGGACCTAACAGAAGCAGAAGATATTAAGAAGAGGTGGCAAGAATACACAGAAGAACTGTACAAAAAAGATCTTCACGACCCAGATAATCACGATGGTGTGATCACTGACCTAGAGCCAGACATCCTGGAATGTGAAGTCGAGTGGGCCTTAGAAAGCATCACTACAAACAAAGCTAGTGGAGGTGATGGAATTCCAGTTGAGCTCTTTCAAATCCTGAAAGATGATGCTGTGAAAGTGCTGCACTCAATATGCCAGCAAATTTGGAAAACTCAGCAGTGGCCACAGGACTGGAAAAGGTCAGTTTTCATTCCAATCCCAAAGAAAGGCAATGCCAAAGAATGCTCAAATGACTGCACAATTGCAGTCATCTCACTTGCTAGTAAAGTAATGCTCAAAATTCTCCAAGCCAGGCTTCAGCAATACGTGAACTGTGAACTTCCTGATGTTCAAGCTGGTTTTAGAAAAGGCAGAGGAACCAGAGATCAAATTGCCAACATCCGTTGGATCATGGAAAAAGCAAGAGAGTTCCAGAAAAACATCTACTTCTGCTTTATTGACTATGCCAAAACCTTTGACTGTGTGGATCACAATAAATTGTGGAGAATTCTGAAAGAGATGGGAATACCAGACCACCTGACCTGCCTCTTGAGAAACCTATATGCAGGTCAGGAAGCACCAGTTACAACTGGACATGGAACAACAGACTGGTTCCAAATAGGAAAAGGAGTACATCAAGGCTGTATATTGTCACCCTGCTTATTTAACTTATATGCAGAGTACATCATGAAAAATGCTGGACTGGAAGAAGCACAAGCTGGAATCAAGATTGCCAGGAGAAATATCAATAACCTCAGATATGCAGATGACACCACCCTTATGGCAGAAAGTGAAGAGGAACTAACCAGCCTCCTGATGAAAGTAAAAGTGGAGAGTGAAAAAGTTGGCTTAAAGCTCAACATTCAGAAAACGAAGATCATGGCATCCTGTCCCATCTCTTCATGGGAAATAGATGGGGAAACAGTGGAAACAGTGTCATACTTTATTTTTGGGGGCTCCAAAATCACTGCAGATGGTGACTGCAGCCATGAAATTAAAAGATGCTTACTCCTTGGAAGGAAAGTTATGACCTTTTTCCTTTAGGACTGACTGGTTTGATGTCCTTGCAGTCCAAGGATGAGAAAGCCATTGCCAGCCAATAAGAGAGAGTCCCTACTTTGGGCTCATTATTAGGTTATTAAATTTACTTTTATTTTGATTTCTGTTTCATTGTTGGTTAGTTTGATCCCTAGGTCAGGAAGATTCCCCTGGAGAAGGAAATGGCAGAGGACCCTGGCAGGCTAAAGTCCAGGGGATCGAAAGAGTCAGACACAACTGAAAGACTAAGACTTTCACTTTCCACCACTCCTATTTCTCAGTTGTCTGAGAAAGTCATTGTCAGCCAATAAGAGAGAGTCCCTACTTTGGAACTCATTATTAGGTTCATTATTACATTTATCTTTATTTTGATTTTTTTGTTTTATTGTTAGCAATAAAAGAACTGTTTATAATGAGAGCACTCTAGATTTCACCGATTTGTTAGCTTCTCCAATTTTAAGAGGAACCATCATTTGGCCATCAGTAAACTATTTATCAATAGTGATTCAATCCTTTAAGACATGAGGCTTCCCATAAGAGTGAGAATGTAACATATCCAGTTAGTATCCAGTGAGTTTACTTTCAAAATATAATATGGCAAAAGTAAAGTTTCCAAAACACATGCATACACACACACACACGCACACACACATACACAGTCATAGGAAGCTCAGTTAGAACATTTACATTTCAAAGACACAGAGAAATGCAAGTTTCCCTCTAGAAGCACTTTGTTTAGAGTCAGCATTACTAAAAGGTATTTTTTTTTTTATCATGCCGCCCCCCCTTTTTTTCCTCCTTAATTTAATTTAACTGCATATGCAATAAAAGAGACTCTCCAATTTTTAGGGTGAGATTTCCTTTAATTTTCAATTAAGCCAATACTTGTAAGTTTTGTATGTACATTTACTCAGCTAGGGTATTGACAATCTGTCATTCCTTTTTCTTTTATTTTGAAACTTTTCCCCCCATTTTGAAGTCAGTTTTTTGAGATAAAATTGCTAGCCACAATTGTTTGGTGGGCCAATGTACATTGCTTAGAAACTTAACTTCTCTGGTGTTGCTTCAGAGCTACTGCAGCACCCTGTTACATGTCTCAGGTAATCCTAGCAGAGTAAAATGCTTCCACAGGTGCTTATATCACAGAATGGTAAATTTTGGTGAGTGTCCCTGATAGTGCAATTTGTTAATTGCTTGAGTGGGTTTCCCAATGGGGACAAATTTGAGGTCTGAGGTCTTGCCTCCACCACTTCCTTGTTGGCTCAGATGATAAAGAATATGCCTGCAATACAGGATACCCAAGTTTGATCCCTGGATCAGGAAGATCCCCTGGAGAAGGAAATGGTAACCTACTCCAGTATTCTTGCCTGGAGAATTCTATGGACTGAAGACCCTGTCAGGCTACAGTCCATAGGGTTGCGAAGAGTCAGACACAACTGAGAGAGTAACACTTTCACTTTCTACCACTCCTGTTTCTCAATTGTCTGAGAAAGACATTGCCAGTCATTAACAAAGAGTCACTACTTTGGAGCTCAGAAACTCTCATAAGATTTCAGTTTTATTTTCACAAGGTAGTCAATTATTAGAAATAATTATTGGCTACTATTAAGGTAGCCAATTTAAGGAAAAATAATGGGACAGTCTTTCCCCATAATAACTCAGTCCCACCTCACTGAGCAAAGTCTTCCCAGTCTCTAAACTGAGGACAACCAGCCAGTCGGTATGCAGACTAAGTCTTCCCAGTGCCTTTTACCCTGGTGCCTTACATACTCAAGCAATATCTTCCTAGTGCCTTTTACACTCAAGACAACCCACTCAGCAACTATACTAAGTAAACTCTTCCCAGTCCTTTGACTAAATATAACACTCTCAGTGTCTAAACTGAGTAACCCATGTACCTCTTCTTGAAACCAAGTTTCAAGGATAAACTCTTTCCTCACTGAATAAAATGTAGGATTATCAACCAATAACAGGAGATCCTAGAACTAGGGGAGACTCACTCAAATTTATCTGGACTCGCTCCCCAGGGAGGTGGATGAATATTAGGGTCTCTGCTGGTACCACAGCTCCATATACTTGTAGAGTTCAAGTGGAAGAGATTTCTACTCTGGGTCGCTTCACCATGGTCCCCATAACTGATTTTTTTTTTTTTTAATATTTGCAAAGGTATGTCTTATTTTAGGACTTCAAGCCCAGGAGCAGCTATCTCAAGGTGACTTGAGATGCTGCTTCCCAGGCTTGAAGTCCTGAAAATATTCCAGCTGAATAAAACATAACTCAACTTTAAGGTTGTGGATATTTTTTAACACTATAGTAGAAACTGAATTGGATGTGAAGAAATTTGAAAGATTTTGAAGATTCAATGTGATGAAAGGACAATTCCAGTATATATATATATATATATATATATATATATATATATATATATATATATCATGTGATATTAAAATTTTAGAGAGCTCCAGCTCAGAAAGTGGGCAAGTTGGAAATAGACTGAAGAAGAGAAAGAATATATGTAGGCTGAAAGAAGAAGAAAACAGAAAATACCTGAAATAAGTGAGTCACACAAATAATGAAGGATATTTAGGGGGGGGGAAATGAATTGTGAACAGTCCCACATATTCATAAGACCACAAAGAAAGCAAATCTTCTAAAAAGGAACTACATCTACACTTAGCATGTCATATGCTTCAGAGTGGAAAAATAGGAATGTTTAGAAGAAAGAATTAACAAAACCACAGTCAACTGAAGAAATAACTGTTATCCAAGTCAACTAAAGAAATCTCACTGAACCCCAAATTAATAAAAGGTCTCTTAGAGAAGGTTAACAAAAAATGAGGTGAATTTGTGCAGTACGCAATCCACACCTAAAATGCTAAAGAAAAAAAAAAATTCCTGGTAGCTCTATGCATTTGTGAATGGCTCAGAGATCAAATGGTCAACATCTGCTGGATCATCGAAAAAGCAAGACAATTCCAGAAAAAACATCTATTTCTGCTTTATTGACTATGACAAAGCCTTTGACTGTGTGGATCACAACAAACTGTGGAAAATGCTGAAAGAGATGGGAATACCAGACCACCTGACCTGCCTCTTGAGAAACCTATATGCAGGTCAGGAAGCACCAGTTAGAACTGGACATGGAACAACAGACTGGTTCCAAATAGGAAAAGGAGTAAGGAAAAGGAGTAGGAAAAGCCAAGGCTGCATATTATCACTCTGCTTATTTAACTTCTATGAAGAGTACATCATGAGAAACGCTGGGCTGGAATCAAGATTGCTGGGGGAAATATCAGTAACCTCAGATATGCAGATAACACCACCCTAATGGCAGAAAGTGAAGAGGAACTAAAAAGCCTCTTGATGAAAGTGAAAGAGGAGAGTGAAAAAGTTGGCTTAAAGCTCAACATTTGGAAAACGAAGATCATGGCACCCGGTCCCATCACTTCATGGGAAATAGATGGGGAAACAATGGAAATAGTGGCTGACTTTATTTTTGGGGGGTCCAAAATCACTGCAGATGGTGATTGCAGCCATGAAATTAAAAGAAGCTTACCCCTTGAAAGGAAAGTTATGACCAACCTAGAAAGCATATTCAAAAGAAGAGACATTACTTTGCCAACAAAGGTCAGTTTAGTCAAGGGTATGATTTTTCCAGTGGTCATGTATGGATGTGAGAGTTGGACTGTGAAGAACGCTGAGCGCCGAAGAATTGATACTTTTGAACTGTGGTGTTGGAGAAGACTCTTGAGAGTCCCTTGGATTGCAAGGATATCCAACCAGTCCATCCTAAAGGAGATCAGTCCTGGGTGTTCATTGGAAGGAATGATGCTAAGATGAAACTCCAATACTTTGGCCACCTCATGTGAAGAGTTGACTCATTGGAAAGACTCTGATGCTGGGAGGGATTGGGGGCAGGAGGAGAGGGGGACGACAGAGGATGAGATGGCTGGATGGCATCCCTGACTTGATGGACATGAGTTTGAGTAAGCTCCAGGAGTTGGTGATGGACAGGGAGGCCTGGCGTCCCTGTCGCAAAGAGTCGGACATGACTGAGTGAATGAACTGAACTGAACTGAATGACATCTTTGAAACATCAGCAAAATAGTAATAGTGTAGCATGAGATAATTGAGATAATACAGGTAAAAACATTTTAAGACTTTAAACATTGTTATAAATATAAGCATAGTGTGATATAGATGAATGGAAATTAAACAATAGAAACAAGTTTTTGTATAAATCCAGGTAGGTAATTATTATAAAATAAATAAAATATTTTATTAAGAAAAATGATAAAGATAGGTGGTCACGGCAGACAAAATGCTGTTTTTGAACCAGACAGTATCACTGACTTCCTGAGCATACAGAAAAATTTCACTTTCCTTCTAGTATTTAGTCTGGGACATATATCTCATGTGTCCAATAGATTGTAAGTAGAAATAATACAAGTCATTTCTAGATTTAGCTATAAAATTGATTTTCTTATAGGTACTTTGCTTTTTGTATGCACCTGCATGCATGGTCAGTTGCTAAGTCATGTATAGCTCTTTGCAACTCCATGGACTGTGGTCCATCTGGCTTCTATGTTCATGGAATTTTCCAGGCAAGAATACTGAAGTGTTTGCTATTTCCTCCTCTAAGGACTGCAGCATGCCGTGCCTCCCTGTCCATCACCAACTCCCGGGGTATAATCAAACTCATGTCCAGAGTTGGTGATGCCATCCAACAATCTCATCCTCTGTCATCCCCTTCTCCTCCCACCTTCAATCTTTCCCAGCATCAGGGTCTTTTAAAATCAGTCAGTTCTTCACATCAGGTAGCCAAAGTATTGGAGTTTCAACTTCAGCATCAGTCCTTTCAATGAATATTCAGGACTTATGTCCTTTAGGATGGACAGGTTGGATCTCCTTGCAGTTCAAGGGACTCTCAAGAGTCTTCTCCAACACCAAAGTTCAAAAGCATCAATTCTTCAGCACTAAGCTTTCTTTATAGTCCAACTCTCATATCCATATTGGAAAAGCCATAGCCTTGATTAGAGGGACATTTGTTGGCAAAGTAATGTCTATGCTTTTTAATATGCTATCTAGGTTGGTCATAACTTTTCTTCCAAGGAGCAAGTGTCTTTTAATTTCATGACTGCAATAACCATTTGCAGTGATTTTGGAGCCCCCCCAAATAAAGTCAGCCCGTTTCCCCATCTATTTTCCAGGAAGTGATGGGACCAGATGCCATGATCTTAGTTTTCTTAATGTTGAGCTTTAAGCCCACTTTTTCACTCTCCTCTTTTACTTTCATCAGGAGGCTGGTTAGTTCTTCTTCGCTTTCTGCCATAAGGATGGTGTCATCTGCATATCTGAAGTTATTGATATTTCTCCTGGCAATCTTGATTCCAGCCTATGCTTCCTCCAGCCCAGCATTTCTCATGATGTACTCTGCATATAAGTTAAATAAGTAGGGTGACAATATACAGCCTTGACATACTCCTTTCTCTATTTGGAAACAGTCTGTTGTTCCATGTCCAGTTCTAACTGTTGCTTCCTGATCTGCATACAGATTTCTCAAGAGGCAGGTCAGGTGGTCTGGTTTTCCCATCAGAATATTCCACAGTTTGTTGTGATCCACACAGTCAAAGGATTTGGCATAGCTAGTAAAGCATAACTGTGTGTTTTTCTGGATCTCTCTTGCTTTTTCAATGATCCAATGGATGTTGGCAATTTGATCTCTGGTTCCTCTGCCTTTTCTAAAAACAGCTTGAACATCTGTAAGTTCACGGTTCATGTACTGTTGAAGCCTGGCTTGGAGAATTTTGAGCATTACTTTACTAGCAAGTGAGATGAGTGCAATTGTGCAGTAGTTGGAGCATTCTTTGGCATTGCCTTCCTTTGGGATTGAAAAGAAAATGAATCTTTTCTAGTCCTGTGGCCACTGTTGAGTTTCCAAATTTGCTGGCATATTGAGTGCAGCAATTTATCAGTATCATCTTCTAGGATTTGAAGTAGCTCAGCTGGAATTCCATTACCTCAATTAGCTTTGTTCTTAGGGATGCTTCCTAAATCTCCCTTGACTTCGTGTTCCAGGATGTCTGGATCTATGTGAATGACCACACCATTGTGGTTATCTGGGTCATGAAAATCTTTTTCATATAGTTCCTCTGTGTGTTCTTGCCACCTCTTCTTAATATTTTCTGCTTCTGTTAGGTCCATACCATTTCTGTCCTTTATCGAGCCCATCTTTGCATGAAATGTTCCCTTGGTATCTCTAATTTTCTTGAAGAGATCTCTAGTCTTTCCAGTTCTGTTGTTTTACTCTATTTCTTTGCATTGATCACTGAGGAAGGCTTTCTTATCTCTTCTTGCTATTCTTTGGAATTCTGCATTCAGATGTTTATATCTTTCTTTTTCTCCTTTGCTTTTCACTTCTCTTCTTTTCACAGCTATTTTTAAGGCCTCCTCAGACAGGCATTTTGCTTTTTTTGCATTTCTTTTCCATGGGGATGGTCTTGATCCCTGTCTCCTGTACAATGTCACGAACATCCGTCCACAGTTCATCAGGCACTCTATCTATCAGATCTAGTCCCTTCAATCTATTTCTCACTTCCACTGTATAATCATAAAGGATTTGATTTAGGTCATACCTGAATCATCTAGTGGTTTTCCCCACTTTCTTCATTTTTCCAAGTCTGAATTTGGCAATAAGGAACTCATGATCTGAGACACAGTCAGCTCCCGGTCTTATTTTTGCTGACTGTATAGAGCTTCTTCATGTTTGGCTGCAGAGAATATAATCAATCTGATTTCAGTGTTCACCATCTGGTGATGTCCATGTATAGAGTCTTCTCTTGTGTTATTGGAAGAGGGAGTTTGCTATGACCAGTGCATTTTCTTGGCAAAACTCTGTTAGCCTTTGCCCTTCTTCCTTCCATGTTCCAAGGCCAAATTTACCTGTTACTCCAGGTGTTTCTTGACATCCTACTTTTGCATTCCAGTCCCCTATAATGAAAAGGACATCTTTTTTGGGTGTTACCTCTAAAAGGTCTCTTAGGTCTTCATGCTGCTGCTGCTACTGCTAAGTCGATTCAGTCGTGTCCGACACTGTGCGATCCCATAGACAGCAGCCCAACCAGGCTTCCCTGTCCCTGGGATTCTCAAGGCAAGAACACTGGAGTGGGTTGCCATTTCCTTCTCCAATGCATGAAAGCGAAGCGTGAAAGTGAAGTCGCTTAGTCGTGTCCAACTCTTAGCAACCCCATGGACTGTAGCCCACCAGGCTCCTCCATGCTTGGGATTTTCCAGGCAAGAGTACTGGAGTAGGGTGCCATTGCCTTCTCTGTGTAGGTCTTCATGGAACCATTCAACTTTAGCTTCTTCAGCATTACTGGTTGTGGCATAGAATTGGATTACTGTGATATTGAATGGTTTGCCTTGGAAACGAACAGAGATCATTCTGTCATTTTTGAGATTGCATACAAGTACTGCATTTTGGACTCTTTTGTTAACCATGATGGCTACACCATTTCTTCTAAGGGATTTCTGCCCACAGTAGTAGATATAATGGTCAGCTGAGTTAAATTCACCCATTCCAGTCCATTTTAGTTCGCTGATTCCTAGAATATCAACATTCACTCTTGCCATCTCCTGTTTGACCACTTCCAATTTGCCTTGATTCATGGATCTAACATTCCAGGTCCCTATGCAATATTGCTCTTTACAGCATCGGACCTTGATTCTAGCACCAGTCACATCCACAGCTGGGTATTGTTTTTGCTTTGGCTCCATCCCTTCATTCTTTCTGGAGTTATTTCTCCACTGATCTCCAGTAACATATTGGGCACCTACCAACCCAGGGAGTTCCTCTTTCATTATCCTATCATTTTGCCTTTTCATACTGCTCATGGGGTTCTCAAGGCAAGAATACTGAAGTGGTTTGCCATTCCCTTCTCCAGTGGACCACATTCTGTCAGAACCTTGGGTTACCTCAGGCCAAACAACTAACAGGGAGGGAGCCCAACTCCGCCCATCAGTGGAAAATTGGATTAAAGTTTTAATGCATACTGTCCACCAGGGCAAGACTGAGTTTTTCACACCGCTAGCCCAATGTGAGAGTTGGACTGTGAAGAAAGCTGAGCACTGCAGAAATTGATGCTTTTGAACTGTGGTGTTGGAGAAGACTCTTGAGAGTCCCTTGGACTGCATTGAGATCCAACCAGTCCATTCTAAAGGAGATCAGCCCTGGGATTTCTTTGGAAGGAATGATGCTAAAGCTGAAACTCCAGTACTTTGGCCACCTCATGTGAAGAGTTGACTCATTGGAAAAGACTCTGATGCTGGGAGGGATTGGGGGCAAGAGGAAAAGGAGACGACAGAGGATGAGATGGCTGGATGGCATCGCTGACTTGATGGACCTGAGTTTGAGTGAACTCAGGGAGATGGTGATGGACAGGGAGGCCTGGCGTGCTGTGATTCATGGGGTCATAAAGAGTCAGACACTACTGAGCGACTGAACTGAACTGAGCCCTTTCCATAAGGAAGGTTATACCAGCCTCTTAATCTCATCTACCAGAGAGCAGACAGATGAAGTAAGAAGAAGCACAATTCCACAGTAGTTTAACCAAACTCACACCTCAGAAAGTTAATGAGGATTAAAAAACAGAGTGTTTTGTCCCAGATGAAGGGACAAGAAAAAACCCCACAAAACAACTAAATAAAGTGGAGATATGCAACCTTCCAGAAAGAGAATTCAGATAGTGAAGATGATCCAAGAACTTGGAAAAAAAAAAAAAAAAGGAGGTAAAGATGGAGAAGATGCAAGAAACGTTTACCACACACCTAGAAGAACTAAAGAACAAACAAACAGAGGAGAACAGTACACTGAAGGGAATCAATAGCAGAATAACTAAGGCAGAAGAATGGATACATGACCTGGAGGACAGAATGGTGGAAATATCTGCTGCAGAACAGAATATAGAAAAAAGAATGAAAAGAAAAAAAAGACAGCCTAAGAGACCTTAGGAACAATATGCAATGCACCAACATTAGCGTTATAGGGGTTCCTGAAGAAACAATAGTTGAAACTTCCCTAATGTTGGCAAGGAAATTGTCAACCAAGTACAGGAAGTGCAGAGAATCTCAGGCAGGATAAATCCAAGGAGGAAACAAACTGAGACATAGTAATTGAACTGACAAAAATTAAAGACAGAGATAAAATATTAAAAGCAACAGGGAAAAACAACAAATAACATACAAGTGAACTACCATAATGTTATTAACTGATTTCTTAACAGAAATTGGACAAACAGAAGGGAATGACAGAATATATTTAAAGTGACAAAAGGGAAGAACCTACAACCAAGAATACTCTACTCAGCAAGACTCTTATTCAGATTTGATGGAGAAATCAATAGCTTTCCAAACAAAAGTTAAGAGAATTTAGCACCACCAAATCAGCTTTACAATAAATACTAAGGAACTTCTTTAGCAAGAAACACAAGATAAGGAAAAGACCTACACAAAATAAACCCAAAACAATTAAGAAAATGGTAATAAGATCATACATATCAATAATAACCTTAACTGTAAATGGATTAAATGAACTAACAAAAGGACATAGATAGTGGTAACATGTGTATGTGTACACTTCCAGTTACTACTCTGCTTCACCCCCTAAATTGCATGTAATTATTTCATATTGTTAGGTTAATCTTGTTTCCATTATGACTGCAGTTGTAATAATTGCAGTTATTATTACAATAGCTGCTGCTGCTACTGCTGCTAAGTCGCTTCAGTCGTGTCCGACTCTGTTCGACCCCATAGACGGAAGCCCACCAGGCTCCCTCGTCCCTGGGATTCTCCAGGCAAGAACACTGGAGTGGGTTGCCATTTCCTTCTCCAATGCATAAAAGTGAAAAGTGAAAGTGAAGTTGCTCAGTCGTGTCTGACTCTTAGCCACCCCATGGACTGCGGCCCATCAGGCTCCTCCATCCATGGGATTTTCCAGGCAAGAGTGCTGGAGTGGGGTGCCATTGCCTTCTCCATATTACAATAGCAGTTGTAATAATCTTTTATTTTTTGGTCTGGCTGTTGATTGTGAAAATTGATAAACATCTGTTACTATTGTAATTGCTATTGTTAAGCCAGAAATCTCATCTTCTGTCCCCCTCTTGTCCTCTTGCCCTCAATGTTTCCCAGCATCAGTGTCTTTTCCAAAAGGCTGGCTCTTCCCATCAAGTGGCCAAAGTACTGGAGCTTCAGCATCAGTCCTTCCAATGAATATTCAGGGCAGATTTCACTTAGGATTGACTAGTTTGAGTCCAAAGGACTCTCGAGAGTCTTCTCCAGCACCACAATTCAAAAACATCAATTCTTCAGCACTCAGCTTTCTTCATGGTTCAGCTCTCACATCTGTACATGACTAAACATCAATTCTTCAGCGCTCAGCTTTCTTCATGGTTCAGCTCTCACATCTGTACATGACTACTGGAAAAACCATAGCTTTGACTATATGGGCATTTGACGGGAAAGTGATGTCTCTGTTTTTCAATACACTGTCTCAAGTTTGTCATAGCTTTTCTTCCAAGGAGCAAACATCTTCGAATTTTGTGGCTGCAGTCACCGTCCACAGTGATTTTGGAGCTCAAGAAAACAAAATCTGTCACTGTTTCATTTTTTCCCCCCCAACTCCTTGCCATGAAGTGATGGGCCAAGATGCCATGATCTTAGTTTTTAAAATGTTGAGTTTTAAGCCAGCTTTTTCACTGTCTTCTTTCACCTTCATCAAGAAGTTCTTTAGTTCCTCTTCACTTTCTAGGGTGGTGTCATCTGCATATCTAAAGTTATTGACATTTCTTCTGGCAATCTTGATTTCAACTGGGAGTCATCCAGCCTGGAAATTCTCATGTTGTACTCTGCATATAAGTTAAATAAGCAGGGTGACAATATACAGCCTTGATGTACTTCTTTCCCAATTTTGAACCAATCCATTTTTCCATGTCTGTTTCTAACTGTTACTTCTTTTGCAAACAAGTTTCTCAGAAGACAGGTAAAGGGGTGTGATATTCCTATCTCTTTAAGAATTTTCCACTGTTTGTTGTGATCCACACAGTCAAAGGCTTTAGTATAGTCAATGAAGCAAAAGGAGGTTTTTTTTTTTTTTTAAGTTCCCTTGCTTTTTCTATGATCCAATGGATGTTGGTAATTTGATCTCTGTTTCCTCTGCGTTTTCTAAATCCAGCTTCTACATCTGGAATTTCTTGGTTCATGTAATCCTGAAGCCTGTCTTGAATTAATACTATTGTAATTATGTAGCTATTATTCACTTAATCCACTATAACATGATTGGTCAACAGAAAATAATAGAATTTTACATCACTAAAATTGCTATTTAATAGAAAAACTTGTAAAATATAGAAGCATAGTAGAATTTTCTTAAATTTTTTTTGAAAAATACAAATGCCCAGGTGTTGCTATTTTTCTCTAAAGCTCCAGATGTCTTTCTAATGATCAGCCATGTTTAAAAACAATTGGACTTTATGATTATCTAGCTCATTTCACTTTTTCTACTTCATATTCAGCACTCCCATTTCATTTAGTTTATGTTTTCCAATTATCTGTCTCTTGTTTTTGCTAGTTTCTCAAGCACAGTATAAAAGCTTTTGTATACATAATACATATATATATATATTAGAAAGTTTATGAATTTTTGCCTAGTGTAAAAAATTATGACATTTTGATTCCAATTGTTTGACATAATATGAATATAATGGTAGATTTCTAATTTATATTTAGTCAAATCTAAGATTTATTTTCATATGTTTTGCCATCTAGTATCACTGCTAAAAGTCTAGAAAATTTACTTTTAGTTATTTGAAAATAATTTTGAATGAGGCTTGAAACTTCTAATTCAACCCTGAGAATATAAAGAAATACTGTGTTGTAAAAAAACAAACAGGAAATTGACAAATGATACAGTATTATCAACTGAAGTACAGCTTCCAATTCCACAAAATTTTTTGCTAGTGTCCATTTTTTATTTTTCTTACCTTACATTTTGTTTGATTGCATTGAGCAGCTTTAGCTGCATACAGCAATTTCTGGTAAATTATTTTTCATTTTTATTATATTACAAATATTTTCTGATTTTCCTTGCTATGACTTCTTAGATATAGCCATCACTATCAAAAGAGATTTGAAAACACCCACATTTTTTCAACTGCAGGGAGTTATTGCAGAGAAGAATGCATTTAAATGAGAAATTGGTGTCTAAATGAGAAATTAATTTTAAAGATACTTTAGACAAATCCCATGTATTTAAAAGTGGACATTTACTTCAGCTTTCTTCATGGTTCAGCTCTCACATCTGTACATGACTACTGGAAAAACCATAGCTTTGACTATATGGGCATTTGATGGGAAAGTGATGTATCTGTTTTTCAATACACTTGTTTGACTAAATATATATAGAATCATAGATTTCTAATTTATATTCAATCAAAACTTTGATATTCTTCTATTTATTCTGGCATCTAGTATTATTTCTGAAAGCTAAAAAGCTTATTATTTTACTAATAAAAAATGGGATGAGGCTTGAAACTTCTAATCCAACTATAAATATGTAAACAAACACTATGTTGGAAAAACAAAACAGCCCCAAAACAGGAAAATAACTTGATACAGTATCATTAACTAAAATACAGATTTTGTTCAAATTTCACAAAATTATATGTTAGTGTCCATTATTTGTTTTCATACCTTATTGAAGATTCCACTTTGTATTTAGTTGCATTGAGCAGCTTCAGCTGCATGCAACAAATTCTGATAAATTCTTTCATTTTTATTTTGTTACAGATATTTTCTTTTTTTTAAATATAAATTTATTTATTTTAATTGGATATGGTTGCTTAGATACATCTGTCATTTAAAAGTGGACATTTAATTTCCAAATACATGGGATTTTGAAAATGCCCTTGATATTATTTTCTCATTTAAATATTTTCTTCTCTGCAATAATTCTGTGTTTTTCAGTCTTTTAACCTTCTTGAGGTGTTCAATGGCTAAGTCAAAGATCTATCTGGGTAAATATCACATTGAACTTGAAAATATGTGGATTATTTTCAAATATCTTTTGATATTGATTTCTAATATAATTCCACAGTGATCAGAGAATATACTCTGTATGATTTCAGTACCTTTAGACCGTGAATTTTTATTTCCCTTTGTTATATGTCCCTGGATATGATCCATGCCATACAAAGTTATCCAAGATGGATGGGTCATGGTGGACAGTTCTAACAAAACTTGGTTTATGGGAGAAGGGAATGGTAAACCACTTCAAAATTCTTGCCCTGAGAAGTCCATTAACAATATGAAAAGGAAAAAATAAAAAAATTGACACTGAAAGATAAGTTCCCCAGGTTGGTAGGTGTCCAATAGGCTACTGGGAAACTGGAGAAATAGCTCCAGAAAGAATAAAGAGGCTGAGCCAAACCAGAAATAACGTCCAGTTTTGGATGAATCTGGTGGTGAAAGTAAAGTCTTATGCTGTAAAGAACAATATTGCATAGGAATCTGGAATGTTAGATCCATGAATCATGATAAATTGGACAAATAAGAGATGGCCAAACAGGAAATGGCAAGCATGAACTTTTTAAGAATCAGTGAACTAAAATGGATGAAAATGGGTGAATTTAATTTAGATGGGAAAGGCTAGAGATCTCTTTAAGAAAATTAGAGAAACCAAGGGAGCATCTGATGCAAATATGGGCACCATAAAGGACAGAAATGGCAAGTACATAACAGAAGCAAAAGAAATTAATAAGAGGTGGAAAGAATACACAGAAGAACTATACAGAGAAGGTCTTAATGGCCCAGATCACCCAGATGCTATCGTCACTCACCTAAAGGCAGACATCCTGGTGTGTGCAGTCAAGTAGGCCTTAGGAAGCATTACTCCAAACAAAGCCAGTGGCAGTGATGGAATTCCAGTTGAGCTGTTTCAAATACTAAAAGATGATTCTGTTAAAGTGCTATAGTCAGTCTGCCAGTACATTTGAAAAACACAGCAGTAGCTCCAGGGCTGTATAAGGTCATTATTCTTTCCAATACCAAGGGGCAATGCCAAAGAATGTTCAAACTACTTCAAAATTGCACTCATTTTATGTGCTACCAATATAATGCTCAAAATCCTTCAAGCTAGGCTTAAATAGCATGTCAACCAAGAACTTTCAGATGTACAACCTGGATTTAGAAAAGGCAAAGTAACCAGATACCAAATTGCCAACAACTGCTGGATCATAAAAAAAATCAAGAGAATTCCAGAAAAATATCTACTTCTGCTTAATTGACTATCAGATCAGATCAGTCACTCAATCGTGTCTGACTCTTTGTGACCCCATGAATCTCAGCACGCCAGGCCTCCCTGTCCATCACCAATTCCCAGAGTTCACTCAGACTCACGTCCATTGAGTCGGTGATGCCATCCAGCCATCTCATCCTCTGTCGTTCCCTTCTCCTCCTGCCCCCAATCCCTCCCAGCATCAGAGTCTTTTCCAATGAGTCAACTCTTCGCATGAGGTGGCCAAAGTACTGGAGTTTCAGCTTTAGCATCATTCCTTCTTCCAATGAACACCCAGGGCTGATCTCCTTCAGAATGGACTGGTTGGATCTCCTGGCAGTCCAAGGGACTCTCAAGAGTCTTCTCCAACACCACAGTTGAGTATGTGGATCAGAACAAGCTGTGGAAAATTCTTAGAGATGGGAATACCAGACCTCCTTACTTGTCTCCTGAGAAATCTGTAGGTAGATCAAGATGCAGCAGTTAGAATTGGACATGGGACAACAGACTGATTCAAAATTCTGAAAGGAGTACATCAAGACTGTATATTGTCACCTTGCTATTTAACTTATATGTAGGGCACATAATATGAAATGCCATGCTGGATGGCCCACAAGCTGGAATGAAGGTTTCCAGAAGAAATATCAATAACCTCAAATGGCAGGAAGCAAAGAGTAACTAAATAGTCTTTTGAGGAAGGTGAAAGAGGAGACTGTAAAAGCTGGCTTACAACTCAACATTCAGAAAAACCCTAAAATCATGGTATCCAGTCCCATATCTTCATGGCAAGTGGGGAAAAAATGGAAAGAGTGACAGACTTGGTTTTCTTGGGCTCCAAAATCCCTGTGGACAGTGACTGCAGCCACAAAATTCAAAGATGCTTCCTGCTTTGAAGAAAAGCTATGACAAACTTAGACAGCATATTTAAAAGCAGAGATATCACTTTGCTGACAAAGGTCTATCTAGTCAAAGCTATGGTTTTTCCAGTAGTCATGTATGGATGTGAGAGTTGCACCATAAAGAAAGCTGAGCACCTAAGAATTGATGCTTTTGAACTGTGGTGTTGAAGAAGACTCTTGAAAGTCTCTTGGACTGCAAGGAGATCAAACCAGTCAATCCTAAAGGAAATCAGTCCTGAATATTCATGAGAAGGACTGATGCTGAAGTGGCAGCTCCAATACTTTGGCCACCTGATGCTCACTCCTGACTCACTCACTCTTTTTGAGAAGGTTTATGGGCTATATGGCTGGTGAGACACAATCCCCTACTAAGAAAATGTAGGTGCTCAGACAGGTAACCTCTGCTGCCACTGTTTTTATTTGTTTGTTTTTTTGTTTGTTTGTTTAATTTCTTTTAAAATTTGTTTTTGTTGTACTAGGATTTTTTTTAATGTAATATATTGCAAGATTTATAACCAGGTACTGCTTTCTTTCGTTTGTTTGTTTTTTTTTTTCCTTAAAAAATAAAACAAAACAAAATTTCATTTAAGATACATTTAGGAGCCTTTGAAACTTGGATTTTGAAATGTTTCAGCAGTGCACAGAATCTCCGAGTTGGAAGATTCTATTGAAATCTCCGAGTCTTCCAGGTTTAATTTGAAATGTTTTTAGTTTTTTTTTGCTTTTTTGTTTGGTATTTTATTTCCTTTATACTAATTGCCCTTTTGCTATGCTGTTTTGGGGTGGCTGCCTAACTCCAGTGACAATTCTTTCTACATTAATGAAAATGTGGTGTTTTAAATTCCATAATGTCTTGCATTTTTAAAATTGTTTTTAAAGAAATATTCTAACTGTTTGCACTATTACTGTTCTTTGCCAGCATTTTCAGGAGCCAAAAACAAAAACAAAAACAAAACAAAAACAAACAAACAAAAAAATACCCAGAGAAAAAAACTTTTCTTCTGCCCCCTTCCTGATGATGAGTGAGAAGTATTGAGAACTTTCGGAGTCCGTGCCCTTCTAAAGTCCCCTTCCCCTAATAATGCAGCTGTAGAGTGAATGGTAAATGCAGCAGTTTAGATTCAGGCACAACCTCAATCTGCTGGCAGCAGAGAAATAAACTGGTAGGTGGCAGCAGAAGAAAGAATTCTTCAGATTGATGGCTACTAGCAGTCTGCATAGGAGAAGAGAGAGAACATGACATACCATGTCCAGCAACAGGGCAGAAATGCAAACAGGAAATGCAATTGCTGATCTTGACTGGAAATTTTTTTCCAATGGAGGATAGAAGTAACACAAAACAAGGAAGCAGTAGTTCTCCAGTGTTTAGTTCAATGTGTTTTCTTTCCAAAATAAAAACGCCAGAACCGGGGCGGCGCGGGGGGAAGCCGAGACTCTTCCTACCACAATGTAAATGTGTTCATTGTTTTTTATTGCCATTTGCCCACTCATAGAACACCTCTCAGTGCAAAACATGGTTTCCAGTCTTATAGGTATTTCAATCTATTCAAAGAAGTAGGATGGGCCATGTTAAAAGTTAAATGTCATGACAATGCAATATATGATTCTCAAATGATTGGTATAAAAATATAAAAACTAAAAAGATAAGGGATTACTATGAACTAAGGGGTAAGGAATATAGGAAATAAGGAGTCTATTAAGTATGAAATGGGATGAGGTCTGGGGAGAAGCACAGCATGAGATGATAAAGTGCATTATATTAGGTAAATATTTGGGTATAAACTTGGGATTTAAGCTTTTTATGACTTATTTGAAATGATTATAATGAGAAAATTTAATTTTACAGTCTCATTAAAATCCCTGATAGCTTATATAGAATTTATATTTCCATGTGTATACAATTTATTAGCCAAAAGTTAGCATTTGCTGTTTAAGTCAGATTTATGTAAGAGGGAAATAACTGGGAAATATATTAGAGTTTTGCTCTGCTTTAATAAAAAAAAAATAAATAAATAAAAATGGAGCCATTGATTTTTGTTTCAAGCTAAGCAACTACAGTCTCTGATAAAAATAAATAATTTCCTTTTCAGCTGATAAGGCACAGAATATTTATCTTTGGTTGATCATAGAAAGAAGTTGGCCTGGGGTATCTGTCTTAATGATGCTTTGTTAATACAAAAGAGACAATAAAGCTGAAAACAGCTTTTGTCTTACTGAATCCTTATCATATCTGGGGCATCTTCATGAAGGAAAATAGAAGTTAGGTGACACTTATTAGATAAACATCTAAAATAAAAACAAATGTGGGAAAAGAAAGTTTTCTCTCATCATTCTCAGGAGCTATACAAAAATTAATGTTGCTTGTGGTTTCAAAGAATAAAGTTTACTTTCTTTCCCTGGCCTTGATGGAATGTGCTTAGCACAGCATATGAAAAAGGAAAAAAAAAGAAAAACATAGGCATTAATCTCACACCATTACATTTTAGAGGCCTCCTTGACAATTACCACAGTGTCTACTATCTCTGTAGCCAAAATCTGAGATATAGCTACTGCATAATGAAGCCAAACACACCATAGGAAGAGAATAGTGTTTTTGCTCTGATACTGCAAGTTAGCTGTATATTGTGTGCAGACATCAACAAACATCTTTAAGCATATTAAAAATTTAGAATGCCTCAAAAGCATTGACTATTTTAATGATAACTTTAAGTTTTATTTTGGAAGTGAAGCCCAGTTTCTTAGCCCTTTATTGTTGCATCTATATCTCAAAATGAGGAGAGACAACCTCAATGTCTTCCTTATGGGCAGAATTAGAATCCCTTGTAAAGATTATTAAGTGTTTCTTCAATACTTGCTTGAATAGCATCCTAAGTGGGGGGTCCTACACCTGAAGTCATCTGGTCCCATTGTGTATAGCTCAATTTGTCAGGCTATCTCTCTCTTTGGCTGAATCTTCTCTAAGTATTGGAGAAGGACATGGCAATCCACTCCAGTACTATTGCCTGGAAAATCCCATGGACAGAGGAGTCTGGTAGGCTACAGTCCATGGGGTCGCAAAGAGTCGGACACGACTGAGTGACTTCACTTTCACTTTCTCTTAGTATACACTGATTGATTAGCAACTGTTTTTACAACATAAACTGTGCTCTGTCCAGACATTAGTGCTTCAGACTTTAAAAAAACTCCTCTTTATCTTCTTTTTCTTAATTTTCTCTTTTATTGATAATTATCATTTGCTATAATTCTTAATCATGTAACTTGTTTCTAGTTTTTTATCATCCTGGACATCCTTTTTCAGATTTGCCTTAATGTATCAATAATCCTTTTACATATTTCATTCAGAACTGAAGACTGTATTCCAGGTGTGAGCTGATAGGTATATAACACAGCAAAGTGTGATAGAGATGGTATTTTTGTTAGTGTAAACTAATGCTGATGTTTATAGCAATCATATTTTAGAACTTGTCAACTAAACTCTTGAGATTTGTTTTCAGTCTCATTTCCTAAAAAATAATTTTAGATAGATACTTAATTTTTTTTTCTTTTAGGTTGAAGAGTTAACATTATTTCTGTTAAATTTCAACTTCTCTTTAGGGCTTGAATTTGCTACTCTGCTACTGCTACTGCTAAGTCACTTCAGTCATGTCCAACTCTGTGCGACCCCATAGACTGCAGCCCACCAGGCGTACTTGTCCCTGGGATTCTTCAGGCAAGAACACTGGAGTGGGTTGCCATTTCCTTCTCCAATGCAGGAAAGTGAAAAGTCAAAGTGAAGTTGCTCAGTCGTGTCTGACTCTTAGCGACCCCATGGACTGCAGCCCACCAGGCTCCTCCACCCCTGGGATTTTCCAGGCAAGCGTACTGGAGTGGGATGCCATTGCCTTCTCCGTTGCTACTCACAGGTGTATATTTATAATCCTAAGATTCCAAGGTCTTTACCTCAAATGGTAATTACAAATATCGTAGGCAATTGTCATGGACTGCATTTTCAAATAAAATGAATTCCTTCTGTATGTCATTGTCAATACTCATTGCACAATGCTTCTTTCTCACAAACTTCTTCTAACCTTCCCTAAAGAATTTAGGCCTTTCAGTCATGTTTCAGTTCAAGTCAGGTACAGACTAAAGGGATGTTTTAAGAATTAAGACCTGTACTTTTCTCCTAAATGTGGAGCTTTTGCCCCAAATTTTAATTTTTCCCTAAGAAAGTAAGGAGAATAATTAAAAAGGATGCAGTACATTCAGAAATGGGATTTTTACACCTACAAAATAAGCAGGTCTATTCAAAGAATCCTCATCAAAATAATCAATTAACAAGTAACATTAGAGTCATTTGTAGTATAGAAGAGGGCTAGAAATGATTCACACTCTAACGGAGCAAATATTCTAGCCAGGATATTTAGCGAAAACAGATGAACAAGTACATTAAGCATTTTACATAGATTATTCAGCTAACAACGTATCAGAAACTACAGATAAGTGGATGAATAATTGTGAAATGAGTGTCACAGATGATGAATAACAGGGTTGCATGTCAGCATGGGCCAAGGAAATTCTGTCAGGATGGATGGCATGAATGGGGCTTTTAAGGATGAGATTTTGGGTACAGGGTTCTAAATGAAAGAGCAGCATGAATTGTGTTCCTTGACACCTGTTGTTTTAGTTGCTCGATCATGTCCAACTCTTTAGTGACCCCATGGACTATAGCCCACAAGACTCCCCTGTCTGTGGGATTTTCCAGGTAAGAATACTGGAATGGGTTGCCATTTCCTTTTCCAGGGGATTTTCCTGGCCCAGAAACTGAACCTGTGTTTCCTGCATTGGTAGGCAGATTCATTACCACTGAGCCATTGGAGAAGCCCTCCTTGACATCTACTTAATTTGTATTCTTACATATTTTACCATTCTGTTCATATGATTAAGATCATTTTTATTTTTAAAAATAAATTTAATTCACTACAACTCTTGAGACAAATAATTATTAGTGGTTCAAAGTAATACAACTACATTTTAAACACTGGAATTTTGTATCTTAATGAAAGATATTTCCCCTTTGTTACAAATAAGGACCATGGGAAGCTGTACATTACTCCTGGAGTTTTGAGAAGGAAATCAGAAGAGCAGTGGGCCACATCAGGACCAGCATGCGGAAAAACACAGGCTATGTAAAACTCAAAGAGGCCAGGTTTGGGAAGGGTCATGAGTCTCAGTAAATAGAAATAAAGAGATACACAGATTTTTCTAGAGGGCTTTGAACCACAAAGTCCAGGGATAAAACTAAATTCAGGAATGTTCCCACTTTGTCAGGAGATAAAGAATGTAAAACTTGGTATAAATAAGTTTTAGAATTTTTTCAGAGCTCCTCCCTCTGAACAGTTTTTTTTTTTTTTTTTTTTTTTTTAATCAATCTCCTTTACCTTCATTGCTCTTAAAGGTACCAATGGGACTATTAATCTATAAACTAAGACCAAAAATTTTGCTTTGCTACAAACAATCATATATTCTCGTTGGGAATGTCCATAAAGCCTGAAGTACATTGTTTGGAATATGGTCATTGAATAGTGTAATTAACAGTGTGAAACAGTAAATTCATGAGACTTATGTTTTTCACATTTTATGAACTGGATCTGAAGATAAGCCAAACTTTTATTTCTTTTATTCTTTTTCTTAATATATACATATTTTATTGAATTATGGCTGACATAGTTTTTCTTGTGTACAGCAGGGTGATTCATTATACATATAAACATATATTATTTTTCATTATAGGTTATTAGAAGATATTGATTATAGTACCCTGTACCATACAGCAAAACCTTGTTGCTTGTTGTGTATTTAATTATTTATTTTTGCTAGAAATCTAACATTCTATTCATACTAAGTAAAACAAGTGGAATTAAAATGTCACAAATTTTTTGGCTAGGAAAAAGCTCATAAATTTTCCAAAATATATATATTATAATACATTTATATATGTGTATGTATACAAAGGCTTCTATACCATGCTTGATAAAGGCTTGAGAAAGAACATTAAAAAAAAAAGACAAGATGGAGAAATTAGAAAACATAAACTGAATGAAATGAAAGCACTGAATATGAAATAGAAAAAGCGAAACAAATTAGATAAAAGTGACAGCTTATCATGTAGTCTAGTTGTTTTTAAACACTGCAACTCATTAGAAACACATCTGGAGGTCTGGAGAAAAATCATAATACTGAGGCATTTATTTTTTTCAAAGAATTCCAAGGTAATTCTGATTTGCATCTGGATTTTAAAAAAGTGATTACAGTTTCTTTTTTCTATTAAATAGTAGTTTTAGTGATATAGAATTCTACTATTTTCTGTTGACAACCATGATACAATGGTATTGAGTGAAAAATAGTTGTGTGTGTGCGTACTCAGTCACTCAGCTGTGTCCGACTCTTTGCAACCCCAGGGACTGTAGCCGGGCAGACTCTTCTGTCCCAGGGATTTTGCAGGCAAGAATACTGGAGTGTGTCACATCAGAATAATCACTACATAATCACAGTATTAAAATATGTTGCTTCCCTGGTGGTTTAGCTGGTAAAGAATCTGCCTGCAATGCAGGAGACCCTAGTTTGATTCCTGGGTCAGGAAGATACACTGGAGATGGGATTGCCAGTGGAATACCCTCCCCCTTCCTCCAGTATTCCTGGTTTTCCCGGGTGGCTCAGATGGTAAAGAATCCCCCTGTTATGAGAGAGACCTAGATTTGATTTCTGTGTTGGGAAGATCCCCTGGAGAAGGGAAAGTCTACCCACTTCAGTACTCTGGCCTGGAGAATCCCCATGGACAGAGGAGCCTGGTGGGCTAAAGTCACGAAGAACAGACACGACTGAACCATGAAGCACAGCACAGCACAGCACATCAGTTTTCACAATCAACAAAACACATAATTAAATAAATAAATAAAAGATAATTAAAATTGTGAGACATAATGGAAATATGATAAAACTTACATACAATTTGGGCAGTTAAGTAGAGTGATTTGGTAAGTTAAAGTACATGGACATGTTTTCATCTGCACAGCCAGTCTACATCTTTTGATTGGTGAATTTAATCCATTTACAATTAAGATAATTATAAATATGTATGATTCTATTACTATTTTCATAATTGTTTGGATTTATTTTGTATAGATATTTTCCTTTTGTGTTTTGTACCTAGAGACGTTCCTTTAGCATTTGTTGTAAAGTTGGTTTGGTGGTGATAGGTTCTCTTAACTTTTGTTTGTCTGGAAAACAATTGCTTTCTCCATCAAATCTGAAGGAGAGTCTTGCTGGGTAGAGGGTTCTTGGTTGTAAGGTCTTCCCTTTCATCACTTTAAATATATCATGTCATTCCCTTTTGGCTTGTAGAGTTTCTATTGAGAAATCAGCTGATAATCTTGTGGGAATTCCCTTGTAGGTTATTTGTCATTTTCCCTTTGTTCTTTTTTTTAAATATTTTTATATTTGTGTTTAATTTTTGTCAGTTTGATTACTATGTGTCTTGGTGTATTTCTCCTTGGGTTTATTCTGCATGGGACTCTTTGTGCTTCCTGGACTTGGTTGACTATTTCCTTTCTCATGTTAAAGAAGCTTTCAGCTATTATTTCTTAAAATATCTTCTGTGGTCTTTTTTCCTTTCTCTTCTTCTGGGACCCTTGTAATGCAAATGTTGGTACATTTAATCTTATCCCAGAAGTCTCCTAGGTTGTCTTCATTTTTTTTTTTTTTCCATTCTTTTTTCTATATTCTGTTCTATAGCAGTGATTTCCACCATTGTGTCTTCCAGATCACTTATCTGTTCTTTTGCATCAATTATTCTGCTATTGATTCCTTCTAGGATTCTGTTCATCTTTGTTTGTTTATTCTTTAGCTGTTTTTTATGTCTTTGGTAAACATTTCTTGCTTCTTCTCCATTCTATTTCTGAGACCCTGGATCATCTTCACTATCATTATTCTGAATTCTCTTTCTTGAAGGTTGCCTATCTCCATTTATTTGGTCGTTTTTCTGGGATTTTATTTTATTCCTTCATCTGGAACATAACATTGCTTTTTCATCCTGATTAATTTTCTGCAATGTGATTTTTGTTCTAACTGCAATGGGATCATGGTTCTTCTTGCTTTTTCTGTCTACCTTCTGGTGGATGAGACTAAGAAGCTTGTGTAAGCTTCCTGATGGGAAGGACTGGTGAGGAAAAAGTGGATCTTGCTCTGGTGGGCAAGGCCTTGCTCAGTAAAGCTTTAATCTAATTACCTCCTGTTTGTTGGGGTTGTGCTCCCTCCATTTTAATCATTTGGATTGAGCAACCACGCCATGGGCACCATGGACTCTCTGGTAGGGTTATTGATGACCTCCAAGAGGGCTTACACCAAAAGGTATCTTCCAGGACTGCTGCTGTCAGTGCCCCCATTCTCGTGATGAGCCCCTGCTGACACTTGCCTCCACAGGAGACCCTCCAACACTACTAGCAGGTATGTCTGACTCAGGCCTCTGTGGTGTAACTGCTCCTTTCCCCTGGATCTTGGTGCACACAAGATTTTGTGTTTTCCAAGAGTGGAATCTCTGCTTTCCCCAGTCCTGTTGAAGTCGCATAATTAAATTCTGCTGGCCTTCAGTGTCAGATTCCCTGAGAATTTCCAGTTCCTTTATTGAATCCCTAGGGAAGCATGACATAGGGTTCCAAACCGTCACAGCAGTGGGAGAAATTCTTTGATACTATTGTTCTCCAGTGTGTGAGTCACTCACCTGATTGGTATGGGATTTGATTTTATCATGATTGTACCCCTCCTACCATCGCACTGTGGCTTCTTTGTTGTTAGACATACAGTATCTTTTTTGGTGAATTCCAGCATCCTCCTGTCAATAGTTGTTCAACAGCTACTTGTGGTTTTGGTGTTTTTGCAGATGAGCACACTGTCTTCTACTCTGCCATCTTGAACTGGAAGACTTTTTTTTTTTTTTTTTAATTGGAGTATTTAATGTTGTGTTAGTTTCAAGAGTACAGTAAAGTGAATTAGTTATTCATATACAAATATTCATTATTTTTTGGTTCTTTTCCCAGAGTATTGAGTATAATTCCCTGTGCTATACAGTGGATTGGTTATCTACTCTATATGCAACAGTTTGTATATGTCAATCCCAGCCTCCTAATTTATCCTTCCCTCTTACACCTAGATAACCATAAGTTTGCTTTCTATATCTGAAACTATTTCTGTTTTGTAGATAAGCTTATTTGTACCTCATTTTTTAGATTTCATATATTCATATGTAAATAATATCACATGATATTTGTCTTTCTCTGTCTGACTTACTTCACTCAGTGCAACAATCTCTATGTCCATCCATGTTGCCAAAAATGACATTATTTTGTCCCTTTTATGTCTAAATAGTATTTCATTGTATATATGTATATACACATCTTCTTTATACATTCCTCTGTTAATGGACACTTGGATTGCTTCCATGTCTTGACTATTGTAAATAGTGCTGTGATGAACATTAGAGTGTATGTATCTTTTCACATTATGGTTTTCTCTAAATATATGGCCAGGAATTGGGATTGTTGGATCATATGGTACCTCTATTTTTAGTTTTATAAAGAATTTCCATACTGTTCTCCATAGTAAGTGTATCAATTTATATTCCCAACAACGATGTAGAAGTGTTCCCTTTTTACCACACCCTCTCCAACTTTTATTGCTTGTGGACTTTTTGATGATGGCCTTGGAGCCTGGTTTAGATGATATCTCATTATAGTTTTGATTTGCATTTCTCTAATGACTAGTGATGTTGAGTATATTCTCATGTGAATTTTGGTGGTCTGTATAAGACATTCAGAGAATGGAGAAATGTCTATTACCCATTTTTTGTTGTTTTTTATTTTGAACTGCATGAACTATTTTTGCATTTTAGGGATTAATCCCTGTCAGTTGTTTCATTTACTAATATTTTCTCTAATTCTGAGGGTTGCTTCTTTGTTTTATTTATGGCTTCCCTTGCTGTGAAAAAGCATTTATGTTTAATGAGCTCCTATTTAGTTTATTTTTTTATTTTCATTACTCTATGTGGTGGATTAAAAAAAGATATTGCTGTGATTTATGTCAAAGAATGTTCTGCCCATGTTTTCCTCTCAGAATTTTATAGTATCTAGACTTACACTTAGGTCTTTAATCCATTTTGAGTTTCCTTTTGTGTTAGGGAGTGTTGTAATTTCATGCATTTGCATGTAGCTATCCAGTTTTCCCAATACCACTTATTGAAGAGACTGTCTTTTCTCCCTTGTATATTCTTGCCTTCTTTGTTACTGGTTAGGTAGCCCTCATTGCACAGAAATATAGATCCGTGGAACAGGATAGAACAGGTCATTAACCCGTACAACTATGGTTACATAATCTACAAAAAAGGAAGCCAAATTTTATATATTAGGTCTCTGGAAAACTCTCTCAAGGTTCTACACTAAATAATGATACCATATGCTGGAAGGGGGAGCAAAGGATGGAGAATTCATGAGGGACCAAATGGAATTGGCACCCTTCATCCTGGTCTATAAGCATTTTATAAATTCATTATCATTTTGTTTCTATCAACAAGGTAAAAAATAATGCAATATGGCAGAATGGAATATAATTTGACAATCCCGAGTCTCCATGTGCTTTGTGATTGTGTGGAAATTCTTCTTTTGCACTGTTTCTCAATCTTAATGCTGACATCTTTGACCAACTAAAACTTGAAAGCAATTATCTGGAATTTCTGAAATTTAAAATCCTAATGAACTTCAGATTATATCCAGCACTTCTTTTCCTTACTATACTGACATGATGTATAAATCTTAAATTTATATGCATCTTAATTAGGAGCAAAGTGAGAGATGGTATGAAAAATAAGCTGTCTGTAACAGAATAACAAGTGTATTGAAGAGCTCAAAAATACATTTCCTTTGGTTGCAAAAGTGGGAGTCCCTCTCAGCTACAAATATCAGTGCCAGACACATGAGAAAGTCTTATGTCCTAATGAGGAAAGAGATTCTACAAGAACAATGGTGTTGCTTTCTTCTCCAAGTTCTGAGCAAGGTTCCTGAAGGGATGCTGCTGCTGCTGCTGCTGCTGTTAAGTCATTTCAGTCGTGTCCGACTCTGTGCGACCCCATAGACGGCAGCCCTCCAGGCTCCTCTGTCCATGGGATTCTCCAGGCAAGAACACTGGAGTGGGTTGCTATTTCCTTCTCCAATGCATGCATACATGCAAAGTTGCTTCAGTCGTGCCCAACTCTGTGCGACCCTATGGACAGCAGCCCACCAGGCTCCTCTGTCCACGGGATTCTCCAGGCAAGAATACTGGAGTGGGTTGCCATCTCCTTCTCCTCCTGCAAGAATATACCCCTTATTGACATAGCACAAAGCAGAGAACTTCAGAAAATGTTCAATCTTCATTTGCTTTTTATAATATGTGAATGAAAGTCACTCAGTCATGTCTGACTCTGCAATCCCATGGACTGAAGCCTGCCAGGCTTCTCTGTCTATGACATTCTCGTTATGAAAAAATGAATGAGGAGTCCAAAGACATAACTGAAAGACTAGAGATGAGGTTTTCAATCCTGTTCCTGTCATGGTGATACTGGGTGCATGACTAAATATCTAAAGGCCTCAGCTTCCTCATTGACAAATGGCAATATTAATCTTTACTTCATGTACACTTAAGTGAAGATTAAATGAAAGAGTAAATGCAGCATCTGGCTAAGATCCAAGGTAGCATAATATTATCTCTATTTTCAAGTTCTATGTCTGGACTAACTTTTTTCAGTGTTCATGTACCCAACATTTTTTGTTTCCCCAAAGTCTAAGAGATTCTCACTTGGAAGACTATTCAATACTCTCCTCACAGTATTGTTAAGTTTCACTTTCTTTTGAGTTTCATATTTGCTTGGCTATCTTTGGGTTGCTAACTCCTTGACAACAGGCAATATATATGTTATACATGTAACTTAGTTCTTCTTCCCCCTAATATCACCTACAGCCAGTCTGCATTTAATTTTTCATCTAGCCAAGGTTCCTTATTGATGAAATGACAAAGCTGGAGAAATGCACAATAACTAAGGGAAAAGGGAGCCCCTGCCCAATTTTTTGGGCTTCCCTATTTATGTAAATCTCCTCTGCTCTTTTTCTTTTTTTATTTCCCAACTTAGCTCCTCAGTCTTTCTTGCTTCTTTTGACTTGCACCTGTTGGAAAAATTCAGTGCATTTGTCAGCCAGGTTATCATTCTGCCACTAATAATCAACTTCTGACCCATCAAAAATGAGCTGGTTCATATTCTCATTAATATTGGTCAGACTTGTAATACTTCATATTAAATATCAAACAAGGCTAAGTTATAATGCACTTTATAAAATTAGATTGTAAGGAGGGGTGATTCATTATTTAAAAAAGAGGACAGTGTAAGCATTTACACACCTGATAAGAAGCCTCTAGGGCCTGCCTGTGACATCTCCCTCCAGACTATACTTCAGCATGCAGGAAACTCATTTCCACTCCAGAAGTGGCCTGTGAATGGATTTGGCTTCTGTACCTTGGCTTCATGTTCTTTATAGCATGTCTTTTTCTAAAGACCGAAGAGTCTGGAATGGGAGAGTGATGATCAAAGTTGAAAGAAAATCCATAGTCTTAAGAAAGCTGCAATAGTTTGATTTTATATTTTCTCATTAGCTTCAGTTGCTCTACAATAATGTGTTTAGATAGTGATATTCAATTGATCTAGGTCTCTTTTCACCTCCTCCATCTTTATGAACTAGGCCATCTTTCAGTTTCCAAACCATCCCTGGCCCCAGGGAACAAAATCAAACTTACATTTAGGGATATTTTAAGGTAAGATTATCTCACTAGTCTCAAATTCTTTGTAATGTTGAACATATACTATGTGAGCAACTTAAACAAGATTCTCATGTAATGGGATTCCCACGTAATCTCACCTAATAGACAGTCCTAAGTAACATATGCAGACTTATTATATGGTAGATCAATGACCAAAAAGATTTATATCTAAAGCAATGGAATGCAAAAACCATGCTGTACAGAAAGTGCTTGAGAAGTGTCTTTGAGAGATGGTTTCAAAATATAATCAGAAAAAGTACCTGAATTATGTTTTTCCTGCAAATTAATGAAAATTTGGCATACTTTGTACATCTTACTAAATTTTTTATATTAATATCAACTCGTGTTTTAGAAATGGCAATGAAGCATTTTGGGCTTCCCAGGTGGCTCAGTGCTAAAGAATCTTTCTGCCAATGCAGAAGACACTGGAGATGTTGTATCATTCCTGGGTTAGGAAGATCCCCTGAAGGAGCAAACGGCAACCCACTCCAGTATTTTTGCCTGTAAAAGAGGTCCATGGGGTTGCAAAAATCAGACAAAACTGAGACACTAAGCACAGCACACAATGAAGCATTTAAACTTAAATAAGATTGGAAAAGACTCTGATGCTGGGAAACATTGAAGGCAAAAAGAGAAGAGGTTGGCAGAAGATGGGATGATTGGATGGCATCACCAATTCAGCAAACATGAATTTGGGTGAACTCTAGCAGATGGTGAGGGACAGGGAAGCCTGGCAGGCTGCAATCCAAGGGGTCACAAAGAGTTGGACATGGCTTAGCAACTGAGAAACAAGATCTTTTGCCTGTAGCATACGCTGATATAAAGTACGAAGTGGACATTTCCCAAAATGATTATCAGTTTACTTTGGCCATATCTACTGTTGTTGATTACCAGTTTCTCTTTGAAATTTAAGTTTCTATTTAAGTTTTAATTTTTATTCTGGCCTTTCTGGGCTTATTAGAAACTATAAAATGTGCACAAGTATAATTTTCATTATTTTCATTCTTATTATATAGTGACATAATATTTTTATTTAGAAAGAAAAATGGCAGTGAAGGAGAACTCTATTAGGCCTGTTTGCATGTAGAACCAATTTCTTTCCATTTTTAAAGTTCAGAAACTGAGAGAACACCCTGTAGATTTGGGTCATTTTGCAAAAGTCAACGGCTCTCAACTGAAAATATAAACATTTTTAGGGATAAATCTTCCTTTACAGCAGTGTGTCACCTGCTGCACGTGACAAGCTGTATTTTTATACAAACAGCTTGGAGTGAAGACTTCTTGCTCTAATAGGCCCCGTATCCAGATTAGATTAAAGCATTCATAATTTCATAGTTCTGCCCGGTTGAACTCCCTGAGGTGGGGAAAGTTATTAATCTCAAAACCACAATCAATGCAACCTGAATGGAATCAGTTTGACCACAATCAATTCAACCTGTTGGCTTCTCTGATAGCTCAGTTGGTAAAGAATCCACCTGCCATGCAGGAGATCTAGGTTCAATTCCTGGGTTGGGAAGATCCCCTGGAGAAGGAATAGGCTACCCACTCCAGTATTCTTGGGCTTTCCTTGTGGCTCAGCTGGTAAAGAATATGCCTGCAATGCAGGAGACCTAGGTTTGATTCCTAGGTTGGGAAGATCCCCTGAAGAAGGGAAAGGCTACCCACTTCAGTATTCTGGCCTGGAGAATTCCATGAACTGTATGGTCCATGGGGTCACAAAGAGTCAGGCACAACTGAGTGATTTTTACTTTCATTTTCTTTTATCTCAGAAAGCTATACCTTCTGTCAGCTGTAACAACAATCTGAGGCACCACAGAAGAAGAAATCCTAAGTGCTTTTCTTACCACTGCAGATGCAAACAAACAGCTGGGGTTTTTTCTTGGATATTTTATAGCTGACCAAATCACACCTTTCTCTATGGAATCCCATCTCCAAATAAAAGGGGTGTGACAAAAAGACATTCAACTGTCTCCCTGATCTAATAAAAATGTCAGAATTTCTGCTATCAGAGCATTAAACAGCTTTCTAAATAGCTAAAAGATGGAAAATGCTCATAATTTGGATCATTAAGATGCTGAGAGGAAAATAGAAGGAAAGAGAAAATATGAGAAGGAAGGCTTTAAGTCATATAATGTATTCACAGAGGATAAAACAAAAGAAACTGCTTTTTGTGGACACAGAAGAGCAGGCTAAGTACCCAAGACACAGTTCACTATAGGTTTTGAGGAACAGCCCTGTTCACTGGGGAAGATGCAGGGGCCTGGGAAGCCCCACCCAATGTAATCAGGGCCTCCTTCAGAGCCCTATGAGGACACAACCTTTGCAAGTTAAACCTTAGCTTGCTTCTAACTTAGATCCTCATTGCCAGATGTGCAATGTTTTTCTGATTGATCTTCAATTAGGAATGACTCCATGCCTTTTAGCTTTAAGTTTCACTTGTCTTCATTTCCCAAGGCCTTTAAATCAAATGATTGGAAATGAGTAAATATACTGGGAGACTGGGATCCTATTAAGGGGCCCTTTGCAAAGTGGATTTGCTAAAGGGAACAATACATTGCTAACATATTGATTGAGGTGTATCCATTTCTTAAAGAAAGACCAGCCTTTTCTAAGCCTTCACAAAATGCAATGTAAATGCATTGAGTGAATTACATATGGACACTGAATATTCACAGTGAAGGCTTTCTTTAAACAGGTTAACTGCATTGGAGACAGGTGATTTTTCCAGTCCCCTCTCCTCTTTCTTTTCTTTCCTGTAATTCAACTGTTCTTATTTATGCAAAAATAATACTCAAATAATTCTAGGAGGATGCTGTGAATTAGCTAGTATGTAGTCTGTTGAAGTTTCAAGTACAGTTTAATTTGAATGAATATACGGACTCACCATTAGGCCAGGTGTCTTTCAGGTTTCAAAGGAACAATCTCCAACTTTAAGATTTTGACCATCAATTTACTGAAGTAAATAACTGTCAAAAATAAATGATAAGAACATTCCTAAATGGAAGAACAGATTAAGAAGAGGTGGCAAGGAAAACCATTATGGTCTCCTCACTCACCTAGAGCCAGACATCCTGGAGTGTGAAGTAAAGTGGGCCTTAGGAAGAATTACTATGATCAAAGCTGGTTGAGGTGATAGAATTCCAGATGAGCTATTTAAAATCCTAAAATGTGATGCTGTTAAAGTACTTTACTCAATAGGTCAGCAGTGGCCACAGGATTGGAAAAGGTCTGCTTTCATTCCCATACCAAAGAAGGACAATATCAAAGAGTATTCAAGCACAATACAATTGTGCTCATTGCACATACTAGTAAGGTTATCATCAAAATCCTGCTGAAGTTAGGTTTCAGCAGTACAGGAACCAAGAACTTACAGATGTACAAGCCGGATTTTGAAGAGGTAGAGGGACCAGAGATCAAATTGCCAACTGGATCATGGAGACAGCAAGGGAATTCCAGAAAAACAACTGCTTCTGCTTCAGTAACTATGGTAAAGCTTTGATTATGTGGAATACAACACACTGTGGAAAATTCTTAGAGATGGGAGTAACAGACCACCTTACCAGTCTCCTAAGAAGCTTGTACGAAGGTCAAGAAGCAATGGTTAGAACCAGACGTGGTACTGACATGGTACAAAGTTGAGAAAGGAGTAAGACAAAGCTGTATATTGTCACCCTGCTTATTTCACTTATATCCAGAATACATCATGCAAAATGCCAGGTGGATGAATCACAAGCTGTAATCAAAAACCTCAGATATGCAGATTATACCAGTCTAATCACAGACAATGGAGAGGAACTAAAAGCCTCTTATTGCGGGTGAAAGGCAAAAGTAAAAAAAAAAAAAAAAAAACTGGCTTGAAGGCTTGAAACTGAACATTCAAAAAGCTAAGGTTGTAGCTTCTGGTCCCATCACTTGATGACAAATAAAAGGAGAAAAAATGGAAGCAGTAAAAGACTGTATTTTTGGGGGCTCCAAAACTTCTGTGGACAGTGGATGCAGCCATGAAATTAAAAGATACTTGCTCCTTGGAATGAAAGCTATGACAAACCTAGACAGCATATTAAAAAAGCAAAGACATTGCTTTGTTCACAAAGTTCAGTGTAGTCAAAGCTATGGTTTTCCCAGTAGTCACATATGGATGTGAGAGTTGGATCATGAAGAAGGTTGAGCACAAAAAATTGATGCTTTCAAGTTGTGGTGCTGGAGAAGATTCTTGAGAGTACGTTGGACAGCAAGGAGATAAAATCAGTCAATGCTAAAGGAAATCAACTCTGAATATTCATTGGAAGGATTGTTGCTGAAGCTGAAGTTTCAATATTTTGGTCACCTGATGTGATGTGCCAACTCATTGGAAAAGACCCTGATGCTGGGAAAGATTGAAGGCCAAATGAGAAGGGATGGCAGAGGATGTGATGGTTAGATAGCATCATCCACTCAATGGACATGAATTTGTGCAAAATCCAGGAGACAGTGGAGAAAAGAGGAGCCTGGAGCTCTGCAATCCATGGGGTCACAAAGAGTAGGACCTGACTTAGCAATTGAACAAGAACAACACAAAATAATTAGTGACAGAAGTATTTGAATGAACATGCATTTATAAAAATTATTTTAACAAGTACACAGTTAGTTAAGTTATGATACCTATATAAAATCATAGAATTGGGGTTCTGAGTCATCTCACTGTACCAAGAAGTGTTCAGTGATACTGGAAGTATTATGCTGATTTTTAGCCCACCATTATAAGAGCAACAGTGAGAAAATGGATAAGATACACATAGAGGAAGGTAAGTGGTATAATAGAAAGTGTGTTTCTCAAGAGGAACACTGGCAGTAACTTAAGGTACTTGCCTCCAAAAGACAAATAACGACTCCAAAATATGTGAACATTTATTTTACAAAAGGATTTGTTTGTTGCCTGCTGTTGTACACAGTAAAACAAAGCAAATGGGAAGAAATTACAAGGAAACCAATTTTACTTCAGTATTTTATTGTCTTCAAAATGAAAAACAAATAATGAAAGAACTATATACCATATATTTGTTGTATATTTTATATTATACAAAATCCAGCTATATTTTTATAGTCCATGGTGCATGCTTTATATATATACATGAAAACTTTAAAGCTTAGTGCTTTGTGCTTGTAATAAATGTCAGTGCTAAGAACTGCATCAAGTCTTTTGGTTCTATGTCTCTAACTGAGCTATCACCAGGGCCTTAGATTCATGCTGAAGACTGAGTTTGTTGCCTGTCACTGAAGGGATTCAAGCAAACAGCAACACCGCCTATGGAGGTCTCTAATTAAGTTGCAAATTTTGTTGGAACAAATACTCAACACTCCCGCAGCTCTAAAACTTTTTTTATTAGTTGTAGAATCATTATAAGACAGTTTTGGTTAAACTTGTTCATGGCTAAGAATGACTTAGATGTGTTATTTTCAACAGGACTTTTTATTGTTTGAAAATCTAAGTTTCCTAGTACTCCTATCTGGTTAAAAAAAAAAAGGCCCAGATGGATTTTAGGTTGGAAGACTCTTACTCTCTATTTTAAGCATGTAACAGATTTATACTGATATTTCTGCTTCAGTTCTTAGCCAACCTCATTCCTATCTGAGACTGCAGGGAACTGAAGGCTTGATGAATATATTAATCCTTTTGCTTATGTATCCTGATTTTTCTTCTGCAAACTCAATAATACCTCATTAATACTTTTTATGCTTTAAGAGGCTTAAAGTGTGTACTTTGAGTCAAAATACATCAATACCCACCAATCTCAAAAGAGACTTTGTCTTACTTTTTAATTTGTTTAAAATTTAGCTCTTTACCTTACCTGCCTATTGAGAAATCTCTATCCAGGTCAAAAAGTAACATTTAGAACTGGACAGGGAACAGCAGACTGGTTCCAAATTGGGAAAGGAGTACATCAAGGCTGTATATTGCCACCCTGCTTATTTAAGCTATATGGAGAATACATCATGAGAAATTGTGGGCTGGATGAACACAAGGTGGAATCAAGATTGCCAGGAGAAATATCAATAACCACAGATATATAAAGGACACCACCCTTATGGCAGAAAGCAAAGAGGAATTGAAGAGCATTTTGATGAAGCAAAAAAGGAGAGTGAAAAAGCTGGCTTAAAGCTTAATATTCATAAAACTAAGATCATGGCATCCAGTCCCATCACTTCATGGCAAATAGATGGGGAAACAGTGACAGACTTTACTTTTTGGGGCTCCAAAATCACTGCAGATGGTGACTGCAGCCATGAAATTAAAATATACTTGCTCCTTGGAAGAAAAGTTACAATCAACCTAGACAGTATATTAAAAATCAGAGACATTACTTTGCCAACAAAGGCCCTTTTAGTCAAGGCTATGGTTTTTCCAGTAGTCATCTATGGATGTGAGAGTTGGACTATAAAGAAAGCTGAGCACTGAAGAATTGACACTTTTGAACTGTGGTGTTGGAAAAGACTCTTAAGAGTCCCTTGGACTGCAAGGAGATCCAACCAGTCCATCCTAAAGGAAATCAGCCCTGAACATTCATTGGAAGGACTGATGCTGAAGCTGAAAATCCAATACTTTGGCTACCTGATGAGAAGACCTGACTCATTTGAAAAGATCCTGATGCTGGGAAAGATTGAGGGAGGTAGGTGAAGGGGGCGACAGAGGATGTGATGGTTGAATGGCAACACCGACTCAATGGATATGAGTTTGAGTGAACTCCAGGAGTTGGTGATGGACAGGGAGGCCTGGCATGCTGCAGTCCATGGGGTCACAAAGAGTTGGACACGACTGAGCGAATGAACTGAACTGAACTAAAATGGATGAGAATGGGCAAATTTAATTCAGATTACGATTATATCTACTACTGTGGGCAAGAATCTCTTAGAAGAAATCTATGGATGGAGGTTTGTAACACTGTGCAGGAGGTAGTGGTCAAAAACTTCTCCTAAAAAAAGAAATGCAAAAAGGCAAGATGGTTGTCTGACAAGGCCTATATAATAGCTGAGAAAAGAAGAGAAGTGGAAGGCAAAGGAGGAAAGGAAAGGCATACCCATATGAATGTAGGGTTCCAAAGAATAGCAAGGAGAGATAAGAAAGCCTTCTTAAGTGAACAATGCAAAGAAGTAGAGGAAAACAATACAATGAGAAAGACTAGAGATCTCTTCAAGACAATTAGAGATACCAAGGGAACATTTCATGAAAAGATGGACAAAATGAAGAACAGAAATAGTATGGAAATAAAAGAAGCAGAAGATATTAAGAAGAGGTGGCAAGAAAACACAATAAAGGTCTTAATCACCCGGACACGAGTGATTTGACTGGTCATTCACCTAGAGCCAGATATGCTGGAGTGTAAAGTCAAGGGGACCTTAGGAAGCATTGCTACAAACAGAACTAGAGGTGATGGAACTCCAGCTGAGCTATTTCAAATCCCAAAGATGATGCTGTTAAAATGCTGCACTCAATATGCCAGCAAATTTGGAAAATTCAACTGTGGCCACAGGACTGGAAAAGCTCTTTTCATTCCAATCCCAAAGAAGGGAAATGCCAAAGAATGTTCAAACTACTGCTTAATTGCACTCATTTCACATGCTAGCAAGGTAATGCCCCAAATCCTTCATGCTAGACTTCAGCAGTATATGAACTGAGAACTTCCAGATGTAGAAGATGAATTTAGAAAAGGCAGAAGAACCAGAGATCAAATTGCCAACATCCACTGGATCATAGAAAAATCAAGGGAATTCCAGAAAAAACATATATTTCTGCTTCATTAACTATGCTAAGGCTTGTGATAGTGTGGATCACAGCAAACTATGGAATATTCTTCAACAGATGGAAATACCACACTACTTTGGGTGTCTCCTGAGAAACCTGCAGGCCAAGAAGCAACAAGTAGAACTTTACATGGAACAATACAGGTCAGTAGCATTAAGCACATCCACATTGCTGTGCGACCATCATGCATGCTTATGTGTTCAGTTGTGTCCAACTCTTTGAGACCCCATATACTGTAGCCCACCAGGCTCTTCTGTCCATAGGATTCTCCAGGCAAGAATACTGAAGTGGATTGCCATTTTCTTCTCCAGAGGATCTTTCCAATTCAGGGACTGAACCTGTGTCTCATGCTTCTCTGCTTTGCAGGGAGATTCTTTACCACTGTGCCACCTGGGAAGACCATGGAACAATGGACCAGTTCAAAATTGGCAAAGCAGTATGTCAAGGCTGTATATTGTCACCCTGCTAATTTAATTTATATGCAGAGTGCATTACACAAAATGCTGGGCTGGATGAAGCTCAAACTGGAATCAAGATTTCTGGGAGAAATATCAATAACCTCAGATATGGAGATAAGACCATACTAGTGGCAGAAAGTGAAGAGGAACTAAAGAATCTCTTAATGAAAGTGAAAGAGGACAGTGAAAAAGCTGGCTTACAACTCAAAATTAAAAAAAAAAAATCTAATATCTTTTCATGTGTTTATTAGTCATCTGTATGTCTTCTTTGGCACCCCACTCCATTACTCTTTCCTGGAAAATCCCATGGACGGAGGAGCCTGGTGGGCTGCCGTTTATGGGGTTGCACAGAGTCAGACACGACTGAAGTGACTTAGCAGCAGCAGTATGTCTTCTTTGGAGAAATGACTGTTTAGTTTAGATGACTAGTTCTAGTTTGATGCATGATGCAGGGCACCTAAAGTCAGTGCTCTGGGACAACCTGGAGGGATACAGTGGGGAGGTAAGTTGGAGGGGCCTTCAGGATAAGGGGACACATGTATACCCGAAGCTGATTCAAGTTGATGTATGGCCAAAGCCATTACAATATTGTAAAGTAACTATCCTCCAATTAAAGTAAATAAAATAATTTGTTTTAAAAAGAAACTAATACCATGGCATCCAAGCCCATCACTTTATGATAAACAGGTGGTGAAACAATGGAAACAGTGACAGGCTTTATTTTCTTGGGCTCCAAAATCACTGCAGAAGGTAACTGCAACTATGAAATTAAAAGATACTTGCTTCTAAAAAATAAATAAATAAATAAAAGATACTTGCTCCTTAGAAAAAAAGTTATGACAAACCTAGACAGCATATTAAAAACACAAAACATTACTTTGCAAACAAATGTCCACATAGTCAAAGCTATGATTTTTCCAGTAGTCATATACAAATGTAAGAATTGGACTATAAAGAAGGCTGAGCACCAAATATTTCATGTTTCAAACTATGATGCTAGAGAAGACACTTGAAATCCCTTAGAGAGCAAGGAAATGAAACCTCCTATATTTTGGCCACATGATGTGAAGGATCAACTCATTGGAAAAGACTCTGATAAGAGGGAAAGATTGAGGGCAGAGGTAGAAGTGGGTGACAAAGGATGAGATGGTTGGATAGCATCAAGTCAGACATCATCATTGAGCTAACTCCTGGAGAGAGTGGAGGACTAGGAAGCCTGGCATATTGCAGTCCATGAGTTTGCAAAGAGTTGGACATGCCTGTGCAACTGAACAACAACAATTTGGAGATTAAGTATCTGCTTTTAAATGATGGGTGTATCTAAGAAACCATAGCAAGGAAATTCAGAAAACATTTGTTACAGAATAAAAATGAAAAGAGAATTTATCAGAATTCATCACACGCAGCAGAAGCTGTTCAATGCAAATATTTACAATGTGGAATCTTGATAAGGTATGAAAAAAACCATTGCACTGGCATAAAGTTTTGTGAAATTTGAACAAATTCTGTACTTTAGTTAAGAACAATATATCACATATCAATTTCCTACTTTTATGCAATGTAGTATCTATATTCTCAAAATTGGACTGGATTTTTCAAGCTTCATTCAAATTTTCTTTTGAATCACTAAGGTAATAAGCAGACTTCCAGGTGGCTAGTGGTAACGAACTCACTTGCCAATGTAGGAGACTTAAGAGACGCAGGTTCCATCTCTGTGTCAAGAAGTTCGCCTAGAGGAGGGCATGGCAGCCCACTCCAGTATAACTGGCTGGAGAATCCCATGGACTGAGGAGCCTGGAAGTCTACAGGGTTGCAAAAAGCTGGGCACGACTGAAAGAACTTAGCATGCACCTCCACAGGTAATAAACTCTCTAGACTTTTAGAAATAATACTGCTAAGTCACTTCAGTCGTGTCCGACTCTGTATGACCCCATAGATGGCAGCTCACCAGGCTCCCCTGTCCCTGGGATTCTCCAGGCAAGAACACTGGAGTGGGTTGCCATTTCCTTCTCCAATGCAGGAAAGTGAAAAGTGAAAGTGAAGTCGCTCAGTCATGTCTGACTTTTAACGACCCCATGGACTGCAGCCCACCAGGCTCCTCCGTCCATGGGATTTTCCAGGCAAGAGTACTGGAATGGGGTGCCATTGCCTTCTCCGTTAGAAATAATACTAGATACTAGATTAAATGGAACTATATCAAAATTTTCAGTAAATATAAATTAGAAATACAGCATTATATTCATACTTAGTCAAACAAATATAACCAAAACATTATTTTAGATAAGCAAAAATTCATGTTTTCTAAAATATATTATACATAATACATATATATATATA